>NC_083366.1:69331234-72106234 GCF_030254825.1 Meriones unguiculatus | reverse complement strand
AGAGGAAGGCAGGATCTTTGTGAGTTTGAGGCCAGCCTGGTCTACAGGGTCAGTCAGTCCCAGGACAGTCAGAGCTACACAGAAAAACCGTGTCTCGAAAAACAATAACCAAACCAAGAAAAATTTCTGCTTGCAAAGCATTTTGGGCCCTAAATTTTGGACAAGATAGGGATGAAGTGTGATCTTCAATTTCATGTGCCCAGAAACCTCTGTTTCTGATAAGTGTTTCCCATATGGTTGGGCCTAAGACTCCTGAATAAAATCCCCACTCCTTCTGAATTGGGAAAGAATCTACTTGTTGTTCTCTCCTTCTTGCTACAAATGATAAAAATTTCCTTGTTTTTTGAGCTTTAATTAGAAAGACAAACACTGTTTGGGTTAGACTTCCATAGAGAAAAGCACAAAGGATGGAAATCTGCTTGGAGATTTGCCTTAGGAACATTTTGTAGCCTGGGCTCAGCAGCCTGTATCTCGCCTGCCCCCTAGTGGACAAACTTCGCAACCGCTGGGGCTCTGGTTGTCCTGGAGGATGCACTGGCTTTGCTTCCTGGCTTCTGCACCAACAGAACCCTTAGGAGGAAGGAGTCTGTGGAGAGTCTCAAGATCACAGTGGGTTAAAAAAAAAATGCCACCCAGTACTGCTCTGGAAATTCTGCCTTTTTAAATATAAATGTTCACACAATATATTCTGATCTCATTTTCCTCTCCCTCTTCTCCTCTCAGATCCTCCTTGTCCATTCAACTCCATACCTTGCTTCTCTCTGTAGAAAACAAATGGAAAAGCTGGGCAATGGTGGCCCTTGCTTTAATCCTAGCACTTGGGAAGCAGAGCTAGGTGGATCTCTGTGTCTACACCCTGGTCTACAGAGTGAGTTCCAGGACAGCCAAGGCTACACAGAGAAACCCTGTATAGAAAAACTGAAACCAAACCAAAACAATAACAAGAACAACAAAAACAAAACAAAACAAAACAAAAACACACACAAAAACAAAACAAATGGAAAAAAAGAAAACAAACCAGGCAAAAAACAAGCATGTTTGCTGTGTTTTATTTTATGTTAAAAATAAAAACAAAGAAAAGGCACCAGAAACACACATATGTTCATAAAACACTAAATATGAAACCATAATATGTAAGTAAAGACCAGTAAGGTCTTCTACTGTTTGTGAAAGCATTATGAGACGAAGGACCTTCAAAAATACCGCTGTGCTTGTTTTTGTCGGCCGTGTGCTGCATGCTCCTGTCCTAAGTTCTAGCGTTTTAGACAGTTGAAATATCAAACAAGTGTAACGCAGCCTGTGAAAATTCTGGTTAGTTCTATTTGTCAATGGTTGTACTGCTGAAAAAAAAAAAGGTTTCCCTTGGCTATCCAGTTATGGGCCAGCCTGGGCTAAAAAAGATCCTGTCTGTACAAAACAATTACATAAAAATTAAGGTGTCTTAATAAAGGCATGAGGTTTTGGAGAATAAACATAGATGGAAAACTCAGAATTGATTCTAAAACAATTGAAGTATCAGTAAGGCTGTCTATCTTGGCATAAAATCTTTGAACTTCCAAAATTGTGATGAATATATATCTATTTTCATTATAAAGTACAGAGCCTAGACCAGCTTGGTAGCACACACCTGAAATCCCAGCACACTAGAGGCAGAGAATGGCAGATCTCTGTGAGTTTGAGGCCAGCCCGGGCAACAGGGCAAGTTCAAGGACAGCCAAGGATATACTGAGAAACCAAACCAAATAAGTAAATCAATTAAAACAAACACAAAAATGAAAGATCTACCTACCTTTAGAAGAATCAAGGTGTCAGACCTCCTCTAGTCGCCATTGTCCCTGGATTCCCACTAAGTCTGGCATCTCTGAACTCTTAGACCCAGAGGCTGCTGCTGTAGGGGATTGGGCATGCCGGATATCCTATGTAACAACTTCCCTAAGCTGCTCCACTCTCAGCACAGATATGGAACCCGTTGTGTCTCCAAAATCAGATTGTTCTTTGCTTGTCACAGTGACCTGCAGATCACTTACAGCCCCCTGTGTTCACTCTGAAAAACCTTATTTAATGAAGAAATCCTAGTAAGTTGGCCCTTCATTTGTCCCTATCAACATTGTGTTGGAATCAAGCAAATGAGATTTATCCTAAGTACTTCCATTTTGTTTTCAGACTCCATTTTGATCGTATGGTGAAATTCAGTTCAAATTCCCAGGCTCTAGGGGAGCTTTCCGGATGCCTAGCCAATGTCATCCTAGCCAATGTCATCCATGGAAGATCAGATGATTCTGATTGATGAAAAATTGTGACTGGAACTTAGCACAGATGTTTGTGGATCTCAGGCTTAAAAACTCTGTAACATTCTGGCTAGGGAGTTGCAGTTCAGCTGCTGAGTCTGGATTAGTAGCAGTGGAGAATACAGTAAATTTTTGTCATCTACGTAAATCTTACTAAGTTGAACATTCAAAGACTCAGTCAGCTCCCGAGTCTGTGCTGTTGTCCCTGACTGGTCAGATTTGGCTGCACGATTCAAATAAAGATGTTGCTTTGCTGGACTCTTGTGACTGTTCCCATTGTTCTGGGTTTTCAGAACCCAACAGCTCTTAGTATCGACATCATCATTCCAATCCCACTCTCCCAAACTCTGCCCATACCCACAGGGAAATGCCCCTCGGACTTGATTAGTGACCACTTTCTACCCCAGATTCTAATCCTGACTTTGCCCCTGAAAAACAGTTACACAGATGGTGGAAAGATTTTAATTATATTCACTGTCCATCAGAATTCGATGCTTGTCTACACAGATTTTTAAAAAATGTCTTAACATGTCAATTGTAAGAAAGAGATTTTTATTTAAGAAAAGAAAAAGAAACTTTGAACAGTCAGGAGGGCAAAATAAACATCAAGGGTTAGGGCCCCAGCACACCAGTCCAGAGACAGCATGAGGCTCTCATTCTTGTTTTCTCTGGCTGCGGATGTCATGGTGTATCAGCAAGGCTTGGCTGTCTTTCCTTTCCAGATCCCTCTGTCATGTGAACCTCCATTTTCAGCAGTTTCTGGGAGCGGCCTGGGCTCCAGGATTCACTCTGGACGGGCATCCCTCCACCTCTGTGGGTGCTGTCATCTTTTGGCTGACTCAGAGTCCACAGGGCCCCTCTCCTGGAAGCTCCTTCTCCTTCTTGAGAAGCCCAAAGCCCCTCAGCAGCTCCAGCCGTTGGCTCCTCCACAGGCGGCTCTCTACAGCGTTTCTGGCCCCTCTTAGCTCCAAAAGCGGCTCCATCCAGCAGTGTGACTAACATGGGGTTCCAGCTTCCACAGCACTGGGGGTGCTGACAGGAGCGGTGGCTCAGGGCCTCAAAGTTATCCATTGCCCAGGCCCATGCCTGTTCACGGCTCATGTTGGGTGGCATGTGGAGCTCTGGGTGGTGGTACCTCCTTCCAGCCAGCTCTTCCAAGGTTGATGCAGAGAAAGCCATGGCTTCAGCTTCCCAAACAGGTCAAGCAGCAGAGCCAGCTAAGAGGCGGCTGATGCTCTCCAGCAGGGAAGCTGCTTTTATACAGTGTTTTGCTGGCAGTGACGCTGATGCCAAAGCCCAACTGTGGGAATTAGCATACCTTCGCAGAGCCAATTGGTTCAGAACCTAATCCTGTCAAGGAGGGAACTTAATCTTTTGAGAAAGCACTGCCCAGTTTCTTGGAATGGAGAAATGATCAGGAAACGCAGAGAGATCTAATTAGGTCCCTGGAGGTAGAGCTGGGTGTAGTGTCTCACACCTTTAATCCCAGCACTCAGGAGGCAGAGGCAGGCAGATCTCTGTGAGTATGAGGCCAGCCTGGTCTATTGAGTGAGTTCTAGGACAGAGCTATGCAGAGAAATCTTGTCTCAAACAAACATACAAGCAAACAAAAGAGCCCTGTACCCACTTAGAATTGTAAATGTTGGAATCTAGGTCTAAATTCCCTGCACCAAAGGAGCATTCACATTTGCTATGATTTTTGTATTTAAAAACTAATTAAGTTTGTATTGCAACATTACCCATAGTGGTTTTTGCAATATTGACCCTTCTTCTTTTTAAGATTTATATATTTATTTCGATTTGTTATGCATACAGTATTCTGCCTGCACAACTGAAGAGGCACCGGATCTCATTATACATGGTTATGAGCCACCATGTGGTGGCTGGGAACTCAGGACTCTGGAGGAGCACTCAGCAGAAGTGCTCTTAACCTCTGAGCCATCTCTCTGGCTCTGACCCCCTTTTTTTGACACAGGGTTTCTCTGTGTAGCCCTGGCTGTCCTGGAACTCGACCTGTAAACAAGGCTGGATTCCAACTCAGAGATCCACCTCTCTCTGCCTCATGAGTGATTAATGGTGTGTGCCTCCACCACCTGACAATAATTATGGTGATGAGAACAATGTTGACGCTCTTAGGGTGTTGCTCTCATCCTTGGTCAGAGAAACTTCTCCTCCTCCTCCTCCTCCTCCTCCTCCTCCTCCTCCTCCTCCTCCTCCTCCTCCTCCTCCTCCTCCTCCTCCTCCTCTTCCTCCTCCCAGTCATGTATATGATGGCCTCATCTGCATGTATGTCTACATGACAAAAGCAGGCATGGGATCCCATTGCAGATGGCTGTGAACCACCAAGTGGGTGCTGGGAAGTGAATTCAGGACTTCTGGAAGAGCAGCCAGCGCTCTTAACTCCTGAGCCATCTCTCTAGCACACTGCCCTGCACCGTATATTTTAAAGGTCCATTTTTATATCAGTTAATATTATGTGATTTATTCTTGCATGTTTTATTATTTCATTATTATTATTATTATTTGTGGATAGGTGTTTTGTCTTCATGAATGCCTGTGCCCTATGCATGCCTGGTGCCTGAGGAGGCCAGAAGTGGATCCACTTCAGATCCAGTGGACCTGGAATTACAGATGATTGTGAATTGCCATGTGGGTGCTAGGAATTGACTCCAAGTAATCTGGAAGCTCAGTCAGTGCTCTTGACTGCTGAACTATCTCTCCAGCCCATGTATGCATGCATGTATGTATGTATGTATGGCATAGGGTTTCATGAGGTAGCCATGGCTGTTCTGGAACTCAGTATTTAGATTGATCTGGCCTTGAACTCACAGAGATCCTCCTGCCTCTGCCTCTCAAGTGCTAAGATTAAAAGTGCGTGGTACCACACCTGGCTCTCATAAGGGTTTTGTAATCTCTCTCTCTCTCCTCAAGAGGCTGATTGGAGTGTAGGGGTTGTGTTGGTATAATGTTTTTTTTTTTTAATGTATACACCTTACCCTTGATCATTCAAATACTGATTTCTCCCCCACCCCACCCCCAACTCTCTGGTTTCAATCCCGATATTGCATTGTGATACTCATTCTAAGCATCCTGTCTCAACTCTTGTGTAAACAGGACAAAATAAAGCAACTGGACACAATGTTGAGCAGGGAGGAGCCAGAGGACAGGAAAGAGGGGAGGAGCCAGAAGGCAGGAGATGAGTGGGAGGAGAAGGGGCGAGAGGTGAGCTAGGAGAGAGAGCTGGAGGAGAGATCTTGGAAGATGTGGAGCATGAACCAGACCTAAGATTTCACAAAAAGCAAGTATAATGTGGGAAATCTAAATGTTAGGATACTGAGGGCTTGGAGGTTTAGGAGGGTGTGAATATTGCCCAGCACTGTGTTCTAGGTTAACTAAAAACCCAGTCTCTGTGTGGTGATTTGGTTATACAGCTGCTGAGGATTAACAGCAGCATTACTAGAAGATAAACCAGTAGTAAATATTAATAACCACTTACAACAGGGGTGTTCCTATTGATTGTTTTGTTTTATTTCTGACACAGTATCTCACTTAGTCCAGGCTAGTCTTGATATAGCTAAGGATAACCAGGGAGCTATTGATTCTCTTACTTCCCCTTCCTACACCACACTAGCTGCAGTATGGCTTTGTGGTCAGTAGTTGGGGTCTAGGTTTGGTGTTTAGGGTAACAGATCAGAGAGAAGTTGACAAGATCTACAGTGGAACATGAGAGGAAAGGCACTCGAGGCTCCAGTCAGTGTCTGGCGCTTCCTTTCATGGGGTCAGAGTCTGGGCCTGCGGCTTAATTTGTATGTTTATCTGCTTTCACTGACAGGCCGGCATTGCCAAAGCCCTTGCTCACTGTGTAGGCCTTTTCCATAGTACCCTGAGATTTAATCACAGGCACATCTGACCTCGCATAGGCATAAAACCAACACTAGCAAAGCCTCTCTAAGAGGCCACCTCTGGGCATATTGGACGCTGTTGCTCATGCCCCCAAAGCAGTCTAGGTCAGGCCAGCTCAGAGCTGCCTTCTGGCACCAGAACAGCTACATGGAAGCTTGCTGCAAGGTGCAATTACTGTTTTGGGGATCTAGGACAGGTCTCACTGCTGCTCTCTCACCAATGGAAGTCTACTACAGATTCCATGAGTTGTTGGTAAGTACATCAAGGACTGGGGTTGCCATGAGGGTGAAGAGTTTAAGTTAGTCTGAATATAACTCCATTTTGAAATAAAGATTTTTGACTGGTAACTGAATTCAGGTACCAGGAAATATCACAGAATGTACACCTGTCAGAAAACAAAGTTAACTCTCCTAGCAACAGCCTCCAGGAAATATAACAGAATAAATGCTTCGTAGAAAATAGAGACAAACTCCCTGGCAATAATCAATGGGAATCGGTGGAGAATCGGGTGGGAAAATTCTCCCCAATGTTTCAGATATGGTTTAGAAAAATAGCCATTGTGATTATATGCCTTAGCCATTGTGGTTGTGTGCCTCAGAAAAGGTCACCCCGCCTTGCTAAACTTCACCCAAGTCTTGTGTAACACCAAGGCTTGTGGCCCCCTGCTTGCTGCCCTGGAAACCCCCTGCTCACAGACTTTCCCTTTAAAAATCCTGTTCACTCAGAGCTTGGGGTCTTTGGGTCCCGAGTTTGATCGCTCTTGTAATAAAGCTCTCTTGCAATTGCATTGAGTTGAGTCGTCTCCTGGTGGTCTCTGAGGGTCCCGTGAACCTGGCATTACAAGAGAACCCAGACGGACATTCCACTACCCGAGGAGTGGCTTAGTGGAGGCCCTCAAAGTGGGCTGCAGTAGGAGTCCTGGATCTCAGAGCAGGCGCTGGGTATGCAGGGAGGGTAGTTCTGACCTAAGAGCAGGAAGCCATGACTACAGGTTTGTAAGTTAAACTCATCAAGTCTTGCATGCTTGGTCCTGGAAAACCTGTGTGGGGTAACAAGGAAAAGAAGAAAGGACAGATGCAGATATAAAAAGCTGGGACTGAGTGGGCTGAGCTTCCTCTCATGGAGAGCCCCACCATCCGGCATCCTAGAATTCAGCCTGCCTAAATACAGCAGGAGAGGGAGGAGTCAGCTCCATGGGAGGCCTCTGTAGGGAGCAGTCACAGGCTGAGGTCATCTGGGAGGAGGAAGCTGCTATTAACTTGCTTTGTGCTCACTGAACAATTATTTTCCACTTGGACCTTTGGAAGGATTTGCTGCACCTCTGAGACTCAACCAGGGAAAGGTTTAGCCAATTCCAAGTGGATCTGACTGTATATTTGATTTAAGGAATAAAAAGTCCTGCATAGCAAGAACAGAAAACCTATTAACAGTCACTCTTCAGCATTTATGCTCCATTGATAGTAAATTTTCCCTAAAACTGATTAGACTGTGATTGAGTGTCTTCTTGGCAGCATTCACCTCACCTGTTGTCCCAGCATTGTAGCTCCCCAGGCAGGCACACTTACTGTCCTGGTTACAGATCTAAGCATAAGGTTTTCAGATGATATTGACAGACAGTAAATGTGAGGAGCCAAGTTTGCACTCAGGTAATTAGAATCACAGAGCTTAGGCTCTTACAGTTTTTGTGGGTTTTTTTTTTTAATTACTTGTAATTAAATGTGTCCTTTGATAATGACACTCAAATGTTGAAAATACAAAGAGGAGAATTTACTTTCCGTAGTCCAGTTTGGAGGGGTCCATCCTACTAGAGTATGGGAGCTTTTCCACGTGCCCTCTGTTCCCTCCCTCATACAGTGGGTATGAGCTACCTGATGTGGGTGCTGAGAACCACCCTGCAAAAGCAGCAATCACTCTTAGCCACACTGAACCATCTCTTCTTCCCACTATCCTGACTCTCATTAGCATAGACTCATTTGCCTTATCATGTTATATGAATGTATTTATATAATGTGTGTCCTTTTTGCGTTTTCCTGTCTGCCTCCATTCTCACTGCCTGGATTCTCTCATGTTACATGAAATTTCAGTTTGTTCATTCTCTTCTCTTCTCTTCATATTGTGGCATACAATTATTAGACCATAACTTGTCAGCTTTACCGTTGGTAGACATAACTTCCAGTTGAGATCTACTGTGAAGAGTGCTGTTTTGGACATTATGGCATGTGTCTTTACATGAACACAAACACACACTTCTTTAGGTTGCATTACCTGAAGTAGAGCTATGGAGTCACATAGTCTATATGCTCAGCTTGAGTCGCTACCAACAAACATATCTACAAAGTGCTATACCCACTGACACCCCACCAGCGCTGTGTTTAATGTATTTTCTTGAGTAGTGATGCCAGCTTTAGCTATTTATTACCTTGTATCAACAGGTGCAGTTGCTGGATCTATATAGGTAATTTTATCAGTGCTTTCAATTGATATTTACTTATGATAGCTGCTTCCTATATTTTGCCTGATTTCAATGGCATAATGTTATTTTAGTGACTGTGGATATAGCTCAGTGGCAGAGCATTTGCCTGCCATAAGACAGTCCTCAGCACTGTAAGAGAAAACAGAGAAAGCGATAGTCTATATTTTCTTGTAGCTGGTGATTCTAATTCTTATATTTAGGTCTTCGTGTTGCATATGAGGTAGCCATTTGAAATCTTACCTCCGTGTGTAAATAAATTACCAGAGCTCTATTTTGCATATTAATATGAAGTGTGTCATCATATGTAAAACTTACTTTATACTTGTGGGTGTTTTAACCTGTGTTAGTTCTCCCAACTCACTGTCACTCTGAAGAGAATTAGTGTGAAGACTGAGGAGAGGAGAATGGGTTTGAGATGACTGCATTTGTTTCTGTCTCACTGTGGGGACACCTGAGATCTCCTGCCATTTCTGATGCAGTATGCCTACATATCTCCCTGCATGAGCAGAATGTGGACTCCAGGCAGTGGTACCGTTTCCAGCTTCCTGAGCAATGCCTGGAGCTTTAGTACAGTGCAACATCTGTGAAAGAACAAAGCAGTTATCATGATGACAAAGGGAGAACCTCATCTTCCAAAATCCACTGCTGAGAGGGCCGTGTAAATCCCAGTGCTCTCTGCCATTGTCACTGTCTCTCTAGCCACAGCCTTTGTGCTAAGTACAAACTCCTCTCCTACCTTTCCTCACTCAGCTCTAAAGCTACAGCCAACCCTCTCCTGGTCGTCCTGAGTCTTCATTCAGGCTTGAAGGTCCTAATTTCTATTTCAGCCCTGCTTTGACATGGCTTACTTTAGTCTCACATCCTGTTTCTGTTAAAGCACACTGGCTCTTGCTAACAGAAAGAGGTGGGGTTTTCCTGCTCACTGCACCAAAAGTCTTTTGTGTAAAGAGTTCCTGCCATACCCTTCTGGGTAGCACATCAGCACATCTGTTATAGCCTTATTCATTATCCCAGCAGTGGTCTAAAGCCATTGACTTTACTGTGACATCAACTTTGCAGCAACTTTGTCATAGTGTGCTCCATTTGGTTTAGAAGGGAGAGAGTTCTTGGGAAGAATCTAGTCAGTGTCCAGGTGAAGTTGTGTGATTCCTTTGCTTTGTCCAACAAGAAATAAATGAACTGTCACTTCTGTGTAACCTGGACTCACTTTGCAGAGCAGTCTGGTCTCAAACTCATAGCAATTCCCCAGCCTCTGCCTTTCAGAGTGCCGGGATTACAGGCCTGCACCATTCCACTAGGCTGACCATGGCAACTCTTTTTTTTTTTTTTTTTTCTCGTTTGGTTGTTTGGTTGTTTGGTTGTCTTCTCAACCCTACATTTTCTTGTCAAAAATGGAAGTCTGAGGACTAGAATATAGTTCACTGATACACACTTATCTAGAATGACAAAAGCTATGAGTTCCATTCTCAGCACAAACAAGAAGAAGATCAGATTAAAAAAATAAAAGTCTCCAAATAGTGCAGTCCACTAAAATTAACAGAATTGCTTATATGTAACTTATGCAACTCTTCTTCATTGTGTGATGAACTAAAAGACCAAAAGCACATAACAAGCAAGGAACTGATGGTGTAAGCACACAAGTTTAGTGTTGGGGTGACTGGGTACATGCTGCCAATTGTAACACAGATTCTTCTCACAGTAATCTGACTCTACTGAAGATTTAAGAACAGGCAATTGTATCTATATTTATTAACAAGAGTACATTATCAGCAAATCTATCACATTTCATAAAATTATTCTCCCTGTCTCTCTAAAACTGTGTTCAGTGAGAAGCATCCGGGACTCGCTGGGGAACAGCATCTCTCTGCCCTCATCAGCTTTCTGTTGGCCACTGACAGCCAAGCTGCAGAAATGGGAGGGGATGGAGAAAGACACATGAAAGGGCTGTGATGATTGGACAGAGTTTATCTGATGTTATCGGGTGCCTGGCCATTTTTCTTTATAAATCAGAGAAATAAGTGGTGCATGTTCTGATACCTGTATGTTCTCCATTCTCCTGACTTTCTGATTCATGTGCTGTTTTCATGGGAAAATAAAAAGTCTCCTTGGGGCTCTATTGCTTCATTTTTGACTCGCTTTGTAATATACAGAATCTAATGTGTCATCTGGTAGGGAATATTTAGACAACAGAACTAGTGGCTGGATATTTCCCAATTACCTTCAAATATTAAGTGTTATTAAGTGTTTTCTTTTTCTTTTGAGACAGGGTTGAACTCTGTACCTTTTAATCTCCTGGTATTCACTATGTAGACCAGGTCAGTCTCAAACTCAGAGATCTGCCTGCCTCTGTCTCCTGAATGCTGGGATTAAAGGTGTGAGCCATTACACCAGGCTATGGCTATTAAGCAGTTTTGAAAATGTGGATTTTAGGACTTTTTAAAATCAATTCTTGACTTACAGAAAAAAAAGTAGTTGTAAAAACAAAAGTTTTATAATTTTCTCACCATAATTCTAGTGATTACTTTTTAGTGTGTGCATGGTCACATGTGTGCACATGTGTTTCTGCACGTGAATGTAGCTGCCCCTTGATGCCAGAAGCGGGCATCCAGAGCCTGAAGTTACAGGTGAGCTGCCTAATACAGGTGCTGAGACTGAACCTGGGTCCTCCTCAGCAGCTCTCAGCCACTGAGCCACCTACCTATCCAAAGGTTTTAATCTTCATGAAATAGAAGTAAATTCTAGCATTATTTATTAATTACAGTGTAGGTATTTCTTCTGCCTCTGCAGAACTTCTCACTAGCTCTTTGTCTCTGTCTTTCCTTAACAGCTGTCTCCACCACCAAGTTACTGTGTGGTCTGCCTTGCTGGTTGGGGAACAATCATCTAAGCATTCTTTCATTAATATAATGTTAAGAACCTAATTTTGTCTAGCTGGTGGTGGCATTCGTCTTTTATCTGAGGACCCAGGAGGTAGAGGCAGGCAGATCTTTGTTAGTTTAAAGCCAGCTGGTCTACAAAGCAAGTTCCAAGACAGCGAAGGCTACACAGAGAAACCCTGTCTCAAAAAAACAAAGAAATCAAAACCAAACAAACAAAAACTAAACAAAATCCAAAACCCAAACTCCCCACAAACAAAAAAAGAACAAATACACATAAATATATATATATATATTTTTTTGAGAATTTAAGAGATGACATATAGCTATATGGTAACAGCACATGCCTTTAACCCCTCTCCCACTTCCCACACCCTCCATGCACAGAGGCAGACACAGGTAGATCTCTGTGAGTTAGAAGCCAGCCTGATCTATAAAGCAAGTTCCAGGACAGCCAAAGCTGCACATAGAAAATCCCAGAAAACAAAACAAAACAAAAACCAGACAAACAAAATGCATGTGTACATTTAAAAACACATGCATTTCAAAACCATATGTGTGTCTGTATATGTGAACATAGCACTGTTGGGTCCTGAAGAGGTGGAGTACTCAAGATGGCGTTAACTAGAGTTATGAGCTGCCCACTGTGGGCAGTCAGAGCTCCCATCCTCTGCAAGAGCAGGAAATGCTCTTTTCAGCCCCACAGTTTGCATTCTTACCGTAATGTCGTGTGCTTTAAGGCAGAGTTTCAGTTGGAGGGAATATCTACTACTATTCAGTTCTTCATGAATCATTAAAAGAATGCCCTGACCCTGACTTGACCCTGAGACCAAGGCCTGGGAAAGAATACCCTGACCGCAGGCCCAAGAAAAATAAAAATAAAAAACCCACCAATCCCTAGACAAAAAAATTCTACCAACTCCTAAGCTTCAAGATCAGGCCACAGAATCCCACTGATCCCTGATCTTACCCCAAGGTCAGGACATATAATCTCCCCAATCCCAGGCTACCCTGGAAAGTTTGGCCCCTCAAGAAGCCCTACACAATGGGGCTGGAGAGATGGTTCAGAGGTTAAGAGCACTGGCTGCTCTTCCAGAGGTCATGAGTTCAATTCCCAGCAACCACATGGTGGCTCACAACCATCTATACTGAGATCTGGTGCCCTCTTCTGGCCTGCGGGTGTACATGCAGACAGAACACTGTACACATAATAAATAATGAATCTTAAAAAAGAAACCCTACATAAGCCCTGTTCTCTGCTCAGGGAGCCTCTAACTACCCTCCTGGGTTTTTACCTCAATAAATATCTTGTGTGACGTTTGTTGTATCATGTGACTTTGTGGTGTTTCTTGGCCCCTGACTGCCAGGGTACCTTTCCCTTCAAAGCTGTAACACACTGACAAGTGAAATACTTTAAATTTTTTCTGCAATGAAAAGGTTGGAGCTGCCTGGAGCACTCATTCTTCATGAGTTTCATGCCACAACAGCTAGTCCTGCTCACGATTGTCAACTCCTAGAGAAACAGACTTTCCAGAGGAAGCCATTGCTCAGCCCCAGAAACTTCCATTCTGGACAGGGAGTCCCCCCTCTACTCTTCCCAGTTTCTTTTCACCTCCCCTTCCATTCAGGTCCACACCCTTTCTGTCTCTCATTAGGAAACAAACAGGCTTCTAAGGAATAATAAAATATAACGTAATAAAATAAAACAAAACCAATCACATTTGAATAGGATAAAACAAACAAATAAACAAACAGAAGGGAAAGAACCCAAGACAGGGCACAAGAAACAGTTATAGAAGCAGAGACTCCTCATTTGCACACTCATCAAAGCACAAAACTGGAAGCCAAAAGATATACACAAAAGACCTGTATGGTAAAAAGAGAGATTAAAAAGTAAAAATTAAAAGAAGAGAAAATTAAAAAAAAACAAAACAAACAAACAAAAATGGAAAAGGGAACTCCCTGAATAAACATTGTGAGACAAAGGACCTCTAAAGATGCCACTGCGTTTATTTTCAGTTGACTATCTACTGTTAGGCACGTAGCCTTTCCTTAAGAGCAGTCTGTTTCCCCAGTGAGACTCCCCTGGAGAAAACCAAATTTTCATTTGTAAGTGGTAATGAATTGGAGATAGCTTTCTGGGTTAAGGATGGCAACTGTGGCTATTTCTCCTTTCAGCTCTAGGACCCCATCTGGTACAGGTCCATGTAAGTCCTGTGCATGCTGCTTTGGTCTGTGAATCCAAATGTACACCACACCTGTTGTGTTGAGAAGGCCTTTGTGTCCTCCATCCTCTCTGGCTCTTATACCCTTTCTGCCTCCTCTTATGCAGGGATCCTTGAGCCCTGAGGGGAGAGATTTGATGAAGACATCCTACTTAGGGCAAGTGTTCTGACGTCTCTCACTTTCTGTATATTACCTGGCTGTGGGTTTTTATTTTAGTTTCAGTCTGCTGTGGGAGAGAGCTACTCTGGTGATGGCAGAGCAAGGCCCTGATCTGAGTATAGCAGAATGTCATTAGGAGTTGTTTCATTGTGTTTTTTGTTTTGTTTTTGTCTTTTAGAACAGTAGTATTTGGTTTTACACTAGATATCCTGGGATATCTAGTTTCAGGTTCTTAGTCACCACATAATGTCATATAAGGGTTTCATCTTGTGAAGTGAGTCTTAAATCAAATCAGATATCATTTGGTTATTTCCACAGGCTCTGTGTTACCATTGACCATTGTATTAGCACATCTTACAGGCAGGACACCATTGTCCATCCAAGGATTTTGTAGATGGGTTGGTTGTTGGGGGTTGGTCTGGTGCTATGTATTTAATTGTTAATTATTGCCACCACCCCCCAAGATCTGGTTACATCCCAGACGACCACATTCTTACACACACCAAATTATGCTACGTAACTTCAACCCCCAATTATCCTTGATTGGCTAGTAAAGTTGCTGACAGCCTGGGCTGGGCAGAAGAGAGGTAGGCAGGGTTTAGGTTCCAGGGCTTGGGGTCAGAAAGACCTATGAGGAAGAGGAAGGAGAGGGAGCAGAAGATGTATCAGGAGGAGAGGACGTTGGAGAGAAGAAAGTCACCATGGGACAGAATGAACCATAAGCGTGTAGTCATGAAGAAAGAGTGATGAGGCAGATACAACCCAGACAGGCTGAATAATTGGCAACTTGGAATGTGTAGCTAGGAGATAGCAAAATAGCTTGGAGGGTTGATATCTGCCCAGCTCTAGTGTTATAAACTTACAAAATAAATTAGAGTCTCTTTGTGACAATTATTTGGGAACCAGCCAAGGCAAAGAAGCCTTCAAGAGTCTAATATAAATTATTACAACAGTTGGTGTTTACTCTTCTCTTTAGGTAGCGTACCTTCCTGTACCAAAGACACCAGATTGTAGGGATGAAGGCTCTATGTAGGTACCAGCTCCACTTTTCCATGTTCAAAGAGTTGTGTAGGTGTTGTCTTTAGCAATGGAGCCTTGCCACCAGTTTGTAGAGAGCAACCTACAGTCTTGGCCACAGCATGGCTTGCTTAAGGGTTCCCAAGGGATACCTTTGGCCAACAACTCAATTAGATGTAACCCAAACTCAGTACTGGAGGCTTCTTTTGGTGATAAGAGATGGCCAGTTGGGGCTCTGTCACCCCTGTTAAATAATGATTTCATTTAGATTGACTCCTTATATGTATATACTTTAGGGAACTTATACTGTATTAGGGATCTCTAGTACCCTTCAAATGGCCCTTAGTTTTTGCTGTCCCTCCCTGTTTATCATCCCTCATCCCCTTTCTTTCCTCACCCTACCTACTTGATCCTCCCATCCTAGCTCCCAACCCTACATCCATCCATAACATCTGTTCTATTTCCCTTTCCTGGGGAGATCTATCCACCACATCCCACTCTATACATAACCTCTGTGGTTCAGTGTAGCTTGATTATCATTGATTTAACAGCTAATATCCACATTTAAGGGAATACATACCATATTTGTCTTTCTGGGTCTGGGTTACCTCACTCAGGATGATATTTTTCTAGCCCATATTTATTTTGTCAGATATTAAAATGGCTACACCAGTATGCTTCTTAGGTCTATTTGCTTAGAATATCTTTTTTCATCCTCTTACCTGAGGTGATTGCTATCTTTCACATTAAGGATCTTGTTTTTTAATCCATTAAGTGTCTTTTAATTGGGGAATTGATACCATTGATGCTGACAATCATCAGTGAGCAGTGTTTGTTGATTCCTGTTATTTTGTTGTTGAGTGTCCATCTTTTGATTTTCTAGTCTGGGATTATTTATTCTGTGTGTTTTCTTAAGTGTGGTTAACCTCTGCAGGTTGAAGTTTTCCTTCTAGTACCTTCTGTAGCGCTGGATGTGTAGACAGATAATGCTTAAATAAAAATTTGGAATGCTACCTAAGTCTGCATGTCGTCCTTTCCCAGGGGCGACGCTGATCTTCTCTGTATCTTTCCAATTATAGTATATCTGTGCTGAAGCCAGCAGGTTTTGGTTTGTTCTTATGTATGCTAAAACTTTTGTGGTACTCAAGCCTTTTACATATTTTTTGTGGAGTTTGCATAAGTTTGGTTTTAGAGGTCCTAGCTTAGTGCCCACACCTTTCAGGAAAATTATGAATATTCAGTATGGGTATAATGCAGAAGAATCGGCTTAATCCATCCACAGACACACTGGTGTCTGGGTGTGGGCAGGGCTTGCAGTACCTCTGCCACGAGAAGTAGGCTCACTATACTGCCATAGCCCAGCCCATTCCATGAAGACTGGGATGATCATGTGTCCTAGGTAGTAAGTAGGCACAGAAAGAACTGATTTGGGAAACATCTTTCCTCATTTGACAGCTGAGACTTCTAAGATTCCAGCTTGTTTCTGAGTTTTGCTGGTTGCCACAGTTGGCTTCCGTGCAGAACTGAACAGTGTTGAGCAAGCTGGGCTGGACGCCTGTCTTCTGTCCCCCAGGAAAGAGATTCCCACAGTAGAGGTGAACCCTGCAGACACTCTCTGGAGCAGCTCCTTCAGGCCAGAGCATGACCACCTAGTGACAACAGCAGGATGTCAAGATGGCTGAATCCAGGTGCCTTGTGAAGCACCGCCAGCCCACCGCCTCCAATTGGTGGAGATGACACCCGGTTTGCCAGAGACCTCAGCTCAGGACCAGAGAGGCCAGGGGCCCCCCCTCACTGCTTCACACTCAGGTGGACCATCTGCTCCATGGCTTCAGTCCCTGTAGAAGCAGGAGAGTGACAGACCCATAGACGAGGCAATGCCTTCTTGCACTTCTCCACACACCCAGCGTTTATTTTTCCAGACCGTGTTGGCAGCAAGCTAGCTGCTCTGAAACTGAGTGGTTTGCAAACACCACAAAGTCAGTAAAGAAGCAGAATGTGATTAACTCAGAACATGAAACTAAAACAAAATTGCAGCAGGAAAATATGCCGAGAAGAATACAGACCCAAGTGAAACTCACTGTGCAAAACGAAAACACAAATAATCTCACAAAAAAAGAAGAAGAGGAGGAGGGGGAGGGGGAGGGGGAGGGGGAGGAGGAGGAGGAGGAGGAGGAGGAGGAGGAGGAGAGTACAGTAACCAAGAAACTGTGGGTCTAAGGTTGCTGCCATGGAAATGCTGCTGGCAAAGGAAGACTTCCTACTAGCTACCGTGGAAGGAGAAACCACTGATACTGGTGGCAGATGTTTCTAGTGCCAACTCCTGGCAAACAACTATATTGCCACCTAAGGAAGGCCGCTTTGAGCTGGATGAATAGGATCAGAGCTGCTTCTACAGGGAGACAAACTTCTGACCTTGACAAACACACAGTGTTATGGAGGAGAGAGCTTGCAGGAGTGTATTGACCTGATGTGTTAGAATAAGGCTCATCTATTGGATGCCAGGGATGGGTTCTGTAGGGTCAAACATTTTTGCTCTGCTTTAATACCCCGAGTTAGTGAAATATTCTGACTTTGACACTAACGAAAATGTTTGGAAGAATCTACCCAACCTGAGGGCAGCTTTCTCCCATTCTACCTCTTCTTTCTCAGGACGGAACACCCGCTAGTGCTGGAGGTCACTATGATTGCTTCATTGCTTTACAAATGAAAGAGTAGAGAAAAATTGTTATCTTTTCCATCAGAAACCCCACTACCACTTCCATGAGAAAGGAATGGCCCAAGAGAACCTATGGAAAGATACCTATGATGCTCTACCTTTAATCTTCACAAAACCACCCCAGCACAGCATGTTAGCAGGAAAGCTGGCATTTGTACTATCTTGTGGGAACTGCATTTGACTCTTTCCCCAGTGTCAAAATATATTGTATAACAAACAGCAAATGCCTAGCTCGGTTAGTTTTGCTGCCAGCAAAACTCTCTATCATCAAGCTATATCTCTAGCTCTAATAAAATCCCTGAGTAATTAAAAACTAAAATAAATGCTAATCCTTGAGGGGGTGGTGCCTTTAATCCCAGCACTCAAGAGGCAGGCAGATTTCTATGACTTCAAGGCCAGTCTGGTTTACAGAGTAAGTTCCTGAACAATCAAGCCTACACAGAAAAATCCTGTTTCAAGAAACCAAAACAACAGCAGCAAAAACTCTAGCCCCAAGTTGCTCAAGGGTCAACAGTCACAATGACTGAGGTCCTCAGTTCCTCTGTGGGGTCTTTGCTATGAAATGACATTCTACAAAGGAGAAGGAATATACTTCAGATCTCCTCAGATAAACTTATTTAAGGAAGTAACCAAAGAAAGGGTTTGGAACCATTCCAGAGTGACAGAGAGTTCTCAGGGCAGTTGAAACCAGCCAACAGATATCTCAAGCCCCTGAAGTGCTGTCTTTCTCCAAAAGCAGAAGGACATAGGAAAAAAATGTTGGTGTTTTATTAAGATAGTTTAAAATGTGTAACATGTCTAAAGGCCCTTCTATGATACATAAAGAAGCAGAAGGCTTAGGTAAGTAAGGCATCTGTCCCCATCTGTCCAAAAGGCCATCCAGTGAGGCACTTAGGTTGAAGAAATCTCCTGGATCCTGGTCACCATGGGAATATGGAGGAGGAAGTTGGGGATCACAGGTACGGGGAGTGGGTTGGCCATCAGCAAGACTCCCTACACCAGGTGGTAGCTGACCTGGAGCAGGCAGAGGGGATCTTTGTCAATCACCAACATTGGGTTGATCAGCTCCAGTGGTCTTTACCAAGAGTGCGGAGACCTGAAAGAGCGAAGCTTGGAGAATCGCCTCTGGGCAAGCTTGCTGGAAGGGTTCAGCATTTCTGGAAAGTTCTTTGCCTCCCTCTGCATTTCAGGTGCGAGAGCCCAGGCAGGGTGTTCTCCCTCCCACTTTGGGGTGCTCTGCCCTCTGGGTTTGTGTCTCGGGCAGGCCCAACTCAGAAGACCACAGGGCTCAGCACCCAGCTGCATGGTGAAGTTCCAAAGGTCCTCAGAGAGATGTCCCAGCTTTGGATAAAAAGGCAGCGGCCAGGCACCAGAATACCCTGGATGGAGGTATCTTAGGTTTCTGGGCTCTGGTGCCTGGATTGCAGAATCCCAGGCTTGCCTCACACAGACCTGGTACTGCTGCTCCATGGCTTCCCTCTGACAGCAGGTGACAGTGGGAATGTGGTCAGAAGATTCCAGCATTGGCTTGGAATGGCAGCTGTGTTGGGTATCCAAAGTAGAAGTAAGAAAGCCTAGAAGAAAGTTTGGGTGTGTCAGACATGAAGGGGTGTCCTCCCCCCCCCCTTTTTTTTTTTTTTTTTTTCAGAAACTGACTAGTATCACAGTTTATATCTAGTAACTCTACAGACACTGAAACCCCAGACTCCAAGTGAGGAATGCTTGGGGATGAGGATGAGACTATAAAAGGAACTGATCACTGAATGAGAATTTCTAAGTGTTGAAGTTTACTCTTCCAACCCCGCTCTCCTTCCCAGGGCTGAAAAGTGACTCCAGAATAGTGTGTCTGGTAGTAAGCATTCTACCTTTGAGATTTATCCTAATACACATACTTTTTTTTTTTTTTTAAATATAGGGTCTCATTAAGAGGCCTTTTCTGTTTTTGTTGTAACCTGCTAAAACTCTATAGCCCCTCTGTTGAGACCTACTTTAGTTCTTAGCATAACTGTGGCTATGTTAACAATTGCTGTAGCATTTAGCATAGCAGAAGCCATTTTTGTCTCCATGTCTCCATTTTGATCATAAGGTGAAATTAAGTTCAAGTTCTCAGGCCTATATGCCTGAGACCAATTCATTAGTTCAATATGAACTAATGATACAATTCATTAGTTCAATACTTGCTGCTCAGAATAAAACAATAGATGATAAATGCATGTTCTGCTAGATCACAACATCCTGATATAGTCCTTACCTCCAGAAAGCTAGAAAGCTCCCAAAAACTTCTCCACCCTAAATGCCAGCCAATCAGCTTAAAGTCCTTTGTCTAGCTACCTACATAAAACACAGTACACTTGAAACAAAATTGTTTAGCTAGTCAAAATGATGTAATGCTGCCCCCTCACTTCCTACACCTGGTTACCATTTTTTTCATATTAAAAACCCTGCCTTAGAAACAGACTGGTGTCACAGTCTGAGACCATATCATGGCCCTGACTGGTCAGTTTTGTTCAGCATTCAGGAAACTTCCATCAATCTGAATCTGGTATGGTCAATGTGTAGTTAGTCCTGAATCCCTAACAGTTTTCAGCTGCCAAATTTCTCATCCTGATTGCTGAACTGGAACTGAGTAAAAACCCTTTTCTAAGGACTAACTTTCATAGAACCTGAAGGAAGCAACCAGTAGAGCTCAGAGCCTGGGATGCATGAGACCCAGCATGGCAAGACGTCCTTAAAGGTGTGGCAGCGGCGTTTATATCTTGGCAATAACCAACAGCTGTCTGATTGGGCTTAAGGCTTATTCAGCAGGAGCAAAATCACGCCTGGTACTGGAAAGCAAGTCAACTAGTGAGGGCATGGATCTTAGAGAAAAACTTACCAGCTCCGTCTACTACACCAGCATGATTCCTAACTGCATTCCAAATATTTATCCTTGTACCCACTGGTAAATAGAGCTCCTAACACTCACCAAAGAAGACTTTCTTTGCAACAAGTAGAGATAAGTACAGAAAGACACAACTGGTCAAATGCAAAGAACAGGGGCTGGAGAGACGGCTCAGCAGTTAAGAGAAATTCCCAGCACCCACATGACAGTCCATCACTGTCTAACTCCAGCTCCAGGAGTTCTGCACCTTCAAGCAGACACACATGAAAATAAGTATTTTTTAAAAAGACAAAAAATATGGTGGCGCATGACTGTAATCCCAGCACTCAGGGAGGCAGAGGCAGGTGGATCTCTGTGAGTTTGAGGCCACAAAGAGAAACCCTTTCTTTTAAAACCAAAAAAATAATTAGTTAGGTAGTTAGTTAAATAAAATGCAAAGAACAACTGATTCATGAGTTGTCCAGCTCTAACAGATACATCTAAAACACAACTCCTGTGCCTAAGGCTCAAGTAATTTTGAGGAAGCAGGGATGGAAAGATAAGAGCCAGAGGATTAGAAAATCTGCTATGAAATTGTATCTCCTAAAAATTACAGGGAAGCTTCACCCACCAAACCTCAACAATGTAGCTGTCTTAGCAAGACCTGAGCACAACACAATAGACACACTAACCCCAACAGGAGAAAACTCTGGGGCCCTAGTCTTGGACAAAAGACTGTCTGCAACTAAGGGATGCTGAGAGGGGGGAAAGCAATCTTCCCCCATGTAGGAGCTTCCTAACTTGTATTGTTATCCAATACAAGATGCTCATCCCTAAAAATCATGCATATGCAATACTGAATGGACTCTAGCCTTGTATCTATACGTTTATACATTATACATAATAATAACAATTAAAGAAGAGAAGGCTGGGAGTTAGAGGAGGAAAAGAGAATGGAAGAAAATGGTGCAATTTTGTTGTTTTTTTTCCAAGACATGTTTTTATTTGTTTTGTTTTGAGTAGCCCTGGCTTTTCTGGAACTCACACTGTTGAACAGGCAGACTGGCCTTGAACTCATAGACTCACTTGCCCTTCCCTCTGAGGGTTAGGATTAAAGGCATGTGCCACCACTACCTGGCACTTTATTAGAAGTTAATAAAAAAAAATTAAAACCCCAAACAAAAAAACAAAAGCTCAGGTGCCAATAGCTAGTGGGATGTCATCTGATTTCTCTGGCTAGGTATTGTATTTTTAAATTATCTTTGTAATGGGAGCCAACATCAGATTTCATTTTGTAAGACAGCTTTTATGAGCCAGGTAGTGGTGGCTCACACCTGTGATCCCAGCACAGAGGCAGGCAGATCTCTGTGAGTTAGAGGCCAGCCTGGTCTACAAAGCAAGTACAGGACAGCCAAGGATACAGAGAAACCCTGTCTCAAAAAACAACAAAAAAAGATATCTTTTATGTAAACAGTCTCTAATAGATGTTAATATTTAGGTAGCTCTCACAGAAGATAGCTATACTAGTCAGGGTTCTCTAAAAGAAAAGACCTGAGAGATAAATATTAGGTTGGCTTACAAGATGCAGTCTGGGTAATTCAACGATGGCTGCCTCACACTGGAGAGGCTGAGAATCCAGCAGTTATTTAGTCCAAGAGGTTGGATGACCCCTGGCGCTGAAGACCTGGAGTATTCCTGGGAGCTACAGGTCTTCAGTCTGCTGAAATCCTGAAGAAGTAGGTTTAATACCAGTGAAGGGATGTAAAAATCTGCCCCTGCCTTCGGGTTTAAAGGTGTGTGCTACCATGCCCTGCTTCCTTTTATCTGGTCTCCTAGCAGAGGGTACAGCCCAGATTTTGGGTGCATCTTCTGTTTCAGATAATCTGGTTAGAAAATCCCTCGTTGGAGTGTTAAGCAGCTTGAGGTTTAGTTGATTCCTTAGAGGTCAAGATTACCCATCAGCAGTTTACTTCAGTGTTGCTGTTATCTTGATCTGCTTCTGTTTGGTTGGTTGGTTTGGGTGTTTGGGGGGGGGCTTTTGAGGCAAGGTCTCACCATGTAGCTCTGCCTGATCTGAACTGTGATATGTAGACTCAAATCCTTAAGATACTGATCTGCCTCTTCCTACTGAATGCTGGGATCAAGAGTGTGTGCCACCATATCCAGCTGATTGTTTTGTACTTTTTGGGTTTTGTTTTGTTTTGTTTTGTTTTTTAAATCAGGGTCTTATGCAGCCCTGGCTAACTTCAAATTTTCTGTGCAATTTACTGAACTACATCTGCACTCCTATTATCCTTAATGGTCGTTATACCATAGCAGATGTATGAACTAAATGAGAGCAGTATAAAGTGGAATTTACGTTTTTCCTCCCTCTCTGTGTCATATCCGTGTAACACATTCACATGTACATGGAACAGTTCTTTGACAAAAGCATCAACTGATTCCTGTAAACCAGTGCCCTGTGTCACACCAGGAGCGGACTTGTCACAAGAGCTTTCTTCCTCTCTTGATTGTATCAAGAAGTGGTTTGGAGTAACTGACCTGTATCATCTGGAATTGTTGTAGCACACTATAATACTTCTGAAAGACACACTTCTTACAACAAAGGCCTATTATTAAGTCACTTAGGTTACTAAAATTTATTATGCGAACTAATGTGGAACTAGCACCATTGAGCTGGAGACTAAAAATTGTTTAAAAAGCTTGGTGTGGTGGCTCAAGCCTTTAATCCCAGCACTCAGGAAGCAGAGGCACGAAGATCTCTGTGAGTTTAAGGCCAGTCTGGTCTACATAGTGAGTTACAGGATAGTGAGGGCTAAACAAAGAGACCTTGTCTCAAAAATAAATACATAAATATTAAGAATATAAAAGAGCATTCACGGTGCAGTTAGAAGGGTGAGACAGATACAGACTGTATCAAGGCAATGACCACTGAAGTCCACTGGAGAAATGAGCTACACGTAGCCTGCTTTCTGGGTATCCCAGGAACAAGCTGCTACATGGAGAAGCAGGTTAGATAGTAAGGAGACCCATGTAAAGCCTTCAACATAACAATTTTCTGCATCCTACACTGTACTATTACACTATGGGATCAAGCTCAACTGTGGGGAAAAGGTGGCCAGCTGTAATGTACATTACAGTAGTAAATTGTCCTGTGCTGCCTGAGCTCACCGAGAAGCTGGCTCAACTTCAGTGTCAAGCATGTTTATGCCAAGAGTCCCTCATAAACCCTTGTCTGGGGATGGGCTGCCCCTCCAGCTCTATGACAAGGAGGGAGAAGAGCAAAATGCACCAAGAATAAAGACATTAAGCTCTTGAGAACAGCTAGGAGGTAAACTGTGTCCAATAGATATGACCCTTGGTTATCCCATGGTATAAAAGTGTTTATATTGGGGAAAGACAAGACATTCAGTCATGGGAAGCTCATCCCTGGAGAAAAAACCCTCACTGACTGCCTCAACTTCCACATTTGGTGTCTCCTGGGTGTTTTGAGTCAGTCCTCCTGATAGAAAGGATTTTATGTTGCAGGAGTTAATGAGTTTCATGATGCATTTCTTTTTGTGTGCACATGTACTTCAGTTCATGCGCACACTGAATATTGGGCTACACCGCCAGTGGGTTCATTAGGTTCTGCCCATCACCTGGCAACCCCGTCATCATTATGTGTGCACCTCATCTGTGCCTCTAACTCTGCATATGAGCCTTCACGAGACTCCACAACACTTTACCTAGCTCCTGTCTCAAAGTGCACATTCACGCTGTCACTCAGCCTTTCCACATGCAAATTAGTCCTGCCCTGTGCACCCATGAAGAGTTATACCATGAACATGCACACACCTAAAGCTACTGAACATCGACAAGTTGCTCCTCTGGATGAATACACCATTTGCTTTCCAGCTACACAGCATGAGGATTACTGTCCGTAAGTGTCTCCCACAAAGCCTTGGGATGACCAAGTATTCAACTGTTTGCCTGGTGCATTGTGCCTCTAGAGAGGCAGCTTTGGTGGAAACTTCTTTTTCCAGTGTTTTCTGGTTTCTGACCGTGTCTACGTGTAGCTCTTTCATTTGGAAACTGTTTTGCCATGTCATTAGGAGCATCATTCCTAAGTTCAGGCAGAAGTCTGTCTTCATTTTCTCATAAAAATTTGGTCATTTTATATTCTAGTAAATTCCTTTCTGCCTAAACCACCTGTTTTGCTTTCTGTCTCTATTTACTTATTTACTGTTTTGTTTCATTTTTGTTTTTTGAGAAATGGTTTCTCTGTGTAGCCCTACCTGTCCTGGAACTTGCTCTGCAGATCAGGATGATTTCAGACTCACAGAGATCCACCTGCTTCTGCCTCCTGAGTGCTGGGATTAAAGACAGACGCCACCATCACCTGGCATTCAGTTATCTATCTATCTATCTATCTATCTATCTATCTATCTATCTATCTATCTTTATTTAAAGACAGGGGCTTACTATGTACCCTTGGTTGGCCTGGAACTCAAACTCAGAGATATACCTCCGAAACCCTGGAATTAAAGGTGTATACTACTTTACCTAGATCTTTTTATTTTTTTGAAACAGGATCTCATTCTGTAGCTCAGGCTGATCAGAGGTTCACAAAATCCTCCTGCCCCAGCCTCCCAAGTGCTGAAATTATAGGCATGAGCCATCATACCCTGACCTTTATTTTCTTTAGTGTTTCTCTGTTTAGCCTTGACCCTGTTCTCAAATAGCAGGTGTGGTGGTGCACACCTTTAAACCCAGCACTAGAGAGGCAGAGGCAGAGGCAGAGACAGGCAAATCTCTGTGATCTCAGCCAGCATGGTCTACATATGGAATTCCAGGACAGCCAGGGCTCCATAATCAATCTCTCTCAACCAGGCGTGGTGGCACACGACAAATCCCAGCACTGGGGAGGCAGAGACAGATGGATCTCTGTGAGTTCAAGGCCAGCCTGATCTACAGAGTCCAGGACAGCCAGGGCTATACAGAGAAACCCTGTCTTGAAAACCCAAAAAAAGAAAATAGATATGTCTCTCTGTCTCTCTCTCTCTCTCAACAATGCTTTTTTTATATTTTGCACAGCAGATTCAAAACACTGTAGGTTGGTTTTTGATCCTCACACTGTAGAGTGATACAAATGTTAAAAACTTTTATTGTTGTGTATGTATGTGTCTATGTGTGTGTATATATGTGTGTATGTGTATGTGTGTATATATGTGTGTATGTGTGTATATATGTGTATGTATGTGTGTGTATGTGTGTATGTATGTATGTATGTGTGTACTGAAGGCAGGTATGTACATGCCACAGCAAATGTGTGAAGATCAGAGGACTTCTGATAGTTGGTCCTGTCCTTCACTTGAGTTCTAAGGACTGAAATGAGGTATCAGGCTTACACAGCAAATGGCTTTGCCCACCATGCCACTTCTGGGCCCAAAATTTTATAAAGTACAAATGATACTAAATGGTACAGAAATACAATTAAAGATTTAATTAAATGTCCTCTCCTCTCCTTTGATCTTTTTCTCAGAAACAGGCTCTTATAGAACTGCTTACACTGGCCTCAGACTTCAAACTTCCCATCCTCCTGTTTCAGCCTTCTGAATACCTAGTATTACATTACAGGCAAAGACCAGTTCACTTGGCTTTACAATGCATGAATTCTTTTTGTTGTTGTTTTGTGTTTTCAAAACCCTGGAACTCACTCTATAGACCAGGCTAGCCTTGAACTCATAGATCCATCTGCCTCTGCCTCCTGAGTGCTGGAATAAAAGGCAAGTGCCCCCACTGCCCAGCCAACGCATGCATTCTTGAAAGCCAGTTTTAAAAATTGTTTATTTAATTATCATTTATAGTGTTCTGCTTGCATGTGTACCTGCATGCCAGAAGAGGGCATTAGATCTCACTATAGACAGCTGTGAGTCACCATGTGGTTGCTAGGAATTGAACTCAGGGCCTTTGGAAGAACAGCCAGTGCTCTTAACCTCTGAGCCATCTCTCCAGTCCTTGAAAGCCAATTTAAAAAAAAACAAAAAAACTTTTTATTGATTCTTTGTGAATTTTACACCATGTACCCTAGTCCCACAAATCTCCCCTACCCATCATATTTGCCCTTCACACTTGTAACCTTCTCTCGAAAATAAGAAACATACACACAAACAAAAACCAATAGAAAACTTCTCAATGTGGGAGCCTGAGTGTGTCACAGTGTGTTCCACAGTATATCTCTCTGTGCACACTTCTTCACTTGCAATTGTTCACTGCAATACGTCCTTGATCTGCTTCCAGATCTCTGGCTTCTGTGACCCCATCAATATTGGATCCTCATCAGGACTCCTCCATATTATCCTGTTTTCTTGACCCGTGTCCTGGAGATCCTGAGGCTTTAGATCAGCAGGACTGACTTTTCACTTGTCTCAGATGATAGAATTTGGGATTGGCCGACTCAGAGCTCTCGCTTACCCAGCCCACCAGGGTGAGCTCTCCAGCACTGCTCAGGTTAGACCTGTGGAGGCGGGGTCAGCGCTCCTGTTCTCATGCCCTCTGGCTAAGCCACACCTACACCTCCAAAGCCAGCCCCCCCCCCCAGGTTCCATCCCTAGCACCCACATGGCAGCTCATGGCTGTCTGTTAACTCCAATTTCAGTGAATCCTCATACAGACATACGTGTAGGCAAAGCACCAATGCATAAAATGAAATAAAACCCTGTGTGTGCACTGGGACTCCAACCAAGGTCCTTTGGAAGAGAAGATACTGCTCTAAACTGCTGAACCATCTCTCTAGCCCTTGAAATAAAAAATTAAAACTTTTTTGTGTTATTTATATGTGTGTGTGTGTGTGCGCGCGCGCGCACAGGTACATGAAAGTACCTTTAGAGCCCAGAAGAGGGTGTCATTGGATCTTTTGTAGTTTTAGGAGACTGTGAACCACCCAACATGGATGTTAGGAACTGAACTTGGGTTATCTGCAAGACCAACAAGAGCTCTTAACTACTGAGCTACCTTTCTAGCTCCTAAAGTAAGTAATTTTAAATCCTGGTTGAGGGCTGGGCACATGGGAAGCAGAGGCAGATAGATTTCTGTGTTCTAGGCTAGCCTGGTCTACAAAGAGGGTTTCAGGACAGCTTGGGCTACACAGAGTAACCTAATACACACGCGCGCGCACACACACACACACACACACACACACACACACACACAAAGGCCAGAGGAGGGTGTCAGGTTCCCTGGAAATGGGAAGTTAGAGATGATTTCGAGTACAGTCTGGAGTTACAGACAATTGTGAGTTGCCATGTGGGTGCTATGCTGCTAATCTCACCTAGGTCTTCTAGAAGAGCAGCCCGAAGATCCAAGTTGTGAGCCAGGTCCCTAGCCCTGAGATGTATATTGTTAAATCAAATTATGAAAAACAAAACTTGCTGTGTGCCACATGAAGACAGATACCTGTACAAAGCAGCCTGGTTGGTGGTGGGCCCGGGAAGTGCATTTCTGCAGTCACTCAGGAGGCAGAAAGCCAGTGAGGGTTCAGATGTTGTCGTCACCTCTTCTGGGCCAGCCCCTGGCTCCTGCTGGGTCAAGCAGATGGTCAGGTGCAGGTGGCTCTCTGAACTTTGGGCACACAGTTTCTAGAGTGTGCTGAGAACACGCAGGGGCCTAGAAAGCATGTCTCAGCCAGACTCTTGACTGTCCGAAGGGATTTTGCAGCAGGGGTGGAGTGGGGCTAGGGAGACAGAACAGGAGAGTTCAGAGTCAGAATCACCTGGGGTCTGTGTTGGTGAGTGGCATGCCCTGACACAGTCACCAGAATTCCAGGCCCTCAGCACACAGGGGAGAAAGGTCTGCTGGATTTCATTGATCTCCCAACAGATGACACTGGGATCTAGTCAGAAGGCTCTAGGTGCCATATCGTCCCCTCCAGGCTGAGTAATAGACAAGGGCAAGCTGGGCACTAAGAGGAGCCTAGGAACTGAGTCCATCAGAAGAGGCACCACATTTCCCAAATCTGACCGATGTAGGTAAAATTTTTCCTGTGTGAATTTGTATTAACCCAATGAGATAGACTTAAGAGTGGGAAACCAAAATACCACCCTTTCTGAAGATGCCACTTTATATAACATTGACTATTGCCCTAAGCCACTATGTAACACTGTAGTGGGGACTGATATCCAGATCTCTGGGGGAGGGAAGGGTGCCCCTAAAACCCTGGAAAGTGGACTGCAGAGACACAGGTCACCTGCTTAGAATTAGACCCCCATTGTAATAGTGACTTTTATTTGCCTGTTGTAACTGTCTTCTGGAGGCTTACTACCTGTTAACCTAATCTTAGAAGCTTCTGGCCTCCATACAATCTAACCTTGGCCTAGAATGTTTTCAGCCTCTGAGACTTACTGCTTAATAAACTCACCCTTTCTTGTTCTTTTTGAACTCATAGCTGGCTTGTTCAACTCAGCTGTTCTGACTCAAACTCCTCTCTTAGTTGACTTATTCAGTCTGGCTTCTCTCCCAGCCCCTCCTTCTCATTCCATGGCTAATTCTGCCTTCATCTGTGTCTAGCTTGTTCTCTCATTCAACGTCTCTCTGTAAAATTCTCCCAGTAAAACTGCTTCATCTCTTTCATTGTCCCTTAAGTAGCTTCCTTTTCCTCTTCTGAGAGTTGGAAGTATCCCATTCTTTCAAATCTCTGATTTGTCATTTTTTTCTCTCTCTCTCAATTAGACAAACATAGATTATCCCTTCTACAAACTAACTTTACCTTCATTGTTTAAGATTAAAGGTGTGTACCTTTTCTTTGCCTGAAACTTGCTTTATAACAGGCTGGCCTTGAACTCAGATCTGCTTGCCTCTGTCTCCTGGATTAAAGGTATGTTTGTATTCCAGCCAGATTACACAGACCTAGGTCTTTGACTGTGCTCTCTTGCCAGATTAGTCATGTTCTGAATTAAAATTCCTCTACACCCCATTGTCAAATTTTTGTTCTGGGAACTGCTCGTTTCTGAAGGCTCTGGGTTCCTTGAGGAGCCAAGCTGTGGCAAGTAGCCCCAGTAGCTGTGGGGAATAAGACCAATTGGTGAAAATAAGAATGGGGACTACAAAGTTCTGGCTCCAGTATACCACACAGGGTACAGGAGAGTCGGTTCATAATTAAAAGATAGATAACATTGACTGGCATACACCACATCAGTTTCACCAGTCCCAAGACAGTTTTTCTAGAAATTAGTTTCTTTAGGGAAAAAGTAGATAAAGAAATTCATGAAAGTAAAGACATTTCAGCACCTCCCAAATTATGAGCTTTTTCTGAAATGTCATTTTAATAAAAATAAAAAATAAAAATTGGGAATCAGAGGAAAGAAAATACAGAAAGGGGTGAGGGCAAGATATAGCTCTCAAGGACAAGCCCCAGTGACATATATGTCTCCAGTGACACACTTGGCCACTAGACAGGTCTCCCTCCCACCCCAACCTTCTCAATAATGCCATCATACTGTGAATCTTTAGGCCAGAGCCCTTGTGATCTAATTGTCTCTGGAAATACTGTCATTGACATCAGTTTTACTAATCTTTCTTTCTTTTGAGACAAGATCTCCCTGTGCAGCCCTGGCTCTAGCTCTAGCTCTGTAGACCAGGCTGGACTTGAACTCACGGAGATCCACCTGCCTCTGCCTCTGGGATTAAACATTTGCACTACCACATACTCCTGGTCTTTCTTAATCCAATTAATTTGAGGATTAACATTAACAATCAAACTCTCAGAAAACAAACAGCTCAGGGTATGGAAGATCCTCCAAAGTCAAACTTCCTTTTCCAGTCTCCACTTCACCTCCACATACTCTGTACATATATAAGCATGGCTGCTACCCAAAGAGTTTTCAGGCAACTCACACAAAACAACTACCCAGAGCATTAAACGCCTTAGTTGCAGTTGCTAGACAAGAGTAACCCCATGCTCTGCAGAGCTGGGGGACAGAGAAGGAAAACAGTGTTCTTTTTTTCTGTATTTGGAAGCTAAGGACTAGATCCAGCCCAAATTCAGGCAAGTTATAAGCTACCACTAAATCCCAGGAGACAGGAGTCCTTAGGGACCATTTTGTTGTTGTAGTTGGTTTATTTGCTTTGCTTTCAGCTTTTGGGGTTGTTTCATTTTTTTTCAAGACAGGGTTTCTCTATGTAGCCTTGGCTGTTCTGGACTCACTTTGTAGACTAGGGTGTCCGCAAACTCACAAACATCTGACTACTTCTGCCTCCCAGAGTGCTGGGATTACAGGCATGCATCACCTCACCCAGCTCTTTTTGTTTTCTGGAGACAGGATTTCTCTGTGTAGTGCTGGCTGTCCTGGAACTTGGCTCTATAGGCTGGTCTTGAATTAAGAGAGATCCATTTGCCTCTGCCTCTGCCTCTGCCTCTGCCTCTGGAATGCTAGAATTAAAGGCATATGCCACCACCTCTCAGTTCTTAGGGACCATCTTAAAGGCACTTTAAGGGAAGAAAAGTTACATTTTTTTTTCTCATCAGTGACAGCTTCATGGCTGGGACCACTAAAAAATAAAAATTACAAACTGATTTTCTCTAAGTTCATGTGCCACAAGGAACCTTCAGAAATGAAGACGCACAGAAAAGGGGAAAGTGTGTGATGTATGTGCACTATCCAGAACACAAGGGGATGAACTAATGGTAACAAATGAAGCAGGACTTTGCAGTAGAAATTTGATCACACTCTTCTTGGTATCTTCCAGGTACAGTGGGGGCACCTGCTTCAGGAAGCAGAACTCTGTCATGGTTTCTCTCAGGGTAGAAAGGCGGGAAACATGCCAAGGTGCCATGTTTTGGAACAGTGCCCTAAGCCCCATCATTACCACCCTAATAGGCCAGGTTCTGAGGCCAAGCAGTGTGGGAGAGGATACACAGAGACTGGTGCATCCAGGGCCAAGTGTTCCGACATGTAGGTGGATCTTCTCTCCTCACTGAGAACATTCCCCTGACGTGCCAAGAGGCATGTTTCCTAGATGATTCCAAACCAAGTTGAAAATGAGATTAAGCATCACAAATGGCACAGAACCTTGGTTATATATGGAGGGATTTGAAGATTTTTATTCAAAACCAGAGTATGTCTTGGTGCTTAGTAACACAGGACATGTAGACTCCATGTAGTGTAGACTGTCTTTAGCCAGCAAGTATACAATTGGTCCATCTCTGATGAGGCATTTGTACCATAGACTCGAGGTGTCTTTGGGAGAGAAGCCATGAGAAATAAAAAACCGGAACCTCCTCCTAAGCATTGCTTGTTACATCCCCTGAAGGCTGTCTTAGTTTAAGGAGTAGAACCAGTAGCATGTAGGGCAACCTGGGGTTGTATCCCAGGCACCAAAAGCAAACTACAAAACCCCGAAGATCTGAAGGCGAAGACCGGAGTGATGATGGCACATTCTACTGCTTGGATGTGTGTCTGGGGGGCAGAAGGCAGGCAGATCTCTGAGTTCAAGGCTAGTCTGGATTATACAGAGAATTCCTTAACACCAAGGGTATACAATGAGACTGTCTAAAAATAAGGGCAAACCAAACTGCAACTAACCTGTATGTTTATTGTTGTTGTCTATTAAAGACATTACCGCCATCATAAAAAATTACCTTCATTTTTAAAAATATAAAACAACTGCGGCTTTGGGTCCCTGCTGGGAAACCCATTTTGTCCACATCCCTTTCTGTCTTCTTTTTGCATACCCACAGAGAACCAGACTATAAGTTTAGCACTCAGATTTTGCACCTCAGGTGAGGTCCTAATAATTTCTCCTTCCCATTTCCATGATCTCTGAGCCTTGCAGGCTGAGCGTGGGCTTGGATGGTTTCAGCAGCCATCCTTTCAGTGTCTGAGCTCCTCTTTCTTGGCTGTGATGTTTGTTGACACCTGCTGGCGGGAGAAAAGCGACAGTCTGCCGCTCTAGACAGTAGACCACTAGAGGGCAGCAGCGAGCCAGGCTCCTGAGCAAATTGTGTGGCTCCGAAGGTACTGTGAAGACGGGTTCTAAATTCCGATGAGGAAAGTAGTGCTGCTTTCCACAACAGAAGAGGAGAAAATGCATTTGAATAGGCAGACCCAGTAAGGGCTGTTGGGAAACACTAAAGGAATGGTCAGAGCACAAAGCCTTTCAAGGTCTGGTAGAAAACACCACAACAGTTGGATAAATTCAGTAGGTGTGTCTACCGTGATTATTGTAACTCATAGGCAGTCCAACAGAAAGAATAAAGAATAAACAGTATGTTAAGGGGCTGGAGAGGTGGTTCAATGGTTAAGAGCAGTGGCTCCTCTTCCAGAGTAGGAGGATTCTATTCCCAGGACTCAAAATAGAGCTCACAACTCTAACTCCAGTTCCAGGGTATTTGACACTCTTACACAGACACAATGCAGGCAGCATACCAATGCACACAAAATAAAAATGAACAAATCACTAAAAAAAAAAAAAAAAAAAAAAAACTAAAAAGGCATTTAAAATATTTAATAATAAAAGTGTATGTTAAAATAAAATACCCAGCAGCTGCTACCATGGTGGCACATGCCTTTAGTCCCAGCACTGGGGAGGCAGAGGCAGGCGGATCAGTGAGTTCAAGGCCAGCCTGGTCTACAAAGCAAGTCCAGGACAAGGCAGAGAAACCCTGTCTGGAAAAACAAACAAACAAACAAAAAATCAGAGTGGAAGAAATGTAACCTTAATGTGTATTTTACCTTCTTATTATTTGTATATTATGTAGATTCATTCCATCAGCAAATATTTAGTGAGCAGGTACAATTATGTTCTCTGGACAATCACAATTCCTTTATGGGGCTTGCATTTAGTGATAACGTGTGTCATGTACACATGTAACATCTGGAAAATGCAAAAGCTTTTAATGAAGGAAAATAAAACTATCATTTAAGCACCTTAAGATGTCAAGTGTTAGCCAGGTCTGGTATCCCAGCACTGGGGAGGCCAAGGCAAGGGACTGCTAGGCTTTCAAGGACAGTCTGACTACAGAGCAAGACTGTGGTCTCAACAAACAAAGACAGAAATAAAGAAAGGGAAAAGAAAGTGTTTAGATGTTGATGTTTTTCTGCCTGCTTAGTTTCATTCCTGTGGTATTGAAGATTGAACCCAAGGACTCCTGCATGCTAGGCAAGCACTCAACCACTTCTAAGCTATCACTTCTTCAGCTTTTTACTCTGAGGCAGGAGTATGACAGGCTGCTCAGGCAGGCTTTGAGGTCTGGATCCCCCTACAACTGCCTCTCTTGTATTTGGGATTACAGACTCGTACCACCAGGACTTCCTGTATTTTCCTATTCATTCTCTGCTCCACCTGTACTCAGACATCTGTACAGTGCACCTTGTTTTATACAGTTTGTGTCAGGCAACTGTTAGAGTTGTCTGATACTCTTCACAAAAATTGTCAAGCAGATTTACACAAAGATTGTTAGTCGATCATTTTGAAGTTATTAAAAATTCCAAAACCAGATTTGGCAATACAGGCATATACCACTTAACAATTGGCAAAAAGTGATTCTGCAATTATACAAACATGGAATACACTTACACAAATCTAGATGATACACCACTCATGTACCAAGTTATATGATGCATTTGTGCATGTGTGTTATATTTCTGTGGTATAAAATGCCTTGCTCGTGGGGATTTAAAACACAAGGTAATTTTAAGCACAAGAGAAAATTGTGCAATCTGGGAACAAGATAGGCATGAGATATATGAGGATACTGCACAGTTTTATAATAAAATTTTAATATATTTGGGTACGTAAGTAGGCACACATAAAAAAAACCAACAGCAAGTACAATCTAGTATGTAAACCAGAAACAGTTGCTCACTACCAAGGATCACTGCTGGTAGAATGTTCTTGTGGAATGTATACAATTCACCCTTGTTCATTCATGTGCTGATTTCTCTACCCCAGCACCTGGTTTCAATCCTGGCATTGCCTTGTGGTTTTGTATTCTAAGCATCACCTGTCTCAAGTTTGTGTAAACATGCCACAATTTGTTCTCTGCATTGCCAACGAAACAACCAGTCAATGCTGAGCAATGGAGAGAATAGGGTGGGACATCCTGGTCCAAAGGGGAGGAGAAGGAATTTAGTGGGAGGAAAGGCTGGGAGGAGAGGACCTGGAAACACCAGGAAAGATGAACCAGACCTAAGATATGACTAAAAAGCAAGTATAATGTGGGAAACCTGAATAGGAGGAAGCTATGCGGGCATGGAGATTGAGGATGGAGTAACTATTGCCCAGCATTGTGCTCTAGGTTAATTAAATAAATCTCTGTGTGGTGATTTGGGTATACAGCTGGTTTATGAATAACCACTATTTAACTAAGATAAATCAATAAGAAATATTAATAATCAACATATTACACAATAATATGCACTGTATCTTGATACTAGAATTGCAGGTTTGCACCAGCATAACCACAAACACGTAAGTTACATAGTACTCTAAAATGTTAAGAAAGCTATGACAGAACTGGACCATGGGAACTTTCCAGCTGCATTATAGTCTTCCTGGAGCAGAGCTTGTGAATGTGGCTATCCTGGACTACAGTGTTATTTTGTAGGGTATGAGCATATGCTGGCTGGATGTATATGTGTGAGAGAAAACAGGAAAGGAAAAGGAGTTCTACAAATAAGCAAGTTTGGGAATCAAATGTATGACTTGGGTAGAGGATGTGAATTTGATATACTCACAAGATGGGGTGTTAAGGTGGCTGAGGTACCCAAGAGAGTAACAGGTCCAGACATCAATGTCTGAACTGGAATGATCAGGCTTGATGAAGTTTCCATTTAAATGCCCCCCAAAGCCTAAAGGATCATGAAGCATGTTGGTGGGGGTAATCTTTAAGAGGTTGCCCAGTAGGAGGCTCTAGGTCTTTGGGAATGAGCTTTTTAAGGAAACTGTTAAGTCCTAGCTTCCTTTTCCTATCCACCAGGTTTCTGGCCCACCCTCATGATGTATTGCCTCACCATACACCATAGCCCAAAAGCAATGGAGCCTATCAACCACGAGCTGGTACCTCCAAACTATGAACCAAAACAATCCTTTTCACAATGTCAGTTATCATCGGTGTTTATTATAGTAAAATGCTGTAGAACACAAGGTCTCTATGTTATATCAGGCAAGAGCAAGGGGTGATTACACTATTGCAGTAAAGAGAAGAGATGCTGTGCTGCAGAAAACTTTCCCTTCCAAAGACCTGGCCCTTCTGACCTTGGGAAGCTTGGGATGGCTAAAATGTTCTGGATCTTCCTAGAGCTTCCATCTGCTTTAACTTGGGATGACTGGAAAGTCCTCTGTGGAGTTAGCTCCTTGTTTACCCCTGGTATAACAGTTCATGGCATCAAGAGTTGAGGTGGAGACTTCCCTGTTTCCTCGCGCCGCTGCCCCTACATGCACACACATTCCTTTTACTTTACTTTTTTCCATATAAGAAGTTTGAATCATCTTACATAACTGTGAAAGAAAAACGTGTACTGAAACATGTACTGGAACTACAAAGTCTCAAAATCACGTGCAAAATATTCTGAGCTCCAGGAGTCCTAGCAACTGAACAGCAAACTAATTTTGGGGTGTATTTTTGACTCTCTGAAGTAAAATGAATCATTCTAAAAAGAGTCTATTTAAAAACAAATGTGAACAAAAACTTTCTGATTATCTGGTCTGACCCAGTCAGCATTCAGGGGCTGTAAGACAGAGATGAGTAAGATCAAACCAAGAATCCAAGAGAAAACAAGACATATATTGGACTCAAGACACATTAACCAGTCGACAGTCTCAGTCAAGAGCTACACTGACGGCAGTGGAAGACAGCAATCTTGCACCTTCAAACCTTGCTCTGTAAAGGATACTATTACGCCCAGCATGTTTTAGAAATACTGAGCTTCAGCTATGAAAATTGTATTCTGATTTGTGGAAAAGCAGACATTAAATGTAAATATTTATTAAATGCTGAATCCATTACTATGTTTTTAAATGTATTAATGTATACATATGTGTATATATACATGTTTGTGTGTGTGTGTCTTATTTCTGAGAATCAGCTTCAATTTATTGACCTTATGTAGTGAGTGCATAGCCCTCTGGTTGGCTCGATTTTAAAATTTTCTGTCATTCAAATTCAGTTCTAAAATTTCTAGTTGGGAATTAGATTTTTTCCTTTTTGTTTCTCTGTGCAGCCTTAGCTGTCCTGGAACTAGCTCTGTAAACCAGGATGGCCTGAAAACCATGACATCTACCTGCCTCTGCCTCCTGAATGCTGGGGTTAAAGGCGTGCACTACCACCTCACAGTGGGAATTACACTTCAATCTTTCATTTGTCAAAGCTTCTATTTTTCATTGTATTTGTTCTCTTTACATCCCTATCACGGCCTTTCTCCTCTTTTCCCAGTCCCACCTTCCCACTCCTCTCCCTCTCCCCTTCTCCTCAGAAAAGGACCCCCTTAGATTAACCCAGCACATCAAGTAGCATCAGAATTAAGTGCTTCTTCCACAGAGGCCAGACAAGGCAGCCCAGCTTGGGGAAAATGATCCCAAAGCAGACAACAGAGTCCATGTCCCAAGCTCCACTTGCTAGGGAACCCACATAAAGACCAAGCTGCCCATTAGTTACATATGGGTCAAAGCCTCTGTTTTTCTTGTTTAAATCTCACCCATGTTAATAGTTCTTTACCATGGCTGATTTTTTTTTTTTTTTTTTGGCTAATCCTAATATTTTTGTCATTTTGTTGTGGATGTATGTTTCTTTTCTTTGACAATTAGTTTGGGAATCTTGTACTCTTTTACGTCTATGAGTTTGTTGTTTTTTTTTTCACCTGTTTGTATATACAAGTCTGGCACCTACAGAAGTCACAAGATGCCATTTGGTTCCCTGGAATTACAGTTATAAACAGCTGTGAACTGACACGGGGGGGGGATGGGATGGGAATAGAACCCAGATCTCCTGCAAGAATAAGTATTCTTAATTTTTGAGCCATTTTTCCATTTATAACTTGTTTCTTGTTATAAAACCCAGTTTTATTTCAATCCCACATTTAACAGTCTTTTAGGACAGGGCTTCTGCAGAGGGAGCAGGACCCCACCTTATTACTGTCAGACAGATGTGGAAGCCCAGGTTCCCCTTAGCCTCTATGGACACCCAGGGAGAGGCCTTTCCTGAATACTGGGCAAGAGCAGGTGTTCTGGATGCTCAGGTGGTCAGCCCTGACCCACAGGAAAGATGTTCTTTTTCTTGTTAGGTAAAGAATGTCCTGATTCCCACTGGGCTTCTGTTGACATCACTCCCAGAGGAGAGGGTCCTACTCGGCTGTTCGGCAGTACCTGAGAAGACAGGTGGGCGTCTTGGCCCTGTTGCAACCCAGAGCTGAAGGCAGAAACTTCACTTTACATCCGCATAGGTAGAGCCAAGTCTTTGTTTATTTTCATTTTTCTGTGATGCTTGGCCTGAGCAATATAGGTTTTTTTTCTGAAAGTTTTCAATCCTCCTTTCCTGCTCTTTTGGCCAGAGGGGCAGACTTTTTATTAGTTTTCTTTGTTTTGCTTTTTTTGGCTGTGCTCACTGGTACTTCTGGCTTAGTTGTTTCATAGTCTGGATATGTGAAGCAAACAAGCAAGTGGGAAACCTAATTTCAGGTTCTGAGGTTCCTGGTATCACTTTCTTCTCCCTACCTGACAGCCCCTCTTTATGCTTACTTGTTTATTTTATACAACACCCCAGGTTTCCAGTTGTTTTTCCTGGGGTGGACAATAATCTACAATTCTCTAGAAGTTTTATATTATTTTTGCTCTTTGAAAACAATTCAGTAGGGGCTAGAAAGATGGCTTAGTGATTAAGAGTGTGGCTGCGCTCTCAAGGACCCACATTTTAACTCTTGAGCACCTATATCAGGTGGCTTTTAACTACGCAGCTGCCCTCTTTTGGTTTTTTGTGGACAGAGGGACACACACCTATCACACACATATACACACAGTATACACAGATACATGTACATTAGAAAAACTAATCTCTAAAAAGAAAAAGCACTGCATAAGAATAGTATTTAATTGTATTCTAGATTTTTAGCAAACCAAGTAAACAACTCATCCACCCCATCTAAAGGTACTGTTTAGAAGACATGTTTAAGGCTACTATTGTAAACTTTTTTTTTTTTACAAAGTTTCCAGAAAAAAAAAAAAAAACATGCAAAAGTTTGTCACTGTTACTTTTTTTTTTTTTTTTTAAGCCAGTGTCTTATTGTGCATCCCCGGCTGACCCAGAACCCACTGTACAGACCAGGCTAACCTTGAACTCACAGAAATCTGTCTGCATCTGCCTCCCAGGTGCCGAAATTAAAGATGTGCGCCACCTTGTTCAGCTATAAAACCTATCCTAAAGGAAGTACTAAAAATAATTTTCACATAGAAGAAAAGCCATCAAATTTGAAATACAGATTGAGACCGAATGAAGAACCAAAAAGGTAAACTAGGAGCAAACTTTGAATCTGAGAAGAAATCTGAATGGGTAACTACCCACATGAAACAATAAAATATTTATAATATTGAGATTCAAAAGTGAAAGACCTGGTTCAGAGGAGAGTAAGGAGTTAGAAGGTCCCTAGGTTATATGTAAAGGCAGAAGTTATATGTAAAGACAGAAAAAGTTCCAAGTCATTTAGATGTTTTAAGTCATGGACCAGGTTTGTAGCTCAGTTGGAGGAGCATTAGCCTACAATGCACGAGGTCAGAGTTCAATGGCCAGTGCCAGAGAAAACTGTAGTTACAAGATAATGAATGCCTTTCAAAGCCATTTGGGAGTTGGAGGCAGGAGGCTCAGAAGCTCAAGGCGATCCTTGGGATGACAATAGAAAGAACAATCACAGACACACAACCTACTGAAAAGCTGGGGTCTGGTGGGTACTTCCAAGCAACCCAGACCTAAGCCTGTTTATTACGTACATGGGGGGGGGGGGTTGGCTAGTCTTCTAGTAGTGGAAAGTCGCTGTAAAGTGTTGCATAACAGATCCTGACAAGACTGAAACATTTCATCTGGCTGGGAAGCTCCTTGAGCAGGAAGGTAAACAGTTCAAGATGGCGCCCTGAAACACAAGGCCCCTCCCTGCCACCGTAAATAATAAAACCCGAGAGTCCTTCTCAGAGGAAACAGGCTGCAAAGAAGACTGTCAAAGCACTCCAGACCAGCTGCTTCTTTGAGAAGCAGAAACCAGCTGAGCGGCCTCCAAGATCAACTGAGGCACCTGGAAGACACAACCTGTTGAGCTGCCTGCAGGCTGTGCAATGTGCTCCAGGTTTCCCAGCTTTTGTGAGCTCTGTCCCATGCTGGAGTGAGCCTGGTAAGCGCTGTCTTTAAGTCATTCTGTCTTTATCCTCACTCATACTCCTGTAAGCAACCCCCATAAAACTCATTGGTTAACCAAGTTGGACTTTGCTGGTCTCTGTACTTTTGGTCTGTTGTGGGATCCTTATCTGGGGTGAGTAGATATGCAGTGTTGTGTCCTCCCCCCCAAAAAAAAATTTCATCACACATCAGGCAGCCGTCTTTGACTGTAAACACCGGGAAGGAGAAAGCTGCAGCTGCTAGTCTGTTCACACTCATCAGTCATTCAAAAACACTCATACTTGCACATACTGTCAACAATTACACTCAGAACTCAGGAAAGATTTGCCAAGTCCAAACCTGACCCATATAGGAGAAGGCTTTGCCAATTTCCCATGAGCCTAGGTCCCTAGCATGGCCAGTTCATGTCAAACAATACATTCACTCAGTCCTACAGTCTCTGTCCTGTCTGCTTCCCAAGCTCTCAATAAATTATCAGATACTCCACTAACTCGAAATTTCCAGTGTTGAAGACCAACACCCACAAGCTGAGAAGGAAGTAACCCCACCGTGAAGCATTACCTCACTTCAGGACCCAAAGCAATGGGGCTAACCTGGATGTGAGTCAGCATAAACATTTCTCTTCCTAAGTTCATCTTCTTAGGTATTTCTTTAGTGATAGACAGCTCACTGAACAGCTTTTAAGACAAGATTTGACATCTGTCTTGTTCCTTCTTGCTTTCTCTGCTGGGATCTAGCTGTCATGTCTTTTAGAGAGCCTGAGATGAAGGGAAGCTGTGTAAAGAGCTGAAGTACTTAGTCTAAGTCAATAGGGGAAACTGAATTCTATAACGAAACTCTTGTGTGACCTTAGACCTGTCCCAGGTGAGCCCTGGGATGATAGATGGTTTGGAAGTCAATAGCCCTCCAAGGCTTCCGTGCTTGAACTCTTGGTCCTTGGGTGGTACTGTCTGAGGAAACTGGAAACTTTGGGATGAGAGGCATGCTTTTGCAGGCAGGTCACAGGATTGCATTCTGACCAGTTTCCAGCATAAGTGTTCCGTTTGCTGCTATGACTTGACCAGAAGCCTCATGTTCTTCCTGCTTTGGAAAGGAGCCAGTCCTACCTGACTCACCCCATCAAACCTGTAAGGCAAAATAAGCCTCGATTCCCTTACCTTTTCTGTTATGTTTCCATATGATAGAAACATAGTTAACTAGAAACAACCAATGTTAACTAAGGTAAGGAGCTGGAGCTGACACCTTGACTAAAGCCAGTGAGAGATGATGAAAACCCAGCTAAATGACAGCCAGTTTTCTGATTCACAAAAAACTATAAAATAATATTTTCTAGATTTTTTTTTGGAGGGGGGTGTTTCGAGACAGAGTTTCTCTGTGCAGCCTTGGCTCTCCTGGACTCACTTTGTAGATCAGACTAGCCCTGAATTTAGAGATCTGCCTGCATCTGCCTCTCTGAATGCTGGGATTACAGGCATAAGCCACCACGCCCAGCTTTTGAGATTTATTTTTAATTAGTTAATAATTAATTTATTTTGAGACAGGTTTCTCTACAGAGCCCTAGCTGTCCTAGAACTAACTTGGTAGACCAGGCTGGCCTTGAACTGAAGAGATCTGCCTGCCTCTGCCTCCCAAGTGCCGGGATTAAAGGCCTTGCCACTATATCTGGTTCCTACTCCATATTATTTCACAGGCCTACAGTTGCTGTTACAATTAGTAAAAGACTACTAGTTATTATTTCCCCAAAGCCTATTTCTATATGCAATTTCTTGTCCTAAGAAATAATGTGAAGAAGAGGCTGGAAAATGGCTCAGCCATTAAGGGCACTTGCTGCTCTTTGATTTCCATTCTCAGAACCCATGTGGTAATTCACAATCATCTGTAACTCCAGTTCTGGGAGACCTCATGCCTTCTTCTGACCTATAGGCAAAAGACCCTCATGTGGCACACATATGTACACAGAAGTAAAACAACCATTCACATAAATCTAAAATAAAGTGTGAATAATGGTAACGATCCTTATATTAAGAACACAACAGTAGAAACAGCCCAGGTGTTCCTCAATTGAGGAATGGATACAGAAATTGTAGTACATTTACACAATGGAATACTCAGCAATTAAAAACAAAGAAATCATGAAATTTACAGGCAAATGGTAGGATCTAGAAAAGATCATCCTGAGTGAGGTATCCCAGAAGCAGAAAGACACACATGGTATATACTCACTTATAAGTGGATATTATACATACAGTATAGGATAATCATGCTGTACACCTAAGGAAGCTAAGCAAGGAGGAGGACCCTGGGTAAGATGCTCAATCTTCATTCAGAAAGGCAAATGAGCTGGACATCATTCACCCAGCAAGGTATCAAAACACATGCTGAGATGCAGAGCCAAACTTTGGGCAGAGTGCTGGGAATCTTATGAAAGAAGGGGGAGATAGAAAGACCTGGAGGAAACAGGAGCTCCACAAAGGGAGCAACAAAACCAAAAAAATCTGGGCACAGGGGTCTTTTCTGAGACAGATACTCCAAATGAGGACCATGCATGGAGATAACTTAGAACCCCTGCACAGAAGTAGCCCAAGGCAGCTCAGTATCCAAGAAGGTTTCCCAATAATAGGACCAGGGACCATCTCTGACAAGAACTCATGAGCTGGCTCTTGGATCACCTCCACCTGAGGGGGAGAACAGCCTTGCCAGGCCACAGAGGAAGACCAGTCCTGATGAGACTTGATAGACTATGGTCAGGTGGAAGGAGAGGAAGACCTCCCCTATCATTTTTCTATTTCTATCATGTTTCTATTAGACTGGGGGAGGGGCATAGAAGAGGAAGGAGGGAGGGTGGGGTTAGGAGGGGATGAGGGAGGGAGCTACAGCTGGAATAAAATAAACTGTAATTAATAAAATAAAGTAAAAAAAAAAAAGAAAAAAGCACAACAGTAGACTGTTGAAGAATGTTAATTCAGAACATGACTGTTCTGGCAAGAGATCACATCCAAAGACCTTCTAGGTCTGTGTGATCTGGCTGGAATACAGCCCTGCCTTTAATCTAGGAGACAGAGGCAAGCAGATCTGAACTCAAGGCCAGCCTGGCCAGCAAGTATCAGATAAAGAAGAGCTGAAGTCCAGGTGTGGCGGTACTAGCCTTTAATCCCAAACAATGAAAGAAAAGTTTGGTTTGTAGAAGGAAGCACCCATGTTTGAAAGTGACGTCTAACTGAGTGGCAGAAATGATGGAATAGGATATGGCCAACTTTCAAGAAAAGGGAGAGGAAAGGGAAGCTACTCAAGGGGACAATGCAGAGAGAGATGTTGCAGAAAGAGAACTCAGGTGAAGATCGAATGAGCCAAAGAATGAGAAGGAGCCAGGAGATTAGAGTAGATTGCTTGAGTTAGTTGGAGGCCAAGCTGAGCAATTCAGGGGCTGAGAGAAAATTGAATAAGTCAACTGGGAGAGGAGTTTGAACCAGAACAGCTGAGTTGAACTATGAGCTATGAGCTCAGTAAGAACTAGAAAGGGTGAATTTATTAAGCAGTTAAGTCTCAGAGGCTGAAAATGTTCTAGGCCTAGGTTAGGTTGTACAGAGGTCAGAAGCTTCCAGGACTAGACCTAGGTTAGTAGCAGTAAGCCTCCTAGACAACATCTGAACCAGACAAATAAAAGTTCCTTTTACAGTAGTAGCCCAGTTTAATCCACAAGGCACAAAACGGTCACTCTTGCAGATTCTTCATAAACTATCATACATTTTCTGGTTTTTTTGAGATAAGGTTTCTCCCCTTGGCTGTCCTGAACTCAAACTATGTAGATCGGCCTGCCTCTGCCTCCCTGACTGCTCCAACTACAGAAATTCGCCAACACTGCTTGCACACTTCTCTGTCTTTAGTATCAACTGTGTGCCAACAATTTCCTAATCTCTAAAGCTAGCTCTTTCCCCCAAAGAGGCTCATACAGCTAAATACTTCGATATCATGTCCACTTAGTTGTCATATTCCTCACATCTCCTTCTCTTCCTGTTGGACCTTCAAAGATTCCACTCCTAAAATGGTAAGAAAATCTTACCTCTTAAACACTTAAAAAGGCCGTTGTGTGCCTGTCCCAGCAAACAAGAACACTCCGAGCTGCAAGTCTGCATGTGCTATGTATGCATGGCTAAGAACACGCACCGCTTGGTTGGTTTTCCTGGACTCTCCAGATTACTCCTGCTTAGTACTGAGCGATCAAGTTCACTGCTGTTCAGACTGAAGTCAGAATGGAGAAAGCACGTGCGCTCAGCCACCGAAGGCGTTTTTAAAACACAGCTGTCGCAGTGATTGTATCTACTCTCGCACACAGCTATTTGACCTTCCATTAACGACCACTACACCTAAACTATTACAGCATTACCCTCAACCGAGCTTTTCTTTGTATCAATGAAAGAGCCTGCCATACGCAACCCATTGGCAGTCTCCAGCCTTTTTAGGGCGAAGGAGGCAGGTGCGGAGAGCTCCGCTGAAGGAATCCCAACTGGATCTGGAGCTGACCGGGTCTCAAGAGTCTGCGAACACGTGCTGCAGCCCGCAGGGCGGACCTTGGGGACAGGGATCCGGGCGCCCGAGCGTGCTCGCGCCCGCGGCCGCAGAGCCCGGGACGCACGTGCGTCGGCAGGACCCCTGCAGACCGAGCGCCAGGGCTGCGAGGATGAAGATGGAGGGCGACGAGCAGCCTGGACACCGGGCCGGCCGCGCCTCGGGAGAGGAGGGCGTGGAGAGAGAGGCCCAAGGCCCTGGCGCTAGCTAGGTAAGGATAAGGGCCCACCTCGGCTCCGGAAAGGGGGCGGGGCGGGGCGGGGCCGCGGAATATAAACGTCCCGGGCCGCCGGGCCAGTTTTCTCGGGAGTTCGCGGTCGGAAGTGCTGCTCCTTAGGCCGGGTGGGGGCGGACGGGCTGCAGGCGCGCCCGAGGGCCCGGAGCTTCCCAGTGCCGACCCTGCCCGGCGCCATCGGGAGACGCCGCAGCAGCCTACGGGAGCTTCTGCACGCGAGCGCGGCGGCTGGGACGCCGAATCCCAAGGCCCCCACTCCGGGGTCTCCCTCCCCTCCCGACGGGCGGCGGGGGCGTGGCCGGGCGTTGCGAGGATTGGCGCTCTGGGAGCGTCCGCGTCCGGCGCGGTGACGCAGCACGTCGACGTAAGTGACGCGCAGGCCCGGGCCGCTCCTCCTTCCCTGAGTGAGTGCCGGCCGGGTCGGGGCGGGGGGGGGGGGGCGGAGAGGAGGGAGGACAGCGGAGGGAGAGGCGACCCGGGAGTCGTTGTGGGCCGCGGGCCGGACCGGGGCCGGGGCTGCGGGCGTCCGGGCCGGACGGGAGTCTTGGCGGGCCGTTGGGCGGCCGCCGAGGCCGGTCGGTGTCCTCCCCCGGCCGGACTTGCGCTCCCGGGCGCCCGGAGCCTCCAGCAGTGTGCCCACCCCGCTCCCGCTCGCGTCTCCAGACTCCAATTAGGTCAGGCTCAGAGTCCCGCGGCTGGGGCTCCGGCCCGCGACGCGCGGCGGCCCCTCGGCTCGCCTTTCTTCTTCCCCAGCCTTGCTCTCCGCCTCCCCCTCCCCCCTCTTCCCCCGTCCCTGGGTTGTGTTTTGTTTTCTGCTGGAGGGGTTTTGTGTCAGCCCGAGCTCATGGGTGTACATTATCATGCTCCTCTCTTGTAGAGCAGCCCGACGGCCATGGAGGCTGAAGAAACGATGGAATGCCTTCAGGAGTTTCCTGAACATCATAAAATGATTTTGGACCGATTGAATGAACAACGGGAGCAGGACCGGTTTACAGACATCACCCTGATCGTCGACGGTGGGTAGGGTAGTGGGCAGAGAAGAAAAATCGGAGCGTCAGTTTTCTCTCATTGCCCGCCTTTTTGTATCCACCCTCTCCGGGCTGTCTTCCAAAAGTCTGTGGAGGGCTTGCATCGGAACCGGGAGGGCGCTTGTCAGAGTTGCTCACGTAGACCATGCTGCGGAAAGTTGGTTGGCTAGTCTTGGTTTTAATCTAGTCTGCTCTGCACCCGTTTTAACTTCTTGCAGCTTGTTCGTTTTCTAATTGCACACTCGAGATGGTTGGTAAGACAAGGGAGGCCGTCTCAACGTTTTGTTAATAAACTTCCTCTTAGCAAGCTGCTTTGAGGAGTCCAGTACAAGGATGGTTTGGGAAGTTTTCATTCTAGTTTTCCAAAATGGTGTGGGAAGGAAAATGGAAGAGAGGCCTTGGCTACACTCATACTACTCCCTTTAGGTGACTAAAAAGGAAGTTGGAGTCTTTACCAGTCTTGTAGAGGCAAATCCAGATTGGGACCCTTTTCTATTTAATGTTTATTGGATTTCAAGACAACCTGTTCCTTACTATAGAGGTTTGTAGGTGCGTTGTGCCTACAAATATATTAGGCATATTGAAACATTGTCCATCAAGCTTTGTACTTAATTTTTTTTTTTACATCTCTTTCTAAATGGTACATGAACTTTTGCATTTTCATTACATTTAGCAGTTTCTTTTATGTGTATGAGTGTCTTGCCTGCACATATATATATATGTATATTTGTGCATTACATGCCTGACTGGTGTTCCTAGAGATCAGAAGAGTGTGCCAAATCCCTTGGAACTGGAGTAGCAAACTGTTGTTAGTTACCATGTGGGTGCTGGGAATTAAACCTGAGTCCCCTGGAAGAGCTGATGTTGTTCTTAAGCACTGAGCCATATCTCCAGCTCATATTTAGCAGTTTCAGTGGGATTAAGTATACCTTGTTATTTAATTACAGGGAACAGAAAGTGCTAGAAGAAATTTGTTACTTAGTGTAAAACTGGCTTTTATAAATATCGACTTTTAAGCCTTTGAAGCAAAGATTTAGCTCCTTGTCTAATTAAACTTAAAAATTCCCAAGATAATTGACAGAAGTAGTTTGACTTTCTTCTAATAATATCTGTGGATATGTCTTTATATTATGAAGAAATGTTTTCTTGTTACATTTCATGGTTTTAACTTTGATCTTGACGCAAGTGTGTGATTTCTTTTTCTCCCCACCTCCCACCATTTATTCAGGACACCATTTTAAGGCCCACAAGGCTGTTTTGGCTGCCTGCAGTAAGTTCTTCTACAAATTCTTTCAGGAGTTTACTCAAGAACCTTTGGTTGAAATAGAAGGTAAGTGGCATTTTCCATACATTACTTAGCAAAAATAATTGGTTGATTTAGCAAGACATCCTGGATAATAAATACCAATAGTTGCTGGTAGACAACTAGACACATTGTTTTTTCTTACTTGAGAATTCTTTGAGTAAAGAGTAAGTGGTACATAGGTACTGGTTTCAAACTTAGTCTGGCCCATTGCTGAAACCAGGGCCCACTGTTGTTTTCAAAGCATGCATAAATGGAGACTACCGCCTTTGTTCTAGTGACCTTATGATTTAGGGATATTAGAAATGGCAGTGATATTTTAAATTACTGGACAGACCTCTGTACTATCAGTAATAGTGTCACTAATGGGTACAAATGAAATGGACTACCATAATATAGGGAGTACTTGGAAAGATGAACTAATAAAGTAACGTGCTGATGAAATTTGATGATTATAAAAATGGTTAGGAGAGAAGGGATCATCAGTTAGGTATTGCTTTTAAAGAAAGCGGTTGACATTTTTCCCCATAGAGCAGGCCAAATTTATGCTGTGTAGTTTGTGTATTAGCTAAGGCTCATATTAATCTTTTGGAAAGTAAGTGCTGTTATTTCCATTTTGCATATGGGGACCAGGCTCCTAAAGTTTACATAACCAAGGTTTGCCCAGCTAGGAAAAGATTTAGTTTGTACTATTAATTATCATGATTTTATCTGAATTTTCTTTCAGAGTTTCTAGGTCTTGGTTTTGTGTCTCTTTTACTTAGTACGTATTCTTTATTATGATTGCCTAGAAACTTGTCTTGGGGAAAAATTGATACCTAGAGGGGAGTAAAGAAAATAACTATTCTTTAATTTTGTTAAATTTCAGTTAATGTATTAGCAGGTAAATTATTTTTAGATTATGGTAGACTGCGCATGTGCTTACTGGACATACACAGGAATTGCTAATAAAACTCTGGCTTCCTAGATGGTACTGTTTTTGCTACAAGCCAAGTCCATCAGCTTGAGGCTTGATAAGTAGCTAACAAGTTACTTCGTCTCAGTTTTGCATTTGTCTTCTCATCTAGAAGCAGGTTAATAGGCTTGTAATGATTAGTTGAAATAAAGCACATAGAAAACCTGTCACCTGCCATATTTGGTGTATTGCCAAACGTAGTAGGTGAGAGCTATTCATCTTATTGATTACCAGTGGTATGTAGTGTGCTAGATCCAAGAGCTGAAGAATTTTTGAGGGGCTTAAAATATAATGGCAACAGTCTAAAAGAAGGAGTGCAAATTAGAGAGAACTTTAGTATGGTTGATATTGCTGATGAGGAAGAATGGGGTTTGGTTTATTTCCAGCAGAAGTCGACTGTGCTAGGTAAAGGTTATCAAGAAAAGTGTATATGTGTATTTGTGTATGGTGGTTACTCCTGTGCCAGTGCACACTCAAGGCCAAAGGCCAACATGCATTGTCCTCACTGATGGCAGTCTACTCTTTGAGGCAGGGTTTCGCAGTTGAACCCAGAGCTAGCTAGTCCTGCTAGCCCTGTCACTCTCTTCCCAAGCAGATCACACTGCATCTCCTCAGGATTTGCATGGGTGCTGGGGATGTGCATGCTTGCCATCTCCCCACACCTACCAGCTTAAAACCTTGGCCCAGGTTAGAATACTTGTTACTGGCTGAAAAAGCAGCACTGAAGAAAGGATTTTTCTTTCTAAAAATTGCATTACAATTTTCTTTTGTTTAATCTCTCAGTACCTCTGACCTATACTCATTATAAAGTAGTACAATTTAAATGTTTAAATTGCAAAGTGGAAAATACTTTTTGTTATTTGGCCAGGTTTGGGTTAAAAGTATGAGTTTTATTTATTATCATTTAACCCTTAACTCTGATATTGCTCTATTTTCTCCCAAGGTCACCTGGCTGTAAAGAAAGTCCTAGACATTAGAACACCTGAGTTTTGGTCTTGGTTTTACTGTTTTAATAAACCTTAAATGTTTTTCAGACTATAAGTAGTTTTGGATTATGTCATAGACATTTGGTGTAGGAATAGGTGCTCTTATCTTTTAGAGAATGCTTTTCTTTTTGTTTGCTTTAGCAGGAAGCCAACTTGTCTGGATTCAGACATCCTCTATGCATCCAACTTGAATTTAATTTCAAAATCTTTATAGTCTTGGCAAGGTGCTAATCACAGTTGTAATCCCATCAGTAGGGAGACAGGCAAGAAGATGGGAAATTTGAGGTCATCCCGGGCTACAGCAAGCTCTCACATGCATGAATATCGTACTGCCATCAAAGTACAGGACTTAGAATTACTACTTATTTTGCATGTTGCTGAGAGGGGGAAAAAAAAAACCTATCTACCCTCCACCCCATTCCCCATACCTTTTATTACCTTGCTTGGTTCTCTAGAAATTTCACCGGTAGTCTTTACTGTTTGTACCCATTGCTCAGCTGTGGGGTTTGAACTTTCCTTAAGTCTAATAAGCCAGGATATTTTGAAGGAAAAGTAAGAACCTTAATACTCAGTGCTGTTTGAGTTTGATTTAACTTTCTAGTCATCTCTTTTCAGAGTCCTGCTTAATTAATTTCCTGTTTATTCTTTCCAGGAGCTTTAGTTTTAGTCAGTGGACAAAATAAGGTGGGGCATGCTTGTGCTTTCTGTTTCAGCTATAACTACAATCTTCAACTGTAAATTGTGAACAGTGACTTGTGCTTTCCTAATGAAAATGTGAAATCCAGCCCCCTCCATCTCCCCTTTGGCTTTGAAAACTATAAAAATTGTTGCTCCTGTAGCTATTTACATACCTGTTCAGCTTTGTGACTTGGATTTTAGCCATATATAATCTTCAGGAGACATCTAGTCCCTAATTCAAAACGAAGACTAATTTTCTATGTGCATTCCTTTTCTCTTTCTGAAACTACAGATCTAAAATTGATTTCTCTTCTGACAATTCTTATCATGTCCAGAAAATTTCATCCCTAATTGTTAAGGACAAAAGAGCCAAGGGCCTGTTTTTTTCTCAAGACAAGGTTTCTCTGTATATCAAGCCCTGGATGTCCTGGACTTGTTTTATAAACCGGGCTGGCCTCGAACTCACAGAGATCTGTCTGTCTGTGACTTTCAAGTGCTGGGATTAATGGCATGCACCACCATACCCTTTTTAAGGACATGTTAAACATTAAAAATTTTAGGGTTTTTTGTTATTTGTTTGTTTAAAGACAGGCTCCCTATATACCTCTGCTGTCCTGAACTCACTTATAAGACCAGGCCTTCTGATTGCATTGCTAGGCATGTGCCACCATACCCAACTTTTGAGTATGGTTTTTTTAACCCAGACTAGAGGAATGTCAGAAAAGTGTCCCCAGGAGAAGATTGAGGTTAAGTACTCTTTAGCATTTTTCTTAAAATGATCACTTAGAGAAAATTTGATTTTTTTTTTTCCCCATCTGAATATTTCTACTATGAGAGGAGTAAGGGACTGATGAAAACGTTTTAATCCTAAAATTACCAGATTATATTTCTCACAACTATACTATCTGCCACTACCTCACTTACCTGGCAGGAGTTGCCAGGTTGATTTCTATTAGATAGTATATCAGTGGTTTGTCCTAGAACAGTACCAGGCTGGTTTCATAAAACAAACAATAAACAACGAATCCAGAAGTACTTGTATTAAGTAAAACAAATAACATTCCTGGGTTTGAGTCAAAAGATCAGAGGACCTTACGTGCAGCCCATAGGCCAGGTGATTCTGATTAATCCAGATTAGGACCAGGCCTGGAGAAAGGGCTTAGCAAGAGTAATAAAAATGCAGAGGAAGCTCTAGAAACAGTAAACATTCCATTATATTTCTGAAACTGCATTTCCTAACTTTGATAAACCTGTTTGTTTGTTTTTCTGAATGTTGAATGTGTTAGTTGTTGTGTGAGAAAAGTGTTTGTAGGTTGTTTTTAATATTTTTTAATTTTAACTTTATTCACTTTGTATCCCCCTGTAGCCCCCTCCTTCCTCCCCTCCCAATTCTACCCTCCCTCCCCCTTCTCCACGAATGCCCCTCCCCAAGTCTATTGATAGGGGAGTCTTCCTCTCCTTCTTCTGATCCTAGTCTATCCGGTCTCATCAGGAGTGGCTGCATTGTCTTCCTCTGTGGCCTGGTAAGGCTGCTCCCCCCTCAGAGGGAGGTGATCAAAGAGCAGGCCAATCAGTTCATGTCAGTGACAGTCCCTGTTCCCATTACTATGGAACCCACTTGGACACTGAACTGCCATGGGCTGTATTTGTGCAGGGATTCTAGGTTATCTCCATCAATGGTCCTTGGTTAGAGTATCAGTCTTGGAAAGGACCCCTGGTCTCAGATTTTTTGGTTCTGTTGCTCTCCTTGTGGAGCTCCTGTCCTCTCCAGGTCTTAATATTTCCAACTTTTCATACGATTCCCTGCACTCTTGTAGGCCAGTTTTTAAGAGGGCAGTGTGCCAAGTTATTTTTTAGGTCGTGATAACTTCTTCCGAAAGGATTTATTTTATTTATTTTTAATTATATGAATTTGCTGTATCTATGTCTGTTAGCTCCATGTGTGCAGTGCCCACTGGAACCAGAAGGGGGTGTCCCCTGGAACTGAAATTATAAATAATTGTGAGCTGCCACATGGGTGCTGGAAATTGAGTCAGGTCAGGTGGTCTAGAAACAGATAGTGCTCTGGAAATAGCTGAGCCAGCCCTCTTGACAGCTTTAAACAGCATATATGCCTTGTGGAGTTTCTTACAGATGGCCAGCCTTCTTAGCATAATGTTCTTGTGGACTGTGTACAGTTTTCCCTTCTTTATTCATATGCTGCTTTCTCTACCCCACTGTGTAGTTTCAGTCTGGACATCATTGTGATGTTTATTCTAAGCGTCCCTGTGTGAGTCTGTGTAGCATGCCACCATTTGTTCTCTGTATTGCCAATCAAAGCCAACTAACCAGTGCTGAACAATACAGAGAATAGGGTGGGATATCCTGGGTCTGGTGAAGGGAGAACGAATAGGAAGTGAAGGATATAGGAGAGGACCAGGGAACCATCAAGAGAAATGAACTGGACCTAGAATATGATTAAAAAGCAAGTATAATGTGGGAAATCTAATGGGAGGAAGCAGTGCTAGCTTGGAGATTTAGGATTGAGTAATTATTGCACAGCATTGTGCTTTAGGCTAATAAATCCCAGTCTCTGTGGTTATTTGGATATGTAGCCAGTTAGGGAGTAACCGCTGCTTTACTAAAATATAAATCAATGTTAAATATCAGTCTTTCAACACAAGTCTGTGAAATTGTTCAGTAAAGCAAAAGAATAATTTAGTGATCTTACATATAGCTGGTGCATTTTTTTCTCTCTCTCAATCTTCCTTTCTTTCACAGAATCTTATAGGCTGGCCTAACACCTGAGTGCTAGTATTAAATGTGTTCACTACCAGGTCCAGTTTATTTGAGATTCTTACTGGTACTAAATGTTTGTATTTGAAATAGTGCAAGTACCTAATATGTAAGAATCCTCAAGGGTTCAGTAAAACCTCTCTGATAAAAGCCATTAATAAAGGTCAAATTGTAAAGCTGAGACTGTAGTAGGTAGAGTACTTCCCCAGCACATTCATACAAGGCTCTGAGTTTGATTGACTTCATCTTCCACCCCCATATCTGTGACAGGGGGAAAAAAATCAAGATATTTAATTTGAGAGAATGAGTGATTCAGTTATCCTACTTCTGAAAGTAACATGGAAGCTGTTGATTTATGAATATGATAATGTAGGGATGTTCAGACTTTCAAGCAACAGGAGAAATCTTTTAAATCTTCTTCTTCTTTTTTTTTTTTTTTTAATAGACTTAGGAGTCATACTGCTTAGGTTTGCTCCTAGTTGTTTGGTTTGGTTTGGTTTGGTTTTGATTTTTATCAAGACAGGGCGTCTCTGTGTAGCCTTGACTGTCCTGGACTTTGTAGACTAGGCTGGCCTTGAACTCATGGAGATCTGCTTGCATCTGCCTCCCTGAGTGCTGGGTTTACAGGCGTGTCCCACTGCAACCAGCCTTAGTTTGCTTACCTAGTAGCATATAACTGTGTTTTATAGTAGTACTAATATTCAGATTGCTTTGAGACATTTTGAGGATGAGTCAAAATGAGTTCTAAAGGTCTGTCTTGCCCCAGATCATAGTTTCAGGAACAGCTGGGAATAAGACATAAAATTTTGAGTCCCCTGAGCGATATACCCCCCCATTTTTATAAAAAAGAAGTATTTTTGCTGCATTAAAAGTATGTGTTAAGTGGGTTTAAAATTATGTGTTATGTGCTTTTCTCTATGTGTGAATATATGTATGTGTATGTTTGTGGGGCCAGAGGCATCCAGTCCCTCTATCTGGAGCCACATGCAGTTTTGAGCCACCTGATATGGGTGCTAGGAACTAAACCTAGTCTTTGGCCAAAAGCATTAATCAATCTTTACTGCTAAGCCATTTCTCCAGCCCCAATACCCTTTCTTTATACAAATAAAGATTACTGTTTTGAGCCAGGTGGTAATGTTGCCCTTAATCTTAGCACTTGGGAGGCAGAGGCAAGTGAATCTTGAGTTTGAGGCCAACCTGGTCTACAAAGCAAGGTCTAGGACAGCCAGGACTGCACAAGAGACCCTATCTAAAAAACAAAAAGATTACTGTTTTAAATACTTGTGGCCAGGCCACATTTAGATGTATAAAGTAAATGAAACAAACAAAAATATTTTGTGATTAACAATTGTATACTGTTTACAGTTTAGACTTGGGCATTTCTTGGTCTGGAAATAGTTAAAAATTTGTTAAGTTTTTTCTTTGTTCCTTTAAATAGCCTTTTACAGTTGTTTCTTACTTTAGCTGATTAAAACATTAACACCTAGCATTAAGAGGCATACAGAAATCGTGTCATTTTGTTATTAAATTTAAACACAAAACTTGAAAAGGAAAAATAAGATTCATAGAAACAGGGTTTTGTTTTGAGACAAGTCTCATGTCATGTAGTCCTTTGCTGGCCTGGAACTCACTTTGTTAGACTAGGTTGGCCTCTAGTTCACAGAGAGATCCTACTGCCTCCTGGGTGCTTGAATCAAGGGTGTGTGCCACCACACCTGGACTAGACACTTAGTTTCAAAAGTAACTTTATTCTTCTTGTATGTGCCTATATGTTGGAAAGTTATTCCTCTCAAGTAGGTTACAGTGAAAAGAGTTCTACAAACTAAATTACCAGGACAGTTTCAGAATCCAGCCTGTGGGAAATACTAAAGGTTTTACTAAACAATGAAGAAACAGTATGAAGGACCTGCTAGAATCAGTTATCAGAAAACTTCACAGTAAAGAGAAGTGTAGGATCAGATGGCATTTAAAGAATTTATACCATTTAAAAAAAAATTGAATAAGGGCCTTGAGAGAGGGCTCAGCAGTCATGAGTACATAACTGCTCTTTCAGAGAATGTGAGTTTTCATTCCCAGCACCTGTGTCAAATGACTCATAACTGTCTATACCTCCAGTTCTGGAGGATCTGATACCCTCCTTAGGTCTCTGCAGACACCTATGTGTGTATACATATACAGATACACATAAATGAAATTAATTGCTTAGAAACAATTTGAACGCTTCCAAATTCACTTGAGACCAGTGTGACTAATACAATAGCAAGATGGGCAAATAATTTAAGAAGAAAACTTTATGAAAATAGATGTAAGAATTGCCAGTAAAGTATTAAGAAACCTGCCAAGCTTTGTAGTGGCACCTGTCACCCTTTGGGGGTTAAAGCATGAAGGCTATCATAGGTTCAAGACTGGCTCTAAAGTGAGACCTTATTTTTTTATGATGGCTCAGCAAGAAAAAACACCTTGAAAAAAAAGCCTGACTTCCTCAGTTTTATCTCTGGAACCCACCAGATACAGCAGCAAGCATTTGTAATCTCAGCACTCCAGTGGGGAATTGGCCAGCTAGCCTGGAGTGTACAGAACAGTGACAGAGACAAAAAAATGTCTCCTTCAAAACAAGATGTAAGGAGAACAGCCTAAGAAATTGTCCTCTGGTTTCTGAACTTGTATGCTCTCTATACACAAGTACACACAAAAACTAGGAAACCAAATCCAGTATCATATTAATTAAAAAATAATTTACTACAACCAAGTTTGATTTGTTCCTGTGATGCAAGGATACTTCTGTGCAAAAGTCAGTGTGGTTGACTTTTGCATGTTGACTAATTTTATCTCAATAGAGTACGACTTAGGCGAAACATTTCATGACTGTGACATTAATGTGATAGGCAATAAAAAAGTAAAGGGAGCAGTGAGAACACAACCCTTGGAAAGGAGAAAATGTTTGCAAATAGTATCTATCTGAAAGGGAACTCAGACAACTCAGAATTAAACATTTATAACTACATTATTTAAAATATAAAAACAGCAAATTTAAGTAGAAATTGGTCCAAGAAAGAAATACCATTAAGTAAATGAAAAAAATGTTCCACATCATTACTTGTCAGACAGGTCAAATCTGGAAAGGACCACTGTACATTTGTGAAGAGGACTGTCGAGAAAGCAGAAGGCAGGTGTGATGTAAGAAATTGGAAATGAGTGTGGCGGCTGTGGAAGAAGGGAAGCAGTCAAAAAACTTAAAGTAGAAACAGCACATGTGCTGAACAGCTTTCCTAGGGAGAAGAGTTGCTTTGGCTGAGTTCCAGGGGTCCTTCAGAGGCTGGAGTACCTTGACGCAGAGAGCAGGTGCTGAAACAGAGGCCTGCAATGTACTCGAGAAAGACTGAACTCTCACCAGCCCTTCTCCTTTAAAATCAGTGCAGCATGTATTTTCTGAGTTCTTACTATGTAACTTAACTAAAACCTTGCTAATATATAAATGCTTCTTGTCTGTGAATAAGGTTATATTTTCATAGAGGCACCACATGGAGAGCAGTGTCAGGTGCTGTCAGTATACAGTTAAAAGCTGCACGAAGTCTGTACAGTACCTCAACTGAAGCCCCAGCTCTTTAATAGCTTATTCAGCTTTGAATAAGCATTCTCATAATCCAGCCTGAGTAACCTATCACCAACTGGGGTCCAAGCTGTTAACACATGAGCCTTCAGGAGGGATATTTAGGCCATAACCCATAGAATCAGTAATCCCACATGTGAGCGTCCATGCAAAGGAATTGCATTCTTTAGGCAGCAAGATGGCTTTGTGAACCACAGCATTCAGTTTGCAATCCTGAGTTCAGTTCCTGCAACCCACAGGCAACCTCCAGAATCACACTGGCACATATGTCCATGTACCATGAACACACAAAATAATAAAATATTTCTGTAATTGCATGTGAATGTTTTTTCCCTCCAGCATATTCATGGTAGCCAACATGTGGAAATGACCTAAATGTTCATCAGCAGACTAATGAATAAAGGAAATTTGTGCACACATAAAATAGAATACTGACTAGCCTTTAAAAGGTCTGTCTGCCCTGCACAACAATGTGTATAAATCTTGAAAACATATTGAAGCCAGTTAACGATCATGATAAAATAGCTTGCTTATATGACTATATGAAATTGTCAGATTCATAGTTAAGGGTGAGGGTTGGAGAGGTGGCTTGGCAGTTTAGGCTATTGTTTTTCCAGAGGACCTGAGATCGAACCCCCCAACTCCTCTATTAGGTGCCTCACAATCACCTATTACTCTAGCTCCAGGGGATCCAGGGCTTCTGGCTTTAGACATTCACACAGACATGTAACTTGAAGTAAATTAAGCCTTAAAGGGGGGTATAGTGGGGGCTGGAGTGGGCTTAGGCTGGAAGGAGGACCATGAGATCTTAGCTTGATAAGTAGTACCAAAATGACTAGGATACTGTGATAAGTATTCTGGAAATTTTCAAAAATGAGAAGTAATCAAATCTCAACTATTTTTACTCTGCATTGTGAAGTTTGAATTATGAACTGATGATAATGCGCATGTTTTTTGCAGGTGTTAGTAAAATGGCTTTTCGTCACTTAATTGAGTTCACATACACAGCAAAACTAATGATACAAGGGGAAGAAGAAGCCAATGATGTGTGGAAAGCGGCAGAGTTTCTACAGATGCTGGAAGCTATTAAAGCGCTTGAAGTCAGGTAACTTAAGATTATAGTATGTGCCATATCATTAAGTAGGGGCATCATGAAACTAAGAAAATAATGGATATTGATTTGTTTCCCCATTTGCATTTGGTTTCTCAAGTAAAACTCAAGATTAAAGCAGCATCTCTAGTGTCTAGGCTGCTCTTCAGGGTGCTACCAGAATACATAAATTATTTTTGTGTTAACTATTATACTAAGAATGTTAATAAAAATAGGCCAGATGAGGGTAAAGCAATAAATGGCTATTTTAGTCAAAGTTCTATTGCCGTGAAGAGGCACCATGACCATGGCAACTCTTAGAAAGGAAAACATTTAATTAGGGCCGGATTACAGTTTCAGAGGCCTAGTCCATTATCACAGCCAGGAGCATGGGGTCACACAGGCAAACATGGTACTGGAGGGATAGCTAAGAGTTATACATCTGGATCTGCAGGCAACAGCATTTTAAAACCCAAAGCCCACCCCCACTAACATACTTCCTCGAACAAGGCCACACCTAATTCCTGACAAGTAATGCCACTTCCTAATCACCAAGCATTAAAATCTATGAGCGTATGGAAGCCAATTCTATTCAAACCACCATAATGGCCAAATTTCAGTTATCATAATCTAAATATAGTTATATAAGCTTGTTATGTGCTCTGTGTACTTTCTGGGTGATGTAAATCTCTGCCTGAATACTAGAATACCAGCTGCAAAGATTCAGTGGTATTATAGCATGAGAAAAAATCCACTGCTAAGGAATTAGAACTTTGTAACATCCTTAGTCCCAGCTTGAGAGGCAGAGGCAGGTAGATCTCTGTAAGTGCGAGGCCATACTGCTCATTCAGAAACTCTTACAGGATACAGTAAGCAAATCCCGTCAGTTTTTGCACGTGTGGAGCCAAGTAAAAAATGAGCTGAGGGCTCTAGCATTGCTCTAGGTTACCCAAGCTCAACCCCTATGACCTGTGTGAAGTTGCTCAGCTCCTAGATGGTATTATAGTTAGACTTCCTCAAAGAATTGTTTGTGAGGTTCTATTAATGCCAGTAAAGTGTACATTATCTATCATACAGTATTCCAAACGTGTGAACTGTAATTTCACTGCCACCTCCTTCCTTCCGTGTGTGTGTGTGTGTGTGTGTGTGTGTGTGTGTGTGTGTGTGTTTAATGATGATTCAGTATAGGCTATTAGCATGCCAACAAATAAAGTTTTGTAAATCATTTTCCTTGGAGAACAAAATAATTGACTCTTAGCCTGTAATTTCAGCACTCTTTTGGGGAGGCACAGGCAGGTGGATCTCTTTTGAGTTCAAGGCCAGCCTGGTCTACAGAGTGAGTCAGGGTAACAAAGGCTAAACAGAAACCTAGTCTCTAAAAACAAAACAAAACAAAACAAAAAAAGATTTATCTTACTCACTGGTATGGGTTAGTTAAAAGATGTAATTTGTAATAAATCTAGGAGAAAAATTGAATTAAAATTGTCCATAAGTAGCATGTTTTGTTTTATCGAGACAGGGCTTCTCTGTGTATCCTTGGTTGTCCTGGACAGAGAAACCCTGTGTCGAAAAACCGAAAAAGAAACAAACAAACCAAAAAATAGTGATTTTATTCTAATTAGCTCACAAATAAGAACGTTCCAAAGCTAGTTGCCTGCTTCCAGAAGTCTCTTGTTTTCTCTGCTGCTCTTTGTGTTTGAGCCTACCTGGTCTGTGAGCTTGTAGGACTTTTCCTGTTACTGCCTCCCATCTCCCTGCTGGAGTGGGTGCTGGATTAAAAAAGCATAGCACACGTGACTGTCTGGGACACATCACAGTGTTGCGTGCCTGTGTCAGAAACCTTCAAGCATTGCCTGTAAATACCACATTTCCCAGGTACATCTTAAGTCAGCCTCAAAGTATTCTTAGTTGGTACTGCTAAGTAATTACATTGACAAATGTTCATTACTGATTGTTTAATACGAGTCTTGTAATTAAGCATTTCAGAGTAAGTTTTAATGGTCAGTGAGGTAGCTCAAAGAGTGAAGGTGCTTCCTCCAGCCCTCATGACCTGAGGGCAGTTCTTCACACATGGTTCTGACCTCCACTGTATGTGCCATGACATGTATTCTTCACTCCCATTTATATACACGCACACAGTCTCCAAATATTTTTATTCTTAGCTATATCTTTGTGTTCATATTTGTAAACCACTATTTTTCCCACGTTGTTTGCATTAGACTTCAACCCCTTTGGGTTAGGGCATAAACATTTTACATCTTGAGGCATTTGTAAGTTTGAAAAGCTATCACAAAAATTATTCTTTGTGCTGTGCAATATTGTCTAATAGACTAAAAAAACAGTCTTGCTTTGCCATTCAACCGTGAATACAAATCCAGTTAATAAAGGCCTGATAGAAGCACTTGACCACCAACTTAATGTTCTATGGCCCTGCCACTATTGTAGTTTTTCTATGCTTCTCAGTCATCATCTCAAAAGGAACACTCTAGAGTTATTTTTATTTTTGTGTATGTGAGAGTATATGTCATGTGTGTGTCACATGAGATGTCAGCAGAGACCTGAAGAAGGTACAGGTATCCAAGCTGCTGGAGGTACAGGCAGTTGTGAGCTGCTGACCATGGGTGCTGGGACCTCAGCTTGGGTCCTTATGGAAGAACAGTAAGCTCTTAAGTGCAGATCTCTGTAGCTTGTTGAGTTTCAGTCATTCCTGTTTGGATCAGGGGTCTGAGTTTATCTGGTCATACTCATAATTAAATGAGCATTAGAAGCCTGGTTAATAGTAATATAGGACACTGTAAGAAAAACAAAGAGTCAATTAACCTAGACCCGTAGGGGCTTACAAGAAGGAAGCAAAAACCAAAGAGCATACATGAACTAGACCTAGGTCCCATACACAGATGTAGCCAATGGGCAGTTTGATCTTCATATGGGTTCCCTAGTAAGTTGAGCAGGTGGTGTCTATGACGTGGACTCTGTTGCCAGGCTGCCTTGCCTTGTCGTAGTGGATGAGGGGGGCCTCAAACCTGATGTGACCTGATGTGTTGGGGGGCCCTCCCCTTTTCTTAGGACAAGTTGGAAAAGGGATAGGATGAAGAGGGTGGGAGGGAGAGAAGGGAGGGGCCTGTGATCGGGATGTAAAGTAAATATATAAATTAAAAATAAATTTAAAAAACAACACAAGTAATTTGCAATTTACCTCAAATACTTGGACTTCAACGTATATAAGTGTAGGGGACTAAATGGTTTAAGAGTGGATGTTTAGTTTTGGTTAAATTTACTGCTTAGAGGAACAATTGGTAACTAGTTAGTTTGCTGCCAAAGATACAGGGCTCCTTTTAACATTTATAGGAAAGGAATTATTTTTGGAATATAGTGTAAACTTTGAATTATACTGAGAAGTAGACACAAAGGCCTTGTTTTACAATATTAGAATGCTTCCTTGCTTATTTAAAACCTAAAGCTGTAGTTGTCATCTGGAGTTTTTATTCTTCCCTCATTGCATGTAATTTACATAGAGTGCCTGTATGCCTATAACAGAGTGGGTTTTTTGGTGGTGGTGTTTGTTCATTTGTTTTGTGGTTTCTTTTTAATTTTTTGTTCTTGGTATTTTTGAGACAATCTTCCTATGTGGCCCTGACTGTCCTAAAACTCACTGTATAAACCAGGCTGCCTTTAAACTCATAGAGATCTGCCTGCCTCTGCCTCCTGAGTGCTGGAATTAAAGGTTTGTGCCCCACACCTGGCCAGAGTTTGAATTTTTAGCAATAAGATCTAGTGGTATAGCCATTGTCACAATCAGGATCAAGAAGCATTTCTATCATTCCAGAAGGCCTCATGACCCTTGTTGATCTCAGTTCTTACCTCTAGGCAACCACTGATCTGGTAGTTATCACTTAAGTTATTATTATGAGATGGTATTGCATTCATTTTCATTGCCTAGCAGTACTTCATAGAGTAAAAGATAGCTTGGTATTTGATTTATTTTTCCAGTGTTTCTCTGTTAGAGCAATGGTGTTACATACAAGTTAGTGGGTGTGATAATATTTCTCAGTAAACACTTAAAGTTTAGTTCATGTGCCTTTACCTTTGGAAACAGTGGCTCTGCTGGTACAAGGGACTGCAGTTTCACCAGTATACTGAGTATTGTTAATTATTTTTAAAACTTTGCGAACATTTAAAAATACTCATTATTGGGGGGCATACATGCCACCAAGTAGACTCCCAGAATCAAATATAAGCCATGTAGCCTGTTGGGTACCTTTAACTACTGACCTATCTTTCTGGCCTGGGTAGGAAGTCAGAGGGTAGCTTCCAGGAATCTGTTTTCTGCTTTACCATGTACTTTCTCAGGATAAAACTCAGCACTGGTTGCTCTTCCAGAAGTCCTGAGTTCAGTTCCACATGGTGGCTCACAACCATCTATAATGAAATCTGGTGTCCTCTTTACGGTGTGCAGGGGTACGTGCAGATAGAACATTGCATACATAATAAACAAACCTAAAAATAAATAAATAAAACTCAGCTGGTTAATTTTGATGACAAGGTCTCTTAACCCTCTGAGGCACTGATGTCTCAGGATAGCTCTGTGGAGCTGGCTCTCTTCCTCCACCTTCACATGGGGGTTCTGGAGGTCAAACTGAGGTTCTCAGCTTACCCAGCAAGCCTTTATCCACTGAGCCATCTTGCTAGCCCAGCAAACATATTAAAAGAAAAGGAGTTAGTATCTTATACTTGTTCTATATATACAATATGTATACAGTGTTTTATTAAAGCTTTCCTTATAGAAGATGCTCTTAGGTCAGAGTTGGCAGATTCCTCTGCAATGAGCATATATTTACTCTGATAAGAGTATAGATACTTGTGTAAGTCATTGGGGCTTGGGTGTTTTTTAAACTTTTTACTTGGTACATTTACTTGTATGTAAGTTTGTGGGTATGCATGTGCCACAGCACAAATGCCAGAAGTCAGAGGACAGATGGGAGTAGCTAGTTGTTTCTTTTCACTGTGGTTTCTAAGGCTCAAACTCAGGTCATGGAGCAAGCACGTTAACTAGTTGAGCCATGTCATCAGCCCTGTTTTTGAAGTTTAATATGGCAAACATATGCTACTTTTGCCATAATAGACCTTATTTAAACAATATGGTTTGAGGGGCTAGAGAGGTGCTTAATTGTTAAGAGCATTGACTGCTTTTCCAGAGGACTCAGATTTGATTCCTAGCACCCACATAGTGACTCACACTTCTTCGTAACTCTAGTTCCAGGGGATCTGATGCCCTCTTCTGGTTTCTGTGGGCACGCAGGCATGTGGTGTGTAGACATAAATGAAGGCAACATATAAAATATAGAAAGTAAGGGTTGAAGGGCTGGAAAGATTGGCTCAGCAGTTAAGAGCTCTTGCAGAGGATCTGGGTTCAGTTCCCAATACCCACATGGTGGTTCACAATCACCCTTACTCCAGTTCCTGGAAATCTGTTTGCCCTTCTGACCTCTGCAGGCACTGTGCGTGCATGTGGCACACATACATACATGTAGGCAAAATGCTCACATAAAATAAATACATCTAATAAAAAGTAAAGATTTGCAAATTATGCAGTTTTAACATATCCATAAAACCATTACCTCTATTAAGTTATTGAATTAACATTTTCTGTTGTTTATTCATTTTGTAATCCAGTCCTTTTTTCCCAGTCTTAATTACCATACCAATGTACTGTTACCATAAGTTATTCACATTTTCTAGAATTTTACATACAGGTGTGGTAGGTACATACTTTCCTAATTTCATCAGTGGTTTGAAATTCATTGATACTGTTGTTGGATATTATCTGCCTTCCACTCTGAAACAGGGCAGACTTTGTTTTCAAGCTGTTGTGTATGTAAACAACCTTGAAAACAGATCCAAAATAAAGATTTGTTTGTGTCTTTCTTTATATATCCTGCAACAACATGAGACATTAATAAAAAGGTGTTTTTTAATAATATTCTTACTTTTATATTAATTTGGCTTCTGGTAAGTTTTCTCATAATTTCCTCTTGTCATTAGTCACTGATACATGTGACTGTGACCTAATCCATTCACTTTTTCTCATATTGGCTTTACTTAAAACTGCTATTAACAAAACGTGAGTAAATGTCATCTGTGTACCTTGTATCTACAAATAAAAGGCCTCCTTTACTAGGGATACAAGTTGACATTGCGTATAGTTCAGAATGTTTGAATCTAGTCCTAGTTTTTGGAGGGCTGTCTAAAGGCAGTCAGTTCAGTTTTATTTATCACAGGCACCTGAATACCAACTGAGTGGCACTTGTTTCTCCCTCCCACATACCTCCTGGGATGTAAAATACTGTCTCTCTAGCTCCCAGGGTTGTTGCCCTCCTTGTACACACCCACCCCCAAAATTAATGTCTTAGTTTAGCAGCTATATAACTTAGTCTTTCTAGTCATTAGTCATCTATTTCTGCCCAGAACTTACATAGGAAATGTCAGAGCATTTTTATAAAATTTAGAGACCCATTAAGTTTCCCACTTGGCCTCATGTGTGCCATTATAAACATGTTGCTTGGACCAGTGGTTTTTATTCCTCTCATATATAAGATGGTGTCATTCTAATAAGAGAATCCAGATGACTAAAGAAGAGTTAAGTTTGAGCCCTTGCCAATATTTGACTATCTCTTGAAAGTGATATCAACTTTATTGTCCCAGTGTTGTTATTAGGGAAAACAAAGTCAAAAAGGGCAGAATCCTAAATTTTCTAACTAGGTTTATATAAGCTTCCCATTCTTTTTGTCTTCATCATTACTTAGGAAACAGCTGAGAAGAGATGATCCCTTTATGGGGACAGCTGAACTTGATGACCAACATGGCTTACTCAGATTTTTAGACAAGGAGAAGGTGAGGGAAGTAGAGTGGGAAATCATTTTGAGTCAGTGTTTGAATAGGTTATTGTGATAATCAGTATATGTGGAAGGTAGGACGCATAAAAAAACAATACCTTCCTATTATCCAGTTATTATATTGAGTGTGTGATATATTAAAATTAAAAAAAAAAGATGCACCCTTTTCAGACTGTAGATCCAGGAAGCCAAACATGTTTTCATGGATCACAGCCCTGAGGCCTGAAGCAGCTGTTCAGACTGGAGCAGCACATGCATAACCTGAAAAGATCAGGGTAAAGCCCTCGTTCACAGCTCCCAAATGAGTGTCAGTGTGTGAGTAACAACATTCTGTATGCTGCCACTTCTGCACTGTAAGACAGGGAATCTCTTAGGTATCAGAAGTCAGGCCTGAAGTTTACACTTCAAGACCAGTTTCTGATTGTGAATGTATTAACACATTCAGAATGTTGGCTCTTGGCATTAAAATGCCAGTCTGGGTATTTAATAGGCTGCTTCTACCACCTGATTGCAGTTAGTCTTATTAGAAAATGGCCATTTATCATGAACATCTAAATGAATGACTCTGTCTTCCCCAGTGATTGTGGCTTTGGAAGTAGGTGTGCCTTTCAAGTTAGCTCACCAAATAGTTAAGCCACTGGCAACAGCCCATGTGTCAGTAAAAGTATAACAAGATAAATCATGAGGACTGTTGGCCAGAGCTCTGAGGACAGCCTAGGCATCTGCCAGCAAGCATCGGCGCTATATCTGTTTTGGCTTTCATAGATGCTGTTGAGGCTCAGTACCTGCAGCAGAAGGCCAAGTACTTTCTCAATTTAAGCATTTCTTCTTGACTGACCAAAGAAAGATACTTGTTGGACACCTCTTAACCATATTAGTCACAAAGTCTGGTTGACTCCCATACGAAATGGGACTTTGAGACTGGAAGACTTACACAGGTTGGCTATCAATGTCAGTATGTGAACAGCTGCAGCTATTTGTTTCCTTTCAGAGTTGTGCCTTGTAGCTATGACTAAGGGTCAAGACTAAAACCCAAAATCTTTGACTAGACCCTGCCTCCCTTTGCCCGAGTTCCTTCCCATATAACTGGATTGCTCCTAGTCCCCATGTGTGTGATGAGATTGTGGCTCTTCCTCAAAATTTGTTTTCCTTCAAGCAGCTTAAGTCAGGAAGGTAGAGATAGATGAGGAAGGTGACAGACTCAATAAGCAAGGCACATTTTTCTTTTGGTTTCAAGCAGCGTAGAAACTGCATGTTTCTTGCCCCAAACCATGGTGTTTTCAGCCCACCCAACACTTTAGTTGACAGCAGGGTAAAAACTGGTGAAATCATCTGTTTCAAGTTATAGGCCTTCTTGATTTAGTATCTCTCTCCATATTGCTTTCTAGAATAGGATAACAGATCTGTGCCTGTTGGCTTGGTTTGCAGTACACACCCTGGGCATCTGATGCCCTGTTGTCACAATACTGTATCTTAGGCTTTCATGTGATTTTAATGAAAGGATTGGCAGTGAGGAGGCAGAGGTTGGTGGTCCTGTGGCTAAGACTTTTTCCTCTGTTTTCTAGAAATTCAAGAATTTTAGTTCTCATTTTATTCTGTGATCCATTTAGTTATTATTAGTTATAAATGTATGCGTTTAAAGTTTGAAGCTTATTTTCTAGTATAAATACCAGATACTCCAGCACCACCACTTTTTAAAAGTGTCCTTTCTCCATTGAGAAACCCTGGATGTTTTTTTTCTTCCAGAAGTTAATTTATAAGTATTGGTCTGTTTTTTGGACTTTGTTCAGTTCCATTAACTTTCATATATCTATGCTTTGACCAGTTTTGCCTAATTGTTACAACTTTTAGGAAATCCTAAGATTGATCAGTAGAGGCTACCGAGTTTTGTTTTCTGTCTTACATATAAATTTATTGATTTTTTTTTTTCAAAGAACTCTTCTGTGATTTTATAGATTTTTTTTTTAAACCTATACTTTATATTTTCAGAAACAAAGAAAACTCTGCTCCATTAGAGGAAAATACCACAGGAAAAAATGAGGCAAAAAAAAGAAAAATTGCAGAAACTTCCAATGTTATCACTGAATCCTTGCCATCTGCAGAATCAGAACCTGTGGAAATTGAGGTGGAGATTGCTGAAGGCACAATTGAAGTAGAAGATGAAAGCATTGAAACTTTGGAGGAGATGGCTTCTGCCAGGCAGTCTATAAAGTATATCCAGAGCACAGGTTCCTCCGATGATTCCGCTCTAGCACTGTTGGCGGATATTACCAGCAAGTATCGTCAAGGTGAAAGCAAAGGACAGATTAGCGAAGATGACTGTGCATCTGACCCCATAAGCAAACAGGTAGAAGGTATTGAAATTGTGGAACTTCAGCTGTCACATGTGAAGGACTTGTTCCATTGTGAGAAATGTAACCGTTCGTTTAAATTGTTTTACCATTTTAAGGAACACATGAAATCACACTCCACTGAGAGTTTCAAGTGTGACATATGCAATAAAAGGTATCTTCGAGAGAGTGCATGGAAACAACACCTAAACTGTTACCACCTTGAAGAAGGTGGAGTGAGTAAGAAGCAAAGAACTGGGAAAAAAATACACATATGCCAGTACTGTGAGAAACAGTTTGACCACTTTGGGCACTTTAAAGAACACCTTCGAAAACATACAGGTAATCAGCAAATACTTTGTTTCAAGTATAAATTTTTCTACATTCACTTGAAGTCTTAAATCTCACTCCCCACCCATGTTTACTGATAAGCAGGGTATTTTCAAGAAATGCATACTCATTTCTTGAAATATTTGATACTTTAAATGCAAACAGTGTCAGCCTTAAAACTGATTGTCACTTTTATGTCTTTCCCTTTTTTATATTCTTTAAAGAAATATGTAAAATAGTTTATAGGTTATTTGCTAAGTACTATGAATTATTAAATTCTAATTATATTGTGACTTTATTCTTCTAATTTTGTTTCCCATGTTAACATGTTACATAGATACACTTGTATTTTGAGGGAGCATACATTTAATAATCTTTTGGGAGTGTGCTGCATTTCGTGGGTGTTGAGTGGACACGGTATGTGCATGCCTCGTGTGCGCCTCTGTGTGTGCAGGCCAGAGATGATGGCTTTTCCTTGGTATTCATTTTCAGCTTTACTTTTGGAAGCAGAGTCTCAGTGAGCTTGAAGGTAATCAGTTGAGCAAAGCTGCCTGGTCAAGGAGCTTTAAGGATCTACCCTCACTGCCTTCCTAGTTTCTTACATGGTGTCTTATTGTCAGTGAGCAGGCACTTAGCTTACAGTAGGATTTGTAGATAAAGTTTGTTTTTTGAGACACGGTTTCATTGTGTAGCTGTGGCTATCCTGGGCTTGCTTTGTAGACCAGGATGGCCTCAAACACAGAGATCCATCTGCCTCTACCTTCCTGAGTGCTGGGATTACAGGTGTGCACTACCACACCCAGCTGGAATAATATATTTTTGATCCAGAAAAAGAAATCATCTGTCTGTCTCCCTCCAACTCTCTTACTGGCAAATGTTTCAGGACTAGTGGACAGCCAAGGGAGCTGAGGGATAATACTCTGTTCTAAAAGCTATCCCACTCTTGAAGATATTCCAAGAAGTCTTTCTTTGGTTATAGTAGTTTTGTGTCATTCTCACCCAATACACGTGCACGCACGTGCACACACACACACACACACACACACACACACACGGTTCCTTTTCCTTGCTTTTATTCCCCAAGCATTTCTTGCTAGATTTCCTAAGTCAAGCACAAGACCTGTTGGCAGTAACTTAAATTTTTGCCAAGCTCTAAGCCCCCAATGATAAGAGTATGGAGAAAGCACTTACCATGAGCTGCTAAATGTTAGATTCTGGGATAGTTGTGCCTGAGTCTTGTTACATGTAATGAGTAAGGCTATTTGGATTGTTGATATTGGAAATAAAACATAGGTACATATACCATTCAGAATCTTTCTTTGATACTAGAATTTGGACAGCTACTACTGTTGATCTTTTTTTTTTTTTTTTTTTTTTTTTTTTTTTTTTTTTTTTTAATAGCTGTCTCACTGCCCAGAGTGTTGCTTATACACTAATTGAAATTGAGTCAGGTAGATTCAGAAATGTGTTATTCCTCAAGTTCCAGCCCCAATGATGATGACTCACAGGAAAAGAAGTTAGCCTGGAAACAGGTTTTCAAGCAAGAGGCAAGACACAGTCATAGAGGAAAGCATGAAAGCAAGTTGTTTTGCATGCCTTGTGGAAGGATGGATGATGACAGAGTTGGGTCAGAGTAGAGGAGTACCAGGCAATTGCTAGAGCAGGCCCCCTGTAGCATGTGGGGGTCCCTGTGAGTCATTTATGGTCAAAAGTGGTGGGGGCAGTGCGAGAAGAGGTGTATTTAGAGTGAATGTAGGGCGAAAGTACTTTGTTGTATGTCTGTTTTTTGCTCAAAGAGTGTGAGATAACTTAACTTAATTAGCTTTGCTAGCTATAAATGCTAGAGTCACCTGTTCACTGTAGGGTCCATTAGCACCGATGCAAACTGAATTTTGGCGTAAATGTGGAAGCACAGTGGTCAGATTTCTATTTTAGAGAAGTGACTGGCAAAATAGATTGATATGGAATAAAACCTCCTGGCTATAATGAGGGCATCTTTTGGAGTTATCTAAAAGGAGAGGTTAGGTAATGGCAGGAGGAGGGGGTAGATAGAGTAGGGCAGGATCCACAGGATTTGGTGATCTCTGAGACCTGAAGGTGAAAGACTGTGAAATCTAACTTTGTATTGAAATGACTCTATTAACTTAAGAAACCACCAAAGGAAAGTCAGCAAGGGATAAAGGAGAATAACCAGATCCACTTGACATCTGTATTTGAAAAAAAAAAAAAAAAACCTGAGGTGAGTTCAACATGTTTTTAAGTAGTTGCTTGCTACTTTCAAGGAGAGGTGCAGGAAATAAAAATCACAGTTTTGGCTCCAGTCCTGACAATTGCCACTTTGACAAACCTGGTGGATCACTTCATATTGACACCCCTTTATTTGCATTGAGGATAATGGCACCTATCTCACAGTAAGACAAATAAGAAAAGGATGGAACCTCTCTAGAGAATTAACAGTCCACACATCTTAAAAAAAAAAAAAATACCACTGTGTCAGGGTAGCCAGTACGTCACTGGGAGAGTATTTGCCTCCAATCTTCAGGTGTATTATTTGCATTTTGGTTGGTTGGTTTGTTGGTTTATCAGTCTATCCAAACAGGGTTTCTCTGTATAGTCTTGGATGTCCTGGAATTCACTCCATAGACCAGGGTGCCCTTGAACTCAGATCCTCCTGCTTCTGAGTGCTTAAATTAAAGTCATGTGCAACCATTAAGTAGCCAGCTGATCCTTTTGCTTCAGCTTCCCAAGTGTTAGGAGTACAGACATGTACTATGATGCTCTGTTCACAGTCTTTTAAATGAACCACTTAGTATGGCTTAATTTTCTTTTACTATGGCAACTAAACTGTTACACTAAAACTACTACTTTAGTGCATGAGTATGTCATTGTTGCTCTGAGTAAACACAGTTTAGCTAGAATTTGCTAAGTGTGATATTGTAAGCATCCTTGTACATTTAAGTTTTTAAGATGCACATGCTATACACACACACACAAAAGCTGAAAGGATTTGTCTTTTATTTTGTTTTCTTTTATTATTTTGGTTTTTCAAGACAGGGTTTCTCTGTATGGCCCTGACTGTCCTGGAATCTACTCTGTAGATGAGGCTGACCTTTAACTCACAGAGATCCACCTGCCTCTGCCTCTGTTCTAGGATTAAAGGCATGCACCACCACTGCCTGGCTGATTTGTCCTTTTTTTTGTTTTTGTTTTGTTTGTTTGTTTGTTTTTTGTTTTTAATTAATTTTATGTGCATTGGTGTTTTGTCTGCCTTTATGTATGTCTCTGTGAGGGTATCAGATATTGGAGTTACAGACAGACTTGTGAGCTGCCATGTGGGTGCTGGGAATTGAACCTAACACTCTTTAACTGCTCAGCCATCTCTCCAGCCCCATGTAATACTTTTATGGCTTTGTATTGCATGTGTTGTGTGTGTGCACTTGGCCAACACCTTAGTGTGGAGATCAGAGAACAGTTTACAGGAGTTGGTTTCTTCCACTGTCCCAAGTTGTAGGAGTTAAAGCCAAGTTCATCAGCCTTATCAGCAAGTGCTGAGCCATCTTGACATAGCCAGAGACATGGCTTATGTCATTTAATTTTTTAAGAAAATAATTGCCATGTTTAATCTTACAAATATGAAATTCCTTTTTATTCTTTTCCTTTGTTTCTCTTTCCTCCCTCCCTCCTTGTGTCTGTCTGACTATATATGTTGTGTATAGCATATGTATGTATCTGTGTAGAGTGTGTATGCCAGTGTGTATGTGAGCCTGTGTAGTATGCTTATAAGTTCTTGTTAGCGACATCTCCAGCAGCTTGCTTTTTCTTCAAAGACCAGTCCAGAGCCTTCTAACTTAATAATCTTCCAGAATCCTGCCCATTTTTATTAACTCTCCTCTTTTCTCTTCCCCTGCCTTGTTCTCCCACAGAAAGTCAACAAATAGTGATTTCTTGTTGATTAGGGATCTCTTCAGTCTTTTTTTTCTTTTTTCCCCTCCTCCTTTTCAATGAGTGGGTTCTGTGGGCTGTAGAGATGGCTCAGCGTTAGGAGCGCTACCTGTTTGTTCTTCCAGAGATCAAGGTTCCGTTCCCAACACCCACACGGCCACTCATACCTGCTTGTTACTCCAGTTCCAGGGGATCTGACAACCTCACACATACATGCATGCAGGCAAAACACCAACGCACACGAAATGAAAATAAACATTGAAAAAAAGATTAAAAAGCAGAGTGCTTACATGTGTGTCTGTGTTTCTGAAAACTGAACCTGGGGCCTTGTGCATGCCAGGCAAGCACTCTGCCATTGAGCCACGTCTTTAATCCTGTTCCCAGGCTCTATTAAAAGACTTCTGTTTTTACTGCTGTGCTTCTCATTAACTCCTCCATTCTGGCAAACCCTGGCTCCTGACCCCACTGTACAGCTCTGATTTCCTTGGTATCATTTGGCAGTTACGCATCTGTTTGCACTGTCAGCTCATCTACTTGGTGCTTCACCAGCTTCTACTCAGGATTTTGTAATTCTATAACACTTGAGATTTTGATCCATCTTGGAAGTATTCATTGCCTCTGAAAATAACCTCTTTATCTGTATATCATTCCATTCTGTATTTGGCTCCATAATTGTCTATAAAATTATCTCTTGGGCATCTCTACTCTGCTTTGAATTTCTTTTAAAATTCTTTAACCTCGTTTTTTGTTTTGTTTTGCTTTTTAAATTTTATTATTTTATATATATGGGTGTTTGCCTGCATCTAAGTCTGTACAGAGAGGCAAGAAGGCATCAGATCCCCTGGAAGTAGAGTTTATAGGTAGCTGTGACCTTCCTTGTGTGTACTGGGATTCAAATTTGGGTCCTCTGGAAGAGCAGCCACTGAGCCGTCTCTCCTGCCTCTCATTTATTATTTTGAGACAATTTTATGTTGCCCAAGTGGCCTGGAATTTAATAAATACATTGTCTAGGAAGACCCTGAACTGCCCCCACCTTATAAGTACTGAGATTACAGGTGTGCACCACCACATCCAGCTTATATGGTGCCAAGGATTAAACCCAGGGCTTTGTGCTATTTTGCAAAAACAAAAAAACTAAATCCATGGTCTTTGCCAGCATGCCCACTACAAACTTCATTTGAACTCTTGGTTCTGGGTACTAGGGGGCAAGCTAAGCCAGAGATCTGGGAGTCAAAAATTAGTTACTTCCTCATCACTCATTTCTTGTGCCTCTGACTGGATCTTTCTGTTCCAGGCAGAGTTGCCCTGCTTCACAGTACTGCAGCATTATCCCAGAGCTCTCTCATTTTTACAGGTGCTTTCATCTTCATGAAAATGTTCAAAGTAGCTTAATTTGCCTGTTTGGTTTTTTTGTTTGTTTTTATTTTGTTACAGGCAGTCTCACTCTGTGACCCTGATTAGCCTGGAACTTGCCATCTCGGGCCTCCCTGGTTCTAGGATTAAATAAAGACGTTTTCCACCATGCCCCAGTGCTTTTTATTTTTTGAGACAGGATCTTGCTGTGTTGTCCAAATTTGCTTCAGTCTTTCCTAATACTGAGATTATGGATGTAGTTAAGTCAGGCACGTAGTTCATGCCTGTAGCTGGACCACTTGGGAGGCTGAGGCATGTAGATTTTAAGTTTAATTTCCAGCCTGGGGAACATAGCAAGACCATTTACAAAAGGAGACTAGAAAGCCTTATATTGCGGCACATGCACTGGAGAGGCAGAGGTGCTTAGAATGACCCTGAGAGGCCAGCCTAGTATTCATAGCAAGTCCTACCCACTACCATAAACACACAAAAGAAGACGAATATGAGCTGGGTCTCAAGGGTACACACCTTTAATCCTAGAACTTGTCAGCAGAGGCAGGTAGATCTCTGAATTAGAGGCCAGCCTGATCTATATACTAACTTATAGGATAGCCAGAGCTAAAAGTTAAGTTAGACAAAAATATGCCTCAGTAGTAGGTCATTGTCCTCACATGCATGAAGCCTGTGGTTCAATCCCCAACACTACAAAAGAAAAAAAAAAATTAACTCATAGTTGCCTTTACTGATGTTCTCAACTTGTCAATGTATTTTTTTCTTACAATAGGTGAAAAACCTTTTGAATGTTCAAATTGTCATGAGCGGTTTGCTAGAAATAGCACTCTCAAATGTCACCTCACTGCATGCCAAACTGGAGTAGGGGCAAAAAAAGGAAGGAAGAAGCTTTACGAATGCCAGGTATGTGTTGGTGTATCTGTTTCACAAGAGGACGTCCTTGTAGTCATTGAAGTGCAAAATAAATAATCCTTGACTCATGGACTTGACTTAGGTCTTGACTGGACAGTCACAAAGTGTAATGTGTTCACTAGAAACCATTGGAATTTTGAAATCCGATCTTGTCCTGATTTAGTGATGCCCAGTAGGACTTTCTCTTGTGACACTGGGCAGCAGCAAGCCTCAAGTCCCCAGTAACGGTGCATTCACATAGTAAACAAAGCCCAGAAGAGCTATGAATGTGGTCCAAAACAAGATGGTGACATTCCTTAAACATTGAGGGGTTTTTGTTCGTTTTTTTAAGTGTGTACAGCTCTGGAATGTGAACTTTGTAGATGACAGTGTTCTGTTGCAGTGTTAAAGAGTTGGACATGCCTTTAGTTCGCTTAGGAGCAGTAAATGCACTTTTAAGACAACTTGAGATGTATCAGCATCTCAAGTAAACTAGAACCTCAAAGAGTTGGAAATAAAGCAAAAATATGTTTATTGTATGAGGGTTATTACAATGCTTGTTGCTTGTTTTTACTCAACCCTAGATGATCAATGTTGATACAGAATTGCCCTAAGTACTAGTACAAACTGAAGTGTAGGTCTGCTGGATGGTTTTCTTTCTTTCCTCCCTCCTTCCTTCCTTCCTTCCTTCCTTCCTTCCTTCCTTCCTTCCTCCCTCCCTCCCTCCCTCCCTCCCTCCCTCCCTCTCTCTCTCTCTTTCTTTCTTTTCCTTGTTTGTTTCCTTTCTTCCTCTCTCTTCCCTCCCTCCTTTCCTCCCTTCCTCCCTCCCTCCCTCCCTGTCTGTCTGTCTGTCTGTCTTATCCCAGGCTGGCCTCAAACTCACCTTGTAGCTGAAGATGACCTTGAATTTTAATTATGATCTTGTCCTGTATCACCCAAGTGGTGAGGTGTGCACCTCCACACCTGGTTTTGGGAAATAATTGGTTTGGATATGTGTTTATATCTATTTATTTATTTATTGGCTGTGTGTGTGTATGGGGTCGTGGGGAAGCAGGGAGGGTGTGTGTGTGTGTGTGTGTGTGTGTGTACAATTTGCAGGAGTTTGTTCTCTTCATGAGGAAGGTTCCCAGGGATTGAACTTAGGTGCCCAGATTTGGTGGCAGTGCCTTTACCCATTGAGCCATCTTACCTGCCCACAATTAGTTATTAACCATAGGAACAATCATTACCTTCCGGGAGAGGGACAAAGAAGGCAGATAAAAGGTACAATTACATGTGTCTTCTAGGATTGGTGGTTTTTTGGTTTTGGAGGGTTTGGTTTTTTTGGGTTTTTGGTTGTTTTTTGTTTTTTGTCCCAAATAATGTAGTGGGTCTAAATCTTGAAACTGTGGGATAAACTTATGACATTGTTACTTTGTATTTGATACTTAAACAGGAGCAGTGCTGAAATGTTCCCAGAATCCAGTAAACTGTTAGGTGTATGGGCTGAAAGATCAAATATAGCCAAATGTGTGAAATAGCTTTGTGCTAGGTACCCTGGAAACTGTGTTTAGAATACTTTTGTAATAATCAACTTAACCAGTGTAGGTGGTAGTGTTTTGTGGTTTGGTTGGTGGTTTTCCAGCACTGGGGATTAAACACAGGGCCTCCAGTATACTAGGCAAATGCCCTCACCGTTAAGTAATACATTCAGCCCTTATTAGTGGGTTTTTTATTTTTTTGTTCTGGGGGTTCTCTTTTGTTTTTGTGTCATTGTTTGTTGATGCTCATGGTTATGTCCACTGCAGTGCCTTGTGCACACTAGGCAGCTACTACTGAGCTAACCTCAACCCCTTAGTATAGTGTCTGAAGAATAAATGTATTCACCTTTCCTTCAGTATGATAATAATTATTATTAACACTATATTTGGTGATTTCAGGTCTGTAACAGTGTGTTTAACAGCTGGGACCAGTTCAAAGATCACCTGGTAATACACACTGGAGATAAACCCAATCATTGTACGCTGTGTGACTTGTGGTTTATGCAAGGAAATGAATTAAGGAGGCATCTTAGTGATGCTCACAATATTTCAGAGCGTATAGTAACGGAAGAAGTCCTTTCAGTAGAAACACACTTACAAACTGAGCCAGTGACATCAATGACTATTATAGAACAAGTTGGGAAGGTGCATGTCTTACCACTGCTTCAGGTCCAGGTGGATTCTGCACAAGTGACTGTGGAGCAGGTCCATCCAGATGTTCTCCAGGACAGCCATGCGCACGACTCGCATCTGAGCGAGCTTCCAGAGCAGGTCCAAGTCAGTTATCTGGAAGTGGGTCGAATTCAGACCGAAGAAGGCACTGAAGTACATGTGGAAGAGCTTCATGTTGAACGGGTAAATCAGATGCCAGTTGAAGTACAAACTGAACTTCTAGAGGCTGACTTGGATCACATGGCCCCGGAAATCATGCAGCAAGAAGAGAGAGAGCCTATCCATGAAGATGCTGCTGAGGCTGACATGGAAGAACATGCAGATGCTGAGGAGTTAGAGAGCAAACCAAGAAGAGTATTCCCAAGCTGTAAAAGCAGAGAATGACAGAACATCTGTGTCCATCTTAGAATGAAACACCAGTTATATTTTTAATTTTACATTTGGGGTAAACTGATGGGCAGTATGACCTTAAGCTGTCAGATAAGTGGACCAAAGTTAAACTATTTCCTGTTATGCTGAACTGTTTCTATGGAAACAGACTGATGTCCTTCCAGTTAATGCCACAGAGTGAGAATATTCCTCATAATGAGTGGGAGCTTTGAGAAGTATATTTCTGGTAACTTAAATGAATTATATTCTTATTATATAGTTGGGTACGAATGCATCTATTTTCATTGTGGTAAGGGTCTCCATATTCTCTTCCCCAGGTCATGTTCTTCCTTAAATTCTCTGCATATTATAAAATCATTCTTAAAACCATTAGAATACATCCCTTTGTATTCTAATGCATGTTAGGAAATTGAGTATGTAGGCAAAACAAGGCTGCATGAAGAAGTGCATTCATTGTTCCTGTGCAGTTAACAGTTGGGGGCTGGCTTTATTTTGAACAACATTCTCTTCTATCCAGTGGTTACAAATGCTGTCTCTGCAACAGAAATGGTAGTGGCCGAATTTCTAGAATGTTAAAAAAAACAACCACCCTTGTGCCTTTTCAAAACCAACAAACTTCAGTAAAACATCTCTGATTCTTTCAAAGTTTGTATTTTAAAGAGCAGTGTAAACTGCTCTGGTACTGGTGTTTTGGCTTGTAATGACAGCTACCAATTCTTTTTTCTTTAAGTTACATTAAAATTTTTTCATTAAACGGCAGCTGAAGGGCCATTTTCAATTGGAAAAATTTATTTACATCTGTGGTAAACTTTATTTTGATGAGAAGTTGCACTAGTACTTTACCACCAGATGAAAAAAATTAGATGAGCATCATTTTAAAATTAATGTATTTAAAATAAAGTACAGAGAAAAAGTATGTATATAATATATCAGGCTTTGTTTTGAATGGAATCTTTTCCCCCCAATCCTTAATGTAAAGATTTTGTGCTATAACTTTTAAAGCCATACAAATAAGAGTGCTAAACTGTGGACTTAAAAGTAGGTGTGTAAATATTTTTAATCAGTATTACTTGGAAAATAAAAATATAACAACCACATAAATCAATATGCTATTTTCTTTACCTATTAAATACTGGGAGATATTTACATTTTAAAGTAAACTTTAAAATTATGTGTTTATGACTCGTTTTTAACTTTGTGTGGTTGTTTGGCTTGTATGTATGTCTGCATACCATGTATGTGTCTGATGTCCCCCAGAAGCCAGAAAATTCTGGGAACTGGAGTTAGAGACAGTTGTAAGGAAACAAACCTGGATCACTGGAAGAACAGCCAATATTCTTAACTGATGAGCCATCACTTCAGCCATCTTGTTTTTTTAATTAGTTTGGTTGGAGATACTTCATGTATCTTTGTGACTACAGCAACATGGCTCATTAGTGAATTAAGGGTTAATACATCTAACCTAAGAATTACCCAAAAAGCCAAGGACACAAGACACAAGTTATTTGTATTTTTTGTCGATCTTATTAACATGACAAGAAACAGTATTTTTTTTTTAGTAGTGGCTTATTTATTTCAAACAGATCTCTTCACCTCTTAAAAAAAGATCAGCTCAAGTAATACTTTTGGTAATCCTGGCACTAAATGGTAACAGATCACAAAGTATACTGAAGAGGTGTTTGTGTCCGTCACTAGACTGTACATTTTATTGTACATTGGATAAGCCAACAACAAATGAGGCCTAAATGTAGAGTCCTCACTTAGAAAGGGGATTTTTTTTTTTTTCATTTATTTCTCCAGTTTAGCATGAGCTGTCTTCAGTGAGAATGTGGTCATTAAGAAGTTCACTTGAAAGTTTTATAACTGATGTAGAAACAAGAGGCAAGCCTTTGATGTCACCAGTGAGTGCTAACCCGTGTTAATTACTTGTGGAGAAGGAGACCTAGGTAAAATGTGTTTCATGTGTAATGTGCCGAACTGTGCTGTAACTCTTGACAAAACTTGTCATAGAGAATTCAAGTGAGACTTAGTGCCAGAACAAACCTCTGCTTAGCAACAGTTAATGAAATCCTTTAGTCAGAGGCCTAGAAGTGTGTTGCTCTAAAACCAGAAATAAAGAGGCCATTATCACACAGTCAGAACTTAAAGGACATCTTAACCTTCCACGCTCTTGATGGTAAGTACAAAGGCACCATATTTCTCCCTGACATCATTTATTGCCACCTAGCAAGATGTAATTTAGCTAACCTCCACCCTGGTATTTCTACCAAAATGTAACCTGGGAAAGAAAAGTTTTATTGTAATGATAGCTGTCAGTCACGAATCACCTGTTATACATCTGCACACTTGTACCTCAGTGACCTCTTGAATTTATTATATCAAATGTGAGAAAACGAGTGGAGCTAGTTACATTGTTCAAGTACCAATTTTAAGAGATACCCCTTTGCTTCAGATTGCACAAAGCACAGAGAAAATACTCATTTTCTTTCTGGAATTGGCTCCAGCTGTTGATGGGGCTAGATGTAGATGGAGAAGATATGAGATCGGTAAAGCTGTCAAATTGCCTCATTTCCTTGCCTTGACACTGTACCATCAGTCAGTGGTGACTGTCCCACTGTGAATTCGAATTCTAAGAAAACTTGGACTTATCAAAAATTATTCTGTCTTTAAGTGTACATAACACAGATTATCTGGTGGTGGTTAGCTTATTTCAAATGTGTAAGATGATGCTTAGCTTGGAGAAAATTCATTTGTCTAAAGAATTTATGGGAACTACCCCAAGAAGTCAAAGTTGTTTGCTTGACACTGACAAAAAAAAAAAAGACATGCCCTGGATGATACAGGCCACTCAGCATGTAGCCTTTCTGTCCATGGTCCCACTGTACTTTCCTCGGGATTACTTGTACCTAGTTTCTTAAGGTGACATTTTGTTGTGGGGAAGAGAGCTCCCATCTTGTCAGGGGGCTGCTCCAGAGGTAGCCTGATTTCTTTCCCATCAGCATTTCTCTGAGGTACAGGCAGATGAGGTCAGTAAGGTGTAGGCAGTGGCCAGAATCTTGTTGAAAAACACGTTAGGCTCCATATCCAGACTTGAATACTGTGTTGGTGTGGGATAGTTTGGGGAATTTGCATTACTAAACAAATTCCTAGATACCACTGGCTGTTGGTCTGGGGACCACTTGGTGAACGCTTGACGTACGTGACAGAGGACACTTCTAGGAAGCAGTTGATTAGCCAGTGGAATGAAGTGTGTGTGTGTTGGGGATTGTAACCAGATGACTTTTTTTTGTATCCACTCATGTTCTGAATAATGACACGGAGACTTAATTTTATTATAAACATTAGGCATTATTGCTGGTCAGATACTTAGCTATTAATCCAACAATACTGACCTGATTTACATTCTGCCATGCCACCTGTTCCTGCCATCTTCATCTCCTGGCACCTGCTTCATCTCTGTCCCTGTGACAACTGTCTCCTCACTGATCCCCGCCTGATAACCTCACTGGGCTCCGGGAAGTCCTTCCTGTCCTGTCCAGCTATTGGCTGTTAAGCTCTTTGTTTAACCAGTCAGAACAATGTTTACAAACTGCTGAGCCTGGAGCTGCCTCGTAATAATTACAATACCAAAGTCTGGCCTATAATTCGACCTCTGCTGACAGAATCTGCATTTGAATCATACAGACAACCTTTACACAGCGCATAAAGGCATCACTCCATCAGGATCAAACCCAACGCCTTAGCTATGCTAGAGACATGCTGTGCTAACTGAGCTTTATCTTCAGCCCTGGACTGACTGAGAGGCTCTTTATAGGACAGCCACAAGCTACTACAGATTATTCATGGGAGCTTTTGATTGTAATGACTGGACCAAGACATTTTTTCATTTTACGTTCTTGAAATGCAAATGCCACAAAGACCAATAACACTGTTGTTGCTAAGTAATTCACGTGCAATAGATACAGAATGTTAATACCTGTCAAGAACCAAATGCCAGTGTGTGGATTTACCTAAAAAAATAGCTGATCATTAACCGGTGTGGGTGCCTGGTAAACACCAGTATTAGACAAGTAACTTGTGTGAAGCTGTAACTATCTAGGGAGTGCTGTGGGAGAAGTAATATGAATTCATAGCCATACTTCAAATGAAGCAGTGCTTATTAAGACTAAAATCAAGCAAAATTATTTTTACATAGTAGGTGATTGTGTTAAATCTCATTGAATCTAGAGCCTCTTGCAATGCTATTCACTGTTCAGTTGTAAATGATATCCAATGTCACCTATAAGAAAGTATCGCGGGCTAGAGAGATGGCTCAGAGATTAAGAGCACTGACTGCTCTTCCAGAGGTCCTGAGTTCAATTTCCAGCAACCACATGGTGGCTCACAACCATCCATTATGAGATATCACACTTATGACAGGAAGTGGGTTGGGCAGGTTTAGGGAAAAGCTAACAGTTCTAATTCTTGTTGGCCAGAAGCCAGAAATGTTCTTGGTTCTGTCCTTACTGAGGTGATGATTACAGAAAGGAGCTCTGGTTATCACTTTCTTAAATGAGCCCCTCTTGGAAGCTGTGCTTGAGTGTGGACTAAAACCCCCATCCAGACACTTCAGCCCTGCTGGCAAACAACTTTGGAACTGGATATCTGGATTTCATGATGAAAATTGGTTATGCCGTTTCCCAATTTCTGCCTGTCCCCAAAGGATGTTAAGGCCTTAACAGGACTGAAAACTCAAAAAGGAAGCTTGATTTCCCTGCAATTCTAATCGGTATATTTGGCTTCTTACTGTAGAAAAGTTCTTGAGGTTTAGAATACAACCAGTGATAGAGTGCTTGCCTAGTATGCTGAAAGGTCCTGAGTTCAATCCCCCAGTACTGAAATAAAAAGTTTGGAACACAGTTCTTACTACAGTGAGAATGGAAGCCATTCAGATTTTAGAGTGAGAATTAGCCCTTTCTCAGCATCAGTTTTTATCTCTATTTTTTTACTTGTGAGAAATTTTATTGTTAAACATTAAGAAGTAGATTAAAACTAAAAATCAGAACAGTGCAGTAAACCCCCAGGGGTTGGGGAACTTACTCTGTAGCCAGACTTTTGGCTACTTTATTGGGTTCTTTTTCCTACCTCCCTACACCACCCTTATTCCTTCCAACATCAGATGGAAAAGGATGTTAGAAGGAAAAGAGGGCATCAATATTGTTATACTTCTTGCTGATTAGGGGTCTCAAGTTCCTGGGGGAGAATTTGGTCTTCATCATCATCATCAGGATATCTGGAATGAAGTGGGGTTAGGAAATCACATTCTTGCTAGAAGATGAGGCAAATCATAGCTATGGACAATCTGAAGCAGCCCCAAATCCCAAACCTGAGATTATATATATATCCCCATAACATTTCTGTGTTTTTAAAGAAACCAAAATAATAATAATCTCACTATATCAGTCAACTTCCCAAGCTTTATGACCATATTCATTGAGTTTACTTGTTGCTGGAAATGTAATCTCATTAATCCAACAACTCTTGAGATTATAGACAGGGGAAATGGAAGCTAAGAGATATTTGATATCAAAGGTGCCACCAGCTAGTAAAGAGTAGAGCTAAATGACAATAGACAGTTAATGACCCCAAGACTAACCTTTTAGTCATTATCAGTATTTCCTAAAGCAAGGCCCAAGTGTCTTGTGCATTAATATCGCCCATGTACAAGCTGACAAAGGGAAGTAAGAGTTAGGAACCACATTTCATTGAACTTCCCAAGAATTATGGACCTGCTTGCACCGAGAATGGGGCCTTAGTATCATAAATTCTTTTGAAAAGTATTTTACCATCAAATACTTTTATGAAGTATATGCCCATTGTAGGAAAAGAGAAAAAAATCCTGGAGGGGTCCCAGTGATCCCACCTGCAGTAAGGTACATTTCCAGACATGCATCACAGATCTGGATTTTCTCATTCAAACTTCTGCTCACTCAATATGTACAAAGTCTTTCCTTACACTTGGGTCAAGAGTTTGTGTAAAGCCTGGCTGTGGTGGCACATGTCTGTAATCCCAAATCTTTAGAATGCTGAGGCTGGAGGATTACCTGGAATTCAAATCCAGCCTGTATTACACACCAAGACCCTGGTTTTTGTTTGGTTGGTTTTGGGTTTTTTTTGTTTTTTTTTTTTTGTTTTTTTTTTTTTTTTAAGTCAGACCTCTGCATATTGTTATACTGCAATCACTCTACTACTGAATGGACTTTGTAGGAGAAAACTTTTTTTCAAGTGAAGGGAATCAAATGTATTCCACTCTTCTATAGCTAAGGAGTCCCAGAGTACAAAAAAAAAATGAGATGAGTCTCATTTGGAAGGAGAATCTAGCACAGTGGTTCTCAACCTGTGGGTTGTGACTCCTGAAGTCAAATGACCCTTTCATAGGGGTCACCTAAAACCATTGGAAAACAGGGATATTTACATTACAGTTCATAACAATAGCAAAATTACAGTTATGAAGTAGCAACAATAATTTTATGGTCAGGAGGTTCACCTCAACATGAGGAACTGTATTAAAGGGTCAAAGCTTTAGGAAAATTGAAGACCACTGCTCTGGTATGACAATTCAAAATAAATTGAGACTTCAAGGAGCTGGTGAAACAGGATCTGGTAAGTACACCTGAGAAACAATTTCTGACCTACATTTTCCTTGCTCTGTGGACGCCTGGTTGTGAGAGTTTTGCCACTGTGGCTGTATGTCTGGTCTGGGATGTGAGGGTCTAGGTTTCTGCACAATTTTCCTATAAAATCTTATCCCATGTACTGTCATGTTTCAAGACTCAAAGGGCCTTTTAAATATTTTTAAATATGATACCTTTTTATTTTATTGTTTTAGAAAGAAGACAGGATGGTGGCATGCATTACTTTAAGATTACTTTTTTTTTTTTTTTTTTAAGATAGAGGACCCTTATCATCAGAGTATGAAAGGCTTCCCGCTGCATGGTCAGTGCATAGGAGGTTTTTTTGTCTTGCCCTTGCTGCTCCTAAACCCTTAAAGGAGACCTCAGGAGGCAGCAGTAAGGTCTTGTCTAAGTCTGGGATCCCCACTTCTTGGGTTGCAGTTCCAGTCCCAGCCCCAGCATTCCACAGCTTGTGGACCTCAAGCGAATCAAGTCTGTCTCTGCTTGTTTTCTTATCTGCTAAAACAGAGATGGTAACATCAGAGCCTACTCAAATTGCTATGAGGAGTTAGTCTGTGTAAGAGTATTTAATACAGTGTCTGGCAAGTAAGAAAAAAGAATCTTCAGTCCCCCAATTTCTGCCTCATAATAATTTTAGATACAGAATATTTTTATTTCCGCAATTTTGTTCTGGCGTTCTAGGATACATGGGTAGGCCATTGAGAGAAAGTAGGCTCTTAGATCTAGCTCAGCTGTTAAACCATCCTCAAGGATCTCAAGACTTGCTAAATTAGCTGATTGATCTCTCTGAACTCGGCTTCCTCCGCTATTAAATAAAGCACGCTAACTCCAGGAATTATCTAATACGTTCTGTGGCGTCTGAATCAAGTTCCCAGCCCCACACTCAATCCAGTGACTTGGCTTCCTAGTTTGTAAACTAGAAAAACAGTATTTGGCACCTACCAGCAGCCAAAGCATCACAGCAGAGAGTAGGCTGGCAACAAGGGGCTCACGACTACGCTGCACCACGGGGACTAGGCCCGACTTGTGCAAGGGAGGCAGGCAGAGGGTGACAGGAGCCCTTCTTTCTGCAGCGCTTAAGCCCTGCTAGACTCACCAGGAGGAAGCTGTCGCGGTGCTCTGTCAAGTGCGAGCTCTGTTGGAAGGATTACCGGATGGTGTCACGATCACTTGGAGGGAGGGAGTGGAAAGGCTGCGTCCAGAGTGCACAGGGGCTGTTCCGGCAAGGTGTTAAGCTGACTCTGCTGTGTCTCTGCTTCCCACCCTCGCTCTAGGAGGGATCCTCTGTGCAGGAGGCCCAAACCCCCTCCCGGAAACTCTGCAGTGGGTGTCCCCCCTGCCACACAACTACACACTCCTCTCTCTTCCGCTCCTCCCTCCTGGCTGCCATAGAAACCTGGCTGCCAGATCCAGGCCCACGTCGCATCACCGTGGCCATCCAGTCTCCTTTCCCTGCTCCCTAGAGCCGGCCCCCCGCTCGGGATTGGTCCTGTTTAGGACGCTGCGGGCACTCGGCTCTAGTGGCGGAGCCAGGCGTAGACAGGCAGCAGGGTTTGCCACAGCCCTGTGGGTCAGCTCAGCTGCCCGTCACAGATCTCAAAGCCACAGGAGGGACCCAGCCGTCTGCGCCCGGGACAGCCACGAGCCTGCCACTCTGCGCGCGTTGCCCGACGCAGCGAGCTCCCCAGGCGGCCTGTCCACCGAGGTAAGCGGGGCATGTCTCCAGCGCCTGGGTCGCCTCAGCCTTGCCACCTCCAAGCTGCGATGTCCGTGGCTAGAAAGAGGCCCTTCTCCACGACCACAGGGAAGAAAGGGAGACCTAAGCTCTGGTCAGCGGTAGCCAAAAAGTGGGTTAGGAGAAGGTCAAGCGCTCCCAGGAACGTCCACCGGGTCGGTCAGCCCGTTGCCCCTGTGTGCGGTGCCTCGGTTGAGGTGCGAGTGCGCGCGTGCACCCCTTTTTCCCTGTGCGCTCACCCGTGTCTGTATGCGCTTCCACACGTGAGCCGGAGGGCAGCCTGGCGTCCTACGTGCACACTCGGGTTCTCTGAAGCACAGGAGCGAGGCACCAGCCCAAACCTGTTAGTTTGTAACTGAGGGCTGAGCACCTGCTTGACCTGGATTAGGAGTGGACGTAATTTCTCACCGCTATGGCCCCGGGGAGTGGGTGGCATGAACCCTCAATGACACCACACACCAGAATCTTCCCAAGAAAATGATGCTTCTTTGGGAAGACCCAACAAAGCAAGGAGAAACCTCATTTCTCTTCCCTGTTATCTCTGGGATTGTTATAATGGAGGTAGAGAGAGGACTTGAGATTTAACCAGGAAGGGACTTCAACAGGGACTTTAAAACGCCGTTTGCAGGCAGAACGCATTGGTCCCAATGGATAGTCCAGAGATCCACTTTCCCTTTTCCCTCTCTTCCCTCTTCTCCCTTGTTCCCTCCCTTCCCTTTCCAGCGCCCTCCAGCATGGTAGACAGTGTTCTATGTTAAGCCCCCTCCCCCACCTCACTTCAAAATAAGGGCAAATGAATCACATCCTAAGTGCTGCTCACCGAGTAACTCAGACAAGTTTGGAAATTAAACAAATCGCGTTTGCACTTTGGGGCCTGGGGTACGAAAAGAGAACAAACAAAACCAGTCGAACTAAAATGTGTTCCAAGTTACGATTTCAAAAGGGTGTTTATTGTAATAGAGAGTTTTTTCAAAAAATGTTTGAAAATCTGTATACACAAGTTTGCATCATCAGCATTCAGTGTGATTCACAGAAGCACTTCAGGAGATGGTTTCTGTTAGTGTTGCAAAAGCCCTTCTAATTTTTGGTTGTCATGGTAACTAAAGAGGCGCTCTGCTTTTAGAGAGGCTGCATGGCTGAAACCAGGAACTGTTGCTGAAGGAAACTCCCTTCAGATGTGCCGTCCCATCCCCACGGCAATAAACGAATTCACAAAAAAAGATACGCTTCTTTTCCTTAAAGTAGCTAAACTCTAAGCCATGTCTCTGTGGGTTTTCCCCGTGTTTGCAGTCTGTTCTTCAGACCTTCCCTCTCGGACAAATGAGAGTAAGCACTGCTGCCCTCCAGCAAGTCAAATGGCCATCAGTCCTGAGGACTCAGCTCCCTTCCACACTCATTACACAAAGGACAGAGGGGCTGTGTGATGTTCAAGGAGTCCTGGCCTGGGACCAGACTGCCCTCTCTCTTAGCAGTTAAATTTGGAATTCTAATTAGCTTTCTAATTAGGAGCTGGAAAATGTAGGTGGGGGCCTGGCAGAGGCTACAGAGGAAAAAGCTGAGCCCAGCTCTCCACGATCGCGGTTCGGTGGGCTGTTGAATGTGCTTAGTAAAGCCCTCATGCATTTATTTTTGGACTGACCACTATTAAGTGGTAAGCCTGGAAAAGCCTTCAAGAAAGGCCTTTTTCTGTTAGGGAGAAATGTGTCTGGGATTTGGGGTTGAAGTTCGTGCTTTTCTTTATTTAAGCTGCATTTAAAATAAAGACAGGTTTGTATGAGTCTAAATTTCTCACTCATGACTGCAAATAGGTTATAGAACTCCCTGCTATCTCACGTAGTCTTAGGGTTTTAGTTTTAAAAGCTTAATTTGGGACACACAGTGGTACCACACTTTAAACACTTTCATCAGCAACTGTTGGTGCCTTTAAAAATATAATTCTTCAACAGTCACACTTTCTTTATTTCTAGATGTCGATATCATGCATTGATAGCAAATGAACGGGAAATTTGAAATTTTGACACTTTTCAAAAGGGGAGACACAAAGATGTTGTCTAAGTAGAATCATGGTTTGTAGCAATACACAGAGCTTCATTTGGGGGTTCTTAAAAACTAAACGACTTATATTCAGCTTCAAACTGTACCACTCTAGGATTAAAGAACCTTCATGCATTGGCTGATTTTCTAGAATTTGTTTTAAATCTCGGAAAAAAACATTCAAGTCACTTAATGATATAACAGCCCACAACTGGAATAACCCTATTCTAGTTTTCAAGTTACTTTGAATAGCTTGAAGGATAGCTCAGCCACTGTGATACAGTCGAATAGGTGGGTAAGTTGCAGTCCAAAGACAAATGATTTCAGCTAACCACGTGGATAATTAAAACAAAAATATAAGCCACCTGGCATGTTTGTGAAGCTAAGGATCAGTCAAGATTTAGAAAAAATCAGGGTGAGAAAGGGGACAAAGTAGAGGTGGAGGTGGCAGAGTTTAGGACAGAGGGAAGAATAAAGCTGTAAAGAAAGTCTCAAACAGATTAAGATGAAGTGAATGGGGATGAAGAGGATTACAGAGAAGGAAGGCCAAGTTCATAACCAGAATCTGAAAAGGATTCTACTAGCTCTGTAGACCAGACTGGCCTCAAAGAATCAAGCTTGTCTCCTAGGATTGTTGGCTTTCCTAGTTTTTGTTTGGTTGGTTTTGTTTTTGTTTGGTTTTTTGTTTTGTTTTGTTTTTGAGACATGGTTTCTCTGTGTAACAACCCTAGCTGTCCGTAGACCAGGCTGGCCTCAAACTCAGAGATATACCTGCCTCTACCTCGCGAGTACTGGGGTTAAAGGAGTAGGCCACCACTGCCCCGCAAGGCTGTAATAATAACAACACTCACACTCCCCATATATAACCACTGTCTGCTTTGAGCAGTTTGACCAGTTACCGCCCCTGTATTCTAAAAACTGTCTTATGCTGCTGGCTTTTTATTTATCTATTTTAGAAATAGCCTACTGAGCTACTCTTGGGTAAGGATTTAACTCTCTTGTTCCACTCCTTCCAACTTGCTTCCTCAGTTTTTGTTTTCTTTGTTTGTTTGTTTGTTTTGCTAAATAGTTTGTAGATGAAATTCAACTACATCCTCATTAGTAAAACCCTTTATCTAATGTTGATAAGGCATTAGACCAGGGAGATGGCTCAGTGGGCAAAAACTTGACAGATAAGCCTGAGGACTTCAGTTCCAATTCCCAGAACTCACCTAAAAACCAGAACTGAGTATATACCCTGTGTGTCTTTCTGCTTCTGGGATACCTCACTCAATGGAGGAGGGTTCCCCTTTCTCCACATCCTCTCCAGCAAGTGTTGTCACTTGAGTTTTTTATCTTAGCCATTCTGATGGGTGTAAGGTGAAATCTCAGGGTCGTTTTGATTTGGATTTTCCTGATGGCTAAGGATGTTGAGCATTTCTTTAAGTGTTTCTCTGCCATTCAGTATTCCTCTACAGAGAATTCTCTGTTTAGCTCTGTCCAACATTTTTTTAATTGGATTACTTGATTTGTTGCTGTTCAACTTAACTCATAAGTAGATATTAGACATACAATATAAAACATACTAAAATCTGTCCACCTAAAGAAGTTAAGCAAGAAGGAGGACCCTGGGTAAGATGTTCAAACCTCATTCAGAACAGCAAACAGGATAGACTTCGGAAGATGGAGAAAACAGGCAACAGGACCGGAGTCTACCACAGAGGGCTTCTGAAAGACTCTATCCTGCAGGGTATCAAAGCAGATGCTGAGACTCATAGCCAAACTTTGGGCAGAGTACAGGGAATCTTATGGAAGCAGGGGGAGATAGAAAGACCTGGACGGGACTAGAACCACAAGGAGAACAACAGAACCAAAAAATCTGAGCCCAGGCGTCTTTTCTGAGACTGATATTCCAACCAAGGACCATTCATGGAGATAACCTAGAACCCCTGCACAGATGTAGCCCATGGCAGCGCAGTGTCCAAATGGGCTCCCTACTAAGGGGAACAGAGGCTGTCTCTGACAAGAACTCAGTGGCCAGCTCTTTGATCACTTCCCCCTCAGGGATGTAGCCTTGCCAGGTCACAGAGGAAGATGATGCAGCCAGCCTTGATGAGACCTGATAGGCTAGGGCCAGATGGAAGGGGAGAAGGACCTCCCCTATCAACAGACTGGGAATGGGGCATGGGAGTAGAAGAGGGAGGGGGCTACAGCTTGGATACAAAGTGAATAAATTGTAATAAATAAATAAGTGAAAAATAAAAGCCAGGACTGGTGGTATTCATGTTAGCAACCCCAGCAGTCCTAATGATGTGGAAGGCAGAATTTCTAGAAAGTTCTAAGTTCAGCTAGTCTACAACACAGAGCACAATGGCAAAACAAGAGGCCTTGGAAGGTTCTCAAGAAACAACTGATTTGGTAGTCCCCTGACTTCCATAGATGCTTTGTGGCATGTTCTCTCTCTCTCTCTCTCTCTCTCTCTCTTTCTCTCTCTCTCTCTCTCTCAGCATGAAAGCTTCTATCAGCATCTAGTCTGGTGAAAAATAACTAAGCGTTTTATGGGACATTAGTCAAAGTAGCTAAAGCAGTCTTCAGATGTAGTTCAAGGATAGCTTTTAGAAGACAGGAATTGTTCTCAAAGATCACCAGCAATTGCTTGGGCAACCCGGATTTTAAGCAGGAGATGGGAGACTGGAGAGAAAGAATTAGGGGTAAAGTCATGGTCTACGACTGTGAAGAGAAATAGCTGCGGAGAGCAAAGGTCTTACCTAGACCATACTAAAGAATTCTGTCCTCAACATCTTTCATAAATTAGATCACAATTACATTAACTCCATTATTGAGCTTACATAGTTATGACTATGCAAGAACTGTTCACTGCCCATCCAAGTTGTGAACTGTGATTGTATTTTTTTTTAGGACTTTTCCTCTCTATTTTGTATGATTTTTGGAGAAAACATTTAATTTTGTCATTTCTTTAGTTTTCAGGAACACATTACTACTTCTTGCCAAATATTCTAATGGCTGTGAAAACACCTCTTTTTGGTATGTTCCTCACGTTCAAATGCATCTGGCAAGCAATAGTTCTCTCCTGGTTTCCTCTCAGCCATGCAACACAGGGCTGTCAGTTCTTCAGGCCCAACCAGTTATTTAGCAGTTCCCATGCATGTTGGTGTTAGGAGTGATTCCCTATTCTCTCATCTTGTTTTCCCCATTCTTAGTTTAGTGCCTGCTTTTTTGAAGCACTTGTTCTAGTAGCTTAATTTAAAAACAACAACAACAAAACAGGTGGTGGTGGTGGACGTCTTTAATTCCAGCACTCAGGAGGCAAAAGCAGGCAAGTCTCTGAATTTGAGGACAGCCTGTCCTACAGAGCAAGTTCTAGGACAGCCAGGGCTACACAGAGAAACCCTGTCTCAAAACAAAACAAAACAAACAAACAAAAAGACAAGTAAAACATTTTTATGTATATGAGTATTTTCCTGAATGTATGTCAGCACTATGTTCTTGTGTGCTGCCTGTGGAGGTCAGAAGGGTGCATCAGATCCCCTGAATATGAGGTTACAGATGTTCAGAGCCACTATATGGATGCTGGGAATCAAACCCAGGTCCTCTAGGAAAACAGACAGTATTTTTAATTCTGAGCCATCTCTCCAGTCCCTCTGTTGGTGGCTTCTTCTTCTTCTTCTTCTTCTTCTTCTTCTTCTTCTTCTTCTTCTTCTTCTTCTTCTTCTCCTCTTCCTCCTCCTCCTCCTCCTCCTCCTCCTCTTCCTCCTTCTTCTTCCTCCTCCTCTTCCTCCTTCTTCTTCCTCCTCCTCTTTCTCTTCCTCCTCTTTCTGCTCCTCTTCTTTTCTTCTTTTTCTTCTTCCTCCTCTTCTTCTTTTTCTTCTTCCTCTTCCTGATCCTCCTCCTCCTCTTCTTCTTCAAGGTTTATTTTTCTTGCTGAACTGTCTACTCACAAAGAAAAAGGACAAATTAAATTATTCTGATTTCAACTTCTAAAAGTCCAGGCATATGCTTGAGTTATAAGAAACCATTATTCAGATAGTCTGCCTGGATCCTCACTCAGATTAATTTTGTATAGAGAAATTAAGATGACTCCAGAGAAAAACATGAAGGGACCACAAAGTAAATGCCTTTAGTCCAGCTGAGAAAAATTGTCATATGCTTTCTGCAGTAGGAAGATATTTCCTTAGTAATGAGGAAGGAAGGCCAGTGTGAAGAACATGGGCTAGGGGTGAACTCAGTGGTGGAAAGCATCTGTCTGGTGTCCATGAGACTTTGGATTTGATCCCCAGATTCACAGATAGACAGACACACAGACACACACACAGAGACACACACACACTACCACCATCACCACCACCCTCTCTCCCTCCTTCTCCCATCCTCTCTCTGACCCCAACTTGTGGATAAGACGTAAGCTCTCAGCTACTGCACCAGAATCATGCTCCCTGCCATGATGGTCATGGATTCCCCCTCTGAAACTGTAGGCAAGGCCCCAACTGGATGCATTCTTTCATAAGTCAGCTTGGTCATGGTGTCCTTTTGAGCAATAGGAGAATAACTTAGACAGTCTCCATATTACAGAATTTGTTACAATGACTAGATCAATGGTATAAGAATATTTAGCACAGTGTTTGGTATATAAAAAGTAATTAATAAAATATTAATTATTTACTTTCAATATTCACCACTCTTATAATGAATAAAAGGCTATCAATACCAACTTAACCCCAGATAATAGAATAACCCCAGATAAAAGAATAAATCCAAATATTTACTCAAAAGTGCTAGTAATGTACATTCCTTTATAGAACCTTATATAGTATGCTTTATTTTTCTGTTAATTTTACTAGAATTCACTTGGCACTTACTATGTTTTTGCTTTCATTAGGTGCTCGAAAGTATTGATGATATGAAACAGAGGGCTGGTTTTAGGCAGGCTGCACATAATTTATATGTGAATGTGTTCAGTGGGAGTATAGATAACTTAGCAATTACATCAAGTGAGTAGAGTAGGGAAAATAATAAGAAAGTACTACCCCTGAGAGTTTGGAATAGGTTTTTTATTTAAATGTTTAGAATCATCTAACTTACAAATAAGGATGCTTTGACTTCTTTCTTTCTTGTTTGTATCCCCTTGATGTCTTTTATCTGTCTTTTTGCCCTAGCATAGACTTTAAGCAGTATACTGAACAGAAATGGAAAGAGAAATTCTTGTCTTGTTCCTAAAAGTAGTGGAAATACTCTTGGTTTCTCTATATTTAGCATGATGTGGCTTCTTGTAAATTGCCTTTATTATACTGAGATATGTCTCCATATTCCTAGTCTCTACAGGACTTTTATTATGAAGAAATGGATGTTAAATTGTGTCAAAGGCTTTTTTTTCTGCACCTAACAAAATGGTCATGTAATTTCTGTATGTGGTGGATTACATTTATCCATTTAAATATGTCGAACCATTTCTGCAAGTCTGGAATGAAGCTGAATTGATCATGGTGAGTAATCTTTTTGATGTGCTGTTGAATTTGTTTTGCAAGTATTTTATTGAGAATCTTAGCATATATGTTCATTAGAGAGGTTGGACTATAACTTTGTTTTTATTGAATCTTTGTTTTTTATATCAGATAATATTGGATATTGGCTTCATAAAAAAAGTCTGGTAGAATTCTGTGCTATCTCCATCTGGTCCTGGGCTTTTTTTAGTTAGTGATTCTTAATTATTGCTTCTATCTCATTTGTTGTTATGAATCAAGAATCTCAACATAAGAGCTTATATGCTGAATCTGACAGAGGAGGAAGTAGGGAATACACTTGAATTTATATATTTGAACCAAATAGCACAGACCAACAATTGACAAACAGGACCACATGCTACTACAAATCTTCTGAATGGGAAAGGACATCTTATTCAATTGAAGAGGGAGCCTATAGAGTGGGAAAAAAATCGTTGTTAGTTAAACATTTGACAGAAGGCTAATATCTAGAACATATAAAAAAAAAAACTAAAAAACTAAACACAAAGAAAACAACTCAATTACAAAATAAGGTATGGAAATAAACGGAGTTCTCAAAAGATGAAATAAAAATTGCTGAGAAACATTTTTTAATGTTAACATTTTTTTTTTAATGCTAGCATCCTTAATCATCAGGAAAGGGCAAATTAAGACCATTTTGAGATTTCACCACCACCACCACCCTTCCTGCCACAATCAGAAGAGCTAATAGCCATAAAACAAATGACAACAAATGCTTCTCGTATATGGGGAAATGGGAATATTTATTCACTGCTGATGGGAATGCAAACTAGTGTAGCCACTACGGAAATCAGTGTGCAGTTTCCTCAAAGAACTAGGAATAGATCTGCCATAAGATTTAACTACATCGTTCATGATCTCTACATCCTACTATAGAGGTACTCGCTCATCCATGTTCATTGCTGCTTGATTCACAATAGCCAGGAAATAAAAGCTCCAGTGCTAAGAACAGGTTATCTCTTTTTCAGTAGTTGGCCAGTGGGGTCCCACAGACCCCCACATATTACAGGCAATTGCCACTGCTTTTGGCTACTCTTCAGAACTTGTAGGTAAGACTATTGCTGAAGGTTCCACAGACTTGAGTCATAAAACACGGAGAACCAAGTGGGTATTGCTCTGGAAGCCTCATCCTTACTGGGAAGCTTTCATAAAGCTAAAGTGTGCTATGAACACCACAGAGGAGAAAAATAGTCAGTCCTACCCATCTTCAGACGTATGAACTCTAGTAACAACTGTTCTGGTAGGAGAGGCCCTCAGGTGCAAGAGTGGCATGGGCGTTACCAGAGTAACTTAGCACTCTATGGTTGGACTTAAGGCCTGCATGATGAGACGGAACCCATACCTGGCACTGTTGTCAGGGCCAAGAGTCTGTGACTAGACAGCTCAGAGAACCCAATACTATTACTCTGCTAAATGAACATAGTCCTGAACGATCAGCCCTAACAATGTATTGCTATACCCACAAATTAGTACATCTCTCCACCCTCATCAGAGAAGCTTCTCCTTACATTAGGTGATGATTCACATTCAGGCCCACAAGTGTGTAACATGCAGAGAATAAGAGATTGTAGAATGCTCACTTCCAAAAGGGATGTCTATGTCGTATCCCTCCCCCAAGGTTCAGGGGAAATTCATGGAAGAGGTGGCAAAAAGACTGTAAGAGCCAAAGGTGATGGAACAGTGTTTCCTGGACACAGCAGGGCAGTTGCTGAACTCACAGTGATTGTGACAGGACCTGTGTACGCTCAAGCTGGATCAAATAAGCCCCACCCCTGGCTGAAAAGCGGTCGGCATTTGATAGCTGCTGGGAGAGCAATAGTCAGTTGGTTTTCTCAAAGAGGGTTGACCCACTAGGTCAACCAGGTCGCTCCTACTAGGTCACTCTAGGGCAGACCCCACACCCAGGCAGCAAATTTCATCAAAGAGATTTTTTTCGGAAGGGATGAATCCAGGGTTTGGGGGCAATGAATCCAGGGGTAGCTGAACTGAACTGTAAGCAGGGCTTATATAGGATTTCTTAGAGGGCAGGGCTTTCCAGGGCGGGAGATGTCCAGAGTGAAGACTGGCGGATTTCAAGTTCTGACCTCTGGGGAGCTCAGGGATTGGTGGGCTCTCCTGTTTAGTGACTGATGGGATTTTTCTTGTAGGGCAGGGTCTAAGCCTCTTCCAAGCCAGGGCTGGGAATGACAAATGACCCTTAGGGCCATTAGGGAAGTCTGCGTGGGGACAGGGCTTGGTTGCTGGAGCTCCTCAGGAATGGGGCCCATTTTCTTGCCTTGCTGTTTACAGAGTTTACATGGTATACAATGTTTACAAAAGAAGTCCACAGCAGGGGAGGCTTTCCCTGCCCTTGAGGTGAGGTGAATAGCCAACAGAGGGGGGGGATTTAAAGGCTAAAAAAAGCAAGTGTGTTCCAGTTAGGAAAACTGAATTTGTAAAGGGGTCTGGCATGAAACCTTTAGAAACATTTTAGATAATGGAAGCAGATCTCAGAGCATTCTTTCAGACTAGGTATTTAAATACGTCTTTGGTCTTTGGAAAGAACAGATAGGGGATTCCTTGGGATCCTGGGCAGACACTGAGCTACTCGTGCTGTAGGAGTGGAGTTTAACACACTGCTACTTTGTGTTGCTTTTGGCTCCATCAGGAAAATATAAAACCAGAGACTTTAAGGAGCAAGAGGAAGGCCCAGGCAAGTTCACGGGGGGTGTTTGCAGAGCTGTTTGGAGAAGCTAAGAAGGGTGGAGAAGTCTTTAAAACAGAGTGAAAATTATTTTATTTGTGCTTTAAAAATAGAGTTAAATCTGCTGGAAGTAACTAACATAGCACACCCTAAAAATAAAACCCAGCAAGAACTGAGACCTTTTCTCCCATGCAGGTGCAGTTGTTCTCCTCGGCAGCCCTCCACATGCTGGTTTGCAACATACTCTGATGCTCCAGCCTAAACGGTCCCTTATGAATGTCTCCCCACATGCAGTGTGCTTCCCAGGAAACTTAGCCAGAGGGCAGGCAGACATCTCAACCAACCCACAGTGCTTCAGAAAATTTCCACTAGACATGAGCTGCCCAGGGGCACTTCTAGCAAACATTCCCTTTTTTTAGAGAAAGGCGTAAAAGTGTTTAAAAATAGTTGGATGTTTTACAATTTGTTTTACCTTTTATTTTTTATTTTCGTCATAAAATAGTTGTTTATAGTGTTCAGATAATAAAAATATTCTTATGAAAGAAATATCTATTTTTATACCTTCTGGGGGAGTCATGCCAACTTTAAACATACCAGTCCAACTTAAGTCAATTCAGTCAGCATCTAGGGACCCTTCCTGGATCCTCAGTGCTCAGAAGCCAGAAAGAACTAAGCCAGAGCACCAGCTGGACAGAAACTCATGTGCATCAGGAAGGTGAAGAGTGGAAAGAAAACAGCATCGTGGAGACAACAGAGGCAGCACTGACTTCTGCTTAGGTCATCCAGAAGAGCTGAGGGAAGTAAGAATGAGAAGAAAAGGGGGAGGAACATTAAAACAGATGTTAACACTTGAAGGCCAACCACTAGATGGTTAAGAAAGATAACTTGTAAAACTAGGATTTATAAGAAAATTTGTGCTTAGCATAGAACTAAAAGTGTAATAAACCACTTAATCTATCAGTTCTAGAAACACATTTCAAACTCCTCTGATAGGCCACGCATGTTTAGATAAAGGATGAGATGTCATTCCTGCTCACACCCCCTGAATCAATGTAAAAATGTCCATACAGAAACCACACCACAGACAATTGCCGAGAAGGGGCACAGCAACCACTCTGGGAACACTCCAGAGTTATGGGGTCTAAGAAGTAAATGATATAAAAGTCTACATATTGGACCTGGTGAAGTGGTTCTATGTGTAAGGCCACCAAGCCTGAAGACCCCACTTCAATCCTGAGACCCATATGTTGTCTTCTGACCTCCATTTGTACACACTGTGTGTCTCCCCAACACATACACAGCGAGCAAGTAAACGTAAAAAGAATTTTTGTAAAAAAATCTGCATTTTGTAATGATCATATAGGTAGTTTTCTGGGGAATAAACTTAAAATGAGTGCAATAAGAAGGAGGCAGATGTTTTAGCAGCTGTTTTGACCAACTAGATGCAGCGTAGGTTTAAGCCTGACAGGCTTTCATGGTCTCTGGAAAAACAGCCCAGTAGGAGAATGTGTGTTTATTGTACATGAAACTGTGGCATCCCTCAATCTTTGCTATCTCAAAGAAAGAAAAAAAAAGCATATAGACGCCGTCAGTCCTTGCCATACCTCACATGCAATTAACAATTCAAATAAAGCTAATGCATCGCACTGCTTTCTTTCACTGCAACAAAGACAATCAAGTCAGAAGATGAATGGTTTACAGTGCTCACAGTTTTAGTGGTTCTAATACCCATGACCCCCTGGCCTTAGCGATTTTGGACACGTGGTGAGCAGCAGCACAACACAGTGAGAAAAGCGCAACAAAACCACTTGCTCCTGATCAGGGAGCAAAGAGAGGAAGAGAAAAGGGCTGAAGTGTCGCAATCCTCTTTGGAGACACACACAAACTGTATCACTAGCCATAAAACAAATCTAATGGACCCCAGTTATATGTCTACGGTTATTTAGAAGCATTGAAGTTATCCATCAAGTGTCAGAATATCTTAAGACTTTTCTCTCTCAAGTTAAAGTCCTCAGGGCCTACTGATATGTTTATGTGAATGAGTCTCCATCTGTTGTAGAATCTAGCCCTGCCCTGTGAAGGGCAGCTAGTTGGGGCATGGCTATATAATAGGACCAGGGGATGAAAAGCTTTGGGATTTGCAGGACCAGGTGAGAGGAAAAGACAAGTGCAGGGCAGCATCTGGTGTCTCCTGTTTCTCCCTTTCATCACTCCTGTGGCAGGAGCTCCTCACTGCAGACCACTTGCCATTCTCTGACAAAACTGCAGGAACTCCCCATCCTTTGCACTCCAAAACAGCCTTCTCTCGGGAGCCCAGAATAAGTCCTCATAGTTCATAAAGCCCTAAAGCACATGTGTGATACAACAGTGACACAGTGACATCAGCACAGCCCCAGCCAAGGCTTCACTCAAACATGATTCAGAATAGAACAGTCAGCAGGTACCCACTCTATATCCTTCGTTTCTTTTCTTCCTTCTTTTAGAGACCCCCCCCCATACAAAAGTAAAGAAAAGTTTTGTGGCCACCCCACCCTGGGATAATGAGTCAGAGACAAAGAGGAGAGTCCACAGCCTGATGGAGACACAGCTTTTTCCCACTGGTTAATGTAAGTGAGCCACTTGCTATCCCTCGACCTAACTTCTGGGAACAGTCTCCAAGGCTAAATGCAGTTCTGAGTTTGCTCCTGAATATTCTAGAACACCAAGGACTCCTTGTGTGAGTGCACTGTCATGGTCATGAGTCTAGTGTTGGTTACACTTGTGTCAGGTTGTGCAAATCCTAACTTCAAGAGAAAACAAATTTAGAAAGCCTACCAGATGTACTCCTAATTATAGTTTTGGCTCTCTCTCATTGTTTCTGCAGGCCCAGTGGAGAGCACAGAAGCACACAAATGCTATCTATCTATTTATCTATCTATCTATCTGTCTGTCTGTCTGTCTGTCTATCTATCTATCTATCTATCTATCTATCTATCTATCTATCTACACAGACAGGCAGACAGACAGACAGGGTTTGTTTCCTGTGTAGCTCTGGCTATCCTGGAACTCATTATGTAGATCAGGCTGGCCTGAAAATCACAGAGATCCACCCTCCTCTGCCTCCGAACTGCTGAGATTAGAGGCATGCACCACTACAGCTGGCTCCATTTACTTCTTACCAATAATATTTGCGTACTCTACAGTCAACTGGAAATTATGCCACTTGACTCATGTTGTGCCTGCTATCCCTTTCTTGTTCATCTATTTCTTAGATTCAAAACTTGCCTTTTTTGAGTTTTGGAGTCCATCATCCCAGGCAGGTGGGACAGGTTATTGTATTAGACTTAAGTTACTTTATACACATGGTCTTCAGAGAAGGAAACATTCTCAGATAGCAATAGAGATAAATGTATATATATTTAGTTATTTATTTTTATTTTATTTTATTTTATTTTGCACGTAGGCCATTTTAAAATCAAAATCTCCTTCCCCTGCATCCTGACAGGAGTCAAGCTCTCACTCACTCCTCACTCAGGCACACCACAGACACCCTGGCTTTTCTTGCCTTATGCACAGATCTGCATGTAAATGAATAGCTGCTACTATCTAAAGTCCTCAGAAATTGCCCGTTTCACAGACTGCGTGGTTTTCACTTCTCACACTCCCTAGCTTCACAATTCTAGTTAAGAAATGCCATGCCGAAGCAGCATAGGGTGCAGGTGGGAGGGGTGAGCCGAGACTCCTGACCCCCTGAAAGCCAGTGCCTGCCTCGGAGACTTGCCAGGTCGTCCTGAGATGGCTTTACATTTAAATAATGATCAGTCTCCAGAGTTCTGAGCCCCGTTCTGAGAGTTGAGAGATCTTCATTATCTACTTGCATTTGCCTCCTTAGGGAAATTTCTTCAGTCAGAAATACAGGTCAATTAGCAAGCTCCACCAAGCAGTAATTCTAAGGAGCTGGCTGGAAAGCCTCCTGACTCCCTGCTCTTAAACTAGCTCTCCAACAGTGTGTAATCACTTTAGTCAGGGGTAGGTGGGAGGATCATGCTCTTTGACGCCATGATTCATGTTCTTCAGTGGATTTGTATCACTTGCTGCCTTCTTGAAGTTGTAAGGCCAGCTTTTGACATACTTTCTCATTCTCAGTCCAGCGCGGCTGCCTATACCTATGTGAGTTCTAGGTGTCCTGCATCCTCAAAGGTTTTTCTGTTTCCCATGAACATTATTTAAAAGTAGCATATACTTTTGTTCCTGGTATACATACTCATAGGTATAAACCTATGAACAAATGTGCATATTCTCTTTTCATTTTTCTAATTGAGCAGTGTTTTAAAACTATAGATTCTTTGGCTTATACGAGCAAAATAGTGCTTGGTTTGTTTGTATTTTGTTTTCAGAAGACATCAGGAATATTTTTTTGTGAGATGAGTTGAGAGAATATATAGAAATGAGGGTTTGCCTCTATGTCTGTTCAAGGCTGTTCCTAAGTGGGAATTGAGCTATGCACACCAAGAACACGCAGAAGTAGCCTTTGTGTGTGAAGCACCGGATTTCTAAGTCTGAAAATCTCTTGCTTCATCCTCCAAGATCTGTACTAACCACAGGATGCGTCATTCATTCACAAACATCTATTGAGCACACAGATACACAAGGGTGAGGTCCCTTCCCTGTAGGAACTCTCTACCTGGAGGTAATCTCTTCCCTCTTACCCCTACTCTGTCCCCCACTCCCAAATCGCAACCACTTAGTCTTCTGTGTGTCTGTATCTAATCAGGACCTGCTGGAGTCTGTTCATTAATGTCTGCATGGAGAGCATTATTCACTCCTGTAGGGAGAAGAGCAAAGCAAAGAGCTTTTCCTCATACTCAGGGCTTGTAAAAGTACCCAAGTCCTCACGTGCTAACTCTTCTCATCTGTCTTTCTCTTTTTGTTTTCCTTTTTCTCCTTCTCTTTCTCTCCCTCCTTTCTCCCCTTCCCCTCCTCCTGCTCCTTTCCCCTCCCCTCTCCTCCCCTTCCTTTCTTTTTCTCCTCCTCCCTTTTTCCTTTTTCCTTTCCTTTCCTTCTCTCTTCTCCCTCTCCTCTCTCCTCTTCTCTCCTCCCCTCCCCTTCCCTCCCCTTTCCTTTCCTTTCCTTTTGAACATGATCTTATGAAGTTCCCAATTCAGGCCTTGAATTTATACTCCGCCTGCCTCAGCCTCCTGAGTAGCTGAGATCACAGGTCTTTACCAATAAACCTAGTTTCAGTTTCTTTAAAAGACACAAAATTGCTGGGGATGTAGCTCAATTGGTAGATTATTTTCCTAACATGCATGAGGCCCTGGCTTAGTACCCAGCACCACAAAGACTGAGTACCTCAGTGCACTCCTGTTATGCCAGCACTCTAAGGAAGTCAAGGTAAAAAGATTTTCACCATCATTCTTAGCCACATGGCAACTTCCAGGCCAGCATGGATACATGAGACCCTGTCTCACTACCACATACACAAAACTATGGAAAAAATAATTAAAGCAATGATTTATTATATTTAAGCAATAGACATAACACATATTAACAGATAACAAATAGGACGGAAAGAGTGGGGCTACAAAGGGAGGGACAATTTATAGGTATCACTGCAGTTAGAAACTTAAAGCAACTTCTGATAAGTTACAGTATTTTACAGTACACTGTTGAGCAATAGTTGTAATAAGTAGAAAATTAATAATCTACTTTAAAATTTTTTAAATATTTGTTTTAAGTGTGTGTGTGCGCATACGTGTGTATATGTATGTGTGTGTGTATGTGTGGTGTGTGTGTGGGTGTATGTGTGTGTGTGTGTATGTGTGTATATGTGTGTGTATGTGTGTGTATATGTGTTTGTATGTGTGTGTGTATATGTGTTGTGGTGTGTGGGTGGATGTATGTGTGTGTGTGTATGTGTGTGTGTATGTGTGTATATGTGTGTGTATGTGTGTATATGTGTATTTATGTGTGTGTATGTATATATGTGTGTGTATGTGTGTGTGTGGTGTGTGTGTATGTATGTGTGGTGTGGGGGGTGTATATGTGTGTGTGGTGTGTGTATATGTGTGTGTGTATGTGTGTATATGTGTATTTATGTGTGTGTATGTGTGTATATGTGTGTGTATGTGTGTGTGTATGTGTGTGTATATGTGTTTGTATGTGTGTGTATATGTGTGTATGTGTGTATGTGTGTATATGTATGTGTATGTGTGTATATATGTGTGTGTATATGTGTTTGTATGTGTGTGTATATGTGTGTATATGTGTGTGTATGTGTGTATGTGTGTGTATATGTATGTGTATGTGTGTAAGTGTGTGTGTATATGTGTTTGTATGTGTGTGTGTATATGTGTGTATATGTGTGTATATGTGTGTGTGTGTGTGTGTGTGTGTGTGTGTACTAGCGTACATGAGTGAAGACGCCCTCAGAGGCCAGGAGAGGTGTTCGATCCTCTGGATCTGAAAGCACAGGTTGCTGTGGTTGTGACCCACCCAACGTGGGTGCTGGGAACCGAACTTGGGTCCCCTGAAAGAGCAGCAGGTGCTTAACTGCTGAGCCATCTCTTTAGGCTCCATATAACCAATTTTAAAACACACAAAAGATCTCAATAGACAATTATCTAAATAAAATACACAAGTGTCTCGTGGCCTTTTACCTTAGCTGATCCCCTTGAAACACAATGCATTTGTATAATTTAACTGTCTTCATGTAGACATGATATCTGATATCTGTCTTAGCCAGTTTCCACACTAGAGACACAGGATGCATTTCAGGCATTAGCATTGGTACCTGATGTTCTCACCTCAATCATGGATTGATTACCCATGCTAAACTACACAGTAGATGTCCAGGACATTGGGTTCTCAAGGTTACCCTTCCTTAGAAGAGAGAACCAATGGCCCATGCTAGACAGCTAACAAATGTTTGTTAACAGAACAAATGAGAGTGTTTATGGAGAACTGAAAATAAACTGATCAGTACGTTGATCATCAGTAAGAATTCCACCTGGATTCTTCAGCCGGAATGATCCGAGGCAGGTTATTTAACAGGGCTTTTCTATACATCAGCTTCTGGTTTTGGAGGAGATAAATTAGTATGGAAGACCCTAGAGATAAGCCTGGTGATGGTGATGCACACCTTTAATCCCAGGATCTCCGTAAATTTGAGGCTAGCTTGTTCTACAAAGTGAATTTCAGGACAGGCAAAACTACACAGAAAAACCCTGTCTCAAAAAAAAAAAAAAAATTAAAGTGTGAAATTAAAAAAAGTAGCAATTAAAAATAATCATACTGAAGACTCACTATTTTACACCCTCTGCCCAGATCACCTGGCTGTGGGAAGGAGCACCAGGCTGCCCCATTGCCAACAAAATCTTAAGGAAGCCGTTTTCTTGGGAGTGAGTACTCTGTTTTACTTGGCCTGAGGTTCCTCTCGGGGAATGATGCTGTCAACAAAAATGAGTAACAACGTGCTGGACAGCTACACCACCACCTAGCATCACTACCCCAGAGAGGAGGCCAGGCATGATGGCTCACATCTTTAATCCCAGCATCAAGGAGGCCAAGGCAGGTGGATCTCTGTGAGTTCTAAGCCAGCCAGGACCCTTTCGCAAAACAAAACAACCCAGACTCAGAGGGGATCCACCACTACTTATCCTCATTGCCTCCAAAATAAGAGGCAGCGACAGACATAATCTAATCAGATAGTCATATCTTATAGCTCCTAGGTGAGGATATTTTTGAGAATAAAAGAGAAAGTGACACTAATGACTCAGGAAACCTCTAGGGAGGTCTCTGGCAAGGCAAAGTGTATGGGTATGTGCCACAGCCAAAAGAAGTTTCAAGTGTGCACCATCAGTTCAACCCTTTTCTCCTTTTTAACCTCTTCCTTTGAAGGTTATAGACACTCCTCCCTGGGATGGGGAGGGATGGAGTTTAGTCCAGTGTTTGTCTTCCATTTGCAAGGTATTGAGTTTGAGCCCTGGCACTAACAAAAAAGAAAAACTCCCTTCAAGTCCTGTAAAATCTAGGTTGATCTCCTTTAGCTTTGTCTTGATTTGTTGGATAACACCGGCATCAGCATTTTCATTTCCTTGAGCTTCAGTCCTGAATTTTTTTTTTTTTTTGAGACAGGATTTCTCTGTGTAGCCCTGGCTGTCCTGGAACTTGCTCTGTAGACCAGGCTGGCCTTGAACTCATAGAGATCCACCTGCCTCTGTCAACCCCATCGCCCAAACTCTGACCCCTAACCCCAAGCACTGAGATTAAAGGTCTGAGTCACCAATAAATATTTTAAAAGATTTATCTTCCCACATCAAATTGACTTGGCACCTTGTTAGAAAAATTAATGTGTGAGTCAGTTTCTGAATTCTATATTAATCTATTTATCTACTTGTTTAGCCTTGAAACTGTGTGCTGGCTAGTTTTTATGTGACTTGACACAGACTAGAGTCATTTGAGAAAAAGGAACCCCAATTTAGATCCACTTATGGGCATTTTTTTTTATTAATGGTAGATATGGGTGGGTCCATCCTACAAAGAGAGGTGTCACCCCTGGGTGGTATAAGAAAGCAGGCTGAAGGAGCAAGCCAGGAAGGACCATTCTGCCAAGGCCTCTGCTTCAGTTCCTGTCTACTGCTCCCTCCCTCAAGTTCCTGCTCTGACTTCCCTGGAAAATGGGATGTAAGCTATGAGATCAAATGAACCCTTTCTTTCCTAAGCTGCTTTTGGTCCTGGTGTTCTATCATAGCAGTAGACACTCAGCTAAGACACATTGTCTAGATTACTGTAGTTCTTGAGAAGGAAGTTTAATAAGTCAAAAGCAACCGCTACCCTTAAGAAGTGTACGATCTGATTGGAGAGGCAATCCAACTTTACAAAGCAGTGAAGGAAACCATACTCCTGCCTTCAGGTGTTAGAAGTATAAAAGAGACTTCTGTTTGGTTTGTGGTGAATGGGAAAGCTCCCTGAAAGTGTAAACACTGAAATCAGAAGAGAATTCACACACACACACACACACACACACACACACACACACACTCGCTCTATCTGCATGTACACCTGCATGCAAGAAGAGGGCATCAGATTGTATTATAGATGATTGTGAGCCACCATGCAGTTTCTGGGAATTGAACTCAGAACCTCTGAAAGAGCAGACAGTGCTCTTAACCACTGAGCCATCTCGCCAGCCCACATTTTAAGCTTTTACTGTGAATAAAATGGAGAGCTATCAAAGGGTTTTAAGAACTGAGCTGATTTGATGTCTTCTAGAAGGATCTTTCTGGATACTTTTTTTGAAATTTCTAGGGGGGTCATGGGCATGCAGGGACAAAAAAAGAGCTATGTGTCCGTACAATTTTTACATTTAAATTTATTTGTGTGTACTTATGTGGGAACTGTTAAGTTTGCTGACAAGTGACTTGAGCCACTGAGCTACCTCACCCGTGGGTTAAAGAACTAACCAAAAGCTGGTGGTGGCTTGGGCTGGGTGACAAGTGGCTATGTTCTGGTTATTCCCTGACAGAAGGCCAACAGGACTGGCTGACAGACTAAATATGGAAAGAGAGAATAGAGGCGTCAGTGTCTATGGGGAGAGTAGAAGGATGTGCTGCCATTCACCAAATGTGACAGAAAGAAAGAAAGAAAGAAAGAAAGAAAGAAAGAAAGAAAGAAAGAAAGAAAGAAAGAAAGAAGAAAGGAGACGGTCATTCTCCTACTAATCTAAATATAGACCTTACTCCCTGACGTCTAGGCAAGTTAGGAAGATGGATGATGGATTAAAGTGCACGCGCCATCAGAGTTGTCAGTATGCTGTTCTCAGGATAAAGCCAGAAGCACTGTGGGGATGGACTGTCCCCAGTGAATGAGTCTGCTGTCAAGGACAACTTGGGAGGAGGCTTGTTCCACTCAAACAATGGGAAGAAATAAATGGGCAAAGACCAGATCCTGGTACATAGCTCTCGTGTCATCAGCTAGGAGCAGATTAAAACACGAGCATGGGCAACACTGGAGAAGATGAGGCAGGAGCCATCACAGGGTCAGGGAAACTTAAGGGAGGCAAGATGAGCCCCTGAGGTCACAGGTTTTCCACAGCTGGCGGAAGACTTGTTGAAGTGACTTTTTTTTTTTAATTTTTTTTTTTATCAGTTACATTTTATTAACTCTGTATCCCAGCCATGTCCCGATCCCTCATTCCCTCCCAGTCCCTCCCTCCCTCCTTCATCTCCACCGTGCCCCTTTCCAAGTCCACTGATGGAGGGGACCTCCTCCCCATTCATCTGATCCTGTTTTATCAGGTATCTTCAGGACTGGCTGCAAAGCCCTCCTCTGTGGCCTAACAGGACTGCTCCTCCCTTCGGGGGTGGGGAGACCAAAGAGCCAGTCATTGAGTTCCTGTTAGAAATAGTCCCTGTTCCCCTCACTTTGGGAAACCAATTGGTTACTGAGCTACCACAGGCTACATCTGAGTGGAGGTTCTAGGTTATATCCATACATGGTCCTTGGTTGAATGTCAGTCTCAGAAAAGACCCTGTGCCCAGATATATTTGGTCCTTGTGGAGCTCCTATCCTTTCCCCATCAGACTAACTCCCCTTCTTTCTTATGATTCCCTGTACTCTGCCAAAGGTTTGGTCATGAGTCTTTGCTTTGAAAACACTGCTAGTTAGAGTCTTTCAGATGCGCTCAGTAGACTCCTGTCATACGTTCAATGCACATCCCATCTGTCTTTCTAAATGAGGATTGATCATCTTACCCCATGTCCGCTCACCCAGCTATACCACTGCTAGGTATATACCCAAAGTTTGTTCAAGTACACAAAAAGGACACTTGCTCAACCATGTTTATAGCAGCTTTATTTGTAATAGCCAGAACCTGGAAACAACCCAGATGTCCATCAACGGTGGAATGGGTACAGAAATTGTGGTATTTTTATACAATGGAATACTACTCAGCAATCAAAAAGGAGGAAATCATGAAATTTGCAGGCAAATGGTGGGATCTAGAAAAGATCATTCTGAGTGAAATATCCCAGAAGGAGAAAGACAAACATGGGATATACTCACTTATATAGACCTATAAGATATGATAAACATAAGGAAATCTATACACCTAAAAAAGATAATCAATTGAAGTGACTTTTAAAAAAATACAAAGGAAGAAGAGAGGAGAAACTGTGCCAAGAGGTGGGAGTGGAGGTAGCACACACCACACATTTGGTAAAAGCCAAGTGATAATCTTTCTCATTTTGGTGAAACAGATGGAGATAAAACTATTGACTCTGCAGAGCCTAGCCTTTCCTTCTGTGTTAACACCTGCTCCTAGAAAAGACATTTAATTAACACTTAATATTTATTGATTGTGTGTTGGAGCAGGTACTTGTGTGCCATGGTGCAGGTGTGGAAGTTAGAGGAGAAATTGTGAAAGTTGGTTCTCTCCTTCCACCAGATGGGTCTGAGGGATTGAACTCAGGTCACCAGGCTTGGGGGCAAGTACCACCTCACCAGCCCAACCCCCACTCCATGCATAAAAAATAATCAGAAATCACTGTGGTTTATTTCTAGTGCAAGGTGCCTTTAGAGCAGGTTAGACAGTAAGTTAACCCAGGAGGCACTGGGCCCTTTCTTCCCTCACTGTCAGCGTGTCTAGGCTCTCTCGGTTTATCCTAGGGCTGAAAATATAGGCAATCTGCTGTGTGACTAGGTCCATGAACCACAAAAGGAGGGAATGTCGAATCCCAGAATATACTTTAGGTAAGACTCCGAATCCTGAATTAATAGGATGGGGGATTTGAAGAGGAGGTCAGAAGAGCCCAGCCAATGAGGAACTGGGGGGTAGAAATGCGATTAGGAATATAAAAACTAAAGCTTTGTGCCAAATCAGTGTGCCAGCTATGTGTTCTCTGCTTGCTTGTCTTTTCTCTAGGCTGACACCCAACTTTACAAGGTCACAGAATAATATTCTTTGCTTTCTGTGCACTAAGTGAGAATCCCTGTTTTTCACGCCTTGAGAGCCTTTCCTGGATTTCCTCCTATCACTTCTATCATGCTCTCAAGCCTGTCTTCCGAGTTGTTTATGGCAAAAAGAGGCCTGAGCTGTAGTTTTTCAGCATGCCCAGTGTGGGTTCTGGGTTTCTAATAATTAATCCATGTGGATACTTCAAAGGCCCAGAAGGGGGCAATGTGACATTAGGACTTTGGGCCTTCTATGTTTCACTGATGGTTTGGACTTTAACATCGGTAAATCCAGAATCCCAGAAGGTCTGGGCTAGAGTGAGCCAAGGACATCATGGGTCCAGTCTTCTCACTTGCCAGTAAAAACCCCGAGAGAGAGAGAGAGTGACCTTGGGCAGAGCACAGGCATTCCCTGGGAAGCCAAGGCTACAATAATTCTGACCCTAAGCCAATATTGCATGTGCCTTGTTGGTCGTTTGATTAAGAAGAAATGCCTTCAAAGCAGAGTTCCTCGGCTCGCATTATACACAGACAATGTTAATTTACATTTCACAGTTTACAGTTCTCTGCTTAAGACCTACAGCATTTTATAAGTGAATAGAAATAATAATTTGCATTAAAGAAACTTAAAAAAGTCAAAATATAAAAAATTAAATTACCTTTCCCCAAAGCTTGTATACTATAAAACAAAATGCATTTACCAAGTACAGACAAAATTTCAAGCCGATGAAATTTACATTGTCACAAAATTTACAGTGCTACTGAAAAAGCAAGGCTGGCTGGAGCCTGCAAGATGGCTCAGCAGTAAGGGTGCTTGGTGCACAAGCCTGGCACCCTGAGTTCAGTCCCCAAAACCCACGTAAAGGCAAGAGAGGGCTGACTCCACAATGTCGTCCTTTGCTGCCCACACATGCTCGCACATACACATCCTATGATAGATACACTTTTAATAAAATAGATTGATGATACAGCTTTGTTGAAACTAGCTTTTTACTCAGAAGTTACAATGGCATACTTTTTTGGATCGCTCTACTTTCTTCCACAGGATAAGATATAATAAAGATTTGTGAATTTGATTGCACAGAGGTATAGATATTTGAAATATTCTACAGTCCCAGAAAATTAAAATCTGAAACCTTTGTAACTGCTTTTCTGTCCTTGTTTCACTATCCTTCATCTGTTTATTGACCGTCTCTGTCCAACCTGTGTATTTATCTCTGTATAAACAGAGAGATGTAGACAGGTACCCATTTTTAATTACAGAAGTAGTTATGCATGTTGTAAATCTTCAAACTATAACCTCATAAAGCCATCAGGTTGCTTAAAGAAGACAGAATCTGGGCTCCTCAGCTTTTCCCTTTTGGGTTGGGGTTATGTATCTGCATGTTTTGGGGTTTTTTATTTTGTTTTGTTTTGTTTTGTTTTGTTTTGTTTTGTTTTGTTTTCAGCTAGAGGCTTGGTATGTAGACCAGACTGTCTTACAAATTGTCACACTTAAAATTGTAAGTACATTCAGGTTTAGTTATAAAAGAGTTCTCTTTTTTGTTTGTTTGGTTTTTGTAAAGGTGCCATGTGATTAATGGCCTGAGCAAGTTTAAGCAGAGGTAAATGTACTGTATTATTGACTGTGCTTTCAAATAGGAATGTTTCAACTCTTCCTCTAATAAAGTAAGTTCTTAGATGTACCCCTGCCTCAGCTTCTTGAGTATTTTAGATGTGTACCCCCGAGCCCCACCAATCTGCTCTCTCCTGCTGTGATCAAATACTTGTGGTAAACAACTCAATAGGAGGAAACATTATTTTGGTTCACAGTTTCAGTGGTTTTGATTCCTGATTGCTTGTCTGTGTTGCTTTGGGCCTGTGGTACCCCACAATACATTATGATGGTGTGCAGACTCCTCTCTCTGTTGCCCTGCCAGTCTCAGGATCTGGCTTCCATCTTGATCTAAATGGTTATTTCTATTACACTATTGTGTGAACATTCCAAATGGCCTGAAGATAGAAAAAAAAGCAAGAGGATAGGACATGCCTCCCTCTTTTTAAGGCAGTAGCCTAACAACTGTATTTATTACATCTTCTCAGAGTCCACAGCTAAAACTCAGACATGCAGCCAAACCCAGCTAGAGCAGAAATTGGAAAAAGCAATCTTCAGTCAGATAGCAGCATGCCCACCTGAAGTTTCTGTTATAAGGCAGTGGCTTTCAGAAACGGCTGTACCCCAAATCACTAGGAAACCCTAAAGACAAGCAAATAAGGCTGGAGGAGTAGCTCAGGCAGAACCCTTGCCTAGCAGGCATGAGGCCCTGGATTCGATCTTCAGCCCTGATCTCAAACAAGTGCATTGCCTTTTCTGTGTGCAACAATCTGTCACAAAGGGAGACTCCATAAAGATTTCAAATGCACTTGAACTTTTTGATAATAGAAGTGTTTGCTCTGAAGTACTCTCTCTTCAGACAGAGCAGTAACCCTGTGGCTTGTGACTGATAGACTTTCTTCAGTTTGGCTCATACAGAGCTGAATTCCCTAATCCCATCACACGTGTGTTTTTCTCACTGTCTTCCAGAATACGCTCCACTAGAACTAAATGAAGTTATGAAGCAGCAAAAGAACAGTTTTGGCTTCGATTTGCAAACATTTTAATCCCCTAAAAATAAACTGTGAGTTGCAAATAAGTATGAGTGTTCCCACACTGCTTCCTAAATTAGCTGTTTCTGGGAACATGGAGATTGTGTTTGTCTTTCTGCTCAGGACTACCTGCTTGTGTCCCCATGTTATACCCTGCTTTTAAGGCAAGTGCCATCTCTTAAAGGTGATGAGAGGATTTATGTTTTGCAAATGAATTATAAATGAAATTAAAATTTACATTCTGCATCTATGAGCCTAAAACATTTCTATCGGATCAGGGCCTTTTCTCTTCCTCATTTGTTTGAAGTGCATGGTTGATAAATGACCTCAGCTCTCATGTTCAAGAAGCCACTGATTGAAACGCTAAGGCAACTTTGTTAACTGCAGTTGCCCTTAGATTTTATTTTTGTAACCCATGGAAGGGGGACTGAAGACAGCTCTCTTCACAGTGCTGTCAGGCTGTCCATTCCTGGGGGATGCTTCAGAGGTTGATACGATCTTCCTCTGTCACTTTCTACCACATTTCTCTTCTTATGACAGTGTCTTTCACTAAACTTGGCGCTCTCTGTTTTGGTTAGACTATCTGTCTAGTAGGCCCCTTGGGTCTGTTTCTCTCTCTGTTCTCCAGTGCTGAGGCTATAGATACTCACTACTGCATCCAGCCTTTGCACAGGAGCTGGCGGTCCAAATCCACGCCCTCATGCTTAAATATGAAGCACTTCACCTGCTGAGTCATCTCCCCTGTTTCTGTGCAATATGAGTTTTAAATACTCACTAAATTTTGTTTCATTAAAGGATGGAATATTTGTGATTTTTAAATGCTAGGCATTCTACATCAGACAATGCACCCTTGAATGGCCTCAACACACATGAGTGTGCACATGAGCATCACACACACACACACCTGGACAGACATAGCTTGATTTTCAGCTTATGTTGGTACCAATTAGCCTGTGGTATCAAGCTGGGAAGCGGCTGTTGTGACAGCGTGCACAGAAGCAGTTCACACTGGTTTTTCATTTGCTTCAAAGGGCCCTCACTGCTCCCCGTGGGGATCTCAGTGTGTGTGTTGAGAAATAAGAGCTAAGGCCAAACGTAATGATGGTGCAAATTATTTCTAAATGCTAAATGACACTTTCAAATGGACTGAGTTTGTTAACAATCTCTCTGAGGGTGTAACATGTCTGAGAGGGATTATAACCACAGTCTGATTATCACCCAATCTTGTTGCCACATATAGAAGAAACAAAACAAAACAAAACAAAACCCCAGATTTTCCTCTAAGCAAGCCTGGACCTGCCAGCCAAAGGAGGGATTGTCTGAAAGCCCTGCCCAGGAGTTTTGAAACTGAGACAAAGAGAACAAAGGCAAGATGGCTTCCTTTGATATTTTCACAGGAGGTTGCAAGTCAAGAAAATAAATTACCAAGGAAGCCCTGTTTTCTTTCATCTTACTTAATGCATCGCTGTGCGGCGACAGCAAGCTAATAATTAAGGGCCATTCTGCCTCCTCCGGATGCTTTGATCTATGATGACATGACTCCATATTTTTATCTGGTTGAGTTTCGAAGCTCTTGTTAGGGTCCGTAAAAATTGGTCAAAATCAAAGGGGCAAAAGGCAAAAACAACAATAGGAACTACCTGCATCTGAACAAAAATGGGAGATTTCATCTGGAATTGAGCATATCTTAACTGTTATTTTGCTTAATTTTCAGTATGACATAGCTTAATGTCTGGGGATACTACTAAAAAGCAGTCAGGATGTTACTGTTGGTAGCAGCTCTTCAAACTCTGAGTAGTATTTCTATTGACAGAGACTCAGTGTTAAGTCTCCAGGAGAAGAAAGAAAACTTTACAGAATGAGCCAGTGTTCACCCATGGACACACACAGCTAGCCAGATTTACCATTCCTGGGCATTCTTTCATTCAGATTTTCATTCTAGCAGAACGGGAGAGTGTGTGTAGTTTCTCCTCATTCATAACTGTTTTAGAAAAGTCCACAATTTATTGGCATTCAAGAGTAACAGGACGTGTATGTTTGTCATTACTGAGAAAGTAACAGTGTGACTGGGAATTCTGATAATCAGATTTTGGGATTTCTGATATGCTTGTCCAGACTTTTTTTCTATTGTCCTCTTGTTCATCTCTTCTAGGTTTAAAGAATAAAAAAAGAAGTCTTCAAGTACATAATTTAGTTCCCAAGAGTGCTCTTTCTTGTCTCCTGAGTGGGTTTTTTGACTTTTAGTGTTTTGGTTTGGTTTTGTGGATGTTTTCTTCTTCCTTCTTGTTCTATTTCCTTGAATTTAATTTTGGCTGTTGTGGTGGTTTGGGTGGGTATGGTTTCTTCCATTTTGGAGCCCTTCCTTTGATGCCCCTTGGGTGGCCATTCACTCTAGTAGAAAGAAACTAAGACTTGTTGGGAAACTCTGTTTCTGTCCCTATCTCTCTCTGTGTGTATCTGTCTGTCTGTGTCTCTCTGTCTCTGTCTGTGTCTCTGTCTCTCTCTCTCTCTCTCTCTCTGTCTCTCTCTCTCTCTCTCTCTCTCTGTGTGTGTGTGTTTGTATATGGCACTGGTCCCCAAGGACTGCGCAGTGAGCAGTCAGAGAGCTTTTGCTTTGCACAGTCTCCAAATGTAGGTTTCAGAAGGCCCTTCCTCCTGAGATAGTCCAGCCAAAAATAAAATACCCTGCCTGGAGGTGTAAGTAGTTATCCCCTCCTTTCCAGAAACTGCAAGTGCAGGAAGATGAAGGAACAGGATTCCATAAGCAAGTTTCACCTCAAGCTCTCTCCTGTGCCCAGGGTTCTTCCTGAACTAGACAAGGAGAGGGGGGCAGAGAATGGTCTGGTCTAGGTAGGTTTGGAGAGGTAAAAGCTTTGATTTTGGTCTCTTCCACACTCAAGTAGTTCCCATGATTTTGGCTCTGCAACCTTCAACCTTTGAGGTACTCCCCACCCCTGTGTTTTATGCTTTTGCTTATATTGACTTATATGATTTATTTTGGAGTAGGAAAGGGTTTATTTTCTCCCTAATTAGATTATTAGCATTACCAACAAGTTTCAAATTCTTCTTCAATATAAACCTAATTCTTGTAAATTTGTAAAAGCTCCTTCATCTAATTTAAACAGAAGGTTATCTGTTTTCTTGGCTGTTAAGAAAAGAAAATTGGTTTAAGACCACATTGCAAGAAATCAAACTTGATGGGCAGTGGTGGTGCATGCCTTTAATCCCAGCACTCTGGAGACAAAGGCTGGTGGATCTCTGTGTTCAAGGCCAGCCTGGTCTACAGAGTGAGTTCCAGGACAGCCAGGGCTACACAGAGAAACCTTGTCTTGGAAGAAAAAGAAAGGAAGGAAGAAAGAAAGAGAGAGAGAGAGAGAGAAAGGAAGGAAGGAAGGAAGAAAAGAAGGAAGGAAGGAAGAAAGGAAAGAAAGAGAAAGAAATTGAACTTGAGGGTAAGCCACTATATAGCTTGACCACCATCAGTAATCATATCTGACCTCCCCCACCCACCCACCCCGTGCTGAGTGCCATTCCTAGGAAGCACCAACAGTTAATTAGGCTAATGAAGTTAAAACACTGTTGTAATTCTGGAACCTGAGTGCAGCTCAAGATACAGAGCCCAAATTGAGAGCTTTGGGGTCCCAGAAGAGCAGACAACGAGTAGTTGTGTGGCCAGTGATTGTGTGGCACTCAGGGAAGCAGGCCCCTGAAGTTCTGAGGGCTCAGGAAGACTGGCGCTCTCATTAGCAACAAGGACAAGGAGATGCATTTGTAAGGAGTCCTGCAACACTTCCCAGTCTGGTGATAGAATTGCATCGAAGATTTTCATCTACACAGGAAGGTGGGGTCAAGAATCCTACCTAATCCTGGTAGAACAGAGCCCAGGCTTTGGAAAGAATGTACTGAAGTGAGTTTTCAGAGATAATGGAAAGTAAATGTTGGTCTAGTATATAAATAAAGACACTTCCCTCTACTGAATCATACTAAAGTCTAACATTGGGTAACTTGGTACTTAGTTCATTTCTTCTTCAACAAACTTATCAGGTGAGTGCCAGGCACTGTACAGAGAACCCCGGGACACTGAAAGAGCAAAGTACACCTTCATTTACTTAGCTGTGGTAAAATGGGCCATTGACAGGGGCAGTCCAGTGAGGAGGCATTCCAGAGGGACAGAGCCAAGGGTTCTTCATAGTGGCTTGGCTAGCCCTTCTCTTTTGCATAGGTTAAGCTAAAGTTTCTTTCAGAATTATGATTGATGCTGCTCCTGTCTCTCATGAGCTCTGTGTTGCAAATATAATGGTGTCTAGTCTCACTTGACTTTCGCTTAGACAGACATACAGAGATTGGTTTCAGAGTGTCTGCGAACTCTCTAACATTGGATGCAAATTGTGAAGGCTGTGTTTTTTCTGATCATAGATTCTGTTATCGTTTTGGATGAGCCTGTGAGCCCAGGACGTGTACTAATAGGTGTCTTAAACTTACTTAATTCAGTAAACGAACTGTTGCCTTAACATTTTTTAACCATCTGAATCAGTCTACCTTAGAGCTGTGGTAGTTCCTGCGATGTGGCCCCTTTTTACCCTGTATTCTCCTCCCACCTTCATGTCCCCATATCCAGAAACAGGAGTACTGGGCAGGAACCTCCTTCCCTTTCATTTAACAACCCTTTGCTCAGCCTATAACAGCTCTATGGGCAGTCCTGTTCATAACAAGAATATATCTTCAAACAGACAGAAAATCTGTACCTCCAGGGCAATCTGTTTAGGTTGTAGGGTTTTTGTTTGTTTGTTTGTTTTATTTTTATTTATGTGTGTTTGTTTGCCAAATTTTAGTTCAAAAATATGCTCAAGTTAAAAAACCAAGTTCAAACCACATTTAGTGAAAGTGCAACACACATGGCTCCACCTTCCATGCCATGGGAGGGAAGTGGGGGCAGGAAGTGCTTTCTACCTGCATGGAGAGAAGTGATATTTCAGAAATTATACAAAAAAAAAAAAAAAAAAAAGGAGCCAAAGGGAGAAGGCTTACTGCTATTTTATTAACATCTCAAAGGACTCTGGGAACCTAGGACAATGAACAGAGAACAGAGGGTGCAGGCAAAGACTGGGTGCAGGCCACAGGCAGCATTCCCACCACTGGCCATGCAGTAGCCTGGTTTGCCCTCAAAGTCCGGCTCTCCCATAAAGAGGAGGCTGACAGAACGTTCAGAAATATACAGAAAGAATAAGCATAGGAGAAAAGTTGTTTTTGTCATTTGAAAAACAGCAAAAATGAAAGCAACTAGTGAAGGAGGAGCTGTCCTGGAATATGAAGGCATTAAGGGAGGTAAAACACGTTCTCAAAACTGTAAGGAGTTTGAAAATCGGTAAATTTTGTCGTTATTACGGTTGCATCTTTTTTAAAATCTATTTTTGAACTAAAATAATACAATGCATGTATTGTCCTAAACTTCAGGAAATAGAATTGCCTTGCTTGAAAGATACACGGACTAGAAAGGCTTTCCTAAAGAGTGCACTGCAGGCATGTATACATGTCTCTTTGTCCGACGATATGTCATTTAGCATGTACTGTTAATATGACTCATAAATTTGTACCGTGCTGCTACAAAGATGTTCATAAAGCTGTGGCATTCTCCGGCGCAGCTATTAGAGTGTGCTAGTAACTATTTCACTCTCTGTCCTTAGGATGAGCCGTCCCCTACCAAATTTTCAGGACAGCTCAGGGCTTAGAAGAGGGCTCAACTAAATAAAGGCCGGCTAAAGTGACATTGTGGGGATTTAATCCTTCTCTGGCTGCCTGTGTGACCAAAAGCTGATTTACAAGACTCTTCCCTTCTGGAGTTCCGATCAAGTTCCCAGGGTCAAGAGAAACACGAAATGAAGGTGAGCAATGAGCACCCGCTGCAGGGACTCGGGGGCCTCCGAGGGGCGTTTACACTCTGGAGGGCAAAACTGTCTGGTGACACAGGAAAGTAACAGAGCGGAGCCTCTGTCCCCCACCCCTCCTCCATCGCGGCCACCCACCATGAAGCATCAGGTTCCACCTCGGGAGGAGTTATGGTAACTGAACGTACATCTGCTTGTACAGCCAGAGCTTGGAAACCCAAGGTGAGGGAAGGTGGGAGAAGCCTGGACTGAGGCCCTGCTGGGCTGTGCAGGTTCTATCGGTCACAGCAAGGACTTTTGCTCATCTCCCCGCTCCACCCGCTCTCATGGACTCTGTGTTCCCGGCCTCGGCTCCCATCCGCCTCCCTTTCGGCCTCGGCCTGTCCGGCACGCTGCCCTGGCAGTGGCTCTGGGCTGAGATGGAGACGTGATCCTGCATGGACGATGACTGCAGTGTTCGTGAATGGAGGCGGCCTGGTGAACACACGCCGAGACCGGGGGGACCGGAGGGACAGCGTGGACAGCGGCGGGCAGGCCGAGAGCGGCAAGGAAGGTGAGGAGGGTCTGCCACACCAGCTGACACCCTTCGAGAAACTGACTCAGGACATGTGCCAAGATGAGAAGGTGCTGAGGGAGATCACGCTGGGGAAGCGCATCGGCTTCTATCGAATTCGAGGGGAGATCGGAAGTGGAAACTTCTCCCAGGTCAAGCTGGGGATTCACTCCCTAACCAAAGGTAGGCTCGGACTTCCCGGATTCCCGGTGAGGGACTAGGGGCTGATTGAGGGCGGGGTTAGAAGGCTACTTCAGGTCGTGTTCGCAGCTTCTGTTGTGTTGAGGTGTCATTAACAATGGCCTGGAATGCTACAGAACACTCCCACACCAACCACTACGGCCTCTAAGTAGTAGGTTCCAGGGTCCCCTATAACCACAGACTGCTAGTGTTCTCTGGGGAAATGGAGGGTCTGAACCAAGACCGCGGGCCTTTTCTGCTTTAGTCTTCCTTGTACCTATTCCCAGCGGTACTTGGCTCTGGGCTTCATTTCACACTTGCCAGCTGCTGGTCACCCCGAACTCTGGATGAACAAATGCTCCCCACTTTGGCCTAAGGAACTGTGTGGAGAGCACAGGGTGTCTTTGCCATCCTACCCTTACTGGGACCTTTCCCAGGGTTACACTAATGTAGCTAAAGCTGGCAAGTTGCGGAAGGGAGAAGAACGCTGGCAAGTCAGCTGAGCCCAACTTCTGACGCCGCGGGCTCCACCCTGTCCTGAGAGACCCTCCCTGATGTTGTCTCCCTGGTCTACCATGCCCCGAGGTCCTGCTTCTCTTATGTGGGAGATACCGCTTGCTTTCTGTTCATCTAGCCCCAGCCCCTTTCGTCTGTTTTACCGCTGTAGGAAAAGCTCCAGGGCTCATCATAGCACAGTGGCAGGATATGGTGCCTGTCCATGTGCAACTGTCAGCACAGTTAAGGAAAAACACCACCTGTGTGCCCAGCCCAAACACACATGTACGTTAGTACATGCACTCAGAAATCATTGGAGCACCAAACCTTCCACCTCTCTCTCGAGCCTCCTGGGCCCTGGCTTCACACTTCCACGTCTCAGCTACCTTACATAGTCACTCTACTCTAAATTAAAGTACTCCTCCCACTTTCATAGTCTCCATGTGCAAAATGCACCCATAACAGTGCTTGCTTCTTTTGTTACTTATTTTATTCTTATTTTATTTTCTTATTTATTACAATTTATTCATTTTGTATCCCGGCTGTAGCCCTCTCCCTCATGTCCTCCCAGTCCCACCCTTCCTCCTCCTTCCCAGCCCCCAATTCCCCTTCCCTACTCCACTGATAGGGGAAGTCCTCCTCCCTATCAGGTCTCATCAGGACTGTCTGCATCCTCTTCCTCTGTGGCTTGGCAAGGTTGCCCGCCCCCCCCCCCCCTGGGTGGTGGGGAGAGGTGATCAAAGAGGCAGCTACTGAGTCCATGTCAGAGACAGCCTCTGCAACCCTTACTAGGGAACCCGCATGGAGACTGAGTGGCCTATGGGGCTACAGCTGAGCAGGAGGGAAAAAAAAACTTACCACACTTGTGGAAATAGCTCCTCTGATATTATCTGACATGATTAGAATCCAAGCAAAGGTATTAGGTTCTTTCCTTTGTGAAAACAAAAGGCAACTTTGGAATAAAGTATCAGCTGCCACTCACTTTCTCCTCTCACAGGAGAAATATTCATCATTTTAAATTGCCTAAGAGAATGAATAAGGTGCTAATTGCTTTTATAATAGCTGGAACTGCTCACTTCAAACTATTATTAATCACTGCCAAACAATGACAATTCAAAACATTTTTACATTTCTTTTATAGTTAAACAGAGGTATGGAGGGTTCCTTGTTGCTGAAAGAACATTCAGCTTTCATAAAGTGGGACATGGAAGTGGAACCAGACAGTGCTGTGAGCGCCCACATCTGCACAGTCGAACATCACTAAGTCTTTACTTTCATCAATGAATTTGTTCCCAAATAGCAACTCTTAAATAGCAATATTTTAAATCCATTATTTGAATTGAGTTTCTTATTCTTAAAGATTTAAAAAAAATGTTTGAATAAAACATTGTTGCAAAAGGAAAAAAAAAACAGTGCTTACTTCTTTGGGTGTCAGAAGGGATCCTAAGTGATCAATAAATACTAGCTGGTGATGAGATTTTTTCAGTTACATCTATCTTGCCTTGTGCAAGCAAAGTAAATTGATGTGTCCTGTTCAGCAGAAGTTCATCTCTCAGCTAACCCAAGATATGTTCACCTGCATCCTTAGGCACCATGATGTCCAGCTCTGCTGTTACAGAATGTTCCAGAGATTACTCTTTTACGGGCTTGTTTGGGATACTAACTTCACTTTTTTTTTTTCTTTTAAGTCAGGATCTCCTTAAATTGCCGAGGCTAGTATTGAACTCATTCTGTAACCCAGACATACCATGAACTATTTATTCTCTAGGCCCAACCTCCTGAGTAGATGGGATTATAGGCCTGTGCTATTAGGTCGTCCATGACAGTCAACACTTCATGTGTACATAAGCACATGTAGACAGAGCGTGTGTGTGTGTGTGTGTGTGTGTGTGTGTGGCTGAGACTCAAACCCACAGCCACGTACATGGTTATTGGGCATTCTGCCACTGAGCTACACTTCAGCCCCAGGAGTGGTACTAGTATATTTACTCTTTTTCTGTAAACACCATGATTTTATTACTTTAATTTTTTATAATATTTATTTTTAGCCAGAAGTAGTGGTACACATTCTTAGTCCCAGCACTCTGGAGGCAGAAGCAGGTAGATCTCTGAGTTCAAGACCAGCCTGGTCTACAGAGCAAGTTCCAGGACAGCCAGGGCTACACAGAGAAGAAAAAAAAAAGGATTATTTTTTTTTTACGTGTATCAGTATTTTGCTTGCATGTATGTCTGTGCAGCACATGCATGCATGATCTCCACAGAGGGGCCAGAAGAGGGAGTTGGGTCCCTTGGAACTGGAATTCAGATGGCTGTAAGCCGCCATATGGGTTCTGGGAAACAAACCTGGGTCCTCTGGAAGACAGCCAGTTTTCTAAGCCAGCTCTCTGGCCCTTTTCCTTTCCTTTAAAAATACCTTTTAACTTTAATTGTCGCACAGTAAGTGCACGTACATATAGGATGCAGAATAATATTTCAGTACATGTATGTATTATTCAATGATTATATGGGGGCAATTTGCATATTTATCACCCCAGGTGCTTGGCATTTCTTTGGGTTAGAAATCTTCAACACTGTCTCTACATGTATTCCCAGGTGTTGTCTCTGTTGTCAGAAAACATACGTTGGAAAGTTTCAATACACAGTGCCAAACTGCTGGGGCAGATTTATTCATAAAACTATATTCAAAAGCTTTATTCATAAAACTATATCTAGACTTGTTTTTGGTTTTGTTTGTGGTGCTTTTTGTTTGTTTTTGTTTTGTTTTGTTTTGATTTTCAAGAGCAGGTTTTTCTGTGTAGCCCTGGCTGTTCTGGAACTAACTCTGCAGACCAGGCTGGCCTCAAACACAGAGATCCACCTGTCTCTGCCTCCTGAGTGTTGGGATTAAAGGTGTGCACTACCACAGCCTGGCTGTAAAGTACACCTGGACTAGTAACGCAGTACTAACAGGTGCAAATATGACTTTTCAGTTGTCTAGAGTGGAATAGAGAAAAGATGAGGAGGTGAGTTGAGCAGACAAAATGGTTAGGGAGAGTAAAGGAGACCTTGGATAAAGCCACACTGGGAGAGAGTCTCAGAGCTGTGAAGGCAATGCTGAGGAAGGGCCCAGATGTGGCCAGCTGTGTGCTTTCATGTGAGTGTGGACTCTGGCATTGGAAGCAGGGAGAGCGACAGGCGGGGTGGGGGTGGGGAGGGTGAGGAAGGTGGGGAGGATGAGGAGGTAGAGAGGGTGAGGGGGTAGGGAGGGTGAAGGGGTTGGGAGGGTGAGGGAGGTGGGGAGGATGAGGTGGTAGGGAGGGTGAGGAGGTGGGGAGGGTGAGGGGGTAAGGAGGGTGAGGGGGTAAGGAGGGTGAGGAGGTAGGGAGGTTGGAGGGGTGGAGGAGCACAGTAGGCAGGAGCTTTGACTTAAAAATCAGAAAGATTCCTTTCACATCTGACTTCATGCAAATTAGTTAATTTTTGCTCTCAGTTGTATTGCTAATAAGTTACAGACCATGATTTTTAAAATTGTTGAGAACATGAGAAAATGCATGTGAAGTATAGGGTCTGTAGTAGCTACTCAATAAACAGTGGCTATCAAAAGAACTTTTTTTTTTTTACTTAAATCAACTTATTTTAAAAAGGAAGTCAATGTTACAATAAAGGTGAAAAAAAATCAGTTGCTTGAAAGATGATGGTAAAAATGTGAACATAATAACCTGATGGTAAAAAAAAAAATACACTAAGTAAAACAACCAACGTAAAACTTTCTTTTGGCTTTGATTAGAAGACTTTAAGGAGAACTGGCTGGAATAACATTTTATGTGGTTGAAGGCTGCTTAAGGCTCCCTGTGCACTACAGTTATTTTGTGCCTTATGAATCTAAAGGCATTTTAGGAAGCGCCTTTCCAGTCTCCTTTGTCTTATAAGTGACGAAACAGAGGCCCACAAGTGGCTGCTCCCAAGCGACAACAAAGCTGGGTGGGTACAGAAATGGGCCCTTCTGACTTCACAAGTCTTCCTTGGAATCTTAGGCTAATGTTGAAGAGACATTTCTCTGACTCCACCTTAGACAAGCTAGCTGAAGTTAGCTGCTACTGGTGCTTTCTTCAACCTGTGAATACTCTTCCCACTCTGACAATATTCCTGAGCAGTGGTTTTTGTCAAAGAAACAGGAAACAACCAGAACAGTAGGAGTGTGTAACAGTGTTTATCAGCTTTTCGATACTATAACAAAATACCTGAGATAATAAATTTTAAGGGGAAAATTGTTTTGTTTACACTTTAAGAAGTTTCAGTCCATGCTTATTTGACCCCCTTGCATTTGGTCCTATGATGGGGCTTGCAGTTCAGTGAGAGTCATAGTGGAAGAAGCTGGTCACTACATGCAGCCTGGAAGCAAAAGGGAGACATGGGAAGAAACCAGGGCCCCAATATCCCCTTCAAGGCGACACCCTTAATGCCTAGCATCATTCCAGTAGGCCCGACCTCTTAAGCTTCTGCCACCTCCCATCCTATTAGTACGGTAGTCTGAGGGCCAAGTCTACAACACATGGGTACATCTTAACCCAAACTGTAGCCGTAGCCAAATCTCAACAGAAGCAGCATGGAGTCTCCTCACAGCTGACTTCCTGCCTGTCCTTCTCTCCACTGAGACAATGTGTAGGAGAAAAGAACCATCATGACTTACATGGCAAAAGGCAGCGCAATGCAGAGGGAACACACGGACTTCGAAGCTAGTCATATTTGCGTGGGATTGTTTCTTTGTGTTCCTATCTGTGTGACTTTAAAAAAGCTGTGTCTCTACCCTGTGTTCCCCATGTATAAAGGAAGGCAGGATTAATTTGCACTAGCAGCATAGGATTGTTGTGTGGAGCACATTAAAAGTATAGAATAATGTTTTAGTTCGCTTTCCATTGTTGTGAGAAAACATCCTGACCAAAAGCAACTGGGGGAGGAAGGCTTTGTTTGGTTTACAAATCCCAATCACAGCTCATCACTGATAGAAGCCAAGGCAGGAATTCAAGACAGGAACCTAGAGGCAGGAGCTGATGCAGAGGCCATGGAGGGGTGCTGCTTACCAGCTTGCTCTCCATGGCTTGCTCAGTCTGCTTTCTTATAAAACACAGAACCGCCTGCTCAAGGCTGGCCCTACTCACAGTATGCTCAAGTGGGCTAGGTCATCCTACATCAAATCATTAATTAAGAAAATGCTTGCCCGTAGGCCAATCTGATGGGGACATTTTCTCAATTGAGCTCAACTGAGATTCTAGCTTCCCAGATGACCCTTGCCTGTGTAAAGTTAACAAAACCAACCAGAACAAATATACTACACCCCATGTACTCTGCATAGCATGAGCATGGGATGTAGTCATTAAGTGATAGCATTAGACTTCTTCCAAAGCGGTCTGGGTTCTCCAGACCCTTGGGTCTGCAGAAGCATAGGTCTGCTTAAATTACCTCACATAGAAAGAGGTGTAGTAAGGGATTCTGAGGAGCGGCAGCAAGGTCTCAGTCATGTCATTCATTCCATCTCTTTTACTCTTTCTGGGATTTCACGGCTTCCCATGAGGACGTTTTATCCTTATTAACATGTTATTTATCATCATGATGACTGTCCCTCCACATCTCTGAACAGAATGGCATTCAGTATTTATGACACACATCTATGGTGTGTCTTGGCCAGGACCTGTGGTTGCTAGCTCAAGTTCTAAAACCTTCCCTACATTGCTTCTCTCCATTCTGCTAGTCCCATCCTATTCCAGATTAAATTTCTGAAAAGAAAATATGTTTGCTCACTGTCCAGCTGTGATGGCTATCTTTGAGTGAAGGCCATTGTAGTCCTGAGGGCCACCTGCTCACTATTCTCTCAGCAGAGCTCAAATCCAAAGTATCTCAAGAGAATAAAGAAAGCAGAAAGCTGCTAATTATACCCACCATGGACAAAATATCCAGCTCAGCTGAGAGAAGTCCATGAAGCAGGAACAAGACAATGTAATGTTCATTTGAGAGAGGCTGTCAGGTGAGAGGAAAAATGATGATCAGTGTTTATATGAATTGCATGGCTTCCTATCTGATGTTATAGTAGACAGTTAACTTCATGACTGTCTGCTTGAGTCCCAGAGAACAATTTCCTACTGTGTGAATGGTGCTTTGTGAGGCTTGTCTGCTCTTCTTGTGCCTAATTCCCATAGCCTAACCCTGGTATCAAAGGTACAGCGTCACCCTGGTTATGGAATGGCATGTGCAAAAGAGGGCAGGACCGTCCAGCAGTTTGTACAAACGTGGCCCCTGTACAAAGGCAGCTTGACCAGAGTTGCCATGAGGTTTTCAAGGAAACACGGACAGTCTGGGTAACAGAAAATCAGAGCATTGTGATGCCCAAGAAGTTCCCAGGACAGTCACTGAGGACAAAATAATAAAAATAAAGACACAGCTTCCCTGGATCTCCAGGAAAAAAGATGGCAATGCACCTCTCTTCCAGCAGTTGATATTCCTAGCTGACAGTACAGATTCTCTTGGGATCTGCAGGGAGGCTGGGCAAGCTGAGAGCCATCATGAGGGTTAGGGTTAGCTCCCTTTTAGCTGACTAGATAGTCCTCAAAAGCAAAGATTAACCAAGCTTCTGAATGTTTTATGTCCCATCTGTTGTCACCAACAAAAATAAGAAGGCTCAGGTGCCTGAGCTTTTCTTGGTCGCTGCCTGTAGCTGCCTCCTTCTTGCTCTTTCCTGCCGATTAAGTTTAAGAAGCTTTGTTTCTGCCCTTTCAGTGTGTTTATTCATTGGTCTACTCACTTATTTTTATTCACTTGTTCAGTTTATCATTTATTTATTTGTGTGTGTCATGTATGTGTGTGTACATGTGTGTGGGGACACTCACCCATACATTTATGTGTGGTGGCTAGAGGTTGAGGTTGGAATCTCTTCCTTTATCTCTCTTCACTTAAATATTTTTTTTTAATTTCTTCTTTGGAAGTTTCATACATAAATACAATGTATCTCTTTTCACCTTTAAAATTTTAAAAATTTATCCTTTGGAGGCTGGAGAAATGGCTCAGAGGTTAAGAGCGCTGGGTGCTCTTCCAGAGGTCCTGAGTTCAATTCCCAGCTACCACATGGTGGCTCACAACCATCCATAATGAGATCTGGTGCCCTCTTCTGGCCTGCAGGCACACTTGCAGACAAACATTGTATACATTATAAACAAAGAAATCTTTAAAAAAAATTTTTATCCTTTAATAATTTCATGCATGAATACAATGTATCTCTCCTCACCTTTAAATTTTTTAAAAATTTTATTCATTGGTAATTTCATACAGGAATACAATGTATTTGTTGTATTCATAAATACACATTGGCTCATTCTCCAGTTTCTCCCAAACCCCCAACCCTTGTCTAACTTCATCTCCTTTTTCTTTTACAAATCACTGAGTACAATTATTGCTGATTGTAAGTGTCCACGTTATTTTTTTTGTTAGATTATTCATTTTGTGAATAGACTTGGTGCCCACTGTTTTGGCTAGATTGGCTACCCAGTTGGTCCCAGCAGGGGAGCACCAGGGCTATAGATTTTACCAGGGCTAGGGATGCAAGCTCAGGTCCTCATGCTTGCACAGCAAGCGCTCTGCTCACTGACCCATCTTCCCAATTACCATTAAAAAGCAAACAAAGAAGCTGGGCATGGTGTGGCACATCTAGAATGCCAGCACCCAGGGGAGGCAGAGGCAGGTGAATCTCTGTGAGTTTGAGGCCAGCCTGGTGTATGAAGTGAGTCCAGGACAGCCAAGGCTACACAGAGGAACCCTGTCTTGAAACAAATAATATCTATCTATCTATCTATCTATCTATCTATCTATCTATCTATCTATGTATCTACTAAACATCTCCTGCGTGCATGCTTTGTTTGGGATATTACAGAGATGATGCACGTCTTGTCTCACAGGTACTAATAGCTGTTTTGAGGAGACTGAAACAGTTAATTCATGTTGTCACAGAGATGAGGCTACAAGAGTGTGCTCACTAGGCCCCAGCAGAATCCAGACCCGGTCTGTTGAACTAGAAAGGCTCACAGTGGGTCCTGAGGTTTACTTCACAGGACACAGTGGGAAGAGCCCCAGGAAGAGAGATAGTATGTACCTTCAGGTGAGAACCAGCAAGGGGACACTTGGAAATTTAAAAGTAGTTCACTAGAGCTGTGGCAGGTGTCACCTACAAGAAAAAGGAGAGATCACAAGCTGTGTGGTTGTAAGCACTGGCTTGAAGCCCACGAAGACTCTTTTTGCTTGATTGAATTTTGTCATTTAGGTATCAAGAAGCCACTGAAGGCTGTAAACAAACAATTAATGTGATGCAATTTCAGGGATCAAGGAGAACTGAAGTTGGGGAGTCAGAATAGTAAATGAAGCCAGTCTAATAATCCAGATGAATGAATAATGATGTCCCTGTAACTAAGGGAGTGGCGAAGAGGATGGAGAGAAAGAGCACAATTGAAAAATGGCTTGGAATATTGAAAACTGAGCTGGTGGAATGGCTCTGTGGATAAATTGCTTGCACTGCAAGTATAAAGATCAGAGTTCAGATATTCAGGACTCACATACAAGCCACATGGGCCTTTCTGTAATCCCAGAGTCAAGAGGCAAGACAGGGCTCTAAAGAGCAAGGTGGCTAGTTTGACTAACTGAATTTGTGAGCTTGGGTTTAGCAAGAGACCCTGCCTCCACAAAAGAGACACAGACTGAGGAAGGCACTTGACTCAACCCATCTGGCTTCCAACACCCCCACTCACACACACACACATGAGCATGCATGCACATACATGGGAGCACACATACATATATGTATACATGCCATACATACATACATACATACATACATACATAAAAATTTTAAGTGTAAATTCAAACAAAAATATTTAAAATCTCTGGGCCTCTGGATGGGCAAGACCAGGGAAGCAAAGGAGAGGAAGAAATTGAGTTGACTCTACACTATCAGGAGTAATGACTTCATAGCGAGTAGTGCATCACATGAGAAGGAACGTGTCTGCTAAGAGATTTAAGACACTGACACGAAGTTTCATGGAGGTGATGGCTAAGAAGTAACCATTTGCAGCTCAGCAAAATCAAAGATTCTTTTGTCTTAGTTGCTTTTCAGTTGCTGTGGCTCGACCCCATGGCTACAGCAACTTAGAGAAGAGTTTATTGGGATTTACAGCTTCAGGGAGTGAGTCTATGGCCATCCTCTCTGGGAGCATGGCTGCAAGCAGGCAGGCAGGACTGGTGCTAGAGCATTGGCTAAGAGCTTACATCCTTATCCATAAACGCAAGGCAGAGAGAACTAACTGGGAATGGCCTGGGCTTTTGAAACCTCAAAGCTCACCCCCAGTGACACACCTCCCGTGGTAAAGACACACCCAAGTGTTTATACCAACTGGATACCAAGCATTCAGATAAGAGCCAATAGGAAGCATTCTCATTTAAACCACCGAAGAGCTCCTTGGCATTAGATACTGTAACTCATTATAAGTTGTACCTCCCCAACATTTACTATAACTATTAACCATTGACAAATATTTAGTGAATTGAGTCAGTCTACTAACTTCTTGTGGAAGCATAGCAATGATGAAGAAGAGCTAGCAGACGAAAGCCCTGTGCGGTCATCTCCAGGAGGATGGGGCTAGGAACTAACTCATGGATAAACCTGTGTAAAGAAAGCTTATTGGTTTTTAAGAAAGTAATCAGGACTGGCTGCACTGTCCTCCTCTGTGCAGCCAGTCCTGATGAGACCTGATAGGCTAGGGTCAGATGGAAGAAGAGGAGGACCTCCCCTGTCAGTGTACTTGGAGAAGGGCTTGGGAGGAGATTAAGGAGGGAGGGTGGGAAACAGCTATAGCTGGGAAACAAAATAAATAATATTAATAAATATTAATAATTACTACTAAGAAAATAAAATTTTAATTAAAGAAGAAAGTAATCCCTCCTCTACAGGGGGAAGAGGTGACACAGAAGGAAGAAATTTTTGGAATTATTAGTTATTGAGAGTCAACAATTTGAAGTCTTCCCATAAATTTGCAGATACCTGGCTTCTCTTGAAAACTGAGCAGATCTGAGCAGAAGCATCAGATCTGAGCAGAAGCATCAGATCTGCAGTCAAAATAGCCATTTGGAGTTGTGTAGCAGCAGCAGCTGTTCCGTCTCAGGCACAGCTGAGGCCCCTGCAGCCTCACTGCCCACCTTTTACCACCATCTGTCCTCTAGAGACATCCCAGCTTGTAAATCTGGGTCTAAAGAATGTGTTACCCACTAGGAGGAACCCATGTCAGAGTTTTTATCAGACATGGTAGAAAGGGCAGTTTAACCTCTCAAATCTTCCAGCAGCACAGGGGTCCTCCCTGGGCTTGTGAGCTCTCCTGCTGTGCTAACAGTCCAGCTTCTCCTCTGCACTTGGCACACTGCAGCCAGACACCTGGAGTCAAGACTATGACACTCTTCCTAAAGTCCCAGGTTTCCCACAGCTGCCTTCCCTAAAACAGGCTCCAGGAGTGCTAGTACTCCTGGCTAATTTGGGAGTCACTATCCATCACTCTACATCTCCATCATAAAGGGCTATTGTCAAAGTCCTTCTCTCTCCCTGGGTTGTAAGAACAGTTAATCTGTTCATTGCCTAATACTCCCATAACATGTGTCTGAGGTGTAGATATAGAGGCCAGGAGATGGCTGGCTCAATTGGTAAAACACTTGCCTCACCAGTATGAATCTCTGAGGTTGGATGTGCAGAACCCACATAGAACACCAGCCATGGGTGCACTTTTGTGGATACCAGGGTGGGGAAGTAGAAGGCAGAGATGGGAGATCCTCCGAAAGAAGATTCCTGGAGCACACTGGCCAGCTGGCCTAGCCTGTTTGGCAAAGGTCCAGAACAATGAGAAGCCTGACCTTAAATAAAAGGGGAAAGGTGCCTAAGAAATGACACACAAAGTTGCCCTGTGACCCCCATATGCACTCACTCATCTGTGCACACATGGGGAGATATGAAGACTGAGTTTTTAGTGAACAGGCATTTCTACCAATGAGCAACTATTTGAAATAACAGGGCTTTAATTTTATTTAATTTTAATTTTTTTTGAGATAGGGTCTTTCTATGTAATCCTGTACATCCTGAAACTCTTTATGTAGACCAGGCTGGCCTTGAACTCACAGATACCTGCCTGACTCTGCCTCCCAAGTGCTGAGTTTAAAGATGTGTGCCACCAGGCCCGGCTTTAATAACATCTTATGTGATTCTACCTTTGTGTGATTCTAATTGTGTTCATGCTCACACGTGGTTTAACATAAGATGCGGCAGTTATGACACCTAGGGAGTAGACTCTGAAGAGGCACTCACTCTGATAGCACTTGTCTGCCCTACTCTAGTCCTGGCAGGGGAGGGATGCCTTTGCTAAAGCCATGAAAGTAACAAGAGGGCACAGGAGGGTTCTAGTGTAGGGAGATTGAGATCCTCACTGCCACCTGTTGCTGGACACACACCGTGCATGGAGGTAAAGAGCCTTCAGGGATCAGGCCTGAGACAGGAGAGGGGAGAAGGCAGGAAAACAAAACAAAACACTTCTGCAGAGACCGTGAGCTGAAGAGTGGCATTTTAGCCCTTGCAATAACAACTCACCCAATAGACTGTACAAAATGCTGGTTCAGGGAAACAGCAAGAGGCAGTCAACACTAATGACTGAAAAGTAGAAAAGCTGTGACCAAGAAAGAGGACTTTTCAGAGGATGGACAAGGAAGCCCATTGGCTGGGCTGCTGGCCTGTAGAAACAGCCAAACAAGAACTTTATTTATGGTTTGCCTTCTTGCTGCTCAGTATTGCTTCCAACAGAAGAAGCACCCCACACATGACACCATTATTACCTCTGTCCATTTCAGAGACCTGAACTGACCTTTAACATAGTAATAGCAATCCTGCTTTGAGCAGGAGGCATCTGTTTTCATGCCAATAACACTGTACCAAAGTTCTTCGAAGCAGGCGTGTTGCAAGTAGGTCAAACAGGCAGTCTGTCGTCTTTTCTGACTTGTCTGCTAGCTTCTTTCTGGATAGTCTGGCCAAATGTATGCAACAACAAAAAAGGGTGTTTTATGATGTATGCAAGACTCATTTATTTTTAACTGTAACCATTTTCATCATATGATCAGCTTTGCAGAAAAATTATAAGTACTAGTAATCAATATAAAAAAATAAGTATTTTTAATTAATTAATTTAGTTATTCACTTCACATCCTAATATAACTCCCTCCCTCCTTTCCTTCCAGTCCCACCCTCCCTCTCCCTGCCCCCTCCTCCTCTGCTACCCCTCAGGAAAGGGTGGCCCCACCCACTAACCCACCCCAACACTTCAAGTCTTATCAGACTGAGCACATCCTCTTCCTGGCAAGGCAGCCCCACCAGGAGGAAGTGATCGAAAAGCAGGCGACAGAGTCCATGTCAGACCTGGCCCCCACTCCAGTTACTAGGGGCCACAGGGAGACCAAGTTGTCCTTGGGGTATGCATGTGTAGGGGGCCCATACCCAGTCCATGCATGGTCCCTGAGGGTGCTTCAGTCTCTGCAGGGGCCCTGGGCGCTGGTTAGTTGGCTCTGTTGATCTTCTTGTGAAGCTCCTGTCCCCTCTGGGTCCTTCTGTCCTTCCCCCAACTCTTCCACAAGGCTCCTTTCATTACAAAATTTATAGGAACAGTGATTCCCCAATTAGAAGATGAGTCTTCTAGGGTTGGGGTGTAGTTCATTAGGCAGTGAGCTCACACAGCACACACAAAGACCCAGCTTAAATCCAGTCCTGTAAAAACGTAGGTACTGGTGGCACACATCTGTAATCTTAGCAACGGGGGCAAGAGGGTAAGAAATGCAAGGTTATCTTTGATTATATAGTAAGCTCAAGGCATCCTGGAACACACAAGAGCCTTTCTTTAAAAAAAAAAAAAGTAGAAGCTCTTCTAAACATTTTAATGAAATGTCTCACCATATTTTTCTGTACAAATGAATATTGGAATTATTCTATGTCATATATGTTCAACATGTCTTTCACATGAATAAGTACAGATTAACATCATTTTTGGCATATCATTACAGGCAAAGATAAGCTACACTTTAACCATCTCTTGCTGTTCTCTGTAATACACGCACCCTTTTACACATATCAGGTTTCTTCTTTAAGATTAATTGCTAAAAGTGAAATGGCTAGACCAAAGTATGTAACCATTGTTAAGATTTCAACACATTGTACCAAACTGCCATCCAGAACAATTGTACCAAGTAGTCCTCCCTCCAGCAGCACAGTGGTGGTGGGCCGATTTCCTCAAGCCATCACCAACACAGCACAGACAGGGTGTGCCTGTGTCTTGTATTTTATATTTTAGACACACATTAAGTAAAATGAGACACAGTCCCTGCAGGGAGAGTGAGGGTAACAGGAGAGACAGTATTTATAGACTAGTGAGCTGAGATCACAGTACATGTGTGCTCTGAGAACCCAGAGCCTGGGTATCATGATCGTCTCTAGCAGGTGCCATCTTCAAGCAGAAGCCAAGGAAACTTCCTGGGATAGGCTCATAATAAGGCTAGCCTTGCAGGATCATGGGAGATGAATTGAGTAAAAAAACAGGGACAGGGTGATCTGGTTAACAAAATGGATAAAGGAATGGTCCCATGCATGGATGTTTGTCTTAAGAACACCACACTAAAGGTGTGGGGTGGGGATTGGAGGGAAGCTGGACAGGGACCACAGACATTGACACTCAAGAGAGAAGCCAGTTCTCATCAAGAAGTGCTCTCTGGGCTAAGCAAAGGAGTTTTATCTTTACTTGGAAAGCCAGGTGAAGACTACAAGGGAAAACTGCTTTGGGAGGCAAGAGTTGGCATCCTGTGTGTTGATATTGATACTGGACCTTTAATTTCCACTGCTTTGGGAACCACTGAACCTCTATGTCTAATAAAATAGACTACCATTCCAACTTTAAATACCCATTTTCCCATTAAAACAAAACTACAAAAACTCCTTTATCTCTTTTTTTTTCTTTCCAGAAAAGGTGGCCATTAAGATTCTGGACAAGACTAAGTTAGACCAGAAAACCCAAAGGCTGTTATCCAGAGAAATTTCCAGCATGGAAAAATTGCACCATCCCAACATTGTCCGTCTTTACGAAGTTGTGGAGACCCTATCCAAACTCCACCTGGTGATGGAGTATGCAGGAGGTGGGGAGCTCTTTGGGAAAATCAGCACCGAGGGAAAGCTTTCTGAACCGGAAAGCAAGCTCATCTTCTCCCAGATTGTGTCTGCTGTGAAGCACATGGTAAGCAGGGCCTCCTACTCCACCTGCCTTGGGAACATGGGGCTTGGCTTATTATCCCATAATCACCGTGAAGAGCATTGAGTCTGCAAAAGCAGGCAGTTGACCCTTACATGAGAGTCCAAAGTCTACCTGGAACCATGGTCCAAAGCAGCATCCAGGCTCTTGGTACACAGCAGGCTCATGGCTTCTCCAGAAGCTGAGAGGAGCCACTCGGAGAAGCCAGACCAACATCCTTCACTCCTTGGCCACACTCATTTCTCTAGACTCATGTTCTACCTCTCAGATGCCTTGCATTGCTCCTTGGACCTCCTTTCCTCTATCAAGATGCCTTTACACCTCAGCCTACAGCTCACATTTCAGTCCTATCCACAATTCATTACCACCCCAGCTTCACCTTTTCCTCTCTGAAATGTGCTTCAGTCTTAGGCCAGCTAATGCCAAACTTTCTCATCTTCAGTGACACCCCTACCCCCTTACTGCCTCTGTGCCTCACATATTAATGCATAATCAAGTCATTTTTTTAGTTCTCAGATTGGTTCTTTATATAGAGCTGGATCTTGTGAAGTTCACTGCTCTTCCAAGAACCATTCTTTTTGTATACTCACTAAGGCCAGCCACACCTCTGGGCACACTGAATTACCAGTTATCAAGGAGGAGAGCAGCAGATTCTCCAGCAGGGAGAATGGGCCCGCAGAAGCCCTGTGTCCTGTCGCTTCTCCCTGTAGTCCGGTCTCTGAAAAGAAAAAGACTGAATTGCAGTCATGGATTTTGTTGCATTTTATGTACGAGGACCACACTGAGCCCTGCCCACACCTTGTCATCCATAGTTCTCACCACAGCCTTATGAAGTGAACGTCAGCATCTCATTCTATGTCATTCATACTGCGCCTCGTAGAACTGAATGGAGATTTGACTGCGCCAGCTTACAAAGCTTGTGTTATCACCCCAAAGGCACATTAGGACAAACGACATGAAACCTTTACCCAAGCCTTTAAAACTAAGCAGATCAAAGTTCCCAGACTATTGCCTGAATGTAGAGTGTGAGAGCAGGAAGGGTCATGTCCCCACAACACACAGCAGACTCTATTGCAAGAAAAACTTCCGAACTCAACCTCCTCTTTTTTGCTAAATTATATGAGCCCACCTGAAGGAGGATGGCTAGGAGGTGGATGCAGGCCCCAGGACTTCCTATTCTTGGTCTCAGTCAAGAGAGCACTCAGAAAAACTAGGTAAGACCTCAGAAACTAAGGCTTGTTATCTGATTGTGTTTAAGAACTGTGCAATTGCATAAGATCTGGGTCTTTTTTTTTTTTTTTTTTTTTTTTCTGGCACAAATTCCAATCTTCAACCACACAGAAGACTTGACCTTTGGTCTATCTGTGGGGGTTTAGGCATTACACTGGGTTAAAGGTTGTGGTAGTTTGCTAATGATTTAAGTTGTTTTCCATTGATTTTTTTGTTTTGTTTTGTTTGGATTTTTTTTTTTTTTGAGACAGAGTTTCTCTGTATAGCCCTGGTGTCCTGGAATCGTTATGTAGACCAGGCTGGCCTTGAACTCACAGAGATCCACATGCCTCTGCCTCCCTGAGTGTTAGGATTAAAGGCATGTGCCAGCAAGGCTAGCTAATGGATGTATTTTGTATTTTGTCACTTACCTCAAAAGTGACTGACCCCTCCATGCTTTCTTCACAGCATGAAAATCAAATCATTCACAGAGATCTGAAAGCGGAAAATGTCTTTTATACCAGTAGCACTTGTGTGAAGGTGGGAGATTTTGGATTCAGCACTGTAAGTAAAAAAGGTGAAATGCTGAACACCTTTTGTGGATCTCCACCCTATGCTGCGCCCGAGCTTTTCCGAGACGAACATTATGTGGGTGTTTACGTGGATATCTGGGCCTTAGGGGTCCTTTTGTACTTTATGGTGACTGGCACAATGCCATTTCGAGCGGAAACTGTGGCCAAACTAAAGAAGAGCATCCTTGAGGGCACCTACAGCATACCCCAGCATGTGTCAGAGCCCTGCCACCGGCTCATCCGGGGAGTCCTTCAACCCATACCCACAGAGAGGTATGGAATCAGCTACATCATGACCAATGAGTGGATGCGAGGGGTGCCATACCCCACCCCTTTGGAGCCTTTCCAACTGGATCCTAAACATTTGTCAGAAACCAGGACCCTCAAGGAAGAAGAAAACGAGGTGAAAAGCACTTTAGAACACTTGGGGATTACAGATGAGCATATACGAAATAACCAAGGGAGAGACGCTCGAAGCTCTATTACAGGGGTCTATAGAATCATTTTACATCGAGTGCAAAGGAAGAAGGCATTGGAAAGTGTGCCAGTAATGATGCTACCAGAACCTAAAGAAAAGGACCTAAGGAAAGGTTCCCGCATCTATAGAGGCATAAGACACACATCTAAACTTTGTTCGATTTTATAAATCATATCAGACAGCTGGTAACTAACCATGAACAGAGTTTCTGCTTTTAACTTTTCTCATACACAATTTGAATGAAAACATTTTTGTAATTTTTAAATAAAATTTAAAATTGAGATATGCATAACCCCCCTCCCAACCCACACACACCAAAATCTCTTAACCTAGATGCTGGCCTGACTTGGAGTTTTTGTCTTTTGTCATATTTCAGTATTCATTTATTTAATGGAGAAATATATGAATTTAGTGCTGTGTGCCAGGCACCATGTAAGGTGCTGAGGAAACAACGCCAGTTCCCTTCCATTGTATGTAGGATAATTCTAGTACAGACACTCAACCAGCCACTATTGTTATGGTTTTAGAAGAAAGATGTCAAATAGTGGGAGATACCATGCCGACTCCCTAAAGGGCGAGATGCTAGAAGCTTCCACTGTTGGAGGAGATGTTTCAGGAGGGCCACTGAGTGGACAGGAGAGCTGAAGTAGTAGTAATAGTGAGTGGAAGAAGGCGAAGACTGTGCCCAACAGTGAGCGCTACAAATTAGATTCCTCCAAACAGAGCCAACGACAAAGCTTTCACATAGTTTATTTGGGAAGTGAGGGACAGAAGGAGAAGTAATAGCCAACACAGACATTACCAAAGTTAGCCAGTGCTATAGCTGACTGAATGTTTGGGCATTCAGGCCCAAGGATCTTGAAAGCGTCATGTTCTTCACATCTCAAGGGTCTGCCCAAGGTATGAGAGGGGAAGGACTTACTACCTTCATTCAAGGGGAAGGGTAGTCAGTGGCATGACCTGCCCTCTGCATTTCCAGAGAATGCTGTGTGAGTACCAAGTGGTTTCTCTGTACTTCTCAGACCTGTGCCTTCAGAAGTAGCCTTCGAACAAGAAGGAAAAGCCCACAACATTGGCTTGAGGCACTGCATTGCCAAATGGGACCTGTATGAATCTTTCAAACTTGCATGGAAATGGTTACTGCATCAGTGTCTGGAGGACGCTATGTAGCAGGGAGGATCTAAAGTGGTACCCAGAAGCTAACACAGTCTATCTGGACACCCTGCTTCAATTAAATCCCTCTGTTAAATAAGCTCTTGGAAGGGGTGGGACCTGGTGAGAGTCTCAGCACAGCAGACTCTCAGAGCTGTAACAATGGCTCTCAAGCTCTGCCTACCAGGATTACTTCTGTTTTCCCAGATCAGAAGTTTACCAGCTCAGATCCATGCCTTTAGATTCGGCGAATCCTTGGGTGGGCAAGAGCAGGTATTGGCAATGCTGTTTGTTTAGGGCCAGGCTTGGAGGCTGAACTACAGTCTTCCCTGCAGCTGGTCTAGAGGCTGTACCTGGACTCTTCAGCTACCCTAGCTTTTCCTTGGACCAGCATTTCAACTAGTTCACACTGAGTAGCATGACCCAACCTGTCATCAGGAAAAGATCCTAGTCCTCGATTTCCTTACCCTCGGTAGACTGTAACTGCTGCTGCTGCCTGCCTACTATCATCAGACTTCAAGAGTAACACACCAGCATTGGGTTCCCAGCACCTTCTTTATCTCATTATACTTAGGCTCAATCATCTCCATCAGAATAACACTTGCATTTTTATCCTATATGGCCATGTTAATCATAGATTCACAAGTTCTTACTGGTATTCCTAGTGAAAACATCCTCCTAGCCTCCTGGGAACCCAAACTGCTCATCTGCTTCAGCCTAGGTTGTTGCAGGGAATAAAAAACCTTCCAGTCATCGCTTGTGAAATGAGTATCTTACTTCCAGACTCTGGTTCCCACACCTGTGAATTTAAACACCAAGGGATATAAGCCATTATTAACACAGGCACACTGATTGGAGAACAGCATGCCAATCCTGCAGGTTCCTTATACATGTGATATCTTAGGCCACTCAAACTCTATTTGTACTAGTTGCTTGCAGCATTGAGGTTTATGCTAATGCAAGGGGATTCAGTAGTTAGTCCTTGACACAATGATGTGAGATATGATGGCAATGAATCAATATTCCCTAGGTTCTAGCACAGTTGTTTGAAGGATACACTGTGGGCAGGAAATGCATACCTATAGCCTGAGTAGCTGTTAGTTCCAATGAGGATGAATTGCTGCTGGATCATGTCACTTGATGACTCTGTGGATCTGGTAATGCCCAGATCAACTTCACCGTTCTGTTTGGTCGCCACCAAGTACATTTCAGACGGCCTTAGTAAAGCACTATCCTTGGGATGTCTATTCAGTCTTCTATGATGAATCCGAACATTTATGTCTCCTGGAGTTTCTGAGCATTTCAATACTTTGCTAGTGCAGCTCCACCACAGCCACCTCATTTTTTTTTTAACAGTTGCTGTTGAAACCACAAAGCCACCTAGCAGAATACTAAGACTGGCTTGGATGTCTCCTGTCAGTCATGGGTAAACGGATAAACTCTCCCATGGCTGGGCTTACAGTCTCCCCTCCAACTTTTCTGAGGATCCACTTGCACGTTTGTCCCAACTGACAGTATTTATTAGCCAGCTTCTACAATTCCCTGTGTCTGCCATTTTCACACAGTTGTGTTTCTCCACTTGGGAGCTGTGTCAAAACTTCACTTTAGCTCTTGGAGAACAAAGGAAACATCACAGCAGGACCTGGAGGCCCAATCGCATTGGTGTGTGTCTTAGAAACCCTGGCGATGTCACCTGAAGGAGTCTCTTTTGCAACCTGTCCACCCTTGCCTACTGTGCTAACTTCACTTGAAGGTCTGTTCCTCTGTCTTCCTGTCAATCCCTAACTTTCACAAAGAAGAATGGTAACAATTTAGCAGTGTCCAGCCTTCAGATGAAACCTTGGGCCTCAGTGCAGTTTCCTTCCATAGCATGCCCTGACACCTTGTTTTAAAGGCTGACTTTCAGTATGCCTTTAATAAGTGGTTGACTGGCTTGGGGCTATCATGCTGTGTCCCAGGATTCCTAAGTAGGTAGTAATCTTGTTCAGGTGTTGTAGTAAAATAAATTGAGTGTTGGGCTATATATTAGCCCTATTACTATCACAGCGGTATTACCTAACCCACTACCGCAAATAATAAGACACAGACACCTGCTAGATTTTATATTACCTTGGGCTAGGCAGACATTTTATTTGCACTGTCTTAACATCCTCACCATCCATCTCCCAGCCCCCATCCAATGCCATCCCCCTATCCTCCTCAACTGGTCTTTCATCCATAATCCCATGGTACTTGCTTATATTCCTCATCTGGGCTCTTTTCATGCCACTATTGGAGTCCTTCCTCCCAGGCCATGTGGTTTCTTCTCCCAGCTAACCCATCGTGGTGTCTTCCTTTTACCTCAGCCCGTTTCCCGTGATTTTCTCAAAAGCCCCGGAACCCTAGCCATGCCCCCATTTTGCCCTACCCACGTATAGGATGTTTAAGCAATCAATCAGGTATGTCTTAGGCAGGTTTACAAAAACAAGGACAGGTGTATCCGGCAGGCAGTAACCAGATCTTCAGGGCCAGTAATTAGCATCAGACCAATCTCCAACATTCAGGTGACCCACAGAATATAATGCTTTGTCTTCCACCCCTACAGATGACCAGTCTTAGCAGTGAAGGTTGCTCCCACACATCACGTTTCCATAACCCTGTTTGCCAAAACAACAGTGTTCTCAGTGTTGCAATCCCTTTGCCTGGGGGATTCCAGACTCTTCTCACAGAAGTATGTGGGGACAAACTGCCACAAGAATCCACAAAATTCAATGCTAGTAAACAATGCTTGCCCCTGATTAAGTGAACTATTGTCCTGCTTTAGGAAAAACAAAAAAAATTACAACTATTTTATTTGTAATCCTCTGCATCAAATTACTGCCTAAACAGAAATAATTTTGCACAAAGAATCTGACATCAGCTACTTCTTCTACAATCAATTAAGAACAAAATAAGCCAAAAACCAAGAGGAACCTTAAGAGCAGCTCTTCAAAAGCTTGAAGAAAGATTTTACTTCGACATTAAGATCAGTGATTTCTGCCTGGGCATGGTAGCACATGCCTGTAATCCCAGCATTTAGGAGGTGGGGACAAGGGAATTAGGCGATTAGGCTAGTCTACATAGGAGCCCGTCTCAAAGAAAACAAAATCATATCATTTAAAATCAAAGATCCTGCTATAACCTTTGCTGTATCCACTTCTATCTCAGTGTTTTCAGGAGATTCCAAGCAGCAAACAAAAGATGAGCTTTCAATATGTCACAGGAAGATCACAAGTAACTGTTTCTGTATTTAGCATGAAGCTCAATATCTAGAAAAAGACAACGCAGATTCCCCACAGGATACAGGAAAGCTGTAGTTCTTAGAATCCGAGAGTATACAAGAAAAGCAACCTAAGATAACACTGGACAAAGGTAGAGTGCTAGAACACTGGACCAGAAACTGAAACAAATATGTACTGAATCTAGATCCAAAATGATAACATGAGCTGCTCTACACTAGAGAATAATCTGTTTCCTAATTTGTAGAACCCTAACAGGAGTGGCAAGGCTACACAGGATCTACTTTATTTCCGGCATGAGTAGAGGGCGTTGCTTAGATTGGGTTTGAAAATGTTTGAAGAATAAGCCAATGAATGAGTAATGAACAGAAGGCTTACATTTAAAAATAGCTATTTGCTCACTCCATGACCAAATTGTCGGCTCAGAAAAGAACACTCAAATATCTGAAATATTTGTCTAAAACTTTATTTCAAAGTTCTTCACCTTACTATTAGTAAGGTGCACTGTCAATGCTCAGGGCCAGTGTTGCCAGGCTTGCCCATTGCCGGAATGGACTCTGAGAAAACCCACTTCTTGGCACCCAAACATTAAATTACTCTTTTCAAAACATACAGAACTCTCAGTACTTGCAAAAGGATTACATGCACCATTTCCCCACCATTCTTTAAATCTGAACTTACATTATTCATCTATAGCAGTGAATGTTACAATGAAATCATTTAAACAAATTAAAACTGTACAAATCAAAATACTACTAGTTAATATTGACAAGAATATCTTACAAATGCTACATTACATATCAGCTTGCAATCTGAAACATCACACACTTATGTGTTTTAGATAACTGAAACTTCACAGAATTGAACAGCAAATAAAGTTTAAAAAATTTAGTTCTGTACATTAGTTCCAACTATCTCTAGTTTATAGTCTATGAGGCTCATGTCATTGTTCAGCACCAAAATCACCCAGAGAACTGTCTAATGAATTTTCTTATTTATCTCATGTGGTAGTTTTTGTTGTTTTTAAAGTGAAAAGTTTAGGAAAAAACATTAGAACTTCTACTTCTAGATCTTAAAGTCAATATTCCTTTTGGCTAGTCAGATTATGTGAAAATGTGGGTTAATTTTTTTTCGTTTCCATTGAACAAATACAAAAACAAACAAAACACAAAAATACACAAACCACAAAGGAAAAAAAGGTGTCCTGGGAATTTACGATGTCAGTCTATTAACTGTATCTGTAACACTGTAACCTAGTATGCCTGTCCCTGTCCCATCCTTCCTCCTTTACACTTTATCTTCATGGGTGAGGTGCTCAGGACTGCAGCAAGCCTCCTCACACCAGCTCCAACTCAGTGCTGCTGAGTGCGACCTGGCCAGAAGCAGCTCCCACAGCCATGCCCACAGCATCCAGGTGAACCTACTGGCTGTGATGGAGGCCTGCTCAAGGCCGGCATCTTTCTGCTCACGTGATTGCAGTTAATCTTAACCTTTCTCACTGATGGTCATCAGATTCTAGAACCATAGCCCTTTTCCCTCTTCAGGATTTACAAATCTTCAGAAAAGAGAATGCCTACCTTGCAATTTTCAAGCAGGGTTTGTGCGTAACATTTAAATTTCACAATCCCAACCTAGAAAAGTTTTTCCAAAAGCTACAGGTACTTTTTTATTTAAGTATAAAATTCTTAGACATTAAAAAAAAGAAAGAACAAAAAACAACCAATTTCTAAAAATTAGACCACTAGTACCTCCGCTTGCTGCCAGAGAAGCAGTCAGTGCACACCATGTTTGAAAGCTAAACTGCACGCAAGCGTCCAGAGAGGCATGAAGTTTTACAGAGCCCTTTACATCATTGCAGTTCATTCACCATTGGCCAGCACAACAGAAGTGTATTAGCAAATTCAGCAGACTCCAAAACACAAGTCTTCTAGGCTCCATATCAGTTACAAGAACATGTAATCTGTAAAATTGTCCCAAGACATCCACTCCTCCAACCGTTTCCATCCCCCATCCCAGCCCCAAACACTGTGAAGCCATCCGGCCACAGAGCTCTTAGTGTTCCCCGTTACTGATGACAGCCGATTCAGATTCTGCTGCGGTTGCAGGGAGTCTTGGCACTTTCTTAGCAGGGCTTGGAATATGCTAAAATAAAAAGAAAACAATTGTTGGCTTCTATAATTTTTCCTCTAAAAGTCAGAGCTAATTAAAGTACCTACAGAGAAGCCAATACAGGACACACTCAGAGGCTGACACTGACAGACTGTATAAAGCTTTCCAAGGAGCGCTAAGCACCCAGTCTTGCCCTTGCAGTGAGATGAGTATGCAGTTACTCCTGCGGTGAGGAGCGCCTTCCAAGATTGCCTCTCATAACACCTTCAATTCACAACTCAGAAGCTACCTCGATGTGCTTCCTATTTGATTTAACAGCAAGAAGATCATACACTCATCAGATTATAATAAACAGGAAAATAAATAAATAAATAAACAGTAACTCTAAGGTTGAAGTTCTTCATTTGAACCTGGCTTTCCCACTGACTTCTATAATCCTGAGTGATGAGACTTGTTGGGGCCTTACCTTGAAGTTGTAAACTTCGAAGAGGTTAGTATAAGGTTTGTAAGGATTACAAAAGGAAATGTAAGTAAAGTGCCTAGCAAATAACAGGAATTCAGTCTATTGTGTCGCTTCTGAAAAGGTCTCGAGAGAAATGAGGGGCTCAGCGTCCTCCCTCCATATTGATTACCGGCCCGTAAGATACAAATGAGCCTTCTCTCAACCAAATTTCCTCTCAGTTCTAGTTTCTTGATAAACCTAGTACTTAGCACGTCTTCTACAGCTGAAAAATGGCAAAGATGGACTCTGAGCCCAGACCTTGCTCTGAGACTCTGCTTTTCTGACATTTCTTTAAGTTGTACTTCTGTTAGGGCTCTCAAACCCAAAAACATGAGTGAAAACGTCTTATATCCTGCCAAAGAGGATTAACAAAGTGAGTTTACCAACCTCTGTTGCTGTGTTTGAATGCACAAGTCCCACGCCTTCATCCAAATTATGGTCATTTGTGGAGGGGCGCCGGGCATAAGTTCTTCTGTGCTTTTCATCCACTCTGACTAGGTACCACGTTCCTTCAAAGAGTGAATCTATTGAACACTGGGGAATATAGTTGGCTGAAAGGAAAGCAGAATATCAAAAATTACGTATGACATGACCCATCTGGCAATCACAGTAAACAGAATTTTAGTATCTCTACAATTTCCCTGACATCACGTTGGTACTAAACAAAGCCTTGCTATATTTTTGCCTTGTGTATGTTTAACATGACTATAGGTCTCAACATAGCATATTACCTAGGTGATGTGTGTCCTCTCTGAGCTTCATGTTTTCAGCAAAGACATCTGGTGCCACACACGTTCTTGAGTCAAGCCTTGACTTGAGATCACATAAACTTGCTGTTATTTTGTCAAGAGCTGACCCTAAAAGAGCAAATAAGTTCAACATTAAAAGACTAAGAATAGCATGTCTCAAGGAAACTTAATAAAGTGTTGCCAAATGCAAATTACTTCTTGTCTCTTTTAAAAACTACTGTCTATGTTTAACTAAAATATAGATGGTTTTTAATACAACTTCCTACCACCCCTGACTAGACATTCTTTAGTATCAGGTAGCCCATAAGCTAAGAAACACGTGGGATTTGAAACTATAAATAACTTTTCTATCCAATTCTAGGATTCTAGCCAATCCTCAGTATAATTTTCAATGATGCCAAGTTTTCCCTCAGTATTTTTGTTCCTTCTTTCTCAAGGAAAGCACAAATGTTTGCTTCAATACAGTCAAAACCACATGGGGGAAAATTCAGAATATTACCTATTAAGGCAGATCTACAGGGTAAAGAGTAAAAAGAAAAAAAGAAAAAAATCTAAGGAAAGCAGTAATGAAATGAGAGTGGAATGCTCTCCCAGAGTGACTAATGCTCCCCTGAGAAGACGCTGGCGCAACCTCACCACAGCGGGGCTGCCATGTGCTCTTGTTAACCGACCCACCACTCACCTGGTGTGGCATCTTGCGTGACTTTAAGAGAGTACAGAGTGGCAGCCAAGCCTGAACCGTAAGAGAACACTCCAATCCTCTTCCCCGCTAACTGCTGAGGCGAGTACCTGTGAAAGGGAAAGGAGCACATTTAACAGGTACAGGCTACCGTGTGCCAGGGGTCACACAGGCAGTCCTCAGCTCAACACAGGATCTAACTTGAAGCTTTGGTCTTTGTTTACTTTGAGACATTGTCTGCTGACATAGCCTAGGCTGAACTTGCACTAACAAACTTCCTGACTCAGCCTCCTGCATGTTGGGATTATATGTATGTGCCAGCATTCCCTGCCCAGTTTAATGTTTTCAATGATCTATGAGTTTCAATACTGCAGTAAGCAACCTGACTTGAAGTTTCAGTGCTAGAGTACAATCAGAGCAAAAGCTTACATCTTTTAGGGAATTATGGGATTTAGTAAAATTATTAAACCACCCATAAATCATCATTAGGGACTTGTGGTTCAACTGTAGGTAAATAATAATAAAACCATGGAAACAAGAGCCAGGAAAGCCCACAAGATATTGACAAATCCTCAGGGAAGAGCTGCAGCCTCCCCTGTCCTTCATATCAGCTGACAGCAGTAGAGCAGACCTGAAAAGGGGAGTCAGTACTTACTGTGCCAGAACAGAAGCAAGGGAGCCATACACAGATGATGTGTACATGTTGCCATTTTGGTTTGATACAAGCAAAGACGCCTTTGTCTTCTGGTTAAATAGCTCAGAACTAGCCTTCATAAATGCCTTTTCCACATCTCTGTCGAAGTAAGTATCTTCTAATTTAACGTCCCTGAAACATTATATTAAAAGAGACAATTACATAGCACTTAAATACCATCCTTTTGCTTTATTAGTAGTTGTCCTAACTAATATTCAAATCTGTGAATATACAGGGTCTTGTTTTGCATTTACTAAGAGCCAGGGAGCAACACTGTCAGTGTATAAATGATGCTAGCCTGCTGTACAGGTCTTCTGCCTAACATTGCTGTAGTCAAGTAAAGACAACTTGAAACTGACAGGCAAATAGATCTCAACAACTCTTTAGCACTTTATAGTCACTAAACACAGTATAGAAAGAAGTCTTTCAAATCTAGTGGTGTTTATCAATTTAGCTTAAAAGGTAGTATTATAGGAATTAAGCCTTGAAAAGTCAAATAGAAGTTCCTCAGATGGAGAGAACAAGAATGTTAACATGTGCAGCATTCTAGGAGTCTAAAACATGACCACAGGATCCCTGCTGACTGATGAGGTGCAAGATGATGAATGACTGCAGAGGAAGGAGAGGTAGGGAGCTGTGCCAAACACTGGTGTCTCTGTGATCACATTATTGTGCTGGTAACAATGTGACTGGAACTAAAAACAGAAATCAGAAATGATTAATGAATTTGTGTGGGTAAGCCAGCTACCACCTCTCTAAGAACCATGTTTTCATTGATGAGATATATTAGATTAGAACAGAACTTTTCTTTTCTTTCTTTTTTTTTTTTTTTCTTTTGTTGTTATTGTTGTGGCTTCTTTGAGACAGGGTTTCTTTCTCTTGTGTAGCCCTGGCTGTTCTGGAACTCACTTTGGAGACTAGCTTGGTCTCAAACCCAGAGATCCACCTGCCTCTGTTGCCCAAGTGCTGAGATTAAACGCAGCAGCACCACTGCTCAACTGGAATAGAACACTTTTTGACTCCACTTTTCAGTTCTATACAAATAAACTCATATAATATAAAAATAATCATACCAGAACAGCTTCTTACCCAAAGGCTTCCAGGCCACTGTAAATACTGTTTTTATCTCTGTTTTGATCATTAAGAAAGTCATTCAGGAACATCCGAGCTAGAGATTTCTGCACCAGTTTACAGTATGGTGAGTGAAAGATCATGAAGCCAAAATCATTCAGGGTAAAATCTTTATCGTTTCCCTCTGAAACATAAGACCAAGAAATGATGATAGCCCCACAGAAGCCAGGACTTTTACAACTTAACTTTAGAGCTAGGATGTTTGTACCCTTACTTAAGTTTAAGAATTAAGACAAGTTTGTGCACTACACTCCAAAGAGAGCAGAGGGGATGGCAACAGAAGAGCCACCTGCCCTGTGTACTTAAATAGCAACTCCAAATTCTAACGAAATCTCTCAGTAGTTTGAAATGTGTAATCAAATAAGTCACTCAGCTATATATGATGGTAATGCTGACTTTTCAAATGCATTAATTTGCAGCATGGGTAATTTCACAGGACTTCTGTTTCTGTTCAGCATATGCACATACAAAGTTTACTTACTATGGGGTTCTAATCACTGGCCCCTTAAAAACATACTGCTAAGCCTGATGTGGTAGACATACCTGTAATTCTAGCACCGGGGAGCCTCAGGTAGAAGGCTCAGGAGTTTGAGGCCAGTGTAGGTTACAAAACCAGACTGTATCTCAAGAAACACTACTGTTAAATAATGACATTCAAAACATAGTGCTAAGTATGTATAAAATACACACCATCCTGTTACATATTTAACTATAAACAGTGTGTTATTATATATCACCAAAATGGTTCTTGTTTGTGGCTACTACAGCCCTTAATACTTGTTATGATTATATTTTTAACCCTTTCATCTCTAAGAACACAAATTGTAATCAGGAAAAAGTAATTATTTATCTAATTACTTATTTAGGGTTTTTTTTTTAAAGACAGGGTTTCTCTGTGTGGCCTTGGCTGTCCTGGACTTGCTTTGTAGACCAGGCTGGCCTCAAATGCACAGAGATCCACCTGCCTCTGCCTCCTTGAGTGCCGAGATTACAGGTGTGTGCCACTGCGCCCAGCTGAGAAAGTAATTTTTTAAACAGCTGCCTCTGGAAAATAGCTGAAAACTAAAACCTCATTTAATACTTTTCTCAAAAAATAAAGTTCAAATTTCTTTTGTAATGTAATTGATAAATCAACTTAAGTTTTAGGAATAGCTCTGCAGAAATACTTATGCCTTCATCAAAATTAACACATTCCCCAAGACTATGAAGTGGTAAGGATATTAACGGAAGTTGTTCACAAAGAAGCTTCTTGCTACAGCTGCTTAACACATTATTACACGGCCCTTTGGATACCAGAATCTAGTACAAGAAACTGGGTTGGAGGACAGCCCACCTTTCTGCCACTGGGCACGGATCTTCTTGCGGTAGACAGAGTAGCAGCGGTCCAGTGCACTGAGGTAGCACTGGATGGAGAGCTTTCCATCTACTACAGGATATTCAGAGAGCATGTCAGGCTTGTAGAAGTCATAGGCATGCTGCATATGTGTCCCACGGAGCCCTGTAAGAACCAAGACAAAAGATGCTGACACAGTCCTGCTATTATTTGCATTTTAGTAGTTCACTGTCTTATCTAAGGGCTCTCCTCAACCAATCAACTCTCAGCACTTCAATATAGGAAGTGCTGTACAAGGTGAAGCCAACATAATTTAAATAAAACTTAGATTCATTTAGGAAACTTGCCTATGGTGCTGCTAACTAGGAGATGAGGCTGGAATCCTACAGATAAAGGAACTTATAAACGACTGTGGGCACATTACTACTCTAAGTTAGGTCTTCAACTCTACCTCAGCCCATTTTACTTCTCTGTAAAGGGAGGACAACTCTACCTTTTGGACAATATTTACAAAGATAAAGTGATACAGAGAGAGCACTTGGCAGCCAATAAACATGCAGCAACTGGTAGCTTCTACTACCATATTCAAATTTCTCAGAATATTGTCAGTAAGTAAGTATAAATAATTAATAAATATAAATAAATAAGTCTGCTATCACAGACCTGCAATCCCTGGTATTTAGAAGCCAAAAGACCATCAAAATTGCAGGCCTGATTAGGTTACAGAGAGAGCTCAAGGCCAACCTGCAGAACTTAGTGATAGCCTATGCTGAAATTTAAAAAATAATTTGGGATAAAGCTCAGACAAAGAATGCTTGCCTAACAGGCACTGGGGCTAAAGTTCAAGCCCAGCACCACACACACATACACACACACACACACAAAAACGTCTTCTCACTCACCTCGGTCAAAAATTAAAGGAGCATTTGGCCCAATTAGCATAGCCACAGCTCCAACTCCACCTGTAGGTCTGGCATTTCCTGTGGCATATATAGCAATGTCTCCTGCAACTACCAGAGCATATCGTCCTGCAAAATGTAATTCAAAGTGGCCAAATTATAAAGCACGCAAGTGAACTTAAGCCTGTTATATTTCCCCAGAATATGCTTTCCCCATATGGGTAAAACAAAAAAAAACGAAAAGCACTAATTTTTTCCTGTTATTCTTCCATAAAATAAACAATTCATTTAAACAAGTCAAGTCAATCATCTTTTTAATGTGTTTGGACTAGTGTAACTGTAGTAGTTTGCACACAGTGCTCACTGACTAAACAGCCATTGCAGGACTGGAGATACTATTCTGTTATCAGAGACCCTGGGCTCTGCCCTCAAGAAGGGCTTTTTGCGTGTGCATGTGTGCTTCTGTTTGTTTCAGAATGCAGACATGGACATACCATCCCAAGAGCTAGATTCAATCCAGTTCACGGCGTTGAAGACTGCAGCTGTGCCTCCATAGCATGCATTAGTTGTATCTATCCCTTCTATATCTGTATTCCCAGACTCCTCAAACAGCTGCATCAAATTAGACTTCACTGATTTTGACTTGTCGATGATTGTCTCTGTTCCGACTTCTAGCCGCCCAATGCAATCATAGGAGAGGTTGTTTCTCTCCATCAGATTCTGAACCACAGTCAGGCAAAGAGAGTTGATGTCCTCACGATCTGTGCAGAAGCCCATCCTGGCCTGGCCCAGGCCAATGGTATACTTCCCAGCATCTACACCATCATATTTTTCCAACTCTGCTTGATCAACATACTGAGAAGGAAAGTAGATCTCCAGGGCAACAATTCCCACATCCTTGGGCCAACAAGCTTCTGCATTCAAAGGAAGTGACCCAGGCATGGTGAAAGAGCTGTTCAAAGAAAAATTAAAACATGGCTTTAGCTGTTAAGTTGCTGACTTTTCAAGTTCAAGGCTGCAAAACAGATGTTGAGAATCTAAAAGTCACCTGCATTACCATAGTCTTTCTAGGTTTCTACACTGTGCCAGAGGCACTAGCTTATGGATGTGTAAAGCAGCAACTTCAGGAAAGGAATACTACTTGTTTGTTTGAACTGTAAGCTTTTAGAAAGACTTCCACCTTATTAAAAACTTGAGTTAAAACATGGTTTTTAGAATGGGATATAGCTTAGACGTAGAGCACTTGTCTAACATGTACAAGACCCTGGGTTCAGTCCCTAGCAACACACACACACACACAGCAAGTTTTCAATAAGATTTTCCTTTAAAAATTATAAAAATAAAATGATGATTTAAAAGTATGACTTACAGGGGCTGGAGAGATGGCTTAGCAGTTAAGAGCATTTGCATCTTCCAGAGGACCTAGGCTTCATTCCTAGGACCCACATCAGGCGGCTCCAGTTCAAGGGCATCTTTGCCCTCTGACCGCCACTGGGACCTGGACTCCAGTGATGCACATACACCCACCCACGAAAACACAAAGACACACACACGTACACACCAACCAACCACAAATAAATAAATAAAATCTTTAAAAAATATATGAACAATCAATCAAAGAGAATATTTATTTCTGAACACCCTCAAAAAGTAAAAACAAATCAGCCATTGTCTAGATTACTTGCCAAAAAAAAAGCAAAAATTGCTAGCTCTTCAGACCACTGTTACCTACCACGGGATTAGTCATTTGACCTAGGAGGCTCAAGGTCTTTAAAACATGTATTTATCAAGAAATTAAAAAAAAAAATCAGTCTGGATGTTTCCAACAGGGTGTGTGAGGAGGGGCTTGTTTTACTGGAAGTAGTTATAAATGTCCTGGCTTGCTGTGAAGAAAAGCCATGAGACTACAACCCAGCTTCACATTAGGTATAACTGGGCAAAGCTGCTCAGGAAACAGAATTTTAGTTCTCCACCCATCTAGACATTTAGTGTGCCAGTTACCTAGCCAAACCTTTTTGCTATCTGCGGCAGCATTTGTCAACCTACCATTAATCTGATATTAACAGTGAAAAGTCAAATCCACATCACCTGTCCTTTGCCACTCTGAAAACTATGGTTTAATGTTAAAACAGAATAAAAGTATATGTTATTCCTACAGTGAGTTAATTATTGAGATCTTGAGGGAATATCAAAAGCAGAAAAGTTTGGTCCTTAGAACATGAAACATCTTTATAGCACCAAAGTCTTAAGTTATGACTATATTAAAACCTAAAAAATAAGCACCTAACAGCTAAGTTACAAGATTTCCTTTTTTCAGAGGATCTTATTCTATACCCCATACTAGTCTGAAATTCAAGACAATCCTTTCATTTCAGTTTCAAGTGCTAGGATTAAAGGTGAGCACAGCCACCATGCCTGGCAGTTGAAGATGTGGTCTTCAGAAGGGCAAGTCCTAAGGGTAGGGTTAGCACCCTAGCATTTCTGGAGGTGAGCTGAGCCTTTATGGACTGAGCCATCTCTCCAGCCTGGATTGGCGCCCTTACAAGAAAACATCAGAGAGCTGGTTCAAGTCTGCATGTATGCATTCTGTCTCTGCCATGTAAGGTGATGACAAGAAGGCAGCCATCTCCAATCCACAAAAGAGCCTTAACAAAGAAGGCTCATGTACCTTTCACTGTATTCCAGAACTTAAAAAAAAAAAAAAAAAAAATCTGTTGCTTAATCCTTCCATACTGTGCAGACTATGGTACTATTTTCATATGGCACTAATTTGTTTTAGTAGATTAATAGATCCAAGTGACCTCAACTAAGTCCAAATGCCTTTTAATATCTTCATGTATTTTACCAAGCATAGTAAGTATGTATTATGCAATGGGAGAGTAACAATAACTAAATGTAATAATTTGCCAATATATCCTTGAGGACATAAATTAACTGATGCTGCCCCAACGCTCAATACATTAAGACAAAAACAAAAACAAACTAGTATCATCAGCAACAGTTAGACCCAGAAGCATATATTATAATACAAGGGGTTTACTGAAGTAATGGCCTAGTAAGAGGGTAGAGAAGTGTTTACCTCCCGACCTCCTAGATCTTCAGCTTCTTTTCTGTGTCTCAAAAGGAACGTGCACACCTTTCTAGACGAGAGGCATATGACATGCTTACTCTGTCTTCATCTGGTGCTACTACAGAAGCTCTCTAACAATCCATGGTTATCTAGAGTTGGTATCCACTTCACTACACTGAGGTTGAGATGAAGACATAATGAACTGTCCATTACCAGGCACAGATTTTAAGTTAAGTCCTTGGCATAACCCACAGCAAAAAAGTTCTAAAATTAGCATTAATGCTTGTCTTTAATCCCAGTGGTCAGGAGGTAGAGGCAGGCAGATTTCTGTGAGTTTAAGACCAGCCTGATTTACAAAGCAAGTTCCAGGACAGCCAGGACTGTTATATAAAGAACTCCTGTCTTGAAAAACCAAAAATAAAACAAATAAATGACAAAAGAACCAATATAAAGGGTCCTGAATTCAACTCCCAGAACCCCAAAGAACAAAAAAGTAAACAAAGAGAGAAGCCAGTCCATACCCTTAGAGATAGCATGTAGGTAACCAGTCCACAGACTACCTTCTTATAAGTGACCTGCAGAAGCAGTAGGGTGACCTCCTCCTTTTCCTTCAGACTCTTTTCAACCCTTCAAACTGCTTGCAACATGAAGAAAACATGTTGCCTTTGCCCAATGGCTTGCAATGTTTTTGGAAATAAAATGAACAAAAACATTCTTTGTAATGTACTTTCTCACTAGTAAATTTAGTGAAGATTTGAGAATATATTGCTGCTAAATACCAAATCACCCTTCACAAGGTATCAAGTTTATGACTCTGACTGTGTGTGTGTGTGTGTGTGTGTGTGTGTGCGCACGCGCATGCGCGCGCATGTTCATATAATGTGTGTGTTTTCTGTCTAATTTGGTCACTAGTATTCATTCTTAAAGAATTTCTAGTAGCTAAGATATTTTAAGTATGTTCCTGGTAAACAAATATCAAATTTGAAATACAACAGATATAACTTAGAGGAAAACAAACAAACAACAAACAAACAAACAACACCCAGCTAAAGCGTATGAAGAATGACAGCAGAAGAAAATGGAATCATTGCTTGACGGCATTTACAACAGAAACTTGATAAAACTTTCAGCCAAAAATGTTACTGTTGGGTCTCCTATTAACCATGTGCTTTTACAGCCTCCCAAATGCCAAAATAGAGCAGATATAAATTGGTGGTGGGAATATAAAAAAACCTAGCTAAAATTCAAAATGCTTGAATTATAGTTTGTTGGCTCCTTATCCAGTCAGAGAATGAGATATTTTGATTAATTCACTATTCATAAAACACTTTTCTAAGCCATTATGGTGGCACATGCTTTAATCCCAGCACTCGGGGAGGCAGAGGCAGGTGGATCTCTGTGAGTTCAACGCCAGCCAAGTCTACAAAGCAAGTCCAGGACAGCAAGCACTACACAGAGAAACTATCTTGGAAAAACAATAACAAAACAGCAACAAAAACCCATACATCTCTAAATAAAATTTGAAAATCTAATAGTTAAAAACATTCATATGGCTTAATTTTTTTGGTAATAAGGAGTAGCACAATGAAGATTCTGTATTTATAATAAAATACAAAGGTTTCTCCTTTCAATCTCAGCTTATTAAAGGAGGCAAAAGGTACGTATCTGCCACAAAACTAGTTAACTCAACCAAGCAAGCACCCTCAGAAGGTCCTCTGCTCTCTAAGAGACCACACCCCCCAGAGGACAAAAGAAGCTACAAGTCCTAACAAAGTCAGTCAAGAAACCTTAACACTTTCCTCAGTGACTAAGGGCCAGGCTTTTAGCCCTGGGCCCTTGGCCTATGTAGAGTCTCCTAGCTGAGCTCTCCACTCCACTCCCTGTTCTGTCCTAACCAAATTATGCCTGACAGTTTTCAGCTGCTGCAATCTCAACCTTTTCCTTTATTGTTAAGGGTCGGCATCTTTCTCTTGAGAAATGTATGGCATTACAATAGCTGCAAATAATTAGGGTACTGGTCTAAACACTGCAACTCCTGTCTATTCTCATATAACCTTAAAATTCTCCCAGAGCCCAGACGTGTGTCTTTTGAAACTGTATTTTAAAAAGCACTACTGAGGGCAGGAGAGATGGCTCAGAGGTTAAAAGCACTGACTGCTCCTCCAGAGGTCCTGAGTTAAATTCCCAGCAACCACACCTATAATGAGAATCTGGTGCCCTCTTCTGGCATGCAGGTATACATGCAGGCACAACATTGTATACACAATAAATAAATAAATATTTTTAAAAAATTTAAAAAAGCACTATTGAGATGCAGAATATGGTGTCAAACTACTGAAATCTCAGCATTTGGGAGGCGGAGGCAGAAGAACTGAATCAGTCTGCAGATAAGATCCTGCCTCAAACTAACAGATAAACAGCAAATAAATAAGTAAAAGCACTTTTGGCAGCCATGCCTATCTGTGATTATTTCAAATTAACTTCTGTGGCTACATTTTATTACCCATATTTTTCATATTACAAGTAAACACTAACTTTTAAATATAAAAGTTTTTATAGTATTAACTAATTTAATAGTATTAAAAGTTTTACAGTATTAACTAATTTAAAAGAAGTGTTTATAGTATTAACTAGTTTTAAAAGGTAACATGTAGTTTTAGGAAAATATGGCTTGAGGCGTGGTGATGCCTTAAATCCCAGCACTTGGGAGGAAGAAGCAGGTGCCTGGTCTACAGAGCAAGTTCCAGCCAGGGTGACACATTGCAAGTAAGAAAGCAGCAGGGAGGAAAAAGAAACAAATATATGGCACATACAAACTGCCATTAGCTCTAGGATAAATCCCACCCTCCCACTGGAGAAAACACCTGCCTTAAGAAGCATGACTGGTGCCATACCTGTGTGAAGGACAGAGCGCGGCAGTCTCCAGGTCTGGCACTGTGTCCTCCTTCAGGCACTAGGAGTTTCAAATGAGAACTTTTAAAGTCATAAAGCACTACTACACAATCAATGACTTCAGATCAAAGAGCTACACAGGGATTTTCTTCTCTATATTATATTATACAAGAATAAAAAAACCCACAATTCAACACGTACTTAGAAAAAATATGGTACTTAAAGTTTATGGACCACTTGCCCTTGATTAGTCCTTGGGGAGGCAGGTTTGGCTCTGCAGAGGAACCAACATCACATCACCATTCAGCTATGATGCTGGGAGAGTCACAGTCTTCTCTAAGTGTAGGTTACCAAGAATCAGGATGAAGAAACACAAGTAAGTTTCTGGAATACTGACCTACAGTTTTCAGAATTTACGCAATAATTTGTGCCTCTTTGAATCTCAATTCCCTTACCTGTAAAAAAAAAAAAAGGAATACCCCTCCCTCCTCTTCCCAGTGGTGGTGAAGATGAAATATGTGGGAACTGCTTGGTAAGATCAGTCACCAATACTGCCCCATAGCAGGCAAAGGCTCTAAAGTAAGTAAACCTTGAATATGTAAGGAAAGAGATTACTAGGTTTTTACTAGGTTTTGGGGGATTGCTTTGATTATAGCATTATACATACACTTTCAGAAAATAGTTTAGCTTTTTATTGTCTCAAATTATGCTTGTGTTCTTTGTAAATAAAGCAGGCGGGGTCAAGACCTTTTCTCAGTAGGGTAGAAAAGGCATTTCTTCCCCATGTTGAGATAAAGTAACTTACAAACATCCTGAAGCCAGGACTGTAATTTGTATCAAAGGCACTTCTGAAAAGTTACTATACCCCTTTCTACTTGTTTATTTTTGCAGTGCTGAGATCAAATCTAGGCCCTCCCTTGGCCAGTCAAATACTGACCACATCCTCAGTCTTCTTTCTATTTTGATTAAACTGGAGAGAAAAAGCAGGTGGGAGGAGGAGAAAGGCACACTAATGAGAAGAAATAAGAGTCAGAGAAGGCTGTAGTGCCAATTACAGACAACATAAAAAATCCACATATCTCTGAGAGAAAAGAAGCAGTGAATGGCACTTTGGAGAAGAACCTATCAGAGAGGTTTAAGCTTTTGATTCTATTCTACAGTTGCTGCGAGGGTGCATCTTTAATCTGAAAAACTTGAAACCTAAGCTCAACAGAGTACAATTTTTTGAGTGCTGACATGACCTGTCAGTAAAAAATGCATGCAATACTTTAAATACTGTATCTTCAGATTTTGTGTGTAAGGTATATGGGAAGCATGAATTTCACCTTTAGACTTTAATCTTACCTACAAAAATCAGTTAACATATACATGCACATTTCAAAACATGAAACACTTTCTTACAGTCCCAAGCCTTTCTGATATATAATATACAATCTGTACTGCCAAGCTATAAAGAAAGTTATCAGACTATAACATCTTTTCAGAGCAAGTGCTAAGAATGAATGTGGCTCAGGAAGCAGTTAAAGAATTGCAAGCAGCCACACACCACAACACATGCTTGGAGACCTGTAAGTCACAATATAGGCATTCTGAATGAGGCTGATGGGGTTGATGCTGCTTTCTTTGCTGAAATTTACTCAACAGGATTTCTCCTTTTAGTTCACTTCCCAGCAGTGACTCAAACAAGTACACAGAAAAACTAACCTAGGATACACAGTTACCTGGTAAAGTGTAAGCAGTTACTTGCTGCTCTCTCACACTTTTAGTGGAGACAAAACCAGGATATTTAGGACCTTCATCTTTCTTTAGGAGCATATAAGTACAAATTGCTAGAAAGTCTTTACCCTCACCTGTATACTTGTATAGCTCAAATAAAGCACACCCAGCCCTGTCCACTCTCCCAATCAGAGATCCTATTCACATTTACTTATTTGTGTGTGTGCGCACATTATCTGTTCATGTGCCATGACATACATGTGAGAGTCAGAGGACAACCTGCCACGATGGCATCTTCTACCAAGTATGTCCTGGGGATTGAACTCAGATCACTAAGATTTGGTGGCAAGACCCCCCCCTTGCTGAACCGTAACTGGGGTGGGGAGTGGGAGCCTCTATTCATCTTTCAGGCTCTCTTCTAATCTAGCTACCTTTTCTAGAAAATTCTCCTAGATAAACCAGTTTTCTAATCAAGGACCTGTATTCCTATACAGATATATCATTCACACTCAAGTCTGCACAGCCTACCCTGTTGAAATATTAGTTACGTTTTGTATCTATGTTGGACAGTCTATTTTGATTTGTTTGTTTGTTTTTTTGAGACAGTAATCCTCTATGCATTCCCTGGCTGTCCTGAAGTCACTATGTAGACTAGGCTGGCCTTAAACTTGCAGAGATCCAAGCACTCACCAGGTACTAGGATTAAAATGTATGCACCAAGCCCAGCTTGTTTGCTTCTTTTAAACTAACCTTTTGAGCAGTGCTAAAGACTTTAAAGAACATTTAAGCCAGGCATGGTGGCACATGTCTAATCCCAGCACTCAGGGAGTTAGAAAAAGGCAGATCTCTGTTAGTTTGAGACCAGCCTGGTCTATAACCAGAGTCCAGGACAGCCAAGGTTACAGAGAGAAACCCTGTATAGAAAAAAAAAAAAAAAATTGGCTGAATTTAGAGTTATTCAGGACACATTCCAGGTTTTTTTTTTTTTTTTTTTTTTTTTGATTCAAATATCCATCACTAGTAAGTTTTTGCTATCACTTTTGAGATAAGCTAAACTTATTGGGCCAAACAGTGCCTAGGAATTTTAAAGAAACTGGCTCTCTACCACTACTGTTCACAGAAAGGCTAGGTTTGAATCATTCCCAGATCCTAATCTGAACATGTAAGGAGCCAAACAGAAACAGAAAAGAACATCTGTCAGTGTTTTACTCATTCTCACATGAACCCACACATATGTTACAAAGGATGTGCTTTAAAAAATTTGTTTCTGAACCAGGTGGTGGTGGCCCATGACTTTAATCCCAGCACTTGGGAGGCAGACACAGCAGATCTCTGTGAGTTCAAGGCCAGCCTGGTCTACAGAGTGAGCTTCAGGACAGCCAGAGTTACACAGAGAAACCCTGACTAGAAAAACCAAAAAAACATGCCAGGAACGGTGGCACATGCCTGTAATCCCGGCACTCAGAAGGCAGAGGCAGGTGGATCTCTGCGAGTTTGTAGGCCAGCCTGATCTACAAAGTGGATCCAGGACAGCCAAGGCTACCCAGAGAAACCCTGTCTCAGAAAAAGAAAAACCAAAAAACAAACAAACAAACAAACAAAAACAAACAAAGTTAGTTTCTCTTTATTGCACAGTTGACAGGTATTAAGGGAATACCAACAGGTGCCACACATTAGGATAAATAAATTCTTAAAACTCTAGTACTAGCACGCAGCCATTAGCTGGGTAACACACTTCTCAGCCCTTTAAAAGCACACAGCTGTCTACTATATGGCTTTCTAAAAGCCAACATTAAGTGGTGAGATTATGTTCCTTTCTAAATGAAACTATTGCCACTTCAGAGTTCCTTAGCTTACAAAAATGTAAAAATAGATTCTGATACACAGTTCAGCCACAAATCCAGTCCCTGGATAACGAAAGGCCCACCCAGGGATAAAATCATTCTAGAAGACCCAAAAAATCCCATGTTCCATCAATGTCGTGGATTTTGTATTTCTTCTAAAAACAATGTATCTAGAATCTCAGTTAAAGAAAAACAAACAAACAAAAACCTCAGAAATAAGTCCCTCAGTTAAATGGTATGAATAAGCCACCAGGAAGGGCATTTATGAAAAACAAAAGTTAAAAGCAAGCCCCAGATGACATGGCCTTTCAATGACTTCAAATTTAATTTTTATACTCTCTCTTCCTCAAGGTCAAGACAAACCTGAGAACTGGGATTGCTGAGGGCACTAAAGGGAAGATGTGTTAATTTAGGAAAGAAATATCCACACAGATTAGATACAAAGAAATGGCAGCCTCTCTTTTTCATGAGACAGGCTACCCTTACTCTCTCCATCTCCATTCAAAACTAACTGAAACTTTAAAATCTGATCAAAGAACATGAACTGTTTAGAAGCCTCAGGCTGCAAAGAATCACTTGTAGATACCCATGGAGGACTTTTCAGTCTGTCTCCAACCTGATGGGATCTGTACAATAAAAATTTAAACCACAGCTTGGAAGAAAAAAATACATAACTATGAGATTTGTCGTTGTTTAGTATGCTCTTGCTTCTCATGCTTGAACCCTAAAATACAGCAAATGTAGCAGCCAACTGAACACTCCCTGGCACACCAGATCGCGAGCAGGAGCGAGGGGCTGCAGCCGAGATGGGTAGTAAAAGCAGCCAGAGATGGCCTGAGGCCAAGGCCACAGGGGCAAGCTTGGCAAGGACAACCTCCTGCCACCTACTCCCCAGTTCCCTCTTCCAGAATGTTGCAAGGCAATTCTTTCTCTACCACTAATCAAAGAAGGTCACGTTTTCAAAGATTTCCATACACTTGGCTTCGAAACTTCCTTGACTACCTGTGGGCGTGGGGCCATCACATCTTTATAACACTTAGGGCTGGCTGTTATTAACAGGAGGTTGTGAACATATTAACAGGAGGGGTTAAGAGGAGGGAGAGGACGGAGAGAGGAGGCGCGGGGGCGGGGGAGCTCGAGCTCACTAATCTTAGATTTTAAGCAAGCCACGTACCAAAGGTGTCCAGAGCATCAGTCCTCGGCTAGGTCTAAATCGCACCTGAACTGGGGAAAAGTAACCCTGCCCACTTCCTCTCATCAATGCCACAAGCGGAGGCAGGACACACCCCCTGCCAACCTACGAGCCTCCATCTGAGCCTGGGCTTCCCCATCCCTTTGGGGTCCACCATTAACCCGAGGAACGCTCCGACAGCCCAGCTCCCTCGTCATCCCCTGCTGACGACCCCACGTCGGCGGTCACAGCCACCGCTGAGGCGACTCCGACTCCTGACTATGTCATCAGAACACCGGGCCCCCAACGCCCTCTGCCTTTTCTCCGCGCCCCGGCGTCCGCAGCGGAGTCCGGGTCCCCGCCTCCGCCCCGCAGCGGACCCTGATCCCCGGGCCCTCGAACCCCCGCGCCAGCCCGCTCCCGGAGCCCCATCCTCCGGGTCCCCGCCTCAGCCCTGACTGGAGCGCCGCTCCTTCCGGCCTAGTCAAGGACACCGCCGCCTCCCCGCACTCGCCGCCCGCCCGCGGAGCCTCGGCGGTCCCGCCCGCGCGGGACCCACTCACCCAAACGCGACCGGGCCCCGAGCGTGGAGAGCAGCGAACCCCGGAGGACAGCGGACAGTGCCTCCCGCCCTCAGCAGCTTTATAGACACCGACCCACCCGACACCGGCACCGCCGGGAGGCGGCAGGGGGCGGGACGGCGGCTCCCTCGGCCAATCACGAGCCCCAGAGTCCCCCCGCAGCGCCCGCCCCCCGGCCCGCTTTCTGCCAATAGGAAGAAAATGAGCGGCGGTGACTCCATAGGGTTTTCCCTCGCGGCCGCGGGGGCGGGGGAAGGGGCGGGGACGAAGTCGGAGGACCTGGGAAGTGGGGTGAGACGGTGACGCGCGGTGGCCCGAGAACTTGCCTGCCAATGACGGGACGGCGAGAGACGGCGAGAGCCAACGGGAGCGGAGTGAGAGGTTCTCTGGCCAATTGAAGGTCAGTGAGAGTAGCTAGGGACCAATGGCGACTTCGCGTCCCACTACTGGGGAGAGATGGTCAAGTGTGGGAGGTGAGCTCGTCCCTGCTTGGGAGACTGTCAGGTTGCCTAGCAACCACAGCTTAGCTTTTCCTGCAAAATATTTGGAATACTTGAATTCGATCTTGACGCTTTCTAGTTTCCAGAGCTGCAAAGTGCGCCTATATTACAAATTATAGCGCAAATAATTCACCCAGAATCTCTAAATCTGTAAGTATTCTAAATGCCCAATTTAAAACCACCTTGACTATTTGAGAAATTGCTGTTGAGACAATAAGTAAACCTAACGTACGATATTTTAGGGATTAGGCGTCAGTGAGGATGGGTCTTGTTCGAGAAGGGAAATTGATACAGTTTAGTGATGCGGGGGGCGGGGGGTAGGCACTTGGCTGACTACTCACCTTATCTCCTGAACTGTGATAGCTACCAAATAAAACTTTTTTTTTTTTTTTTTTTTTCAAAGACAAAGAGGGTATCCTAATTCTCAGCATAGTGAACTCAGGGTAAGAACCATCTTACTCTCCCAGAACACAGGAGCAGTTAAACACTAAAGAATGCTCCTTGAATCTGAAGGATGACAATTACTGCCTTCAGATAGACATAATATAGTTGATATAATACACATAATAAACTTGTCTGTATGAAGTCCAGTACTTATACAATGATTATACACCATAAAAGTATTTTAAAAAGCAAAATAAGAATAAATTCTAGTCTCCTGCTCAAATAGAGAAACCATAACACTTAGCTCTGGTGAGAGTGAATAAGGGAGGCTCAGAATTCCATTACCCATCCAAGAATTGTCAATAAGGGCCATTGATGGCAGTAAATTAATTTATCAAATACATAGTGGTAAGAGCAAGTAGGTAGGCTACCGCATTCAGGACAAATCTGCTATAGGCTTCAGATGCTATGTAATGGATGACATTCTTCATTTGGGTTGGAGAAAGTAGTTACCTGCTCTGTTAAAACATGCCAAAGCTTTTACCTGATAGTCAAAAGAAGGGCAGGGCAGAGATGCAGAGGTGGGCGGTGAGTGGCTATAAAGGGACTAAAGTTAGCTTAAGATCATTTTGGCCCTGGATCTTCAACATTCAAGTCCACATAAACACAAAGGCCTAATCAGCCAGTCTGGAAGATCTTCAGCTGTAGCTCGTTTCATGTGAAACTCTGGTTCACATGACCCAGTAACACATTATCAACAGAAGAGTATCAAAATCTGTTGGCTATGAAACCCACTATGAAGGAATAGCAGGAGGTACTTGGAAAGCAAGGACCATTCAGTAACTGCTATGACTCCATCATTCATATTGCACTCGATATCTATTTTTATCTTAAAATAAACTTTAAAGTTACCGTGCCATAGAAAGAGAAACACATGGCTTGGCTGTGATAAACAGCATTTGGGGGTGGGGGTAAGGAGCTAAATTTCCTGGTATATTGGAATGTTTTGAAAGGTAGGAAGGATAAACACAAGAAAGAAGAGCTTTGTCCTTGAAGAGGGATTACACATCACTCCCGAGTCCAGCATGTGCAGTGGGAAATGATTAGCCAGATGAGCCTAAGGATGAATGTCTTCGACAAGCTGCAAGTCCCACCCACGCACTGCCTTTTTGATCTAAGTAATTTTCAGTTTAGCAAAGTGGTCATGGTGATTATTACAAAGTTAAGCAATGAACAACAAAATAGATTAGTAATTAAATAAATAGCCTCTTTTTTTTTTAATTTTAAATGTAGGAGTGTTCTGTCTGCATGTACACCTACGTGCCAGAAGAGGGCATCAGATTCCAGTATAGATGGTCATGAGCCACCATGTGGTTGCTGGGAATTGAACTCAGGACCTTTCAAAAAGTAGCCACGGTTCTTAACTGGTGAGCCATCTCACCAGCCATAAGTAGCCTCTTAATTGAATTAAAAAAAAAATCTAAGATTTTTATGAAATAGTATAGTAGTTTATACTAGACTAAAAAAAAATAACTAATGTCATACAAGTGATGGCAAGGTATACAAATGAAAGGACAGGCCTGACCTCCTCTCCCCAAAAGTCATCAGTCCCAGGAACTAGGCCATAGGCCACCAATTCCAGGAATAAGAAAACCATAAAATTCTCTACCCAAGGAATAGCCTGGAAGTAACTACAGTAACAGGAAGGTATCTTATCTTACGTTAGCCCACCAACCTAACATTCCTGAGGTCTGCAGATAGCTCACTCGGTATTAGTTATGTTAATTAGCCAATCACTTTGTAACAAGCTTGCCCTTGGAATTCCGGGTTCTTGTTCAAACCCCAAATAAAAACCCTGCCATGTGGCTGCTCAGGGCTCTCGTCTCTGATCCACTGCTTTCGTGATGATGGAGAATAAAGCTCTTTGCTCTTTCATACGTGGTCTGGCTCCTGGTGGTCTTTGAGGACCTTAAGATTTAGGCATAACACATATGACCAAAAAGAATTTTACAGTACCCCACATACTGTGAATCTGAAAACAAATTTGGACTCTTGATTACTTTTCTTTAAGCAATTGTTAAGACTAGAATAAAAAATAAATTAAAGGCACAGTTTTGCTAGCATATTTGGGGGGTTGTTTTCTTGTGAGATTTTTTTTAATTTTCTGTCTTTTTTTTTTAACAAATACAAATAAAGTCTAACTCAAAAAAAGAGAAATCTAACAGCTCAACAAAAGTTCTTAGTTGCATTCTAGATATTGAAAGGCCATGTCACAATTTAAAATCCAATGGTAAAAACAGAGGCTTAGAACTGTTTGGTAATCACAAGTCAAAAGAACAAAGTTTTCGAAACACTTTTTATTCTTTTAAGATTTTAAGTTTTCTGAGCCACATGTTTTGACAGAGCATAGGAAGACTGCTATCCTGGTTAAGACTTGTTAAAATATATGCTCTGTTAAAATGTCTTAGAACTCAGTGGCGTACATTGTTGGTCAGACACTTTAGAAGCCACTTATCAAATGAAGTATAATCTGTTGTAGTGCCCTACTTTGGAAGGAAAATGAAGCTTGCCAAGAAGCCAGAAGATATCATGATAATGTTCAGTATTATAAATTCACCCATTGAGCAAACATTTACTCTTTACTGCTTCTGTAGTAGAAACTGCAGAAGATCTATGCTGTTAACAAGGCAAATACTAACTACATGAGATGCTGTTACAGTCATTCCAGATGTTAACCAGATCTTGTGGTACACACACACACAAACACAGAGGGGATGGAGTGTGCTGGTTAAATATCTCGATCATTTAAAATTGGTTATATATTGTAAGGATAACATTTTGGTCATCTTGGGTTAAATAAATGTATTATGTTTAATTTTGCTGGTTTCATTTTAATTTTTAGTGTGGTTACCACAACAGTGAAATTATGCCTATAGCTTCTGTTTGTGGCTCTACACGTATTCTAAACAACAGAAAAAATAATTGGAAAATACAGACTCTGTCCCCAAAGACTATGTAAGGGTAGAAGTTGGGGAAAGAGAGAAAACAGAGCAGTAGCTGGGTTTCAATCTACAATACAACTGCAAAATGTTAACAGTGACTCTTCAGAAGTCTGAGCTTTATAGTTTCTACCTCAGGTAATGTGTAGTGAAGAGTAGAGTCTTCAGGTTCACCAATTACAGGTACTTCTTTCTTGTCTGGTTCATACACCTTTATTTAAGAATGTAGTCAGTTGAATAATTCTACATTAGGGCTTTTTCTTGAGCTCTCTACTTGGAAAGATGGCGTCTAGGTTTTATGAAGCTTTCTGGTGAATGTTTCATCAGTAGAGGGGCTCAGTCTCATGAGTTTGTGTATTGGCTCTGCATCCTAATGCATGAAATTCTAAGACTCACCACATCTACCATTTGCTGCCAGTAATCTCATCAGCCCCACCACAGCACTCAGCTGCACAGTCTCTCAGTTTCTTTTATCTAAAAACCTCTCAATCTCATCAACTAGAATTTCTGCTCAGGGTTTCCTAAAGAGCTTCTAGAGTCAGTCCTTCCAGATTACCCAACCTGAGGGAGCTCTAGGTTTACTTATTACCTGATGGCCTAATAGTTCTGGTCTATTGTTAACATCCAAAGTAGGGTCAAGGTTTCTAGGGAGATAGTCTCTTTTCCACAGGCCCTTAGAGACTTCTTAATGGGAAGTGAGCTGAAAACCCCTTGACCTGGGCATGCCCACCAACAGCTCAGTTTTGTTTCTAACACTACTTACTTCTTTCTAGGGTGTTATAATTTGTCCTTAATCTTTACAGGTTGCCCTTGAAAGCCTTGCTACCATAGCAGAGTGCATGAAAGGTACCTTTGAAATAGGGCAATTCTCAATAACTGTATAGCTCAAATTCTGCTCAAAGAAGCATGCCCAGAGGACAACAGAAGTTCAAAGAAAGAGTCTTTAACCCAGCTGGATAGTTAAGGCTTTCCAGAACAGATGCTACTCATTACTTATCACATTCCTAAATCTTTACCAAGGACTGGTGTGTGCCAAGTTCAGGAGTTTCATATAGTAAACAAGAAAAATGGAGTGTCTGACTTTATCCAGGTTAGTGAGTGAAGACAGAACATTATGTGAGAAACAGAGTAATGAGCTGAGTTATCTTCCAGTGATACACTGAAGAAAAGAATACACAGCAATAAAACAAAAGATGACTGTAAAGTGAAGACATACAGGAAATGGTTAGGGAAGGTCTCTCTGAAATAGTGACACTTAAGCTGAGTCTTGAGGGATGACAAGTTGCCAGTTTCTATAAAGCTATAGTGACAGAGTGATGGCAAGAGAGGGTTCAGCATAAGCTAAGGCCCTGAGGCAGGCAGCAAACTAAAGCCGTTTTGGAAAACAAGTTTTCCACACAGTTGCTAGGGTAGAGAGCAGGACAAAGAGGAAGAGAGGGTGTTCATTTCAGGGAAAGGTTCCAAAAATGGCAGACTGTACTGAACTGAACTGAAATTTAAGCCAAGGTAATAAAGTGAATCAAAGGTGCAATGAGTAATGGTGAATTCTCTGTTCTATTGGGTCTGTTGTGGAGAAGCATGTTGGACAGGATGCGTTTCCTCCTCTATATCACTGAGAAGAAAAGGAGCTCTGTATTTTGTCCTCCCCATACTGTACTCCTGATAGTACTCAGCTTTGTCAGTATTGGTGTTTGCTGAGTGCCTACTATCTCCCAGAGATTATAACAAGTGCCTTATATAATTTGGTTCTCCCATTTAACCCCAATGATACCCAAGCCCATGTCCCTTCCACCCTTTTTTAAAAACAAAATTACAGTTTTGCCCAAAGATAAGGGAGTGTGAGTGGGAATGATAGCCAATGAATAAGGGAATAATTTCTAGTGTGAGGCCTCAGAAGACTGCGTTTCTTACTTGGGATAATCTTATCATGTAGACAGACAGAATTTATGTCTTGGGCTTAGAAGACTTTATTACCATCTTGCAAAGAGCATGTCAATCTCAGAGAGACATATATTATCCAAAATAATGATTTATAAAATCAAAATGCCATTTTACTGTTTAGAGAACAAAAGAAAAACAACAAAGTCTACATGGCTCACTTTCTAGGCTCACCGTTAAAGTCAGAAAATTACCAAGATACTGGTTAGACATAAAATTGAAAAAGGAGTTAGAGCTCATTTAAGCTATTGGGTTGAGATAACAAAATGCATTCATTTTTCAATACAATCATTTTCCCAATGGAGTAGAACTATATCAGGGCCATAAAGCTACCAACTCTGACAATGCCACTTTAAGGCTAGCTTTACAATGAATTTAGAACACCTGACATTCACTGAGAATTACTTTTCTTCTGTGAACCATTTTTAAAAAATATTTATTCAATTTACATCTCAATCATAGTCCCCTCCTTCCTCTCCTTCTGTCACACCCTTCTTCCCTCTTCCCCAATCCTTCCTCCCCTATTCCTCAGATAAGGGGAGCCCCAACCTACCACCCATCCACCCCAGCTCATTGAGTCCATCAGGACTGAGAGTATTCTCTTCTCCTGTGGCCTGTTAAGGTAGCTTTGCCAGGGGGGAGTGACCAGAAAGCAGACAACAGAGTCCATGTCAGAAACTGCGCCTGCTCTCCTTACTAGGAAACCTGCATGAAGCCCAAACTACCCCTCAGCTACAGCTGTGTAGGGGGCCCAGGTCCAGTATATGCCTGGTGCTCTGTTGATGCTACAGTCTGCAAGCCCCTCTGGGCCCTGGGTAGTAGGCTCTTCTTGTGGAGCTCCTGGCACCTCCATATCCTTCTATCCTTCCTTTCACTTTTTGTGTACTGTATTTAACAGGCCACTGTCAGCATTTATAGCTATGACTTCCTTTAAAATAGTTTGTGACCAAACTTCTGTGTATCTAACCTAATTCTCTAAATCATGTATCATTATCAGTCATGTTGATTTAATTGTAATGCCTGGGTAACTTTTGGCTTCTTCAAAGTGACTCTTTATGGCTCTGCTGTAGTATGTGTCAATGTCATCTTTATGATGATCAAGTTTCCAAGTCCTTGAGAGGCACCCCACTTGTAGATTTTACGTTCAGAAATCCATATACTGCACTTGCTGTATTAGTTATTTTTATTCCTCACTGTGACAAAATATCTGACAAAGCAGGTCAGGTATTAAAGAAGGAAGGGTTTGTTTTGGATCACATCTAAGTAAGTGACAAGTTCATCATGGTGAGGATGATAAGGATGAAAGGAGGGTGAGGTGGTTTATCACACTGTGTCTGCAGTCAGGAAGCAGAAAACAAACAGACCATAAGGCCAGGCTATAAAATCTCAAAGCTCATAGCCAGTGGCCCTTTCTTTCAGTGAAGCTCTACCTAATAAAGTCATCGGAGCATCCACAACAACATGCAGCTTGGGACTAAGTAAGTGTCTGAAGCACAATACTATCCCTTACTTGTGATCTGTGGAAGGAATACATTAGGACAGTAGCCAGCCCCGAGGGGCTTCACTTAAACAGTGTGCTTTCAAATGAGGTCATCCTATGGTAGTCACAGAACACAAGCGTGAATGTTGAGACTAAAGGCCGAGAAATAAGACATTAAGGACCTTAAAAGAACAAGCGTGAGGCAAGATACTTTCTGTAGTGATCTAGCTGACATGACCCTTGACACTCATTCCAAATCCTATGGGATAAACAAACCCATTCATATACTCAACTACCCTTTCAATGCTGACTGGCCACTACCCTCTAGACTATTTCTTAATTGAGATTAGATATTTTAATTGTTTTTGAGAAACTCCAGGGTACCTTACCCGTAGCTATGACCCATCTTGATCTATCTTAGCATATAAACTGTGCTGATTTGAATGAGAATAGCTTTTAAAGGCTTGTATTTGAATGAAGGATTAGGAGATGTGACCTTGTTTGAGATTTATCAATGGGAGTTGGCTTTGAGGTTTCAAAAGCTCTTGCTAAGCCAAACCTCTCTCTCTCTCTCTCTCTCTCTCCTCTTTCTTCCTCCCACCCCTTTCTCTCTCCCCCACATCTCTACTGCCTTGTTCCCTGCCATGATGGGGATGAATTCACCCTCTCAATCTGTAAGCAAGCCCTCAATTAAATGTTTTCTTTTATAACTTGCTTTGATTATGGTATCTCTTCCCAGCAATAAGAAAGTAACTAAAATATAAGCCCTTCCACTTACCTTGGGAGATAGGTGTTAGCCTGCCATGTGGCTATCCACAGAACACCGATAATTGGCTTTGTCTGCCTCTTCTTGCAGTCCCTCTTTTTCCTTTTGATAGCCAATTCTAGTACAATGTGTTCTCCCAAAACACCTTCAGAAGACTTTTGAAATAGTAAAGGAATCCTTTTTATTATCAAACAACCATTTACTTAACTACACAAGGAAAGGGATGAAGTGCAAGTGTCACTCCCTCTGGGAGGGGTACTGTACTCCCAGGACAGGGTACTTCCTCCCACTCTATAGGAGAAGGTGGTGATATTTCCCTGTATATTCACCAGGTCAAATCAAGGTGTGGGGTGTTAACAAAAGGGGAAGTTGACATTTTTCTCCCCAATTGACTACCTACTGAGCTGCAGGGTCTATAGGACAGTCCCACTACTTCCTCTGGAGTACCATGGCACTAAAAGCCAAATCTTTGCACATATAAACTCACAGCTTCTGTAACAGCATGAACAAGCCCAAGCCAGGCCGGATGCCAGCATGGAGACAGAAGTTGGGCCGACAATCTCACACCCAGCTCAGGAGCTATTCGCAATTGTTAGCTACTAAGAAGGAAGAGTTTTCTCTAAGAGTGTAGCCCCTGATAAATTGGCCACACATTGCTGTTTGTACGCTACAAACTGGCCTGCATAGAAGCAGCGAAAGGACACAAAGATGGGTATTGTTAGGCCCAGCAAGAGCCTAAATATAAGAAGGTATGAAGAGAACTCAGGAAACTAATCATCCATCGATGGAAAAACACAAGAGACTCTTCTTAACCATTGTACAATGGGGTCACCCCTGCTGGTCAGCTAGGAGTGGCACCGGGAGACAAAGAGCTTAGGTTTTTAAAAGACACAAGGCGGGAATCTCCTGGGGTTGACTTCTTGGCAAGTTAGGATTGGATGAAGTGTCTAACTTTTAAAATAATTGGTTAGTTCTGGTCACCCTTAGGTCCAGTCAGCCCTGGTAGTCCTGGGTTCTATAAGAAAGCAGGCTGAACAAGCCATATGAAACAAGCCAGTAAGCAGCCCCCCTCCATGACCTCTGCATCAGCTACTGCCTCCAGGATCCTGCTCTGTTTGTGTTCCTGTGCGGTGGAAGTGTAAGAGGAAGAAATGACCCCCACCCCCAAAAACTTGTTTTTTGTTATGGTGTTTCATCACAGCAATAGAAACCCTAACTAAGACACCATCTCCTCAACAATTGTACCAAAAGACTAGAAGAACAAGGGTCAAACATCCTTCTCTAACTCCCTTTGGCAGAACAAGGAAACTCCTCGTTGACTTTTGCAGACGTCACATTGGGCAAAAGTGCATCATGTGTCCCTTCCTGAATACACCACAAGGGGTGTGATTAGCCTCAGCTTTTCCTTAAAATGCTCATGATTTTGCTTACAAAGAAAAAGGCGTAAGTGGCCGAGGGGCAACCAACACTGTGTAATGTGGAGGATTCCCAGCAAGGGAGTTCCTCCTGCCAGTTCACACTAGCAGCCTGCTTCCTGTGTGTGGAAGTCTGTCTATGCCTGGAGGCTCCCTGGAGGTTGAACAATCAAAGGAGTCTCTGAAAGGAATGGGGTTTTATTACGGCCCCTCCAGAAACCTCTCCAGGACACTGGGGCAGCAGTTTGCATCACCAGTTCTGGACACAACCGAGATCGTTCAGCTACGAGAAAACATTCCTAGCCTGCCTTGCTTCTCAGCAGCAGAGGCTGGCCTGGGAGTGTCTGACCCTCTGCATCCCTGGATTTCGCTCAGCCTGTGGAATGATATGAGAGAGAGATTGTTTGTTGTTCTCATCTGCTGCTTGTAGGAAGAAGAGACCCAAAACCATTCTGGACTAGGGGGAAAGCTCAGCAGGTAAAAACAAGTGTGAGGACCCGAGTGGAGATCCCCAGATTTCACAAAAGCCCTAAGCAGGAGCCAGGTCTGTAAGCTCAGCACTTCCACACTGAGATGGGAGGCAGAGGCAGGAGGATCCCAGATATCCTGGCACAAGAAGTGGTGAATAACAAGAGACCCTGCCTCAAACAAGGAGGTAGACAAGGACATGCAGCTGTCCTGTGACCTCTAGGTGTATGCATGCAGTGTGCCTGAATTCACACAAGAGAGAGAGAGACAGACAGACAGACAGACATAACAGATTGAAAAAACATTCCTGGGAAATTCTCTAAATGTAAGGAATAGAGATAATCACAAACTATGTATGTCTGGCTTTCCTGCAAATAGCCCAGTGTTTTATGAATAAAATAGGTCATGCCTAAGCACACGAAACTTCCTTCTGTAAGACATTCATGATCACCAGAAAGATGGCACAGCTTCTCTTTTTAAATAATCAGGAAGTTAATACAGCAATTTTTGTTTCATTCTAAATTTATGAATCAAGTACAAAAAAAAAAAACTTAAACCAAAAAAAATTTTTTTTAAGTCCTCACACTTACTATATACTTTAAAAAGAAGTGAAAATGTATGATTTGGAATATTTTTCTCAGCTGACAATGAATTTCAAGCCAGTATTAAAAGATGGCAACCAAACTTTCATTTTCCCCTTCTTTTCCTATTATGTGTCCAATTGTATGAACTATATATTGATAACTAGTTGAGCATATTAGGCCGTGACTGTTCTTAGTCTTAACTTGTGCTAGATTTGGTAGTCATTGTGAGACTGAGGTTCCACTGGAATATGAAAATAATTACTATTTTAAAGTGTTAAAGTGTGTTGTGCTAGAGCCATGGAAACATGATGTCCACCTTTTTTGTCCTCAATAAGGGCAGCACATTCTAAATCCTGACAAAACATACTTGCTTATATCAAAGACATCTTCAATAAGCACTTATTGGTGTTTCTTTTGTTTATTAACACTCTGCATGATAACCACTATTTCATCTTCATGTATAAAATTAAAATACAAAAAAAGGAAAGTTTGAAAGCTGTGACAGTACACAGCAGTTTTGTGTGCTGTTAGTTTATACTCTCTCAGGCAAGCACATATGAAACCAACATTCTGATTGCATCATAATGAGGATCATAAACTTGACTGATGAGCATTTACTTCTGAGCCTGCTTAGTAAAAGTTGGCTACTCAGCACACAGGTGAATCTTCACCTGTGATCACTTTCTCAGAAAGTGAAGTCTGCTCAGCAAGGCTTCACAGGGCAAGATACTCATCTGTCTCTTCCACCACACCTTTTCCCAGGGACCAACTATGTTCTTTATAGGTTGTAACAGAATAGTGGTAAGAGCACAGAAGAACTGTGCTTAAATCTCAGCTCTGTCACTTATGTGGGCAAGTAACTTGAATTTTTTGAGGTCCAGTTCTTCAGTGGAAAATTGAGAATGGTATCTATTTGGAAGTTAGCAAATATTATAACCTACCTATTATAATACCTAGAAATTACTAGGTATTCAATAGATGATAGGGTAGCTGTTACTGAAATGTTGACAAATGATTAGCTGAGTTAGAGTCCTTTTGAAGGACAGGCATTCCATTGAATTTACTTCTATTGCCCAGACTGGAAAGGAGGAAGAATATGGCATATGACTTAATTTTTATGTATCAGCTTCTCATTTCCCTATTCTCGATATTTACTCTTGCTTTTTGGTATTGGCGATTGAATTTACAGCCTGTTATTTTACATTCATCTCAGCCTTCTTGCAGTCTGGTTAACTCCAGAGTTTAACTAAATCCAAAGTCCAGCTAACTCTAGTACTTTAACCAGGCTTGGTCATTTTCCCTCGTGTTTGCTCTAGTTCAGTCTGTCTCAGGGTTCTCCACTTGCTGTTCTTCCTTCAACTCTCAAAGCTCAGATGACTGATACGTTCATAACTCAGTTCTACTGCCACAAGAAACAGATGTTCTCTGAAGCATCAGATCACTTTTCTGGTTGCCATGATCAAAATAGCTAACAAGAATCATTTTGCAGAGTTTATTCAGCTTCAGTTCAAGAGGCTACATCCCACCCTCATCAGGGACGCATCAGGTGGCTCCTCACATTGCAGCTGCAGCCTGGAAGCAGAGAGTTCTTGGGAAGTGAGGTCAAGCTCTGAGCTCTCAGATCTCCCTTCGTGAGCTAATTCTTCCCACAAGGTTCCACATCCTAACAGTTCCTCAGTCTTCTAAAACATCACCCCACCCCACCCCCCTGCCCAGTTAGGGACCAACTGTTTAAACATCTGAGCCTATGGCGGATATGTTGCATTAAAACCACACAGTCATCTCTATGTAACTCTATCTGCTTCCTTAACGTAACTATTATAATTGCCCTGAGTTTTCTGTATGTTTTTCAAGATCAGCTCACTCACAAAGGCAGGGCAGGCAGGAGTGTAGAGGAAATTTAATTTAGAATATGGCTGCTCTGGCAAGAGATCACTTTCAAAGACCTTCTAGTCTTTGTGATCTGGCTGCAATACAGACACACCTTTAATACCTGGAGACAGGCGAACAGATCTCTGAGTTCAAGGCTAGCCTGGTACAGAACAAATTCAAAGTAGAGAAAAGCTTAGGTCCAGGCACAGTGGTACATGCTTTTAATCCCAGCACTCAGGAGACAGAGGCATGCAGATCTCTTTAGTTCTATTCAATGTTGTTCAGGCAGTTCTGCTGAGAGTGAGTTGAGAGGCATTGCTGTGGTATGAGTTCATGGCCATTCAGTTTGTGGAATTCAGAGGCAGTTACACTGGGAGAGTTTTATAGAGACATGTCGAAGAGAGAACAAACTAGACACAGATAAAGACAGAAGGAGCCAGAAAAATAGAGCATATTGCCAAAGTTAGTATGAGGCCAAGCAGAGCAATTCAGAGGCCCAGAGAAAAGCCAGATTGAATCAGTCAGCTGGGAGAGGAGTTTGAGCCAGAACAACTGAGTTGAACCAGCAAGCCAGAGTTCAGAAAGAGCTAGAAAAGGTGAGCTTATTCATTTTTAAGTCTCAGAGGCTGAAAACATTCTAGGCCTAGATTAAATTGTAGGAAGACTAGAAGCTTCCAGGATTAGGCCTAGGTTAGCAGAGAAAGGCAGTAAGACTCTAAGACAACAATAAAAGATACAAGTGAATAAAAGATACTGTTACATGGGGACCTTTAAAAGATTCCCAAATTATAAGGCAACAAATCCATAACCAACATACCTAGATGTTGCTTTGAATATATTAGATGGGATATCAACTTAATGTTTTTTCTGGCACTACCAACTGCTTTGAAACTCCTAAATAATATAGTAGTGGATTTTTGTTTTCACCCAAAGGTTCCTGAAAACCGGGAGGCAAATTTTTACATTCTCTGTTGTGCTCATAGGAACACTGAGAAACTCTTTTTAGATAACTTGTCATGTATCCAATGATGCTGGTATGATCTGTTAGGTTTTTACCACTTTAAAATTTGTCATTCTTCCACTGTTTTAGGCTTTCTATCCTTATAGACTTCTGCATTTTTAGAAAGTACAGGTAGCAGCATTACAGTTGATTTTTACAAGGGAACACGTGTCGTTATTTTACTGGGGCCAAGTCCCCGGGTCCAAAGAGAGTAGAAATGAGACTGGCCAGGTGAAGCTTTTACCAGGACTCAATCCAATGGAGATACAGCTTGAATCAGGTGGTGGTTCCCTGGAAAAGAGGAACAGGGAAATAGATATAAGAGAAGTTGCTGCCCAAAGTTCCCATCTAGAACCTTCATTAAGACAAAGGGTCTAGACACAAAGGGTTGTCAGCCTCTGTAATCAGTGGTAGGCAGCTCACTGGTCAGCTTTGACTTGACACCTTTGTCTTCATGGAATACATGTCAATCATCGCTGAGCAGGAAGAAATCCTCCTCACCCACTCATCTCTGAAGCACTTCTCTTTCAAGTAGTTCAGGGCTCAGCTAGCAAACAGAAACAACAAAAAAACAATAAAAGGTGTTAATTCTGCAGAAGACCAGCATGCTGCGGCCACCCAGACAGAATGGCAACCCTAGACAAAGGTATAACAGGCCTTTTTATGGGAAGCTAGGGGAATTTCAGGGACAGTTAGGTCATCTTTACTGTGATTGGCACAGGTCAAAAGCAAGGGTATGAGTGCTTTGATCATTGGCTAGGGCTAGTTAGGGCTTGATTAGGGGCGGGGTGGAGGGTTCTCTAAACTGGTTCAAACCAGCCCAAACTGGTGGGTGCCAGGGAAGTTACAGGGGTCAACTCCTGACTAGCTTGCAACTAGGTGGTCAGTATGAATTCCTGAAGATATGGCTGCCCAGCACAGATGCCCACCCTGAGATTAGACACCTTCCCATTTGTGGTTACCTCCAAGCTATTCCTAGGGTAGGGAATTTTACGGTCTTGTTCCTAGAATTGGTGACCTATGTCCTAATTCCTGGACTGATGACTTTGGCAGGGGTGGAGGGTGGGTGGGGTGGGTGGGGGTTGGTATCAGGCCTGATCCTCTCACAAGTACAAAGCATGAAGTCTTCAATTTTCCCAAAATGACTCTGAGGCCACACTGCAATAGTTAACAGGTACTCAAGTGCAGGGAATCTAAGTCTCTTGTCACATCTTGTATAGAACACTGGTGGTTGTTGTTTTTAGTGTATATTAAATTCACACCACAACTCTTTACTTCAGTTTTTTTTTTCCCCATCTCTATTTTTGGATAAACAAGTCAAAGGTCACTGCAGAGATCGTAATCAAGGTCTGTTTGGCCACAACAACCTAGTAATTTTTCTGTCTGACCGTGCTGCACAAATAAAAATTCAAATATCAACATTAGCTTTAAATGTATTGTGTGGTGCTGGGGAAAGGGCCCAGTAGATAAAGTACTTGTACAAGCATGAGGGCCAGAATTCAGATTCTCAGTACCCATGTAAAAGCCAGGCAAGTGTAATTCCAGTTCTTGGAAGGTGGAGGGGGGGGATTCCTGGCCCAAGCTAGCTGGACTAGCCAAATCAGTGAGCTCTGGGTTCTGCAAGAGAGCCTGCCCCAGTAAACAAAATGGAGAGTGACTGATAAAGACACCTGATGTCACCCTTTGACATCCCCCCACACTTTATTTAATTACATTTCTTATGTTACTTGTAGTTTGAGTACATTTTGGAAAATATAGACCCCATAGTTCACATTTTTTAACATATAAAACAAATCCACAAAAAAATAAATAAATAAAAAATTAAAAAAATCCACATGTTGTAGGTTGTGTGTGTGTGTGTTTTAAATAGTAGCTGCCAATGCAACTACACTCAAGCACACCCATAGTTTATAGTAGTTCTACAGACGTCATTAATATAGTTAATATATGCCATTTACTATGTCTTTATTAGCTCTGATTTCTCAGATAGAAATATGAAAGAATTTTCCTCATTTTGAGACTTGATTAAGGTAAATGCTGCTTCTCCTTTTATATCTGAAAACTAAGTTGAGCCCATTTTTGGAATGAGAAGCTATTTCTAACATTAAAGATTGTTATGTAAGTATGAAGTGGTTCACTTAATTAACGTAAGACTTGCTCTAGCATGTCCTTACAAAAAACAAGAACCTGGAAACCATTATCTGTGACCCATGTTGTTTGGATACCGAAAAAAAAAAAATCTATGCAGCCAGTAAGACTTGCTCTAACTGTGCAGGGTATGAATACAATCATTAAAAAAAAAAATTCCAGTCTACTTTGTAAATAAATTTTCCTTTATTCAAAAGAAGCAGAATACAAGTCTGTGTTTCCTATATGAATAGTTTAAGAATTCAGTCCAAGGCAAGGCATTCTGTTTTCCAAATAAGAGGGAAAGAAGGAAACAGGGAGGGAGAGAAGAAAGGAGGGAGACAGGTCAGGGAGAGAATAACTTTCTATCTCTGGGAAGAAAAGAGATTAAAAAAATAATTTCAAGGCTCTGTGGTGGTGGTGCGCAGCTTTAATCCCAGCACACTGGAGGCAGGGGCAGGCAAATCTCTCTGAGTTCAATACCAGCCTGGTCTACAGAGCAAGTTCCAGGATGGCCAGGGCTACACAGAGAAACCCTGTCTCAAAAAACAAGTAATAATAATTTAGTTCTTGGCCTTGAAACTCCTGTACCACAAAAGTGAAGAAGAGGAAGCACATGCACAGCCAAAAGTGCCTGAGAAGACAGATGAGTCAGAGGCCATATCAACTGGCTTATGCAGCTATTGAGGCAAAGAAGTGGAAATATGGGACCCTGGAGGCCAGTACACTGGAGGCCAGGATGCTGTTATAATCTGTTGGACTGTGTTTCTGCTGTTAATATGTCTCCATGATACACCTTCACCACCAGACTGCTAAGACCTCCTCTATGAGACTGCCTTGCTTACAACCCAGACAGTCCCCACTGGCCCTCTGCCCTGGACCTGTGCCATTCTGGACTAGTTCTCACTTGTTTATTCTCACAGGTTCTCTACAAGTGTAACTTGTATACAATAAATAATCCTTTTGTTGTCACAGCCAAAGAATAAAAAGTAAGAAAAAAATAATTTCATAAAAATCTTATAGACTTTCCTAAACATTCCAATATTTTGTAACTTAGAATAACAGTAAAGTAGTATTCCTGGATGTGGGAAATGAATAACAATTTTCTATAAAAGCAAAAATGGGAGGGAATGTGTATTGTGTAGGTTATTGTTTTAGTCTTTCTTCTGTTGCCCAAGCATAATATCTGAGACTGGGTGACTGGGTGCTTTCGTTAATATTTATTTAAAAATGATGCCACACACAGATATTATACGAAAGAGATTTATTGGATGGAGGTGGAGAGATAGAGAGGAAAAGGAGAGAGAGAGAGACATGGTGGGCCGTGCCCCTCCCACTCCCCCCCCTCCCCGAAAGAAAGGTGAAAACAGCAAGAGAGGAGAGTAAGAGACAGACAGGGTGGCAGGTTGGTCCTTTTATAGCTTGTGCTTGCTCAACTGAACAGCACCTGCCACACACCTGGTGGGCTACACATGATGACATCATAGGTTACTAGGCAACCCAAAAGCAGACTACCTATATGTTAACAGTTTTAGTTTTATTTCCTCTTGCTGTGATAAAATACCCTGACAAAAGCAACTTAAAGAAGAAAGGTTTTATTTGGTTCACAACTGCAGATTGTAGTTTATTACTGTGGGACAGTAATAAACAGTAAAGGCAGCAGGACTTGAAGCAACTAGTCTTGTCCACAGTTAAGAGCAGAGACATAGTGAATGCAGTCATGTTTGTACTCAGCTTACTTTCTCTACTCTGACTTTGTTCGGGATCCCCTGCCGAGGGAATGGTACCACCCACAGTTGGCATGTCTTACCACCTCAGTTAGCTTAATCAAGACAACCCCCTTAGCCTGGTGTAATGGTGCACAGGCCTTGGAAAGCAGGGCAGGGGGAGCTACATAGAGACTGTCACATCAGCCAAGACAACAGAGTACGACCCTAATGAGGAAAAAATCCCCAATATGGATGCCCAGAGGATAATGCAATGTAAACAATCCCATACTGAGACTCTTTTCCCAGGCAATTTTAGATGGTGTCAAAGTTGCACCAGGGGGACTGCTCTGAGGTAGAGGTGCTTATATGTAGCCTAGCAACCTGAGCTCAGTCACTGGATCCCACAAGGTGGCAGGAGATAACTGGGTCTTCAGAATTGTCCTCTGCCCTCCACATGCTGTGGCACAAGTAAAAAGTGAGCTGGAGCAAGCATAAGCATACACACACACCAAGTTTAAAGTTAGATAGTGTCAAGTTGACAAAACTAACTTGTTGTTTATTAATATTTAATGTTGGTTTATCTTTTAGTTAATCAGTGGTTATAGCTGTATACCCAAATCACCACACAGAGACTAGGATTTATTTAATTAACCTAGAGCACAATTGCTGGTCAGTAGTTACTCCATCCTAAGCCTCCAAGCCCACATAGTTTCCTACAATTCAGATTTCACCCATTATACTTGCTTTTAGTCTGGTTCATCCCTCCTCATGGTTCCAAGTCTTCTCCTGCCCATCTCTGCTCTCCAACCTCCCACTCGCTTCCTTCTCCTCCCCTCCAAACTAGGATGTCCCACCCTATTCTTACCATTGTTCAGCACTGGCTGGTTGTTTCATTGGCAAAACAGAGAACAAATGGTGGCATGTTTACACAAACTTGAGACAGGTGATGCTTAGAATAAGCATCACAATGCAATGTCCAGATTGAAACCAGATAGTGGGGTAGAGAAATCAGCACTTGAATGAACAAGGGTAAATTGTATACATTCCACAAGAACATTATACCAGCACTAACCATTTACTGGGTAATTTATGAGGAAGAGTGATTTACTTATTATTGTTTTAGAGGCTTAAAAGTTCAACCATAATTCTGACATGCGGTCAGAACCTGTTTGAATGTGGCAGAGGGTATCACGAAGCAAAGGAAGTACACAAGACAGCAAAATCAGGTCAGAATCACTGTTACTAGGTGACTATTCCTGTGATAACTGACCTACTCCCTCTGTAAGAGCTTTAATCTAGTCACTTTTTATTATTCTTATTTTTATATGTATGGTTATTCTGCCTGCACGTATGTCTGTGCACCCATGTATGGCTGCTGGCCACAGAGGACAGAAGAGGTGTTAGCTCCCCTGGTGCTGGAGCTGCAGATGGCTGTGAGCCACTGTGTAGGCACTGGAAATCAAATTTGAGTTCCCTGGAAGAGGAACCAGTGCTCTTAAATCCTGAGTCATCTCTGCAGTCTTATTAATCTAGTCTTGTCTTAAAGGTCCCACTTTTAAAATATTGTAACCACCCTGGCAGGAATGAAGATATTCTAAAGAGATACTTTCTCAAGTCTCCAACCAGAATGACTGTAAATCTGCTGGAAACCACTTGACAGTTTAGGAAATATACAGAGAAATGGGTCAGGGTTTAGTGCTAACAAAGTTTACCCAGACTCTACCACTTAATAGGATCCCAGGCTCTACCACTTAATAGGTTTGCCTCTGAATAAATTGTTTAATCTCTCTATCCTTTGTTTTCTCCCTTTATAACATCTAGGGGAAAATTACTTTTGTGGTTATTATTTTGAGGACAAGTATAAATATTTCTAACATTTCTAGTTTGTTCTATGATCTATGATATTCAAAACAAAGGAGTAATTACTGCTATTTAGAAGGAGTTCATTTTCTGTTTCATGGTACTTAAACAAACAAACAAACCTGTACTGTGTCTAAACTAAGTTTCCTGAGCGTCCATCTGCTCTTCCAACAATGAAGAGCAGTGGTACAAGCTAAGATGTGTACTACCTTTGTCTCCCAACTGGAACGATGCACTTTGTTACTGGTGGCATGTGAGAGGTAGTGCTATGTCCAACTACCTGATCAGGAACTTGGAAGTTAAATTCCTCCTGATTCTCACTTCCCTCCACCTCCCTTTGATGGGCTACATTGTCTCTGTATTCAACCAAATTCTCATGGTGAAATTCTAACTCCCAGTTCCTCAAGGTCTGACTTTATTTGGAAATGGGGTCATTGTAAAATGAAATTGTTGGAGTGGGTCCTAATCCACAACAGGTGGTGGCTGGTGTCCCTATAGAAAAGGGGAAGTTGGGGTACAAAAGCTGACTCTTAGAACAGACAACACAGAGATGTGCTGGGCTGGCTGTATGCTTCCTTGTGGCAGTGATGATTTGGAGGCACAGTGGTGAGTGAGCTGTGAGTTCCATGAGCCACATCCCTCCAGCCCTTTGGAGTACAAATAACGTACCAAGGCCAGACCATGGTAAAGCACTTCCTGGGCCACCCTGTGCTCTGATGTTCCCAGAGCAGGTTTCTCGGCCTTTTGGCAGCAGTATCCAAACTGCTATAACAAATGTGACTTGACTGAAGACATATCCCACCGGGACATCTCCTGACCAGTAGCTTCCATGTAGGAGACTTCCAACCAAGACCAACAGTGTTAGGCCCAGCAAGAGCCTAAATATAAGAAGGTATGAAGAGAACTCAGGAAACTAATCATCCATCGATGCAAAAACGCAAGAGACTCTTCTTGACTATTGTACAATGGGGTCACCCCTGCTGGTCAGCTAGGAGTGGCCCTGAGAGACAAAGACCTTGGGTTTTTAAAAGACACAAGGCGGGAATCTCCTGGGGTTGACTTCTTGGCGATTTAGGGTTAGAGGAAGTGTTTAACTCTTAAAATAATTGGTCAGTTCTGGTCACCCTTAGGTCCAGTCAGCCCTATCGTAAATATCTAATGGTCAAGTCAGTTTGGAATTTCCTGCCATCCACACTTAAATGTGGGAGGGTGATTAACTCATCCCATGTCTGTTCTGAGGAGTGGGGGTTACAGGCTTTGGATCAAAGGTCAGGAGAAGGATTGGGGCCATTTGGCCCAGTTTCCAAACAAAGCCCATCTCACCGGCGCCAGCCGGTGATTTTTTTCTCCATTTAGTAGAGATCTCTGCTTGTTCTCTTCCTTATCTCTGCCCTCACAGATAGCTAATGTCAGGAACTTTTACATTCCTTGGTTCTCTGGAGAAGCACTAAGAGGCTTTAATTAACATGGGCCTAAAACTTGCAAATATAAGTTATAAGGCAATTAAAAGAAACATAGGTTACAAAGTTAGTCTGATTCTTTCAACAGTATGCTCCACTGGATGGACTGGTTACTCACAACCAACACTGCTCACTCATTATACATTCAGAATCAGACTGCAGTCATCTTTACCTGGAACACCAGGAGCACAGACATATGGCCTGGCTGGTAGTGGCAGGTGGTGGAGAAAGTTATATCTTTACTGGGTGTGTTTTTACAAAGTGTTAGACACAAACTCTCCAGGAATTCTGAGTCCCCAAAGCTGTCTAGGAATTTGGTCTTACCTAGTTCAAAAGCAAGGTGATGAACACAAGATCTCTGAAAACCTTCTGTCTCTGACCTTAAGACCTATAAAGGTCTCTAGTGATTTTGTCATTCCTCACTGGATAATCTCCCTATCTTAAGGTCAGCTGATCTGTGACTTTCGTTATTACAGCAAATGCCTTCATTACCTTGGTTATGCTTAATATGCTTGAGACGTTGGTTATGTGTCTACCAGGGTGAGAAATATTGGGGTCACGTTAAACATCCTTCAGTTAAACTGGCTTTCTATTTTAAAAATCTGCTTTAGATTTAAGGCTGGTTGTTTATAATTGGAGATGTCCCTCTGCTCAAGGGACATCTGGTAACATCTGGAGACATTTGGATGACACCTAGTCTGTCACTGAGCCAGAGGTGCTGCACAAATGGAAGAATGCAACCTCCCCACAGTGGCTATGAACTCAGTTATGTATACTCTTAGAACTATGAACAGCTTCCCACATACAAAGGGAGAATTCCCTGTAGTCTTTTTGACCAGCCCTGAGACTTCAAGTGAGTGACTCACCAAAACAAGAAAGAAGGGATCTATATAAGAAGAGTCCCTGAGCAAAGAATGATCCAGCCCAAGTTGTCAGAATTGTCAGGACTGGGAACCTGTAATAGAGCAAGCATGAAGACATTGTTATACTATGAAATTGTAGTATCCAATCTCTTATGTATAAATAAGTGTTCAAGTATAGCTTGCAGAGTATGGAAAGAGAGTCAGAAAAAGAGGAAGGGTCAGTGCACTAATGGATGGGAGGGAGTTATACCAGTCAAGGTTTACAAATAATAGCCAAGAAACTGGTGAGTTAGGATGAGGAGAGAGAAAGGAAGGGACATAGGAATAATAGGAGGCAATAGATGGTTGCCTAACATGCACAAACAAATGACACTTTGAGTACTTCATTTGAAATTATGGTACTAACTCGCTAAAAGAACTAAAATTTGCTGGGATGGTGGCACACGTTTGTGATCCTAGCACTCAGGGAGGCAGAGGCAGGCAGATGTCTTCAAATTTGAGGCCAGCCTGGTCTACAAAGTGAGTCCAGGACAACTAGGGCTACACAGAGAAATCCTGTCTCAAACAAACAAACAAATGAACAAAAACAAAAAAAAAGAACTAAAACTTCTAAACAAGCCTCAAAGACATTAATCAAGGAATTAAGTCTTGAAATAAGAAGAATAGAATACAAAAAATTGAGTTGCTCCTTTATTAAAAAAAAAGACAAATCAATTTATAATAAAATGTAAATTTTGTTTTTTAATAAAGGATAGAAATAGTTTTTCCTTCCTCCCTTTGTAGAAAAAGAAGGCTTTCGGTTAACATGGTTGGCTTGTACAAAGTAACAGCACTCACAATACCACAATGTCCATAGTATAGCAAGAGTAAGAAGACTTTACTAAGCACACAAGATAGTCTCTGAGAGGGTTTTATAATCTCTTTAACTATTTACATTACAATAAGATCCTTGCATTGATGCCCTCTCTTTCTGTAACAAATACTTGAGACAAATCAACGTAAAAAGCAGAAAGGTTCATTTTGGCGCACAGTCTTAGAAGTTTCAGTCCTTGATCAGTCAGACCTCCACTACTTCTGGGCCTATGGCAGAATATTGTGGTGGAAATATAAGATCAAAGAGACATCTTAATTCCTGGTGGTGTGAAACAAAAAAAGCTCACACCATCAGTGACCTAAGCTGGTTCCATTAGACTCCACATTCCAGATTTTCCACTGCTTCCCAGGAGCACCATAGGCTGAAGAACAAGACTTTAGAACATAGGCCTTTGAGGACACCTACCCAAACCATAACAACTAGCTTTTAAAATATATCATACAAAATACTGATATTGATAGCAACTCCAAACTGTATCAAATTATGGATGATATGAGTTACAAGAAGAAATAAAATAAAAATATATGATTCAAATGACTGGTTGAAAAGCTCAGAAATCAATGTTTTAGTTTTCATTTTAACTTTTCAACATGGCTATTGGGACTAATTTAAAACCTATAACTTACTTTGATTTTTTTACACCATTGTATATTACTACAATTTTAAATTCCGTGTTGCCTTCTTCAGCATTTAGACCTGCACTTTGGTCTAGGTGATGATGGTGATACAGTAATTGCCTTTCAAAGAGCAGAAGAATGCTGTACTTCTAGACAAAAATCTGATGATAGGTTCAAAAGATGGACCTGACAAAAAAGATTTCTCAGCTCAAAGACTGTAATATCTTGGAGTTTCTTCCACTTTGAGAGTATATGAAAGTGCATCGGATCAGGTTGAGGCCTGTTTTGGTCTGTGAAAGTGGCTTTGGCCAATAATCATCACACACAGTGCTGGTGGCAGATGTTTTCATGCTATAAACCAGCATGTGTCCCCCCACCATTTGGGCACAGCAGAGACAGAGTTCTATTATATTCTCACCTCCATGTCTACGAGTCTCTGTCCAACACTGTGGCTGCAAGAACTGGCAAGCATCCAGCAATCTGGACACAGCTTGTCTCTGCCTCTTACCGTGTGTTGCGCAAGGCATTTGACCTCTATGTGCCTCCACTTTCCTTATCCATGAAGTAGAACTACCAAAACAAAGCCACAGGATTGCCGAAGAACCTACAGAAACTGCATGCTACATCAGTTTCTATGAGGGGCACTGGGCAAAGGCATTGGGGATATTCTAACTGACATCAGGTTTAGCACTTCTTTGTGTCCCCTTTGTACCTCCAAGTAACTCTTTAATACCACTACCTGAAACTGCCCAAGACACTAAGGACAGCCTGAAAAACTGACCCCATCCTAATGCTCATCATGGCAAATGAGCTTTTACCACATGTCTAAGCTTCTCCAGTGTGAATCAACTCATAAAACATGGAGAATGTAGATTAGGAGATTTTTTAAAAATGGCTTCTAGAGAGTTAAGAGAGGTGGTGCATGTCTTTAATCTCAGCATTCAGGAAGCAGAGCCAGGTGGATCTCTTTGAGTTTGAGACCAGCCTGGTCTACTTAAGCTGGTTCTGGGCCAGTCTGAGAGAGAAGAGAGGAGGAGAGGACTTCTGTTAAGAACAAAACTACCCACCAGTCCAGGGTCTGTATTTATAATGCGGCAGTTGCTCTGAGAACCACAGAAGAGAGATGTTTTTGGGCAGTGAGGCAGTTTCTTTTTCAGTGTTAGAGTTTACAACATGATTATAGCCACTCAAACCTCTAAGTGCAACTTGGCTTACACTTTCCTACTTAAAAAAAAAAAATGATGTTACACAACCACAAAGGAAAAAAAAAGTATAAAAATCTTCATAGGAAGCTTGAAACAGAAAAAAAGCCTGGCTCTGATCAGGAAGACAAATCAGACAAACCTGGAATGTGAAACCAATTCCAACCTTTACTCTTTTTAAAAGTCTATGCTATGGAATAATGGAAGAAAGGGAAGAAAGAAAAAGCCTGAGAGACTTTTTTATATTGAAAATATTAAAGCAACATAAAAACAAAAGGCAATATATGAGCTGGACTGAAAATTTTGGAAAATGTGTTTACTCTTGGGAATACCAAGTGATAATTCTAGAAATAAATCAGGGCTGAAGTACTGCTATGGTTTAAATACATTCTCCAGACAGTTATGTATTGGAACTTGGTTAAGACTATATGTTGTTGGCATTTGGAGGCAGAGCTTTGGATGTAGTTAGGGTTCAATGAGGCGGCAAGGGTGCAGTCTCCCTGATGTTCTTAGTGGCTTTATGAGAAAGGGAAGAGGATCTGAATTGGTGCACAGAGCTATCTTGCCATATTCAGACCTCTGTCACATTCAGGTACACTGAGAAGGTCCTCACCAGATGCCAACCAGACGTGCCAAGTAGGCTTTCTCATCTCAGTAACCTGAGCCAAATAAACTTGCTTTCTTTAGGCGTTACCTAATCAGAAATGTGTTTTAGTAACAAGAAATGAACTAAGACAAAGGCCATTATGTTGCAACTTTTCAAATGGCTTTTTAGTGAAGAAATTCTTATATGTATGTATGTGCACACACACACAAACACACACACACACTGATTATATCCGTATTATCCATTTAAATGTATATGTAAGAATGAATTTTATATTTTCAATTAGTTTTTAAGTTAAGTGTATTACTGGTTGCTTGTGCATAGTCTTGTTTGTATGCTATTGGTGCTAGGGATTGAACCGACATATGCCACCCGACTGCTTTACCACTGAATTTATACCCTTAGATGTAATTATCCATTGACAAAATAAAATACTATTGGATGTCAATAAGGAAGATTCAGTTGACAGATTTATAACCAAATATGGGCCAGTTCCCTTGAGTTATCACTGTAGGTTCACACATCTATTCTAACGAGGAGTTTTGTGGACATGTGGTCCATGCTTTCCCAGAGTGTGTCCTTTTCTGTCCTTCCTGCTGTGCTGTTTTTTATTTTGGCAGAGGTTTGCTTTGCCATTCTTCTTTACCTCTGAGGCTCTCATCCACTGCTTCAAAGTATGATTGTGCGGGCTGATGCAGATTCTTCTGCGTTTAACATGAAGGCTGCAAAGAAAAAGAAGAAAAAAGAGCTTTATAGAAATTACAAATATAAGATAGGTGTGGTGGTGCATGCCTTTAATCCCAGCACTCAGGAGGCAGAGGCAGGTGGATATCTAAGTTCAAGGCCAGACTGGTTTACAGTGAGTTCCAGGACAGCAGGGCTACATAGAGCAACCCTGCCTGAAAAGACAAAAACAAACAAACAAACAAACAAACAAACAAAAAGGATTATGAATATATAAAAGAACTAGTGACTTGTAGGTAGCCTTCACTTTTGGACACTGCATTCGCAGGGACTTCAAGTTGAACACCAAGAGGAGAAATCCTTACTTTACAGACATTGCTGTCCGTTTGTCCTCAGCTGTCAGCAGAAAGTATCTAAACTGAGGATGAGAGAAAGGGGAAATTGGATGAAGAGGAAGAGAAGGAGAAAGAGAAGGGAAAAAATGAGAAAGAAAGGAGGGAAAGAGAAAACAATAATAACTGACCTAGGTAAAATAATTCTCTTCCCTGTTCAAACTTCATCCAGTAAAACCAGTTCATCCTTACCGCCCATCTCAGGCACATCTTTGTCCAGACCCCCTTCTTCCCTCTGAGTCTGCACTCAGGTTATGCCTTTTTTGGGTACTTAATTTCCCATGGCTTTAGTTTGAGTACTTAATTTGTTTCTCCTACTGAAGGAATGTTGCATCTTGATAGAGGGATAATCTGGATATAAATTTGAAAAGCCCTTATATATGGTAGGAACTTATTAACTCATTACAGATATAAAGTCAAATTTGGCCAGTAGAAAAATTGACTAAAATATTTTATTGTGTGATAAAATTTAACATAATGTAGTTCTAAATCACAATTCAGAATTTGTTTCCACTTTTTTATGAGGTAGTGCTCACAATTTGGGGTTATTAGACTTTCTTATTATAAAAAAAATTATGTGACTTTTAACTGTCCATTAGATGTCAGGCAGATCTGGTGGAATGTGGCAAATCCTGCTGTATCTACATGTCTAATGTAGCTATGTCCTGATAAATTGAAACCCTGAAGCGTGGTATTCACAGGGAGATGAAGGAAGGGGCAGGGAATAAGCTGCCATCTCTCTTAGGAGAAATCCTTATGAGATAATGTGTGGAACCTATGGAGGAAGCTGATGTGGAAAGGTTTGGGTGGGCTTTATCATAGGAAAGCTAGACTGTGGAGAAAATCAATTGAAAGGAGTGGACACCCTAATAGAAGACAGTGTACTCTCTAATAAATCTCCTTACATGGAGATGGCTTCAGAATCAATGCTGATTCTCAGCAGCCAGTTGCTTTCTTTCTTTCTTCCTTTCTTTCTTTCTTTTCCTTCCTTCCTTCCTTCCTTCCTTCCTTCCTTCCTTCCTTCTTTCTTTCTTTCTTTTTTTTTTTTTAATTTTTTCTTGTAGGAGAAAATCTGCCTGTAGCACTGCTAGATTGGGAAAAAAAAAAAAAAAAACCTAGTTGCCACTCCTTCCTTCCTCCATGCCCAAAGGAGAGAAGCATGCACGCACAGAAAGAAGACATAGAAGGTGGTAACTGAGTGGGTGCTAAAGCCACCGGCATCCAAGCTTGTGGAAGCCTGTCCTATGGCCATCCTTGTAGGACATACCTTTGAATGCAATTTCTATGATGGTGCTTAGAATCCTCATGTGTAGAATGTACTGAACCTCAGTTTGTATCCTATTGCTCTTTCATTTATGATTAAAAGATGAGGCAACATTGAGAAAAGAAATAGCATCCACATCTCCCAAACTCCCTTAGACACCCCCGGGGTTCATAATCCCCAATAGGCACAAGCTCATCTCACTGAGAATTTCTAGTTCAGAAAACTTCCAGGGAGGGTACTTACAAATAGTCCAAAGGGCAGGGTATGGTGGCCAATGCTTTTAATCCTAGTACTTGAGAGGCAAAGGCAGGAGGATCTCTATAGGTTCAAGGCCAGTGTGGTCTACACAGTGAGTTCCAGGACAGCCAGGGTTATGTAGAAAGACTGTCACAAAAAAAAAACAAACCACAGCTAGAGAGATGGCTCAGTGGTTAAGAGCTTTGTCTGCTCTTCCAAAGGACCTGGGTTCAATTCCAAGCACCACATGGCAGCTCACAAATGTCTATACCGCCAATTCCAAAGGATCTGACACCTTCACACATAAAATAAAAATTAAATAAATTATATAAAAAAACAAAACAAAACAAAAACAACAAAAAGTAGTCCACTGGGTGTGAGCCGTGGCCCTGCTGTCCTGCTGTGCTGGCTATACCTGGGTTTGTTCCCTAACGTTTGTTCCTCTTCTCAGAGCAGCACTCCAAAATCACTTCTGAGAAATTCTAACCTCCTGAATGACTTCACTTGGAGAAAACAGATTTTTCCATCCAAGAGATAATGTCTGTGACGTGCAGGGAACCTCAGCCCTGCCAACAATAGCAGCTTTTCATTGTATTTCTGGAAGTTCCTTGATGCAGTCACTGTAGAGGGGTGTAAACAAGTAAACTGCTGTCTCGGGCATCCGAAAAGCACAATGATCATTTATAGGGTCACAGACAAAGGCAGAAAATGGAGGGGAGAGTCTAATAAGTTCATCGATATTTAATTTCTATTAATATTAATTGTAGCTTCTAGCATATGACGCTTAGGAGTTACATTTGATATACAAGGAATGTTACCTGTATCTTAAACACTGCTCTCACGTCTTAAAGCCTTTACATACCATCATGGTTAGATAACTACATTTTGGACAAATACAGGTATGTTCCATAGTAAAATCATTTGAAAATGATACTTCTTATATTGAGTGTTAGAAAACATAACAGAGGATCTGTAATTTATCGCTAAAAGTACAAAATCTAATTTTGAAACCAAATCACAACTGCCCTGTACTTTTCAACTTATCAGCACAGAGTTCAAGATACAGATTTGCACTCTAATAAATTAAATATGTCTATTTCATAATTCCTCTCTAACTAAAAGCTTGTACTTTAAAAAACTAAATATTAATCCTTTAATCACATTTTTCCTTATCAATGTGTGAATGTTATGTTTTGAGCCTGGAATGTTCCTTAAAAGCTAATGTTTCCAATGCCTGCTCCCTGCTGTGGTCCTGTTTGGGGTGCTGTGAGACATTTGGGAGGTGAGGACTTGCTGGTGGAAATGTTTGCTAGCAACTAACTTTGAAAGTCATAGTCCAGCAACTAGTTCTGGCCTCACTCTCTGCTTCCTAGTCCACCATGATCTGAAAAGCTTCTGCTACACACAGTCTCCCACCATGAACTCTGCCATTGACTTCCACCATGGACTGGACCACTTAAAAACCATCAGCTGAATAAATCTTTCCTCAGTCACATTGTTTCTGTCGGGTGTTTTGGTCAGGGAAGTACAAAAGTAACAAATACAGAAGGTTTACAGCATTTTTTGTTACTATACCTTTTAGATGTCTGACATTCAGTAACCATACCACCTCCCCAAAACTGAAATCCTATTATTACCAATGGTGCTCTTTGGTAATCCTAAGAAGCTGTCTCTTAAATACCTATGGAAACTTTTTCTAGTCATACCTGAGACTTCCTTGTAAATCTTTTTAAAAAATATTTATGGGGCTGGAGAGATGGCTCAGTGGTTAAGAGCACTGTCTGCTCTTCCAAAGGACTCAGGTTCAATTCCCAGCACCCACATGGCAGCTCACAACTGTCTGTACCTCGAATTCCAAGGGATCTGACACCTTCGCACTAATGCACATAAAATAAAGTTAAATAAATTATTTTTAAAATTATTTATTTATTTATTTAGTGTATATGAGTGCTCCATGTCAGACCCCATTATAGATGGTTGTGAGCCACCTTGTGGTTGCTGGGAATTGAACTCTGGACCTCTGGAAGAGCGGAGGTCTTAACCACTAGAGCCATCTCTCTAGCCCCCTTGCCAATCTTCTATGCCTCCTTTAGGCTGAAATGACAACTATGCATGTCAGTGATGTGGAAGGACTTGAGTCGAACAGTGAAAGTGTAGAGTTTCTCAAAGCAGCCAGAAGAGGCTCGGTCAATTTAGTTCAGTAGTATAGATGTAATGCAGACATCAGGATGACAAAAGTTGCTATCAACTCCCTGAATTTCTGGCTCTCCAACTATTGCCAATGATATTTACTAAGATCAAATTAAACCTTGGTAGAATTTCAATTGAGTATACCATATTAGTCTTACAGGACTATTTAAAGGGCAGATTTAGGGGAAGTTCATGGTTTCAGAAGGTTTAGTCTGTGACAAATTGGCTCTGAGCATTTGGTGAGAACATGACAGTGGGAAAATGTGGTGGAAGGAGTTCTTAAACGTGTTAACAACAGGACGCAGGGCATCCAACACCGATGGGAAGAAAGGGAGTGGGGGCAAAGTCACACCCCTAGTGACCCACTCTCTCCCACCAGGCCATATCCTCAGCGTCCCCCGCCCCCACAGTTTATTGAACCTCCCAGAATATTGCCACTAGCTGCAGAGCAGTCATTCAGTAATTAGCCTGTAGGACTGCCAAAGATTACACTGGCTCCAGTCACTAAGCCATCCAAGCTGAAGGATCCAGGGGAGCGTGAACTGAGGAAATGCTGGGAGAGTTCTCCACCCTCTGTTTTCTTCTACAGACACTCAAGATTATTTAATCTTGGACAAATAATTCTTTGCTCCTCAGCATCTGACCCCAAGTGTAGTTTTAAAACTTTAGACCTTTGAATTTTTTTTAGAATCTCATAAAGCCCATGGTTCAGACCTTCTCCCTAGAAACATGCTTACAGGTTTACACATAAAAATCTAAAGGAATTCACAGCCCCCTAATCTGAAGGTTGTAGTAGAAGTTTTGGTTTCTTCAAAAACATAGTTATGTTATGTAAACAGGTTTTTAAGTTTTAAATTCCAAGTGTAGGATATGGGACTGCCTTATTTTGTCCACAGCTGATAATCTTCCTCAAAGAGGATTGTGCTCTTTGCCAGCTGCAGTTATTGGAATTCAGAGGACTCAGAGAGGGTATAAATGCAAGAGCCCAGGGAGAAAGAAGGATGGTTTGAGGGATGTTCTGAGAGGGGAGTGGGGAATCTTTGAGGAGATGGATGGAGGAGAAAGAAGGCTGCTTGTTTGTCCTGCTGTGTTTGCCAGTTGCTGTTGCTGGGCTGCTAGCTATCCTGACAACTGAGACTGTGGTTTCCCCGAAGAACCTAATGACCCTAGCCAGCCGGAACTAAGTCTAAAGAGGTCTACATCCTCTTTCCCTTCTAACCTTCTTTCTCTCCTACCTAGGGTTGGGGAGTTGGAAGGGAAGTTGTGGCTTAAAAATCCCAAATAAAGTAGAGTTTAAAAGAACAGCACCTACAGAACATTGTTTGTCACTGAATAGCTCTGCTATTTTAAGAACCCTTTGTCTTGGATCAGGGTTTCATAGTGAGTAGATGTCTATGAAAAGATGCTGAAAACTCATCAGCATTATTATCTCATTTTTTTTCTAATAAAATAGCAATAACTGGGCACATGACACACAGTAAACAATGTATTTCCCATTTCCCTTGGGGAAAAAAAAGTATGTGTGTGTGTGTGTGTGTGTGTAATCCTAAAAGTGATTCAAAATACCATAGAAAAGTATTCTATGGGCCAATAGAACCCAGCTGGCTAAAAAGTATCTTAGAGATGCCAGAGGACCAGAGATCATTGAATCTCTGCTGTATCCTTGTTCATGGAATAGTTTCTTGGTACATCATCTCTAATAGATACTTGTCAAATTTGTTAATAGAATGAACTCTTGGGTGTCCCGGGAGCTCGGACATAAACAACGGTGTATTTTATAATCCAAAGGAAAGAATGCCAAATGGCTCACCAGCATCACCTAGATGCGTCAGAAGTGTTAATCCCAGCATGCCAGGGAGAGAACCCACATTTGGCATGATAGAGTTTAAGAGGATAAAATTTTTCTTTGTTGAGATAGACCATCACTATGTGACCCAGGCTGACCTTGATCTGGTGATCCATCTGCCTTACCCTCCTAAAAGCGAGGATTGAAGGCATACCTGACCTTGGAAGAATGTGTTATGGTGAGCTCCAATCTCTCTTTTCAATGATCTTGGAATATGTATAGTGATCTTAAACAAGTCAGCTGTGTGAGAATCCCGTCTCTGCCATTTGCTAGCAATACTGTAGCAGGTGAACTGTGTAAATTTTTTTTTTTTTTCTTGAGACAGGGTTTCTCTGTGTAGCCCTGTCTGCCCTAGAACTAACTCTGTAGACTAGGCTGGCTCAGAGCTTCCTGCCTCTTCCTCTTGCTGGGATTAAAGGTGTGCTTCACCACTGCCCAGCTGAACTATATAATCTTATCCACTGGTTTTTTTCTGCATGACAGGAAGATAGACGATGCTTTCCTGTCACGTTGGTGTTGGACTGCAGAACTGACTCTGGGGTGGAGTAGAAGAGGTAGGAGGACCAGGAGGTTCACCATGAACCATCATTCCCCCAAAATCTAATGCAGCTAAGAGCATTTGCAGGTGAATTGCATTCAGTCCTGTGACAGACACTGCCACATAAATTCCTTTTGAATTCAGAGAGCAAATGTGTCAGCAAACATCTCCTGATTGGGGAAAGTTACAGTTTAACACTGTGACCTATGACAGTGCTGTTTCTGATTGCTGTTCTTTTCATACAGAACCTCCTTGTTTTTCTTAGTAAAGTCATTAAATGATTTCTGGTAACTGAGAACATTTAACCCCAACACAGCGCTGTTGGGAGGGTGAAGAGTGTGCATAGGACTCAGGGCATCCCAGTACAGAGAGATTGTGTGTTCACTCCAGGTAGCCTGGTACTCAATGGACAGAAAAGTTACTTTTCCTACCCTTGTTCAAATGAAGTGTGGGTTGCATGTCAGGGAAAGCATTTCAGGCTATGGCTTGTTAGCCAAGGGGATAATCAACATTCAGTTTTCCTTGCTAAGGGGCACTCACATGACAGCAGCCAAGTCACAGTCCCCGTCAGCTCTCTGGATGCTGCATGAATTCACTCTTTCCAGAAGCCTTCTGGAAATATGATGAGAGACTTCAGTGCAACAGCTGGAAGCTATGGGAAGTATGGCTACAAGAAAGGGAAGAATTAACGTCACCACCAACTTGGCCTCATCTTCAAGATTCGAGAGACACAGATTGTAAATCACGAGTGCAGGCAAGGACAGGACATGCGTCTACCCTCTAGAACTTAAAAGCTGTCTTATGAGAGTGAAAATGTAAATCTAGGCAAAGTGGCAAAACATGTGAAAGCCAGAACAAGCTGCAGCCAATGAGGCTGCCAGGGGTTGCACATGGAAGGAGTGGAGTCGGGGTGCCCTGTGCAGTTGAAAAAGAGCGGCCTTGTTGAAGGCTTGAAGTTTTCTGGTAGAGGTGCTTGGCTTGCCTGACACGCGTGAGGTCACCAATTCAGTTGGCAGTGCCATCAAAACAACAAGAAGCATGGTGGCACTCACCTGAATCCCAGCACTGGGGAACAGGAGGCAGGGAGACCACTACTTAAATGTCAGCCTGTGCTACATAGTGAGATTATGTCTGAAAAAAACAAGACAAAAAAATTCTGAGACCAAAGCACATGACACAGTCAAGGTGCCTTTTCTGAGCTGAGGAGCTAGGAAGGTCAGTGTTGGCAGAAACTATTCAGGAAATGCTAAACTGACAAACCAAATCCTTAAATGACAGTCTTAGGAGGCTTAGCTTTTGTGAAAAGATTGAGAAAATCCATCTTGTGGTAAAAAAAAAAAAAAAAAAAAAAAAAAAGGTGAATTAAGTGGCAGGAGATGACTAGAGCAGGAAGTGAAGTTGAAATGAGCTTATTCTGTCAAGATATAAGACTTTAAACACAGCACAAATATGAAAATCCATTCCTCATATTAAAATTTCTGCAAATTTGTACATGCCATACACATAGTATTCTCCATGCTTTCCATTTTACCAACTGGCTGGCGAACACAAGAGGGTTAGAAATCCTAACGAACAGTGGCTGCAGGTGGCAGCCTCATGAAGAGACAGAAGTGAGCTTCTGAATGAGTCGACAATTACGTGGGACATGTCGACCTCTTACAGTCTCTCTACCCAGAGAAGTAGCTGCCTTTGGGATAAGGGAAGATCTGTGTGTCCATGTCTAACCCACATGAAAATACCAGGTCTTCTCACAGCTTTGGGGCGGGGGGGAGGGGAGCAATTGGCTATGAAATTTAAAATATGTGACTAATTTCTAGGCATCAAAACTTTGCTATTATTAATTTACTTGTTGACTCACTTGCTCCATTTGGCCATTAAATAACATAGTTTTTTGTAGAAGTTAGACTGTTTCCAACATAATTTTAGTCAATGGGAGGTGTAAAAATAAGTGAAATCATATATTCATATACTCAAGAGGCTGCAGTAAAAGCAATTTAGAATTAAATGTTTAGGATACTATTCTGCTAGCCCAGGTTCTGGGGGATGGCTCTTTCTTTCCTCCATTTGGGTTCTGGGAATCAAACTCAGGTTCCTAGTATTGGTGGCAAGCACTTTTATCCACTGAGTCCTCTCAATGACCCTATTTCTGAACCTCTGTTCTTTGAAAAGAGTCACAAATTTATAAGGACAAACTTTTGAATTCATATAAATGTCTACCAAAACTAAGTGAAAAAGCATTTCAACTAAGAGTTAATTCATATTTATAAAAATTAATTCATTAAGTATACAAACATATTAAACATATGTACTGAAAACCAGACTGCCTAAATATATAACAAATACTGACAGTAAATCAAATACTGACAGAACAGAGAAACAAATAGCAATACAGTAGTGTCAGGTAACTTCAGGACTCCACTTTCAAAAGTGGACAGATAATCCCCATAATACGTCAGGCAGCAGTAGACCTGAACAACGCTTGGTCACAGAAGTCCACCAGGGGTGAACGCACCATTCTACTCAACCACAGCAGGAGACATGTGCTTCTGCTTGTACAGAGTAGTATCCAAAGTAGATTACATGCCAGATCATAGAACCTTAAATTTAGAGAGATGCAAACCATTTGACAAATGGAAACGAGAAAACTGATAAATACAAGGAGATTTAACAACACAACTTTTGAGCTAAGAAGGAAACTATAATGGAGGCTAGAAAATATCTTTGAGATAAAGAAAAAAACACAACAAAGCTTAACTTGTTTCCTCACCAAACATCACCAACCAGCATTGCAAGGAAAGCTTGTTTCAATAGAAAGCTGCAATAAGAAAGACCTCACAGAACTTCCCCAAAATGCCCACCAAGAGCTAAATAAACAATACATCCCAGTGCAATAAAGGGTGTGCTAGATAAGGATATACCCACAGATATGAATACTCACAACTTAGAGAAAGCACAAGACCTCTATTTACATTTTGTCATAGACCCATAGGCATTTTGTCTGGAAAATATTTTTGAGCAGCCACACTGTGACAAACTCAGCTTGAAATATCTAAATAAACCAGGCAAATATCTGACCTTATGATGCCTGATAATCCAACGGAAGGCTGGCAGAGGCACAAGCAACTCATGGTTGCTGGGGGGAAAGAGAGACACTTTTTTCAGTGGAGTAGCCACTGGTGCTCATTGTCCTATAAACAACCCTAAAGAAACTCACTGAGTCATAACCAAGAACAACAAACAGAAGGAAAAAGACATGAAAGGAGAAAGGGGCTCGAATTTGGATGAGGATGAAGATCAGCAGAAATGGAAGGTGAAAGGGTCAAATATAATACATATGCCATAATGAAATTCATTACAGTGTATAATTAATATATGCAAACAAAATTTGGGGGTGGGGAAGAATAAACGGGTTTCAGTCTGATGTATTTTTTTATACACAGAATCCCCAAATATATGTTAATTATATATCTATGTAAGTCTAGTTATAAAAAGTCCTCAAAAACTTGTGAACTATGCATTCTAGTTAGTAATGTTTTTGAAATATAACTATACACATGATATAAAGCTTTTGTTCTTCTGATCAGCTCCACATCTCAAAGGAGGGAAATAAACATTTCCCTGAGCAAACCATCATACAACAAGGATCTCCCTTTTTTTTCTAGTAATCTATATCTAGTTAAAGGTTTTCATTTTGTTATGCATATAGATATGAATAGAGTCAACCAGATGTTCTAGAAGTACAGAAACAATTTGTCTGGAAAATATTTTTGAGCAGCCACACTGTGACAAACTCAGCTTGAAATATCTAAATAAACCAGGCAAATATCTGACCTTATGATGCCTGATAATCCAACGGAAGGCTGGCAGAGGCACAAGCTCCTATAAGCTACCAAAATAAGCATTGGGCAGGGGTCAGAGCCATTGGGAGAGTGCTTGCCTGGTATTAGAAAGTGCTGCTCTCCATCCTTACAAAAAGACAAACAAAATAAGTGCTCAGTGAGACATGTTCAAAATGTTATGGGATCAGAGTTGAAAAAAAGCCACCCACAAAAGTCCACATACTGTAGGGCTCAGTATATGCAGAATGCCCGGAACAGGCAAATGTATAGAGAGGGGAAGTAGATTGATCAATAGTTGCCAGAGGCTGGGAGGAGGGAATGGGGATGCTTGCTAACAGGAACAGGATTTTCTTTTGTTATGGTAAAAACATGCTAGAGTGACAAAGGCTACACAAATGTTGATTATGTTAAAAAAAAATCACTGCATTTTAAAATGCATTAAATGGTGTGTAAACATTACTTGTAATTATATTTACTAATACATTGATTTCCTAAAAATCACTTGTTCTTTTACCTGCTTACTCTCCCAGTCACTCTTAACATCCCAAACCAATTATAATATTGAGTTTGCCCATGTGTCCAGTCACACATTTATCTAGCAGCCCTGTGTGCTAGATACCCTGAGAGTTTTTGTATGGTAATATAACCAGCTGGGTTTTATTGCTCATGGGACAAACACTTGAGAAAGACAACTTAAAAGGACCATCCAGGGCTGCTAGCTTCAGCACACTGTTCTCAGCTATGTTCCCAACAGCTCTAAAGCAGGAAATGTGTCCGTTAGAAGCATGGTGGGAAAAAGGAGTCACAAGAAAACCTGTGAGTTAAGAAATATGAGTTGCCCACGTGCTGGTATCAACTCAAGGACTAGTTTTCAATCAGAAAGGCATCAAGACCTCATAGAACTAAGATGCACTCCTACGTAGGATTGCAGGCAACTTGATCTGTGAGATTTAGCTAATTAAAAGGCCACAAGCAGCTAAGCATTTAGTATATGTTGGTAGTTAGGACCAGTGATGTCTGGACATAGTCCAGAATACAAAAGGCCAGAAATAACTTGGAAGAGGCACATGGGGAGCTGGGTGGTGAAGAAAGTGGACAGGGCAGATGGGAGGAGGGCAGCCTGAAGATTCTGTTGGGTGACATCGTCCCCTGGAGGTTCTCTTATGCAAAGTCCTGTCAGCATTTCCCTTAAAAACAAAACAAAACAAAACAAAACAAAACAAAAAACCACTTCACTGCTTAATTTTATTTCCGTCATTACTCCAGAAATTACGTAAGAGGGGTTTAGAGGTATCAGGTAGGCTGAAGAAGAGGGTTATGTTTGAAACCACTTGTGGAAAACAGAGGGAAAACGTCAAGACACAGGTATAGGCAATGAGTTTCTGAATATTGCTCCAGTAGCTCAAAAAATAATAGCAAGGACTAAGAGATCAGTTTGCATCAAATTAATAAGCTCTTGCACAGAGAAGAACAATGAAGAGACAGACCTCAGATTCAGGAACAACTCTTTGCCAGCTGTTCATAGAATATCCAGAATGTAAGCAGAACTGAAAGAAACCAACACTTCAAAAATAAATAATCAACCCATTAACAAATGGGCAAATGAACTCAACAGACAATTTTCAGGTAGAAAAAATCCCCTAATTTATAAATATATGGAACCAATTTTCAGCATCTTTAGCTACTGGGGAAATATAAATGAAAGGTACAATGAGATTGTGTTTCATGGCAGTCAATGTGAGAATCATCAAAAACAAAAACCATAAGCAAAGCAAAGCAAAACAAAACAAGAAACAATTAATCCTGGTAAAGATACAAAGCAAGAGGGACCTGTCACAAGTTAGTATAGCCACTGTAAAAATGGGTATGCAGGTTTCCCAAAAATAAAAAAGGAACCACCATGCAATCCAGCTATACCATTCCTGGGTGTGTGCCCAAAGAACTGAAGTCAGCATACCACAGAGACACTCACACACCCATATTTATTGTACAACTAATTGCAACACCCAGGTTATGAGATCTGCCTAGGTGCTAGCCTGTGAATGAAAATGTCTCCTACAGGCTCAGGTATTTGAACTATTGGTACCCAGTGGGTGGTGCTGTTTGTGGAGGTTGTGGAACATTTAGGAGGCAGAGCCTTGCTGGTGGAAGAGGTATCACTGAGGGTGGACTTTGAGATGAGATGTGTGTGTGTGTGCGTGTGTGTGTGTGTGTGTGTGTGTGTGCATGTCTGTCTCTCTGTCTACCTCTGTCTCTTTCTGCCTCTCTGTGTGTCTCTCTGTCTGTCTGCCTCTGTCTCTGATTTTCTTTCTGTCTCTCTGTGTCTCTGTCTCTCTCCTGTATGCAGTTGAAGATGTGATCTCTCAGCTCCCTGCTTTGCTTCTGACTGCCTGCTGCCATGGTTTCTCTGCTATAACAGTTCCCTCTCTGGAACCGATTATTAAGCTCTTTCTTCTCTAAGTTGCTCTTGGTCGTGGTGTTTTATCACGGCAACAAAAGGTAACTAGTACAATGCACATCAGTGAGTGGATTAGGAGGAAAGAGACATGAACATAAAAGGGGCCTGCCAAGATTGTTCAGTGGGTAAAGGAGCTGACAGGGCTGATGACATCAGCTTAGTATCTGGGAACCACATGCTAGAAGGAGAGAACTAACTCCTGAAAGCTGTTCTCCGACCTCTACATTCATGTCCAGTGGTATGTAGTTGAAGATGTGAAATTTGACAAGTTTGTAAAGAAAAAAAGAATTTATTTATAGAAATTCAAACTATTTTGCATACTGTCCTAATTAGCTTTTATTGTCAACTTGAACTTCAACTGAAAAATGACCTCCATCAGATTGGGCTGTTGGCATGACTGCGATACCTTTTCTTGACTTCTAATTGGTGTGTGAGGGCCCAGGCCCCTGTGGGTGGCACTGTCCCTGGGCAGGCTGGCTGTCCTGGGAAATAAGAGAGCCAGCTGAGCAGAATGCAGTGAGTGAGCTGGGGTCCTCTATGCTTTTCACTTCAGCTCTTCTTTATAATTTATACAGTACTCTGTCTGCATGTATGTGCACACACCAGAAGAGGGCACCAGACCTCATTATAGATGGTTATGGGCCACCATGTGGAACCTGAACTCAGGACGTTTGGAAGAACAGACAGTGCTCTTAACTTCTAAGCCATCTCTCCAGCCCTGTCTGTTCTTTTAAAAATCCTGTCATAGTTAAAAATAGCTTTTCTTTTTATAGCCAGTGTCTATTATATGTATCTCATAAATCAGAAAGAAACCTTTGGGACTGGGAGGAGATTAGGGAGGGGGCTAGAGCTGAGATACAAACTGAATAAACTGTAATAAATTATAAATAAATAAAAATTTAAAAATACAGTCTCAGAACTGTCAACAAATTAATTTCTGTCTCCACTTACAAAGAGCAAAGAGATCATTTTCCATTTTTTCTAAGAGAATTTTCTTGTGGATGTAGTGAGTGAATTTGCATCTTTACATTTGGAACAATATAATGATACGTATACTGGTGTGTGGGTCCTTTGCTTGTTGTGGGGCAGGGCCTCACTTTGCAGCCCCGGTTGGCCTCCATTTTGTGATGGAGTGTTGAAGTTATGAGCATGTATTTGCCATTCTCACTTCAAATGTGATTAGATACTCCTGGAATTAGCTCCCGAAAAGTGTGTAGGGACTAACATAAAGTGCAACCCTTGCTCTCAGGAGAACTCAGTCTTCTTTCTTCTACTCTGCTATGTATGATTTTGTGCTAACCTCACAGTCAGATTCCTACTCAGATTCATGCTGCCCTGCATCCTGGTAATCTGTTCCCACCTACCCAATGATGTAATGTACCCACCTTCCTCAGTTGACAAGATGGGCCTTTTGTTGGCAGAACTGTTCTGCTTCCTCAACAGAACCACTGTGTCTTCCTGATGGTACACACCCCTTAAGTCTTCAAGTTTCTGCGTACACATAGGTCTGTTTCTGGACTTTCTCTTTGGTTCTGTGTTCTCTTTATTATCTGTGCATTGTGATAGATAGTTTAATGTCAACTTGACACAAGCTAGAGTTATCTAAAAGGAGATGTCTTTGTTAGAGACACCATGACCAAGGCAATTCTATAAAGGCAAACATTTAATTGGATCTGTCTTACAGTTTCAGAGGTTGAGTCCATTATCATCATGGCAGGAAGCATGGCAGTGTGCAGGCAGATGTAGGCCGAAAGTTCTACATCTTGATCTGAAGTCAGTTGGGAGGAGTCTGGTTTTCACACTAGGTGGAGCTTGCGCATAGGAGACCTCAAAGCCTACGCCCACAGTGATACACTTCCTCCAACAAGATCGCTCCTACTCCAACTATTAGGAGGCCACACCTCCTAATAGTGCCACTCCCTGTGGGCCAAGCATTCAAATGCTTGTATCTGTTAGGGAGGAAGGAGGGCATTCTTATTCAAACCACTACAGGAGGGAACCTCAATTGAAAAAAATGCCTCCATGAGATCCAGGGCTGTAAGGCATTTTCTTAATTAGTGATTAATGTGGGAGGGCCCAGCCCATTATGGGGCCATCCCTAAGCTGGTGGTCCTCAGTTCTATAAAAAAGCAGAGTAAGGAAGCCATCGTGAGCAAGTCAGTAAGCCATACTCCTCCATGGCCCTGCATTAGCTCCTGCCTCCAGGTTCCTGCTGTGGAAGTCTGCTCTCATTGCTTTTGACGATGAACTGTTTGTTATATGGAATTTTGAGTGAAATAAACCCTTTTCTCCCCAGGTTGCTTTTGGTTATGGTGTTTCATCACAGCAGTAGCAACCCTAAGACATGCATCAATTCCACATTCTCAACAAAGATGCTTTATACTAAATCTTGATTCCTGATAAGTAAGTCTGTCCATGAAGTTTATTCCTTACTACTTTGCTCTCTTTGGTCTTTTATTCTTCATACAAATTTTAGGCATGTTTTGTCTTGGATCTACTTATAGGTATCTAACAAGTTTTATTCTATTCTAAATGTTCTTGCTTTAGAGCTAGAGCCCATGCTGACCTCAAACTTTTTATTCTCTTGCCTCAGTCTCCTGAGTGCTACGATTACATGCATGTGTCATGACCTCTGGCTAAATAGGGCTTGAAAATATGCCTGCAAAAATAATGTTATTTTTACGTAAAAGAAGGCAATATACTGAGCTACAAGTAACTAGAGGCAGGGTGATCTCAAGCTCAAGACAAGTCTGAGCTATGCAGCAACACACACACACACTTTTCTATTTAACCTGCTATTCTGCTAGCTGCCTAGAAGAGTACTTGGACCACATAAGATGAATACACAATCTTTAAGTTAATGTAAATTAACTCTCTCCCTGCCTTGTACAACTGGGACAATTATACTTAGCCATAATTTATTCATCTTATTTACTCTTTTGTGTTTTGTTGTTTAAAAATTACATGTGTTCATAAATTAGCTAATACATTTATTGCTTAATATTATCCTTGGGAGACTTGAGTTTTAAGGTTATATTTATGTCAATGATGCACTAGACAGCTTTCTCTGATTTTTCATTTTTAAATATTTAGAAAGGTTTGTATAAGGATCATTTGTTCCTTCAAGTTTTGGTAAAATCTCCAAAAACACTGGGGACTTGTGTCTGAAGGAAAGATGTTTAGCTCCAACTAATTTTATAATTACTGAATACTTCTATTTTTAAGTTATTTCCACTGAAGGGATGTAGCCCAGTGGTAGATCCCTTGCCTGGCTATGCGTGCAAGATCCGAGGTACTGTTTCCAAAATAATAACAACAAAAACCTCATGGATAGTTTACGAAGAAACTGTACGTCTTATGCACAATTTAAAATTTATTATTACAAAGTTGCGAAGTCATCTTACTGTGTATGTATTATAATAATGAATCATTTTAAAATATTTTATTAATTGCATGCTGCGTTTGAAGACGCGATCCTTATGCAAAACAATAAACGTTTATAACCTTAATTTGCTTAGAAACTAAAAGATACACTAAACTCATGGTGTTTTTATTTAAAACATACACAGAGAGAACGAAACTAGAGGTCTCATTAATCTGGAAAAATTAAGTTGGAGGAAAGCGGAAAGCACGGCGTGGCGACGCTTTACGGCGGTCGCACTGGCCTCTCGGTCGTGCTGCTCAGGTCGGTACCTGGAGGCCCTGGGGCTGCAGAGGATCGCGGGGGAAGCCACGGGCAGTAGCCAGATTCCGAGCCGGAAACCAGAGGGGGCAGTTGGTGCCGGCAATTAGAAACGGTGTCGCTCAGTACGATACTGCGGGGACAGCCTGCACTCTTGCGATCCCTCCTGGCGCCAGCACGCGCTTCCCCGAGAGGGGTCCCGCGCAAGCGCGGAGGTGGGTGGAGGTGCGCCGCGCACCGCAAGGCTCCTCTCTCATTTTCTGGCTGACCCACGCCTGCCCCAACCCTGCGTCCCCAGTGGATGTGTTTGGGGTGTCATATCGGGTTTTTCTCTCGCGGTTTTGTTCACTTGTAAAAGAAATCACTAGGAGTTGTATTTCCAACGTGCAAGTGCACTCCCGATGCGGAGTGGGAGCCTCCGTGCAAAAACTAAGGCGTGTCAGGGAAACATTGTAATCTACAGACATATTTAGGTGCTTTATTCTATTTTATTATTATTTTTTAAACAGGATTTTTTTTTTAACTGTGACTAGAAAAACACGCACTTGCCTCATCAGGTCTGTGTCCCGTGTATGGCTTTTGATGAAATTATTTCAGAAGGCTCTGCATTTCTATCTGCATTACAGCTTTTTTCTGAAGTCCTACCTTTTTGATGTTAACGTTGGCACACACTAACGTTCTGCTCAGTATCTGTTAAAATTTTTTGATTGACCTTAGTTTCATTTAAGGAAAGGGTGCTGGAGATTGAGTGTACCACCTGCTCATGGGAACTACCCCCCTCCCTTTGTCATGAGTTTTATTTTTAGTTTTTTTAGAGACAGGGTCTTACTGTGTAGCCACACCTGACCTGGGACTCACTGTTTAGTCCAGGCCGGCCTCTAACGAGATCAGTCTGCCTCTGCCTCCTGACTGTTTGGATTAAAGGTTTACATTTCTACACACACTTGTGTTATGTTTTTAAAAAAATATTATACAGTGTTCTGCCTTCATGTATGCCTGCACACCAGAAGAGGGCACCAGATCTCACTATAGATGGTTATGAGCCACAATGTGGTTGCTGGGAATTGAACTCAGGATGTTTATAAGAACAGTCATCATCTCTCCAGCTACCTTGTGTTACGTTTTCGAGCCATCCTTTTCCCTGCTTTGTTATATTTCCCTTCTGGGGAAGTTTTGCACATTTCCTTATTGTCTGGGAATGTAATCGAAGTGCTGTAATCCCAGCACTTGCAAAGTGTCTTAGTCAGGCTTTCTGTTGCTGTGATGAAATACTATAACCAAAAGTAACTTGGGGAGGAAAGTGTTTATTTTAGCTTACAGCTCTCTTGTCAGAGTTCCATCTCTGAGGGAACTCAAGGCAGGAACTTGCAGGCAGGAACTGAAGCAGAGGCCATGAAAGAACATTGTTTATTGACTTGCTCCCCATGACTCACTCAGCTTTCTTTCTTATACACCCCAAAACAACCTGCTCAGGGTGATACCTACAATGGGCTGCACCCCTGCACATCAGTCATTAAGAAAAACCCACAGACTTGCCTGCAGACAATATGATGGAGGTGCTTTTCTCAATTGAAGTTCCCTCTTGCTAGTTGATCCTGGCTATATTAAGTTGACAAAACCCAACCAACACAGAAAGTAAAGATCAAGAGTTAAAAGCCAACTTCATTTTTCTTGCAGTAGATGGGAACTAACAGAGAGATCCATAACTAGACAAGGTGCAGAGAAAGATTTTCACAACACTGAGTGCTAAATGAGATGTCTTCATTAGATTCCTTAGAGCCCAGGTATCTATGCAGGAGAAGGGGTAGAAAGACCTTAAGAGCCAAGAGACTGGATGACTCCAAGGACACAGTGGCTTCCAGGCTATAGAACTGATGCATATATGAAATCACAGCAGTTGGAACCGAGTGTGTTCAAGCCAGGTAGATTCCTAGGGCTGGGGCAGGGAGGTGGACATAGGTTGCCACTCTTAGCCAAGATATCCAACTGATATCCACTGGCAAAGGGAAAATTCGTTTTCTCCATTGAAGTCTCAATGATTACATTAGTCACACTACAGGGTAAGCTCCGACTCGGGAGTAGTTGGCCAACACAGAATGAACTCAATTGCTTTTCATTGTGTGTGTGTGTGTTTTAAGGATGAAAGAAGAAAAGACAAAGTTGGCTGTAGAGATGTGGGGAGGTTCTGGGAGGAGTTGGAGAAGGGGGAAACCATGATCAAAATATATTGTATGAAAAAAATCTTTGATACAAAGAAAAGAAAGAAAGTCAGCTTCAAATGGGTAGGGAGCTTTGAGGCTACCTTGGGCTACAAGAGACCTCAAGAAACACAGTAAAACAAAATAGAAATCAGCCTGATTTGAGGAATCTCATCTTTTAAAATTATGAAAGAGATTAACAAAACTACAATGAAATTATTTAAATTTTTATATAATTTCAGCTTTCTTACAAATAAAAGTATTGTAAATGAAAAATGCAGTATGAAGTGGGTGTGTGTTACAGACCTATAAACTCAGTACTGGAGGCTACAATGGGATTGTGAGCTAGCCTGGGGTACACAATGAAACTCTAGCTCAACAAATAAAAGTGGTCTATACATATAATCCCGGCACTTAGGAGGTGGAGGCAAGAGGAGAAACAAGAGTTCAAAATTGTTCTTGACTACATAGTGAATCAAGGCTAGACTTTACTGCTTGAGACCCTCTCTGAAAAAGCAGAGAGTCGGGGAGAGAAAAACAATGCAATTTGAAAAGCACATTACAGAAAAACAGTAAAATAAGTAAGTACGTAAATAAATAAATAAATAAATAAATGCTTTTAAATAAATATGTGTGCCATTGTCAGAAAAAGCACAGGATCAACAAAGAATATGAAAGATCTACTAAGTTACTTCAGTGTCTCAAGGCTAAGGGGCAGTTAACAAATAGTATTTAGAATGTGATTGGCATGCTGGTTAATTGTTAGTATCACCATGAAATAACCTACAGTCACCTGGGAAGAGGAAATCTCAAGTGGAAGGTAGTCATGTCTGTAGAAATTGTCTTGAATGATGATTGATGGAAGAGGGCCCAGCCCACTGGGTGCACCATCTCTAGGCATGTGGGCCTGTGCTGTATAAGAAATCTAGCTGAACATGAGCCAATGAATGATCCAGGAAGCAGTGCTTCTCTATGTTTCTGATTCCAGATTTCTGCCCGACTTTCCTCAATGGTAGACTGGGATCTGTAAGTTTAAGAGGAAATAGCACCTTTCCTCCCCTAAGCAGCTTTTGGTCAGCTTTATCACACAAACAGAATCAACCTAGGACAGTTAGAAACATGTGCCCATGTAATTCACCTTATAGTAGAGGAGCCATGTCACACAGGATGTCCGCTACTGGTAGTGAGTGGGCAGAAAGACGCATCAATTTGTGATGCCTAAGGCTGCAATGCCCACATGAAGTCCTCCCATGTGCTCCTGGAACCATGAAATGTTTGGAAGAACACAGAGGGTAGAGGTTTCCTTTACCCAGTGTCACGATATGATACTTACAGAATAAACGCTAGAGAGTGGAAGGGGCTTGGATTATTTTGTTGTTTAAGAGATACCCAGATCAGCTCAGTCCTTAAGCATGTGGTCAGGGACTGCTGGGCTTACATTCTGCCTGTCACCTGCCAGCCGACTCTGAGTGGGTTATTCTCAGGCTTACTTCTGTTTCAGTTTATCTGTAACCATGGAGTAAGTACTATTACTATGGTAACCATCCCTACCCCTTCCCTGAGTTATTGTGAAGATTGTATGAGCTTCTACATCTGCGTGTGTAGAACAGTGGAAACAGTAAGCAGTAAATGGAAGCACACAGGGAGGCTAATGTGAGGAAAAGCCTAACGGGTGCTTTCTCAGAATGTTGCTTCAGTCACCTTATAGCCAGTGTACTCTAGTCTTCCGGAAGACCATCTTAAGGGAGCACTTTGAGGGCGCTTGAATCTGGCGTCGTGGTGATGTCGGTGAGGTTAGTAGTGCGATATTGCCTTCATTGTTCCAGGCCAATATGACAGAACGCAACGCATTCACACTAAGGGGAGACCAAGTTACACCGTGGACATTCAAACAGAAGTGTCATCTACCTGGCAGGACACGCATCAGACCCACACTCAAGCCACCTCCGCCAAGAGTGAAGAAATGTTTACAATAGTGATTTTACTTTCAGCCAGACTTGATTAATGTCAGCATATTGAAATAATCTTGGCTTTGTAGTGTTTTTAAATTTTGAATATTTTGGCATTGTAATGGTAGAATTGATTTATAATTGCACAGGTACACCTGTTTTTCTTTATATATGAAGTAATAGCATAATTAAAAGTCAAAACAAAATGAAACAAGTCAATGCTGAGAACAAAGAGATGCTTCTCATACATTATTCCTATTGAAAAAGACTGCTATTATATCAGTTTCCTTGACTCAGAAAAGAATGTTAAACAAACACGCCTGTAGCTACCTTATACATACAACAGCTTTTAGAAATCAAAATACAATACTTAACAGATGGTCTAGGATTGAGGGTATACACAAGTGTGCTTTAACTACAAGGAATACCTAAAAGGAAATTGAAGGTAAGCAGGTTCCTGGGCCCATTATGTCAGGCCTGTCAGGAACCTCTGCTGATGAAATGGAAGAGCAACTTTCAAAACACAAACACACATTGGTAGTTTCTTCTATAAACGATTTGTAAGGTTGCTTTTTTTAGCATCAAGTATATGACAAGTATTTGTGTGTCACAGGGACCATCCTGGCAGCTGTGAGAAAGTAGGTCCCTTGGTGCCATGGATGAAGCAAAATCTCATACCCTGCATCTTGAATACAAAGGTAACCTGAGTCAAAAAGAACAGCCTGGAGCCAGTGAGATGGCCCAGAGGGCAAAGGCACTTGCTGCCAAGGTTGACCTGAGTTTGAGCCCCAGGATGGTAGGAGAGAACTGAGTCCTACAAGCTTTCCATGGTGCCCCCTGCTAAACATAAAATGTAATAATAATAATAATAATAAAAAGAGACATAGTTGAATGAGCCTAATGCTAGGTTGTGTAGCTAACTAATCTGCGTCAGGGCTACTAGATGGCAGACGTGGGCTCTGTAGTGAGTTCTTGGAGCCAGCAGCCACACCGACAGATATAGGGTGTGCTCTGCCTCTGGATAGAGTCCAAGGTTTTGGTCATGGATAAAGTCACCTGCTTCCTGATTAATTTGGAACACTTGGGAAGTGCCAATTATTGAAGCATCACATGGAGATAATACTTGAAGATACCATTAGGATAATGGAACAGCATTGTCCCTGAAAGAACAAAATGTGTTCCCCAGTCTTGCATTGGCACAGGCCTCTTCCTTGTCCCTTCCTTCAGGCTGCTGTAGTTGCCAAGGCCGCCTGTCATCTTCTCTGCACCATGTCTTCCTCACTCTGTTTGGTTTTCCACCCCACTCTCCCACTCCTGTTTGGATCCAGAATCACTTAGGACTACCACAGAGCACCCTCCTCTCATGGAAATTTACTGAAGAAGAATTGGCATTGGGCCCTCTTAGTGCCATAACTGTTTTCAGCCCCACCTCCGTGAATTTTAACTCAGTATCACTTATGTTATTCTTTTTGGGTTTTTTTATTTTATTGTGGTTATGATTGTAAGACAGGGTTTCTTTGTGTAGCTGTCCTGGAAGTAGTTTTGTAGACTACACTGGCCTTGAACTCACAGAGCTCTCCCTGCCTCTGCCTCCTGGGTGCCGGGATAAAGGTGTGCACTGCCACCATGCAGCTATTTTTGGATTTTTAAAATTTTATTTTATGTGTGTTTGCCTGTATCGTGTGTGTGTGCCCAATGTACACACAGTGCCTAAGGAAGTCACATTAGAACAGCCTGGGGCCAGTGAGATGGCTCTGTGGGTAAAGGTGGCTGCCAGGGTTGACTTGATACAAGGGGGTATCAGATCCCTCAGAACTGGAGTTACCAACAGCCGTGAGCTGCCATACAGGTGCTGGGAATGGAAACCAGTTCTCTGTGAAAGCAGCCAGTGCTCTTAACTGCTGACCCATCTCTTCACTCCAACACACACACAACATCACTTATTTCAAATGGCAAGAGTTGGGGCTTGTCAGACAATGTGGGTTTTTCTGTTCCAAAAAGCCTCCAGTAAGGCCCTGAAGCTGAACCACATGCTGTGAGTCTCAGCTCTTGATACTCACTGGACATGCTTTTTGCTTCTAGTAGCTGTTTGCTTCTTACCTCTCTCTGCTGGGACCCAGCCCTTGCGAGGGTTGATGCTGCAAAGCAGAGCCTCCCTCATTCTCCCCACCCCTTCCCTCTTTCTGTAGGATGGACAGCTGGAAATAGATCAGGAAGCTGGCAGGGAGGTCTCACCTTCATTTCAAAGCACTGTATGAAAAACTTATCTGGTATAGTTGTAGACACCGGGTGTCAAACCTGAGCCAGGAAATTTGAAAGGCTCTGAAAGTACTGCAGGTACAATGGTGAATTTCTCTGAAGAGATCTTATGAAATAAAATGAAATGTTTCCTTCCTTATCTTGTTAAATTAGGAGGGCCAGAGTTTTCCTCTTCTGATTCACATAAGCTCAGTACCTTGGTGGACCGTATTAAAGTCCTTAAGCAAATGCTGACAGGAAGCACACAGTAAGATGCAGGAGAGGGATGGAAGCCAATCTATTGGCACCTGTTGAAGCCAGCATAAAGAACCACTTCTGCCAGCTCTGTTGGCTTTTTCTGCACGGGGACTTGAACCTGAGTCATGTGTGTGCTAGGTGAGCTCTCTGAGCTATGTTCTTAGCTTTCAGCTCTCACTTCAAAGAGAAGTTGTGAATCCAATGTGTGTGTGTGTCTGTGTGTGTGTGTGTGTGTGTACAAAAGTGTGATTGTGTAGAAATGTTGGCTGGTGTATGTAAAAAGCAGACAAGACCAAGTTTATATTCCACCTTTTCTCTGGACTTGGAGTCCATTTAGAATGCTTAAGAAAATATGACTGGAAAAGACAAATCGTCCATAACTTTCTCTGTGTCGAGTGTTTTTTTATTCTTCAGGGAATTAGTAGTCTATAATCTATCTTCATGAGGACATTCTACTTAAACTTTTTATGGCCAACGCTAGTGTCATAGTTCATTAACTTGCATATTCCACTCATCAGTTAAGGGCTAGCAGGGTGTGGTGGCTCATGCCTATAATCCAAGCATTTGGCGTGAAGCAGAAAGAGTGTCATGCATTTGAGGCTAGTCCAGAATGCATAGTATGTTTTAGGCCATTCAGGGCTGCTGAGGGAGACTTTGTAGTTTAGTGGTAGAGGAGGGTTTCCTAAATGCAATCGTGACTGCTACAGAGGCAGGTTGCTTTCAGTCCAAGTGCAGTTATGATCTCCACATACACATTCACTACAAATGCAGAAGTTAAGTTCTTGTCAGCGTACTTCGTATGGCTCGATCTCCTTGATCACACTTCCCTTTCTAAGAGCTAGATGAAGTCTGGTACCACAAGGCTGACTGCTCATGAAATCTGTCCCTTCCTGCCAGTGCTGGTCTTTTTTCCTCTCTATGAAAAATGTGCACACGAACAGACACACACATGCAGACTCAGATTTGCACACACTCGTGCATACAGATACTTGTACACAAATGCGTATGTGTACACACACACCTGTTAAAAGAGTTTAGCTGTTTGAAGCGTTTAGGTAGAAAACAGCATTCTGTCATCAGAAAGCTGCACCTGCATGGAAGGGCTCATCATAGGTAGCCGATTAATATTCCAGTGGTAATGGGCCCCTTTCAAAATCTCTGACCTTGAACCAGTGCTGTTCTCCAGATGACCAGAGGGAAATGGAGAAGTCTCAGCTAAATGCAGAAATTTCTCTCAGCTTACCCCTTCCATCCCCAAATTAGGAGGCACCCCCCCATCCCCTTCCACTGGAGCCCCAGGTAACTGGTGTCCCCAACTCACCTTCTGAGGTTCGAAGAGCCACACACACAGCCACAGCCATGAGGGTAAGAACTGACTGCTTCATTCCTGCCTGACACACTGAGTCTGGCAGTGGATTCGGTGAGGCTGTGGGATCAGGAAGTGAATCTAAAGGTGTCCTTGGGTGCAGAGAAACTGCGTAAGTGAGCCAGGTAGCCCCGCCCTGGGAGGTTCTTACCTTTGTTTTTAACACTAGGTTCCAGCCTGGTGGTTAATTCTCAGCCTGCTGAGTATTTACATTGCCCGGGACTGGAGAGCGTTTGTGGCGGTGGGCCAGCTGATGAGAGCCTCACAGGTTGGTAGTATTCATCAGAACTATTTGGAAACCATTAAAAATATAGCAATCTACATGGATATATCTGCCAACCTCCGTCTACACACCAGAGCTCCAGGGTAGGGTCATCACTTGAATTTCACTGAAGCTTCGTAGGTGATTCTGATGGGCATGTCTGTTGAGAATCATTGCTAAAAAGAAATTTTCAGAAAGGTTTGAAACAGAGATTTGGGGGACGGGTGGTAAGCCATGAAAATTATCTGCCTAGAAAGATAGAACATTCATGCGGGCTTGGCGTGCAGCCAGATTTGGATTTACTTGGGAGTGAGGCCAGGCAGGCCAAGAGTAGAAACTGTGGAAAGACTCAGAGAAGGGTAAGGAGGCCTGTTTAGGTGAGCCTGGGTGCCAGTCAGCCTCCAGAAGCAGATAGATGGGGTAGGAGAAGATGGCTGGATTCTAAAACTGTCTTTGCCTCTGAGCAACCTCAGGCTAACTTTTCTCTAATGATGTCATACCTGGCCCCCTCCATGCTCAGTGGCTTCTGAGCACCTGCAGTGTGGGCTACTCCTAGATCAGGTGTGATCTAGAGATATACACACCAAAGTCTGAAGAGTGACAAAATAACTGAAAAGATAGTCGTAAAAATATTTTCCTCCACCCCTTTGGTTTGTTTTCTGTTTTGAGACAGTCTTCTGTAAACCAGGCCCTGGAATTAGTAACGCCCCTGCCTCAGCCTCCCAAGTGCTGGGATTACAGGTGTGCCATTGTACCTGACCTCTTTGATTTTCTAGATTACCTCAGTTGCCCGGGACCAGCCCTTGGAGAGGGAAGGGCTTGAAGGAGGGTGGGTGCAAGAGCGATGAGGGAAGGAAGGATCAGGCTCGGGACACCATTCAGTTTCCTTTTATGAGAGACGAGACAGAGAGGAAGCACATCTCAGTATGGCTTGACTTGCTGTGACAGTCTCTTGTAAACACCATTTATACATAAAATCATTTCCTTAGAAACTTTAATTATTGATTACAAGTTTTTCTTGGTTGCATAAGCATATAGGAACAAAAGAAAGTGAGCAAACAGCAAATTTCGTAAGAACTAAAAATTAACTTTATGATAAAGCCAGTTATGAATAGTGTCGTTAAGCCTAGCCATTACAGAAATGCTGGACAGGATGACTCTATTTGAATTTGATTCTGTCTCAAGTTAGCATAGCGTTAATAAATCAAAAATTATTTTCTTCCACCTGTTACATCAAACTTACTTCCTTTAAAAGTTCAATCTTTCTGACCTTCAGGTGATCTACCTTTTCTTCCTCTATTTTTCTTTTATTTTTAAAATAAAGCCATCATCCTTTTCTTGGATTTTTAAAATATTGTGCAGCCTTTTTGCTTAAAAGCTATCTGTCATTTTGTTTTTCTATAATGTCAGAAAAGTCCTTGTCTGACTGTTTGTTCAGGAAGGCAGGCAGTTCAACTGAGTCACAATGCTTGTCTCTGTGACTTTGTCATGAATCCTTGTCTCAATACAGTTTCTATCTTTATTACCATCCTGTAAAGGATAGAACATCAGGGTTTCTACACTTGCTTACTTTGTTTTCAGGAAGGTACCAAGTCTATCAATAATAGCATAATCAAAATCTCTGTCCATACTAGTCCCTTGTTTCTGAAGCTGAACACGAAAGCCTTGTGACTTAGTTACAGCTTGTCAGCTTTCAAAATTTTCCTAAGTTTTTCTTTAACAGTTTTTCTCAGATCCTCTATATCATGCTTACTAATATAATTTATTAACAATCTAACAGTAAATCTAAACAGATTTTATGGAAGACTCAATTTTCTGCATAGCTGCCAGCATTAGTTTTATTATTTTTATCAACACCAGCTTTTGTTACATTATTCCAACTCTAGCCTTTAGGGAGTGGCCTTTACCAGTATAGGTACTGGAACTTTGTCAAGCAGTGCCCCCAGGGCGCTTGGCCTCACCACTCAATGCTCCCCCCATGACTCCCTCCTAAATTTATGCTGAAACCTAATCTCTGAGCACATCGCTGTCGCTGTCGGGAGATGGAGGCTGATGGCAGATGCTTAGCTATGAGGTAATAGTGCCTGTAAATGGAAGCACAACCCAACTGAGGGCCTGAGGAAGTGGCCCATGTCTCCTCTGTCTTTCTGATATTCGAAGGATACAGAAATGGGCCCTATCTTGGGGGCTGAGACTTAGCTTGCTAACACCCTTACTTGGTATTTCTCGTCTCCAGAACTATGATGGAATAAATTTCTATTCCTTAAAATTATACAGCCTTAGATACTCTGTCATAGCAGCAAAATGGATTAAGTGAGCGTTGCTGCTATAGAGGGATCAGAGCTCCAAGTCCAAACTGTTCCCAGCTGCCAACCCATAAATTTACCTTCAAGAGCTAGATTTATAATAAACTAGGAGTCAGGGAAACTATGCAGGACCTGTTGTGCAAGGATTTGCAAACTAGCACACACACTAACATACCAGGCTGCTTGACACCTGACACACCCACCCCGATTCTCTCTGTGTTAGAAAAGCAGGGGAGGGGACTACTGGGTAGTGAGAGTGACTTTCAGTTGAATCGACAAAGGTTACACAGCACTGAGGAGAAATTGATTTTGATGATCTGGGTGTTATAGACCCCTCGTATGGAGTCCTGTACTTCTTGTTGGCTTCTGCAAAAAAGGCTACTGTGTCCCGGTCGGGAAGTGGGCACAAGGCAGGATCTAGGGATTGCAAAGTACAGGGATGCTTCCTGAGTTGTTAGCATTTTCTCTCTCTTACATTTATTCTTTGGGGCCCTAGAATGAGACGATGGTTGGGCAGGCAGGGTCATTTGCACAGCATGTAGAACTGAGAAGATTAAAACACCTAGTGGAATGACCACGATGAGAATCACAACCTCAGGGCAGGGTTCGTGTCATCCTTGTGTGACAAAATAATCCTTACGTACACTAGCTGCATGAATCTACACATCCCTGAAGAGCCCAGGACCATCTCTTTCTGAATCAAGACATGGGTGAGAGAAATGCTGGGCTAGACTGGTTTGGTTAAGGTGGAGGGAAAAACTAAATCATGGGACTTTGTCAAGAGAAAATATAGTATAAGGTATGGTTATTGATTATATGTGGTGTGACAGAAGTACTCATGCAGTAGGCCCAGCCTGTGTCCAGGGGGCCTCATGTGGCCCAGCATAGCTATAAATGTGGCCCAATATATTTGCAGATGACAACATCAAGTTGCAATGCGAAAAGGTTAGACACGCCTACACATGGTCCAGTATTAACTCAGAAAGACTCTTAAATGGTGCATATTAGTAGGGTTTGTTACTAGAGTGGATACCCAATATGGTTCACTTATAAAGATAGAAGGTTTCTTCATTTAGCTACAGCTTGGAGGTTCAAGAGAATAGTTATCTCAGAGCTTAGCTGTGTCAAAACACAATGGAGATGCTTGCATCTGCGTGTGTCTAAGAGCTTACAACACCAAAGAAGAAACCTGACAGGAAGAGGCTGGCATTCCACAGTCTTCTGTGAAGGCACACCCTCAATAGAGTAACAGTCAAAGGTTCAATCATTTTCCAACATCACCACCCTGAGAATCAAGTTTTAATCATAGCCCTTGGGAGGATGCTCAGATTCCATTCAGATTCGAGCCAGTGGCTCCAGAAGAACTTTCATTACCTAAACGAAACTTCAAATGAGAAGATTGTGAATTGAATGCCATCTGGGCCTAGGATGCAGCCAGAGGACAGAGAGATAGAACCCATTTGAGGACAACTTAAAAATTATGTGTGGCTTTGTGCTTTCCACTGTGAAACATTCCTTAGGCTAAAAAGTTTCAGCTGTAAACCTTTAGAAACTTCTCTATCAGGAAAAACAAAATAGTTGAAAGAGAAGTGAGGTGGTATGGATGAACTGGGGAGGGTGGGGGATTAGATTATGTTTTGTGAAGAAAGTCAGGAACAGAAAAGCAAATGCCAGGAACTCTGCTTGTATATGGAAATCACGGTAGGGTAGTGGTCTCCAGAGCCTGAGGGTTGGATGGTTGACAGGCGGGAGGGTGCAGCTGAAGAGAAGGAATAGTGTTCTGATGTGCTGTAGCACAGAGAGTAACTGTGACTGACAGAAATTAACTGCATATTTCAAAAAAAGCCAGCCGAGGAGATTTGAATGTTTCTAACACAAGGAAATGGATTTATTTAAACAGAGCAGGGTTTCATTAAAAATTAGGCTACAAATACTTATGGCACGCTGCTGAGTTGCTTAGTAAAATAAAAGCTTTTTAATGCCTTCATATTATGCCTTCATATTCTCAGGGGTTGGCGATTTAGCTCAGTGGTAGAGCGCTTACCTGTCAAGCACAAGGCCCTGGGTTCAGTCCTCAGCTCTGGAGAAAGAAAAAAAAAGATAAAATATTATGTTGTTCTCACTGTGGAAAATTTGGAGAATGTAAAAAGGTATACAGTAAAAACAAATATTTAGAAATAAGCCTTCTCACATATCCTTCTAATCTTTCTATGAAGATCTGGTCATTTCCTCATGGAATAAATATTTAGGAAGGGTTTGCTTTGTGTGAGACAATGTGCTGGACATTGGAGACAAAAGGGGAGCAAAGGGGGCATGGTCACTGTCGGCAGAGAAGACAATCCCTCAAGCCACATGTGTTAAGTGTGGTAACACCAATAAACACTTGGGGCATTTCTCTTGGCCTAGGAACCAGCTACCTCTGAGGCATGATTCTCCCCCAACCCCCTTCCCAGAGATAGGGTTTCTCTGTGTAGTCTTGGCTGTCCTGGACTCACATTGTAGACCAGGCTGGCCTCAAACTCACAGAGATTTGCCTGCCTCTGCCTCCTGCAGTGCTGGAATTAAAGGCATGCGCCACCACTTCTGAATGAAGCATGATTCTTAATGTTTAGTGTTAGCATTTCATAAAACAGCCATTGTATTTTACAACCAGCTGCTCTTAATGCTGAACACTAAGCTTGCAGGTTTACAACAAGTCACTTACTGGTTCAAATATTTGTGCTTTGAAAAGCACCACTGTACAGCAAATTCAGAAACACGTTGGATATTTTGCCTGACTCTTTTTCTTCAGCAGACTACACATTTTTCCACTAACCTGTTATAATAGCTCTTATTGTGAAAAGGAGACCACATGCTTTGATATAATTCTCAGAGCACAGGGCAGAGCTTTTCTGTCCTCAGGAGACAGTGTTAGTATTGCTTGTCTCCAAGTCAAGTCTCAAGGACTTGCATGGTCCTTTAATCCCAGTATGTGGGAAGCATGGACAGGCAAGCCTTTGTGAGTTCAAGGCCAGGCTGATCTGCAGAGAAAGCTCCAGAACAGCCAGAATTGCAGGAAGAAACCGTGTTTTGAAAAAACAAACAATTTGTTGCTGGAAATCAAACTCACAGCCTTGAGCATGCTAGGCAAATGCTCTATTACTGAGCAATACTCTTGGTATTACTCCAGTAATACTTAACATGATTCTAGCAATGAGGTAGTAGTCAGTTTTGTAACTTGTGTCCACTTATTTTAGCATTTCCTTAAATAAATTCTTTAAAATGGGATTTCTCTAGGGCTAGGGAGATGGCTCAGTGGGCTAAAGTGCTCTCCACACAGTGTGAGGACTTGGGTTGGTTTGGATCTCAGAACCCTTGTGCAGCCAGAATATGGCAGTGGGACTCTGCAGTCACACACTTTTTATTTTATTATAATTATTATTTTGGTTTTTCGAGACAGGGATTCTATGTGTAGCCCTGATGGTCCTGGACCAACTTTATAGACCAGACTGGCCTCGAACTCAGAGATCTTCCTGCCTCCCAAGTGCTGGGATTAAAGGCATGCACCGTCACCACCTGGCAGTTACAGAACTTCTAATGCAAGATGAAGAGGGAGTGTTGCTTGTTAATATTTATTGTTGATTTATCTTTTAGTTAAGCATTGGTTATTCTTAAACCAGCTGTATACCCAAATTACCACACAGAGACTAGGATGTATTTAATTAACCTAGAGCACAATTCTGGGCAATAATTACTCCATCCTAAACCTCCGAGCCCACATAAGTTTCTCCCATTCAGATTTCCCACATTATCCTTGCTTTTTTAGTCATATCTTAGGTCCAGTTGGTTCATCCATCTCTCCTGATGTTCCCAGGTCCTCTCCTCTCAGATCTCCCTTCTCAGACCCTCCTCCCACTCCCTTCTTTCCTCCCCTCCAGACCAGGGCGTCCCACCCTAATCTCTCCATTGCTCCGAACTGGCTGGTTGTTTTATTGGCAATACAGAGAACAAATGGTAGCATGTTTACACAAACTTAAGACAAGTTTTACACAATGAAATGTCCGGATTGAAACCAAATAGTGGGGTAGAGAAATCAGCATTTGAATGAACAAGGGTAAATTGTATACATTCCACAAGAACATTAAAATAGGAGAGCCAGAAAAATCCCCAGACTTGAGGATCAGCTAGCCTGGTTACACAGGAGGGAAGGACAACAGATTTGTCTCAGACTATAGCCGAGGACCAACACCCAAGGTCATCCTCTGACTCCATCCATGTGTGTACCATACACATGAACAAACACACATGCAAACTTTTTCTAAAGAGAAAAGACATCAAAATTCTTAAGATGTATGCACATATGAATCACTTTTAATATAAATCACCAATTTATTTCAGTCCCACAAATAACTCTGCTTAACCTTTCTTCTCCGATAGGCTGAACTCAGGGAAGGCAGGGTGTGGAACATTGTAAGACCTGGAGTCTCACTGCTCAGGATTGCGCCCTCCCCAGGAACTCTCACAGACCACCAGCTCGATGCAAAAGCAAGAGGTTTTAATGCTATCACGATAGGGTCACCCCTCCAAAAGCAGGAGACGACCCCCAACATGCAAAGCACAGGGTTTTTGTACCTGAAAATCAGGTCACTTTTGCTCGTAGATAGTTTACAGCTGGTTGTTTCTCAGAACAGTTCACCCTGCCCTTCTAGAGCTCTCTGCACCTTGCTTCACTTCAAATAATCAAATTGTTTCTCATTCCCAGGTGGTCCCTCAACATGTTCCTTGCTATACCCAATGCCTAGATCAGTGTTCAACAAATAATGGATGCATAATGTTCGTTGAATGGTTTTCAGGTGGTACCCTTGCTCCTTCTGAGTATTTGCCATTTGATTGGTAATAATCCTTTAAATTCATTTCTCCTATGGCATTTTTTATATTTTATAGTAAAACAAAAACAAACAAACAAAAAAAAAACCAAAAACAAAAAAGAAGAAAGTGTGTATCAGAAGAGGATTAACGACTTACAGATTGAATCAGGCAGAGGGCCAGAATGAGGTGCTCTGTGTGATAGTTCAGAAAACAGTATTCTCTAGGTACGATATCTGGCCTTTTCCATCTTAAGGCGGCTTTAGAGCTGTGTTTTGTGGTTTTTGCTCTAATGAAATGTATGATGGGGATGGGCATATAAAATGCCAAAGCAAACAGGAAGGGATTCAGGACTAATCATAGGGACAAAGTTTGAGCCTGGAGCAGTAAGAAGGGACTTTCCCTCATGCAGAAATTCCTGGTTAACACTACAGTTGCCTGACTGGCAGGAGAACTTTATGTTGTTGCTGTTTTTAGCACTCATGTTTCCCAGGTCCCGGATAATTTGAACTCTTCCGTTGTCACTGTGCTCTGTTTAACTGCAGTGCTGGGGGCAGTGCTCGGGTGACTTGCACCTAGTCAGTCCACAAGCGGGAAGCAGAGAGTGCCACGGTGCTAAGAGCTAGTAGAAAGAAAAGCATATTAGGGGTGAGCATTTGTTAAAATAGCTTGCAGACTGTAACTACAAACAGTAAATGACTGCTGTACAACCTGGAACATGCAGTGCTTGTACGGAGTAAACACAGCGAGCCTGCTGGACACAGCTGTGCAATTAGTGTTTGGCATCAGGGGACACTGGATCATTCATTGACTTTGAAACAGTTGGCTTCCTGTGTATAAAAGGACAAAGTTGAGGCTTTAAATTCTAATGTATTACATATTTAAAGAAGTGTGGAAGGTTTCTGTTTTAGCCCTGGCTCTCCTGGAACTCACTCTGTAGACTAGGTTGGCCTCAAACTCACAGAGATCCTCCTGCCTCTGCCTCCCAAGTGCTGGAATTAAAGGTGTATGCCACCGCCTAGCTGAAGTATGGATTTTTAAAGAAGTTGTAGAACAGGGAAACTCTTTTCCCATGAAATGAGATTCATAAGTCATAGTGGAAACAAAATATTTTACTATTCAAGGGTCTATAGAGATGGCTCAGTGGTTAAGAGCAATTGCTGCTCTTGCAAAGGACTTTGGTTTGGTTCCCAGAATCCACACGACAGTGTTCAAAATCCGCAACTCTAGGCTCAGGAGATTCGATGCCCTTTTCTAGCCATCTCAGGCACCAGACACATACATGGTGCATATACATATAGCCAAACACTCATATATATTAAATGAAAATTTCAAAAATACCAAATCCCGTTTTGGGGGCTCCATTACCCCAAAGTGAAGGAGGGCCTCCAAGCTACCTCAGCAGCTGCTTCTGCTGCCCTCCTGTCTGCTGCATTCTCACGTAAAACAAGCCATGGAATCCAGAATTGCTCTTCTCTGAGGCGGGTCTCAGAAACTAGACCCTTTCCCAAAGCCAGTCACAATCCTTGAAATTCCTGCTCTTCCCACTCTTCATCTGGCTCTGCCAAGAGCACCCTGCCCTCTGTCACACAGATGTCAAGAAGAATCTGAGCTTGTCCTTGCCCGATTCTCTGCGGGACAGTTAGCTTTAGACCTCAGTCTTTTGAGTAACCACAGTTCTTTACCACTATGCTGTTTTGAACCTCGGCATAGGAATAAATTGCTTGCTCAGTGTCCGAGGTCTTCAGTGTGGACATTATTCTGCATCTGAAACTGTCCAATAATTGGTATGTTTGTCCTGTTAACCTGTCCCTTGCTATGGAGTGGCCTTGACTGTGATGAGCAGGAAAACTTCACAGCCCTTTCCAATCCTACACCATGAGAGGAAAAGAAACTTAGACAAAAGATAAAAGAGTGCAGGTATGCAAGGGTACCGTGTATGTCCACAGAAAAGAAGTGAATGACTCAAAAGAAAGACTGGCTATATATATAGTGACACAGAGTAGAGCCTTCAGAGAGGAAGGAGCCTCCGTTAAAAAAAAATGCCTCGATGTGCTCCAGCTCTAAGGCATTTTCTCAATTAGTGATCAGTTGGGGAGGGCCCAGCCCACTGTGGGTGGTGCCATTCCTGGGCTGGTGGCCTTGGAAAGCAGGCTGAGCAAGCCAGGGGGAAGCAAGCTAGTAGGCAACACTCTCCTCCATGGCCTCCTCATCAGCTCCTGCCTCCAGGTTCCTGCCTTGACTGAGTTCCTGCCCTGACTTCCTTCAGTGATAAACAGCAATGCAGAAGTATAAGCCAAATAAACCCTTTCCTCAATTTGCTTTCCAGTCATTATGTTTTCATCACAACAACAGAAACTCTAAGACAAATGACTAATACTTTTGAGCCAAGCATAGTGGTGAGTGCTTATAATCCTTGAGAACATGCATGCACTCACGCGTGCACACACACACACAGATATCTCTCCTAGGGCTTCCTGATGATTTTAGTCCAGTGAGAATGGTGATGGATTCCTGATACACAGAACTATAATATAATACATTTGTCTTTTTAAGAACCACAATTCAAGCCAATAATTAAGAGTCAAAGGCTATGTAGTTCCTGCTGGCCTCATGCTTGTAGAAGTTTCCTGCCTCAGTTTCTCGATCCACAGGCATACTCAGCTTTCTGTGGTTATTATGGAAGCCAAGGAAAAGTTACATAGGCAGCACATACGCACACTCACAGTCTATAACCCCAGAAGACCAACTCAACATGCTTTCTTCTTAGCCTGTTGTGAGTTTACCCTTTCAAGGATCCCAAGGTTAATTCTCTTCAAGCTCACTGGAGCTAACACATTAAGAAGGAAGCAGAGAGCTTGCCCAGTGATACACTTCTAATGTCACAACCTAGGTAGGGCAGGACTCTTTCCAGAAGAGTTGGCCTGCAGCCCAAGCCACCTTCTGTGGAGGCTGGATTGCACAAAAGCAGCCTGTGCCTGTCAGGTTAAAAGTTAAGGAAACACCAGAACCCCCTGTTTGTCAGGGAACAGGCTCAACACTGAGACTATTGTGGGGGAAAAAACAATAGCAAAAACCCAGGCAATAAGCTGTGAAATCCAGGCAGAGTGAACCATAGTGTTTACACAGGAATTAGCACACACAAGGGGCTTTTACAGTCTCTCCCACAGTCATGGAGGTATGTTTTACACACACACACACACACACACACACACACACGTTTGTTATATGGCAACTATCCTACCCTTTAGGCTTCACTTAGCATCAATCAAGTGAAGTTTCTTTGCCTTCTGTGCATGATGTCACCCTTTTTCACTTGGGAACACAAGCAGGGCTCAGATGAAGTCAACTGAACATGAGTAAAAGTTTGTGACCTCAGAGGAGGGAAATGCCCTTACTGAAGAGAAGAGCACGTGCATATCGCAAAGTATGATATAGGTAGACATTTCCCATGACCCATTTGACCTGTAACTTCCAGATGACCCACCATCAATTACTTGATTTTAGTTATATTTTCCTCACACATTCATGCCAGCTTTACAAAAATGTTATCTTACTGTTCTACTGATTGTTTTAATTTTCAAATGCTTAAGACAGACTTTTGCATAGATTGTATGGATCTGGCTTGCTTATTGAAATGTCTAGACATTTAATCTCAAGGTTTGCACAGACCAACTGCCACCCCTTTTCTCTGTGCTTACATGTTTAGCTCTTGAGAATAACTTCCTAGAATTGGAATTTCTGGGTAAAGTGGCTTGTACTTTAAATACAGAAGCAGTTTCCTCTGGCAATGACACCTCCCACCTTTAGTGGGAATCACTAATTGTTTAGAGGAGTTCTAGGAAGGATTCAAAAACTACATTTTAATTTTGTACTTTTAACTAACTATATTGAATGCCCTGGTGTTCCCCTTTAAATGACTAATTCCATAACATAATACAATATTGTAAATAACCCTGCCTGGTGTAACTGAGAAGTAGAAAGTATCCCAGCCACACAGTGTCTCTCAATTATTTCAAAACTACATTCACATCCACTTCTCTCCATGTTTGCAGACTCCACGAGAGAGAAGTTCTGGGTATTAGATTCTGTCTGCCCTGTATTCACATCTAGAAAAGGCACAAAGTACACAAGGTGCTGGGCACAGCCTGCCAGTGAAGCTCACGCAATGGCTTGCACATTACAGCGAGACCCAGCTGCACTCACATGGAGCAAACCAACACAGTTGTTACATGTCTGCTAGCTGAACCCTAATACCAACCAAGTTGGAAGATGTTGCTGATTTCTAATTTGTGGGCAGGCTGCTTATAGTATTTGCATTTTATCACTTTATTATAGCTGTATTTGTATGAAATGTGGGTAGGCTGACAAATATACTGTTGAGGGAGAATTTCTATGCGCCATTACATCATTATTCACACTTAAAAGGTCATCACACTAACATTCAGCATAGTCGTATCTAAAGGCGTTACAGAACTTCATACCCCGAGGCTTGAGCATTGCCCACTTTATCATCCCAGTGTTTGCCTAGTTGCCATAAAACTGTGCAAGGTGCCAGTGAATCTTGTAGCTCTGTTATATCATAAATGGGACTATATATTCAGACTTTATATACATATGAATAGGAAATAAAGTTAGTTCATTTATAATAGGATATAAAAGGCATAAAATACTAAGATTATTCTTTAAACTTGTGTAAAAGTGTGGTCAACTGTCATTGGGCTTGTCTGATGTGAAGGGAGGGCACAGGACTGAATGACCTCAGTCATTCTTTTGTAGCTTTAGCAGACAAAGTCCATCAACGGAAACTCCTATTATAAAAAGCACATCCAAGCCAGGCTTGGCAAGCTTAGTTTTCCAGCACTCAGAGGCCAAGGTAGGATTAATTGCTATTACAGTCCAGTCTGAGCTGGGCTATGTAGAGATCATGTTTCTGAGTTGTATGTGTGAGTGTTTAGTATACCCTCTCACAAATGTAGATGGGTCTGGATAAAGACACCCTAGGCTTTTGGACTTGGAGATTACAAACCCTTAACAAGGGCATCTCTGTGTCCTGTGTGGCCTACTGTCTTCTCTAATAATGCTGTGGGTCAGAGTTTTCACCAAGTCCTCTCTGAAAACTGACCTGGTAGCAGTTGGCATGATGAGGGTATGGGTGGAGAGTGCAGGGCTGGCACTCTCCTGAAGCCAGCAGTAATAAGCTGCATGAACAGCATAGTCACGGGGCTCGGGAGCAAGCTGGAGGATGGCTCAGTAAAGAGATACACTAGAAAAGGGAGGATGTGAAAAGGACGGAGAAGACACGAGCCAACAGAACACAACCTTCAAACAGAATTGTATGCTGACATCTTTTTTTTTCTTTTTTTAATGTGCATTAGTGTTTTGCCTGCATGTATGTCTCATATATTGGAGTGTCATATGTTGGAGTTAAAGACAGTTGTGAGCTGCCATGTGGGTGCTGGGAATTGAACCCAGGTCCTCTGGATGAGCAGTCAGTGCTCTTAACTGCTGCACCATCCAGCACGGCCCCCATACATTTTTGTTGTTGTAGGACAAAGAACAGAATGGCAGCATGGGCAGGTGGCTGCTGGTTGCTGGCGTACTAGGTCACAGCCACAAAATCCACTTACAGACATTTCTGAGGGTGAAGGTAGGAAGTATGATAAACCAGCCCAAAAGCTTAGTTGTTTTTTAAGGAGGGAATGACGGTCTGTGAATTTTCTTTCTGACAAAGGAAAGTAGATGACCCCCAAAGTGCCAAGGTGACGTTCTTAAGCAAGGGCTCTCTGTTTTGGTGTTGCTGTTGTGAGACACGGTCTCTCTATGTAATCCTGGCTGACCTGGGGCTTGTGCTTTAAGGATGCTCTTATGATTAATGTGAAGACAGAGGGAAAAAATACAAAGGGTTTACAACTTAGGAAAGTTCACATGAGAGATAGACTGTTTCCATGGACTTAAGCCAGATTCTCCCCCACCCTGCCCTGACAAGACAGGGTTTCTCTTCATAGCTTTGGCTGTCCTGGAACTGCTCTGGAGACCAGGCTGTCCTTGAACTTGGAAATCCATCTGCCTGTCCCTTTTGAGTACTGGAATTAAAGGCCTGAACCAGCACCATCTGGCTAAGCCAGCTGTTTAAAAGTAAATCTAAATAAAACTTTTCTTTGTATAATATTTACTATCACCAACCAAATTTACAGTTGCCTTTGAAAGATAATAGGTTATAAGATCTATAACCTATAATCTATACTGTCTGTTACAAGATCTATAACAGGAAGTATAAAGCAACAGATTGCAACCTATGTAATTTAACAATAAGAGAGAAATACTCTCCAAAAATCGTGATCCTTCCCAACAGTGCACAGAACTTTTATGTAATACTATATCCTGGTCTGTGTATGACATTATATTTCAAGCCAGCAACTTTTTCCTCTGAGAATAAGACACGCAACTGCTAGCATTACAAACCATAAGTTAAACAACAACAACAAAATCCTAAGAGAACAGGAATCATATATATGCCACAAAGAAGAATAGGAGCCCCTGGGACAAGATCAATATCAAACTGTAAATGTAAAATTTACAGTAATACACTTCCTTTTCTAGTAAAGGCTTATCACTTTAGTAGTCTAATCTGAAAAAACAAAAAGTAAAACTTCCAATAACTACTTTGAAAAATCTTTTAGTTCTCAGTACAGAGATGATTTAAATAAATAATTTTATACAACTTTTTAGACTAGTGGTCTAAGTTTAGTGATGATCCAGATATTGTCTTGTTAATACTCTTTGTTAAATATTTTTTAAAGTGAAAATGCTATCACTAAATGCCTACTTTGTATGCCAACTTAAAATTAATAAAAATGTGATTATGAAAAATATATTTTTAAACATCCAGTTACATTTTCCAAATTAGTGAAAAAAGATGAGATTCTTGGGCAGAGATACTTATAAACCATAAATTTCAGTGAGTGTAATTATAGATAATATGTAATGATAATTGCATCCTACACTCATTTCTAAAATCATAACTTAGATTTAATGCTATTATTTTAGATAGATTTTGCCAATAATTACTGTCCACAAAACATTTTAAAATTATTTCTTCAGTCAGGGTTAACATATATGAAATAATTGTTCACTCTCAACATATATATTATCATGTCCTTATTTTGTTTTCTTCACTGTTTCAGTGTCTCAAGAAAATGTGAATCCAAATATAATGTGAACTTCTTATACTCATCCAGAATTTTGAGTTTTTCGAACAGAAGATGGGCTTGTTTTGAAGACAGACTTCTAGACAATTCATAAGATTTTAATGCGACAAAAATAGTAATTAGATAAACAGTAATAAATCAGATAAACAGAAACAGGTCTCTCTATGTAGCCCTGGCTGTCCTGGAACTTGCTCTGTAGACCAGGCTGGCCTTGAACTTGCAGATCTGCAAGATAAAGCAGCAATAATATAACACAGCATGAAATAAGGGCAACTCTAGTACTGCAGTAGGTGCACATGTTAGAGGGATGTGCAGTACTGAGCAGGCCTCCTGAGCAAGAGGGCACGAGGGTTATAAAAACTGCATAACCTGCCTGGCTGTGTTTTAGAATTTCACTTGAATACTGGCTATCTTCCATTACTGCCATCTGAGCCATATGCAGGGTCATCTCACACATGAATTGGCATGCCATGTTTTGAAGACGTCATGTGTCTGGTCCCTGTTAAGGACATAAGGAATGAACACAGGTGTGGTAAGGATAATGTGCTTATTACATAAAGCCAGAAGGGCAAAGGAGGCGTTTTCCCAAATGGCCATATCCACAGGCCATGCCGAATTCCATCTCGGATATGGTGTGAGGTCCAGGAAATAAATATCATCCACGGAAGAAAGCACCACGAGTCTCTGAGCTTGAATATGTGCACAGCAAGCTTCACACTCAGAACTGTGATGGGAATCACAGTGGAACAATGAAGGAAAGGTCTTCTCGGAAGAGTCAGAGCAGCCTGAGGGGAGAAGAAGGATCATTTCCTGCTTTGCAAATCTCATAGCTGCTTCTTACTATTTTAATGTACCCAGGATTAGCCGGAAACGCAAAACAAAACACCCCCACAACACTGCAGATGCATCAGACACACAACTGCCAAGCCAACGTTTTCTCTTTTCATTCTCTACGGCAGTTTATAGTAAAAATGAAAACGTAAAAATATATTTAAGATGATAAAAGTATGACCAGCATATTCTTTACATTAACAATAAAATAAAGGTCTTAGGAATATGGTATTAATTTTACAAGTTTCCCAGATTTTGCCCTAAAAGTCACAAACATAAATTTATATCCTAAGCATGAGATTTGTGTAACTGAGGTTTAAATACTATTTAAAATAAAAAACATTTCTATTTATTTATGTGTATGTACCTTTACTTGCTGAACCATCTAACCACCCCTATTTTTTTTTCTGAGTTTTTTTTTTTTTTTTAATGTGTGTCTGTGTGTGGGTATGTGTATAAGTATGCAGTTGACTTTGGGCCTGTATCTGAAGTAACAGGCAATTGTGAGTTGCCACATGGATGCTTTGACTCTTTACTTCTTTTCTGAAATGTTTGCAAATCACATGCATAGAAAAGGAAGGAAAATCTTTTGATGTTTAGAAAATATAATATAGAAACTATTGACTAAGGTGGTATTTTAAGTTTGGTTTCAATTTGCAAGGCTTGTCATCGCAAAACACATGAATGCCTCAATCTGATTTTCAATTTCTCCACCAGAGACTACTGTAGCCAGTCTGTTGAAATGCGTATTTTTGGCCTCAAATAAGACTGGAGGAGTTAAACCACTTAAGTCATTCCCTAGGAATGAGAATAATCATAAAACTATTCAATTAATGGCACACATCGGAGATGCACACTGACTGGAAGACATAGAGTAAGAGGACAAATGTAAGTGTGGTCATCAAGAAAGAATGCTGACCCAGGAAGGATTAGGAATGAAACCTGTTCATCTGCACCAGTTTGCTCCATGAGCCAGCACTGAACTTCTCAGTACAGTTAGTAGTTCTTACTTTATGTCTATATGGGACTTTGTGACAGCAAATTTGACTAGCAACGTATCCATATGCATCTTTAGGGAAATATTAAACACTAAAGAGAGTTGAATAAATTAACTTTCCTATTTTAAAGTAAGATATTCTCTCTAGAATATGATGTCTAAAACTATCAGCATTTCAGTACTAAAGACATTAAAGCCAGAAAAGTCTTACCAATATCTTACCTTTAAAGATAGAGATCGAGCTTGAAAAAAATGGTCGATATCAATAACAGAGGCCAGAAATCCAGCTAAAAGAACTTCCCCAAAGTCAGTCTTCTTCGTAACTCCAGTGACTGCTGCCCATGACCACATGCCAATGACGCCATGGACTAGGTTATCTGAGAGGGCACGCAGCCAGTCATTTTGCTGAATTATGGAAAACTGGAGAAGTATATCAGCTACGAGACAAAAGATGCCCAGACCAAGGCTAGTAATGAGAGAGTCTGTGCTACAGCAGTGTGATAAAGCATGAGTCTTTTCAAGTTTTGATGCCATAATAAACTGTCAGTATACAGTGGGTGCCACAGGGAAGCAAGATGCCATTCTTGTTTCCATCCCAGTACACTACAATAGAAATCAAAGACAAATATTAGTGAAGATTACAGACCACCATGTAATCTTTAAACAAACAACATCAGCAGTAATTATAAAACCAAGCTGGAAACAGTATCATTCCTTATAATATGCTGTATGGTCAAATATATGTCAGTTTTGCAGGAAAAAACTTGTATGTGGTACCAAGGAGAAAATTTCAGAAAGCCTATTGAATTTTTTTTTTTTTTTTTTTTTTTTTGAGACAGGGCTTCTCTGTGTAGCCTTGGCTGTCCTGGACTCATTTTGTAGACCAGGCTGGCCTAGAACTCACAGAGATCCGCCTGCCTTTGCCTCTGTGAGTGCTGGAATTATAGACATGCGCCACTATTGAAATTATTTATTCCTGCTAGGCATTTAAATAATTTTGTCAGAATTATTTATATGATGTAACAGTGGGCTTCCATTGTATCCGTACACCCAGCAGCTGCTTCCATACTTTTGAAAAGCAAATGTCTCCTTTCAGGTCTGGAGAGATGGCTCAGTGGCTAACCATACCTTTGCTGCTCTTTCAGAGGACCTGAAGCACTTAACAACAGGCCACTCACAACTGCCTGTAACTTCTGCTCTAGGGGTCTAATACTATCTTCTGACCTTTAGGGACAACTGCATGCATATACATATACTTGGCAGATATATATACAAATAAAGTAAATACATAGGTCTTAAAAAATGTTTCTTCCCTTTGAGAAAACTGTCCTTAATACCTAAACTCCAGTGCTGTTCAATTAGAGTTCCCTACCTCCCTAGCAGTAGTGTCTACTGTCATGATACAGGGTCATCCAAGCTAAACCTACCAACCTCCTTTTCTTAAGTAAACCTGATGCCGAATGGTCCTTTTCCTTGGAGCCACTCCAAGACACAGAAGAGCTGGAGACAAGAAAGACCTAGAGAAGCCTTCACCCCAGCATTTGCAGGCAGGAACAGATGGATCCCTTGAGTTTTGGACTAGGCTGGTCTGCATAGGAGACCTTGTCTTTAAAAAATATCCCAAAGAGATACAAAGACAAAAAGCTAATAATGAAGACATCAAATCCTTGGCTCCAGTGTCCAAGGTTTTCAAAGATGCCCTTACTCCAACATCTCTGCAACAAACACAGCTTTATCTATCGCCTGGAATAACAACAAACCCCGAAACTTTAGCTTATATGAAACAGCAAGCATAATTTTGTGCTGAATTCTAACCTGCCACTGCCTACTGAAATAATTTGTGCATCTGTCAAACGTTCAATGCTGTGTCACATCTGATTTTTAAAATATTTATTGTGTGCATGGGTGTTTGCTTGCATCAGGACTGTGCTTGCAGAGGTCAGAGGAGGGCATGGGATCTCAGGACTGCAGTCACAGACTTGTGAGCCGCCATGCAGGAGCTTACAACTGAGCCTGAGTCCCCAAGCGCAGCCCGTGCTCTTAACCAGCCACTTGTATGGGCAAACAGACTACAGTTCTTCACACTGTTTTCTAGTTCTCTGTATGTCTGACATTTTCACTTAGAAATGTTTTAAGAGGAGGCTGGAGAGATGGCTCAGAGGTTAAGAGCACTATCTGCTCTTCCAGAGGCCCTGAGTTCAATTCCCAGCACCTACATGGTGACTACAACCATCTATAATGAGATCTGGTGCCCTCTTCTGATGTGAAGGCATACATGCAGGTATTGTACACATAATAAGTAAATAAAATTAAAAAAAAGAAACATTTTAAGAAAGAATCTAGTAAAATTCCAGAAAATGCAACCTAATTTGTAATGAGGAAGAGGAGATCAGTGGCTACTTGGATGGGGTTGCAGGGAGGGTTGGAAAGCAAAGAAAGCTCTGGGACATTCTTACATTCAGTTCCCCCCAGGACACATACATACAATATGAAAACATGTTGAATTGTATATCTTAATTATTTAGACTTAATTATATGCCAATTACATTCCATCAAAGATGTAAGGTAAAATTAGTAAAATATGCTGTTGATATTAAAAATACCAGCTTTTGGTGGGAAAGCAGCAATTTGAAAAAATGAGCTTACAGAGAAGAAAAAAATGTTCAGCCAATTCAAGGCAATATAAGCAATGCATAGCAGAATGGGTGCTTCTAAAGACAAGGTCGGGCATGGTGGAGAATGTCTTTAATCCCAGCACTCAGGGGGCAGAGACAGGTGGATGTCTGTGAGTCTGAGGTCTATAAAGAGAGTCCAGGGCTATTACACAGGGAAATCCTGTCTCAAAAAACAAAAATAAACAAACAAAGGCTAGTAAACAGGAGTTTGTCACTCAAAAAGAAAAATCCTTCCATCTTTTATTTTTTTAAGCTATTGGCAATACTGAAGGTGGTGGTACATACCTATAATCCTAGCACTTGGGAAGCAGAGGCAGAGACAAATGGATCTTTGAGAGTTCAAGGCCAGCCTGATCTATCTAACAAGTTTCAGGCTACTTCCAGAGACCCCGCTTTCAAGAATAAGAAATAGCATCTCATCCATTTTTAAGAGTGTGTATATGTCAGGTAATATTACAGAGCTCCAAGAGAAAACAATCAAAACTCTAAGATTCTAAACACAGGTAAGTTATGGCACCTCACCGGGAATACTGAATTTTAAGAGCTTTGCCATAGATAAATACATAATATGACAAAAAGAAACATCTCAGCTGGGTGTTAGTGTGCATGCCTTTAGACAGCACTCAGAAGACGGAGACAGGTGGATCTCTGAGTTAGAGCCAGCCTGGTCTACATAATTTGAGGCTAGCTAGGGCTACAGAGTGAGACTCTGTCTTTTAAAAAGGGAGAGAGAAAAAAAAAAAACAAAAAAACCCCCAAACATCTATTATACTATCCTTACTAGGAAAACACCAGACTGGCCACACAGCTCAGTAGGTAAAGGCATTAGATATACAAGCCTGGAGACCCAAATTCCACTCCCATTATCCATGTAAAAATGGAAAAGAAGTTTTTGTTATGCTACAAATAATATGTATGTTACAAAAAGGTTTGAACCCAAGGCCTTAGGAAAGTAGGCAGCACTCTATTACCAACTTACATACCAATTCTCAGTTTAAAGCTAAATTTTCATAGAGATGTTATTTGGGATGACTTCTCTACATAAGACCCAATTCATCTAATTTTTTCGGTGACTTCGAGAAGCCACTTTTTTATAATGGTCTGTTTGTCTCATCTTGTCTTCAATATAGCAAATGTCATCAACTTTGGGGCCTTCCCAGCAAGCCAAAAGATCATCTCCTTTCCCTTAATTTCCCACTTTAATAATACAACATGAGAAATTTTTTGATACCAATCAAACATTTCTGTTTTTTTTTTTTTTTTTTTTTTTTTTAAAAAGGCATTTCAGGTGGGCGCCCGGTGTCACACGCCTGTAATCCCAGCACTCAGTGAGTTCACAGTCAGCCTGGTCTACAAAGAGATTCCAGGACAGCCAGGGCTACACAGAGAAATCCTGTCTCAAAAAAAAAAAAAAAAAAAAAAAAAAGACATTCACAAACTAAATCTCATTGTTCTGTTAGTTCCATCTCCCAAACCTGGGAGTTGCGGGGTGGAGAGTACAAATCAAAGCTGCCTTTATTAGGCTAAATAAATCAGTTCTCATCACCAAACTATAGTTGCTGTAAAAGTTAACACGTCTAAGTTCTTAAGTGCTAAAATACCAAAAGCAGACGCCAAATCTAATGCTGGTAACTCACAAAGGGAATAAATACAAATCTCGTTCATTCCATCATAACTCTAGGCCATCCGACCTCTCCGCACGTAACTATTTAGTACTTGTGACTACTACAAGTAAAATATACAATTGTGCGGTTCAACTCGTTTCTGAACTCGGCAAATTCCTAAAGTCATGCTTTTCTGGGAGTTGTGTGCTCTAGTAAGTTTTAGATTCTAAACTTTAGAATTTCTAAGCAAATCTAAAATTGAGAATGTCAAACGGGACGGGAAGCCTTAGCACTCGGATTCACTAACTCCGGGCGCTGAGCGCTCTTCTACACAGGTAAGGGAGGCAGCGGGCCGGGAATGGCGCGGGGCCCAGGGGAGCAAGTATGTGATTGGGGGGCGGCTCGGGGTTCCGCAGCCCCGGCCGCGCCCAGGCCCGGCTCCCCTGGGCCCCGCGCTCCCTCCCCGGTGCCGTCCCCTCCCCTCCCGGGCGGTGGTCGCCCGTCCTCCGCGCGCTGCGCCGTCGAGGGAGGGGCCAACAGCGCTCCGCCTCTCGGCGGCACCACAGAGACGCGGGCGCCGGCCGGCCAGAGTGGCCCAGTCCGCCGGGCTCCCGCGGGCGCCGGCCTGAGGGGTCCTGGGCGCTCACCGGTTGAGCTGATTGGTCCCGAGTTCTGCACGCGCCCAGAACCGGACGGAAGATTGGAAAACGTCCGGTCGGCTTCTAGGCTTGGCGGGCGTTGAATCACTCACCTCTCCCCACGATGCCGTCAAATGGCGGCGGGCAGCCGGGACGGAGAGGCCGCCTCAGCCGGTGCAGGACGCACCTGTGGGATCTGAGCCACGACCGCGCAGAAGTTCCTAAGTTACTTCAGTAGATGCCTTAGCGCTGGTGATGCAGGAGCGGGCGACTTCTCAACCTGACACACCACAGTACTTTACCGCCCCCTGGGGGATTTCTCCGGTAGACACTGGCAGAGGCGGCGGGTGGGGTTGCGGAAGGCGGGTCTCAAGTGTCCTAAGACAGCAGAGGCCTGACAAGAACATTCACCACTACTAACCTTGTTGGAAACAAAATAGTAATAATAACTGGAATCAGACCTCCCGTCTGTGACTATATATGTCTTACTGCCTTCCTGAGGCAGATGCTATCTTAGCACAAGGACACATTTGACAAGAAACAGCCCAAAGAAAATGTCCAGAAGGGACATTCTTTACCTCTTCTTACTTCCTCAAAACAAGTATCATCATAAACGAGGCCAGTGGAATTCATGACAGTTGGAATCTTCAGTTTCAAGCAAACTTCTAGGTCACCTCACATGCCCTGAAAAATCCTCAACCTGAACCTTCATTTGTACAGCTTTAGGACTAGGGATACTTTTATATTTAAGTTAAGAACTTTATGGCCCCTATGGCAATAGGCTGGCATATGTGCCATACAGTCTTAGGCTTTCTGGAAATCTACTGGCTAAAAGCAGCGATTCATTCATAAAACACTGAATACTTTCGCTATGCTAGGCTGCAGAATAGCTTCGGATTAAGCTCGTCTACCAGAGGGTAACTGACCACAAGGAAATACGCTGGGCAGTGATAAATGGTGTTAAGGAAATAAACAGGGTGATATAATTGAGTTAGGATACGGTGTAAAGTATCCTACACTGTGTAAAGATTGTCTCTGTATTATTCAAATGCTGATTTCTGGGGATGCAGATATGATTCAGGCAGGATTTTGGCATTGTCATTTTAATGAAGCATCTCCTTTCTCAAAGTTGTGCAAACGTTGTTCTCCGTAACCTTCTGATTGGTTAATAAAGAGCTGAAGAGCCTGTATGGGCAGGAGAGATAAGGTGGGACTCGCCCAGAGAGAAAGAGAAGACTAAGGTGACAGGTAATGGGCCACGTGGCTGAGAAGTAGGCCAGGCCAGGATAGTAGGGATAGAATAGCTCAGTATCTGCCCAGCTATAGTGCCTCTATCTTTTAATAAAAATAATAGTCTCCATGTCATTATTGGAGCTAGAGCAGGTATAGAACAAAACCACACCTTTACAGGAGAAGCTAACTTTAGTGAGGTAGCTGAGAGGACCATACACAGGAACTTTTGCTGAGACCAGAAATGTGAAGGAGCCCAGAGAAGAGCTATAAAAGGAGGGTATCTGTCCATTCAACTGACTGGTATTATTCCCTGATCCACTACACTCCTCTATTCTTGTTTCCTGTTTCCTGCCTTTTATTGCAGAGAGTAAGAGTTAGACTGCCTGGGAGGGACAAATAGGGAAAAGTGGCCATGGCTAACTCATAAAGGCAGCAAATTTCCAACATGGCCAGCTTCCTCAAACTCTTGACTTAAGACAAAAGCCTGGCAGTTTTTGTCTCCCACTAACAGGCCCCCTACTGATGGATTGTCTCAAGCTCATAACCAGATCTGATCAAAACAGATCAATGGACCAATCAACCATCCTGTCTGTCTTCAAACAGACAGACCTTCAAATAGGAAAGGAAGTCTTTTCAGGGCTTTAAAGCCCCTGGCCCTTGGCTTTCCCAATTCTGGAATTTCCCCTTTGAAGTGTAGAGAAATTTTAATTCAGAATATGGCTGTTCTGGCAAGAGATCACATTCAAAGATCTAGGTCTGTGTGTTCCAGCTGGAACACAAACATGCCTTTAATCCAGGCGAAAGAGGCAAGCAGAGCTGAGTTCAAGGCCAGCCTGGTATAGAGCAAGTTTCAAGTAAAGAAAAGCTTAGATGGAGGCGTGGTGGTACATGCCTTCAATCCCAGCATTCAGGAGACAGAAGCACGCAGATCTCTGAGTTCAAGGCCAGTATGGTCTATAGAGTAAGTTCAAGGAGATAAAGAGATTAAGAAATGGAATATAAGGAATGGTGAACTCAGGGGAAGACTTCACCTAGCTAAGCTTTCATCTTATAAAAAGGAAAGAAAAGCCTAGGTCCAGGCATAGTAGTGCATGCCCTTACCTTAATCCTAAAGAGTAAAGGTAAAGATAGTAGAAGGCAGCACCCATGTTTGATAGTGGTGTCTAATAGAATGGCAGAAACAATGACAAGTCAGAGAAAGACTTGACAGAATAGGATATGCCCAACTCTCATGAGAAGAGAGAGGAAAGGGGAGAAACATAAGGGGCACAATCTACCTAGTACTAGGATTTTCGTGCAAGCATGAGGGGAAGAAACTGCATGAGCGTGAGGGGAAGAGCTCTCTCCCAGGGAAAAGAGGAAGTCCTAAATGCAGATAAGCAGAAAGGGTCAACCATAGCCAGTGAAGACTATGGCTGAGGGGAGGTCCCTCCATCCCAAAAGATAGTAGGAAGTTGCTGGACACTGAACAGTCAAGCTTCCCCTACCAAGAGAGGTGGTTTATGCTGATAAATGAGGTGAACTCACCAATCCAGTGGCTGGCCAATGAGAACTCACCAATCCAGCCAGTGTTGCATGCAGCAGATAGCAATCTGATAGCCAGGAAAGGGAAGTCCCAAAACCAGGGAAAGGGGAGAAATCCCACTTCTGAGATAGGCAGTAAGTGCAGTATTTATCTGGAGCCCAGTTGACCTGAGAGGTGGATTTAGGTGGATTTCCTGCAGCTTACAAGAATTACTTTTAAGTTTTACGAAGGGGATATAACTTTAGACATGTTAGCATAATTGTAGAAAAGGCAGTAAACACATACATTTGTGTTAACAGCACAAGCATTCTTTAGGATGAGCTCTGAAAAGGCAGAAGCCTTTTGTGAAGTAGAAGGGACAAAAGCTCACTTGATTTTAACCTTTAGTATAAGCACATATTATGGAGATCTAAAATCTTGAGCTTGGAACCATAGTAGTGAGTGGTATAGTGGAATGTTTTGTATTAGAGTTAGATTAATACATCAGAGCTCTATTGATGAAGGTCAAAGCTCTGGACAGTTAACATAACAGCAGCACAGCAACAGGAGGAACTATTAAGCAATTCTAGCTATTTCGGATACCTTAAATCACCTTAGACCTTATAACCTTTATAACTTGCATTTTCCAAACTTAAAACATTTTCTTAGACCCTCAAACATTTATAACTTGCATTTATCAACCTTAAGGTGCTTTTTGGCTCTCAAAACATGTATAACTGGTGTTTATCAACCTTAAGGCGTTTTCTTAGACTCTCAAACTATATATATATATATATTTTTTTTGAGGGGGACCTTTGTATCTAGTTATTTACCATGAGACACAGGTGAGACTGCTATGAATATTTATTGTCCTTTAGCTAAGTAAGGAGATGGTAAAAGTTTCCACTCAGGCCTATTTCTTGAGTCTGGAAATAAGGCATATTGTGTCTAGGCCTGACAATAGCAGCTCCAAGACTTAGGCTTAAGGCCTGGTCGCCCACGTATGAAGAGAACTGAGAAGGCATCTGAAGTCTCCCAAGACAGAAGTTGGGAACATGTTCGTGAGACCCCATTGTGAAGCCAAAACAGACCTGTAATATTACCCTGGGCTGGGCAAGGCTGGTGGAGGTCACTGAATCAAGGAGCCATTTGTCCTCCCCCAAAGGAGCAAAGGAGCTAGAAGGCTGGAAGTGTCTGTGGCTCTTGTGAGGGTTCAGCCTCCATGGCTGGGCACAGAGGACAAACCTGCATGGGAGCATTTTGACTTCTAGAGTCCAGCCTGCCGGCAGGCAGCTACAACTAGTTGAGACAGCAGTGGGACCAGTGTTCCCTTTGGCTGCATTTGAAACAGTCACCTGGTGGAACTGTTATACCCAGTTCGAGAGCCCCCACAAGATCTACAGGAATCGACTCCGTTGCAAAACACATGAGGGTCTTTATTATTACAAGCTCGAGCCGGGGTGGCTGCCCTTTACAAAGACATACGGGCAAGCGACCCCCGGCTCTGGGAGATCAAGGTTTTTAAAGGAACAAAAATGCCAGTGGGGTAGTATAAGCTTTGGCATTACAGGATTGGGTAAGAGGAACAAAACGCAAGTGGGGTGGTCTCTAGGGAAGCTGACCTTTAAAATGATTGGTCTATTTTTAGGCGCCAGGACTGCTAACGGTAGGGCCTAGCTACCAGGGAGACATCTGACCTCTAGTTCTTAGGGGCCATGTGACTCCAGTCATACCCTGAGGTTTATCTGGGTGGGGACTGTTGCTGGCCCATTATCTGAAAGGAATGTGGTCTTGTGATTCTGTCTTAGCCCTGGGCTAGCCCTCTGCTCTGAAAGGAATGTGGTCTTGTAATTCTGCCTCAGCCCCAGGAATTAACTCTAATCTTTCAGAACTGACTTCTGACAATACCCTGGTGGGATGGGGCACTGTAGACCTCTTGTTTTTTGTGTGAGAGTGCCAACAGCCTCAGAGCAGCAGCCAAGGTCTGGAACATAGCTTTTGCTATGGATGAGCTTGTTGGGAAGGCTCCTTTTTATTATTTTTACCAACTCCTATATGGTGACTCAATGACCATCCTCAGCTGTTTATTAGGATTAGGATTGCAGTGAGACCATGTTTGCATCTGTAGGACTATAAATATATATTTGGACATCTATGAGATTACTATTAATTTGCATTCGTTAACCATTAAATATTAGGACTTTAGGTTTTGTCCCTGTTAAGTTGGAGCCTTAAGTCATATAGTCCATTAAAGTAAGAGCACAACAGTTTTTTTTGTAGGATTTAGTATAAAAAGTTTATAGCTTATAAAAGTCTAAGGCTTTACTATAGATTAATAATAATACAATTTTTTAGAAAATAAGGCCAAACATATTTTAACCTTTTGATAGTAGAGATACAGCACAATGACCAAGTTTTAACATAAATACTCTAAAATTAATAGATCTTAATTTAGAATATTGGTAAAAACCTGTACATAGTACCCAATCCCTGAGTTATGAGTTTTAAAACCAACAATATAGCAGAACAGTATAAAGCAATTTTGAAATTACATTTGAATTTATTATAGCAAACCTATTAACCAGGAAGCCTAGTGGTGAATCCCAACCATACGCAGCACACAGCAGGACAAACAGCAACAGCATTTATTAATTTAGGAATTGAAAGACATAGGAATTTAGAGGTACATTTTAAATTAATTTAATTTGAATAGATATTTATAACGGAAAATTTATTATTATATAAAATTTATTTTGAAGCAGGGTTGAATTATAGATAGTAAAACGTAACTTTGAATTTTTATAAAACTCCATACCAATTTAAAATGAGGCTCGTTGTTGTCCTAGTCTTAAAGGAGATAAAACAGTTGGCTATGCTTAAGGAAGTCTTGTAAACCCAATGAGAAAATTATATAAATCATTAGTTAAGAATTTAAAGCATTTAAAAAATACATATATATATATATACTTAAGAGTGTACAGAAATCAGGAAGAAAAGATTTTTTAAAGCTTGAAAATAACACCTTAGAGCAGTCTATAGAATGAAAGTGGCTTGGAGGGCTGCAGGAGTGGGGTAGGGGCGAATGCATGGCAAGGCGGAGCAGAATCGCCCTAAGACAAAATGGCCGTGAAGCCACAAGGAGTCACACTGAAGCTGTGCCTCAACCCACTTCCTCCAAAAAAAACAAAATGGTGGCGAGCCTGAGGCAGTGGTAGAAATCTGTGTATGGAGTCCCCAGAGATTTCTTACCTAAAGCAGCGAGAGGCAGGCAGTGGGACAGATGTGTGGTGCACATTAAGACAATTGAGGAAGAGTGCCGGGGCCAGCCGGGCAGAGTCGAACGGTTCTTGAGTTGGGAGTGAGGATTAAAATTAATAAAATAAACACACAGCACACAGGAAACTTTTTAAAGGTCCAGACTCGACAGCCATAGCAAAAGGCAGACTGCTGCAGCAAGCAGTGCCAGCAGCCAGTCTCAAGACTCTGCCTGCCTCCTCTGCCTCCAGCCTTCTGACCACTTTATTTTTTGAGTAGTTACTTTTAGCCAGTAAAATATCTCAGAACAATAGGTTAATTTGCACAAGGAGCCCGAGGAAGAGGTGTAACCCTCACAAGCTATCCCACCTGTTGTCACAAACAAAAGGAGATGGATTTGCAAGTTCTCCTCTGCCATTAGTAAAGGCCTCCAAAAAGCCATCTCTCAGCCAAGATTAAAATATCACAGCAGGCCACTGAGTCACGGCTCCTGACATGTCCCCCATTTTTATATTTTTAAAATTGGCCATAACTTAATAGTTATGGAGCAGAAGATTGTGCCTGTCTTAGGTTGTTTCTCTTGAAAGGTATATATTTTTTATTCATGTCCCCATTTTTTGGTCAATATTTGTACATGAATTTTCATACACCCCAGAGAAAACTTACCCGTCTTTGACTACCAACCTCTGCTAGGGTGGACACTGTGATATGATCTTGTGCAGATCAGCTCAGCTTTGACACACCAAAAGGCCTTCAGGCAGATTTTAGTTGTCACTGATAGGAGCACGTCTCCTATCACAAGCCAAGTCCAAAGTAACACTCCAAAAGTGACTAGCAGGTGACTCCCTGTGCAAATTACCAAGTCTGAGAAACATTTAGAGGAACCATAGTAAAAGGCTGTCGAGCAAACAGAACCATTTGAAAGCTTTTACATAGGCAGTTACAGGGCCTCCAATAGTTCCTGAAGCAAGTCTGTTTTGCTCTGCTGAAAACCAGAGCCAGATTAAAGTTTCACAGTTCTCTTTTGATTTTGTTGAGGTTTGTCCTTATTAACAAGACAGTCAAGTCCAGTTTACTATATAAGAGGTTTCTCTGCATGACATCTTCTCCCAGGAGCAGAATGAAGCAAAGGCGGGTCAGGAGCTCAGGTCTAACGCAGCTTTTCAGTCTAGGTGAGGGCAGAGTTTGCGGTTGTCTGCAGCGGGAACATCTCTCTGGGGAACAACTGCAAACCGCACCAGCCTCTCTGGATCCACCTGGCTCCCTCTGCGTCCTGTGGAAAACACAGACATGCCCTCTTCCCCACATTAATACAGGGTCGGGGCCCTGCCATACTCCAGTAATTGGATCTTTCCATTTTATTTGGGCAAAATTATCTTTGGTATTAGGATGCCACAATCGATCAGCCGCAGAACAGCCTTGTATATCCACATTCAAAAAATTTAAAATAAAGAGAGCATGATTAATATTTGGGGATATGACTCTCCCCTTTTTTATTTTTTGCAATTGGTTATTAAGAGATCCATGGGCTCATTTTATAATATTTTGGCCCTGGAAATTACATGGAATGCCCGTTTTATGACTTATATTAATAGAAGTTATACCAATTGCAGCAAGACACTTTAAGTAATGACTTATAACATGTTTGGTGGCTTCCCCTGTTAAGGGAGTTGCCATGATAAATCCTGAAAAAGTGTCAATTGTTACATGAACATATTTTAGTTTCCCAAATTCTGGGACATGAGTTACGTCCATTTGCCACAAATGATTGGGAGTCAAACCTCTAGCATTGACACCATAATGAGGTACATTAAAATGTTCAGGGCAAGAGGCTAGCGGCTTCTCTGGTAATATTAAATTGTTTTCTTAAGCTCTTGTTATTTTGATGATGTAATGCATGAGAATTTTGAGAATTCTTGTTGAGTTAATCCAACCGAACGTATGGCTAGATCTGCTAAATCATTTCCTAAAGTTAAAGGTCCAGGAAGCCCTGAATGAGCTCTAATATGTCCTATGTAACAAGGCTGTACACGGCTCTAAATACTTTGTTGAATCTCTCTAAATAGATCTTATATTTGTTTATTAGCTGTATTAACATATGTTACAGTTTTTAGGACTTGTAAAGCTTTAGCTATATAGTGGCTATCAGTATACAAGTTGAAAGAGGTAGAAGCCAAATTTTTAAAGACTGCAGCAACAGCTCATAATTCTACAACTTGAGCTGAGGCTGGCAATGTTTGCAAAACAAAAGTTTGTCCCTCTAGTACATAAACAGCTTTTTCATTTGAAGATCCATCAGTGAATACTGTTGGAACTTGAGGTAATGGCTTTTGTTTAATTATTTTAGGAAATACAAAAGCGTGCTCTTGGCAAATTGAAGTAATTTATCTTTTGGATAATGATTATCAATACATCCTAAATAATGAGCAAAAGCTATCGCCCAACAATCTACATTTTGAAATAACCAATCTACTTGCTGTTTGGTAAAAGGAACTCCAATTAAGGAGGGCTCTTTACCAAAATATTTATGAGATTCTGTGCGAGCCATTTGAACTAAACTAGCCACTGCTTCATAATATGGTGTCAGAACTCGAACAGGAGACACAAGCAGGTGCAACCATAATAATGGTCCTTCTTGCCACAATATAGCAGTTGGAGTATGAACAGTAGCCAAAATATATGCACCCCTTTCTTTTGAATAATCAATATATTGAACATGCTGCTTTTCAATAGCTAATTCTATCTTTTGCAAAGCATCACGAGCTTCTTTGGTAAGTTTCCTTTTTGACAAAGGATTAGCCTCTCCTTTTAAAATGTCAAAAAGTGGTTTTAGTTCTCCTGTTATTAATTTTAAATGGGGTCTTAGCCAATTTATGCCATAACAAACAAAGCCCAGTTGATTATTTTAGTTGATGTTTCAGTAAATTGGCGGACCCTTACCAGAAAGAACTGAGAAATACCTTGCAGCCAGAGAGCTTTGAATTTTAGCTGTTATTAACCCAATTATTTGGATGAGTACTATTGTCTGTAACTTAGTACCCCAATCCTTGGCCTTTTCCCCATTTTCTCCTTTCTTTCTAACAGGTCTCAAGGCTGCTTGGCAAGCACTGTTAGCATTCTCATAAGTCAATTGTTTTACTAATAACAATCCAGACTTTTCATCACTTATAAGTCTGTTTGCTACTTGCATTAATCTTGCCACAAAATCTTGAAATAACTCATCAGGTCCCTGACAGATTTTAGACAAATCCTCCACCTGTCTACCTGCTTGTGGAAACTTATTCCAGGCCCTCCGGGCAGCAGTATTGACCTGACCATAAACGGCCACATCAAAATCCAATTGCTGTCCTATTTCCCTGTAGATTCCTTCTCCAGCAAGCATGTCATAAGTTATAGGAATTTGCTGAGCTCGACTAAGTTCAGCTGTAGCTTGACAATGCTCTGCAAAATCTGACTTCCATAATAAATTATCTCCTCCTGATAAGCATGCTCTTGCTATTTCCAGTCCCCTGGGCAGAGAGCCTCAGTAGACATGGATTCCAACAGAGCCAGGGTGAAAGGCGCTGTAGGACCGTATTGGCAGCATGCAGATTTTAATTTTATCTGTTTAAAAGGTATAGGAGCATGGACTCTCACCATATTACCATGTCCATCAGGTTGCTCCAGAACTGGAAAACTATAAAACTCAGATACATCTTCTCCGTTCTGCCTGGCTTCTTGTAAAGAAGCTTGTAAAGCAGATACAGATGTTTGTACAGTGGACAAAGGGAAAGGTCCCCTTGCCTTCTGGGCCATTGAAACTGTAGCATTCCCAGGAGGGCCTAAGCCTTCCACCAATGATGGAGTTGGAGTGGGAGATTGAGCTTCATTTTCCCTAGTAGTTAATGCTGCAATTTTTTCTGTTTATTTCCTCCAAACCATACTCCAGTCTTTTAATTTCTTTTTGCCAAGGCTTACGCTTTTTAACATGCATAGCCTGAATTGGAGGGTATCTCTCAGAATAGTGCTGATCTGGTTCTTCCTCCAGCTCTGCAACCTCATTAGGTTGCAAGTCTTCCTCAAAGTCTCCTTCTGGCAAGAAATTATTGTCATCGGAAGGACAATACAACTCCTCTGGAGGAGCTGATGGTATAATAACATCTTTCTAACCTCCTTCTCTCTGAGCCTGAAAGTTTAGCTTTCTCAGTTTCCTGTTGCTTATACAGACTATCTTTAATTAAGTTCCATAAAGAAAACACTAGGCTAATGTCTTGTCCCCTTTTATTCTGGGATTTACTCACCACAACCTTTCTATTTAATGTGAGCTCGCCAGCCAAACAGCGGTGTCCTTCACGGGTTCCCTGTATCTCAAGCCCCACATTGGGCGCCAATCTGCCAGGGCCAGCCGGGCAGAGTCAAACGGTTCTTGAGTTGGGAGTGAGGATTAAAATTAATAAAATAAACACACAGCACACAGGAAACTTTTTAAAGGTCCAGACTCGACAGCCATAGCAAAAGGCAGACTGCTGCAGCAAGCAGTGCCAGCAGCCAGTCTCAAGACTCTGCCTGCCTCCTCTGCCTCCAGCCTTCTGACCACTTTATTTTTTAAGTAGTTACTTTTAGCCAGTAAAACATCTCAGAACAATAGGTTAATTTGCACAAGGAGCCTGAGGAAGAGGTGTAACCCTCACAAGCTATCCCACCTGTTGTCACAAACAAAAGGAGATGGACTTGCAAGTTCTCCTCTGCCATTAGTAAAGGCCTCCAAAAAGCCATCTCTCAGCCGCTGAGATATCAAAGCAGGCCGCTGAGTCATGGCTCCGGACAGAAAAGTAAATATTTTTAGGCATGGCTAGAGCAGAGAGGATCTGTTGTACCCATTCATTGTCCCCTAAAAGTCCAAGAAGGGTTTCTGGCTAAGCCAGGACATCCTCCCAGGTTTCGGCACCATTTTTTGAGGATAATTTAAATAATGACAATTAGGCATACAACAGCTCTTATATGAAAGAGGTTTATTAGATGGAGATGGAGAGAAGGGAGCGCAGGACATGGTGGGGAGAAGGGGGGGTGCCCCGACAGAGAAAGGGGAGAGCAAGAGAAGCAAGAGAGAGACCATGTGTTGGGTTGTCCCTTTAAGGGGCAAAGTAACCAAGCCTTCCAGGTGTGGCCACTTGACGGGTGACACAATGACATAAGTTGCTAGGCAACCTAGGAGCAGGTTTAGTTCCAAAATCTTAACAATCCCTGGTTTTAAGAGGAGCCAGGGGTAGGCTTAAAACCCCCGGAGTTTTTTTTTTTCTTTAATTATCTTTAATTTTTGAGAGATAATATATCATTTCTCCCTTCTCTTTCCTTCCTCCAAGCCCTCTCATAGTCACCCCCTTGCTCTCAAAGCCCAGGAAGCCTCGACCCTACATAAAGAACTACAGGCAATAAAGGAATGCTGAGAGCTGGAAAAATAAGCTTTCTTTGGGAAGAGCACACCAATTGTTTATCCAAAATCACAGCCAGCCCTCAAAACACTATACAGACTGAACAGCTTGTACTTATTTATGAATATGTATGTACATACATACACATTTATGTATGTAACAATTAGTGGGTTGTTGCCCTCTACAGCTGAATGCCTGCTCCTCACCACTGCTGTAACAGCAAGAAGGTACGGGATCATAGCTTCACTGAGAATTACTCTCTTGCAGGTTTGGCAGCTCTCCCCTAACTGATTCTTACTTTCTCGGTCCACTTGGATATACACTGAGCCACACAGCGCCTGTCTGAACCTACAGAAGCTCCCCAACATCTGCATTTTGTTGGCCAGTGCTCCGCGCTGCAAACTTGCTCCTGTTCCTCGTCAGCAGGCTTGCCTCAGCCCCCATCTGCTCTTGATGGCGGCTTTTGGCTTCAGAGAGCTTTCACTACTAAATCTGAGCTGTTACCCTCCCTGGAATAAAGTCTTTGTTTTGCTTAGCTTTCATTGTCTGTGCACTTTGTTCTTTGGAGTGGTGAGACAAGAACTGGGAAGAGAAGAAAATCTGCTAAGTTAGTTTTGCTTGAGATATTAAACAGCAAATGAGCAGATGTACAATTCTGCACATTAATAAAGAAACTTTGAAATTAACAGGACTCCACAAAAGTGTCAAAACATCAAACTTTCTTCTTATACATCTGATGTAAGAAATGAAATAGTTCAAAATTTCAAAACAGTTCTTTATTTAAAACACACACAAAAAAATTTACAAGTTAGGCAAAATATAACCAAAGTTCAGTCAGTCCTGCACAATCATTCTGCAGAAGCAACATTTGTAATTTCCTGGGTTACTAGCCACTTCATACTAGTCATTTGAAACACCATTAAGATTTAGTATTGTAATAATTCCATTTTTCACTTTCTAGAGTTTGATAGAAGATACTCAATATCCTGAAGAATTTCAGAAGTTCTTTTCAATGCTACTGATACACTTTCTTCATTAATTGCTTCTAGCAAGGTTTCTGAAGATTCTGATTTGTCCTCAGAACACTGCTCGTTCTTCTTGCTAGAAGTCAGGTTGAGGATACCACTGTTTTCCAGTAGCCCTGGATGACATAGTTAAGAAACTTTCCCCCACATTTTTCATTACATAATTTGATTTTCAGAAAGCCTGGCTTTGGTATGAAAATAGTATTTTTCATTGCAAGGAATATCTACTGAATTCATGATAGCCTTGGGAAAGAGTAGGAGGATAAGATTATAAACACTGGATATAGTGTGTTTTTTAAATTAACAAAAACCTAGAATAAAAGAAAATTTGACTTCTCTTGAAAAACTAGTTTATTATTTAGAGCTCACGGGACTCAGAAGTAGGTAAATACACACTGCCCATCAAGTACAGGACAAGGCTTAGGAAGCTCCTAAAATGTACAAAATTCACACAGTCTCTTGCCAAGGCTGTATAAGTAGTACTAGCTGTTGGGGAGAGGTGACTGACTAGGTGACTGACTTGTAAGTTGTGCAGAGAACTCTTGGGATGCAGTTTTCAGGAGTTGTCAGATTTTCTGGGCTTTTAGGGGATAGATGCCTATGAATCACCATCCTTCTGTAAAGACTCTCTCAAACATATTCCTGTAAGCAATCCTAGTAAACTTATTAGTTCTCTATGCTGGACTTGGGACAGAATCACCTGTCTGGTCTGTTGTTGGTCACCTATATGGAGTGAACAAACGTTGGATCAGATCTCCCCAGGAAAAGTCACACAACAGTAAGATTTCAGAAAAATAAAATGAGAAAATAAATTCAGATAAAAGCGTTCATAATAAAAGTTACAGATATATTTTTAAATGAAGTATTTAAGATTTATTGATTTTATGTGTATGAGTGTTCTGTTTTCATGCACACCAAAGGAAATCAGATTCCATTATACATGGTTGTGAGCCACCAAGCGGTTGCTAGGAACTGAACTCAGGACCTCTGGAAGAGCAGCCAGTGCTCTTAACTGCTGAGCCATCTCTCTAGCCCAAGTTATAGATTTATTTTGACAGCTATAATTTAGACTATAACTATATAAGAGAAAATGTCTCCAAAACAGACCTTTATCATAGTTCACCATTCCTTATCCAATTCAAATGTAAAAGCATAAATGTTAAGGTCACATTCCATGACAAGAATATCTTAGATATCATCTGCCTTAGCACAACTCAACAACATGTATGTATAGACTCAGTCAGACAGTATAATCACTAAGCCCAGCTGAAACAAATACTTCTGTGTGCTAATACACATCATAAAAGGATACAGTTAAACTTCTGTATCTTCTCAAGCTCAGAAGCAATGGACCTATACAAGATAAAGGATGATGTTGGAACACAAGCTCTTACCATGTATGACAGGAAGAGACAGAGGGCAATACTATGAAACTCTAGTAGAGCCCCTTATGTGAATGTCCTATCTTGTCTTCACCAAGTTAAAATTCTATACAAAACTATAGCTTGACTAACTCTGAAAAATTAATGAGGACTTTGTCTAAAAAACAACGCTTTCTTCAAGTTACTAAGAAGTCGGATCAATAAGCTAATGATGGCAAGGTAGAAAAAAATAATGAAAGACAATTTAGAGAGCTATTTATTGTGCAATCTCTACTCTTCCTTAAAACTATAGTCAAACCACACTCTTTGATAAGAAAGAGGACTAGGGAGTTGTCTTGGGAAACAGAGCTATTCCTTACACCTTTCACGTGAACCTCTTTACTTATTATAAGATCCATCTTAAAACCATCACAGCTTATATCCTAGCAAACACTGTCTGCTCCTGAATAACTGTCCTCTCACTCTCTCCAAGGCCAAAAGACCCTTTTTTACACTAAACTTTATGTGTATGTGTATTTTGCTTGCATATATGTCTATGTACCTTGTGTGTGCCTGGTATCTGTGGAGGCCAGAAGAGGATGTTAGAGCCTCAGGAACTGGAGTTACAGAGGGCTGTGAGCTACCATGTGTGTGCTGGGAACAGAACCCATGTCCTCTGCACAGCCAGTGCTCTCAATTGGTGAGTTTTCTCCAGCCCTGAATGATTCTTCCTGTCTCTGCTCCAGATTACTCCCTGAGTCTGATGTCCCCAACATTCCTGTGGATCCCAGGCCCAGCTTCCTGAGGAACTAAAATACTTGCATTACTTTCTAATCTGCTAGGTAATTTTGGAAGAGATTAGATACAACACAAATTATTTTAAAGTTAATTAAAAAAAAAAATCCATGTTACTCAGTATACTTCCTTTAATACTAAAATTTCCACAAAAATTTTGTCATATACAAAGAGCCACTCATTTTAATAAAAAAATTTTCAATGAAGAGTTTTCTGTACAGCATATGTTGGTAGAATGTTCTTTTGGAATGCATACAATTTATACTTTTCATCCAAACACTGATTTCTCTACCCCACTATCTGGTTTCAATCTGGACATTGCATTGTGATGTTTATTCTAAGCATCACCTGTCTCAAGTTTGTGTAAACATGCCACCATTTGTTCTATGTAATTGTCAATGAAACAATCAGCCAATGCTGTGCAATGGAGGGAATAGGGTGGGATATCCTGGTCTGGAGGGGGGGAGGGGAGAAGGAAGTGAGTGGGAAGGTAAAGGAGAGAGATCTGAAGGAGGAGACTTCAAACCAGGAGGAAAGATGAACTGGACCTAAGATATGACTAAAAGCCAATGTAATGGGTGAAATCTGAATGGAAGGAAACTATGCAGGCTTGGAGGTTTAGGATGGAGTAACTATTGCCCAGCATCGTGCTCTAGGTTAATTAAAACAATCCTAGTTTCTCTGTGGTGATTTGGGTATACATCAGGTTTAGGAATGAATAACTGTTGTTTAACTAAAAGATAAATCAATGATAAATTCATAACAAGCATTAAAAAAAAAAAGGATTTTTTTTTTTTTTTTTTTTTTAAGAGCAAGTTTTTTCAAGCTTATACCATGAAAAAACATTTTAGGATTTGATTTATGTTTATAGCCAAAAGTTTTTTTGGGCAAAAAAGCTTCAGTGTTTTTTATCTGCTACTTAAATTTTTTTACATTTATTTATTCATGGTGTGTGTGTCTGTGTGAGTGTGTGAATGTATGCGTGTGTGTTGTATAGTCAGAGGACAACTTTGGCTTTACATGGGGCTCTGAGGACTGAACTTAGGTAATCATGTTAAGCAGTAAACCTTTACTGAGCATCTTGCCAGCCCTTGTATCTTAGTCACTGTTTTTTGGCTGTGAAGAGACACCGTGGCCACGGCAAATCTTATGAAACAAAGCATCTAATTGGCCTTGCTTACAGTTTCAGAGGCTTAGTCCATTGTCAGCGGGGCAGGGCGCATGGCGGCACACAGGCACTGCAGCAGTAGCTGAGAGCCACATCCTGATGCATTGACATACAGAAAAAAGCTGGGCCTGTAGAGCTTCTGATGTCTCAAAGCCTCCCAGCCTGGTGACACACACCTCCTGATCCCTTCAAATCCTGCCCCCTGGTAACTAAGCATTCAAATGTATAAGCTTATGATTCTTATTCACACCACCACATCTTAATACTAATTTTTAAGTATTGGCTCTTCATCACAGATTAAGTTTGTAAGAAACATAAATACCAGTTTTCTTGGAGAACAGGTGGCAGAAGTGTGGCCACCTGTTTTGGACTAGTCTGGCTCAGTCTTCTGCACCAGGATATTACTGATGTCACATATCTGGAAAGAACACATTAACAATATTTGATAGGGAAACCCATTAATCTGTATAATTAATATGTACAATAATAAAAATGAATTAAAGTGAAAGAAAGACACTTGAATTCTAACTTACTATGTAGCCAAAATTGACCTTGAACTTCTGATCCTTTTGAAGAATTAGAATTATAGGGTATGCCACCACACCAGGTGTTAAGTTTTTTATTGATCCTCCTGCATTGATCCCCCATTCTATGCAGGGGACGGGACCCAAGTCCTTGCCTATGCTGAGGAAATGCTCTACTTCCAGCCTAAACTTGTATATACTTTCAATAAATACATAAGAAGTAAAAAAAAAAAAAAAAAAAAAAAATCAGTGAGACAAGTTTGAAAGAAAAAAAAAATCAATAAAGAAAAATTTTAAGGAAGGTAATAATAGTATTCACTAGACACAGATGACACAGTTTTCTTACACTATTCATAAAAGTAAAATAATTTGGGGGCTAGAGAGATGGCTCAGAGGTTAAGAGCATTGGCTACTCTTCCAGAGGTCCTGAGTTCAATTCCTAGCACCCACATGGTGGCTCACAGCCATCTATAGTGAAATCTGGTCCCCTCTTCTGGTGTGCGGGCTCACAAGCAGGCAGAAGCTGTATACATAATAAATAAATAAATAAATTAAAAAAAAAAGTAAAATAATTTTACTTATATTCGTATCATAAAGAAGATTTCTAAATCAAAACACAAAAGAACACTTGCGCTTCATTTAAAGCTCACATCTAAATGCCTTAACCTTTTCTTTTCAGGTTTTCAAAGTAAATTGAAAATCTTACAGTTTGTTATGGAAATATCCTTACAAAGTCTATGCAAGCATTTGTCTATTAAAATGCAAACATGGGGGGTGGGACTGGAGAGATGGCATAGAGGTTAAGAGCACTGTCTGTTCTTCCAGAGGTCCTGAGTTCAATTTCCAGCAGCCACATGGTGGCTCACAACCATCTATAGTAAGATTTGGTTCCCTCTTCTGGCATGGAAGAGTACATGCAGACAGAACATTTTATACATAAAAATAAATAAATTTTAAAAATTAAATAAAATAAAATGTAAACCTGGAGATGCCCACTAGAGCATACACATGTACATCCAAATACACTTATTCACATGCATATGGTGAAATGTACTTAATGAGTATAAAAAGCAATAAAATGAATGCTCTGAAGTGACAGGACAGAACCATCATTAGAACCTTTGCTAGAGGTACTATCTTTTTGAGAGAAATTGTTTAAATAGCAATTAAATGTTGGAACACTTAGACCAAAAGAAGACTAGTCAACAGAAAAAGAAATTCAAGATGCTAAGGAAGCAGTTCCATGTGACAAGAAAAACTGTTCTCATGTCAGGCCCACTCCACTTGGGACTAGAGCTAACAGTGAACCCTTTAACAGAGAACTTGTATTCCTAAGAACTGAGGTCAAGCACTGTCCCATTTAAGAATAGCCAGTGGCTAGTCTGTGTTTGTTTGTATTTCAAGACACGGTTTCTCTGTGTAGCCTTGGCTGTTGTGGACTCACTTTGTAGACCAGGCTGGCCTTGAACTCACAGAGATCCACCTGCCTCTGTCTCCCTGAGCACTGGGATAAAGGTAAGCACCACCATGCCTGGCTCCCTTAGCAAGTTTTTATCCATCACAAAAAACACAATTTTAGTCACTTATGGTCATTTGTAAACTACCTTTTTTTTCAATCTCATTGAGAAACCAGAATAACAGGCTGACACAACTGATCACATTCTATGTTCTATAGCAAGTCAGACATGTTGGGAACATATTATTTTTAAAAAATCATTTGTATGCAACCAAATGTTTAAAGCTGACTTGATTTATTTCTTTAGGTTAAATTTCAGGATAACTGAAAAATCTGGAAAAACTAAAAATAAACACAATATTGAGGTTATATTTACGCTCTACCTGTTAAACATGAAAATTGCTCTTTCGTACCTTTCATATGCTCCAGGGTGCTTGGTTTGAATTAACTGCTCTTGTCCATCGGGAAAAGTTAATCTGCACCAACCTAAGCTGAGACCTTGATCTACCTTCAGAAGCAAAAAGAGGCAAATTTCATCACTCTAAAACTAAAAACTAAAACAATAGCAACCTCTTAAAAAATAAAGGAGTACATGAATCATTAAAATTTTATTTTGAGGGCTGGATATATGGCTCAGAGGATAAGAGCACTGGCTGTTCCTCCAAAGGTCCTGAGTTCAAGTCCCAGCAGCCACATGGTGGCTCACAACCATCTGTAATAAGATCCGGTGGCCACTTCTGGCATGCAGGCACACATGCAGGCAGAGTACTGTATACATAATAAATAAACAAGTCTTTAAAAATTATTTTGAGCATTTAAAGACTTTTATATGGGTTATTTTATACCGGTTGTGGTATGTACAAGCAATCATCTACACAGATAATTATCAGAGAATAAAAATGCCAATCCTTCTTGCTATAATGTGCATATATATGTATATGAGTATTCGTTATACTTTTCTGATTTTTGCTAGGAAATTCATGGAGGTTAGTAAAGCCTCTTGACAAGATTTTATATTTAAAATATTTGGTCTCTAGCACCCAAATAATGGCCACAATTGCCTATGATTCCAAGTCTAGGGACTTGGATACCCTCCTCTTTTGAACCCAAGTTTATATGGCACATATAAACTTACACAGATTCACACCTATGCATAAAAAACTTCAAACCATGATAATTTGAGATAATGCAGTACTGTTTTCTGTAGATAAGTATCTGATCAGGATATAAGACTATAAATAACAAACTATAATTCAGTATAATATTTTATATATTAAAAAAAATCTAGAAGTTAGAATCTTGAATGTCTTTATAGCAAAGCAATGATAAATGTTTGAGGAGATAATGCTTTTCCTGATATAATATTTAATACAAACAACTATCTAAGATCAGAATGGGATCTCATGACAATTACAAATGCTGTAACAAATTTTACTGAGCACAACAGATGGATTTCAGCCTTAGACAGTGGTTCCCCATCTGTGGGTTGGGACCCCACAGGGTATACATATCAAATATCTTGTGAATCAAACATTTATATAACGATTCCTAAAAGTTATGAAATACAATGACAATTTTATGGTTGGGCCCACCACAATAGGAGGAACGGTATTAAGGGGTCACAGCATCAGGAAGGCTGAGAACCGTTAGTCTAGGTTTACTCACTTGTCTTTTTTCAGCAGAGGAGCTGAAATCCCAATTCAGCGTTAGAGTGATGCCATCTAAAAAGACAGCATGAACTTTGTCATCAGAGTAGGCAAGAAACCTGCCCACATTGGGGATGAGTGATTCTTTCAGAAGCTTGGGTAGAATATTGCTAACATTTACTCCAGGTACCTAAAACCAAGTAAATAAAGATAGCACAAGACAGAGTTTTCCATGGAAGATTTAAATAAGTATTAATGAACTCTGAAGCAATTCAAGTCTTATTTAGAAGTTGAGGACTGCAAAACACTTATCCATATTTTACCTTTTCAAGAGTTGCACATCCAGAACTGTTTACCTAATAAGAAGATTAAATTCTAATATCTCTGGAAGCTACAATCCTGCTATGAACTTTACATAGTCAAAAATTATGAATTATACCAGCATATAAGTCTATACCCAAATGACTATGGATTCAGAAACAAATGTCTGAGAATCATTGCCTCTAGGCCAGGATTAATGAATTTACTTTTACACTTTAAAAAATATAAAATATGATACTATCATGGTTTATATTGGCAATCCTTTTATATTTTATGTCACTTGACACACAAATTCAATCAATTCCCATCTCTTCCTCTTCATTAAAACAAATTATTGCTGGGCATGGTGGCACACATCTGAAATCCCAGCACTTGGCAGACTGAGGTAGGAGGATCTCAAATTTGAAGCCAGCCAAAGCTGCATAGCAAGATTCTGCATCAAAAAGCCAAAGGGTGGTGTTGGAAAGCTGGTACAACTTTGTGATAAGAGTGTGTGATTGACATGCTCAGGTTTAAATCCCAACATGGTAGGCGTGAGAGCTTATTTATAATAAAGAAAGTATCTACAGCTCTAAAAGTAAAACACAGGGAGGAGGGTTATGCCTAAGTGATAGAAAGTTATCTGCTTAGTATGTGCAATGCCTTGGACTTAAAAAAAGATACAATAGAAGCCCAATTTTCCAATCTGTCTATAAGGTAGGTATTCTTTCTCTTTCTTTGCCTTCCTTTCTTTGCCTTCCTTTCTTTTCCTTCCTTCCTTCCTTCCTTCCTTCTTTCTTTCTAAGTTCTCTGAGACAGGGTTTATTCTGACTAGTGCTATGTCACTTGACACACAATAGAATGATCAGAGAGGAGGGAGCCTCAACTGAGAAAAAGTCTTCATAAGATCGGCTTTCTCTTAATTAGTGATTGGTGTGTGTGTGTGCTGGGGGGGAGGTGGTCATTCCTGGGAAAGTGGTCCTGGGTTCTATGAGAAAGAAGGCTTGTCAAGTCATGGACACGAGTCAGTAAGCAGCACTCCTCCATGGCCTCTGCATCAGCTCCTGCCTCCAGGCTCCTGCCCAGCTTGAGTTCCTACTCTCACTGCTTTTGGTGATGAACTGTTCTATGGAACTGTGAGTGAAATAAACCCTTTCCTCCCCAAGTTCTTTTTGGTCATGGTGTTTGATAGCAGCAATAAGAACCCTAACTAAGTCAGGGTTTCTCTGTGTAGCCCTGGCTGTCCTGGAACTTGCTCTGTAGACCAGGCTGGCCTCAAACTCGGACGTCTGTCTGCCTCTGCCTCCCAAGTGCAGGGACTTAAGGTGTGCACCACCAAGTCCAGCTGAGGGAGGTTTTATCCTTGAATAAACAAAGTTGAATGTTAGAAAGAATTTCTCACATGACTTACATGAAAGCAGCTTGAATGTGCAAGTCTGAATCCAAACAAGAAAACAACTAACAACCTTGTTCCTTTGTAACATACCATTTTCCAGCAGCATATCCGATAGTTGTGGCTTAGTGAAAGCCTTGTCTTGGCACAATGTTGAAGAATTCTGTGAACATGAAAAACATTTTCAAATACCTGCTTCTATAGCTCAACGTTTTAGCAATATCCTGAATGCCATGTAGTTTAAATGACTCTGGCAAAATCACTTTCCCAGAAAGTGTTAAGTTCCTAGATGGGGCTACCATCATTTCCTTTTGCTAACCTTAGCTAGTTAAGGCTACTACTCCTTGCTTTTTGGTAAAAGCAAAAGATTTATACAATCTGAAGAGTATCCTTGGCCTTTTGATAATGAAGGAACTCCATAGATAATTTTCAGGTGCACTTTAAAACTACGTAACTTAGTTATTTGTGTGTTCCTATGCACTCATGTAGTGAGAGTTTTGGTTTCTTCAAAAACCCAGTGATGATATGTGAGTATGTTTTCATTTTAATCCCATTGTAGTAAAGTGGCTGCTTCAGACTGTCTTGGGCATGCTCTGGCAGGGGCGGATTCTTGCCAGCTGAAGACAGTTTAATTCTGGGGACTCTAGAGAGGGTATAAAAAGACCAGAGCTACAAGAAACGGGCACAGCTGTTCTTCCTGCTGGTTTCTGCTGCTGCTGCTACTGGTGGTGGTGGTGGTGGTGGTTTGTCAAGTGGTTGAGAGAAGAGACAAGAAGCTCAAGATAGTCAATGGCCCTAATCTCTTCTCCCCACTAACCTTCTGTCTCTCCTACCTGGTGTTGGGGTTTTGGAATAAATAAGGGTTAGGAGAGAGGCAGAGGTATAAGAAGCCCAGTTAAAAAAAAAAAAGTGCCAATACACTTATGTGTGCAAGTGCTCAGGTACCTATGCGTGGCATTTGTGTAAAGGTCAGAGGTCAACTTTGTGGATTTGGTTCTCTCTTCCCAACTTTATGTGGCTTCAGCAGGTCAAACTCAGGCTACTAAGCTGAGCTGCCTGGCTTCTCAGGTGTTCTAAAGAGGTGACAGAGTCACATGCCCAAAGGGTTAGCGTAGCCTAACTGGCAAGAAAAGGCATCAACTATGTGTAGGAAAGCAAGCAATTTCTGAGCCTGCTGTATGTTGGAAACTGCTCGCATATAAGTTCACAAAAACAAATTATTTAATTCAACATCGTGCTTTCATTCTTCTGGATGCTGCAAATTAATCAAAAGACTTTGAAAAGAGGTGAAATAAAGAGCCAACCCACATTTTATCTTTATTACTCTGAAAATAAGAAAGTGGGGAAATTTCAAATGTATCCTCAAATCCCAAACTTGACTGATGCAACCATAAGGATGCCACACTTCCCCAGAGACATGAAACCTTATCCCTCTCAGGACTGCCATTTCCTACATGGAAATTTCTCCATACTTAAATTTAAAAAACCAGAAATGTTCTTATAATGACAGATCAGTTTTTAAAGTATGAGACCAGAAAACTAGCAGAGACATGTACTTCCATTGTACCCACCAAGTCTTAACCTTACCCATAACCAGAAGAAAACATCCTAGTATTCAGATACATGATTTTTTTTTTTTTGCTCAGTTGAATGTCATAAACTCACCTGGTTGCTTGCTTAATCAGAGAACAAACAGAGAAGAGATTCCCTGGTCTGTCTGGAGGAAGGTTATTTACAGAATAAGTTTTCCCTTCACTCTGAAAGTTTAAGACAAAAACAAAAATCTCAGTAATAAATATGACTGTTATTACTTAGGTATTTTTTCCTTGAAGTATATTTCTATGTACCAACAAAGCAAACACAACAGTCTAAAGCTCATAAAACCTGCAATTTTTAATGGTATTTTTTTGATGCCCTTCGATTATTCCACATAGCCAATGAAGTTAAATTCGGTGTCTATAACTTACAGCTCAATATAAATCTCAGTTGTATGTAAGCTAACATAGCCTATATACATATAGTACATAACAGCAATCAAACTAATTTCCTTATGTATTACCAAGAAATACCATGTAAGCCACACTTTTAAGACAAGTTTTAAAAGGCAATTTAGGTTTTAACAATGATTTTGGGTGAATAAATATGCTATTTTGCTATGCTTTAAAGATGGAAGAATTTCCCCTAAGGTTTGTGAAAATTAACATTTATAGGTTCAGATTTTTCTTACAACACACTTCTGCATATGAGGCTCAGGCGTCACTGCAGAAGAGGGGTCAGAAAGACGGCTAGAGTCAGGACCAGGGAGCTTGCTGTGACACTATATCACCTACAAATGTCAGAAGCTACACCCAGAAGTCTCACCAACAGAGTCAGAGGACCAAGGAGTTTGCTGTGACATTGTATCGCTTACAAAGGTCAGAAGCTACACCCACGAAGTCTCACCAACATGGATGCCTAAACATGACTCTGAACAAGGATAATACTGAAAGACATTTACACATGCCAATGTAGAAGGGGGAATGGTGGTGGAACCTCAACCCTAAACAAAGAACTACAGGCAACTAAGAAATGCTGAGAGAAAGCCTTACACGCTCAGATTTTTACATTTTTCTTTACAATTAAAGAAACTGTTACTCCTTTTGAATTTCCCCTTTCTCAGACCTGCTATTGTTTCCCAGGACTGCCTGTCACTTCTGTTATCTTCTGATTTCCTTTCAGAGAATGCCACCAGGGTTCAAAGGTCTAGTCACAGTAAATGTCACAGCAGCTGCTCACATGTGTGGTGCATTATCTCATCTACCCTTAAGATACTTCTGGAATAAGAAGGACTGGTTTTAGATGCAGGAACTGAAGTAGAGGGATAAGAAGCAGTAGAGATGAGATCTGATTTGAGACACAAGATACTCATATCTTTTACCATCAGGGACAGAATATGGGTTTCAGAGTTAGACAGAACTTAATCCGAACTTCAGGTCTCCCAGTTACTAACTGTAAGATGGGTAGGTTACACAACTGTTTGTATTTTTCTTTCTTCGTCATCATCTTCTTCGTCAACTTCTTAAGATTAATTTATTAATTTATTATGTATACAGTATTCTGCTTGCACACCAGATCTCATTACAGTTGGTTATGAGCCATCATGTGATTGCTGGGAATTGAACTCAGGACCTCTGGAAGAGCAGCTAGCAGAAGCACTCTTAATCTCTGAGCCATCTCTCCAGGGCCTGTATTTATTGTTTGCTTTTTGAAAACAGGGTCTTACTCTTTAGCCTGGACTGGAACTCACAATGTAGCTCAGGCTACCTTCAAACCAATTTGATATTATCAAATTGTCTTCCATGAAAGCTAAACCAACTGATATATATGATATTGCTATGTCAGTGAAAACTATAAAATTACCTCTTTCACAAGCTCTATTTCAGGAGCAGGCATTTTCTTTTTGTTTGTTTGGTATGGTCTATGTAGCCTAGCTGGCCAAAAACACATGCTTCTCCTGTTGTCTCCCAAATGCTTGGATTACTGGTGTGCATTCCCTATGCCACAAGTAAAGCTAAAGATGTTTGTAATTTGTTAGTCATTAATATCGCCTTAAAGTTTACACTACTTTTATCTTGTGTTCACTTTTTCTGGTTTCTTTTTGTTTGTTTTGTTTTTCCCAGTTCAGTTGGTTTTGGTTTTAAAATTAGTGATTTAGTATCTAATATTTTCTTCTAGGTCTCTGCAGTTTTTTTGTTATTGTTGTGGTGGTGGTGGTTGTTTCGTAAGCAGTTTGGCTTCTTTTATAGCTTTTGAGCATGGGTTAATGTATGTAAGAATTCTGCCTTTTTTTTTTTAACACCTCTTCTTCATGTTCATGTTTTCTTGGCCACATAAGCAATAAAACTGTTTCTGTTCTAAAAGAAAAAAAAAGTCAACAACTTTCTCCCACCAGAGAGCCAGGGTTCCACGCCTTTTCCCTGAGGCATACAGAAGAGCGACTATCCTCATTACAGAGCTCTAAGAGGGGCCACAAAGGTCAAGCTTGGTTAGAAGTTGGCGCTTTCTCCTAAAAACTCATGGCTCCACCCCAGAGGATGTTTGGCTCACAATGAAACTGTGGCTTGGCCTCTTGTCACTAAGTAAAACTGAAGCTCTAGGAAGCTCACCATACTGACTTTTGCAATCCTGTAATCGCTCTGAACAAAGCAGTCAGTGCCTGCCTTAGTCAGTGTCCCACTACTATGAAGACAGACCAGGACCATGGCAGCTCTTATAAAGAAAACTAACTGGGGCTGCCCTACAGTTCAGCTTCTTCTCCATCACCCTGTCTGCCTCCGTGCCACCATGCTTCCCACCATGAGGAGAACAGACTAAACTTCTGAACTGTACCTCTCCATGTGTACCAAAGGCACTCGTTACACATATATACATGGAGGCAAAACTTACATAAAATAAAAGAACAAGATAAACAAGACTTGAGGAATGACAACGAATGTTGTCGTCCTCCTCTCCTTCACACACATGTACATATATATGTACCTGCACATATATATGTACCTGCATGTACACAGACAATCCCCAACACACACATATACATATATGTGCACTTGCACATATACAGAAAAGCCAACACACACACAACTGTCAAAAGCTACAGAGATTGCTTGGAGGCAGCAGGAAGAGCAAGAGCTACTGGGCCTGGCTTGGGCATTTGAAACCCCACAGCTCCTAACCCCAGTGATACTTCCTCCAAGGCCACATCTCCTAATGCCATTCCCTAAACATTCAAATATGAGCCTGGGGGGGGGGGGGCAATAACACTTAAACCATCACAGCATCTAACTATACATATCTACTCTATTTACAGACTTGCTGGAGGCAGTGGGACAGTCTGCAGTCTTTGTGTAATAACTATAGTCTGACATGTGGACACACACACTCACATTACAGATGCTGATGGTCATACTTTCATTTCCTTCGGTCTGACTAACCATTCCATTACACCCTTGAGAAGAGTGGCCATGACCGTAAGTGTTCAATTAACATTTACTGAATAAATGAACACTTTTCTGGAAATAGAGCTCAATAGTGGATCTACTCCAACATACAGTGATTTATGGATGAAATGACATTTGAGGTTTACTTAGAAAATTAAAATAAAAATGGGAGTAGAGAGGGCAGCAGAGATGAGTAAGCTGGACAATTAGTACTTAAGAGTCTATTATGTTTGTCTCTCTACTTTTATATGTTTGAAATGTTCATAGTTAAGTAAATCTGCTCCATTTTACTCTGATAATTTTATTCTTTGTAGTAAGTAGATAAAACATATTTATTCTATTCTAACTTGCAAAGTAAGGTTGGATTGTTGGAGGTTGTTCTGATGCTGGCCCTCTGTGTAAACTTGCCTAAGTCATTATACTTGGTTGGCTAATGAAACAACCTATATCTGGGCGGGGCTGAGTAGGGTAGATATGGCTAAGGTTCCTGGGCTTTGGAGAATTCCATAAGGAATCACAGGAAAGAGATGGACGGGAAGAGAGAAAGGAGGACGCCACAATGGGTTAGCTAGAAGAAACCACATGGCCTGCGAGGAAGGACTCCAATTATAGCATGAAAAGAGCCCAGATGAAGAATACCATGGGATTATAGATGAAAAATGGACCAGTTGAGGAGGATTAAGTAGATGGCATTGGATGGGGCTGGGAGATGGATGGTGAGGATATTCAGGCAGCATAGACAGGAATATCTGCCTAGCCTTAGGTAAATAAGGCAATTATAAAATCTAACAAGTTTCTGTGTCTTACTATTTGTGAAGTTGGGCTAGATAATGCCATGATAATCATAGGGCAAACAATAAATAATATATAGCCCAACACCCATCTTACTTTTAAATTACTACAACATAGCATATATTATGGTTACTGCCATAATGAATGGACATCAAATGGTAGACTGGCAGTAACTCAAAACTCAGCAGCAAAATATCCATGTTCTTTAGTTTCAGTGTTTTCAGGAACAGTTGTTCCATTGTGTAGTTTACACAAAGATAATAGACACTTCAATCACCAGGTTGCACACAGGTCTGACATCATAGCTACTTGGGAGGCTGAGGAAGAAAGATTGCAAAATGAAGGCCTGTTCTGGCAACCAAGAAAATACAAGGCTAGCCTGGGCACCTTGGTAAGTTCCTGTTTCAAAATAAAAGCAGAAAAGGCCTGTGAATATGGCTCCGCAGTAGACAGAACACTTGCCTAGCAGGCACAAGACCTCCAATACTGTATTGAGATAAGAACAGGTAGAGGTCCTTAATATGTAGAAACAACCACACAGTAGGGGAGACACTTTGTGTGTGTGTGTATGCTGTGTGTTCATCTCTGTGTGCAGAGTTCAGGGAAATCTGGGCTCCTTGGTGCTCAGGTGCTCACTTGCTACAGACAGAATCTTGGTCTGCTCACCACAGCACTGGCAAGGCTCACAGGCGTGCAAGCCTTCCGTGATTCTCCCATTTGTCTCCCATCTCCCAGTATGGATGTCAGATGCACACTACTGTGTCCTGGGTTTTCAACTCAGGCTCTCATGCTGTGTGGCAAGCATTTCACCCACAGAACTATCTACCTAACCATACATGATTTTTAATGTGTAAACATTAATTAAAAATAGTATAATGACTCAAAAGTAATGCTCTGACTTGAGCATTTTTTTATCGACAAACTCCGTGACAGAAGAAATTTAGCTTCTGATTTAAACAAACTGTTTTGGGTGTTAATGACAATAAGATTATATTAGTTTTCCTTATGAAGAACAGGAAGGAGTGTTACATAAACAGCAAATTTCATATATCTATATATCTATATCTATCTATCTATACTACGATTTTAAAAAAAGCTTTACTTTCTATCAAAATACTTGAGTTTTCATAGTTAGCTTACCTTTTCTGATTCTTCTTGACTTGAATAATATGTGAAATAGTTACCAAAATAAGGCCCTTCTGACTTGAAAACCGATCCATCTCCAGGATAAATCTCTATTGAGTTTACATTTTTATGGGTAAGCCTATGGTAGAGAAATAATCATTTTGTTTTGTCTTTCTAATTAAGACTAATGCATGCATGAAAACAATCATTAAGACAACAAAACCCCAAACCAACAACAAACCAAACTGAGACATGGGTAATTCTGAACCAAAGACAAAACAGAACACACAAAAGTGCCTTATGTGTTTATTTCAGTAACTAAGCTCAGCGCTTCTAGCCTTCAGACTCCTGTCCTCATGTCCCCAGTGCCAACCATAGGGACTGGGACATAAAGAATCACCAAAGCAAAATGTTGATGCACAGAAGTTAAAGAACACACTTTTGGGTTCTGAAAAATAAAAGATTATTTTTCAATAAATATGACTGGTGTAATCTACCTGATGGGTAAGATTCACCATCCATTAAGACATGACCAATTACACACAAAGCAGCCAGGTATAATTAAAGCATTCAGTATACATTGTATAAAAATTACTTTTATTGCAACAGATATAAAAGATCTATCTTTTAAGGCAGACACACTGTAATCCCAGCATTTTGGGAGGCAGAGGCAAGCAGATGTCTCTGAGTTTGATGTCAGCCTGGTCTACATAGTGAGTCCAAGACAACCAAGGATACACACAGAAAACCTGTCTCGAAAAAATAACAAGGAAGATCTATCTTTTTTATGTTGTCAGAGGCCATCAAGATGCCTTGGCAGGTAAAAGCACTTGCTGCCAAACCTGAGGGCCTGAGATCAAACCTTGGGACACATGTGGTGGAAGAAAAAGTTGTCCTCTGACCTCCAAACACATGCTGTAGCACACACAAGTATTGCCACTCCCAAGAAAAGAGAATAAATATAAGTCAGGTGTGGTAGGGCACACCTTTAATCCCAGCACTCAGGGGGAGGAGGCAGAGGCAGGAGGATCACTGTGAGTCCAGGACAGCCAGGCTACACAGAGAAATACTGTCTTGAGAAAAAAAAAAAAAAAAAAAAAAAAAGATTTATAAAACATGCTGTCAGAAGGGGTTTCTGGTGACCAAAACCCCTCAGGTATGCTCTTCTGACATTATGCCTAGAAATAGAGCTGCACCTGGCCAACACTGTATCCTAGTCACTACAGAGCAAGGAACTCTGCGGTGGGAAGGGAGAAGTCACTGGAGTAGTGCAGGCGCAAACAGCCAGGAAAGGAAGGACTTTCTGTGAATCACCGTGAGGCTGAGTCCAGGCTCACCAGGTAACAGAACTAGACCTTCATGTCCAGAAGAATAGCCCAAGTCCTTGTGCAAACGTTCTACTCACTAGCCAGACTCAATGGCTTTGGAGCTGCCCTGTGAGTCCTGTGAACACGGTCAATGTGAGCAGAAGGCCTGTGTGCACACACTAAGAAAATTAGTTCTGTGAGCTATACAAGTAAAGACAAAATACCGGAGCCCAGGGGACCCAGCAAAGCTGTCCTTTCATAAGAATCAGTCTGCAAGTACGGTCTCATTCCCCGTGTGAGTCATGAAACAAACGAAGAAACAGAACCCCATGTGCCACGCAGGGAGAAGGCTTACCTATACGTGACACCCTTATACCACACCACCTTCACAAGCTCAGGGTAGGAGTACTCTTCTTCATCAGACAGCCTCTGTAAAAGTGAATCACAGAAGTTCCACCTGTCAGAAGTCAAACAGGAATATTAATTCCGGTTGTTCAAAATAATTGCCACTAAAAGTCGACAAAACAGTGCTACCATAATGCTTATTTCTTGCCTTACTTACTCGATCAAAGAAAATAAAATATACACATGCATTAGAGAAATTTAAAAGCAAGTCTTATTTTGCCATGTATCTTTTCAGTAGTTTTCAGCACTCATTAGTGGATTTCAGCACAATACAAATTTAAATTTTTACTAATATTTAAGTTTAGCCAGAATTCAAGCAACAAATCTATGTGTATAGTAGTGCAGACATCATGCTCTACACACTGAGAATTTAATGTCCCCCAAAGATGTTTCCAGTGCCACTTGGGACTTCCCATCTGACAGTGTAGTGAAATAGTAATCACCAAGTCTGAAGAGAGGCAATGAATGGGGACCCGACTTATCAACAGTCTGAGAAAACCACTCCAAGGAAGTAAGGCTTAAGCTGAGACAAGGAAAGAGGTGGTGGGGAGAAGGGCAATGCTCCCTCTGGAGCAAAGAGCAACAGTAGGGGCAGCAGGGAAAGAGCTTGAGTGAACACTCAAGTAACTGTGAGGGGTCCAGGTCACCAAGCACAGGGAAAACAAGGACAAGAAAGATGACAGAGGTGAGGACTACGGAGAAGGAAGCCACCAGATGATGAAAAACCTGATAAGCCATAATAAAGAAGATGGATTTCAACCTAAATCCAGGGAAAAGAACACTTAATGTAGAAGCAGAAAAGTTCTTCTGAAAGACCTGGAGGGAGCGGTAGCTCCACGGGGAGAGGGGCAAAGCCGAAGGATCTAGGCACAGGGGTCTTTTCTGAGACTGATGCTCCAGACAACATGCATGGAGATAACCTAGAACCCCTGCACAGAGGTAGCCCGTGGCACCTCAGTGTTCAAGTGGGTTCCCCAATAATAGGAACAGGAACTGTCTCTGATATGAACTCAGTGGCTGGCTTTTGATCACCTCCCCCTGAGCGGGGAACAGCTTTACCAGGCCACAGAGGAAGTCAATGCTGCCAGTTCTGATGAGACCTGATAGGCTACCGTCAGATGGAAGGGGAGGAAGACCTCCCTATCAGTGGACTCGGGGAGGAGCATGGGAGATGAGTGGGGAGAGAAGAGGGAATTGGGAGGGGAGGGGAGAGGGGGCTACAGCTGGGATACAAAGTAATAAACTGTAATTAATAAAAATAAAATAAATTCTTCTGATACATATTTATAATCCTGCAATTTCCAGGCTTTTGTTTTGTTTTGTTTTTTGGAAACAGGGTTTCTCTGTGTAGCCTTGGTTATCCTAGACTCACTTTGTAGACCAGGCTGGACTTGAACTCTGAGATCTGCCTGCCTCTGCCTCCTGTATGCTGGGATTACAGGTGCGCACCACTGCACCTGGCTAGGAATTTCCAGTTTTAATTAGGTAACTATTCCTGCATTTTGTTTTATGTAAAAATGTAAGACAACCTAGGATCAAACTTCAATTCTACAAGTGCTAGCAATGTAAGTTGCCTGAGATCTTTATCATTTCTTGATCTCAAGTTCCTCTACAAAAATACCAGTAATTTTTTAATGGGTTTATTATACCAAATACATAAAGTACAGCAATGTCTCACATAAGTACTTTGTAAGTATTAGTTAAGAAATTACTCTAACAAATTTTTAATTATTAGATTATTCATCTTTGAGTGAAAGTAAAAGTTTCTGACCTAGCCATGAAGAGGTCTCCATACACTGAGCCCTTTTGAAAAAGTACATACTTATAGTTAGGTAACTGAAAAATGGGTAGCCTTTGAGGTTGACGTCAAAGAAAGATGCCATAAGCAAGAAGCCGTAAGCAAAGCTCTGTCAGGCCCATGTGCTAGCCTTTGGGGTCATGGGCCCCACTGACCAACCACAGGCTCCCCTCGGGGCTTTCTCCCAAAAGAGCCCTGAGCAGGCTCCTGCTCTCCCATACTTTAAAACTCCTTTCAGGGACAGTGACCTTCATTAGATATGATATATTAGTAAGGAGTGACTCAGTTTTAATTTGCTCTGGGTTATACTTAACAAAGTATCTAGTATAGAGTTAATCGCCCCCAATACTTAGTGTGTAGACAGAGAGCAGGAAATGTCAACACTTTTGTCAGGGAAATGATTTAGTATCCTTTAAATAAAAGATCTCAGTCAACTAAATGAGCTTAAGAACAGTAACAGATGTGACTGAGAGTGATGGTGAATAGCTTTCATCCCAGGGCTTTGAGGAGGCAGAGGAAGGAGGGGCTCTGTGAATTAGAAGCCAATGTGGTCTACATAGAACTCTAAGGCCAGCCACAGGTTACACTGAGACCTTGTCTCAAAAAAATGCAAAGCCTCAACAGTATCCAACGATCTAGAAAGTGATGCTTAGGATGAAGACAGGGTCTTCCCAAACCTTTCTGTGCAACAAACCATTCTTGCTTTACCTGTGCATGTGTGGGGCAGGGCAGCTGAGTGACAAGACCCTGGGAAGGACAGACACCTCTCCTCTTCTTTCTTCCAGATCGTCGGAAATTGCAGGGAAACTGGCATCAGCGTTAGATGCAACACCACCTTTGTTACAGAAACGCAGTGCTAAAGACAAAGGGTATTTCCACTCCTCTGGACAGGAGGCAACAGAGCAACACTGTTCTACCCATGCATACACACACTTGTGCTCCGGACCCAGGGAAGGCAGCGCCTCCCTCCCCTCAGTTCCAGTCACATAACATATGTTCATTGAAGCATCTTTAGAGGTCATGATCTGGTAATGAGGCCCATTTTCTTTATTCTTCAATCTTTGTCCTGGTAAACTTGCACATCTATAGACTCTGCTGGTCTTTTCAACCAGTTTATCTTTTGGGATCTGATTTTTCTTTTCAGATAGTATTACAGATGAGTCCAGCTTTTGGCTCACTTTACACAAAAACTGTACTGTAAATTCATGCTGAGATCTTGGTAAGCAAAGGTAGGCGTGTCCATCTAGTGACATTATCTTCACTGTACCACTCTCTGAGTATGTGGCACTGTCATTGCTGTCTAGACTGGGCCATTTTATTTCTGAGAAATCAATGAGGATATGCTGAATTGAGAGAGGAAAAAAAATAACAGTATTTTCTGTTAATGTTCAATTCTTCCATACTTTTGATATTAAAAGTATGATGTAGGAAAGAGTTTATATACTTGTGTTTTTACTTCCTAGAAAATAAAAAAACTGGAGTCAATATACGGTTTTACAGATAATACTGGATTATCTGAAAGTATTTCTCTTAGAAAAACACACACACGTAAACTCATGGATGCACGTACACACAAGAGGAAAGAAGAAAGAGGTAGATATCATCTGATTAGTGTTAACTGTACTTTGATTTAAAATGTTCAATGAACTAGGAAGAGATGCCTTGGCATACCATTCATCCCAAAAACCTAACCTGACAAAGAGCAGATGAAGGAGAGCCTCAGCTGTGGTGTGCTATAGAAAAGCAACTGGAGCTTTCACGGTGTGAAACTAGTGTGAAAGTCATTGAGAAAACAACACAGATAACACACAAATAAATTCAGCATCTTTAAAATGTCACATGAGATAGGAGAAAGGTGAGAATTGTTTTTTAGGTACTGGAGTACCAGACAGCATTTGAATAGAAATGCTGTTACTATCAGATAAACCAAAAAGTAACATGAAGTACCTGTCCTAGAAGGCACCCAGCAGGCCATTAGCTAAAATAAGCTCTAGTGGCTTTAAAAGTCATTTAAAACAACTTAAATACTCAAAACATAAATCGACCTTAACAAATAGCACACTCAAAAGAGTTAGCGGTCCCCTATATGCTTTTTCATATAAGAAATCAACAGTACTGTACATAACAATATTCTGATCAATTATTGTATATAGTTCAACATTTCAACTTCCATCTTTATTAAAGCTTAACTTTACTAAAACTATTGTCAACAAAGCCTCTTTACAGAGCCATGCAAGTTGAAGTACTCATCTTAGAGGCAGTGACTGATGGTAAACGTTTAAGGAGAGTCAATTGGGAAAGCTCTTGACCCACTGTCCAGGGACCACACTGCAGCATCCGCAGCAAATGACACTGTTTCAGTGAATGCAGTTATTCAAAAACACTGGAAAAGCCGGGGAAGGTGGCAGAGGCAGGCAGATCCTTGAGTTCTAGGCCAGCATAGTCTACAAAGTGAGTCTAGAACAACCAAGGCTACACAGGAGAAACCCTGCCTTGAAAAACAAAATAAAACGAAAACACTGGAAAGATGTCCTCCAGAGTAAGTTAGGACTCTTAACATCTTAAGCTCTTTTGCCTGCAAGGTTTAGCTATGAGGTGACTTTCACAAAGGAGTAGGTGATAAGGGTGTGGTCTCAAGCTAGTGGCATGATCCAGAGCAGTGACTGGATCATGAAGACATTAGTTTCCTCAAAGGATTAATCTATTGATGCGTTCACAGAATTCCTCTGGTTGGAAGAAGTAAGTCTCTGAGGGAGAGCCAACAAAGGGCTTATCTTACTTATTCCTTATCCCCTTCTCTTACTCCTTCTGCTTCCTCGCTTCAATGCGTTGTTTCAGCCTACATTCACCATTGTGCTGCTTCAACATAAGCCAACAGTGATAGGGCCAAATGACAATGGGCCAAGGACTTCTCAACAGTAAACAGTTCATCTCAGGCATTTTGTGATAGCAATGTAAACAGATATAAAACTACTAAAACAGCCACAACACAGTATGAAATTACTCAGTAAGGAGGCAGGAGAATACTGGAAAGTAGTAGAAAGTTACTAAAGCACCTGGGCTGAGGGCGGGCTCCGTAGTGAAGTGTCTTCCTACCATGTGAGGTCCTAGGCTCACTCCCTACAACCAAGACTCAGACTAGGCCCAAGTCCTAACTTTGCCACTTTAAAAAAATTCCACAGATAAATCGGGAGGATTTATCTTTGAAACACAGTTTTTCTATACAAGGGATGGTAATTCAGGAAATATTGGCAGATACCCACACCACACTGGTACCACTGAAGTTTTAGTTTGGAGACAGGATCTAATTACATTGCCCATGTATGTTAGTCTCAAATTTAGAGGGTCAAGTGATCTTCTCACTTTGGCCTTTAAATATTTTTAACACTGGCTCTGGTTCCTAGTCCATAGTTTTCATAAATGAAATTCATCATTATTCTTCAAAATAAAATATGAGCAAGAGTAAATTTTTTATACTTATATACATAATTATGGATAGTGCTGGCTAGGTTTTTGTCACAAACTGGTCACCTGAAAAGATGGAACTTAACTGAGGAAATACTTCTCTGAGGCTGGTCTGTGCACATGTCTGTGGTTGCTGAGTCATGTGGAAAAACGTATCACTGTGGAGATGACACCATTGTGGGCAGGTGGGCCTGGATTATATAAGGAGGGCAGCTCAGCAAGCCAGAGAAAGCAAGCCCGCAGCAGTGTTCCTCCTGGTCTCTGCTTTTCTTCCTACCTGGGCTTCCCTCCATGAAGGACTGAAAACGAGTAGACGAAACAAGTCCTTTCCTCCCCAGCTTGCGTTTGGTCAGGTTTTTGTCACAGCTCTGGAAAAGCAAACCAGGCTCACACCCTAGTATACATTAGAAACCACACATAGCTGACTAAAATTTGTTTATGAAACTTCTTAATATTGAGACACGTGCACTTGGGAGGCAAAGGCGGGCAGATTGCTGTGAGTTTGAGACCAGGCTGGTCTACAAAGTGAGTCCAGGACAGCCAGAGCTACAGAGAAACCCTGTCTCAAAAAACAAAACAAAACAAAGGCACAAGAGAATACTGAAATGCTATAATCCTTAGTTATAAAGAAATTGTTAAGGAGTTGAAATATATAACGTCTGTGCTCCTTAGTCTGATGGAACAAATAATAAGCCTGTGTATTCTAGAGCATGTACTTATTTCCAAGTGCTAAATCTCAGCTAACCTGTACTCAAATAGTACTCATAAAAATGTGGTTACAAAAAAAAAAAAAAATCACCTTTTTTCTTTCAGAAGGTATGATGCTTTCAGATAAAAAAGGGCATGTAGCTGAAGCGTTTCGAAAATCAAGGGCTCGCTGTACTTGTTCCTATAAAAAAAATGTAAAATTATTTGAAAATCAGTTTATGACAAAAGTTCAGAATTGTAGTTACCTTTCATGTTTTAGCGGCTCCAGCCACTTTGGAATAAAAAGAGAACTTCCCCCGGTTTGGTGGTAGCATACTCCTCAATCCCAGCACTTAAACTCGGCGAGCTCTGTAAACTACAGAGGACTTTTTGTGATATTACTTACTCTGTAGGTGCTAATAACAAAGTGTGTCCGCTGACGAATTCTCTCTGGTTGTTCTAAGGGATGTGTTGAAAGAGGAGGCGCCTTTTCAAAGAGAAATTCGGAGCCACAAGGAGAAAGCTGCAGTCTGGAGCCATCGACATACTGCACGTGGACTGAGTCATCCTCATAGAGCACCATTCGCACTTCAGCTGCCATTTCCACGCCTGGGAATAGCACAGCTCACATGAGGGCAGCACACACCGTCACTGTGCACACTCTTGGTGCAAGAGCAGTCTTCTTCTATCTGTGATCTGAAATGAACTGCCTTAGCAAAAAGCCTTGAGTAATCGCTAGGCCTTTAATCCGCTGTCAAAACATAACTTGGAAGAAGACCTCTCCCAAAGTCACAAATGTCCTTCTAAGTTTCATGGTTTTACTGTTCCTCAATTTTAATTTTTGTATATGATAAGCTCAGGATCTCATTTCAGATAAACCAAATATACTCCGTAAGAAAAAATGTAGCAGTTTAGGCAGATGTGGTAATTCAGCATGTGAAGGTGCTTGCCATGCAGGCCTGACGAACTGAATTGCATCCCTGGGATTTACTGTGGAAAGAGATAACTAAATTGTAACTTTCCACAAGTAAGGCCCCGCTAACTGCTTTACATCTTGCGCTATGTTAATAAGCAAAGACCATGACAGAAGATGAAGAGATACACGCGCATAGCTCTGCCTGGCATTTTAAGGGAAAACAGGTACTGACACATAGTTGAGTTTGTATTTTCTGATTCCGACTGGAAGATGAGATAGCTACCTTTGCACCCCCCCCATATAACAACTTTATTGAAATTATTATTTAGATGATCAAGCATACACAAGAGAATGTGGCGTTTAAAGTTCTAGTCGTTACCACAGGACACCACAAGCCGGCTCCAACCCTTCTTTCGGCCTCATTTGCATTCTCACCAGTCAACACGTTACGTCAGGGGGCTAACGAACCCGAAAGCCTCATCTGTCCTGCATGTTGCAAGCTCGTTTTTCAAAGGCCGGTAAACACCCTCAAGACCACCGCCAAACCTCTGACACTCACACGGCAGTTCTGGCTGAGTTGTTTCCCACTTCGAAAGGAGGGCAGCCAGCGTTTCTGACCGACCTCTGTTTTGTTCAAGTGGCAGCAACTGTATGGTCTGCGATTACTTCTCCCGGGTTACTTCAGTAATACACTAACTACCGAGGGATATTTCTTGATGAAGGAAAACAAGCGCGTCTGCGGAAGAGCATGAACACAAGAAGTGTTCCGATCCAGACGCCCGTTCAGTCCAGGAGGCTGGGCAGCATCGGCGGACCCGGAGGACCGAAACAAAAGAGCGAGGCAGTAGTTTGAACCCCCCGCGCCGAGAGGAAGGCGCCGCACCCGGAGCAAGCGAACCCGGAAGTCCCGCCTCCTTCCCTGCAGGGCGCGGTACCGGAAAAGGGCCGGCTTCGCGGGCGGGACTCCAGTCTCCACCTATTGGGTGCTCAGTCCCCTTGCGGAAGAGCCCAGGTCCGTAGGAATTGGGACTGTGAATCAGCTTCTTCCCTACTAGGCAACGCTGACCCAAGGCTGGATGTTAGAGGAGTTATTAGATCGAAGATAGAGGCCCCTTGTTTTAAGAAGTTCCAGAAAATGTCTTCAAATTCTTACTGCCATTAAACGTGTACAGAGAGTCTACTACGTCAGCAGTGTACGCTGCGGATTAGCCCAATTCGTTGGGGGGTCTGGGTGAGGATTGGAGAGTGATTGGGGAGACAAAATAATCATCCGATTACAGTTATGGCTGTTCTTAAGATGAAAAGACAGCGGCCTATGAGTAAATATAGTCTGAGAAAATATTTCCACTGAAATCTGAAAGTTTGGGGGGTTTTGTGATAGGGTTTTTCCGTCTGTCCTGGATCTGCCGGGCTCTGCCTCCCAAATTCTGGGATTGAAGGCGAGTACCATTCGGGTCTGGCTCCCACCTTCCGTCCCTCGAGCCCAACAGAAATAGTCTGGCCCTCAGACTAGAGACATAGCGTCCACAGCAGACATCCTGGTAGTAAAGCAGACCTCCTTGGGCTGCCTTATAGCCCTCAGTATGACCATAAACTCAGAGCAAAGGTGGGCAGATTTCTCCACAAGGACACTCTGCATAGGACCATAGCTCGAAATCTGGAGTTCTAAATAGGCATTTGCTACATACAAGCAAAGGTTAAGGCTCTGCGTTAAGACTCAAGCTCCAAGCAGTCCAAAGGAAGGGTATTTCTCTTGAAGGGTCTGAAGTATGCTTAGGGAGGAAGGAGGCCTGCTCATTATGGGTGGAGCCAGACTTGAGGGAATCTTCTGATTCTAATTTATTAAGAATTCTCTAGGCAACTTTTTATTAGGAATACTTGTTTTGCACAAGAGCTTTAAGCAAAGATAGCAGCATCAGGGGATTGGGAAAACATCTAACTCTTCAGTTAACCATCACTTGAAAAAAATACTGATAATGCAGTGATCACAATCTTATGTGAAGACATCCTTGGACAGATAAGGTCTCTTTCTCTCCCTCCCTTCATCCCTCCCTCCCTCTTTGTTTTCTGAAACAGGGTTTGTCTGTGTATCCTTGGCTGTTCAGACCAGGCTGGCCTCCAACTTACAGTATCCGCCTACCTCTGCCTCCCAGAGCACTGGAATTACAGGTGTGCACCACTACACCTGCAGTTTTATTTATTAATGACCTGCGACAGTATTATACATTGCACAGTTGTTTTCCACCCCTGCTCTAATTTTTGAGAACCTGAATGGAATTTCTACTACAAGTGATGTTTTTGAAAGACTACTGGAATTGCTGATGGAGAAGATTTTGCAGCAAGGATGTGAAGAACTCAGTAGGTAGCTTTTGAACAAATAACAGGAGAGAAAATACCCTCTAGAATGTAAGTCCTCAGCACTAAGAAGATAGCAGCTTCAGCATCAGATTAATAAAATAGTATTCTTGGGAACTACTAGACTTGGGATTGAAGAGAAAATAAGATTCTAAAATAGGCCCCATTTTCTGGTTTGGGCAAGTGGAAAGGTGGCAGAGGTTATAAAAAAAATAAATCTAGAAGTTTGAGCTAGATTTAAGTTTTCTGAGATTACTTGGTGAAAATTGTAAATAAGCTTTGGTTGGAATTACGAAATACACCCCTGGAGAGATTGGCTGTTATGTGCTAATTGAAGATTTAAAACAATGAAACAAAGAATGTGACATTAGAACATTAAGGGGGTTGGAGAGATGGCTCAGCAGTTAAGAGAACAGGCTTTTACAGAGGACCTGGGTTCAATTCCCAACACCCACATAGCAGCTGAAAATATTTTGTAACTACAGTTCCAGGGAATCAGACACTATTCTGGCCTCCTTGGGTAACAGGCACAAACTGGTACAGATACATATGGGGCAAAATACCCACACATACAAAATAAAGCAATTTTTAAAAATTAAAAGAAACTAGGTAAAGCAAGAGAGGCTCAGAAAAGCACAGAGAAAACTAATTACTGTTCCTTAGATGCCTAGATGTCTTTTTTTTTTTTTTAATATATTTTATTTTTGATGTCATTACTACCAAAGGGCAAGCTGAAAACAGATCTATTAGGTTTAGTGAGGCAGTGGCCAGAGCCAGTTTTAGTGAGAATCATTGCATATCGTGGGAAAGACAACATAATGAATTTGAAGAGCAACTAGGAGCCATGGGAATGGATAAATATGGGCTACTTGCGAAGACCAACTGACTGACGATAGGACTCTGATACAAGAAAAATCAGAGGGCCAAAAACACTTCTAAAGCACTGGCTGCACATAGGCAGTCCTGTTGTGTTCTAATCATTTATTTATTTATTTTACATATAAGTGTGCTCTATCTGTAGATCATTTGCATGACAGAAGAGGACATCAGATTCCAGTATAGATGGTTGTGTCTCACCATGTGGTTGATGGGAATTGAACTCAGAATCTCTGGAAGAACAGACAGTGCTCTTAACCTCTGAGCCATCTCTCCAGCCCCAGGTTTTGTTTTTTTTTTTCTCCCTAGACCAACACAATAGGACAGCAGCATGAGCTTAAATATTTCCATCTGCAAAAGTCTAGTCAGAGACAACCAGGCTCAGACCTCGTTGACAAGACAGGAAGGGTATCTTCATAAGGGAAAGAAGTGCCAACTCTACTAGAACTGAGTTCTTTCTTGCTTAGTGTCTTTAGGTGTACGGATTAAGTATGATTATCCTACATTATAAGTGAGTGTATACCATGTGTTTCTTTCTGCTTCTGGGATACCTCACTCAGGAGGATTTTTTCTAGTTCCCACCATTTCCCTGCAAATTTCATGATTTCCTTGTTTGTAATTGCTGAATAGTATTCCATTGTGTAAGTGTATCACAATTTCTGTATCCATTCCACCACTGAGGGACATCTGGGTTGTTTCTAGCTTCTGGCTATTACGAATAAAGCTGCTAGGAATATGGTTGAACAGAAGTCTCCTTGTGTACTTGAGCATATTTGGATATATGCCTAGGAGTGGTATAGCTGGGTCTTGGGGAAGCACTATTCCTAATTGTTTTAGAAAGTGCCAGATTGCTTTCCCAAGTGGCTGTACAAGTTTACATTTCCACCAGCAGTGGAGTAAGGTTCCCCTTTCTCCACATCCTCTCCAGCATGTTGTCACTTTGAATTTTTGATCCTAGCCATTCTGATGGGTGCAAGGTGAAATCTCAGGTCATTTTGATTTGCATTTTCCTGATGACTAAGGACATTGGGCATTTCTTTGTGTTTCTCTGCCATTCTATATTCCTCTACTGAAAATTCTGTTTAGCTGTACCCCATTTTTTAATTGGATTACTTGACTTGTTGCTGTTTAACTTCTTGTGTTCTTTATATATTCTGGATATTAGCCCTGTCAGATAGGCAGTTCAGTCTCCAAGTGGGTTCCTAGTAAGGGGAACAGGGGCTGTCTCTGACACAAACTGAGTTGCTGGCTCTTTGATCACGTCCGGGGGGGGGGGCAGCCTTACCAGGATACAGAGGAAGACAATGCACAATCCTGAGGAGACCCGATAAGCTAGGATCAGATGGAAGAGGAGAACCTCCCCTATCAGTGGGACATGGGAGAAGAGAGGGAGGGGCTGAGGGAAGGGGCTACAGCTAGGATACAAAGTGAATAAGTTATAATAAATAAAAAAATTAAAAAAAAATTGAGTTCCCCTTGGATGCTCTGAGGAAGTCCTAAGGGAAGGGAGATGCTTTTTGAAAGCAATATAAGAAGCAGTTTGAGTGCTGCCGTGAAAGGGGGTCTACCCACTAATAGCAAAAGCAATTCCTGGGTGGAGTTGCTAGTAACAAATCAATGGTTCCAGAAGATGAGTGTCACAATGGCATCATAAAGCTGCTTGAAGACTTTGGACAAAAACATGTTCTGTTACCTCTGCAGCTAGTTCTGTGTCTGTCTGTCCTCAGGTCCTGATAGGAAAGGGACTTTGTGTGTGAGCAAACTTTCAGCCATCAACAGGATTTTCTTATTTTCCTCCTAAACATCCTTTTATTAAATATGACAAACATTTTTAAATACAGAAAAAATAATCATCTGTCCTCCTGGGAGGTAAGATTTAAAGGAATACTTACAGAATTACCCAAAGACTAAGTCTGATTTTAAATTCTAGCAACCTCTTGCAGATAAATTCTATGGTCTCCCCAAAGAATATATTCTCTGTGATTATGACAAGCCAGCCTATTGTGATGTACACTGTTTTTGCCTTCTAGCTAAGACTGAGTCAGAGTTGATAACCTGACTGCCTGGTTAAGACCAGTATTTGTTTTGTTACAACTCAAGGTAGACAGTGACTGGCACCAGTGCTCACGGAAGCACTGTATTACTATTTCTACAAGACATTCGTATTTGTTTCTGGTGAAGACATGCATTCTACAAGACAATGTGAGACAGGACCAGCTATGTAGCTACAAATTCAGACCTTACCTTTATATTCCTCAATGGCCTCCTCTCTGAAACAGATTTAGTGACAGATTTAGAACTAAGAAAATACGTACTGCTGCACGGCTTCTGAATGCAGCTTCTTCCTGTTTTGTTATGCAAACTCTCAGAATCTGGCCAAAATGCTGTGAGAAGTCCAACAGACAAGAAGAAGCCATTTATAAAATGTGAACCTTCTGGTCAGCAGCTGGGGTCTAGACTTAGCTCAAGTCCTCTCACAGCCATGTGAGAAGATGGCTATGATCACAGCCCACTGTTTTCCCCACTAAGGTGGTTTTTAACCCTACTGCTAGGGATGAAACTTAGGCTTTCTGGCATGCTAAGCAAATGAGCTACCACCAGATTCTATTGATAGCTACTGTGAGTAAAGTAGTTAGTGACAATGAAGCTAGTGGTCAAATACTGGATGTTACACACCAGCCAGTGAATACTGAAATAGATGCCACCCAATATCTCTTGGTTATCTATTCGAATGTGCTGTAACTATTATGTTCCCAGACTGTAGGCTGTGCTGATAGTCATCACACTACAGCACTCATTTAAAGAAACAATTTTATGACAAATGCCAAAACATCCAATTACATACATACTTGCCCTTTATAACACGGATTCTAAAAATTACTGTATTTGTTAATTTTCCAGGTTCATTTACTTGTTATTGAATTCAATTATTCAGTTGGTATTATCATTTCTCTAACTTTTAAACCTTTAATTTATTTCATGTAAGCAAGTTTTACAACAAATTCTTTAAAACACCCCTTTTAAAAGTTGGAAGAAGCCAGGCATGGTGGTTCATGTCTTTAAATCCAACAGCTGGGAGGCAGAGGCAGGCAGATCTCTGTGAGGATTCAGGCCAGCCTGGTCTACAAAGAGAGTTCCAGGACAGCCAGAGCTACACAGAGAAACCCTTGTCTTGGAAAAAAAAAATTAAAAAGTTAGAAGAAACAAACCATTTTATTTTCAAATTCTAATTTTAATACAGACTGAACAAACAAGCAGAAAAGTGAGAAAACTAAGTGTATAAGCAGACACAGATGTACCATATGTAAAACAATGAGTTATTAACAGAACTATTTACATGCATATTTACAAGCAACCCTTTTATATATGTTTATTTTTAGTTAGTTGGAAAAAGATTTGACATTAGGTAAAAACATTACTTAAATAGGGCTGAGGTGGTACATTATAGTAAAAGTATTAGAAAAGTGATCCTCACGGTATATCAATTATAAAGCAGATGAAAACTTGAATGACAAATACCTAGTAAAATTCTCTAGTTAAAAAATTCAATGCAACCCATGCTATGAGTAAAAATGAGTAAGTATACAAAGAAAGCAGAATAACATTGTAGGATGGAGGGTGATGAAGTTAGTTGAGTGAAGCAAACAAACAAACAAAACCAAGTAATTCTTAAATTAGAATAAACCCTCAATGAAGAGTCTTGGTTCCTTAGCTGGTGTTCTGAGCCTCACCCACCCCACAATTAATGACATTTTAAAAGCCCTTGGTATCAAATAGCATCTACATATGTAAATAAGGTCTTTATATACTCCAAGACTTTGGTGCTACAGATTTTCATGATTGTGACTAGTACTTGAAAGTCAATTTATAGAGAAAGAAATGTTAATCTAAAATAAAAGCTGTAATAATTATATCTAAAAAGAATGCTACATTTCTGCAGTAATATGTATTTTCAGACTAAGACTTTTTACCTCAAGAAAAAGAAGTTAAACAATAAGCATCTAACCAGCTAGCAAAATTTTCTTTCAACATTTCATTTATTTCAAAATCGATTTTATTGCAGCCAAAACAGTAGAATTAACTGTACATAATAAAACTATTTTATATATATACACATTTTAAGTTACAGGGAATAAAGTTTATTTTGGCAGGTAGTGTTAAACAAAATTAAAGTTGCATACATTAGTAACATAACTCAACATCCTTAATTTGGTATAAGTCTGACACAGTTTCTTGCTTTCCTGTGTTCTGCTAAATCACCAGACCTAAACTTTAAAAAAACCGATATTCTCAAATTTAACTTTACTGTTTTCGCTTACGCTCTGATTCCAAACAAAACTTTTCATAAGCTTCTTCAATCTCTGGGTCCATCTCATCATCGATATCATCCAAATATCTGTAAAAGAGGCCAAAAATGATTCCTATACCTTTGCTGTTTTTCAAATCTGAAGGTATCTGGCGATGTTAAACTCCACTTTTCTAGACCAAATTTTGTTCTATTTTTAGATGGTCACTTAAAGTTGGTTTGACATACATAGTTCACACCTTATTAGTAGACACTTTAACTAGAACAATTCCCAGATCTGGGGAGGCAGAGACAAGCACATTCCTGTAAGTCAGCCAACCTAAGTGAAATCAGTTATTTCCAGGTTCACCAAGACAGTCTGACTCAACATGATGTGGACATCTGATAGCAACCTCTAGCTTCCCCATGCACGCACACATGTACACAGGAACACACATGCACATGAACACCAGTAATGAAAAGGAGAACTTACGGGTCACCAGCCCCTGATAAATCTGTTCCATTTTCTTCATAATCTGGAAAAAAGTCCTCTCTTTCAAGTAACTCTTGATACTTCTCTTGGTAATCTATGAGACAACACAGGAAAAAAAAAAAGAGAGTGGATAATTTTATTGAAATAAGCAGGTTTGGCTTTTTTTTTTTCTTTTTCTAGTTTTTTCAAAATAGGGTTTCTCTGTGTAGCCTTGGTTGTCCTGGACTCAGTTTATAAACTGGGTTGGCCTCAAACACACAGTGCTCAGTCTGCCTCTGCCTCCCGAGTGCTAGGATTAAAGACATGTGCCACCACGCCCGGGCCCTAGAAACCTCTTACTAAGAAGTTTAATGTTTAAATAGTAAAAATTATATAAGATGCTTTCATAAAACCTATATTCTAATTGGTTTGCCTTTGCTTTGTTGCATGCTCACAAACCCTAAAATACTTTTACATACTATCCCTTTAAGTGTAAGTACATCCTACAGTTGGTTACTAAAGACTGAACCTAAGGTTTCCTTTACAGCAAATATTCTACAACTGAACTAATATCCCCGCATCTCTTTTAACTTTTTGTTTGTTTGAGAGGTGGGGGTCTCACTGTGTTAGTGCTGCCTGGCTGTCCTGGAACTTCCAATCTAGACCAGGTGGGCCCTACACTCACAGAGATATTCCAGCCTTTGCTTTCCAATTGCTGAGGTTAAAGGCATGTGCCACCGTACCAGGCTCTTTACTTTTAATGTGTTTTTGTTGTTGTTGAAACAGTGTCTCTTTATGTGGCCTAGGCTGTTGTGGAACTCAATATGCCAAACAGACAAGCCTCAAACTCAAGAGATTCTCCTGCTTCTACCTCCAAGTGCCTGTATTGGGATTAAAGACTTAGTTTTATTTTGAGCCAGGATCTTACTAAGTTGCCCAGGCCTATCTTATAAGCCTCATGACTCTACAGTTACTAGGATTACTGGCCTGCACCACACAGGCTAATCTTCATTCCTGTTTTGAAAAGTTATTCTATTACTGAGTTAGGGCATGCATTTCCAAGACTATCTTTATAAAACTCAACATCAGGGTTGGTACCATTCCAATTTTGACATGTTAGAGAAAATTTAAATGTAACAATTTCCTGCTATACATACTCAAGGTAAGAAATGAAATAGTCCTTTTAATATATCAATTAAGGCTGACAGGACTCCAGATCGCACACATTCATGACAGCAGGGAGGCTCACACAAGGTACTGGTTTCAGCCAGCAAGTGGCTTGACATTTAAATGCAGAGAGCATACATGGCCCTGGGTCTATGTAGAACAGAAAGACTCTTAACCCATCTCCTCCTTCATAACCATCTAAGTATGGACCTAAAGAAGGAAGAAAAACCAAACCAAACCAAACCAAAACCCCCCAAATCCTAACTCCCCCCAAAAGAACAATGAACAAACATACCACCTCAATGGCAGACAGAGTTCTTTTTTTTTTTTTAAAGATTTATTTATTATTTATACAGTTTTCTGCCTGCATGCCAGAAGAGGGCATCAGATCTCATTATAGATGGTTGTGAGCCACCATGTGATTGAACTCAGGACCATTTGGAAGAACAGTCAGTGCTCTTAACCTCTAAGCCATATCTCCAGCCCCAGAGATTGGTTTTAATTTGAGTTTGGAATGAGGCTAGGCACTCTGGAGAAATGGTTTACCCAGAGTCTGTAACATAGACTTGACCTCCAATTTCTACTGTTTACATAAAAAAGCCTCATGGCAACATCAAAACAAAACAAAGACCATCTACCTAACCAGGTTTGTAATATACTTGCGGCTCCTGGCAAAAGCAAATCTAAAACTATTTTGGGTTTCTGCAACCCAAGGGACAAGAGGTTTTTAATTAAGAAAAACAAAAGGTTAAGTCACTACTGCATTCGTACTGAAACACCTTGTAAATCAAATGGTTTAAGAAAACAAAATGTGGAAACAGCAAAAAAGCTGAGTAAATCAGCATCGAACATCCTCCGAGACAGGGTTTCTCTGTGTAGCCTTGGCTGTCTTGGACTCTCTGTAGCTCAGACTGGCCTCAAACCAACAGCAATCCGCCTGCCTCTGCCTCTGTCTCTGTCTCCCAAAGTGCTGGGACTACAGGTTTGCGCCCAGATCAGATGAATATTTTTTTGTGCAATTCTCTCTTTTGTTACTTTTTTTACTTTTACAAAATTATTTCTAATTTTGAAAGAATTTCTGAAGAAAGGTTTAAGATAGATAAAAATGAGCTTGCAATAAAAATTTGACACTAAAGTAATTTTCTGTGTGTAGGAATCAAAAAGTTACTGAGATAATGAGACAAAGACTGCCTATAGAATGTCCTCTTTGAGGCTCCACCCAGCAGCAGATTGAAACAGATACTGAGACTCACAGTAAAACTTTGGGCAAAATGTAAGGAGTCTTGTAGAAAAGCGGGAGAAGGATAGAAGGACCTGGAGGCGCTAGTAGCTCCACAAGAAGACCAACAGCGCCAACTAACTAGGGTCCAGAAGTGCTGTAGAGACTGAAGCACCAACCAAGGATCATGCATAGACAGACCTAGGGCCCTACACAGATGTAGCAGATAGGCAGCTCAGGCTTCACATAGGCTCCCTACTAAGGGGAGCGAGTGGGGGCCATCTTTGACATGGAGTCTGTTGCCTGCTTTTTGATCACTCCTTCCTCAAGGGGCTGCCCTGCCAGGCCATAGAGAAAGCAGATGCGCTCAGTCCTGATGTGACTTAATAAGTGGGGGTGGGTGGGGATCTCCTTATATGAGAAATAAGGGATGGGGGAGGGGGATGAGGGAGAGACGGTGGGACTAGGAAGAGAGAAAGGAGGGGGCTATGACAGGGATATAAAGTGAATAAATAAATTAATTAAAATTTAAAAAGGAAATAAAAGAATGATGGGAAAGGGAATTTGAAACTTTGAAAAAAGTCAACGTAATAATAAAAAGTTTAAAAGAATCAACCTGAGAAAACCCAAGCGAATCTCTATAAAAGTAATCACCAGAGAATCAAGTGAATGAAGATAACTTCGGAAGCTTTTGTTGTTCTGTGAGACAGTCTTCCTAGGCTACCTAGACTGGCTTCCAACTCCTGGGCTTTATAAAGGCTGCTACCTCAGCATCCTGGCTCAGGCTCTGTATCTCGAACTACAAGCACAGACTATCATAGCCAGCTTGGGGAGATTTGTCCTACCAAAACAGCATGATTTACATAAGAATAGTTAAGAATGAGTATTGGTATAGAACAAGTATACTAACAAAGAACCCACAGGAATGAAGAGTACTCAGAATACCATAACTAACAGAGAAAGAATAAGCTAATACTGCTGCTGAGACAGTAGTGGGAAAATAATTAATACCTTCTACATTTGCTATAAAAAAAATCAGGTAGGTTAAAGGCTTAAAAAGAAAAGACATCGAAGTATGATTTTAAGAGGAAAATGAAATGTACTGAAAACGAAAAGTAAAAAATCAGTACAAACAAGACTGATAAAACTCAAAACATATATATAAAAATACATTATATACAAAATGGAAAGCTGGCCACACAGCACAAAGGGATAAAACCCATAACTGACCAAGGTCATCTCTTTCCAGACTTTGTAAGGAATCACAGATCAGTAAGACAAAAGACCCAAGCTGGTATGGTGGCACATGTCTGTAATCCCAGCACTTGGGGAGGCTGAGACAGGTGGATCAATATGAGTTCAAGGCCAGCTTGGTCTACAAATTGAGATCAGGACAGACAATGCTACAGAGAAACCCTGTCTCGAGAAACCAAAAGGACAAATGCCACAGCAGAAATACGGGAGAAAGCCAACCAACCAGGCAATTTTCAAAGAAAAAAAAAGAAAAGGTTAACACACAGGAAGAAATTCAGTATTATTAGTCACAAAAGTAAGTACACAGAATTTTGTAGAACTGGGCTGACAGAAGGTAAAGCTAGATAAGTGTGCCAAAAAATGACAAACAAAAGTCCTCTAAGCTTCCGGTTGGTAAACAGAAAGCCATGGTGGTGGCACACGCCTTCAATCCTAGCACTTGGGAGGCAGAGGCAGGCGGATCTGAGTTTGAGGTCAGCCTAGTCTCCAGAGTGAGTTCCAAGACAGCCTGGGTTACACAGAAAAACCTGTTTCAAACAAAAAACAAAACAAGAAGAAAAAAGAAAATTAAATGGAATGGCCACGCTGGAAAAGTAATCCAGCAACACTGACTTAGTATAGCTGAAGATGTGCATGCCTGTAGTTTAGTTCTACTTCCTTATCCTAAAAGAGACTCCTTTGTGCCTGAACACATTACAGTCAATGCTTGTTATTTAGAGTAAACGACTGGAAAATCCCAATTATAGCTGGCTATAGTTTGCATTCAATCAGAAGAACGCCTTTCACTCAGTCTAATGTCTTACAATGTTACAATTACTGCCATTTTTTTTTTTTATAAAAAACCCTTTAGTGGAAGGTATGCAGAGACTTGGATTTTAATTAATTATAAATCTCAGATATTAATGCAATCTGTAAGTAGTAACATTAATATAAGCTGCTAACTATGCAGTCAACTAGAATCATCTTTGCCTTCAATCCTAATCATCTGAAAATTTAAGATGAAAACAAACACTAAGAGAAAACACAAAATAAAAATGGCTGCACTTAATGAAGAGATGAAATCTTTGGCTTGGAAAGTCACAAGACACTACAAAAACAATGTAATTAAAATGGTCCCAAATAATCAATTTAAATAATCGACATACGACAAATTCTAACCCTACAATTTCAACATATGAAACTCACCAAGAAAGCCATTACCTTGTACTGTCAAGGAGTGTTCTTATGTAATTTACCACTTAAAAAAGTGTGTATGTTGGGGGAGAGCCAACATACCTGGGTCAGCTGCAGTGAAAGGAACACCATCAGATGTATAAAATGTTGGTTCATTCTAGGATGAATCAAAATATAGGTACATTAGAGTAATATGGCTGAGATCAATCACCTGCAGTTAAACACAAATAAGCAACCCCCTAACTTTTTAGCAGTTCCTATACTTTACTGGAAATGTATATGGTTTTTAGGTTTCCATTTGGACATCTTGTAGTTCCAGGCCCCTGATTCATCCCTGGTTGAACTATGATTTACTGGTAACTCAGTTTTAATTGGATTTTCTTACTATCCTGCCACTTTTAAAGAGTTTACAAGACTGAGGCTGAGCATTCCTCTATAGCTGCATTATACTTGGTGATGTCCAAAGCTTCCAGGCATCAACGTTTTGGCACTTTTTATTACCACACTACTACATGAAAAGAACTTCTGAGATGCAGGAATCTGGTTATAATGCTGACTTAAGCCCTAGCACTATCACTCTTTTTTGACAATGGATGAATCTCGACTTAGTCTCCTTTTCACTATAGGGTCTCTTTATTTATATAATCTGCTGGCTCCTATAGCAATAAAAAAAAATTTAATTGGTACTGAGTTATGAGAATAGTTTTATATAAGTCACACAGTCTCCAAAACTCAATTTGATGGTTTATATAAGTCACACAGTTTCCAGAACTCAATGTGATGGTTTGAAGAAGAAGGGTCTCCACAGGCTCATGTTTGAATACTTGGTTGACAGTTGGTGGAACTGTTTGGAAGGATTAGGAGGTGTGTCAGCTGGGACAGGATGTTATCAAGTTATCATTCTCTGTGTGCTCTGCTTTCTGTTTGTGGCTCCCAGCTGTTCCTGCACTATCGCAGACTCTAACGCCCAGGAACCATAGGTCTAGTTAAGCGCTTTCTTCTTAAGTTGCCTTGGTCCTGGTGTTTGATCACAACTAAAGAAAAGTAACTAAGACAAAGCACTGAGTGAAACCTAAAAATTATAAACACTGGCATACCATGAAGTAGTTTGGGTCATTTTCAGGGGTAGCTTCTCTGTATGTTGAAGTTGCATGGACCCTGCCCCAGTTACTTGATCGAAGTTCTACAAGCTTCAAGAGCATCTGTTTTACATCTCTACAGACAAAAATTAAAAAATATTAATATGCATCCCTGCAAGTACTGTCAGGCTCAATTGATTTAACATAGGTGCCTAATGCTTCAAATTTCTAGACATTTCCAATGACATAATTCACTGTATTATTGTCAGTTTAAAAAAATAAGCTTGAGGCTGAGCCTAGTGCAACACCCCTGTAACCTCGGCACTTGAAACCCAGAGGCAGTTGGATCTCCGAGTTTGAGGACAGCCTGGTCTACTTAGCCAGTTAAGAACAGCCAGAACTACATAGTGAGACCTCATCTTGGGGAAAAAAAAACACCAACAAAAGAAAACATTTGAATCTATTTCACTTAACTGACCATATGGAAATATACTGGTCTCTTGCATTACTTATGGTAGAGGTCACTGCGTAAACACTGGGTCCATGTTTAAAGTTCTTTCTCAATGAACTCAAATCTTACCTCAAAGAAGTTTTTAAGTTTTCAACTTTAAGTATGGCTAAACAAAGCTTACTAGTGAGAAGCCAAATACTAGATTGAGCCATAGATCTTTTTGTTTGTTTTGTCTGTTTTTGAGACAGGATTTCTCTGTGTAGTCTTGGCTGTCCTGGACTCAATTTGTGGACCAGGCTGGCCTTGAACTCACAGAGATCCACCTGCCTCTACGTCCCTGAGTGCTGGGGTTACAGGAGTGTGCCACTATACCCAGCTTTGATCCATAGATCTTAATTACTCTGATGAAGTATACAAATTTAAAAAACCAAAAGAAAATAAAAGAACGAGATCTACTGGCTCCTTTTCCTACCTGCTGCAGTGTGCATCTAGGACGACATTTTCAATTCTCTGAATTATTTCTTCCATATCAGTTTTTCCCTTTTCCTTCCAAGTATCTTCTAAAACTGACCCTGTCAACTAAAAGCACAGATGTCAGTAAAATCAGGAATGCAATAGAAGAGAAATTTTAAAAATATATTAGCAAAAGCTGCAAGTTTTTTTTAAAACAAGATAAATTAAATGGTTGGGTATTTTCAATTATTCTCTGCCTACTGTCTATACTCAAGAGACTTTTATACTATGCCATCTGGGCTTTTCTTTGATTAATTAGAAAATAAAGGTATATGGATTCACATCTATAATTACATGTTATATTCCATATATGACTAAGACTGGCTATTAAATTTTAATGAATATATATATATGTATATATATATTTTAAAAATCAACAGCTGAATGTTGACTTTAATCCCAGCATCTGGGAGGCAGAGGCAGGCAGATCTTTGAGGCCTGCCTAGTCTACAGAGCTATTCCAGGACAGCCAGATCTTCATCTACATAGTGGCACCCTCTAACACACACACACACACACAGAATATATAAAATATTTAAAAAGAAATTAAGAATATTAACAGGCCATTCACAAAAACAATCAATGGCTGAAAGTATAAAGGAATGCTTAAACTGACTATTGATCTGGTACTAACTTGAAATTATAGTGAGTTTTTTTTTTTTTTTTAATTCATCCATGACAAAAGCAAACCCAAACTTCTCCCTGGAAGATGGAGAAAGACAGACTCATTACCAGGAAGAGTAAACTGTAGCTCAGCAAACTTTGATGTTAACTGTTGATATAAAATACCTAATACTGTTGACCCTCTGTTCAAAACTTAAACAGTATCTATAAAGAGTTAATTAAAGATTACTACTAGCAGTGCTACAGTAGCCAAATGGAAAACAGCACAAATTTTCATTAAAATAATGAACAATAATTTAATTTAAATAAAATAGAATTTATTTATGTAAGTATACAGTTATATATTTATGATGGTATATGTTATAAAATTACGTTTATAATAAATATAAATTTATGTATTTATATAAATCTTTATGGAATGATTAAGATATTTTTGGCTTTCATCTGGAAGCCAAAAAATTAAAAAGCTAAAATAAATTAAGGATTCTTTTGTAAAAACACACAACATAGAAAGTAAATGGGTTGGGGTGAAGGATTTCCACGTTTCCTCCTAATTTCACTCCTTATATACACACTACGTATATACTATCTTGTTTCTAACATACTTGAGAGCCAAACGTAAGAGGCCAGTACTGAACTTTAAAAGCTTAGCATTGATTCTGTGTACTACGTACACTTTCCTTCTTCTAACTGACGTGCGTGTCAAACAGGGAGTTACAATTCACGAGTCTAGGCTGGTAACGTGGCTCAGGTGGTAAAGGGGCTTGCTGCCAAGTCCTACAACCGAAGTTCACTTCCCGGACTCCACACGGCAGAAAGAAAAACCCTCCCTCAAGTTGTTTCATGACTACATGTGTGCACATGCACACACAATAAATGTTAAAAAAGAAAAAAATTAAAGAAAAACCAACCTTTAGCAATTTTACTGCACAAATTAAGTTGTCATCCATAGGATTAGAGAACAGAGCATTCAGCAATTCCCGAAGACCAACCTGAAGAATATCTGCCCTTGTAACTTGACCATTTGTTCCTTTAATCTTTAGGAGAAAAGACAGCAAGACAATTAAAAACACTTAAAGGTGATGCAGACATAAATAGCCTAGGCAGACGCTGTAAAAACAAGCATTTGAGGTAAATATAAAAATCACAGAAATACACCGTGGTGACCTCATAAAATTAATTACAATTATTTTTTTATATAAATAAACCTTTACTAAAACTGTAAATTATGAGTAAAATTTAATTCTTTTCACACAACTTAATTCTAATTCATCACACATAAAAGATCATAGAAATGTTAAGTCTACTTTAATACTGCTGTTCACTAAACATGCTGTAACTTAAGCTACCATTTAAAATAATTAGTACTCAAAAAATTTTATGTTTGGGTGTTTTGCCTATGTATGCCTATGTATAATGTACATGCCTCCTGCTCATGAAGGCCAAAAGAGGGAGTCCGATCCTATGGAACTGGAGAAACAGTCAGTGTGAACCGCCAAGTGGGTGCTGGGAATCGAATCCTGATCTTCTGGAAGGGCAGCCAATGCTCTTAGCCACTAAGCTATTTCTCCAGCCCCGATCTACCATTTTCTACATTACAAAGTATTCTATTTTGCTTTTTATACAACTTAAAAAAGCCCTCCCCCCTTTATATTAGACTATTTCTCTTGCTAGAGAAACTTACGTGTAGATCAATACTTTATCTTCACACGTCCCACAGATCTAGTAGCCTTGTCACTTCCACACAGGAAGTGCTAAGTGGCATTATTAACATGACCACATAGACAAATATTGTTTGTTTATTAATTTATTTATTTTAGGAGACAGGGTTTCTCTGTGTAGCTCTGGTTGTCCTGGAACTTGCTCTATAGACCAGGCTGACCCCAAACCCAGAGATTCACCTGCCTCTGCCTCCCAAATGTTGGGAATAAAGGCGTGCACCACCACTGCCTGGCAAGAAAGAATTATTTTTATTTTATGTGTATGAGTGTTTGCTTTCATGTATGTGCCCATAGAGGCCTGAGAAGTATTAGATTCCTTGGAACTAAAGTTGCAGACAGCTGTGAGCCACCATGTGAGTCCTGCACTGAGTCATCTACAAAAGTAGTACTTCTCTCTCCAGCCCCCTTAACATGACTTAATTTAAGGCACATTTAAATCAGTGCTCTTGAAACTTATCTTACATGAAAATCAGAGTGAAAAAAGAATGCACTAAGGCTTTAAAAAAGGTGTCCTCTTATGGTTAAAATAATACAGCAATGAAGCTGGGTGTGATGGCCCAGGCCTGTAACACTAGTACTTGGGAGACTACAACAGGAGGAATGCTACAAGTGTCCTGCCAGGCTAGCTGGTAAGAGTTAGCTCCCTGAGAACATAAGGGCTTGTAAAAACTCAGTAAGTATTTTGTAACATTCTGCTCATGAGTAGAACAAATGTCATCAATGCTCCATTCAAATAGAATTGGGTATGAAAAGACTTGCTTTCCCTTCTATTTCTCTCCCTTCACTTTAACTTTGACATGGTCTTACTGTGTAGCCTAGGCTTGCCTAAAACTCAAGATTCCTCCCAAGTGCTGGAATTGCAGGCAGTTATCATCTGCTATAGTTCACTGCACTAATTTTTTCCCCTAGTTTATTTTTAGTGTTGCAAAGTATAGTATGAGCAAAAATTCCTTCCTGGAAGTATTTGTGTTCAAGCGTCAAGTACTAAAAAGCAATGACCTCACCTCCAGGTTAAGATACAGTTCTCCCAGAAACAGAACAAATGCATGAAATCGCTTCCGAGTCCCATCGTCCCCCTTTGCAGCTTGGTCTTTAGCTTCGTACTCCGTCCGGCACCTGAGAAAGATGTGTCTTTTATCATCACACCGTCTTGTCAGTCAAGTCACTCACAAGCAATAAAAGTCAGCACAATGACCATCCTGACCTCTCCTAAGATGGCAGTTTTAAGAAACTGACAGGAACAAGTAGAATAAAACTGTTAGATCAAGTTGCAATATTAAACAAGATAGAGTTCATAAGGTTCAGAACACTATAGCACTAAAAACAGAGAGGAGGAGGGCCTGGGAAGTAAGCTGGCTGGCAAGCCATGATAAGCAACCCCCTTCCCATGGCCTCTACATCAGCTCCTGCCTCTAGGTTCCTCCTGCCCCGATTGAGTTCCTGTCCTGACTTCCATTGATGCCGAACAGTGATATGGAAGCATAACCAACTGAACCCTTTCCTCCCCAAGTTGCTTTGGTAATGGAGTTTCATCATAGCAATAGAAACCCTAACCAAGACACTAGGGAAGATTATTTTTCCACTCTCAGAATTCTTTCGTTGCCTGCAGTTCTGTGTCTAGCTTGGGCTGGGACCTTTTGAGGTTTCCTTCTGCATGTTAGCTGGGTTTTATCCAGAATTCTTTCTCAGAAATATTGTAAACGTTAATTTTTTTGATGTGTATCTATGCACTCACATTGAGGCATGTACAGTAGAAAATGAACTCAGGGCTTTACACTCTCGTCCTGATCTACATCTCCAGCCCTCCATTAGAAATACATTTAAACAATCAGTGGACAGTGATAAGGTTATTAAACATGAAAATAATGTTACTGCTTAAAGACCATTCAAATGACCAGAGCTAAAAAAAAATTAGTTCTACTTTACTGAGGAAGGATCTCACTTTGTAGCATGGCTAGAGTGGAATTTAGTATATATACTATGCTAACATTGAACTTGAAGCAATCCTGCCTTAGGTATGAGCTACCACACTCACTTTAAGAAAATTAGTTTTCCCTAAAAGCTCATGAATCAATGCCACCTCTTAAATATGTAATAAATACCAACAGTGTTTGTGTAATTCAAGTGCTAATTCTACAATGTAAAAAGGTGTACAGCAAGAAGGATTCCATAAGTCACAGAACTATTTAGACCAAGTAATTAAAATTTTAGTGCTTTTAAAATAGCTATAATATAGCAATTAGAAGGACAAGAACAACTGGTAAGTGGAACATTATCAAAAGTCCAGATTTAAAGCTCAAGTGTAAGATTACAGTGTGATATAGGTGGTAGCTCAAATAATCAAGAAAAAATAAATTACTCATTTTTATCTAACTTAAATTCTCAAACCAAAACTATGAAAGTACTTAGAAAACACATCAGTAATCATTTTGATGTTTCTGGGAAAGGTATTTCTTAATCCAAAACCAAAAACAAAGGCAGACATATTTGACTATAAGGTTTAAGTATTTTTGAAATCACATTGGTCTATTGGAACTTTCTATATCATAAGGTCTTTAGGAAACATCAATGGTCAAATTGAATCATCTATAATTTATGTGCACACTGACCTTTGAAGTAGCAATTGGCGGAAGTTGCCACTCTGTGGGCTAATTGTCAGATGATGGGACAGGTAATTACACAGGCGAGCTCCCATGTAAGAGAAATTTGGGATAGATGTGGCCTTTTAAAAAGAAGAGTTTTGTATGACACAAATACATTACCATCAATGCAAATACTTAGCAATATTTTATGAAGGAAAACCATTTTGGCTACCAAGATTAACTATTTAGTAACAAGTTTTTTTTTTTTCTTTGTTAGGCATAAGGAAATAAACTCTCCCACCTGGCCTTATACTAAGAACCACAGCAAAAAGAAGAATGTTCAAGGCAATCTCTCTGATTCCTCATTTACCTGAGGCTACCAGAAAACAATTACAAAATGTTTTCATGTTAACCCATTTGTGCAGAAAATATAGACATGTAGACAGCTCCTTGGTAATTTTCATGAATGGTGAGAATAGCTGCCAAACTATTGATCAGTTGCTTCTCAGGGTAAGACAGCACACATTTTGGAACCTAGCAGTCCATAAGACACGTACGTGTTCTTTCTGCTCGGTGATCTTGGATCCTACTGAAACCTCCCTGAGCTTCAGTTTGACACACAGAAGTGATCAATAGTACCTTGTGTGACATCTCAAAACACTTGGAATAAAAGAGAAAATCAGAACAACTAATCTACTTAAAAGGAGAAAATGAAAAAAAAAAAAATACCATGAGAAAATACTACATCTCAAAGATCGTGTGATGTAATGAAAGCAGCACTATGTAAGAAGTCTGACCCTAACTGCAGATTTTAGAGAATAGCAGAGGGCGGTTTATCACCTCCTGGTGGACAGGAAAACACACTGAGGGGCTAAGAAGCCTGACTAAGGTCCCAAAGGTAATTAACCAACTAGAGAGTGTAGCCTAACAGGAGGCCTGAAGCTCCTCTAGCCCCTTTTGGACCAATTTACTAGAAGAGAATGAGTCACTTCAGCTTCTCTGCTCAGGTATGTATAAAGTGGACAGAAGAGTAACACTTTTAGCCACTAAGCTAGATTTGTAGAATGCTTAGCATTATCAGAAATACAGCAAATGCTTTATAATTATACCCTATTTCAAAGTTTTTTTTTTCCACAATTGATTCATTTCACAAAGAAAAAAACCACCGATTCCTACTTATATTATACATGCTTAACAACAACAAAATCCAAACTTTTGCTTTTCCCATTATTGGCTGAGAGACTTTAGCATCTATATATGTAATTTTTTTTCAGCTTAAACATTCTTTCTTACTCAGAAAATGAGATTTTAGCTAGCACTTGCTTTAAGCCATTCCACTCGTTTCCCATTGCCTCCATCTACAATATGATTTTTTGTTTGTTTCTTCTTTCATTAAATCCCAATGAAAACGCTCCACATCCGAGGTGGAGAGGATAGCAGGTCATGCGGAGAAACAACTCAAGGTTCTCGGGAGTGCAGAACCTGGTCATCATTTCAAACGTAAAGTCTGAGATCCAACCAGAAATGTTAGTCAAGAAGACTCCTTTCTGGGCTACTTCTTCTTCTTTGGTCTTATGTGTCAGCCTTACTAATCTTGATACCGACTAAAGATGACACTACTTCTTAGAAGTTAGTAGTGCCTCTGGGTTTTATCTTTGTAATGTATGCTCTTTTGTACATGTTAATAATTCTTTGGGTAGGTAGAAAAAAAAGAGAAACTTTGTCAAACTTCTAAAATTGTACTAAGGGCAAATTTAAGAATTATGGTTTTGGGGGAGAAAAAAGACACCCTTATAAAGGTGTTGATGTGCTACTACTCAATATGGCCAATGAAACGTTGTATGACAAAGAAATATCAAACTGTTAAGTCTTTGAGAAATTAAGATACAAATCTTTAAGACCTAAGATAGAAATGGTCAAATCCTACAGCTTAGAAGAGCAAGGCAATATTTCCATCAGTTTGAGGCCAGGCTAGACTAGACAGTGAGCTCCAGGTCAGCCTGAAATGCAGAGTGAGACCTCCTCCAAAGCATATGAACAAAGACAAGGAGAGAAGTTGAAGGCTGATGTTGGACTATTCAGCAGTCCGGCCTATTTGTATCTATCTGTCTCTGTGCTAGGGACTAAGCTCTGGGAACTGCACTTGCCTGGCCATTACTCTGCACTGAACTCAGCCCTCAACTTTGACTTTTTAAAGAGAACTCTTTTGTGAGGTAAGAAAATGCTCTCACAACTTTTTTCTCCCCTTTCCAATAATCATACACAATCCAACACCGAGCGAAAGACTTTACACCTGTTTTGTGTATGTTCATTTCAGATGCTACCGAATGGGGGTGTGTGACAGACGTAGGTTTCCCTGTCAGAGTCTATGCCCTTCTGCACTACTGCTTGTGTGCACAGAGCCTCGGCTAGGCCATAAATACTGTTTCTGTACAGCTGTGGCTCTGCAGGCCAAATGACAGTGTAGCCTTGCATCTCTAGCTATAGGAATTTTAGCCAAGAAAGACTTCAAAGCTACTATTAACCACAAAGCATTAACGAGTATGGATGGGAGTGACAGTAACTGGGCCTCCTTTAGAGAGTCTTCACCATCTATGAGCTCCAGAGAAACTACCACACACCCCTGCTATGAGCCTACCTACCTGTTGGTAGATGAGTTCCACAAGTTCTTGCAAAGCATCGTCTGTTGTGACCCATCCGTTCAGGGTTTCTGCAAACTGTTCAATTTCTGTTTCAAAACTGCCAGGCTGTTCTGTAAGATGATTCAGAAAATCCTGAACATATTCTGACAGAGTGGGATAATCCTCACAGCCATCCTCATAGGATTCCTACAGTTCAAAGATTAAAACAAAACAAACAAAACAGAATAAAACAACTTAATTCATACAACTAGCAAAACAAGCTTTAAGTTGCTGTGTCTCCAGCAATGATTTTTATTTAGGGATTTCACATAACTTTAGAGAACATCTCAGCTATTCTTCTTCCTTGCCTAACTGAACAGGAGGGATTCCATGAAGGCTAAGAATTGTATCTTCAATCCTGTCAGACTTACACCATGACAAAGAAATAAAGTTTAAAGAATTTCACTAAAATAAAAAACAATATCAAAAGAACCTAATTACAGATCAAATAAGACGTAGTTACAAATACGCATTAAACCTGTAGGGTATAGATGGATCAAACATATAGAAACCAGAACTGCCAGCCCAAGAACATTCACTGTCCTATCTATCTATCTGTCTGTCTGTCTGTCTATCTATCTACCTATTTATCTATCTATCTATCTACCTATCTATCTAATCTATCCTAGCTTATCCTACACAACACTACACTACACCATACTATACTGAACATCCTTGTGTTTGACAACATCTGTATCAACCAGAAGAAAACAAAAACACCCCAAGAAACTAATATGCTATGTTATCTATTCGTTAATGCCCAAAGACAGGGAAGCATATTTAACTGCTTAAGTATAAAATTACATCATTATGTTATAATGTAAATGGCATGAGACTTTCTGGCTGCCTTATTAGTAGCAGTTGTTTTAAGACACTATTTTTGCCCACTGAAAAGTATTCCATTTTTGGTAGTTGTGAACTTTGTAATTAATGCCAGGAGTCTTGATAGACTTATGCAAACGGTAGCAGGCTAGAATAACATCCTTCTTGTGCTCACCACATGGAATACCACCCAAAGCATGCTAAAGTTTATCTATCTGTTATGCTCAAAAGCACATATTGCTTTATGGTATTTATCCTTCTCCAAGTAAACTCAAATTATAAAAAACAAGCAAAACAGAGAAGCAGCTTATGAAGGGCTGTAAGTTCTGGAGTCAGTCCGTGAGCACACAAAGTCAAATTTTCCTGTGGTAGAGATATTCTTTCTGATAAGACTGTACTTCCCAGCCTTTCAAGACATACACCAGTAACTCCAGCCCTAGAGATGGACTGATCAGTCCTTCCAGGTGAGTCTGGACTATACAGTAAGACTGAATCTCGACCAACCGCATGCTGAGTGTCTATTAAGTGACAGACTCTGTAGGTGCTCAAAGTCCTGACAGACAGTATCTGGGACGGGTGGACAAAAATGTAGTGGTTAAGAGCACTTGCTGCTCTCCCAGACAATGTGGGTTTGGTTCCCAGTATCTACACGGTAGCTCACAACCACCTGTTAACGCCTGTTTTAGGAGATCCAATGCCTTCTTCTGACCTCTGCAGACACCAGGCATGCATGTGGTCCATATATATTACTTGTATGTAAAACACCCATATACATAAAACAAACAAATTATAAAAAAATTGAAGTAGAGATTAACATCTGATTTGACAGAAAATGCAAAACAAACAAAATCCCCTCCCAACCCGCCAGAAATCCGTGGCAAGATATTTGATACAGCAGGCAGATGCAGTACGTTGGTTCCAAGACTTGGCTTGATATCTTTGAGGAAAAAGTCAGTAACTGAAGCGGAAGACTGAGGAAGGAATGGTGGCTGTAAAGAGTCACACAGATAAATCTTGTATGTTTTACGGGACACTAAAGAGGCTAATTAAATGCAGTAGGTGGGGAAGGAGAGTTTATATAAGAAAGAACTGCATACAACCTGAATAATTTGAGATGATCACAATGTTAACTAAAAATTGTACCTTTATATTCTACACTATTTTCAAAATAACTAAGTCTTAGAACACAAATTTGATGCTACATAAGTATGTTCACTGCCAAGAAACCTGTTTAACAATCTATAAGAAATTGGTTAAATTCATTATTGTACATATAATGGGCTTTCATACAGCCACTTAAGAAAGCAAGACAGAATTTACATTTATCTAGTATATAATTCATATATATGCTAGGATATACATATGTCCATCCTTCCAGAAATAGTCAGAAGATCATTTGTTAAATAAGGAGTATATATAAACTTTAAAAAAAAAGGGACTTATTTATACAGACCTAGTATAGGTCTGCAAAGCTAAACAACTGACAACACATCTGGTGTGAAAAAAAAGTTCATATTACAAATACTGCTGCTTTATTAGAAAGTTACGAAAGCAATTTAGCATAAAAATATACATATTAATTTATGTATTACCTATCTGAATTTCAGAATTGAAAAGGTTTTGGTATATACTGTTAGTTTTATAGACTTAATGAATCTTAACTTATTAATATTATGACAAGGAGTCGGAAGATATCAGCTGAAGCCATTAATTTTCTATCAAATGTCATTCACTGTGACAAGAGCAGTTTAGAATGTCCAATGGTAGCTTTATATAAAGTCAACAGAACTCTTTGAAACAGAATCCAAGCCTGGCAAGTAAAAGCAAAGCTGCTCTGAAGACAACAGAAGAGAGACCCTAGGTCCACCATCTTAAGAGTGTTCTGAACAGAGGCATCCCACCATGCTTTACAAAGCCTGCATCATTTCTCTAGCACCAGACTTTTAAAGCACTCTTTTTCTTTGTTTTTTTTCAAGACAGGGTTTCTCTGTGTAACACAGCCCTGGCTGTCCTGGATTCACTTTGTAAACCAGACTGGCCTCGAACCCAGAAATCCACCTGTCTCTTCTAAAGAAGGAGATTTGAGGGTTATTCATTCACGGGAAAGTGAATATAAGATTCTGGGAGCAGGCAGGATTCAGGAAGGAGGTAAGTGTTGGCAAGTGCACACACACAATACATACAATAAAAAGCCTTAAAAGTGTATTACATGGAGCTGGAGGGATGGCTGAGCAGTTAAGGAGTGCTGGCTGCTCTTCCAGAGGACCTGGGTTCAACTCCCAGCACCTACATGGCAGCTTACAACTGTCTGTAACTCCAAGATCCGATACCCTCACACAGACATACATGTAGGCAAAACACCAATGCACACAAAATAAGAAAATCGGAAGACAACTTGTCAGAGGTGGTTCTCTCCTTCCATCATGTGGGTCCCAGGAACAATCTTAGGTCATCAGCTTGGAAGCAAGTGCCTTTACCTGCTGGCCCATCTACTGACCAATTAATTATGTATAGAAGAACACCCTCAAAGGATTTCTGGAAACAGAAGGAAGACTTCTAGAAAAGACTGTCTATAAAGACAATTTTCTCTATTTTTTTACTATGTGGAATGAGCGAAACTAGCCAGCTTAAGATCATGGCTTTTATAAGGAAAAGTTTCCCTCACAGGAGCTTATCTGAAGAATGGGAACAAATGAGGATTATCTCATTCTGTACTAAATGGATTGAAAAAATATTTAACCTGGACTATTTGTAAACATCAGTGTAAACTGGTAAGGTTGAGAAAGGTACTAGGACATGGTAGCAAGCCCATGCAATCTAGGAGAATTACAAGAAAGGAAATCAGACAGGGAAGAAACTGTTAATTATGCTGGCATTATGCTTTAACGATTGTTTGCTTTAAGAATTCCAGTTCATTATGGCTATTTCTTATGAACAGAAACCAGGAAATACAGACTTTTCAATATCCAATCTAAATCTTGGCAACTAATTAAAACATCTTTGAAACAAAAGACCAGACAGACATCAAGGGCCAAAGAAGCTTCTAGTGCAAAATTTGTTTTGGTACACTGAACAGAGAGTTTGATGCACTAATAGATACAGAAAGCATTCCTAAAATAAAAGATTGAGTCAAAGTAAGTGATGGTGGTTGGGTAGAGAAGATGGCTTGGTGGTTAAGAGCATGTGCCATGGAGTTCGAAAAATGGCTCAGCGGTTAAGAGTACTGGCTGCTCTTCCAGAGGACGGGGGTTCAGTTCCCTACATCCACATTGCAGGTCACAGCTGTCATATGTAACTCTAGTTCCAGAAGATCCAATACTCTTACTCAGACATACATGCAGGCCAAACATCAATGCACATAAAAAGAAATCATTGAGAATGAAAAAGAGAGTAGGGCATGGTGGTGCACGCCGTTAGTCCTAGCACTCAGGAGGCAGAGGCAGGCAGATCTCTGTGTTTTTCAGGCCAGCCTGGTCTACAAAGAGAGTTCCAGGAAAGCCAGTGCTGTTATAGAGAGAAATCCTGTCTCAAAAAACTAAAAGCAGAGAGAGAAAAAGAGAAAGAGAGAGAAAGACTCCTGCAGAAGACCCAGTTCCTTTCCTAGCATCCGCACTGACCATTCACAACTACCTTGTAAATCCAGCTCCAAAGAGATCTGACCCCTCTGGCCTGCTCAGATCATCACACTCACCTGCACATACCCACAAACAAATGTACTCATAATTAAAGGGTCATATGAACTGTATTCAAACTGTATTGAAAAGAACAAACAAAACAAAACTGTATTCCTCTCATTATAAAATAGTCCATGGTAACATTAAGGAAAACAAATGGGTAACTGGTTTTGGCTGCTAAAAGTAAACATTCTTGAGTTTATTCAACTACTCACAGCTCTTCAATGGTTCCTTCCCTCTCTGAGCCAAATACAACTTTTTGACAAGAAGCCAAGCTACTCTTAGTTTTCACTTTTCACGGCAAATGGCTCTCTTCAAATCAACTGTTCTTCCTGCCATCTTCACACTTTCTCCTGTCTAATCCCAAAGCATTTCCCTAAAAGATGCATGAAGTTTCTGTTTCTATAAAGTTCACATTCTCCACATTTATCAAACCCAAAGAGAACCAAATACAGATTTCAAAAGGTAACCACTCATTAATTTTAAGAACAGAAACTGAAACCATAACTAGCTACAGAGCAAACCTATTGGGATGGCTAACCAGAAAACACCAAGTGCTGACTAGAGCGAACAGCAAGCAGCAATCAAAGACTGTCAGGATGTAGAGTGGCATGGTCTCTTTAGAAGAAGATGGCCGTTTCTAAGGGTTGGCTACTGCAAATCTTTTATATACCAAGCGGAAATAAAGGCATATATCAATCAGGACAAGGACAGACACAGCAGCCCTATTCACAACAACCCCAAAGCAGAAGCTATCCATTAAACAAGGAACAAATGGAACCTTGCGACAGTCAAGAGATGTGAATAAATTATCTCAAATTAATGTTACAATATGAATTTAGATGCAGACTTAGAGCAACAATCTAGTCTAAAGGTCTTCATTTATGTAAGATTTGAAAAAAATACTTTGTAATGTCCAAATAGTGGTCACAGCACAGGACAGGCTGTGAGGCAGGAAAGTATCAAGTTCAAGGACAATTAGAAATACATATCAAAACCATCTAAAACCAAACCAAACCAAACCCAGTAGTTACACATGGACAGGAGTGATAATTACAAAGGAACAGATGGGGCTTCGAGGATACTGATACTTTTTCTATTTGGCTATGACGCTGTGTTAACTAGAGATGGGCCTTATTCATACTGTGTTATCACTCGGCAGACTAAGAGGAGAGAGCAAGGCCTCCTGGGGAGGTATTATCAACCATCTTTTGAATTCACCACTATTATTCCCTCCCCTTTTCTAAAGCTAATCTCTATGCATTGACTTATCTGTGTTTATACAAACACAGCATATTTCTTCCATATATTTCAACTATGCTTTGTGCTTCCTACTACGATGAAAATTAAAATTTGCTATATTACTGACAAAGCTTAAAAAGGTGTGAAAAGTTCTTTATGCCAATTATGTATATTATGCTTACGCAAACACTCCACCAAACTCACGGACATATTAAGCATGGTAAAGTATACCTATAACCCAGACTTGGAAGGCTGAGGCAAGAGTATTGCCTTGCTTGCCTCATAATCAAAACAAGCAGACAACAAAAGCCAATCAACTAAAAACTTTTATAGTATTTCTGCATACAGCATGTAAGCCGCAGAAAAAAATATTAATGGATGAACTGCCTCTAGAAATAAAGAGCTTAGGTGTGCATTTGCAATATTCATGAACCTACCTATTTACGGCAAAATGGCTGTTTAATTTACTCCAAGGCCACACCGAAGAATATTCTGCAATGTGGCTAAGATCAACGCAAAGGAAGCCTTCCTGGCTGCTCACTGTGCAGGCTGCCATAAGCTTAAGAAGTACCTTTTAGTCTCACAAACTGAAGATACTCTTGCCATTAGGCTTTTTACACCAGGTTGGTTATGTATATTTTCTAGGAACAAAACAGTGAAACAAGCAGACAAGAATTCCTATTCTCACAATCTTACATTCCAACTGCTTACACATAACTGCAAATTATATTCCGGGATCATGACTTAGATGAATAAGGTGTTTCTGTGTGTAGTACAGAAAGCAGCCAGCATTCTCCAAGTCAAAAACTAACCACATTTCTTCAACGGTAACACAGGAGTTGTAGGAGAAAAAAAAAAATGTACTCACTGTGTAATTAGAAGAATAACCTGATGGGTAAAATTCGGGGGCGGTCGCAGACAGCTTGGACATTAGCACAGGAGCCACGACCACCTGGGGCTTAGCCATTGCTGACTCGGAGTTCTGCTGTGGGATTTTATCCAGTGAACTAGGTGGAGCTCTCTGCGGCCTCGATTGTTCTGAGAAGCGAAAGAAAGAAAGAGAAGTGCTAGATATATTCATTCCTTTGTATAAAACTACTTACTAAATACCGAGAAACCTTATCTGAAAACTTCCGGATTTTAGGAGTTAAATACAAAATACACGGTCGCTAGAGTCCTACAAAGCACTGGCCAAACGGAAACAATAGCCTTGCTTTGGCTCATGCATGCACATACCTGCCTCCAAAACGAAGGGTCGAGGCTTTTCCCACCCCTTCCCTCTCCCTCAAGGAGTTGGTTAGGAAGCGGCTGCTCGCCCGGGGCCGGGGTCCACCGGGGAAAGGTGGTCGATTCTGACTTCCTCCCGGGACGCCAGCCCGAGCCCCGGGCCCCTCCCCCAGCCGGAGCGCACAAAGGATTCCAGCCACCACCTCCTTCCAAACCCAGTTCCTACCCCGTGCCGAGCGGGCCCCTCGGGAAACGCTTTCGGGGAACCGGGGGGCGGATTCGGCGCGCCGGGGCTCGGCGTGCGGAAAGGCCCGCGGGGGAAAGCTGGCCCGGGAGCACCGGGGCCCCTCGAGCTGCTCCGTACCTGGGAGGGCCCCAGGCCGGGGAGGCCGCGCGGGGCCGGCTGGGCCCTCGCCCTGGGCCCCTGGCGGCGGGGCGGTCCGGGGCTGGCGCAGCGGTGGCGGCTGCAGGAAGCCCGGGGCTTTGGGCTGCGGCGGCGGCGGCGGCGGCTGGTGCTGCGGCCGCTCCGCAGGCCCCGCTCCGTTCGGGAACCCGCCGCCCTCAGGCCCGCCCCCTCCGCGGCCCAGGCCCCGGCTCCGGCCCCGACCAGCACCTGGAGCCCGATCGAAACTGTCCGACATGCTCCCGCTCTCCACCGGGAGGCCGCCGCCGCCGCTGCTCCGGAGGGGACGCGCGGGAGGCGCCGAGGAGCCGCCTGGCAGCGCCGCGCCTCACTCGGGCCGCATGGAGGAGGCCGGCGGGCCCTGCTCGGTCCTCCGCGCTCCGGGGGGCCGCCCCCGCCGACGCGCCGCCGCACAGCGCCCGCCTCCCCGGCTGCCACCGGCCGCCCGACGCTCCGGCGGAGGCCCGCTTCCCCCGCCCGCGGCGCAGAGGGGCCGGGCCGGGTCACAGCGGCCCCCCGCGGCCCGGAGGCCCCGGGCACGGCTGCCCTCCCGCCGGCCGGCTGGGGCAGCTCGCGTTCGCGGATGGCGGGCCCGCAGGCGGGCGGCCGCGGCCCCACCCCGCCGCCGGGACGGGCGGCGTCCGGGGCTCCGGGCGGCGGTGCTGGCGGCCGCGGCCGGCGGTGTCGGCTCTCGGGGGCCGGGCTGCGGGAAGGCGGGGCGGGGGGACGCTTACCCCGGCGACTCCGGCCTCCTCACTAGTTCTCTGGAGAAAAAGTGCGAGACTGACGGTTGGGGCCCGGAAAATAATCCGGGGGGAGGGGGCGTGGGCGCCGCGCCAGGGTTCGCCGACGCGCACCTCGGTGGGCGCGCAGGTGTGCTCGGAGATAGCGCTCCGGCCGAACCCCGAGACCGGGCGGAGAAGGGGGCCCGGGACGCAGCCCTGCCCTGCCCCGCCAGCTGCGGGGCGGGATGCACACACAGCCCGAACGCGCCCGCCTCTCGGTTCCCCAGGGGCGTTATCGCGCTGTCGCCGCGCTCGGTCGCACCCACCGCTTCCCTGCTCTGTCCCCGCGCAGAAACTTCTTAGCAAATGCGCTACCTTCCATTGCACCGCACCCTCGCCCGGTCTTGCCTCTTCCATTGGCGCCGTCCAGTACAATTACGTGAGCAGAAAATTGCAAACCACTTTCTTAAGTAATTGTAAAATGACAGAAGATGCCTTAAATGAAAGGCAGGTGAAATTAATATACTCACTGCTGATGCTCAGATCGCATCACTACAACATGTAATTAATGTTAAATGTGAATGGCATGTTTTGTCTCTCTTTGAAAATTAGTTGAAGTCTAATGTGTATTTTACATTCAAAGCACAGCTCATTTGGGAGCAGTCACGTTTAAAATGTTCAAGAGCTACACGTAGTTCACAATTCTGGTAATTACGTGTAAATCAGAGGTTTTCTCAGGGCTGGTGGCGCTAATGCCAAGTGAAAGGTGAATGTTAATAGATGAAAAAGAGGAAAAACTAGGGGCCCGAGAGATGGTTCAGGATGCTCTTACAGAGATCCTGAGTTCTATTTCTAGCAACTACATGATGGCTCAGAGCCATCTCTGTCTATACTGGGATCTGATGCCCTCTTCTGGCATGCAGGCATACGCAGATAGAACGCTCATATATGTAAAATAAATACATGAATCTTAAAGTCGGACATGGTGGCGCTCACCTATAATACCAACACTCGAGGAGGCAGAGGCAGGTGGATCTCTGTAACTTCGAATCCAGCCTGGTCTACAAAGTAGTCCAAGGCTACACAGAGAAGCCCTGTCTCATAAAACAAACAAATAAAACAACAACAACAACAAACCCAAACCAACAAAATAAATCTTTAACAAGAACAATTAAAAAAATAAAAGAGGGAAAAGTAGATGCCCTTACAATTGGATTGAACCATCTCCAGAATTTTTAGTTTATTACTGTAACTTAATGTTTTTTCAGTTTTCACCTACAGAATAATTTCAAATAGGGCCAAAACTTCCTAATTAACTTCTTTTTTATTAACCATGAGACTATGCCTTCATGTAAGTAAAAAAGATAATATAGTTTTATTATAAGGGCAATCATGAATAAATGATTTTTGTTCTTTATTAACGTTATACAAAATAAATTGGGTAGAAAAAATGCTATTGGCATTTTTGATTCTTAAATTTTAATATGAGCAATGGCCACTTCTCAGTCACTTGTTTTTGTTTGATATTTAAAGTTTTTTCACAATATTTTTATTGATTATTTGGGAATTTTATACAATGCACCCTATCACATTTGCTTCCCATTGCTCTTGGGTCTACTCTCCCATTCTCGTGCCCTCCCCAAAGAAAGGAGAAAAAATACACTACGTCCAGTTTGTGTTGCCCATATGCTCACTGGAGCATGGCCAGACTCTCAGTAGTTAGCTCCTTAAAGATGACTGGGTCCTTGCACACACCCCACCCTCCAGCCCCACCTCCACTCCGTGCCAGAAGCAAGATTTTTTTTTTTTCTTTTTTGAGACTGAAGTCTACAGTTCAGGCTGGCTTCACTGTAGGTGAGGCTGACTTTGAACACTAGGACCCAAAACTCTTCAAATTTTGAAAGTGAGATATTCTGGGATGTTCTTACTAAAGCAGCTGTCCTACATCTCTCTGTGTGTACTAAAATTGACCAGAGGGCCTTGTGGATGCTAAGCTTGCCCTGCTACTGAGCTACACTGCCATCTCCTCCCATTAAAGCTTTTCTAACACAGAGTCTTTACCAGGTGAGATCCATGCTGATGTCAGGGAATACTTATAAACTCCAGGAGATTAATTCAGACATCCTTGGTCACTTTCCTACTTGCTGTTGTGTAATTTTAGCTCTATGCTTAGGAAATATTAGAGATGGATCTAGGGGTAACAGGAATGAATTTAATTTGTAGTCTGCAAAAACCAGCATTTATTTATTGGGAGGGTTGTTATGTGTCTGCTACTGTTTTAAGAAGTGTTATCATTTTGTATAGTTCTCATGTCCTGTAGGCATTCTAATATGCCCATTTTACAGAAAATATATCAGTATACTACAAAGATTTAGATCCTTCTGGGGATTGTGGTAATGCTGGACTCCCAGGTACGGGGTACTCTACAAACATAAGAGGCCACAGAAGAAACTAAGAGTGTCACGTGGGGCTCACTAAAGATCACTAGAGAAGCTCCTCCTTTTATTAACTGGTGGTGAAAAGGGAATAGAAGGACTCCATTCAGAGAGGATGGGAAATACTACAAGAAGAGGACCTGCCACTAACTAGGACAAAGATATGTCTCCCCTAACTGGTCTTAGTGTTCTCTGGGAAGACTCCATTAAGCTTTCCCTTGTGATGGTTGTGCTCTGAGAGGATACTGTCATGTTACCTTGCATGTCACCTGACTAGAATCTGGTTTTTGAAAAACTATTTCTTTCCTGAACTATCCTTTTGAAGGTAGATGGTGCCTTGTCTGTGCTTATAGGTCAGCAATTTTCAACCTGTAGGTCAAGACTTCTTTGGGGTTTAATGACCCTTTCACAGCATATCAGATATCCTGTATATCACACATTTACATTGCACTTACATTACAGATCATAATAGTAGCAAAATTACAGTTATGAAATAGGAACAAAATAGTTTTATGGTTGAGGTCACCACAACATGAGGAAATGTTTTTTTTTTTTTGGGGGGGGGTGTTTCAAGACAGGGTTTCTCTCTGAGTAGTCCAGGCTATCCTTGACCTCCACTCTGTAGACCAGGTTGGCCTGGAACCTAGAGTTCTGTCTGCCTCTGCCTCCTGAGTGCTGGGATCAAAGGTATGGGCCATCACCTCTTCTTGGCACCAGGAATGGTAATACAGGGTCAAAAGCATCAGGGAGGTTGAGAACCACTGTTCTAGGTTCTAGCCCAGTCCCTGGTCCATACACTCTTCAAGCTGTAATAGTATTCATTTACAAGAGACCTGCCTTTCCTTGAGTCACCATTGTAGTGACAGTAATGAAGACTGGTGTTTCAAAGCTGTCTTCAGGTTCATTGTGAACTTCACAGGAATAGAGAGAGCACCTTTTGAGTCCAGCTAAGGAGAAAATCTTCATAACTATGAAGGAGGAAGTACTTGGAAAGCACATATCCAACAAAAGACATGTATCCAGAAAATATGAAGAACTGTCAAAACCCAAGTGTGTGTATGTGTGTGTGTGTGTGTGTGTATAAAACAATCCAGTTAAGGAATGGACATATCACATTAATAGAACAAGCAAAAAGATCTACATGAATAGATAATTCACTAATGAGAGAATATACAGAGAGCATTTAAGTTCATGAAAGCTTATGTGAACCCATTGTAATGGTGATCCCAGGAAGTTAGAGATGCCAGAAATGTAGAATGTCTACCAAGAAAAACAATGAACAGCCGGAGAGATGGCTAAATGTTAGGGGTGCTTGCTATGGATGCATGGGAATTGGGGGGGGGGATTCCTGTAACTACAGCACTGCTAGGAGACAGGAGGGTCCTGGGGCTTGCTAGCTTCTGACCTGAACAAAAAGTTGTGAGCTCTAGGTTCAGGGAGAGATCCTGCCGTAAAGAAATAACATGGAAGATGATGGCATCCTCAGGGCCTTCCTCTGGCCTCCACATGTACATACATGCACATAGATATTAAACACACACACACACTGCATTGCACACACATTACCTCCTGTACACACATTACCTCCCATATTCAAACAAAAGACCATGTTGGCTATAGGAACAAGATGGACCCAAGACTCAGTATTTACCCTTTGTGGATTTTTTGTTTGTTTGTTTTCTTTTCTTTTCCTGTGGTCCCATTTTCTACTCTCTAACTCTATACTTTTTTTTTGGACAGGAATATTTACTCTGTGCCATTTTATACTGGATTAGTGTTACCTTTATTTTACAAGGAGCTTCAGCTAAAAATTTGTCCTGAGTCTCAGAGGAGACTTTAAGTTTGGGTTTTTGACAATGTTGGAACTGATTAGACTTTGGGGAACCTTGGAAGTAAGTTTAAAACATTTTGCATTGATATGGAAATAAGATTCTGGGGTGGGAACAAGAATGCAATCTGATGATTTTAATAAATAGTCTTAACCCCTCAACACCCCCCCTCCACACACACACACCATGGTGAAGCCTTGGTCCCCAGCTGGAGGGAACTGTTTTAGAAGATAGTGGAATTCTTAGAAGATGGCTTAGCCAAAGGAATTGGAGGGGTTTTGTTTTGTTTTGTATTTTTTTTTAATTATTTTAATTCACTTTACATCCTTGTTGCAGCCCCAACCCTCTAACCACTTAGTCCCTCCCTCCCTACTTGCCTTTCCTCAGGAAAGGGGAGCTTCCTATCCCATCCACCCCAGCTCATCAAGTTGCATCAGGACTGAGCATGTCCTCTTCCCCTGTGGCCTGGCAAAGCAGTCTCGCCAGGAGAAAGTGATCAAAAGCTGGCAAGTGAGTCCATGTCCAATGCAATCCCCACTTCCCTTACTAGAGGACCCACATGAAGCCTAAGCTGCCCATCTGTTACATCTTTGTAGGGGGCCTATATCCAGTTCATACATGGTCCTTGGTTAGTTGGCTCTGTTGGTCTTCTTGTGGAGCTCCTGTCACCTCCAGGTCCTTTTCTCTTTCCTCCCACTTTCCACAAGACTTCCTTCTCATCGCCCACTGTTTGGCTGTCAGTCTCAGCATGTTTTGAGGCTGCTGGATAGCGCCTCTCAGAGGACAACTGTCAGGCTCCTGTCTGCAAGTTTAGCAGAGCATTTTTTATAGTGTCAGGGGTTGGCACTCTCAGATAGGGTGGGTCTTTGGTTGGGCATTCCCCCAATCTCTGCTCTATCTTTATTCCTGCACATCTTGTAGGCAGGGTAAGTTTTGGGCCGAGGTTTTTGTGGGTTGGTTAGTATTCTCCTCCCTCTGCTAGGAGACTAGTTAGGTGTTCTCTTCAGTCTCTATGGCCTCTGCTACCAGGAGTCTCTGCTTGAGTCCCCCTCATATCCTCCCAGGAGCTTGTCACAGAGATGCCCCCACCCTCAGTTTCTCTTTTCTCTACAGTCCTTCTGTCCTCTTGCCCTTGCTCTCCCCTCTCCACTCTCTTAACTCTCTGTGCCCCATCTCCTACCTTGTTCCTTCTCTTCAGCACTACCTCTGTCTATTCTATTTTCCCTCCTTCTGAGTGTGGTTTATGCATCCTCCCTTGGGTCCTCTATGTTACTTATCTTTGAGTCTGGGCCTTGTAGTATGCTTATCCTGTACTATATGGCTAACATCCACCTATAAGTGAGTGTATACTATGCATTTTTTTCTGTTTCTGGGATACCTCACTCAGGATGATTTTTTCTAGTTCCCTCCATTTGCCTGCAAATTTCATGATTTCTTTGTTTTTAATTGCTGAGTAGTATTCCATTGCGTAAATGTGCCACAATTTCTGTATCAATTCTTCAGTTGAGGGACATCTAGAGAGAAATCAACAGAGGAATATCGAATGGCAGAGAAACACTTAAAGAAATGCTCAACTTCCTTAGTCATCAAGGAAATGCAAATCAAAATGACTCTGAGATTCCATCTCATACAAGTCAGAATGACTAAGATCAAAACCTCAGGCAACAGCATATGCTGGTGAGGATGTGAAGAAAGGGGAACACTCTTCCATTGCTGGTGGAAGTGTAAACTTTTACAACCACTTTGGAAATAAATCTGGCACTTTCTCAGAAAACTGGGAATAGCTTTACCTCAAGACCCAGCTTTCCTTGGTATATACCCAAAAGATGCTCTACCATACAACAGGACATTTGCTTAACTATGTTCATAGCAGCTTTATTCACAATAGCCAGAATCTGGTAACAAACTAGATGTCCCCTCAACTGAAGAATGGAATTGGCTCATCTGACTATAGATCTAAGCTGGGTGTGATGGCATACACCTGTAATCCCAGTATTCAGGGAGGCAGAGGCAGGCAGATTTCTGTGAGTTCAAGGCCAGCCTCGTCTACAAAGTGAGTCCTGGACAGCCGAGGCCACACAGACACCTGTCTCAAATCAATCAATCAATCAATCAATCAATCAATCAAAGAGCATAGATCTTTGGGGAGCTATCATCTTGCTCTTGCTCCTTTCTATATCCCCCCTCTTTTGCTTCCTGATTGACACAGCCGAGCAGCTTTTCTTTCCCATCTTCCCTCCATGATATTTCTGACTTGCTGTGGTCCTTAAAGCAATGAAGCCAGCAGGCCATGAACTCTGATAGTTCACAAACTGAGCTAAAATAAATCTTCCCTCACTCAAGTTGTTTCTCAGGTAATTTGTCACTGTAACATAATAAACCTTGCTTTATCTTACTACATTATTCCTAGCTCAGTCAATTCACTCTTCTCACACCACCACAGCAGGTTAGATGCCATTAGCAATGAATGGAGGTATCATTAAGGAAGAGGAGAATTAGTTGATGTGTTTATTCTCATGGGGTCTCAGCTGTGTAAATTATCTTTCTCTCCTGGTCTCTTGGGCCCTCTGCGAAATATAAGTTCTGCCAGTTAGCACAGGAGACTTTGGGATCAGGAAGAGTCTTGGATGGACAAGAGTGCTCCCTGAGATCTTCCCAGGAGCTAGTGATACTTGCTTAATGTTGATCTCTTATCTGTATTGTAAGCTCTATGAGATTAAAAAATGTTTATTCACTTGTTCATTCACTGAACAGATACTTTGCATGGCTGCTTCGGGCTAGACAGAGTTCTAGGAGCTAAGCATATGCATATGAGACTGAGAGCATGCAACCAATAGGTGTGAGACCTCTGAGACCGAAGCCAGGAGACCTGTTTGGTGTTGGTTATAGAAATTCACATAGAACAATATGTTTAAATATTTGGTCCTTAGCTGGTGCCTAGCTGGTGGACATTGGCTCCTAGGGGTGGTCCTTGAGGGTTATATCCAGCCCTAATTCTGGTTCAAGTACTGTTCCCTGGTCACTGAGTTGTACAAATGTCCTATCACATGCTCCCACTGCCTTGAACCCTGGCTTTCTCTACCATGGTGGATTGTGCCCTCTCAAATCAGGAACCCAAGTGGAAATTCTTCCCCCTCTCAATTGCTTCTGCCAGTCACAATAATGAGAAAACTAAATAAGCACTGTGGCTCTGGGATATTAATTTGCTCAAGATCCCTAATTAGTGACTGTTCCTGTTTAGGTAGAAACTAAAAGACCTCCAGAATAAATGGATCGCACTGACACAAACATCTTAGTCTCACTGAGGTGCATTTATTATAAATGAGTAAGGAAGCAACTCAATGATATTCTGATAGCAGTCAGAATAATATAGATTTGTTAGTAATTTGATTGCAAGTAATTGTTAGTATTATGAAATATAGAGAATGTAGATAAGTTTATTTAAAATTGATTACATCAGTGCCAAGGATAGAATTAAAAAAAAAATAACACAGACATGAGTATGTCAGTTGAAGACAAATGAAGCAAAGAAATTCAACAGGGAAAAGGGTAAACATTGAAGGAGTAAAAGATTAGAAGAAGGTGACAGGTCACAGATTCAAGGACCAGGCAGCAGGCATAATCAGAAGGTGGAAAAGGCAAACACTAAGAAAGAGAAACAGATGTGGGTAGGGTCTCCTGGTCCTCAGTAAGGAAGGATAAAATGTCTGCTAAGATTGAGTGTGATAGAATTATTAAACACGGAGCTCCAGAAAAATGATGAAGGCTGCCCTGGGAGAGGAAGCTGATTGGGAAGAGAAGTTGCTACAGGAGAACTGCTGGCTTCTAGGGATTTATAGGGAGAACTCTCCAAATTGCCCCCTGACTACCTGACAGGAACTACAGAGCCTGCTAGTGGGAATGCAGTTGCCTTATGCAGCTAAGGCAGAAAGGGCTGAAAAACTGTTCGTGGTTGAGGCTAGACTGAGAAGGGTTGAGTAAAGCAGGTGATAGATGAAAAAATAAGGAACCTGGAAATAAAGGAATGGCCAGAGCCTGAGTTAAAAAAGTAGAAAATTTTAGAGGACATTCTGAATGAATAATTACAATATTCAATATTTTAATTAAACAGGTCAGCTAATTGAACTGGGTGCTCGCTGGCCATCAAGAAGTAATGTAATAGCTGGAATCATATGATGAACAGGGTCTAAGTTTTGCATAAAAGGAAGAGGATTATCAATGTTTAATATGTAAATATGAGGTCTTTTGCTCCTGGTTATTGTTTCCATATCTCTCTAGATCAATCTACTCACTTATCTTTTTGTTGTCGTGGTCAAAATTGGTGCATTCTATTAAAAAATTTTTTAAATGTCAAGGCTGGAGAGATGGCTCAGTAGTTAAGCTGAGTTGTTAAGCAGTTAACTGGCTGTTCTTCTGGAGGACCCAGGTTCAATTCCTAGCACCCACCTGGCAGCTTACAGCTGACAGTTACAACTGTCTTGTAACTCTAGTTCCAGGGGACCAACACACTCACATGGACATACATGCAGGCAAAACACCAATGCACATAGAATAAAAAAATAAATCTTCAAAAACTGTGTATGGGTGTTTTGCCTGCGTCTGTGTACTACTTGCATGCCTAGCACTGGCAGAGGCTCTCAGTAGGGTTGGGCTCCTCAGGAACTGGAGTTACAGACTGTGAGCCACTGTGTGGATGCTGGGAAAGGGCAGCCAGTTTTTTTACTGCTGAAACATAAACCCAGCCCCTCTGCTTTCTGTCTTAACTACTATAATATGCTCAGGCATTTTCCTAGATTTAAAAATTATCTATTGACTGCATAATGAAGCCAGATATTCTTTTAGGTGTGGATAGCTTGTCAACGAGTAAAACAAAATGCAAGGCCTCAAGGAACTTACATGTAAGTGCAGAAATCAGACAGCAAGGTAATGATAATACAGGGCAGACTGAACAGTCACACCCCTCCTGCACATCAGAAACAAAGACAGGCATGTTTCTATCTTTCCAAAATGCCAGAATTTCTTAAATATCAACAAATCTACAAGCTGCATTGCTTTTATTGGTGGCAGTTTGCGAAGTATTCCTTGATAGCTGGCTACTGGTCATGGGATTGTTAGAATAGTTCAGTGGCCTTATGGGGGGAGGAGGCAGAGAGCTGACAGAGGTGCAGAGAGTCACTGCAGTATTTAGATATTAATGAAGCCCGTTGGGGAGCTGCTGAGCTGCAGAGGCTGCAGAATCAAGGGTTGAGCCTAGCTGCTAGGTTGAGATGAGTTAGAGGCAAGGAACAGAGCCATGGAGGCTAAAGAGAGAGGCAAAGTGCAAAGGGGCGACTGGCTGAGCATGAATGGAATGATGATAAACAAAGCAGGTAATGTCAGCAGTGGAGGACTGAAGTGGAAAAACTGGAAGCTGATTAGGAAAGGGAGTGCTTATAAGGGACCTGCTGGCTGCTGCTGAGGCCAAACAGAGGTTAGATGCTAGATATTATACAGACAATACCTACAGACACTGACATTTTAATGGTGTTAAGGGATAGTGCTTTGGGGGGAGGTTATTAAGTCAGAGGGACTCATGGATAGGATTAGTGCCCTTATAAAAGAGACAAAAAAAAAAAAAAAAAAAAAAAAAAAAAAGACCCATGCGCCTTCTGCCATGTGAGATCATAGCTCTCTGTGAAGAAACACACATCCCTCATCAGGCCAAGCAAATCTACCTGTGCCTTGACCTTGGCCTTCTCAGCCAGCATAACTGTGAGACATTCATTTCCTCTGCTTATAAACCATCCAGCTGATGTTTTGCCTTGACCATCTGATTAGAGTAAGATACAGAGTTTATTTCATATAAAATGATGGTTTAGTATTTATCTGCTCATTCAAACCTCAACACTCTCTTGAGGCTAGACCTCCCCACCAGGAATCAACAAGCTTGGAACTAAAACCTACACTCAAGTCTCACCTTAGATCACTGGTTCTCAACTATCCTAATGCTGCAACTGTTTAGTACAGCTCCTCATATTGTGGTGACCTCTGCAGTTGGTCTTAGCTACTTTGTGGGTTCTTCTTTTTCCAATCCTTTATCCACCCCCATTCCCCAGTTTAACCCCTAGCACTAGATAGGAGAGAAAGGATAGAGGGGAGAGAGAGAACTATCCCTGAATCTAATTTCTTTCCTTTTGTTTCTTCTTTGAGCAAGAGCACTAATAAAGTGCAACCACCCATGCCTTTTGGGGCACTACATTTATGTACCCTCTGAAAAATTCCCAGAGTACCAAACGTCACCCAATCACAGAGACTACCTGCAGCTGGCAAAACCACGCCTCTGCTAGAGCACGAGGCAAATCATAGTCAGCTGCTGCAGTCAGTCCAAAGCAGCCCCACATCCACAACCTGGGATTGAGATGAAAACACATTCTTGTAATATTTGTGTTTTTAAAGGAAATCACAATTCAAAAATTGTCACTACAGACCCCCAAACATAGAATTACTTTGTTAAACTTTGTTAAAATTACTACTTCATAGCTGTAATTTTGCTACTGTTATGAATTGTAATGTAAATATCTGCTATGCAGGATATCTGATATGTGACTGCAAAGGGGTCTCAACCCACAAGCTGAGAACCACTGCCTTACCTGCATCAGGCCACCATTTCTTTATCTTAAAATAGAAGTAGCAGCACCCATTTTATAGTCACTGAAATAATCAAATGAGGTAATTGTGGTACTCTGAATAAGAATGGCTCCCATAGGCTTATATATTTAAACATTTCCCAGATGGTGGAACTGTTTGGGAAGCATTAGGAGGTATGGCCTTGTTGGAGGAGATGTGTCACTTGTGGGTGGGCAGAAGCCCATGCACCTCCGAGTTAGCTCTCTCTCTCCTAATCGAGGATAGGATATAAGCTCTCAGCTACTGCTCTGGCAGCTTTCCAGCTTGCTGCCATGCTCTTGGCCATGATGGTCATGGACTCACTTTCTAAAACTGTAAGCCACAAGAAAGTCTTCTATAAGTTTCCTTGGTCATGGTGTCCTTCCTAGCAATAGAAAAGTAGTAAGAGGAATGCATGTCACACAGTTTTACAAACTTTAAGTATCATATAGCCACTATTTTTTCTGTCCTGTGGCCTGCCTATGCCGCCTGTGCCTGCCTGTGCTGCCCTGCTTTTCACTACTGTCAAAGATACATGACTAAATCAACTTAAGATATGCCCTATTTTGGGATTACAGTTCTAGAGGTCTCAGTCTGTGGGTTCTTGGCTCTGTTGTTTGTGCATCATGATGCAGCAGAAAGCATCTGCAAGAGCAGAACTCTTTGTTTTATGGTCTTTCCAAAGCAAGAGAAAGACACAAAGAGCCCCAGGATAGGACATAGCCTTCAAAGACATGCTTCCAAATGTCCACCTCTTCTGAGCAGGCCCTGCCTCTTAGCATCTCATTTAGTACAGATTTACCAGTGTATTAACCCACTGATGGAATTAACATACCTCATAACCTGTACGGCACCCGGCTGAGGACTAGGCCTTCAACACAAAAGGAGTGGTGCTTCATCTTTAAACTACAACAACAGAGAATGCTTTTATAGTCTTATAGCCATTATAAAGATTTGGAAACATAACATCCCTAACAATCAGTATGGGTCTGTATGCCAAGTTTCTGAGGTTTAAGCCCCTAAAGTAGTTATTCCCCAGAACTATTTAAAAACAACTGTGTTAATGCCGTCAGCCACTGTAATTTGTGCTCTCCTCAAACTCCATCAAGGGAGGATGTGGCAGCTACTATATCATCTAGCAGTGGAATGCTTGAGCTCTGCAATTCTTAAGAGAATGAACCTTGACCACTCTGTGGAGAAAAAGACCAACATGGAGAGGAATTTGGCCATCACTAGAAAAAACAAAACAAAACAAAACCTTTGGATATACTTAATAAAGATAGGGTATAGGGCAGAAAGTTGTAAAATCCTGCCCAGAGATTTCCTCTTTTAAACTGTACAACTGTATGGGAATTTGTGACTACCTCAAAGTAAATTGTTTAATTAAAAAGCTAAGGTTAAGAGTTAATAAGAGATAATTAAGAGTTAATTTATCCAGTCTCAGGATAGCTTCCTGAACCAGCAACACTTGCTTCTTCTCATTGATGAGAAATTACTTAACAAATTATATGTAATTTGTTACACATAATAACAAGGTAAAGAGGCACTTCTGAATACTTTAAATAATTTGGCTATGGGGGCTGAAGAGATGGCTCAGAGTTGAAGAGCACTGGCTGCTCTTCCGGAGGTCCTGAGTTCAATTCCCAGCAACCACATGGTGGCTTACAACCATCTATAATGAGATCTGGTGCTCTGTTCTGTCATGAACGTGTACATGCAGATAAAGCTCTCATATATATAAATAAATAAATATATTAAAAATAATTTGGTTATATGTTACATTTACCCCTTAGATTGTGAGAGAGTCTTTGGAGCTTAGTCTGAGAATAATTATAAGTGTTAATATATTATTTTTCTAACTTTACTAAGAGATTATGTAAAGATTCAGCAAATTAAAAAAAATTCATAGGTTGATACATCTTCCTAGGTTCTACCGTTAATATTTAACTATACCTTCCAGGTTTAGCTTTTTAAACATTTTATTTTAAGGTAAGTATAGATTCCCACACAGTTGTGCAGTTTAAAAGAGAAAACCTCTGGCTACGAGGTGGTGACACCTGCCTTTAATCCTAGCACCTGGAGGCAGAGGTAAGCAGATCTGTGAGTTCGAGGCCAGCCTTATCTACAAAGTGAGTTCCAGGACAGCCTGGGTTACATAGGGCAAACCTGTCTGGAAAAACCGGGGAGAGAGAGAGAGAGAGAGAGAGAGAGAGAGGAAGAGACAGAGACAAAGACAGAGAACCTTGGGTTTTCCCCACCTGTGCCCCAGTTCTTCAAATAGCGATCCTGAGACTTTATTATTTATGAATAAATGCTCAGGCCATAAGCTTTGGCTCATTTCCCGACTAGCTCATAACTTATATTACAAATTTATTCTATTTTGTGGGTGCTGCATGGCTGGTTACCTCTTCTCAGTGTCCATACATCCATCTTCCTCAGTCTCGGTTGAATCTCCTGCCTCTGACTATCTTTCTCCCGGAACTCCCACCTCTTGTTTCCTGCCCCAGCTAATTGGCCGTCAGCTACTGTACTTATTTCCAGGCTTCTGTCATTGTCAGCAAAGTTATAGGACAGCTTCACACTCATGCATTGCCTGTCATTGGTGCAGTGAAATTGCAGGACATCTGTTTCCACAGGAACCCTTGATTACTGATTTACAGCCACATCTCCTTTTTGCATACTCACCCCCTCTTTCTTTAAAACCCTGGCAGCCATGAATCTATTCTGAATTTTCATAATTTTGTGTTTTTAAAAAAATGTTGTATAAATGAAATTCCTTTGAAATTGGCTTTCTTTCAGCATAACTGAAATTCATCCAAGTTGTATGTGTTGTTTTCCTTTTCTTTATTCAGTAATATTTCATGGTAGTCGTGTACAACTCCAAGCTGACAGTCCACTTAGCCATTCCCTATTCACCAGGGACACTTAGATTAAATTACTCCCAACTTTCATGTTTAGTTTTGGGGAGAGAGCAAATTCTTAGTGCCGTGGAATAAATGCTGTGCCATATAGAACTATAAGTTTAGTCTCTCACCTACATTTTTTTTTTTTTTGAGACAAGCTTTTTTGCTGTCACTCAGGCTGGCCTGGAACTCAGTATGTAGTCCCAGGCTGTCCTCGAACTCATGGAAGCTCTTCCACTGCAGCAGCTAGGCTTTCAGATGTGAGTCACCATGCCCAGGTTGAGGGCTCTTTGCCTTTTAAAGGCATTGTTCTTGAAGAAGGTAGGAGAATCAAAGCTTACATAGCATTTTGAGCTAAGGCAGAAAATGCACCTTAGCTCATTAAAGGTTGAGCTTTAATGCAACTAAAGGTCATGTTATCAGGTTGATAAAGCTTTTAAGGTAGCAAACTTGTCTCCAGAAAGCCGCACTTGTCAATATCTGGACCAGAATCAGGTCCTCAATTTCGTCCTTCTATGAAAAGGTCTGTGCTTGGTGTAAGGTGCTCAGCGAAAGCCTGCCCACATGTCATCCACTGTCTACTCTGACTACAGACTCCAACTAGCCCCAGAGGCCAGCTTTTCTATTACTCTTCTGTCTACAGTCTCTCTGAAGAGCAGTCTTTAAATATGTTAGAAGTATCTTGGGGTGGCCTACCTTGAGCTCCCTCATGGTACTAATGGACTCTCTAGCTTTTATTGTTTTCTCAGGTCCCTGAAGATACCATTTATCTCTATATTGATAAAGGTTTTTATAATTAGCACTTACCACATGAGTATGCTAAGCTAGTGTTATATTTTAAGAGACACAGCCATGCTAGGTTGATCTAGCTGCTCTCCTGGGCAGCTCAGCCAGCCCAGGAGCTGATGTCACCAGAAAGTTAGATGCTCACAGTACTCCCCAGTGCAGGCACGTTTACTTAAACACATCAAATTGTCAGTTGACGTTATGCTACCTATTTGGTGTCAGTTTTCTTCCAATTAATATTGATTAGCATCCGTTCACTTAGCTCATTAATATATTTATTTCCCGAGATCAAACACTCTTGATTGGCCACTCTAAGACTGAGTTAATCCTGATATTTTGCCTCTTTTGGCAAGTGCTTTGCCTCTGAGCCATGCTCCTTAATGATGGTTTTTTAAAGACCTGCCAAGTGCGTGATTGTTAGATATTACCGACTAAGATTATTATCTCATGGAGCCTTTCAATTAGCCAAGAATAATAATCACTTTTTTTTTCCTTGCTGACTGGCCCAGTACTCAACTACGTAGCCCAAGCTAACGTTGAATTCAGGGCAATTGGTTTGTCTCCACCTCCCAAGTGCTGGGATTACAGGCATGAATCTTGCCCACTCAGTTAACTGCTATGTTCATGAAAGGAGAGCTTGAAATTTAAACTGCTGATAAAACGTAATAACTGTGATGGAAATATATTAAGCTAGCTATTTTCTGGCCTGGCTTTAACTAGATGTCAGGTTTTGGTAACAAGCCATCGCTGGAGTTCATTATTTATTTATTTCAAATTAGCTTTTTTCAGGCAGGGTCTTATGTATCCCAGACTGGGCTTAGAGTTCAGTGTTTAATAGCACATCTTCTTGGCTTCAGTTTACACTGTTATTTTTGAGTATTAGGTACCTTTTTGGTTTTCAGGCTTTAAAGATGATGGTAATGCTTTGTTACAGTTGTTGAATCTGATACATTTTTTCTAGAAGATAATGCTATTGTTAAGCCTTTATTGGCCTAAAAGTCTCATAAATTTCATACGAGTTAAATTTTATGTGTATCTAATGATAACAAATGCTGACATGGATGTGGGGAAAGGGGAAACCTTGTACACTACTGATAGAGCCATAGACAAGTACAGCCGCTTTGGAAATCAGTCTGAGATTCCTCAAAAACAAACAAACAAACAAACAAAACAAAAACCTAGGAATGTGACCCAGTCACACCACTCTGGGCTTTTATCTTAAGCGTGATGGTTTGAATAGAAATGGTCTCCATTGGCTCTCATATTTGAATGCCTGGCTGTTTGGGAGTGGCACTACTTGAGAGGGATTAGGAGGCGTGGCCTTCTTGGAGTAGGTTTGGCCTTGGAGAGAGTGTGTCATTGGGAGTGAGCTTTAGGTGTTCAAAAGCTCAAACCAGGCCCAGTGCTTGGCTCTTCCTGATGCCTGCGGATCTGGATGTAAATCTCAGCTACTCCTACCTTCATGCCACCATGCTCCCCATCATGATGATGGACTAAACCTCTGGAACTGTAAGCCAGCCCCAATTAAGTGGTTTCTTTCATAAAGGACGCATGGTCATGGTATTTGTTCACAGCAATAGAACACTGGCAAGGACAATAAAGAATCTATATGTCCCGCCTACAGGGACTCTTGCACGCCCGTGTTCATTGCCACACCATACACAGTAGCTAGAAAGTGGAGTCAGCCTAGAGGTTCACCTGCTAATGAGTGGGTGATGAAAACGTGGTGCATGGACAGAATGAATTTTAGTCAGCTACTAAGGAAAGTGAAATTACAAAATCTTCGGTTAAATGGGTGAAAGTGGAAATATTGTACCGAGCAAGGCAAACTCAATCCACTAGTTCTGTGTGTTTAATTTAGAGTACCTCAGGAAGCCAGGAAACTAGAAAAGGGCCAGTAGGGTGGAGAGTTCCCATAAAGGAGGAGGGATGACAGAACATTTTGTAAAATGAAGGGGGGGGGGGATGTTGGTTGTGGAACAGTTCCAAGAGAGAGATAGGGGGACGGAGGAAGGAGCAGGGCAGGGGAGTGTTAATCAGAATGAAGGGAGGGAGTATTTAAAACAAACAAGCGAACGAACACTAAGAAAGAAAGCAATTGAAAAGATAAAATAGTGTGAAGACAGATGCCTTGCCGGTTTTAGAAGAGCCTCGTGTTCGAACACCCTACCACACTGAACAGAAGAGTTTAAAATCGTTACGTACTTGACTCATTGTACCCACAGTGTCTCTACCTGATGACTTACGGTATTTTTTTAAAACACCGGGCTGAGCCCTTTCTTGCCTTCTAGTTCTTCCACCACCGGTAGAGTTTACTTTGGATTGCACTGGGGAGCCAGATAGCCCAAGGGCCCTTCCTGCTGCGTAAATGCAGGACATTCTCTGTGGTTCAGTTATTTCTTAAAAGATACCGAATACCTGTCTTTTTTTTTCCCCTTCTGCCTATTAAATAAATATTTCAGTTAAGTTAAAAACAAAACAACACCACCACCAATTTTACAGTGACATTTCCTTTCGATTCAGCGTTGGGTAAGTTTAATCAGAAAGCACCTGCGGAGCAAATAACAGAACCTAACCATTAACTAGGTCATTATGTTTTGAATTTCCTTAATCAGGAACGTCCACTACAGGGAACATTCCAGACGCTGCCTATGTTAACAGTAACACAGGTTTCCTCTTGGCTGGCTTCGCTGTTGGAAGCCAAATACGCACATGTGTGTTCATTTTCAGCCCTTGACTTCGTCCCTGAGGAATTTGACCCCACCTCCTGACCAGAATGGAAAAACAACGCCCCCATTCCCGCCCTCGGCTTCTTCCCGCTTAGGTCCTCTCCAGTTACAGAAGTTTGGATTTTTTTTTTTTTCCTAGAGAGACGAAAGCCCGGCACGGAGAAGTTATAGCATCCGTTTATATGTTCTTCTGGGACACCGGTGAGGAAATCATGGTTTGTAACTTAGTCTCCTGGGTGAAGCAGAGGAATGAATTCCTAAAAACTTTGCAGAGCTTGGCACTAGGTTTGATTGACAGAAACTGATTGAGCAAGAGCAAGAGGGCGGAGCTGCGGGCCTCGGGGCCGGGTAGAGACAAAGGGGCTTCAGCGGTCACCCCGAGACGGAGGGCCGTCGTCGGGGACCAGCTGCTGCGCGCTAGGGGTGCGTTAGATGGAGTCTCTTTCTCCTTTGCAGACAGGGCTGGCGATCGGGCGAAGCGGGCTTGGCAGAAGGCAGGGGGTGAGGGGTGCCGAAGAGGGGCGCGGGTCCGGGTGGGGGCAGCGGGTGTCACGTGGTCGTCGCCGTCGCCTCTGGGCTGGGGCTGTTCTTCCGGGTTGGAGGCGCAGCGCCGCGGGCCGGGCTGGGTCTGCCAGCGCGGCGTGGCGTTTGCTCGCAGCGCGGGGTCGCCTGCTGCCCCGCCTGCCGGCCCAGGTGAGCCAGCCGGCCCAGGTGAGCCAGCCGGCCCTGCGGGCGGGGGGCTGCTGGAAGAGCGGCAGCCGAGCTCGGACCCCTGGTCCCCTGCCGCGGGGGGCCATTAGGGTGCGGAGGGGGCGGGGTCCGCAGTGTCTAGCAAATGGGGTGCAGAGGCTCCTGCAGGAGACAGGCGGAGAAGGAATACGGTGCCTCGGAGGTGGGGGTGCATTTGTGTGCGTGTTCGATTGGGGTGACGTGGAAGGGAGTGGATGTGGGAACGGGGTCCGAGGAACGAGGTGACAGCTGTGCAGGTGCAGGTCTTGGACCCTGGGGTGGGAGTTGGGGCAAGGACGGCAAAAGTTGTGCTGTAGTCGTTTTGGCCTTAAGCGGGATCGGAAAAGAGGTCGTAGAGGACTTTGAAGTGCGGTGTACCAAGAAGGAGGGGAGCGGGCCGCTTCTAAGTTGCACTTGAGCCCTTCAGAGTGTTCAGGCAGGGTGCTCAGTTGGGTGAAAAGGAAAAGATGAGCGTGTAGGTCGGGGCTGACTGGTGGTAAGGGGGTGCCACGTTCACGTCTCTAAGGACTGAGAGAAGGGTTTGGATTGGTGGGGCAGGAGAGTGGGGTGGGGATGTAGGCCTGGGCAGAGCTGGTTCAAACCTGACAGGCACAGTGACTGCTGTGCAGCCAGAGCCAATGGGCTTCCACAGGAGGCTATAAATAGTGGTCTGGTTGCACGTGCCAGTGGGTGGCAGTTTAGTTGCTGAGGGAGGGGCAGCACCTGTGGCAGGGCCACGGCACCAGAGGCTCTGGGCGAGGTCATGCTGCCTGCCAGGATAGGGTATTGTGCCCTTGTTGGTATGCTTAGCTTTTGAAAGCATGACTTTGCTTACGCCTGCCGGTGCCCTTTACTCGTCCTGTCGTGGTGTGCGGTCGTTAGGGAACTCTGTCTGGAGGGATGGGGCTTCCTTGCCCACTGCACCCTCTTTTTTGGGCAAATGTTGGCTATTTTTCCTTTCTTATTTTATTATGCTCATTATATTTTTCTATTTGGAGACGAAGAAGATCTCGGTCTTTGACCTTGACTGGCCTGAAACTCTATGCGTAGCACGGGTGGCTTTGAACTTGTGTTCCTCTTGCTGTAACTTGTGCAATGCTGGCATCTGTAACAGTTTTCTTTCTTTTTTTGTTTATGGAAGGGGCAGTTTAGAATTATTCTAGTATCAGCAAACAGCTTATCTGCTGATAGGATCAGTTTTCCACAAGGCTACACAAAAATTTTGTTTTCAAAGAAAAAATTCTGAAACTGTTTCAGAAATTTATTGCTGAATGGCATCAGGATACCCAGCCCTAGTCATTTAAACATTCAGTCCAAAAATATTAGTTGACTTACTGTGTCTAGTGTAAAACACTGGCCAGGAATAATAACAAAGTGAATGGAGCAACCTGCCAGGATCTCTTAATCCTCTATACAACCTGATGATCAGGGCATTTTGCTACTTTAATCCTTGCAGCTCAATGAGGTAGGTTTTACTTTTGTTCTGAACTTAAAGATGAGGCAATCAGGTACAGAGAAGCAGGGTGATTTGAGGCTACACCCATCATAAATTGCTTCCAATCCAGAGTTTCTAGTCAGCCTTTCTGCTATCCTCTTTTGCCACATCAGGTGCTTGCCCTAGACTCTAGAGCAGTGGTTCTCAACCCTCCTAACGCTGCCATCTTTAATACAGAACCTCATGTTGTGGTGTTCCCCAACCGTGAAGTTACTTTCCTGCTACCTCATAACTGTAACTTTGTTACTGTTAGGAATGGTAATGCAAACCTGTGGTATGCAGGATATATGATATGGTACTTTTGTGAAAGGTCATTCAGCCTCCAGAGGGGTTGTGACCCACAGATTGAGAACGGCTGCTCTGCTCTAGAGGGTTTGAGGGTTTAACGTTTGGGGAGGTGGTGGCGTGCTCTCCCAGGAATGTATGGGTGTGGGGCCTGTCCTGAGCACCACACAGACCAGTCTCTGGGGAGCATTTACTCTTCTCCCAACCCCCAGCATTCTCTTGTGTAGCCTGCTGTCCTGGAACTCACTCTGTGGACTAGGCTGGCCTTGAACTCAGAGATTCCCTCTGCCTATGCCTGAGGGCTGGGATGTAAAGGCATGCACCAGCACCGCTCAGTTGAGGCACTTATAATTTATATTAAGCAGCTCCACAAATACCATGCTAAAACACACATTTTATTTTTTTAAACTTTGAGTTGCAAATTATTATCCCATTATTGATTCAAGGCTTGAGAAGTGCAAGGAAGATCAGATAAGAGAGAATTCTGAAGTGGAGAAAAGGGGGAAATTTTGGCTCTTTTGGAGTAAACATGGACTAGCTAATGGTTCAGATGTTTTCTTAATACCTTTCAGAACCATTATATTTAAATTATGGCAAGTGTGGTAGACTCTTCTGCCAGTAAATGACCTCCTGACCTTTGATTCATGTGTTTAAAGCCTGAATAAAGTGTTTATTTATTTATTTTTAGTTATAGACTGGGATCATATATGGTGCCCCATTAGGGATCTAGCTGTTGAACATCAAACTATTATTTTCCAAGTAGGCAGGACAGAAGGATCTGAGCAAGCTGCTGTTTTCTAACCCTGCTATAGGTTAGTGGACTGAGGCTCAGAGGAGTTCTGATTAAACAATCAGGACATGGCAGACTTGGGCAATGCAGGGCTCCATTAGGCCCAGTTTCATTTATTTGCTGATGAGGTCTGGGCAATCTTTGCCAACTCACTCAGAACAGTGGTTGCAGGGAGCTGGGACGACCCAAGGAGAGAAAGGGCCTCTGAGATTCTGTCCTTTGGCTACATTTGTTGAGTTAAAGGGCATCTAATTAATAAGCAACTACAGCACATAGGCTAGTAATGTGTTTTGAATGACCTAGTGCCTGACAATGTTTTTTAGATAACTTAATGGAAATTCAAATGCTAATTTCTATCACCAGTGTTCCTTCCCAGTGTTGTAAAGAAGTTTATTTAGGAAGTTGTGGTAGCAGCTCTGAGATTTAAAATCAGCTAAACACTTTTCGGGTGCCTGGACCAGGTTGTGGAACCCACTTGGCTATATGCTTGGCCCTGTGAGAGTCCGTGTCATGGGCCAGGACTTACAGGCGTAGTGGGTAATGTTAGCCGGGTTTCACTGATAGACTTCAGACCCTCTGCTTCTTCCTGTTCTCAAGCAAAGAGAAATGTAGAAGAAGAAGGGAATGTAGGAGTGCCTGCTGGGCATGCCCCGGGATTTGCCAAAGATGGCAAAGCAAAGGTAGCTGACAACAAAGTGATACTTCACTCTGCCCTGTTACAATTGGTAACAAGTGGCCACATTTTGGTAAAATAAACTATTAAAAAACACTTTCATATAACACTGGCCACTGTTGAGTACCACTTCAAAAGAGTTCACAGTTGTACCCATGGCTGTAAGCACAGACTGAAGTAATAAAGATATTATGGGGCCCTTCCTTCTTTCCTTCCTTCCTTCCTTCCTTCCTTCCTTCCTTCCTTCCTTCCTTCCTTCCTTCCTTCCTTCCTGTATTATCCCCTGCATATTTATTTTCTTGAGAAGTAGACATAAATCTCAGAGCTAAGCATTTTACTGCATCGGATAGGATAGCAATGTGTTTTGTATGATCTAGTGCCTAATATATATATATATTTAAGATAACTTAAGGGAAATTCAAATATTACATGTACCTTTTTTGCAAATATGTTGATTTACAAGATAACTTTAGTGTAAGATGTGGCTTAGCTCTATAGTTCTGCATATACAAACTCTCCAGCTCTCCAGCTGCACACACACACACACACACACACACACACACTTGTGTGAGTCAGGCCTGGAACCAAATGGTGAATTTTTAATCCCAACTTTAGGTAGAAATAACTTTCAAGGTTTTTTGTTTTGTTTTGTTTGAGACATGGTTTCTGTATGTGTAGTCCTGGCTGTCCTGGAACTCATCCTGTAAACCAGGCTGACCTTGAATTCAGAGATCCACCTGCCTCTACCTCCTGAGTGCTGGGATTAACTGGATCCACTGCCCTGGCTTTTTGTGTGTGTGTGGGGGGGGGGGGGGGGGAGGCGGGAATCTCAAATTTTAAATACCGAATCGGAAACAAATTTTTAAAGTGTTGTGTATAAGTATGGGCTTGACAAGTAAAGTTTTTGAAGATGGCAGTAGGCAAATGTGTTCCTGATGCTGACCCTGGAGATGAACAATTTGTATGGTTTTTCATGCTCAAATGACAAGGTACATTTTTCTTGACATATAAACCTTTTCTTTTTAGCAATTCACCTTCAAGGAACAGGGGATTTGGAAACTTGGGAGTTCAAAGCAACATGGCACATCTGCTGAAATCGGTGGTGACCAGCTGCTCATGCCCTTTCCTTAGCAACTTGGGCTCCTGTAAGGGTCTATCTGGGAAGAAAGGCTTTTTACGAACATTTCATATTCATCAGGCACTGTGGTGTAAATCCCCTGTAAAACCAGGTAAGCCTTTACTTCACTGTGCACTTCAAGTCCATGGTGATACATGCAAGGAGCTCGTTTTAAACAGAAACAAACAGTCAAAAAACCCAAATGAATGTTTTTTTTTTTTCTCATGTTTTCCACTTATAGAAAATTTAGATTGCCATTGCTAACAGAGAAGATAAAAATAACGGGAAAAGAGAATGATTAACTGGCTGTATTGTTTGGGAGCCTTTTGCTCATAGTAGCCATTTCTCCTTCCATTGTTCCTAGAAGGTACTGGAGAATTGTACATACAGGTTTCCTCTGCTCAGGAGTTAGGAAGGAAGTGTATTGGCTGATCTACAATAATGTTACTTGATTGAGTAAAAACAACCTCATTGCAGTTCAGGTCAGAATTGTTAGTCATTTTACATGCTAGCAGTTAGTAACTACTCTTCAGCTTGTTTTTTTTTATCTATTTGTATATGTCTGTATGTCTCTGTGTATGTACAAATGTGAGCAGGTTCCCTCTAACATCAGAAGAGGGTTTTGGGTCCCCTGGAGCTGGAGTTAAGTCTGTTGTTAATGTCCTGCTATGGATGCTGGGAACCCATTGTGAATCCTTTGGAAGAACAATGCTGAGCCATCTCTCCAGCTCCACTGTTACCACTTTTATCGCTTTGGTTCAAACCATCATCTTCTGCCACTGAAGTGATGTATTACTTTCCTAAGTGGTCTCTGTGCTTTCAGCCTCTGCCCTCCTAGTGTCTGTCCCACACGTGACAATGTGAATACCCTTTTTAAAACTGTAAGAGCATGCCAGTCCTTTCTTCAAAGCTACTACTGTCTTCTCAGCTCCTAAGGAGCAAGACTGACATTATCCAGCGGCCTATCAGGTCTTCTCTAATGGGAGTCTCACTCCTTTATAGGTGCAGACTAGGAGGAGAGGCTCCTGAGGTCACCTTCTAAGCTGAGTCACCTCTTTCTTAGTCTTTGCAAGGACTACCCAGTACACTGTCTGTCATTCACTGGCCAGACCTTTTAAGCATGTGGACATTTGTCAGGAAGACTTAGACATTTGGTTTTATTTCCAGATGGCAATATGCCAGGCTAAGAACGGCATTTAGTTCCTGAGATGAAAGAATGGCATGACTGTTCCTTTTCCCTCTTAAGGTCTGTTTGCTAGTCGCCAAGGAGCTGTGACCTTGACTAGGTTTCAGAGCTTCAGATGACAATTCACTATTGGTACCACACCTTTTCCTTATCGCTGTGAAGTTTTTCTTCAGAAACTTCTCTTGATCGTCTCTGGAAAGCCAGGTTACCTAGTGATAAAATTGATAAGATAGAAGCAAAAGACTGTGTGGAGGACAGGAGGACTGTACTTGTAAATAAATCTATGGGCATCAAGACCTCTGCGGTAATACATGTGAGTCTTCCTTGCTCAACTTTTGATTTTTGTTTTTTCACCTATTTAAAAAAAAAACTTTTCAACAAATAAGAATACGTTCTCTATAATAAAACATTAATTTAATTACCATATTGAAAAGCATAAAAAGTAATTTCAGTCAGTATTTTCTCAATTACTTTTTTCCTCTCTTACTCCGTCACCTCTTTTTTTAAAATTTGTATTTGTTTATTTATTTATTTATTTGAGAAAGGGTTTCTCTATGTAGTCCTGTCTGTCCTGGAGCTCATGAAGTAGACAAGGCTGGCCTCGAACGCACAAGAGATTCACCTGCCTTTGCCTCCCTAGAGATTGGATTAAAGGTGCGTAGGCCACCATACTCAGCTTTTTACTCTATTTTTACAGTTCAAAGGATGGGCTAGAGTTCACGCACTACCTTTGCTTGCTGTGCCTCTTGGGTCTCCTGTGACATCAGTTAGGGTTTTCATTGCTGTGAAGCGGCAACTCTTATAAAAGACAACATTTAACTGGGGCTGGCTTACAGGGTTAGTCCATTGTCATTGTGGTGAGAAGCATGGCGGCATGCAGGCAGACTTGGTGCTGGAGAAGCAGCTGAGAGTCCTACATCTTGTCTGCAGGCAGCAGAAGGAGACTGTGTGCCACCCCAGGCATAACTTGAGCATAGGAGACCTCAAAGCCCGCCTCTGTAATGACACACTTCCTCCAACAAGGCCACACCTACTTCAACACCTCCTAATAGTGCTACTCCCTATGGGCTAAGTGTTCAACATGAGTCTTTCAAGTCAAGCAATGTTTGAATGACACAAACCACCACAGGTATATAGAGACTTTTTTTTTCATTACTGGGAATCAGAACTAGGGCTTCAGCCATGCTGGCCAGGAACTTTCCCACTTGATTACATCCTTTGCCACTCTCCCTACTTTTCTCCCTTGTTGAAGACTATAGTTGTTGCTCAGTAGAATTTCCAGTGTTGTAAATTTGACTGATCGAGTTCCCTTGATTGGTTCTGCTAAATCAGTTTCTTTTCCCCATATTTTTGTAACATGTAGCTGGACCTGAAGACTCTGTTAGTTTAACGATACATTTCTGGCAAGAATACCACTGGTAGTGTTGTGCATTATTATAGTACACTGGGAAGACCACGTGGTCAGCAGAGATGTTATCCTTGTGATCTCTGATAGGAAATTCCCATCAGCTTTCCCCACCTAGGTTCTTTCAGCCATTTGGTTAATGGCCATTAATTAAATTCACGATTTTATTAGGACTTTTGAAATGGTGAAACTCCATCATTCTTGCTTCCCTTATCAGCTAGAATTTTTCTATAAAGATAACAAATTTTTCTCTGTTGTCTAGTTGCCTTGAAATGGAACTGGAAAGGTGGGATAAATGCTCTTTCCCATTACTAGTTTTGCTGATAACCAGTTGGTTCCCTTGTGTGTTGATTTCATATTCCTGATGTAATAAATAACCACAAGCCTCCTGGCTTTTTACCCACTGGAAGTCGAAGTCCACAGTTGTCACTGGGCCTCCATCCAAGTGTTGGCAGTTCTGCACTTGTCCTGGGAGCTGCAGGGGACACTGTTTCCGAAACCTTTCCAGCGCTGGAGAGCGTCTCTGCTGGTCAGGCTGTGCGCGTCTGTCTTGACAGTATCTTCACGTTGCTCTTTGCCTAGGACGCTTTGGCTTCCCTCCTCCACATGTAAGGACTCTGTGACCTCACTGCAGCTCTCCACAGAACCCAGGATATTCTCCCTACTGTAGGCCGAGTGGTCAGCAACCCCGAGTCTACCTGCCGTCACACTCCCCTGTGCCGTGGGTCAGGTATCCAGCGGTGACAGGTGACAGCGATAGCCTTGGGAAGCTGTGACTGCTCACTGCTTCTTCTAAGTTGAGCCACTTAAAATACTTAGAACTTTCTTCTGACAGTCAACGTGAGGGGAGTTAGCACACTGTGAAATTTCTCATCTCAGGTATTTTTCTCCTAAGATTAGATTCAGTTTATCATGCGCCTTAAAGAGAAACAGTCAATTAAGTAAAAATATTTAGTGCATTAAGGACAGTTTGTACAAAAATTTGTCACTTTTCAGAAAAGGTAAATGGATTGTGATTGTGAATTGTTATTTTTTCAGTAACAGCTTGTGCATAGTATGTTTTGGAGAATAGACTGCCCGTTTCTTTTTCCTGAAGTCTTCTCTGAAGCATGCTTTTTAGCTTTGCTTAAACTTTGGTTTTGTTTGTTTTTAGGAATTCCATATAAGCAGCTGACAGTTGGGGTCCCCAAGGAGATTTTCCAAAATGAGAAGCGAGTAGCACTGTCTCCTGCTGGTGTCCAGGCCCTGGTCAAGCAGGGCTTTAATGTTGTTGTGGAATCAGGAGCAGGTGAAGCTTCCAAATTCCCAGATGACCTCTACAGAGCGGCAGGGGCCCAAATCCAAGGGACGAAGGAAGTTCTGGCTTCTGATCTGGTGGTCAAAGTAATTACTCCTTTCTCTCTCTCATTTGTACTTTCTTTTCTTTCTTTCTCTCTTTTCTTCTCTCTCTCTTTTTTTTGAGACATGGTCCTGCTGTAGCCTTAGCTGGCCTGTAACCCATACAGACCCACCTATGTTTGCCTCTCCAATGCTGGGATCAAAGCCACCATACCCAATTCTTCCAATTTTCTTAGTGCTTTTCTTTTTGTTTTTAATTGACACATAATTGTCCATATTCATGCAATGTGATGTGTAAAATTTGTGCTATGTGGCCCACTTATATACAGACTTCCAGATTATGATTATATGCAGGTTAGGTGGCAAGAAGATGCTTAACCCAGCCCAGAATGCTGTGTGTAGTGTCTGATAACGAAGACGGTTATTTACACTGACATAGCATGACCATTGTGGGGTGACTGGTAGGCTAACTGACTTTCAAAGGTCTTGAGGTACCATTCAGCAGAAATTTATATGTTAAGGAGCTTTAAAACTAAAATATAAATATAAATATAAATATAAAGTCATGTAAAAGGCTGTACTAAGAGTTTAGCCTAGATAATAACTAGAGTGGTACATTAAATTTAAATCATTAAATATTTTGCAACTAATGTAAGCAGAGAAGTAGGGATGACAAAAGTGAACACTGTGTTAAAGCAAACAGTTTTTTTAAATAAAAATAAGCTTTTTTTATTCATAAGAAGAATCATTTACATAGTTGTATTCCTTCCCTCCCCGCAACTCTACTGAATAACATACTGGCATTATTTTTCTGAGGCTGCGATTGAACCTGGGTCCTCAAGCATGTTAAGCATGAACTCTACCACTAGGTGATCTCTCCAGTCCTAACAACATCATAGATGGTAATATCTGAGAAGATTCGAAGTCAGTTTTGGCTATAGGAATGTATTTGGAAATTTTATGATACAAAGATAAGTTATAATTCAGCTAAAGCTTTAAAAAAGTTTTAGGTTTACATATACTTGATATGTAGGAAAATAACATGGAAAATAAAAAAAATGAGTTCACCCCATTTAGAATAGGCTTTAGGGTGTGTGTTCGTACATGCACCCGTGTTGCTGGTTTCGAATATGCCAGATTAGTACTCTTCCACTGAACCACACCTCCTGCCCAAAGAGTTAAAAGTTCTCAGCCTAGATTCATATAAATCACCATCTTAACACCAGGCACAGGAATAAGAGGTGAAGGTGCTTTGGTAAGTTAAGATAAGATGCCATGATAGGCAGTGATGGAACCAGCATTTTGGTTTGTATTAAAAATGTAAATCCTACAGGCCATGTTTCCTATGCTTATTTCACAGAAAACAAGTATAGTGAAACTTCTTACTAGAACAGTATATTGAAGCTAGAGTAAACTTAGTTTGGTAGAGATACTAGTTTGACTTGTGTTCATTTATGGGGCTGGAATTTAAAGTGACATACATCTATACCATGCAGTCTTCAGTTGACAACATTCCCAATGTCTCACCATTTAGTTACATTTGCCAACATCACTAAGGATTGAGTCTTTTTTTTTTGTTTTGTGTTTTGAGACAGTGTTTTACTATGTAGCCCTTGCTGGCTTCTAACTGGATTTGCACAGGAGGCTGCCCTCCCACTCACAGAGCTCTGCTGGCCTTTGCCAGTGCTGGGATTAAGTATGTATGCTACCACTTCCCAGTTCTTGGACTGAGTCTTCATAAAACAAATGTTTGCTTAACTTTTCTCCTAATATCTGTTAGGTTTTTTTCTTTCTTTTTTTTTTTTTTTTTCTTTTAACAGAGCAGTATGTTTAGGGGTCCCAGGTTCATTGTAAAATCCTCAGAATATTTCGGTGCTCTGCAGTGGTCACACCTGACCTGGGGCTGTTCCCTGAGTGTGTTTTCCCCGAGTGTGTCTTTCCTGAGTGTGTGTCTTTACTCAGAACAGTCCCTAGGCCGTTAGTCACAGCAGAGTTGCTTAAGCTCAGGCAGACATTTATTGATGGGAGATTTATCACAGAAGTATTATTTAAACAATAGTGCCATGCCTTACAGAGATTGTCCTGTGTGTGTATGGTTACTTAAAAAGCTTGATGAAGGTAGTGACAGCATTAACCTGTGTTTTGACTTCCGTTTCAGGTAAGAGCTCCCATGGTGAATCCAGCATTAGGTGCTCACGAAGCCGACTTTTTAAAGCCATCGGGGACGCTCATTAGCTTCATTTACCCTGCCCAAAACCCAGACTTGCTAAATAAACTTTCTGAAAGAAAAACTACAGTTCTGGCAATGGACCAGGTCCCAAGAGTCACGATTGCTCAGGGGTACGATGCTCTCAGCTCCATGGCCAACATTTCTGGGTAGGTATATTCTTTCCCACTTCAGCTGAACAAAAGACACAGGAGGTGACACAGGCGCCATATTGCGGGTCTTCTACAGCTTGCCTTGTCTTAACTGGTGGGGACAGAGCTGGTTACACTTCAGTTACTCTTTGTGGTCCATTTTATTTTATTTTTTGCAGTAGTCACAGTGATATATGTTACATGTCTTATCTATACAGTTAGAAGCAATATTTACATCTACCAAAGGAAAGAGCTGTGTGTTTGTATGAGGAAGCTGTATTTTTATGTTGTGTATACATACATTAGATTGAAATAGTTGTTTTTAGAAGCCACAAATAGTTGGATATTGGCAGTTTCATGTGTTTTTAAATGTAATGCAGGTTGAGGAACCCTGAAAATTTGGGATCAGAAGTGTTTCAGATTTCAGACTTTTTCAGATTTTGGAATATTCATACAATGAGGTGTTTTGGACACAAGATCCAAGTGCATACATGGAATTTATGTTTCATATACACTTTATACACATTGCCTGAAAGAAGTTTCATAAATCTGTTTTGGTATTTTGTTTATGAAATGGTACATTTCAGAAGGTCTTTTTTCCTTTGGGATGTTGTAAATACTGTGTTGGGCTTTTGCACTGTGACCAATTGCATTTTTTCTGTGAGGTTAGGTATGGACTTTCTGCTTGTAATAATGTCTAACTGGATAATAGTCTGACTGTAGTTCAGGCTGGTCTAGACCTCTCTATGTAGTTCAGGGCGATCCCTTGCCCACCTTCTGAGGGCTGAGGTTATAGGCACATACCATTACGCTTATGTTGATCATCTTTCTAAGGGTTTTCTTAAGAAAATTAATAAAATATTTAATGAATCAAGAAAATTTTAGAGGGGAGTTTTATGTGAAAGTCTGTGTTCTTAGCAGAGCTTGTCTTCTTCTGAGGCCACAGTGATAATGGATTATGTCAGCATTGCCCCCTTCCCTGTTTCTGTGTTAGAACTCCATTTTCATAAAACAAAACAAAACTATTTTTATTTAAAAATACTATATTTTTAAAATTCTTTGAGACTTTCATGCATGAATATAATATATTCTCATTCACATTTATTCCTCACTCCTCCCCCTAATTTCTTCCGGATTCACTGCCCAATGCCTGACCCCCTCCCAGCTTTGCAGTCCTTTTGTGCTAACCATATGCTCATGGGTGTAGGGCCATCTACTGGAGCATGTTTGAGCTATCAGGAGCTCACTGTTAAAGAAAAAACCTGAATGGTCCTATTTCTCCAGAAGCTATGTCCCTCTTCCACAGTTGGGGTTGGGGAGCCCCTTATCCTTTATGCTAGAGTGTTGACTGGCTTGGTCATGTGAAGGTGGCTACAGCTGCTGTGAGGTCATGAGTTCGGTGGTCTTGTCTTTTTCGGAAGACATTGTTTTGCTCTGGTCCTCCCTGAGACTTGGAGGGAGGAGGTGTGTAGAGGTAGAATTTTTGCATTAACTACTGTCTACTATTCTTCTCTAATGTGGTCTAAGAGCTGCACTAATCTATGGGTATAATGACACGAATTTACAGGGCAGTTTGATACTCTGTCCTTTTAGCAAAATAAAAGCAATAGGTTCACCCCTGGGCTTATTATCAAAATAAAAGCAGTAGGTTCACCCTGGGGCTTATGTATGTATGGCCCAGCCGTGGGTTCTTGGTTTAAGAACCCAGATTTAAAGTAGCCAGGTACCAGTTTCTTTCTTTGGAGGAGGCCTTAAATCTAATCAGAAAACAGTAGGTTACCACCATAACATTTGCAACACAATCATATCCTTACAATGAGCTTTTTCTTTATTCAACTCATGGTTTCTTAGAGGAGCAGCATCCCCATGTGTAGAGTAACTTCAATTAAACACACACACACACACACACACACACACACACACACGTATGCATATGTATGTGTGTGTGTGCCCGCACATATTTATATATGCTTATAGAAGTAGTAGTTTTCCATATAGCTTTTCCAAACATCATTGACAATTAAAGTATTGTTGGAAGCATCAGCATTTTTGATTTTAAATTATACCACATATCCACAGTAAAACAATATGGCATTGGCACAAAAATAGACATATTGATCAATAGACTAGCATCAAGAACCCAGATTCCATATACCTACAGCCAACTGGTTTTTCACAAAGATGAGAAAAGCACGCATTGGAGCAATGATAGCATCTTTAACAAATGCTGCTGGGAAAACTGGATATCTACCTATCGTAGATACTTGATCCTTCCTTCTCATCCCGAACTCAAATCAGTTCCAAGGGGACCAAAGACCTCAGTCTTAGATCTGAAGAATATCAAAATCAGCCCAGGAACAGTGTTCTTAGCTGCAGAATCTTTTGAGCAAACAAAATGTTACCAGACAATATAAATAGGTCCAATCAGCACCGAAGAATGCAGCTTGCATTTAGATGGAACAGAGTGTTTAGAAACACCTGATTTCTATCTTGAAAAGATTTTTCCCAGCTGGGTGTGGTGGCACACGCCTAAAATCCAGCACTCAGGGAAGCAGAGGCAGGCAGATCTCTGTGAGTTCGAGGCCAGCCTGGTCTACAAAGTGAGTTCAGGACAGCCAGGGCTATAAAAAGAAACCCTGTTTTAAAAAACAAACAAAAAACAACAAAAAACCAAACAAACAAAAAAAGAAAAAAAACATTTTTTTCTGCTCGACTTCCATCAATTTACAGTAATGGTGATCACATGCTTTTGTATTAATTGTTTTATTAAGTATTACAAATCACGAGGGAATGGTTTTGCTTCAAGTCAGTGCATGAGTCTTAGTGTTTAATTAAGTAAAGATGATAGTGTAGTGTGTCCAGACATCCTACTAAAGAGAAGATGGAGCTTGCTGTTAGTTTTTATTGGATAACTTGTTTCCGTAGTTACATCACTTTTACTGAGCATTTGTCGTGGCAGGAACCACACTGAATATTTCGCCTGCCTTCACTTATTTAGTCCTCTCAGCAGTTCTGAGAGCTAGATGCGCTTCTTGAGCCTGTTTTACTGATGAGGAAAGTGAGGATTAACTTTGTTCAAGGTCTCCGATCTGAGCAGTTGGTGTGTCTCAGGAGCCCCAGCTTTCACCGGCTGTGCCCTTTCCCCTCTGGGATTGAACTATTACTATTTAGAAGTATCACAGCTAATCTAGGCTTCCCCTTAGTGTTATGTAAATACTATATAGCCATGAAGACAACTTGAACAACACTGGTGTAATCAAAAAGGGAGGTTTGAAGACTGGGAGCCTTGACACCTAAAGAAAAGTGCTGTTGTCTTTGTGTGTGTGTCTATGTGTGTTTACTTTTTCTCTACTGGCTAGTCTGTAGTATTTTTTAGGAAGTGGCTGGGTAGCTCCTTGTGTCAGTGTTAATTTTATGGGTTCAGAGACTGACTGTGAAGGTTGCAGGGGTGAGTACATAAACACGGCTTGGAAATGATCTTGCTGCAGCTTACCGTCCAAGCATTATGTTTCTGCGGTTATGTAACTGACAGGTTGTATGTACAGACCTTCCACCTTTTATTTTATGGAGCTGTCTGCTTATTTTTTTCAGCTATAAGGCTGTCGTTTTAGCAGCGAATCATTTCGGAAGGTTTTTTACTGGTCAGATCACAGCTGCTGGAAAAGTGCCCCCAGCTAAGGTATGTACAACTTCCAATGTTTATTAATGAGACAAACTGAAGGTGTCATAAAGTACGGTTATTTTTAGATGTGTTGGGTTAGCCTCACCAATGTTATTATAGTACTTAGAAATTTAAAATAAAGCTTTAGCGCTGAACATTTAATATTGCTTGAAAAAAAGAATTTTTGTCTTTTTGTTTGTTTTGAAAGTTCTAGTCTTTTTTCTTCTAATTTTTAAGTTTTTAAGGCTTATTTGAATTCTCTTTTGTTTGTTTGTTTGTTTTTTCTTCTTTTTTTCCCTCAAGATTTATTTATAAATCTTGTTCTGTCTGCATGGATACACACCAGAAGAGGGCATCAGATCTCACAAGAGATGGTTATGCTACCAAGTGGTTGCAGGGAATTGAACTTAGGACCTCTGGAAGGGCAACTAGTACTTTAACCTCTGAGCCATCTCTCCCTTTTTGGTTTTTCAAGACAGGGTTTTTCTGTGTAGCCCTGATTGTCCTGGAACTCACTCTGTAGGCCAGGCTGGCCTCGGATTTAGAGACCCACCTGCCTCTGCCTCCTGAGTGCTGGGATTAAAGGTGTGCACCCCCCCCCAACAATTTATTTGAATTCCTAAATGGATTTTGGCTAGGTTGATCTGTGGGCCAGTTTGTTATTACTTTTTAAAAACTTCAAGATATTATCCAGTAAATCTGTGTTTCCTGATTACTGCAATATCACAGTTTGTAGAAAACACTTCTGTGATTTCTTCGCTCTGGTCAGTTGGGGTTGGGGAGGGGCATCCAAAGGACAGGAAATCATGGGAAGTGCTATAATGAAGGCACAGCGGAAGGGTGCTGCTGCCTGAATCTGGATTGGGAACAGAAAGGGAAAGAGAGCAGTTAGTGATGAGCAGGGAGGGTGGGCACAAGCAGAGGGGAGCACACTGTGACCCTTCAATACAGAATCCACTAAATACAAATCCCGAGTCGAGGCATAGGAAGTGGGACATATCTGCCGTCATCCATCGGTTTGCTTCTTGTTCTTAAATGCTTGTTTTTACAAACTCAGAATTGTTCTACCAATAGTTCTATGAGGGGAAAAACAAAACAAACAAGCAGCCTTGAGAAGAAAAGACCGTGGGAAAAAGCAAGTCCTTTAAAGAAAGGCCAGGGTCGCTAGCAAGAATGTATACGTGAACACACAAGTGTATGGTACACCAGACGCTAACCTTCCTGTCTCTGAAACATGACACTCCATCTCCTTGCCTGAGGGACTGTCTGGCTCCAAACCGGCAGAAGCTCAGTGTTGTTCCTAAACTGGTGGGACGCACGTGTATGAGCTAACAGCTTAGCCTTGATTGGGATCTTTTTAGGAAGGTGGGGAAGTTGAGAGGAAACTTGTAATACACGATTAAAACGTGAGACAAAACCCAAGAGGCTTAGCAGGAGTGGGAGTTATTAAAAGGTGGAAAGGTGGCTGTGACCACTAGGGTGTAAATTCAGGTGGTCGAGGGAGAAAGGCTCCTTCTGCCTTCTGGCCTGGTAGCCTGAGTTCAATCCCTGGGATCCTCTGACCTTCACATGTGTACCACGACAAGTTTTTCCCTCCCCTACCCCTTACACACAAATAAAGAAAATGCCATTAAGAAATATATTCAGCCTAAGTAATTATGGCATGCTGTAAGAAATAATTTTCTAAAATTGAAGCATTAGATACAATTGGACTTGTCATGTATAATATTTTAAATTTATTTTTAAACATAGAGGGTTTTTTTTTTTAACTTGTCTGAAATGAACTAAAATCACTTTAATGCTTCCGATACCTTGGGTACTCAGTGTAGGAGCAAGGGACAAGCCTGAAGATAACAAGAGAAACACCTGCTGGATGGAAGTTACATTTCAGTGTGGGTCACTATGAAGATGGAAGAAACCCAGATCAATATGTGATATGAATGTAGTTAATAATAAAGGAACCAGATGATAGGATTTTGAGAACGTGCAAACTTCCGAGGTGAGGGGACAGGAAGGGCTCCCCTGGCATCTGAGCAGAGGCGGGAAGGACGGAAAAACAGTGCTTGGGCTCTAAGATGTTGGACAAAGGGAGCAGCGTGTATAAGACTCTGAAATGGAAGAGTTCAGCATGTACTAGGAAGAGAAGGCTACTGGCTCTGAAGAGGCTCTGAGCAAGGTGGAGGTGATCCAAGATGATGTTGAAAACCCAGGTCCAGCTGGGTAACAAAGACCCATTCCTCCAGGTCTCGTTAGTGCCACTCAGAGTAAGGAAGATGAGCTGCCCCGTGCCTGGCTTTTACACGGGAGCTGGGGATCCAAACTCAGATCCTGGTGTTTGTACAGTAAGCACTCACTGAGCTGTCTCTCTTGGATTTTTATTTCTTCTAAATGCATTTGTGTGTCCTTTTTAATTCTTTTTTTTTTTTTTTTGTTTTTGAGGTACTGTCCTGCTCTGTAGCTCTGGCTAGCCTTCCTGATCCTCCTTGCTTTAGAATATGATTAGAGTAATTTCACAAATCTGTGTTATTTCTTGGCATGATGATTAGCCTAGTCCTGTATGCATCTTAGACTTGTATTATTATTATTATTTTTCTTTTTAGAAAAATGGCCTATGGGTCACTGGAGCACACAGTCTTGACAGCACAGACTCCTTAAAAAAGCAGAAGGAGCGTGGGCCTGGTGGGTGGGTGAGAATTTACAAACTTCCCTGTTTCTGTGGGTGACATTTGTTCCTGCCGGAACAAGGAGTTGCCTTCATTGTGCTAGTTATGGGGTGCACAACAAGCCGCCTTTTCTCCGGAAGGGCCGCTTCAGGCTAGGAGCAACACTGCCTTTGCTGTGCTTGTGTTCAGGCTGGGGAGGCTGGAGTTTCTGTGGCCCCGCTCCTGCCATAGCTAAGAAGACTTACTTAGATTGCACCAGATGTCAGATACAGATCATTCAAGATGGCTTTCAGTTCTGTATTTGGTTACCAAAAGCATCTGAGCTCAAAACAGCAGCTGGCCTGGACGTTTTGTCAAAGTTGCGTACCTCCTTGACACTTTTTTAGTATTTCATGAACCCAGGAAACCCTTGGCTTTGGAGGGGGAGAGATAGTTGGAGTACCATCGTGCCATTTTGGTGGTAGGTACAGTGAGAACGAACTGGTTAATCTTTAGCATGTATGGCCATTGATTGTGCTTGTACGACCTCCTCCGCTCCTAGATGCTGACCTCCAGCGAATGATTTTTTAGGGAAAGTTGTTGACCACTGGCAGAGGCTGTTTCTTTGATCAATTTTAAAAACACTGGTGATTGAGCGGAAGGACAGACCCTCTGCTGCATTCATTCATTCAGACCCCCCCCCCCCCGCCTCCACTCTTACCATTGAGCACTAACCATGTACCAGGTCTCAGGAGTTGCCAGGAGGTGATCCTTTGCCATCACCTGGTAACACGCTTTAAGCAATCCTTGTTCTTTGTTCTCAGATCCTGATAGTTGGTGGTGGTGTCGCTGGGCTGGCTTCTGCAGGTGCAGCCAAGTCGATGGGTGCAGTTGTCCGAGGATTTGATACAAGGTGAGTGCTTGACTAGTGATTAATATTTAACTAAGAACATTTGTTTCTAATGGCTCACTGAAGCTTTTCTATATGCTTTTTCCAATTAAAAATGTTTTTTTTTTCTGTTTAAAGTTTGGCTCAATAAAATTTTTTATTATTTACTGGAAAAAAGCAGAAATAATAAAGTAATTGAAAGGTGATAGGCCACACTTCTTTGTGTGCATTGGGACCAGAGTTGTCTCTGCTGAGCTTGTAGCATGTTGCTTTACTCTGTCACTTTAGTCTTTAGAACGCTTTTGGGCATTAGGCAGGGCACGAACTGACAAGTGCACTGGGAGGAGCCTATGCGTAGCACTGAGTGATGTAAGTAGATAGAACTGATGTGGCAGTCTCCAAATGCTTTTTATTTGGTGAGACTGGCTTCAGTACCCAGTCGCATACACGCTACGTGCGTGCTCTCTCATTGGCCTGTAGACCCAGTCTTGGAATAGCGACATGTGAACTCTAACTGCAGTGCTTTTGCTAAGGCACCGCTTTTGCTGTGAGGAGAGAGCTGACCATTTCTCTCAAGATTATAGACCATGTGGGAGAAACTACCTTTCTACGTGTATTGTGTACCTCCAAGATAGCCAGAAAACATTTTCCTATGCTGTTTGCAAAGAGAAATTTGGTTAAACTTCTTCCTTGTTGCTGGAGATGCCCTATGTCAGCATTTATGAAATGCTTAGTAAGTCCAATGATCATTTTGTTGTTATATTTTTAGGGGGTTGTTCAAAGCACATATGTGTTTATTATAAATAAGGGCACTAGAGTCATAACACTGCTGCCAATCTTATTTATTTATTTTTCAGTGCTGGAGATTAAATCTAGGGCTTTGCGTATGCTTGGCACATGCTCTCCCAACTGAACAGTGTCCTTGCACTGCCAATCATGTATATAGGAAAAACCCCAAAGTGTAAAGAGTGCGACTTTGCAGAGTAAATGCTCATGAAACATGACCAACTGCTCTTTCCTGACCTTAGAGAACCGAGGTGCTTATAAAATCCACTTCCTCTCAATGAGAAAAACCAGCCAATTCCAAAGTAGCCATGACATCACCTTACTAAGGAGAGTTGGGACCAAAAGTGACATTGCTTCTGTCCTTTCATTTTTCATGTTTGCTGATGAGCAGAGCTTTCCAAACTTTCAAGCCCCGGGAAGTGGATTGGTCATGGTTTCATTATAATGATAATGGATAATGATATTCAAGTAGCAATAGATCTATTTTGACCTAGAAATGACTCACAGCTTGCTTGGTTAGCTATTGAGTATGTAGTATACTGATGTCTTTGTTCAAACTGTGAACTGCATTGGTAGCTAGAGTTACAGCTGTCATTTAAGTCTACTTGTAGTGGTTTGAATGAGAATAACTCCTCCTAGGCTCAGTGTTTGAATACTTGGTCCCCAGCTAGTGGAACTGTTTGGGAAGATTTAGAGGTGTGGCCTTGTTGGAGTTGCTGTGTCATTTGGGATATGTTTTGAGGTTTTAAAAGCCCACACTGTTCCCAGTAAACATTCTCTCTGCCCTTTGCTTGTGGCTCGAGATGTGATTTCTCAGCTACTGCTTCAGTACCATGCCTGCCTGTCTGCTGCCATGCTCTCCACCATGGTTGTCATGGACTCTTACTCCGCAACTGTGAGCTCCAAATTAAATGCTTACTTTTATAAGTTGCCTTGGTCGTGGTGTCTTATTACAGCCAATAAGAAGTAACTAAGAGTCTATTTTTTTCTGTAATTTATCTACTTAGTATAAGAACCATATTTCTAACAAATCATAATGTAACAAATTACATTGTAATGGAATAAAAACATCATGTAGCTAGATTAATGTAGCCATTCAAGCAAACACTTGCCCAGTCCTGAACTCCATCCACCTCATTGAATTTCCACAGGTTAGAATGGCAATTCTGAAGCTGTAGGTTTACAATTTTATTATCAATTACATTTTTGTGCACCACAAAAAAGAAACCATGATAGAGTTAAGACTAGAAAATTAGCTTTATATTCTTTTTTATTACTCATGTGTTCTTTGCCTGCATTCCATCCTTCTTCATCACCTAACTTTGCCCATTCTTGTTCTCCTTCTTAAATGTTATTCTATCCCCATGTGTACATTTGTTTCATATATTCTTATCCATGTATACATTATAGGCTGGGGTCTGAATGTGAGGGAGAACATAAGTTTTTTTTTTCTTTCTGAGATTAATATGGATGACCTTAATATTATACATCACAAGTTCATCAATTTTCCTGCAGATTTTATTGTTTTAATTGAAAATAATTTTTTTTCATACAGTACATTCATGGTTTCCCTTCTCTCATCTCTTTCTGGATCTTCACTTTTTTTATTTGGGGTTTCTTAAAATCTCTCCCTTTCAACCCTCCAACCTTAGGTAGAAGAGAGAAGGTTAGTAGGGAGGGGCCACAGACCCCCATGCTTCTCTTGACTGGTTAGGGTCGATGGGTTCCTTTGGGGCTGTAACAGTCTTGTTGCAGCAAGCAGTCACCTCCAAGCCGCAGAGCCATGAAGCATCTCTCTCCGTTTGTCTACTCCAAACCATCATGCCTCCTGTCTCTGGCCTCGCCAAATTGTCCCATGCCAAACTACCACATGCCATACTTTCTCTCTCAGGCCTCCCCTATTCACCTTCCTCAGAGTGCTAGACCACACCCATCTGTGTGCTGCAGGAGCAAGCCGTTACCAGCTGGCAAAGACCACGCTCCCCATGACACAGTTATCAGCTTTGGACAAACTAAAGCTCAAACTGAAATCCCACACTTGAGGTTAAAACAAAACCATATTCACATCACACAGCTGAGTTTGTAAAGAAATTAAAACTTCCATTGCACAGGCAAATAAAAATGGCACACAGAATAGCACAAAATGAACAAATGCACATACACCTAAAATAGAAAATAAAAAAGGGAACAAAGAAAGAGCATGAGAAATGCACATATGCTCACGTGCCCACATGCTCACGCACACACACACACACACACACACACACACACACACATACACACAGGCAAGACTGGTAAGGTATAAAATGCCCAAACAAAGCAATAGGAGCCAAGACATCTCAAAAATAACTTTGAACTCATTTTGCTTCGGCCATCTGCTGGGCATGGGCCTGACCTTAAGTGTGATCTGTGAACCCACTAGGACTCCACTGGAGGAACGAACTCTTCCTTTGTTAGAGTTTGTTCATTGTAGCTGGCTCCTTGGCTGTAGCCGAGAGCTCTTGTGCATTTCTCCATCTGTACTGGGACCCTGACTGGTTTGGACCTGCTGGTCGGGCCTGGCCGTTAGTTTAGTTAGGCTCTCAGTTGCTGTGATAAACATGAAGCTACCTCGAGCTCCATGAGTTCATCGTGCCTCAGCCCTGTTACGTGCGTGCACCACTAGTTCTGACGCATTGTTTTTGTGTTGCTGTGATAAAACACTGACCAAAGCGACTTGTGAAAGCGTTTACAGGAAAAGTCCATTAAGACAGAGTGGTCGCAAGGTGGCTGGAGCCGGAAGCCGAGCACTGTGGGGACATTCTTCAGACCACCACACCTGGCTAATATCTTTCTTTCTATAAAATAATTTTAATGACTGCATGTGTAGTTGCACTGATTGTGATTGCTGTTATTTAGGATGTTTGAGGTTTATTGCAGTGCAGAGATTAGTGATTTCCACCACTGAGATCTTTGCTGGCTCTCTTTTTCTAACCAGAATACAGTGATTGGGTGGCATTTATTTACTTTAAATTGAATATGTTTTGTATAATCTAAATATGTTGGCTCTTCACATTTTGCCATTTATTTATTGCAGTTTTATTTTGAGACACCATCTGTATGGTCTATATATAGATTTCTTTGAAATCCCAATGTTCCTCCTGTCTCCACTTTGTACATTCTGGGATTACAGGCATGTGCCACTATGTCTGTTTGCTTTATGAATTTGTGAGGACTGAGACCCCCCAAGTCACTTTATTTAAATGTTAGAGTATTTGTAATAAAAGTCATCTCACAATGAGCACAAACTCAACTTGTGTGATGTGCAGCATGATAGCAAATCTTAATGTCTATCAGATATCATATTATATCATCAGCATTGGGATCAAAAGGGCCAAAGCTGGGATTGGCAATAGTGACATTCTTTTTTTTTTTTTTAATTTAAATAGAAGTTGGGATTCTTCTTTTTTCCCCCCTAAGGAAAATATGTGAGAATTGCCAAATGTCTAAAACGTCATTGAAACAATCAAGGTAGAGACAGCGAAGTAAACGCTTGACTTTGTATTATATAGAGTTTACTTAAAGCAGTGGTTCTAAACTGTGGGTCTCAACCCCTTTGGCAAATCTGTCTCCAAAAATATTTACATTACGATTCATAGCAGTAGCAAGATTACAGATATAATGTAGCAACAAAAATAATTTTATGGTCTGGGGGATGGTCGCCACAACATGAGGAGCTGTATTAGGGGCTGTATTGTCAGACATGTTGGGAACTGCTGATTTAAAGGGTATACATAAGTGAGGATTTTGATTTTGATGTTTGTGTCTCCTGATTATGTGTGCATCCCTGATATAACTAACTACTGTTTCCCCTTCAACACTCCAGAGCTGCAGCGTTGGAGCAGTTCAAATCTCTTGGTGCTGAACCCTTGGAGGTGGATTTGAAGGAATCTGGTGAGGGCCAGGGAGGATATGCGAAAGAGATGTCCAAAGAGTTCATTGAAGCTGAAATGAAGCTCTTTGCTCAGCAGTGTAAGGAAGTGGACATCCTCATCAGCACAGCACTGATCCCAGGTACGATACTCCGTGAACGCTTATCTCCAAGGCGCTTTAACAAATGGTATCTTGAAATTTAGTTGGGGTTGTTTTAGTTAGGCTCTCAGTTGCTGTGATAAACATCCTCACCCAAAGCAGCTTGAGGAGAAAGGGTTTCTCTCAGTGACACTGATGGAATTCAGGGCAGGAACTCAAGAATTTAACCTGGAGGCAGGAGCTGAAGCAGAGGCCCTGGAGGAGTGCTGCTTCCTGGCTGCTCCTCAGGATTGCTCAGCCGGCTTTTCTATGCACAGGGGTGGCCCTCCCACAGCACTCACCAAGTAAGAAAATGCTCCAGAGTGTTGCCTACGGCACATTTTCTCAATTTTGGTTCCCTCTTCTCAAATAACTGTAGCTTGTGTCAAACTGATAAAACAGACCACATCCACACCCACACACCCCTGCGCACAAACAAAATCACCAGCTCAAGGACCAATAAATGTTTAGTGTGTGAATTTCTTTTAAGGAAATTGTTTTAGTTAGAAGATAATTTTACACTTAAATTTATATACAGAAAACTTAGCAGTATACATTGAAGGAGACAAGGTTTTTGGCCTTTGCCTTTTCCAGCTTGACAATACGAGCCACATAGTTAGGACCCAGGACATTGCCTCCCCAGTGGTGGCAGATCTCATCATATCTGTCGTAATTGGTCCTAATAGCTTCCACCAGCTTAGCCAGAGCAGCCTTGTCTCCCGAGTTAACCTGTGTGAAGGCAGCAGTGTTGCAGGTCTTCCTGTGGACCCACCGCCCCAGCCTGGCCTTTCCCTTGATGATGCAGTAGGGGACCCCCATCTTTCGACACAGGGCTGGTAGGAAAACTCCCACCTCCATGGGGTCTGTGTCATGGGCTGAGCCACCAGCTGAATCTTCCTATTCCACACCAATGTGGTGACTGTACTGACCCCTAGAACACACAACCACTTTGCCTGATGTTTGCACAGCTACAGTGACAAAAAGGCAGTTTCATCAAGTTGCGACTCAGGGTTGAAAAGCTTGAGTTCACGCCACAGTTTTTCTTCCATCCTCCCTCCCTCCCTTTCTCCCTTCCTTCTTTTCCTGTGTATCCTTGGCTGTCCTGGACTTCTCTCTGTAGACCAGGCTGGCCTCGAATTCCAAGAGATCCGCCTGCCTCTGCCTCTCAAGTGCTGTGATTAAAGGTGTGCACCACCACCTCCCCTTTAAGTGAAAGCTTGTTTGTTTTTGTGATAAAAGTACTAGAAAAATAAAAAAGCACACAACAAACATCACAGTAGCCCTAGGACCTCTGGTTACATTAATCACTTAATTTCTTTCAGTGTGTTTTCATGTAAGTGTGTTTATAATATAGAATATTTTCTATAAGTACAACATTCTATTTATAAGTCAGTGCCATTACTAGGTTTTTGATAAAGTTCTAATTTGTTTCTATTCTCTTTAAGACATTATGTTTTCACTGTATAAGAGTACTGAGAGACTAAAGCATTAAAAACAAGTCAGAAATTCCATCAGAGATTCTTATTTAAGAATATGGCACTTTGTTCTCATTATTTTTTGACATTTTTAAGAAATATTTATTTTATGTTTAATTACATGTGTATGATGTTTCTCTCTCTCTCTCTCTCTCTCTCTCTCTCTCTTTCTCTCTGTGTGTGTGTGTGTGTGTGTGTGTGTGTGTGCGTGTGTACTGTGTGAGTGTAGGGAGGCCAGAAGAAGGCATCAAATTCTCTGGATCTGGAGTGAGGGGCTTGTGAGCCACCTAACAAACTGCTTTGAGTGAGTGCTGGTACCCTGCCAAGAACAGCAGGCACTACTGAGCCATCTCTCCAGCCTCAGTGTGTTTGTTTGATTGTGAAGCCTGTGACAGCAGAAATCTTAATATTTTTTATATAATCTTTGTGCTGAATGCATAATATCAAACCAAGAAACATTTATTGATCAATAAAGAGCTTTTCATTTTATTGATCAATAAATTGATCAAAAAAGAGTTTGATATAGATTATAGATCAGAGATGCTTTCCACCCTGTATTTTCTTGCCTCTCCCATCCTTTGCTTCTGCTGTTGAACAATGACTACCTTGTTGCCTTTGATTTTTCTCTGCTTCCTGAAGAAAATAAGCGAGACATTGAGAACTTAAAGGGTCCACAGCTGCTAGTGTTTGATTCTATTCAGGAGCCAGAGCCTCCTCTTCACTATACTAAAACTTAAGTGTTTCTCCTCATGACTGCTTTGCTTGAGAAATTTTTACATGAACCCAGATATATAGGTATACAAATTAAACATTTACTGGTAATAGAACAGAAAGAAATTTATTTTAAAGCAATTTGTAGTTTACATGTAATTTTAGCATTAAGATGAAAGCAAGTTTACATACTAAGGAAATGGATATGCTTGTTTGTTTTATATGAAGAATGATATTTAGGCTGAATTTTTGATCTATAGAAGCTAGAGCATTTTCAGTAGTTTTCAGAGTTGGTTGATAGTTTCATTTTATAGTTACCATTTCTTAGAATACTGCTTTGCATACATAGTACACAGTAGAAAATAGCAAAAGTTTGCTTAGGGTCATTCAGAATTTGATGGCAATTCTGTTCTTGTTCCAGGCCCAAATTCCTTTGCTTTTGTTTGTTTGCTTGTTTTTTGTTATGACTTCTGTTTGCACAAATGGTAGATGAGCTGGTGTCTTCAGATGCTACCTCCCAGCCGAGTGCTGTTGGTGAAGCAGGTGGGCAGGAGGGTGGTGTGGGTCCAGCCCATGGACGTGTCTCTGAGTGCAGAAATGACACTTACGCCTGAGTATTTGTGGTGGATGCAAATTAGAAGCCATCCAGAATGGGTGTTAGACAGGTGGAAATCAAGCATGAACTCTTGCAGGAGGGCACCCCAGGACACCCCTTCCCCTCTTGTTACAGTGACTCCTAGGAAGGAATTTTAGGAGAACTGTGCTGTAGCCATCATCTAACTAGGAACACCTGTATCTTAGAGAAAGCACTGCTAGGAGACGACATGTAACAAGTGGCCAGCAGAGGGTGCTAAAACATTTCCTCATTGAATGAGTGATAAAGATGGGAAGCTAGTTAGCTTTAACCAACCCAAACTCCTAATAAAGAAATAGGAGTCATTTTGACATGGCGTATACCTTTGTTATCGATTATAAAGCTATCAGTGATGCAACTTGGGACCTTTCAGGCCTACCTGCAGAGCTTGTTTTAGAGAGTCTTGTATGGTTGTGCTCTTCCTGCTTCAGACTCCTAAGTGTTGGGATTACAAGATGACAGATGGCTGTTATTTGTTTGTTTGTTTACAGGTTGTTTCTACAGGTTGTGTATTTTAGTAGAAGGTCAATTATGTGATAATCTTGAAGACTCACTGCATTTCCTTTTTTCTGAAGCCGTAATCTTTACCTTCCATTTTCAGAAAGCTGTGGTCAGTACATCATCCCAGAGTCTGCTCTCAGAAGGCTGGCTGTAATCCCAGTACTCAGGGAGCAGAGGCAGGCAGATCTCTGTGAATTCGAGGCCAGCCTGGTCTATGAAGCGAGTCTTGGGCAGCCAAGGCTACACAGAGAAGCCCTGCAACGTGAGGTGGCTAGCTAGCCCTTTCAAACGCTGGAATCAGGAAGTAGTGGAGGGTGTCTTGTCAGGAAGGAAGATACTCACTGATTATAAATTATAGTATTGTAGGACATGTACACTTGGATTTGCTTCTAGACGTAATCCCAGTTAGGGAGCAGTATGTTTTATATTCACATAGTTGGGGTCTATGAAATATCCCTGTCACAGGACACAGCACGGGAAGAGTTGGGAAGGCGATGTTTTCCCCTGATGAGACTCCACCTGAGATATTACAGTTTCTTAGAAAGTCCACCTCGATTCTGCATCTGATGCTGCTCATTTTTTCTTGAATGCATCTTCCATAGAATGGAACAACAGTCTGAAAAAATGACGGTTCAGACCTGTGTTTTTAGGCAGGAGAATTTCACTGAGGGAACTCTTGCTTTGACACCTGCAGGACGGCTTTTCAAAAGCTAGAAGAGTTTATTATTCAGGGCATTCTTTCTTCTCAGTGCACATTATGATTTTTAGGAGTCAAAACCACCTCATGAAGGTCAGTGACTCCCAGCGTTTTGGAGCTTGTATTACTTCTTTCTGACTGACTGATGCACCCTTCATGCTCCCTTCCTTTCCATGGAGTTTACGACTCTATGGAATTTTAAAATATTGCTCGCACACTACCACTTGTTCTGAGAATCTTTGAAAGGCAGAGAGAAATACTTGTGTGTTACAACATCAAGGGTTGGTAACCATAGGCTGTCTATCTACCTCTCGGTAGCTTTCAACACAGATAGGGCCACTTGTCATCAGAGGGAGGGTGCCAGCATTCTGGAGTTTTCTCTTGTCGTTTGTCAGCTTTGACTTCTTTGGGTGTGTCTGACACACTTTGTGGGTGGCCGAGTCACGTTTAACAAATGTTCTGTTAGGAAAATGTATGCCACAGAGTTGTATTCTGGTTTGGTCTGTTATTTCTCCAAAAGTGTGTTGCAAGATGGCGAAGTATTATATTGTTCTCCCTGCCAGCCTGAGTTGAACTGGAGGTGGGACAGCTTCTAGGGAAGAGCTACCATTGATGTCTTATCTTCACAATATAGCACTTCTGAATTCCCAATCCCTTCCTCCTTGTTAGGATGGTCTGGCTCTAAATCCGCAATCTTCGTGACAACACAATCCAAGAGTGTGGGACTGCTTGGATATTGTAGAAATCTGCTTTTTGCCCGTGTAACATTAACAGGCACCAGCTTTCGTTCCCATCATGTTGGGGTTCAGATGAAGTGTTCTCACACCATGCTGGGGCTCTGAAGGCCACTCTGGGCACTGTGTCTGTTTGAGCATGAGAGGCTTGTGAGTGTCGCACAGTGAGTGTCTCATTCCCACGTCTCTTGCTAAGACCAGTCACATGGCCAGAGCCATTTGTGAAGGAAGCAAAGAGTTTTTGCCTACCTGTATGTTTCCCTAGTAACATAGAACTGATTGGTAGCTTAGACAGCAGAAACTACCTCCTCATCTCCTTGGGAGTTTGGAAGTTTATGACCAAGATATTGGCAGGGTTGGTCTCTCCTGAGACTTTTCTCCTTGGTTGAAAATCACACCTTTCTCAGGCCTCTGCTCTCTCTCCTCTCTATGTGTGCATTTCTCGTGTCTCTCTTGATATTTAACTTCTTAATCGTTAAGGATACCAAGGAAGTTAGGCTCAGGCCCTAGGCTAACTTAACATTTTAACAGCCTTATCTCTTAATTCAGCCAGGTTCATAGCTACTACTGGGGCTTAGGCATCAAGATACAAATTCTAAAAGGGATACTAATGAACCCCTCCCCGCCTCTCCCAACAAATGTGGCAGAATGCTTTAGATCATGGTGGACAGGAAGGAGGAAGAGAAGTGAGGGAAGTGAGAAAGAGAAAATGCTGTATCTGCAGACTTGTCTGCAGTGACCTATTTTCTCCAAGAAGTCCACTTCATCTCCTATTTTCTCCCATTCATATTATGAATCTACCAAGGGATTAATCTATTTGTTAGGTCAGTGCCCTCTGGATCCAGTCATGTCCCAAAATCCCATTAGCAATCAAACTCCAAATATGCAAGGCTATGGGGAATAGTTCATATTCACACCATAACAATGTAAAATTCTTGTTATAATGGATCTTTCTTCCACCTTCTCCTCCTCCTCTTCCTCTTCTGACATGGTCTCTTATAAAGCAGACTGGCCTTGCTGGACCTTGCTCTGTAGTTGATGATTAGGTTGAATTCCGGATCTTCCTGCCTTCATCTCTCAAGTGCTAGGATTACAGGCATATGCCACCGTGCCCAGTTTACAAGGAAATTTCTTAATATGTGAAACACTGATTGATGTTTGTACTTTCTTCTTTACTGTCTTTCAGTTTATGTTTAGGTAATGCATAGTATTACATTACATGTAATTCTGCCCTTCGTAGTGCTTATTTGTGACAAATCTGTTTTGGTCTTGGGTAAACAGATTCTATAATTTATATTATGCATCTGTGAGTATGGAGTTAAATTTATTATGCTATGTCAATGCAGAAAGCTTTTCTTAAGTCTCTAATTTGATGCTTTACAGGCCAGGAAGTTAGGAATTTCCCCATGATTACATGCCATTGAGTAATTCCAGTAAATAATTCTCTGTGCTCTTTGGAATCATTATAAAAACTTGTGGTTAATTCATTTCATCTTGGTGTCTTTTTGTTCTTAATAGTTTTTGTGCCTTCTTTTTAATTCCCCTCCTCTCCTCTCCTCTCCTCTCCTCTCCTCTCCTCTCCTCTCCTCTCCTCTCCTCTCCTCTCCTCTCCTCTCCTCTCCTCTCCTCTCCTCTCCTCTCCTCTCCTCTCCTCTCCTCTCCTCCCTCTCCCTCTCCCTCTCCCTCTCCCTCTCCCTCTCCCTCTCCCTCTCCCTCTCCCTCTCCCTCTCCCTCTCCCTCTCCCTCTCCCTCTCCCTCTCCCTCTCCCTCCCCTCCCCTCCCCTCCCCTCCCCTCCCCTCCCCTCCCCTCCCGTCCTCTTCCCTCCCTTCCCCTCCCCTCCCCTCTCCCTCTCCCTCTCCTCCCCTCTCCTCCCCTCCCCTCCCCTCCCCTCCCCTCCCGTCCTCTTCCCTCCCTTCCCCTCCCCTCCCCTCTCCCTCTCCCTCTCCTCCCCTCCTCTCCCCTCCCCTCCTCTCCTCTCCCCTCCCCTCCCCTCCCTCCCGTCCTCTTCCCTCTCTTCCCTCTCTTCCCTCCCTTCCCCTCCCCTCCCCTCTCCCTCTCCCTCCCCTCCCCTCCCGTCCTCTTCCCTCCCTTCCCCTCCCCTCCCCTCCCCTCTCCCTCTCCTCCCCCCTCTCCCCTCCCCTCCTCTCCTCTCCCCTCCCCTCCCCTCCCCTCCCGTCCTCTTCCCTCCCTTCCCCTCCCCTCCCCTCCCCTCTCCCTCTCCCTCTCCCTCTCCTCCCCTCCTCTCCCCTCCTCTCCTCTTCCCTCCCCTCCCCTCCCCTCCCCTCCCCTCCCCTCTCCCTCTCCCTCTCCCTCCCCTCCCCTCCTCTCCTCTCCTGCATGAGTTACACCCTATATGCTTCCATCAAAGACAGGTTGTTGACAGACTGCACAGCCACATGTCTGGTGTGATACAGAGATTCAAGGTAGCCTGGCACTAACTGGAAACACTCCCGTTCATTCTGCATGGCAGTTAATTGAACAGAAAGTAGTATAATTAAAAATTTCAGATGATTTATTTATTCATTTGGTCACTAAGGATTGAGGATTGAACTGAGGGCGTCTTGCGTGCAAGGCAGGTGCTGCAGCCTTTACCAGGTGAGAGCTTTCGCACCTGCTGCTTTTCTCATAGAGGATCCCCCAGTCTCAGTTAGCTCTGAATCCATGACAAATTAAAAAAAAATATTTATTCTTCTCTTATGCATTACATCCTCTGCTCCTCTCCCATCTCTCTCAGATCTACTCCTCCGTTTTCCTTCCAAAGAGAGCGGGCCTCCCGGGGCCTCCAAGCACAGCCTCCCTGAAGACAACTACGCTAGGCACTGATCTAGGAGGATAGCAGATTATCAGCAGGGATCATTTCCTTGACTTTTAAAATACTTATTTTTTTTTAATCAATGAAAAAAAAAAGTAGTCTTAATTTAAAATTTAAAGTAGTTTAAAATAGAAAAGCTCTGAATGACTATTTCCTTTCAGATTTGGCCTATATCTGGTGGTCAGCACTGAGTGGTTATTGACTGTGTCCGTGAATGAACGGACTTCTGAATGATGACTGTGAGTGCTGATGTCTTGGCAGAAGAATGGAAATAACTCCCAAATGGGGAGAAACTGAGTAATTTTACTAGAAGAACTCAATGTTCGTGAACCAGAAAGGGCCAAGAGACGTTTCATGAAGATTGTGTCAAATCTTTCACTCAGCTCATAATCTTGCCAGGAAATGATTTTCTCCTTTGTTAATTTTTAAAAAATATTTATTTATTAATTTTTTAGATGGGTGGTGTTTGGAAATGTAACAATACTGGCCTGTTTGTAAATCTTAACTTTTTTAGATCAATGATTAAATGAATAAAACTGTGCTTCAGAATGGGAAAACCCAAGCATACCTCGGAAAGCAAGGAACCCTGAAAAACCTTCTTCCAGACTTCCTACCTGTGCTTTTGTTAGCCATTCTGCTTTCTTCCACATTTATGTTTTAGAAAATACCAAATTCTTACTTTATCTTTCTATTTGAGAGATTGTGCTTTTTTTTTTTTTTTTTTTTTTTTTTTGAGTTTTCAAGGTGAGGTTTCATTGTGTAGCCCTGGCTGTCCTGGACTTGTTTTGTAGACCAGGCTGGCCTTGAACTCACAGAGATCTGCCTGCCTCTGCCTCCCTGAGCGCTGGGATTACAGGTGTGTGTGCCACCATGCCCAGATATTTGAGAGATTTTGCTATGGATGGTGGACTTCGATGTTCCACAGTATGAGAAGTCTGTACACATTTTCCTGTCCATTTTTGTCTTTGTCCTCTTGTGTCAGGTTGTCCTAAGCACAACTCTGTTTGCTGTAATAGGAAGGATAGCTCAAGTCACATGGAACCTTTTCGGTTGGTAAGTAAGTGAGTCAGTCCATTGGTTTTTTTTCCTAAATAATAAACATCAAACCGTGTTCTTTAATTTTAAGCAAGAGTTGCCTGTGATTTTTCAGGAATACTTTACTTTTTTTTTTTTTTAAACAAAAATAGCATATGGGGCTGGAGAAGATGACACAAGCAAACATGAAGATCAGAGTTCAGATTCTCCAGCACTCATTTGAGAAAGGCTTGTGCATCCATCACCTCAGTGCTGGTGGAGAAGAGACGGGGATTCCCAGAGCTTGCTGGCCAGTCAGCCTAGCCAATCAGTAAGCTCCAGTTTCAGTGAGTGACCCAATCATTTACATATATATATATATATATATATATATATATATCAACACATACACTCGCACACACATATATGTATATATGATAAAAAAAATAATGTGGAGACTGATGGGGGGAAGGCATCAGGGAAGAAATAAAAAAGGAAATTAGAGATTTCCTAAAGTTCAATGAAAGTGAAGGCACAACATACCCACACTTATGGGACCCAATGAAAGCAGTGCTAAGAGGATAGTTCATAGCACTAAGAGCCTTCAGAAAGAAGTTCGAGACATCTCATACAAACAACTTAACGGCACACCTAAAAGCCCTAGGAAAAAAAAGAAACAGACACACCCAAGAGGAGTAGACAATTGGAAATAAACTCAGAGCTGAACTCAATAAATTAGAAACAAAGAAAACAATTCAAAGAATCAATAAAACCAAGAGCTGGATCTATGAGAAAATCAACAAGATAGACAAATCCTTAGCCGAACTAACTAAAAGGCAGAGAGAAACTATCTAAATCAGCAAAATCAGAAACGAAAAGAGGGACATAACAATAGACACTGAGGGAATCCATTCATTAAATCTTACTACAAAAGCCTATATGCCACAATATTTGAAAATCTAAACAAAATGGACAATTTTCTTGATAGATTCCATTTATCAAAATTAAGTCAAGATCAGTAAATAGATTAAATAGTCCTATATCCCCCAAGGAAACAGAAGCTGTCATCAAAACTCTTCCTTCCAAAAAAAGCCCAGGACCAGATGTTTTCAGCACAGAATCTACCAGACCTTCAAAGAAGAGCTAATGCCAATATTCTTCAAACTATTCCACAACATAGAAACAGAAGGAACATTACCAAACTCATTTTTTTGAGGCCACAGTCACCTTGATACCTAAACCATGCAAAGACCCAACAAAGAGGAGAACTTCAGACCTATCTCTCTTATGAACATTAATGCAAAAATACTCAATAAGTTACTTTCAAACCGAATCCAAGAAGACATTAAAGATACCATCCACCATGACCAAGTAGGCTTCATCCCAGGCATGCAGGGGTGGTTCAATATATGGAAATCCACCAATGTATTCCACTACATAAACAAACAGAAGGAAAAAATCCACATGATCATTTCCTTAGATGCTGAAAAAAGCATTTGACAAAATCCAACACACATTCATGTCTAAAGTTTTGGAGAATTCAGGGATATAAGACACATACCTAAACATAGTAAAGGCAATATACAGCAAGCCTACAGCCAACATCAAACTAAATTGAAAGAAACTTAAATCAATCCCTCTGAAATCGGGCACAAGGCTAGGCTGCCCACTTTCTCTGTATCTCTTCAATATAGTATTTGAAGTCCTAGCTAGAGCGAGAAGACAACTAAAGGAGATAAAGTGGATACAAATTGGAAAGGAAGAAGTCAAAGTATCATTATTCACAGATGATATGATAGTATACATGAATGACCCCCAAAATTCTACCAGAGAACTGGTTCAGCTGACAAACACCTTCAGCAAAGTGGCTGGATACAAAATTAACTCCACACACGCACACACACACACACACACACACACACACACCAAACAAAACAAAACAAAGCAAAAACCCAGTAGCCCTCCTATATATGAAAGACAAAAGGGCTGAGAAAGAAATTAGGAAAACAACACCGTTCACAATAGCCACATATAAAGTATCTTGGTGTCACTCTAACCAAGCAAGTGAAAGACCTGTTTGAAAAAACTTAAGTCTCTGAAGAAAGAAATTGAAGAAGATATCAGAAGATGGAAAGATCTCCCATGCTCATGGATCAGTAGGATTAACATAGTGAAAATGGCCATCCTGCCTCCTCACTGTGGGGAGTGCAGCCTTACCAGGCCCCAGAGGAAGACAATGTAGCCAGTCCTGATGAGACCTGAGAGGTTGGGGTCAGATAGATGGAAGGAGATGAACCTCCCTTATTAGTGGATTGGGGGAGGGGCATAGGAGGAGAAGAGGGGGGAGGGTGGGACTAGGAGGGGATGAGGGAGGGTGCTACAGCTGGGATATAAAGTGAATAAATTATAATAATTAAAAATAAAAAGAAATAAAGATTTTAATATAAATATATATTTTTTAACTTTCTGTGAATTAAAAATATTTTTCTCATTTTTTCCTTGAAGATTTATTTGAAACAGGATTTCACTGTGTATGCCTTGCTGATCTGGAACTCTCTATGTGGACCAGTCTGGCCTTAAAAAAAAAATGTGTGTGTGTGTGTGTGTGTCTGTCTGCCTGTCTGTCTGTGTACAGGCATCCAGATGCTCATAGAGACCAGAAGAGGGAGTTGGATTCTTTGGAGTTGGAATTATTTAAGTTGGCTAGTGTTGCATTTGTAATTTTCCTTACTGTTCTAAATTCAGGAAATTCTTTTTAAGCCCATAGACTATTGTCTACCTGGGTCTTAGTTAAAAATACAATGTTCAGTTTAAATAGAAAACTTACCTCCAAAACCTAACTAAGCCATTTATTGCTTCTTCTTCCCTTTATTTTTTGATACTGTTTATCATGCAGTTAAATTTTTATCATATTAGATTGTTATACTAAGACACTATGTTGAAATCGCCTTCCCTGTCTTTTTCCCTTTTGACCTATTCTTTTGAGGATCTGCTCATTATGACTGCTCTTCCCTATCCTGCTTCTCTTTTGGCTATATTTTTTACCCCTTCTGTTTTCAATTTTCATTTTTGCAGTTTCCAGAATTAAAAAAAAAAAAAAAATCCACATGTGAGAGCTTGCAGGCAGCTGCACTGTTCTTTTCTTCATTGTATTCCCTGTAGCCCTTATTGAGATTTCTTAATAAAAGTAGGACATTTGGGAGATAGGCAAAAGGAAAGAGAAGAAAATAAATTATCCTTACCATTTAAATATGCTCTGATATTGGCAAATTCTGCATAATGGAATTTATTACAAGTTATATAGTATATGAGTATCTTGCATATTCATATATAAAATAGGTTTGTGTGTTTTAAGCATACATATTCTGTTATGTGCTTTAAAATTACATGATCATTCAGGCCTTTACAGCCATTGAAGCAGGACATTCTCCCCAAGCATGGTTGGATACCATAAAAAGCTAAAATGATACGCTCAGGATGCGAGGCTAAGCACTGCACTCAGGGTCAGCCGCTTTGGACCCAGAGAAGAGCATGTCTGATTGCATGCGGGTTGATGCCCCAGGTCCCGCCTCTGAGAAAAAGGTATCGGACGGGTCTGATGCTCTTTGGGTGGATGACACCTAAATGAACATCTGTACAAAGTCCCAATTTATTTCTAATATCAAAGATCAGACCTCTACTCTTGCCTGATGCGTCTAAAACAAAAAGGGGGAACTGTAGAGAGCTGCGAAATGCTATGCCTTAAAGATGGAGCTGGTTTCCGCCTTCCACCTTCCCGATGGTGAGGGCTCTCTGTCACGAACAACTCCACATTTGGCTAAGGTCGAGGATCTGGCTTGCTTCCATGTATGTGGACCTATCTGCATTGCCCCCGTGGCACGCCTGGGTTGGCTACCCAGAGGCTATTTAAGCTGGGGGCTGGCTTTCCCCGGGGTCCGAGGATTGTTCAATGTTCCTGAATAAACTGCATTGAAAAAAAAAATTACATTTAAGTGTGTGTGGGGGCAGGGAGTATTTGACTGCTAAGGTGTATAAGTGGAGGTCAGAGGACAATTTATGGGAGTCAGTTGTCCCCTTCTATCATGTGAGTTCCAGGAATCAAACTCAGGTCATCAAATTTGGTGGCAAGTGCTCTTACCCACTGAGCTGTCCTACTAACTCTGCTGTGTGCTTTTGACTTACAAGTATTTCTTGTCTTTTGTGTGCTGGAGGTTGAATCCATGGTCTCAGGCACACTAAACAATTGGTTGACCTCTGTATTTATATTTCTAGCCCAAATGTTTGAAAAACTCCACTGTGGCTTATTTATAGCATAAGTTATATTCTGTTGGGGCCTGGGGGTGGGGGAGAATGTGATTTGAGAGAGGGTCCCAAATAGCCCAGGCTGATTTTGAACTCACTATGTAGCTAGAGCTGGCCTTGAACTTCTGACTGTGCTGTCCCTCCTGTGTTTATAGGCATGAGTCCTTGTATCTGAATAAGTTTTCAAACAGTTCTGATGGTACCTTATGATCTTTACCCTAAGTAAGAACTTGCTGTGAAATAATATGCTATTGTCTCAAAAGTGAATGATTTTCAGAATAATAAAAACCAACCCCCTAAGTTATATCAGGGCACCAATGTACATGGGTGTTTTTTAAAGGCTGTGTCAGCTGTTGCCAAATGGAAAGGTTGGATAAATAAATTGGAGAAGATGGATTGTACCCTTCATGTTTTCTAAGGAGCCTGAAAGCTTAGGCCACGTGAAGCCTTGCACAGTGTAGCTTTCAGGTTCTTGGAAGATAAAAAAGAATCTAACATTACCATGGCAGAACAAATTAGTTGGATGCGGAATAAAAAATTTGACATCAGTAGCCACAATTTCTGTTTATTCAGAAGCCAGAGAGGGTCATCCTGCACCTTAAACAGTTGTTTTAGGTCGATGGGCCCAAGTCTGGAGGGCGTGAATGAGATGGCCGGCTTCAGCAGCAGCTTTGGAGGGAAGGGGGAAGGTGATGACAGTGCACATCTGGAAAGTACAGGCGAGCGCTTGAGATGTGCTGTGTGGCTGCAGCCAGCGTGAGTCAGCCTCCAGCCTCCGGGGAGCTGGGAAGCATGGGGGTTCTTATGGGAAAGGTACTGGATCCCTTCATCATTTGCCGGCTCAGACTGTCAAGGTTCAGGAAAGTATTCAAGGTGCCTTTGTTTACTATCTGGGAGAGAAGGAGAACGAGATATTGCCAAGGAGTTTGGAAAATCACTGTAGCCTATAAGAACTTTGGGGGGAAAATGCCTCTTGAGTCTTTTTTATGGAGACTTAGAAGGGACCATATCATTGAAGGAATCCTCTGGTAGCTAGTCCAGTGTTGCTGAAGTGCATGGCCCGGAGGGGAAGCAGCGAGTGGGAGTGTTAGAACTGTCCACCCAGGAGGAAAAGCCTTCAGGAATAAGGATCTGGACTTTATCTTATTTGAAGTTTGCACCAAAAAGATTGAGGTAATCCCCAAATGCCCACGTAGATCTTTATAATTGTTTTCATATGTACTACAAAGAGATATTATTTTTCCTTTTGGGATGTATCTCAGTCAAGCATTTAGATAATGAGATGATTTTAATATAAATGTAATATTTAATTTATATCTGTGTGTAAAACAGTATTCTTACTAAAAACCTGTAAATATAAAATTGAAAATTAAAGAGGGTTAGAAACAAGGCGGTTGATGCTCATCTTTGTTCTATCAATGTTGCAAGCACATTCCCCTTCTCTTTGGGCTCCGGTATTTGCTGGGGATTTATATAGCAGTGGGTCTCCACTTTCCTAATTTTGCGACCCTTCCCCAACCATAAAACCACCCTTGTTGCTACTTCCTAACTAAGTTTGCTCCTGTTATGAATCGTAATGTGAATGTCTGATAGGCAGGATATCTGATAGGCAACGGCCCCTGTGAAAGGGCTGTTTGACCCCCAAGGTGGTCATGGCTCACAGGTGAGAACCAGTACTAAATAAGACCTAATGAGCCTCCCAAAACACATTGTGAATTTAAACTGTGAAATATGGCATGAGCAGAATGTATCCCATGAGAAGAGGGAAGGTTGCTGTTTCTTGACTTCTGCACTCCCAGCTCCTGGTATAGACAGGACTGACTTCCCAGGCCAAGGATCAATAGTTGGGAATAACTGTAGAGGAGTCAATAGTTGGGAATAACCGTAGAGGAGTCCTTGCAAACCTTTTGTTGCTGGGCAGGGCTACAGTGTTTGTTTCATGGCTACAGTGTTTTCTTTCTGGCCTCTTGTCATCGCTATCCTGTGTTAAGGTGGGTACTGAGTTGGAAAAATCTGTTGACATTTGCTAAGAGGAATGGAAATATTCTGTTTTGTAATTCATAAATTAGTACTGAATGTAGTTTTGACATGTGTGCCCTTTGTGAAATGTTCAATTTGGGTGAACATTTTCTAATGGCTTATTTTACGTATTCTTTTTGAACAAGTAAAATCTCCCAGTCTCTTACATGTAAGGTAGCTTAGAAGCGCATGGCTGAGACAGCTCAGGCCAAGCCTGCGGTGAGGCCTGGGTGCGGTGAATGGTGCCCTCTTTGCAGCCCACACATACATCTCTTCCCAAAGAGGATGGCTGGTCTCACTTGTTCTCCAGTCTTAGGAATATCTTGTAAAGAACTGAATTTTCACATAATCAAGCCTTGAAAACCCAACGACCATTGTGGCGATACCCAGAGACTGCAGTTGCTAGTAGAGAAGAGAGACATGCCAATTTGTACTGTTGTCTTTGATTTCAACAGGTAAGAAAGCTCCTGTTTTGTTTAGTAAGGAGATGATCGAATCAATGAAGGAAGGCTCCGTTGTTGTGGATTTAGCTGCCGAGGCTGGCGGGAACTTTGAAACCACGAGGCCAGGAGAACTGTATGTTCATAAGGTATAGCAGGAAAGCGTCTTCTGCCTTGATAGCCAGTGATTTGTGAGGTTTAATATTTTTACTACTTCTTTGAGAATTTAACACACATATACAATGTATTTGGATGATATTGACTCTACACTCCTTCCCCAGTGCTTTCTGGGTCCTATCCCCATCCCCCAATTGAGGCTCTTTTTTTTTTTTTCTTCTCTCCCTTCTTTTAAAATTTCTTTTATAGTGCTGGGAATCACACCGAGGGCCTCACACATGCTAGGCAAGTATTCCTCTACAGAGTTGTACCCCAAGTCCTCTGTAAAGGGTTTGTTTCTTTAAGTATTTGGAGAAATTAAAGTCTAAAAGCTTTAAAAATTAAAAAAAAAAAAAGAAATCTTGGAAAGAGATGTAAAAAATGGCCATAATTAAAGCTGATTTTTATGTTTGTGAGTATATATATTTTTATATCTACAAAGATAGGTACTTTCTAAACTGAGCCACAATTGTGCCTGAGACTCGTTGAAGATGGAGCATAACTGTAGGGAATTAACCTTTGTGACAATGTGCTCTTTCATTTAGGGGATTACTCATATCGGCTACACAGACCTCCCCAGCCGGATGGCCACCCAGGCCAGCACCCTGTACTCCAACAACATTACCAAGCTCCTGAAGGCCATCAGCCCTGACAAGGACAATTTTTATTTTGAAGTGAAGGATGATTTTGACTTTGGTACAATGAGTCATGTCATTCGAGGAACTGTGGTGATGAAGGTAGGAGGTCTCTTTCTTCCTGTATTCCTTATTTTTTAAACTTTACTTATTTTTATGCACGTTGTGTTTTGCCTGCACATATGTCTGTGGGAGGGTATTTGATCCTGGATGTATAGACAGTCGTGAGCTGCCTCGTGGGTGCTGCGAACTGAACCTGGGTCCTCTGCAAGAGCAGTTAGTGCCCCCAACCACTGAGCCATCTCTCCAGCCCTCTTCCTGTATTTTTCATGTTAACTTGGATTTAGGATTTCTGTTCATGGAAGAATTTCATTTTGGGATAGAGATATATTTTGATAAAGCATTGGCATGCCAATGAAAGTTGTTTAAAAGTAGAGAATGATTTGAGGAAGCATTTCAAAGACTCAAGTACGTAGTAGTCACTGAAAATATACAGCATTTTTGGAAACCAGAAACAAAAGTTTAATAAAGCAAAAATGAATTGTTTTTAGGTTTGAGCAGCATCCTTTTAATGCACCAGACACATAAAAATTATATATGTATAACATAAACACTATACACATAAAACATACCTATTTTATAAATTATATGAATTTATATACACAAACAAAACAGTTTTTTTTTTCAGTATGAGCTCTCTCCTATGAATCATTTTGAAATGCCAATTTGACTTCCAAAATATTATTTCTCTAATATTGCTTAGGATGGCAAGGTGATTTTCCCAGCTCCCACACCAAAAAATATTCCTGCAGAAGCCCCAGTAAAACAGAAGACAGTGGCTGAACTGGAAGCAGAGAAAGCGGGCACGGTCTCAATGTACACGAAGACGCTGACCACGGCGTCTGTGTATGCGGCAGGTAAGCTCGCACCTAGTAAGGCTTAACACTTGATGGGTTTTGTATGTAGCGTGTTGGTTGTCATGGCTGGTGAATGGAATGCTGTTGTTACTCTTTAGATGCTATGGTCCTGGGCCTGGTAGGTCTGACTTTACCACATGTTCCCTGACCCTTCTCTGTGGACAGGGAGACCACAGTGATTACCCAGAATAACCCAGGCACTGTGTTAAGTACTGAATTGAAGGCATGTAAAATAACATATTAATACGTTTTACATAAAACGTCTTCAGTATGGTCATAAATATTACCTACAAAAAAGCTATTGAGTAACAGTGAGGGTCAGAGTGTGCGGTGGTAAATGTATGTAAATATCTGTATTATGGGTAAGACTGAGGAACCAAACACTTGTTTGAATTAAAAATAGTATGAGGTAAGGGATAGCCTGCATATTAGACTAGCATTCTAAGTTACCTACCAAGGAACTTTAAGATTTTAATTTTGATTTCTTTCTTTAGTGGTCACAAGCTTTTTTTTTTTTTTTTTTAAGATTTATCTTTGTGAAACTAAAGAATTACCGTAAAACAGTGAGACATATTCAAGGGGCTGAAATGTGGGTATTTGATTGGAAATTACTTTCTTCCTCATATGAGGAATTAAACACGCTTAGATCTGCTTAGCGTCAAAGTTAAAACAAAACAAAAGCAAACTATAATGAATTAAGGGAGCAGCATCAGGCACACATGATTCTTGTAGGCTCAGCATTCCCTGAATTCCCATGTGAGCCCAGATGTTTTAAAGCTAAGTGTGTAACTCTCCTTGAATAAAGAGCAAGGCTCAGCAAGATGTCTGAAGAGCGTCTGCTGCACATTGTGAGGAGACGGGCAGTGTCCCTACGTGCACTCACTTGTTTAAAAAAAGGAGTAAGATGATTGCGCTGTTCATGGGCTGTTTAGACTGCAGGACTGTGGAGTTCCATTCCTCTTTGAGATGCAGAAGAAAATGGAGCAGGAACTCTGTGAGGATCTCTTTTTAGGTTTCCGTCATATTTATCGAGGTGAGGCATTTCTAGATAACTAAGTTGATAAGAAAACCTTCCTGTGTGTTATCCACTCTGTGTCTTTGCCCAACATGAGGCACTATGGATTTTGCTGAGTTAGCACTTTCTGACTAATAATTTCAGAATAGAGACTAGCATTTAATGAGCACCAGGAATTTTGCTACAGATACGTGCTTCATATACCTTAGCTCACTTATAAAAGCTCAGGAACATGGTAGTACTAGCATATCTTTTTGTTTGTTTGTTTTTAGATAAAGACACACAGGGTTAATAATATTATGGATGAGGACATTGAAGCACAGTGAGGTACATGACTTGTCTACCAGCAGGCTATTAGCAAGCAGCAGAATGAGGATTTATGTTATGCAATCTGACCTAAGAAAATATGACTGATCATAACCCTCTATAACAGAGTGCTTTCTCATTAACTGGAAAGCCAAAATATTTATCTGACTCCATCCCCAGAGGTTTAACAAGCCATGTGTTAGAACTTTTGAAATAATGAATACGAGTAGGAAAATCTACATTAAGAATATCAACTTGCCGGGAGGTGCTGGAGGCAGAGGCAGGTAGATCTCTGAGTTCGAGGCCAGCCTGGTCTACAAAGTGAGTTCTAGGACAGCAGGGCTACAAAGAGAAACCCTGCCTTGAAAAACCAAAAAAAAAAGGAAAAAAGGAAAAAAGAAAAAAAGCCAACTCAAAGTAAAAAGAAAAAAAGCCAACTCAAACTCAAAGGAAAATTAATGTCAATTTGTGGCTGTTCCTTCATCTATGCCAGTGATAAAGCGTTCGTTCCTGCTGAGAAACCAAGGCCTCTTGTTCAGGAAAGGGCACTTTCAGCTCCCGCATAGCCCAGTGTCTCTCTCTTTACTGACCACTAGGTAACCCTTTCTTCTGTTGCAGAACAGCCATCCACATGTTTGTTATTAAGGAAGGCGATAATTAAAGATGTATGTTCAGAGTGGACTGTTTGTATTCTGCACATTCTTAATTTAATTTGTAGGGTTTTTTTCTCTTTTCTTTTCTTTGTAAAACTCTGTTTGCTGAGTTGGTGTTGAGGCTGGAGCTGACTTCCTTGGCCAGCAGTCCAGACCAGATTCAGGAGCAATTGCAAAATTTCTGTCCTGGGTGGGTGGAAGCCATATGTTTCAGGGAGGTGCTGGAGAATGAAATCCTTCCTGGTCTTTGAAAACCTCTCTTGCTCAGCCACAACTGAGAGTGACATAAAATTGGCCTCATAAAAGTTCTGTCTTGTAAAGGTTATGTCCTGCCTGAGTAGAAAGTACTTTGTAGATCTTCTGTAGGCCTGTAATTCTGGAATAAAAATGCTTATATAAACACATGTGACACTGTCAGTAAATGGTAAAACAAAAAGAAGTCAAAGTTAGGCACAGGGAAATGTGCAAATTGTTATGAAGGTGACTCATAAATATTATGAGATCTTTGCATTTCACTTTGGGAGAGTGGTCAGAAAGGCAGATTTTTGTCTGTAATCTCCTTTGTCACGTAATGATCACATGTCTTAAAAATCTGTTCATTATTAGTAGAGGAAGAAAATTTAAGAGGTTGACTATTGTATTGTTTTGTGTGTATGTGCATGAGCACTTTTAACTTTACTGAGATCATTGCAGCCGTCTCACATTCTCTCCCTTTCTCTAGGTCTCACCGGGATGCTGGGCGCGGGCATTGTGTCCCCGAATCTAGCCTTCTCTCAAATGGCGACCACTTTTGGCCTGGCTGGCATCATTGGTTACCACACAGTCTGGGGAGTGACCCCTGCTCTCCACTCACCACTGATGTCTGTGACTAATGCGATCTCAGGTTTGTTCTTTGTTTCTTTTCTCCTCTTAGGCTGTAATAGGCCCTTCAGCTTTAGGAGTATTTCAGTGAGTTGTGTAAAGTCTCTTTTCAATTCATGACTCCTGGTGTCTGTGGCAGTTATTGTAATGACTTGGGGATTCCCAAGGGTGAGAGGCTTGTCAGGTAGGATGTCATAGAATGTGTCAGCCCTTCCTGTGTTCCCATTTCCAACAGTGTGGATCCATTAATATTTCTTCCAATTATCATGTACTTTAAGAAAAGGATCCTACCAGAGAGTGTTTCACAGAATTAGTTGCAACACCCTCTAGAGTTTCTTCTTAGAATCAATTAAACATTCAATCTAGCAAGGCTATAGTAGGCTGTATATGACCATGATGGTTAGCAGCAAGGGACCAGCTTGCCAGGAAATGGTACCTGGCGTCTTTCTTTGGGGAGAATTTCCATAGCAATACACATGACTGCAAGAAGCTATTCTCTTTGACCTCCAGCAGTGGCTTAGATGTGAGGGGATGTGAGACCCGTCTGATTAGCCGACATGATCAAGGGTATGATTATCTTTTGGAATGTCCTAGGCACAGCTCCTAGGATTACTTCAGGGAGTGCATGCAGTTTTAAAACATGCTGTATATAGGAAAGCTCAAATTGGTTGCAACCTGATCAATATCAATAGATTAGTTCCTTCTAGTTTGGTTGCAAGGTATCTATCCATAGCCACAGGTTCCAATAAGCAGTGTCCTAGTTACATTGCTGACTGGTCATTTGATGAGAACACAGATCCTTATGCCAAAGGAAGCAAATTGGTTGTAACCTGATCAATATCAATAGATCATAATTAGTTCCTTCTACTTTGGTTGCAAGGTATCTATCCACAGCCACAGGTTCCTGTAAGCAGTGTCCTAGTCGCATTGCTGACTGGTCATTTGATGAGAACACAGATCCTTATGCCAAAGAAAGCAAAACGTGTTAACCTTTTGGCCAGGATAGTACTTTAAGTAAGAAAAGATGTGCAGGCTCGTTGTCAATGGTTTTGATCAGGAAGACTGTTTTTCTATTTTAATGAAGGTGGAGAAGGCTGTATTGTCTTTTGACATTGGATCCTGATATGACAAGAGTTTTGGTTCTTACATCAGGTTTGGAGAGATTACTGTACTTACTCACCACAGTGATGTTTTCTTTCTAGGTTTGACTGCAGTCGGTGGGTTGGCGTTGATGGGAGGGCATTTTTATCCTTCTACAACCTCCCAGAGTCTTGCTGCTCTTGCCACATTCATATCGTCAGTGAACATTGCAGGTAGGAGGAAGAGGACAGAGTTCAGATGCTGTTTCTCATGAAGACACAGGAAGCAAATACCAAATCGTATAAAGTAGACTTTCTGTGTTGAAACATTTAACTGTCCCCTTAAAAATGACTTCTCTCAGACCACAAGTGTTCCTTTTTGAAGGAGAGTCAAATATTTTGCCTATCAGTAATGGTTTGAAACTGTATTGATGCCACTTGATACCAATCCTTCTATACCCTCTGCCACGTAATGATGTCTCTCTAGAAGCTAACTGGGAAGTCATGGAATGCATAGCTTTGACTTCCATTGACTTCTGCCATCACCATGACATCTGTAAATGAGTATAGCTACAGACAAAATTTTAGTCTTTTGCCTTATCACAACTGTTGTCTGTTCCTGGAAACTAAAAGGCTAGCACATCACATGTGTATGACACTCACTTCATGCTATTTTATAGCTAAAAATTCCTTAATGTGTCCAAGAGACCTGGTGTCTGTTGATACAGTATCTTTCCTTTTATGGTTTGTTACAGAGTTTGACAGGGTAACCTATCAGAGAAAAATACTGACTTTTGATCCTTTGCATTTTCATGCTTTTAAATGGCTATTTACTTTTAGTCATGCAGAAACAGTTGGCCCTGCATTCTGATAGCAAGTTTTCTTCCTGACTGTATTTAGGGTTCCCCATACTTCATCCACCCCAAGGGAACTGGCTTTAATCATAGAATGACTTTTGCTTTTGAGGTTCAATAACTTGAAATAATAGTTGTCACTTTGGATACTTGGTGATAAAAGTATACTTAAAACAAAGATATTGTAGCATATGGAAAAAAGTTACACTGTCTGACATGACGCCTCTTACTGTTTTATGTTTCTCTTGCTTGGTAAGGTGGCTTTCTGGTGACTCAGAGAATGCTGGACATGTTCAAGCGACCCACGGATCCTCCAGAATACAACTACCTGTATCTGCTCCCTGGTTGCACTTTTGTGGGTGGATATTTAGCTACTCTCTACAGTGGTTATAACATCGAAGAAGTAAGAGACCTTTGAAAGTTTTCATTTCTACTACTATATCTTTCTACCTTTCAGAATTAATGTCACTAATAGAATTCAAACTATTGTGAATATGCACCTCCATCAGCAAATACAGTAATAACCTGGAAACACCATGTTTAAACAGACCACCCCAACGTCCTAAGGATGAGGAACTGATGTGGGGTTACTTGTTAATTTTTAATTTTTTCACATGTAGAAAGAGCTGAAAAGGCATTAGTGGCTCCCTTATGTGCCTGGCTAGATTGTAAGGAGACAGTAGATTAACCAATAATCAATTTGAAAATGTTTATACTTTCCTCCTCTGCAAATATATCACAATCACCTCTTGTGAACAAAATATACTATGCAATGCACTTATGAAGAAAACATAGAATTTAAAATTTGTATGCCATAGGGCAGTAGTTCTCAACCTTGCTCATGCTTCAACCTTTTAATATAGTTTCTCATGTTGTGGTAACCTCCCCAACTACAAAATTATTTTTGTTACTACTTCATAACTATACTTTTGCTACTGTTATGAATCATAATGCAAATATCTGTGTTTTCTGGTGGTCTTAGATGACCCCTGTGAAAAAGTCATTCAACTTCCAGAGGGTCGCGATCCATAGTTTGAGAACTGCTGTTGGAGGGACTAGGGAGACAGTAAAGCATTGGTAAAGTGCTTGCTGTATGAGCATGAGGACATGAATTTGATCCCCAAAACGTGTGTAAAAAACCTGGGTGTGGTACTGTGCACGCTTATAATCCTAATACTACAGAGTCAGAGACAGGCGTGTCCCTGGGGCTGGTTGGCCAGGAGGCATAGCTTATGTGGGAGCTCCAGGAAACTGAGACACCCTGTTTCAAAGAACAAGGTGGAATGGCACCTGAGCTTGTCCTCCGACCTGCACACATAAACGAACATGCACACACACACACACACACAGTTTTATGCTGTATGATAAAGGAATAACCGGATTTGAACTTAGGAAGTTCCTAGGTGAAATATAAAAAGAGCTGAGGCTTTTCTGTGAGTTGCCTCTTTTATGTTTCTTTCCAGTGATTGCCACTGGATTGCAACTTCTCTGGCAGCAGAGAAATCATCTCTTGGTTTCTTCTGTGTCCCCAATACGCAGTGTTACAGAGTGACAACACCTCTTTAAGGGAAGAGTTGAAGCAGGGAGTTGAGAGAGTCGAGCCTGAACTGTTCTCTACTTGCTGATCTTGCCCTCCTCAATTTTCATGTTTCCCTTTTATAAAGTGAGGAGAATGGGTCCTTCCTCATGTGGCTTTCATGAGACTGTTGTGGTTCAAGTAAGGCACACACACAATTCGTGTACTAGTGGCATAGTTTGGCTCTTTTATAGTGTTTAGACACGTTTACTGTTTCAAAATCTAATAATAACCCCATTTAAATCTAGGTGTTTTTATATAGTTGTGTATGCTGTCAAATCCAGAAGGAGACCAATATATATATAAATGGCATAATTATAATATTTAAAGTATGCAATGCATTTATATTCCTAAGGGATGGAAAAATATTTTAAAATGTTAACAGTAGAGTTAAGGTCTAATTGGAACTGTCTGAATTTCAACTGTCCTTAGAAAGCTGTGTTCCTCTCCCTGAGCCAACAGGCTGAAGGTTTTTTTTTTTAATTTTATTTATTACAATTATCCACTGTTTTTTGAATTGACATTGAGCTCGATTTTATTGATTATTTTAGAATTATTTTATTCTTTTTTAAAAAATTTATTTTTTTAAATAAATTGCAGTTTATTTACTTTGTATCCCAGCTGTAGCCCCCTCCATCATCCCCTCCCAATCCCATCCTCCCTCCCTCATCTCTTCCCATGCCCCTTCTCAAGTCCACTGGTAGGAGAGGTCCTCCTCCCCTCTGTCCCTAGCCTATCAGGTCTCATCAGGACTGGCTGCATTGTCTTCCTCTGTGCCCTGGTAAGGCTACCTCCCCTCAGGGGGAGGTGATCAAAGAGCCAGCCACTGAGTTCATGTCAGAGACAGTCCTTGTTTCCATTACTAGGGAACCCACTTGGACACTGAGCTGCCATGGGCTACATCTGTGCAGGGATTCTAGGTTATATCCACGCATGGTCCTTGGTTGGAGTATCAGTCTCAGAAAAGACCCCTGTGCCCAGATTTTTTGGTTCTGTAGCTCTCCTTGTGGAGCTCCTGTCCCCTCCAGGTCTTTATTTCCTGCACTCTGCCCAAAGTTTGTCTATGAGTTTCAGCATCTTCTTTGATACCCTACTGGGTAGAGTCTTTCAGAGTCCCTCTGTTGTAGCCTCCTGTCCTGTTCCCTGTTTTCTCCTTCGTCTGATGTCCATCCTGTTTGCCTTTCTGAGTGAGGATTGATCATCTTACCCAGGGTCCTCCTTCTTGCTTAGCTTCTTTAGGTGTACAGATTTTAGTATGTTTATCCTATATTGTATGTCTAATATCTGCTTATAAGTGAGTATATGCCATTTGTGTCTGAAGTTTTTAATAATTTCTTTCTCTTCTTTCCTTTGCAAAGTTCATGTACTTGGGCTCAGGCTTGTGCTGTGTCGGAGCTCTGGGCGGCCTTTCCACTCAGGGAACAGCAAGACTTGGCAATGCCCTGGGTATGATTGGGGTTGCAGGGGGCCTGGCGGCCACACTCGGAGGCCTGAAACCAGATCCACAGTTGTTGGCTCAGATGTCTGGAGCCATGGCTATGGGTGGCACCATTGGTAAGCACTTGTGAGCTTCTGTCTTCATACACACTCATGTCCTTCATATGCCTGAAGCACGTTAGGCTTAGAGACTTAAGATTAGCGAGTGCTTAAACACTGGGGATTTATTTTAAGGGGTGCATTGTTAGGAAGAGTCCTCCTTGGGTAAATACTATATAGCTTATTCTCACTCAAATACCAACATTTTAAAATGTGGGAAAGTGTGTCAACAGAGTTAAGAGTGGAATTAAAAAAAAAAATCCCATATGGCATGAAGTTTCTTTCCCTCTCACTGACTGCGTCCAGCTTTATTTATTATAGGATAAGGGGTTGGGATACTTACACGTAGGCTCATTTTCTGTCCTGCTGATTATAAACAGCAGTAGCCGACTCTGTTCTTAAGTGTTAAACATTCTAATAATTGTGACTGAGTAGAAAAAAAAATCTACTCTTAATTTTCTCTAGTGTTATGCTAGAGCTCTTGTCAATTTTTCAGAATTTTGTGAGCTGGTTTTAAAATAGAACCATTACTAAAAATTAAATAAGCCAGGTGGTGGTGATACACACCTTTAATCCCAGCACTCCGGAGGCAGAGGCAGGTCAGCCTGGTCTACAGAGTGAGTTCTGGGACAGCCAGGGCTACACAGAGAAACCCTGTCTAAACCAACCAATCAAACAGAACAATAACAATAAAAACTTACATTATACCAGAAGCAAAGGTAATACTAATAACTTATTCCACTTTATAACTAATGTCCTAGACTTTTTATTTATTGTTTATACAGTGTTCTCCCTGCATGTGTGCTTATACATGATCTTATACAAGGGTTAAAATCCCCATGGCTTCTCCTTACTACGTCTGTGAAAATTCTTGAGAATTAGAGAATTTATTGCTCAGAATTTTTTTTTGGTTTTGGCTTTAGTTCTGCTTATCTGAAAAACTAAGGTTAATTTTGTTTTCTTCAAAATTCCATCTGTTAATTATATACATAGGTGTAAACACTGGCTTTAGAGAAGAGAGCCTGGAATATTCACTCAGTGGGGAGACGCTGAGGAGGCTAACAGGAGCTCTTAGTAGCCTTCCAAAGCTTTTGTCTCGGAGTATATTTGGAGTTTGTGCATTGATGCCATACACTGCTTTTTTATGTTGCTTAGATGAGGTGAGAAATTGAGCTATTTTGACACCATACTGTTTATAGCCAGTATTTTTCCTTCCACATTGTCCTTGTAGGAATATTTAGTCCATACTGGGAACCAGGCAATGCTCATTTGTGACAGTGATGCAAACCCTGTTTTCATGGTTGTTTCCAGAAGCCTGTCCAGCCTAATTTCTCTTTGCCCTCTGTTTTCCAACAGGACTGGCGATTGCGAAGCGCATCCAGATCTCTGACTTACCTCAGCTGGTCGCTGCTTTCCACAGTCTAGTGGGTTTGGCCGCAGTGCTGACGTGCATGGCTGAGTACATTGTAGAATATCCGCATTTTGCAATGGATGCAACGTCAAATTTCACCAAGATCGTGGCCTACCTTGGCACGTACATTGGTGGAGTCACCTTTAGTGGCTCTCTTGTTGCCTATGGAAAATTACAGGGTAAGTGATCTGATATAACATAGAGGTAAATATCCATTAGTTAGGGTATCCACAGGTCTGTCTCATTTTGATAAAACCACTTCAGAGTAGAGACTGCCAGAAAAAGGGATTTGTATAGCACCCAGACACATATAGGAGATGTTCCACTCAAAAAGAGAATTCATTTTAATTCTTATAGGTTCTGAGCTTTGTGATGATTTCTTCTACAGTCGGGTAATAATAGAAACAGTACACAGAAATCTGTGGACATTGATGGTTCGATAAGATGTATGAACAAAATTACAGTTCCATGGCCTTTGTTTAGAGATGTCTATATATTGTCTGCAGAAATGACCTTGTGTTTCCTAAAATAGAAACATGCTTACTGGATGAGTTAATAGAAATTCTAAAAACCAGCATGTGTTTTAGCACTCTGCCATGGCAAACGTTACTTCTGCAATGTGGAATCATGAAAATGGAAGCTGAGGGAAATATCTAGAGAGCCTTTGTGTCATGTGTTCACAAAAAAGTCCCTAGAGAAACGTGTTTGTAAAAATATGGTTTTGCCTCTGAATAATAAGGTTATTAAATGGGGGAAGCTTCCATGAAACTTAAAAAACAAATTCACAAATCAACTTTAAGTCTAAAACATTCTTGTCTCAGGCCTTTTCTTTAGAAATAGCTAAAAGGGCTCTTCTCCCTTGGGCTTGGCTGATAACATCGGAAATGCTAATGTTTCAGAACTCCACATTGAAGTTGTAAATAAATAAAACCACACTTCAGGGCTTCTGTGTTGGTCATACAGGGGGAAAATCAGCTTTTAAGATGCTGTGACTGAGTATATAGTCAAAGTAGGGAACAGAGCACTTAAATGGAATATTTTCCTGTCTTTGCTAATATGTGTTATATGTGAACTCTTAGCATGTCTTTATGTTCCATATCTGGTGCTAGAAAATGATATCTGAAGTCCTATGCTATTATTCTGCTATTACATTTTGGTAATTTAGGGTTAAGTGATGTATGGGGTTTCCCACGGCATACTCTAGGTTCTGAGAACCATCTGCTTTGGCCCAGGTATTCTGAAATCAGCACCTCTGCTGCTGCCTGGAAGGCATGCACTCAATGCAGGCTTGCTGGCTGCCAGTGCGGCTGGGATAATCCCATTTCTGGCCGACCCCAGCTTTACCACTGGCATTACCTGCCTGGGATCAGTGTCTGCACTCTCTACTCTCATGGTAAGTAGCTGGAGATGGAAAGCACAGTCTTAGAGAAGAGCTGGGAGATTACTGTTACACTATAATCTGATTGTGTTTCAGTCTCTTCAAGACCCCCAGGAATAACAGTGCCTAAGGCTTTGTCACATGCTCACCGTTTTATAATATAGAAAGCTTAAACAGTATGAGAAGATCATCATGTTCTCTCTTTCACTCTTCCAGTGTGCTGGTGAACAGGAATTTTAAAAGCCAAAGGTTTTAACTCTGTTCATGTAGGTACCTATTATATAACAAGTTCTCCAAATAATACTTAGGAGCTTATATAATACGTCTAAGGTGGTCACAACTCATGAGTTGCTCTCGCTTTCCTTGAGAGATGTGGTATAGAATCCACATAACTCGTTTCATAATTATATAATAAAACCTGTGTACTCACTGAGACAATTCATCCTTTCATGGTGGGTTTTCTTTCCTTTCTTGTCTGATTCTTGCATATCCTATATTGAACAGATTCTATGTCTGTGTTTTGGTTTGGGGTTTTATTAGTAGAGGATGCTATTACCTGGAATTCTGTTGTTCACTTTTGCTTCATATGCCTCTAGCCTGGTGTATACTTTGTAGTCAGCCTTTATATCTTAAGGTGAGAAAAAAGGTATTTATGGCACATAGCTAGCTGTCTAGTGGTTTCTTATTGAACGCTGACTCTTTGGTTCAGAAACACAAGATCTGTAGTATACAAATGGAACATCTTCGTGAGCTGTCATAAAGTTAGGTCATGGCTTCACTACAGATGCTTTAGAACACTCAACAGTGACTTGAACTTTTGTCTTTATGTGCTTTATAATCCAGTTTTCTTCTGTCTTATCTGGTGATGATTCTTTTTTTAATTTTAAATTAAAGAAAATACTTTAACCTAACCAAGCAGAAGTTTTAAAAAGTCCCTATAATCTTTAAAATGTAAAAATGTAAAGAATTGTTATTTTTGAGAAATGATGAGTATATTTAAAAGGAACTTATAGCCAGTATGAAAATATCCCCATAACACAAAAGATATTTTTAATTTCTTTTGGTTTATATACTCACAGAGAAACAAAGTGCAAAAAATGGAGGGGTCTATAGAATGAATAGAAAAATATGCCCCCATTCTTTTTATTTTCTTGTATTTAATAATCAAGGACATTATTAGTGATTTTTTAGACACACTGGATTCTGTTGTATTCATCTAGAATAATGATAACCATTTATAATTTAATTTTTAAAAATATTTTATAATTTAATTTTTCATGTTATTTTTGTTTTGGGGCAGCCGACTTGGTTAGACTGGAGTTTCAGATTCTGGCTCCTGTGGTATAGCAACTGAAACCTGTTATTATTTCATCCCTCACAGAATTGCTTGGCACCTGACCCACAGTTTATGTATCAGCATATAGAGCTCCTTCAAATAATTGTAGCCTGCTCCTCTGTGGGATTTTCTTTTTCATTTTCCAGCTGTCTTTGTCACCCAAACCATGCCCTCTGGATCGTCAGACAAGTTTAGACTGTGGGCTGGTAGCTTAGTTTTATCTCCTCCACTTGATAGCAGAAGGGCCCGATTTCAGTCTCCAGCCACCAAGAGCTGGGAGGCTCACTTGGTGTCATTGTATCTTCCCAGGCAGAATCTTCCGGTTTCTGCCACTTTTTATCACTTTTATTGAATGTTGGGGGTGGTGGTGGTGGTGACTAAATGTTTATAGTTGCCCTGTCTATGAGAGAATTGGTCGTAGTGGAGAGAGTTGGTCATCACCAAAAGTAGAATTTCTATGGCAATATATCACTTAGAGAGTTGGACTGATGAAGAACCAAGATGTTGAATGTTCGAGGTTTGATTGTATACGCTCACTTGCGGTTCTCTGTTTTCCTCATTAGGGTGTGACTCTGACAGCCGCCATTGGGGGTGCTGACATGCCTGTTGTCATCACTGTGCTCAACAGCTACTCGGGCTGGGCTCTGTGTGCCGAGGGCTTCCTGCTTAACAACAACCTGCTGACCATTGTGGGTGCGCTCATTGGCTCCTCCGGTGCTATCTTGTCATACATCATGTGTGTGGTAAGAAATGCATGTGTGAACAGGAAAGAGATGGGGCTCCTGGGAACATGGGTGTGATTGTCATCTCTTCTATTTGCAGTGAAAATAAATCTATCATTTTTTAATTATTTTCAGCAGAAATATGGGGAGTTTTGGAGCAAATTCCTAAGGCCGTTTAAATGATACTACAAAGAATTAGGGAAGCTTAAAATGTAAAACTCTTCTAATGCCTCTATCCATCTGGAGAGCAACACCCACTGTTTAGGTTATTTTTACCATTCTTTCTTTTTGCTGTGTGTTTACTTGTCTGACCTTACTCTAATTTTTCAGTGCAGAATCCTTTTTTCTTTTTGTAGCTTGAGATAGGCTTCTGTTGCATAGCCCTGGCTGGCATTGAACTTGGTGTTGGAACCTTGGCTTTCCTGCCTCAGTCTTCCAAGTGCTGGGATTACAGGAGTGAGAGATAATACGTTGTGCCTAGCTTTCACTTAAGTTTTAAAATATTACACACGATAGTCTTGCCTTTTTAATCAGGAAAGACTCTGCCTTTAAAATCTTATTATGGGAGTGGATATACAAAGTCATTTAATCTTCCCTAGTATCTCACAGTTATGTGATTTCTTTTATTTACCTTTGTGTATTGTACATCTTTGACATTTTTCATGTGTTTTATTTTTAATTTTTTTTAATATTTTTTAAAAATTTTTCATCAATTACACTTTATTCATTCTGCATCCCCCCATAAGCCCCTCCCTCCTCCCCTCCCAGTCCCACCCTCCCTCCTCCCTCTGCTTGCATGCCACTCCCCAAGTCCACTAATAGGGGAGGTTCTCCTCTCCTTTCTGATCTTAGTCTGTCAGTTCACATCAAAGGTGGCTGCATTGTCCTCTACTGTGGCCTGGTAAGGCTGCTCCCCCCCCCAGAGGGAGGTGATCAAAGAGCAGGCCAATCAGATTATGTCAGAGGCAGTCCCTCTTCACATTACTATGTAACCCAATTGGACTCTGAACTGCCCTGGGCTACATCTGTGCAGGGGTTCTGGGTTATCTCCATGAATAGTCCTTGGTTGGAGTATGAGTCTCTGGGAAGTTCCCTGTGTTCAAATTTTCTTGTTCTGTTGCTCTCCTTGTGGAGACCCTGTCCTCTCCAGCTCTTACTATTTCCCAGTTCTTACCTAAAATTAAATTGTATGCCCTTAATGAGAGGCATCAACGATAAAGTGCCACTTCTGGCTGTAGTTCTTCCCTTCATCCAGCGTGTAGACACTGTATGAGCTACCCACCCATGACACTGTATGAGTCATCCTACTTAGCAGATTGATTGCTTTCACAGTATTTGTGTTCAAGAAACCCACATGACTTAATAATGGCCTCAAGCACAAAAGTAGTGATTGTGGCAACTCAGATTTGCCAAAGAGAAGCTGTGAAGTGCTTTCTTCCAGCAAAAAGGTGGAGGTTTTCAACCTACAAAAACAAAAAAACAAAACAAACCAACTGTGCTGAGTTTGCTGCAATCTACAATAAAAACCAGCCTATCTGTTAAATGGCGAACAGTGGAGGAGAATACATGTGTTTTATTTTATTGTTTGTAACTTTACCTATCTATGTACATGTGTTTTGATCAAATCCACCCCCCCATGGGTCTGGTGACACATGCCTTTAATCCAACTACTTGGGAGGAGGCAGGGACCAAGGCATGTGTCTCTATATCGGTTTGAGGCCAGCATGGTCAGGTTACACAGTGAGACCTTGTTCCCAACAGAATCACAAAATCCGCCTTGCTTTTCCTCCTATACACTAACCACTCTTCCTTCCCATGTGTTTTTTTTTTTTTCCTTTTGCCACTAAGTCCACTTACTGTGCATGGCTGTAGGACAATCTGCCAGACCCTGGGTGGCCTCTGGGACTGCATGTCCTTCCCTTAGTCCTCGACAGGCCATCATTTCCAGTAGTCCCCCAGCTAGCGATGGGACATCATGACCCCCAACCTGCACACTTTCCTCTTTGTGTCTCTAAGATACGGTTCTCAAGACAGAATGCACTCACTGTGGGAGGCTTTCTGTACTTACTGTGTGTCTCCAGGCAGCTTGTTCTACCGGCGCGCCCTGGGTATCTATGAGAATGCCCATCATGAAGACTTATGGTCAATGTCATTTTTTTTTATTTTAATGAAGAAACCAGAACAGAAAAGTAGCAACACAAACACCTCCCAGCTTCCTTTTTGTTCCTAATTCTTTTCTTGATAGCAAAAGTATTTTGCAAATCACTATAAATCTGACTGAAAACTTTGCTTAAATTCTAGTTATTATTCTCTGCAGAATAGTTTTGGATTACAGTTGAAGCCCACTTGCATTTCTTTATAACAAACAAGTTACAAAAAAAAAAAAAAAAAAGAAAACCTAAACCTGTGTCTGTATCTTTACCAGACTATGTAAGATATAACTCCAAACATTTGAATTAAAAAATGGTCACTTAAAAAACTTACTCCAAGGCTTACAAAGCCATCGTGGGTTTACAGATAACCTTAGTGGGTTATAGCTTAATAGTAGGTTGAGGACAATTATACATTCCTGTGCTTATAGGATTTTTTTTTTCCTTAGAGAAAGGGTTTATCTGTGTTGCCTTGGCTGTCCTAGAACTCACTTGTAGACCAAACTGGTCTAGAACTCAGAGGTCCACCTGCCTCTGCATCTGGAGTGCTGGTATTAAAGGCATATGCCACCACCACGTGGCTGCAGTTTTTTTATTAGTTATTATTATTTATTACAATTTATTCACTTTGTATCCCGGCTGTGGCCCCCTCCCTCATCTCTTCTCAACCCCATCTTCCCTCCCTCTTTTCCCCCAATGCTCTCCCCTAGTCATCTGATAGGAGAGGTCCTCCTCCCCTTCCATCTGACCCTAGCCTATCAGGTCTCATCAGGACTGGCTGCATTGTCTTCCTCTGTGGCCTGGTAAGGCTGCTCCCGCCTCAGGGGGAGGTGGCCACCGAGTTCATGTCAGAGATAGCCCCTGTTCCCCTTACTTGGGAACCCACTTGGACACTGAGCTGCCATGGGCTACATCTGTGCAGGGGTTTTAGGTCTTCTCCATGCGTGGTTCTTGGTTGGGGTATCAGGCTCTGCAGGGCCCCCAAGGCCCAGTTTTTTTTTTTTTTTTTTTTTTTTTTTGGCTGTGTTCTCCTTTTGGAGTTCCTCTACCCTCTAGGTCTTTCTATCTCCCCCTTCTTTCATAAGATTCCCTGCACTCTGCCCAAAGGTTGGCTATGAGTCTCAGCCTCTGCTTTGATACCTCAATCAATAGAGTCTTTCAGAGGCCGTCTGTGGTAGGTTCCTGTCCTGTTCCCTGTCTTCTCCTGCTTCTCATGTCCATCATGTTTGCCCTTCTGAATGAGGATTGAACATCTTCCCTGTAGTTTTTTAAAATTACAATTATTTTTATGTGTATGGGTGTTTGTCTGCATGTATGTCTGTGCACCTCTTGCTTGCCTGGTGCCTGCAGAGACCAGGAGAAGGCTGGAATTGTAGTGACAGATGGTTATGAGCCACCATGAAGCTGCTGAGACTCAAATCTGGGTCCTCTGGAAGAGCAACCAGTACTCTTACCTGCCGAGCCATCTCTCCAGCCACCTAGGTTATTTTTTTTAATGTAATATTTTTAAGAACATTATGCATGAACATTGTATTTATGTCACTCTCACCCTTCCTTCCCCACACCAACATCTGCTATGTCCCCCCAAATTTAAGACCTTTTCTTCTGTAACGTATGTACTTACATGTACAGACAACATATGAAGTTCATTCATATGTTGAATGAACATTCATTCGATGAATTCAATGAATGAAGTTCATTCATATGCTTGTATAGATGTCTGTCCAGCGCTGACCGGATTCTCCCTTTCTCAGTAGCCGTTGGCTTCCTTTATCTAGGGTGGCACCTTCCACACTGGCACTCAGCTGGTGTTGTCCTTATGCTGGTCTTGTTCAGGAAGTCATGTTGGTGAGATATCACGGGTGCTTCTCCTTGTCATGTCCAAGGGACACTGTGTAGCAGCAGGCACCATCTCCCGGGTCTCACCATGTTCCTGTCCCCCACCCCAACCCTCTCCTTCCTGTTCTCCCCGAGTCTTAGGTGTAGGCTTGCATTGCAAATGTTTTATTTGGTATAGGATACCAAATAGTCACTTAATCTATGTATTTTGACCAGTCCTGAATCTCTGTAATAGTCTCCTGTTGCACAAAAAGCTTTTTTGATGGGATAAGAGTTCCACCTAAGCTGGCTTCTTTGGTTACCGCAGGTTACAGAAAATCTTCATCTTTGCATCTCAGCATTTAACTTGCTGTGATTGAGAGATACCATGTCAATTAAAATGCTGAAGTTATCTTTTCATAATAAATGTTTTCTTTTGTTGTGTTTGCTCCTCTTGTAAAACACAGGGCTTGACAGCCCAAGTTTAAAACAACCCGGATTATTATGTTACCTAAGTAGTTGGAAATACTTGGAATTTGTAAATTTTATATACTGTTTAAACACTTCAAGGCTCTGGGGTGTTTAAATTACAAATACCTTTAAAGAAAGGTTGTATTTAGTTCTTTACAAATACAGCTTTCTTCAAAAATAAACCTTTAAAGAATTTTATTGTTGCTTTTGGAGAATATGAATGACCAGCAGGGGTCATCAGATTTTCATGATTATTTAAAGGTGCTATGACAGAAAAATGAGCTTTAAAATCAAATTGTAAGATTTGAGTTATTTTATATTATTATTATTATTGTTTCTCTTTATTTTAGACAGAATCTCACTGTGTATCCCTGGCTGGCCTCCAACTATGGATCCACTTGCCTCAGCCTCCTAAATGCTGAATTACAGGCATGCACCACCACACCTGGCAAAATATTTGAATTGTATCTACGCTAGTGTCATATTGATGCAAGGAGACATGTGGAAGGGATTGTATGTCGTTCTTGAGACATCATCGTGAGCACTTTCCCATTTTTACCTTGTTTCTTTAGTGGTTTTCTTTAGATTCTTAATTATTATTTTTTAACTTAGCAGCTTATGCTTCAAGTTTCTAATCTGTTTCTTACTTCTTGCCTTTTTCTTCCTATTCAGTTTCCATGTTATTGTAGCGACAGCAGCACAGTAGCTCCTACAATATTTTTGCAATAAAAATATTTTTAATTTTTTTATAACAGTGACTAGAATGATTTACCCCATAAGAGGTGCCTGTTGGTCATATTTTCTTCTGTATTCTCTTGTGAAATGATCTTATCTTTCTCCCTTTGTTCTGTCCTTTCACATGTTAGGATGTTTTTCTACTTTTTGTCTCTTTTCTATTTTCCACTGCCCCAAGCATTCCATTCCCATCAATGTCTTATAGTTTTTTGAGTTCTTATACTAATGCATCCTTATAGTTGTCTGGGACCATAAATAGATTAGATTAGATTAGTACCCCATGATAGTGTGTTTTTATTCATCTGGATTTAAGGATAGTGAGAGCTTTAATTGAAAAGACTACTCCAAGGCGAGATGTGGTAGTGGATGACTTTGATCTCAGCACTTGAGAGGTAGAGACAGAGGCAGGCAGATCACTGAGTTTGAGGCCAACCTGGTCTATATAGTGAGTACTAAGCAAGCCAATTCTATACAGTAAAAACAAACAAACAAAAATCCAAAACAACAACATCAAAACCAACAAAGAGAACGCTACAGGCTAGTCATTGCAGCACACACTTGAAATCTCAACATTTGGGAACCTGAAGTATGAAGATCATTAATTATTTTGAGGATGGCTTCGATTACATGTAGTCTTTAGGGCCAGCTCATACCTATGAAGTTTCTCTTTCAGAAAGAAAGCTCAGTTATAAAAGCACAAGTGTTTAATGTAGGGAATTTGGATGAAGAGAAAAAAAGCATGAGGGAAAATAAAATGACATAATTTCCAATCATTTAATAATTAACACTTAATATCTGAATATTGGATTTTTGCATCGTGTTCATTCACTTTGTAATGGATTATGTTATTCTAATACTTAATTTTCTAACTACTATATTTGAACATCTACACATTGGCATAACATATAGCTACATCATATTTTTAAATTCATAATATGATGTTTTGAGCTTTGCCCTAGTTGCAGTGTTCTCCTGTAAGTTTTTTTTTTTTTTTTTTTTTTTTTTTTAACCAGTACAAGGCAACAGTCTGAGGGTGTGGGCCCTTTTTGTTGGCTTTTGGTGCTCCTGGGATTATCTCAGAGAACCCTCACAGACCAAACTCTTATTGACAGTGCATCTTCCATCATTCCCTGCATTCCTGCATGCAGTTACAAAACAGTGAGAATCCAATAAAAAAACATACCAGCATATTTTTAGGCATTTAAAGTAGATCCTTTTATTCACCTCTACCTTCATTGATTTGTGGCATGTACTGGTTTATTAGAAGAAACTTTTTTTTTTATTAATTTGTGCTCAAGGTAGTTTAGAATAAAAAAGTGGCTGCTCAAAGTTATTTTAATGCTGCAAGTCTTATGCTGAGTAATATATAAACATTGACTTAATGTTTGTAATTAATCCCTGTAGTGGTTTTGGAGGTGGGAAATAGTCTCATTTTGTAGAAGATGTGTTTTAAAATATGCACCTTTGTGTCTATGAAGCCTGACTTAGCACTTGGCATAGTCAAATGAACACGCTGCTTGGTCAGTGAACCTTGTGTGTTCATTAATGGACATCAAAGGACTGTTTTGTTGGCTTGTTATTTTAGAGTCCCGTATTATGGATGGGTTAAAGCAGCAGATGCAATTAGAGTCCATATGGTATCAGTGCCATTGGTCTTCTTTAGTGTTTACTGGAGCAAATATGTCAGCCCAAACCAGAGCAGGGTGGTTCCATTATGTGGGAAGAAATGGAATGCTCCCCAGTGACTAACCAACAACCTCCAAAGTCAAAGTTTTGTTTGACAGTGACTCCCTTTGGGAGCCCTCTGAGCCCTGTGCGGGTCACACCAGGCCATATAACAACAGAAGATGTTGGCTTTGTCCGAACGGCAAACACACAGCCACAATTTTCTTTACGCCAAGCTGCAATAGTCGACCTCTTTGTGCTTCTGTAGCCTCTCTGCTTGTACCTGGAAGAGGGAGTTCTTACCAAACTGAGAAGGCATTTTCAGACAAAGAAAACCCTCTCTCTCCTCTTTGTTTTCAAATGGAATTAGAGCAGGATAAAGTAAGTCAAAAGCCAGGCCAAATAGAATTTTATTTTATCTTTTTGTGATTGATTAATTGACAGAGCATTGAGACAAGAGACAGCACTAAATAGTATATATACTATTGCTTCAGTTTTGGGTATTTTATGACCTTACTTTTGTCTTCAGACTAATTTCTTTTAGTGTAGCTGGAATTATGGGAGTCAATGATCTCTTTAATGTAGCACATAACTTTCATTTTAGGGCTTATTGGCTCAAAAGAAGCAGGCTTGGACAGTGTGTCAATTATTTTTTTGGTCTTGGAATCTGGGAACCCCTCATTCTGTGGATAAGTGGTCACAAGATGGTCTCATGAATCACATACGGAAGCAAATAAAATAAAATAAAAAGGAGGCACAAAGCTGCAAGCCCTAAACATTTGTTGTGAACACAGTGTTGCAATAGAAAATTAAGAGATGAAAAGTAATATAATTTTTAAGAGACCACATTGAATTAGCATAATGGTGATATAATTTTGCTTATGTGTTTAAGAAATGGACCTTGATTGTTAAGTCACTATTTTTCTCTCTAAGTTCCATCCCAAGTGAGTACACTCTAATTAAATGTCCTCAGATTTTTTTTTCCTCCTCTCCTGTTCAGTTTTATAGGACAAACAATGAATTTTCTTAAGCCAAGTTAGAATGATTAAGCTTCTGTCCTCTGTCTCATGTGCTTCGGTTGTAAAGGGACGTGAGCTCTTTGTCCATCAGAGAAGAGTTCTCTGTAGCAGGACTGTTCAAATAGTTGTGTGTGTGTGTGTGTGTGTGTGTGAGAGAGAGAGAGAGAGAGAGAGAGGTGTATGCATGTATGATTTATATGCATGTGTGTGTAGGGAGAGCAGGAGCCTATACGTATGGAGGGTAGAAAGGGCAACAAGTGGCTTTATTTCTCATTTTCTACCTTGATCCTCTGAGGAAGGGCTATATGGACTCAGTTCTCAGTGCTGAGTTTGCGGAGTGTGGAACCAGGCCTAGGTCTGGCCTTGGGTGGGTGGAGGGGCTCCTAGGCACTAAACTGTCCTGGTGCTTGCTCAGCAAACACTCCCACCCACAGAACCATCTCTCCAGCCCTCAAAAATAGGCTTTTAAAATTAATTTAAAAGGTTTATTTATTTATTTTTTTAAATGTAGGAGTGTTCTATCTATATACATGAATGCCATAAGAAAGCATCAGATCCCTTTATAGATGGCTGTGAGCCACCATGTGGTTGTTAGGAATTGAACTCAGGACCTCTGGAAGAGCAGCCAGTGCTCTTAACTGCTGAGCCATCTCACCAGCCTTAAAATTCATATTTAATGGCAAGAGTTTAGTAGACCATATTTTTTGAGAGTTAAATTCCAGCATCTTGTAAAAAAACTAGAAAAGATTTGTAGACATCAAAAACTGAATGTTTGGGGAGTCCCAGTTATGACTGTTTCAGTTTTTATTTAGGAGTTTATAAACTTCCTGCTAGGCTGGGATTAGGATGTTAATTCAAAGCATTAAAATTTCTCTTATCCCTTATCCATCATCTTTGAAATTTATGTTATTTATTAAAGTGTGGCTGTTTCCCACATCCCTTTTCCCCTCTTTCCTATTGCTAGATCTCCCCAGCTGTGTAAATGTCATTACAAGGTTGCCACTGGCCTAATTACTGTTGTATGGATGACCTTGTTAATTCTGATGTGGCATTATTGAAGATCTCTGAATTAAAAAAATGTTTTAAATAAAATATTGCATTTGAACAAGATAATATCAAGAAAATAGATTGATAATTGTAAGCTTTTACGTGATATAATGGATTGCAACCATTAAAAATAAGTTTTAAACAGTTTTTGAGTTTTTTTCTTCCCGTGAGGTACTCATCATGTAAAATGCGTCAATTCATGAATAGTATGTGCATTGGGTAGTTTTATTTCAACTTTATACAAGCAATTGTCATTTTGAAAGAGGGACCCTCAACTGAGAAAATGCCCCTACCAGATTGGTCTATGGCAAGCCTGTGGTGCATTTCTCTTGATTGATTTTTGATGTGGGAGGGTCCAGCTCTTTTAGGGAGGTACTATCCTTAGGCTTGTAGGCCTGGGAGCTATAAAAAAGCAGACTGTGAAAGCTATGAGGAGCAAGCCAGTAAGCAACACTCTTCCATGGCCTCTGCATCAGCTTCCGCCTTGAACTCCCTCAGTTATGGACTGTGATGTGGAAGTGTAAGCAAAATAAACCCTTTCCTCTGCAAGTTGCCTCTGGTCATGGTATTTTATCACAACAATAAAAATCCTAATTAAAACAGTAAGTAATTTGCATTTTTAAACACTTCTCCAAAGCTGGTGGGAATATAACCTTGTACAACTACTTTGGAAATCAAATCTGGTGCTTTCTCAGAAAATTAGGAATAGTGCTACCTCAAGATGCAGCTATACCACTCCTAGGCATATATCTAAAAGATGCCTCACCATTGAATAAGGACATTTGCTCAACTATGTTCATAGCAGCTTTATTTTTAATAGTCAGAATCTGGTAACGACCTAGATGTCCCTCCACAGAGGAATGGTACAGAAAATGTGGTACATTTACACAATGGAATACTACTCAGCAATCAAAACCAAAGAAATCATGAAATTTGCAGGCAAATGGTGGGAACTAGAAAAGATCATCCTGAGTGAGGTAACCCAGAAGCAGAAAGACACATATGGTATATACTCACTTATAAGTGGATATTAGCCACTTATAATATAATATAATAATTATATATACAATATATAATATATAGTATATAATTATATATATAATATGATAATTATAGGATAAACATACTAAAAGCTATAGTCCTAAAAAAGCTAAACAACAAGGAGGACCCTAGGGAAGAGGCTTAATCCTTATTCAGAAGGGCAAACAGGATAGACATCGGTAGTAGGAGAAGACAAGGAACAGGAGAGGAGCCTACCACAGAGGACCTCTGAAAGACTCTACCCACCAGGGTATCGAAGGAGATACTGAGACTCACAGCCAAACTTTGGGCAGAGTGCAGGAAACCTTATGGAAGAAGAGGAGATAGAAAGACCTGGAGGGAACAGGAACTCCACAAGGAGACCAACAGAGACAAAATACCTGGGTCCAGGGGGTCCTGCAGAGACTGATACTCCAACCAAGGACCATGCATGGAGAGGAACTAGACTCCTTGCTCAGAGGAAGCCCATAGGCTGCTCAGTTTCCAAGTTGGTACCCTAGTAAGGGAACAGTGACTGTCTCTGACATGAACTCAATGGCTGGCTCTTTGTTCACCACCCCCTCTCCCAGGGAGTGCAGCCTTGCCAGGCCACAGAGGAAGATGATGCAGCCAGCCCTGAAGAGACTTGATAGGCTAGGGCCAGGAGGACTAGGGGAGAAGAGGGAGGGTAGGTGGGACTGGGCAGAGACGAGGGAGGGGGCTGCAGCACCCCAAAGTGAATAAATTGTAAGAAAGAAAGAAAAAAAAAAGAAAAGAAAGAAAGTATTTTGTTTTTCAAAACATCTAGTTTCTCTTCCTTTACCATCTCCTCTGCAGCTATTCTTTTCAAAAGTAGGTGCCTCACTGTCTTACAGTCTAATTGGGGCATTTCTAAGGTTAATTCTTAGATGATTATATGTGAGTGAGAGATGCCTTCTCTGAATTCTCTCTTGAGATTATCTTACTGGTGAAAAGGGTGTGTACCAGCCAAAAGAGTGTATCATCTTGCTCGTCCACCTCCTTGCAGGTGAAACATTTTAGAATCTTAAGGCTGAATCCTTCAGCTTCTATGAGAATCAGGTTTAAGATTTCATGAAGCTATAGTGGACTTGGAAAGTAAAAGTTATGCTGTTATTGTTTTTTTTTTTTCTTGAATACAAAGAGCCTTGGAGCTCTAAATGAAATGTGTAAATATCATTTGGATCCCTCCTGGTTGTCTTGACAGCTTAGGTGCAGTGGCAGAAATCTACTGGAGAGATACATAAGGTCATTTCATGAATTTTTTTTCTTCTTGCAGATCTCTTGTTCTCTTTTACTCTGGTGAAGTCCATATAAATATGGAGAGAGAAGCTGGTTGTTCAGTGTCTAGAGGATAATAGTACAGCTAAAATTTCATTAATTTCTACATTTTACATATAATTTACATTAAAATATTTGTTTAAAATGTTTTTTTTTCTGAAAACATATTAGTGTGCAATTGACCTGATTGGAAAATTGGTACAGTTTTTAGATGTTTCTATTATTTAAGTTTTGAAGTAAACTTAGAAGTCACCTCTGGCTAAAATTCTTTAACAAGTTAAATAAATTCCTTAAAAATGATGTGGTTCATGTATATGAAATTCATGCTATTTTCAAAGAATTTCATGAAGTGAGCTCTCTCTCATGGGGGACAATTTTTCTCTTTAGGCAATGAATCGCTCCCTGGCTAATGTGATTCTTGGAGGCTATGGTACAACTTCAACAGCTGGTGGAAAACCCATGGAAATTTCTGGCACACATACAGAAATCAACCTTGACAATGCAGTTGAGATGATACGGGAAGCTAATAGCATTGTTATTACTCCAGGTAAAAAATATAAATAAAGGTAACATTCTAAAAAAGAAACCCCAGAACAACCTATAATTGCTGTTATAATTGATTACATTGAATAATACATTGAATAATATTGAATTACATTTAAATACATTGAATTATAGGAAAAGGGTAAATTGAAACCTCCTCATTAAACCTTTTTGTTAGTTCTTTGAGAATGTCATTCAGCTTTTGATCATATTCACCTCCAACCCTTCCTCCATCCATCTCCCTTCTCTATTCTCCCACCTTTGCGGGTTTTCTTTTTTTCTGTTTAACTCATCAAGACCAATTTGTGTCCCCTAAGTATTGGTGGATGTATGGTCTTCCGCTGGAGTATTTTTCAGGAGTGGGACTTTGTGTTCGACTCCCATCTCCATGTTAGGATTTGCCTGGGCTTTTGACAACCACTGTGAATTTGTATGTGCAGCTGCAGCTGCCCTGCTGAGCCCAGAAGACAGAGCCCCCTTGTCGTCAAACACGCATTCTGACTCTTACTGACACGTTCTGCTCCTTCTGCAATGATCCCTGAGCCTTGGGAGGAGGGGCAGCAGGAAACACGCCCCATTTAGCTGAGGACTGTGCAGTCTCTTTTTCTCTACACCTTGAGTAGCTGTGAATCAGCGTGTTAATCACAGTGCAAGTTGAAGCTTCTCAGATAGGGCTGAGAGATGTTTGCTCTATGGGAACAAAAATAAGTCTTTAGGAGTCTTTAGCAGCCTAATAGCAGTAGGGTTCCCTGTAGGGCCTATGACCTGTCTAGTCATAGAAACCTCCTTATTTATGGAAATGTAATGGTAACAGTAGCAACTGAATGGTCACTGAGTGAGAACACTGAGAACCCTCCCTTTACGTTAGTATTTTAGAATAACATAAATGTTCGATCAATCAAGGTAGTGGGCTCTAGCCATCTTTTCAAGCTTCTGTACACCTGTTAAGCTATTGTAGAGTGTTGGTTTTATTTTTGTTTGTTTTTTGTCAATGTTAGGGTATGTAAGATTAAATTAGGTATAGCATGTGGAAGTGTTTGACTCATTCCTTAGACTCAGTAAGTGTTAGTCTCCTTTCAAAAATCAGCTATTTAAAAAGTGCTCTGTGGTTTTCTGTAATGGTCTCTGCTTCCTGCAAAGTGAAGTTTCTGTGACGAGAGGCGAGGACTATAGTGGGCATAAGGACAGATGCCTAGATTGTTGTCATGGACTATGCTAGTTAATAAGTGGTTCTGATCAGGTTAGACAGCATGACTTAGGAGAAAGAGCTCATCTTGTACTCTTGGCTGAGAGATTGAGGCAATGGACTGAAAAGAACTGGTCATAAGAGTCCCAGTATGTCACTCTTGTTGTTTGCCTCTGAAAGTTTGTGAGATAGAGACTAACTCATTTAACTAACTCCATTTCTAATATATGTGACTTAGCTCAGTTTTTCATGATTGTCACAGAATGTCAGATTAGGATTTTAACTCTGTCATGCCATTATAGGAGTTTTCCATGAAGGAAGACAACTGACTTGATACGTGGGCAATTTACAGGTTGAGAACATATTATGATAGAAGTAACAAATTTAAGGCAAACTAGATATTTCAGTATGAGCTTCAATATAGGAGAGTGCTACTCTTCGAGGCGTTTGAAGGGCGGATTTCGGCTGTTTCAGGGCTGAGACTACTGCTGCCAGTCAGTGTGAGAAATACACTGTCACGCACGGGCACACCTGCATAGTGTGTGGAGATACAGTGTAACGTAAAGGATACAGTGAACTTTCCTAGCCAAAGAGAACTGCACATCTTATTGAGAAGCTATGCTGCTAGGAGGTGATGGTTCATGCCTTTAATCCCAGCACTTGGGAGGCAGAAGCAGGTGGATCTCTGTGAGTTTGAGACCAGCCTAGTATACAGAGCGAGTTCCAGGACCGTCAGGGATACACAGACAAACCCTGTCTCAAAAACAAAACAAAACAGGCACTGTGTATCTCAGTTTAGAAGTCAGATAGGGAGATAAATAATGCCATGTGTGTTATGACAGTGGTTAAGCTGAAGTGTTATAGACATTTTTTTTTTCTCCTCATGAGGAACTAAGAAGGGACAAAGGGAAGTTAGGATCTGTTTTGAGCTTTAAAGATGGATGGTGTTGTGGGTAGGGAAAGGCAGAGGTGATGCTAGCTAGAGCAAACAGTCTGCGGCATTTGGAAAAAAGGCTAGGAAAGAATGAACAGATGCGAGTCGCTGAGCAGCTACTATGGACATAGTCTTAGAGTGAAAGAAGAAGGAGGTGGCTGACATTCTTGGTTACACTGATGCAAACCTCAAGTAGGAAAGACCATTTCTTATTCACTGAGCATGGGAGTAGAGTTGGATGAGAAAACTTTTCAGTTCGTTTTCTTTGAAGACATTAGGTTTGGACCACGGTCATGCTGCATTGGAGCTCAGATTGCAGGTCGAGCCAGCAGGACTCGGCACAGTTGCTGAAGTCCTGGGGTGAAGTTAACTAAGATTTGAGGAGAGGTAAGGAACACATTGAAAGCCTCCAAGTAAGACTTGGTTATTCAAGGAGGAGAACAGAAGGAGAAAAACTATTCAAGGTGGTAGAGGAAGAATAGTAACAAAGCCAAGAGTGATCCTACAGGGCTGACATTGTAGGAGTGATGGAAGACACTTACTTATTCAGGGTTTAAAAACAGAGGAGAGTGGGCATAGACTAGTGTGTGCATGGAGCATAGCAAGGACATTTTGTAGCATGTGACTTATTGGGAAGTTGTGGGGGTCATTAGATTTTGAGTTTCAAATTCAAATTATTTATATATTTAAGTCTAGATTATAAATCTGCTCTCATTTAGTCCGGTTTATTGCCTGTGTTGGCACAGGAATACATTGGAATACGTTTTGATCAAGAGGGAGGTTATAATCTGTAAGATTTCAAAAGCACATTCTTTGGTTTTGAATGTTCCCTCCCAGGATACGGCCTGTGCGCAGCCAAAGCTCAGTACCCCATTGCTGACCTGGTGAAGATGCTTACTGAGCAAGGCAAAAAAGTCAGGTGGGTGCATTGTGTGTGTTTGGGTGGGAAGAGAAGGGATTAGATTGATTAGTCTACGAAAAGATAACTGCTCTTCCACGTGACACTTAGGAGGAGAGATGAAGCATCCAAAAGCTTCTAAAATTTTTTATTGCTTAGTTCTTGCTGTTCTGTGTAATAGAGTCATTTTAGAAAGAGAAATTCCATTGTTCCAAAATATAGATTATTTATGAATGGGAATTGCCAGAAATCATGTTTCTCACTACTTCAATTCGGGGTAAGGTTATACCAAGCATGTGAGTTGCACTAGCTTGTGCTCTTTTTCTTCATCATGATAAAGATAAAAGAGTTGTTTCATTAGGTCACTATGAACCATGATGGGGCTCTTTTCTTTTCTTTTCTTTTCTTTTCTTTTCTTTTCTTTTCCTTTCCTTTCTTCTCTCCTCTTTTTTCTTTCTTTCTTTCCTTCTTTCCTTTCTTTCTTCCTTCTTTCTCCCTTCCTCCCTTTTCCTCCTTTCTTTCTTTCTTTCTTTGTTTCTTTGTTTCTCTTTCTTTCTTTCTTTCTTTCTTTCTTTCTTTCTTTCTTTCTTTCTTTCTTCCTCTTTTTCTGTCTTTCTCTCTTTTTCTTTCTCTTTTCTTTTTTTTGTTTTCTTTCCTTCTTTTCTTTTCTTTGTCCATAAGAAGCCCATAGACTGTTCCCTGCAAATCTAGCATTGAAGTTCTCAGGGTGGGAAGGACCACTGGGATGCTCTTCTAAAGCAATGCACTTTTTGAAATCTGAACTCGCACTGTTGCTGTTCCTGCCACTTGCCTTTTGAGCATTGGATGTTCTTTTGGAAGGTGTTTAGCAGAGGAGTGGAGGACTGTGCATGCCTGGGTCATTCCCTATGAGTCTCAAGAGGAGGAGCACAGAGCACAAGAACAGGGCTTTTGGATGAAGAACTCGATGGCTGTTGCAGTGCTGTGCTTATGTTCTGTTCTCCTCTGAGTCCCCATTAAGGGACATTGTTTCTTAGCATCTAGGAAGGACAGTGAGCTCTTGCGGTCTTCCATCATAGGAATGCTGCTATTCATTTTGTGGGTTCACTAGCAGTTGCATTGATTTGTACCAGAAATAAGAGACACAAGATAATTCATTGAATGGAGTTGGTTCATTAGGTCGCTAATGTCGGTTCACTAGTTGTTAATGTCTGTTAGTAATAATTCCTTTTTAAAAATAATTTATTTAACTTTATCTTATGTGTATTAGTGTGAAGGTGTCAGATTCCTTGGAATGGACATTACAGACAATTGTGAGCTGCCATGTAGATGCTGGGAGTTGAACCCGGGTCCTTTGGAAGAGCAAACAGTGCTTTTAATCACTGAGCCATCTCCATAATAATTCCTTTTAAATGTCATTCTTAGATGTTTGTAAGGGCAGATGATAAGAAAATAAATCCCAACAGTGGACCTAGAATTTGTCAGAGTATCTGTGCCAAACTGGATGTAGAATCAATACTGCTCTTTGAATGTCCCGGGCCATTGATTATAAAAGAGTATGCATAAATAAGGTGACTTACGTGGTCTTTGTCAGCTTAACTTTATTTCTTTCCCCTTTCTCTCTCACTGCTACCCCATCCATTCCTAAAATCTATAGTTTATGCATTTAAATACATAAAGAGTTGAAACACTGTTTTCTGGTCGGAGGGACCAGCATTGTTCTTGTGTGGAGGATTTTCATTATTTGGTGATGATGCTAAGTAAATTGAAGATAAGAAAAGTTACTTTAGTTTTTCATCAGGGCATAAAATGACTCATTTTGGTCTTCTGCTGTAGAGAATGATTTCTGCATATGAAGAGTAATTATTTAAGGGTTATGAAAGATTTAGTTATACATCTGTAAGGGGCTTCTCAGCTATAAGTTTTATTTTATTGAAGGGACTTTGTGGACATAATAGAAACCTTTTCATAAAAATACCTCATGGTTTTGCATGATTATTAAAAAACACTTGCTATTGATAAGTCATAATGTAGAGTTGGAATAAAATTATTGCTCAGCCTGATTTCTATAGTTGTGAGTTATAAAAAATGCTAGTTTATATTCATCTTTCTTTTGTATTAAAGATGGAGTTACATGACATATTGTACATCTTACTGTTCTGTGTTGATTTTCAGCATGGGCTTGTGACGAGGCATTTGAATTTGAGTGAAGTGGGAGGGAGCCCTAGTGGACATGCTGGCCTGGATGCAGCTTAGTTTCTGTGAGGATTTTCTTTATTCAGAGGGAATCAGGGAAACTTTACTTTTGCTTTATGTGTGTGTCATCATCTTTTTATGGGAGAATTAAAGATTTTATAGACAAAGTATACACACACACATAGATGCTGTAGCTTCTTTTTTATAAGGAGGCACATGTCTGTCTGCATGAGAGGTGGCTGCAGCAGTTACCTCGTGCTTTAATGAAATAAGTCTGTATTTACAGTTTGTGGTGATTTGGTCCTTTCATCACTTTGTGCAGCTCCCACGGTGTTCATTGAGTGCAGCTGCCGGGCCTCTGGTTTAGTAGGTCTTTGTGCCTCTGGACCCCCACATGCCTGCATCCAGATGTGGTGACATATCCACACACATCCCCCGTGGAAACATGCCAATATGGACATACGATTGTCATCAATTAGTTACGCCCAAGTGGTGCCAAGAGAAATTGCATCTGTCATACAGTCTGTCTGGCTTCATGGCCCATGATTGATTTAGAGACACTACTGTTTTCCTCTACTTTGGCCACAGTCATAACATGCTCACAAAGGCTTGAGATTATAACGAAGCACATGGCATTTCATGACAAGAACTCATTTTGGGTCGACAGTGTCATGAAAATTTAGTGCTTAAGCTATCATTTGATTCTCAGTTGTTCAGTCAGCTTACAAAACCTTTTAAAGACAGAAATCTTAATAAGACCACATTTTCTTTCCTCTTTACTTCTTAAACTTTGGACTGATTATAATAAAATATAATTTTATAATTTTCAATATAAGATAGGAATAGCATTTCTAATGAGTAAGTCCTGGAAAGTTGTGTTTTTTCTCATTTGTAATTAATAATTACTTGATTTTCTTTTTCTAAAGTATTATCCCTTGCATAATTGCAGAAGTCCTTTTGAATTTGTGGAAATACTTTTCAACTTCTTTGACTAATTGATGTTACATGTTACTTTTAAATTTGATTGAATTCTATTTTATTTGTATAAGTGTTTTGCCTGCATGTATACTTAATACTACATGCATTTCTGGTGCCTGTGAAGGTCAGAAGAGGGTATCAGATGCCCTTGAGCTGGAGTTACAGATGGTTGGGAATCCAACCCTAGTCCTCTTGAAGAGCAGCAACTGCTCTTAACTGCTACGCTATCTTTCCAGCTCCCCCGCCCTTCTTACATTTAGGTTAATATTCAGCTGTATCTATTTACAGCTTATCAATAGCTTTTTATTTGCTAGGTATTGAAAATGCAAAGCTATAAAGCCCAGTTCCCAGTTTCATAGTTATAAAGAAAAATATCTGTAAATAAATGAGTGAATTCCATTGAGTATGTCATAGTCATAGGTGAGTAGGGCTGGAGTTTAAAGCAGGATACTGCCGAGGGAATGTTTTCAGTAATATGTACTAATAATATGAATTGTTTTCAGGCTTACACTAAAGTGTGTGTGTGTGTGTGTGTGTGTGTGTGTGTGTGTCATTTCATTTGAAGCTTAATATTGTTTTACAATCTTATGTAGTGTGGCTATAGGTTTAAATGTATGTTCTTCTTCTAAGAAATCAGTTCCTCAACATGCCTAAAGATTAAATATTTTGTATCTCTAACTAGATTCAAATAGGTAGAAGTCTGCTTTCTATGATGTGTTATGTTTAGGGTACAGAAGGAGCTGTCCCATGCAGATTTGTGATGTTATGAAGGCACATGCTTCTAAAAGGAATGGAAAATGGGCCAGGTGAACAATCTAGTATAATATTTGAATAACAATCAACATTACCTGACAGTTTCACGACAGTTCTGTAGCACTCTTTTCTTAAGGACATGACTATTCATATTAATGCTCAGTCACTGAACAAATGACAATGTAGTTATTTATGTGAAACAAATAATTGTTCCAGGTCCTATTCTAGGTTCTGCAGATATGTCAGTGAATAAGACATCTAATTTCTTATCTTATTTCTTATCTAATTTCTTACTGTTCTAGTGCTGTGAAGAAACACCATGACCAAGGCAGCTCTCATAAAAGTATTTATTTGGGGGATTGCTTACAGTTTCAGAGGATTAGCCCATGATCATAGTGGCAGGAAACAGACAGGCATGGCAGTAGAGCAGCAGTAGCTGAGAGCCTTGCATCCTGATCCATAGGCAACAGGCAAAGAGAAGGGGAAAGGAGAGGGAGAGTGGGTGAGGGAGGAAAGAGAGGGGGTGGGGAAGGAGAGGGGAGAAAGGGGAGATGGGAGAGGGTAAGAGAGGAGAGGAGAGGAGAAGAGAAGAGAGGAAGGGTGAGGAGAGAGAGAGACTGAGATTGGGCCTGGTATGGGTTTTTGAAAACATCAAAACCTACCCTCAGTGACACACTCCAAGAAGGCCACCTGTACTCCAGAAAGGCCACACCTCCTAATCCTTCCCAAACAGTTCCGCTAAGTGGGGACTAAGCATTCAAATATATGAGCCTTTGGAGGCCATTCTCATTCAAACCACCAGGGCTTACGTTCACTTGAGAGGTTAGGAAGTAGGATTTGAGAATTCACTTCTGAGTTGGGGGATATTTCTAACTGCCAAATTCAGATGTTAACTGAAAAGAGGAAGGAAGAGTGATGCCATAGATTACTGTGTCAGTTCTAGCTACAACTGGTAATGAGGAATTAACTAATGCTTCTGCTACCTTGCGCCTGGCTTGCCTGCTTGAAAAACACAGTAGGAGGAGGGTGGGAAGGAAGTTATTTGTGTAGTTGCACAAATCAGTAAACCTTTGGCAGCAGAGAGGAGAAGTAAAGCAAGCACATGCATTCACTCATGTGGATTTGAACCCTTCATGTAGGATCGTCAGCAATCCCCCACTGATACCCAAGTCAAGGGTGTCAGTGAAGAGTGTGGAAAATTGCAGCCATCTCTCCAGATCATTTGGCGTTTTACTATCCTCCACTGTCTCCAGACCTGTGTAGCAGAGACTGTGTTAACACTAGAATTCCTGACATTTTGGAATGTCTTCTCTCGAACCAATTTCTCAGAGGCATCATACCACCCACTCCACCCCCATGTTTCCCAGCAATTTGAGGATAAATTCTTCCATCACATGAAGTCAGTGTTTCTGACCATTGGGGTGATTTTTGACATCTGGTCCAATATTAGTTATAATAAACTCCATTCACAATAATTCTTTGATGAGATTCATGTGGACAGAACAATGTAAATACAAGTCCTCTTATTTCATCTTCAGATTCTTCTGCATCTTGCTTGTACTTTTCATTTTATGGGGCTCCTTAGCTATTGCATTACGAGAGCATTCAACAGGATTAATGTCCAGACAAAAAGATGAAGTTATGCTTAATTTTTAACTAAACTCTACAATATGCCAGAATATAATATTCTAGAACGTTAGTCAGAAATGAAAATTTACTTTTCACTCTGGTGTCTCCATGCACCTCTTGTTAGTTATTTTGGAAATGGGAAGAGTGTCGGTAGTCATGAGGTTTCCACTCCGGGCTAGAATGCTGGGTTCAATTCAGTTCCTGAAAGGCCAGGCTGTATCACAAGTGGTGTTGGTGTGGGAAAGAGAGGGGTGCTGCCGAGGATGGCTGCAGCTGCAACACAACAATGCTGGGCTGATGTTCAAATTGGGTGGTTGCACCTGAGACACTCATTATCTCAGTAGCCTGATGTGTGCCACGTGGGTCAGATGGAAGACATGGCTTCAGACTGTCCAGTGTGTCTTCAATCACATTTGCAGAACAGGGTCCATTATTTGTTAGAAAAACTGTGCCCCTGAGACACTTTCATAAGCTCTTTGACTTGCATAATATTTTTTCCTCCTCCTGAGCAAGGAAAGAATATGGATAAATACCAGATTTCAGAACCAGAGGAGCAGTTTAGCCCTTAATTGCCTTCAAATGAAGAAAGAAAGGTACAAAGCATAATCCCAATGCTGGAAAGCCATAGGAAAGGGAATGAAGTGTTTCTTTTCATTTGGAATTGTATGAGTGCCTTTGTCTGAACTTCTAATAATGCTCAGCGTTTTAGAGAACACAGTATTTGTGTTTAGCTTAAGAAACCTCTACAGAGAGTGACAGCATGGTCTTTCTCAGTGATTGATGTTTATGGACAGCAGCTGCTTCATCATGAAGATTTTTATCTCCACAGTACCATGGTTCTCTTCTGATGAAAAGACTAGTCTCACCCAGCTGGTCCTGGAGTGAGCAAAGACAATTTGGGTAACATTTACTATGTTGACCTCATATTTTAGAAGGTTTCTATTTTAAAACAATTAACTAGAATATTACTAAAAAACTTCCTTTTGTTGTGTTTTTTTTTTTTTTTTTTTTTTTTTTTTCAATGCAGTTTATTCAGGAACATTGAACAATCCTTGGACCCCGGGGAAAGCCAGCCCACAGCTTAAATAGCCTCTGGGTAGCCAACCCAGGCGTGCCACGGGGGCAATGCAGATAGGTCCACATACATGGAAGCAAGCCAGATCCTCGGCCTTAGCCAAATGTGGAGTTGTTTGTGACAGAGAGCACTCACCATCGGGAAGGTGGAAGGCGGAAACCAGCTCCATCTTTAAGGCATAGCATTCCGCAGCTCTCTACAGTTCCCCCTTTTTGTTTTAGACGCATCAGGCAAGAGTAGAGGTCTGATCTCTGATATTAGAAATAAATTGGGACTTTGAAAAGATGTTCATTTAGGTGTCATCCACCCAAAGAGCATCAGACCGTCCGATACCTTTTTCTCATAGGCGGGACCTGGGGCATCAACCCGCATGCAATCAGACATGCTCTTCTCTGGGTCCAAAGCGGCTGACCCTGAGTGCAGTGCTTAGCCTCGCATCCTGAGCGTATCATTTTAGCTTTTTATGGTATCCAACCATGCTTGGGGAGAATGTCCTGCTTCAATGGCTGTAAAGGCCTGAATGATCATGGCTGCATCACACTGTTGTGAGACTCTAATCTTGCATATATGCCACAGGCAAACCAAGGAGACCAACACCTCGGACACCACCACTGCTAGTTCTAGAACTGACGCAGGATGTTCCAACGAGGGGTTAAGGCTTCTCATAATGTTTCCTATAAGCCCACACCTGTTTGTCTATATCCCCCATTTTTATTCATTATTAGCCAGATAGAGCCAAGTAATTGTGGTAATGATACTTGCTTTTTTGCCCAATGCTGGAATGCTAGTAAAGTTAGGTATGCCCTGGTTACTCGCATGCCTCACTGGGTGCCTATGCCCATTGATGCCCCTCACGCTATGACTCTCTTCAGACAGAAAAGGGATCTTGGAACTACAGCCACCATTGTTACTACCATCTCATTGACGGCTGTTGGAGCTACCACCAGGGCATTAGCCATGAGTCATACTGGGCAGACTGCTCAGACCCTGAATAATCATTTAGCCAATGTAGCTCATGCCTTAGTTGTTGTGTTTTTTAAGGGACTTAGGATGGGCAATCAAAAATTCTGTCAGATATTTGATAGACCGAAAGACTTTTTCTTTTTAGAATGCTATATTTTCCACAGGAGAAATGTCTAACTAAAATGTAAAACTACTGACTCTAATAACAAATTCTTTTACTACTTCCAGGGACCCTCCTCTGAATAGGTTATTGTCGTATGCAAATATGAAATACAGAGTCCTTGAAGGACCATTGATTGCATTTATAGTGAGTGGGATTTTTACCACATTCTGTGACAGAGCATCATGCATACATAACTGATGTAACTCCAAATAACTGTTTCCTCTCATAGGATGGCTGTAAGGTCCTAGGAAGATCTTTAAAGTCTAATTTTACTACTAAGGTGTGATAGTCCTCTAATTTATATTTAGAGTCTCTTTTAGAAGGGTGCTTTTAAATCTAGCCATGTCCTGATGAGATTCCTAACAGGCAGCAATGGCTGTTCATAGTGTGCCTTTCACAAGATGTTGTTTTCCTGATGGGTGATCTAATGCTTGAATGGCCAGTTTCTGATCTTTTTCATAAAAAGTTGGTGCGCTTGTGTCTCTTGATTGACATATACGCTGTGTCAATGGATATTTGTGTCATGATGACCAGTCCCTAGAGGGGCCTTCCATGAAGCTGGAGTGTTGGCTGGGTAAAACAGAAGAGGAAGTCTAACAAACTGTGTGATGTCACAGAGACAGTTTATTACCAACAAATCCCAGAGAGAAGAGGAGTGTAGCTTAAGGCCAATTGGGAAGAGTCTATAGCTGAGGATACAAATAGATGCCTATAAGCTCAGGTCTTTAATGGGTTCAGGTCCAAGTACCTGAACAATTTCTCTGCGAGGAGTTCTATTTCATGAGCTTAGAGAGAGTGGATAGGAATCTACGGGCTACAGTGAGACTGCAGCGTAACCCAGTTGTGTAGGGATGAATCTCGATCAGCCTCAGGAAGAGGAGACAGAAATCTGGAAAATGTCGAGGATGACTAAGCTTTGTTTCTTGAATGTGACAGCCCTGACTTCCAAATGGATACCGAAGCAACATAAAATTACAAGTATTCATGCCAGCAGGTTTTAAAAATTATTTATTCTTTATGTACATCATGACTTTAATTTCACCCCCCCCCACTTCTCCCATTCCCTGTCCACCACCCCCTCTCCTCCTCCCCACTCCTCCTACACTTCCCTTCAGAAAAGAGCAGGGCTCTCAGGGATATAAACTCAACATGGCATGCCAAGTTAGTGTAAATTTAGGCACCTCCCCTCATATCAAGGCTGGATGAGGCAACCCGGTAGGAGGAAAAGGGTCCCCAAAGCTGGCAAAAGAGTCAGGTCCCTACCCCACTGTTAGGAGTCATGACAAATGTTTTAATAATTTAGAAATATCTATGGTTTTAAAACAGAAATAGGTTTCCAGCAAGTGAATCCTCTTCTTACTTTGCTCTTTGTCCTTTTCTTAATTTACTAGTCTCCAAAATACTTAAGAAAATTTTGAGGCGGTAGATTTGGGAAGGCAGAATTCCAGGGTATTGTCAATATGCATTGTCTCCATTATACAGTTTGTTTTTAAAATGAAAATCACCATAAAGTAGGGGAAGTTTGCCCTAAATATGGAAATAATTTTGCACATGGACTAAAAAGACTTAAAACCAAGTAGTTGAAGGTTATAGGGTACACCTTAAAAAAACATCTAGGGATCCTTTCAGCATTTGAAATTTCAGAGTGTACAACCTGGAGAAAATAATGGAAGCTTTAGAAAGGGGCTTTTTTTTTTTTATTTGTCTAATTGTTGAATTAGAATGTTCAATTCTGTAAACCATTCTTCGTGATTCATAGCCAACCTAGATGAACATTCCCATAATGTCAAAAGGAAAATCGGGTTCATTTGGACAGTTGTGGCAGGACCCATGTGGGGGAATGTTTTAAAGTATTTAATAGGCCCACATGCCCAAGGACAACCACTACAGTGAACCCTGGTTGGGACAGTCTTCAGAGTCTGTGATCATGGAAATTCATGTTGCTGTGTTTCCTTTAAAACATGCGGCATTTAAAACCTAATGTGAGGTTTCAAAAAGCTTCAACAATGGGGCTTATGTCATCATGGATTATAAAAGAGGCTTTAAAAAAGGATACTTTTGAATTGTTCCCTTCCCAGATTTTATCCAGTTACTTGATATTCATGAATAGTTCATGTACATTCTTGCTTGTTTTTATTCTTTCTTGGCTAATTAAAAAGGCCCAGCAGATTGGGTTGTTCCATTAGAGTACATTGCTCCATTTTCCCCCCAAAGGACTTGAGTCTATTTTTAATTGGTCACTGAGGGCTAAGCTTCTTTGTTATATAAGGTTCCATCGAAGACTATAATTTTTGTAGTTGAAAGACAAAAATAACAAAAGTGCTGGGAGATATTTGCAGAGATGTCTGATTTCAGTGATGATGTTTATGTGCCTCTCAAGTAAAGCAGTAATACTGTTTTGCTTACTGGTATCTGTTGACTGATTAACTGTGGACTTTTAAAATTCAACTCCTTTAGCAATAGCATGCATCTCAATATTAGCTATGACCAAGTTTCCAGTGAATCTAATGTTCATAATTATTGCCTTCGATCTATATTGACTATTATTTTTCTAGTTTTTTTTCCCCTATATTGTTGCAAGTACAAAGACCTTCCCGTTTTTGGGCAACTATAAGAGTATTTACTATTATACTGTATCAGCATTTCAAGGTAAAAGTTAGAAAAGTAACCTAGAGTGTTGCTAAAAAAAAACATTTGTTGTAAGGTAAAAATGTGTGTGTGTATGTTTTGAGGGGATATGTTCAAGACAGGGTTTCTCTGTATAGCCTTGGCTGTCCTAGACTCACATTGTAGACCAGGTTGGCCTTGAACTCACAGAGATCTGCATGTCTCTGCCTCCCTGAGTGCTGGGATTACAGGAGTGTGCCACCACACTCCTGTAATCCACTGGCTATATGTGGTGGTTCGAAGTGCATGAACATTAGGAAATTATACTTAATTGATGAGTGTGATGAACGTATTACCAAGACTCATTTGAACAGAATACTGTAATTGCTGTGCTGTTACTGTCTTAGCCAGTGTTCTATTACTGTGAAGAGACACCATGACCACAGCAACTCTTATTAAAGAAAACATTTAATTGGGGCTTGCTTATAGTTACAGAGGTTTTAAATGTCCATTTTTCTTTTTTTGTCATAATGGGGAGCATGGCAGCATGCAGGCAGACGTGATGCTAAAGAAGTAGTTGAGGCTTCTACATCAGATCCACAGGCAGCAAGGAGAGAGAGAGAGAGACTAGACCTGGCTTGGGCTTTTGAAAGCTCAAAGTCTACCCCTAGTGACACTCTTCCACCTTCCTCCAACACGGCCACACCTCCTAATCCCTCTCAAATAGTGTCACTCCATTAAAATATGAGAGCCTATAGTTCTTATTCAAAGGACCAAAGTTATGAAGGCCTTCATTTGTTTGGTGCTGCTATAAAGCACCTGATAGGTAAATTTCTATGTTAATTTTCTTATTTAAATCGCACAACCCTCCATTAAGGTTTTTCTTTCAGTTCCATTATCTGCTAAAGAAAACCAGGGGTGTAGAAGTCAATTGTCCAAAGGCTGGTTCTTCTGCTACCTGAATCCTAAAGAAAGAGACACTTAGGGTTTCACTAATCAATGTTTCTTCTTGGGATATGCTGTCTAGATCCTTTTTCTTTTATTGAGGGGCTGAAGGAGAGGACTGTTGGGACTGACTAGTAAGACATGGCCCCTGTGTTCAAGGAGCTCCTGCTGGGAGGAGCACAGCGATGCCCACATGTAATAACAGTGCAGAAGGACGAGGAGAAGAATGCTCCGGGTGTGTGCATGATCTCTCTTTGGTTCCATATTAGCAGTTATTTTTCTTTTGTAGAACCCTGTTGTGGTCAAAGATCTCTGACTCAGTTTTTAAAGTATGGGCATAATAAAGCATCATTTTCATGGTGCAAAGGGAAGAACTGAAAGGCTGGTAGTCTTTCCGCATTAGAATTCTGGATGCCTTCATGTGATGACGGATCACTGATGAGCTTTGGCCAGTCAGCTTGTGGAAATTGCTGGTTATGGCCAACCTGTGTCTAATACAATTAATTTTAATACATGCTTTGGAGATTAGCCAGTGACATGGGCCAGAATTGTTATAAACCCATGTTGACTCATCAGCTTGCACATATATATATGTATATGTATATATATATATATATATATATATATATATATATATATATATTTCTACAAATTCGAGTGTGTTCTGTTATTTCTCTCAAAACATTGGCATTCTCTTTTAATAATCTTACATGTAGTTTGCTCCAAACACAAAGCCCCAAAGCTTAGGGTAATAAATTATTATGCAAACAGATATATAAAATGATCTTCCCTTTGGGATAGTCATTGTAACATGATGGTTAGCTGGTGATTATTTACCCTTCACAACTTGCCAAGGAGAAATACTGTCTTTATTCAGTCTGTAGCTAATCAAGATGTTAGAATAAGACCTAATATATTCCGAGAGTTTCGATTTTTTTTTTTTAAACTTGGTCCAAGACATCACTATTAAAGCATAAAAATGGTAGACAGAGAAATTTAAAGATAACAAAGGCAATATTAAAAACAAAAAGTAAATTAAAATTAAAGAAAAATTTGGAACCGAAGAGGCACACAACATTGAATTCTAAAGAAACAAAAACAAAACAGAACAAAAACAAAAACCAGAATGTGTATTGGTATGTCAGCTAAAATAGAAACCCTAGATTGTGGACTTTTACTATTACTGTGATGGACTTAATAATACATTCACTCCCCATGACCATGTCCTAATCCTAAAGGCTTAGATACTATCTTATAATTATCCTAGGTTATTTGTTTTGGTTTAAGATAAACACGAAGGTCCTGTGGGACATGAGTGCAGTATGCACAAAGGCCAGAACAGGGCACCAGATCTCTTGGCCTTGGAGTTCGTGGTGGCTGTGAACAACCTTGGGTACTGCAAGCTGTGCCTCTGGTCCTTGGGAAGAGCAGCAAGTGCTCTTAACTGCAGTGCTATCTCTGTAGAGCCCTGTCTTTCTTTTTGATTGAGTGAGACTATATGGTGGCTCTGGTAATCACTTGGATAGGATTTTAATCTGGTAAAATATATATGTAGGTGACAAGGGTTGCATAAGGGTGTGTGTGTGTGTGTTTTTATGTGTCTTTTACTGCAACATTTATTTGATGGAATGATGTTGACTTTTAAATTGGAAACAATTCTAGACTGACTTAGTGTTTTAAAGGATTAGGACTTATCAGAAAGTATCATGAGAGAATATAATGCCTTTACATATCTTTTACTGCCATGAGTAGGGGTTCCTGTGGGATTTCTAAAGAGCTGTGGTTTGTGGCTAGAAAAAGAGTGAGGCCTTATATACATAAGTCTCTCCCCACTCAATGTTTTAATTTATTCATTGACAATTTTATACAATATAGAGATAGTATTTTTCCCTTTTTCCAACATCCTCTCCCACCTTGCCACCCACCCAACTTTGTTTTTTTTTTCCTCTTTAAAAACAAAAACAAAAACAAAAAAAAAAAAAAACAAACCAAAACAACAACAAAAACTACTGAAGAACCTCTTGGAGTTTGGTTTGTGTTGGCCAGCCACTCCTAAGCACAAGGCCTGCCCTAGTATGTGGTTGATACACTCAGTGTCATTCCATCAAAGAAAATTACCTTTCCCTCTCCAACCAGCTATCAACTGCAAATAGCTTCTTGGAGAGGGCTGGGAATATATGTCTGTTTCCCCTCTCCTGTGCTGAGATTTTTTTTTTTTTGGCTTGAACATTTACAGCTCTTGTGTGTTCTGTAATAGTCTCTGAGTTTGTATGTGTACCTGTCTTGTTGTATCTGGAAAATGCTGTTTCTTTGAAGTCACCCACTACCTCTGTCTCTTAGAATTTTTTCTTCCCCTTTTCCCACATATATCCCTGAGCTTTGGTATATCCCTGAGCCTTGGGGGGGAGCAGTGTGATATAGACAGCCCACTTAGGGCTGAGTACTCCAAAGTCTCCCATTATCTGTGTGTTGTTAAGCTGTGGGTCTCTGTACTAATTTCTACTGCAAGGAAAAGCTTCTCTGATGAGGGTTGACTATATGCTAGGTCTTAAGGATAACTCATTGCTATTTTAACGTTTCGATTATCAGTATCTGCATGAAAAAGGAACATTGTCTCTGTATAGTCAATCTTCACAGCAGATGTTAGTTGTGCTGGAAATCCTGTCTATGAGCTGTTGAGAAGATCCAGTCAAACTTTGGAATGGGGGATTGCTTTCCCTTCTCACGTCCTCTTTCCTGTCTTTCTGTCTTCTCTCAGTTTTGTTAAAGCTGAGGTTGGATGAATACCTACTAAGAGATTCTACAAATGGCACTTCTCTGAAATCATTCATTCATTTTTTCTGAACTCTTCCTATATACAAGCATGGTGCCTTGTGTTGAAAGATAAATATGGTGGCCAAGAAATGGTATTACTAGACAAAAGACACAACGCCTACTTGGAAGAAACTGCTTGATGCTTCCGTCTCTTTGCTTTAACTACAAACTCTGTGTGTTATGTATTCTGTCTTTTAAACACTCCAGTGTGCCACTATCGCTTGTCTTTTGCGATGTTTACTATCAATCCCTGAGAGACTGTGCATCTTCAACACCGCGTGCATAGTATTTTTTCTCCACCTTTTACCATAGGGGCTAGAATTGAACGTGGAAGCAACATTCACTTGGTGGAATAATGTTGACTTTTAAATTGGAAACAATTCCAGACTGACTGTTTAAGGGATTAGGACTTATCAGAAAGTATCATGAGAGAATATAATGGCTTTAAATGTGAGAGAGTATTATTTATTTGGACTATTGAAATTTCATGGTACCTAAGACATGTATGGAAGAGTAAGGTTCCAAAGCTACAGTGTTATTTTTTATGAAGGAAGTTATAGTTTGTAAGTCCCAGGGCCTTGGATTTTCCAGCTTCAGCATTTGGAGAATGACTGTATATCTCGCTGAATTCCCCTTCTGCTTGTGGAGATCAGATAGAGCTAGGAGAAAGCAAAGGTGCCAAGAACAAGGCGTGCAGATTTGGAGGGGATACTGGAACCTCTGTATACTTGGCCTATCAAGTAAGGCCAGCTGCTCATTTGTCTCCTGTCCAGGTTTGGAATCCACCCAGTTGCAGGCCGAATGCCTGGTCAGCTTAATGTACTCCTGGCTGAGGCGGGAGTGCCCTATGATATTGTGCTGGAGATGGATGAGATCAACAGCGATTTCCCAGGTAGGTGACAGAGAAGATGGCACACTTTAAATACCCTTTAAATATTGTGCACAAAGTGGAACTATCTTTGTAATATGGTTGTGGCATTAGCGAAGACTGACAAGGTTGGTAGAGTGATGCGAATATAGTAGATACGCGGCCACAGATAGATGAGTGAGCCGCAGCAGATTTGTCAAAAGTGGAGTTAAATTTTATTCTTCTGTGAGAACCGAGTGGTGCTGAGTGGGCGACAGTGTGGAGGTGAGTCTGATCCCTGGTCAGATCTGGCTTTTGAATCCAGGTCTCCACTCTCAGTAGTTTGTAGACTGGAACTACATGCCCAGCACAGACGCCTCGTTTATAAACTGCTTCTGGGGATGAGTTCTTGGTGTCTGCAGGTTCATTGCTTTCCCCTGTACCAAGTTATGATCCGTGAAGTAGCTCGTGTGTTCTTCCTGTCCGTCTCTTCCCCTTCCTCCCTCCCTTCTCCTCTCCCTCCCTTCCTCCCGCCCCGACTTCATTTATAAGAACTAGGACTTCATAAGATAAGGTGCTATACTTTATAGCTGTCATCATGTAGATGTGGAGTGGTAATGACATTTGGCCCAAGATCATGTTTGTTAAAATTAGACCCATTCTCTCTGGCAAATCTCCACTGTAAACTTGAAAAAAAAAAAAAAACAAAAAAACCACTGTTTATTAGAAAAAAGGCAACAACAATATTGTGTGTATGTCTAGCTGCACATGGCATTTTTGGCAACATCCTTAGGTTATTTAAATTATAGTTCTCAAAGAGGGAATTTAGCCCATTTTAATTTTATGCTCCTTTTTAAATTTAACTGTTGTTAAATTATGTGTAAAACCAGCCAGTTCCAGGAATTATGGACACAGCTTTAACACGGTACAGGCTTTTAGACTTAGCTTTTTGACATTAGATCGCATCTTAATTGGTCATTTTAAGAGTTGAAAATGGATTCAGATCTTATAAAATCATGTGAATAGCAAGATAATTTGGGGACAATAAAAGAAATACAGAGTCAGATCAGACAGGTCCCCCAGGAGGGTAAGCATCATGAAGCAGGCTTTAGTCAGGATGGTAAAGTTCTATGCACGCCCCACTTCAAGCTCTGTGACATTTTCTGGTAAAGTTGTATGTGGTATCTGGCACAGATTAGCCTCTTATAAGAATTTGGTATGTTTTTGTTAATAAATCACTATAATTTGCCTAAAAAGAAGTGTGAGCAAACCATTGTGTTATATACTTTTTTCCCTTCCTCCCTCTGTTTTCAATATAGATACTGACTTGGTTCTTGTCATTGGAGCTAATGACACTGTGAATTCAGCGGCTCAAGAAGATCCCAACTCTATTATTGCAGGCATGCCAGTCCTTGAGGTCTGGAAGTCCAAACAGGTACATTTCAAACCTACCATTCATGCTCATCATCTAAGGTCACTTGAAACACACACACACACACACACACACATACACACAGAGAGAGACACACACAGAGAGAGACACACACACACAGACACAGAGAGAGATAGACACACAGAGAGAACTCTTTTTGGTTACTTAGTAAGAGTTGGTGATGATTTTTAGGAGGCTCAGGAGTGCAAACATAGCTTAGGGTTGGACCCCCATGCCCAGCTTCCTTCTATTCTCTGCTCACCATAGAGTCTGAGTGAATACCACATTGTGAGTGGAGCCATGTGAGATTATGTGGATGGATTAACAAAATCTAACCACAGCTGAAAAAAAAAATGGCTGAAAGCAATTGGAATTTGTCTGGCCAAATTCCAAACCGAGTCCAGTGAAGCAGATGGCTTCCCTCTGGGACAGTGAGTCAGTATCATTGCCTTCATGTACAAAGGCGAGCACATTTTTTCTGATTTATTTTTTATGGGGTATTTGTATATTGTTATGGACTGTCTAACAGAGAGGCAATTTAAAAATCCAAACAGTAACATGGCACAGGAAAGGAAACTTTGCTCATGCATATGGCTCCTATGTAAAGCTAACTGCTAGATTTTAGAGTATTCAAAGGTTCCTAGATTCTCCTCTGATCACGAAGAGGGGCAATTCTTTGCTGTTCCTGACTATGTACATACTGTAAAACTTATAGCAGTATTGGGCTGGAGGGATGCTTGCCAGTTGAAAATGCACACTGATCTTGCAGAGGACCACAGTTCAGATCCCAGCACCACCACTGCGAGGCTCACCTGTAACTTCAGCACCCAGAGACCCAACACCTTCCAGACAACAAAATGGTCATATGTACACATAACACCCATGCACATAATTAAAATAAAATAAAACACGAAAAGGGATTATAGTAACATAATGTACATTCCTGTTCATTTTGTTTAACATGAGTTTAAAATGAATTTAAAATGTACTGTTTGAAATGAGTGAGCAGATGCAAAATGTCCTTGCTCATGTATATATCATACTGGCTATTATCATACTGGTAATCACTATTTGAAAGTCTTCGGAGTCCTGTTATTGTACTAATGTCATATAAATGCGTGGACACATTCCCAATGCTATCATTTTTTAATAGATCATATGTTCTAGAAGACCATACAGGCTTTTAATTTCTTTGGAACCAACTTGAAATTTTCAGGATAACAAAATCTGTAACTAATGTCAGTATGTGTATCTATGTAACTTCATTGTTTCTAGGTCAACCAACCTCCATCATTGTGCCTGGTCGATACATTCTGTTAGTGTTTAGCTCCATCCTTGAGAGAAGCTACTTTGTTTTTTGACATGTCTTTGTCCTAGAACGTTCTGCTTTAGTTTACTCTGAAGTGATAGACAGGATCATACCATTTCCTCACACTCAGTTATATTTATGTTAGAATTTGCAAATGTGAGCATATGCACAAAGTGTGTTTTCTTTAGCTTATTCATAGAAAAGTGTATAAGCTCACAGTATTATCTTTTTGATTAGAAAGCGTTACTCACAGACTTTGTAGAGATGAGTGGGACGATAAAAAAAATCCCTGTGATTTTATCACTTAAAGATAAACTGTTAGCATGAACTTCCCTGTAATAGGCATAAGAGTATAATTAAAAATGAACATTAATGTAATATAAACATACATTTAAAAATACTCCATGTGTATTTTAAAAATCTCTGTACTAAATAATTGATGGTGGGAAGGGGCCTTGCTCACTCTTGGGGAAGAAATCCCGTGTGCTCTTGTGTAGTTGGGTTCTAAGGGCAATGTCCTGTGTACTGTACAAAGCTGAAGCCGTTTAGCTTTTGCCACCACAAATGGATAAAGTCAGAGGAGACAGACATGTTTAACCTGATCTAAGTATTGAATAATAGCCACATGTCTTGAGGTATCACCTGTACCCTATAACTGTGCATTTATATGTTCATATATCATATCAATAAATAAAAGTAAAAAAGTGAAGTACAAATTAAAACAACATCAAAACCAGGAAAAGGCAATGCTTTAGCTCAATAGGTCCTGTTGAATATAATTTTTTCTATCTCGGGTTTTTAGGTTATTGTCATGAAGAGGTCCCTGGGTGTTGGCTATGCTGCAGTGGACAATCCAATCTTCTACAAACCTAACACAGCCATGCTTCTGGGTGATGCCAAGAAGACATGTGATGCTCTGCAGGCCAAAGTTCGAGAATCCTATCAGAAGTGATGTTAGAGATCAAGCTGGAGGAACAGAGATCAAGTTGCAGGAACAGAGAAATAAGGCATGAGTAGATGAGCAAAGCTCTCAAGGCCCAAAAGAAGCCTAGCAAAGCAACAGAGATATTCAAGACCAGAAACCCTTGATTCTCAGAAAACATTTGAAAATTTCATCTACCTATTTATAGTTGCCGTTGCCAAATAGCAGAAGTATTTTGTAAGCTGTGAAGAACAGCATCATTTTAGATATAATCCTATTGGATTTTTAAAATTTTCTTTTGGCAGCTGGAAATAAGTTGAGGAGTTGAATGTTCACGATTTCAGGATCTGAAAAGTATTACACAGTATGAACATCGCAGGCACCTGCATTTAGTTTTTTTTTTTTTTTCTTCTTCTTCTTCTTTCTCTTCTTCTTCACCAAATGTGACTAATTTGCAGCTTTTTATCAACTCCTGCCTGTCCTCTTGCATTGTAGCCATAGCTTGGATTGACCATACCAAATCTGTTTCAGGTTAGCAGGCTTTACTTTAGATTCTAGATTTCAAAGATATATTTTTTCACTTCTATTTTAATATGTAAAAAACTAGATAGCCTTTCAGAGACGCTGGGAACTATCTGCTTGATAGGGTCAGTAAAACATAACTTAAAAATAATTAGTTGTATTTTTGAAAGCCTTCTTGCCAATTGGAGGTCTCTTTAATTTCGGTGATTAAGTGCTCTTGAGTGTGCTGTATCAAGTGCTGTATTAAGTGCTCTTGAGTGGATTGCAACCATTTGAGGAATAAATGAGTTCATCATGTTTTCAAAGTGGTGTAGACTTGTCTCAGATGACAGAGCTAAACTCATTAACATTGAGGAAGACTACTTTTTACTCAATCTCTCTTCACTGTTTAGAAGACTGTATTGTTTTTCAAAACTACAGTGATTTTTGAGGTCAAATGTAATTTGATGATACTCAAAAGTCGTATCAGTACTTTCAGTCATATCGGTAAGGACCAGTGGGGAAAAAAAATCCTTTATAGAAGTCTAGATTTTCTTTGTGACTTTACCTTTATTTCAAAAGCTCTTAAGTAGAGAGGAATGTAGTACATTATAAGGATTCTGTCTCTCTATGCACTCAACTTGGTGCCAGGCCTCTCAAAAACAGTTATTAACCCACAAGGCCTGGGGAGATGGCTTAATTGGTTTAGTGCAGAAAAACTGACACAAAACTATTTCTAAATCTCAAGACTACTGGTAAAAACTTTGCTTCTCTTTACCAAGTTTATAATGCACAAGATCTGTTGCTTTGATGAACAAGTTCTGTTTTGTTGTGCCTGAAACAAAGGATGGAGAGGAAGGAGGGAGGAGGGGATAGAAGAAGGAGGAAGAGGACAGAGGGGGAGGAGGGAAGGAGGAGATAGTAGAGGAGCAAAGATTCCTTTTAAATGTCTAATAAATAAATGCAATTTACTGATGGACCTGAAGTCACTAGCAATGTCAAGGTTGGAGTTTATCGTAAAAGTTCTGTCAGGAGAAATTAACCAGTATCTTTAGAAAAGTAGGTCCAAAATCTAATTGAAATCTAAAAATAGTTGAGGGGGATTTTGCCTTTTTCTCCAGATGCCTTTCTGTGGTGTCTGGAGACATTTTTGTTTATCAGAACTGGCAGATCTTGCTGGCACACAATGGGTAAAAGGTCAGGGATGCTGCTGAATTATCCTCCTACATGCACAGGACCAGTCCCCACACTGTGCATCACACAGTACGATCTATCCCCAAATGTCAATAATGCCAAGGCTGAGAAGCCTCCGTCTTCTCTAATTTGTTATCTTTCTCGGTAGTTTAAATACTAATAATAGTATCTAAAGCATGGCTATTTTAGTTTATGGCACATAGTATTTATATGAGGGAAAAAAAGGTATTTGTAAGTGGAAGGCTAAGCCTTTTGTTTTTCCAAAGCTGGGGTAAATGAGGAACTGTAACTCAGCAGAGAGTACTTGGTTTTCACCTGAATCTATCGTGGTTAGTGCGCCTCTGTTTTCCCTGAGTGGGAGACACAAGATATTTAAAAGATTCATTTAAAAGATTTTCAAGCATTTAATTCTTTAAGTTAATCCTCCAAAAGGGGTAGTGGCTCTTGCCTGCAGTGTTAGCACTGGGGAGGTAGAGGCATGAGGAGCAGGGGATGGAGGCCAGATTGGGCCATCTAGCAAGTTTGAAATCAGCCCAGACTACATAAGACTGTATCTCAAAACCCAAACCAAAGCAACTCCCCAATAAGAACAAAAATATTTTCAAAAGTTTGATGATCTTGGATTATTATTTGTGACAAGATCTAAAAACCACAAAAATGTTTTATTTTAAATAAAAAATGGAGACTTTTTATAAAATATTTCATTTCTTTGTTTCTGATAAGTCATATAACTGATAGATATGAGTCATTCCATGTCATTCTTCTATATCTTTTTATAGTGAACTCTTTAGATCTGTTTTGTGAACTTTAATTAAATACTTAGGAATGAACACTTTATAAAGAACAAAAGTTAGTTGGCTCAATACTGGTGTCCAGAAAGCTGGAACAATTTGCCCTGACCTCTAATGGCAGAGAAATACAATGACTGGCCTTAGGCAGAGCCCAAATGGGAGGTAGAAAGCTAGCAAAAGGGGAGAAGTCAGGTTTATACTTTTTTGTTGTTGTTTGACACAGCGTTTCTCTGGGTAGCCCTGGTTGTCCTGGACTCACTTTGTGGACCAGGCTGTCCTTGAACTCACGGAGATCCGCCTGCCTCTGCCTTCCAAGTGCTGGGATTACAGGTGCGCACCACTGTGCCCAGCAGGTTCATACTTTTATAAATTCTTGAGTAAATGAATCTAACCTTCGGAGACTTGATGTACTTCCTGACGCAGCGGCAATCCGTTCCCCAGAATGGACTTCATTACCTTTACTGGGTATCCAACCTAAAAGGCTCGGTAGACTGTGCAATGGAACCTCTGGGAGATAACTCACAGTCAAGCCACAGTGACAGCGGTATATGTGTGTGCGTGTGTGTGCGCGCGCGTGCGTGTGCGTGCGTGTGTGTGCGCGTGTGTGTGCGTGCGCGCGCGTGCGTGTGTGCGTGCGTGCGTGTGTGTGTGTGTGTGTGTGTGTGTGCACGCGTGTGCGTGTGTGTGTGTGCGCGTGTACATGTCCCGATAGTGTATTGCCCACTGTGTCCACAGTTGTTCTGTTCTCCAAATAACTGAAATGCTACCAGTAATTGTTTGTCTTATTGACCATCTTTGATTTTCTCCCATCTGTTTTCATTTGGGAGTTTGTTTTTAAGTTGCTCATCCAAGTAAAAATTGCACAAGCCTTTACACACACACACACGCTTGTGTCTCTGCACATCTGGGCCGTTCCTGAGTATAGATGTTCTTTCTCACTCCACAGGCTGAGGTAGAGAGGGCAGGCAGCTCTAGGTCGTTTGTGCAGCAGGTGTCAGTGTCCCACCGAGCCTTGGAGTATCAGCAAGCGTTTGGTGACCAGTAGAAGATGTCTTTGTTTTCTTATTCCACTCGTCATGACCCTACGCTTTATATTTCAGTGTGCTCTCTCACCCAGCACAATGTGGGATATATTATGCATCACTCAGCTTCAGGGTTTTGTTCAATTTCTCTGATCCCAGAGTTTTATTCTGTAATTAATAATTCATAACTCATATGTTCATCTGACTTAGAGGCAAACTTTGTAGTTCCCCAAGGCATAAGGTGTGTGAACTGAAGAATTTTAATGTTGGAGAGATGAATAGTTCTTTAGTATGGCTAAGGAGAGTAGTTCAAACACATAGTTTATAGCTCCTGCAAGCTTTTGAGTGCTTTGCCAGGAAGTGTTGGGTCAGAATATAAGAAATGGTCAGAAACACATATAGCCCCTCCACACACAGTAGTCCCAAACCAAAGTCCTTCACTCTGGTAGTAGAAGCTTGCACAGTCTAGCTGCTCGTTGGATTCTCAAAAGAAGAGTCACAAGACTTTCTTAGGCAAAGCTTTTTAAAAATATTGGATCAACATAGCAGCAAAATGGTCTCAAACGAATGTCAAAGCTCTTGTTCTTAAACTTTATCTCTTAGAAATCATGTCTTGAGCCAAAGACTCATTTTTCCTATGTATTTAAACAAGTTTGGATATAGTGATGTATGAGACAGTAATTGAAATAGCTAATATTTGAAGGTTTTAAACATAAGGTGGTTGAAGAAAATAGATCTGAGAGGTATTAAATAAGATGATTATGATAGAGGTAGAAAAATAAGCATGGTGTAATAGTCAAGGGGTTCAGCCTGGTCCTGAAAGCCTAAGGGATTTCCTGGGAAGCCTCAGGGTCTTTAGTGTGAATGAAAGGCTGAGGAGCCAGGTTCTGAAGCAAAGGGTGGCAGGGGCAGAGACAGACTCGTATGTCTTCTACATAATGAGTCACTTTTGGCCATGTTTTCATGTCCAGAATGCTACCTCTCAATAAAGCAAGCACCAGAACATTTATATCTAAGACCATGTGAGGGAGAAAAAGGCTTTTAGTTAGCTGTAATTGTAATTCGATGTAGCCTAACGTCCCCTGAGAGGGCAGCCTCACTTGAGGGATTGCCTGGGCTAGACTGGCCTGTGAGCATGGCTCTGGGAGATTGTCTCTTTAACAGATGAAGGAGAGCACTGCAGTCTAGGCGGCACCATCCGTAGGCAGGTGGTTCTGGGTTGTAAGAACACCAAGTGCAATGGCTGAGCCTCGCCCCGGGAGAACCACCTTCCTGGTCGCAGTGTCTCTTCTGCCAGGTAAGTAAATAAACTGCACGAGCCTGTGAGCAGGCTTGAGAGCCAGCCAGCTCATCCAGGCTACCGTCACTGTACAGCAGTAGCTGCTTTCTCCCCTCACAACTGAACTTAATTCCTCTTTTGAGTCACGAATTTTCCCTAAAGACAGAAATTTGACTTTAAGTCAGGGTTTTGGCCTAACTTAATAACATTAGCTGATTTCCAGAGCACTTACAGTGTTTCTGTGACTTGCGGAAGGTTATTGGTATGGAGTCATCTGTGGTCTCATCCATTCTTTGGTCAAGATACAACAATTACTTTACAGCTTACAAAAAACAAAACAAAACAAAAAACAAAATAACAAACTTTTAAAGGCATAGTAATGAGTGCTTTTAATCCAGCACTTGGGAGGCAGAAGCAGAGAAATCTCTGTGGGTTCAAGGCCAACCTGGTCTATGTAGCGAGTTTCAGGACAGCCAGAGCTGCATACATAGTGAGATCCTGTTTGGAAAAACAAACAAACAAACACAAAGCAAACTCCAATAAAACAAAAAACTTTTTTCTTATTATTTTCAACGTGTGTGTGTGTGTGTGTGTGTGCGCGCGTGTGCGTGTATGTCATAACAACTTACAGGAGGTGCTTCTCTTGATAGGCTGGAACTCAAGATGTCAGGCTTGGTAGCATGTGCCTTCAGTCACTGATCCATCACACCTCCCCCAGCGGCTGCCATTTTGCCCTATACACAAAAAACCTGAACCTTGAGAATGCTTCCCTTTTAAGAGCAGAACGTCCAGCTTTCTGGGTTTCTGATTGCATGATCCACCCTATGACACCTATGCCTTGGCTTGACCTGTAAGGTTTCCTGAATCATCTACTCCGTACTCCAGCCCAGCCCAGCTTTTTGCTAAAAATTTTTTGCCCCTAAGCCCACAAACTCAGATGTGTCAAAATATGGCCTTCTTTTCACACAAATGAACTTAATTCATGACTTTTGAATCATGAATTTTCCATAAAGATAGGTTTTTTTTTTTTTTTGTTTGTTTTCCTTGGCCATGTCTTTCTTCTGGGGACACATTGGAAGCAAGTGGCATGGAAAAGCCAGTGACTTACTGTCCCTGTTAGGGTGGAGTGAGTCCAATTTGAGATGTATTTTGCCCCTTTTCCCCTCTATTCTTCTTTGGTTTAAATAAAGGAATTATATCATGTTGAAATCAGTTTGGCTTGGAGTGGAGGAACCACACAAGGCAGAGGGTATGATAAGCTCAAAACAGTCTGAAAATTTTTTTTCTATTACTTCAATTTATATTTGGGGTGAAAAATTTAATGGCCTTCATATGAGACTGTTACTAGTGCTATTCCCACAAGAAAATAATAGGCATTCTATTTAGGTAATTTGGCCTGAAGTTCATCCAAATGTTTTAAGCAGAGAAATTTTAAGGAAGACCTATTTAAGTCATCTGCTGAGATGAGCAAAATTGCTTCAGAAATCTGTATTTTAGGAAATTTAGTGAGACAGTGAACTGGTTTTGGAAGGATTTTTCCTTTGTCCTATGAGGATTAAAAAGTGCCCTATCATCTAATTTCAAGTCATTTATCAGCAATGCTTTGGTATTACATCTACAGCCAAAATTTGAGAAGTATCATTAATTTGTAGTTGGAGCACACAGGAAACAAAGACAGAAAGGTCAAAACACAACTCTACTGATAATTATTCTTGTTTTAAGAACACAAGTTAGCATTTCTAGGCCATCCAACTTTTCTGTACTGATGTATTACTCATGAAATAGTTTTTAATGAGAAGTTCAATTTTCACTGGCGAAACTAGAGCAAAATATACCGCAAGCTTCCTGTAGTTACTCTGGATGATAGAAGAGCAAAAACCATATTTTCCCCTTAAATGATAAGTGCTTGGTCATTCCTGTAAATGTCGTGGCTCCAATATTATGCATAAGCGTTTTTTTTTTTTTTTTGCTCCTCTGCAATAATATCGCTTCCCCATCCATAAATGGAGTTAAGTAATATGAAACAAAGATAAACATGTTTAAATGGTCATGATTTGATCTTTTTATACCACATGACTATGGCATTAGAACAGACTAAGGAGGATGGTCAGTGTTTTGCATGGGCTTGAACCAGTAGAGTGAGGGGTCTTGTCACTGAACCCAGGTTGGGAGAGAGAGGTGGCCATTGCTAAGCATAAAGGACCTTTCATTTTCCGTGAGATAGGGAGGAGGAAAATAAGAAACCAGGGGAGCACCTGTGAGAGAGAATGTATCACAGTTCTTCTAGATTAAAAATGAGGATATGGATATGAATGTCACAGGGACCTTTGATGTATCATTTTTGGAAGGAATGTAGTGAGCTGCAACAGACTAGAGGCTGGGGCCAGGGGTACAGCTTGGTTTGTAGAATGCTTTTCCAGCATGGATGAAAAGAGTGCTGAGTAAGACCACTGATGTCTTCTCTATCCGGTAGCGTGCGTAGCACACCCAGCACTATGCAATTGAGACAGCAAGGAAAGGGATTCTCGGTCAGTTTGTGATTGATCTTTGATGTCCTGCAACCAAAATGTGTGGTGCGTTCAGCATTAGGGTCTTACCATGTAGTTAATGGTGCCTGAGAGCCATGGCAATAGTGATGTTTTGGGACCTCTTTGAACAGTAACACAAAGGGAGGGATCCCATGTCTGGCAATTAGATTTTCATAAATACCATGTTTCTGGGAGCAGTATTGCCCATCCATGCACAGTACCATGATCAAATGTATGTGTGTGTACATGTGAGTGCAGATGTTCTGAGTTCAGAACAAAGCATTAGACTCCTAGCAGCGGAATCCCACCTGGTTGTGAGCCATCTGAGACAGTGCTGGGACCCAAATTCAGGCTGCAAGAACAAGAACTGTATTCATAACTGCTGAGCCTTCTTTCCAGCCCCAAGACTTCATATTTCAAAATTGGTTTATAAGCGAGGAGATATCTACAAGGCTTCTTAACTTCTATTTATTTGTTTGTTTTAGTGTGTGTGCATGCTTGTGTATACCACAGTGCATGTGTGAATGACAGAGGATGACCCATGAGACTTGGCTCTTTCCTTAACACAGTTTCAAGGGATCCATCTCAGGCTGTCAAGCTTGGTGGCCAGGGCCTTTACCTGCAGAGGTGTCTTGTAGGTCCTCATCTGTTGACTTTGACATTGACTACATTCCCATTTTTAAAACTGTTTTCAGGCAAAAAACAATCCCTCTAAATCTGTTTTTTACCCAGCCTTTGTCAGAGTGAAGGAAGAACATCATGTTCTCTGCCTTACGGACTGCTCAATTTACCGAGAAAACACTGAGTCGATTGAAACCAGGCACCAGCAATTCAGTTGTACCAGCTTGTGTGTCTTCTGGGGTCTTGTTTGCCTGCTAGCTTTGAACTCAGAAGATCAGCCTATTAGGCAATAAGCAGCCTCGTTTCTGATTGCCAGTGGGTCTGGTTATGTAGTTTGGGGTCAGTTTAGTCAGAATTTCCTTCCTCATTCAATTTTAGCTCAGTTCCAGCAGAAGTTGTATGAGATGGGGAGCATGAGGTGAAACGGTGACCATTTTGTCATGAAGGGTTGCTCAAGTCCCAGGCGTACCTACAGCTCTGTGTGCAGTGTGGCCAGCCTTGAGCCTTGTGGGTTGCCTGGCGTAGCACCTGGGGCCATGGCTTCCCAAGCTCCTGCTGAGTGTCTTTGCTTAGCTTTTCCCCCTCGTGACAAAGGTGACGTGTGCTGGGACTGCAAGTCCCCTCTGTATCTGTACCAGGAAGGGTTTCGATTCATCCTTGCTTCTCTTGATTAACGACCAGCTGACCATCCTGCCCCATGGTAGCCCTTCAGAGCGACCACAAAACAGTTGAGAACTTTTCGTAGACACCAACACTCACAGTTGTGTGAAGTCTCATTCTTATTATCCTCATTCCTGTTACTTACAGTTCTTGGATTGAAACTTATTTTGATACAGTTCCCTTATAACAGATTAACAGTGGGAAATTCACCTAATTAAAACATCTCATTTAATAATTTCAACCACTTCTAACAAAGTAGTCGGATCTTTTTCAAAAGAATAATTCAACTTCATGGACACTTTTTTATATTTTTATTTTTTAACTATAGTTTATTCACTTTGTATCCCCCCTGTACCTCCCTCATTCCATCCCCTCCCAATCTCACCCTCACTCTTCTCCACCTGTGACCCTCTCCCTGTCCATTGATAAGGGAGGTCCTCCTCTCCTTTCCTCTGATCCTAGTCTATCAGGTCTTATCAGGAGTGGCTGCATTGTCTTCTTGTGGCCTGGTAAGGCTGCTCCCCCCTCAGGGGGAGGTGATCAAAGAGCCTGCCACTGAGTTCATGTCAGAGGTAGTCCCTGTTCAGGGTCATTTTGATTTGCATTTCCCTGATGGCTAATATCGTTGAGCATTTCTTTAAGTGTTTTTCTGCCATTCGATATTCCTCTGTCGAGAATTCTCTGTTTAGCTCTGTTTAGCATTTTTAATTAAAAAATGTTCCCCATTTTTTAATTGGATTACTTGATTTGTTGCTTTTCATCTTCTTTAGTTCTTTATATATACTGGATATTAGCCCTCTGTCAGATAAAGGGTTGGTGAAGATTCTTTCCCAATCTGTAGGCATTTTGTTTTGAGGACGGTGTCCTTTGCTTTACAGAAGCTTTTCAGTTTCATGAGTCCCATTTATTGATTGTTGCTCTTAGAGCCTGTGCTGTTGGTGTTCTGTTCAGGAAGTTGTCTCCTGTACCAATGAGTTCTAGAGTATTCCCCACTTTTTCTTCTAACCGATTTAATGTGTCTGGTTTTATGTTGAGGTCTTTGATCTACTTGGACTTTAGTTTGTGCAGGGTAATAAGTATGGATCTATTTGCATTTTCTACATGTAGACATTCAGTTAGACCAGCACCATTTGTTGAAGATGCTATCTTTCTTCCATTGTATGGTTTTGGCATATTTGTAAAAAACTGGGTGTCCATAAATGTGTGGGTTTATTTCTGGGTCTTCTATTCGGTTCCATTGATCCACCATTCTGTTTCTATGCCAGTACCATGCAGTTTTTATTACTGTTGCTCTATAGTACAGCTTGAGATCAGGGATGGAGATACCTCCAGAAGATCTTTTATTGTAGAGAATTGTTTTAGCAATTCTGGGTTTCTTGTTATTCCATATGAAGTTGAGAATTGTTCTTCCAAGTTCTGTAAAGAATTGTGTTGGTAATTTGATGGGAATTGCATTGAATCCTCCACGGACACTTTAACACAGCATTTTTTTTCTCTCTCTGGCAGAGCACAGGAGTACACATTCATAGATACAAGGAAAGGATTCTAAATGTTTTTAATGACATTTTTGTGACAGTTCATGTATATATCTTAAGAATGCTTCTTTTCATAAATGGTCAATTCAACATTTTTTTGCATGTTGTATTTTTTATATCTTTAAATTTTTTTCTTTTTTAAATTCTTTATTAATTACACTTTATTCACTTTGTATCCCCCCTGTGGTTCCCTCCCTCCTCCCATCCCAATCCCTCCCTTCCTCTACCCTCTGCATGCATGCCCCTCCCCAAGTCCACCGATAGGGGAGGTCTTCTTTTCCTTCCTTCTGATCCTAGTCAATTAGGTCTCATCAGGAGTGGCTGCATTGTCTTCTTCTGTGGCCTGGTAACTCCACAAAGAGAGCAACAGAACCAAAAAATCTGAGCACAGGGGTCTTTCCTGAGACTGATTCTCCAACCAAGGACCATGCATGGAGATAACCTAAGACCCCTGCACAGATGTAGCCCATGGCAGTTCAGTATCCAAGTGGATTTCATAGTAATGGGAACAGGGACTGTCTCTGACATGAACTGATTGGCCTGCTCTTTAATTACCTCCCACTGAAGGGGAAGCAGCATTACCAGGCCACAGAGGAAGACAATGCAGCATTACCAGGCCACAGAGGAAGACAATGCAGCCAATTCACCATTTTTGAATGGCCTTGAATATATACCTTAAGTTGGCCCATGAGACATAGGCATGTGACATGCAAAAAGAGACTTCATTAGTCTTTGTATATTGAGACTAGGTCTTTATGAAAGTCCCTTCTTGGGAACAAATTGATGTTATGTTATGTTATGCTATATTATTTTATGTTGTCATGTCATGTGTTGTATTTGTTATGCTTGTTGAGGCTTTAGAGCTTGGTCTTGATTTTGGGCATATCTGCTGAAAGCAGCTCCACAAGGCCACTGCACACAGAGCAGGGTTACCCTGGGAAGAGCCTGTCAGAGTTCCTGACAAACTATGTTTAGAGGAATTTGTTATAAAGCAGTGAAGAACAAGCTATGGCTTGTGTATCTTTTTTTTATTTTTAATATGTATTTTATTATAGTTTTTTAAAAAAATTGTTATAGACAGTCTGGAAACACAAGCAGTATCAATCTTTTTTGTCTTTCTGTCTTGTTATTTGAATTATTTTACTTGTGTTAGCTTAATTTTTAGATTCGAGTCCTTTTCCTTTTACAGAATTCCTCTGAAAAGCTACATTTGGAGCTGGTGACATTGTAAATGTGCTTGCTACAGTTTTATTTGTAGAAACCAAGTAAAGATGGAAGGAAAAGTCTGACTCCTGGAAATTGCATTCTGCCTAATATGCATGCTGTGGCACACCCCCCATTAATATTTTTAAAAACCTGGTATTTCGATATGTGATTGCTTTGGGAGTATATAAAAACTTTTTTTAAATCTAGCCATCCATTCTCTTGTCTGTCAGACTTCTGCCAGTTCTACTTGTATCTGGATGGGACCATTGTATTTTATTTCACCATATTGCCCAGCTAATCTCAAACCTTAAATTACTGCAGTATGATATTTCTTTTTTTTTTTTTTTTCTTTGTGATCTGGAGTGAAGAAGATTGCTAGAAAAACCAAGTATCCTATATGCATGCATACTTTTGCAAATGTCCTGTTTGGCCTTCTCTGGAATCATGTAACCACAGGTAAAATGGGCCAAAATCATTGTTTATGCGAAGTATGTGCCCTCTGCCTACAGGTTGTGCTCTTTCCCTGCACTCAGGCTTGTATATCTTAACAATAAATTCAATTCTTCAAAACAAAAAATATAACAAAACAACAAAAAACTCCAACAAAACTGTCCACTACTTTAGTTGTGACAATTCTTCTTTCTATTTAATTTTTAAAATTTCTTCCTATTGCATCCATTTCCATCTTCCCATGGAAGAATAGATGACTGATCTGTGGGCAGGGTGGGTTGGGAGATGCTGGGCAAGCCCTGCTTACCACAGATTTTTTTTTTTTTTTTTACAGCCTGTACGACTTGAAAATGTCCACATTATACAAACACAACATTTTCCTCTCTGCCTAAGAATATCTAGGTTAAAGAATGAATATGCAAATATACTTGGACACAGAACACTATTCTCTGTCAGCTGTAATTGGGCCACAATTAGTTGGTCATTTAAAATTTCCAGGAAACAACTGAGAACAGCCACCTACCCAGGACCCCATTGATAAGAAGCATTGTCTTTTTTTATTTCTCCTTGCCAGGCTCTTCTTCTTCTTCTTCTTCTTCTTCTTCTTCTTCTTCTTCTTCTTCTTCTTCTTCTTTAATACAGTTATTTTTAAACTTTTCTTTAATTTTAATAACAGCATGTAAGGGAGACAGAGAGACAGAGACACAGAGAAAAAGAAACAGAGACGGAGACAGAGGGTAGGCAGGATTGGTACATTGCTTGCCTGGGCAGATGCTGAGCTTTTGTACTCAGGCCTCCTTCAGCTTCCCAAGTAGCTAGAACTACATGAATGCTTCACTGCGCTTGGCTTTTTTGGCCTGTTGACTCATTAATATTTCCTTATAGGAATGGCCCCTGACCTTCATTATTCCTGAGTCAAATTCTTTATAGATGCTCATAATACCAAATATCCCACCATCTTGTATGTATTTATCTGTGAAGTAGTAAGAACTCCAAGAAGACAGAGCTCTTGCATGCTTTGCTTATGGTGCTACCTAACCACACCTATCTGTAGAGAGTACACTCTAAGACCCCAGGGGGTGTCTGAAACCATGATACCAAACCACACACAGACACACATTTTCTCTATCATATATATTTACATATATGCTAAACATACATGATAACATTTATAAATTAGGCCCACGAAGATATTAAAAACTAACAATAAATTATGATAATTAAAAATAAACTATAATAAAAATTATGTGCACGTGGTCTCCCTCCTTCTCTTGAAAGACTCGACACAAACCTGATGTGGTGGTGTGCACCTGTTTGTGCAGCCCGTGGGTAGCAGAGAAGAGGAGGTGGGAAGTTAGAGGCCACCCTGGGCTTCACCCAGTTTCAGACAAACCTATGCTACAGGACAGAACACTGTCTGAAATGAACCAAAACAACCCACAAGCAATAGCAGCAAAAGCAGTGGAAGAATCAGGAAAAATATTAATAACTTTGGACTGTGCCTAGGAGAGTGTAACTGAAACCACGGGGAATCAAACGCTAAGGGGACCTACTGCATGGAGGGTGGGGAGGCTGACCATGGAATGCGTTGAGAATGAGCTAAAGGAGTGAATGAAGGCATGGACAAAAATTGTGAGCAATTACGTCTCCCCCTTTGCCTTCTTATTTTAGAAATCACGTTACGTTAATAAATTTTGTTCTTTCCTAATTTCATACGTGTGTACACATATTTCAGAAATTCTTGTACTGAACTTGATGTTTTATTGGGAATAAGAAGGCTTGATCTTCTAAAGCTCTATGATGTTTTAAGAATGGAAATCAAAGCAAAAAGTATGAAATAAAGATGGGATAATGAGGCTCTTCTACAAGCCTCATCCATTTAGATCTAGCCCATGGACAACGCTTCCCAGAAGCAGGAGTAAGACAAGTCAGCATGCATTGTACTAGCCTGCATTGTAAAAGCACTGCTGGGTACCATAAATATTACTCCCATTTCCACGCAATAATACTTAAAAGCTTCCCTTTCTTTTATAATTAAATAATTTCAGCTTCATTAAAGAACTAAAGAGCTCTACTACACTTTGCCATTCTCAAATTAATCTTCATTAAAATCAGTAAGTCAGTTAAATATAAAATTATTTATAGTGGGTTTACTAATACGAGCTGAGAAAAGGAAGTGATGAAGCTTTAGATTTCATTTTAACATTGCTATTCTGACTTTGAGTAAGAATGACAATCATGGCTTAACCAATATTCAAATTATGAGTAACATTTCTATAATTCTCCGAGTAGTTGTCTTTGCTTTTATTTGCGTAGAGGTGGCTTCTGTTTGTTCACTTCAGAATATCTGGGAGGAGACTGACAGGAGTCTTTCCCAAAGTGCAGCATTAATGGCAGGTAAGAAAACAAATGGCTCTTATGGGTCACATAAATTTTGAAAATGTTACATTAAAGTGGTATGCTTTTCTTTGTAAAGTCACTTGATTAACAGTTGCCCATCTGAATCATCAAGAAGGAAAGATATATCAAACTGAATTTCCTATTATCATCTGATCATGGAACTTTAAAACTTTTTATTTATTTATTACTATTCTGGCTTGGTTTAGTGAGGTTTTTGGCACCCATTTGGTTTTGAAATAACCTAGAGCCACTTCTTCGTATTCATATAGAGAGGTATGCTCGCGAGTCAACCCCTGGTGATGTGGTGTTTCTCTGCCCCTTCCCATCACCACAGCCCTATGGTCTCCCTCTATGGAATCACTTCCCGTGTTCCAGTCCCGGTTCATATGGTCACAGCTACTGGGTTTATGAAGCAGTCACTGAGCACTGGCCATCGTCTGGAAGGGTTTCCATGTTACCGCAGGTATCCTGTTTTCAGACATGGGTCCAGTGAATGAAGCAGTTTATAGAATCAGAATTTGAACCTGGGCCATCTGGCTGCATTTGAAACCACAACACTGCCCCATCAGAACAGATTTTCTAAGGAAACACTTTCTTGCTAAGGTGGGAACCACATGTAATTTGTGAAGTCCTTAGGATCCTAAACATGGAAGCAAAGTACAGATCAACGTTCCCATTTGACACTTGCTTAACTTTATCCATGCACTCTGCTGAGCCAATTTCTCCCAGAAGACTTTTTTTTAATAACTTGTAGAAAACAGAATCTTTCTGTTTTCTGACAGAAGGATCACATGTTTCATTTCTAGGATCAGAGCTACTCATTTTGAAGTGCAAGCAGCTCTTGGGCTCTTGACTCTCCTTCTCTCTTCCCTCTTTTATCCATCTTCCCCTTGCTTTCCATGCTAACTCTTATTATGTAATTAAGTATACACGGCACTCAGCAAGTTACAAACACTCCCAAACTGCAAAGCCACTGTGTTGCTCTTTGGCTAGCTGCTGATCTCAGCAGGAAATTTAAAAGCTTAGTGTTACCTGGCTTGGTCAAGATTGCTTTTCTCCTGTGCCTTGTCCTTCTTCTTTAATCTCTATGTTCCCCACCATTCTTTGATCATCTTTTCTGTCCCATTTTTTTTCCATGTTCCCTACATAGGATTTTTATTTAATACAGAAATGATGGAGGTTTTGAAAAAAACATTCTCTCTCTGACAGGCTTTTGGATAAAATAAAAGTAAAACAAAAATAAATTCCAAAAATTGTTGACTGTTAGAAGCAGAGCATAATGGAAGCTGGATGGTAATCTTGAGTTAGCAAGCATATAGCCCTTGAGTTTAACTATAGTTTCCCCCCTCTGAATGACAGTATTCTCAGTGCTTAATCAGAAGAACTCAACATTAATCTAATTCTAGTTAATATTCCGCACTCAAAATTCTTTTTTTAAAAAAGACTTATTTTTAATTTGTGTGCGCCTGTGTGCACACTCATGCGTGCACCTGCAGAAGCCTGAGGAGAACATCAGAGTTCTGGGAACTGGAGTTCCAGCCACTGTGAGTTACCCAACCTGAAGGTCAGCAAGTAATTGCTCAGATCTGCTCAACCACATATTTTATTTTGTTTATGAGTCAAAGCTCCAAAAGGGTGATTCACTTTTTGCTCATGTTCTCTTAAGACCTTGAATGCTTTTGCTGTTGGTTTTCATCTTAATTATTTAAGGGGAATCCCTCTTGAAAGTTGCCATGACCCTCTTTTATACTAAGTATAAATATAAGAATGCTTTCTTTTTTGACATTGCTGTAAGAGTTACCAGTGACCAGATACTCTGGAAATCATCTCCTTCTTAGGAATAGCTCTTACTAATATGTCTATAGGCATATTAACTCTTTTGATATTTATTTTTCTCACATTGAACTTAACTAAAACTCTAAACTGTTTTACACAGATTGCTGACATTTTTTTCCCTTTTATGCTTCTGTAATTTTCAAAGTCTTAACTGGACCAGTTTTCTAATTTTTGACATCCAGTTCCTGAGTTTGGCATCCACTGAATTGACTATCCTATTAGTTTTGTTTCTACTGCAAGTGTGACATCAACCATCTCATTGCATTCCCTGAGGCCAAAAGGCACTTTTATAAATTGTAGCAAGGCCTAAAAGATTCTTTAACTTTGTTTAAATACAGAATTATTTTTGATTTTTCTTTCATCTTTTCTGGTTGATTAAATTCTGCTTGACTTAACATCAATTCTTATACATAATTTTTGGTTAATGTCTTAATTACTTCAATTGTGCAATTAATATTATGTAACTATAGACATGGCATGGTTGTATTTAGGAAGAAAATATAAATGACCCCTTTGTCTTATTTTCATCTTTGCAGTGCTGGTGATTGACTGCAGAGCCTTGTACAAGCTAGGGAAGGGATCAGCCACTGAGACACTCGTCCTTCGCTCCACCCTTCAGTATCTCCTGAGAGGAGTGTAGGTCAGCTAATAGGGACAATGATTCGTGGGTATTCAGATTAGTCCATTATCCCCAGTACTCAGTGTGTTGTTGTATATTTTACAGATACAGTGGAGTTCATCAGTGATGAAAGCCGGCTAGGGGAGAGCTAGCTAAGAGAAATTCTACTCTAGAACAAGATGCCATCCACTTTCACTGAAACTACAAAACAGAATCCAATTTCCTTTGTGCCTTCCAGCCATAAATGATTAATTTTACTCTATACCCCACCATAACACTTGACATAACTTATTTCCCCAAAGTCTACATCTACTGGAACAAGGGCTTTGAGGGAGATCTTATCCCCAGTAAGGACAAGATGACCTGAGAGGAGATGGCAGAGGAGAGTGAACATGAGAAAAAAGAATTGTAAGGAATTCTCAAACATCTAATAAAAAACTCGTAGTGAGATAACTGAAGAAAAGAGGGAGAAAGTAGAACTTACGGTAATGTAAAACCAAAAGAATCATAAAAAACCATCCTGAGATGTTGGTGCTGTGTAGTATTGGAGCGTTTGTATTCACTGGAAGTAGAAAGACCAGTAGGGATGAGAATAGAAATCAGGTTTATGCCAGTTTCCACAATCTTAAAACAATGAAAACCCAAAACATATAGTACTTTTTAGCATGCCAGGAACGAAATGGTTCTCTCCTGTAGGCTTTGTTACTACAATAAAACAGGGAGGGACCTTTGCAGAGAATCATCCTGCAGTTATCCAATTTCTCCACTAGATGGTGCTTATGGGCTAAGAGAAGAAAAATTAAATTTTGTTCACGCAAGAGGAAATGAGAAATTTGTAAATTAAATAAAACAAGGCAATGAAAAATTAGAGCAATTTAAGAGAGCCCTTTATAGTTAAGTTCAACTGCTTGGACAGAACCTCTTCTACTTTCCTGGTACAAATGTCAAACTCTTGGAAGAAAAAAATTACTCATTAAGACAACTGCAATCATCAAATTCTGGATATGGGCTGTCTGAGCATAGTGAATGAAAAGATTTCTTTACTCTTTTCTCTCTTTACAATACAGCATCGTATTCCCTGGAGGCAAACATATTTAAACTGTTCCTAGCAGAGAGCCATCCATTTCCTAAGATATTTTGTGAAGTGGGTTGTTGTCCAGATTTTTAGTACTGTGTGAGAGGCAACACTCTCTTGCTTGTGTCCAGGGACACTACATAGTGGAAGAAGTCTCTGAACCCACTTTGCTCGAGTTTAAACCATAGACCTGCTTCTGAACCTCCGTGTCAACTGTCTATATACACAGGCGAGTCTGGTACTTTGCCTACGTACATTTTCGTTTTCTTGTTTACAAAATAAAAGTGTTATTGATTTCCACCTCATAAAATTGCTACACTTTAATGCATGTGAAATACTTAGGACAGCATAAGCTTCCCAAAATGATATTAATGATAATGACATATCTTGCTGTTCCACCTACTAAGGAACACTGGCACACCTCAAGTCATAAATCAAAAGTAGCAAAATGCAATTTCATGTTTCTTTATTTCCCCTTTCTTCAGTGTTTGAAACTGTGACCATTCTCCCTACTCATATAGAATTCACTTGTGTTTTATTAAGCACAGTTTTCATTAAAGCAGTTATGTTCTAATCGTAGATTTAGGGATGACTTAACTTCTCAGCTAAAAGGGATGGGTTTGTTTTTGTGTTGTAGTTACTGAAATGGAGCCATTGTTGACTGACAGGAAGCCTCTGCCAGGGCGCTGCTATTGCTAACATTGATGGCTGGCAGAGCAGAACCATCATCAGAGAGATCAGAGAGACTTCATTCTACAGCTGATGGGAATGGGTACAGAGTACCACAGCCAAACATTAGGTGGACTTGGAGATGCTCCAGAGGAGGGGAAGGAAGGGTTGGAGGAATCGCGAGGGTAAGGGACACCAGGAGAACATGGCCCAGATTAGAATCAACTGACTAGGACTCATGGGAACTTGGAGAGATAGGGAGCCTGTAGGGGTCGGACCTAGGTCCTCTGTATATATGATGTGGCTGATTAGCTTAGTGTTCTTGTGGAGAGCCTAACAGGAAGAGAAGGGGCTGTCTCTGACTCTTTTGCCTATCTGTGGGACTCTTTTCCTCCAGCTGAGTTGCCTTGATGTGATGATATGGGTCTAGTCCTAGTGGAGTTTGTTGTGCAGTGTTTGGTTTACATCACTGGGAAGCCTGCTCTCTTCTGGGAGGAGGAGGTGGTGGTGGTGTGGCTCTGGGCTGAGGGGAGGGAATGGGGGGTTGGGGAGATGGGAGGGAGTGGGGAGAGGTTGGGGAGAGGGGAGGGGGTGGAAACTGTGGCCAGTTGGGAGATAATACATGAGAGAATCAATCAATCAATAAATAAGTACATCATTACTCATGAGAGAATGAGAGAGAGAGAGAGAGAGAGAGAGAGAGAGGTATAAGAGGTAAATTATTTGAAAGAAAATATCTAGGAGGCTGAGGTAGAAGGCTTGCTACTGGTTTGATGCTAGTCTGGACTGTGGGGTGAGACTTTTCCTCTCAGAAAACAAAACAAAACAAAACAAACAAAACAAAACACTTCTTATAATGTTGGTAAAAAGCATATGAGGGAAAAAAGGAACATCTTAATAGATACAGAATAAAGAATTCTTACGCCTGCATCTAAGAGCAATTCATGAGCTGCACTGTTTAGTGGGCTCCTGCACCTTACCATGGTCACGTAGTATGATTGACAGGACCTGTGCTCTGTTGACTTTGAACAGAGGGGAAGGTATGTGAAAGTATCATAAACTATTTCCTTTTTTGAGCACCAATGATGACGGGTCTGCCAGTCTTTACCCAGCGTTACTTTGTTGCGACGTGGTGGTGGGAATTGTACCTGAACCATCTCCTCTAACCCTTACCACAGCTTTACAGAGTGGCACTTAACACCCGGTTGTAGCATTAAGTAAAATGAGGTTTAAAGACACTTAAAAAGCTTTTTCCAGACTGAAGAGGCTGTGTATGGTGAGGCTTGTATTGAAACCACAATTCTGCCTCACTCCAGCACTTATCCACTTTCTTGAGGTGACAGTTCAAACAGGAAACCTGAGTTGATTCGGGAAGTATAGGCAGCAGCATCCTAAATGACATAGGTTGTCATCCCTCTTTGGTGTTCTGCATGCCTGGGTAGTTATAGAATCAAGCTGTCCATCATAATTTGAAGATGATACTACCACATAGGAGCCTGTGGCTGGGAAAACCCGCCCTGACAAGTGGCTCCTTCCACATCGTGTACACAGGCGATTGCTCTCTGGTTTGTGGCGCAAGCTTCTGTTGGCAGAGCCTTGCTTCTGTGTTTTGTTCTGCTAAAGTGTGGTTGATGGGGGGCTTTGAAGAAGGCTATGCTGCCCCTGATCCTGTAGACACACTGGGGTGCACTTGGTTCTTGTCCCCAACAATTCTTGGCTTGTTAGTACGGTCTTCTGGATTACAGGCTCTTCAGAGCTCTTTTCCCCACTTCTACCAAGTTTTCTGTGTGAGAACTTTTAGTGTATTGTGGTCATTCCTCTTCCCTTCCCTTCTTTCCTCTTCTTTCCCTGCTTCCTTACTTCTTATCTCTTTTCACTTCTTTCATCTCTCTCTCCCTCTTTTCTTTCTTCCCTTTCGTTTCTCCTTCCTTTCTTCTTTCCTCCTTTCTTCCCTTTTTCCTCTTTGTTTTCTTAGTTCCTTCCCTCTTTATCTCCCTCCTTCCCTTCTTTTTTCCTTCCCCCACTCTCTCTTTCCTCACTCTCCCTCTATCCCTTCCTTCTTCTTTTTTTCTTTTGAGACAAAGTCTTTTCCCTATGTAGCCTAGACTGATTTTTTTTTTTTTTTTAATTTGTGATAGCCCGGTTTCCTGATTGCTGAGATTATAGCATGTGACAGTCCATTTTTTGCCTTTGTAATTTTTCACAATTAATTAATTTACATCCCAGTTACAGCTTCTTCTCCCCCTTCTTCTACCAGTCCCCCTCTCTCAACTCTCCTCCACCCTTCCCCATCTCAGAGAAGGGGCAGCCTCTCACAGATACCAACCCGCCTATTGAGGCTAGAAAGGCAGCCCAGTTAGGGAAAAGGGAGCCAAGGGCAGGCAACAGTCAGTGACAGTGTCTGCTCCAGTTGTTAGGGGACCCACATGAAGACCAAGCTCCATCCGTTACAAATGTGTAGGGGCCCATCCCATGCATGCTCTCTGGTTGGTTGTTCAGTGTCTGTGAGCACCTAAGCCCAGTTTAGATGATCCTGTAGGTTTTCTTATGGTGACCTTGACCTCTCTGCTTCCTTCAATCCTTCATTCCCCTCTTGTACAAGATTCCTTGACAGTCCATTTTTAACACATACTTGTTCATTAAAACACAAGATGTATGAACTACCAGTTCTTCATAACTATTATGAAGAACTATTATGTTTTTCATTTTTTTTAATTTTTAGTTTTTTTTATTAATTACAGTTTAATCACTTTGTATCCCAGCTGCTGACCCCTCCCTCATTCTCTCCCAGTCCCATCCTCTCTCCCTCATCTCTTCCCATGCCCCTCTCCAAGTCCACTGATAGGGAAGGTCCTCCTCCCCTAGCCTCTGATCCTAGCCTATCAGATCTCATCAGCACTGGCTGCATTGTCTTCTTCTGTGGCCTCATAAGGTAGCCCCCCTTCAGGGGTTAGTGATCAAAGATCCAGACACTGAGTTCATGTCAGAGATAGTCCTGTTACCCTTGCTAGGGAACCCACTTGGAGACTGAGCTGCCATGGGCTACATCTGAGCAGGGGATGTAGGTTATCTCCATGCATGGTCCTGTGTTTTTTTTTTTTTTTATTTCTTATCATCACATTTAAGATAATCATAAAATATGACACAATGGCCATGCACTGCAGTTCCAAGAAGTTTTGTAACTCACCCCTCCTATCTTCATAAAACTTTGGTTTGGTTTGGTGTTCAGCTTCCCTTTTGAAGCCTCCTAGTTTGTAATTTTTTTCTAATTACTTGCAACTAATTTGTATGTATAATAGGAAGTACCTGTAACTGAGGTGGTTACATCAAAGAAGGTCCAATGGTGGTATCTTGGCAGGAGCAAATGGCAATGGCAATATCACTGGAGCAAAAAGCAGCCACCCTCACCCCTTGCCACCTGTGGTGGTAGAGCTGGCCCAGGGTCAGGAGAGCAGGAGAGCTGTCCCTGTCCCTCAGCAGCTGCAGCACTCAGGAGGGTGGGTGCCTGGGCAGCACAGAAGAGCTGGTGGTGGAAGAGCAGTGTTAGAAATCGTGCGGGATGAGAGTTACACGGCAGGTTCACGCCACACGACTGGTTCCACGTGAGAGGTTTATTAGGGGAAGGGGAGGGAAGGGAAAAAGGAAGGGGAAGGGGAGGCAAGGGGTCACAGAGACCGTCTTTGGATGCAGCAAGCGAGGAGGAGCTTCGAGTTCTTATAAGGTGACCCAGAGCATGCGCAGGTGGTTCCAGGTGGTCCATAGGTGGCTTCACAGAGGCCTGATAACCGGTTTGTCAGGTCTTTTGGGGCTGGTCGCAGAGATGCCTGCTTACAGATCCCAACATTCCTCCCTGTCTGTTTTATTAAAAAGTGAGGAGCTAGGAAGGGGTGATGGTGGGGGGAGGGCATAGGGGTAACTTTTGCTCTTCAAACTACTTTCTTCTGGTAAGGAGCACTGTCATTCACAGCTGGTCCCCACCATCAGGGTCATTGTCATCTGGTTCTGTGGGCAGAGGTTGATAATCCTGTAGGAGTAACTGATTAATGGTTCGGTTAGAGAATTTTTGCATTTGTTGTTGGAGGAATTTAGAGAGGAAGTTAATTAAGCAGAGTGCAAAAAGCAAAAGCAGAAAGATGAGCAGGGGAGGTGTGACAAAGGGCAGAATCCATTTCCATATGGGACTCTCAAAGGCCCAAGAGCTAGAGGCCTCAAGCTGTTCCCTTCATTTTTGTAAATCTGTCTGGAGTTGTTGGATTTTGCCTTTTACTATACCTGACTGGTTGGCATAGAAACAGCATTCCTCCTGGAGGAAAGTGCAAAGGCCACCTTCTTTAGCCGTGAGGACATCCATGTCAGTTTTGAAGTACTAGTGCTGCCAGTGAGTCAGTCTGTCCTTGGAGGGTTAGTATTGTCTGAGCCACTTGCTGAAGGTCCTGGATGAACTGAGAAGAAAGCTGATAATACAAAGTTAGGGAAGTGGCTAGTCCCACTGTCCTGGTCCCGAGAGCTGCCATGATTCCTGCAACAGCCAGGAGAGACAGGATTTGAATTGCCCTCTTGTCCTGCTGGGTAGCTATTGAGTCCACGACTGGGATTGGTAGAGGCTCTCTTTTGTTTATCACCCCTCAGGGAAGAGGAGTACCAGAGTGCAAACTCCTGACCAACGAGCAAGCAGACAATGGTAGACCTGAGTGCCACAAAGTATCGAGGCATTATTAGCAGTAGGGCATTGGGGTTGAGATGAGGTATCAAGGATTATAGTTTCATTACATCCTAAGGAACTTAGCATTCCTGCAGAGTGTGTCCCAGACGCCTTGAAACAGCATCTTGCCATGCCAAAGAGGGTGATATGAGAAAGGTAGGGGGTTGTGGCAACATCAGAGTCAGGGCAGTTAGTAAATGGTGAAGTGAGATTACTTGACAGTCACTGCAGAAGCTGTCAGCGGTACTTCTGAGTTGGTGCCAGGTGGTACACACAGCCAGCAAGCTTTAAAATGATCCTGTTGGGTCACATTAAGGAGCTTATAGGCTGAGGTCAGGTTCTGAAGTAGGAGATGAAGTGACAGGTTTGTATTATTTAGGAGAGGGGATGTCAGTTAGGCTTAGATGCTGGAGCCCGCCAGCAGAGTCAAATATTTCCTGGGTGGGGAGTGAGGATTGAAATAATTAAAGCAAGTCACATTAATACAAGAAAGACATTCCTGGAACTGCCAAACTTGTTTTCTAAAACTACTTCCCTGTAGCAGGTATGGTCCAAGGTCATGTTTTCTAAAACTGCTTCCCTGTAGCAGGTATAAAGAACCAAAGCACATACACTTCATATGCCTCTGGCTTTCCATACAGACACTGACCTTCCATAGCTTTCTATGTACCTTCAGGTTAGCTTTCCAGCTCCGTTCTTCTGGTTTAACCAGACGTTCTTACTTTAGACAAGCTATTCTTTTAATATCCCGGTATCTTGCTCTCTCTTGCTTTTCAAACAACATAAAAACTCCCATCAAAATCCTTTCTGTCCTGACATGATACTGCTGGAGCCCAGCATGGGCTTATTTCATGACTTATTTTTATAGGCAAAGCAAAAACAAGTCACACAAACAAGTTTTAAGGAACTTCCTCTTTTCTGTCTCAAGGTGAAAACATGTTTTTTGATAAATTACAAAGCAGCTTGACAAACAGGCAGCTCTCCACACTTAGAGGAGTGTTTAATCACCTTCTCTACCTCTCCCATCCCCAGGGATTGGGTGTTATACCAGGTGGGACCCTGTAGCTGAATGACCACAGGGGAATGGTGCCTAGCAACAGAGGGGTTTTGGACATCCCAGACTTGGGGGTCCACTTGAGAGGCTGGTAAAGGAACCAACGTGTCACAACTGGTAGGTAGGGTAGCTAGGAGGAGGAGGGGAGAGGATGCTGGCGATCTTGGGGTCAAGCAAATGGGTGGAGTAAAGGAAATAGAAGCTCCTACTTTGACTAAAAACTCCCTTCCCATTAGGGGAGCTGGACAGGCTGGCATTACTAAAAAGGAATGAGTCAAGGGAACACCCCTAAAAATGCAATTAAGTGGTGGAGTCCAGCAAGGCTTGCAAGGTTGTCCCCCCACCCCGACAATAGAGGAACTGCAAGGAGAGGTTGGTCCCCAGTACTCCGTTAGGACTGAGTAAGTGGCTCCAGTGTCCACAAGGAAGGAGATGGCCCACCCTGATACCATAATGATTACCCGTGGCTCCCTGTTAGAAATGGCAGTGGTCAGGTCGAGGGAACCCAGGCACCTTGAGTTGTCTGTAGCCAGGCCTAAGATATCCCTGGAGGGCGATCTGGGAGTGATGCCTCCATATCATGGGAGAAACAGTGGCAATCAACACCCCAATGTCCCTCTTGGTGGCAATTTGGACATGGCCCCGATGGCTTGCAAGGGTTAGGACAAGCCCAGGCCCAGTGATCCTTCTGACCACATTTGGGGCAGGGGCCTGGTGGTCCCCGCTTAGGACAAGCCCAGGCCCAATGACCACATTTGAGACAGGGATCCGGTGGTCCTTGTGCCTTAGAAGACAAGGGAGCCTGGGTAGTAGCTGAGGCTGGTCAGATGGCCTCAGCCAGCATTTAGTATTTTTGCTTTCGGGCTTTTTCATCTCTCCCATGGTACACCTTAAGGTCAGTGCTAAGACTTCTTCCTGTGGAGTCCGAGGTCCCTTCTCCAAGGATTTAAGTTTAGCCCTGATGTCGGGGTAACTTTGGAAGAAAAAAAATAGGTCATTAGGAGTTATCTTCCCTCTGTACTTTCAGGGTCTAGATTAATATGTTATAAAAGGGCCTCTGTAAGGTGCTCTAGGAATTGAGATGGGTTTTCATTTCTGTCCTGAATGACCTCCTGGAGCTTTTCGTAATTAACTGGCTTAAGGGCAGCCTTGCGGAGACCAGCCAGGAGGCAGGTCGTGAATTGATCTCTGGCTAAAATGCCTCCCAGAGTATTGTAATTCCACTGTGGATCCTGGTCGGGCACCACCTCAGCTCCAACCGGGTGTGAAGCATTTGTTTGGTGAACCTCATCTGCATGCCTTCCAGCCTGTTCCCAAACTCGCCTGGGTTATTGGTAAGAATCATATGTATATCATGGAAGGTGCAACTATAAGCTTGAGTGAGATATTGAAATTCTTTAATAAAGTAGATGGATTAAGGTATAGGATCCTAATCTCTTTTCTACTTGAGAAAGATCAGTTAATGAGAAGGGAATGTGCACCCTAATTAAGCCGTCTACACCAGCTACTTCCCAAGGAAGTTCTGAGGCTGGGTTCTGCTGAGTAGAGGGAGTGGACTTTGCTATAGAGTGCAGGTAGCAGGGGGCTAATAGTTGTTGGTGAGGTGAAAGTGGGTGCCAGAGTGAGTTGACTAGGACAGTCTGTTGCCAGGGAAGGGAGTGAGGATTTTGGAGAAACCGAAAGAGAAGAGGAGGGAGTAGAAGGGGAGGGGTAGGCACCAGAGGTTGTGAGATTCAGAGGAGCTGGAGGGGGAGAGGCTTGGGTAGAAGAGGAAGGAGAAGGCACCAGAGGTTGTGGGGATTCTGGAGAAGCTGGAGGTTGAGAGCGGTGGGGTGGGGGTTCATCTGCAGGGTCAAAGGTAGAGAACTCCTGGGGTTGAGATTTTATAGAAGTTGGGTAGGAGGACAGGAAGAGCAGAGAGGAGGTTTAGAGCAGAGAAGAGAGAAAGCTGGAACATAGGGTACTTCCTTCCATTTACCAGATAGCTGGCAGTAATTAAGAAGATCCCGTAAAATATTGGGATTTAATGTGCCGTTAATCAGCCAATTTGAACCCTTACCTAAAGAGTATGTAGGCCAAGTCTTATTACAGAGGAGTATGAGTTTAGAAGCCTTTAACTCAGGCTCCATGTGTAAGGTTTTAAAATTCTCCAGAAGACACCCCAGTGTCGATGCTGGAGGAACAGACATCTGGGCATTTCCCATTGGCAGGCAGGGAAGTCAGTGAGCTTCCAGAGGCATCCCAGAGGCAAGGTGTGACTCAGATGATAGGTCCTACCTGATCCAATAGCTCATCAGCTTTTGGTCTCTGGGCACAGGTGCCCAGGAGGCATGGCCTGAGAGCACAATAGTCCTCCTAGTGCTAGGACTTCCCACTAGCGAGAGAGGGGAGAACAGACCATGTGCGAGTGGGAGGATTCCCCAAGTGGGGCCCTAATGGAGATGGAAGTGCAGCAAAGGGGAGGGTCAACCGTCGGCAGTTAAGACCTTGGTTGGGGGGTCCCCCACTTGTGGGAGGGTGCTGGACTTTCAACGGTCACTCCTCCCTTGCCCAGAAAAACGTTTATGCTGACCAACAGGGAAACTCACCAATTTAGCCAGTGTTGGATGTCTCAGTAGTGATCTGATTGCCAGAAAGTGGGGGTTGCGGGAGGATTTGGAACAAAATAGGTCTCCAGCAGCCCCAGTGGGGTGCCAGCACTCCACACACAGTGTTCCCACTGGAGTGAACCTATTCCCAGCCCATGCACCAATGTTAGAAATTGTGCGGGATGAGAGTTACATGGCAGGTTCACAAATTACGCCACACGACTGGTTCCATGTGGGAGGTTTATTAGGGGAAGGGGAAGGGAAAGGAAGGGGGAAGGAGTCACAGAGACCATCTCTGGACATGGCAGGAGAGAAAGAGAGAGGAGGAGCTTCGAGTTCTTATAAGGTGACCCAGGGCATGTGCAGGTGGTTCCAGGTGGTCCATAGGTGGCTTCACAGATGCCTGATATCCGGTTTGTCAGGTCCTTTGGGGCTGGCCATAGACGTGACTGCTTTTGGATCCCAACAACCAGTATGGCCTTGCCTTTACCATCTGTGGCAGGCAGGAAAGCTGGCTCTGATGTTGGGGTGCAAACGAGCTGAACCTGAGGGCATGAGAGTAGGAGAGCTGGCTCTGCCCTTGGCTGGCTGCAGCATTGGATGACCTAGCTGTGGGTCAGGACTGCTGATCTCACCCTGATGGTGTGGGTTTGAGAGAGATGGTGGGCTGACCAGCTCAGATACCTCTCAAGGCTTTGAGTTGGCCCACCCCAATACCTACCCCATCAATGAACTGCTGGAGTGTATGAAGGGGTTGGTTATGTTTATTTTTATATATTTTCTTTATGTATTTTAAATTTGATTTTATTTATATATTTATTTATTACAATCTATTCACTTTGTATCCCCACTGCAGACCCCTCCCTCGCCTTCTCCCAATCCCACTCATCCTCCCTTTCTTTATCTATTTATCAGTTGACAGACACATAATGTTTTTTTCTTTTCCTTTACTGTTTTTAATTGTACTGAAATAAATATAAAAATGCAGATGTCTTATTAATATACTGATTTCATTTCTTTTGCATATGAATAACCCAGGGTGTATTTCTGAATCATATGGTAGTTCTATTTTAAAATTTTTTGAGAAACTGTTTTGCACAATGACTGTACTAATTTGCCTTCACACCAACATTATGCCAAGGTTCCATTTTCATTCATTAAAATGTTCCTTTTTAATATGTTCTTAGCCAATATTCTATTGCTGTGAGGAAACACCATGACTACAGAAACTTTTTAAAATTAATTAATGTAGTTATTTTTTTACAGTTTATTGACTTTGTCTCCTTGGTGTAGTCCTCTCCCTCCACCCTCCCTCTTTTCCTCCCATGCCTCTTCCCTAGTCCACTGACAGGAGAGGCCCTCCTCCCCTTTTCCTTGACCCTAGCCTATCAGGTTTCATCAGGGCTGGCTTCATCATGTTCCTCTGTGGCTTGGCAACTTTGCACCCCCCCACCCCCAGGGGGAGGTGATCAAAGAGCCAGCCATTGAGTTCATGTCGGAGACAGTCCTTGTTCCCCTTACTACAGTACTCACTTGGGAACTGAGCAGGCTATGGGCTGTGAGGTGGAATCTCAGGGTCATTTTGATTTGCATTTTTCTGATGACTAAAGACACTGAACATTTCTTTAAGTGTTTCTCTGCCTTTCGATATTCCTCTGTTGAGAATTCTCTGTTTAGCTCTGTACCCAATTTTTAATCGGATTACTTGGTTTGTTGGGGTTTAACTTCTTGAGTTCTTTATATATTGTGGATATTAGCCCTCTATCAGATATAGGGTTGGTGAAGGTCCTGTTCCAATCTGTATGCTGTGGTTTTGTTCTGATGACAGTGTCCTTTGCTTTACAGAAGCTTTTCAGTTTCATGAGGTCCCATTTATTGATTGTTGATCTTAGAGCCTGTGCTGTTGGTGTTCTGTTCAGGAAGTTGTCTCCTGTGCCAATCAGTTCAAGACTCTTCCCCAATTTTTCTTTGAAAAGATTTATTGTGTATGGTTTTATGTTGAGATCTTTGATTCACTTGGACTTTACTTTTGTGCAGTGCGGTAAGTATGGCTCTATTAGCATTTTTCTACATGTAGAATCCAGTTAGAACAGTACCATTTGTTGAAGATGCTGTCTGTCTTTTTTCCATTGAATGGTTTTGTTTTTTTTTTTTTTCTGTCAAAAATTAGTTTCCATAGGTTTATTCCATGGGTTTATTTCTGGGTCTTCAATTTGATTCCATTGATCCACCAGTCTGTTTCTATGCCAGTGCCAGGCCGTTTTTATTACTGTTCCTCTGTAGTACAGCTTGAGATCTGGGATCGAGTTACCTCCTAAAGATATGTTATTGTTCGGGATTGTTTTAGCAATTCTGGGTTTTTGTTTTTCCATATGAAATTGAGAATTGTTCTTTCAAGTTCTGTAAAGAATTGTGTTGGTATTTTCATAGGAATTGCATTGAATTTGTAGATTGATTTTGGCAGGATGGCCATTTTCAGTATATCAGTCCTACTGATCCTTGAGCATGGGAGATCTTTCCATCTTCTGATATCTTCTTCAATTTTTTTCTTCAGAGACTTGAAGTTTTTTTTATACAGGTCTTTGACTTGCTTGGTTAGAGTCACACCAAGGTACTTTATGTTATTTGTGACTATTGTGAAGGGTGTTGTTTCCCTAATTTCTTTATCAGCCCATTTGTCTTTTGTATGCAGGAGGGCTTCAGATTTTTTTTTTTTTTTTTTAGTTAATTTTGTATCCAGACACTTTGCTGAAGGTGCTTATCAGCTGAAGGAATTCTCTGGTAGATTTTTTGGGGTCACTCATGTACACTAGCACATCATCTGTGAATAGTGATACTTTGACTTCTTCCTTTCCAATTTGTATACCTTTGATCTCCTTCAGTTGTCTTATTGCTCTAGCTGGGACTTCAAGTACTATTTTGAAGATATAAGGAGAGAGTGGGCAGCCTTTCCTTTGGCCTGATTTTAGTGGGATTGATTTAAGTTTCTCTCCATTTAGTTTGATAGGCTTGCTGTATATTGCTTTCACTATGTTTAGGTATGTGCCTTGTATCCCTGATCTCTTCAAAACTTTAAACATGAATGAGTGTTGAATTTTGTCAAATGTTTTTTGGGCATCTAAGGAGATGATCATGTGGTTTTTTTCTTTCAGTTTGTTTATGTGGTGGTTTACATTGGTGGATTTCTGTATGTTGAACCACCCCTGCATGCCTGGGATGAAGCCTACTTGCTCATGGTGAATGATATCTTTTATGTGTTCTTGGATTCGGTTTGTGAGTGTTTCATTGAGTATTTTTGTGTCAATGTTCATAAGCAAGATAGGTCTGAAATTATCTTTCTTTGCAGGGTCTTTGTATGGTTTAGGTATCAAGGTGACTGTGGCCTCATAGAATGAGTTTGGTAATGTTTCTTCTGTTTCTATTTTGTGAAACTCTTTGAAGAGTATTGGCATTAGCTCTTCTTAGAAGGTCTGGTAGAATTCTGCACTGACACCACCTGGCCCTGGGCTTTATTTGGATAGGAGGCTTTTGATGACAGCTTTTCTTTCCTTAGGGAATATAGGACTATTTATTTACCTGATCTTGATTCAGCTTTGGTAAATGGAATCTATCAAGAATTTTGTCCATTTCATTTACATTTTCAAATTTTGTTGCACATAGGCTTTTGAAGTAGGACCTAACCTTTGGATTTTCTCAGTGTCTGTTGTTATTTCCCCCTTTTTATTTCTGATTTTGTTGATTTGGCAGTGTGTCCCTCTGCCTTTTAGTTAGTTTGGCTAAGGGTTTGTCTATCTTGTTGATTTTTTCAAAGAACCAGCTCTTTGTTTCGTTGATTTTTTTGAATTGTTCTCTTTGTTTCTAATGTCAGCCCTGAGTTTGATTATTTCCAATCGTCTACTCCTCTTGGATGTGTATCCTTTTTTTCTAGTGTTTTCAGCTGTGCCATTAATTTCCTTGTATGAGATGCCTCAACTTTCTTTCTGAAGGCACTTAGCATTATGAACTTTCCTCTTAGCACTGCTTTCATTGTGTCCCATAAGTTAAGGTAAGTTGTACTTTCATTTTCATTGAATTCTAGGAAGTCTTTAATTTCTTCTCTGACCCAGTTGTCATTGAGTAGAGAATTGGTCAGTTTCCACATGTGTATAGGCTTGTTGTTATTTCTGTTATTGTTGAGGTCTAGTTTTAACCCATGGTGGTCTGATATGATATAAGGAATTATTTAAATCTTCTCTTATCTATTGAAGCTCGCTTTGGGCCCAACTATATGGTCAATTTTGGAGAAGGTTCTGTAAGTTGCTGAGAAAAAGGTATTCTCTTTTGTGTTTGGGTGAAAAGTCCTGTAGACATCTACTAGATCCATTTGATTTAATATCTCTGTAGGTGTCATTATTTCTCTGTTTAGCTTCTGTGTCAATGATCTGTCCCTTGGTGAGAGTGGGGTGTTGAAGTCTTTCACTATGAAGGTGTTGAGACCAATGTGTGATTCAAGCTTTAATAATGTTTTTTGACAAATGCAGGAGCCCTGATATTTGGTGCATAGATGTTCAGGATTGTGATGTCTTCCTGGTGCATTTTTCCTTTGATGAGAATGAAGTTGCATCTCTTTTGATTAATTTTGGTCGAAAGTCTGTTTTGTTAGGTATTAGGATGGATACTCCAGCTTGCTTCTTGTGTTCATTTGCTTGGAAAACCTTTTTCTAGCCCTTTACCCTGAGCCTGTACTGCTGACTGGATCGACTTGTCTCTGGAGTCTTGGGAAGTCTCCCCTGGATTCACTGTCTCTGCTGACTCACTTTTTGTGACTCAGGTATACCAGGTAGCTGGGGCACAGGTGGAAAGATCTCTGAGTCAAGAGCTGCTCCAGTGTCCCACAGGCTTTCTTAAGATGGTGGAGGATGGGACTTGGGTCCCACGCCTGGCTCAGTCTGCTGGGTCCACTGGCTGTGCTGGCTTCCTTGTTTATGATCCAGGTGGTCTAAGCTCTAGGGAGCAGGCAGAAAGATCTCTGAGCCTAGAGCTGCTCCAGTGCACTGCAGGCCTCCTTGGGGAGGAGGACAATGGAACTTGGGTCAGGTGCTAGCTGAGCTCAGCTGGGTTCTCTGTCTGTGCTGGGCTCCCTGATTCTGGCCTATGTGAGCTAGGCTGATGGGGTGCTGGCAGATAGATCTCTCTGTCAGGAGCTGCTCCAGTCCCACAGGCTTCCTTTAGATGGTGGGGAATGGAACCTGGGATCCAAGCCTAGTTCTGCTGTGTTAACTGTCTGTGCTGTGCTCGCTGATTCTGACCTGGGTGAGCAGAGGGGGAGGGGAGCAGGCAGAATGGAGCCTAGCCTCCCCCACAGTACCAGAATCTATCCCCTCCACTGGGCGGTGAGAGCATGTGCCACTAGCAGCTGCAACCAGAAAGGTGTCCACAGGATGCTGAGTGTGGTCTTCCGGATTTGGAAACAGGAGCCTCTAGAACCCAGAAGGTGTCCACAGGACTGTGAGAGTGGGAGCCCAGGCTTGGAGTCTCACCCTCAGTACAGGAAGGTATTCACTCTACAGGCAGTGAGAGTGAGCACCCAAGGTCTGAGGCGCTAGGCACTGGTCTCAGGAAGACATCCACAGAAAGTGGGCTTGGGAGGTGGGTGGCCTAAGGCTGAGGGGTCAGAACCACACGTGCCCCACCGCTGCCTGTCCCTGAAGGTAGCCACAGATGGTGGGATTGGGCGAGTGGCCTTGGGCTGTGGCAGTGCTGGGCAGGAGCCTGGGAATTTTTTCTGGTATTAGCCAGGTGGCCTGAAGATGGACCTCGAATATCCCCATGGATTCTGCTCTCACCTGAGAAACACAGACATCAGGATTTTGGGGTCCACAGTACAGCCTACCGGGCACCCTGCTGAGCTGCTGTCCAGATACCCTGCATAGTTGGGTGCTGCCATGTTCTGAAGCCAAAAAAGCTTTCAAGGAGGGAACTCTGCTGCGGAGCTGAGCCCTGGAAGAGCAGGGAGATTATATAGTTTTTCTTAAATGTAATAGACATTTCATATTTGGGTCTTATTTTATTTATTTAGTCAATCTTTTGATGGAGAATTTATTGTATTCATAGTACAAGTTTCATCGACACATGAGGAATTACTTCTGCTCTTTTGTAATGTATTTTTGATTGTTTTATAGAACAAAGGTCCTTTTGCTAATTATATGCTTTACCGATGTGTTTCATTTTCTATGGTGATAAACTTTCATTTTTTCTTTTTATTATTTGTGTATTTGCTGATGTGTGTGTGTGTGTGTGTGTGTGTGTGTGTGTATTTGCTTTGAGATTTTCTTGATAATTATAGAAAAATTCTCACAGTGTTAACAGGTAATTTTAAGCTGACAAAACCTTCAGATACATAGGAAAATAGAGCTTCTTATCTTCTTCCCTTACAATTTATATTTGTGTAGTGCCAATTTTATTTTGTATATGATATATACCTTGATGTAGCTTTGATTATTTTTGTCATTTTGATTTTATGTTATTGTTTATTGTTGTTGCTTCTATCTTATTCTCAAACTTTATAACTAGGTGTTTTAGGTTTTAGAATAAGGCCTAGTGTTATTTTCAGCTGTTTGCTGTGTAGTATTATTGTTCTGTGCCAGAGCCCGCCAGCAGAGTTGAACAGTACCTGAGCGGGGAGTGAGGACAGATCACACTTCACACGGAATTGGCTTGAGAGGGTTATCAGTCTGACTGAAGCAGTGAGGGTTTATTCCAGGGTTCATTGTTTATAGGCAAAGCAAAAACAAGTCACATCAATACAAAAAGAAAAAGGTGTGGAAACGCCTAACTTCTTTTCAAAAACTACTTCCCCAGGTGAAGACATGACAAAGCAGCTTAACAAGCAGCTCTTCACACCCCAGCGTGAGTCCTGGTGATCCAGCTCCGCAGGTGTGTTGCTTTAGCAGAAGCCATTTGCATCCAGGTGCTGGAGGTTCCCTGGAGCGTCCGGGACTGTCTCTCAGGCTGGCTTTGTCTGCAGCTGCGTCCTACGGCTCTCCACAGTTCTGACCATGCAAGAGATATTTTTAAAATTGATCTTGTAAGAAAGTGGAAAATTTGGACAAAGCAGGCATTTTTCTTTTGCTGACTGACTCTACACCTTACTTCACTGCCCACTAAGCAGTGACCAAAATTTCTCTCTTGGAATAAAGTGGCAGAGTTTTGTCTGAGATCTCAGATCCTAGGATGAGAGGAATTATAAAATGAAAGCTGGTTGGATGAAATTCTTCAACTCATCATCGTTAGTTTATGTATTTTATAAACTGTTTTTTTCCTTAACATTTTCCTCTCAGAAAGCACACAGTCCTTTTTAGTTTCAGCCTCACAGTGCATTGCATGAAACAAATTCTTCATAATACAAAGCATTCCAAAAACTGTTAGAAAGGATTAGATGTAATAGGAAGGTTGAGCTTATGCATTCTTAATTTCATACAATCAAATGTGTATGCTGTACGAAACTAGTCTAATTTTGTTTGGACAAGTCAGAGTAACTGACACGCTATGGGACATAACCACAGATTACAAGGCTTATAAGTGTGCATTTCTCTGGCGTAGAGCACTTTCTGGAGCACTCTTTCTTTTTAAAATAAGAACCACCCTTCCTGGAGCAAGTGAAATTATCATGGGCACATAGTTTCGGTGCAACATAACCTACAGTATTAAGCGCTAATATTTCACTCATTTTTTTTCTCCCTTTGATCTCAGTCTTTTTTCCTTGAGCTGAATTTTGCTGATGTGGTAGTTTTGCATTAATACAGAAAGGGTTTGTTAGTGCTTGTTAGTTCATTTCTAATTGTTTTTTTTTTTAAACAATCTCTCTCTCTCTGTGTAGGTGTGTAGCGGTCTCTGTGCTTACGTATGTGTGCATTTGTGTGTGTGTATGCCAGAGGTCAACCTTGGGTATTGTTCTTTGGGTCAGTGTCATCACCGGAATCTAGGGCTGCCAAATTTGGTTAGGCTGGTTGTCCCTGATCTCCAGGAATCGGTTTGTGTCTGCTTTTCCGGTGCTCGGATCACTGGTGTGAGCCACTACGCTTGACTATCTTTTAGATCCTTGTGCACACCAATATAGGGCTGTTGCATTAGACGAGACAATAATTTAAAATGTTTAGTTCAATATTCGACAAATACATGGCTACATCATTTAATGAATTAAAAGGAAAGCTGTATGCCCCATTGTACTGTCCTTGTCACCTCCTTTTTAATTATTTATTATTTATTACAATTTATTCACTTTGTATCCGGGCTGTGGTTCCCTCCCTCATCTCCTCCCAATCCCACCCCCCTTGTCTTTTCCCCCTAAGCCCTTCCCTTAGTCCACTGATAGGGGAGGTTTTCCTCTGTGGTCTGGCAAGGTTGCACCCCCCAGGGGGAGGTGATAAGAGAGCCGGCCACTGAGTTCATGCCAGAGAAAACCCCTGCTCACCTTACTAGGAACCCACTTGGAGACTGAGTCTGTGGGCTACACCTGAGCAGGGATTTTAGGTTTCATGCATGTTCTCTGCAGGGCCCCCATGGCCCAGTTCTTTTGGCTCTGTTGGTCTCCTTTTGGAGCTCTTGTCCCCTCAAGGTCTTTCTGTCTCCCCCTTCTTTCATAAGATTCCCTGCACTCTGTCCAATGTTTGGCTAAGAGTCTCAGCCTCTGCTTCAATACCTCTATCAGTAGAGTCTTTCAGAGGCTGTCTGTGGTAGACTCCTGTCCTGTTCCTGTCTTCTCATGCTTCTGATGTCTATCCCTTTTGCCCTCCTAATGAGGACTGATCATCTTCCTTAGGGTCTTCCTTGTTTATCTTCTAGGCATATATCCAAAATATGCTCAGTTATATAACAAGGACATTTGCCCAACCATGTTCATAGCAGCTCTATTCATAACAGCCAGAATCTGGAAACAACCTAGACGTCCCTCAACAAAGGAATGGATACAAAAATTGTGGTACATTTACACAATGGATTATTTCTCAGCAATTAGAAACAAGGACATCATGAAACTTGCAGGAAAATGGTGGGAACTAGGGAAGATCACCTTGAGGAAGGTAACCCAGAAGGAGAAAGACATATATGCATGGTATATACTCACTCATAAGTGGTTATTATACATATAATATAGGACAAACATACTAAAATCTATACTTTTTGTCACCTCTTGATGGAAATGAAGGTAGTTTATGAAGGATCTAGACCAAAGAGGCCTTAAATTGGCTTAAGAATAGAGGGAGGAAGCCATACTGGGAAGACCCAGGTTTCACTATATTTGTCACTATGGTATTGAAGGGATTCACAGTCCTCCTGTTCTTATGCAAATGTCAGGCCTCTGCACCATCTGCTGAAACTAGACATCTTCATCTTCTACAAAGTATTTCTTTTTTTGAACAAGGTAAGGAGTGGGATCCCATAAAGCTTGAGGTGGAGGTGATAATTTCCGTTTCATGAATTTCAGAAATATCCTGGGAGCAGAAAATAAAGTAAAAACATGATAAGCCATCAGATAGGCTATAATAGTGTTAACCTCTTTACTGAATTCTGTTTTATGGAGACTGATTAACTACCTCAACTGACTCAAACTCAAATCTACGTGCAGACTCTGAGAATTTATGAGTAGGAGCTAATGAGACTGGGTGTCTTTACAGTTATTTTGGACTTAGGAAAATAAGAAGCAACTTATATAAGTTGACATTCACTTTTAACAAGATTACTTTTGACAGCATAAAGTGAAATGACACCACACAAGTCTCTTTTTCAGTGTTGTCATTGGTCTCTAAGAGATGTGCATTCATGTCCAGAGAGAACCCAAAGAGTCAAATTAAATGGAAGCTCAGACAACTCTTTGAACTAGAACAAGTAACACAAAGAATCCTTAGGACCATTATGTAATTATCGGCCTTCACACACACAAAAAAATGTTTCTGCTTATGAAGGGCATTTAGTATCACAAAGGACTAATACAAAATGAAATGTGTGCTACAGCCAATGCAGGCAAAAATGCCTCCAAGTGGAACTCTCTTGAGGATGCCAAAATTACTTATTTGTTTAATATCATTTACATATATTCATGTAGTACCTAAACATGCAATGCTGGGTTCTGGGGGTGGTGGTGGTAATATAGATGACAAGGCATTGCACTTACATTCTAATGAAAGAAAACAAATCGCAGCATCGTTTTTTATTATGTCAGTGACTCAAAGACAAATAGACCAAGACAAGGGATGACTTTTTATTTTATTTTATTCACTTTACATCCATGTTACAGTCCACACCTCCTCCCCTCCCAGTTCCTCCCTCCTTCCTTCCCCTCCCCCAATTTCTTTTTCTCAGAAAAGGGGAGCTCTTTTTCCCATTCACCCCAGCTCATCAAGTTGCATCAAGACCGAACTTGACCTCTTCCCCTGTGGCCTGGCAAGGCAGTCCCTCCAGGAGGAAGTGATCAAAAATCTGGCAAGTGAGTCCATGTCCAATGCAGTCCCCACTTCCCTTACATGAGGCCTAAGCTGCCCATCTGCTACATCTTTGTAGGGGATCTAGGTCCAGTTCATGCACGGTCCTTGGTTGATGCTTCTGTCTCAGCAAGCCCCTCGGGGCCTTGGTTAGTTGGCCCTCTTGGTCTTATTGTGGAGTTCTTGTCACCTCCAGGTCCTTTTTTCTTTCCTCCCACTTTTCTACAAGACATGCTACGCATAGCCCTATGTTTGGCTGTGAGTCGCAGCATCTGTTTTGAGGCAGAGCTGGGTAGAGCCTCTCTGAGGACAACTCTGTTAGCCTCCTGTTTGAAAGTTTAGCATCTTCCATAGTGTCAGGGGTGGGGCTCAGGTTGGGCTAGGCACTGGTTGGGCATTCCCCCAATCTCTACTCTATCTTTATTCCTGCACATCTTGTAGGCAGGGTAAGTTTTGGGCCGAAGTTTTTGTGGGTTGGTTGGTATTCCCCTCCCTCTACTAGGAGACTAGGTAGATGTCCTCTTCAGTCTCTATGGCCTCTGCTACCAGGAGTCTCTGCTTGAGTGCCCCTCATATCCTCCCAGGAGCTTGTCACAGAGATGCCCCCACTCTCAGTTTCTCTTTTCTCTACAGGCCTCTGTCCTCCCAACCTCCACCCTCTTAACCAAGCCCTGTGCAATTAGACCACTGATTACTGTTTGAAATCATCCCCTGACACCCCATAGCCAATCAGCTCTCTAACTGTTTTCTCTTTGTTACTCTTGCTCAACAATACTAAGAAACCAGGTTGGAGAGATGGCTCAGCAGTTAAGAGCCTTTGGCTGCACTTCCAGAAGATCTAGGTTCAATTCCCAACAACCACATGGCAGCTAACAATCATCTGTAACTCCAGTTCCATGAGCACTGACACCCATTTCTGTCCTCTGTGCACACAGACCAACATGCAGAATATACATTAAACCTCCTTCCCTAGAAGCCCCCAATTCCTTCCTGTGTTTTATCCAAACCTCTGCTTAAATTTCTTCTTTTCTGATTCAGATTTCTATATTAAAATTTTCCCATTAAAGTGCGCGCACACACATATACACACATGCATACACACACACTTAAAAATAAACTTATTTTAAAAAGTGATCCTTTGTTTTTCAAGACAGGGTTTTCTCTGTTTAGCCTTGGTTTTCCTGGACTTGCTTTGTATGGCAGGGTAGTCTTGAACTCACAGAGTCCACCTGCCTCTGTCTCCCCGAGTGCTGGGATTACAGGCTGACCTTTATTATTTTTAAAGCTAGCATAGCAGGAAATGGATTTCATCATGTCGTTTGTATACATGAGTCACTCTACTTTGGTTTGATATGCACACCCTTCATTCCCTTCTCCTGTGCCCTTTGCTCATTGCTGGCTGGTTGCCCTCTGCTTTCCAATTAGGTCCCCCTTCATGTCATATGCATTGTGCTGCTTTCTCTTAGCTTTATTTTCCTAAGTTTTTAGCTTATACAGAAGTACACACACACACACACACACACACATACGTGGTCTTTAATACTTTTAGTTATATGGTTTTTAACTTGAAGATCTGGATAGAGACAGGAGTTGGCTATTGTAATCATCCAGTATTATTGCATCAGAACCTAGCTGACATATTACATTCATGGTGTTTATTTTGTAAAAGTCAGAGCTCCAATGTTTGGGGTATGTGTGCTTGCAATTCTTAAACCATCTCAGTGAACTGTTGCTTTTACTTACATATAGTAACCTGCTTTATCTCTTTTGGCTAATATAAAAAAAATTAAAAAATGATTCAAATATTGGAGTGAAGTGTTTTATGTCTTTGGAAATTGGATTACGTCGGTTATGGTCATGGAGGCTGAAGTTGTAAGCTCTTGTCTTATTGTTTATGCCAGTGTTGGGCTAGTACTGAGCAGGTTCTGAGGACTCAACTGGTTTCTCACTTTACGAGCTTTCCTTCTTTGCACACGTGCTCCCCCTGCTGGCTACATCTACCTTTTCAGCCTTTGAACTGGGTAGGTCCACCCTTTAAAGATTCTCCAGATCACACTTCCTGGAGTGGTAGATGACCCAGCCAGGGGTTGTCTCTCTCAAGTACCTTGGGAGTGGGGAAAGCAACCATAACTCTGAAGTCTGTTCAGGTGGATGACATGTTTTCATACTTTTAAGGCCCCCTGAGTATTAATCAAACTCTTGGAGGGACGCACCTGTAGATGGCAGGTATGTTGGTGGCGTTTCCGAGCTCTGAATGCTCGATCCAGGGGCGGATCCAGCCACTGACTTCAGGCTCAAGGCTATTGGACTCCATGGTCACTTCCAGTCCCTGAAATATTGCCCCTGGCCATCAAAGGTGAGACTAACCTTTCCTATGCTATTCCCTGCCTGAGCTGAACCTCCTAAAACCTGCACATTTTGGCTCATCATGCTCTCTTGCTCTCCACAACGACCTCCCTGGATAGTCCTTAACCCCGGCGCTGCTGTGGCCTTCCACATGGAAGCTCCTGACCTGTCCTTGTTTCCTGTTCTCAGGTCTACAGGGCTATAACGTTCTTAATAATAGGTTCTCTTTCAAGATGGTATCTGTCTGCTGCCCTCTGAGTCATAGACTTTAGATTGCAATTAGAAAGCAGGGCCATTTAGAATCAGGCTCACCACTCTCTGCGACTGCTTTTGGGGCTTGTGGGAGCTGTGGCTTGTCCTGAGGGGCAGACCCCATTTCTCACTTGGCTTACCTTCTGGAGGTGGCTCCACTCCCCTTCTCCCATCCAAGGAGCTGCGTGGCTGCAGTTGTGTGATTATTTTTCTGTCCCTCCCCCTTTCAAAGCTACTGTTTTATTTGATTTTCAGGTACCTTTCACTTCTTTGGAATTTCTCAAGCTCATCTTTCTCCTCTTTTTCTCTTGGAAATGTTTTCTTATTCTGACCCTCTTCCTGCACACAGGAAGCTTCAAGGCCATCTTATTACTTGAAAATTCTCTGTAGTCTCACTCTTGAAAAGAAAGCATCACCACCATAAGTATATATAATCAGTACTGCTGTTAGGGAAAAAAAAAAGAAAATCCAAACTGTTTGATTTATCTGTGAAAACACAGGAGCCAGAGGCTGGGGTGAAAACCTTCTAGCTCAGAGAGGCAGAGAAAACACCCAGATGATCTTCCTACTCAGCTTACATCCCAGAAGGGAAGGGCCAAAAGCCCAAAGCTAAAAGCTTGCTATCTCAGCTGACAGCCCAGGAAGAAAAAGCCTGCTAGCTGACCCAACAGTCCAGGAGGAAAAGCCAACAGCCAAAAGCCCAAGAGCTGGAGAGCTAAAGTGCTAAAGAGCCAAAGCTCAAAGTCTTTTTCTTTTTCTCCATGCCATCTTAAATAACCTTCTCTTAAAGCCCCTCCTTTCTGTTAACCTGTCAGCTGGTTACTTGCTCTCCCTCTTGACCTAGGTAGGGTTAAACTTTATTAAATCCTGGGTACAGAAAGCTCTAGGATTGAAGATGTGTATTAGGGCTGAACCACATCATAATCACCTGTTTACAATAAACAGAAAGCTCTTGGCTTAAAGGTGTGTGTTAGGGCTCAACCACACCAAACGTGAAACAGGTTTTTATAGTTCACAATCTCAGAGATCACAATGATATCAAATATACTGCAGCATAGTACATTTGATGTATGCATACCTGTATATATGAAGTTAGTGTGGGTATAAGATGTTGTTAACAAATAGTTAATATTTACAACTTGGTGGAGAACAGACCTAAAGTGTATAAGTGGCACCTACAAATGTCAATTAATGAGAAAGGACACATCTCCATAATGATGGAATAAGCCCAGTATGAGACAGATAAAAGATTCTGTAACTGTAGGAGAAATAGCCACTTAGGCACAATAACTAAGAACTGTCTGAGCTCTGTAAAGAGAAGGAATTGGAGCTTGATGCAAAAACCCAGTGTATATCTTCTACATGTTTTGCATGGTAAAATGTGTACAAGACTGAATTAGAATTCTTTTCAGTGTTGGAGGCTGAGAAGAGAATGTGCTCATTTTTGCAAGTCTGAAGTAAAAGGCTGGGTTCCTAAAGCCAGCTCTGGAGAGAGGAGCCAGGAGGAGCACGGGCTGCTGGAGGGCCGGACTAGCCTGACAGTGAGGTCTAGTTCCCAGCGAGAGAGCCTGAAGGCAAGATGTGTGTCTTCTGAGAAATGACACCTGAGGTTGACCTCTGGCTTCCACACTTTCGTGTGCACAAGTATTTGTGCATACATTAGCATCTGTAAGAGCACACACACACATGCACGCACGCACGCACGCACACACACAAATCTTTTCAGTTTAGACCAGTCTAAGAAAAGACTGAATTTATAATCTTTTAAACATGTGTGAGCATATTACTTCTGAGGATTCTAGTGTGAAATGAGCAGATACTGACTTCTGAAGAGCATGTAAGTGTATTTTCAGTTACATTGAATAATCAAGAAAAAAAAAAAGAGATGTATACATTGTTAAAGATGGGCTTAATCCATTTAGTCTAGAGTCGTTAGGCTTCGATTTTTTAAATTAGAAATGTACTTATGTATATGCATGTGTGTCTGTAGTGTGGGTACTCGAACATGAATGCATGTACTCAGAGGACAGAAAAGGCTGTTGGATGCCCTGAAGCTGGAGTTACAGGCAGCTGTGAGCTGCCCTGTGCAGGTGCTAGGCATGGAATTTGGGTCCTCCGAAAGAGTAATACCTGCTTTTAACCACAGAGTCATCCTTGCAGCCCAGGTTCAGACTTCTTAAGCCAACATTATATACCTCATCTTTGAGAATTGTTTCGACCTTTTGCTAATAGCTCTCCTAGAAACCTATGTGTGTAAGCAAGAACACCAGGCTTTAAAGTAACATTTGGTAATTAGAGCAATGCTTGTATGTGAACTCCATCAGAGGAATTCTGGGAGGGGAGTGGTTTCTTCACCTTCTGAACTCTCATGGCATCCACCACCTAGAGGCTGCTCATTCTGGCTAGCCCGCTTGGCCTACAGAGTCCCTCACATTGCGCATTTGGCGGGTTAGCTGACTGCTGACCTAACGGTACTTTTAACAAGCCTTGTTGATCACTGGGCCATGTTTCTTCATCTGCTTTGACATTTAAAGTGATTATAAGTGAATAGCATCTCATGGGAGAAGGGGGAAAAAGGTCTCCCCTCTCTTTTACCTTTTGGAAAGGCTGTTCATTCAGTCTTTTTTTTTAAACAAACTGCCAGAAATCCCTATTGTTTACAAATTTTTCCATTGTGTTCTGTTTATTTGCCAAGAAAAATCTTGCACCATACCAACTTGTGTTAGTCAAACAAACGATTCCTTTCACAACACAACTCAGTGTGTTTGTATATTTACACGAGTTTCCCAGCCATGCTGCTGGAGGAGAGTTTCAGCTACGTTTGCACGTTTTTATTTCCCTTGTGTGTAAGCTTTGACCTCTCAAAGTAGCTCCCAGTGAACCCACAGGCCATGGATTAGTTGGAGGCATTTTGCTAAGTCTCAGTTGGACAGACTTTTGTTGGCCTCTTTGAAACAAATAGGGTGTTTGCAGGGAGTCTGGACCTGTTTGAACATTTGGGTGAATTACGAATGAGGAATGACTGCACCACTTGAGTCCATGTGGTCAGGATGATCAGAAAGTTACTGACACTTAGCTGACCATTATGTCTCTTGGGATGGTAACAAGTAGCAGTTTTTGTCAGACCCTAAAATATGGTGTTAGCCTGTTTGGGTAATTTGCAGTGGAGTCAGGTCTGGTGCCACTAATGCCAACTTGTATGTTCGATGGACAGTGCTTCCAAATGATTTGTTGTTGGTCAATAAATAGTGTCAGAAAGCATTTTCTAAGTTTCAAATAATTTACAATTTATCTCATTTAGCAGCTTTACCCCAAACTTCAGAAACCCAACCTCTTGCTTGTTGGGTGATTCTGCATAATAAGCCCACTTCTCCGTCTTTTGGTTTCTTGCTCTGTGAAATAAGGGTGATAATTTCAAATTCAGAAGCCTGTTTTAACAAGGATTCAATATAATAGCAAATTAAAACATAGGACTATACCAGGCCTCCTGTGAACAAGTCCTACTGCTGGTATTATTGCTTTGGCTACGATGATATTGGCTATTTCTGTGGATGCAAGGGATAGGTGAATGAATTTGCATGAAAATGAAGGAAATACAGGTTATTTCACTCTGACTCTTCACACACCAAAAGGGTCTTTAGGAATGGTATCAAGAGGCTCTAAGAGTATGTTTAGACCCTTCTTAATCTCCCAGTGTCCATGGACTTTGACCCATAGCAAGAAGACTAGTTTTTCATTCAGTATCTTCTAACTTTCACTGGGTTCTACCTTGAAAAAGTTTTAGAAATCTCAGTCCTCCTCTTGCCTTGAAGGGCTTCAGTGAGTTGTTGACAGTCACTGCAACGCGACCACATCTGACCACAGGACTGGGCCAACACAAACCATGTACGTCTTATGATGAAAAATTTAACATTAACCTAAAATGCTGCCAATGCTTTGGCCAGTGTGGAAAGGCCCATAATTCTTTTGCTGTGTTGTTGTCATTGAAGGATAGAGTAACTAAGAAACCCCAGGAGACATTTGAATTTTTCATTTCTCGTTATGCCCATTTCCCACCCCCCTACATAATGAGTTTGGCAGCAGAGAAAGCAGCAGTCAGCCAGGGACATTCTCAACTCTGCCATTCACTGAAAAAGTAAAAGCGGGTGCTATTGTTTAAATACGTCACCTGTGGTTCATCTGGAATCTTCACAGTGGAATATTGATCTCATTGTGGTGATGTTGTGAGAAGTTAGAATCTTCCAGGGACTTAGCCTATGGTAACTGAAGGTCAGTCCTCAGGAAGAATTATGGTAGTCTTTATGTGGTTTTAATTAGTCCCTGTGAGAGTGAGTTCGAAGAGTGAGCGTGATCGCTGAATCCTCCAATCATCCTCTGACTAATCTATCCTTGTTACAGTGCTCCCCACTGAGACACTGTTCACAGTGATGTGACACAGCCAAGGAAGCCCTTAGCAGAGGCTGACTGGATAGCCCAGGCTTGACCTTTCAGGCTCCAAAACTGAGTTTTTTTTTTTCCTTCTTTATAAAGTATTGAGTTTCATGAATTTAGCATCAGAACATACAGATGGCTTTGGAAATCACCCTTCCATGTCAGAACACACCACACACATGATTGTTGGCTAGAACAGTTGTGTGTTTGTGTGTATGTATGAATATGTGTCTATGTTTGTATGTGTGTGTATGTCTGTGTGTCTCTCTGTGTGCATGTGTATGTTTTTTGGTGTGTGTATGCGACTAGTGATTTAGTTTTTAACTTCATGGGGACTGAATAAACAAAACTTATTGAATTATGTAGAACTATGGAGGAATATACTGACAGATCATGAACCTAATATGATAGTTTTCTTATTGCTTAAGCCACAAAAGGATTTTTGTCCTTAGGTATGTGAGAAACTGTTTTCCAGGCAACCATTAGAGGGAGCTAGATCCAGATTACACGTGCTGCTTGGCAGCACCAATTATGACATGCTGGGAAATCAGCTTCAGGATGCAAACCAGGAACCCTTCTATGTGAGGGAAAATTTCAAGGCATGATCTCTAAAAAGATGAGTACAAGCTCCTATTAAAGATTTTTTTTTTCATGTTAGCCATAATGTTTAGGACCTTGAGAACTAGAACTGTGGTGGAGCATCTTGCTGCTAGCACATGCCTGCTTGTCTCCAACATAATAAGTCTCTTAGTGGTAGCAAAGGCTGCTGTACCAAGAATGGTACAGTCTTCATCAGAAAACCAGCTCTCAGGCTTTCCACGCCTACACTCCTATGCTGCATTCTGTGGTTTTGTGACTGATGAATTTATTAGCTATATTTAGTTAATGATGAAAAAAATATCAGTGACACATTTTCAACAGGGAAGAGGACTTCCCATGCATTAATATTATTTACTGAACCCTGTCTTCCTTTCATTTTTCTTCCTTTTAGTTTATCTTATTCCCCCAAATATTTTTTAAGGTTATTGTATCTTACTGGATTATATGCTTCTTTTGAAACTGCCTTAAATCCTTTTTACAATAAGTTATACTACCAACCAACAAACAAAAATATTCATTAGTAATAATTGGACCACCCAGATGAACCATGCTGGTATTTTTTCCCCTCATTGCAAGGGTAATGGCACTGCTGTTTCATCATTCTCCCTTTCTTTGAAACTATTATACTTTGGCTTTGAAAATTCTCATGGAAGAACAAATAGTCCATTTGCTTCTGAAATTGCCAGCAAGTGCAGGAAAATTATATCAGAGGTAGTTTGTATAAGGAAAAAATTGTAACCTCTTTTTTTTTTCCCCTCCTGCTTTTTCAAAAGCTTACATGCTGAGGCCTAGGTCTGGTCTGACATGGTATTTAGGAGCTGTCTGTTGGGCAAGTCTTCACCATACTACAATGCTATAGTCCATCATTTAAAACTGAGAGCAGGCCCTTGTCAGCATGGGGAGTAGATTGCAGAGTGATAGGAACAGTACACTGACCAGTGGCAGATTCCAGCAAATGGAGACTTTATTAAGTATTTAATAAAATGGTCCCCTTTATTAAGTATTTTTAAAATATTTACTCAGAGTCAATAAGAGAAATGGCAAAAATGATTTCAGCACTAGGCTTGGAAAGTGTAGATGAAAATGGAAATGGAAGCGCAGAAGCTGCTCTCTTAGTTCAGCTGCCAAATGCCTTCAAGAGCTGTGACTCAACTACACATCTGGTCAGGTAGGAGACAGAGTGCTACTGAGAAAGGAGATTTTTCTGCACTCTGCTGGCTCAGGGGGTGAACGAGAGGCTCATCCTCATTTCCTATGAAAGGGATTGACGATGTCAGAGTAAATTGGAAAAGACTGAAGCTGGACAAACAGCTGGAACTTTGGCTTGCACACGGGAAAATGTTTTCTAGTGACTGCCCGTTAACTATGAGACAGAGAAGGGAGACAACTTTTTGCTTTCTCTAAGTTTTAGGATTTAATCATTATTAGTGGGCAATTTTTTTTTTTTGTGTGTGTGTGTGTCAAGTCTTCAATAAAAGTCAAGTCTTCCCTGAATTTTATTATTTTACAGGCTGCTGCATTTCAAAAATACTTAAAATTCCTCTCATATCAGTGGATTTAAGTGTTATTTACTGGTCATTCTTGTAGCCTTTGAAGCTCTCAGCTGAGGCTCTGTGGTATGAGTCAGGGTTACTCTGTGCTATTGACTGTCTGTTTCCATCTTTCATGCCGGGAAGCTCTTCACGGATCAATGTGTAATGCTACATATGCATTCCTTTAAGAAGAAAAAATATTTTAATGGGACTTGTTTAGCCAAACTCATTTATTGTGTACATTTTAGCATTTTCATTTGAACTATCCTAAAAGAGGCATACTTTATTCAGCACTGATGCTAAAATGAGGTGAAATACCAAATATACAATTATCTTGAATTTTCTTGTATTTCTGATATCTAGTGAGAGATTTCTAATATCTCACTTTCTGTGAGATATTAAATGCTATAATCAAATCTTTGCAACAGAGGAATCTGAGCTTAGGAAGTTTCATGTTGGAGGGAAATACTTTGGTCTTTCTGGGTTTAGGAAGTTGTTTTTGACAAATATCTAATAGAAGAGTTTTAGGAATCTCAGAAAGCTGCTCTCTCATTTCTGAGTGAGGTCACACAATTATCTAGAAATTACTTAGGAATACAGATGGAGATTTCTTCCCTCTCTCAGTGTTTCCTAGACCCAATGTGAACTGCATACTGTAAGAATGTCTGTGAATTTAGATTGTGGAGAAGTCAAGGCACTAAAGGTTCCTTAGTGGTCAGGAATGGAGGCTAGTAATAGTGCTATTTTTGGTCTTATGGCATATTATTCACCCATGTGTGAAATTATCATAACAATTTAATCATCTCGATGGTTTAGTTCTATATGGGGAGGCTTAATTCTTACTCATCTTTTGTTAATGATGATCATAGTTAGTATGCCTGTTCCATCAACCATTCTTATAGTTACCATGACTTACTCAATGAGAAAGGATTGTACAAATAGAAGAATTTTAAAGAAAGTGAGCTTTACCTCTTAGGATGATCCATATGCTCACTAGTGCTCAACTACAAAGTTGCAAATGTGCTTGAAAAGTAGCTTCAAAAAAAGGAGCCAAACTTTTTTTTTCATGTTTTGACTTCCTATCATTCATCTCACCATTTCCTTTGCTCTGTTTAGACCTTAAGTTGTAGAAACCTTGAACTCCGTGAGTTTTGTAGGAGATGGAAGCGGCTCTGATTTGATGTTTGATATTTATACTGCTCTATGAATATTGCTTTTACTGTATATTTAAACAATGTACTGAGGATGAGTGAACTGACCCACACACTGTCAGTTTGACACAAACCAGAGGCAGACAGGATGAGGGGCTTAGCACTATGTGTTCCACTAGAATATTGGACATACTGCAAAAACACTATGCATTTCACCATTCACAGAATGAATGACCAATGGTGAACCTTAAGACAGACATGATTTAGAAATGTTGTGTAGGGGTATTGCTAGACTTTATGGAAAAACCTGAGTCTTACACAGTGAGGAATTTCACCTTTGATGTTAAGATTGGAATGAAGAAAGCCATGAAAGAATGTAGAAAGATTTTAAAGTTATCTTAACATATCTGGAAGAATGAAATATGTGATAGTTATGTATTTTGATTCCCCAGAAGGATCAACATTTTTTTTTCTCGTAAAAGCTACACTTCACAGTGAAAAAACAATGGCATCACAATTCTAACAAGTGTGTTTCTGCATGGGTGGCTAGAGTATCAGCTTTCAATCACTAAAACCCTCCAACTTTGCAAAGTCGTAAACTTGTCAAATATAAAGTAGTTGTTCAGTCGATGCTGTCTTCAAATCTCTTTAACTGTATGTAAGTCTTGTTTGAAAGGATCAATTGGATTCTATTTTTCTGCTTGATATGAAAACTATTTCTAAGCTTATAATTTCATCAATAAATGGATAGATTAGTGGGTGAATTCTCTGATGTCTTCCAACTGGCATCTCATTTTCAGAGAGAGAGAGAGGCACAAAGTTTTATCCCTACTTAAGAAGCCACTGACAATTGACAGTTGCTGGGAGAGAGAAAGTCAGTCTGTGTCCCGGTACGCTCAGGGATTCAGGTTTTTTGTTAATGCCTCTGATCTTTTTTGAATCAATTGCATCAGGTGGAATATAGAGGTCTAGTTTAATTTTTCTATATGTGGACGTCCAATTTTGCCAGCACTGTAAGGGGCCATCTTTTCTTCAATGTATGTTTTGAAGTTTTGGTCAAAATTTAAATAGCTATAGCTGTGGGTTTAACCCCTGACTTCCTTCTCATTGTACTTCTTAACTTGTTTGTTTTTGTGCCAATACCATGCTGGTTTTGTTACTGTGGTTTTGTAGTATAACACAATCATCTTACTCAGGATTGGTTTGGCCATTTAGGATTTGTGCTAGCTAGGTTTTTATCAAATTGATACAAATTTGAGTCACCAGGGAAAAGAATAACTCAACCGAGTAATTGCTTTCATCAGCTTGGCCTATGAGCATGTCTGTGAGGCATTTTCTTAATTAATAATTGGTGTGAGAGGGTCTAGGCCTCAATGGGCTGTGCCACCGCTGGGCAGGTGGTTGGTCCTTGGTTGTACAAGACAGCAGGCTCAGTAAGGCGCGATGAGCAAGCCAGAAACGGCATTTCTTCATAGCTTCTGTTTCAGTTCTGGCCTCCTGGTTGAGTCTGGACTCAGTGACGGACTGTCAGGGAAGTGCGAGCCAACAAACCCTTTCCTCTTCAGCTTGCTTTGCGCAGCTTGCATATCACAGCACTGCAAGGCAAATTATCATGGGGTCTTTTGTACTTCCGCATGAATTTTAGGATTAAAAAAATTCTGTGAAGTATGTGATTAGGACTTTGATGGAAATTGAATAGAACCTAAGCAATGCTTTTAGTAATGTAGTCATTTTCACTATATTAATTCAGCTAATCCATGAGAGTGGGAGGTCTTTTTTATTTTCTCGTGTCTTCTTCAATTTTTTTCTCTAGTTTCTAAACTTTTCACTGTGGAGTTATTTTATTTCTTTGGTAAGGCTTATTCCAAAGTAATTTTTTGAGTTATTTTTCCTGATTTTTTTCTCAGCATGATTATTATTAATGTATTTGTATGTATATGTGGATATATATATATATATATATATATATATATCACTGATGTTTGCATTGTTTTTCTATCCTGTTACCTTGTTGAGAATGTTTGTTATGTCTTCACATACAAGATCATGTCATTTACAAATAAGAAATAATTTGACTTCTTTTTTAATTTATCGGAGTAAATATTTTCAAACAATTCCTTAATGTTCCTCACAATTTCAGTGGTATCTTCAGTAATGTCTTCCTTTTTGTCTCTGTTTTTACTAATTTGGGCCCTATTTCTCTTTCTTCTGCTTGATTTATAAATTGGTTTGACTGAGGATTTCCTCATCTTGTTTTCTGTTCAAAGAACTAACAATTCTTCGTATCTTTCTTTTTATTTACATTTCGTTAACTTCTGCCCTTATCTTTATCATTTCTTTCCATATACTGATTTTTAAAAGACCTTGGAGTTTATGCATGATTTTTTTAATTTTATTTTTTTCTTATCAGTTACATTTTATTAACTCTGTATCCCAGCTGTATCCCGCTCCCTCATTCCCTCCCAATCCCACCCTCCCTCCCTATCCATGATTTTTTTAAAGTAGATCTCTCTGGTATTTTAATGCTGCTTTTTATGGTTTTAAACGTTCCTCTTGAACTCCCTTTACTTCATCCCACAGTCTCTAGTATATTATGTACTCATCTTTATTCAACTCTAAGAAAACATATCCATTCTATTTTCTGTAATGATGCTGCCATCTGCACGAGTTTGTATATTTTCTGTAGTTTCTCTTGCTATTGATTTTTGCTTTTAAACCATTGTGATTAAGTAGAATACAATGGATTATTTTAAATTTCTTATATTTAGTAAGACTTTCTTCACTACTTAAAACATGAGACCTGATAAGCTAGGGTTAGATAGTAGAGGAGGAGGACCTCCCCTATCAGTGGACTAGGGGAGGGACATGGGAGGGAAAAAGGGAGAGAGGGACTGACTGGGAGATGAGGAAGGGGGCTACAGCCGGGATACAAAGTGAATAAACTGTAACAAAATAATTACAAAATATTAAAAAAACATGGTGCATTTTAGAGGAAGTTCTGTTTGCTGCCAAGGACATCCAGCAGCCTCTGTGTAAGGTTTACTGTAGACAGATGTCTGCTCAGTTTTTGATCTTTAATGTCACCTCATTATGACGTTTCTTCATCTGGATGACATCATTGATGAGAGCAAGGCAATGAATACATAAGTATTATATTGTTTAGGTCAGTCTATACCTTTACATCTTTTAGTGTCTATCTTATGAAAAATGGGAGTGTGCTGGTGTTTCAAAAATCATATATCTTCCTCGTGGACTTTTCACTTAAATAATCATCATGAAATTACCTTTTTCATCTCTTCTGTTTGATTTTGATTTGAAGTCTTCCTTTTTCCATTCCTGTACTTATTTGTATTTTTTTCGAGTTCATTCAGGTATTTGTGTTTTTTATTTTTTTTCATGTCATTGAACATTTTTGAGCTTTTTTTCTGGAATTTCATCTAATTCACTATACTTGAGACACAGCACTGCTGGGTTGTTGGGAGAAGTCATGCTGTTTTGATTTTTAATGTATTTTGATTTCTCCTGTGGGACATGGACTTGTGCATTGGGGATTAAATAGGTGCTCTTTTTCTTTTTCTTTTTCTCTTTCTTTCTTCTTTTTGGATTGTCTACATGGTTTCTATTTAAAAGTTTACAGGGGGATGGGGTTGGAGAGATGACTCAGCGGCTAAGAGCACTGGCTGCTATTCTGGAGGTCCTGAGTTCAATTCCTAAAAACCACATGGTGGCTCACAACCATCTGTAATAGGATCTGATGCCCGATTCTGGTGTGTAGATGAAGACAGAGCATTTGTATCCATAAAAAATAAATTTTTTAAAAAAGGAAATGTTTACAGTGTCTAAGAGGACTAGACTATAGGAGGCGTCCTTCTTTCCCTCTAGACTGATAGTATGGCTCAGTAGTTAAGCTTTTGTGTGTTCAGGTATCACTCACAATCCACAGAGCACTCGGGAGTAGATTACTGATTTAGTAAGAAACCACAATAGGTAGATAAGCTCACCGTGAAAATACAGTAAAAAGCTAATTGAAAACAATTGCCTCTTCAAACAATTTTTGAGGAATAAAGGAACAAGACTGTTACAGTGTGTACTAAGATATGAGTCTCTAAACATTGGACTGCAAAGAAAATAATCAAAGGAAGACTAGAGATTAGTGTTAGAATAGGAATAAAAATAGATGAGGGAAAAACAGGTAAATGAGGGGGCAGGAACAGAGAAGGGAGGAGATACGACATCTCCAGCTGAGGTAGCATCAAAAGAGAAATAGATACTGTTACCGCTACTACTAACATTCACACAAGACAAAACAACCCCAGTATTCAGAAAACTGTGGCGGGGGGATTGCCAGCTCTAAGCCGAACTGTTTCCGGAGAGACTCTGAAAAGCTAGTGAATGAAGAACAGTGCAGGGGAAAGCAGCCTGCAAAATCCAACTTTGCTATTAAACAGCGTCTGTGCCGTTGCATGTGGCTCCTCTGGTGAGGGTGGACGGTCTTTGTGCAGTGTCCTGAACGGGCAAAGGCACAGGCTGCTTCTCTGTGCTTTGATTTTCTTAGTCCAGGGGCAGAATCTGTTTTTTTATCTTGGGTTCCTTTTTCTGGTGGGTTGCTGACTTCTGATGAGACACGAGCTTTTGAGAAACTATACTTCTGTTTTTCTTTGTGTTGTTTGCTCTGCAGCCAGAGGGTTGTGTATATATATATATTTATACATATTATATATAATATATAATTATATAAATGCATTTATATAATTTAGTAAATATTTATTTTTACAATATATAAATACACATATTTATACATGTGTATGTGGTGTGTACTGGACCTCCATGTGTCTGTCAGTCTTTTAGGGGACTGAAGAAGGCTGTTGTTGGCCAGCGTTCCCCCGGGTCCCTTCAAGCGTTTATCACTACATCTCCTGGGGATCTGGTGATTCTCTCTCCTCCACGCTCTGACAGGGTTCCCACTACATAGAACCCTGTGTGGTTCTGGGCGCAGGTTTCTCTCCGTTTGTTAGAGCCTTTCGCCAGCTGCTCTCCGAGAAGTGACACTGTGCTCCCAGAGTGGGCCGCTCAGGAGAGTCTTCGTTTCTAGAGCTGTCACTACCTACTTAATAAGGGCCTTTGATTTCCACCCCTCCATCTGCCAAGAAGCCTTTGTTCCTAGCCTGCACTCTCTTTCTTATTTCTGTAAATTATTGGGTACCAAGAGCAGAGTGACGATGTGCTGAGGCTCCCTCACTGTCTTAAGTCCTGGCAAACGTCCTGCGCTTGCGCTCAGAACCAAGCACCTCCGAAACGCGCCTGAGCTCTTCTAAACAGACTGGATTTTCTCGTTTCTCTTTGAAACTTTTACTCGTGAAACTGGCATCTGCCACCCCCCAGCTCACAGGAAAGCTGCTGCCTAACTGGTCCTGTTTTAGTCCCGGAGGTTCTATGTGGTCGGCCTATGGGTGTCCTCTTCCATCTTATCTGTGTTTTTGTTTACTTTACTTGGTTTTTAGTGTAGGAACCGCATAGATGGCGATTGTGCCAGAGTCACTCAAGAATTTTTTTTTTTCAACAAAAAGCCCAGTGGAATTTCATTCAGCCATAAACATGAGTGAAATTATTCATTTGCAGGAAAATAGAGTGACTTTGAGATTATGTTTCAAGAACTAGCCAGCTCACAAAGACAAGCATTGCATGCTCCCTCTCGTGTGTGTGATCAAGGAGCATGAAAGAAGAGAGGACTATTAGAACTGTGGAAAAGGAAGAGCAGGAAGGAGAGAGGATGGAAAGGAATGAATATGGCTGAAGTATATTATGTGCTCTTATTAAGATGTCATAACAATGCTCAGGATGCGAGGCTAAGCACTGCACTCAGGGTCAGCCGCTTTGGACCCAGAGAAGAGCATGTCTGATTGCATGCGGGTTGATGCCCCAGGTCCCGCCTCTGAGAAAAAGGTATCAGACGGGTCTGATGCTCTTTGGGTGGATGACACCTAAATGAACATCTTTTCAAAGTCCCAATTTATTTCTAATATCAGAAATACTCTTGCCTGATGCGTCTAAAACAAAAAGGGGGAACTGTAGAGAGCTGCGTAATGCTGCGCCTTAAAGATGGAGCTGGTTTCCGCCTTCCACCTTCTCAATGGTGAGTGCTCTCTGTCATGAACAATTCCACATTTGGCTAAGGCTGAGGATCTGGCTTGCTTCCATGTATGTGGACCTATCTGCATTGCCCACGTGGCACGCTGGGGTTGGCTACCCAGAGGCTATATAAACTGTGGGCTGGCTTTCCCCAGGGTCAGATGATTGTTCAAGGTTCCTGAATAAACTGCATTGAAAAAAAAAAAGATGTCATAACAAGCTCCTTACTCTGTACAACATTAATATGCATGTTAGTATGCATTAATTAGTATGCATTAATACAAAACTACACAAAAAGAAAATGGTATTTTAGAATTCAACAGTATAGAAAAATTAAAGTGAACAAACTAGATCGAAATATATTGATACAGTTAATAAAAATAAATGTAAAAAGAGAATTTCAATGAGATTATTGAATCATACTAAGAAGAAAATGTGACAGATTTTCATTTTTGTTAATACTTGTATTTGAGACTTCATAAAGTTTAACTGTAAAACTATCTTTAAATGTAACATATAAGACACAAAATGATGTTTTTAGAAAATATTAGCACATTTTTTGTTACACATTTTTAAAACTTTATAAAGTTTTTCACTAACTTCGAATTTTATTGAAAGTAATGACTTTATGTCATATAATTGGATTTCAATGAGCAGTATGAATCATTACAATATCTCTTTGCAAGTAGGGTAAGGATTGCAGGAGAAGATCATTTAAAAATGCTGCCTAACAAGTTTTGGAGACATAGAATTGAGAAGAAACAGTTTATGTGTTTACCTTTGGCATTATTATAATCTGTAGTACCTTCTTTTCTCTAGTTCGCATCCTCTTTGTTGTTGCTCTTGACTTTTTCATTCTTTGCATTGACATGTGCATCTTTCTAAAAGCTCTTTACCTTTTCATGTGTTCTCTACTTACAGCCTGGGATTGCAGGGTGGCAGATGATCATGGTGGCGAGAGTACAGACTTCCTCCGTTGTCAGTCTTGTTTAGCAGATAGATGGCTCCACATTTCTGAAGTTAATGGACAAATCCAACATCGTGAAGGAAGCCAAGCATTGTTGTTTTTTTTCTTTTGTACACTAGCAATGCATCTTTGCAGCTGATTTCAAATGTCTTTATAACACATTCATATCAAAGGCGGCACTTCTAGAACCTCCTGCATTTACATGGTTGAGAACTTTTCTTCCAATCTGTAAACTCCCATCAATAAATCTGTTTCTGTGGCATTAGTCCATCACGCTGGGGAGGGTATGGCGGAGCAGAGCAGCTCTTACAGGGAGCGTAGAAGCTGAGGGAACAGGCGCGTGAGGCTTCAGGAGTCCATGCATTCCATCATTCTGCTTTGCATAAAGCTTTCTCTCTCTGCCTCGCTCTTTTCATTCTTCTCTCCAAATTGTGGGAGGCAGTGTCTCAGGCTGTGTACCAAGCTGACCTGAAACTATGTAGCCTAGACTGGCCTTGAAGTCCTAGTAAAACAGCCTCCTAAATGCATGCGTGAGTTACCACACATGGTAGTTACTTTTATCCTCAAACTAAAAGACAATAACAGAATAGGAGACAGGGGATTATATATCATTGTATGAGTCCTTACACAGCACATAAAAAAATCTGCCTAAGAAGTACGTTAGTGCTTTAGCGTTAGAAAACAGCAGAAAGTTCCTCTATTACTTGCTGTAACTCAAATGGTGTCTTTGGGGTGCATGTGGAAACCCAGGACCCAACAGAATTTTCTTGTTGATAACCTGGTGAGGTCATTACATGTACTCAAAATCACATGTACTCAAAATCCCAAAGCCTTTGGTGGCGATGTCTGACTCTTCATCAATTTCAGTTCTGCTTTTCAGGAGAAAATTTTCCCAAATAATTTGGGTGGCACATGAATTCATACCTTTTATCTGAGTGGCTGTTGTTTCTCATCCTTATTGTCATTGATTTCCTTTCAAGTCAGGAACAGAATTAAATTTTTCTTGAAAAGAAAAGAAAGATTTCTTTGTGTCTTCTTTTTAGTTTTTAGTTCTACCACTAGCTACCTACTCTCCCTTATCGCTGGAATTGGAGTTATTAGAACTTCCTCTGCAAACAATAAGGCAAACATAATTCCACTTGGTTATTACCTCATTGAATGGCAATATTACCCTTGTTGGAAACTCTGAAGAAGGAGTGAATATGTACGATTGAGTGCCCCAATCCCAATATATCCTGTAACTCTTTCATTCTCAGAAATGTAGTCATTGATACTTAACAACCTCCCCCCACCCCCGAACCCCAAGCAAAACTCTTCAACCTTTTTCAGGGTTTGTAAAATCAAACAGAAAAATCCATCAGTTGCTTTGGTAGAAATAGCTTCTATTTATGGCAGGGCATCTTTGCACCAGTAATTGGATCTTTCTTAAGTATTCCTTCTACCTCTTTTAACGTCCATGCAAGGCAATAATAGGCACGATTTATAGGTAAGAAAGAAGTAGATATTTGGCAAGTCAGCAACTAGGAACTGGTGGGGCTGGTATTAAAAGCAGGATGCTATGCTGTTTTGCAACTGTTACATGCAGAAAGGGATAGAGAGTGTTTGGTGGACATCACATGTGTTAAACATTACTTGAGTGGGAAATGATATTTAGGAAATAAGATCAGAGCACAGGCTGCATTCATTATTACGATGATTAATCTCTCTTTCTCTCTCCTTCTACCCACTAATCCCTTTTCAGATCTGTCAGTCTCCATTTTATTCACTTTTACAACTCATTATAATCTTACCAAAAAGCACAAGATGGCCTCAAATTGGTTACTCTCCTGCCTCAGCCTCCTTAGAGCTGAGATTACAGGAAAGACCCATCTCTAGCTGCTTCTTCTCCTCCTTCTTTTTTTTGATACAGGGTCTCACTGTTACATAGCTCTGACTGGCCCAGAACTTTCTTTGTTGACCAGGCTGCTGAGAACTGCTTCCCAAGTGCTGGAATTCAAGGTGTGCACCACCACATCTGTTGGAAGTGTCTGGCTTACAGTTACAACATCAGAGCAATACACCTACTAACTTCTTAACCCTTTTTAAAATATGAAGTAAAAAAAAAATTTATTAACAGATTCTTCTCTTGAACATTCATTGACTGGGAGTTTCCTTAATTTTTTAAAAGTTTAAAAAATGTACAGGCAGCTGAGTGTGGTGTCATATGCCTTTAATCCCAGCACTCAGTGAGGCAGAGGCAGGCAAATCACTGGGAGTTTGAGGCCAGCCAAGCAAGTCCAGGTCAGCCAAGGTGGCACAGAGAAATCCTGTCTCAAACACCAACTAACTCTCTCTCTCTCTCTCTCTCTCTCACACACACACACACACAGGTGATGCGGTTCCACAGTTAGAGCATTTGCCTAACAGACATAAAGCCTTTGGTTCTATCTCTGGCCCTGGGTAAAACTTGCACTTGATGACATACCTTTGTCCTCTTCACTTGGGAGATAGAGGCAAGGGGATTGAAAGTTCAGGGTCATTCTGGACTACATAGTGAGGCCAGCTTAGGTTATAGGTAACCCTGTTTTTTATGGAAAGGTAATACAGTTGTAGCAGTTGTTCCTTTGTGTTCTAACTTGAAACTTGTCTTGTTTTGTTCTTTATTAGGCTGAACAGACATGAAAGTTTTACCAGCATTTCCTTTATTGCATGTAGACTTTGAATTTTCCTTTGGTAGTCTTTGCCACTTACCAAGGTTTTAAGGGTGCAACTCATCCATTTTCCTCAGGTAGTTGAGTAGCTAATGTTTTCTTACTCATAATCAACATGTGGAGTTCATTCTTACACATGTTGTTAGGAGTGGAGCTAGGTTTATTTATTTTTTATTCTCAATAGCTGCGCTGTTGTCCCAGTTATCAATTATGAAGTAAACGGCTTTGCTCTGGTCACCTGAGATACCAACTCGACCGCAGTTGCTTTCCGCAGCGGTTGGGCCTGGTCCTGAGCCTGCTCCTGCAGTCTATTGGCACGCACATCTTTCCACGCACTGGCTACCATGTGGTTTTCCTTACAAATAGATCATAATCCAAACTCATATTTTACAGGCGAGGAAACAGGGATAGAAAGGTCAAGTGTCTTTTGCAAACCAGGGAGTGGCAAAGCCGGGCTGGGAACCAGTTGTCTGAATTTACGACACAGAGCTCTTCCCTGGCTGTGGCTGTGCTGCTTTCATCTCTCTTTAGCTGTCTTTGGCAAGACTGGAAAATCTAGTTATGGGGAAGGTTTACTTTGTCCAGAGAGAAACAGCCGCTGGATTACGCTTTCCCAGAGCGTGAGGCACATGGTTTAAGGGGTGTAAAGGGATGTTTGCCACAGGGGCTGATTCCCAGACTTGACCTGGGAAGAGCATGGTGAGTAGCAGAGGTCACACACAGGGAACCTGGGAAGCAGAGGGGTTAATGTGATATCCAGAGTCACACAGTATGTTGGTGACAGAGAGGCAGTCTTCACACGTGCCACCCCGTCTTCCTAGTCCCTTGGGGATTTATTGGGCACGTTTGTGAACAACTGCTTTTTAAAAGCTGCTGTACAGTTGTGTGTACATTGAGATTTGGCTTTGCTGTATCACCCCTGCAGAAGGAGTTATCGGTAGGATGCCTATACTCCGTTTAAATTCCTGCTGAAGTTTTTAACCTTAAGAATGAAAAGCCTGTTGGATGGGTTTGGAGAGACAATTCTTCCTATAAATAGTGCTAAAACTTTTTTTTTTATATGGACCTGTTCAGCTAAAATCTAAACAACAAAGACATTTGATTTACTGCAGGCATTAGATTGGAGTCTTAAGTGGTTGTTTTAATTTCAGAGTTTTTATAAAAGAGCTGCTCTCACACTATAGTGATTACAATTTAAAAACAGAGACATGTGATTTATTATAAACAGTATTTTTGAGAGCTAAACTTTTTTTTTTGAGGAACTAAAAATATGTATTTCAAAAAATTTCAAGCCCAGAAGATATGGGGACCATGTCCTTTATTTCTTCCTCCTTTGGAAGTGGAATGTGATCGTTGAGTTCTAAATGATGAGAAAGTCTGTCTTCCATGGTGGCGTCAAAGAGGGGAAACTAGGAAGCTTCCGGTTTCTCTGTCTGGGCTGAAGACAGAGATCCAGGCATCCGTCGGAGCAACCTGCCGCTTGTAACTGGTTTGCCTAGTCACCTTCAGTTGCTGTCTCTTCCTTAAATATCATGCAACAGTGCAAACATCACTGCCCAGGGCAGCAGAGGCATGGTTATACTAAGAGAGCTCTTCTCTCAGACTCGCACCAGAAGATTATATGGTACCTGGAAATGCCAATGGCTTAAAAAAAAAATACATGAGAAAGATCATATAAAGGATGAAACTTGTCACTAAGGTGAGAGGAATAGGCTATTTATTGCACAGCATGATGACTGACTATAAGTTAATATAATGGGTTCTGAATATTACTATTAAATCAGTTTCAGAAGTTCTCACAGGAAAAAAAAGAAAATTGTGTGAAGGAACATGTGTTAACTAGTTTGGTTAAGCTGTTTTAAGATGTATGCATATATTTAAAAATCTTTAGTTTTGAAAATTTCATATATGTACACAATGAAATATGATTATGTCTACCTACCTTTAGTTTCCTCCATCCAATACTCCCTCTTAGTCAACTTGACACACTCCTTTCCTGACTTCATGTTTGTTTCCTTTCCTTCCTTCCTTCCTTCCTTCCTTCCTTCCTTCCTTCCTTCCTTCCTTCCTTCCTTCTTTCCTTCTAACTTTCCTTCCTTATAGTATAAATCTTGGCATGAAATGAACTTAGGCATTCCAAGAACTTCACTGAAATGCAACTTATTATCATAGCATCTTTGCACTCATAAGTAAAATAAAACAAGTATTGAATATATCTTATTAAGACAAGAGGTGACTGCTCCAGTAAAACGCAGAGGGCAACTAAGAAAGACAAAGCTGACTTGGGACTCTAGTATGCTTTTGTGTTGCCTATTATGTTTTCACTTACGTCAAGTGTCTAGCTATGTCCCTTGAGTAGGCCAGAACCACACCCTGGGAAGGTTGAACTCAACACCATTGGCCCACAGCTTGGACCAATGTCCAGTCATTCTTGGCAATTTTTGCCAGTTTATTCATTCAGAACTATGAAGATGGTCCGAGTTATACAGGGCAAAGTGTGCTTCATTACTAAATGTGAGGCTATTATGCATAACATCAAGCAAATGATTAAATTTCGTTAGGTTAGAGTTTCCTCATTTATAACAAGGTGATACATGTGGCAGTTGAAAGCCTATGAAGACGCACAGTGCTGACTTCCTGCAAGTGTTGGCTAGTGTCTTTTATCTAGAAATGAAAAAAGAGTGGAATCCAAGAATATGCATTTTAGTTATATTTTCCCCAGAGTTGTTGTTGTTGTTGTTGTTTTTTCCATTGCAAACCACATGAGGGTCTTTTTATTACAAATTACAAGCTGCAGCTTGGGCTCAGACCCCCCACCGCTGAAGCGCTGAGAGCCCTGCACTCAGGTTAGTTGGGTGATTTAAAGATTCTGGTCCCTCCCAGCATGCCCAAGGCAGGGGCGATTCCTGCCTGGCAAGCATCTATTGGTCAATTGATCTACATTTTGAATTGATTGGCTACAGGAAGGTCCCCAGACCATTAATGATCTAGTGTTCCTCCCTAGGGGGATGGGCCAGTTTCCTAGCAACTGTATCTCTGGTGGGTGGGGTAAGAATGCAGTACGGGGGTGGGTGCCCCTCAGGGCATTGCTGGACTTCTCCACTTACCTAGTTCAGGCCTTAAATCTTAATAATAGCTGCTAATTTTTAATCTTTTGGTCTCTCATTTCCCCCTTTCCCATGATCATTTGAAGACCCAATCTTTCAGATATGACCCCTTGTATTCTATAGATTTACCTTTTTAAAATGGGATTTGAGTACCATTAGTGTATTGCTCCCAAACATTTTTTCATGAGAGCCATCAAGCAATTTAAAATACAAGGCCCAAAGATAAAAATCAAAACTATTAGGGGTCCCTTCAGGGTGGATATAGGGGTAGTAAGCCAAGGAGAACTATTATCCTTTCTAGGGTCTCACTAGGCTTTTAGCCCAGTTGCTGCAATACTAGTTTCCATTTCAGCTAAGCAGGTGCCCAAGATAACAGATACTGTCAGGGAGCCTCTTTTGACTTAGCATTTCAGCCTGCTAGGTGGGATTTGGGCCGAAGATCCATCTTCTGGAGCTTCTCCAGTGCTGACAATTGGATCATTGGCATCAGGGGCTAGGGAGGCTGAAATGCCAGTTAAAGGCTTTCCCCAGAGTTTGATTAGCTTTTAAATAATGTATTTTTGAAGAAAAAACTTCACTTCATAAATAGTATGTATTATGTACATACATTATGGGGGAAATGCTTCTAACTTTTTCTCTTTTCTTTCTTTCTTTCTTTCTTTCTTTCTCTCTCTCTCTCTCTCTCTCTCTCTCTCTTTCTTTCTTTCTTTCTTTCTTTCTGTCTTTCTCTCTCTCTCTTTCTTTCCTTTTTTTTTCAGTACCGGGTTTCTCTGTGTGATAGATCCCTAGCTGTCCTTGAATGAGACCAGGTGGGCCTCGAACTCACAGAGATCCATCTGTCCCTCCCTCCCGAGTGCTGGGATTAAAGATATGCTGCTATGTCTGACAAGCGTTATTTCAATATTCACAAGATATCTGCAGATATTTTTCTGGAATGGGGATATTCAAATATTATTTATGTGTATTAAAGGAAGCTATCACTAGTAAAGTATGACTTACATTTGAAAGGGGCCTAGAGTGGGAAGGTAGATATGCAGCAGATGCTAACAATTAGAGCTGAAGATACAGCGTTAATAGCTACTGACCACCTACTCCTCCAGTAGGAACTCACTGTTTGCTTGTCTTTCCATGCCAGATTATTAAGGAGGTTTGAGTTTAGAGAGTCAGGCAGTGCAAATAAAAGCTTTAATTTCTTTATTTGATACATTGTGTAAAGTAAGTAAATTTGTAACTAGCCAAAGCATGTTACTTCTCATTAGAAAACTACTCTGCACTTGTTTACTGGAGGAGAAAGGAAGAGCTTTTTTTTATATGATCTGGTGAAAATATAAAATGGTTTTAGAACCAGAAACAGAAAACACCTAACCTGGACATGATTTCTTACATTTTACATTAGCTTTAGCCAATTACATATTCCCTACCCTGTTAAGGCAGAGTTTCACGTAGATTTGTACATTTTAAAACAAATGGCACCACGTTTATGCTATTGTCCCCTCTTTGTAGTAAAGAAAATTCACAGTATTTTTATTTACCTACTTCAGATGCAGGACAGTTTTTTCCATGACACATTAACTAAAACACCAGCATTTATTATTTATTTTTTAAGATGACGTGTGGATAGACCCTCAAAGGCTTACATAGCTGCACTCTACTAATATGAAAGGCAAGACTTCTAGCTCAAGTTGTTTCAAATGTCTTACCAAGAGACCGTCGGGATTTTGACTGTGACATGTCTCAAAAGCAATATTTATGCTAAAAGGACAGTGATTGTCATTGTGTCCCAGAGAGGACTTTGGTGTCAGCTGAGCAAAGAGAGTTCATAATCTTTAAGTATTGATGCTGTGAAAGAATTAATGCTTAGCCATGGAAGCCTTTTTCTCACAAGCCCGCTTTTCTTTTTCTTTTCTCCCTTAGCAATTCTAGCATAAGTCAGACTGTGTATCTTCTCACACATGACTCTCAAAAGACACTCACAGTCTAGTTTTGTTGACATCTAAGGAGAATTCCTTCATCTAAGAAAGCCATCTGGATTCTGAGAACATGGGCCCGGCCACAGTCACCCGGTCACTTTATTAGAGTGTGGTAGACACCCGTGAGGTCACTTTAACTCTTTTTGTCTTTTGAGATGTTTAACTGTTTCTTATCTTTAGGTTCTGCTTGACTTTGGTACAAAAGATGGGGCTGGATGACATCTGGTGGTTTTTCAGTGCTGCTAACTCTATTTCCCAGATGTCGGTTTCGTGAGTTACAGACACTGAGTCATCCAGGATGCACAGAACAAATTCAAATCCAAATTCCTTTCTGCTTGCATTTTTCCTATCGCCTTAGCTATGGTGTACTTCTGGAAACACATATAAGAGAGACAAATCGAGGCACCGATAAACGGCAGCGAGGCCGGAGAAGACGTGTGTACACATAGACTCACATACGGAACTGGCATTAGTTTTGATGAAATCTCACTTCTCAAGTGTTCTGAATTAATTGGTACCATAAATATTTTCTTTCAAAGCAGATAATTATCTGCATAGGAACCCTATACAATTGCAGTGGAAACACATGTTTTTTGTTTGACGGGTCTGAGAATAAATTATGTTTATTGATTCCTTATTGCAGTTCATGTTAGTATATTTTAGTGCCTTCATTGGTTATGCAGTAATAAGAATGTGTAAGTGACTGGACACAATAAAAATAAACTCAATAAACAAAGTGAGATAATAGAGAAGTTTTAGTGTGTTAAAAGTGGGGAGATTGCTGAAAGTGTGAAACTTTAGGAATGATGACTACTGTTAAGACCATAGCTATAAAGTTTCAGAGGCTATTTCCCAATAGCCAAATGGAATAAAAAAATCGGCCTATATACATATATATATATATATATATATATATATATAAATGCGGTATAGGGTATATATATAAATATCACATTTATTTAATAAAAATTAGGGTGAATGATTATGATTATTTTAACAAAGAATATTATTGTAATTATGAGTTATTAATTTATTGGTTGATAAAATGTAAAGTTCATCAAATAACTAATAATTCTGCAATCCTCAGCAAATTGTTGAAATACTTTTCAAATCATGAGATGATTCTCCAGTCAAGTATTAAAAAGTAGAGTGATTTATTTTCAGACACATGGCCATTATTAAAACACAGTCTTTGTTAAATGAAGACCATGCTCTTACACCTGACATATAGCAGATACTGAAATATAAAATGTGGCAAATGACAGTAAGTGCCAGTTCATAAGAAGATAAGAGTCTGAATTATTCCGATTGCCCACTCCTAAAATAATCTTCTCTTTAATATACTTTGATAATTTTAAATTTTCCTAATAATTCACTTATCAGTTACTGGTATACTAATTTATTCAAGACTAATATTTATCACATACATATAAAATATATTATATACATACATACAAAATTAGAGACAGAGTCTCTTCACATAGCCCTGGCTGTCCTGGAATTTACTATGTCATTATGTAGAACAAATTAGCCTTGAACTTGCAGATACCTGCTGCCTGCCTCTGCCTCTCTTGTGTTGGAATTAAGGGTATGTGGCACCATGCCTGGCAGTTATATTCCTTTTCTTTAGCATTTTATGCCTATTAAATTTTGTTTTTGCCTCTGGTCTTTCAAGACAGGGTTTCTCTGTGTAGCTTTGGCTGTCCTGTACTCGCTTTGTCGACCAGGCTGGCCTCAAACTCTCAGAGATCTGCCTGCCTCTGCCTCCCTGAGTGCTGGAATTACAGGGTGCAACACCCTGCCTGGCTGCCTATTAAATTTTTATTCAAGAGAAAGGTAAGGACTGGTTCAATGAATTAACATTTTTGGAAAGAAATTACATTTTAGCCACTTAATTATTACTGAATATTTGCTAAAACTGCTTAGAAAAGGTCAATTTAGATATGAAGAACCAATTTCCTTAACACATGTTTTAATTTTTCCTTTACTACTCCATTGCTGGTGGGAGTGAAAACTTGTACAAAAACTTATACAAACTTGTGGAAATCAATCTGGCACTTTCTCAGAAAATTGGGAATAGTGCTACCCCAGGGCCCAGCTATACCACTCCTGGGCATGTACCCGAAAGATGCTCCACCATGTAACAAGGACATTTGCTCAACTACGTTCATGGCAGCTCTAATCAAATAGCCAGAAACTGGAAACAACCTAGATGTCCCTCAACCAAAGAATGGATACAGAAATTGTGGTACATTTACACAATGGAATTCTACTCAGCTATTGAAAACAAGGAAATCATGAAATTTGCAGGCAAATGTATGGAACTAGAAAAGATCATCCTGAGTGAGGTACCACAAAGGCATGCATGGTATATACTCACTTATAAGCGAATACTAGCCGTATGACACAGGATAACCATACTAAAAATCCACAGACCTAAAGGAAGCTAAATAATAAGAAGGATCCTAGGGAAGATGCTTACTTCTCGTTTAAAAGGGCAACTAGAATAGACACCAGAAGTGGTTGAAGAGCGGGAACAGGAAGGGAGCCTGCCATAGGTATCCTCTGAAAGACTTCACCCAGCAGGGCCGGAAACCGATGCTGAGACTCACAGCCAAACTTTGGGCAGAGTTCAGGGAGTCTTATGGAAGAGTTGGGGTATAGAAGGACCTGTACGGGATAGGAGCTCCACAAGGAGACCAACAGAGCCAACAAATCTGGGCCCAGCTCAGTCTCCACAGGGCTTATCGCTGACATGGACGCAGTTGCCTGTTCTTTGATCACTTCCCCCTGGCAAGGCGGCCTTGCTAGGCCACAGAGGAAGACAACGCAGGCAGTTCTGATGAGACTTGATAGGATAGGGTCCGATGGTAGAGGAGGAGGGCTTCCCTTTTCTGTGGTCTAGGGAAGGGTATAAAGGGAACAGGGAGGGAGGATGGGACTGGGAGGAGACGAGGGAGGGGGCTGCAATCAGGATATAAAGCGAATAAATTAAAAAAATTCCTCTAAAATAGTATTCATAGAAAAACAAAGTTCAAAAAATCATGTAAAGTACTGGGAATCAACTAGATCTGTGGTTCTCAACGTGCAGGTCACGACCCCTTTGGGGGCGATGGAATATTCGAACAGGGTCGCCTAAGACTATCATAAAATGCCGGTATTTTCATCATGATTCATAACAATAAAAATAGCAATTATGAAGTAGCAATGAAAATAATTTTATGGTTGGGGTCACCATAACGTGAACAGCTGTATTAAAAGGTCACAGCATTAGGAGGGTCGAGAACCACTGAGCTAGATTTTAGATTTTAAATTCTCTAAACAACAAATTTGCATGATTTATAGGAAAAGGTAGAGCCAAGAACAGAGTTTTCTTATTAGAAAAATAGATTAAGGATAAGATGCTTTAAAATCTCCTAGTCTATAATACTGATGGCTGGAATTTTACAGACAATTATATTGTTTTATATTTATTTAAGACTATCTAGAAATCTCAATTATCCAGATTGCTAGCTACCTTTCTATTTAATTAGTCTGAAATGATCAAGGCCTGAGATCCATTTAGGGACTCTGAGACATCTTTTATTTGGTTAGGGAAGCTTTTAATATATGACTCTTGAGTGCATTAGATGGTCATTAGGGAATAAATGGTTAAGGCAGCTTATCAATATTGTGTGGTCTCTGAAGCTCACCCAGAACAGTTCATGCTCTAATATGAAGCTAAGTAAAAACACAAATCTATAACACTTGGAGTCTCTGTGACGGCATGATCAGTTTTGTAACTTAAAATAGTTAAAGAGAGAGCATTGAAAAATCAAGAAGTCCTCTGATGCCTGAATGACTGATCACAATTAGTACCAACTTGACTTCTAAAATGCTGACTTAATGTACACAGAGTAAATGAAGTCCAGTTAAAATCATGGTTCAAAAGGGCGCATATCTCCAAAGCCAAAGAGATTTCAAAGACTAGAAGGTCACGGATATGAAATCCAAATAACAGCCAATGTACCTTTACGGCTAGTCTTCTCAGGGACCTGCTACTCTCACACAAAACAGCTGGGAAGTAAGAACAAAAAGGGTGAAGCTTTTTGAAACCAATGAAATTTTAATTTTTAGAAGTGCCCTATGTTTTGTTTTAAAGATAAGCTCAGAATGCATACGTCTTGATTTATTGCATTGGAATTCCAAGTAAGCCTTGCTAAATAAGAGTGCAGTCTTTAATCTGTGTCAGATGTGTCTTTAATAATTTAGTTTTTGTCACAAGAAAGGATAGACTATTTCTTACTTATCTTTGAATCATCATAATTCCATAAACTTGATTTAGCTCTTAGCTATGTAAAAATTGAATTAGTAGTTTATCAAAATAAAGATTTCAAATAAATTATGTCATACTGAAAAATTATGTTTTGTTGTTTGTTTGACTGTTTAAATGTTAATTTACCAAGATTTTCCTATTTTTTTTTTTTTCAGAAAAAAAAGGACTTTGTTTAAGATGAGTTTTTGAAATAATCATTGATTGAGTAGGTGTAAAATTTCATTTTGGCAATAACTAGACTTTTTCTAATTTAAATGTTTTTGAGAATTATATATATATGAGTACTTCATTTGCATAATTTTTACCCTCTGAATTCTCCTGTGTCCCCACTACTTTTAAATAATGACTTCTTTGTTAATCATTGTTCTATATATGTACACACACACACACACACACACACACACACACACACACGCGCGCGCGCGCGCACTCACGCGTGCCTTCTACTAATTCCACTGGGTGTTGCCTGCATGTTGATGTTTAGGGCTGAGCATTTGGAACTGGCTTTCAGGGGCTCATCTCTGAAGAAGTTGGATTCTCGCCTTTTCAGCAGCCGTTGATTGCCTATAAATCTTCATCTAATGGCGAGAGTTTGTAGGATTTCCCCCATCCTCATTGACATAGCAGATGGTATTTTCATTCTGCAGGTCTTAGGCAAACATTCTGTTGAGATTTCATGGGGGCAGCTTCTCTGTCCTGTCTGGAAGATACTATGTAGCAGCAGATGTCCTAGGACCCTGGGACTTACAGGATATATATATATATATATATATATATATATATATATCCCCATTTCCTGCACTATCTCCTTGTATCTTAGGTATAGGGGTTGAGTTATAGAATAGGCAATAGGTACCCCCAAGTCAGTTTCTTTCTGCACTTTGACCAGTTGTTGATTTCTGAAATAGTCTTAAATTGGAAACATTTTTTTTACACATAGCTGTTTTACTGAGAAAAATTAACATATAACATATTATATATACATAGAGCATCCTGTTTTGGAAGGTTTGATTCAGATATATCAGAGAAACCAACAGCAGTCTTAAAAAATGGGCAAATCCCATGATTCATAAAGGTTTCCTTGTATTCATATCTTCTTCTGCACCTCACCTCAGGCAATAACATATCTGCTTTCTGTTAGTATAGATGAGTTTGCATTTTCTAGAATTGTATTTAGAGAATCATATAGGTTTTACTCTTAATTTTTCACTCAGCATAAGCAAACTGGATTTTCATATTCTTCTCTAAAAAATTAATGCTTAAATAATTAATTTTTATCTTTTAATTTTTTAATTATTATCATTTATTACAATTTATTAAATTTGTATCCCTTGTCTCCTCCCAGTTCCATCCTCCCTCCTTTTTCCCACCCCAAGCTCCTCCCCTAATCCACTGCTGGAGGAGGTCCTCCTCTCCTATTTGACCCTAGCCTATCAGGTCTCATCAGGGCTGGTTGCATTGTCTTCCTTTGTGGACTGGCAAGGCTACCAGGGGGAGGTGATCAGAGAGCCTGCCACTGAGTTCATGCCAGAGAGAGTCTCTGCTCCCTGTACTAGAAAACCCACTTGGACACTGAGTCTATGGGCTGGGTATCAGTCTCTTTAGAGCCCCCAGGGCTCAGGTTTTTTTTTTTTTTTTTTTTTTTTTTTGGCTCTGTTGGTCTTCTTTTGGAGCTCTTGTCCCCTCCAGGTCTTTCTATCTCCCCATTCTTTCATAAGATTCCCTGCTCTCTACCCAAAGTTTGGCTATGTGTCTCAAGCCTCTGCTTCGATACCTCAGTCAGTAGAGTCTTGTTTCAAAGGCCGTCTGTGATAGGCTCCTGTCCTGTTCCCTGTCTTCTTCTACTTCCAATGTCTATCATGTTTATCCTTCTGAATGAGGATTGAACATCTTTTGTAGGGTTTTCCTTGTTGTTTAGCTTTATTTTGAATAACTTATTACTAAATTTATAACTGTTATTATTTGGCTAATTTTTAGACACTGTCCTACCACGTAGCCCAGACTGGCATGGAATTGCCACCCTCCCACCTCAGCATTGTGAGTGCTAGGAGTATAAGCATGGATTGCGGTTATTTTTCTAATGTGCTGTTTATCCATGATATGCATTTAAAATTAAAGACAGGTTTCATCAAGGACTAGAAAGAAGATTTTGCTCTCTAAGTATTGTGAAAATGGGTGAGCTTCCCCCCTCATCCTTCTCTTAGCCAATTTTTCTCTCCCTCAAGCTTGCTTTGCTCTGAGCTCTTCTGTCAAACCTGAGCTGAGCCCTTTAGTCTTCAGGTTCCACCTCTTTTTTAAAATTACATTTTAATTAATTAATTAATTATAATTTATTCACATTGTATCTGATATGTGGCCCCCTTCTTTAGTCTCTTCCCAGTTTCCTACACCCTCCCTCTTCTCCCCCATTGCCCCTCCCCTAGTTTACTGATAGGGGAGGTTTTCCTCTCCTTCTATCTGCCCCTAGCCTATCAGGTCTCATCAGAGCCAGCTGCATTGTCTTCCTCTGTGGCCTAGCAAGGCTGTACCCCCTCCAGGGGGAGGTAATCAAAGAGCCAGCCACTGAGTTCATATCAGAGAGGGCCGCTGCCCCCCTTAATAGGGAACCCACTTGGAAACTGAACAGCCCATGGGCTTCCTCTGAACAAAGGGTCTTGGTCCTCCCAGACCTGGAGGGGACAGGAACTCCACAAGGAGACCAACACAGCCAAAAAACCTGGGCCCATGGTGGCCCGCAGACTTCACTTCTGACTGTAAGAATGATTGTCACATCACATACCTGGTGGGGAATTTTTATACCAGTTTGAAGTGATCTGAAAATGAATGAGATTCTGAAAGCCTTGCCATTCTGTCCAATATTTGCTAAGAGAGAAGACTTAAAAACTTAGGCATTTTACAAATGTTATAGGAATAATCAAGCACTTTCTGATGAATGAATGTCCATTCCACAAGATGTAACCCATATCTGACATTGCTAAAGCTCCCTATGGCTAGGTAGGTCATGGGCCATAGAAGAGAACTGAGAACCCCACACTATTATTCTGCTAAATGGACAGAGTAGTAAAATTATTCCCAGTGACTTATTGCTATACATACAGGCAAGAGCATCTCTCAGAATTGGAGAAGCTTCTTACAGTTGATTGCAATTAACACAGCAACCCTAAACAGGGCAATATGCAGAGAATAAGAGCCTATGGAGTGCTCAGTCCTAAATTGGACACAAACATCTATACCACACCTTTTCCTTAAGGTTCAGACAACAGAAAGATTGTGAGAGCCTGGATATGGGATCACATCAAGAAAACAGTATTTTCTAGTCACCATAGGGCAGTTGCACATATGACCTCACAACATTTGTGACAGTATACAGAGGACCTGTGTAACTTCAGCTAGACAAAATAACAGCACAGAAGGAAAAATATGGGAATGAAATCCCATCACAAGCTGAGGAGCTATTGGTATTTGCTAGCTTCTGGGGAGAGGGAGAGTCAGGTTTTTCTTTTTTTTTTTTAATCATGTGACCCACATGTCAGGGCAAGCCCCACTCTCAAGTCAGCTCAGAAACACAAACTGGGTTCAATGCGGGGGGGGGGGGAGGGGTGAAGCGAAAGAAAAAGAATCTCAAAGTTTAACAGGAAGGGATAAGAGGATTATTGACCACACTCTCCAGGAGCTACACTAGAGGACACTGACTCTTTCTCCCAGCACGAACAATTGCCAATATCTTTATGGTAAGAGGTGGAATTTTGTGCCATCTTCCTTCTTTATTCTGGGATCCAGTTACCTTGCATAGGTCTTACGATGCTATTATAGCCCATGTGGGTTCATATTTGCTGCCGCCCTGCTGGGTAGTCAGCTGTCAACTCTGACTCTTACGGTCTCTCATTTTGTGTTACTTGGTAAGTCGCAGGTCTCCATGCTAATTACCGATGAAGGCTGAGAGATGCATTGGTCTATAGTTACAGTGATGTTATTAGGATATAGTCTAATTCTGTGTCCATTTAGGAAAATAATAGTAGTAGATTGTTGTCTGGGGTCTATGACCAGCCTAGCTATAGGTTGCTGGTCCAACAACGACACCAGGCATGGTTTTATTTGTGGAGTGGCCTTAGATCCACCTAGAAGGTAGTTGTTTACTCCTGTTGTGTTTGTGCCACTATTGTATCGGCCTTTCTAGGCTGGTCATTGATGCAGCTCACAGGGTTTGCATAACATCTGATATCATGCATAACATCTTCCACCACTACAAAATCTGTTAGGAGATAGTTAAGTAGATAAGAGTCAGTTAGTTAGGAGGTAGTTAGGAGATAGTTAGAAGGGATGAAGCTCCCAGCTCAGTGTCATCTTGATTTCTCCATGTCCTATGACTCAAGTACATGGCATAGTAAGGATCAGGGTCTCAGAAACATAAACATAAGTTACAATTGAAATATTGCCATAAGGATTGCATAAGATCAAGCCAATCAAAAATTTCCCCCAGCATTGAATCAGGAGGGGATCATGAGTCTCTGTTTCTAGGTGAGGTGCTATGGACAGTTGGTGGCTTCTCAGGGGAATGGATGTGGAGCTGATGTCAGCCATGCTCCAGCGGATAACTGAATAACTCATCCATGAGTGTAAGGTCAGCACACATTGGAATCATTGAGCTGAAGAAAAACAAAACAAAACAAAACAAAACAAACAAACAAACAAAAAACAGGACATGAAGTTGAGAAAGGGTAGGTAGATCTGGGAGGAGTGGTGGGTGCATAAGCTCAAAATACATTGTCTATATGTCTGAAATTCTCCAAAAGTTATAAAAATATATTAAAATAGTTAATTTGGGGAGGGATGTGGGAGGAGGAAATTAGTAGTATCAAAATGTATTGTGTGAAATTCTCAAAGGGAGAATAGTTAACTGTTCCCTATTTGATTTTGAAAATGAGGAGGTTCTAGGTAGTAAAAAGAAAACTACGGCAACAACAAAAGCCCCAACAACCTCCCCTGAACCCACAAGAAGCTCAAAAGCAAACCCAGTCAACCAACCACAGTAAATTACTCCACAACCATAAACATCCCGCAGTGCCTGCCTCTAATCTCACTGGTATAGAAAGGTGTTTGAAAATCACCTGTGTCCTTTCAAACAAATGACAGGACCATTTTCTCTTCTCTCCTTTCCTTTCATTTCCATTCCTTCTTTTTTTATTTTTTACCTTCCTTACCTTTTCTTTTCTTTCTTTCTTTTTTTTTTTTAAAATTTATTTCAAGACAGAATTTTGTAACCCTGGCTGTTCTGGACTTGGTTTCAAGGTTGGCCTTGAACTCACAGAGATCCACCTGCCTCTGCCTCCTGAGTGCTGGGATTAAAGACATGAGTCACCACTGCCCAACTAATAGAACCATTTTCAAAGATTGCAAGAAACTAGAAAGTGATGCAATTTTCTGATGCTGACCTATGATATTTATTCACAGCTAATCATCCTTACTGTAAGGTCCTAACACTTTTTGAACATGCTATTTTGAAACAACACTTCTGAATTCTCATTTAGAGTAGAAGTGGAGTGATGTGGGAATGTTAAAAATTATTGCATTTTTTAGTATATTATGTGCACATCATAAATTATTGTAAATAATTGAACTGAGAGGGATGGCAAACTGCATATGCAGCTAAAACTATAAACAAGACAGAGAAACATATTTCCAAGACCTTGTCTTGTTAATAGCACGTCAGCCATTATAAGTAGTGAATGTATGTACTTACTTATTTTCTTGTGTTTGTATGTGTGTGTTTTATATGAATTGCACTTCTAGCTCTTTTAAAAATTTAACACACATAATTACATGTATTATCTATCATGGGACTAAAGTGCATGCTCATTCAGTTTTAAAAACACATTTTCTTGAAAAACTAGGTTCAAAGCGATAGGAACAGGAAATAGATGTAGAAATGGGTCTTGGGAGCCAAATCTGATGTGAATAGCAAGTTGTCTACAGCAATTCCTGCCAAAAATACTTGTTGTAGGTCAGAATTTCTTCTTGTGTGAACTAACAGAAAAGCTTCCTATCAGGTATATATAGAGTGCCACATGACTAAAATCATGGTACATTAGGTCAACAGATCGTTTGCTTTATAATATTCACATACTTAAGATTTTAAAGCTTAATTAAAAACAGGTATGCCAGAAGCACACCATATCTGACTCTAACGTTTTGTTCCTGCATAAATCATCCAACTGGGGGAGCTGGAGAGATGGCTCAGTGGTTAAGAGCACTGGCTGCTCTTCCAGAGGTCTTGAGTTCAATTCCCAGCAAGCACATGGTGGCTGACAACCATCTATAATGGGATCTGGTGCTTTCTTGTGTCATACAGGCATATATTCAGATGGAGTGCTCATATGTATAAATAAATAAATCTTAAAAAAAATCATCCATCCATTGCTTCCATTTGTGTGTTGAAGTCCTAGATTCCTAGGTGATGATATTCAAAGGGACTTTGGGAAGTTTTTAGGTCATCAGGGTGGAGCTCAAATAGGTGGGGTGAGTGCTCTTTAAAGGGGGCCTCAGGGAAAGCCCTTTCTCTCACAGCAGAAAAGATAGTTATCATGAACCATAAAGAGTGTCCTTAGTAAATAGCAAATCCATTGCTTCTTTGATTTTTGGACGTCCTAGTCTTTGTAACTGTGCAAACATATGAAAAACCATCAGTAGAGATATAGTGCTGTCCTAGTTAGGGTTTCTATTGCGGCGGCAAAACACCCTGACCCCAAAAGCAAGTTGGGGAGGAAAGGGTTTACTTGGCTAACCCTTGCATATTGCTGTTCATTGAAGGAATTCAGGACAGGAATTCAAACAGGGCAGAAACCTCGGAGGTAGGAGCCCAGGTAGAGGCTACAGAGGGGTGCTGCTTACTGGCTTGTTTACCCTGGTTCCCTCAGCCTGCCTTCTTATAGACCCCAGGACCACCAGCCCAGGGATGGCCCCACCCACAGTGGGCTGGGTCCTTCCCTAATGATTTAGTAATTGAGAAAATGTCTTACAGCTGGATCTCATGGAGGCATTTCCTTAACAGAGGCTCCTTCCTCTCTGATAACTCCAGCTTTTGTCAAGTTGACACAAACCCAGACAGTACAAGGACTTTTGTCATAGGAGCTCAAATGATTAAGAACACCTATGAATAGTTGTTCATTATTTACTCAGCTAAATTTTATGGAACATGATAGGAATGAATACAAATCTTCAAGTAATATAATGAGTGTTCTCCTTATTGTAAACACATAGTGCCAACGATTTCTCTAGTTGAGAACAGAAAAACTTTTCAGAAGGATTAAAAAAATCACATCATTTAGCACGACATGATCATCATCAAACATGAATTAACATTAGAGATGGAGCACCATTAGTCGTGTTGCTAGATGTCACTAATTTGAATTGTCAGTTAAGATTTTGAAGGGATAAACTGCTTATGTTAGCATTCAGAGAAATGTCTTAACTTTTTATTGTGAAATAATAGCTACCAAAACCAGCAAAAGAAAACAAAACAAGGCAAACTAAAAACAAAAGAACAAAACAAAACAAAAAACCAACCAAGCCACCTGCAATGCTGCTGACCAAGAAAAGTTGGCCGAATCAAAGCGGTGTGTGTTTAGTGAAATAAGTGACATGGTTACCTTCTAGTGACAGCTTCCTGTCCCTCCTGAACTGGAAAAAGCCAGTTTTCATCAAGTTAGAGATCACAAGACAGGCCACAGAACTTAAAGTTGGAGGCCATGAACTAAGCTTTATTAAATTAGGAACATTGTCCTAGTAGTAAAACAGAAAAAGGACGCCACTTTCTGGGTAATTAGTGGAGAGACTAGCTAGGACTTGGAGGACAATTAGATTTGAGGATGAGAATAAGTAAGCAGTGGTTGAGCAGCCCAAAATTTCTGGTTTAGGCAACAAGTTCCATCTTGTGGCAAAACTTGTGCCAAGACAAGGGATTCAGTTCTGAACATATCGTGTATGAGTAGATAGAGTTGGGCGGCCAATAGATACTGGGAAATATGAATGATGATGTCAGGCAAGCAGAATTGATTGATAATATTAAAAACCAACGCTACTTAGAGTGGGTGATCTGTTGATTGCATAAATATTACTCAGGGCAAGTAAGGAAGAGCTAAGAAAAAGGGTTGTATTTAAAGGCTAACACTGAAGAGTGTTTTGAAGAAACCGTAATCATCAGATGTCCTGGATCCCAAGTCACCATCTAATCAACTGAAAAACCTGGGCTAGCCCACCTAGCCTTAAGTTTCCTTACATCATTTTAATAGGGATCCAGCCAGATGATGAATTTGAAATTATTTTGTGTGATGCGTGGACCAGGGCAAAAGTTTTTGTTCTGGGAAGTAGCTAAGGCATGCTAGAATGAGAGTTATCAGCTCTGTTTTTTGTTCTGTCACAGCGGTATGAATCTGGGTAGTCATTTAACTCTATTGATGGGATAGGAATAATAGGATTTACCTCACAGACATGCAGAATGTAAAAATATGTTTAGCAATGTACCAAGCATGTGTTGGCTAATCAGAATCCCACGTTAACTCTTTCAGGTTCAACGCTATTCACTTGTAAATAGCTTTTCAAATTAAAGGAAAGGCTGCAGTACAGCAGGCCCTCCACACACAAGAGACAGCAGATCTTGGTCAAATATCTGCTCATCCCTTCCGTTCTGTTCTGGGTTGTTTCTCTAGTTGTTCCATGGCTCTAGCTATCATCAACTAGTTTTATTTTTCATAATCTTGTCCCCACGCTTCTGGATATGCTATGAGTTTTGTGTAGAGTGACTTCCCTGCTTCATTGCCTAAAATAACTTCTACTCATTCTTTCAGATATTTCAGTCACAAGTAGATTATGTGTCTCCTTGCATTTTGTATCAGGATTACTTCTTCCATCATTTTCTTTGGAGTCGAAGAATGTCTTCCCTTTCGTAGGATTCGAGCCAAGGAGTGAACAAGCCGTGCAGCTCTCGGTACAGATGGTCTTGCCTCATACTTTATGTACCTTCAGAATCTAGCACATAATACACATGCTGTGAAGGAGTGTGAGTGTAAAAGTTGCTTCTGAATTAAATATTTAGAAATGTGGAAAAATTATTGCTCATAGAGATCACTGCCCATAAACACATAGGCATTGAGAATTGAATTATAAGTGCTATTATCTCCTATACATAGGCAGTTACAAATGTGTATTGCTTTAAAGATCATCTCTTACAATTTCAAATGACTTCCTTGAAAAGGTATAAAATCCTAGTTGCTTTGATTTTGGTTTTTCTGCTAAACTCCCATGATTATAAAATGACATCCATTTATTTTATATAAGTAGCTTACCAGTCTTGACTTTCTGACCTTTGGAAAATTCAGCACTTTCTATTTATATAAGAGGACAAAGGCCCTACCCCTTAGGGATAAGCAATTATTCCTTAATGGAGGAAAGACCATTCATATTGAGAGCTGTACTGCTTGTTGACTACTTGGCTGAGATCCTATGAAAGAAGAAATCATTAAGTGTTGGTTAATCCCTGTGGCTCTCTGTTATTGTTCTCATCATGTTTTCTGCCAAATACAAAGATTAAGTTTGTGTAGAAACCCAGTGATAAGGAACTATTGACCAGAGAACATCTGGAAATGAGTAAGTGAGTGGGGGTTGGGAGATAGCTGTTTCAACACCTGTGCTCTGGAAGATGCTACCATGATGTATGTGTAAACAATTCCCATAGAAAAGGTGGTGTGGGATTGGTGCATTTATTGGGATTTAACGTTTGGATTGAATTAGGAAGGCCATCTTTTGCTACTAATGCCTAGTGTCTTGAAAAGAGTATGTATATGAAATCTCAGGTTTGATAAAATTCGGGGAGTACGGGAATGAGTAAAAGAAGTGTATCCAAAATGATTTGAATCAAGGTTGGAAAGGATGGATTTCTCAAAAGGATGGATTTCTCAAAGATCCATGAAGCATTTAAGAATGTAAAGTGTGGGGAGGGTTAGAGTGTGAGCTGAGAGAGAAGCTGGAGAGGGTAGAGTGCTTGACCAGATCTTTTAGTGACATTGCTGCTGTAGATTGGACATGGGCTTGGATTAGGCAGGTCTAAAAATGTTATAGCACATGAAGTTCTGTTTGTTGCTGTTTCCCTTTGTTTTTACTTTTTAAAATTATTACTGTGTGTGTGTGTGTTTGTGCATGTGGGTGCACTGTCCACTGAGGCCAGAACTAGAAGGACACACTGGAGCAGGAGTTATAAATGTCTGTGAGCTGCCTAATGTGGTCATAGTAACTGAACTCAGGTCCTCTGTGAAAAATCACCTACTTTTAGCTGCTGAGCCGTGTTTCTAGGACTTTCCCTTGAATGTTAACATAGCTGACACAGATATGTCAGTTAAAAGGAATTTATGGCCATTTCTTCTTGCATCACCTAGGAATATTTACATATTGAGGTTGAGTATAAGGCTTATGTTTTCTTTTTCTTTCTCTTAAAAGTTTGGGTGGCTATGTTGACTCATTAGACAAATTATGAGGTGCCTGTTTTTTCTGTTGTTCCCCTGCTTTGTGTTGCTTTTGTTTACTTAGAACTTTGTTCACATTTCTGTTCAGTGTGAATGAGAAAGAAAGAATGAATGAAAGAAGTAAAGAAAGATGGTGTGCTCCTTCTCTTCAAGGCCGTGCTCAGCAATTTGCCTGGATCTCCTTTTGAACCACACGTGCTCTTTGCTTCCTTTGGATACAAGGGAGATTGGGCAGCACAGATTATTTTTGTTTTCTGAGTGCCTGTTTTAGAACAGCTATGGCATCAAAACACCATTGGCTTGATGATTTACAAGGCAGATGTGTGTTTCTCACAGTTTCAGAGTCTGCAGTGTCTGAGACGCTCACATGGGTACATGCAGGGTGGTGTGACTGCAAGTGAAGACTGCCTTCAGGCCTTCAGATGGCTGCCCTCCTGTATCTTCACATGGATTTGGGGTAAGCCACTCTCGTCTCCTTTCCTTGCCTAATCCTAAGACACTAATCACCTCGTGCCCCCTGTTCCAAATAACATCACATTAAAGAACACGAGTGATCCAGTTTTGTGGGTGAGGTAGGAACAGCTAGCTAATAGAAGTGTTTACTGTTGGCTAAAGTATGGGGCTTTTATTTCAATAGAAACTGAGAGAGGAATTCATTGTGATTTCAGCCAGCCTAGGCTACAGAGTAAGATTTTGATTCAGTAACAAACAAACAGAAATGTAGGTTAGCTATTAAAAATTTTTATTGCAATCTAATTTCTGAGATGGAGTAATATCCCAGGGTTTATCATATAGTATGACAAGTAGCATGATAAATTTGGGGACACATTGAGGAATATTACATATCATCTAATCTCATGAAACTTACATTGTTGGCATGAGTGAGAGAAAGTTATGGTTTAGATAAATAAATAAATAAATGGTAGTAATTATTATAAAGAAAAACATTGAGCCCTAAGGGATTGTATAGTAGCTTCATCTGCCTTTGCCTAACAGTAAGAAAAGGCTTACGTAGGCTGAATGAAAGTAGGGACTGGTGGTGTTGAGCACAGACAAGAGAAGTCAAACCTGGTGAAGAGTTCTATAGGACAATAGCTGAAAATGTCCTTTACATTTAGCAAGAAATGATTGTTCCTCATGTTAGAGAGAGTCAGTGTGGATGCAGGAAAGCTGCTGGGCTGACACGTGCAACCGAGGAAAGCAAGCCAGCAGGCTGATGCTCTGTGAATGCTTTCTGAGCACTTTGAGTTGATCTCTAATTTTTAGGCAAGTGCTCGACTATGGAACTAGTTCACCAGCCCTTAGATTTTTTATTTTTAGTTCATGTTTACCTTTCTCCTTGGACCTACAAGCGTTGCTGTTTTCTTCATTGGCCCAGTTTTATAAATTTTATTTATGTGCATTGTTCATTTAAAATTTAAAAGTACTAATGTAATTATGAAAATTTATAATTTCTTTAAGTTTTTCTTTTTAAGTCATACTATCTGGCTGTGGGGCTACAAGGCTCTGGACTTTTGCTTGATCCATGTGTCCCTAGTTTTTTTTTTTTTTTCTTGCCACGTTAAAAGCTTATTTTGCACTTGTACAGTGATTATGTTCGACTTTCTATAGTGGATGGTTAGGTTGTTATCAATACTTTAATATTGTCAATGATTATGTAATAAGAAACATTCTATAGCTCTTGGCAGTAAGGAAAGAAGTGTCTCTGGGGCATATAGAGATAGTTTATTGAACTGTGGATCATGCTCAGACTCAGCTTAATAAAGTATTGGCTAATTACCCTATAGAATAGCTGGCCAGGCCACATTCTCATCAGCTATAAAATAGGGTGTTTATTTTTTCTTATGTGCTCTCTATTATGTGATTAGATATGCTGAATTGAGGCACCTACTACATCTTACTTGTGGCAATATAATAATGGTGGGAGTTACGTGTTTAGATTTGCACACTGAAGGACAAATGAGAATATTTACATTAACTTTAACTTATTTTACAATAAAATTATTAGGTTCAAGACAATTTTCCTCGGGATGAATGTATTCCTTCTTGCTTAGAGTTCCTTCTCATTTACTCGATGCACTTAAAGAACTAAAGCACTAAATAAAATATTTATAGAGTAGTCTATAAAAAATTCTCTGAAACCTGAGGGGAACAATTAGAAATTATTAATAGAGCAGTTTTCAATTATAAGAGTTATTTTAAACTGTTAGTAGAAAGATCTTATGTCTATTTCCCAGTTGTCTCTCTCAAGGCTTTGGGGTAGAATACTCTAAAATAACAGTGTAGTTTTGAATAACTAGTTTTTTTATTATAAAAGTTTCAGAATTATGATAAATAGTTTTTCTACTGCTTGTTTTTTACTTGATGCCTTTTGTATATTTATATCACTATTGATTATAACTTTACCATCTTTATCTTTTCCCATTACAAAGGAAATATTTCTAAAACACTTTATTTTTGCAATTTGACAGTTTTATACATCTATATGATGGATTTTCCTCATTTTATCCCCTTTTCTCTGCCGTATCCCATTCTCCTTCTATGATTGAATTCTTAAATTCTTCACTCCAATAAGTTCCCTTCTACTTTGGTATCTCTCTCTCTCTCACACACACACACACACACACACACACACACACACACACACATACTCACTCCACTGGATTTAATTAGAATTTCTTGTGTGGGCTGGAAATTATTTACTGGAATCTAGGCAACTTACCAGTGGCTACACCCTAAAGAAAATGGTACCCCCTTTCCCAGCAGCCATTGTCTATTGTCTCTCAGTGAGGCATGAGTCCCTTCTCCATTCATGATGAAATGGTGACAGGTCCAACCTTTTCACAGTCTGAAGCAAGAAACTAGAGCTGCAGTGACTTCATAAGCAAAGGAGCCATGGCAAAACAGACACTGTTTCAAAGTCCTCCTTTCTGTCCTCTGGCTCTTTCATTCTTTCTGCCTCTTCTTCCTTGATGAGCCCCAGAGAGGGTGATAGAGCTACCCACTTAGGACCCATCACCTCCCTCTTTCTCATCACTTTAACCAGCTGCAGGTCTCTGCATAAACCACCACCTGCTGCAAAAAGAAGTTTCTGAAACAAGGGCTGAGAACAGCACGTGTTGAGGTTCAGGAACAGCTGTACACTGACCACTCAGACACCAGACTCAGAGAGACAGAAGTTTATTGACTGCTTAGCGAAGTCTGACTGGTCAGGGACATAGTCTGGATTCAGGAACCAGAACTGTGATATGGAGCCATTTTCAGAATGAGTTTTTTTTTTTTTTCTTTACATGAAACCTTGAAGGCTTTTATCTATCTATCTATCTATCTATCTATCTATCTATCTATCTATCTATCTATCTATCTACTATTAATTACACTTTATTCATTTTGTATTCCCCCATAAGCTCCTCCCTCCTCCCCTCCCAATCCCATCCTCCCTCCCCCTTCTTCATGCATGCCCCTCCCCAAGTCCACTGATAGGGGAGGTCCTCTCTACTTCCTTCTGATCTTAGTCTATCAGATCACATCAAAAATGGCTGCATTGTCCTCTACTATGGCCTGGTAAGGCTGCTCCCCCCCAGGGGGAGGTGATCAAAGAGCAGGCCAATCAGATTACGTCAGAGGCAGTCCCTCTTCCCATTACTATGTAACCCACTTGGACGCTAAACTGCCATGGGCTACATCTGTGCAGGGGTTCTAGGTTATCTTCATGAATAGTCCTTGGTTGGAGTATGAGTCTCTGGGAAGTTCCCTGTGTTCAAATTTTCTGGTTCTGTTGCTCTCCTTGTGTGGTTCCCGTCCTCTCCAGCTCTTACTATTTCCCACTTCTTACATAAGATTCCAACTGTTGGGCAGAATGAGTTTTTAAAGGAAAAAGACCATAACCAAGCAGGAAGAATCAATTCTATTCCAGGTATATAGTATCTAGGTGGCTAGACAAAGCATTTTAAGCTGATTGGCTGGGATTTAGAATAGGGAAACTTTTGACACTTTCCAGTTTTCTGGGAGAAAGGAACATAGCAGGACATTGTGCTTCTGTTTAAGTAGTACATACATTTATCATCAATTCAAGCAGAGCATTCAACAAGTATTGAATTGTAGGTATGTCAGGCAAGCAGAATTTGAGAACTTGAACTCTATTTCATCTTTTGATCCATCTTTTGATACACCTTTTGATGGAGAGTAAAGACAAAATGCCTTCATTTATGCTAAATATGAACGCAGGCATTAACAGGGGAGCTACAGTTATGCTAAAAACTAAAGTTGCTCTTAACAGAGAGACGATAGTTAAGCCTTAACACACTGATCTGCAGGCATAAACATGAAGTGTAAAGCACTCTGCCACCATTTTTTCTTAGCAAAACAAGTGTAAGTAGGTCCTCTTCTAAGGCCTAGCACACCCCAGCTGCGGGCCTTCGACCAGATTTACAGTACTAGGCATGATTTCTCCTCCTGTAGAGCAGGCTGTAAATCCAATCAGAAGGTACTTTTTTATACCCACGGGAGTCACAGCACTGCTGTGGTAAGGTATTTTTCCAAGGAGTTCATCACTGCAGCTTGCGAGATTCATAGCTGAGTGACAGCACACTACAAGCCACCTCCCAGCACCATGAAAGCCAGCCAGCAGGGAGGAGCCTTCCAACCCAGTTACAGCTTGAATTCTCTATACTCTGCACCCCATTTGTGCAAATCCCTTCATTCCTGATTTTTTATCACTGCAAGAAATGTATGTCTGCAATGCAATAGTGAGATTTGAAAGAACTCTTCAGAGTACCATCTCTTCTTGGTGAACAGGAGAGGGGCTGTTACAAGAGTGTCATGTGAAAGGATGGATGGTTGAGATATTGGGAAAAAGAAGATGAGGTGGGGGCAAAGTAGACAAAAGATTAGGGAGGGACTGAGAGAGGAAGCAAAAGCCCAAGTTGCTGATTCATCCCATCCAATCCCATCTTGATTCTTCTTCTGTGAAACATGTGAAGTCATAAGTATATGGTTTTGGAATCTTTCTACATGTTTACGATTATAGTATAAAAACTATTTTCTTCAACATTACTTTTCTCACCGTCAACCCTGAATTCTTTTTTAATGGCAGGTAGGGTAGCATCTTTGTTGTTCTGGCCGCTTCTTGATGAGTGGAGACGAAGCAGGGTTTTTGTTTTTTTTTTTGTTTTTGTTTGTTTGTTTTGTTATTGAGGGGTATTGATACGACGAAATGTGCAGATCCATGTAGGGATGTCATAATGGATTTTGATCTTCAGTGGATAGCTAACTGCAATCTAAAGAAGGACTTTTCTTCAGCAAAAAGGGTTAGGAAGGGAAAGAAGAGAAGGAAGGAAGGGGAATTGATAAACTCTAATTTAGCTTAGATACATGTAGGAGACTGGGTGGTGAGGAATAACTGAGAAACAGACAGATGAGCTCTCATTCTCATGGACTGCACTTTATGTGGGGGAGATGAGAGAAAGGTGCTAATCGATGAATGGGTGCCCTGAAAAGAATAAAACTGGGGAATGAACTAGTGGGTTGGCAAGAGGCTGGACATTCTGGGTCATTCTCTTTGAGGAGGCAACATTTTGGCTAAGATTTTTATGGAGAGAAGGAGACAGCTACCCATGGCCATGGGAATGGAAAAAAGGCCAATGTCCCTGGCAATAGTAATAAGTGATATATAAATGAGACCAGAGAAATAGGCAAGGTCCAGAGTACGTAGAGTCTTACCACTTGTGGCCCAAGATGTAAATTGTGGGTTTTGTACTAGGGACGATGGGAAACTTACAAACAGATGCAAGAACTGATCCCATTTCAATAAATAGCTTCCTCTCTCTGTAAGATGACTGAAGACTGAAGTAATATCAAACACGACGTTATACTGAAAGGCTTAGGAAGTTGAAAGTATCATTCAAGATCTTGGATAATTTAGGACTATCTTATAAGCAAAGAAATTACTTCATAGTCACCATGCTAAATTTAAATTTAAGCTTCATAAAAGTTGCTATCTGGAGCCTACCACAGAGGGCTTCTGAAAGACTCCACCCAGCAGGGTATTAAAGCAGATGCTGAGATTCATAGCCAAACTTTGGGCAGAGTGCAGAGAATCTTATGAAAGAAGGGGGAGAAGGGTTTCAAGCTCCACAAGGAGAACAACAGAACCAAAAATCTGGGCCCAGATGTCTTTTCTGATACTGATCCTCCAACCAAGGACCATGCATGGAGATAACCTAGAACCCCTGCACTGATGTAGCCCGTGGCAGTTCTGTCTCTAAATGGGTTCCATAGTAAGGGGAACAGAGGCTGTCTCTGACATGAACTCAGTGGCTGGCACTTTGATTACCTCCTACTGGGTGTGGGGGAGCAGCCTGACCAGGCCATAGAGGTAGACAATGCAACCAGTCCATGTGAGACCTGATAAATTAGGGTAAGATGAAGGGGAGGAGGACCTCCCCTATCAGTGGACTAGGGGAGGGTCATGGGAGGAGATGAGGGAGGGAAGGAACGAGGGCGGGATTGGGAGGGGATGAGGGTGGGGGCTACAGCTGGGATACAAAGTGAATAAATTTTAATAAATAAAAATTTATATAAAAAGAAAGATGATACACTGAAAAAAATTGCTGACTAATAATTTTACATGATGCTACTCTTTAGTAGTTAAAGGCTAATATTTAAAGGTTCTTTAACCAGTTGCAGATGATATGTGATTTTATTAATCCCCCTGAGCAATTAGTGTAGAAACAAAACCATGAGAACTTAAGATCATGTCAGAAGAAAAATCCAGTTTTATAATATTGAATATTGGAGCCTGGTTTTGGGGTAATTGTAATGACAGAATGTCTTGGGTTCAACAAATGATCACAGTCCATTTACTAAAGCAGACTTTGAAGTTTCCCATGGATTTCATATGAAAACACTTGCTTTAGTAATGGTACCTGGTTCTTAAACTTTCAAGTTAAAGTTCACAAGTTGTGCCTGGAAAGAAAAACAATCAAATTCCAACTTGGGCATTAAACACAGAGAACTAGCCAATACCTTTTCTAAGCAGGGTGATTTTAAATGAGTTTGGAAAGAAAACGAGCAGACAACACAATTTAAGGGAATGTTGTAGACAAAATAACAAATCTAGTCAGGCTCAATTTCCTTTTTTTTTTTTTTCTTTTCCTTGAGGCAGCCTATCTTAGGTGACTAATAACCTACATAGTAAGAAAATCGTCAATAAATAACCATGTTTCATTTTCTATCCTTATGAATCAGAAAAAACCAGAAGCCCTCTGCTCAGACACTAGAAGACGACAAGTGAGCAAAGGGGGAAGAGAAAGCAGGAAAGGAAGAAGGAGAAGATAGGTAAAGAGCAGAGGAACAGGAGCATGAGTGTATAGTGGACAGGTCCTTGGTGTCTTCATGTGTCACAGGCAGAGACAAGTGTCACAGGAGGGACAAGTGTTGGGCCGGCGCATGAGGACTAGTGCAGAGGTGGTAAACATGGGGATTGGCTCCAGCTCCTTCGTAGACACCCAGAACATCCCAATGGGGCATACCCTCTTGTGAGTTTCAAGTCATTGCTAGATTTCTCCTGGTAATTAATTCAATGTAAATTCTATGCAAATAGTTGCTTTACTGTATTGTTTAGGAAACAAAAAATGAAAAAATAGGCTGTGCGTGATCTGTGCATGTTTGGAGTTTTCTGTCTGATTTTATTTTTAAATACTTTTTTTTCCCAACACGGTTACGTTTTCCACCATCAACCCTTCCCATGAGAAGTGGGATGATATTTCTGGGCTTTAAATACAGTGTCAAAAATGAAATTACCCAAAAATTCTGTATGCAGCCTGGGGTGGATGTGTTCGTGTTCGTTTTTGGTAACACATCTAATGTGGACTCAATTCTGTAGTCACTCAAGGGAAATGAAGCTCAAGTCACAGACATGTAACTGTCATCGGTCACAGTTGCAGCTGCATGACTTATGTCTTCTGGCTGAGTTCATTTTCAATAACACAATGCCCACACCCTAGCACTATGAAACCTCTGAAGGATGGAAGCTTTGAAGTGGTGGATCACAAATGTTAGCTAATACCTAGAAAAAAATTACAGGCATTTCACAATGTTTCCCTTTTTAGAAAGAACAAGAGTGTTTAAAATTCCCTGAAATAGTCACTGGCAGGTTAGGTCAGTGAGTGCACAGAAGCCTCCAGTATTGGGAAGGCAGTGGTCAGGCAGATGGAGTACCATGATTAGCCTTAGTACTCATGATTGGCTTCTACATACATGATTGGTAGCAAGTTGACTTCTGATTTGTAATAACAGGTAAGTTATAGCTGAATAACAGTGGCTAGCCCAGTGGTTACACACTGTGATTAACAAACAGTGTTTCAAGATTAAAATCTTGAGGGCTGATATGCTGCAATGTTTTATGAGAAAAGACACCCAGGTTTTCTTCCCATGTCTGGCTCTGGAATATCTCTGTGGGCATTATAAAACCTCTCATATCAACAAGTGGTTCAGTTGGCAAGGGCATTTTCTGCCAAGCCTGATGAACTGAGTTTCATCAGAACTCACACAGACTTCCATAAATTGTATTCCAATCTCCACAACCACATGTGGAACACAGCACACACGCACGCACACATGTATGTACTGCATACATACACAAAATACATGTAAAATAAATGCCCTCTACTCCGTCCTTGATCATAGCTAAACACAACGCAGAGCCATGAACCAAATCCATTTTCTATCTCTGCTTTTAAATTGTATCATTCCTGCTTCAACTTCTCTCTTATAAGCCATTATTCTGAACATCCTTAATGGTCCCAAGCAAGATGGTAGGCACACTCGGACAGAAACATTTGACTTCTGGGTGATGTTTCTGTAGGTTTTCCAAATGGTCAGGGCTGCCAATAGAGAAGCACATTGATATGATATAGGTGCCTGGGTAAGGCAACTGAAAACTAAGAAGAGGATGGATGACAGGTGGTAGATTTGCAACAAGCTTTAGACACATACTCTTCCTGTCTGATTGTGGGCCACAAAACCAACCCTACCTGAGTCCTACTTACTCCAGTATCTGTCAGAAGCTCTCAAGCACTGTACCTCCGGGAACTGGTCTTTGCTAAAGGCTGAGATAGCACGTGTTTCCTCAAAATCATTCAATTGTTGCTGGTTTCTTCTAGATGATAGCCATCACATATTTTAAAGGTCAGGATTTACATAGCAGAAGTGCATAAAATACAGGAGATAAAACCTAGCCCAGCCTGTCTGAGGGTTGTAGGCTCCAAACTGGCAGCTCTTATGGTGGCTAAGGTCCATGGAAGGATTACAGGTGGGAGATTTGCAACAGAAGGATCCAGGGCAGGTGGAAGATGACTATCTGTTATTTTTCCAAGTATTTTTTATTTTCTGTTGGATACACAGGTTAGGAATATGTTCAGCCAAGTATGTGAACAGTTTTAGAAAGGAAACTCACCAGTGCACCAGTTTCCATGAGGTGCTCTGGGGTCAGGAAGAAGACAGAAGTGTCTACTGTGCAATATGAGAAAAGGGAATGATGATATGAAGTGCAAAATTCCAGAGATGTAAACACTAGAATTAAAAGTATATGTCATGTACTTATATGGTTGCACATATATATGACACATATTATCCCATAAAATGTTTATCGATTGTTAACTAATTTATCAGTAATAAATATCGGGGGAAAAAAGCATTGGTTTTATATGGCAGAATAGGGAAACACTTTGTCTTTTAAGATAAGTGTTGGGACATTTTGGCAGTGTGGACAAGGACATTAGAAACAAGGCTGAGGTGTGTAATATTTCAGAAATGGCCATACAATGGTCATTTAGGATAAGAAAGCCACTTTTAATTTGGCATTCAGGAAGTACTTTCTTTTAAAAAATGAAGGTGTGATGTAATGCAATTCGAGGCAAAGCGTTTGATTGATGCGGAATTCAAACAGGTAGGGACCATAATGTGAGAAGCAGAGTGACAGGTAATCTGTTGCAGATGTCCATTGCGACACTTAGTGTTAGCTCCCAACTTGACAGAACCTTAGACTCACCGGGGAGATGGACCTCTGGACCCAGCTGTGCTGGAACGGTCGATTGGCGCAGGAAGGCTTGTTCACTGCGAGTGGCCGTCGTCCCAAACTGATAACCTAGACTGTGTGAAATGGAAAAACAAGTTGAATGCTAACTAACATCGTTTTGTTTATTGTGCTTATTGTTCTGATCAGAGACTGCGTGAGCAGCTGCTTCAAGCTCCTGATGCCTTGATTTCCCTTCCATGATAGGCTGTATCTTTGTTTTGTTTTCTTCATTATTCTTTGACAGTTCCATACCTGTGTATACTGATCACACCCACTCCAGATTCCCCCTTCCATTCCCTGAATTTTTCCCAGCATCATCTCCATCAATTTTTATGTCCCCTGTTACCACCCCCCCAGGAGACCCACTGAGTTTGATTAGCGCTGGCTACTGGAATGTTGACTAATTTTGTTGGTTTGATCTTGTGCAAGTCTTGGGCATGGAGCATCGCTTCAGCGACTTCATGAGTGGACATGTCCTGTCCAGAAGAGAGTGTTTTACAGCACTCCACAGCATTCCTTACCCCAGCTCTTACACCGTTTTCATCTCCTCTTCTGCCATACGCCCTGAGCCTTCGGAGGGGAGGAGATGTGAACAGATGCCTCCCTAGGGGCTGAGCACAGTAAATTTCCTCAGCACTTGGACAAGTTATGAGTGTCTGTACTATGCACTGCGAAGAGAAGCTTTTCGGACTGAGGCTGAGAGCAGTACCAATCTATGGACACAAATACAAGTATCGAGAAGGCAGTTCAGCTGGACTGTTTCTTGAACTGTGAGTGAAAACAGACCCTTCCTTAAGTTACTTTTGCCCAGTGTATTTTTATTACAGTGCATGCCTCAGTTTCCTTCTGTGCTGCTGTGTTAAGATAAAGCAAAGAACAACATAGCAAGAAGTAGGAAGGGTAATGTGGAAGGAACTGTGGATTTTAGATGATTATTTATTGTATGAAAGCTGAGTGGGCTATCAGCAGGAGTGCTGTGAGCCCACATAGCTTTGAACATGTTTCTCCTGTTTCTTAATTAGTAAAATGGGGGTAATGGCATCTATCAGACAATTCTCACAAGGTTGTCTCAAAATCATATGATGATGTGAAATATGATCATATATATATATATATTTTTTTTCTAGTTTTGGCTTATATGACAAGCTCTTATCTTGTAGCCTGGTGACAGGCCTGAAACTCACCACAAAGCCTCGATTAGCCTCAAACTCTCAACTGTCTTGACCTTGTGATGATACTGGGACTCCAGATATGTGCTGCCACCGTGAGTGTCAGTGTTTCTTCTGAAGACACAGTCTCATCTAGTTGGAACACTGTAAATGGTTATTTAAGTCCAAACACTAGAATTGGCATTCATTCGTCAACGTTCATTCAAGCAGAATGCTGACGTTAATCAAGGTTGTACGGTGGTATCCATCTGAAGAATTGGCGTTCCCAGCAGGTAGACAGGATTCTCTTCTCGAAAGATCAATGCTGCTTATGTGGACTTTGGAAGAGTTGTTGGAGGAACTGAATCCTTTAAGCCTCTGAAAGATGGGAAAGGCTTTGTATTAGTGAGGAGTTAAAAGCTGTAAGTTTTCTTGAAGGTTAGGGTTTTTAAAAGAAACAAAGAAGAAAACAGGAGAAAAAAAATGAAGAAAAGGAAAAAAAAAGAAACTCATGTCTTTAAAAAAAGTCAATCTTAGATGTCTGCTTCCCCCCCCTCCACATCCAGGCTGCTCATTTTATTGCAAATTACTGCCAGTGCTGTGCTGTGTTTAGTAAAAGGGTGCTAGAGGGGAGTAATTACAAGGACTTCTGGCCTTTCATCCAAACCCAGGAATCTTAAGTGACAGCTGGTTTGGGGACTTGTCATTCAATTAAGTGGTTTGCAACCCTGCCAGCCGTTAGAAAACCTGTGTTTCATATGAATTTGTAGTCACCGGGCCCACACAGTCTCACCAAGCACTCTCATTTCATTGGAAACCACTGCTTTTCTGGCCAGAGGGATGCTGGGCAGACATTCTGACCACTATGTTTATTTCTTGAAGGTAAAAATCACAATGGAAATTCGACCTGAGTCTAGCAGAAAATGATCCTCCCACTCTGCAGTGGATGGGCACAGCAGCTGGACAAGGTAGAGTCCACTGAGAAGGTGCAGAAAGGTTACTGTGGGAGGAGAGTCAGCTTTTCCTTTTTCACCTTTTCTTTATTTCTCGCTACACAGAGACCTCATTTCTAGTTCAACCAGTAATTACTGTTTCTCTTTCATAACTGGTATGGTAGGAGGTGCACACGGAATGAAATGAACACAGAAAAACAAAGTGCTTTCTGGATTTTGCAGATGAATAGTGGAGTTACCACAGATGGTAACAGTATTGAGGCAATTTATAGGCCACACTGTTTTCGTTAAGTCCAGATAGAGCTTAGGAGAATGTGAGTCTTTGAAAACAACCTCCTTACCAGGAAGGTTTGTTATGGATGCTGGGAGAGAATGAGGACTCAACCCTCGCTCAGCCCTCACTCAGTCCTCTCATGGTAGCTCTGTTAATTTTAATTTGGTCTTCTTTCTTTGGTTCTGCTGTTTGGCCTTGCATGTCTTTGTAATTCTTCTGCCCTCTATTTTGGGAGGCAAATTCAGTTTATTAGATGATCAAGCCTTTCATTTTTCCAAAGATTCAATATTACTTTTTTTTTTTTAACCTTGAAATGCACTTAGGCTTTGTATCCCTGAGATCTATTCTATGTAATAAATACTTAATTTTAAGGTTCTCTTTCTTTCTTTCTTTCTTTCTTTCTTTCTTTCTTTCTTTCTCTCTTTCTTTCTCTCTTTCTCTCTCTTTCTTCCTTCCTTCCTTCCTTCCTTCCTTTCTTTCTTTCTTTCTTTCTTTCTTTCTTTCTTTCTTTCTTTCTTTCTTTCTTTCTCTCTCTTCCTTCCTCCTTCCTTCTTTCCTTCCTTCCTTCCTTCCTTCCTTCCTTCCTTCCTTCCTTTCTTTCTCTCTCTCTCTCTCTCTCTCTCTCCCTTCCTTCCTTCCTTCCTTCCTTCCTTCCTTCCTTCCTTCCTTCCTTCCTTCCTTTCTTTCTTTCTTTCTTTCTTTCTTTCCTTCTTTCTTTCTTCACTCTACAGCCTGACCCCAGTTCCCTTCCTTCTCTCCTCACAGTCACATCCTCCTGCCTCCTTCCCCTATTCACCCCTTCTTTTTCTCAGAGAAGAGGAGGCCCTCAAAGAGGTACCAAACCACCCTGGCACATCCAGTCACAGCAGGACTAAACACATCCTCTCCCACTGAGGCCAGACAAGGCAGCCCAGCTAGGGAAAGGGATTCACAGGCAGGCAACAGAGTCAGAGACAGCCCCTGCTCCCATTGTTAGGGAACCGTGTGAGGAACAAGCTGCCATCTACTACATGTGTGTAGGAATTCCAGCCCGTGCATGCTCTTCTGTTGTTGGTGCAGTCTCGTGAGGCCCTCCCATGTGTCCAGGTTAGTTTATTCTGTAGTGTCTTTAGTATATCATCCTAAAAACTTTTGAATCCACATTGTTAAAACCTTTAAAGTCATTAGAGTTGTAAATTAAGATTTTTCCCCTTAGAACTTGATTTAAGAAACTATACATGATTTTCTGATATGATCTTATGGAATTATAGTTTAAACAGACATATTGAATGAGTGTTGGGGACTAATGCAATATAAAAATCAAAATATCTATGAAAAGATAATATGAAGTCAACCTTCCCTCATGTTTTATATTTATCCTTAATGTCATCTAAATTAGCTATTGTCAGAATAATGCTACCTTTATTTTAAGTTTGGTGGTCCAGAGGAAAGCCTTTCTTATCAACATCTCTTCTTGCACTATGAATTAAAAAGGCCCATTTTTATAAGAACAAAGAACATCTTCGTCCAAAACCCTGGGACCTGATACCTGTTTCCTTTAAAGCTTCCACGGCAGATCACTCCTCGGGCACACGGAGGCATCTCCTCTTCCAGCTCCACCTTTATCAGCAAACAGCAGCACATCACAGGGGCACGGTGTCCACACACCCATTACAGCCGGGGGCAGCGGTGACCTCACAGTGCCCAAACCACCCACGAGCACCCTTTGATGTTTCCAGAGCCTGATGTTTTAAACAGTCCAAACACCCCACGTTTGAACAGCAAGCGGTCCCATTTCCAGCCATATTAGAAGCAATATCAAAGAGAGCCACGTTTTAATGGTCCTTTAGTCTTCTACGTCAGAAGAGCAGGTGAAGGGAGCACACAGGGCTGTGTCCATCTCCCAATTTTTATTCTCCTGCCGGTTGGCATTTCCTCCTTCTGTCACCATACTTATCCACATGCCTCATGTCTGTCACCAGCAGCTAGACTGGGTCTGGGAAAAGAAAGTGCCCTCAGGGAAAATGAACTCACTTCTTTTTACAAATTAAAGAACATGCTCCACTGGAGATTGTTCTACATTGACTTTTCCCAGAAGAGTGGGTGACATAAATAGTTGAGGTTACCCATTTGCTGGATTTATAGCCCTGTGAGGGTTGTCGCAAGAGGATGATAATTAACGAGTGGGGCAAATGAGCCAGGGTTTCCAAATGCTTTTGCCCAGGTTTCAAGCTGGTTAGAGCTGGAGGGAGAAAAGACAAAAGCAATAGTACTGTACAAGAAATTGATTTTACAGATGAAGGTGTTCTTGATAAAAGAACCCAGGCTTTGGTGGAAGAAGATCTAAGCATCAAATTACATCAGTTGTAAAAGAATGTTGAAAAGTTTTGGGGAGCCCTCCTTCACTGTAACACACAAGCATGCACAGGACAGTTAAATCTTAGGTTATGACACTGATTCCTGATTCTGCTTGTGTACGCAGAGCAATCTCTCTCGGCCGTGTGATTGTGTGCCTCATCTGCATTTTCCCACTTGACTGAGTTTATTTTCCTTGCACCAGAGTTGTAGAAGGCAGTCACTGTCATTCTGTTTGTCAGATGGGGCAAGTGAGATAGACACGTTAGAGCAATGTCTTCAAGTGCAACTACTGAGGAGGTGGCTCGCGTCAACGCCAGGCAGTGCTGCTGTCCTAAGTATCAACGCTGAACTGTTTCTCTGATGGTACCTGAGTGAGGAAGTCTGACACATCAGTTTTGCATTTTTCACCAGTTTTAAAGATGAAGCTGTAGCTCTCCCTTGTCCTTTGAGAAAATAGCTTTTGTATGGGTGCTGCTATCGTCACGTCAGCTCAGACACAGAAGTAGCTCAAGTGAGCTTCTGTGCTTTTCTACCAAGCAACAATGTTTACAATGAATAAAACCAAACTTCCTTCAAGTAGGTCCATTTATACAGTTCTCTCCAGGGAAAAACCTCTATGGAGCTTTCTTGACATTTCTTTCTTTGAAATTGCTAAAGCTTTTTATTTACCACACAGTATATACTCTTAAAAGTAAAAACTTCCTCTGGACTCTAAATTTTTGGCCAGTTAGTTAATCTTTCAGGAGTGTTGAAAACAGGGCTTTAATTAGCAATTTTATCAGTTAACCCAGTCACTCAGCTGGGGCTCTTATCTGAAGCCTTGGAAGTGCAGGCACTTAGGAACATCAGAAAAAGGCCGACCCATCAGCGTGACAGTTGAGAAGACTTCTGTGGAGGGAAAAAATGATCTCAGTAATACACAGTATTAAATGGAACATGATACCAATCCGATAGAAATTATCTCACCAAAGGAACCCAGCATAGGACTAGGTTTCTTTTGTATTTCTCTGTAATCCTCTGTGGAATGTCACCTTTGTGAGTGAAGACAGAGCCAGGAGTTTTGAGTGGTGTGAAAACAGGGCATAAAGCATGTGGCATTCCTCAACCCTTCAGTCACCGCGTTGATCATTAGCCTAAAATGATTCTTCCCCATCTAAGGCCGAAGAGGACCTGAAAACGTAGCACAGCCTGGGTGGAACTGAGTTTCTTGGTGCAAGCAGCAGGGGAAAAATCCTCTATAATGTCACGAAGAAATCAAAGTCAATCCCTGGGTTCAATTTACCGCCTCTTTTCCAGAGGTGTTTTTCATCCTTTGCTTTGTTTTTCTTCCATTTGGAGGATATTAAAATGTATTACTACCTTTGCTTCTTTAGACATGAAGAATACTTAAGCTATAAAAAGAAGACCCCTGACTTCACTATCTGAGCAAGGGTCTGCTATCAGTGCAACAGCAGAGCTGGTAACAGGGTGGGGCGCCCGGGGTTGGGGGTGGAGGTGGAGCTCCCTGAGGGATGTGCTGCAGCCAGGAGATATTTATGCTTGCCTAAGCAGTTCTGATGATTTGATAGTTGAAATGTTTATATTTTTGTTCACTTAGATAATGGACTTAGGACATCTATTTTAAACAATAGATAATACCAGTGGTGTACTGAGGGGCCGACACCATGGCAAATGTATCTGGGGATTATTAAAACAAACTTGGATTGACTGCTTCATAGGGTGACTATTTTTGGCAAGGCAATACATAGCATTTCCTGCTAAAATGATAATGTTTTAGATTTATTATAAAATGACAAAAAACCCTACATTTTTCTGCAGAAAGCAGAAGGGTTAGAACATTACTCAGCATGTAAGGAAATTTGCTTTGTATACACTTTTCATTCAGCTATGCTTGAAAAATAAAACTGGTTTATAAATTTGTTTTATCTTTTGTTTCTTAAAAAAAAAAACCTTTGAGTTGTTTGACCTAATTTCAAAATAGCTGAAAGTGCTAAAATCAAAGACCAGGTTAAATTTTCCCTGAGGGATATTGAATATCGTGTTCGTTGTCCTAATAATAAGAGGTTTGTGTAACGGCTTTCATTTCCATAAGCTTGATAGCCTTTCTTTTGAGAGAGAGAGAGAGACTTTACCAAAAGTTTTCTTACAAGTAAGCAATCCAAATACAATGCCCACCTTGAACTCACTGCAAGTTGAAATTCATGATAGTCTTATTTACTTATAAAGAGAAACAGTAAAAAGAGACCAAATCAGTTTAATAGAATCTGTGAGTCCTGAGTTTTCTACAGAAACTATAGATTATTTGATTCATACCTCTATGTAGCACTGACATCACAATTCCTGGCTTTTCATAGAGCTGAAGGTTTTCTCAGAATTTAATGGTAATAATATTTGAAGACTGTATTGATGTGTGACTAATTATATATTATGTTGTCAGTTGTAGCTGAGTTTCACAGTTTTTATTGACCATTGCCTCATAATTTCTTGGCTTTCCCTCCACTCTGGAACCTAGACTTTCACAACCCCCAATTCCCACCTTGGATGTGCTGGACTTGCTTTGTAGACCAGGCTGGCCTTGAACACGCTTGGTTTAGACTTTCACTTCTACATGGAATCTGCATGTACATCTGCTGACTCATCCACCTTTCATTTTCCTTTTGCAGTCTCGTATCTCTCCTTTCCTCAGTATCTGGTCTGCATCTCACTATGGTCCCTAACTAACGTACATACACCTTCAACCTGCTCCTTTCACCTCTCTGTGCTCAGTTCTTTAGTTCAAATCCTGTGAGGAGATTGAACTATTTGAAATTCTTGACCAGTAACTTCAAGTCAGTTCTTGGATGAGCACGATTCTTTTACATCCTTACACTCCATTCATTCTCCCCACAACAGAGGAGATAGCTTTTTGATTCTTTTTAAGTTTTAGTATTTTATCTTATATATATATATATGGATGCTTTTTATTGCATGTATGTTTGTGTACCATGTGTGTGCCTGGTGCCTATGGAAGCCAGAAGAGGACATCACCAGATCCCCTGGCACTGGAGTTACACACAGTTGTGAGCTGCCATGTAGGTGCTGGGAGTTAAACTCCAGTGCTTTGGATAAAGCAGAGCTCATAACTGCTCACCCACCTCTCCGGCCCAGCTCTTAACTTGTTTCTTGATAATACTCAGAATGCTGATAAATATTCTATGGTGGGGACACAACTACCACACCAAAGAATTATCCTGTCCAAAGTGTCTTCCCCTGGGAGACATTCTGATTGTGCCACTTATTCCTGATTCCCACTTTTTGGTTAAATCCACTACACAGGATGTTATTTGTGGAGGAAGCAATGAGAACTGCTTTCTGCTAAGACTTCAAACTGTGTGGTGTCAGGCTTCCATCCAACGAATCATTATGCCACTACAATCCCAATGTGCGACCGTTAGCGAGATTTCTGGATATACCACTTGAAATGCAGCGTGTTGCCGCATCAGGGTGCTCTGCTTAGACTGTAGTAGCACTCTCATATGGCTTGATGGAGAGTGACAGAGTGGAATCAGGGAAACCTGAGCTCCCGATGAGATGGAAACAGCAGTAAGATGTAGCAGATCTTAGCTTTCCAGAGGAGTGGCTTTACCCTGAGAGAAGAGCTTCCTGGGGCTGATAGATGGAGTGAAGTGGGCTTTATGACCTCCACAGGCTAAACTGAATTTAGGTGTAAGTACCACTTACCTAACTCTAGGTTGGGGTAGCCAGCATTTTGAAGTAGAACACATGTCTGCATGTTACATACAAGCCGTTGTTGCATGATGGCAGAGACACGTAGGACAGATTAAGCAGTACAGCCCATAAAGCAGAAAAGGGATGTAGGTGTGGCTCAGGTTGTACTGGAAACAAAATGAGTTCTTAAATGAATAATAGTAAAGGATTCATTAAATAAAATAGATTAGAAAGAATGCTCCTCTAGGAAGGCAAAGAATAGGAACAGCCTGGAAGGCTGTTGGGACTTACTAAGGTGGGTCAGGCTAGCTCAATAGAGAGGGCATTATATTAATTATTCCTTATTTGTGCTCTTAAGAAATTCAGTTAGTCTCTGTTCACATGGCATTCCAATACAACACACTGATAAAGGTGGCAAGTTCATCCTACACAAACCGTCATTATGACAATACTGGTATTGTGGTCACTTGTACTGAGGGTAACAAAAATTACTGTTAGATATAATGCCTATGTGAAATGATTACCCTAGGAACAGGCAGATCTAGCCATTGCAGAGATGTTTTTACCATACATACTTTTGCACAACCTTATCAAAAGTTACAGTAAGTAGTAGTGGGGGACAGGGTAGAATAAGAGTAGCAGAATACTGCTACAACCATGGTTTAATAATAGTACAGGAATTGGAGAGAGACATAATAGTTTAATTTTTTTTAATTTTAATTTTTATTAATTACAGTTTATTCACTTTGTATCCCCCCTGTAGCTCCTCTCCTCCTCCTCTTCCAATCCCTCCCATCCTCCCCCTTCTCCCTGCATGCCTCTTCTCAAGTTTACTGATAGGGGAGGTTTTCTTCTCCTTCTTTCTGATCCTAGTCTATCAGGTCTCATCAGGAGTGGCTGCATTGTCTTCCTCTGTGGCCTGGTAAGGCTGCTCCCCCCTCAGGGGGAGGTGATCAAAGAGCAGGCCAATCAGTTCATGTCAGAGACAGTCCCTGTTCCCATTACTATGGAACCCACTTGGACACTGAGCTGCCATGGGCTACATCCATGCAGGGGTTCTAGGTTATCTCCACGCATGGTCCTTGGTTGGAGTATCAGTCTCAGAAAAGACCCCTGTGCCCAAATTTTTGGTTCTGTTGCTCTCCTTGTGGAGCTCCTGTCCTCTTCAGGTCTTACTATTTCCCACTTCTTTCATAAGATTTCCTGCACTCTGCCCAAAGGTTGGCCATAAGTCTCAGCATCTGCTTTGATATGCTTCAGGGCAGAGCCTTTCAGAGGCCTTCTTTGGCAGGCTCCTGTCCTGTTCCCTGTTTTCTCCTTCTGATGTCCATCCTCTTTGCCTTTCTGAATGGGGATTGATCATTTTAGCCAGATATAACAGTTTTATAGACAAAGTATTTCATGAAATCATTTCCTGCCACACACTGGCTTTCTTAAATGCTAATCAAAACGTGAATGCTTTGATAGGTATGATCATTTTGCTATAGTGAATTCGGTTCAAAGACCAAAGGTATGGCCAGGACAAAAAAGGGAAAACATTCAGTCTTTGTTTCCAGTTCCAGTCAGAGCTTCTTACACCCTTAAAGTTTCCAGAGCAATTAGGGTGATAGATGAATCCTTAAATCTTTTAAATCATATCTTATTTATTTATTTATTTATTGTGTGTGTGTGTGTGTGTGTGTGTGTGTGTGTGTGTGTGTGTAGCTATACACCAAAATACACTTGTGGGGGTCAGAGTTAGTTTTTATTTTTACCATTTGCGTTCTGGAGATCTACCTCAAGGCTTTGTGGCAAGCATTTTTACTCACTGAGGCATCTAGCCCATCCAAATATTTTATTATAAAGAAGTGACTTTGGTGGGTACCTACTGAGTTTCATTCTGGTGGCTGGCTGCCGGAAAGACCTTGACTTGATTAACACTTGTGATTTTGGGGTCCCCAACCTCAACCTCTGTGGAGAAAAACAGGCAAGAGCTAGAGTCAGTTACCAATGGACCAAATCATGCAGATTTAATGAAGCCTTTTAAATTATGTAGCTTGGTTTTATGAATTGGTGGATACATCCAATTTCCAGAAGACAGACACACACTGATTCAGAAGGATAGAAGTTTCTGCCTTTGAGATACTCTGTACTTCGCCCAGGGCACCTTTTCATGCGACCATCTGCATCCTTCAGGGTAAACTGAGTCACAGAATCCCATGAATGACTGTGAAAGATTTTCTGAAAGAGGGAAGAGTCATGCACAAACTTTTGACATTCTAGGACAGAAATGTTAGTAGTCAGAGTACTTGATACTCATAACTGGCACCTGACATGTTGGTATCTTTTTTGACTGAGACCTTGAATCTGTGGAATCTAACATGAGCTCAGGGTGGTTAATGACAAAACCCAGTTGGAGTTTAAGTGTTCCTCATCACAAACCTGAGGAGAGCAGCATTTCATCTCTTAGCTTCACCACCCCCATGTCTCCAAGTTTGCATTACTGATCTGAATTTTATCTTCGATTCTTGATTCTATTCATAACTGTGGGCTATTTGCTATGTTCTATGCCTCATGCTAGTTTCTCTATATACACCATGAGATTAAATACCTACGATATTGTGAAGTTGGTATTCAGCCCTTTTATCCGTGTAGCAACTGAAACTGGAGAGTAGAACATGGTGTTCACATGGTTGGTTAGTGGAGAGAATGCACCTCAAAGCATGTGCTGTGCCAACTGCCTTAAAAATGCTCATATTATAAAGAGTTTAGGAACTGCCAAGAGATGCTGAGATGGGCCCCTTGCACTGTGCATTTTGCTATGAACGTTGTTACTCTTTTCTATGGTGGTTTCACTAATGTGTATTGCATCCCGAAGTGTCAATGCCATGGCTCTTTTTCCTTCACATCCTTGCTTTAGCACTTGCTACCCTTCTACCTTCTGGTAAGTCTCTCATTGGAGCCAATACTGTCTCCTTGTGGGTTTTGACTTGAATCTCTTTGGTGATTAGTGAATCTGAGCTCCTTTTCACATACCTGTTGTCCATTTACATGCCTCTTTTTTTTTTTTTTTGAGAAATGTCTTGTTGGAACTTTTGTCTTCCTCTTAAAAGGTTTCTTTTATAAACTGAGTTTCTTAAATAATAGATATATTAACTTCTTCCTAGATGCAGTTTGAAAGTATTTTTCCCACTCTGTAGGTATATTTTGTGTGCAGCATCATAATTTTTGGGAAAATAAACATTATTTTGTATGTTAATATATAACACAGAACAGTGAATGGTTTGATTTCCACGTGTGGATCACACCAGTCCATTCATGTTGTGATCAAGCATTTTACATGAAAGTTAGTAACGTTCACAGAATATATTTGACTAGATTGTGGGAAATAGATTGTTTATCATATGGAACAAACTCGAAGAAAGATGTTAATTTGCTTGAGGATGAACGGCACAAAATCAGTGGTCCATTATTCTGAACAGCAGGAACAATTCAGTAACAATCTATGATGAGGACACGGCCATTACCATAATAACAGGGGCGCATAGTCCATGGATAATGGAGTATTCAATATTTTAAAAATGAAATACAATAGTTAAAAACCACAAAAACATAACCATAACTTGGGTCACTAACAAGCCTTTAAAAATATAAGGATTTTAAAAATTTAAGGATTCCATGAGCACAAGAAATTATTCAAAATATAAAAATGTTTAATGACAGTGTCCAGTAGGATATACTTTTGGGATCTATTTTTGTATGTGAATATGTTAAGTATGCTTACCTTTTTTCTATCTTAATGTTTTACTTTTTTCATTTTTAAGAATGTATTTATTTTTATTCACTTTACATCCTGGTTGTAGCTCCATCCCTCCTCGCCTCCCGGTCCATCCTTTCTCTATCTCCCCCGCCCCATTACTCAGAAAAGAGGAGCCCCTCTTCCCATCCATCAAGTCACGTCAGGGTTGAGCTTGTCCTCTTCCCCTGTGGCCTGGCAGGGCAGTCCCATCAGCGGGAAGTGATCAAAAAGCTGGCAAGGGAGTCCCTGTTAGATGCAGTCAAAACTTCCCTTTCTAGAGGATCCACATGAAGCCTAAGGTGCCCATCTGCTCATCTTTGTAGGGGGCTGAGGTCCAGTTCATACATAGTCCTTGGTTGATGCTTCAGTCTCAGCAAGCCCTCTGGGCCCTGGTTAGTTGGCCTTGTTGGTCTTCTTCTGGAGCTCCTGTTCACCTCCAGGTCCTTTTCTCTTTCCTCCCACTTTTCCACAAGACTCCTCATGAATTGCCCAATATTTGGTGTGAGTCTCAGCATCTTTTTTGAGGTGTTGCTGGGTAGAGCCTCAGAAGACAACTCTGACAGGCTCCTGTCTGCAAGCTTAGCCATCCTGAGGAGGACTGTGGGGTGTCAGCACAACCTTCCGCTTGGAGCTCTCTCTACCTGGGTTACAGACAGCAAGCCCAGAGTTCTGCCTGGCCCACGCAGGACACAGAAATATGCATATCTTTGAGAGGTGGTTTATTCACTGAGGTTACCATAGTAACCCCAGTTAGTCAATTACTGTCTGGGTCAGGATGAGGTACTTGAGACTCAGTCTCAAGTCAATGTTCACTTGGCATACACTCGGCCATCTTTAGTTCAGAGTTCCTGGTGTTCTGTGAGCACAGTCATCTGGAAGAACAGAAAGAACGGAGAGTGGATGCCTCCTGGACAGCCAGGCTAACAGTGGAACAACTCACTTCTGTGGCCCACATTAGCTAGAACTCAGTGGCATGGCTACGCGTAGCTAATTGCCTTTTTTTTTTTTTTTGAGGCTGGGTTTCTCTGTGTAACCTCCCTGGCTGCCCTGGAACTCACTCTAGACCAGGTGGCCTGGAACTCACAGAGATATGATTGCTCCTGCCTGCAGAGTGCTGGGATTAAAGGTGTGAGTCACCACTGCCCCACACTTGTAACTAATTGTAAGGGTAGAAAGTGCAGCCTGGCTGTTTGCCTAGGCAAAAGGCGGGGTGTGGGGGGGAGATAAAGAAGTACAGTAGTGTCTGTATAGGAGAGATGATCGGAGAAAATGCTTAGTCATTCTCATGTTTTATTGTACTTGTGCCATTAGATTTCTGTGCATTTGCTTCAGCCAGAGAGCAATGTGTCAACACTGACTTTGATCCAGGTGTTCTATTGTTCCACTCCCACCATCACCAATATGCCATTGGAGGTACCTATGATGGGCAACACTTGGGAGCAGCTTTCTAACACGGCAGTGACCTGCTCACACGCTACTTGCCTTCACCATTGTTCTTACTGCTTTTGTTCTTACTTCAGTGCTCTGAGTTGTATCACATGTAATAATTTATGATCATAAAAAGAAATTAGCTTGTTTCCTGTTTTCTTCTTCTTCTGGTGTCCATCCTCTTTGCCTTTCAGAATGGGGATTGAGCATTTTAGCCAGAGTCCTCCCTCTTGATTGGTTTCTTTAGATGTACAGATTTTAGTAGGTTCATCCTATATTATATGTCTATATGAATGAGTATATACCGTGTGTGTCTTTCTGCTTCTGGGATAGCTCACTCAGGATGATCCTTTCCAGATCCCCCCATTTACCTGCAAATTTCATGATTTCCTTGTTTTTCATTGCTGAGTAATATTCCATTGTGTAGATGTACCACAATTTCTGCATCCATTCTTCAGTTGAGGGGCATCTGGGTTGTTTCTAGCTTCTGGCTATTACAAATAAAGCTGCTACAAACATGGTTGAGCAAATGTCCTTATTGTGTACTTGAGCCTCTTTTGGATATATGCCTAGGAGTGGTATAGCTAGATCTTGAGGAAGCGCTATTCCTAGTTGTCTGAGAAAGCGCCAGATTGATTTCCAGAGTGGTTGTACCAGTTTACATTCCCACCAGCAGTGGAGGAGGGTTCCCCTTTCTCCACAACCTCTCCAGCATGTGTTGTCTCTTGAGGTTTTGATCTTGGCCATTCTGATAGGTGTAAGGTGAGATCTCAGAGTCGTTTTGATTTGCATTTCCCTGATGGCTAATGAGGGAGCATTTCTTTAAGTGTTTCTCTGCCATTCGATATTCCTCTATTGAGAATTCTCTGTTTAGCTCTGTTCCCCATTTTTTAAACAGAAAACAAGTTAGGAGCCTCCCACAGAGGGACTCTGAAAGGCTCTGCCCTGCAGACTATCAAAGCAGCTGTTGAGACTTATGACCAAACTTTGGGCAGAATGCAGGGAATCTTATGAAATAAATGGGAAATAATAGATCTGGAGAGGACAGGAGGTCCACAAGGAGAGCAACAGAACCACAAAATTTGAGCTCAGGGGGTCTTTCCTGAGACTCATACTCCCTAGAACCCCTGCACAGATGTAGCCCATGGCAGTTCAGTGTCCAAGTGGGTTCCATAGTAATGGGAACAGGGACTGCTTCTGACATGAACTGATTGGCCTGCTCTTTGATCACCTCCCTCTGAGGGGGGAGCAGCCTTACCAGGCCACAGAGGAAGACAATGCAGCCACTCCTGATGAGACCTAACAGAGTAGGATCAGAAGGAAGAAAAAGAAACCCTCCCCTACCAGTGGACTTGGGAAGGGGAGTGTGTGGAGAAGGGGAAGGAAGGAGAGATTGGGAGGGGAGGAGGGAGGGAACTAGAGGGGGGATACAAAGTAAATAAAGTATAATTTTTTAAAAAAGAAATTAGCTTATTACAGGCATACACATTCAATGTACTTGGAATTTACTACATTGTTAGTATTATTGGAATATTTGATTCATTAAGTGGTTGATAACATTTCCAAATGTTCTTAGTGTTCATCTTTCCCTTGCAGCCCTCTAGAACCCATACAGTGCCTCATTTTGTAAATCTGTAGTGGTATGTGCTTGACTCATTAATTTTTAGTCTCCTGTCACATGATGGGTCTTATGTTTTCAAAATCAGTAACAAGTAACTATGTCAAAGGCAAGTGGAAATGCCTTTGTGTTAGAAGTAGAAGGCTGAGTTTTTAGTTAATGTTGACAAGTGACTTAGCTATAAAGCCTAGTTCATAGACACAGTGTCGTTTGCTGCATCTTTTAGATGATGAAGACAACAAACTCTTCTTTTTACCATCAAATTCTTCATCTAAAAACATCCAGACAGTAGCACTAAAAGCACCTGCTCTTTGTGTGTGATTTCCTATAATCCTTGACTTGTTCTTAGTTGTCACTTATGAATGCAAAAGAGATGTAGAACATACCTAGACTGTAGAAATATGAGCTTTTATAGTCTTTAAGTAAGTCCAACTGCAGATTCTTGGTTTGTTTCTCAAGATCTATTCTTTAATCTTATATGTTGCGCTGTATTGCTACAAATGAGGTCTACGGATTATTTCTTGTTATCTAGGTACCTGAGCAACTGGAAATACCAAAATAGATTTTAACAGTTATAGGTTTGGGGAATGGCAGTGATAATGGCTATGTTCTTCTACCAAAGGCCATAGGGCCCACCTATCTGGTCTCCATTACAGTAGTGGCTTCTTTCAAAGTCCTCTGCTGAGGCCTTCCTATTAAGTTCCTGAAGATGGTAGTTGTTTCCAGGTTGTTAACCCTGATCTGTTTTTATCACGCTTTGTGGTTATCTTTACCACCTGCTGTTTCAGTTGGAGTTTCTATTACTGTGAGGAAACACTATGACCAAAAATCAAGTTGGGGAGGAAAGGGTTTATCTGGCTTACACTATATTGTTGTTCATCATTGAAGGAAGTCAGGACATGAACACAAACAGGGCAGAAACCTTGAGGCAGGAGCTGATACAGAGGCTATGGAGGGTTGCTACTTACTGGCTTTCTTCCCCTGGCTTGCTCAGTCTTCTTTCTTATAGAACCCAGGACCTCTAGCCCAAGGATGGCGCCACCTACAGTGGGCTGAGCCTTCTCTCATGAATCACTAATTGAGAAAATGCTTTATAGCTTGATCTTATGGAGACATCTTCTAAACTGATGTTTCCTCCTTTTAGATAACTCTAGTTTGTGTTCACATTGAGGTAAAACCAGCCAGCACAACCCACCCATCTTTATAAATGGTTTCTTCTTTAATACAGACCAGTTTACTCTCTATATTCTGTTGCAGTGCTAACCAATACATATCCAAAGAATTTGTGCTGCATTGTTACACATAATATTTCAAATTAGGCAAATATTAGCAGTTAATCCAGGAATCATGAGAGAGAGAGAGAGAGAGAGAGAGAGAGAATCTTTAGATGTGAAAATAATCTTTATATTCCTTTATGTGAACCATGTAGTGAAACCATGTTCTAAGATCATGTATGAAATAATAGGACATTATTGATTTTAAGTCATTAACATTTCAGACAACAGGCCAGCAACATAGCTCAACTGGTAAGGCATTTGCCGTGTAAACTTGACAACCTGTGTTCAATACCTGGAACCCATGTAAAAGATGGAAGAACCAAAGTCGGAGAGTTGCCCTCTGACCTCCCCACATACATACATGCAGTGAGAATGAAAATAATGAACAAATCAAAACCTCAGGCATTAACTTAGAAACAGCCATGAAAAAGCATGCGAAAGTTTTAGGCACACATTATTTACAAGCTTTTCTATGCTGAGTGGAACCAATATATAATGCCTGTCAGCATGTACACCTGTGTAAGCTGCTAAGTGGAAGCGTCTCCAGCTTCTCTGGCTTGAGGAACTCATGGCTGGAAGCTGTGTTATTCCTTTAAATACTTTATTCCTTTTATGCTATGTCTTCAAAATGTTCTGGCTTAATTCAGAGGTTTAATTATGGTTAGGTGGATTCTACGCCCCCGTTTGTCTATGTGAATTTTGGCTTAATTAGAGTAGTAAGTCCTTCTCTTTCAAACTTTTAAAAGTTTCCTCAGTTCAGATGACATTTTACTCTGGTTTGCATCACTAGTGACACAGTAATACAGACTCAGTAAGTGATTAAAAAAAAAAAAAAACAACCAACCTATTGTTTTGGCTCTTTGTGCTGTCCCAGGGTCGAAGGTCCACAGTGGGGATGACCTTCTTCTGGAAAGTCCTGAGGCAGCCCAAGGAGGCTCAGCTCACAGTGGAGTCACACTTCGCCCTAGTGGCTTTTATAGGACCACCACAGCAGAGAGACCACAGTCATTATGCAAACAAACCAATCCAGCCAACCAGGGAGAGCCCTCATCACCTCCCTGCAGTCCCTCCTCATCTCTTTGACTATCTTCTAATGGAGATTAAATTTCATCAAGTGTTTTAGCAGGGTCGAGTCTATTCCACCCACAGCAAGCGACTGATTACACCACTCCCTGTGTGTAGTATTCTTCGCCTTCTGTGTGTGAGGCCGTTGGATATAAGTTGGATATAAGCCAGGCAAGTCTCAAGGAGGCAGTTTCATCCCGTTATCACACTCTTCTGTAACCATTGCTACCATCACTTTTTCTCTGGTTGGCTACTGGAGCACAGTAGGCTTAATTCTTTGGCCATTTTACCTTACTGTTCAGCTCCAGAATGGCCTGGTTTTTTTCTAGAGGCATTTCACTTTCTCATTATTTATGTATTAAGTTTTAGTGTGTGTGTGTGTGTGTGTGTGTGTGTGTGTGTGTGTCTACGTGGATGTATTACTTGTGTGCAGATACCCATGAAGGTCAGAAGAGGGCACTGAATCGCAGGGATCTGGAGTTAATTGTGAGCTGCTGGATTTGAGAGCTGAACTTGAGGCCTCTGGAAGAGCAGGCAGAAGGTGCTCTTAACCTCTGAGCCATCTCTCTGCCCCTGGCATTTTACTCTTACAGAAGGTTTGCATTCCTCCTTAAAGTAGCAGAATTCTTTCTTTGTTACTTATAAGCTCTTGACAGACTGTATGAGTAGCCATCTGTTTTTCTTTTTCCAAGAGTCCTTCATTGTTTCTTTCACTCTCTTACTCTCTTCTCCTCTCTTAAAGGTATCACAGTACTTATAGATTTCTCTTTGCCATAAATAACTTCTGTTTTACATTGTCTAAATCATTTATATTTTAAACCTTCTTTTTCACTGACTGTTCTCAAGTAGCCCAGTCTGGTTCTGAGATCCTGATCCTCCTGTCTGTATCCCCTGAGTGCTGGATTTACAGATCTAGGATTTTGTGCTTTTTAGAATTCCTGCATTTAATTTTACTATTTACACTACCTCTTTGAAACCAGAAGCATAGTTCTCTTATATTTTGTTCAATGTAAATGTTCATAAATTTATAGCCCTTTTAACATTATAATTATGTCAGCCCAGGGAGTCCATAGAATTTTAATCCTTTTTGGGAGTTTGACAAGTGGAGTTTTCCCCAAGATATATCATGAATTTTATCTTCTGCAGTTATGACAGAGGAGGAAAGATATTCTAAGAGAATATGTAGATGTCAAAGAATCTGACAAGTGCACGGAACTTTGTAGCAAGTAGTATTTGTTAAATAACTCTATTCAACAAACATATTACTTAAAAATGTGTCATCTTTTAAAAACATTGAATCTAATGGCCCTAGTTTCAGTTCCTACATATTTTTATAGTAGCTTGATTAGTTAAAGCTTTTTATCGTTTATTTCTCTGTTTACTCCTTCAGTCAAGAAGCAGCACTGATTTAGTCTTTCCTGTGAGTCATGTGCTGTGCTAAGGCAGAGGGATGCAATTGTGAGTGAGGAAGACACAACCAGTGTGCAGACTCATAGAAAACAAGTCGGTACCTAGAGGGTAAATTGAGGAAAAATATGGTTGTGATTTAACAGTGAGTGCATCAGGAACCCTTGAGTACTCTGCTCATTAGAGCCCTTTTCCTTCTCTTATTTTGAGATTGTAACACATTGACATTATTCTTCCCTTCCCTTTCCTTGTTCCAAACTCTCCAATACACCCCCAAGTGTTCTCTTTCAAATTCATGGCTTAGTTTTTTCATTAATTGTTGTTACATATCTATCTATCTATCTATCTATCTATCTATCTATCTATCTATCTACAATTTCCCAAATATATACCTGTTCAGTCTGTATAATGTTACCTATATGCTAACTTACAGGGCTGGTATTGGATAACCAATTGGTGTGCCTTTGCCCGGGGAAGACTATTTCTCCCACTCTCAGCATTCTTTAGTTGCCTATAGCTCTTTGTAGGACTGAGACTTGTGGGCCCTTCTCACTTTGTCATGCCTATTGTTGTCATCCTTGCTCAGCTCATGTTTGGGCAGTCATGTTGGTGAGACTTTATGAGTATGATTTTTGACAACCCAATCTCACATCAAACTCCATGATTCTACCTTTCCTCCTCTTCTTCTATAATGTCTCCTGGGCTGGGAGTTGTGATATATATATATATATATATATACATATATATATATATATATATATATATATATATATATATATGTTAAGACTAGGCTCTGAAACCCTGCATTTGATTGACTGTAGTTTTCTGTTCCAAAGAGAAATATCCTTGATGAGAGGTGAAGACTATACTTATCTGTGGGTATAAGGATTAATATGTAGAGTGTAGTTAAAGGTCATGTTGTCTTAGTAAAGAGGCAGTTGTAGATTTATTTCCAAGATCCATGACTTCATTAGCCCCGGGTAGTTTGTTACATTTCCAGTACCAGGCATAATTTTCTTCTCTTTGACCTGGTCTTAAGTCCATGCCTTTAAGGAATGCATGCTATTACTACACCCTTAGCCATGCTCATGACAGCTGTGGTTCATAGTTATCATAGCTAAATAGGACTGTTGCTTGCCTCTTTTCTGGAAGATTGCATGGTGCCTTCTGGTACTGTGAAATCTAATCGTTAGGGAGGAGCAAGTTCCAGCTCAGGAGCCTCTGGACTTCTTGTCTGAAGTGCCTGGTGTCTTCACAGTCTTCCACCTCCGGGGGACAGTCAAGGGCAGTAAGAATAGTCTGTAATGTTTTGTAAGCCTCTTGGATAACTCTGACCACCACCGCCATGCCTGGTGTTGGGGTGTTTGTTAGATGGTCTTTAGCTCCCAGAGGGAGCATTGCAGTTCCAGAGGAGAAAACTTCACCATCTTGAACCAGAGAAGTGGATAACATGTAGCAAGCGATAGACTGGAAGACACTTTAAGAGTCAGCAGACTCTCAGATCTTGGGAGGAATTGGGAAATTTGTGCTTTTATGAGAAATATGTTAAGATAGAGGAATATTTTTTGTGAGGTTGCTATAGTGATACAGTTTTCACCTTAGGCTGCTGTCCAGTGCTTACAAACCATCCTCACTATTTTTGTTCCCCCAATGTACAAATAAAGGTCCTGATGCTGAGAGACGCTGACTCTACAGGACTTCTGTGTTGTACAGATTCTTTTTCTGTCGTGGTAAGGCCCTGGGATACAACAAATGTGACACGGTATAACCTGCTCCCATCTCTAACCTGCCAGCTCTCACTAGAGGCTGTGGCACCTGCCTGCTTCCAATGGGGTTCTGGATTCTTGCACATTAGTTCTTTACATGAAGTAGCAAACTCCTTGCCAGATTGGATCCACTTGCACTGACAAATAATCAGACATTTCCATACCGACTGGGGACTAAATTCCTTTGAGAACTAAGGTCCATGTTTTGTTTTGACCAGTTTTTTTTTTTTTTTTTTTTTTTTACTTAGTCATGGAGCTCTGTGGGAGATGACCTTACTGAGAGGTTAGCCTTCAAAAAAGCAGAGCTTGGATGCTTGGATGCATTTCTCTCTGCTTTTCTTTTTATCAGGATATGTCAACTCATGTTGAATTTTGCCTTTTAGACATGACATTGCTTATTTTTGCTACTGTGATACTGGGACCTGAACCTGGGGCCTCTTATATTCTAGGCCAGCGCTCTACCAGTGAGGCTCTCCCTCAGCACATGAGCTTATTCATTGTGTGCTACTTAGCTCTGTACAGTGGAAGTTATAGATATTTAAATTATAATTTTTATTTGTTCTTAAGAATTTTATACATGTGTATAATGAAATGTGATATATATATATATGCTATTTTCTTCAAATTGCTCTCCTGTTTTCCTTCTATTTCCCCTAAAGTGTTCCTCTCCCAACTTCATGTCTTCCATCCATTCTTTCTATCTTCCTTCATTTCTTATGTTTCTTTCTTTCTTTCCTTCTCTTTCTTTCTTCCTCTCTCTCTCTCTCTTCCTTCCTTCCTTCCTTCCTTCCTTCCTTCCTTCCTCTCTCTCTCTCTTTCCTTTTTCTTTCTTCTCTTCTTCCTCTGATAACTCACTAAGCTACCATGTGAAGGGGTGTGAGAGCATCCAATAGAGCACCAGAAAACTTAGCAGTAGAAATACCTCTTCAAAAGAATGATTTCCCCTCACCAAGCAGCCATGAATTGTCAATAGCTGCTCAGCAAGCAAGGAGTTCGGTCTGGTGAGTACCTCCCCCCTCTGTGATAGCACTTTGGTGTAGGTCTTGTTCTGGTAACAATGGTTTATGTGTTCAGTGGTCATGTCATGTCCAGAAGATAGCACTTCGCAGCTCTGTTCCCCTCCTATGAGACTTATATATTTTTTCTTTCCTCTTGCAGTGTTCCCTGAGCCTTGGCAGAGGGTACAGGTTTGATAAACATGTCTCATTTAGGACTGAGCAGTCATGGCTTCATTCTCAGCACTTGGACAGTTCCGCACCTCTGCATTGACTATTGTCAACTGCAAAAAGAAATTTCTCTGACAAAGGTCAAGAGAGGGTTTTGGATATTTTAATGTCAACTATTTTATTACAAACAACAAAAATTCAGAGAAAAGAAAAAGCTAAAACAATGTTTTTTATTTTTTAATTTATTATTATTATTGTATTAATTACACTTTATTTGCTTTGTATTCCCCCCTGTAGTTCCCTCCCTCCTCCCCTCCCAATCCCTGCCTTCCTCCCCATTTTCCACGCATGCCCCTCCCTAAGTCCACTGGTAGGGGAGGTCTTCTTTTCCTTCCTTCTGATCCTAGTCAATTAGGTCTCATCAGGAGTGGCTGCATTGTCTTCTTCTGTTGCCTGGTAAGGCTGCTCCCCCACTCAGGGAGAGGTGATCAAAGAGCAGGCCAGTCAGTTCATGTCAGAGACAGTCCCTGTTCCTATTACAATGGAACCCACTTGGAGACTGAACTGTCATGGGGTACATCTGTGCAGGGGTCCTAGGTTATCTCCATGCAGGGCTGGAGAGATGGCTCAGCTGTTAAAGGCTAGGCCCACAACCATAAAACAATATTTTTTAAAAATATAATCTAGCCTCTTTTCTCCTCTTCTCTCTCCTTTAAATTACATTTTAATTGATAGCTGTGTGCCTCTTACGATATAATAGCAGAAGTTTGAGTATAAATAATTGTGAATGGGGATTTGATTTACTTCTTTAGATGAACTGATATGTATAACTTTGGATAATATTTAGATAATTTTTGGAATTAAGCTAAAAAGCTCAAAATAAAAAGTCTTCTTTTAAAGTACACAGTATAAAAACACTTCTAGTGAATATAAGTTCAGTGCTAGCAGAATTGATTACACTTAGACAATTTCATTAGATGACAAACTTATTTATTAGGAAATAATATCTAGTGATCTAAACAGTCCATACAGTCTGAGAAACATCACAGGAAGAAAATGATCTGGATCATTCCAGGATATGCAATGATATTTGCCTATCTTTTTCTATTACAGTTAATGCTTTTAAATGGGTCAGCATGACAGAAAAAATGAAATCTGAACTTGTGGTTTTGCTGTCCCTTTTGGAAGAACACGCTTTGTTCGGATATGGAAAGTTAGCTTGTTAAATCTTAATATTATTAATTAATGCTCCAATTAGTGATAATTCTCTTCTTTGAGGCACAGAGTTGGAAACATTTTGTGTTGGGTAAAAGCATATTGAGAAAGCAAAATTAAAACGAACATTTCTTTTTCATCATTGAGTGTTTTTAAGGAAACTGTAAACCACAGAAAAACTATTGATTCTGAACTCTCTGAAAGAGAAATCACATGGAGGCATGGAAGAAATTATTTGTTGGAAGAAAATGAGGCAATTTTTCTACAATACATGGAGATCCTCAAAGGGCTGTTTTTAGATGATAAAATTTCTTGGTGTCGGCAAAAGTTATATGACATTTCATTGATATGTCAGCAGTGCATGAGGTGTGGACAAAAGCTCCGAGAACTTAAATCAAGATTAAATCATCTCGAACCACTGAAGAGAAAATGACTTTCAAGAATGCCAAAATGATTCAGGGTTAGATGTCTGCTCAGAGCTTCCAGAGAAAAATTTCAAAGTTGCCTTTGAAACAAAATTTTGCAAAATGGTAAGTAAGATATTTTAGATAAAATAGTTCATTTTTTGAGTAGTTGACATCTGGTATGTGAGTAATTTGTATTTATGGAATGTAATGTGTAGAACTGAGGCCCTACACCATATAAGATAATTTAACATACCAACGCTTTAAACTTTAGACATTTTTATTATTATTCATCACGTACTTCACTAGGGTTTGAAACATAAAACATTTGAGAGATAATTTAATTATTTTTGATCACCTGAGTCACAAACATACATGGTAATTTGTTAATTTAGTATAAAAACAATAATGGCTCCAGAAACTGTTGAAGGAAGAGTTTGTCTTTTAACTCCCTCTCGGACATTCCATTTTCATACTGTCCTTGCTGTCAACACAGTATCTTTTTGTAGACATAGTATAACAGTAATACCAAATGGCATATTTTATGAGTTTAATTTTTGTTTTCAGATAACATAAGAATAGATTTTCCTTTCTCAAATAATGAAATATATAGGTTTTAGTGGACTTTTTGTTTTGTTTTAAAGTATTTTTTTGCTGCTGTCTAAACTCATAAGTATGTTCTAGTTAAATCAAGATCTGTAACGATGACATAAAGTTAACAAACGTTGTTTATCTTTTTTTTGATGGGTTAGACTGTCATAAAAACATTAACTACCTACCATTAATCTGTTGATTTTCTTTTGGTAATTATTTGCTAAGTCCACAGAGTAATGATGCTATTTGATTTAAGAAATACAAGTTTATGTCCAGTTTGTTGACCCTGGCAACTAGTTAGATTGCCTGGAATTTTGTTGAATTAATGATGTAAACAAACACAACAAAAATGCTCTTACATTTTAACTTTACATTTAATCTGCAAATCATTGTGTTCCATTGGCATGGCACGGTGTTAGATGTCATTATGGGTGCTCTGCCTGCGGAATCTGAATGGAGCTAAGGGTTAACCCATCATGACCATCTGCTCCTTCTCTTGAATACTTGGCCAGAAGTTGAAAGGGCCTGAACGCTGTGCATTTGTTCCTGGTTCACTCTTCACCCAGACAGAATCTACACTGATGACTTTATTCTGGGTTTTGTGTAGCTGGAGATGTCTGGAAGCCGACATTTGCTGGTCCTGGCACGGGTCTATTCTGCTGATGTTTTGCCCAAAGTTCCTTCTGTAAGTTAAATCATCTTCATTAGCTCCTTTTCTTGTTTCTGCATTAGATGCACTGTAACTTTGAGGGTTAATAACTCACAGCTCTGAAGAACAAAGCCCTGAGGAAATGAATGGGAGGAGAGTCATATTATGATAGAGATTTAAGACAGGAGCAATTTGAGCTTAGGTGGCTGCCTGGAGTAGCTGCTCAAAAGGCCATTTTGCACTCATCTGTGACCCATTTGTGCCCCTTTATGACATAAATACCTTTCTTCTCTGTCTTCTCTCAAGGAAACTGTTATCCTAAAATTTACATTTCTCATTTCCATAAGAATTAATTGGACTATGTTTAGCTTGCATGCTTTTGCTCTTGCATAACAAGAGTTATACTTTGTAACTTGCTTTTATCTCTCAACATTGGGCTCCTGAGATCCATTCATGTTATATGCAACAGCATTTCATTATTTTTTATACTGTATTTTATTATATCATACTGTACTTTATTATATGAATACATTGAGACTTATTTATAACTATAGGATTGAGTTGTAGTATGCTTCTTGTCATTATAAACAATGCTGACCTGACTGAGTATTCCTGTATTTTTTTTTTGGTACACATAAAGTAACATTTGCTTGGGCATTTTTTGCCACATTAGTTAGTGACCGGTCGCTAGATTATGAAGCCAGATATTTACACTATATTCATAACATTAGCAAAATTTACAGTAATAAAGTAGCAACAAGAATAATTTTATCAGTGGGAGTCATCACAACATGAGGAACTGTATTAAAGGGTTGCAGCATTAGAGAGGTTGAGAACCATTGCCGCAACAGAACAGGAAATGCCAAAGTCCCTTCTACAAACAATGATCTTTTTTTTGTGAATTCTTCATGAGTAAAAATTTTTTGGTCTGTTTTATTTTGAGTGTTGACTAAAAAAAAAATGTTGAAAGCTACTGCCATAGTATAAATTGGTAGTAATAGGATTGTTGAAGCATAGTGTAGTTTTTCAAATTAGTTAATAAATTAAGTCTTTGAAAATTTCATATAAGTATACATTTCTTGATCATATTCTCCACCTCCATTTCCTCCATTCCACTCCCCCTGTGTCCCTTTTCCAATACATCTTTCTCAAATTTCATGTCCTTTAAAAACTTTTTATTGGTTCTTTGTGAGTTTCACATCATTTACCTGAGTCCTTTTCATCTCCTGGTCCTTTTATATCCACCCTTCATCCTTGCAACCTCCCCAAAATAACACACACACACACACACACACACATACACACACACACACCCAAAGCATAGAAAACACCGCAGAGTGGAAGCTGTGGTGTGTCACAGTGTGTCCCACAGTACATCCCTCTGTCCACACATCTTCAGTTGCAAATGTTCATTGTAATGAGGTTCAAAGCCTCTGGTTCTGCTACGCTATCAATAGTGGAACCTTCTGTTTGCCATTCTGAATGTGATTTAAGCATCCTCCCTAGGGTCCTCAGTGTTTAGCTTCTTTAGGTCTGTAGATGGCTGACCTATATTAAGGCTAATTTCTGCTTATTCTTGAATGTATACCATGCCTGTCTTTCTATTTCTGGGTTCCCGCACTCAGGATGATCTCTTCTAGTTTCATCCATTTGCCTGCATATTTCATGATCTCCTCATTTTTAATAGCTGGGTAGTATTCCATTGTGTAGATATACCACAATTTCTGTATCCATTCCTCCATTGAGGGACATCTAGGTTGTTTCCAGAGTCTGGGTATTACAAATAAAACTGCTATGAACATAGTTGCCAGAAGCAGTGGAAGAGGAAACAGGATGGGAGTCTACTGTAGAGGGTCCTTTGAAAGGATTCACCCAACAGGGGATCAAAGCAGATGCTGAGACTCAGGATCAAACTTTGGGCAGAGCACAGGGAGTCTGATGGAGAAAGAGAAGGGTGGGATTAGAGGCTCACAGAGGGGACAGGAGCCCCACAAGGAGATCAACAAAACTAAAAGATCTGAGCCCATGGAGTCCTGCAGAGACTGATGCACCAACAGAGGACCATGCATGGAGGGGACCTAGACCCCTTGCTCAGATGTAGATGATTGGCAGCTCAGTCTCCATGTGGATCTTTAAGTGAGGAGAGCAGGGGCTGCCTCTAGCATGAACTCAGTTGACCGCTCTCTGATCACTTGCCCCTGATGATGGAACCTTGCTAGGCCATGGAGAAAAAAGATCCAAACTATCCTGGTGAGACTTAACAAGCTCTGGGCAGATAGCAGGGAAGGAGAAATCCCCCTTTCAGTGGACTAGGGGAAGGGGATGGGGGAAGAGCAAGGGAGGGTGGGATTGGGGGAGATGAGGGAAGGGGCTTCGACCAGGATATATAATGAATAAATTGTAAAGAAAAAAATTAAAAAAAAAAAAGTGGAACTTCACTGGGACTCCTGGTTATGCTGTTGTTGCCCTGTGTCGTGGGGATCCTGCAGCTTTGGATCAGCAGGGCTGTCCCTTTCATGCATCCCAACCGTTAGTATAGGAGACAGATTTTTGGGGTGGGCTGACTTACAAACCCTGGATCTGGGTCTGGGTAGTAGCTAAGCTGGCCGGCCTGTGGCTCTCCCTTATCCTCACCACCAGGTCGAGTCCTTCAGCATCGCTCCAGCTAAGCCACCAATGCTGCCATTGGCAGGGTCAGCTCTCCTCTCATGCCCTCGGGTCCAGCGCACCTGCACCTATGCCTCCAGAGCCGGCTGGAGCTGCCCAGGCAAGATACAGGGGTCCACTCTCCCAAGTGCTGCAGACGATGAGGGGCAGAGCCCGCTCCCCTGCTCTCCTGCTCTTGCGGGCCACTTCTCCTGACGTGGCAAGGGGTGACAGGGTGGGGCGAGGGCATCACCTCTGAGCCCATGCCACTTCATAGCAGATGAGTGGTAGGGTAAGCTTTCCCCACTTTCCTGCCTCAGGCTGACTCCCCACACGCCCGCCACCAAACTCCACTGTGCTGTCTGGGTTAGGATTGGGCCTGCCCTTCAGAGCTCCCCAGTGGGGCCAGTTCCGCACAGCCCCCGGACATGCACGTGGTCCCAGGTGGCTGCCCACACCAGGGACATCCTCATGTTCTCTAGTGGTAATATGAGCCACAGACATGGATACCGACTCCTGCCACTGGATAGCCATGGACAGACGTGCAGTGCGCAGCAGCTGGGCTGGAACCGCCCCCCGTGGCCCCAGGTGGCAGGGCAGGCCACTCACAACAGGTGACCCTTCTCTCTTCATTATGCTCAAGCTGCTCTGCATTCTCTCCCGTCTCGCGTCCTCGCACATGGGGGTGGCTCCTCCTGCAGGCTGGCCACGTGGCTGGCTGGCCCCTACGTGACATCTGGCATGCGGGTGTCTACAGCCGGCCTCTGCCGTGCACTGGAGGGCAGGCTTGTGGGTGACACTGCAGTTTGCCGGTCTCTGTCTGTTGTGATGGTAGGCGAAGCTCTGTGTGTCTTTGGCCAGCTTGTGCAGTGGGACAGAGGGAAGGTTCTGTGGGTGTCTTTCCTCTGTCTTCCTCCTCCCGGACTTCGCTGCCTGGATTTGATTTGATTTTTGTAAGCCCTAAGCATAAAACATCCTTGGCCACCAAGCCAGGCATCAAGCTACGAGGAACAAAGCACTGCCACCTGCTCTCTGCCCCGGCTGATATAAGAACGCTGTGGCCACCAAGGTGTTTCCTTGGGCATTGCCAGGGGGACAGGTTTCCTTCCTTCCTTCCTTCCTTCCTTCCTTCCTTCCTTCCTTCCTTCCTTCCTTCCTTCCTTCCTTCCTTCCCTCCCTCCCTCCCTCCCTCCCTCCCTTCTTCCTTTCTTTCTTCCACCAAAGAAAGTAAAGAGACTCTCAGTTACCCAGCAGCTCTCAATTGCCATTACTGGCTTAGTAGGGGAGGGGCCTCTCTGCCCAGCAGCAGAAGCTATTTGACTCTGAGAGCCTCCAACAGGTTTCCAAAGTGGGGCCACCAACCTCCACTCTCATCAGAGCTGTGCAATTAGCCAACACCTGACATTTTAAATAGTTTGATGGACGAAAAAGTATCTCATGGTTGTTTAACTACTTAGTTCCCTGGTGATAGAGTTGTGCTTCTTTCCATGTTCTTGTCTGGTTGTAATTCTTCCCATGTCCTTCAAAAGGAACAACTTTACTTCCTTTGAAAAGAAATACTTCTCCAAACTGAGATTGCTTCCGAGGACTTTCCATTCTTTTATAAGTTTATTCTTTTTACAAAGAAGTTTCTTAAGCAGTTTGAAGGGTGTTTTAACTTGAGGATACTGTCATTGTGGTGAAGAAGGGTTTTGTCAGTTTTCTTAGAGACCTGGACACTGAAATTAAATTTAATTCTGAAGGAAGTAGGACTATAAATTAAAAAGAAAAAAACAAGTTGAAATTGTTATGAGTTTCTTAAGATCTTACTTTGTAAGATCTGTTTTAATGTGTGAAGTAGACCTTTGTGCTTGTGCATACTTGCATGGTGTGTGCGTGTGTGTGTGTGTGTGTGTGTGTGTGTGTGTGTGCTGCCGTGTAAGGGCATGAGTGTGAGGCCATCCACTGAGGGTTGTGTGTGGATGCACATGAGTGTGAATGCGGTGTACATAGGAGCATGTGAGTGCATATGGAGGCCAGAGACTGGCCTCAGCTGTCTTTCCTGATCCCTCTCCTCTCTTGAACTCCGGGCTCCCTACTCTGCTGGTCTTCAGTAGTCAGCCTGTCCCGTGGACCTCCTGCTTTGGCCTTCAGTGTGGCGAGGTTACAGTCAGGCTGCCGCACTCACCTGGCATTTATATGATGGAGAATCAGAAGGTGAGCTTTCTTTCCAGCCAAGAGATGAGTGTGTGTGTGTGTGTGTGTGTGTGTGTGTGTGTGTGCATGCGTGCCGGCATTTGCATTAACCAAAGCGGTGTCTATGATCCAGACAGACCCTTTTCTCCTCTGTATCATGCGCAGGGAAGTAGGTTTTGTTTCAACGTTTTATCAGTGTGGCGTTTAGGATTATTCATTGCTCTCCCCATTCTTAAATGTCTCTCTGCACGGAGAGTTGAGTGATGTCTTCAGGACATCTTGATGCAGGAGCTTTGCTACTCATATCGTTTGCCTGTTAGAGTGACTGTCCTCTTATGATAAACTCTAGTGCAGCATGCTTTAATCCATACGTAAGAACTCACCAGGTCTAGGTTAAAAGATACTTCACTTTATATTACCTCCCCTGATCCCCAAATCAGAGCCATTTAGATATAGGGTTCCTAGTTTGGGGTTATGATGTAGTCCTGAATTGCCTGACTTCCTTCAGCAGATTTTTTCCGAGAAAATCTCTTGGAAGAACAGAGAAAGAGAGCATGGATAAACTTCTTGTATAAAAATCACTTAGAGCCTGATATACTTTGGCAGCTAGTTCATATACAAATACAATTCATATAATACATATATATCTGAAATGGATCCATCTCCTTTATATATGCTCTAGCTATTCATATCCTTTCACTGTTGCTTTTGGTTTATTAAAATCTGTCATTTTAAAACTGCCTTCTAAATTTCTGTGAATTCTTTAAGCATCTTTTTACAAAATATCACACTTCATTGGAAATTCCTCATGTAGAATGAGGGTTTATAATTTAAAATGATCACAAATCTTTATGTTTTATATAACATAAGGATTATGTTATATAATATAATAGTTATTAAGTGCACAAATTATATCTTGTATGTGATGTCTGGTTGATCTAAATTATGAAAATTTTTAGATTCATAAAAGTTTCAGTTGGATCAAACTAATCTTTTGCTTTTGAATTACAAATGTGAGATTTTAAAAATAAGAAAACATTTACTGTAAACATAGAAATAAGGGAATAAGAAAAGCCCAGACACTTCTGTGGCCTCACACCTGACCCCTCTTAGGAAACACAGGAAAAAGAAAAAGAAAAAAATAACAGAGCCTGCCTAGAGCCCCAGGGTAGGATTTGCTAGTCAGTAAACATGGTGTGACCTGAACTTGAAATGCTATCCTCGGTCAAACCCACTGGAGTCCCTCGCACTCTCTGCAGATATGTGGTGCTTTCCCACTCCCTACGCTCAATGTTTCAGTTTCAGTGCTATTTCCTGTGAGGGAGCCTTTGACTGCTGAAGTCTTAGGCACCCTTCTTGGCTCACTGTTCGAGGTCTATATACATCTAATGATCAAAGGTAATGGAACTTCTTGCAGAACTCTATTTCCTGGAGTTTCTCTTCAAAACAAAAGAACAAAGGAACAAACAAACAAACAGCCAGTAAACCTGTTTTGTAGTCAATAATTTTGGGTAGTTCTGACTTTTTCTTACACATATTTGACTTTTCAAAATCTTTAGAAGTAATTCAGGAAAAAAAAATCCCTTGTTTTTACCCAGTGTTCCCAGATTTAAATGACTGTGAAACATCTTCTTTGAGAAACATCAGCCTGCAGAGACGCCATCTTACTGTACCCTGACCTGCTCTCTTTGTGCATCCCTCTTAGACTTACAATGGTCCGTGTCACCAGTTCCTGGTGCAGTGCCTGGCGCATAGTAGGCCATAATGAAATTATTTGTTAAATGAAAACATGGGGGAGAGAGGTAATGATTTTCATGTTTGAAGCTTGGGAAGCCAATTTGCTTATTTACCACTGCCTGAAAACACCCTCCCCCATCTTAATGCCATTTAACAACTTAAAAAAATCCTCATGGTTGACAGAAAATTGATGAGCTGCACATTAAAGACATCTCCTTGTTGCTTGATCATCTGGGGTCTCCGCTGGGATGATGTAAATCATGGGTACCTGATATGGATGACATGCCGTGTTCCAACATGAGGTCTTCACTTACGTGAGTGGCCAAAACACTGTCTAACCTCTCTAGCAGGCAAGCCAGAGAGCTGGTGGATAGTTTTTACTATGAGTCAGTGTTTTCATCAAGAGCAATTGATTGCCCTATAGCTAGGGCAAAGAACTAAATCTTCTATTTTAAAAAAGACTGAGTATCAGAAATATCAGGTGTGCCAACAAATTTAGAGCCAAGCCTCCAACTGCCACAGAAAGATTGTGGTGCCACTGGCTGACGTACTGGGCTTGAGAGAACGGAACACTTGCTGGTAGGAGAGAGTGAAAGGGTAATCGTTGGAGGACAGCCATCAGGAGGGTACTTGGGTAAGAGGTAGGAATATACCATGAAGCGGTGAGGGTTGATGTCATGCAGACAAGTCAGAGCTTCAAGGGAAAGCTTGCTGAGAAAGGAGGGAAACCTGGATGTAGATGCGGGTAATGCCAATGTTTAAAGACTACCCGAAGGAATACAAGCAGAAAAGGGAATTGGGAAACTGCAGTCATGTGAGGGCAGAGGAGTAGGGTTCAGTGGTCCTGAGAAGTCCAGATAAGACTTTCAAGGGCAGGAAGATGGAATATGTCACATGCCTCGGAGGGGTCAAGTATGGGGGCCTGTGAGGTGACTGTGGCACTTGGCAATTACAGAATCTTTAAGCAAGCAATATTTCAGTGAGGAAATAATGGGGCCTGGAGGAGGGAGAGGGGGAGTTGTTGGGATGGGATCTGGTGGTTGGAGGTTGCTTGTGGTGCCCAGGGAAGTAACTGGTGGGTGAGGAAGGGCTCTGGAGAAGCAGTTCCATCTCTTCTCACACAGACCTTTACTGTGTTGGCACTGATGAGTCACAGGCACCTCATTCACAACTGTTAGGAATGTGTAAAAGTCATTGAATGGAAAAAGCTTTTAGGAGAATGAGGCAGCCAGGATGGATCACACAACAGCCCAAACTTATGACACATCACTAGATAAGTCTGAAACCACAGCCAGGAGCAGCTCTGCAATCTGCCGGGCAGTGGGTTGTGGCTGCTGTGAGGGACAGATCTTCCCCCGTTTGGCCTCTGTTGGCTGCTGCAAAGGGCAGTTAGCAAAGTCAGGGCTCCTTAGAGGTGAAGAGTCGTGCTGGTGCGGATACTGGAGAGCTATGGCATAAAGCCCAGGGAAGGAATAAAAGCCAATGTGATGTGATGTCCTCTCATACGTTTTAGTAGTTGTCCTTGACTGTTGATCCACACAGAAGCAAATGCAGTTCTACAAGAGAAACTCTTGGTTATTCCATACTTTCTGGTTTCATGGGATTTGAGTATGGCCTTTGAAGAACACTTGTGGGAGTTGATAAAGTGTGATGACTTGATAATATAAAATGAATCAACATTCACACACTGCTTTTGCTGAGGACAAAAGCCACAAACATGTAAAGCATTATTAATTTAATTTTATTACTAAGTACTAGCTTTAAATATGAGATTAAGACCTTGTTTGAAAGGAATTATCTTGTCTCTCTTTCTGCATTTTATATACAGGATGCATTTCATATTTTGGATGCTTCCAGATGCATTCTTTAAAGTAAACTTTGTTTAGCCCCAAGTCAGAATTACTATTAGCAAATGCAGTGGTGAATCTGTGTATATTCTATAAAGTATAAGCCTGACAGTTTGACAACCCAATGTATACTTCCTCCTCCTCCTGTTTTTTTTTTTTAAATTTTTTATTTAACTTTTATTAATTACACTTTATTCATTTTGTATCTTCCCCATAAGCCCCTCCCTCCTCTCCTCCCGGTCCTACCCTTCCCCCCTTTCTGCATGCATGCCCCTCTCCAAGTCCACTGATAGGGGAGGTCCTCCTCTCCTTCTTTCTGATCTTAGTCTATCAGTTCTCATCAGAAGTGGCTGCATTGTCAGGGTTCTAGGTTATCTCCATGAATAGTGCTTGGTTGGAGTATGAGTCTCTGGGAAGTTCCCTGTGTTCAAATTTTCTTGTTCTGTTGCTGTCCTTGTGGAGTTCCTGTCCTCTCTAGCTCTTACTATTTCCCACTTCTTACATAAAATTCCATTCACTCTGCCCGACAGTTGGCCATCAGGCTCAGCATCTGCTTTGACAGTCTGCACGGCAGAGGCTTTCCCTGTTTTGTTTTTTAAGACAGGGTTTCTCTGTGTAGCCTTGGCTGTCCTGAACTCACTTTGTAGACCAGGTTGGCCTTGAACTCACAGAGATCCGCCCACCTCTGCAGGTGCTGGGATTACAGGTGTGCACCACTGTACCTGGCTTGTTTCTTCTTCTTTTTTTTATTTTTATTAATTCAGTGGATGTCTTTGGTGGCTGAGAGAGTCTTCTTCTCTCTCTCTCTTTCTCTCTCTCTTATCTCTGAATTGAAAGTCAAGGAATATCTTTGTTATGGCCTAGTTCATTTTTCAGAGGTAGGACACACACACACACACACACACACACACACACACACAATGAGAGAGAGAGAGAGAGAGAGAGAGAGAGAGAGAGAGAGAGAGAGAGAGAGAATATGCTAGCAAGGTCAGGTCAAAGCTGTTTACTGACTAGCAAATCCTAGCCCAGGGCTATGTCCATTTGTCCTGATCTCTCATTTTCCTCTTTCCTGTGCTTTCCAAAAGCAACCAGGTGAGGAGCCTTGGCCAGTGCTCCAGGAGTTTGAGAGTGGGATCCAAAGCGATTAGCTTATGACATATTCCAACTCTGACAACAACGTCTGTCTAACAACATCTTTTTCTGAGACTGCATTTTGATGCAACTGCATGTTATGTGGTGGGTTAGATAGTAAGAAAAAATACATGATATTTATTATTATTACTTTTTAACAATTTATTCGTTTTGTATCCCAGTTGTAGCTCTCTCCTTTGTTTCCTCCCAGTCCCATCCTCCCTCCCTCCCTTTTCCTCCCCTCTCCTTAGTACACTGACAGGAGAAGTCCTCCTCCCCTACTGCCTGACCCTAGCCTAACAGGTCTCATCAGGACTGCCTGGACTTGGATCCTCTTCTTCTGAGGTCTGGCTGGGTCGTCCCACCAGGGAGAAGTGATCGAGGAGCAGGCAGAGACTGTCAGAGACTGCCTCTTCTTATGAGGGAACCTACATGGAGATGAAGCTGTCTATGGGCTACGTCTGAGCAGGGGTCTAGGTCCTCTTTATGCATGGTCTTTGGTTGATGCATTAGTCTCTGCCATTCCTCCTTAGCCCAGGCTTTTTTGTTTTGTTTTGTTTTGTTTTGTTGGTCTCCTTGTGGAGTGCTTGACTCCCCTGGGTCCTTCTATCTGCCCCTTCTTCCATAAGACTCCCTGTGTTCTGTTCAAAATTTGGCTGTGAGTCTCTGCATCTGCTTCTATCCTCTGTTGGGCAAAGCGTTTTTTAAATTTTAAATTTTATTTTTTTTTACCTTAGAAAGTTCATAATATATTTCAGATATAAGTGAAAACCATTTAGGCATATATGAAATGTGCTTATAATATGAAAGCTTTATTCTGAAAACCAAGTTTTCTGATGGTTGTATGAAGGACATTTTGAAAGATGAATGTGCTATGATTTAACAGATGAGGTAGAGAAATGCACAGAGAGTAATAGAGATAAAGAGATAGTAAGGAGAAGGACTAATTTAACAAAATGTTCTGTCGGAGAATAAGGGACTTTCAAAGTATTTTAGCATGGGTAACTTTGAACAAACCACAGAGGAGACGAGGCATACTTAGTTCCCTGAACAAGATCATTTGGTTTTTCCCCAATCCTCTGACTTGAGGTTCAAGTTGAAAAAGGCCATCTACTGTACTAGGAAGGGATATTTTAACCTGACCAGTTATGCATTAACAGATCAGGTGAACGTAGCAAATCGGGTGGTCTCTGACTCCCAAGTACAGGCAGTTTAATTTAACCTCAGGGAGAAAAGTTGGGTTTTACTCCTGGTAGGTGTTCAGGAAATGCCTCTTGTTCCCACAGCACACCTAAGTGTGTGAGACATCGTTGACTCCATGTTCACTGGATGCTTTTGCTGTTCACGCTCTCTTTGACTTTTGGCGGGTCTCACCTCTTCTGTAGATAAATGTGTGCTCGAAAACCTCCTGAAACACTGTCCTGCATTGGGAAAAAGGCATAGCATCTCAGTGTTTGTCTGCTGTAGTACGATGTATCTTTTATCCTTGGTAATCAAGGTTATATGTTTATGAATTTGGCCCTTAGTGATTTTTTTAGAATAGTATCTTTTACTTTCCATAGTTACAAGTGAAACCAGCCGTACCTAAACTCAATTTTGTGGTTCTTAGAGTTAGGGACTACAGAATCCTTAATGTTTCTGAAATTAATATTCCTTTTAGGGATTTAGCATTTGAGGTCTTTAGAATATGGACAAGATTTGATGAGGACATTTAACATCACTGCTGAACCCAGCTGCTGAGATGAAGTGGCCTTCACTGATGGGCAGGACAAGACTGACGGAAGCTCTGTTTACTTCTTAACATTTTAATTAGGTGTGGAAAATTTAGTATCTAAATGAAGGTGAGTTACGTGTGTGAAACATGTCAACTTAAGAAAACTTTCCAAAATTAACAGCTATTTTTTTCATTAATAATAATAATGCTTTTTACATTGATTACATTTGAAATAACACTTTGGATGGAACGGGTTAGAGGACCTGAGTTCAAACTCTAGAGATCATATAAAGATACCAGTGTGGTGGTCTGTGTCTACAGCCCCAGGCTGAGAAGGTGGAGGCAGGAGGGTTTCTGGGGCTTGACTTACTGCCAGTCTAGCATAACTGGTGTGCTCCAGGCCAGTAAGAAACGCTGCCAGAGGAGGTGCACAGGCTTCCTGAAGATGGCACCTAAGGATTTTAGTGTCTACATGTATGCACATATGTTCACATGCATCCCTCAAACATGCACCTGCACAACACACTCTCACGCTTTCACACACAGAAACACAAATGAAATTATGAATATGACTTGCATTTCTTTTCTGTTAAGCAAATTGGAGTAGGCATCACTGAGGATTTCAAGAAGGAAAAAAACAATAAAAGCTTAGAGAAATCTTGGAAACAAGCAGACCTTTTGTATGTCAACAGAGGAAGAAACATTGCCAAGAGAGAAGGTGTAAAACAAGCAAATGTTTAGGTAGAAGTGTGGGGCAGGTATAGTAGTGGCACAAATGTTTGAGAAATAGTTAACCCAGTTTTGATTGGATTTAAGGCTCACTCCAGGAGAAGGAATCCATACAGGAAGCTGCTGTATTAATGCCACATCTAACAGCACAGCTCACCTAACATTGTTTACCTTATATCTTTCTTTAGACTTTATTCTCTTTCTCTATCTTATGGTAACACCATGCAAAGAATTACTTACACTTACTATCATACTTTTCTTTCTCAAAATTCTCTTATGAATTGTGTTTATTCCTTAGCACCCTGGATAGATGACTCTTTTCAAAGTCCATGGTGACTTACCGTGTTGCTAAATCCAATGGTTTGTGACAAGTTCACAAAAACCAACTATATTTGTTAACACATGCAAAATGTGTTAAGTGTATGACATAGATGCTAATTTGCTAGTTTATTTATTTTTATTATTATCATTTATTACAATTTATTCAATTTGTATCCCGGTTGTGGCCCCCTCCCTTATCTCCTCCCAATCCCACCCCCTCTCCCTCTTCTCCTCCTTAGCCCTGCCCCTAGTCTGTTGATAGGGAAGGTCCTCCTCCCCTTCTATTTGACCGTAGCCTATCAGGTCTCATCAGGACTGTCTGCAATGTCCTCATCTGTGGCCTGGTAAAGCTGCACCCTCCCAGGGACTCAGTGAGCCAACCAGAGACAGCCCCTGCTCCCACTACTAGGGAACCCACTTGGAGACTTGGAGGCTGAGTCTGTGGGGTACGTCTGAGCCAGGGTTTTAGGTTTTCTCAATACATTATCCTTGGTTGAGGTATCATTCTCTTCAGGGCCCCCAGAGCTCAGTTTTTATGGCTCTGTTGGTTTCCTTTTGGAGCTCCTGTCTCCTCCAGGTCTTTCTATCTCTCCTTTCTTTCATAAGATTCCCTGCTCTCTGCCCAAAGTTTGGCTATGAGTCTCAGCCTCTGCTTCGATACCTCAGTCAGTAGAGTCTTTCAGAGGCTGTCTGTGGTGGGTGTCTGTCCTGTTCCCTGTCTTCTCTTGCTTCCAATATTTATTGTGTTTGTTCTTCTGAATGAGGATTGAGCATCTTTCCTAGGGTTCTTCTTCTTGCTTAGCTTCTTTAGTTGTACAGATTTTAGCTGAATAATGCATGTTTTTGATTTGTGTGTGTGTGAGTGTGTGTGTGTGTGTGTTTGTGCGTATGTGTGTGTGCACACACTCACATCCAAAGGTGAGAGGCTAGCCTTGGTTAGACATAAGTTATAGCATTCAGCTTTGTTCTAGCAGGATCTCTCTTTTGTCATTTGTTGCTGTGTAGCCAAGCTAGATGACCTGCAAGCTTCTGATAATTCTTCATCTTCATCTGCCATCTTTCCACAGAGTACAACCTGAGATTATAGATGTACATTACCCATTTAGTCACTTCACTAGTTTTGAATATTTTAATTATAGATAATTTTAAATCTAAGATTCAGTTAAAACATTTCATATTCAAATGAATATTTAAAAATAATTAGGTATGTTTATTTAAAGTAAATTGTAATGCAATAACTTTTCATAGCTTGTAAGATATGTTTTAAGTATTACGAATGACAAATTAATATAAATTATTGGACTCAAATAATTTTTGAAAATATAATCGAATATATAATTCTAATTATAATATGAATAACTATTATATGCACTAGTAAATTTACCATAGTTGAACAATTTTGTTTCTGGTCAATTTTTCTTAGATTTTCTTTGTCAGTTTTCTTTATCAATCATATTTTTATTTAGATACCAAGATATATACATATCATACATATCACTGTAAATGCTGTACAGAGAACAGGCTCTTCAGTTGCTAGAAAGTGGAGTGCTATTCTTTTAATTTTTATTTTTTCGTTCAATTTCATTTCTTTCAGATTTTGAGTTGTGTTTTAGTTTGTTTCTCATGTTTAACCTTCACCAACATGTGAAAGTCATGGCTGTTTTGTTGTCCCCAAATTACAGAAATTTGCCTGTGGTTTTGTACTTTTTTTCTCCCCTGAGAAACAGAGACTGTATAATGAATATGTCATAACAAATGCATTCTGGAATCAAACCTGAGAACAATCCATTTGGATACCTTAAGGTAGAATCAAATTAGTCTATGCTAAATATTTACATATTTTGGAATGTAGTATCTATTTTTTAAATGTTATTGACTGTATCTTTTAAAGCACTGCTTGTCAAACTTATCCCTAGGAGTGGACAAATGGTGTTAAATTCAAAATTTCTAACATAAAGACTTGAAATACTATAGTGCTATCTTTTTTTTTTTTTTTTTTTTTTTTTCCAGAACAAAGTACTAGTTGACAATTCAAAGACATACCTTTTCCTGAATGGTGTATTGTCAAGATGAAATACTTGTGAACAAAAGGTGGAAACAACTGAACTGGGAATCAGGTATCCTGGGCTGAGAACAAGAACAGCAGATGGAAATACAGGAGAATCTAAGAGCTTGAATGACAGCTCAAAGACAAAATGGGGTTTTATCTATTTTCAAAACATTGCTGCTGTACTCTACTTTGAAGCACCTGCTGTCTCTCTTCTTTAATTGAAAGATAGGAAATATTCAGTGCTTGGGAATATGTATGGGCTTCAGTTTACTCGACAGCAATAGAAGTATTTACTTTTTACCAGACTTTATTGAATAACTTCAGTATTAAATTAATGTTTAAAGATATATGCAATAGATTAGTTACATGTATATGATAAAATATAATTTCATTTTATCCACGATTATACAAAAATTGTAAATAGAGAGGTTATGTTATAGTCATATCTGAAATAATCAAATTATTATACTCTGAATGGCAAAGACAAGAAATGTGAATACCCATTAAATGAAATAATAATTCTAGATGATTAACTTGGAAAATACTCACAAGAACACTTTACGTTGTTCCTTTATAGCAGCACCCTTTTAGCAAACCCATCTGTTGTCGTCCACACAGTGACAGTCATGGACGTTTTAGAGACCTTGACAACATCAGTATCAGAAAAGCATTATTGGACAATCAGGCACATATTACTTGGAGGAATATGCTGTGAATGAGCAATATATTTCACAATACCAGGAATCAAATTCCCAGAAAGATAAAACGTAAGAAGTCTCAGGGTATAAAGATAAGACACTGCACATATTCGTGTGTGCACATGCAAGCGTGTCAGCCAATCGAACACACTGCAGGGGAAGTGAAGGTCATGGGTTTAGATGGGAGCTGAGGGTAGCTTTGGAGCTCCATGTCACTGTTATAGTAGGAATTTAGTGACGTAATAATCAATAATCCAATCTATTTGGACTATGACTCATCTTAAATTGAATTTCTTGTTTAAATCAAGACTATTTGATTAGTTAAATAAATTTTGCAGAAGAGTAATCATCTGAGTAGCTTTGGCATTTCAATAGACTATGAACAAAGCTAAAATTGTGTGCCACAATATATTTTTTTCACAATAAAATAATTTGATTTGAATTAATTCATAAATAAAGCATAGAAAAGATAGTAGAGTTGGTTCAAGAAGACCAAACCGTGGCCCAGCACCCACACTACACACTTGAGTGGGTTCCGGTACAGAGAACTCCCTTTGACATACATTCTGTGACAATGGAGCTATTAGCGGCAAGAGGGGCTCACGCTGGCACTATCAACTATGACTGTCCATTACAGCCGGTATTCATGATTAGATCATCCTTTTGCAGTCTGTGCTGCCTCAGCACCTTGTTGGGACCCTCACAGAACTTGATGTCATTGGATCTGGCACACACCAGAAACTGTTTAATCTCAAGAAAGAGGACTGCCGGACTGTGCTCCAGCACCGGTGCTCCCAGAGGCCCCTGGGAAGTGACGTCAGGCTTGGTGAGCTCAGTGTTACTACCCTCACTGAAGCCCCCAGTGACGGTGAGACCCGTTATGGCTCCCACAGCCACACTGAGGACTGGGGTTCTTATCCAGGCCACATAGAGTGAGAGTGGCTGACATCTGAGAGGCCATGCTGGCCTGAAGGGTCAGCTCGGGAAGAAGCAGGAGCTTTGCCTTCCACCTGGCATCCTAAGTCTTTGCATGACTAGACAACAGAATGTGAATTATGTGAAGTGCTTGTGGCTTCTGCCAAGAAGAGGTGTGCCATGCTATTTTACAGCACAAATAGAAAATTAATAGAATCATGGGTGTAGTCTTCAAAATAATACAAAGAAATCTTTGACTTTTAAAACGTTAGCCTGGTCTCTGTCACTGTGGCAATGTACGTGAGATGATCAACTTACTAAGAAAAACGCTTGGTTTGGATGAATAATTTCAAAGTTTCTGCCCATGGCTGCTTGGCTTGATTGTTTTTCAGCACAAAGTTGTGGGTTCCCAAAGCAGATGAGGGGTGGCAGAGTGATGCCCATAGCTGGACATCTCTCATAGAGCACAGCAGGAGTAGGTCTGGTCCCTACCCAAATTAGGCTTGGGTCTACTCAACTCCATAGAAACAAAGGCCACATCATGATAAAGTGAGTTAAGCTTCTGTTTCCCACCAGAGAGCTGGCTTCTCAGAAATCACTTCTGCTAATCTGACTGATACACTTGGAATGTCCCTGCCCTACTAACTACAACAGTTCCTCCCTTGACATTTTCTTCCCTCCCCCAGATTCAGTCTGAGTAAGATAGCTCCACCCACTCCTGTTTCAATAAAATGAGCTGTCCTCTGAAACATTCCCCCAGGTCGCTCCTGCCCAAGAGACCCTGTAGCCATTGCTTTTCAAAATGTCTTTCCATCTCAGTGTCTGGAGATTCTTGAATAGAACTGTAGTGTAACCTATATATGGCATTGGTTTGGAATGGGAGAGTCATAGCCAACCTGTATGCTTACTAAGTAAGGCTGTTACTATGTGGAACTGTGGAAGACATGACTTTTAGCACATGCATTTATAAACTTTAGGGTAGGGAGTGGTAATGTTTCAGATCTTAGAGTCATTGTGAGAAATAATCCTGTAAAATACTCCGCAGTTTTTTTTTTTTATTCAGTGATTTTTTTCCTATTTTTTCAGTTTATTTACTTTACATCCCAAGGGTGCCCCCTCCATGCTCTCCTTCCTCTCTCCCTTTCTCCCCAGAAAAGGGGAGCCCCTCCACCCCTCATATCAAACCTCCCAGTACATCAAATCACATCAGGACTGAGAGTACCCTCATCCCCCGAGGCCAGGCAAGGCAGTGCTGCTGGGAGAAAGTGATCCAGAAGCAGGCAACAGAGTCCATGTTAGAAACAGCTCCCACCTCCCACTTGCCAGGTGCCCCATATGAAGACTAAGCTGCCCATTGGCCACATATGTGTGGGGGCTTTAGGTCCAGACCATGTGTGTTCTTTAGTTGATGCCTCAGTCTATGTAAGCCCCCAGGGGACTGAGTTAGTTGTTTCTGTTGGTCTTTCTCTAAGGTTCCTGTTCCCTCCAGCTCCTACCATCTTTCTCCAGCACTTCCATAGGACCCCAGAGCTCTGCCCCATGCTTGTCCCAGCATCTGTTTCCATCCACTGCTGGACAGAGTCTCCCAGATGACAGTCAAGTTAGGCTCCTGTCTGCAAGCATAGCAGAGCATCATTAATAGAGTCAGGGGCTGGCTCTCTATCTTGAGGTGGGTCTCAGGTTGGACCAGTTATTGGTTGGACTTTCCCTGAATCTTTATTTCTTCTTTAGCCCTGCACTTCTTGTAGGAAGGCTAATTTTTGGATCACAGGTTTTGTCAGTTGGTTTTTCTCCTCTTCCACTGGTCCTGCCTGGCTAGGATGTGGTTACTTCAGTCTTCATGTCACCCTGTTGGGAGTCTCAGTTAGAGTCACACCCATATCCTCCCAGGAGCCTACCCTGTTGCAGGCCTCCAGCTTGATGAAGAGATGCCCCCCCTCAGTTTCCCTTTTTGTTCCCAACCCTCTCATCTCTCACTCCTGTTGCCCAGTTTTGATAAGAGAAATATATGAAGTCCAGAGGGATTCATTAATTTGATCAAATTCAAGTATCTATTTAATTCTGTGCCGGGTTGTAACTCAGGCCTTTGAAGTGGATGATTGAAAGGCACCTAGCTCTTTTAGCTCCACTCCTGAGTTTATGTGGTCATCACCATGTCTATGCCACTATTGCCTTCAGTATGCTGTGACATAACATGGCTCTTCCTAGGGTGTGATGAGATGATTTTGCATTTCAGACGTTAGGACTCTGCCCTGCTGTGTTCTTGGCAGACCCAGGGTGCTGAAATTGCACGAGCACAGTAAGGACAGAAGGCCCACCTGCAAGGTGCTCTTTCCACCCACATGGCTGGAAGGGAGCCCACCCTGCTCTCACTCTCACCCTCTCCCAACACATGGTGTAGCGCATGGCTGCCACCTTTTACAGCTGTCTTCACTGCTCATTATTAACTTGAATTCCCTCAACCAAATGTTCAAGATTTTTTTTTTTTTTTGGAGGTGGGAATGACAGAGTGACTATATAGTTGAAATACATCCTTGAATCCATATCTTCTAAGTTTGCCACACTGGTGAGTTCCATGTGTGTTAACACCTTATTTCAAACATACATCAAATATTGTCAGAATAATCTTAAAGCATAGGTTTCCTTGACATTCTTCTCATCTTAAAATATAAGCGTTTACTATCAATGAAATAATTTTAGTTAGGTCTTTAAGATTTTCCCATGTTTTTCAACCAATTTTTTTTTCTTTCTTCATATCCCTGTTGGCCAACTTTGAACTTGCAAGGCTTCTGCCTCAGCCTGTGCCACCATCCCTGACTCTCCCATATTTGTGCCTGTAACTACTCATCTCAAACAATTTTTTTCTCCCAAGCCAGTGGTGTGTTTATTCTGTTATTCAACAAACTATGTTATGCCTTTTTGTTTTGGCAAATGGTGTCATAAACTGAGCTATTATGACATGAGTAAACTTTACATAGTATTACAAACAACTAAGAGTCAATCTTTTAAGGTTTCTAAGAAATAATTATTATTTAGTATGTTATCTAGATACTCATCTTCTTTTCCAGTTGAAATAATATGCTTTGTCTTTGGTGGCTCATAGTGTCCTAACTATACAAAAAAGCTATAAGGCCCAGAACTCAATATCCAGCATTGAAGAAGCAATAGTAGAAGCAGCAGCAATAACATACCCTGCACAAGACAAAAAAAGTTCCCCATCAATAAGGCAAAAAGGCTAACCCACCAAATAAATTACCAAACAACCAAACACAACCCAGCATTGGAACATGTGGCAGCTTGAGCTCTGGCGAGACTGAAAAATTCAATTACTGAAGAGTGGTATTCCATCTCAGCCATGTAGGTACTCAAACTCCAATTCCCAGTTGCATTTCTAAATTATTATTCAATAAATTATTGTTTTTCCTCATTTAGCCAGTTCAAGGATCAGGCGTTTCATATTGGTACTGAAATGCTTACTGATCGTTCAATATTTTTATACATTTGCATTTGATTTAGAATAAATGTGCATCAACTGCCTTTTCTGAAAGTACAATTCCATGAATTTTCAGGTATATGTAAAGGTATTTTCTCATGGTGCAGGAGATCTCCAACTTCTTGTCTCACAATAGCGTCCAGGAGCAGCAAGGGGGAAGCTCTGAGCTCCACACTCTCTGGCCTCTGGCATTTATTCCCTCTCCAGAGTCCTCAGATTTAAACTATCTGCAGCTGGCAAAGAGCTCCTCTAAGAATCTGCATGAGGCAAATTGTCTGCTGCTGTGGATCATCTGAATCAGTCCCACATCCCATACCTGCGAGCAAAACAAAAACATGTTTATATCCATAGCAGGCACAGCTGTGTCAAGTTTCTATGCCTCAGCCCCACGGCAAGGGCAAAGCTCTTCTCCAGGGATGGCAGACACGATCTGCTGGCATAGGCGTGGACGTTTAAAGCGTGTGCCGTGTGCCGTGTGCCGTGTGCCGTGTGCCGTGTGAGCACTTATGGGCGACCACGCCTCCCCGATGGGTACAGCCCGAGACTGCCTGTTGCAGACAACTCCTATGAAGACTCTTCCTCCGTGCGCTGCGTGTGGTAAACACACCGAGGTTACAGGTTGTTGCGCAGCCAGTGCCCTCCTTCAGAGCACACACGGTCCACATGATCCTGGCTTCTATCTCTATGTCTGTGTGTCTGCCCTTTCCTTATTCTGTTGCTGCCCTTCGTCAGGGTTCTGGGACCTAAGCTGGTAGTGTGTCAGACAAGAACCACCGAAGTGAAACTTTGCTTTGCTTGGACAATTGATACTGGTTAGCCAGAACTGAAACATCAACAGTAGGAAGGGACCAGTACCACTGAGGCCATGTCACCTGGGGAGTGCTTCCTTAGGGTCAACACACAGAAGCTGTGGTCCAGAGAGGACAGAGGCTGTACCTCATGCTGGCTGCTGAACTTGGTAATGTATAGTTTCCTTGATGGTTTTCTAAGCATAAGGGGTCATGAAGAACAGCTGAAGGTTGGCACTGAGAGAGGCCAGGATGGAAGGGCTCTTGGTGAAGATGCAGCCCGGCTGCAGCGGGGACTCCAGTGTACTGTAAATATCGGTACCCTGGGTGACCACGGAGGGCCGCAGAGGTGTGGGGGAGAGCTAGGCTGAGCCTACTAGACGGAAACACACAGGGCTGGAGGAACTGAGCCTTTCAGCAGCAGAAGATTGTGAACCATCCCAGACTTGAAGAATTAAACGTATTACACTGTTGAGTTTTGGTTTTCCTTTAATTTGATTGTGAACGCGCCCTGACTCTTCCATCCTAGAATAAGATATTATCTAATTTCCTTTTTATTTTTTTTTATTTTACAGGAAACTTTGAAATCATTCTAGAGATTTAAAATATTTTAAAGTGGTTGAACTTCTGAAGTGTTTGGATTTTTAAAGACTTTTAAAAGTCAGAATGTTTTCTATTGTGACATTGATATTACTATAAGATCTTAGGCACAAGCAAGAGAGCAAAAGCTACAGCTGAATAGTGACATGTTTGTGTGTCATATGGTCAGTTGTGCTGGCTAGCTTTCATTGCAGCTTAACAAGGGCTAAGAAAAGGGAGCTCAGCCGAGAATATTTACCCGCAAGGCGGGTCTGTAGGCAAGGCTGAGGTGCAGGGTGGATACCGCTGTGGGAAGTCCGTCCTTGGGTAGCGGGTCCTGAGGACGTAGGAAAGCAAGCTGAGCAAGCCAGTAAGCAGCACTCATCCATGGAGTCTGCGTCAGCTCTGGCCCTGAGCTCCTGACCTGAATAACAGACTGCATGCAAACTGTAAGCGAAAATGAATCCTTTCTCTCCCAAGGATTTTGGTCATTAGTTGTCTTAGCCTGTCTTTGGTTCCTGGAACTGAATACCACAGACATTATTTAGAAATAGCAGAAGTTTATTGGTTGCATCTCTGGGGTCTAGTGTCAACATGCTGACATCTGCTAAAGGCTTCCTTCCTGTGTGGCAGAGAGCATCAGTCACATGGTGAGACTGAACAAACATGCTAGCTGACATGTCAATTTCTCATCTATAAAATCATTACAGTGCTTAATCTTCACGACTTTATTAGTCCCCCCTCCCAGTGGCCTTGTCTTCAAATACCATTGACATTTGACTTACAGGATTAATTTTTCCAATATGTGACTTTCAAAAGACATAACAAATTATTCAGATAATGATTTTATTTTTTAAATTAAAACTTTATTTTTATATTAATTACAGTTTATTCACTTTGTATCCCAGCTGTAACCCCCACTCTCATTCCCTCCCAATCTCACCTTCCTTCCCTCATTTCCTCCCATGCCCCTCTCCAAGTCCACGGATAGGGGGAGGTCCTCCTCCCCTTCCAGCTAACCCTAGCTTATCAGGTCTGGCTGCATTGTTCTCCTCTGTGGCCTGACAAAGCTGCTTCCCTCTTGGGGGAGGTGGTGGTTAAAGAGCTAGCCACTGAGTTCATGTCAGAGACAGTCCCTGTTCTACTTACTAGGGTATCCACTTGGACACTGAGCTGCCATGGGTTACATCTGAGCAGGGTTTCTAGGTTATATCCATGTATGGTCCTTGGTTGGAGTATGAGTCTCAGAAAGCAGATAATGCTTTTAATACCTTTATGTCTCCTAAAAGAACTAAGATGAGCAATAACTGAGATGTTAATAAAACAGAAGTAAACAATAACAATGAGAATGTGGATGTTTAAAAATTAACTAGTTTTGTTGATGTCTGTGTTTTACTCCTCAGTTTGTAGGAATGGTGATTCAGTGCTTCTTGTAGGAAACTTAGCATCCATAAATTCCTAGAAACTTCTAGTTTAGTATTTATTCAGGAGCATGGGAGGGATATAAAACATCAAAGAAATAAGTGAAAACCACATGGCTATGCAGCAGAAGCAGACAACTCCTTCTGAGGACAAGTGGGTGACTTCTGTTGATTCTTTCTCTCTTAGTTTGGATTGAAAAGTCCCTCCAGAAAGTTAAGATTGTGTTTCATAGAGTGCTAATATTTTTTTCAGTGGTAGAACACAATAATGTAATGTCCTTCAGGGAAATTGGGTTTTATAGCACATGTCAGAATAATAATTTATACATTGTCTTAACAGTGGAAGACCTCTTATCAGTTCTCCCTAAAAAGCCACAAAAAAGCATTCCAGAACATCTTGATGGTTGAAAAGAAGCAAAATACAAGGATTTTAAGCCACTCAGCTCTCAGCTAAGTGAACTCTTTTGTCTTTAATACAGGCAAAATTAGATGAACCAATTCTAAAGAAGAGTTGAAAATTCAAAGTGGCTTTAAAGCAGACATTGTCTTGTCTGCTCATTTTCTATTTCTTCTTTATGGATCACAAACACAAGTTTTTCTGAATGCAGTAATTGGTTCTTAGACTCTCAGATGAATTTCATTCCTTTTAAACATTTGTATAAATTTTTAATATTTTCTTTTCTACTACTGTGGATTTTTTTCATTCATTTTTTTAAAATTGTTTCCCTATTAAACTTGGCATAAGAATTTTCTTTCTTTACTTTTTTTGAACTTATATTTTGAAAGACAGACTTTTTGTTAGTCTACTTGCTGTGAGAGTGTTGCAAGTCCGTGAGATTTGTTTTATTCAATGAACTCAAGACACAGAGGATTTAAACACACAGCCCTCCATCAATACAACAAACAGTAGCAACAGAAGCAGGACCCAGAAAATGAAAGGGAAAGAACAGTTCTTTCCTTCTTTCTTCATGGTTTTCATTATATGTAACATGGTAGTCCCTCAGTTTTGTGGAGTTGAAAAGTATGCTTGGGTAACACGTAGCCATTCAAGGTGTCTGATGTCTGTCTGTTTAAAAAGCAGGGTGACTACCATGGACTTTGGAATCAAATGCTGACCATGCTGTGTGGAATAAATTTACTAAACTCATTGTTTTGCTTCCTTTTAACCTCTCTTTATTTTCTAAGGAAACCTTCGGAACAGCAAATGTATAATAGGGCTTGATAAAATCTTACCTTTCGGCAAGCTTCTTGTATATAAACCCAGAGACTCTAGTGCCAGGCCTTTCTATTAGTATCATCCATTTTGTTAGCGTTTTTCCAATTTATCTTGTGTTACTAACTCTCAGTGTACTATGCCTATTGTAAATATTTAGACATTACTGTTGACATAAAGATAATACTGACAAATTGAGTTGACATTTCTGCTGAGGATCACCAACCATGTGTAGCCCAGAGCAACTTTGACACTCACACCAGGCCCTATACTCAGGCCAAATTGTGTTTAGTCTACAACACAACACTGTTGCTCAAATTAATTTTTAGCTTTGATTTACACAAAATATGAGACAACCTTTCTTGCATCAATTAATTGTTTGACTTTCCTAATACATTTCCATTTTAACTAGATTATGTCTATATCAAAGGAAGAGGAACGCACGCGAGACGTTGGTGTCTTGGGTGCACATAGCCACCATTCCTGCCTGGGCCTCATAGCTGTGTGATTTCATGGATGAAACACTCCTGCTTCTTTGAAGTCTCACCTGAGACTGATCTTGTGTCACTAGAGCCCATGCATCATCATTTATTTATTTATTTATTTATTTATTTATTTATTTATTTATTGTTCAAACTTCTGACCCTGAGCAGTTTATTTTAGGCATCTATAAGCACAGCACAATTTGCTGAAAACTTTGCTGGTGACAATGCAGTCCTGTATGCATATTAAAGCTCGAGACATGGTTACTTTAAAATTCATAGATACTTTGAAAGTATATGTGACAACTTCCACAAAGATAAGTCCTATAGATTTGATAAGGGTATCACGATGAGGGCTTGGGGGAGAATCTGATGTGGTCTCAGCCACACAGATAGTGCAAAGGCAACCAGGTTATTGAGCGTGTTACCTCCCAGCCTTCTGGGAAGAAAACTGTCATACATACCTCCCTTTGAAGTAGCAACCCCTTGTGCCTCACATTCCTTTCCCCCTGTGCTTTGTTCCTCCCACAGGAAACCTGTTGGCCCTGAACCTAAGAAATTGGCCAGAGTATCTCTCTCTCTCTCTCTCTCTCTCTCTCTCTCTCTCTCTCTTGGTTCTCTGTATTGCTTATTTATTTATTTACTAATTTATTTATTGAAAAGGGGGAACAGGATGGGTGTTAGCATTATATAAATGTACAAAAGACAGTCACATATTACACAACAAAAAATTAGCAAGGAAAGTGAAAAAAGATGATCAAAAGGTAGCATTTCCACATTTATGTTGATATATTCTGATAACTACTAGAGAAGTTACCTCTTAGATTATCTGAATCCAGAGAATGGGCATTTTGACTATTAAATCAACCATTTGTATTAATCTTCCAGGTTTATAATATAGTCACCAGTGAAATGTATTTAAAGAAGTTTTATTGTAAATGTCAAGAGATTCCCTGTATCTCTTAACTATGGAGGCATTTAAGAATCTCATTTCTTCCAGACTCCAATGTGTTAATGAATTAGCATAAACAATTCTCCTTGCTGTTTTGATTAAATTCTGCTGCCATAGAAAAGCTTAATACTGCCAGATTGATGGGGTTCAAAACACACATTAATTTGAGTTATTTCCTTTTTCTTAGTTCATGGACTCGTTTGAGAAAGCAGCAACAAAAGCCCGAGTTTCATCAGGAAGGCAAAATTGTATTTTGGTGAAATTGCATCGTCCTTAATTAATTTGCAATTTAATTTCCCTCATTGCTTCAGTTCAGGGCCCCAGGACTCTATTTAAAGTTGTAGCTCACTCCAAGAAGAAGAAAGCTATCTTATTTAACTTATTTTTTTTATATTTTTTTTAATTTTTAAATAATTTTATACATTCACTTGTATCCCAGCTGTAGCCCACTCCCTCTTTCCCTCCCAATCTTCCCCTCCCTCATCTCCTCCCTGACCCCTTCCGAGTCCACTGAGAGGGGGTGTCTTCCTCTCCTTTGGTCTGGCCCTAGCTTATCAGGTATCTTCAGAATGGTTGCAATGTCCTTATCTGTGACCTAGCAAGGCTGCTTCTCCTTCAGGGGGGAGGGGAAGCTCATGAGTTCATGTCAGAAACAATTCCTGTCCCCCTTATCAGGGAACCCACTTGGAGCTACCATGGACTATGTCTGAGCAGGGGTTGTAGGTTATATCCATGCATGGTCCTTTGTTGGATAAACAGTCTCATAGAAGACCCCTGTGCTCAGATATATTTGGACCTTGTGGGGCTCCCTGTCCCCTCTAGGATATATTAATTCCCCTTTCCTTCACATGATTCTCTATACTCTGCCGAAGGCTTGTTTATGGGTCTTAGCATCTGCTTTGATACACTGCTAGGTAGAGTCTTTCAGGTGCCTTCTGTGGAAGGCTACTGTCCTGTTACTTGTTTTCTCCTATTTCCAATGTCCATCCCCTTTGTCTTTCTAGATGAGGATTGATGATCTTACCCCTGGACCTCTTTCTTGTTTATCTTCTTTAGGTGTACATATTTTAGTATGTATATCCTATCTTATAGGTCTATATAAGTGAGTATATACCATGTGTGTCTTTCTGCTTTTGGGATACCTCACTCAGGATGATTTTTTTTTCTAGATCTCACCATTTGCCTGCAAAATTAATGATTTCCTTGTTTTTAATTGTTGAGTAGAATTCCATTGTGTAAAAGTCCCACAGTTTCTGTATCCATTGTCCGTTGATGGACATCTGGGTTGTTTCCAGGTTCTGGCTATTACGAATAAAGCTGCTACAAACAAGGTTAAGCAAATGTCCTTATTGTGTACTTGAACATCTTTTGGATATATGCCTAGGAGAGGTATAGCTGGATGTTGAGGTAGCACTATTCCTAACTGTCTAAGAAAGCACCAGATTGATTTCTATTTAACTTATTCTAATGATTTCTGTATCTACTAGTTTTGTTTCTTAAAACTCCTTGCCCCCACATAAAACATTTCTAAAATGATCATTCAAGAAAAGGAAACCTTGCATTTTTGCTACCCCTAATAGATTATGGTTTTCTATATATTTACTTTCAAACCTGTTATGTGAGATTGCTAGTTTTTCTTTGAATGTTGTAGAAATTAGGGGATTGTGATAGAAAATCGAATTATTGAAAGAGCCTCATTTTTCTAAAGCAAAGTGTTACTCGTTTGCACCAGAGTGATGAGAATTAAGAAGCATTGAAGAGATAAACACAGGCCAAGCTTACATTTTGAAGTGTCCGGCAGATGATGCTCTCAGGGAGTGAGTGATGTGGATATGTTAATCATCAACTGGCCCGGCCTAGAATCACCTGGGAGACCAGCCTCTAGGATGTCAATCAAGGTGGGAAGACCCACCCAGTGTGGGTGTGGCCATTGTGAGGGCAGGGATCATAGGCTGTATCACATGCTCAGAGGGGCGGGGTTCTAGCACTCATCGCTTTCTTCTGGCTGTGGACATACATGTAAAGTGACAGCCACTGCCACCTCTAGTTCTCTGTTATTAGTACTATCAGTTGCTATGTTGAGCTGTACTCTGAACTGTGAGCCAAATTAAGCTTTTTCCCCCTCCTAAGTTGCTTTTGTTGAGGATGTTTTAATCATAGAAACAAGAAAATAGACTAAGACAAAGAGCAACTTTTTATTTGGATATTTTTCAAAAAGTGAACAGAAATAATTATAGAGATCCCTAAAAATCTCTTAGAAAAAGAATTTGTCCTGCTTAGAGGTCTATATTCCAGAGAACCATAAGCTTACTTACTGTTGATTTATCTGCATACCCACATTTATCAAAGCAGTCACAAGAGCCAAACTATATAATCTGTCTAGCTTCCTGCCCACACGTAGATGGTTAAAGGAGTGGTAGATATACAAAAGATAGCTTATTTAATTTTAGATTTATTTTTAAATTTTGTATCTTTATCTGGATCTGTGTGGGGTTATGGGCACATGAGTGTAGGTGCCTGAGGAGGCCAGAGTCATTGGCTCCCCTCAAGTTACACATGGTTGTGAGCTGTCTGATGAGAATGTAGGTCCTTTTTAAAAGTAATATGGGCTCTTAAGCACCAAACCATCTCTTCAGAGCCCCAAATAGTGCTAGTCTTAAATAAGAAAGAAATTATGTCTTTTGCAGAAAATTGATAGGGTGAACTAGAGACCATCCTGTTAAGTGAGATAAGCCAGGCTCAGGGACACTACCACATGTTATCTCAGAGATAACTAAGAGAGAAAAGAACATGTGGACACAGAGGGGGACTCCCTGAGAGGTGTCGGGGGGGAAAGAGAACCAGAGGGAAAGATAATTAAGGGGGTGGCTAGGACCAAACATTATTATATGCACGTGTAGGGATGCCATACAATTAATGCCCATAAAGAGAAACACAGACGCTCAAAGTTGGCAGTCACTTGTGAGGTATAATAGTCTTGAGGTCTCACATGTTTGAGGTTCCAGCTTCATTCCTCTAGAGCAAAATCTGTGCGGTCTCAGATGCCTGAGGTTCCAGTTTCATTAATTCCTTGGAGACATCTATAGCCTTCTATGGGGACTCAAATGGCTTTGTTGAGACTCATCAGCCTCTGGCATCAAATAGCTCTTACAAAACAGCAATGTTTTTGAAGAATCAGAAGCAGATGGATTGAATTTCCCTTGAAACACAATAGGGCTTAAAAATGATTGGGAGAAGGAATACTGCCAAATCCACAACTTTTGAAAAGTTTTGCGACATTTTTCAGGCTAGGATTGCTGCTGGGCTCACGGGCCACAGAGCATTGACAGAGAATGATGCAGAATTTCACCTGTCCTGGAAAGGACTGTAATTGAGTCACTTATTCAGGTTCTATGAGCTGGTATTTAATGCCTGATGTGGTCACAGGCATCATATTCCAAAAGATACTCTGTCCTCACCTGATACAGAACCTCACGTTCTCACAGGGAAATGAGAACAATGTGAGTAGCATTTTCAAGCCTTCACGTAAGCACTCAATACATTAAAAGCTGCTCTTACACCTTTTTGGATTTTGAGCTAGAAGAAGAACCCAAAATGGACAAGTTCCAAGGCTCTGGGTGACTGTTATTATTAGTGACAAAGTAAAGAGGCACCTTGTATGGTGTTTTCAGTGCCATTACATGCAAGAATTGTTTTCTATGAAAACAGTGTAAGTTTCAGGAAAGGAAAAAGGAAGAATAAATAAATTCTGATGACTTATGTGGTTGATGAATGGAACTGGAATAAGAAAATGCCATGATCTAAGTTCAGTTTACGTGGATATACTCTGTGATCTGGGAATGATAGCCACAGCTAATGTCACTGAATTGTTATTAGTTACTGGGTATGGTGCATGCATACTTGTGTGCACTCTGCCATCATCTAGACAGCATCTATATCTATCTACCACTGTACATCCCAGCAACCCTATGAAACCATTATAAGGGACTGAGTTTCTTTTATCTGAAAGGCTTGGAACCAGAACTTTTTCAGAATTTGAAATATTTTCATATGTAATATAGCATCCAGGGAACAGTACAAAATTCTAAATATGAAACTTATTTCATGTATAAATCATATATATAATCTGAAGTAATTTTACCTAATATTTTTATATACCTATACTTTGACATAAAATTTGTGTTTTCACTTGGGTCATGTTTGGGTTAAAATGTTTTAATTTTTTACCCTTTCAGATTTTGGGTGTTTGTAGCAGGACTGCTCAACCTTTACTGCCGTCCGTATTTTTACAGCAGAGGATAATGTGACAGTGATGCTCCTCTACGTGTTTTGCCAGTCTGATCATTCAAGGTTGTTTTTCTGCATTTTTCTGTGGAGACACATGTAAACAGTATAGACAACTCTAAAATGTAATCACTGTTAATTCAAAAGTAAAAGAATAAATTGTATGTGGAAGGAAACATTTATAGAAATGAGTTTATGTAAAGGTAGGAGAAGATGCCGAGACTTGAAGATTGGGCAGCTGAAGGCCTCGTGGAGCGTACCTGTAAATCAGACGCTCAGGAACAGAGGTAGGTGGCTCATGACTTCAAGGCCAGCATGGGCCATGTAGTGAGATCCTGTTCCAAACCACCAAGACAAACCCCACAAACACCAAATTAGAAACAGAACAGTGGAAAACCACGGCATTTGAACATCGTGTGGTGAGAGGATGAGCTAACTGAGGGAGGGAAGAGGGAGATGATGGATGCTATCTTAGATATACCGAGTGGGAATAGTGACAAGAAATGTGGATAAGTCCAGTAGACAAAAAGAAGAGAGCAGTTGCAGGCTAGGGTGGATGGACAGGTAGAAGAACAAAATGATAATAACATCTGTGGGAGCGTGAGTAAATATGAAGAGTGTCAGGACTAAAAAGAAAATGGACCTTAAAAAAGACGTTAAAGGTAAATTATTATTATTATTTTTTTTTGTCTCAGCGAAGAGAAATAGGAGAACAAAAATGTCAAGACCTGCCTCATTGCATGCTGGCAATCTTCTGTTTGAACAGAGAACTGTTTGGCATTGGAAGAATATTAGCATCCTCGCTTTAAACAACAGTGTGCCCTATCATAAGGACCTCTGCCATGTGAGAGTGATTCACCTCACACTTGGTTGTTACTTTGTGTTCTTTTCTTGTAAAAGCAGAGAGAACATTTCTCGCTTTTCATTTCCAAAGAAAGTTTATGCAGAAAGTGAAACGTGATGGAATCATGTTTGAGACATAATTACAGCTTCGGCTCTTCATTACAAAGCTTCCAAAGTTTTCTCATTATCTGATGTAATACAGAAAAACCACACCGCATTCTTACTAACAGAATGGTGACCACCATGCAATTTTATTAAAATAGATGCATTCCAGAAACTTTCCTAAAATGTGGGCAAATAGCCACTTTGGTTGGTTATATCCGAGTAGGAGTATGGTTTAGAAGAAAACTTGTATATCTTGACCTGAAAACAAAACCATAGGAGTTTGCAATTATCTAACAACTCATGTAAAGTCATTTCTTCCATGATAGTACTGCGGAATTAATGAAATCTCACCATTCGCTTTTTAGATTCTTGAGTCTTTTTGGATTTATTTCTTCCTCTTTGTGCTTACTATTTCAGCCTCCTTTTCGGAGCTATTGTATTTATTGTATATCCAGTCTCATCTCATCTTTTATCCTTCTTTAATTCCTTGATAAAATTTGACTTGTTCACTTCATATTCTGCTTAGTCCCACTATTTCTTATCACACTTTACTCAAATAAATTAGTTGTTATGGTATTCAATGTTCTTTATTATCTGGTCTCAACTAAATCTCTAGCCTCTTTGCTTCTTTATCGTGTGTATCTGAATTCCTCCTGCATGCTCTCTCAATATCACCATTTGTCATCTCTGTAATCATGGCAGGGTCTGTGTTCTGTAATTTCCTTCTCAGCTGTTTTTTTGTGGGAGAAACCACCATGAGAAGAATTCGTGGAAATGTTTAGCTTTGAGAAGGTATGGTTGTCTAATAAAATGACATTCCTGCAGTCAGGAGTAATGTCTTCTACAATTCATAGCACAGCTTCTGACATGTGTAGGTTTTCAGGACCTTGAGATATATATCTCAGAGATGGAAATTTGGCCTGCGTGTATGAGACCCTAGGTTCAAGTCTCAGTGTGACAAATGACTATTACGCTGCTTGAAATGAACTGTGCCCCCACTGATTTTGGACTTTCAGAATCAGTGTGCTTGGTGTAATAGACAGAGCAGTGAGGAGCAACAAATAAACGTTCCACAAAGGGCCTGAAAGGCTGAACTCTACCAAATTCTAAACTTTCTGATTTGAGGTCAGGCAAAGCATCAGCCAGGGTCTCAGCACATCACAGACGGCATGAGTCAGGCACCATGGCACATACCTGTAAATCAGACCTTTGGGAACAGAGGTAGGTGGATCATGGCTTCAAGGTCAGCGTGGGCCATGTAGTGAGATCCTGTTCTAACACACCAAAACAAACCAAGAACACCAGGACAGAAAAACTAATAAACAGAACTGACAACAATAAATAAATACTAGAGTAAAATGGATTAAGTAGAAAAAAAATGATGAGATGTTCTCAGATAGGATGTTCTTAGGTTAATAGAGCCAACAGCAGAGGTTGATGTACACAGAAAGCCATAGTTGCCCTTCCGTTGATCAGGTGAAAGAACTGTCTTCATTGAGGGTTGTCATCTAGTGCGCTTGAACAACCCAGGCACTCCTTCTTTAAGATTTTCTTGCCCTTAACAGTTTTAGGAAAACATTCAAATTAGTCCATCTCTTCAAAAACATTTTTGTAGTCTTATTGCACCAATATATCTTTTGGGTGATGAGTAAGTCAATTTGTTGGGAAAAAGTGTTATTAAAAGGCTATGTACAACAAAGTCCTGATGAGAGATTACAGAAGAACATTCACTGTCCTGCAAATGTTTTTGTCATCTTTAAGGTTTTCATTAGATCTACCAACTCACTTTAACATCCCATATGACAAGCCAAGTCCTCCAAGCTCTTCTTGAGATTACAAGGTTTAAGGAGATGTATCTGTTCAGGAGTTTCTATCAAAGTCTAACGTAAGATAATGGAGAGGCAGAGGTTAATGGGTTGACTTTCAAGACTGACTTCTTTTAAGCTTCAGATCTTTGGACTGAAAAAGTGCACGGCGGTGTTTATTTGACTTGTCTGTACTGTGAGGTCGTCAAAGCACCCCAAATACCATCTTATTTTTATTTATGAGTTCTGTTTCCTAAAAGCAGCAAGACACTCATTCCCTGCATTGCATTGTTAGGAAATGACTGAATGCTTCAAGTGACTAAAGCAAGTTGGAGCTTAGTGACTCATAACACTAATGCCATTCATCAATTAAGGCAAGACTGCCTGTCTGCTTGTACTTTGGCAAGCAACATTTTGTCTTCCAGAAGCACTCAGAGGAATTTTTCCATCAGAGGAGAAGGATGAGGAAAAGTGTTCAGTGACATCAGCAAGATGAGATTCTTGTTTAACTAGGCAACAGCCAAAGTTGCTAACAAAGTTGCTAGTTGGATGTGTTTTCTACAATGATGGTCTTTATTACATGTAAAGAATAGAAAACAAATTAATTGTATTGTGTCTCAGTCCATAGTTATAATGTGAAAAATGGCATTTTATGTTAGGAAAATAAATAATGATGATTTCTAAATAATCCATGGGAGAAAGCTACTCTAGACATCCAAGCCAGAGATTTCATTTATTGCAATTCTATTTTTGTACCTAAGAAGTACCTAACATTAAGTATGTTAATAATATTTTTCAGATTGACTTTTCTCAGTGATGTAAATCCATGGAATCCAGCTGCTTATATACTTGCTTCTTATGGCAACTCTCCTTATAGGTCATCGTGAGGTCAACAAAGCACGAAGTGAGCTCTTCCGGGTCTCTGCCCTCTACTGTTTCTCTCACCCTCTGCTTACAACACTAGTCATACTTGTCTTCTTTTTCTGAAACTGGCTAGGTCTTTCCATCTTAGGATTTTCCTGAGTGTCACTCCTCACACCAAGGGTCCTTTTCCCCATTATCTCATAACTTTCCTTTTTTATTTTCATTCATCTGTTATTTCAGAGGCTGTCATCTTAAAGTTGTTTTCCTGGCTATGCAACCTAATGTCATCTTTGTGATGTACTTAACACTGCCCAAAATTAACCCAAGTTGTTATTTGATATAGGTACTTGCTCACTGACTTCGAGAGAAAGCTCCGTGAGAGCAGGGGTATTATTGCTATTATTATTATTATTATTATTATTATTATTATCCAGTGTTATGTAGACTGTGGTTTCTTGAATAATGTCTCCTTGTGCTGGTGTTCAGTAACTAGTTTGACTATTGAATAGATGGTGAAATGGACAGATATCTTCTAAGTATATAGCAAGCACATAAAATAAATTATTTCCATTGGACTTGGAATATATGATAAGACTGATCAAGAAGTTAGCCAAAACTTCAATGAACTCAGAGGGAAGTCATTTTTTTTCTTCCTTTTTGTCTTTTTGGATTAATGATAAAGGAAATTATGAGAGTACCATTCATTTGGAATATAATCTGTGTACCTAGACTCTGGGACTCTCACTCTGAGCAGGCCTCTCCTTTCCTAACAGACAGACTCTGCCTTGGTAGGCTCAGAGACTCACCTGCTGTTTGTTTTAACACAGGGTCTGAAACTCAGTATCCAATAGAGTCTTGCATTGACACTCACAATCTTTCTACTTTAGCCTTCCAAAGGCTGGGATTTCAGGTGTGTCCAATTACACATGGCCTCAGACTCACATCTTTTCACACACATCCACATCAGAGAGATTAAACAGTGTTAATTAATCCACAGAAACCTCCAGTTTTAAAATGGAAGCGTGCTTAGTTTCTGTCTCTTCCTTATAGCATATACTGATTTTCTCATTGTGGTTGTCTTTGCTTCACATAATTATTGGTGGCATAAAAGTCTATCCATGGATGTGTTTATCATTTTGCATCATTTGTTCTCTTTTGAGAATATGTAACTGACATTAGTGCATCTATCAAAATTAGCTGTTCAATATCACTTGCCTCTGGTGATGCAGCCTTGCCAGGCCACAGAGGAAGAGGATCCTGACGATACTTGATAAGCTATGGGCAGATGGCAGGAGAAGAGGACTCCCCCTTTCAGTGGACTAGGGGAAGGGGATAGTGGGAAGAGGGAGGGAGGGTGGGACTGGGAGGGGTTGAGGGAGGGGCTTTTATTTTGTAAAAAATAAAAGGTGTGCAACCAGTCCATTTTAACACTATATTAATAGATTTTTAAAAAAAATAAAATTACATGTTGTATAATGGAAAAAATTAGCTATTCAGGGAAGAATTTTTTGTGTACTTTTTCATAACCCAAACCCCAAATATGAATTTTTATAGATTTCTGAATCTGAAGTAATCTATGTTTAGTTAACAGAGACCTAAGAAGTGGGAGTGACACAAAAGCTGTAACTTTCCATGTGGTTTTTTTCACTAAAAAAAAAAAAAATCTCTTGGCTAATCTGGGAGAAAAGAATGTTTAAATAAGGAAGCTAGAAATGAATCAGAAACAACACTTGAACATTAGAAGCCAGAAATGTCCACTTTTTAAAATTATGAAATGACTTCTGTTGTCTGTAAAGAATTATAAACATGCATCATCCTGGGCTACATTGTGTAGTCTTTGCTCATGGTTCTTTAGCGTCTATGTTGGACTCATTGTCTATAGTGCTGTCAGTGGTCTTCAAAGATGACGGAGGAAAGGAAATCATCTTCCATTATTCTTCCATGCTTTTCCCTCTCTCCTCCAGTATCTACTAAATTGGGCAGGGAATAATATTAATATTACCTTAAACAACCCATTTACATGAAAGTGATACCAAAATTGAGAAAATTATTTTCTTCTAGTGATAAATTTTGTATGGGGTTTCATTTGGAGAAGCTGCATTTATTCTGAATTTAAATAACACTGATAGACCATAGTCTAACATTGGCACTGATGATGATATGCAGCTTTCTAGGAAAGAGTTTAGAAAATTATGGTGTCTCAGTGTTCTACTGCAAATATCCTCTCTGTTATTATTGCATTTTCATGTATACTGTAAATTTCAAATATGTTTGGTGAATGCTTTGACCTGTTTAATCTTCAAAGACAAGTTGAGAGCCTTCATTTACCATGGACCTCTATCCAATAGTGCCAGTACTCTTTATTATTTAAGCATTTAGGAAACCAATTTTGTTTCTCAGTGATTTATACTCTGCTGAAATTCTCTTTGAGCATATGGCCTAGAGAGACTAGAAAGTTCCCTTCCATGTCTTATGATGTTCATGCCCTTGCATAATTTCTTTCCCTTGAGTGTAGTGGGTGCCATGTTTGGTACTAGCATAGATAAAGCAAAGGCAGTGCCCAGATGGTACCTCGATTCTGTTAGAGCCCTAGCTGCAGACTCATATTTTTATAGCCAGATGGAAACGAATTTTGCCAACAGCCCAAGTGAACGCAGGAGCAACATCTTACCCAGTTTAGAGTGCAGGAGAAGGCAACCTTGTTATTTTCTTGATTGCAGTTTGTGTCACTAGAAGTAAAATAGCCAGTTAAGCCATGATGGAACCCCAGGCCTGCAGGGCCAGTGAGAGATTAAATAATGTCATTTTACGTTATTTACTTTGTAGCAGTTTGTTACTCCCCAAGAATTAACTAATTCCAGAGAGCAGAATTCCACACACCAACTTGGGAAGGCTTAAAGTGTGAAGTTGGTTGGTTTCTCAGGTACTAACATGCTATGAACACTCGTTAAATTTTTATTACAGAAACGACTGACCGCCTACTAATCTTGTCGGCAGAGACTCTGAAACACTCACCTTCGTATTTCCTTTTCTTGAGAGCTTGTCTGGTGGTCCTAGCCAGGCAGCGCAGCTCCTCCTATATCCTTGACCGAAGACCTGTCCTCTATTCGGGAAGGTTGTGCTTGCAGCTTCAGGAGGGACTCACTGGAGCGGTGAGGGAGGAGGGGGAAACCGGCCTAGCCAGCCATAACAGCCCAATCAACCCTGGCCATCAAGGGCGTGACAGATGTCGCCAGCTTCATCGTCCTCACATCCTATTTCCTATTCTTTACAGGAGCCTAATATACAGTTGGCAGCTCAGTGCATGGTGATCCATTAACTGACCCTGACCAATGGCTCATTTTCGTCTATTTTTTTTTAACTCTCTTTTGTGGTGCTGAGGCGCTGAGCTCTAGCCTTAGTTGGCCAAGCTTGTGTCTACATCATTAGGAGTAGAAAGAGCAAACTTGTCATATTTCACAATATTAGAACCTGACTATTTAAACTGAAGAATCTGTACGTACACTGTTGTGGGAATACAACCACATTCATGCATGTGCACGTTTTTGATGAGTGTGCTCATGCAGAAAAAAGTGGAGCTGATGTGCTTGAGGAAGACAGCGTAGTTTTAACTCCACAGTGTTTTAATTTTCCTGCACATGTTTGATTCACAGTTGGTTGAAACCATAGGTGATAACCCCTTGAAACAACGGCCAATTCTATTTCCAGCTTGTAAGAATACAACAGATAGGCTGGATGTGGTGACACATGCCTGTGATCACAGCAAACTGGGAGGCAGAGGCAGATGGATCTCCGTGAGTTCCAGACCAGACTGGTCTGCAAAGTGAGTTCAGGATGCCAAAGCTACACAGAAAAACTCTGTCTGGAAAAACAAACAAACGAATACAACAAACAGAAAGATTAGGCGGCTTAACATAGAATACCTTATCATAGAAAGATAGTCACAAAAATGAAAATAAAATGAGACTAAAACTGAAATATATTTCTGAATGTTTTATTTGCCAGCATAAAGGGAAGTGTTTAACAGTGATGAATTAATTAACTTGTGTTTGCCTGAAGCAATGAAATGTGCTGAGAAAGAAAAGGTAAGTTAACACAGTAACCTACTGTTCAGAAGAGTCCCTGGAAGAACCGAGGACATCAGGGACTACGTCAATAATCAATTTAAAAGCAATTGATTCTGGGGATTTTGATGTATCCATAGATTTTAATTATGTTGCTTAATTGTTTATTTAGAATAAATACATTTGACCATCCCTGCATCTCTGGAATGAAGCCATCTTCATTATGGTGGATAATCTTTTAGATGAGTTACTGAATTTTGTGTGTAAATATCTTATTGCAAATTTTGTATTTATGTTCATAAGCAATATTATCTATAATTTCTTTTTGTTGTTGAGTCATGTGTGGTTTGAGTATCAGGGTAATAGTGACTTTGTAAGAAGAATTTGGAAATGTTCCTTTTGTTTCTATTTGCAGAATAATCTGGAAAGCTTTGGTGTTACTTCCTCTTTGAAGGTCTAGTAGAATTCTGTTGTATAATCATCTCTATAGATGCATAAAGGCTTTGACAAAATCCCTTTATGATGGAATTTCTGGGGAGACTAGGGATATGATGGCTTGTTGGGAGCACATTCCTTACACCCACAGATCTCCAGGGAAACCTGGAGTATGAAGCACTCAGGATTGTCTTTCCAATGAGAAAGATGGAAAAAACCTGTTCTTCCATCCAGAAAACTGGGAACTGGAAGTGAGTAATAGCCTGCTGAGCTGGGCTAGGCAAACTAGGCTCCCACAGCCAGGACCTGAGATCCCCAATAGTCTAAATGACCCTAACATTTAGACTCTCCCAAGCTCCCACAACCAGGACCAGAGGTGTTTGATAGCCGATTGACCTCTATGTCATCTGTATGACCAAGACCAGGCCAGACCCTTCCTTAAGCCCTTAAGCTAGTATAGGTAGCCTATCTTTAGAACCCATCTTTTTGGAAAAAAATGACACATACCCTGAGTTGAAATTTGTTTTAATTATGCTTCCTTGCGTACTTGAGATTGTATTACACCAGGAACTTTAAATATATTATTATGTTGTGTTTAAATTTGTTGGGTTACCTCACTCAGGATGATATTTTCTTTCTTTTTTAAATTTAATTTAATTTTTTATTAGTTACATTTTATTAACTATGTATCCCAGCTGTATCCCACTCCCTCATTCAGTCCCAAACCCTCCCTTCCTCCCTCCCTCCCTTCCTCATCTCCTCTCTGCCCCTTTCCAGGTCCACTGATTGGGGAGGACCTGCTCCCCTTCCATCTGACCCTAGCTTACCAGGTATCTTCAGGACTGGCTGCAATGTCCTCCTCTGTGACCTAGCAAGGCTGCTTCTCCCTCAGGGGTGAGGGGGAGGTCAAAGAGCCAGCCATTGAATTCATTTCAGAGACAGTCCCTGTTCCCCTTACTAGGGTGGATACTGAGCTACCATGGTCTACATCTGAGCAGGGGTTCTAGGTTATATCCGTATATAGTCCCTGGTTGGAGAAACAGTCTCATAAAAGACCCCTGTGCCCTGATATATTTGGTCCTTGTGGAGCTCCTATCCTTTCCATGTCATATTAACTCCCCCTTCTTTCATATGATTCCCTGCACTCTGCCAAAGGTTTGGTTATAAGTCTTAGTATCTGCTTTGATACACTGCTAGGTAGAGTCTTTCAGAGACCCTCTGTGGTAGGCTCCTGTCCTGTTACTTGTTTTCTCCTATGTCCAATGCACATCCCATTTGTCTTTCTAAGTGAGGATTGATCATCTTACCCTGGGTCCTCTTTCTTGTTTATCTTCTTTGGGTGTATAGATTTCATTATGTTTATCATATCTTATAGGACTATATGAGTGAGTATATACCATGTGTGATATTTTCTAGTTCCATCCATTTGCCTGCAAATTTCACAATTTACTTGTTTTTAATAGCTGAGTAGTATTCCACTGTGTAAATGTACCACAATTTCTTTATCCATTCTTTGGTTGAGGGACTTCTAGGTTGTTTCTAGATTCTGACTCTTACGAACAAAGCTGCTATGAACATAGTTGATCAAATGTCCTTATTAAAAAATGGAACATCTTTTGGGTGTATACCAAGGACTTCCCCCAGCAGGGGATCAAAGCAGAAGCTTAGACTCACAGCCAAACTTTGGGCAGCTCAAAGGGAGTCTTATGGAAGAAGGGGGGAGGGGTAGACAGACACAGGAGGGACAGGAGCTGCTCAAGGAGACCAACAAAGCCAACAAATCTGGGCCCAGTGGGGGCCTGTAGAGACTGATGCATCAAACAAGGACCATGCATGAAGAAGATATGAACCCCATGCTCAGATGTAGCCCATAAGCAGCTCAGTCGCCATGTGGGTTCTCTAGTAAGGGGAGCAGGGGCTCTCTCTGAAATGAACTTGGTTGCCTGCTCTTTGATCACTCCTCCTTGGTGGGGCCACCTTGTCATCCCATAGAGGAAGGGGATATGATACAGGCAGTCCTGATGAGACTTGATAGACTAGGGTCAGAGAGTAAGGGAGGAGGACTTTGCCTTTCAGTAGACTAGAGGAGGGGGAGGGAAGAAGGGGAAAGGAGGATGGGATCAAGAGAAGATGAGGGAGGGGGCTACAATTGGAACATAAAGTGAATAAATTGTAAAAAAATAAAAATATTAAAAAAGATATATTGACTATATATATATATATATATATATATGATTTTTTGGGGGGGATCAGGGATCTAGGCTGAGGATGTCAAACTGAACTAACTTTTTATTCTCATCTCTTCAGTTTACTTCGCTGCCCTACAGCTGCAGAGACCCCACTGGATGGATGTATCTCCACATACTAAAGGTAATTTACAGCAGTCCCACAGACAATATCATTCTTAGTGAAGAGCTCAAAGCCCTTCTACTAAAACCAAAACAAGACAGCGATGTGTATTACAGCAATTGTAACATAATACACAAAAAACTGTCCAAGGCCAAAGCAGACTAAATCCAATCATAAAGAGTGTTGTTGGGAACAAAATTCCACCCATAGCTGTGGAGTAATTAGCGATTGTTAGTGGCTGCAGGGAGAAGGAGGGTCAGTTTTCTCTGTGCATGTGGCCTCTAGTAAGCTGACAATGTGCCAACAGAAGCCCATAAACCCAACATCCAAGAGTGCTTGGGTGATGCAAATTGGTCTTGATAGAAAAATAAAAGACACAAAATTTGGTGGTTAGGAAAGAATGGGTAGATATGGGAAGAGATGGTATAATGAAGGTGAATATGACCGAAAGAGAAAACACATTGACCCAAATTAGCGAAGAACAAACACTTTTTTTTTTTTTTTTTAAAGATACATTTGCTGATCATAGCAATCTTGGTTGGCAGTTGTTACTTTCAGGACTTGAACTCTTATCATCCCGTGCTGTCTTGGCTTGTACAGTTTCTGATGAAGACTTAATGTTATTTTTTAATGTAGTTCTCCCCTCACAGCCTCCTTTTAATATTGTTCATTTGCATTTTTGATTGTTGTATAAAATACGTTGTAGAGTCCACTCTGGTAATGCCTACTTGGAATTCTAAACACTTGTGTTTCGATGCCATTTCTCTAGATTTGGAAAAATTTTCTGTGGTAATTTACTGTGTTCCATTTTATCTCCTCTGTTGCATTATTAACTGTCCCTCTTGGTTTTATTAGTGATTTTTAATATGTTTTTAGAAATGCAATTAAGATAGTAACATAGTCTTCTTAGGCATATTTTCACTAGTAATTTCCGTTACTGTTATAGTTTTCTTAACCATTTACAGTTATTTGACAATGGTTATAATAACCGAGTTCAACTATGTTCTATTTTGAGTGTATCACTTCATCTTTAATGATTTTCTTTTCTTTCATTACTTGTGTTTATGAATGTCTTCTATATGCACATTCATGCCTTGCTTTATGTCTCTCTCTCTTTAGAATGGGTTACCATCATTCCATTTGGGCTTCATTTAATCTCATCCTGAAATTCTACACATGTTAACTTGATCATCTTCTTTAGGCACTTTAGCTGGAAGACCAGGAGCCATGACTTGGAAGCCAAGCTATTACCATGGGCAATCCAGCCAACCTGAGTTGTATTTTCCCCAAGGAAGGAGAGAGAGAGAGAGAGAGAGAGAGAGAGAGAGAGAGAGAGAGAGATCAGCTACTCATTTTCATTTTGTTTTATTCATCTAATCATTTGATTATCAGGAAGACTACTACTTACTTTGTTAAGTGGAAGAAGATCCTTGTGGAGTAGGTTGTTTTCTGAATAGGTTCCCTGAGGAACTTTGTTGAAGTGTTTCAGACAACTCTCATCTTGTTTGAGATATCTGCAATATGTTTTTTTTAAATCATATTATGCTTTATAGAGTCTCTTAGCTGATGTGATCTTCAAGACAAAATATTATCATTGGCTTCCATCCCATTAACACAGTTGGGTACTCTTTCTGTCTTAAATTTAATGTAATTTGTTGTTGTTTGAATTGTGATAATTGAGATATAGTTTTGTGTTACATAATATTTTTGGGAATAGTTTTTCCTACAGATACAACCTTTGAATTTTTGTGTTTTACACATTTATTTCCTTATATGATGAATAAATTAGACTGTACTTTCTTAGACTTGAATTTTAGCACATTAGCTATGTAACATTGTGATATAAGTTAAATGATTTATATTTTAGTTGTTTTAACTCTACAACATAATGATGGCACTACCTTTCCCATCAGGTTGCTTTAATGACTTTAATGTTTTAATTATTAAATGCCACGTGCTTAGCAGACTGCTTGAGTGTTAGTTAACAGTCACTCATTCTTTATGTGCTGTGATCCTCCTTCTGATCCACCACACTCAACGCTGCTCCATGCGTACACCTCATGTAGTATCTTACAATAACTATTAGCAAGTGTGACAGAGGAAAAAGAATAAAACAAAATAAAATAAAGCAAAGCAAAACAAAAATAGTTAATCTACCTTGCTAAGGAAGTAAAAAAGATCAATAAAAGAATTTGGTAGTACATTTACAGAAAGGACAAGAAATAAAAATGCAAGATTTTTCTACTCAGTAGAGAAGTCTGCCTCACTGTTCTTTCAACAATAACAATGACAACAACAGCAGTAGCAGCAGCAGCAGCAGGAACAACTTAAAACCAAACTGTCCCTTTGGGATGCTCAAGTTATTAATAGTTGAAAGTCAATTAGGATTTTCTTTTTGAATCAGCCTCTTTCCAAATATTTGATGTCCACTTATTTTCATTACAATTACACAACATGAAATTTATTTACTTTTTACAAACAATAGGAAAACAAGAGCTATTCAGTTTATTCTTATCACTGCTCCACATCAGTTCTGTCCCATTTTCTTTTCTCTTGAGTTTATAGTAAACTCATCAAATAACATCTTTGTTGGGTTGCCACCACTTGTGCTGTTACATTTGTTCTTATTTTTCTCACAGTGAGAGTTGCGGGTTGCACACTCCTTTATTATAGTAAGTTTCCTCTTGTCTGGAAGATGTCTTTGTAGATTTAATAAGGTTAACTTTTCATGATGAAGATGATCTAAACTTTCCTCCCATTTTTTTTACCAAGTAAGAAATAGTATCAATTTGAGATAGTCTATTGTGGAGCCTACCACAGAGGGCCTCTGAAAGACTCTACCTAGCAGTGTATCAAAGCAGATGCTAAGACTCATAACCAAACCTTTGGCAGAGTGCAGGGAATCATATGAAAGAAGGGGAGTTAGTATGACATGGAGAGGACAGGAGATCCACAAGGACCAAATGTATCTGGGCACAGGGGTCTTTTCTAAGACTGATTCTCCAACCAAGGACCATGTATGGATATAACCTAGAACCCCTGCTCGGATGTAGCCCATGGTAGCTCAGTATCCGAGTGGGTTTCCTAGTAAGGGGAACAGGGACTGTTTCTGACATGAACTCAATGGCTGGCTCTTTGACCTCCCCCCCACCCTGGAGGGAGGAGCAGCCTTGATATGCCACAGAGGAGGACATTGCAGCCAGTCCTGAAGAGAACTGATAAGCTAGAGTCAGATGGAAGGGGAGGAGGTCCTCCCTTAGCAGTGGACTTGGAGAGGGGGAGGGAGGAGATGGGGGAGGAAGGGTGGGATTAGGAGGGAATGAGGGAGCTGGCTACAGCTGGGATACAAAGTTAATAAACTGTAACTAATATTAAAAATAAAAATTTAATAAAAAAAGAGATAGTCCATTGTAATGACCAGGTGGTTGGTCGACCCTGGGCTTTGTATTTGCATCTAATGCATTATGGTTATTTACTTGATGGCATGATTGATAGATTTGTGCTTAAGAATGATTAAAAAAGAAGTGGGAGATAGAAATACCTGGGGGGGGGCAGAAGCTCCACAAGACAGCAACAGAACAAAAAAATCTGGGCCCAGGGGTCTTTTCTGAAACTGATACTCCAACCAAGGACCATGCATGGAGATAACATAGAATATCTGCACAGATGTAGCCCATGGCAGCTCAGTGTCCAAGTGGGTTACCTGGTGAGGGGAACAGGGACATGAACTCAGTGTCTGGCTCTTTGATTATCTCCCCCTCATGGAGGAGCAGCCTTACCAGGCCACAGAGGAAGACAATGCAGTTAGTCCTGGTGAGACCTGATAGGCTAGGGTCAGGGGATAGGGGAGGAGGACCATACTTATCAGTGGACTAGGGGGAAGGGCAAGGGAGGAGAAGAGGGAGAGCAGGAGGGATTAGGAGGATCCAAAATGAGTAACAAGATCATATGAATGTGAAAGTATACTATAATCCTTAGGTTTATAGTTTTTGTATAATATGGAGACTACATTTGATCACCAATCTATTCTCACTACTCTAACTTATTTCACTTAGGATTTTACAGAATCTTGTGGCCTAACTAAATACAAACATGAAACATTCATTCCCCAAAGGGTCAATGGACAAAATAAATATTGAGATGGGGAATTAGAAATTCCAAAAAAAAAAAAAACCTTTAAGAATAATTATTGTGTTGAAATGTTGAAGTCAACTCTGAGCTTTGTAATAAATGAAGCATAAAGGTATTTTGGAGAGACAAACATTTTTCTTATGACATGTTACAAGAAGAATTTACTACATGGACTTACTCAGAGGTATTTACACAGTAATTTTACAGAAGGCAGAGAAATAGTCATTATATAGCTGTCTCTATCTCCTCTTTATTAAGGATAATTTTTGCTGAAATGTTACATACATGAGGGAAAAGATGTCCCCGCACACTCCTCAGTGCATTATCATAAAGTGAAGACCCTCACGCTAGCTTCCAGATCGTCAGAGCACAGAGAGCAAGCAGAGCAAGGAAATCTGTGGTGTCCTTGCTTGTCATCATGGTTTTCCTTGTCAGCCTGAATGTGAAGGGTATATATTCGCATGTGCTTGAACTTTATAAAAAATGATTCAGTGTTTGGGTAATACTCCAGCATGAGAAAATAATTTGAGGCCAACTCTGCATGAGTCAGAAACACATGGCCGGGAGGTCAAAGGCCTGAAGAAGCAGCTTAGTACTGCTGTTAGGCGCGTGGCCGCATCTTCCCAGTACTTAAGTATCATGCTTTACACACAGTGAAGATCTGCTTTCAGCCCTCATCCGAGAAGACTGTTTTTAGTGAATGGCACTGAGTGCCATGATTCTCGGCTGTTCAAGGCACTGGATAGTGACTGTGGAGTGATTAGCCCTAGACAGGGCGAACACACCCTGCTCTCTAAGGCCAGTAAACATTGTAGAAGAGTACACAGAGTCAGAAGACAGGAAGTAGGGCCGTACTATAATTCTATTAATTGTGTCATGTTATATTATATACATGTCACGGCACCTATCCATCACAGTCATGGACGCACAGCTGCTGAAGTTGCCTGCACTGGGTTGTCACAGGAATGGACTTGTCGAGAGTCAGGCGTGAACAGGGGTGGGTCTCACGGGGTCCCCCTCACTATTGAACTCCTGGTCGCCGACAGAATCTGCTGGAGATGTAGTCTTGCCTTCAGCTGTGTATCCACTGGTGACTCCACCATGTCCCAAAGCCATGGTCATTCAGAGGGCCTTGGTTAAACTCGATGGACCATAAAATTAAAGACATGAATCTAGGCAAGGACTTATAGGGAGGACAGGAGTTGATAGGTTTAAGATATAGGGAAGAGGAGGTTACAGGGAGAAGGGAAGATGTGAATAATCAGAATGTATCATACATTTGTGTGAATTCGTCTAAGAACAAGTTAAATTAATAAAAATAGATCAGGCAGTGTATATCCAACATTTAGCTTCTGTTTTCTCAGGGTAATGTTTATAATATTCATTTTTTTAGTATAACCATAAGATAAATACATTTTTCAGAATGTTATTTCACATATTTGACTATAACACTATTTAGGCATTCTAGTGATAAATATTTATGTAATTTCCAGGTTGGGGCTATTATTGTAAATTCTGTGATGTTTCCTGAGCCACAGATACAGGAGCTGTGGTATATCTATTGTGGCTGTACTCCTCATGATCCATCGATCTCTGAATTGTGTCCAGTTGTGTGTGTGTGTGTGTGTATGTGTGTGTGTGTGTATGTGTGTGTGTGTGTGTTTGGTGGTCTCCATTTTCTGTAAAGAAAAACTTCTTTGATGAAGGGTGTTAGCTATCCTTATCTGAGGGTATAAGAGTAAGATTTAGAATATAGTTAGAAATTATTCTGGTCTCCCAAAGTGACAGTAGTAGATTCTCTTCTAAGACCTGTGACCTTGCTATATCCAGGAAGCTGAGTAGGTTTCCAGTTTAGTTATATCATATCAATGAAAAAAAAAAAAGCCAGGGCTTGATTTTGAATATTACAATGACCAATATAAATTGCTTTGTACCAAATGGTTCTTATCACCCTAGCATCAAACTTGCTTGGCTAAATTCCTGAACTGACAAATGTTCTAACATAATATGAACAACAACAAAAAAATGGGTGAGGTTTGAAAAAGGTAGCCTGTGAAATGCCAAGAGGGCAAGATGGCTAAATCACATTTTACTGATAATAGCTGTTGAGTGGAATTACTTTGTTATTTTTATTGTCTGTCTTAATCTTGCAAATACTATTCTAAAACAGTAATTTTGGTACAGCTGATACAGAAAGACTGAAACAGACCAGTTGGAGGCTTGTGGCTTATTAAGGTTAAAAATAGCATTGCGATTTGAAAAGATATTATTTAACAGTACACACCTTTCTGTTACGAACCTGTAGGTGACTCTTGTGCTTTTTTTTATGGTTTATTCCTTTATTACATCATGTCATGTACATTGACTTTTACATTTAAAAATTTATTTCTTTATTTTTTATTTTTATTTTTTAATTTTTTAAAATTTTTTATTAATTACACTTTATTCATTTTGTATCCCTCCATAAGCCCCTCCTGCCTCCCCTCCAGATCCCACCCTACCTCCCCTTTCTGCATGCATGCCACTCCCTAAGTCCACTGATAGGTGAGGTTCTCCTCTCTTTTCTGATCTTAGTCTATCAGTTCACATCAAAAGTGGCTGCATTGTCCTCTACTATGGCCTGGTAAGGCTGCTCCCCCCTCAGGGGGAGGTGATCAAAGAGCAGGCCAATCAGATTATGTCAGAGGCAGTCCTTGTTCCCATTACTATGTAACCCACTTGGACACTGAACTGCCCTGGGCTACATCTGTGCAGGGGTTAACTTACCACAGGTACGTAACAGGCTGCTCAGAATCTAGGAAGCACCCAATAAAGCTTGGTTTTTGTCATCACTGTATTTAAAGTTGATTATTCTGTTGTGCCTCTTCTTGCTAGGGCTTGATATTCGGTTAGTCTGTAGGCTTACCTTGTAGCTGATCTCTCCAGAAAAGCAAGTGTCTGGTATGTGAGGGAGCGCTGAGTCCTTCTTGTCTCCCTACTTAGTTCTGGTCATGTTTCTCCCGCATGGCCAGTGTCTGCCTCTTCACTCTTGCCTGTACAGGGCAGTGCCCAGTCCTAATGGGACCCGGAGCAGGGCTCCCCGAGCTTTACAGAGCAGGGCTCCCCGAGCTTTACAGAGCAGGGCTCCCTGAGCTTTACTGAGAATACTGACACATTCTTTTATTGTCTTCCACTGTACTCAAGATCTGTGTTTACTCCATTGAGGTTAAGACCCTCTTGGAGCAAGTTTAGGCTGAATAACATAAGGTGATTCTGATTTAAATTCCAGGTAATTTATTTGCCCTGGCTGTGAAATATTGGGCAAAACACCTAATTTTTGGAGTGCTGGTTTCCTCGGTAGTTGAGCTGAAGGAGGAATTAACCGTTTGGTGAAGGCAGCTTACTGTGAAGATGGAGCAGGGTCTGTCCACAGCACCAGAAGAGCAGACTCCTCAGTAGACGTCACCTGTTATCGTCTAGTAATGTGTGTCTGAGTTAAATGTCTAGTAATGTGTGTCTCAGCTAAATCTCCGCCTTTGTCTGCTCTGGCTTATTTCTATTTTATAGTTTCAGTTATCTTTTCTCTTTCATATTTCACTAAGAATTTGAAGCTTAAATGTTCACAACATATTGTGACATTAATATGCCTTTGGCTTACTCTTTCCTACACAAATACCCTTTAGGAAAGGGAAACTAATTGTTAACATGTCCTAGCTTATTCTTCTCATGGTAGGATCCCATATCTACCCAAGAGAGAATATTCTACTCTTTTGCTTAACCACTCACTGAATTATTTTTGTGCAGCACAAAGGCAATTACCACTGAGAAATAGGAAGATAGAAATAAAAATGTTTACCCTGAACACTATAATCTTTACAGATTAAATGCTTTGCTCTGTTTTCAGTGGTTTCTAACATACAAACCGTGTTCCCTAAAAAACCTGTCCAACATACATGGATTCTGTGGATATAATGTTTATCAACTAAAATAATCCTATTCTTAACCTGGAATGTCAGTGCATTTGTAGTAAGCATTAAAAAGGAATTGTCAGCTTTAGGCAGTAAAGCATTACTGAAGATACTTATGTTAGCAGGGTGGCAGCTGTGCTGGTTCTTGTGTAAGGAGAATAGTTTCTCACAGAACTCCCTGGAAACCACATTTAAAATGTCAAGATTCTTGTTTATTATTTATGAGTCCAGAAACCAGATCTAAGCAAGAGAGAATAGCTGTCCATCCTTTCTACTTTCACTATCCCGTCTTATCCCTCCTGTTTCCCGCCCCCATAGACCTCTAAACATGGGGAAATGTGTTTTCAACTAGCAAAATGGTAAAAAAAATTTGTAATATGTATTTTTAGTTGTTTTTCCCATAGAAACTAATGAGACAGAAACATCATCTGTTATGACAAATGTTTTTTTAAGACCTTTTATTCTTTTTAGTATGAGTAAAACTGGAAGTTTTCTATTTTAAGTTGGACTAAATAATTATTTTGAGTTCATGCCAAAGAACAATGCTCACCTAATGGCTACACAAAAGGGAGTTAATTCTGGAGGCTGTTCCTGCCTCAGGCATTGGCTGAGCTGGGCTCTGGGGCATCCATGTGCCAGTGGTTCTCCTGCCTTCTACACAAGTACGCTACAGTCAGCGCTGAAGGGAAGAATGGAGCAACAGCCCAACGTTAAACAAGCTGCTTAACACCTAAATCCTACCACAAAGCATGCAGTTCAGGGTCAAAATATTTTTACACAGCTTGGGGGAAATCCAGGTGGCCCCCAAATGACAGCAGAGATGGATGGTTCCTTAGGATGGACTCCTCAGTTTGTCCCTGTAGAATGTCTGATCAGAGTCCAACACGGTTGTGTAGCTGGAAAATTGCTGAAATTTTGTGCAGAGTGAGTTGTTTGCATTGTGGCCCTAATGTAGTATTTTCCAGATACTCAGAGTCTTAAGATGTGCTGATTCAGTAATATGGATCAAAATGTTAAAATTTTAGATCCCCTAATAAAGTGACACACCTAGGAAGTTTTAGATTACTATTTATTTTGCAATTCTTTTTTTGGGGTGTGTGTGTGTGCAGTAAGCTTTATTGATGGTATTCAAGAGAGTAAAGCTCCTGGGGACCCTTCTGCTATTCTGGGAGTCTGGGATGGAAACTGTGAGGAGATGCTCAGTGTCGGGGGCTGAGCTGGGACAGGGACCCCTCAACAGCAGAGGGCCTCTGTCTTGCTCTCAGGCCTCTCTTTCTCTTGCTCTCGTGTTCTTGCTGGGGCAGTGCTCCAGGGTTTCTTACTTCTTGGAGCCCATGTAGGCCATGAGATCCACCATCCTGTTGCTATAGCCGTATTCATTGTCATACCAGGAAATGAGCTTTATAAAGTTGTCATTGAGGCCAATGCCAGCCCCAGCATCAAAGGCAGAAGAGTGGGAGTCACTGTTTCAGGAGACAACTTGGTCCTCAGTGTAGCCCAGGATGCCTGCTTTACCACCTTCTTGATGTCATCATACTTGGCAGGTTTTTCCAGTCAGCATGTCAGATCTACTTCAGACATGTTGGGGGTAGGAACATGGAAGGCCATGCCAGTGAGCTTCCCGTTCAGCTCTGGGATGACCTTGCCCACAGCCTTGGCAGCACCAGTGGATGCAGGGATGATGTACTGGGCAGCCCCACGGCCATCACGCCACAGCTTTTCAGAGGGACCATCCAGTCTTCTGGGTAGCAGTGATGGCGTGGACTGTGCTCATGAGTCCTGCCACGATACTAAAGTTGTCATGGATGACCTTGGCCAGGGGCGCTAAGCAGTTGGTGGTGCAGGAAGCATTGCTGACAATCTTGAGCGAGTCGTCATACTTCTCATGGTTCACGCCCATCACAAACATGGGGACATGGCAGAAGGGGCAGAGATGATAACCCTTTTGGCCCCACCCTTCAAGCGGGCCCCAGCCTTCTCCGTGGTGGTGAAGACACCAGTAGACTCCACAACATACTTGGCGCCAGCATCGCCCCTTTTGATGTTGGTGGGATCTCGCTCCTGGAAGATCCAGATGGGTTTGCCGTTGATGATCAGTTTCCCGTTCTCAGCCTTGACTGTGCCGTTGAACTCGCCTTGGTTAGAGTCGTACTGGAACATGCAGACTGTGTAATTGAGGTCGACGGAGGGGTCCTTGACGGCAACAATCTCCACTGTGCCAGAGTTGCAGGCAGCCCTGGTAAACAGGTGTCCAATACAGCCAAATCTCTCTGTCCTTCATCATCTGGTCTAAGGGACGAGGCTGGCGCTGCAAGAAAAGGTGCGGCTGTCTCTGAACAAGGAGGAGCAGAGAGCCTATTCTGCAATTCTTGAAGTTGGTGCTTGAGGTTTTTTTTTTTTTTTAATTTTAATTTTCCTCATTGCATCACTCTGAGATAAAATATTTTAAGTAAAGGCACAAGAAAAATATGTTCCACTATGTATTCTTTTTTTAATCCAACAAAAAATTTTAGGTGATTACTCTATGTCACCAAAAGTGTCATTCTGAAAGCAAGCTTTTGCATGCTGCATGTTGTATCAGTTCATTGTAATTCCTCTAAACATGAGGGGAAATCATTTAGCTAGTTGTATATATTAAATGAAACATTTAAAAATTATTTAAAATTGTTTGAAAATTCCTCAGAGACTTCTATGTTTACTTAAATTACTTTAAATGTACTTGAAATTACTCAGTCTTCTAAGGTTACTTAAAAAGCAGCTGCTGTTAGAAGAGAGCAGATTGGCTGGATTCCTAGCACAGCGAGAACTGACTGGTTTACAGTGTTGGAAAAACAAGAAGAATGAAAAACTTTAAATCAGGCTTTATGTACCTATTGTGAGAGGCCCCACCCTTAAAAAAAAAAGCCAAGGGGATATTATGGAGCTATGCACTAGCGATAGCCACGTCATCCAAGCGGGAGTGCTGGTCATACTTTAAAATGAACTCTATTCATTCAAGTGACAGTGCTCTAGTGAATGTGAGAGTATTTTGTGCATTTTTGTTTGAAATAGTATTTCAGTAATCCAACCTTTCACCACTAAAGAATTATGGTTCAAAAGAGCATCCATGAGCTGGACCTTGATCCCCTACACATATGTTGCAAATGTGCAGCTTGGTCTTCATGTGGGTCCCCTAACAGTTGGAGCAGGGACTGTCTCTGATTTTGTTGTCCACCTTTGGATTTCTTTTCCCTAGCTGGGCTGCCTTATCTGGCCTCAGTGGGAGAGGATGTGCTTTGTCCTGCTGCGACTTGTTATGCCAGAGTGGACTGGTACTCTTCTCTTGGGAGATGGGGAGGAGGAATGGGGGAAAGGTGTGAGAGTGGGACTGGGAAGGAAGAAGGGAGGGGGTCTATGATCAGGCTGTAAAATAATTAAATAAATAAACTGATGAATTAAAAATGATGGTTCAGAAATGATAGCATGTGCAAAATAGAAGGATGTATTGCATTATGGACCACTCATTTCCTTGGAATTTTTAGCCATGTTTATTCCATAGATCTTTAATCATTTGATATATATGGAGGGCTAATAAAAACAGAGCCATCTAGTGGCAACTGACCTGACTTAGTCATATGATTTGAAATGTCTAGGAGCTACATTTAAGGGCTTGAAATTGTACTTTAGTCACCTGAGCATCACGAGAAAGAGCAGCTTAATAAGGTGTTTGGAACACTCGCTATGAACTACGATGCAAAGGAATAGAAACAAGTTCTATGGCGTTATACAAAGGCTCTCTTATAGACTCTTGGGAACTCTGCGCTCAGTATTGCTTATTTTGGAAATACTCATTTCAGTTAAAGGTTATGTACTTAATCACTGTTGTGTTTGAATTGTTTTCCTCTTGATGTAATAAGCCATTAGCCTTAATGAAGTTTATTCTTAATTTAAGCAGACAGAGACTTCAAAGAAAAGAGGGTGGGGTTGCAAGTGAGTGAGACACGATGGCCAAGTTGATATAAAAACCAGCAAAACAGGGCAGGAAAATACCAACATGTGTTGTGCAATCAATCATTGTAGTGCGTCAATAAGAGTGAGTCCATCTTGAAGATGCCTGAATATAGCTGAAATAAATACGAAATGTTGTAAAATCCTGAGTGTAAGTTGTATCTGAGAACAAAGCAAATGGTAATATGTCTGGTGATTGAAGATTTGTGCAAATCACAACACAGCAAAACTATTTTGTGTTGTGGAATATTTTCAGTCCTAAAATTTAGGCATCTGGAATTATTTTTAAAGGACCATACTATTAAATCTTTGGAAATAGAAAATTTTCCTTTTAATGGGAAATCTGTATTTGATTGTAAAGATGGAACAGTATGTCCTTGGCCTGGCTGATTTTGAATTGTAGGCTTAACATATAGTAGAGCCTAGGTTTCCCGTAAATTTATTTCAGGCATGAAAGCCTGGAGAAATAAATGCATACATGCAGATAGAAGAGCATAATAATTTTATATCTACTTCTATCGTAACGAATTCCACATAAGTGACAACATCAGGCTCCCTGGTTTTTTTGGTGGGATACTGTGAGCACAGCACAAGTCAATAATGGCTGTAATTAGCCGCTGGCAGAGCAAACTGTATAAAGAGATGCAAAATAGCCCAATGGCAAGTTTATGTATCAAAACAGCCTGTCCAGCCATGGCATTTTGTTTTTCATTTTTTTTTTTTTCAGGAAGAAGAAATCATGTAGCACTCAGAAATAAAACAAATGTGTAATCCATGTAGCAACTTAAAATAAGACAGCCCAAAGTTCAGATACAATTCCAAACTTTTAAAAAAGGGAACTCTACTCTTTTAATTTTAGAAACTTATTTGAGAGGGAATTCCGTTTAGTCTTTGATAATGATGGACAAGGACAAACCAGAAAGGTAGCAGTAAATGCATGAGAATGGAGAATAAGTCAGTTCTGTCTCTGATCAATGAATGTGTGAACTCTTTCAACTATTTCCAAGGGCAGTGTCTTTCTTCATAGCTTACATCATGGTTTTAATAAAGATGCAAAATTGGGAGACAAACATTTTTGAGAACTAATGTAGGCTTATTTTTGTTTTGGACTGATACTCCAACCAAGGACCATTCATGGATATAACCTAGAAACACTGCACAGATGTAGCCCATGGCAGCTCAGTATCCAAGTGGATACCCTAGTAAGGGGAACAGGAAATATCTCTGACATGAACTCAGTGGCTGGCTCTTTGATCACCTCCTCTGGATCGGGGAGCAGCCTTTACCAGGGCACAGAGGAAGACAATGCAGCCAGTTCAGACGAGACCGGATAAGCTGGGGTCAGATGGAAGGGGAGGAGGACCTCCCCTATCAGTGGACTTGGAGAGGGGCATAGGAGGAGATGAGGAGGGAAGGTAGGATTGGGAGGGGAAGAGGGACGGGATACAGTTGGGATACAAAGTGAATAAACTGTAATTAATATAAAAATAAAATTAAAAAAAAGTTTTCAATCTTGCTTCATTGAGGGGCCTAAAATCCAGTTAGAGAGATGTTAGTTACCACAATGACATGAGTGGCAGTATTGCACCGTTAGGGTTATTGTACAATGCTGGTAACTGTGATAGTTCATTGGCATGATGGTTGGGTAGGATTTCTGGTTGCTTCTTTGCTCTGAAGCTTGCTTGGAACCTTCTGGCATCATGAAAGTTAGTTCTCAGGGAGGGTTTCAGGTCTGATCCAGCGTGGATTCTCTGGGTTCTGTACCGGAAATGTGTGGGTCTTCAGTGATGGGGACTTAGCTTCACCTCTGGGAGGCAGCCAAGGGCAGCATCAGTAGCCTATAAGGTTTTAGGAGTTCCTTGAATGTTCCTTACCAACAGTTCATACTGGGACTTCTCATACCTGGTGCTGGAGTTTCTGTTAGATTGTCTATGGCTCCTGGGAAGAAGCATTGACAACCCAGGTAGGAAAATTTCATTTAAACTATATATGCATGTGTACCCTCAGGGACTTATATGTATTATATGTAAAATTAGGTTAATAAATAATGATAGCTTATGAATTTTTCAGACATCTTTATGTTTATTTTACCCTCTTTCCTTCCTCTCCCTGTGTATTGACCTCCCTCTTTTTTCCTCCCTTCTATTTTTCCATTTCCCACTTCAAATTGTTTTTATCCTGCTATTCTTCTCCTTATTTCTCCCCACACCCCCTTCCTAATTATCTTTTTTTTTCTTGCTGGAATCTGTAGTTACTCTAGGTTATACTCACATCTGAAGTTGTGGAGTTAGGAACAACAGATGAGACGGTGACACTTTCCTTTCTGGGTTTTGGTTACCTCACTAAAGATGATATTTCCTAGTTTTATCTATTTGCTGCAAGTTTTGTGATTTTATTTTTCTTTATACTGGAATAGTATTTTGTCAGTTAAAGGATACTTAGATTCCTTTTCCTAGCTATTCTGAATAAATTGGCTATAAACTTGACTGAGCAAGTACCCGTGGAGTAGGATGCTGAGTCCGTTGGGCATATGCCAAGGAGTGGTATACTTGGGTTTTAGGGTAGATTTATTTTTTAGTTTTCCACGTTGATGTCCATAGTGGCTAAACAGGTCTAAATCCCCCAAATCCTCTGCAGTGCCTTTTGTCAGCTGTTTTGTGAGCTTTTCCATTCTGACTGTAGCAAGATAAATCTCAAAGTTGTTTTGACTTTCATTTCCCTAATTGCTAGAGATGATGAACATTTTTAAAATATTTATTAGCAATCCTTTCCTTCTCTTTCTCTCTCTCTCTCTCCCTTCCTTCCTTCCTTCCTTCCTTCCTTCCTTCCTTCCTTCCTTCCTTCCTTCCTTTCTCTTTCTTTTTCTCTTCTTCATCTTCAACATCTTCATATCTTTATTTTATGTCTTCTCTTTGTTAATTTCTGAGCCTATTTTTCTCATTATTATTATTATTACCACCATTTATTACAATTAATTCAATTTGTATCTGGGCTGTGGCCCCTTCCTCATCTCCTCCCAATCCCACCCTCCCTTCCTCTTCTCTCCCTATGCCCTTCCCCTAATCCATTGATAGGGGAGGTCCTCCTCCCCTTCTATGTAACCCTAGCCTATCAGGTCTCATCAGGACTGGTTGCACTGTCTTCCTCTGTGGACTGTCAAGGCTGCCCCCTCCTCCACCTAGGGGGAGGTAATCAAAGAGCCTACCACTAAGTCCATGCCAAAGACAGCTCCTGCTCCCCTTACTAGGGAACTACTTGGAGACTGGGTCTATGGATGTAGCCTATTTTTCAAATGGGTCATTTACTATTGGACTCTGTTCCTTTAGCTCTTTATATATTATGGATATTTTTTTTTGTCAGATGTATAGCTGGTAAAGATTCTCTCCTCTTTTGTGGGTTTCCTTCTCTATTGATTGCTTCTTCAGCTGGACAGAAAAAAAATTCTTTTTATTAGGTCCCAATAGTCAGTTACTGGCTTTAATTCTTGGGCTATTGAGGGTGAGCCAAAATGAACTTTCTTAGTCTCATATCCTATAGAGTACTGTGAATGTTTTCATCTAGCAGTTTTAATAGGTCAGTTTTTTTTTGTTAAGGTTTTTTGTCCATTTCAAGTTACCTTATTTGTGTAAGGTGTTAGATATAGATTTAAACTTCATTCTTCTACATATGAATATCTAATTTTCCAAGAACCATCTGTTAAGGGTGCCTTCATTTCTCCAGTATGTGTTTTAATATCCTTTACAAATATTAAATGGCTAAAATTATATTCATTCCTGTTTTGGTCTTCTATTTTGTTCTTACATGTCTTACATGTCTGTCAGTACTATAATGTTTGTATTACAATTGCTCTGTAATATAGCTGGAAATCTTCATGATAATCCTTCCAGCGTTGTTCTTTATGTTTAGGATTGGTTTGACTATCTGGGGTCTTTTGGAGTTTCATGTGAATTTTAGGATAGAGTTTTCTATCTCTATAAAGAACAGGATAGGAATTTTGATTGGTTTTGCATCAATTCTATAAGTGGCTTCTGGTAGAGTGATTATTTTTTTCATAATTTTATTCTATCAATCCATGAGCATGATATGTTTTTCTATTTTCTAGAGTCTTTATCTCTTTGTTCATAGATTTAAAGTTTTCAAAGTAGATGCTTTCTGCTTCATTGGTTGTTTCTTCCTAGATATTATTATTTTTTGATGTTATTGTAGATGAGAGTGTGTCCTTGATCTTTTTCTCAGTGTGTTTGTTGCTGGTGAATGGAAAATCTATGATTTTGTATCCTGACACCTTGCCTAAATATTTAACCATGAAAATGTTTAGAAATATTTTTTGTTGAAATTTTGGGATCTCTTATGTATAATATCTTATCTTCAAATAAGGATAGTTTGAATTTTTTCCCAATTTTTGTATCTTTAATTTCTTTCTTTGGTCATATTTCTCAGCTAGTGCTTTGAGTACAATACTAAAAAGAAGTGACGATAGTGGAAAGTTTTGTTTTCACTGATTTTAGTGGGATTGCTTCATGCGTTTTTCCATTTAGAAAGATTGTTGGCTGTGAGTTTCTAATATATCACTTTATTTTTGTTAAGATATGCTCTCTCCTTTCCTGCTTTCTCTGGGACTTTTATCATAAGTGCATGTTTGATTTCGTCAAAGGTATCTTCTGAATCTTTTGAGATGACCATGAGATTTTTGTTTTTAGGTCCATTTATGTGATTTATTGCGTGTATTGATGTCTATATTTTGAATCAACCTTGCATCTCTGAAGTGAAGCCAACTTGGTCATGGTGGATAAACTTTCTGATGTAAGTCTGTATTTGATTTGAAAATATTTTATTTAGGAAATTTGAATCTATGTTCATCATGGATACTGGCCTGCAGTTTCCCTTTTGTTGTCTTTACCTGGTCTGGGTATTAGAGTAATGCTGGCTTTATGGAAGCACTTTGTAAATGTTTCTTTTCTAGTCTTAACATATTTTATCAATTCTTTGGGAATTTCATATTCCCCAACACTAAGGACTTGTTTGCTATCAGTTTTAAGATTTATTGTGTTAAGGTCAGATAGGATGAACAGATCTTTTTCAAATCTTTCTCACTTGTTATTATTTCTTTTGTATTCCACAGTGTCATCTATTTTTTGAGAAGTGTCTGTGGGCTGTTGACTAGATTGTGTATATTTTGGAGTTTGGGTGGAATATTCTTTAGCTATCTGATCCATTCTATGTACAATGTCACTTAGTCTTGATATCTAATTTTTTGTATAGATGATCTGTCTCCTAGAGAAAATGGGACATTGAAATCTATTAATGGGTTGACATTAATCTTTGTCTTTAATTCTGCTAGTAGAATTTATGAAGTTGGCTGCACCAGAGTTTAGGACATACATATTTAAGATAATAATGCCATCTTGGTGGATTATTACCTTAATTAGGATGAAGTATCCTTTATCTTGTCTGATTAGTTTTGTTTGAAGTTTGTTTTGTTAGATATTAGGATAGTGATGCCTGCTTGCTTCCTGGTCCCATCTGATTAGAATCATTTTTCCTATACTTTTACTCAAAATGGTACCTTTTTATAAAGCTGAGCTTCTTGTATACAATGGATTGGTGAATTTTGTTTCTTGGTCTGCTCAGATAATCTGTTTTTTGATTTGAGAATTGGAGTTATTAACATAAAGATATTGAAAGGTGTGCATTGATTACAGCCATTGTGTTGTTTTGTTTTTGTTTTTGTTTTGTTTTTTTGTTGCCGATTGTATGTTCTCAGTGGTACTTTGTGTTTTAGTGATTGAAGCTTCATTTGCTTCCATAGTCTTTTTGTTATGCTTCGGGATACTGTACCATTTCCTATATTTTGTTTAGGTTTGGTTTGATGAACATAATTTTTTAAGGGCTGTTTGCATCACAGGAATATTTTTTTCCCCTTTAAATTGTGGCAGAAAGGTTTCTGAGGTATAGTCATCTAGATTGGCAGCCATGGTCTTTAGAATTTTGAGTGCATTGCTACAGACTCTCTGGCTTTCAAAGTTTCCATTAAGAAATCAACAGTTATTTTTTTTTTTATGGAAGTTCCTTTATATGTGATTCTTGTTTTAAACAATGGAGGTAAATTTTTTTCTACACTAACAAATCCTTTATTCCAATTTGTGTCAATACTATTTTCCCTTGTGAGTACAGAAAACATACAATGCAGATGTACAGTGGGAAAAACAAGACTTTTCCTTTGTAACTCAGTGCATGACCTTAGATCTAGACTTTGATTCTGCTTCTTCTGAGAACTCACGTAATTATTTAACAAACCAATGCAAAGGCAGATGCTTGATCTGATTATGGAAGAACAGTAGGATTACAGCCATATTTAAAATGTTAGAAGCCTTCATATTTTTGCCAAGAAAGGAAAGAACATGGTGACTAAAAGAATGATGGGAACAAAAACTAAAGTAAAATAAAGAAGATTAGGAAAAAGACAGTATTTTTTAAAATGAGAGAAAAATGTAAAGATTTTTGGTGATGGTGATATTTATAAAAATAAACAATGATGAAACAGAAAAATTCATAAGAGCAAAATGATAGTTATAGAGAAAGTACAGAAATTTAAGAGAGTTTGAAGAAAACCAGATGTAGGAGAATAAAAGCACAAACACCCAACATTGGGCAAAAGAAAGTCTAGTAAAATGGTGGGGTGAATGTGAGCCAAAACTACAACAAAGGTTAAAATAATGTTTGTTTTGATTAGCCTTAATAACAGAAAAGTCCTTTACAGCCTTCTTATAGTTTTCCATCCAAAACAAAGAAATTTATGGCCAGTTCTACAATGCCTAGGACAGTCACTCCTAAAACTTTATTCTTTTACTTTTGGAATTGAAAGAGAACTTTGAGAGTTTATTACTGTATTTTCCTTGAGTGAGTAGAGATGAGATATTATCAAATATATAAAATTAGCAAGCAATGTACCCTTGGCCCAAGAAATGGACAAATACAGGTTGGCATAACATTTTTCTTACCACACCGAAGGAGATGGGCTGAAAGCAATGAGGCTGCCTGCCTGGAGTAGTAGATATGTGTCCTACCTGCAGGTAGAGAGATTAAAATATTTTAGGGTCCGTTCTAGTCTTAAAATGACCATTAAGATTGTAATCTGGAAATGCTTTATTTTCTAACTGGTGGACCAATTGGCTATTCTCTGATTTGAAAAAGATTATTTGCATTGATAGGGAAATAGTGGCACAGGATGAATAAGTCAGCATGTTGGGATTTTATTTTTTCTTTGAAGGGCCTTTGAAGCTATAGTTAAGTGGTTCTTAAGTTCTGAACAGAGATGTCTTTTCAGATTAAATAAGCTTGTTGGTATCACTCATCTTATCTAATTCTATCTTCATTTATAGGACTGTGTAGAGACTCAAACATATGTAAGAAATATTTATTGAGGTGAGATTTAGAAAGCAGTGCAAAGCTTAAACATAGTGCTTCTTAAACTTTTTTCATGTCTATTTTTTTTCTATTTCTCATCCCAAGAAATTGCTTGGCTCCTAGACAGAGCCATGGTGCCTGAAAGACAGTGTGCTCAGAAACAAGATTCGGGCATTCAAATGTTCACCGAAAGTAATCGGTAAAGAATCGTTTCAATGGCTGTTTTCACAGCTCCAACAAAGCTGTAAAAACATATTTTTCAGTAAGGTCAAAGAAGTAATATCCTTGAAAAAAATTTAAAGGGAAGAATTTCACAGTGATGGCTACTCTAGATATATTTAAACACACGTACACTTACTAATTAAATAAAAATACTACCAGGAATTGACATGTCGTGTCACAGTGCAAGTAACAGACTATTTTGGAAAATAAAATTTGCTGAAGGGGTTACGTTGCACTACAAATCTTGGTGGCCACTGGCTGACACAGTCCGTCGCTTAGTGAGTCATGCAGCCTCGTGACATAGCTGTTCCATTGATAGCCGTAACTGTTTATATTCCCCTGGTCCCATTCTACAACTGTTGTGCCTGTGTTCAGAATCTTTCCACGACTTCCCATCTAATTCAAAGCAAAAGCTAGTGTTCTCACAGTGGTAGAGTATTATTATTGATTCTGTCTGTTGTTATGCTGTTTTTGTATCCTATGTTCTAATTGTACCACACATTTTGCTGTTTCCTAAACATATCAAACATTCCCTTCCTGGAAGGATATGTACATCATTTTTTCTCACCATTTCTCCAACGACCCATTCAGATGACACATTGTTTAATCTTCCTATGTAATGAAAGAATTAGATAGGCCTTATTCATGGTTTTGTCACTGTGTTTGAAGTTTCTCTATGACAGTTGCTGATTCTCTGAGGGCAGAGTTTTACTTGGCTACTTGCATATCTACAATGCACAGAACAATGTGTGTTATTGTGTGTAGTAAATACTCTATAAATATTTACTGAATAAACACATTCAAGACATTTATATGTGAAGCCCAAGTGAAAATTTACCATTTATTAAGTATGTTTCTGGTCTCACTTATAAGAACTGATAAGGCATGTAAGAGATGATGCACATTATTTCCATGTTACAAAGATGCAGGTCACATAGCTGAACTTGAAATTCCAAGTCACAACTCTGTGGTCCCTAGGTGTTACATATCTTATGACATAATACTTTTGTTAAGGTTGTGGAGGGGGTATCAAAGTTGTTTTTGGGAGTCTGGGTAGCAGAGACAGAAAACACATAAGGGTCCCAGGTTGACTCAAGGTAGCATTGTAAGAAATGGAGTATTAGTGGAACAAGGAAGCAAAAATAATAGCCCAAGGCAACGAAGTGTGTACACTTCAGCAGGCTGAAGACAGAGCCAGGTTTTACAAGTCTTACTGTGAAGGATAAAGCCAGAAGTAATTAGGTAGCATCAAGGTGCCTCAGGCGATATGGGACACTAGAAGGCTGAAAACAATGCCAAGATATTAGCCACTGACTTTGCTGTGCTCATTTGTGTCTTATGGGTAAAGCTGAAGCTTTATGAGTATTACAAGTCAGACAAGCAGTTATGAAGATATATCTATGGAATAGTGTCTCTACGGATTCTGTGATGGGAAATATCTATTCTTTTGTTTTTTTCATGTTGTTCCCCTGTTGGTGAGGGACCATCCTACCCGTTTCCTAACATGCAGAGTGGTCTGATGTCATCTAGCATCATCGTGTTTTTTCACTGTGGTTATGCCACATATTCAGGCTCTTTTACGGTTATGAATCTTGCTTCCTGGGTCCTTTCCCCACCATCATGCTTTAAATTTATATTTTATGACTTTGTCAGTCTTACAGAAAATGCATTAAAATATGTGTATATATGAAACCATTTTCTTTCTTCCAAAGTTCATCATTTAGTTTTGATCTTTAAAGAAATGAAAATGTTCTCATAGGTGTAAAATACCCTGGAACACAGACGCCACATCTGTTGTGACTAATCTGTGAGCTATCCCTGGCTAGTCAGCTGTCTCAGGCTGTGGGTTGTCCGAGAAAGACTGACACATATGTACGGAGTGTGGGGTGGTCGCTAGCCACAGCCAGCCCTTGACCATAGGGTGTATCTAAAGATCTCTAGAGATAGTTCTGTAGATTTCTTGACAAAAACATCGAATGTCCATACTTAATCCTGAAACTGTTCAGGTTGTGAAACTCTCAGTTCTTATACTTATAGACCTTTTGTGTAGCAGCTTGGTTAATAACTTCTCCCAGGATAAGTAAGAGACAAAAGCTAAGTGAGACTTTCGTTCCTGGAAAATGTGTGAACTAGAAAATTAATTGTTACTGAAGAAAAATGTTCAGTTTCCCAGAATTGCTGAAAAACGTGTAGCTGAGGCTACAACAATGATGATAATTAGTTACCAGCCTCATTCAGCCACCATATACTAAATTCCCACCATGTTTCAACCACTAAGCTGTTCAGCTCAGTCTTTTCACAGATTGATCCTAATAGGTAATTGTTATTGTTGATCACAATTAATGTATGAAGAAATAACAAATTTTAACAGTAAACTTTCCCATAATCATATGACAAGACCAGGATCCTGACGATTTTGTACAATACCATAATATATGTCTTGTAACTTCACTTATTTGTCTTTTATTTTTCTCAGATTTCTTCAGAGCTATGGGAAAACTTCACAGAAATTTGGTAAATTTTGGACACAGCAGTGATGACACAGGGAGAGAAAGCACCATTGAGAAGGCCCATGTGTGGGAGGCTGTGGAGAGTTCTGGAGGGACCTGTCAGAATCTGATGATTTAATTTTCTTTTTCCTGACTAGTTGTAGATCTGCGGAATAAAAGGAGGGAAAAAAATCCCATTTCTTTCATTGCCCACTTCTGCATTGGCTCCAATGTCATCCCCCCACAAATATGAACTTGTTTTAATTTGGGGGGAGGATTGTTAGAAATATTTTCCCTAATATGTGACAGGTTTTAGACAGCATGCATTTAGCAAGAGTCTATGGTGTGTATGACACCCTGCTGAACCCCAGAAGGGACGGCTGGACTGTGCTAATGTCACTGTGCTTTGGAGCTGCGTCTTTCAACAGATACACAATGCGACCTTAATGCAGCTCAACCATTTCACATAAGAAAATGAAAAGAAACAAAAGGCTTAAGTTGATTTATTTATTTACTCACTATTTAATTTGCTTAGTGTGTGTGAAGGCAGACACGCAGTTCCCGTGGTGTAAGTGTACATGCTGCCTCCTTTGCCTCTGCTCTCCTGCACACGTAGATTAGGGATCCTGCACGCGTCTGAGGAACTCTGCTGTCATTGTCTCCTTTCTCACATGGAAGTCCTGGGATTGGAGATGCCCACCGCTATGTCCGGCTTTTTCTTTTTAAAATGGGGATTCTGCAGATCAAGCTCAGGTCATCAAGCTTGGCAGTATTAACCGTGCCATGTCACCTGCTCCTTAAATTTGTTACATTTCAAGTGCTCAGCAGTCCTTTATGGCTAGTGAGTATTTTATTGTACAGCACTCACCTTATAGCTTCTATGTGGTTTATGTCTCTTTAACAAAGCTCAGCCAAGAAGGTATATTCCATGTCATGATTTGCATTTTGCACACGAGGGACATTTTCTGGATTCAGGATGATGATATTCCATCCAATTGTTTTAAGTGAGGTAGATAATTTTTTTCTTTTGTGTGAGTGTTGTGATAGCAAAGGTCACTTCAAAATAAAAATATTTATGCTTTTAAAACATTAAGTGTATTTTTAACATTGTTAAGGTATTCTACATTGTCCTCTTTGATTTGCCCTCATGCTTTCTACTTTCTACATTTAGAAATAAGAAAAAAAACAATTATAAGGGGCTATAAATCAAAATAAATTTAGAATGTTCTCAAAAAGATTGCTCTCAAATCTTTTAAATGCCATTGCTAATCTCAGGCCATTAGTAACATAAATATTATCCATTACTAGAAAATGACAGATGTGAAAAAATATTTTCTTAGCTGTTATTCTTTGGGGTTTTGCCAAATGCTAATTTGGGATTTTGAGGCTGATGTTAGGAATATATCTGCTTTGTGATTCATGCTTTTGGTGATAAATCTCCTTGGATGATCTTTAAGTTGGGAGTCAGGGTTGTAGGTGACTTGACACAGGATGCTATATATGATGTGAAAAGCCAGACATTGGAATGAGAGTAAGTGAATGGTCCATATCAGGGTGTTTCAGGGGCCATTTTATGTTTTATGACTCTGCATGTATACTGAATGACATTTAAGCCTTCTTGCATATATAAAGAGCCTGGAGGAGGGTATGGCGTGATTTTTCCCTACTTTCATTTAATGATTGGATTGACCTTAGTATCTGATCTTAGTTTATTATTTATAGGGAAAATTCATTTTGTATTTGAGCTATCCAGGTAGGATAAAGCACCTTGAACTTATAATTTATTGGGGGACCATCACGGTAACTACAACAGTACTTCTATCTTTTAAAGAATTATTAAGACTGGAGATAAATTAGGTCCTGGTCTGGTGATTTGAATCTCCTTTCTGGTCTGAAACTTTATAAATTGAGATATAAGGTTTTGACAAAAACCTAGGTTCATCTTGCTCTCTTCTATCTCTGTTGTTTTTAAGAATATTAACTTCATCGTCTTGAGTGAGGTACCCCAGAAGCAGAAAGACACACATGGTATATACTCACTCATTAATGGTCATTAGACATGTAATATAGGATAAACATACTAAAATCTATACTCCTAAAGAAGCTAACCAACAAGGAAGACCCTAGGGAAGATGCTCAATCCTCATTCAGAAGAACAAATGCTATATACATTGGAAGCAGGAGAAGACAGGGAACAGGACAGGAGCCTATGTACTTACTGAATGGACTTGGGTTTAAAAAAAGAGTATGTGAGGCTGGGAGAGGAACATGATGTGTGTGTAATGGGAGGAGTGCAAGCATAGGGAACGGGGGATGGGTTTGATCAAAAACATATTATCTTCATGTTTGCAATTACCAAAATTTGAATTTCTTAAAAGGGACAAACTTAAAACAGAATGTTAACTTTCAGACTGTAGTTGGGAGATTTTGTTTTTTCCATTAGGAATTACTGGGTACAGAAGCACTGATTCCATTCCTCATTTTATAGGCGTACTCAAATTTTAGACGTCACTGGGATGCCACTATGAAATGTCTGAAATTCCTTCCTGGAAGCTCTACCTATTTTCGGTGAAACTCTGGCTGGAATTTTCTGGCTTTCTTGGGTGAACATACTTGTTGTCTATGACAAAGCTGCTGTTTTCACCAGCACTTCCTGGATAACTGCCAGTTTCCCTGAGGAACTTTGATGGTTGGACGACTTGGTGCTCTTGCTTATCTTTGAGGATTTTTATCAATTTCAATTGTTTCATACTCTGTGATTTTGATGGCATCTGTGTGCTAACTCATTCCTTATGAAAATAGGTGAAAATACGACGCTGCTTTTTGTTTTAATGGAATGGAGCAAATGAGGCCAGAATGCTTGGTGAGAGAGTTTCACTGGCTTTACAATATCTTATGCCTACCATGTCATGGCAGCTTTATTCATAATAGCCAGAACCTGGAGACAACCCACATGTCCCTCAATGGAGAAATGGATACAGAAATTGTGGTACTTTTACACAGTGGAATACTACTCAGCATTTAAAAACAAGGAAATCATGAAATTTGCAGGCAAATGGTGGGAACTAGAAAAGATCATCCTGAATGAGTTATCCCAGAAGCAGAAAGACACACATGGTATACACTCACTCATAAGTGGATACTAGACCTCTAAGATACGATAAACATACTAAAATATATGCACCTAAAGAAGATAAACAAGAAAGAGGACCAAGGGTAAGATGATCGATCTTCACTTAGAAAGACAAATGGGATGGACATTGGAAGTAGGAGAAAATAAGTAACAGGACAAGAGCCTACCACAGAGGGCCCCTGAAAGACTCTACCTAGCAGTGTATCAAAGCAGATGCAGAGACTCATAACTGAACCTTGGGCAGAGTGCAGGGAATCATATGAAAGAAGGGGGACTTAGTCAGACCTGGAGAGGACAGGAGCTTCACAAGGACCAAATATATCTGGGCCCAGGGATCTTTTCTGAGACTGTTTCTCCAACCAAGGAACATGTATGGATATAACCTAGAACCCCTGCTCGGATGTAGCCCATTGCAGCTTAGCATCCAAGTGGGTTTCCTAGTAAGGGGAATGAGGACTGTCTCTGACATGAACTCAGTGGCTGGCTCTTTGACCCTCCCTCCCTGAGGGAGGAACAGCCTTGCTAGGCCACAGAGGAGGACATTGCAGCCAATCCTAAAGAGAACTGATAAGCTAGGGTCAGATGGAAGGGGAGGAGGACCTCCCCCATCAGTGGACTTAGAGAGGGGCAGAGAAGGGGTGAGTGAGGGAGGGTGGGATTGGGAGGGAATAAGAGAGGGGGCTACAGCTGGGATACAAAGTGAATAAACTGTAACTGATATAAAAAAAGAATATCTTATGCTTCCATATCTAGAAATTCCAACAGTAGTTATCAAGAGTCTCATTTCAATTTCATTTCTTTTTAAGAGGTGTTGTTTCTTAATACCCTCTTATTATCGCATGCCTTAACTTTGTCCCTAAATTTAAGAACATATGCAAGAGTTATAGTCCACAATGCATGAGGTAGGATAATAGGTAATTAATATGCAAATAAGCAACTCCTTGAAAGAGACTGACTTCCAAAGTGATCCTTTGAAACATTTTTCAAAGAAGAGCACAGCCACAAAGACATTCAGATGAACTGTTGATGAGAATGACTGCCTGAGACCTAAATCAATAAGCTCATAGAAAGCACAGAGAACATACACAGAAAGGGTTAAGGCAGTTTTCATAGTTATTAAAAAATTAAGACAAACAATCGAGGAGGAGGATAAAACATAAAACTGAAGGCTTGATAAGAAAAAGTTATATTAGAAGAATGAAGATTCATAAAATTCTGCTTTTTTAAGAGAAAAGCAACATTTCCTAATAAAGTCATCAAGTCAACTTCATTATTAAGGAAGTCTGAAGAACAGCTTTGGATATGTAGAGTTCTAACTGTCAAAATTTTATTTTCTGATTTCTAAAATTATTATAATAAAATATAAGAAATGTAGCTCAACAGTATAGCGCACATTATAGTGCTGGAAATTGTCACGCCGATGTAGTGACTATCTAGATGAGAGTAACTTGTGTGAGTAAAGTTCCGTAGCCAATGGAACAGCAGCTTCCCATGCCTCTCGTCTTCCAGCCCATGGCAGCCGTTATTCTGATTCCAGATCCACTGAGCTTGCCTACTTTGGTATTTGCTAAAAATGAAAGCAGTATTTGTCCCTTAGTACCTGATATATTTCTTTCACAAGGTCATTAAGCCTTAACCTATTGTAGCATGTAAATTTTGTTGACACTATCAATAGTTCTATTGAACCGGAAGCTGAGATTTCTGCTTGGTCATTTTGGATTCTTGAGATCTCTGACCCAACACTGAAACTAGTTACAATGTGGGCTGGAGTGAATACCAACAAGGGAATTGGAGTCTTCCTCTCCAGCAGAAGCAAGAATGGGGATACTTAGATGCAGAAGAACCCCCTCAGGAGGTCTATGGTCAGAGATCTTAGGAGTCCAAAGTGGCTGGACAGAATTCCTATCTTTCTGCTCAACAAAATTATTACTTTTCCTTATTTTTTTTTTCTGGTGGAAACATTTATCTCCGGACACTCAGTCCTCTTGGCTACTACAGCATAAAGGGGTGGCATCAGGAAACAAAATTTTACAAGTAGTTCATGAGTGGGTAAATAAGGACCCACAGAAAATGCTAGTTTATTTCCACATTACAGTCCTGGGCCCTAGAATCTTGCTGTGGGAGGGATATCATTATATACTGGAGACTGATTCAAAACATATAACTATGTGGAGAACCTTTCCTCATCTTGGAGGTGATTCCACCAGTCTATGAACTCTGCTGTGCCTGCTTGGAGAAAACAGAAAAATCAGTGGATTTAATAACCATCAACCCATTGTTGCATTTCTTTCTTTCTTTCTTTCTTTCTTTCTTTCTTTCTTTCTTTCTTTCTTTCTTCCTTCCTTCCTTCCTTCCTTCCTTTCTTCTTTCTTTTTCTCTTTCTCTTCTTCATCTTCAACATCTTCATATCTTTATTTTATGTCTTCTCTTTGTTTATTTCTGAGCCTATTTTTCTCATTATTATTATTATTATTACCACCATTTATTACAATTAATTCAATTTGTATCTGGGCTGTGGCCCCTTCCTCATCTCCTCCCAATCCCACCCTCTCTTCCTCTTCTCTCCCTATGCCCCTCTCCTAATCCATTGATAGAGGAGGTCCTCCTCCCCTTCCATCTGACCCTAGTATATCAGGTCTCATCAGGACTGGCTTACTTTGTCCTCCCTTGCCAGCTTTTCAATTACTTCCCCCTGAAGGAGCTGCCTTGCTAGGTCACAGGGGGAGAGGACAAGCTCAGCCCTGATAAGACTTGATGAGCTGGAGTAGATGGGAAGGAGGGCTCTCCTTTTTTGAGGGATAGGGGAGGGGGATGGGAGAGAGAAAAGGAGGGTGAGACTGGGAGGTGAGGAGGGTGGGGCTATGACCAGGATGTAAAGTGAAGAAAAGAAAAATAATAAAGTGATTTCTTTTCCATAAAGAAGTGACCGGTCAGCAGGCTGTGGACTATTCACTCTGAGAAATGGTTTCATACCAGAGTCTTGTGCTACTTCTGTTGGGTCAGGCTTGGTCAATGGAAGTCCATGTTGCTTTTGATCACTATTGTATGTGTGTGTGTGTTTCTGTGAACCTATTGAACAATTACAACAATGCCTGGAGAATGAGGTTGATTTTCACAAAATAGGACACCAATCTATTTTATTGATATAATTCTCTCCAGCTAAAATGGACCTTTGCATCAAATTTAAATATTCTTATGTTTTTTTTGTTGCTCAGTCAGAGAAGTCTGTCTATAGATATGTCACCCACCTTTCCATTTCAACATTTGTTAAAGATTATTTTTATCCTAATTCCTTTACCCACCAGTAAGAAATTGTCCAGAGCTCTTGAAGTAGTATAAAATAATGTATTTGGCCATTTTACAAATAAAGACAGAGTGGTAGACACTCAGTTCAACCTGAATGATGCTTTCAGCATAAATGGGATATCATAGTATCTTCTGAAAGATAAAGACTGAAATGGTGACACAGGTCTGGGGAAGTGCTGTACACCTGGGGTGGTCCAGAGAAGACATGTGTCCCACCTCGCCAGCCGCAAGCCAGATGTTTTGTGGAGCTTCAGTCACAGGTATTGAGAAAAAAATTATTGCTGGACCAGTAATTGTATGTGAGTATCTGAGGATCTCTGTTCTTGTTTGAGTGATGAGGCCACATCTGGCTCAGCAGCTGCAGCCAGAGGCCTCAATCTGGGTAAGCTTATCAGGCTCTACTGTCGTTTTACAAGATACAGCTGATTTCAGGCTGGCCAAAGAGAATGAGTTGACTAAAGATGCACTGGGGATGATTGCCCTGATTCCTTTGAGTTCTTGGTTGGGGCATTAGTCTCTGCAGTTACTCCAGGAATTGTTCTCCATGTACCGTTTTTAAAGGAAAGGCAGTTCTGCAGTTTTCCTTTTTTCTTTGTAGTAGTCTTTCCACATTAGTGGATGGGTAAAGTGTGTACATTTCAGTTATTCAGTCAGAAAGTTAAGACATGAAAGTAGAATATTTTGAAGAGTTTTTGGACCAACTTTGAGGTGCTACTTAAAATTCTACTGAATTTAATGCTTGCCCTTTAAGCTCCTACTCTGATAGCACTATTTTGAGTCTTCTGGATTTAAAACTCATTTAAAGTCAGTTTCTAGGAGATTCCTAATATTTCTGATTAATTCATTTTTCCCCAGTAAGAGGTAGTAGAGTACCATGGAGAGAGTAGGAAGAAAATTAATAGTATAAATATTCTGTAGGAAACTGGGATGTTTTCCCCTTAAGTGTCACAGTTTCCTCCTCACCTAAGAGAATCTAGCTACATAGAATGGTTCAAGTCTAGAAGTTCATTCAAAGGTCACGGCTCTGTTTTTTGACCCAGGTGTACATTTGTTCCTTTGACTCAGGACACTTTTAGACATCTTAAGTAAGACTTCTACATAGGTCTTCTACATAGATTCCACCCAAGATCTAGGAAGTACATGGTCAAATAGTCAGCACCAAATATTTGCTTGAATCAGATTGTTTTGATTGGTGCTTTGCCTCTGTTGTCCATCACGGTTACCATAACCACTGTGCCTTTTGAGCTCAACTTACTATTTTTCCCACGTAGAAACAAGATGGGTCTTGGGGAAGAACAGTGGGTTATCACAAGTTGAACCAGGTGGTGACTTCAGTTGCAGCCACTGCACCAAATACAGTTTCATTTCTTGTCCTCTTTAATTCCAGCATCCAGTTGTTCTTGTAGTTTTTTTTCCAAGTTCATTGACTATAGTTTATTATTATTATTATTATTTCCAGAGAAGAGTAATCAAAGTGCTCCTTCAGTGTTTCAGGGGTGCTGCCATGAGCTTATTTCTCACATTGAGAGATAGGCCTTCTTGACCAATCTTGAGCGAGAAGATCTGAAATGAAAAGCAGGGCAACATCTCTCTCTGAGCCTTGGTTTTTGCATATGAAACTAACTATGTTTAGTATTTCTAACTCATGGGTGACCTTTATGAGAAAGGTTTATTATCAATTGGTTATGATAAACTGGCTTGCATTATTATGTAGACAGAGGAGGACCATGATCTGCATGCAAGCTTAAGGCTCATGAGAGCTAGTAACATAATTCTACTCTGCATACAAAGGGCATAAAATGAAGCAATTGAACCCTTTTTTCTAAGGGTTGGAAAAAAGTTATGCCCTAGCCCAAGCAGGTAGGAAGTGAATAAGTCCTTCTTTTCCGTTTTTCTTTTGTAAATCTTGTTCCCATCTTCAGTGGATTGGATGGTGCCCGCTCACTGGGGTGGGTTATCTACCGAGTATCTTAATCTTGTAGTTCCCCCAATAGCTAATGTTTCATCTTTATTTGGATGTTAGTCAAACTAACATATGAAGTTAACTACTTAGAATGACATGAAATTTAATTGCTCAGTAAGTAATCTAAATAAGAATATTAATCTCTGGTCTATGTTTGGGAGTCGTGTTTGGTAAGACATGGTCGTAATTTTGGACCACTTGTTATTTAGTCTTATGAATATCATGTGAAATGTTTTTTAAAAACCTTTTAACTGGCAAGGCAAAAAGTCACAAACTTATGTAATTAATTAGCATGTAAATATGTGATGAAATTTAATCATTTTACTTGAGCCTTTTCAGGAAAAGGTTAAAATCACAACTCAAATATAATTGAACTGACAGGATTCTTAAGGCATATGTTATGGGGTCTTCACATTTTTCATTTGTTTTTACCTTTTCCAGATGGTAAGGGTCTAATCTTAGTTATTGGGGGAAAGAAACTTTATGACATTAGTTAAAAGTCGAAGATAACCTAGAACCCCTGCACAGATGTAGTCCATGGCAGTGTAGTGTCCAAGTGGGTTCCATAGTAATTGGAAGAGGGACTGCCTCTGACATGATCTGATTGGCTTATTTTTTGATCACCTCCCCCTGAGGGGAGAGCAGCCTTACCAGGCCATAGAAGATGACAATGCAGCCACTCCTGATGTGATCTGATAGACTAAGATCAGAAGGAAGAAGAGGAGGACCTCCCCTATCAGTGGACTTGGGGAGGGGCATGTGAGAAGAAGGGGGGAGCGGCTTATGGGGGGATACAAAGTGAATAAATTGTAATTAATAAAAAAAAAGAAAAAAAAAGTCACATTTTTGTTTCACATAGTATTGGGTTATTTAATGCTCACAAATCTTCTAAAAACAACAATAAGAAAACATTGTTGACTAGCTAAGTTGACTAATTTTAGGGAAAGTGAAAAGAGATAATAATGTGTTGAACTTGTAACAACCACAACAGCCTACTTCATAAAGACTCCGATAGTGGCTGAAGTTTGCTCACGTATGCCACAAGCGGTTCTTTCAATGGTGTGCCAGGGATCATTAATTTACTGAAGTAACTTAGAGGCTCAAGAGATGCTTAGTAACTATGGTTACTAATGGTCCAGTCTTACATGTTCCCCTGTATTTCTAGAGTTGATTCCCAGAATGCCACAGTGGCTATCCTGGACAAATTTTATAGCAACTATTGGGAATAAACAGTTTCACACTAACTGCAGGCATTGATTGAACGCTTGGTCCTCCCCTCCTTTTCCTCTTTTTTTTTTAATACCTCCTCTTCTTCCTTGTCCTCCTCTTCCTCTATCTTCTTCTCTTCCTCCACTACTTTATTATCATCTTCTTCCTTTTCCTCCCTTCCTTTTATCTTATTCTTTCTTCTTGTTGAAGCCCAGTGTCTTTGGTCAAAAGGGTGAGGGTGTTACTGTGATTGAAAAAATGTTAACTATTAACGTTTGTTTTCACACTGGCAATCTCCATAAAATATGTTGGGTTGATTTTTTCCATTTCAGTTTTCTGCCAGTCACTGATTACGTATATGGATCCTACAATGGTTTCTTTTGACCCTGAAGAACCACTTTCTGGAATATTCTCTATGACAATTTGGGAGTGAGTCCAGACGCCTCAGGTTGCTCTGATTATGTGCCTCAGTGCATTTAAAAATGCCAAAAATTAAAAATTAAAAATTTAGTTGTAATATTTTAAGGTCTTGTAAAAAATCTTAAAGAGAACACTTAAATATCTCATAAAAACCTCAAGGGGTATGAGAAAGTCTAATCAAAACACATAGATAGCATAAAATGTAGAAGATAAAACAAAACATAACATAGTTTTATTTGCATTTACTTTATACCAACAATTCAGTGATCCATTTTTCCTTTTAATATTTATTTGTTTTCTGATTTTTATAATTTAGTTTAAAATTATTTTTTTAAGTTTTATTAATTATACTTTATTCACTTTGTATCCCCCCCTAAAAACTCCTCCCTCCTCCCGTCCTAATCCCACCCTCCCTGCCCAAGTCCACTGATAGGGGAGGTCCCCCTCTCCTTCTTTTGATCCTAGTCTATCAGGTCTCATTAGGAGTGGCTGCATTATCTTCTTCTGTGGTCTGGTAAGGCTGCTCCCCCCTCAGGGGGAGGTGATCAAAGAGCAGGCCAATCAGTTCATGTCAGAGGCAGTCCCTGTTCCCATTGCTATGGAATTATAAACAAAGAAAGACAACAGACCAGAAGCTTCGTGTGGACTGGTAAGAGAACAGAGTAAAAACAACAAAAGACAGAAGAGGAGCAGCTCCAGAAATGTAAGAGACGGTGGTGGGATGAGAAGTGGAGAGGACTGGATGGGTGATAGACAGCTCAGCACAGCTTCCACACGGAGCTTCCAAACAGGAAGTGGGAGAGTGGAAGTCTGAGCTCAGAGGGTACATCATCCCTCTGAACTGGATCCTACTGTTTTATCCGTTCTGTCCCTAGCACAAGCCCATAGCTCCCAGTGATTTCTCCAGTGGGTCTGTCAAAAATGAAAAGGAATCCTGTTTGACTACTCATAGAGCAGTGTCCCGACACCAACTTGAAAACCTGTTGCTTATTACTAAGCTACTCACGAGGCCCTGAGGGAACAAGCCCAAGTGTGGGACCCTGAATTTATCCATAGCTCTAGGGTGTGAAATGATCCTGGGAAGCAGTTGTGCAGACGAGGAGTGTTGGCCATAGTCAACATGAAATGTGCCAGGGTCAAGAGGCTGAGTTCAATACCTGAAATACAGTGACAGATCTCAGGAAAGAATAGCTCTAGAGTTTGACGGCCCTGGCCCAGTGTCCTCTGGTGGAGCACTTACCTATCGTTTTCTTCTGGGGAGCCTAGAAACTCTGAACGTCTACAGCTGTATCCCTCCAGCTTGGTAATTAATGTCAGGAAGAGTTTGAGAGCACAAAGACTGTCCTCTGCCAGGCTAGATCTCGGAGCTAGTTACAGCTCATCCTCCAGCAAATCTGAAAGAGAGCCTCCAACCAGAATACTCAGCCTAGGAGGCATGGTTGGAGGAGTCTTGGGTGAATCATGCAGTTTGCTCAGCTCACAGATTACAATGTAAAGTATGAGACCGTAGGAGCACCTGATACTCAGAGAAGGGAGCACGAGTCGGGTGGACATTAGACACTCGTCCAAAATAGACCCCACTATAGGAAAGTATAAACTGTAGGCTGCAGGAGTCCTCAGTCCAGCCGATACCACCACTCCATACAGGCTGGCACTTCCTAGTTTTTGAGGATGCAGAAAGAAACTTTCAACACTTAATTTTTACGGATTTTTCTTTTGTTCATGTGCCCTCATTGACTCTTATTTTCTTCTTTTCTACACTTTTTAGCAATGCTTTTACTTTATTGTATTGAAAATTTACAATAAAATTTTAATTCACACCTTCCTCTAATTTATTAAGACATTAAAAAAAGTATCTTTTTTTAAAATTCTTTTTGTCCCTGTTTTCCACTGTCTTTTCTTCTTATATACATTTCTGTATATCATAGTTTAATGTGGTTGCTGGTATAGCAGAGGTTTTTCCCTCTGCTGTCTAAGTGGTCCAGTGGATTGAATCTCACTCAGCGAGAAGATGCTCATACAAAACTAGCAGAGATATCAAAAAATAAAGATGTTCAATTTACCAAGCAGAAACACAAGAATTACAAAACAAACAAAGGACTATAACTACTGAATTAGAAGATTCTGAAATTGGTAGCATGTCAGATGAGGATTTTTGAAATCTACTAATGAAATATAATTATCGACCTCAAGGAGGCTAGGAAACTTATGAATTCAGTTGAGAGTCTGGAGAGAAAGATCAGGTGGGAAATTCAGTAAAATGGATAACAATTCTAACCAGCTATGCATCTGGCAGTTTACAGTGACCAGCCTGGTCGTATCTGCCTGATGGTGCACTATCACTATTAGCACTAATGTCCTGGGAGAGACCAACCCCTGTCCGGCTAAACCTAAGCTTTGTTTGGTATGAGAGAGTTGATGCCTGGTACTGCAAATCTAGCCAAGAACTTACGGCTGGAGAGGACATCTACTCTATAGGATAAGAATGAGAATTTATAACCAAAATCCAAAAAGATGAAAACAAAAGTCATTATATATATTAACCTTATTCACTAAAGTAAGTCTTTGTCCTTCAATTTTTAAAACCATTAGAAATTTAGAAATTAGACATTAGGAAATTACTTATGTAGTTTGTATCAAGTTTCTTCTGGTCTGGAGACAGTGTAGGCTTACAATGTATGTTTATTATACATAATACACACATTATACAACAATATATTATGTATAATGAACTTATACATTAGAAAAAACCTGTAATTTCTGTATTAAGTCAGCAGTTCTGACTGCAGCCTAAATACTAATCCTTGTACTTACAGATCAGGGTCTCTTTCACTCTGTAACAAAGAAGCTTCTCTTTCCAGCAAGCAGAGACCGTTACAGAAAATCACAGTTGGTCAAAATGAAGAGAACACTGATCATAGGGTGCCCAACCCCAAGGAATCTGTCAACAGTACATTGCAATTCCTGCACCTAAAGCTCAGGGAATGTAGTGGAATAAAAGGTGAAAGGATAAGACTGGGAGAACCAGAAGGCTAGGCAACCTGATGTGAAATTGTGACTCCTAGAAAAGACAGAGATGTTTCAATCATGAAACTTTACAATATGGCTGCCTAAAAATGACCTGCACAAAGACAACACCAGTAGACACGCTAAAGTTGAAGGGGCAGATCTCACCATTTGGGTGTGGGTTGGGAATGCCCTTAGATAGAGTTACAGCTAACTAAGGAATGCTGTTGAGGACTAGTCTTCCGCAGGGATGAGCAGGGATGAGGGCTGAAATTGGTTATCCAAGAGCAAGTGGTCAGCCCTGAAATTATATATGTACAACTAGCACCAAATAGATTCAGAAGGAGCCTGGGGCAGTGGCACACACCTGTAATCCCAGCACTCAAGGAGGCAGAGGTGGGCTGATCTCTGTGAGTTCGTAGCCAGCCTGGTCTATAAAGTAAGTCCAGGATAGCCAAGGCTGTACAGAGAAACCCTGTCTCAAAAACAAACAAACAAACAAACAAACAAACAAACAAACACACACAACAAAAACAGACTCAGAAGGTTGCATCTATGCACTGATGCACGTGAATACATGTAATGCATATATACATGCATTAAATATGGTATATGATAGCAAAATATATATATATATATATAAATTAATAAACAAGAGGCCATACATTTGAGAAAGCTTGAAGAGAGGGAGATGGGAGGAGTTTGAGGTAGAAAAAGGAAAGGGGGGGATGTAATTATGTTCTAATTGACAAATAATTAAAAACTTAAAAATGTAAGCTGAGAAGATGGCTCGGTGGATACAAGAACTCTCTGCGCAATCATGATGCTTGGGTTTAAATCCCCCCAGAACCTATATAAAAAGCTGACCCTGACAGTGCATGCCTGGAACCTCAACACTGAAGGGAGAAACAGGTGGACACGAAGGGCATGCTGGCCACCCAGCCTGCTCAGAATAGTAGTTTATGCTTAGTTCCTAGTTTGTCTCAAGGCAAAAAGACTGTCAAGGGTAGAGAAAAAGACATCAAGTGATGTCTGATGCTTTGGTCTTCACCTGGATTTACAGCTTACTCACCAACACACTGATGTATATTTACCACACACACATACACATGCACACACACCCAACCCCACACACTCACTTGTGATTAAACTGTGTTTTAATAAACTTTTTTTTTTTTTTAAGCAACAAGATTACTGAGAGCATTTCCTAACGCAGCTAAATGATTTTCTTGGATAGCATTTATTTTAAAATGTTAAATAGCATTCTGTTTCTCCCACTGGACGTAGGAGATTTAGTCAACAGATACCTGATTTAGGACATTAAAGTTGTTCTCATTATTAACTGCATGATGGATATGATTATATGGAACTTTTTCTGCATCAGTTTATTTACTAGAAAAACATTCACAGAAGTGAAGTTACTGTGAATGTTTTGAATAAATTAAAGTCTTATTAATTAGGGTCAAAATTTCCCTAGAAAAGCTATTTCTGTTATGCCCTCAATATGGATAATTAAAGATGCTCTTTCTCTCAATGCCCCCTTTCTATATCTTCTTCAGTTTTTCCAAGAGATTTAAGTTGGTTTTAGGGAAGCAGAATTTCATCTGAAATAATTACTTTTTTATTTTTAAAAAACGAGTATGGTAAGATGATCAATCTTCACCCAGAAAGGCAAACAGGAAAGACATTGGAAGAAAGAGAAAACAGGAAACAGGACAGGAGCCTGCCACAGAGGGTCTCTGAAAGACTCTACCCAGCAGTGTATCAAAGCAGATACTGAGATTCATAAACAAAGTTTGGGCAGAGTGCAGGGAATCTTAGGAAAGAAGCGGGAGATAGTAAGACCTGGACAGGAAAGGAGCTCCATAAGGAGAGCCAGAGAATCAAAATATAGGCACAGGTTTTTTTTTTTTTTTTTTTTTTTTTTTTCTGAGACTGATGCTCCATCCAAGGACCATTCATGGAGATAACCTAGAACCCCTGCACAGATGTAGCCCATGGAAGTTCAGTGTCCAAGTGTGTTTCATTAGTAATGGGAACAGGGACTGTCTCTGACATGAACTGATTGGCCTGCTCTTTGATCACTTCCCCTTCAGGGGCGTGCAACCTTACCAGGCCACATACAATGCAGCCAGTCCTGATGAGATCCGATAGAAAAGGATCAGAAGGAAGGGGAGGAAGACCTCCCCTATCAGCGGACTGGGAGAGGGGCATGGGCGGAGAAGAGGAAGGGAGAATGACCTTGGGAGGAGAGGAGGGAGGGAGGTATAGGTGGGATACAAAGTGAATAAACTATAATTAACAAAAATAAAAAAATAAAAATAATCGCTTTTACAAGTTGTTAGTTTGGATTATTATTATTATCAGTTGTTGTTGTTTTGGGAAAGGGTTTCTCTGTGTGGCCCCAGTTGTTCTGGAACTAGCTCTGTAGACCAGTCAGGCCTAGAGCGCAGGGATCTGCCTTCCTCTGCCTCCAGCGAGCTGGGATGAAGGTGTGCGCCACCACAGCCCAGCAGGTAGTTGGGATTTTAAGCAACTACTCCCTTCACTTTCTCTTTTTCTCTTCTTCTTTTTTTAATTTTTTAATTTATTTATCATTTATTACAGTTTATTCACTTTGTATCCTGGCTGTGGCCTCCTCCCTTGTCTCCTCCCAGTTCCACCCTCCTTTCCTCTTCTTCCCTTATGCCCTTCCCCTAGTCCACTGACAGGTGAGGTCCTTCTCTCCTCCAGTCTGACTCTAGCCTATCAGGTCTCATCAGGACTGGCTTCATCGTCTTCCTCTGTGGCCTGGGAAGGCTGCACCCCCACTGGGAGGTGATCAAAGAGCCAGCCACTGAGTTCATGTCAGAGACAGCCCCTGCCCCCCTTACTAGGGTACCCACTTGGAGACTGAGCTCTCTCTATGTGGTTCTAGGTTTTCTCCATGCATGGTACTTTGTTGGAGTATCAGTCTCTGGAGAAGTTCCCCTCTGGGCCCACATATTTTGGCTCTGTCGGTCTCCTTGTGGAGATCCTGGCCCCTCCAGATCTTTCTATCTCCCCCTTCTTTCATAAGATTCCCTGCACTCTGCCCAAAGTTTGGCTGTGAGTCTCAGCATCTGCTTGGATACCCTGCTGGGTAGAGTCTTTCAGAGGCCCACTTTTTCTGTCCTATTCATTCCATACAGATCCCCCCACGCAGTACTCACAAGCAAAATGTCTTTAAAAGCCTCTTCTTTCTATTATGTGCAAAAATAAACAGCTCTCCAGCGGAGTTCATGGGCTGCTGGAGTGGTATTTACACCAGTGGGTTCACTGAATAGCAGAACATGCTGTTTCTGTCACATCAGATACAGGCCAATCTGATAAACGTACCTAACTGCTCTGCTGTTCCAGTGACTCCACATTATTCTGGTGGACATTTCTCATAGCTGCAAGTGGGAGCAGCGTCACAGTTGGGTTTGGCTGTCCTGGCTCCTTCTCCCTACCGGTTTGCCTAAGGTCAGACTCCTCCTAGAGCATGGAGTGCCAGAGCTGGTGGGTGTTGGCTGAGTTCCAGGCTGAACCGTGTATAGAGCACACAAAATGCAGGTATATATTGTGTATTACCCTCGCTGTCTTTGGTCTCTCTTTGCCTTCATGAATGCTCCTACTTATTTGGACAACTTGAAGTTGAAAAAAATGTCATTTTATAAGGCAAGGATGTGGGAAGAGGAACATGATTCCAGAACAAAAGCAGGACCCAGAGCAATTTCCAATAGTAGCATCATTGCTTGTTTGTTTACATATAATTTAACTGACTTGTAATAAATTCAACTGGCTATGAGGATTCCTAATATTTTTGTTGTAACTACATGAGGTGAACAGGCATCTTAAAATTGCATTTTAGACACAATGAAGTTTGCAATAGTGAATTTTAACAGGGGATCACAAGGTACATGTGAAGGACACTTTTATCTTTTCAAGTGGAAAACTGTCAAAATATCCGGCATGCACACTAACATTGTCACGCCATCTTCTTGTGTTCCTTCTCTGTTTTGTGACACCTTTCTTTGAGGGATTAATTATGTACAGCTAGTTATGACTTTTTCATTATGCATTTCCATCTCCAAAACAAACTGATAACAAAAATTGGAACAAAAAACTATATCTTGTGTTCTCTGATATCAGCCTAGGAGAAAACAGAAAATTGCACTTAATTTGAAATTGGTGTTGTAAAGAGTGTTAAAATCTAATTGTCAAGGAAGGAACCCTCTGCGTCTCAGTAGGAGAGTGCTAGTGCTGCGAGTTGTGTTGCACAACTCCTAAAAGTGCCGGAGTCGCTGATTTTCTCCTTTTGCCCATACTGATTAACTAATTATTTTTTAGTCGGCTAAGCATTATTTTCCTGGAATGATAAACACTGAATATGGCTGGCTACAGGAGCCTGTAATACTAGTTAAAATCAAGAATGGATGAATTCTTATAGTTAATGTCATTAAAGATTTTCTGTAGTACATATCTGATAGGAACTGAGTGAAAATGGTAAAATTTTTATCTATATGAGCGTTTTTGCCTGTACGTCCCAACACCTATCCCAACACACACACACACACACACACACACACACACACACACACACACGCACACACACACACACACGCACACGAGCAGACACACGTCATGGGTATGCCTGAGAGGACAACAGAGTTTGGTTTGTCAAATACCCTAGAACTATGGAATTTTAGATGGCTATAAACCACCATGTGGGCGTTGGGATTAGAACCCAGATCATCTGGAAGAGCAGCCAGTGCTCTTAAGACCTGAGCCATCTCCTCAGTTCAAGTAATAACCAAAAATGTTATGTTAGCTGTGATGAATTTGTAATATGAGCAGAGAAAGCATGATCATCCAGATCCTTCCAAATGATAATACATGTAGTACTTAAACACTTTCGTTAATAAAGATCAAAGAAACACTAGAAATTACACAAAGAGGACTGGAAAGATGAAGATCCTCTTACTGTTGTTATGAAAATAGATAATCTGGCAATGGATAATATTTGTATCCATTTAATTGCTTACTCAGTGATACCTATTGAGAACTTGTTTTGAAGTTCTAGCAGAGGAGGGCAGTTATCTTAAAAACAAACAAACAAACAAAAAAACCAAAACAAAAAACAAAACAAGACCCATTCTCCTCTGTTAGGCATTCTCACAGATGGAATGGGGAAGGAGAAAGGATGTCTTCTAGCCAGCCAGCCAGATCACTGATTCATCCCTGGTAATCAGTGGGGTGGAAGATGCCCCATTGCCTCATATGCTCAACAACAACCCTTTAAAGTTTCCAGATGAGATATATAAGCTTAGTAATGTTGCTTAAGGAAGAATTTTGAACTAGGATGTGCATATTGGTGAGTGTTTGTGAAGAGACACTGTGACCAAGGCAGCTTATACATAGTTTGTTCTCAGCTTCAGAGGGTTCTTGGGAGCATGTTGTCAGGCAGGCCTGGCCCTGGAGCAGTAGCTGAGCAGTAGCTGATAGGTCACATCTGATCCACAAGCACGAGATGGAGAGAGTGAGAGAATGAAAGAGAAGAGAGAGAGTGAGAGAGAGCAAGAGCAAAAGAACATGAGTTGGGCTAGCCATCAAAAGGAAGCTGAGAATGGAAATATGGGATCCCTAAACAGGTTTTAACTTCTTCAATAAAATGTGTCAGAGCTTCAGTTCCAGAGTTTCCCCTGCTCCAACTGCTACATTTTGCCAGTTAGTAAACTTGAAACAAAAGCAGTAAGAAGCTTGGTGAAGTTGCAGTAATGGCTCACATGAGAATTGAACCTAGCTCCACCACTGACTACAGTGCCTTCCACAGAACAGCTTCAGAGATGGGCTGATGGGTCGGGATAGGTTCTTATTGCTGGTCTGTCTTTTGCTGCAAATCTTTCTCTTTGACTCTTGATGCTTTAAATTTATAGTTACTATTTATTGCTCAAATCTACTTTACTGTTATCTGAGAGAAGGCATGAACATTTATGTGGTATTTTTCTCCCTCCAATTCTATCCCCACCTACTCAGCTCTGTTCCGTAGGAGTCCTTTAGTTTTTTTATTTTTTTATTTTTTTATTTTCCTTCTCAGCGGTCTCATACTTGCCTGTGTTTTCCTGACGAAGACTACTAGGAAAGCAGCCTTTGAAAACTTCAGTATGGCCTCCAGTCTGCTGCCTTATCTTTGATACTTTGCACACTGAGTTAAAATATTGCTACATTCGTGGCCTGGGATTGTCCCTGCTAATTCCATATGAAGTCAGATTGCCAAAGAACTCTGCGAACTCCCCTAGCGGATTCGCTTGGTGAGCGGTTCTGGACTTGGCGTTTTAATCTCTCCATCAGGATCAATGTGATCCTGCGTTAAAGCCAAGGTCAAATGGGACAAGCAGTTGAACTTTCTCCCTGGCTTTGCGTGGCTTGTTGAGACATGTAACCTTTCTAGGCTTGATTTCTGCTGTGGAGAGGAATCTGAGGTCCAAGCAGATGTTTCTCTCCTTTTTCTTTTCCTTTCTTTCTTTTTTTTTTCTTTTTTTTGAAAATCTACTTTTCATTTTCACTAGGCAGAGTGTCAAAGAAGCAATTGGGGGGTAGATGAAGCAGGAGGGAGAAGGTCACTGTTTTCTTCACTAACATTGCAAAATGAGAGCTCTTGTGTTTGTTTTATTCTTATTTTCTGCCAATTGGGCCACTGAGAACGAGCTGTTGATTCTAAAGACTTCCTTCATATGTCAGCACTGCCTATAGAATGAAGGCATTTGAGGAAAAGCCAGCACAGCAGCTATCTGATCCTTTTAGATTGGGGAGGAATAAAACCTTGAGCAACCAGCTGCCACGTTTTAGGGCTTTTCTATCTGATGCTGTCAATGTAAATGAGCCCCTTCTTCCAAAGCTACTCAATTTGGTTTTTGTTACTGTAACTTATGAGTAAAACAGTAGCCAAGAAGCTGCTCTTCTAATGCTGTCCTGCATTTTCTGAGGTGAGGGTCATGCTCACATTATCTTCAGCTATGGTGGCATTTATAGAAAACCTCATGTGTTTGTCATCTCACACAGCCCACTAACAAGCCCTTTGTCCTGTAGGAACCTTGTGTGTTTGGCTTTTGCTTCAGAACAGCCTGTGGACAACCTATCAGACTGGCTGTGATGTTTGAAGACAAAATGCTCTGTATTTGTTATATACACCTTTGTCTGTCTGAAGACAATAGCCTTAAAGACCAACTGCTAACTCATGTTTTCTATAAATCTGTGGAAAACGGTAAATTATTCTTTCTTGAATTTTATGGGCATAAGTATGACCATAAAAGCAAAATATCAAGGACACGGTCATACACACTTCATGGTTGGAAGGAGATCATTACTATGAAATTGCCAAGAGTTGTTGGTTATTATGGCTCAAGAATCACAACAAATGTAAGCTTAAATTCCACTAATTACTCTTGTTTTGTCTTTTTTAAGCATCAGTTCTTCATCTTTCAGCCATTTGGTGGGAACAGTCCCGAATTCTTGATTTTTCAGATGCTGTGACAGGTGCTGGATGTAAGAGTCCTTTACCTTTCTTTCCGCTTCAGTATCACACAGCAGGCATTTAAGATGTTCTGTTAGCAAGACTACCACCCCTCAGTCTTCTGATAGAATTGTTCAGAAAGACAAGCTGAAGGAATGACTTAGGGTCCTTTTTAAAAGAGCCCCTGGCGATTTTGAGTGCACAAGAATGAGAACCGTGGCAGCTGGAAACTTTCCAGGCTTTTACGTCCGTTAGACATTTCAATGAGGTTAGAGAGAACCCTCGGTTGCTAGAAGAACAGCAAAACACCCAGTCACCCCCTTTTCACTGTGCTTTACATCATATAGTTCATAAGATGGGGATTATAAATGAAACTAAGATTTAAAAATGTGCTTTTTTATAAATAAAAAACGAACAGATATGGTCTACCATTTTATTAAGTTTGAGTTTTTGGCCAAGATCACAATTTACAATGAATATAAGAAAATTTTTATAAATATGATCTGATAATTTCTTTAATTGAGCTAATTTGAGTTTCTTCTCTCATTTGCACTGACCAGATTTCTGTTTAAATATAAAATAAATAACATGTCTTTTAGAGGTAAGGAATTGAGGTTAGTGATAAAAAAAACACCTAAGGATTGCATCCAGAGGCTGGCCTGAGTAGAATCATTTATATTGGAGAGAAATAGAAGAGAATTTTGGTACTGAGGGTAATTCACTGATTTATCTAGATATTTTCATAGATAGTGAAACAATTTTTTTTAATTGTGAAGAATATACAGATTCCTTATTTAAGCACTGTGGTAGATAAAAATATAGTAGCTAGCAACTATCCAAATATCATTGTTCCTTAACGAGAATCTTAGAGATTCTTGACATGGAGTCTGCCCCTGTTTTGATTATTTTCATACTTTTGAAGTATTTATTTTTACTTTGACCATATTCGTATTTTTTCTTTCTTTCTTTCTTTCTTTCTTTCTTTCTTTCTTTTTTTTTTTTTGGTGTTGGTTTGAAATTCTGTATTACCGAGTTAAGTTGTGAGCTCCTTGGTGGTGGTTTCATGTCCTGAGTTTATTCTTACTTTGCAATGCCCTGGGACCACAGTTATATTATTAGTAAAATCTTCTCAAGTGACTTTCCGTGGGAGAAGAGACTAAAACAGCAGCTGGAAAACCAGCTCAGTAGATAGAGTTGAGCACAATCTTCCCAAGGCTGAAGGTGAATACGCTGCCTTGATGCTGTCTCACCCCACGTTCCAAAAGTTAAGATCTAGAATGAGACCATGAACAGACAACTAAGATGTTCTGATAGTCGCTGTAAGTTCAGACTTCATACTCTTTGCCTTAATGTGCATTAAAGTGTGTAATCTTAGTTTAAATCCTATCTCAGACAATTGGGAATAGTGCTTCCTCAAGACCCAGCTATACCACTGCTAGGTATATATCCAAACTTTGCTCAAGTACACAAAAGGGATACTTGCTCAACCATGTTTATAGCAACTTTATTTGTAATAGCCAGAACCTGGAAACAACCCCGATGTCCATCAACGGAGGGATGGGTACAGAAATTGTGGTAGTTTTACACAATGGAATACTACTCAGCAATCAAAAAGGAGGAAATCACGAAATTTGCAGGCAAATGGTGGGATCTAGAAAAGATCATTCTGAGTGAAATATCCCAGAAGGAGAAAGATAAACATGGTATATACTCGCTTATATAGACCTATAAGATATGATAAACATAATGTAATCTATACACCTAAAAAAAGATAATAAAGAGAGCGGACATGGGGTAAGATGATCAATCCTCATTTAGAAAGACAGAGGGGATGTACATTGAACGTATGACAGGAGTCTATTGAAGGCATCTGAAAGACTCTAACTAGCAGTGTTTTCAAAGCAGATACAAAGACCCATAACCAAACCTTCAGCAGACTACAGGGAATCATATGAAAGAAGGGGAGTTAGTATGATGGAAAAAGGATAGGAGCTCCACAAGGACCAAATATGTCTGGGCACAGGGTCTTTTCTGAGACTGACATTCAACCAAGGACCATGTATGGATATAACCTAGAACCTCTGCTCGGATGTAGCCCGTGGTACTCCCACCCCCAAAAGGAGGAGCAGTCCTGTTAGGCCACAGAGGAGGACTTTGCAGCCAGTCCTGAAGATACCTGATAAAACAAGATCAGATGAATGGGGAGGAGGTCCCCCCCTATCAGTGGACTTGGAAAGGGGCACGGTGGAGATGAGGGAGGGAGGGTGGGATTGGGAGGGAATGAGGGAGTGGGATACAGCTGGGACACAGAGTTAATAAAATGTAACTGATAAGAAAAAAATAAAATTAAAAAAAAATCCTATCTCAGCCACTCACTGGTAAGATGACCTTAAATATGTTAGTTTTCTTCCAGAATTCATTTACATATAAATGTAAATTTACATATAAATATGTAAATGAGGAATTGCATCAAACTGACCTAGATCTATGAAGAGGTTCTGAGGAGATACTGCACAGCACATATATTGGAAAACGAATGTTTTTACATAGATTCCTGAAAAAGGACAACACAATTTTCTGTATAGTATTTAACTGAGCAGCCCTTTCCTCATCTCGTAGGTACACTCAGTCTGTTTCTCCTTGGTCTAAAATAAGTTATTAGAAGACTAAGACAAGATGCAAAGTAGGGAGCATTTAAGGCTTCTTGCTTCTGTGAGAGAGAACACGGTACGGTGGAGTGAGTGAGGGCTTAGAATCCCATGTTGGAGGTTTAAATTCCAGCCCAGACGCCTATGGTCCCCGTTTTCTTATCTGCCCAATGTGGGTCCTAATTCTCCATTGGGTGACCTTTCCCAACCTTGCTGAAAAGCAACAGCGAGAAAAGCAATTTCTAAATTGTACAAGGCTGTCACATGTAATGATGATAGATAGAGATAGAGATAGAGAGAGACTAACAGAGAGAGGCAGAGATAGAGATAGATACAGATAAAGAGAATTGTTTTATTCATCTGGTAAAAAATTTGGAATTAGAGTTGCAAGGGCCTAATTGGATCCAAGCCCCGAGCGGTGAGTGTACCAGCGATACTGTGACAAAAAGAATACCTTTCAATTTGCTGCATCTTTTTTAAGGCTGTAGAAATAAACAGTCATTCTAGAGGAAAACATGAAGTTCAAGAACCTTTTTGGATGCACAAAACAAAGAAGCCTAAGAAGAACAACATAAATTTATAAACGGCATCAGAATTCCCACTTGGGAATAAGGAATCGAGCGAATTGCTGTTTTATTTAAAGGCGATTGCCTACCTCAGGACTGGTGTGTTTATAAACGACCCCCAGAGCATTTCGTTTCTGTTTGCTTTTGTTTAGGTTTGTTTTTTCCGTTGTCTCGCCCTGGGTCTAAAGAGAGTCTGCACATAATAGGAATGGCATGGAGCAATTAAAAAAAAATGTGACCAGAGGAGGAGCTAGTGTTGAAGAGCAGTCAGCGCGGGGATAACCAGTATGGTTTAGTAACTGGGAGCGCAGGAAGCTTCCCACCCAGCACGGGCAGGGAACCGCTGCCCCCTGGTCACCCCCTGACTTTATCCGCCCATCAGTGCCAGGCGCGGTCGCTTTTCTTAGCGTGCAGGTTTGGATTTACTTTCTTTCTGGAAACATATCAAAGTCAGTCTTCCAGCCTGTGGTCTAAAGTCTAAAGTGCAGGAGGGTTTAGTCATAGCTTGATCCAACTTCTGAACAACGGTATTAAGCTTATGATTTTTGAAATGTTTACGTTAGCTCTGACCATGTTTACTGTGATTGTTGACACTAACACTGCTCCATCCAGATGAGAGAATACGATCAGCAACCGAGATTGTTTTGTGTTGTAAACCTCCTTGCAGATGTCCGTAAGCTAATGAAGGCCAGTGTATTTTTCTCTCTAATCACGTGATCAGGGAGCCAAGGTTGTTAGGGCTTGCAGCAAAGCTTCATTTCCCAAGGTTAACAAGTTATGCGGAGAAAATAATGCAAGGCATCCTTAGACATTCATCGTCTTAGCGGGTTAAGCGGCAGCTCGCTCTTTGAGCCTGCTCCTGAGCGGCTCCTCAAAGGCTTGTCTGTAGAAACACACTGCGTTTTTAGCAGTGTCTGCCTTGGTCTTCCTTTTTAAACTCCAAGGATAAGAATTGATTCTGGTATGTGAATCAATCACTGAATTCAAGGAGTTTTCAATCAGAGGGGGTAGAAAAGCTGCTTTATTTTCATGCTTTTGGCTCTGGTAGACATGGTTTGGGGCATACACTGCTGGTCTTAGAAACATGCATAGAAAAGAACCTTGCTTCATTTCCTCTTTTGGCTTTCATTTGTTTAGTATTATACTAATGGACAAGTTGGGCCAACTAAAGAGAGAAAAAGAGGCAAGTTAAGGCAAGAGTGATTTTAATTAACTTTTTTTAAAGCTGCCGAAATCGGCCCTTTGCATTGGCCACACTTTACCATTAGAACCAGACAGAGCCTCAAAAATTATGAACTTTCTTTTTACTCAAGAATTTCTGAAAGCGAGTTTTTAAAAGAAGAAATGATGTGTTTACAAGGCTATTTTTGCTGCCCTCGAGAGATAGGTAAAGTGTTTCATCTTCACTTGAAACAGTGTGCAAAGGTATGGAGGACTGCGTGGGCCTTATTTCACAAGGACGGACAACCTTGCAACGGGATCTTGCTGCTTCATACCACAACGTTAAGTCCCACCGTAATGGGACTTGAAGCACACTGAGAGCGTTTGCTTTAACCTTAGCTTGAGTCACATAATATTTTGTGTGTAACACACAACTGTTTAATTCTTCTGTGCTAATTATTAGAAACCAATACATAAGACGTCATTTATCTAGAACCTGCTTAATATACATAGTCAGGTATTTTTTCCTCTAAAACCTTTGCTCTAATTATTAACATGTGTGATTTTCCCTCTGTCATATATTATTCTAAAGGCTTGGAAAATTGTATTTACTTGTTTTGTCAGTGAGTTCAGTGTTCTCCATTTTGTCTACATTAGTGAGAATCTTTTTAGGTGCGGCTTATTACATGTGTGTTACGTGACACTAAGAGTGTGAGGCATTTTCACATCTGTATTTTAATCCCATCCTATTTCTTGCTCTCTCTAGCAGTCCAACAAGTAAGTTACCTTTCATTTTTTCTTTCTTTCTTTCTTTCTCTCTCTCTCTCTCTCTCTCTCTCTCTCCCCCTCATAAGCACTAGAAATTAAATCTAGGGGTTTCATGCATGTTAGGAAGGTGTTCTACCACGGAGCTATATCTCCAATCTTTCTTTGTGGTAGTAATATTGTACTATGTCTATAGACACAGAAATTGGCTAATAGGTTTGTGTTTTGTTTTTGTTTTTTTTCATGTAAAGTGGAACTTAATTGCTAAATAACAGAGCTGGGTCTTAATCCAAGTTCTATTTATGGATGCTTTTTTCCCTTGTTCTAATTATAAAGTAGAGATAAGACAGTTCTCATGTAAGCTCCAAATGTTGTAGTTTGAACTGTGCAGATCGACTTTTTTTTGGATTAAAAAAGTGTTTCCATTTTAGACCCTCTGTAAATTCCCATATTTGCAAACTTTTGCTTTCAATTTGATGTTTCCAGTCAGCAAAAATTACTTATGTAGATAATTTGGAAACATTTTCAAAGAGAAATGAGATGCAAGTCATAACCTCAAATGTTTTATATACATATATACATGTGGTTGATGAAATTTATCATCTGATATGAATATTTGATATGAATATATGATAGATATAAGCGTTCACAATAAATATTATAATATATACTGTTTTTAGCTTTAATTATTTAAAACTCATTAGTAGTGACCACTTCTGTTACTGCTTAATATTTTATTTAAGTTATTTTCCTGACACATTTTATGGTTTTAATCATGAGAAATCTTCACAGTCATTTTTGAATCTGATGAGCTCTGTATTTTTAGATCCCTGTGTCTCATTGTCATTCAAGGCTGCGGCTTTTTGCATCTATCAAGGAATAGCACTGTAACTGCATCATGCTGTTTGCATCATTGAATGAGGTTTGAACTGTTGCCATAATATATGCACAATCAAGTTAATAGGCACAGTAAATGCATCACAGGACAATATGGTTTTAAATGTTGAGTCTTTGCACCCTTTTATTCTCTCACTAAAAAAAAAAAAAAAAAAAAAAAAAAATCAGAATTACTACCTGAACTCTTGGAAGCTAAGCAAGCACATGCTCAAAGATAAAACAAAACAAAACAAAACCAAAAACTTACTGGTAATTGGAGAAACCTGAACATTAGTTAGATTAAAAAATAACAATAACATTCTCAACATCCAAAACAAGTAGCAAAAGTGCAGTAAGAATCAAAGATGCCCCAACTCTGTGTAACAAAATGCTTCAGATTCCAGAGGAAATCCACTTTGGTTATTGTATTATAAAATCACATGTTTATCCACAGTTAATAACCAAGTCTAACATTCCATGCAGAGGACCAAAGCCCTTCATTTTCTTGTTGAAATGTTGGAATGATTTTTTTTTTTGGTACTAAAAATGAAAACAAAAAGCAGAATGTTGTGCCCTGTTCACTACCTGTAGGCTCCCTGTAAATTTTCAGCATTACCTGTTATTCTTGACCTCACCATTCTGGGAAGAGAGTCTAGCTTATTGGCCAAACTTCCTAGAGGAACACTAGGTCCTACTCTTGGCAAATAGAGCTCCATTTACTTCTGGCAGCACAAAGTTTTCTGGTTCAAAGAGAAGCCTCTTGTAAGGCTTCTTGGACACCAAGTAACTCTTACAAAACAACATTTTGATGAATTAAGTGTAAATGAATCAGAAACATATGGATTAAATTTCCTTTGAAATATGCATGCCTTTTCTGAATTAGGGGTAAAATGTTTGGCAAAATGTATTTTGCTAAACCCAAAATACTATAAGAATGCTCAATATTTTCAAGAGACCCCAAATTATACTAGAGCCTATTTTCTTTAACCATTAACTTGTGTTTAGGCTTAATACCATTAAAAAAATAAAAGAAAATAAGTTCAGTCTGATCTCTAGTTACTTCTCTGGATATGTGCTTTCTTAAGTAATTGATAAAACCCCTCTGAAGTATGTGCTCAACTTTCTATTCACATTTTCTTTCCATAAAAGAAATGCATTCTATGTCTCTGTCACTAATTGTGCAATCTTAATTTCACATCTTATTCAAACTTAAAAGTACTATGTAAACTGTCTAGAAATTTCCCCCATGCTGTGGTCATTTGGACAAGCATAGATGAGAAAGACTTCTGAAAGCATGCAAGAGGGAGACATGAGGCCCCAGCTTTGTAGAGCTGACTTAGTGAAGCCAGTGAGCTGTGTAGCTCTACACCCATTCTGGTTCAGTCAAGATGCCACTCCTGTCTGTGCCCCTCACCATCACACAACAGAAGAGGAAGTTAGCAAGCTGACTCTACTAAGTTTCAGGTTCCTCTTTCCACCTTTGTTTGACTTAATCTGTCTTTTTTGGGGAGGGTGAGGTGAAGAGTTTCTGCCAGGACAGGGGGAGAGAAACATAGGGAGTTATTGCATTAGCTGTACTGTGTTCATTATCAGGTTTAGTCTTAGATTTAAACTACACAGTTCTAGGTTAGGGGCACAAGACTCTAAGGGTTTTGTTTTTGTTTTTAAGATATGCTTTGACCTTTCTTCTCTCAGCCACAAGCAAGTCTTCATTTTCTCCCCTGATCCAACCCTCCCTCTCCAGGGCCTCTGGACAGACTGTTCTTTTAGCTTGGAGCATTTGGTGCCTGCCACCTCCCAGCCATCCCTGGCTGATCAGACTTCGCTTGCATGTCCCAGTGCAAATGTTACCACGCTGGAGAGATCTTTCTTAAGCAGATGTCCCTCTCTCTTTAATGGTTGTTCATGTGGGTGTTTAACATGTTACACAGAAGGCATTGAGCAAATATTGAATCACTGAGTAAAATTTAGGCATTAGGTGGTCTTTTCCTCCTTTAGTGGTGTAGTAGAAGTAAATTAAAGTAAAAAAATGGAAGAAATATACAATATTTAGCTCCTTTGTTTTTGAAAATTTTGATTTGTTTTTAAAATATTGTTGTATTTTAGTATTTTTCCTTCAAATATTTAAAGATGCAATAAATTGGAACTTATTTATTTATATATGTTTCTAATCCAGTTTGGTAAGATGTTTTTATTTTATAGATTTGAATTTGCAAGTCTGGGGCCATATCATCCTGAATGCACGTGATCTCACCTGAGCAGGAAAATCAAACCTGCTGAATGGGAGATTGAATTTTTATGACAAACGTTTGAAGGTTGTTTATTTTCGTGAATGAATATACTTAAAGTTGGTTGTGTTTTCCAAGATATGCTCTATATAGGAACTTACTCCTGTGGGATGCTCTGGGGGTTAGGAGTGCAAGAGATTCTCAAAGTGTTTTAGAAAGCTCTGGGATAACCAATGATGAACAGACACTTTTTCCTCCACCAAAATTCTGAGCAGATAATTGCATATTAATTTCCAGTGCAATTTTAAAAATAGCATGGGAGATGCAGTTTCTAGCATTTAGAAAATATAGGTGTGCGCGTCCCTGTTTATCTGTGTGTGCCATTGTGCACACCTATTCAAGTGCGCATGAATATATGTGGTCTAAACGTGTGTGTGTGTGTGCCTGCATGTGGAAGCCAGAGGTTGTCTTTCTCAAACTCCCCACACTGTATTTTTCAGAACAAGACCTTTCACAAAACCTAAAGCTCACAGACTCAGGCTGAGTGGCCAGCAAGAGCAAAGGATCCTTGTACTTCTGCTTTCCTGGTGCTGGGATTACAGGTTCAGGTAGCCCTATCTGGATTTTGTGCTGGTGATCTTTATTCAGAGCCTCCTGCTTGTACACTAAACACTTTACTGATAGGGTTATACCTTCAGGCCCTTAGGAGTTTATTTTAATAGATCAAAATATAGAACATCGAGTTGGAGTCAGTGACTTCGAAGACTAATTAGGCAATAGCACCTAAAAAAGAAATAGAGAAGAAACAAATGGTCACTGAAAACTTTCAGAATGTGAAATCTATCTAACGGAATCTCTGCCATACCCAATGTGAAGTCTGGGCCAAGGCTTGCCTATCAGAAGTGTCTTCAGTTAGGCTGAGGTTCTGAGTCTTTGTGACCAATTACCAATTATCTCCAGGAGACTGTAACTTCAATTCAAAAGCTGAGGTAGATCTAAAGGCATTAACAGGTAGCACTTTCTGGCTGGCCACATCCACAAGCCAACATACACAGCATTTCTTGCACTGGAGTCTGAGTGTCCACTTCTTACCCATTTTGGCAACAGCTAATATAAACTGGCAGTTGACCTCTCAGTGATAAGCTTGGAAGAGGAGGCATAGAAAGATAAACTGATGTTACCATTGTTCTTGGAGCTGTTTACTGTTTTCTTCTTCTTCTTCTACCTCTTTCTCTACAGCTGTCTATTCTATATTTTCTTTGCCTGCAGACGTCACCCCTGGCAATGCAGCTTTGTTGATGGATATCTAATCTCTTTCCATCAAGGATTGTTACAGTTGTCCTCAAAAGGCCATGACTGAACAAGGAATACCAATAAGTACTCAACTAGGTCACCTAAATTCCACAGACATTCTTCTCTGCATCTATTATGTAAGAGCAATTTCCTTCCCTTGTCTATCAAAATTGATAAACTTGGTTATTCTTGCATTAGATCTGTGGACAAAGTTGTAGCTTTTACTCCTCTGGCATCCTTAGTTGTGATTTTTTATTGGAAAACTCTCTTTGAGGACCAATAATTCTAAGCTGCAGAATCTTAGAGGTATAGGGAACACAAGATGCCCCATTAATAGTTTGAATGATGGTAAAGAGCTGTTCTGTTTTCATCCCATGGTATCCATACTCATGAATTCTTTCTAATGGGACACAGTAGCTGTGATTTGTCACATTTTTCCTTGGTGAGTGGTATCACATTCTTACAGAGGATGTTCAGTTAGGGTTTTTAGCAGATCTCTATATTGTTCTGTGAGGTGTGCAGCCAAGGATAGCTTGGGATTTAAACAGATTTCATCAATTTGGAATGGTCCAATTTCTGAAACTTTTTCATTGTGAGGTAGATTTTCTGACCAAGTGTCATGCTTTGCACTTTTTGTACATCTGTGAAACAAATGCTCTCCAAAACCCCAGAAAGTAGTATTGGCTGAAGATATGTGGGAAGGAAAGGCTAGTAACTGAGATATTCCCCAAGCTCAAAAGGTTTAGCCCTGGGTGGCCTCAGACTGTAGTCTCCTCCTGACTTATTCTCTTTAGCATTTGCCTTCTGGCAGTAAGAGCCTCACCATCCTCAAACTTCTTCAGTGCATTCTATCACAAAGAATAATAGAGTTGATAAAGTTCTTGGACAAAATCAAGAATGTACATTCTTATTTATTACACATGCATACAGTTTGTTTTCATATTCTTTCTTGATTGGTTTACAAAAGGGTGATTTTTACAAAATCAATAGATACATAAAATAAATCTGGGGTTGTGCTTTACTGATATCACACATAAAACATAGCTTTTTGTACTCTATTCTGTTTCCAGGGGCTAACAAGTTTCTGCAGGAACCAGAATAGGAGTAAAACACAAAAATGCTATGAACTTCTAATCTTTCTTTTTGGCATTTATCTCCTTTCCATTTCCAGGATATCTTTTTTTTTTTTCTCAAAAAAATTTGGACAAGTAGAATTTTTGCTTGGCTTTCTCAATGAAGACAGATTTTACCTAACGTGCCAAAATCCTGTGTGAGGATTATTTCAACTAGTAAATAAGTGACTTTCAATAGTTTCTTCAGGAGCCAGGGACATGTCCAGCAATTGTTTCCACTCAATAAAGGACTCAGAGTTGGGTTCATTGTTAGGTCTCTGCTTGTTATTAGGCTTCAGTAAGTCCCATACTCTTACAATGGACCAGCAAAGATGCTTTTGGTCTTAGGGATACACTGTTAACCCAGATCTTTTATTTAAGGTTCAGTGCTCAGGTATTATATCTGGCCATGCTGTACAGTCATGTTAGGCTGTACACATCTTTGGAAATGGACTGGGACAATCACAGCAGTGCATACTTTCTGTGGCAGTACTTTGCATTTTCTTGAAGAGACCCAACCACATATTAAACCAGCAACTTGTATTTGTGGAAACCAACTCAGGTTTGGGAACTGATCAAGGGATCATGACATTTGAGTGGGGCACCGATCCTCAGCTTTATACTTGTTTACCCTTACAAACTTCCTTTTAACAAGAGTTTTACTTTTAGGCAAAATTTACCTGAACTGTAATCCTATTTTAAACCCGAAATTGAATATATTTTGACAGTATCAACACCAAAATTGTAAGGAACATTAGCATTCCCATTTTTTGATGCCTCTTCAAAGTAATTTTTCACTTCATCTTCAACATTTGGCAATCATCACTTTGTTTTCTGTTAGGAGAGTTTTCCTTTTAAACAATTGTATAAATGGAATTATACAGTATATAATCTATTGGAATCTGCTCACCTTACTTAGCACAGTGCCCTCTATACTTATATATGCTGTGGTGTTCTTCCTATGTTGTACTTAGCACAGTGCCCTCTATACTTATATATGCTGTGGTATTCTTCCTATGTTGTGCTTAGCACAATACCCTCTATACTTATATATGCTGTGGTGTTCTTCCTGTGTTGTACTTAGCGCAGTGCCCTCTATACTTATATATGCTGTGGTATTCTTCCTATGTTGTGCTTAGCACAATACCCTCTATACTTATATATGCTGTGGTATTCTTCCTATGTTGTGCTTAGCACAGTGCCCTCTATACTTATGTATGCTGTGGTGTTCTTCCTGTGTTGTGCTTAGCGCAGTACCCTCTATACTTATGTATGCTGTGGTGTTCTTCCTGTGTTGTGCTTAGCGCAGTGCTTTGGGCGTTTACATATGTAGATTCCATATATGTTCTATTTAGTATATCGATTGTGCTCAGTACTTTCATGCTTCTCAATGCTGTAGTATTCTTTCCATATCCACATGTATGTATGTATATATTATACTTAGCACAGTACCTTCTATACTTACACCTGCTATAGTATACTTACATATGCTGTAGTAATTGGTAATTTCTTCATTTCTTTTGTACCGTAGTCTTCCATTGAGTATTTAATATTGGATAAAAATGCTATGGATTTTTTCAGTAAATCCTTTGTGTGAAGAACACTTCTCATCTCTCCTAAATAAATACTTCAAGATATAATTTCTGTGTTGTATAGCAAGTTTACACAACTAATTTTACACAAAATTCTCAAATTTGTTTTTCTCCCCTTCAGCAATAAATGACGATTGTAATTGTGCCACATCTGTTCTAACACTTAGTGGTGTTATGATTCTTCATTCTACTTTTCTGGTAGATATGAAGTGGTATTTCATGGTGGGTTTTTTTCTTTATTTTTAAAATTAATTAATTTTTTTATGAATTACAATTTATTCATTTTGTATCCCAGCTATAGCTCCCTCCCTCATCCAACTCCACCCTCCCTCCCTCATCTCCTCCCATGCCCTTACTAGTGAACCCCTTGGAGACTGAGCTGCCATGGGCTATATCTGTGCAGTGGTTCTAGGTTATCTCCATGCATGGTCCTTGGTTGGAGTATCAGTCTCAGCAAAGACCCCTGTGCCCAGATTTTAATCTTGAAGTTGTTGCTCTCCTTGTGGAGCTCCTGTCCCATCCAAGTCTTTCTACCTCCCCCTTCTTTCATAAGATTCCCTGCACTCTGCCCAAAGTTTGGCTGTGAGTCTCAGCATCTGCTTGGATACCCTGCTGGGTAGAGTCTTTCAGAGGCCCTCTATGGTATGCTCCTGGCCCGTTCCCTGTTTTCTCCTTCTTCCGATGTCCATCCTGTTTGCCTTTCGGAGTAAGGATTGATCATATTACCCAAGGTCCTCCTTCTTGCTTAGCTTCTTTAGGTGTACAGATTTTAGTATGTTTATCCTATATTGTATGTCTAATATCCACTTATAAGTGAGTATATACCATGTGTGTCTTTCTGCTTCTGGGATACCTCACTCAGGATGATCTTTTCTCTTATTTTGTTGGTTGTGAGCCTAGCCTTTAACGGCTGAGTCATCTCTCCAACCCAGGAAGATCTTTTCTAGTTCCCACCGTTTGCCTATAAATTTCATGGTTTCCTTGTTTTTAATTGCTGAGTAGTATTCCATTGTGTAAATATACTACAATTTCTGTATCTATTCCTCCATTGAGGGACATGTGGGTTGTTTCCAGATTCTGATTATTATGAATACAGCTGCTACAAACATGGTTGAACAAATGTCTCCTTGTTGTGTACTTGAGCATATTTTAGATATATGCATAGGAATGGTGTAGCTGGATTTTGAGGTAGCACTATTCCTAATTTTCTGAAAAAGTGCCAGATTGATTTCCAAAGGGGTTGTACAAGGTTACATTCCCACCAGCAATGGAGGAGGGTTCCCCTTTCTCCACATCCTCTCCAGCATGTGTTGGCACTTGAGGTTTTTTTTTTTTTTTGTAAATAATTTTTATTTTTTTATATCAATCCCAGGTTATTTACTTTGTATCCCAGCTGTAGCTCCCTCCTTCATTCTCTTCCAATCCCACCCTCTCTCCCTCATCTCCTCTCTGCCCCTTTCCAAGTCCACTGATAGGGGAGGACCTCCTCCCCTTCCATCTGACCCTAGCTTACCAGGTATCTTCAGGACTGGCTGCAATGTCCTCCTCTGTGACCTAGCAAGGCTGCTTCTCCCTCAGGGGTGAGGGGGAGGTCAAAGAGCCAGCCATTGAATTCATTTCAGAGACAGTCCCTGTTCCCCTTACTAGGGTGGATACTGAGCTACCATGGTCTACATCTGAGCAGGGGTTCTAGGTTATATCCGTATATAGTCCCTGGTTGGAGAAACAGTCTCATAAAAGACCCCTGTGCCCTGATATATTTGGTCCTTGTAGAGCTCCTGTCCTCTCCAGGTTATACTAACTCCCCTTCTTTCATATGATTCCCTGCACTCTGCCAAAGGTTTGGTTATGAGTCTCCGCATCTGCTTTGATACACTGCTAGGTATTGTCTTTCAGAGGCCCTCTGTGGTAGGCTCTTGTCCTGTTACTTGTTTTCTCCTACTTCCAATGTCAACCACGCTTGTAGCAGCTTTATTCGTAATAGCCAGAACCTGGGAACAACCCAGATGTTCCGCAATGGAGGAATAAATAAAAAAATTGTGGTACTTTCACACAATGGAATACTACTCAGCTATTAAAAACAAGGAAATCATGACATTTGCAGGTAAATGGTGGGATATAGAAAAGATCATCCTGAGTAAGGTATCCCAGGAGCAGAAAGACACACATGGCATATACTCGCTTATAAGTAGATATTAGATATATAATATAGGATAAACATACTAAAATCTGTACACCTAAAGAAGATAAACAAGAAAAAGTACCTGGGGTGAGATGATCAATCCTCACTTAGAAAGACAAATGGGATGGACATTGGAAGTTACTTGAGTTTTTGATCTTAGACATTCTGATAGAAGTAAGGTGAAATCTCGAGGTCATTTTGATTTGCATTTCCCTGATGACTAAGGATTTTGAGCATTTCTTTAAGTGTTTCTCTGTCATTTGATATTCCTCTATTGAGAATTCTGTTTAGCTCTGTACCCCATTTTTTAATTGGATCACTTGATTTGTTGCTTTTTAAATTCTTGAGTTCTTTACATATTCTGGATATTTGCACTCTGTCAGATATAGGGTTGGTGAAGATCTTTTTCCAGTTTGTAGGCTGTCATTTTGTTCAGACGACAGCGTCCTTTGCTTTACAGAAGCTTTTCAACTTCATGAGGTTCCATTTATTGATTGTTGTCTTAGAGCTTGTGCTGTTGGTGTTCTGTTCAGGAATTTGTGTCCTGTGCCAATGAGTTCCAGGCTCTTCTCCACCTTTTCTTCTAACAGGTTTAGTTTGTCTGGTTTTATGTTGAGGTCTTACTTGGATCACCGCCCGGCTAGCTCAGTTGGTAGAGCATGAGACTCTAAATTTTTATTTTTCAAAGGACTAATGAAGGTGAGGATTTTGCTCATGGGCTTCTAAGCCATTTGTGTACCTTCTTTTCCCATATTTGAATAAACAATTTTCTATTATTATTATGGAATTGTAATATTTATGTATTTTGAAACATGACACTTAAAAATCATGCATTTTTTGAAATATCTTGCTTTTAGTTTCTTAGTTATAGGCCTATTTTCTGGCTGATTATAGGGGTTTATCAAGTTGACAATGGAATCATACCTAGTAATTTTGGAAAAGCACAAAATATTACTCATTGAACTGTCCAGTTTATTAGCTTATTCTTTTATAATTTATAACTTGTACTGTAAGAGCTATTTGTCAAAGTGAAAGTCATAACATTTTTTCCTTTAAACTCTCTTACAGTATTATAGTTTTTGCATTTGCACTTATTATGACCCATTTGGAGTTAGCCTTTGTTTATAGTATGAAACTTTAGGTAGAGATTCTTATTTTTATTTTGCAAATGGATACTGAAAACGTCAACATAATCTGTAGAAAATTTATATTCATATTTTATGTCTATTTTATATAGTTAAATTCTGGCCTTTGATATAATGAATATAACCTTGTGGTAGTTAAAATTCCACCACCTGGCATTTCTTGCTTATAATGAGTTTCATCATCTTCACTGGTACCAAAAAGCTAAATTCTGTAAATGGTATCTCTTATCATCAAATATGATCTGCAAGGGAGGGCCAGCATATACTTCTCAGTGATAATGACCTTTTCACCAGTTTATGTAAATGGATTTTGTTAACTGTGCACCTTGGGTCTTCTTACATCATGAAGCGTTTTGATGGATTCTCAGGTCTTATGGATATAGACTATCCAACATACTTGTTTCTGTAAATTTTTAATCATTTTCTGCTCCATCAGTTGTGGAAATCTAGACAGTTCAAGTTTGCTTAGCATGATTACCCCTTGCTCTGATTTTTCAGGATCCACCATAACTACAAATTGACTATACCTTCTACAGCCTTCCATAGTATGTCCACATCTTAGGTCAGTGTCTCAATGTAAACTAACACTCAGTAAATTTAGTTATTTAATTCACTCTTTTTTTATAGTTTTTATTTTTTATTATCATTTATTACAATTTATTCAATTTGTGTTCCGGCTGTGGCCCCCTCCTCATTTCCTCCCAATCCCACCCTCCCTCCCTAATTTCTCCCTATTCCCCTCCCCTAGTCCACTGATGGGTGAGGTCCTCCTCCCCTTCTATTTGATGCTACCCTATCAAATAGGACTGGTTGCATTGTCTTCCTCGGTGGACTGGCAAGGCTGCTCCCCCCAGGGGAAGATGATCAGAGAGCCTGTCACTGAGTTCATGCCTGAGAAAGTCCCTGCTCCATTTACTAGGGAACCCACTTGGAGACTGAATCTATGGGCTACATCTGAGCTGAGTTTTAGGTCCTCTCCATGCATTGTCTTTGATTAAGGTATCATTCTCTTCAGGGTGCCCAGCGCTCAGTTATTTTTTTTTTTTGTTGTTGTTATTTTGTTTGTTTGTTTTTGGCTTTGTTGGTCTCCTTTTGGAGCTCCTGTCCCCACCAGGTCTTTCTATCTCCCCATGCTTTCATAAGATTCCCTGCCCTCTGCCCAAAATTTGGCTATGAGTCTCAGCTTTGGCTTCGATACCTCGATCAGTAGAGTCTTTCAGAGGCCATCTGTGGTAGGTTCTTGTCCTGTTCCCTGTCTTCTCCTGCTTCCGATGTCTATTGCATTTGCCCTTCTGAATGAGGATTGGGCATCTCCCCTAGGGTCTTCCTTGTTGTTCAGCTTCTTTAGGAGTATACTTTTAGTATGTTTATCCTATAGGATGTGGCTAATATCCACTTATGAGTGAGTATATACCATGTGTGTCTTTCTGCTTTTGGGTTACCTCACTCGAGATGGTCTTTTTTAGTTCCCACCATCTGTCTGCAAATGTCATGATTTCCTTGTTTTTAATAGCTGAGTAGTATTCCATTGTGTAAATGTACCACAATTTCTGTACCACAATTTCCCCATTTCTCCATTGAGGGACATCTATGTTGTTTCCAGCTTCTGGCTATTATGAATGGAGCTATTATTGAGTAAATAGATACATATCACCCTGCACAAAACTAAAGTCTAAGTGGATCAAATACCTTAACATATAACCAGGTACATTAAACCTGCTAGAAGAAAAAATGGAAAAAGCCTTGATCTCATTGGCTTTTGGAGACAAATTCCTGAACAGAACACCAGCAGCACAGGCTCTAAGATCAATAATCAATAAATAGGACCTCATGAAACTGAAAAGCTTCTGTAAAGCAAAGGACACTGTCGTCAGAACAAAATGATAGCCTACAGATTGGGAAAGGATCTTCACCAACCCTATATCTGACAGAGGGCTAATATCCAGAATATATAAAGAACTCAAGAAGTTAAAAAACAACAAATCAAGTAATCCAATTTAAAAATGGGGTATGTAGCTAAACAGAGAATTTTCTGTAGAGGAATATAGAATGGCAGGGAAACACTTAAAGAAATGTTCAATGTCCTTAGTCATTAGGGAAATGCAAATCAAAATGACCCTGAGATTTCACCTTACACCAATCAGGATAGCTAAGATAATTCAGACTCTTTAATCAAGCATCTTCAGAATCCAGACATGGACCTCACTCACTTAAGAACAACTTGCAGATGACATTGTCTAAAGAAGCCACTACATCTCTCACCTTTTCTATGCTAGGTCACCAATACATAGAATTCAGTAGAAACAGTATGATAAATTTGGCCTTAGGGTGTCAGAGGTGCTGATCCAAAAAGGTGCAATAATATGTCAGCATGTACTAGGAAGAATATATTGTCTGGATTCTAAGGATGCTAGATCAAAAATTATGACTGAGTTTTGAGTCTGGGCTACTTTTCTTGCTCTCTTACCACATGGAAAAAAGGAATAAGTACCATTTTATAAGCTGTTAAAGAGACCCTATAGATTTCACATTTAATTTTAGTTTTTGTTAACTACAATCCTGTTTTTAATAACTCCTCACAAAGTCAATGTGATTGAATAGCTGACAGGCAGTTCCTCTGTGGTGTGCATAATCTAGCACACCAGGACACCATTCTCCAGTTATAGTTGCTGGAGGTTTGGCCGTTGACACAGTCAGCTAAGCACCATCTATAGGATGCCTATGACCAGGGCTGAGCTAAGGGGTCAGGGATCCAGTTTCCAAACCCCTTTTATCTGTTTGCAAATGGATTTTCTTCATTAGCTAAATTCTCTAGGAGCAGATGGCAATCCAGAATTAAGATAGAAAGGATGAAATGGAGATCAGCACCTGTAAAAAAACGTAGGAAGCAATAAAACTGGGCAGTAGGAAATTGGGTTACAATGTAAACCTGCAAAGCTCTCCTAGTCCGGTAAGGTCTCTGGAACCAAGGCTACCTGATCAGAGGAGTATCATATTGAGTAAGTCTGTCCTTCACTACAGTTTTATTCATTATAAGATGAGAATAACATTGGAGCAAATGCCCAGTCAAACATGAAAAAGTTGGGTGTGGTTTCCCTAATTTCTTCCTCAGCCTGTGGGTCATGTGTATGCAGGAGGGCTACTGATTTTTTTTTTTTTTTTTAGTTAATCTTGTATCCAGCCACTTTGCTGAAGGAGTTTATCAGCTGCAGGAGTTCTTGGTGGAAATTTTGGGGTCACTTATGTATACTATCATATCATCTCTGAATAACTTCTTCCTTTCTGATTTGTATCCTTTTGATCTCCTTTAGTTGTCTTACTGCTCTACCTATAACTTCTAGTACTATGTTGAAGAGATATGGAGAGAATGGGCAACCTTGTCTTGTCCCTGATTTTAGTGGGCTTGCTTTGAGTTTCTCTCCATTTATTTGATGTTGGCTATCGGCTTGCTGTCTATAGCATTTGTTATGTTTAGGTATGGGCCTTGTATCCCTGATCTCTCCAAGACTTTTATCATGAAGTGGTGTTGGATATTGTCCAAGGTTTCTTCTGCATGTAATGAAATGATCATGTGATTTCTTCAGTTTGTTTATATGGTGGCTTACATTGGTGGATTTTTGTATGCTGAAACATCCCTGCCTCCCTGACCATCCCTGAGTATGGTGGATAATGTGTTTGCTGTGTTCTTGAATTTGGTTTGCAAGTATCTTATTGAGTATTTTTGCATCACTGTTAATAATGGAGACTGATCTGCAATTTTCTTTCTTGAGTCTTTGTGTGGTTTAGGTATCAGGGTTTCTGTGACTTGAAACAATGCATTTTCAAAATGACTCTAAGATTATATCTTACACCTGTCAGAATGGCTAAGATAAAAACTCAAGTGACAACACATGCTGACAAGGATGTGGAGAAAGGAGAATATTTCTTCATTACTGGTGGGAGTGAAAACTTGTACAACCTCTTTGGAAGTCAATCTGACACGTTCTAAGAAAATTGGGAATAGTTCTACCTCAAGACCCATCTATACTACTCCTGGGCATACTCCTGAAAAATACCATACAACAAAGATATTTGCTCAACCATGTTCATAGCAGCTTTATTCATAATAGCCAGAAACTAGAAACCATCTAGATGTCCATCAATGGAGAAACGATAAAAAAAATTGGGGTACATTTACACAGTGGAATACCACTCAGCCATTAAAAACAAGGAAACCATGAAATCTGCAGGCAAATGAATGGAACTAGAAAAGATCATCCTGAGTGAGGTAACAGACCCAGAAAGACACACATGGTATATAAGCTTATAAGCCTATTTTACTCATATGCTACAGGATACACATACTACCATGCACAGACCCAAAGAAGAGAAGTCTGATGGACATCTTAGGCTTCACACTGGTCCACTAGTTAGGGGAGTGGGGGATATCTCTGACACAGATTATGTTGCCTGCTTTTTGATCCCTTCCCCCTGTTGGACTTCCCTACAAGGCCACAGGGGAGGGAGACAAACTCAGTCCTCATGGGAATAGATGAGCTGGGCTGCCTGGCTAGGGGGGCTCCCTATTGTGAAGAGTAGGAGAGAGGGGATGAAGGAAGGAAGGTGGGACTGGGAGGAGCGGAGGGAGGGGCCTATGACCCAGATGTAAATTTAATTAATTAATTATTAATTGAAAAAAAGAAAACGAGCTGAAAATTATAGGTTGGTAGCTAGCTGCATTTCTTGGGCCCCAGCAAAGCATTTTTTTTTTTCTTGAAATGGGATATGAGTTCACATTCTGGAGATTTCCATGCCTTGTGGTTTAGTGTCTATGAAATATATCTTGGGCTTAAGAAATTCTAATTTTCTGGGAGGTGGAAGTACATGCCTTTAATTTTAGCACTCAGGAGGCAGAGGACATCCTGGTCTACAGAGTGAGTTCCAGGACAGCCAGGGCTACACAGAGAAACCCTGTCTTGAAAAAACAAAAACAAAACTTTTCTAATTTTATTAGTTTTACTCTTTGGAGCATCAGCATGTCCAACCATAACCAGGATTATTATTAACACAACCTAGAACAATTTCCATAAGGGCACAGCTTTTGGCTTAACTAGAAGCCTTATGCTTGCAGCAAAGCTCTATTTTCTAGTCACAATGTAACTAAAACTATTTTCTTCCCCTAGTGGAGAACATAATTCGGAGAGGCCTCTAAACCTCTTTTTGCCAGTGCACCTCGCTTGTTGAGTTTTATCACACAGTCTTCTCAGTGCTGGAGTGACTGTTCTTGTTTTTCCCAATAGTTTCTCTTCCTCTTCTTTCTGACTTTGCAGAGAGAAATAACTATTGCCAGGTAATCCATCATGTCTCACTTGGAAAAATGTGGAGGTAAGGGTAGGAAACAGAATTCACTTAACGCTTCCTGGAAATCACCATGAGACTTCCTCTTGGCTAATTGAGCAGACATTCCTGAACACTCTGCCTCTCCTTTCTATTCTTGTGTTAATGAAGAACTTATTTATTTTGTTATATGTTTTTAATGGGATTTTAAGGCTTGAAACTCATTTTTATATAGTTACTTTTGAGGCAACTATGATCCTTTTCTGGAAAAAAATAAAAAGAAACTTAATTAGCAATTTAATTAATAATTTTCTTTTACTCCAACTTATGATTTTTGAACCTTTATACCTTTGTGACAGAAAAGAGCTGCTTAGGGAAATGGGCACGATTTTGAATCTGGGCAATGGAGTAAATGCATGTTATAATATTTTATTTTTCTCCTTGCATCTGGTTGTTTTCCAAGGCCATAAAAATAATGACTCCACGGCCAGGAGCAGAGTTTGACACCAGAACAAGAATCATAAATACAGGCAGGAATTTTGAAATGGGAACTGAGAATATTAATGGAACTGAATTAGAAGATACAGCATGTGTGTGCATGTGTCATCAGCTTCTAATTGAGCCTGTGTGTCAGAAGTTCTCATTAGAGAATGTGCATTCTAACTTTGTTTTAGGTCATTGGGACCACCACATCCTTTTGTTTATTTTCAGTTAACATTCATGTCAAAATAATTACTGTGTCACTTTAAAATTGCTTCTAAAATAATTAGGAACATGATTTATTATTTTTCATGTAACCCTTCAAAAGAAAAGAAAAACTCGCTGATATATCATGGCCTCACAGCTGAATAACACAATGAAAACTTCAGGTCCCATGTCAAAGGGTTTGTAGGTAAATTAGATCAATACTACTAACTGCTTTCTGATTTTTTTCTTTTCAAATAACCACAAAGTTTTTTAAAACTGATTATATTTTCATGATATTTTTCCTAACTTTTGTTTAGAAGATGTGCTTTTAAGTTATTTAATATAATTTTAGGCACAAGATGGAAGTTATTAACTAAGTAGTTTTGGCTAGTTAGAGAAATAGGGATTTCACTCTTGTTTAAAAAGTCTTTATTTAGAACTTTTGCAAAAAACATGCTCATGCACAAACACACTCACTAAATTCTAAAGTAACCCTTAATGCGTTGAGTTTGAAGATATATTTTAGTTGTCTATGTTTCTTTAAGTATTGACCTTTGGTTGTATAAAATTTTATAATTTTCATAAATAAAGTGAATGGTTTAAAACATAGGATTTTCATCTGTATATTAAATTTTCAAGACAGGAGAAACTTTTAAAGCTTTTGTTGCTACTAGAATTTTCTAATTGAGAAATCGATCATACTCATCTTAGTATCTTTGCCTTAAACTCTGCTCTGCAAAGCAACCATGGGACCCACTACCCTCCACAGCTCTTTAGAAACATGTCTGTGAGGATATAAAATTATCTGAATTAACACTTTCATCACTGAATCATTCTTTTCACAAAGAGAACATATGCTTTGGTAAATTCTGAGTTTTCTTCAGAGAGCCTGCAATTATTATTTGATAAACTAATAATTTATTGATAATTAACCTGTCTCTCTGTATTTTTACATAGTTCAAGAATAAAACAGACTTTCCAAATACCTCTTCTCTAAAGGTAAAAGATGTGCTAATTTCCTCTTCATTTTAGTAAAATAAAATGGAAATTGGAGGCAAGGTAATACAACTGTCCTTTTAGGTACTTTTTTCATTCATTTTTTTCCCAATAGGAGTATTTTATTCAATATAGTGCTAGGGAGCAGAACTCTGGGCAGAAGCTATAACACTGCCAGCATATTTTGAGAAGTATTGGTTTTGGATCCATGAGGTGTTTCATGAGTTATTTTATCATTGAAGAGAAGACCACAGGTGTGCATGATCTCGAGGAAGGTGTATATTCATAATTTTACATGGTCGGAGGATATGTCTATGGTCTAGTTCACACCTTACCCAGGTGAGTTACACAATGAATATCGTTTACTCCTGGTGTTTAGAGGACTTATTGATTTCATGTAAATTAGTTGTATACAAGAAGTAGAATTTTTAAAAAAATAAAAATGAGTGTAATAGTTAAAAGAATGGAACTATTCATTTAATTTCTATTTTTAAAGATTTCTATTTTGAAGATATATTTTAGTTGTCTATATGTATCTATTTTTTATTTTTCTATTTTCTATATGTTTTCTATTTTTAAAGGTATTTTTTAAATTTGGGGATACAGCCCACTTAAGTGTAAACTAGTTCCAATAAACATTTCTTAAACCCTTTTAAAGTTATTGCGTAGGAATGAAAAAGACTATCAAAAACATATATATATTTTTTAATTCCTGTGCAATGATGCTGGTACAAAGAGGGGTTTAATTTCTGTAGTGAATATACAGGTTTTAGAAACCATATTATTACAATAAAACATGAATGTATTTTTTTGTTCTTCTTCAGAAAAAGCACCCTTGTCTAATAATGTTTCAATAGAAATAAGTAACAAAGTAGACAATACTTTCAAGACATAGAAGGAAATAAAAAAAATGGCATTTTATGGCTGCAACAGAGAGAAATTTTATGATTAACAGTGTGTGATATGTGTTTAAATTAAATATTTGAGATAAGGATTTATTATTTATTATTAATTAATGTCGTCTTTGGTAACACTTAATACCGCTTACTCTTAGGTGCCAAGATGATTAAATTTAACCTGAATCATACTAAAAACCACTTTGGGTTTGTTGTCATGATATTTATCATTTCAAATGTTGCATAAAGCAGATTTGTGATTTCTTCTTAGTGTAAAATTGATTGTACAATTCAATTTACATGAAACATATTGTACTCATTCAAGAATATGTTCTAATCTCCTTTTCTGCTTAGTAAGATGTCTCTGTAAATATTTATGAGTTTGCCCTTTAAAACCAAACAAAAAAGAACTTTTATAATTCAAAGCAAAACACAACAAAAGAAACAAATTAGGAAAGTATTTTTTTTTCTTGGCAAGAGATTTCTTTGTGAATTTTTGGCTCAGGATGCTATTGAAATTGCAACATTTTATTCTTCTGGAGCAAGGGCTTCCGTCCTCCTTCCTCCAGTGTACTTTTGGGTACTGGTTCTGACCTCCCTGCTTATCTTTGTGCAACGATGACAGGACGTCTTTATGTTGATCAACTAATATGCACAAAAAGCAACAACAAAACATTGTCCCTGCGCAGGCAGTGGCAGCTTTGCAAACAGTTCATCTTCAAGGCTGTAAATCTAATTGACCTTTTAGTATTACATTCAAATTCCTCGTATTTTTACTTTGCCTCGCCTCCAATACTCTTGACAGTATTACTATAAACCTGTTACAAGAAATGTCTAGCTCATCAGTGTTTGAAGCAAGACAAAATTCACTCACCTATTTCACATTTATATTTCTAATTCTCTTTGGATTTGGTCTATTCAAATGGTCTCATGCATGATGTTATAATATTCTGCCAGCTTTTTTGCAAAAACAAAATCTGATGACTACTTCTACCGGAGCAATGTGCTATCTTCATATATCCACAAATTTAAGAACTACTTGGAGTTTTGTTGACGCGTCATGTTCAGTTGCTGTGTTTGAATGTGTGCTGTCAAAGGCCACATGTTGAATCTTAACATTCAGTGTGGTTTATTGGCAGGTGGCTCCCAATGAGGGCGCCATCCTCCTGAACAGATGGATCCGGTTCTCAGTGGAGTGCAAATTACCAGTGGAGTGGGCTAGTGCTCCTAAGAGCGGTCTGATTCTCTTTGTTCCTTTCTCCTGCTCATGTTTTCTCTTCTACTTTTCTGGTTCTCCCCAGTGGCTAAATGTGCACTGTGCTGTTGGGTTCCCTAGTTTCCAAAACCATGAACCCCAATAAACTCCTTCTCTTCATAAATCTTCCAGTCTGAGTATTTTGTTCAATAGCAGCTCCTTGGCCCTTTAAAGTGTAGGTAACGGGCTTGGTCTGGATACGGGAATGTAGTGGAGAGGTGTGAGTGCAGAAGCATCTTTCATGCTTTGTTGTATTTTCATAGGCTAGCACAAAAGACCTGGGGCCACGGTGATGCTGCTCTTACTGTAAGACCCGAGAAACAGAAGCTTTTATGATGTTGAAGGACTAATATGAATGGCTCTAATATTTTTGGGATGCTTTCAACTCCATAAAAAAGTTCTATGGAAATAGATTTACTGAAGATTAAAACACCTTTAGGAAGGAGACTTTCCGCAAGCGGCTTTGGGAATCTTCTTTACTGAAAATTTCATTTGATGTGTAAACACAATGACAGAAAAGTTCTTACAAGAATTGCAATTTATTTTACTTACTGATAATAATATGTAGAAATTAAGTACTACCGTAATACTTTTGTATTGTTTTGTTCTGCTGGGATATAATCATCACACATACATATATACACATATGCAAACAAACATACATGCATACACCCACACACACCAATGAAAATGAGGACATAACTGCTCCTAGGTATGGTTGGAGTAGAAGGTTTTTATTGTGGATATGAGGGAGACTTTAGCCAGAGACATCTAAAAGGGTCCAGATTGAGCTGGGCGGGCAGAATAGACTGAACTATGGAGGTTGGGGCAGGGAGAGAGGAAAGAGGAGAGAGGGCAAATGGATGAAGAGAGGAATTGAGGACCAAGAGAGTAAGATTTGAAGAACAAAGAGGCTAAGGGAGTGCATGGCCAAAATGGCCAGATTATACAGGAATCAGAAGCTGGGAGAAGGAAAACCCAGTCTAACTAGAGAGGTTTAGGGTAGGGAAGGGGTGAGAAGTTCTAGGAGGGGCCACAGGTACTCAGCCTTGTTGTGGGTTACTGCGGAACCTGAAAAATACACACACACACACACACACACTCACATGTGTATATATATATATACATATATATATATATATATATTTTTTTTTTTTCCTACTGTCACTGCTTCCCACACTCTGTTATGTTTTGGGCCCTTTAACAACACTCCTGTTCCATTTGGTAAAACTTTACTTATATTTATGGATTGAGAAATTGTGGGTTTGTTATCACTGTCTTACTTGCTTCAGAGCTTTATGTCTCTTCCCACTTTCCTTCAAACCCACCCTCAGCACAGCGGCTTCTCAGAATCTCTGCCTCTTCCACTTCCTGCCCCATCCTCTCCTTGGTACATCCCGGTTGATGGAGTGGTTGGAAAAGATCATTTCTTCTTACAGGGTGTGCTTGTCAGTATCATTTTCCTTTTGCTGGTAGCTCATGATTGCTTTTGGCTTTTCTATCAGATGGGTGTGGCTGAAGGCCTAGGACAGCGGTAACCCCAGCTACCACGTGGGCTATCTGTGGCTCAGTCACACTTCTTTACCGGGTAGTCTCAGACTGGCCTCAGGACTCAGGTGCCCGTTTTCCCACCCTTCAATCTTCAGGGCAGTCTGACAGGCCTTCGGGACTTCCAGGTGTGAGCACACATTGGCCACCTCTGCGCACCAGCACCAGGGAAGACCGTAACCTTCCCCTAGTGATTATTATACCTGTTCTAATGCCTCCATTTGACATTGGAGCAGATGTCAAGCAGCATTTCGTCCGTGAAGCACAAGAGACATGCAAGCACCTAGGAAGAAGGCGACTTTCCTTTAGAAATTAACACCTTAAGCAAAGCAAGCAAAGGAGTTAAGTATTCACTCCATTGTATTTCAGCCTTCCCCCTTTCTCTGCTTTCCCCTCTCCCCCTGCCTCAGAGATGATTCTTTTATTTCAAACATCCCAGAACTCTCCATTTTTGTCCCCATTCCCTAATGAATTCTCCTTTTGCCAGATTTTTGTAATGTAGACAAGGATCAGTTCTAAATGAATAAGGTCTATAAAATTGGTCTCAGATTTTTTATTGCCTCTTTTAAGCCAAATTACCCCAGAAAGAGCTATCTAAACTTAGAGTTGCAAAGACCTATTGAGATATGGAAAATATTACTAAATTTGAGTGTTAGAGTTATCCCCGATGATGTAGGATTTATGAATGACACAAGTGTCTTCAATCACTTTATGTTTTTTTCTCCCCCTGAGTAAAATCTTTAGAGATGATTGAATGAGAGAAATACTGAAATCTAAATAAACTTGATTCTAGGGGAGAGAGTTGTTTTCACAAAGTAGAAATAACTAGGATTTTCTGTATGGAGTTTTCATTTCTTTCTTTATTAATTTATCATGGCAGAAGGACACAGAAACAAAGGCTGAGTGACTTGAGGGTAGGATTACAAACCCGGCTGCAAATAAAGGTGTCATGTAGAAGAATAAAGTAGCCCAGAGGGCATTCAAGCAGTTTACTGAGCAAGTCTGAGGATGCTGGGACTCAGGACATTAGGAGCCAGGACTAGCAGGTGGAACAGGAAAGAATTAAGGTAGGTCTTAATCCAGAAACAGGACGGAGGATGGCCAGTTCAAGATCCTTAATTTGTTACAAAGCCAGCCCACGGGGCTTACTCTGGTGAATGGAGACCTAAGCAAAAATATCTCTGTTTTGTATGAGGACCTAGAGTGACAAGCATCATAGTCAAGGTCTTCATGGGAGTTGAATGAAAGAGTTGGGAATGATGTAGGATGAGCTACATGGTCTCAGCTCTGTCCAACTGGTACAACTCTAAAGATCTGCATCTCCACTGGGTTGTGGGGAAATCCAAACCAGAGTGCCGGGGTGACAATGGCAGGTAAGCATGGCTTATATTCAGGAGCTGAAATTTTTCTTCTCTTTACTTTCACTTTTGCAGAATGTAATTTCAAAGTGAAAGGGTTCACCAAATGCCTGTAACTGACCAGGAGGTAAGACTTCATTTGGCTGTAGGCTATTGGCATGTTTTCACTTCCTCAGGAGTAAACAAAGTAGAGACCCTGGCTAACTTCCAGAAAGTGCTAGTGGACAATGGAAAAATCAGTCTGATAAAGGGTCCACTATAACAATTCCGTTAGAAAAACAACTTTTTTGTGTTTTTTTTTACTTTATTTTATTAATTACACTTTATTCATTTTGTATCCCCCATAAGCCCCTCCCTCCTCCCCTCCTGATCGCACCCTCCCTCCCCTTTCTGCATGCATGCCACTCCCCAAGTCCACTGATAGGGGAGGTTCTCCTCTCTTTTCTGATCTTAGTCTATCAGTTCACATCAAAAGTGGCTGCATTATCCTCTACTGTGGCCTGGTAAGGCTGCTCCCCCCCAGGGGGAGGTGATCAAAGAGCAGGCCAATCAGATTATGTCAGAGGCAGTCCCTCTTCACATTACTATGTAACCCACTTGGACACTGAACTGCCATGGGCTACATCTGTGCAGGGGTTCTAGGTTATCTCCATGAATAGTCCTTGGTTGGAGTATGAGTCTCTACGAAGTTCCCTGTGTTCAAATTATCTTGTTCTGTTGCTCTCCTTGTGGAGACCCTGTCCTCTCCAGCTCTTACTATTTCCCACTTCTTACATAAAATTCTATTCACTCTGCCCAACAGTTGACCATCAGGCTCAGCATCTGCTTTGATAGTCTGTAGGGCAGAGGCTTTCAGAGGCCCTCTGTGGTAGGTTCCTAGTTTGTTTCCTGTTTTCTTCTTCTGGCTTTCAGAAGCCCTCTTTTTGTGTTCTTATCTAGTTGTTCATGGATTGGACTGGGGATGTACCCAATGTGCAAATGTATAACTGCTCAAGGAGAATGTCTTTACAGATCACTTGGCTTATTTACAATTACCTTTCTTTTTAGTTGGTAAATTATCATCAGTGTTGGATACTAAAACATTTTCTATGGCTTAGCAGTGTCATCACTTTGCTTCTCTATGCCAGCAGTTCTTCAGCCATAGTAAAACTTTCTGCCCCTTTCTTCATTGTGAAATAACTATTTAGAGAGTGTACTTAGTATACCATCACAGCATTAGTTTTATTCATAGGAATAAAATGATCAGAGAACTCAGGAGTTGAAGCTGTTACACTATGCACAGGTTTCTGTTAAGATGAATACACCTTTGAGTTGAGTTGAGATTAGAACAATTTTTAGGATCCTCTGGTTGAAGATGTAAATGGCTTTTGGATTTAGAACTAACAAATTGTTGAAATTTGGTCCTACCAGAGTGAGCACTGCAGGCTAGAGTCCAAAGGGCTGAAAGGGATTATGAAGACTGTCGGGAAAGAAAAGCCATTTCCAGTGTTCCCCCTTTGCTCTGTGCTTGTATTTGATGGTGTGTTCTCAGCGTCTGTTCCACGTTGACATTCCTGCCACTTACTGCATGATGGACTCTGATCTCTTTGTAACTGTAAGCCAAATAAACTCTTTCTTCTATGCCTTGGTCATGGTGTGTTATCACAGCAACAGAACATTAACTAATTTATCATATTTTATATTATAATTCTCCAAATGATTCCAATGTGATTTCCCCACTATTGAAGTTGGTTTTAGAATGAAGTCATGATGAGAATTTGACAAATGCTTCAACTTCAATGCTGTCCCTGTAAGCAAGGTGGTAGAGTCTGATTATTTGTTTTTGTTTTTGTGTGTGTGTGTGTGTTTTTGAATTGGCAAATGTAACCCCTGTATTCCATGGTCTGTTATACATTCAAAGTCCTGAAATTCAACAACATTCCCAATACAGTGGTTTATAATCTGCCCTATTTCATTTAGAAAAATGATTTTTCCCCAATGGGGTCAAAGATAGATTCAAAATATTTCCCTGATTGCAGTTAGCATCTCATGTTAGACTACCTGATCTGTGTCTGGGACATTTACTAAGGAATGCCTGCTATGTTTGAAATAGTAAGTAATTACTTGTTTATCTCACTATTTATTTTAAATAAGAGGTTATTATTAGGTCAATAAAACAAATACTCAGTCTTAAACATTGTAACATTAGTTCCAACATTGGGTCAAAGTAACTTGAAACAGAATCTTCTCAGACCAGAAGTATATTTTGGAATATTCCCTACTGAAAATAAAATAACCACCACAGTCTGTTGAATGTATACTATATGTCATGATTAAAGTAACTATTTTGCAACTAATTGCTTTATTTGATTCTCTCGATACCTCTATGAATTAGTTACTGTTAACACAGTATTTTCTTTATCATTTTGTTTTTGTACATAGCTTCCTTTTTCTTTTAATTAAAAGTTTATGTAATATATTTTGATCATGGTTTTCCATCCCCTGTCTCTTCTCAGATCCTCTGCACCTCCCCACCTGTCCAACTTCAGGCCTCCTTTCTTCCTCGATAGAAAATAGACAGACAAACAAAAAAGCAAACAAACCAGAATTAAAAAAAAACAAACAACACAAAGCTCTCTTTCTCTCTCTCTCTCTCTCTCACATACATACAACAAAGCCCATAAAAACATAAAATTGGAAACCATAATATATAAGCCAAATAATAATAAGATTTAAAAAATAGCTCAAACAAAGTGATATGATAAAAAAAATCTACAGAAACACTGTTGAGTTCCTTGTATGTGGGCCACCTGCTGCCATCCGTGGCACTTACTCTTAAGCGTAGTTTATGTATCCAGTGAGACTTCATTGGAGAAAACTACTCTATTCATTGTGAGCAGTCACCAGTTGGAGAGAGCTTTTTGGTCAGAATACCACAGAAGAAACAGAGACTTTAAGCAAGTGGCCTGAGTTATGAAGTTCCACAACTGGAAATCCAATCTTTTCCCACTTCAGAAACCTGAGCTCTTAACCAGAAAGGCTACTTTGTACTTTACACTCTTGACACGATTATATGTAAAAACTCTTTTCCTGTCATTTGGTTGCTAGAGAATGTATTCTATTCCTACTTCAGCCAATTACCACCGATTAATGTCTTAACACCAATGTATATGGGAGTCTGGGCTAGCCTTATGGGTCAGCACATCTTTCCCTTTTTCAGGTTCAAGGAAAGAATCTGTTATCTTTCTCTGGCTAGTTTCTAGAGGCCAATCACGCCATGAAGAGAATGGTTCCCTTCTTCTATCTTCAAAGCCTGTGTCATGTCCCTCTAACTAACCTTCTGACCTTTGATCACATCTTGCAAAGGTTTAAGGACTTTCGCATTTAGAGTGTGGACAAATAATCCAAAATCTCCTTATTCAAGGTTCGCAGTCACATCTATAACATCCATTTTGACATACATGGAAATATAGTGATAGCTTCTGGGACTGATTTAGGACATAGATCTCTGTGGGCAATTTTGCTACTTGCAGTATGCTAGGGACATATTTCTGAAAATAAAAAATATTAAATTATACTACAGCCAAAGCAAAGGGGCAAACAAGGAGTAGTGAACCTCCATTAAATGCAATGTCCTCTTCAGGATTATTTACTCACAATGTCCTTAACAATAGAACTTTGTACATAGGCTCACTCATTTCACACCAAATTGTATGTTTTCCTTGATCCCACCATCATTGTTTAAAAAAACCAAACTGAAGGATAGTTTGTATCCATTAACACCCATCCATTTAAATATATAATTCAATGAGTTTGATTGAACTTATTTTATTTTCATATTTAAACATTCATATTGAAAGCTTTAATTAAACTATGGCATGCGTATGGAAGGGAAAATGTCATGAGTGTAGAGCCTGAGGAATCTTCACATTGGTATAATGACCATTCAGATATTTTTCTTCATTCTCAAAAGTTCTCTAATAACTCAAATGTTTCCAATATCTACCATTGGCCCCAGAAATCACAGACTAATTTTTATCAGGATGTTTTGGCCTATTTAAGAATGCTAAGTATAATTCAACTTTCATCAGCTTTTATGCTTAGCTACTCTCACTAGCATGCTGCTTTTGACATGTATTTATTTATGTGTGTACCGATAGTGGATAGATCATAATTTGGTTATTTGACCAGTTAAGGAACATTTGGAATAATTTTTTTTAAAAAATTGATTACAATTTATTCACCAATCTTTTTTTTTTTTAAATTTTTCATCAATTACACTTTATTCATTCTGCATCCCCCCATAAGCCCCTCCCTCCTCCCCTCCCAGTCCCACCCTCCCTCCTCCCTCTGCTTGCATGCCACTCCCCAAGTCCACTAATAGGGGAGGTTCTCCTCTCCTTTCTGATCTTAGTCTGTCAGTTCACATCAAAAGTGGCTGCATTGTCCTCTACTATGGCCTGGTAAGGCTGGTGATCAAAGAGCAGGCCAATCAGATTATGTCAGAGGCAGTCCCTCTTCACATTACTATGTAACCCAATTGGACTCTGAACTGCCCTGGGCTACATCTGTGCAGGGGTTCTAGGTTATCTCCATGAATAGTCCTTGGTTGGAGTATGAGTCTCTGGGAAGACCCCTGTGTTCAAATTTTCTGGTTCTGTTGCTCTCCTTGTGGAGACCCTGTCCTCTCCAGCTCTTACTATTTCCCACTTCTTACCTAAAATTCCGTTCACCTGCACAACAGTTGCCCATCAGGCTCAGCATCTGCTTTGATAGTCTGAAGGGCAGAGGCTTTCAGAGGCCCTCTGTGGTAGGTTCCTAGGTTGTTTCCTGTTTTCTTCTTCTTCTCATGTCCATCCTCTTTGCCTTTCCGGATGGGGATTGGAAATTTTAGTTAGGGTCCTCTCTCTTGCTTAGTTTCTTTAGATGCACAGGTTTTAGTGGGTTTGTCCTATGTTGTATGTCTATATGAGTGAGTATATACCATGTTTGTCTTTTTGCTTCTGGGACAACTCACTCAGGATGATCCTTTCCAGATCCCACCATTTACCTGCAAATTTCATGATTTCCTTATTTTTCATTGCTGAGTAATATTCCATTGTGTAGATGTACCACAATTTCTGTATCCATTCTTCAGTTGAGGGGCATCTGGGTTGTTTCCAGCTTCTGGCTATTACAAATAAAGCTGCTACAAACATGGTTGAGCAAATGTCCTTTTTGTGTACTTGAGCCTCTTTTGGATATATGCCCAGTAGTGGTATGTCTGGATCTTGAGGAAGCGCTATTCCTAGTTGTCTGAGAAAGTGCCAGATTGATTTCCAGAGTGGTTGTACAAGTTTACATTCCCACCAGCAGTGGAGAAGGGTTCCCCTTTCTCCACAACCTCTCCAGCATGTGTTGTCACTTGAGTTTTTGATCTTGGCCATTCTCATGGGTGTAAGGTGAAATCTCAGGGTTGTTTTGATTTGCATTTCCCTAATGGCTAGTGAGGTTGAGCATTTCTTTAAGTGCTTCTCTGCCATTAGGTATTCCTCTACAGAGAATTCTCTGTTTAGCTCTGTTCCCCATTTTTTAAGTGGATTACTTGGTTTGCTGCTTTTCAGCTTCTTTAGTTCTTTATATATACTGGATATGAGTCCTCTGTCAGATAAAGGGTTGGTGAAGATTCTTTCCCAATCTGTAGGTGGTCGCTTTGTTTTGATGATGGTGTCCTTTGCTTTACAGAAGCTTTTCAGTTTCATGAGGTCCCATTTATTGACTGTTGCTCTTAGAGCCTGTGCTGTTGGTGTTCTGTTCAGGAAGTTTTCCCCTGTACCAATGAGTTATTTGACCAGTTAAGGAACATTTGGAATAATATTTACCAATAAAGTGTCAGACTATCATGAAAAAGGGTGTTGTAAACATTCTCATACAACTTGTTAGTACACACTTTTCTATTTCTTTTCAGTAAATATGTTAATAGTGATGGAACTGTTCAGTCTGCCACAAGTGTTCCTCACAAGGCTGGGATTCTGTGGGAGCCCAGCAGCCAGCCCAGAGCTGGGGATGCAAGCACCAACACAGTCTTGCCTTCGTGTCTGACTTGCTGCCCCAAATAGAACTGTGGGCCTCAGGGCACCAGAGACCAAGTTTCTGTGTTGGGTGCAAACCCATGGGGAGGGGAACAGCAGGTCTGATCTCAGAGCACTGAGCTGATACCACCATCCAGAAAAGGACTCTGGAAAAATTACCCAGTTTCGGCAGATGCCCAGGCGCCCAATTGCCAGAAAGGCAGAGCCTTGCCCTTCTGTGCCTGTGGGGATCTATTTGCCATCCCAGACAAAAAGGTGGTTTCCAAAGCTCAGTCTGGGTGTCCCTGTCAAAGGAAATCCCACAGCAGTGGGATCATCAGGGTCAACGCTCAGGACACCCAGTTCCAGAAGACTTTCTGGATTTACGCAGGCTCTAGGCTTCTACTGCAGGCATGGGCACCATGCTCACCTGTCATTGTTGAGTATTTCTATCGCACTGGGGCACACAGCTGCATCCTCAGACCTACAAAAGCTGGAACACCATCAGAGCAACCTTCAGATACTGCTCCAACTTTCGACCAGTTATCCCTAGCTAAACTGACAAAACTGTGGGACTTCCTGGTTCTTCAAGAGGGCTGCATCCAACAATTATACCTTAAGAGCAACAGCTGCAGCTCACTAAATTCAGAGCAAGAAACCCAGCAGCAGGGCAGCCATCACCAGGACCTCTCATGATGAGAGGAGAGCCTTCCTGAACATGACAGTTACCACACAGTTCCATATTCCTGAAGTGAACTGTGACAATTCCTGAGAAGCACCACCATTCAGTTGACCATACCCAAAAAGCTGAGGATATCTCCTTCAGAACTCCGCCAAGTGGATTCTCCCCATTCAAGAACCCAGCAAGCACCAGAAATTAACAGACAACACCTGAGACAGCGAGATGGGTAGAGGCCAGCGAAAAAGCACAATCAACAAAAGGCAAAGCAATATGGCATCCCCAGAACCCAGTTATCCAGGGGCAAGTAGTGCTGGACACCCTAACATGAGTGAAATTCAAGAAGATGACCTTACATCAATGCTTATGAAGAGGTTAATGGAGGAAGCAAATAAAATGCACAAAGATTTAGGGGAAGATATAGTAAAACAGATTATGACTATCTGTAAAGAAATACAGGAAGATGCAGCCAAACAGTTTGTGGCTTTCAGATAGGAAATGATTAAATCACTGGAGGAAATAAAAGAAACAGAGGAATGTTCAAACAAACAGGTGAAGGAATTGAAAGAAAAACAGGAAAATACAGTCAGACAGGTAAAGGAAATCAACAAAGCAGTTCAAGATCTGAAGATAGAATTGGAAAAATTAAAGAAAACACAGAGAAAATCATGGAGAGGGAGAACATAGGAAAGAAAACAGGAACTACAGAGGTAAGCATAACCAACAGACTACAAGAGATGGAAGAAAGAATCTCAGGTGTGGAAGATACAATGGAAGAAATCATCAATGTATCCGTCAAAGAAAACAATAAATCTAAAAAATTCCTGACACAAACCATCCAAGAAATCTAAGACAACATAAAAAGAAAAACCTAAGAATAATAGAAATAGAGGAAAAAGAAGATTCCCTCCTCCAAGGCCCAGAGAATATTTTCAACAAAATCATAGAAGAAATTTCCCCAACTTAAAGGAGAGGCCTATAAGAATACAAGAGGTCTGCAGACCACCTAATAAATTAGACCAGAAAAGAAAATACTCCTGCCACATAATTATCAAAACAGTAAATATACAGAACAAATAAAAAATACTAAAAACTGCAAGGGAAAAAGGCCAAGTAACATATAATGGCAAACCCATCAAAATCACACCTGACTTTTCAACAGAAACTATGAAAGCCAGAAGGGCCTGGACAGATAACATGGAACACAGATGTCAGCCCAGGCTACTATACCCAGCAAAACTCTCAGGCCTCATAGACGGAGAAAACAAGATATTCAACAACAAAAACAAATTTCAAAAATACCTACACACAAATCCAGCGTTATATAAGACACTAGAAGGAAAAATACAACCCAAGAAGACTAACTGCTTTCAAGAAAACAAAGGAAATAAATAACATCACTAAAGCAAAACAAAAAGTAGCCAAACACACAAACACACTACCACAGCCAACATCAATATCAAAGGCTTTAACAGCCACTGGTCATTAATCTCCCTTAACATCAATGGGCTTAATTCTCCAATAAAAAGACACAGACTAACGAATGGATGTGTAAACAAGACCCAACAATCTGTTGCATACAAGAAACACACATAAGTCACAAAGATAGACATTACCTGAGAGTAAAGGGCTGGAAGATGTTGTTCCAAGCAAATGGACCCAAGAAGCAAGCAGGAGTAGCCATTCTAATGTCTAATAAAATAGACTTTCAACATAAATTAATCAAAAGAGATAAAGAAGGACACTTCATTCTCATCAAGGGAAAAATCCACCAGGAAAATATCACAATCCTGAACATCTATTCCCCAAATGCAAGGGCACCCACATTTATAAAAGAAACATTAATAAAACTTAAATCACACACAGATCCCCTCACATTAATAGTGGGAGACTTCAACACCCCACTCTCAACAAAGGACAGGTCAACAAAATAGAAATTAAACAAAGAAACAATAATTCTGACAGAGGTCATGAATCAAATGGACCTCACAGACATCTACAGAACCTTTCACCCAAACATAAAAGAATTTACCTTCTTCTCAGCACCTCAGGGAACCTTCTCCAAAATAGACCATATAGTTGTTCACAAAGCAAGACTCAACAGATACAAGAAGATCAAAATAATCCCTTGTATCCTATCTGATCACCATGGACAAAAGCTGGACCTCAATGACAGAAACAGCAAAAAAGCCTACACACACATGGAAACTGAACAACTTGCTACTAAATGACAGCTGGGTCAGAGAAGAAATAAAGAAAGAAATTAAAGTCTTCCTAGAATTCAATGAAAATGAAGGCACAACATACTCAAACTTATAGGACACAATGAAAGCAGTGCTAAGAGGAAAGTTCATAGCACTAAGTGCCTTCAAGAAGAAATTAAAAACATCTCATTCAAGCGACTTAATAGCTCACCTAAAAGCCCTAAAAAAAAGGAGTAGATGGCTGGAAATAATCAAACTCAGGGCTGAAATCAATAAATTAGAAACAAATAAAACAATTCAAAGAATCAATGAAACCAAGAGCTGGTTCTTTGAGAAAATTAACAAGATAGATAAACCCTTAGCCAAACTAACTAAAAGGCAGAGACACTATACAAATCAACAAAATCAGAAATGAAAAGGGGGACATTACCACAGACACTGAAGAAATCTAAATAATAATTAGGTCTTACTTCAAAAGCCTATATGCCAGAAAATTTGAAAATCTAAATGAAACAGACAATTTTCTTGACTGATTCCACATGCCAAAGCTGAATCAAGACCAGGTAAATCAATTAAATAGTTCTATATTTCCTAAGGAAATAGAAGCTGTCATCAAAAGTCTCCCATCCAAAAAAAGCCCAGGGCCAGATGGTTTTAGCGCAGAATTCTACCAGACCTTTAAAGAAGAACTAACACCAATACTCTTCAAACTATTCCACAAAATAGAAACAGAAGGAACACTACCAAATTCATTCTATGAAGTCACAGTCACCTTGGTACCTAAGCCTCACAAAAACCCAACAAAGAAAGAGAATTTCACGTGGGAGGAGCTCAAGGGTGGGTATGGATGTATAAAAGACATGTGGAAAATAATATAGCTGTATTTTATTAAAGAATCACATATTTAAAAAAAATAAAAAAGATTTTACATGTGTGACAACAAAAAAAACAAAAAAACAAACAAACAAAAAAAAGAATTTCAGGCCAATCTCCCTTATGAACATCGATGCAAAATACTTAACAAAATACTTGCCAACCGAATCCAAGAACACATCAAAGATATCATCCACTATGACCAAGTGATCCATCCCAATGTGATCCACCACATAAACAAACTGAAGGAGAAAACCACATGGTCATCTCCTTAGATGCTGAAACAGCATTTGACAAAATCCAACACCCATTCATCTTTAAAGTCTTGGAGAGATCAGGGATACAAGGCACATAGCTAAACATAGTAAAGGCAATGTACAGCAAGCCTATAGCTAATATCAAACTCAATGGGAAGAAATTTAATCAATTCCACTGAAATCAGGGACAAGGCAAGGCTGCCCACTCTCTCCATATCTCGTCAACATTGAAGTCCTTTCTAGAGCAATAGGACAATTAAAGGAAATCAAGGGAATACAAATTGGAAAGAAAGAAGTCAAAGTATCACTATTTGCAGATGATATGATAGTATACCTGAGTGACCCCAAAAATTCTACTAGGGAACTCCTACAGCTGATTAACACCTTCAGCAAAGTGGCTGGATACAAAATTAACTAAAAAAAAAATCAGTAGCCTTCCTGTATACAAAAGACAAAAGGGCCGAAAAAGAAATTAGGGAAACAACACCCTTCACAATAGCCACAAAGGACATAAAGTACCTTGGTGTCAACCTAACCAAGCAAGTCAAAGACTTGTATAAAAAAATTTCCAGTCTCTGAAGAAAGAATTAGAAGAAGATATCAGAAGATGGAAAGATCTCCCATGCTCATGGCTTGGCAGGATTAATATAGTAAAAATGGCCATCTTACCAAAAGCAATCTACAGATTTAGTGCAATTCCCAATACAATTCTTTACAGACCTGGAAAAAAAATTCTCAACTTCGTATGGAACAACAAGAAACCCAGAATTGCTAAAATAATCCTCTACAGTAAAAAAATCTTCTGAGGTATCTCCATCCCTGATCCCAAGCTGTACTATAGGGCAGCAATTCTAAAAACTGCATGGTAGTGGCATAGAAACAGAATGGTGGATCAATGGAATCAAATAGAAGACCCTGAAATAAATCCACACACTTATAGACACCTGGGTTTTGACAAAGATGCCAAAACCATTCAATGGAAAAAATACAGCATCTTCAACAAATAGTGCTGGTCTAACTGGATGTCTACATGTAGAAAAATGCAAATAGATCCATAGTCATAACCCTGCACAAAACTAAAGTCCAAGTGGATTATAGACCTCAACATAAAACCTGATACACTAAATCACTTAGAAGAAAAAGTGGGGAACAGCCTGGAACTCATTGGCACAGGAGACAACTTCCTGAACAGAACACCAACAGCACAGGCTCTAAGAGCAACAATCAATAAATGGGACCTCATGAAACTGAAAAGCTTCTGTAAAGCAAAGGACACTGTCACAGAACAAAACAACAGTTTACAGATTGGGAAAGGCTCTTCACTAACCCTATATCTGACAGAGGACTAATATCCAGTATATATAAATAACTCAAGAAGTTAAAAAGCAACAAATCAAGTAATCCAATTAAAAAGTGGGGAACAGAGCTAAAAAGAGAATTCTCAATAGAGGAATATCGAATGGCAGAGAAACAAGTAAATGTTCAACGTCCTTAGTTCTCAGGGAGATGCAAATCTAAATAACCCTGAGATTTCACCTCACACCCATCAGAATGGCCAAGATCAAAAACTCAAGTGACAACACATGCTGGAGAGGTTGTGGAGAAAGAGGAACCCTTCTCCACTGCTGGTGGGAATGTAAACTTGTACAACCACTCTGGAAATCAATCTGGCACTTCCTCAGACAACTAGGAATAGCGCTTCCTCAAGATCCAGCTATTAGACTCTGAGGCATATATCCAAAAGAGGCTCAAGTACACAATAAGGACATCTGATTAACCATGTTTGTAGCAGCTTTATTTGTATTAGCCAGAGTTTGGAAACAACCCAGATGCCCCTCAACTGAGGAATAGATACAGAAATTGTGGTACATCTATACAATGGAATATTACTCAGCAATAAAAAACAAGGATATCATGAAATTTGCAGGTAAATGTTGGGAACTGGAAAAGATCATCCTGAGTGAGCTATCCCAGAAGCAGAAAGACACACAGGGTATATACTCACTCATATAGACATATATGATAAACCTACTAAAATCTGTAAACCTAAAGAAACTAATCAAGAGGGAGGACTCTTGCCAAAATGCTCAATTCCTATACAGAAAGGCAAAGAGGATGGACATCAGAAGAAGGAGAAAAGAGGGAACAAGTCAGGAGCCTGCCACAGACGCCTCTGAAAGGCTCTACCATGCAGGGTATCAAAGCAGATGCTGAGACTTATGGCCAACCTTTGGGCAGAGTGCAGGGAATCTTATGAAAGAAGTGGAAAATAGTTAGATCTGGAGAGGACAGGAACCCCACAAGGAGAGCAACAGAACCAAAAAATCTGAGCACAGGGCTCTTTCCTGAGACTGATACTCCAACCAAGGGCCATTCATGGATTTAACCTAAGACCCCTGCACAGTTGTAGCCCATGGCAGTTCAGTGTCCAAGTGGGTTCCATAGTAATGGGAACAGGGATTGTCTCTGACATGAGCTGATCGGCCTGCTCTTTGATCACCTCCCTCTGAGGGGGGAGCAGCCTTACCAGGCCACAGAGGAAGACATTGCAGCCACTTCTGGTGAGACCTAATAGACTAGGATCAGAAGGATGGAAAAGAAGACCTCCCCTATCAGTGGACTTGGGGAAGGGCATGCATGTAGAAGGGGGAGGAAGGGAGGGATAGTGAGGGGAGGAGGGAGGATACTACAGGTGGGATACAAAGTGAACAAAGTGCAATTAATAAAGAATTAAAAAAACAATTATATCTATGACTCCATTACTCAGTGTGGATTCTTAGAAGATCTTTTTTTTTTTTTGGAATGGCTACCATGGATATAGCTCAAGTGAAATGTGTTTTCTTGCCTTTTGCTTTGGTCTTACATGAATGATGGGAATGGAAGAACATATTCTATTTTCCCTTTTTGTTTTGGTAGCAATTATCTTTACTTATTTATTTCAGCCTTATTAATAGCTAATTTGTTTTAAGAACTTAATCAAAGATTTACAAAATTCATCTTGTACTTTATCCTCCCTTCAAATAAAATATCACACAGGATATGAGAATCTAAATACAATACATACTCTATGAAATTTATGTTGTATGTTAGGTCACTTTGTATTTCTCTATGTATTTTTGTCTTGTTTTGGAATGCCATTGGGTTTTTATTATTTCAAAACATGTTCATTTTTTAATTTATTTTGTCCACCTCTTCTCCCTTTTCTATACTCATTCATCATAGTTATTCTGCAACACAATGCATTAACTATATTACTTCAAACGGTTTTGTTTCTGGTTCTTTGTAATACATTGTCAACCAATTGTTGGGTTATTATTTTTTATTTTTACTGACTCAGCATGTTTTATATTTTCTGTTTGTTATTTTGAGACAAGGTCTCAGCACTGTAGGCTGGCATTGAACTTTCTTTGTAGGGAGGCTGGCCTTGAACTCCTGATACTCTTGCCTCTACTTCCCAAATAGTGGCATTACAGGCATGTAGCATCATGCCAGTTTTGAATTGTGTAACTAATATTATATGTATGTTTTAGATGGCCTGCTTATGCCATCTTCTGAAGAAGGATAAATTTGTTCTGGCAGGTAGCAATATTTTGTAGATTACCTTTGGCTTGCTAAGGTAGTTGAAAATTTTGTTAGGGAAAGACACTTTCTTTCAGGGTATATACCTTAGAGAAAGACTGTTGTTTTAAGCATGTTTGTATGTACGCCTGTGTGTGCACATGCACACGCACATACACAAGCGTGGAGTCACTATTTAGCTCAGGCTGACCTTAAACTGCTGACCATGCTGTCCTGTCTCTGGCTTCTGAGTTCTAGGATTACATGCATAATAGTTTGAAAAAGGTATTTATTCTATATTATTAGACAAAGCATTTTTGGAAATCTAAATAGCACAGGTTCCATATAAACTCTATGAATGGTGCTGTAGATTTCTGCTTTGCTCTTTAGTGTTTCAGTAACTTTTCCCTAAATCTTGGTCCTTCATACATTCATACATGAATCTTGGACACTGATTAACACCCTCAAAGGGAAAATTCACACAGCCTTATAGGGCTCCTTTGCAGCATTTCCTCACTGGTATCTAACTGCTACATTCTGAATTGTGTTTGGCTACTCTATATTCTGATCTATATTTCTGCTGCCCAGTGAGATTCATTGTCTTTACTTAGATTCTCCTTCCCTGAGCTGTGGTCTGGAAAATGATCCCAGTGAGAAATCTTGGGTTTATGTGGTATTTACCTTGTTTGCCTGTTTTTTCTGAGGACCTCAGCCTTGCATTGGCTGCTGCCCAATGCTGGCAAACAGTTGTTATGTATGTTTTGTCTAGATTTTATACTTGTTTATAGTGAGCTGCTAAGGCCAACAATCACTGCTCATGGTGGATGAAGCTGGAACATGCCAACACTATTTGTTCTTAGTTTATCGTCTCTTACTTTCAGAACATCTTTTTTTTTTTTTTCCTATCATTTCCACAATCAGGACCTCGTGAGTTTGTTTGCTTTTTTTCTCTCTCAAAATGACCTTTAACTGTTACAGGTTTTGTTCCTCCAGGCTATACTTTTCTGATATAGGCTGTGAAAAACAGACCACCCAACAAAGAGCCTCTATTGCCTTAAAATAGCACGTGTGTTCCGCTGAAGTTTTGATCAGTGCCAGCTTTGGTCTCTTCTATTTTCCACTATTATTTCTTGTTAATCAAGTTGCTTCTACCTGTTTTGATTTAGTCACTGACTTCTGAGTCTTAATTGATTTCCTAGTTGCTAAATTTTTTTTTTTGCATTAAACATTATGAATTTTTGAACAAGAAATGTCCCACATAGGCTCATGTATTTGAACACGTGGGCTCCTGCTGTAGGTACTATTTGGGAAGACTCTGTAACCTTTAAGAGGCAGAGCCTCTTAGTGGACCCTCTTGGTGGAGAAAGTAAGCCTCTAGAAGTGGGCCTTGAGGGCTTAATTTGCTCTCCACCTCCCTCTTCCCTCCCATCCCCTTCCCCATCTGTTTCTTGCAAAGGGATGAAAAAAATTCTCATCCGGCTTCCTGCTCCTGCCACCAAGCCATGCCTTTCCTGACATCAGGGACTCTATACCTAACCATAAACCAAAATGCTGTTCCCTGTGTTTATGGTATTTTATCATTGCAACAAAAAGTAGCTAACAGTGACTCGTGTCCATCCATCTCATTTCACTACTGTTTCTACTGCCAAATTCATGCTCACCATCATTCTGACACGACTAAGTATTAGGTAAGGATTCATATTACAAATAGTACTTGGACTCAGACAAACTACCTGATGCTATGTAATTGCTGATATTTAGGAAGATCTGTGAGGGTATAAAGATGAGGAAAATAAAAAATAGTTTACTTTTCATGTAAATGGTATAATAAGCAAAGGAGGGATATACCCACTTGTAATGCCACAGGAGAAACAAAAGAAACAGGAGACGTACTAAATCAGTTACAACTACCTTAAAGGACAGAGAGATTACTGTCTAAGCTTCGGTTATAGGCCTGGAGCCGTTAAATTTTCCCATGTCATTAAATCACCATCACTACACAAAATACAGCAAACTGGGGCTAGGGCTCTATGTCAGTTAGTCACGTACAAGTCTCTGGGTTCATTTCGGCACTTAGAGAAAAATGTGCATTGGAGTGCATCCCTTCAGGACCAGCCCCAACGGTGACGTGGGGGCGAGAAGATCGTCACCTGCATAGTTCGAACTCAGCCGTCTCAAAATCAGCAACAAAAACAATACGGAATTGAGGGAGATTTTCCCAATAAAAAGGATGACAGAGTTCTGGTGACACGGCTGCTATTCAGCAATGAGAGGGCAAGGGTAATGAGCGTGAAAGGCTTAGCGGATGCAAAACAATGACCAGCCTAACTTTTGCCATTCTAGCTATTTCTCCACCCATGAGAGAGTCATTGAGGGTGTTCAGTTCAAAATGAACTTGATCGCATATTTTGATCGTAGTTATTCTGTCGTCTTGAGAACTAGAAGTTTCTTAGTGGGGTAACTTTTGTCATTTTATTGGGTAATTCAGTAGGGTTGCAGAGATAAGCATTTAATTGGAAAAGAGCAGACATTACTTTTCGAACACAATGCAGTCACCATGTTAAGCTTTCCTCCCTGTATTTGGTATTGGAAGCACTTATCAAACACTTTCTCACAAGGACTTGGGCCATTTCTTTATATTATAATTATTTTCTGATTTGTTAAAATTTGTTCCAAATGTCCTGCTCTTGTATTCTTATGATTTTATTTTACATTAGAAATAAAAATAAAGCTCTTTAGTTTGGGGATATGAATCTTTTATTTACTTATTTTTAGAATATTTTAGGTTCAACCAAACAATTTTATTCATCTGATAAAGAAAATTTAAAGGTTTAAAATGAAAACCCTTCTAATATATAACTCTATTACCAACTCATCTCTTTCTTCCTAGTCCAATTGATAATACACCAAATAAGGAATGCAAACATTAATTTTTTTTTAGTGCTTCCAAACAAACAGGGATGTTTTGATAGAGAAGTGTACAAGTTCTGCAGGTGCCGAGACGGGGCTGAAGACATGCTCAGGCTGAGTTGATTTTTCACTTCTGTCTTGGTTTCTAGCTGTTCACTAGCATTAGTGACCCTTGGTTTTGAGGTGAGTCACTCAATGTGCTAACACCCTATCAGGTTAGGGCTGGCCTCAACGGGTCCTTTTAACTTAACACACTGTAATGGCTCTCTTTCCAAACACAGGAACATTCTGCAGTATTGAGAGTTCAGAGTTCACCATGGTCAGCCTGTGACAGTCGGGGTTACAGTACATCATTCAGAGCACTGTGGAGATGTTGCTGACAGGCAGCCTTTTTGGCTGTAGAAATAATTTGGTAACACTCTGTTTTAGAGAATTGTTTCTCCTTCCAAAAGCTTCACCCACCAGGTGGGAATGACACTTGTTCTCTTTTCTCTGTTTTCTTTCAAGGACACAGCATGTCATCATAAGTACACAGTGACTTAATAAGTAAATGTTCTAATTTTCCCAATATAGGGAAGTTTTACAAAATGTGAACTACCCTAGAATGATTTCAATATCAGATTGTTCTACAGCCTGCTTAATATGACTCTACTTTGAAAAGTCTTGACAAAATAGAATTATCTAAAATTTAACCGATCTTAATTCTTTGAATGTTTTAGGGTTTTTTTATTTCATGTGTGTGGCTGATCTACCTGAACGTATGTCTATGCACCACATGCATGCCCAGTGCCCACAGAGACTGAAAGAAGACAGCAGGTAAACTGGACTGGGAATTATAGGCCATCGTGAGCACCATGTAGGTGCCGGGTCTTGAACCAAGGTCCCCTAGAAGAGTAGCCAGTGCTCTTAACCTCTGAGCCAATTCTCTGCTCCTATTTTTTATGTCTTAAAGAGAGAAATAAATGTTATTCAGTTTATCCAAAAGAAATCTATTTTATACAGATTTCAATGGAGATTGAAAAAAAAGTCTGATGAGCTCTGAAATGAGTAGTACAGATCCTGCTGAGGAGCAGAGAGAGAGAAAAAGAGGCACCCTCAAAGATGTACACACACACACAGAACTGCTCATACCTTCAGCTGTGACCGAAGCTACGTGGACATATGGAGCCTCTCAAATCTTTATGCTGCTCTAACTAGAACATTTCTTTTAGATGACCATTCAGGAATGTGTCTGTTCACATCTGCTTTGTCTTTTATTTTATTTTGTTTTTGGTCTATAATTCCAGATTGAGGAAGAAGACTATTTGTGAGATATTTCTTATCAGGCTCCATATCACTGTGGGTAAAGCAGCACCCATGGCCAGAGGAACCTATCAATGCCTGAGAGAGAGATGGATTACCACAGCTGAGGTGTTGGTTAATGTGTGTGTGTGTGTGTGTGTGTGTAGGCCTGATTCCTCCTTATGATACATAGCAGCTGTTGTCCTTGTTTGTACATATGTACATACAATAATTTCTGTATGTAAAGCTTAGCATGTGCTGGTGCATTGAGTTCTTAAAATCATTGTTCTCTTCATATGTATCTCTGAGAGAAATGACTTTATACCGGTTTGACCTTTGAAAACTATTTGTGAAGGGAATCTATCAGAAGGCTGCTGCTGGTGGAAACACTTGGTGGAAAGAGGGCGGCCCCTGTACTAGGGTGTTGTTAGATACTCACCAGGCTAGACACACCGAGCTGTGCGTGTGCTGCCTTCTCCGTGGCTCAAGGGAAAGCCTGAGACGTGAGTCATTTGTGATGACAATGGTTGTTTCTCTTTTCCCTCGTGGTAGGTGGCTCTAGCCTACAGTGCCGTGTCTTTAGGAGCCAAGCAACAGGGAACATGCAGAGCCACACCGATACCCAGAAATTCAGCAATAAGCAACGCTTACTGGTTTTATGTATAGGCAAAACAAACAAACAAACAAACAAACAAACAAAACAAAACAAAAAAACCATGCAAAGATGAAGTTTCTTTTAAGGCTGACACCTAGGCATAAGGCTCTGAGTAGAGGCCTCTTTACAGAACAACACAGCTTTAGAATTATGGCTTTATGTTTTCTGGCAGATTAATTGGAAAGGCTGTGCTATTATTCATGTATTTTTCATATGATTGGCATTTAGAGGACCAAGTGACAGAAGAATATGAAAGTTGCCTATTATTAAATGTAAACACTTTGGTAAGCGGTTTATCGTGAAATCTGCCACATTTCTGCAAAAAGCAACAGTTCAGAAGGTGGAGAGAGTAATTCTGACCAGGACATCCCATTCTGTTGGTTTGGCTGCTCTGATTAAAACCTTCTGTGAAACAAGGGCCTTGCGTGATAGGTCCAGACTCAGATGAAGATGATGACAGTAATGTTGACCCACTAAACAAAGGGCCCAGCCGTTTGTAACTACAAGCAGATATAGTTACTTCATTGCTTCAAACTGTATCCTCCCCGCCTGTCCCCGAAGGGGAAAACTAGGCTTGCTTTAGCAGTGGCTTCTTTGTGGCACATGGAAGTCCCTCCTTGGAAAGTTACAAAATCCCAGGAAATCCCACCTGTGAATGATCGTAATGTTTAACCCTGAGGTTAGTGTCGCTAATGCTCACTCCATGGAAAACTGCCTTCCTCCCCATCTTTAGTGGTTAGTTTGTATGAGACAAGCTCCAAACCATAAGCCTGAAAAACCACAATTTCCCCCAAAAGGCAGTATTGCCAGTGACATGGTGTGAAGGCAGCAGGGCTAGCCGGTTAGCCTCATAACTCAGAGAAACTGAAAGTGGCCTCTGAATATGATGTTATGGGCCAGGATAACCTTGGGGTCCTTTGAATGAGTTTTGTGTGTGACATATGCAAGCAAATATATGACAAAGTCATTACCTCTGTTTTCGTAGAAGAATTCCATTCATGTTTATATTCTGAAAGCCCAAATACTAGCTTTGTTTAGGCATGAAGCAGTTAATCAAGCTGTTTGTAGAACAGTGTGGCTTCCTAAGGGTCACGTAGCTTGGCAAGTTTGCACAAGAAAAGACAGACAATGATTTTTTTTCATTATCCTTAATTTTTTTAAACCATAGTTTTATACAGCACTGTTTAATCTGACTTTTGGTGGTATAGTACTTATTGCAGAAAGGTTGTTTGTTTTTTAAATTTAATTTAATTTTATTAATTACAGTTTATTCACTTTGTATCCCCCCATAAGCCCCTCCCTCATCGCCTCCTTGTCCCACCCTCCCTCCCCCTTCTTTACACATGCCTCTCCCCAAGTTCACTGATAGGGGAGATCTTCCTCTCCTTCCTTCTGATCTTACTCTATCAGATCTCATCAGGAGTGACTGCATTGTCATCTTCTGTGGCCTGGTAAGGCTGCTCTCCCATCAGGGGCAGGTGATCAAAGAGCAGGCCAACCAGTTCATTTCAGAGACAGTCCCTGTACCCATTACTATGGAACCCATTTGGACACTAAACTGCCATGGGCTACATCTGTGCAGGGGTTCTAGGGTATCTCCATGCCTGGTACTTGGTTGGAGTATGAGTCTCTGGGAAGACCCCTGTGTTCAAATTTTCTGGTTCTGTTGCTCTCCTTGTGGGGTTCCTGTCCTCTCCAGAACTTACTATTTCTCACTTCTTACATAAGATTTCATGCACTCTGCCCAACAGTTGGCCATAAGACTCAGCATCTGCTTTGATAGTCAGGGCAGAGCCTTTCACAGGCCCTCTGTGGCAGGTTCCTAGGTTGTTTCCTGTTTTCTTCTTCTTCTGATGTCCAACTTCTTTGACTTTTGGGATGGGGATTGAGCGTTTTAGTCAGGGTCCTCTCTCTTGATTAGTTTTTTAGATGTACAGATTTTAGTAGGTTTATCCTATGTTATATGTCTATATGAGTGAGTATATAGTGTGTGTGTCTTTCTGCTTCTGGGACAGCTCACTCAGGATGATCCTTTCCAGGTCCCACCATTTACCTTCAAATTTCATGATTTCCTTGTTTTTCATTGCTGAGTAATACTCCATTGTGTAGATGTACCACAATTTCTGCATCTGTTCTTCAGTTGAGGGGCATCTGGGCTATTTCCAGCTTCTGGCTATTACAAATAAAGCTGCTACAAACATGGTTGAGCAAATGTCCTTTTTGTGTACTTGAGCCTCTTTTGGATATATGCCCAGTAGTGGTATGTCTGGATCTTGAGGAAGCGCTATTCCTAGTTGTCTGAGAAAGCGCCAGATTGATTTCCAGAGTGGTTGTACCAGTTTACATTCCCACCAGCAGTGGAGGAGGGTTCCCCTTTCTCCACAACCTCTCCAGCATATGTTGTCATTTGAGTTTTTCATCTTGGCCATTCTGATAGGTGTAAGGTGAAATCTCAGGGTCGTTTAGATTTGCATTTCCCTGATGACTAATGACATTGAACATTTCTTTAAGTGTTTCTCTGCCATTCAATATTCCTCTACAGAGAGTTCTCTGTTTAGCTCTGTACCCCATTTTTTAATTGGATTACTTGGTTTGCTGCTTTTCAGCTTCTTTAGTTCTTTATATATACTGGATATTAGCCCTCTGTCAGATAAAGGGTTGGTGAAGATTCTTTCCCAATCTGTAGGCAGTCGTTTTGTTTTGATGATGGTGTCCTTTGCTTTACAGAAGCTTTTCAGTTTCATGAGGTCCCATTTATTGATTGTTGCTCTTAGAGCCTGTACTGTTGGTGTTCTGTTCAGGATGTTGTCTCCTGTACCAATGAGTTCTAGGATTTTCCCCACTTTTTCTTCTAAGCAGTTTAGTGTATCTGGTTTTATATTGAGGTCTTTGATCCACTTGGACTTTAGTTCTGTGCAGGGTGATAAGTATGGATCAATTTGAATTTTTCTACATGTAGACATCCAGTTAGACCAGCAGCATTTGTTGAAGATGCTATCTTTTTTCTATTGTATGGTTTTGGCATCTTTGTCAAAGATCAGGTATCCATAGGTGTGTGGGTTTATTTCTGGGTCTTCTGTTCGGTTCCATTAATCTGCCATTCTGTTTCTATGCCACTACCATGTAGTTTTTATAACTGTTGCTCTATAGTACAGCTTAAAATCAGGGATGGAGACACCTCCAGAAGATCTTTTATTGTAGAGGATTGTTTTAGCAATTCGGGGTTTCTTGTTATTCCACATGAAGTTGAGAATTTTTCTTTCCACGTCTGTAAAGAATTGTGTTGGTAATTTGATGGGAATTGCATTGAATCTGTAGATTGCTTTTGGTAAGATGGCCATTTTTACTATGTTAATCCTGCCAAGCCATGAGCATGGGAGATCTTTCCATCTTCTGATATCTTCTAATTCTTTCTTCAGAGACTTGAAATTTTTTTCATACAAGTCTTTGACTTTCTTGGTTAAGGTTACACCAAGAAAGGTTGTAGGTTAAACGGATGACATTTCAGGGTATTCAAACACCTGGTTAATATAAATTTCCTAATAACAATTGTACTCAATTAACTCTTTCATTTCCAAGATTAGAATAATTTTTGTTTTTTTGCCAAAAGGGTGATGAGTGACTGGGCATAAAATTTTCAAATATTACATAGCCATGAAAATTAATAAATATATTCAACATTAGCATATGGAATGGTACAGAACAAAATTAAGTTGTTTTTGGGCTTCAGATTATTAACAACACTTTCAAATGATATGTTTAGTTTATGACTTAGTCTCCCCATTTCTAAATTCCATATTCAAGTCCATTAATTATTTCCATACTGGAAATAATTGCTTGAATGGAGGAAAATTGTTTTTTCCCAATATAAAAGATACATAAAAATAAAAACATCCTTAGTCATCTGAGAAATATAAATCAAAATGACCCTGAGATTCCACCTCACACCCATCAGATTGGCTAAGATCAAAAACTCAAGGGCTGATGCATGCTGGAGAGGATGTGGAGAGAGGGAAACCCTCTTCCATTGCTGGTGGGAACGTAACCTTGTACAACCACTTTGGAAATCAATCTGATGCTTTCTTAGAAAATTAGGAATAGTGCTAACTCAAGATTCAGGTATATCCCTCCTGGGCATATATCAGAAAGATGCTAACAATATAATATGTACATTTGCTCAACTATGTTCATAAAATATTTATTCATAATAGCCAGAAACAACATAGATTTCCTTCAGCTGAAGAGTGGATAAAGAAATTGTGGCACATTTCCACAGTAGAATACCATTCAGCAATTAAAAACAAGGAAATCATGAAATTTGCAGGGATATCCCTGCTTTCTCTCTCTCTCTTCTTACCTCTCAGGGGTAACACAAAACGTGTCCTCCAAAAAATGTGTTCTTGAAGTTCCATTTATTAATTGTAGGTCTTAGAGCCTGACTTGTTGGTGTTCTGTTTAGGAAATTGTCTCCTGCGCCAATGAGTTCAAGGCTCTTCCCCATTTTCTCCTCTAACAAATTAACTGTGTCTGGTTTTATGTTGAAGTCTTTGATCCACTTGGACTTTCCTTTTGTGCAGGGATATAAATATGAATATACTTACACTTTTCTACATGTAGACATTCAGTTAGGCCAGTACCATTTGTTGAAGATGCTGTCTTTTTTCCATTGAATGGTTTTGGCTTCTTTGTCAAACACCTATCCATAGGTGTGTGGGTTTATTTCTGGATCTTTGATTTGATTCCATTGATCCACCAGTCTGTTTTTATACCAATACCATGCAGTTTTTATTACTGTTGCTCTATAGTACAGCTTGAGGTCAGGGATTGAGATACCTCCAGAAGATCTTTTATTATACAGGATTGTTTTAGCTATTCTGGGTTTTTTGTTTTTCCATATGAAATTGAGAATTGTTCTTTCAAGGTCTGTAAAAAAATTGTGTTAGTATTTTGATGGGAATTGCATCTGTAGATTGCTTTTTGGCAGGACTGCCATTTTCACTATGTTAATCTTACCAATCCATGAGCATGGGAGATCTTTCCATTTTCTGACATCTTCATCAATTTCTTTCTTCAGAGACTTGAAGTTTTTTCATACAGGTCTTTCACTTGCTTGGTTAGAGTCACACCAAGGTACTTTGTGCTTATTGTGAAGGGTGTTGTTTCCCTAATTTCCTTCTCAGCCCCTTTGTCTTTTGTATGTAGGAATTCTGTTGTTGTGCTTGAGATACATGGTAAGCTCACAGAGACAAGGGTGGCATCAACAAGGGGTTTGTGAAAATATTACACAAAGTAAATATGAACTCTAAAGGTAGAAATACTGCCTTAGCGTGAAGGCAGGATTGATTCATTTTCCATCAGGCATTTTCCCTTTCATGTACTGTGGAGCAGCATCGCAAGAACCCAGGGTTGGGCCTTGTTACTGAACTATAGAATGTTTGATAATAGCAAGAAGATCCTCTCAGAGCTTACTCATCACTCACTGTCACCTTATTGCCACATTTCCATTAAGCCAGTGAGTATACACTGGGCATTCTTTGAAGGAGGCGAGGTGAAACCAACAAGTTGGTCACCTTGTTCCCTCAGTTACGAAGAACTCACTCTTCAAGGGTCTTTGTTTGATGGACATCTGGCACAAAATATTTTTGTGTTTATTTTAAACACTCTATTCATACAGTTATTGTGCGACACATATTTCCACACATCTCTTCACTGCAGATAGAGAGCTCACAGTAACCCAAAGTATGGATGTCACTATCGTCCAACTTGATGAACCAATGAGTTTTATTGGTCACATAGAGGAATATGAGTGAGGGGTTACTCACAGGACAAGAAGTGATTCAAAGATAGCTGCCTTGCCAAAGCCCACCCCAGCATGGGTGACAGTTAACAAAGCTGGGAATCTGGAGCATACTGCACAGCCTGCAGGCAGCTCAACAGATTGGAGTGTCCTTTCCAAGTGACTCAGTCAGCCTAACATCTTCCAGGCATTTTGGTTTCTGCTTCTTCTAGACATCTGGTCTGGTCTAACAGTTTTCTTTGCTGCTTGTCTTGTCTTAGAGTAACTCTCAGCAGCTTGGCTTTAAGAAGAAAAAGGTCTAGTGAATCTTGTCAGTTTTAAGGACTTCCTGAGGCTGTTTTGAGTTCTTTACCTTGATGTATAAGGAATTTTTTTTTGCAAGATGGAATGTTTTGATGTGAGAGGGAACTGTTACAAACAACAGTACATTCACAAACCTCATCAATAGTTCTCTGATACTGTTCTTTCATATGATTGACTAGTCAACATTTGGCTTGGTTGTCATGGAACAATTTCTTTTTTTTTTTTTTTTTTTTTTCAATGCAGTTTATTCAGGAACATTGAACAATCCTCGGACCCCGGGGAAAGCCAGCCCACAGCTTAAATAGCCTCTGGGTAGCCAACCCAGGCGTGCCACGGGGGCAATGCAGATAGGTCCACATACATAGAAGCAAGCCAGATCCTCGGCCTTAGCCAAATGTGGAGTTGTTCGTGACAGAGAGCACTCACCATCGGGAAGGTGGAAGGCGGAAACCAGCTCCATCTTTAAGGCATAGCATTTCGCAGCTCTCTACAGTTCCCGCTTTTTGTTTTAGACGCATCAGGCAAGAGTAGAGGTCTGATCTCTGATATTAGAAATAAATTGGGACTTTGTACAGATGTTCATTTAGGTGTCATCCACCCAAAGAGCATCAGACCCGTCCGATACCTTTTTCTCAGAGGCGGGACCTGGGGCATCAACCCGCATGCAATCAGACATGCTCTTCTCTGGGTCCAAAGCGGCTGACCCTGAGTGCAGTGCTTAGCCTCGCATCCTGAGCGTATCATTTTAGCTTTTTATGGTATCCAACCATGCTTGGGGAGAATGTCCTGCTTCAATGGCTGTAAAGGCCTGAATGATCATGGCTGCATCACACTGTTGTGAGACTCTAATCTTGCATATATACCACAGGCAAACCAAGGAGACCAACACTCGCATGCCTCACTGGGTGCCTATGCCCATTGATGCCCCTCACGCTATGACTCTCTTCAGACAGAAAAGGGATCTTGGAACTACAGCCACCATTGTTACTACCATCTCATTGACGGCTGTTGGAGCTACCACCAGGGCATTAGCCATGAGTCATACTGGGCAGACGGCTCAGACCCTGAATAATCATTTAGCCAATGTAGCTCATGCCTTAGTTGTACATAAAGGAATTAATGCTCAACTAAAAGGAAGCTTGATGGTGTTCAATCAGATTTGACCTCTTGCAGGAGCAAATTGATACCCTATGGCAAATCGCTCAACCTGGCTGTCAATGAAAGTATGCTGGACTTTGTGTCACTAGCATACAACATGAGAATTTCTCCTGCGCTGCAAATCTGTCTAAACAATTGTTGAGCTATATTTTAGGTAATTGGACTGGAGAATTCGATACTACGATGGAGCAGCTGAGAGTGGCCATTGTCACAGTAAATTCTACCGGAGTGGACGCAGGACTAGCCACAGGATTATCAACATGGATTGCTGCAGCCATGAATCACCTGAAGGAATGGGTGGGCATGGGAGTGTTAGCAGGCCTTCTGGTGTTGGTCTCCTTGGTTTGTCATGGAACAATTTCAACACTTAAGCTAAGGAAGGGAGATCATAAGAAAGAGGCTAGAATGGGATATATAGCAAGGTCATGTCTCAAAGGACAGGAGCCCCATAAGGAGAGCAACAGAACCAAAAAATCTGGGCACAGGGGTCTTTGCTGAGACTGATACTCCAACCAAGGACCATTCATGAATATAACCTAGAACCCCTGCTCAGATGTAGCCCATGGCAGCTCAGTATACAAGTGGATACTCTAGTACTGGGAACAGGGACTGTCTCTGATATGAACTCAGTGTCTGGCTCTTTGACTGCCTCCCCCTGATGGGGGAGCAGCCTTTCCAGGCCACAGAAGAGGACAAAGAAGCCAGTCCTGATGACACCTGATAGGCTAGGGTCAGATGGAAGGGGAGGAGGACCTCCCCTGATAGGAGAGGGGCATGGGAGGAGATGAGGGAAGAAGGGTGGGGTTGGGAGGGAATGGAGGGGGCTACAGCTGGGATACAAAGTGAATAAACTGTAATTAATTAAAAAATAAAAATTTAATTAAAAATAAACAAAGAAGAAATTAAACAAACCAGCAAGCAAAAACAATGAAAAGTAACATCAGCCAGAAACAGACAATTTTTTTTTAAAATGGAAAGGCCCTACACACCTGGTTTTTTGAAGATAGCACTCTTAAGTTCTTCCATTTTCAGTTAAACAAACTTTTAAATACCTTTAGATAAAGTTGGAAAGTTGTGAGAGAAAATGAGCAGCTAGCTTTGCATTTCTCTGTTATTATAACTGCTTGGTATTTACTATATAGAAAATATCCAATTTGTTCTTGGTGGTGCTATCACTTGACCACTTAGTACCTCATAATTTCATTGTATTTCCACATCACAGAACTTTCAGTTACATCAAAGAAGTGGAGCTACTATGCCAGATTCTCCTGATATTGAGCTGTAGAGATAATCTCATGAAGCTTTGAGAGTAACTTGTATGATGTGAGAGGTAGCATCCCGTAAGTGAGCAAATACAACATATGAATTACCTGTCCTTAAACCTTCTTTAATTTGATGGTGGAATGTTGCTATACATATATGATTTTAAGTTAGAATATTCATAAAACTGTTCTGGTTCAGTCTGGTAGTTATCTTCCAGAATCTATTTAATATTAATAATTTAGTAGTCACATGGTGATTTTTAGCTATAGAATTTTAGCTTTAGAATATATTTTCACCCTCTTTTGCAGCTAATGTGATAATTCGTGTGTGTGAATAGAAGTACTGGTATAAACCGCTTTCTCAAAAATAAACTGTATTTTTCTAATTGCTAGACTTTTTCTACTTCTAGGCTTATTTTTCTAATTGCTTCTTTCTACATGCTGGCTGTCCATATAGAGGTAAACCAGTTTTGGCTGTGGTCATGAGCCCTATATTTTGGAGGGTGTTAGAGAAACAAGTCAGTAAGAACTTTCTAGAATAGACAGATACCTCTTGGATACAACAAACTTTTAAATACCTTTAGATAAAGTTGGAAAGTTGTGAGAGAAAATGAGCAGCTAGCTTTGCATTTCTCTGTTATTATAACTGCTTGGTATTTACTATATAGAAAATATCCAATTTGTTCTTGGTGGTGCTATCACTTGACCACTTAGTACCTCATAATTTCATGTTTGTATCCACTAGAGTTCAGTGGTTGATTAGGAGATGTTGCTGAAATAGCTTTGTCTAAAGATGAAATGCGTTTGCTCTGAAACTAGAGTCATTGCATGACCTGGGCTCAGGCTTTGGCATGAGGAGTGTGGTGGTTTGAATAAAAATGGAACCCAGAGACTCATAGAGAGTAACACTATTAGGAAGTTGGTTCCTTGTTCAAGTAGGTGTGGCCTTGTTGGACCAAATATGTCACTGGCGGTGGGGCTCAGTAGGCTCATACCAGGCCTACAGGCTCACTCAGTTTTCCTGCTGCCTGCTGATCCAGATGTAAAACTCTCAGCAACTCCTCCAGCACCATGTTTGCCTGTATGTTGTGTTGCCATGCTTCCTCCCATGATGATCATGGACTAAACCTCTGAACCTGTAAGTCAGCCCCAATTAAGTGCTCTTCTTTAGGAAAGTTGCCATGGTCACTCCCACAAGTCTGTGCCACCATTACCCTGGCACATCTTGCAGGTAGGACATGTTGGAGCTTGAAGGTTTTGTGGCTGGGTTGATGTCCCAATACCACTGCTGGGATCCTTGCTTGATTATAGAAGATGGTTGGTTTAGACTCTGTATCCCCCAATTACTAGAAAACTTCGCTAGGGTCGCTCTCTCAGACTCCAGAAACTTTTCACTGCACTAGGTTTCTACATCGTGGCCCAAATTCCTCCAGTTTCAGTCATCTCTCCTAGTACTCTCCCTCCACCACCACCACCCTCTTATGGTTTATGCTATGCTTGGTCAATATGTCTAGAAGGCAAGGCATGCTTTTTTTTTTTTTTTAAACAGAGGAGGAGAGGATCTAGGGGAGGTGTGGGGGTAGGAGAAGTGGAGGTAGGGGAAACTGGAGTCAAGATGTAATGTATGTAGAGAAAAAAAGTTACCGTGGTCATGGTGTCACTTCACAGATATAGAAGCTCTAAGGAAGACAGGCAACTTTCACTGTCATATCATGATGGCATCATGAGCATCATTCTAGGGGGAGTGCAGGACAGATATTGTAAGTTAGAGAAAGTAGCAATAGCTAAATAGAAATAGGTACATTTGAGATATTAGGGGACTCATAGAACTGAAAGGGAAGGCAATCAGGCTGGGAAAATAGGGAAGTGAGTCCACAGATATTAGATAATGTTATACTTTGACCAGGATGATAGTTATCTCACTATTGTTTTCTTTCCTCTTGCTGGAATCTATCTTCCCTGGACATTTCACAGATCCTGGTAAGAAGCTCAATATTCATTCAGAAAGGCAAACCAGATGGATATCAGAAGAGGGAGAAAATGGAACAGGACAGGAGCCTCTGAAAGACTCTACCCAGCAGGGTATCAAAACATATGCTGAGATTCATAGCCAAACTGTTTGCAGAGTGCAGGGAATCTTATGAAAGAAGGAAAGGGGGAGGGGATAGAAAGACCAGGAGGGGACAGGAGTTCCACAAGGAGACAACAGAACCAAAAAATCTGGGCACAGGGCTCTTTTCTGAGACTGATGCTCCAAACAAGGACCATGCATGGAGATAACCTAGAACCCCTGCACAGAAGTAGCCCATGGCAGCTCAATATACAAGTGTGTACCCTAGTACTGGGAACAGGGACTGTCTATGACATGAACTCAGGGGCTGGCTCTTTGATCACCTCCCCCTGATGGGGGAGCAGCCTTATCACAGAGGAAGACAAAGAAGCCAGTTCTGATGAGACCTGATAGGCTAGGGTCAGATGGAAGGGGAGGAGGTCCTCCCCTATAATTGGACTGGGGGAGGGGCATAGGAGAAGAAGAGGGAGGTAGGGTGAAATTGGGAGGGGATGAGAGAGGGGCTACAGCTGGGATACAAAGTGAATAAATTGTAATTAATAATAAAAAATGGTCTAGTGATGACAGACTTTGCATAGCAAATGCTTGAACCACTAAGCCTGTCTTGGGAAAAAACCAAACCAAAACAGTACATCTGCTGCGGCAAGTCATTAAAAGCTGCTCATGTATTGTTGGTGGGCCTGCATACATTTGGGATTTATTGCCTCAGTTTACCCAAACTGACTTCAGGCTATCAATATCTTACTCTTTTCTTGGAAGCTTCCTCTGAAGCCTCAACCTTGTGTTGTGGTGTTGGAGGGCACCGGAATGGTAGTCCAAACCTAGCACCCTCTATGTGGTTACCCGTTAGTTTGTCTTTCTCCTCCATCATTTTTATTGCTCCTTTAAAGTTTATTTGACTTAAGACTCTATCATCATGGTATGAATTGTTTGCAACTGTACTGTGCTCCTGCCAAAAAGGATGGCATCTTGTATGCCCTGCAGTTTCCCCATGGGATCTAAAGCGATGCTCTGCTTTCAATTCACCTCTTCCTCTTTGTAAAAGCAGAAAAGGCTGCTCTGTATAACTCCTTAAACTAACACTAGATTAAGATGGGTGGCTAGATGGCATTCCAGGGAGCAGACTTTACTAAACCTTCTTGTTTGGACTCTGCCCCAAGAAAATTGCTTGTGGGAGGTCCCTCAATGTGTGGGAGCTTCTAGCACCTCAAAAATCACTTCCAGAACTTTATTCAGGCACCAGATTTCACCTGGTATTTATCTACCATTGTTCCCTTCAGGAAAAGCAAGTCATTAAGGAGAGGATGGGAGTGGGAAGATTATACAGCGAAACATGTGTGTGATGCATGTGTTTGGCCCTGTTTGAAACCAGAAAAGCCAGGGATTCTCAGCCTGTTATGAGCCTCGCGTGCGCAGACATTCATTCATTATGAATGGACTCATTCACTCTGCATTTGTGTTTGGATCTGTGGGTGTGTGCATGTGCTTATATGTTCATGCTGATGTGTCCGTGTGTGTATGTGCATATGTAGGCCAGAGGTTGACCCTGGATGCCTTCAATTGCTCTCTACCTTATTGTTTTAGATAGGTTCTGTCATCGAAGCTAGAGCTCATGGATACAATCAGGCTGGCTGTCCTCTGAGCTCCAGGAAGCTGCTTGTCTCTGCCTCTCCAGTACAGGACTATAGAAGCATTTCGCCACGGTTCACATTTTTGTGAGTGCAGGAGTCTTTATGCTGGCACAGTAAGCGCTTTGCCGACTGTACTGTGTCTCCAGCACCTTTGTTTACTTGCTCTTTTTCTGTGGCATACCTACTACGGATTGGCCCATTTCTATATGGTCTCAAAAAGAGAAAACATACCGTAAGTGCATTATACACTTTGAGTAAAGCATTTCTATTCATTTAATAGGAACTTACCTATTAATGAATACTGCGAAATCAGTTTTTATTTTTTCTCATAGGCATTTCAAAATACTGAACTCAGGGACAGTGGCAGAGTTAATGCATGAATGATGTTAGGAGATAAGGCTGAGGGAATAATGCAAACCTACTCCACTTGGTTGAAGCAGTAGAAGGCTTCCGTTTAGGTCCTGATGATGCCCTTCCTCTATTTGGTTAATACCAAGTCTTTTAATCTATCTGCATCTATGTATCCCTTTGAAATGGTCAACGCCATTGACCTTTTAGAACACCCCGAAAGCAGAACACATGAAGTACTTACCTTGTGCTGTTGATATTGCCTCATGGGCAAGGTGGGTTTGTTCATGAAATTAGGGACATGATAACAAAGGCCAAAGGCAAGAATATTGCCATGGGCTGAGAATTACTTTTGTTGATTATGTTCTGTTGTATGCCAAGACAGTAAACAAGCAGACAAGAAGGGTTTTATGGATCTAGGTTTCTGTGTAGAAAATAAAAAAAAAAAAAAACTTATCTTGGTGTAGAGAAAGGCCTCTTCTGAAATAAATCCATTTGAAAGCAGGGCACTGCAAGTCTCCCTCTGGTGCAATATTTGGATTTGTTATACTACATTCTTATGTTTGGCATATTATTCTGCTGCCTGTGCCTGGCTTCTTAGATACATAATAACACAAGATAAAAATCATTCATTTCAATGTGATGTTAATGAATAAAGGGCACCAGCTTTGCGTGTGTCAGATGGTGGGAGAAATGGCCACACGTGCTTGACTATCAGTACAGGCTGCAGTTACATCGCAGCTAATAAATAAGAGCAATGTGCATCATCAGGCCCCCCCCCTGTGGCATCTTTGAGCAGACTCATTGATGTCACACATTCAAATTTTACTGGCCATTTAGAGTAGTTACGTATTTTGAAGTGGAACAATGGTGAGGAGTTGTGAAAGCATTTTGAAATTGGATAAATAAGGCTTGATTATTCTTCAGAGTTTTTATTTTTCAGGCCAGACAATTGAATATTTTGATAAACTTTGAAAACAGCTGTGATTTCTATTGGCCAAGTACAAACACAGTTTTTCCAAATGTAATTTTATGATTATAATTTTAGATTTTGGAATTGTCCTGTGCCTTTCTTTTTTGAGCATTTTATTGTCTTTTTCCCTTTTATTTTTCTTTATATAATAATAATAGTTATTATTGTTATTACAATTTATTCACTTCATATTCCGGTGTAGCCCCCTCCCTCATCTCTTCCCGGTTCCACTCTCCCTCCTTCATCCCCCACTATGTCCCTCACCTAGTCCACTGATGGGGTCCTCCTCCCTTTCTATGTGACTGTAGCCTATCAGGTTTCATCAAGACTGTGTGGATCCTCTTTCTCTGTGGTCTAGAAAGGCCACCTCACCAGGGGGAGGTGATCAAAAATCAGGCAACCAAGTTCATGCTAGTGACTGCCCTTGCTCCTCTTGCTAGGGAGCCCCCATGGAGACTGAGCTGCCCATGGGCTACATCTGAGCAGGGGGCCTAGGTCCTCTCCATGCATGGTCCTTGGTTGATTCATCAGTATCTTCAGGACCCACTGGGCTCAGATATTTTGGTTCTGTTCTCTCCTTGTGAAGTTCCTGTCCCCTCCAGGTCTTTCTATCTCCTTCCATAAGATCCCCTGCCAAAGTTTAGCTATGAGGCTCAGCATCTGCTTTCATACCCTACTGGGTAGAGTCTTTCAGAGGCCCTCTGTGGTGTGCTCTTGTCCCGTTTCCTGTCTTCTCCCACTTCTGATATCTATCCAGTTTGCCCTTCTGAATAAGGATTAAGCATCTTTCCTAGGGACCTCCTTGTAGTTTAACTCTTAGGTCTGTAGATTTTAGTATGTTTATCCTATATTATATGGCTAATATCCACTTATAAGTGAGCATATACCATGTATGTTTTTCTGATTTTGAATCACCTCACTCTGGACAATCTTTTCTAGTTCCATCCATTTTCCTGCAAATTTTGTGATTCCTTGTTTTTAATTGCTGAGTTGTATTCCATTGTGTAAATGAGCCATAACTTCTTTATCCATTCCTTGGTTGAAAGATATCTAGGTTGTTTCCAGATTCTGACTATTATGAATAAAGCTGCTATGAACATAGTTGAGCAAATGTCCTTGTTGTATGATTAAGCATTTTTCGTATATATGCCCAGGAGTGGTATAGCTAGATCTTGAGTTAGCACTATCTTAATTTTCTGAGAAAGCGTCAGATTGATTTTCTTTTTTTTTTTTTCTTTTTTATTTTATTTTTTTTATCAGTTACATTTTATTAACTCTGTATCCCAGCCGTGTCCCGATCCCTCATTCCCTCCCAGTCCCTCCCTCCCTCCCTCCCTCATCTCCACCGTGCCCCTTTCCAAGTCCACTGATGGGGGGGACCTCCTCCCCATTCATCTGATCCTGTTTTATCAGGTATCTTCAGGACTGGCTGCAAAGCCCTCCTCTGTGGCCTAACAGGACTGCTCCTCCCTTCGGGGGTGGGGAGACCAAAGAGCCAGTCATCGAGTTCCTGTTAGAAATAGTCCCTGTTCCCCTCACTTTGGGAAACCACTTATATAGACCTATAAGATATGATAAACATAATGAAATCTATACACCTAAAAAAGATAATCAATTGAGCGGACATGGGGTAAGATGATCAATCCTCATTTAGAAAGACAGATGGGATGTGCATTGAACGTATGACAGGAGTCTACTGAGCGCATCTGAAAGACTCTAACTAGCAGTGTTTTCAAAGCAAAGACTCATGACCAAACCTTTGGCAGAGTACAGATTGATTTTCAAAGTGGTTGTAAAAGTTTACTTTGCCAGCAGCAATGGAGAAGGATTTTCCTTTCTCCACATCCTCTCCAGCATGTGTTGTCACTTAAGTGTTTTTTCCAAAACTGTTCTTTATTTGTTAATTAATTAATCAATCAATCAATTTATTTATTATAGTTTATTTACTTTGTATCCCAGCTGTGGCCCCCTTTCTCACCCCCTACCAATCCCATCCTCCCTCCCTCTTGTTCTCCTATGCCCTTCCCCCAGTCCACTTATATCCACTTATATGCCCTCCCCTTCTTTTTTTTTCTTTAATTTTTCATCAATTACACTTTATTCATTCTGCATCCCCCCATAAGCCCCTCCCTCCTCCCCTCCCAATCCCACCCTCCCTCCTCCCCTCCCAATCCCAACCTCCCTCCTCCCTCTGCATGCATGCCACTCCCCAAGTCCACTGATAGGGGAGGTTCTCCTCTCCTTTCTGATCTTAGTCTATCAGTTCACATCAAAAGTGGCTGCATTGTCCTCTACTATGGCCTGGTAAGGCTGCTCCCCCCCCAGGGGGAGGTGATCAAAGAGCAGGCCAATCAGATTATGTCAGAGGCAGTCCCTCTTCACATTACTATGTAACCCACTTGGACTCTGAACTGCCCTGGGCTACATCTGTGCAGATGTTCTGGGTTATCTCTATGAATAGTCCTTGGTTGGAGTATGAGTCTCTGTGTTCAAATTATCTTGTTCTGTTGCTCTCCTTGTGGAGACCCTGTCCTCTCCAGCTCTTACTATTTCCCACTTCTTACATAAAATTCCATTCACTCTGCCCAACAGTTGCCCATCAGGCTCAGCATCTGCATTGATAGTCTGTATATGCCCTCCCCTTCTATCTGATCCTTGTCTATCAGGTCTTATCAGGACTGGATGCATTGTCTTCCTCTGTGGCTTGGTAAGGCTGCCCTGCCCCATGGAGGGAGGTGATCAAAGAGCCAGTCCCTGAGTTCATGTCCTAGACAGTCCCTGTTCCCATTACTAGGGAACTCACTTGGGCACTGAGCTGCCATGGGCTACATCTGTGCAGGGGTTCTAGGTTATATCCATGCATAGTCCTTGGTTGGATTATCAGTTTCAACAAAGACCCCTGTGCCCAGCTTTTTGGTTCTGTTCTTTCCTTGTGGATCTTCAGTCTCCTCCAGGTCTTTCTATTTCCCCCTTCTTTCATAAGATTCCCTGCATTCTGCCCAAAGTTTAGCTATGAGTCTCAGCATCTGCTTTGATACCCTGCAGGGTAGAGTCTTTCAGAGGCTCTCTGTGGTAGGCTCCTGTCCTGTTTCCTGTTTTCTTCCTTTTCTGATGTCTATCCCATTTGCCTTTCTGAATGAAGATTGAGTATCTTACCCAGGGTCCTCCTTCTTGCTTAGCTTCTTTAGGTGTACAGATTTTAGTATGTTTATCCTGTATTATGTCTAATATCCACTTGTGTATACCATGTGTGTCTTTCTGCTTAAGTTAAACAACAACAAATCAAGTAATCCAATTAAAAAAATGAGGTACAGAGTTAAACAGAATTCTCAATAGAGGAATATCGAATGGCAGAGAAACACTTAAAGAAATACTCAACATCCTTGCTCATCAGTGAAATGCAAATCAAAAGGACCCTGAAATTTCACCTTACACCCAACAGAATGGCTGAGATAAAAAACTCAAGTCACTTTCTGCTTCTGGGGTACCTCACTCAAGATGATCTTCTCTAGTTCCCACTATTTGCCTGCAAATTTCATAGTTTCCTTGTTTTCAATTACTGAGGAGTATGCCATTGTGTAAATGTACCACAATTTCTGTACCCATTCCTCCGTTGAGGGACATCTGGGTTGTGTCCAGCTTCTGATTATTACAAATAAAGCTGCTATGAACATTGCATAGAAGGTTTTGGCTTCTTTGTCAAAAATCAAGTATCCAAAGGTGTGTGGGTTTATTTCTGTGTTTTAAATTCGATTCCATTGATCCACCAGTCTGTTTCTATGCCAGTATCATGCTGTTTTTATTACCGTTGCTCTATAGTACAGCTTGAGATCAGGGATGGAGACACCTCCAGAATATCTTTTATAAACTGTAAAAACTTAAATAGATTAATCTATAGTTAAAGGTATGTGTTCGGCATTAACTTAGTTGTTATGAGAAAACTAAGCACTGTGTGATTAACTTCCTTGACAGTGTGGCTTCCTGACTACATCCTAAATGTTTTCTTTATACCCACATCTAAGTGCAGCTCTCACTTCTCATCAAAAATCTCTTTGCAGCTTATGTAGACCATTGCAAAAACAAACAAACAAACAAAAAACCAAAAACCAAAACAAACAACCCCGAAACAAAAACAAACAAACAAAAAACCAAAAACAAACAAACAAAAAACCAACCAACCAACCAAACAAACAAACAAAAAACCCAAAAAACAAACAAACAACCAAAAAGCCCCACTACCGGGCAAAATGCGGGGACCTCAGCACCAACAGTACATTTGTGGCTTGGCTTCTGCATCTATTGCCCAGGAAACATTGTGGAAGAGGGCGCAGAACTATCATAAAAACAAGAATGCCGGAAAGCCTGCTGTGAGCCAGGTTACCCTGGAGATGGATGCCTAAACAAGACCTGAGCAATGTCAGTATCACGAGACATATCAACACGGAAGGAGTAAAATCTCACAGGCTCACTCCTTGACAAAAAAGTATAGGTAACTAATGACTGTAGGGAGAGAGAAATAGCCCCTCCAGGAATGAGGCCCTCGAGTGGCCACCCAGGACAAAGTGCCTAGCCCTTGGATCCATATATACATGAAGAACAAAAATGGACACAGCAGGTTGCATTTACATATTTATGCACATTTCTTCTCTTCTCTAGATTTATCAATATGTATCATCAGTTTTAAAGTGGTATATGATAGCGGCTGGAGAGAGGAAAGGGAAGAGGATAAATAATGTAATTATATTTTAATTTTAAAAGTATTGAAAATAAATCAATTGAAAAATACAAATCTCAGGTTTTAAAATTTATTTATTTAATCACTTTAAAGCCTGATTCCAACCCTCTCTTTCCTTTCCTCCCAGTCCCACTCTCACGACCCTTTCCCCATCCCCCTCCACTTCTTCTGGGAGGCCCCCAAGAAGTACCAATCCATACAAATCTTAGTTTTTCCCTTACATGTTGCCTTGAATTACTTAGTGGGATAAGATATATACAAGTAACATTATATAGAATGGGAGGTTTGTACTTACGTATTTAGAAACGCACACACACAAACATACATATGTGTATAATAATAGTGAACGACAAAGAGGTTATGGATTTGAGAAAGAAGGGAGAGGTTTTGGAGGGGGAGAAGGAAAAAGGAGACTATTGTAATTATATCATAACTCAAAAACAGATGGAATAATTTTAAAAATTATGTATTTTAGAGAAAAAGTGTCAATGCTCTGTCTATAAAATATTCTGAAGTATACTGTCTGACTATAATTATCTTTTAAATCTTGGGATATCTAGTTAATCTCAATTCACTTTTTAGTACTTTTTAAAGTTATATTAGGGTTTTAGTGGGATATGGATTTATTATGTCCTAAAATATTCAGGTTTACCTTTTCGGTGGAACCCAAGTCATCTCTTCTTGAAGATGGATGTATTATTAAAAATTGATTTTGTTTTAATATGAATAAATTTTTAACATAATATGGAAAGCCAGTTTAGAGAAATATAAAACTATAATATTCATAGACTCAAATTTAAACTAAAATCAGTCATTTTTTTCCCAACTCTGCTCTCCAAATATCTTGCTCTTTACAGGTAAATGTTCTATTTAATCCCATAGGAATTCCTGCAGGGCAGTTTTGTGATTGCTCAAACATAAATTTGTATATTTGGTGCCTGATAACAATATACTTGTGTGTATCTGAATCAGAATAATTGCTTTATACGTTCATTTTTAGTCATTTGAAAATAAAGTTAAAATATAACCTTAAAAGTGAGATATAGGATATGAACACAGAATTATGGCTTATTTCTTTCAAACATGGCTTGGGGTAAGATATTTAAGATAAATGCCAGTTTTCCTCCGATGGTTGTTCCTATACTTCTTAACTTCTGTGGTTTGAAAGAAATTACGCATGTAGGGAAAGAGGGAAGTGACTGCACATTCGGCTGAATGCATTGCATGCTGGCTGTGCTGGGACCTGGGAAAGGCTTTTCACATAACATTTCTCACTGAGGACTGATCATCTCACCCCTGGTCCTTCTTCTTGTTTATCTTCTTTAGGTGTACAGATTTTAGCATGTTTATCCTATCTTATAGATCTAGTACCCACTTATAAGTGAGTATATACTGTGTGTGTCTTTCTGCTCCTGGGATACCTCACTCAGGACCATGCATGGATATAACCAGAACCCCTACTCAGACGTAGCCCATGGTAGCTCAGTACCCAAGTGGGCTCCCTAGTAAGGGGGACAAGGATTATTTCTGACATGAACTCAATGACTGGCTCATTGAGCTTCCCCTCCTCCCTGAGGTAGGTGCAGCCTTACCAGGCCACAGATAAGGACATTGCAGCAAGTCCTGAAGATACCTGATAAGCTAGGGTCAGATGGAAGGGGAGGAGGACCTCCCCTATCAGTGGACTTGGAAGGGGGCAGGGAGGAGATGAAGGAGGGAGGGTGGGATTGGGAGGGAAAGATGGAGGGGGCTATGGCTGGGATACAAGTGAATGACCTGTGATTAAAATAAAAATAAAATAAAATAAATGAACCCAAGGGAATCTTAAAAATTTTAAAAAAACACAAAAACCAAACCAAACCAAACTAAAACAAAACAAAACATTTCTCAGTTTGTCAGTAAAAGTGATGGCTACGAAATGATGAAACTGAGGCATGGTGAGAGCACATTTCTTGGAGGACAAGTTTTGCATTACCCCTGAGAGGTAAGAAGAGAGAGAGGAGGTAGGGAAATCCTAGCAGTAACCAAAAGACCAACTGTTTCTCCAAAGTACTAACCCAGAGGACATGTGAGAGGATATTTCACAGGAGCCGCTGGCTTTCACAAGCACAGGATGAAACCTGTTCCGGTTCCTGTTCATCCAGTGATGCTTTCCGGAGTTGAGGAGCTGGCTTGTGAACTGTCCTAGAACACTGGATCAGAATCTATGACATAGAATAGACAAGTCCCAGAATACTGGGTGGGATTCGTGTCCTAGAATGAAGTAGTCAGGTCCCACTGCGCATCTCGCTCAGGAGGAGGCTGGAGTGAGACACCCAGGGCAGACGACAACACGGGATCGAGCATGTTTTGTGCCCTCATTTTGGGAGTTCTTCATCTTGCCAAGGGTCTATGTACTGGCTGGGCCTTGCCTTCCTAGCTACCCTGCCACCTTGCTGATTGTTGATTTTTCCTCTGGAAGTTCAAAAAATTTCAAGTCCAAGTTAAACCAAAATCAATTTCCCGATTGCTGATGCTGATGAAGAGTATGCTTTAGGAGTTATTTCCTCTTGTGTGTCTGGGACAGTCTATGCTACAGAAAGCATTCCTTTCCATATTGCCATATGAGGAGAAGTGCTTATGTTCTTTTTGCCAGAGGGAGTAAAATCTTCACAATGGACGTATCACAATGGAGATATCTTTGAAATAATTTAAAGGCAACTTCAGTACTGTACACACCATTTATTGAAGTGCACAGCAAAGTAATGTTTTTTTTTCTGGATTTTATTATTGATTTACACTAAGCAAGACAGAAGGTAGGAGCTCACCAGAGAAAACTTGACTGGGATTTCTGCCAATGCGGTGTATTTTTGCTTATTAAATATATATATGTGTATATAACACACACATATATGCTTCTCAGTATTATCTGAATTGCATCATCTCTGAGGAGTAAGCCCTATATATGAGAAAAGTACTGTGCTTGTATTAGACAACGGAAGAAAAAAATAGTAGTTCACCTGGTCTCATTCTGTTGATCCAAGGAAGCCTTCCAGAACTTTTGGCCATAGTTCCTGAGGCTCTCATGCTAAACTTTAAAATTGAATTTATGGAAAATGTGATGGATCATGAACCCTGTTGGCACACTATTGTGTGCTCCATATGTATTTAGTATGGATTGCTAGGCAGCAAGGATTTCATTTATGTACACAGATATAGATTCTCTGAACTACACGTTACTTTTAAAAGTTGTAAGTTTGAGTGACTTTTGTTTGAATTTTCTGTAAATGGCTTTACTTTGTGGGTTGCAGAGAAACTTCTTTTTTAATTAAATTTTTATTTTTACATTAATTACAGTTTATTCAATTTGTATCCCAGCTGTAGCCTCCTCCATCATCCCCTCTCAATCCCACCCTCCCTCCCTCATCTCCTCCCATGCCCCTCTCTGAGTACACGAGTACATGGATAGGGGAAGTCCTCTTCCCCTTCCATCTGACCCTAGCTTATCAGGTGTCATCAGGACTGGCTGCATTGTCCTCCTCTGTGGCCTAGCTAGGCTGCTCCCCCATCAGGGGAGGCGGTCAAAGAGCCACAGCCACTAAGTTCATGTCAGAGACAGTCCCTGTTCTCATTACTAGGGTACCCACTTGTATACTGAGCTGCCATGGACTACGTCTGAGCAGGGGTTCTAGGTTATAGCCATGAATGGTCCTTGGTTGGAGTATCAGTCTCATTCACACAATGGAATACTACTCAGCAATTAAAAATAAGGAAATCATGAAATTTGGAGGCAAATGGTGAGAAACTCTTCTTAGTGGAGGTAGGAATAAGAGTGGAACTCTAGGTACTGACTGTCTAATAATTCTCATACTCAAGCAGGCACCAGATTTTCAGATCGATAGAGGAGTATTAAAGAACACATATTTCTGGACTCCTTCTTGGAATCTTGGGTAGGGATGGAGAATTTATGTTTTAATCAAGTGCCTATGCACCCATAATGCCTCTGAGCTTTTGATTACACTTTGAGATCCCATGCTCTATGCGAAGCTAGTTTTAATTAAAATAATATGATGTTTACCTTTTCTTCCTCCAACCTGCTCCGTTTCCTCTCCACGGTTACTACCTATCATATTCCTGGTCTTCTCTTCTTTAATTGTTATTTTTACACACACACACACACACACACACACACACACACACACACACACACAGTATAAATACAACCTACCACAATCAGTTACTGCCCTGGTCTCAGTGGAGGATAAAGAGACCAAAAATCCACCAGATGAACAATCAAAATCTCTCTACTTATAAAGAGTTCATTTTCACTATTTTTTTTTATTTATTTGTAGATACCAGGAGCTTATAAATTTTTATCTATGTCTTCATTAAAATTAAACTTCTGGAGCCCTTGTTAAATGAATAATAATAATAACAATAATAAAAACATTGGTAGAAGGTATCACGTTTGAGATCAAAGTTTTCTGTGCTGGGTTTGTTGTCCCTTCCCTCTGTCCAGTCTCCATGGCTCCTGCTACTAGGAGTCTCAGCTAGAGTCCCCTCATATCCTCTCAGAGGCCTGTTCTGACCTAGACCTGCAACTTGTTACAGAGATGATTCCCCAAACCCCATTGTTTCTTTTTCTCTGCAGGCCTTTTGCCTTCCTGACCCTGCTCTCCCCAGGTATGATTTCCACCCTTACTTTCTGTCTGCACTCCCTCTTCTACCCAGTCCCAAGTCTTCAACAACTACCTTTGTCTAGCCTATACCCTGTCCACAGGACCTGCAGGGACAAAAATAGAACAGATAAAGCAGAGATTGAGGGAATGTCCAACCAATGCCAGGCCCAACCCAAGACTCACTGCGTGGAAGAGAGCCAACCCCTAACTGTATTAACAATACTCTGCTATGCTTAAAGACAGGAGCCTATCAGCACTGTCCTCTGAGAGGCTTCATCCAGCAATGGTTTGAAACAGATGCTGAGACTCACAGCCAAACACTGGGCAAAGCTTAGAAAATCTAGTGAAAAGGGGTGGGAGTGAGGAGGATAAAAGGACCTAGAGATGACAAGAGCTCCACAAGAAGACTAACAGAACCAACTAACCAGGGTCCAGAGGGGAGTGAGGAGTCTTAAGCACCAACCAAAGACTGTGCGTGGACTGGACATCGGTCCTCTACAGACATGTAGGCGATGGGCAGCTCAGGCTTAATGTGGGTTCGCAGGGGTTGTTCCTGACATGGGCTTCATTGCCTGCTTTTTGATAACGTCCCCCTGATGGGACTGCCTTACCTGGCCACAGGGGATGAGGATGAACTCAGACCTCATGCGACTAGATTAGTGGGGTTTGTGGGTAGGGGGCTCCTCTATTCTAAGGAATTTGGGAAAGGTGATGTGGGAGGGAGGGTTGGACTGGGAGAAGAGGACGGTGGAGTCTATGAGCTGGATGTAAAATGAGTAAATAAGTTAATTAAAAAAAGGAGTTACCATGTTTTTTGAAATTCCAGGATCTGACACTCTATAATATGTACAGGCAAAACACCAATGTACATAAAATAAAAATAAATGAATTATTTAAAAATAAAGAAGTTACCATGTTTTCTTGTCACTAAAAGGAAATAGCAAGTTGTACTAGGAATATTTTAGTTTAACATTTGAGGTGACTTAGAGTACATCTGTGGTCCAAAGGAAATCTCATTTAGTTCAAACAGATGAGAACAGCAAAGGGAAAGGCACCTATTCACATTGCAGAGGAGAAAACTGTTTTCTTGTACCTGGCATTTAATCCAACCATCAAACTCAATGGGCATGAATTTCCTTTACTTGAGTGAAGTGATAACTAAACATTTCAACCCCAGACTTGAGTGTTTTGGTATAACATATAAAGTGCATTCAGCCGAGACTCCAATCTACAACATTCTGCTTTGCCCCTTGATTTATGTTTAGGTCTTTGTTAGAAGATTCCCTTTTCCTCCAATTCCACATGGATGCAGTGATTCCTGTCCCATAGCCAAGGTCAACCTTTTAAGGCCTATAAACTAGCAGTGTGGAGAGAATTCTGCAATCCAAGGCCATATACACTGACAGCAGTAGCTCTAGAACCACACAGGTTGGCCAGTGTCCAGGAGGTCACAAGGGGGGTGCTCAGGAGAAAGGCTGGGAAACATAGGAGCTGCTAAGCTCATGGAAGTAGCTTTCCTTGCAATGGAAGGAACAAGAGACATCAGCGTAATCAGCATAGGTTCAACAGACCTGGGATGCGTCGTGCGTCCTTAACAACAGCAACAGAGAAGGTGCTCACACAAAGTGAAAACCAGTTTTCCGCAACTAGATTTCTAAAGCTTGGCAGCCTGTGGAAGTAAGAGGGGTGACTCATATGACCAGACTTTTAAACAAGGTTTTGTAAAAACTGTTACCTGTGCTAATAGAGATTGGAATATTGAATCAGCGTTGTGGGAAAAAGCTGTATGTGAGTTGGGTTCAATCAAGTGTCTCTTCTAGTTTTATGTAATTATTTCTTTCTTGTGGTTATAAAGATTATTGATAAAAACATAACTTTTAAAAATTCTTCTGGCTTTTTGATTATATTCTTATTAGATTTTTCCAACATGTCCAAAATTTCCACTGTGTGCTGTGTACAATAGTTTATAAACAAGGTCTGTTATTGTAGATTCAGAATTGGAGGCAGCAGATGCATTTGATAAACAGTTTTAACACTTTTGTGAAGGGAAAAGAACTTTCTGCCGCATAATAAAAGAAATATCACAACAACCAAAGAAAAATATTCATGAATTCAATGAAAGTTATGTACAGTCCATAAATAATCCTTTTGAATTATCCTCTAAAGACTCATTTAATTTAAAAAGAGAGGAGACGCCTTTTCTTAATGTGTGCCATTCTCTCTTCCCCACCCTTATCAAGAATGTTGAGATCAGAAAGTAGAAAAAGGAAAGCTGGAATGTTTACTATAATATATCCAAGTGTTTGCAGGGTCTTACCAAAAGCAATGAAGCTGTCAGCATGGTTTTCTTATAAGTTCATTATGAGTCTATGAACTGGCATGTGTAGAGCATTTGCTGGGAGCTTTCACATGTTCACTTCTGGAGTCCCCTTCCCGTAAACAACTCAGAAAGTCAAAGCTCCGTGAACTAAAAACTAAGTCTATTATTGTTCATGATGTGCCTACTACTTACTCAAAACTGAATCTATCTGAATCTTAAACTAGTCAGTGTTAGTGTTTCAAATTTACCAGAACATTTCTCTTCAGATTTCTCTATTTCCTTGAAAAGAGTCTCAGACATTCCTTTTTAAGACATCACCACTTAGATCTTAAAAAGATGGAACATGTGTGACTTTTTTTCTAAGCGTTTCTGCAGCTCCTCTCACTGCTCAGTGTATTTGTTTCTTTGCATGAAAAGTCATCACCTGGGTCCTTGGCCTCTTCCACACTGGAATGGCTTTACAGAGACTAAACATTTCTTAGTTTAAGCATATTTTACCTTAGGAAAGAACAAGGAAGTAGAATACTGCTCCTGTATCCAATCTTCCCTTTTTGCACTTAGAATAGTCATGCTAGGGTATCCTCCTGTTCCTCAGCTTTGCTCTGCTCCTGTCCAAACCCTTGTCTACAATCATGCAGATAGCCAGAGAATTATTTTATCTTCTATTGATGTGCTAATGTAGAAGTCTGGATAACAGACACGAGTGTGGATATGGATCCTGGAGTCTTAAAACAACCTGTGTGTGTAGAAACACAGTATAACTCTATTACATTAAAAATACTTGTTGGCCGGGCATGGTGATGCATGCCTGTAATCCCGGCACTCCAGGAGTCAGAGGAAGGTAGATCTCTATGAGTCTGAGGCCACCCTGCTCTACAAAATAAGTCCAGGACAGCCAAACTACACAGAGAAACCATGTCTTGAAAAACCAAACCAAACCAAACCAAACCAAACCAAACCAAACCAAACCAAACCAAACCCAACCAAACCAAACCCAACCAAACCAAACCCAACCCAACCCAATCCAAACAAAACCCCAAAACAAACAAAAATAAAAATAAAACAAACCAAAAGTTAAAAAAAAAAAACCCAAACAACATGAAAAACTTGTTAATTAAAATTTCTTTCTTTGTGTTTTGTTTTGTTTTTTACTTGAGACAAGATCTGCTTCAGGGCCCTGGCTTTCCTGGAGCTTGTTATGTAGATCAGTCTGACTGTGAACTCAGAGATCCTCCTGCCTATGTCTCCTGAGTGCTGGCATTGAAGGCAAGTGCCAACAGGTCTTAGATTTCTAATTAACACAGGTGGCCATTTCATCTATTCTGACAGGTTTGGGAATGCCATGGTGGTCATTTTCAAGTGGCCTAGCATTATTCATCATGTTTCTCAGTGTCTTTAATGTATCTTAGCGATGTTGATGATGATCCCAAAAATGACACCAACACAGATCTACTCTTTTGGATTAAGGCACATAGTCACTGATCAAAAGAAACTGCATCATACCTTCAAATACTAGATGCACACTAAAATAAGTCAAATTGAGTTTTATAAGCAAGTATGGAAGAGACTGTGGCTTCCATAAGGAAATGCCCAGACTGAGACTTGAAACACTGAGAAGCTGTTAACAAGTAAACTCCAAAACATTCTGTATTTCTGTATTGCAGAATCAGACTCAGAGTTAAGACTGATGAAGCTGGTACCTACCCAGAAATACATAGCTTTCATTTTTTTCTTAGAGTTTATTCATTCTAACAGAAACCATTGATGAACTTTCAACAGTGAGCAGCATGCCTGGTTTGCATTTCTAAAGACACAGCAAGTTCTCAAAATTACATAGGAAAAAAAGCTGAATGATGGCTCTGAGGGCAATAGATAAAAAATCATAGAAGTTAATTGAAACACAGTTAATTGAAACTGAATGGAAAAAAAAAAAAAGGAAAGGGGGAATAGAAGGCAGGAGGAAGGCAAGTAGGCAAGTGAAAAGACCAAACTTAGTGAAAACTCCATTAAGTCTCAAAGGATCAGTTTGTGAAAAAGATAACTGAGCAAGTGAGAGCTTAAGAGAAGGGAACTTGTCTTGTGTCAACAGAAAATGACAGAATTAGAGTTTTAATTTAGATTGTCCCACTCAAGTTCAATACTTTTTCTGATAAAGCACCGTAGCATCAAGGAAGGAAAGAGTTAAAGGTGAGATGGGGTGTAGTCTGTGTATTAAAAGATAGCTAGAAAATAGAGCCTACATTTATTGTAACCCTGCCAAGCGGGAGAGGTGAAGAGTGCACCGTGAGGATGCTTGTTTGGTTCCCAAGGTGGGAGAGGGTTAACATTTCAATGTTCTTCCCACCTAGGGATCTTCCTATATAATACTATGAAGATTGTCAGTCTTTGGACCTCTTTCAAAGTTGCTGTTTGTACCTAGTAATTTGGTAGTCTGTATAATTTCTTTCTTTCTTTTTTTTTTTTAATTCTCTATCTCAATGGATGTGCAACCTTCTTCTCCAAGGCACACAGACAGAACTCAGTGACTTACTGCCAATTGCCTTCATGGTTTCTGTTTCTATTGTTATAGTACAGTTGTTTTATTTTGTCTTATATAATCTACTTACCTTAAACATTTGTTAAAAATGTTCTTTGGGGAATTCGGGCCCAACTGGGATGGGTACAGATAACAATGACTAGCCTGGGCAGGGCATAGAAGGTCTTTTCAGATCAGTTGGGGAAACAGAGTGAATCAGTCTGGAGAAGCAATGTGTCATTTTCATTTCTCTAAATGTTTCTTTTAATTGTATTTTAATTGTAAATTGTTTTTGTTCAGGTTATCTGGGATTACTTTGGAGGCAAAATTTGGACAAGTAAGTAACAACTATAGAAAGTTTGCTTCGAGCAGATTTAAAGCACTGGCTGACGTGGTGGTTTTGCCTGAGAAGGCTTGGAAACAATCATGTTGGAACCACTCCCCCCAAATTAGCAGCCACCTTCATATATGTAGAAGCTCAGACTCTGGGCTGCTCACAACCAAGTAGGTTCTAGTGGGGTTGGACTAGATGAAGTTGTTCAACTCGGGCTGTGTGGGCTGCTCATTCCTCTTCAGGTCCTCCATTAAGTTGTTAGGAGACCTATGATCTTCACCTGTGTGCTCTTAGAAATAAAGACAGCCAAAGCTCCTCTACCTGTTCACTGATACAAAACAAAACATTGAAAGAAAGGATCCTCTAAGATTTCTGAGAGGAATGATGTTGCCTTTGCTCTATAGAGATGATTGTTTGAGATGTAGTTATAAAGTAAAACATTTTTTTAAGGCAGTGCCTCTCATTCATCATCATGAACAACTAGCTTTCTGTGAATTGTGTCATGATCATACAATGGGTCCAAATATCTTGAGACACTTCACACCACAAATCCTTTTGTTCTTATTTTACTGAAACAAAGTACTCCGGTGGCTTTCTGCTGTAGTCTTGATTCTGAACCCATTACTGTTTTCGTTTCATCCCTGTTGCTGTGACAAATACCCTGACAAAAAAACCAACAAAGGGAAGGAAGGGATTATTTGACTTGCCATGGCAGTTATTCTTGAGGCAAAGTCAAGGAGGCACTTAGAGCTTTCTGTCTACCCAGAGAGTAGAGAGAAAATAAGTGCTACAAACCCAAGCTCACATGGTCCTCACTTGGTAGGTTGCTGTCATTCTTGCATAGTTCTGTTTTAGCCTAGAGAATGGCATGCTCACAGTGCACTGGGCCCTTTCACACTAATTAATATCAAAACAATCCTCTGTAGGCCATGCTGATCTAGATAATTTTACATTAGGATTCTCTTCCCAAATGGTTGTACCAAGCTGACAGTTCAAACTAACCAGCACAACTACTTAAAGGAATTTGCTAGCCAAAATATGTCAATATCTGTGTTAAAATCTATATACTGATTTTTATAACTACCCTTTTTTTCTATTTGATTTTTTGTGATAGCCTTTTAAACTAGTCATATAAGCTAACTATACTTTTACTTTAAATTTTACTTCCCAGACAAGTACATTATTTTGTTTGTTTGTTTTTTATGAATGACTGCTTGCTTTTATGTTCTTTCTGCGTTCCTTATGAAACAAGCCCCATTCTCCTTATAGTGACTCACTGGAAAAATTAAACCCAAATATTTAGGTAGTTGAAACATCCAATTCACTTTAGTTTAGTAATTATATTAAAGTGCATTTATCTGAAACAAATTTGAAGAAGTCCCATAATAAATTTAATCTCCCACCCTTGCAAAAGCAGTAGAGGGAAAAGATGTCCCCCAACTGAAGAATGGATAAAGAAACTGTGGCACATTTATTCAATGGGATACTACTCAGCCATTAAAAACAAACAAACAAAAAATAATGAAATTTGCAGGCAAATGGATGGAACTAGAAAAGTTCATCCTAAATGAGATAGCTCAGACCCAGAAATATACACCTGGTATGCATTCAGTTATAAGTGGATTTTAGCCATACAGTACAGGATAAGCATACTTCAAGGCACAGACCCAAAGAAGGTAACATAGAAGATCCAAGGGAAGATGCATAAATCTCATGCAGAGGAGGAAATAGAATAGACAGAGTATTTGTTGAAGAGAGAGAACAAGGTAGGAGAGGGGATGCAGAGAGTTAAGAGAGTGGAGAACAGACCTGGGGAGAGCAGAGGCGTGAGGACAGAAGGCCTGTAGAGAAAAGAGAAACTGAGGGTGGGGACATCTCTGTGACAAGCTGGAGACCTAAGTCAGGGTAAGCTTCTGGGTGAATATGAGGGGGATTCAAGCAGAAACTCCTAGTAGCAGAGGCCGTAGAGATTGAAGAGGACACACTCTAACTAGACTAGGCTCCTAGCAGAGGGAGGGGAACACCAACTCACACACAAAAATTTCGACTCAAAATTCATCCTGCCCACAAGATGTGCAGGGATAATAATAGGGCAGATAGAGAAGAAACTGAGGGAATGCCCAACCAATGCCTGCTCCAACCAAAGACCCACCCTATGGGAGAGTTCCAACCACTGACACTATGGAAGATACTTTGCTAACCTTGCAGGCGGGAGCCTATGAGAATTGTCCTCTGAGAGACTCTACCCAGCAGCTTCTCAAAACAGATGTTGAGACTCACAGCCAAACATTTGGCCATGTATGGGGAGTCTTGTGGAAAAATGGAAGGAAAGAGAAAGACCTTGGAGGTGGCAGGAGCTTCACAAGAAGAGCAACAGAGCCAACTGAACATGGCACAGTGGGGCTTTTTGAGACTGAAGCATCAACCAAGGACCATGCATGAACAGGACCTAGGCCCCCTGCAAATAGGTAGCTCCTAAGGCTTCATGTGGGTCCTCTAGTAAAGAAAACAGGGACTACATAGGACATTGAGTCACTTGCCAGCTTTTTGATCACTTTCCCCTGGTGGGACTACTTTGCCAGGCCACAGGGAAAGAGGACATGTTCAGTCCTAATGCAACTTGATGAGCTGTGGTGGATGGGAAAGGGGAGTGGGGAGGGAGATAGGGAGGTATTGGTAGAGAAGGAAGCATTACACATGTGTAATGAGTACATACATACATATATGCATATATATATATATATGTATGGGAACATTAGTTCTTAGAAAGCAGAATAGAATAATACTCTGCAATTGTTGACAGTGATTAGCTTCAGAATTATGATGATTAAGGTGGGCTTTCAAGGTTTACTTGCTATTCTTATTTTATTTGGAATTGGAAAATAATTTTTGGTCTGTCAGAAAATTAAAAGTATATTAAATAACAAATATACAAAAAACTAGAACAGATACTCTAAAATATAACCATAAAGATTTATATATAATTACACATGCATAATTTAAGTCATGCCTACTGATTTTGACTTGAAGTAATCTGTGGGTTTAACTCTTTCTTTGTCTTTCTGTCTCTGTCATATATGCATGGTCTCTCTGTCTCTCTCCATATATAGGTATATCATATATATTTATATATATTACATCATATATTTTGTTGAACATGGCAATATCAATGAAAAATGTTTTAAGATCTAACACACATATTTCTGATGTGTTTGCTACACATAGTTCGCTGATATTTCATTTGCCATGCATATATTAATACATTCATAACCCAATTTGTTAGTGACTTATCAATCCATTTCCCAGAATGTTGTCAGTGTATGTTGGATACTCAATACATTTTTATTGAATAAATGAGTAAATTAAACACCCTCAAAAGACGTATTTCTAAATCTTAAAATACAGTAGATAATCTGTGTCCTCACTTTTTTTTTGGAGGCATGCCTGGAAGACTGTTTTAAAGAAAAATATGCAAGTGGGCATTTGTAAAGGCATGGACAGTCTGTTTCCCAGTCTTGGTTATAAAGTCTACCAATATAAATCCTCGGGGCCTAATCTTACTGATAGCTTTTACTGTCATTACTCTTAGAATCCTCAACTTTGTTCACAATATTCATGTTTTCCCAGCTGCCTTAAATTTTTCATCAGTTTGAAATAACCTACTTTGTACCACCCCAAAAGTTTTCAATGCTCTCATCTGCTGTTGGCACCAATACTGAGTATCATCATCAAATTACTCAGATCCTTCTCATTTGTGCATTCATATTTCCTTCAGGGTAGGTAATAATTTCTTGTATTAGATCTTTGAATATTTTATTTGCTTTTTTTAAATTCAGCAACAAAAATGGGCTACATATGTCAATATATAAATAATTTATTTTTTCCATATAAATAATTTATTTTTTATTCTGTTACTGGTCTCTGAATTTTGTTGTTTATTTTTCTATTTCTGAAAACTTTAAAAACTTCTCTTGTATTATTTACTTGATAAGAATTGGTTTCTCCAGGAACAAATCAAGTAATCCAGTTAAAAATAGGCAACAGAATAGAGGAATATCAAATGGCAGAGAAACACTTAAAGAAATGCTCAACGTCGTTAGTCATCAGGGAAATACAAATCAAGATGATCCTGAGATTTCACCTTACACCTATCAGAATGGCTGAGATAAAAAACTCAAGTGACTACACATGCTGAAGAGGATGTGGAGAAAGAGGAACCCTCCTCCATTGCTGGTGGGAATGTAAACTTGTACAACCACTTTGGAAATCAATCTGGAGCTTCCTCAGACAACTAGGAATAGCGCTTCCTCAAGATCCAACTACACCACTCCTAGGCATATATCCAAAAGATGCTCAAGTACACAACACGGACATTTGCTCAGTTATGTCCATAGCAGCTCTATTTGTAATAGCCAGAACCTGGAAACAACCCAGATGCCCTTCAACAGAGGAATGGATACAGAAATTGTGGTACATTTACACTATGGAATACTCCTCAGCAATTAAAAACAAGGAAGTCATCCCACCCCGTTTCCCTTCCCTCCCTCCTCTCCTCTCAGTACCTCTCTCTGCTTCTCTCTACCAGAGCCTCTCCTCTCATTTCCCCTGAGGAAAGAGCAAGCCTCCCAAGGGCACCAACCAAGCATAGTATATTGAGCTGCAGTAAGACTGGGCACCTTCCCTTAAATTAAGACTGGATGAGGCAACCCATTAGGATGAAAAGGGTCCCCAAAGCACGAAGAGTCAGAGACATCTCCCCTGCCCTATTCCCACTGTTAGGAGTCCCATAAAAAGACCAACCTACACAACCATAACACATATACAGAAGACCAAGCTCAGACCCAATCATGCTCCCTGATTGTCAGTTCAGTCTTTGTGAGCCCCTATGAACCCTGCTTAGTTGATTCTGTGGGCCGTATTCTTGAGGTGTCCTTGACCTCTCTGGCTCCTACAATCCTTCCTTCCTCTCATCTACAGAATTATTTGAGAATTGCCTAATGTTTCACTGTCCATCTAAGCATCTGCTCCCATCATTTGGTGAATGAGGCTTCTCTGATGACGGTTATGCTAGGTTCTGGTCTACAAGTAGACCGGAGTACCATTAGGACTCATTTCATTGCTTTTTCCCCCTGGTGTGTTTGGTTCTATCTAGGTCTCTGGGTTGTCCGGCCACTGGTTCCGGGCCCACCAGGCAGTGTCGGGGGTGGGCTTCCTGTTACAGCGTGGGTCTCAAGATGGACCAGTCATTGTTGGCAACTTCCACAAGTTCTTTACACAGCATACTTTGCAAGCAGGACAAACTGTAATGCAAAGGCTTGGTTTGGTTAGGGTCCCCATCTCTCCATTTGGAAGCCTTGCCCGATTACAGCAGTTGGCTTGGTTGAGGCTCCATAGACTCCATGGTTAGGAGTTTTTTCCTAGGGTCCTGGGAGTCTCTATTGCACTAAGTTCCTACTCTACCCACAAAATGCCCTCTAATTCTAGTTATCTCTCCCAGTACTCTCTCCCTCCACGCCTCCCTGGGGCCTCCCGTTCTAACCCCCACCCTTCCCTAGTCCACCTGCAAAATCAATTCTAGAATATATCACTATGTAGTCTTTTTTATTTTTTAATTCAATTTTTATTTTTAATATTAGTTAGTTTATTAATGCTGTATCCCGCTCCCTCAATCCCTCCCAACCCCACCTTCCCTCCCTCATCTCCTCCCTGCCCCCTTCCAAGTCCACTGATAGGGGAGGACCTCCTCCCCTTTCATCTGACCCTAGCTTATCAGGTATCTTCAGAACTGGTTGCAATGTCCTCCTCTGTGGCCTAGCAGGGCTGTTCCTCCCTTGGTGGTGGTGGGGGAGGTCAAAGAGCCAGCCATTGAGTTCATGTCAGAAATAATTCCTTAGTTCCCCTTAGTAGGTACCCACTTGGATACTGAGCTACCATGGGCTACATCCAAGCAGGGGTTCTAGGTTATATCCATACATGGCCCTTGTTTGGAGATACAGTCTCACAAAAGACCCTTGTGCCCAGATATATTTTGTCCTTGTGGAGCTCCTGTCCTCTCCAGGTCACACTAACTCCCCCTTCTTTCATATGATTTCCTGCACTCTGCTGAAGGTTTGGTTATGAGTCTCAGCATCTGCTTTGATACACTGCTAGGCAGAGTCTTTCAGAGGCCCTCTGTGGTAGGCTCCTGTCCTGTTACTTGTTTTCTCCTATAACCATTGTCCATCCCATTTGTCTTTCTGAGTGAGGGTTGATCATCTCACCCAGGATCCTCCTTCTTGTTTATCTGCTTTAGGTGCACCGACACTATGTAGTCTTAATAGTAAATTCAGCTCTGAGCGAACATTTTCTACTCATTTGCAATGTGTAAAACTACTTCAAGCCTGACTTTTTAATATTCTCAATTATTCTTTGATTGTAGATTTTAAAAAGAATGAATATAAAATATTACAAAATACAACTTAACATAAACTATAAACATTTCAGTATCCATTTTTATCCTGAAGAAAGAATTCTTGTACTTGCTTTGTAACCTCATGTTATGTCTACTTTCAGATCTAGGGATATAGCTCAATGGCAGAGTGCTTGTTTTGCTTTCACAAAGCCCCATATTTATCAGTAACACACACACATACACACACACACACAGCCCACATGGATAAATCATCTTTTAAATGGCTTCCTAGAGTATACCCAGGGGTAAGATAAAAGAGCTCCATGCTCAGTTGAGTATAGGATCTAATAGTATCCAGTTGCCAGAATGAAATTATTCATAAAGGTATCTTTGCCCTTTTATTTTATTAGTAAAGCCAAATAAGATAATTGAGGACATTGAACCTCAGCTCACAGTCTTGCCTCCCTGTTTTACTTTCTGTGCCTTCATTTCCTTGTACTCATTTGTCTCCTCCCATACTCCCCACTTCTCTGTTGCTCAGTGTTACTGTTTCCTTTCCTTTATTTATTTTTTTTTTAATCTGCTTGGCTGGACTCGGACATGAGGAAAGTAATGGTTAGTATGAGATCCAGTGCTGTGTGGTTTGTGGTCTTTGGTACTAAACCCTTTCCAAAGCTACTGGAACTATAATGGAGATGGCAGGCCTGTGAGGAGAGAGTGGTGGCCTATGCTAGCTTGGAACTCAGTCTGTTGCTGGGACACTTGGCAGATGAGGGTAAACTGAAACGTGATCTAGCACCCCCAGGCCGACTGTGAACCTCTGAAAGCATTGAAATAGTGTATTTCTAAAAAAAGCCCATAATATCAAATACAAAATCAAAAACAAAACAAAGACAGAAGAGAAACCCCAACAACAACACAACCACCATAATGCAGTTTGCAAAGGAACCCAATGGAAAAGTAAATTTTTTTCTATTTTGGTAGCTTTAAAAGTACCTTTTCCACACATTCTGTACGTGCTTCAAGAACTTATGTGATTGATTCTTCCTGTGAATACCCTTGGGATGTGTGCACACAGGTGCTCAGAACCCAGACAAAAGGCTTACTGCTATGTATTTTCACTTATGTAAATTTATTCTCCTTCTTCAATTTTACAGACGAAAAGAATAATTCCTAGGATCTTTGTTTTTATACAATATTGTTTTAGTTTCCCTTAAAGATGTTATAAAGCACTTTGTTACTTTCTTCGTCTGAAATCCTGTCCAGTGTTCTCAAGTCACGTAAAGCTTTATAAATATTAAGCTAAACAACCAGATAATATTCTAATTACAGCAATATGTGAATTATTGTCTTGTTATTGAACAATGATATGTCAACTATTTTATATAAATTAATGTTGTAGTAAAATATTTTTGAAATAAATTACTGCTTTCTAAATTCTTTCTTCCTTGATGTTACCGGAACCATGGCATGTTGTGTGTGTGTGTGTGTGTAATATACTGTTCATTGCCTAGTACTTTGTAGCCACTTATCCACTTATTATCTGTACTTTGTCCTGATGTGAATTTCTGTATATATAATTGTCTATTGAAAACGACTATTCTCTGATGAGGGTTGAGAGCTGCATTAATCTATGGGCATAAAGATAAGTACATAAGGCATTTTGATACTTTGTCTGTTGAGAAAAAGAATAGAAATAGGTCCTCCCCTAGTGCCTATGATCTCCCAAGCCACAAATTCTTGCCCAATTTTTAGAAAGTAATTAATTACCCCCATAAGTCCACAGCTCTACAGCAGCAATAATCATACCTTGCCAGGCCAGTCAATACTGTAGCTTTCAAGGCTCAGACTGGGTAAGCTGTCCATGACTTTTCTACACTGGCACCTCGCACAGCTCTTTCTGGGACTTTGAAAGCTGCACAGCAGGGAGGGTAGGTCAGGATGAGCTGGGGTTCTCTGTTATTATTTTTTATCAAGGTATCATGTCTTCAGTAATAGGATCTTATCAAGTTGTAGTAAAAATCCAAGAGCAATAGCCTTTACTGCTTGGGGGTGGTCTCTGTAACCCCACTGACCAACACCTTAAAGTGAGGTAGGCCAGTCCTGGCACTTAGACTTTTGCTTAATAATTTATGCCTTCTGGAAGGAGCATTAACTTTCTAGGAAAGTTACCTCCATTCAAACTACTTCTAGTATAGTTTGTAGTAGGCTTATGAAGTAGGTTCCCTTGTTCTTTTTTTCTTTACTTAGTGGTCTTTATAAATTAATTTCCAGTTATACCCATGATTCAGAATGTTTTCTGAGATGTAAATTTATTTTGATAGGCTCTTGTGATGAGATATTTAAATGACTAAGGAATATGTTCAACCACATATACATAATATTAAATCAAAATAAGTAAATTGTTTTTATTTTTCTAAGATTTATTTTTTTAGTTATGTGTATATATATATATATATTTGTCTGTGTTTATGTGTACAAGTGAGTACAGATGACCTCAGACCCCTGGAGCACATTGGCAGGTACTAATAAACCTATGTCTTCTGCAACAGTATATCTCTTAACTGCTGATCCATTTCTCAAAACCCAGTAAGTCTACCTTTGCATCATGCTGATTGATTACTTGCCCTGACTGATGTTAATCTTGTAGACATTTTGGTCTGAGATCCTTTTTGAAATCTGTTACCCATTAATACAAGTGTTACATATAGCAATAATTATTATTGAGATATGATGAGCGAAATGAGCTAAATTATTTATCATTAACGAAGAAGTGAAGAAACATGATTTTATGAACTGGCTAAACAAAACTCAACCTTAGAACTTCTCTGTGTTATATAAAATATCTTGGCAGATTAATGTATTCAAGAAATCTTCAATCTTAAGATATCTTTTATAAAGACCCTGACTACAGATAAGACTTTGAGTAACAATTCTTTAAATCAAAGTATTTTCAAGTCCAGTTATATTGTTGGTACTTGAAATGTTTAAGTAGTTACAGGTGAGATGAAAATTAAAGACAATGAAAAAATAGCTCTTTTAATTTTTTTTTGTCACACTGAGGAAGAAATTTAAGTTTGCCCCTTTTACACAATTTTCTGTGCAATCTTCTCTGAACTCCAGTTGACCTCATCTTACATGGCATGGACTATATAGGAAAGCAGCAAAATAATTTCAAATAAACATCTCCTAAAATGCATTTTAACCTTGGATCTGGAGATCTATAAAAGAACACTTTTTTCAGCACTTTGATAACATGGGGAGAATTCCTCACAGCTGAAAATTTGGAATTTAAAGGTTTCAAGATGTCGGTCCAGGTTTTGAGTTGGCAGCCGGCCAGTGTCTGAATGACTGCACTTTAAAAGCCCATCTTGCTCCACATCCTTAGTTGTTTTTTTTTTTCATCTTTTTTACCATCAGTGTTTGCTCTCAGAAAACATTTACTATAATTCTGAAAGCTTGTCCACTTTTCTAATGCAGTAGGTACAAATTTTGCCTCTAAAACAAGTTTTAAAACTAAGTCAGTGACATAACAAATCTCTTGGAACCTGAGCATCTTTAAATGTCTAAGCATAAACACGTTGGCTTGGTTCCTTATAAAACTTAGATAAATGTTTACATAAGAATCTAAGTATAGATCATTATTTTCAGATCAACTTCTGAGCTGCTTTGTAGCAAACACAGCTTTGTTTGTGTGTTCATGCATGTATGTGGCTTGCTAAACAATCTCAGTGGTTTGAAGCGTTCGAGCTAAATGTAATTTAAATACTTTTGAATTCTACCCTGTAACCCTTGACTGACCACATAATGGGGGAACTTCCAAATCCCATTATTTTGGATGCTGCTCTATGAGCCATTGTGTGAACAGAATATGGCAATATCCTATTCAGTATAGGATTCCATTGAGTAACTGGATAGGGTCAATGGAAAAGCTATGAGAGTTTTAGAATGGAATGAAAAAAGAAGTTCAGAAAAATGGAAGCATAGGTGATTTTTATTTTACCATCAGCCTACATGGTGGTGAATCCAAGCCACTTTTTGTGCCTTTGACTGCCTCCAAGTTTTATTGGGTGTGAATGAGCTTGCTTTCTGTGTTCATTTGCAAATAAAATCTAGTGCAAAGGGTATGTGAGTGAACCTGTCTCCGGACTATTTATACAAACGTACTAGTAATAATAGTAATAACAGCAGCAGCAGTAATTAGTAGTTGTAGCATATGTATTATAAGCAACCACAAAGAATCAGAGGTAAATGAGATTTCCTCATTAAAAATAAAGAAAGATGAAATGATAGTAGTAGGTGTTATATCAGGGGCGTGGGGAGAAAAGATTGCCTTTCCCAGTTGGAATTGAGGTTGAGTATTAGGAATGCACTCTCATAGGGATCAAGAAGCTCATTGTTGTGTTGGGGGTCACTTGTCTGCACACGACTTCCTCACTCTGGAATAGAGCTGGAGCAGGGCAGGGCTACCTTACATCTGTTAGGATTTATGTGTCCTACTTGTGTAAAATTCCCTGTTTCCATAAAGTCTAGCGTAGTGCCTCTTAAATTCCTCTTAAGCTACCGACTCTGTACGAGCATGTGTCTTATTAATGGGGCTCACCTCTGCCATTGTTGACCTGTCTTCTTTCCTAGTTACTAGATGCTCTTTAGAACCTATCCGATAACTCGGATTTATCAGGAGTGTAAAGTCTCTCTTATTTTTTTCTATTTTCTCACTATTACCCTGTGCGATAGTTTCCCCATAGTTAGGAATATTTAACTATGTCATTGATTATGTTCAATAATTCAACCAGGCATATTATTTCTGCATTGGCATTTTGGATAAAACAGATTTTGTTGTTGTTGTTGTATAAGACTCTTCTTGTTGCTGCTCCTGACCCACAGGGCAATGCTTTTAACAGCATCCCTTTTCCATACTGAGAATGCCATTGCTGTGTTAAGTCATTCAACAACCTGGGCTCCCTCATAGGAACATGTTCTCACTCCAGTTTCTTCCATAATCCATAATAGCTTGGAGTTATTTTGTTTCTTGTTTGCTTTATTTGTACTCTTGGAACAGAGAATGAAATGTTGGTGTCATTCATTGTTCACCGTAAAATACTCATACTCACACATGGCAGGCACTCAATCAGTTATTGAATGAAAGTATACCAAAGGCATTTGAGGGATATTTGTAAACTATTTCTGGTAGCAAATAATTTAAGTAACAACTCACTGGCTGGTCTGCAGATAGTGTGAGTTTAGAAAGTATCTATCTAGTCAAGTGTACAGATTAGTTTAGAACATGACTTGCATTAAATTTTACCTCTATGAAACCTAGACATATTGTACATTCATTTTACATTAGGTTTCTCTACTTGTATAATGAGATAATTAATAGTACTTGCCTTTTCCCTGTGATGGTAATATCTAGGTCAAAAGTAATAATTCCTATCAAGATACTAGAAGAGATGTATTGATGTAATAAAACCTTGGTGGTGATTGCCATCTAAGAAGGTTCAGTATGCCCCTCTTTTGCATTTGAAACATGGGGGTAAGTCCACATGGCTTCAGTGATATAGCTGAGTCCCTACAATTCAAGATGAGAGCTTATGGGCTAATGCTGGTGAGTAGAATGCCGTCATCCTCTGGGCTCTGGGCTAAGGTGAGCAAAGCTGCACACTTGGAACATTTGGCCCTGGGTATTTTCTTTCTAACCAGCTTCTCAGATCTCCAGAATATCAGTCGAGGAGTTAAATCAACATTATTCTTTGCCTTTATCACTTTTGTCACTTTGAAACATAAGGAAGTTCTTTCTTTGGGTACTTCTCAAAGATTTATCGAAGTGTAAGTCTTCCTTTTGGTTTTTCTTAAGCAGGTCCCAAAGCTAACCCAAGGCCAGAATTCATTCAAGATGCACTGGGCTCTTTTTGAGCATTACTTTAATTCCCCCCAGTTGCACAGATTCTAGGCCTAGTAGCCGCTCCAGTTTGCTGGTAGCTTGGCAGTGTTATTTTCAGTTTTATTAGGCTTACTATTTTGCTGAAGGCTTAACAGGCTCATTTTCAGATTTTTTAATCAAGAACAAGTTTAATGATTGAAGGTAATTATCTCCAGATTAGAAAGGCTTTTAAAATTTTATCAGCATTCCAAAATTTAAATAGCCCTCTGATAATCTAATTAAAAACCCTACTTTTGCTGCCAAACTAGTTCAAGCCAGACACACACATTCAACCTCTTGTAGGAAATCATTTAAACCATTTCTGACAAATCAGACATAAATGTTGACTGGCGCTAATATTCTGATGGTTCTTTAGAGGTGGAAGGAGTGCAAAAACTGGGGCCACCCGCTTCCCGGTTTTTGTAAAAGGGAGATGAATACCCCAATCGATGTAGAATACCCCTGTGTGCAGAGCACATAGAACTGTGTCCAGCAGCAAATCAGATTCAGCTGTTCTGTGTCATAACGAAAGGCTTTTCACTTTCCATTGGATTTGCACCTTAGATGGTAATTAAGCTTGGGGACTGTGTTGTAAAGGAATTCAGTCTAGTTTGAACTATGGAACTTTGATGGATAATGAAACACAAACAGAAAGTCAAGGGCTATTCTCGGGAACTGTTTATATAAGCTGGGGGCAAAATTACTTTTTATAGTTCTGAAAATAATTTGGACTTCTTAACTAAGCCTTATTTCCTCAAGGATGCACCTTGGCCTATTAGTAGCTGATGTTTTAGAACAAAATTGAGATTTGGGCTCTAACAAAGGGAGTTGCCTGGTAACACAGTTCACAGTCAAGAAGACTCAGGGAGCACAGTTGGTCAGATAACCTACAACATTGTTCTCATTTTAGTTGTTACCCAGAATTATATTTTTGCCCTTCTTGCTTTTCCAAGGGGGATTTATTGTCAGAATTGAAAGTGGATGAGGCTGAGACACAAGTAACTTAAAGAGAGACAGCAGTTTGAGACCTCGTCTGCTTCCTGATTTGTGTGCTTCCAATTATCAATGTGTGGGAGTTTTGTCTAAAAAGCTGGGCCTGAGGTTCCTTTTGTTCTTCAGTGTCTATTGTGGTTTATGTTTTAAATGGGATGCAAATGTGATTTATAGTGCGTGGCTTGGTGCAGTTAGAGAAAATTGGGCTTTACAAGGCAATGTAAACGAGTAGGGAAGGGCCACGCGTGAGCACCATGTCCCTGTGGGTGACAAAGGACTACCCCGGTGTGGCTTTCGGGGAGACTGGAGTGTAAACAACACGTGAAAGTCTGTTTCACTCAGAACAACATGGCTTTCTTCCCTGTGGTCTGGGAGAGCGGAGCTAAGTCTCTTAAAACTGTTTAGAGAGCTGTGAAAGTAGTATTTCCATGTGGTTGGGAAAAGAACACACAAAATAGCAATGTGTTTCCATTGGGCATGGCTGGTCCCAGCAGGCACCTAACATGCTCATTTATTACAGTCCCCCATAGCCACTCCAGTGAGGTCTCTGCATTAGCATTTTGGATGCTAAGTTTCTGAGGGCGTTTGACAGACCACGGCACACAAGCAACAATTGTGCGGGCAATGTAGGCTGGAAAGTGCAACGTTCTCATGGAGTCAGCTTGGCCAAATCAAAATTCCTACAGATATGTAATGGCAGTAAATCAAATTAGTTGCATAATTTATTCAGTCACTCAACAAATCTTTTCTGAGCATTTTCCATGACCCATTTTCAATTTAAAAAGCAGAATGGTTTGAGGGAAAGAATTGAATTTTAATTTTGTCTATATTTGTGTGAGTCTTATTGCAATCTCACAAATATAGTTTTAGTGTTTAAAACCTGTCTTGAAAAACTGTAAGAACAGTACCTGAGGCTGGCTTCTGGTTTTATAGACTGGTACACACACATGCCCTTGCACCCTTTACACACATATAAACACACAAACACACACAACATACCATAATAAATTAATTAAACAAAATCCATTTCAATACATTTATATGGCATGTTTCTTTGAAAACATTTCTATGAACTTGGACGTCCAATCTGACTGTGAGATGAGGTAATTTTGTTAATAGTGTCTACCAGGGAAACAGTGGTATTTCAGATGCCAACACCAAGGTTTTGTTTTTATGGAAACACTGAAAGGCACTTAGCATCTCTAACTTGTATTTTTCTACTCCTAAAGTCATCTACTCTTGAGAGAGTTGTTGGTAAAGACGTTAACGCATCCCGGCCTCTTAAACAAGGTCATGGCCACAGATAATACTCATACTGAATAGATGTACTTTTTGGAAACGTGTCTGTGGGGCAGCTTTTCTGGTTAAAAATGCACAGTGTTTATGGCGGCGTGTGCTTACTGATAGCCTTCCTGCTGAGGGTGCCTATGAGGTGCCTGTAGAACAGTGGTTCTCCAACTGGGTCCCAACCCCAGGGGATCGCATGACACACTTACAGGGATTGCAGATCAGATATCCATCACATCATGTTAACACTATGACTCACAACAGAAGCAAATTTACAGTTACAAATTAGCAATGAAAATAATTTTATGGCTGGGAGTCACCACAACATGAGGAACTCTATGAATGCTGTATTAATGCTGCCTAAAAGGTGGCAGCATTAGAAAGGCTGAGAACCACTGTGCTAGAGGCTCAGGGAGGGGATGAGCCCAATCCCTCGGCTCTTTCCACAGATGGGACTAGAGACTCAGTAACTAGAGACTGCTGGCTGCAGTTCTCAGTATTCAAATTGTGGATATGACAACATTCAAACTGCATCCAGATCTGCATCATACTTTAAAAAAGACAAGCAGAAAGGCGATTTTGAGCTCAGTCTTCAACCAGGGACAATGGTGCCAAGTCTTCTGGAATCAGTGTGCACCAAGAGAAATTCTTCCCTAGAAACTCCATGTCATCAGGAAGCAGCTGGTACAGGCTTTCAGGAAAAAAAGAGGAGGAGTGGTTAGGAAGACAAAGTCCATCATAAACAGTCACCATCGCACAGACACCAACGTGCTGCAGTGAAAACATCTGATTGTTGTGACGGAAAAAATGAAGCAAGACAATGGCTTTAGGTGTGAAGGAAGCACGGCAGCGATGCCACTGAGCAAGGTACAAGATGATGGGGTACCCAAAGAAAAACTCCATCTCTTTTAAAAGTTCACCTCAGGCTTCTCCCTGGAGACTTTTCTCAGCACTCTTACTTTTCCCTTTTGTTTACTAGGGAAATGAGAAAAAGGGAAGAAGGTGGTAGGGTGGATCATGGGCTCCCTGTGTCCATACTTGCTGCCGGTTTGCTGGACACAACACAGGAAGACCATTGTGTTGGAGGTTGGAGCGTCTTCTATGCCTGGACCTCACACTGATACAAAAACCAGCCACTAAATCCAAATACAGTGAGATTTTTTTCTTTCCCATAGCAAGTATTTTCTAATGTTTGAGATAAGAGGAAAGGATGTAGGACAGGGAGGAAAAGTAAGCAATCCCCGAGCCTGTGGTTAGTTACAAAAAAGGTTTACGCTACCCACACTGATTTTATTCTCATATACCGTCTTTCCTTCTTCCCCCTCCTCCTCTTCTCTTTCCTTCTCCTTCCTTCTCCTCCTTCTTTCCTTCATATTCATTTAGAATATACATTAGTCTCTTGAAATTTACGAGTTATATTTTGATATATCATTGACCTCTAAATCCTTTTATTTATTAATGAATAAATGGATTCTCCTCTTCAGCCTCTTCATTTCTCCTCTTCTGCCTTCTTTTCCTCCTCTTCTTCCTTTTCCTTTCCTTCCTCTTTCTCTTCCTTCTCTTTCTCTCTTCATTTTGAACAGAGTCTCACTAAGTACCCATAGCTAGGCTGGAATTCCTCTGAATCGTAAGTACTGGGATTAAAGTCATGAATTACCATACACGAAAATTGTATTATTTCTATTAAATAAATATTTAACTCCATGAAAGGTAAACATTTAAAATATAAAACAAAGTTACACCAAATTACTCTAAAGCAGTGGTACACACACACACACACACACACACACACACACACACACACAGAGAAAGAGAGAGCAAATTTTCTTTACACAAGCATACCACACAGTTGAAATTCTTTATTAATTACTACTTGGCTCTCATCATAAACTAACACCAACTTTCATGAATCTATAGTGAGCATTCAGTGAATAATCAAACTTTTACAAACTGGAAGGAAAAAACAAAAGCGCTTAGGCTATGATACCAAAGTCATAGAGCTTCATTAAAAAGGAGAGCATTATCACCACGGACCGCAGTGCTGAAGGGTTTCTAGAGTGGGAGCTGGTGACTGGGGCGACTCAGAAGAACACTATGCAGTGTTCTTTGTTTTTGTTCAACCGTTTTTATTTTTCCTGTTTTGTATCTTTCTTCTCATAAAACAGGATCATCTTCTAGTTATAAAAGGGCTCTCTAATTACATTACTTTTAGAAATTTTAAAAGATTTAAAAGGAAAGATCAAAGTCGAAAGTCATCTTTTTGTTGACATCACTATTTTTACAAACCAAACTCTAAAAGGAGTGTCAAAAACAAACAAAAACGCCCAAGCACCAGACAAACAAACCAAACAATGAGACAAATCTAGCTGGTGGCTAGCTGTTGATGGTCTGAACTGGAAGGCGTAGCGGGCTGCACTGGGTGATTGGTCGCTGCTTCATGCGACTTCCCGCCTTCCTGAAGGCTGTCTTATGTGGTGGTCTCAGGTCTCATATCTCAAAAGGAGTAGAAGGTCAGACTTTTCCATCCAAGAAGAGCATTTATTAAGCTGTTGCCTCCTTCACATTGACCAAGCTTGTTCTCAGGGTTAGGTTGAGAGCCACAATGAGAGGGTACAACTCAAGGGAAGTGGAAGAGAAAGGTATTTATTGCGTGCGTTTACTTTAAAATACTGTGTATCAAAGACTTTAACATAGTAAGTGTCTCTTTGAGATAACTAAGAGAAAATATGGAGTGCACATTCAAGGTCTTGACATAAAAAATAACTTTTTGATTAGGAATCTGGTAGCTGAGGATTAAAAGCAATAGAACATAGGAAACAATCAACAAATAGACTATAGAATAGGAATAGCTTTGATAAATATTCACCTGACAGAGAGTTTATATCCACTAGATGTAAACACACACACACACACACACACACACACACACACGAGCAAATGATTCAATCAATAAATGTCTACTGGAACTGGAAAACACCTTTCAAATGAAAAAGTACATATGGCCAATACATACATGAAAAAATGTTCAACATCCTTAACCACAAGGAAAATGCATATCATAATAATTTGAAATTCCATATCTCCCTAGTCATAATGGTTATAGAAAACAGCATAGGGTTGGTGAGATAGCTCAGTGGTTGAGAATCCTTGCTGTGCAAACCTGTGAATATGAATCGGATCCCAAGATCTTAAGGTGGAAACACAGAATAATTCATGGAAGTTGTCCCCTGGCCTCCGTATTTAGTCTATAAGATGCTCACACATTCTTGTTCTCACATCACTGCACCCTACATGCATATATGAAAACTTAATAATGATCATAACAATACTAATAATACGTAAAAATTCAACAAAAACAAATGAAACCAATAAAAATGCTGGGGAGGATATCAGAGAAAGAAGGCACAAGTCCTACTGCTGTTGACAGAAATGTAAATGCGCTCAGCCACTGTAGAAATCAAGATGGAGGGTCTCAAAACCCCCAAATAGGACTACTATGTGATCCAGCTCTCCTACTTTTGTGCATATACTCCCAAGAATCAAAGACAGTTTATGATAAAAATATCCATATGCTTCTGTTTATCATGTGATCACAATAGACAATTTTGGGAATCAGTGTAGATGTGCAGAAGAATAAATAAAGAAAATTTGATAGAAAACATTATATATATATATATTTACTGAGTCATGAAGGAAAAGTTAATTATATTATTTTAAGGAAGGTTGGTAGAGTTAAAAAAAGAATGGTAGGCATTTTTCTTGAGAATTTTTCTTCTAGTTTAGAGAATATAATACTACAGCATTTTTCCTTTCCTTCCTCCTTCCATAGTCTTCTATATAACCATTCTTGATCTTTTTCAAATTCCCAGAATAATCTCTAACTATATTCTAGAAATTTGTCCTTATGCTCACAGATAAGCATAGTCCTCACTCCTCATCAAGGAAACGTCACCTTTCAAGGGACAGTAGGCACTTTTAATATGTATCTTTTAACATCTGAATAATGAATGGCATGAATGAATAATCTCTATGGCTTGGGTGCACAGTGCTAATCTGACATGTAGAAATAATATTGAAATTCTTGAAATAGATTGTTAAACACTGTCTGTCAAAAACTGTGTTTATAAAAAGAATAGTGTAGTTTCTTTACAATTACACCTTTCAATTAAGTCTGTTAAGATAATTATTTTCCTGAATACTTCTTCAACCTACTAAGGTTGAGTTCTTGTATTCCCAAAGCTAAACAATTGTCTCCCCATGACAGTAGTCATAAAGTGGTTTTAATGAAATATTTTCTCAATGCAAAAGCTCTTTCATTTACATTTTGTTGCCTGTTTCATTTGTCAGTATGATGGTTCTTAAAACAGAAGATGTAATAACATTCACTCTGAAGAGTAAGAATAGCTTCAAAGAAGGAAAACAAAGCTGATAAAACTAGTGTTTTAGTAACCTTCGTAATATATCACATAAAATCTAGAAATGTAACAAATTAGAACAATGTGGGCTTTGTTAAACTTTTAAATCATTATCACTGGTGTTTTGGAATCTTTGTTCACTTATTTCCTTCTCTCTACTCCCTTCTCTATATTTGTTTAATGAAGAGTTTATAACCACTTTAACAGTCAGGATTAAATTACAGTGCATTGAACAGGACATTGAAGTGAATGAATCAAACTAGACATTAGTTCTCTCATGCAAGAGACAGATGAAGATAGTTCAGAACTGACATGACAGCTCATCAGAACCCTTTATCCCCATTCCATATTAATTTTCATAGAGTTCCTGCTTCTTTTTTTGTTCTTTTTAAACATTATTTTTCTTCTTATTGTTAATTACAATTTATTAAATTTATATTCCTCTGTAGCCCCCATCCCTCATCTCTACCCTTTCCCACCCTCCCTCCCTTGTTTCCTTCTATGTCCCTCCCCTAGCCCACTGATAGGTAAGGTCCTCCTCCCCTACTATCTGCCCCTAGCCTATGAGGTCTCATTAGGACTGTCTAGATCTTCTTTCTCTGTGACCTAATGAGGCCACCTCTGCCAGGGGGAGGTGATCAAGAGCAGGCAAAAGAGATCATGCCAGAGACTGCCTCTGCTCCCCCTCCTAGGAAACCCCCATGGAGACTGAGCTGCCCATGGGCTACATCTGAGCAGGGCGTCTAGGTCCTCTCCATGCATGGTCCTTGCTTGATTCATCAATCTCTGCAGGGCCCCCTGGGCCCAAATATTTTACTCTGTTGTTCTCCTTGTGGAGCTCCACTCCCCTCCAGGTCTTTCTATTTCCCCTTCTTCCAAAATCATGAAATTTGCATGCAAATAGACAGAACTAGAAAAGATAATCCTGAGTGAGGTAACCCAGAAGCAAAAAAATGCACATGGTATATACTCACTTATAAGTGGACATTAGCCATATAATATAGGATAAATGTACTAACAGCTGTAGTCCTGAAAAGCTAAACAACAAGGAGGATCCTGGGTAAATGCTTAATCCTCATTCAGCAGTGCAAACAGGATAGACATCCGAAGTGGGAGAAGACAGGGAACAGGACAGGAGCCTGCCACAGAGGGCCTCTGAAAGACTCTACTGAGCATGGTATCGAAGCAGATGCTGAGACTCATAGCCAAACTTTGGGCAGAGTACAGGAAATCTTATAGATCCTGCTTCTAAGGTTGCTCAGTGCTGCTAGGGTGAATGCTAGAAATCCATTCATCCTATCAGCTATCCAGCCAATTTGCAGGAGGAAGGGAATATAGAAAAAACAACAGAGCACACAATTGTCCATTATCCTTTAAAATAGCTTTCCTAGACTACAGCAAAAATATTTACCTTTATCTCATGGAACAGAAACAGATACTGGAAACAGAGGAAGGCAAGAAAAGCATTTCTATAAATGCTGTTGATGATGAATATGAAAACAGAAAATTTAACTTTTGCATAGATACAAACATAGAAAATATTCAGTAAGTGACGGTAGAGACATTTTGTTACTTCAGTTAGAGTTATAAGTAAAAAGTTGTGGAGATGAGGGAGGGAGGGTGGGATTGGGAGGGAATGAGGGAGCAGGATATGGCTGGGATACAGAGTTAATAAAATGTAACTGATAAGAAAAAAATAAAATTAAAAAAAAGAAAAAAAGATTTAAAAAAAAGATCTTGATGTTTGTATCTACCAAATCAATTGCTTCAATAAACACTTGCACCAAAACCTATTGAGATTTCTCATCACCTACTGAATCTCAAGTCTGTTCCTAATTTTAAGTTGCTATAGCAATTTCTTGTTGTTTCCAAAAATAAATTTGACTGCTATTATGATAATGTATTAGAGCGTATATGGTTGCTTCAATCATGGATATGTTTTTTTTTTCTTTTTCTAAAATTCCCACCCACAGTGTCTCCACTAGCTCTCTTCTCTTTGTCACAACACATTTCAGACACATACGTTCAGAGCTTGATAAAATCCATTTGTTCCAGAAAGGCGCTGAGAACCATATTAAATTCATGATTCCACTGGTCTGTGTCTGGCATGAGATTAATACTGTTTTTATGCACACAATAGTGGCTCTCTGGCAGCCCACCACTTCACTGATGTTGAAACAAACAGACTATGTGAGTTTCTTAAACATGATCCTTCTTTTGCTTCCCACCATGTAATATTAATGAACATTTGTTTTGACCATGTCTTAGGACTAGAGAGATATAACAGTTCTTTAGGATTCAGAAAGGTCTTAGGTCACAGGGCTCATGTAAATCTTTTTATCTACAATTTAAGACCCTTATTATCTATTATATCCTGTGCCAGATGCTTAAGTCACTTTCAAAACCCATCTCAGTTTCTCCTTGAAAATGGAGATACCTCGATCTTCCACTAATCTTCTCTTGATTACTATGAATTTATTTGTGTGCAAATGTTCTGTATGTATTCACTATCATGAGAAGACACCGTAATATAGACAACTGGGAATTGTATGTGTGTAGGTCAGTCTTTATCTTTATTCTGTGGGCTATGAACTGACTCCTTGATTCATGTCACTATTACTCTGTAGGGAGGTCTATCATGTTTAGTGTCCTTCGGGGCTGCTGTATCTGTTTTTGCACACTGTCTGGACACCCTCCGGGTTTCTTGAGATTCTTCAGCTTAACCATATTTCACATGTGATTACTGATCCCCGATAAATTTTCTAAACCTCTGTTGCATGGCTTTTTAATCAGATCCCACCCCATTGCCACTGGCTTTGTCTATGTGATTTGATTTTGATTGTTAGGCTACGGGCATGGTCTTTTAAAGATATCATTTAAAATAAATCAATTGCTGGCATCATGTTTCTTACTTTTCCATTCACAATGGCTGAGGAATGGAGACAACTAGAGTTTTGAGCCAAGAAGACCAATGTAGGATGTGAGGATGTAAGCCAGTTGTTCTCAACTTTCCTAATGCTTTAACATTTTAATATAGTTCTCATGCTGTGGTGACCACTCACCCATAACATTATTTCATTGCTACTTCATAACTGTAATTTTGCTACCCCTATGAATCATAATGTAGATATCTATCTGATATGCAGAATATCTGATACGTGACCTCCCAAGGGAGTCATGACCCACAGGCTAAGAACTGCTGGTGTAGGCCATCTGCTTGCTGAGAACCACTCACTTCTGGATTGTTAGAGGAGAGAAGTACATTTAATCATTGTGCTACTGCTCTTGTTGGAAAGGAAGAATGAATAAAGGGGGAAGTTGCTAAGGGTGGTGAGATGTTTTAGCCGGTAACGGCTTCTGCCATCAAGCCTGACAGTCTGAGTTCCATCCCCAGGAGCCACAGGTTGGAAGGATAGAAGCAATCTCTGAAAGTTGTCCCTCTCCTGCACACCCACACCATAGACATAAGCCTCCCTCCACTGTATACAAAACAAACAAATTAATTAATTTAATAAAAGGCGGGAGCTTCTGTCTTTCTTTTATTAGCATTGTTTTTTTCTTATTGAATATATTAGCATAATAAAGTACACTGGTTAGATTTGAGTTCTTTGGAGCTGGTTACATAATCTTTGGCTTTTTTTCTTTTTTTAAGTCAACATTCCACAGAGAGACCTGCATGTCTATCTTTGTTGCATTATTCACATTGAATGTATGAAAGCAAACTAGATACTCAACAGAAAAGAGATAAGGAAGATATGAAGTGTACACGTGCATGCACACACATATTGGAGTTATAGTCAATCTTAAAGAAGAATTAAATTATGTAATTTGAAGGAAAATGGTTGATAAGCCAGAGTAAGAAAAATAAATATATGGTTTCTCTTTGTGTGGAATCTACACTTAAAATAATATTGTACTTGAATACATACACAGGCACATACACACATATGACATGAGTGTAGAAACTGGGATATTTGAAAGGAGAGGGAAGTAACAGATACAAATGGAAGAAAGAGAGGAGGATCAAATTAATATAAGAGGAGAGAAAGGAATACACATATAACATTTCCTTTTATAAATAGAATCTTCTTTTAACTACGTTTGGTCTTAAGTATGTCATGAAAGCATAAGAAACATTATTAAGAAGGGAGAGAAGAGAAACAATGGGCGCTTAACAGGGGTAAGGGAGTTGGCGAAGGAGCTTGAATATGAAGACAGTATTCTGATATACGTGCATGAAAATGTAATAATGAACTCCATTATGTTGAATGTTAACTGAAAACAGAAGCAAACAAATAATGATTTCAATGTTCAAAGGCAGTTATGAGAATCAATTGACTTAACATATGTGAAGTTAACTATTTAAAAGAAGGAACGTGGAATAAATATAGCTATATATATTCAGAATATATGAAAAATATCTACGTAGCCAGTGTTTTCAGAAAAAATGAATAGGCTCATTGGCATTCACTATAGTGCTGTGTTTCTAAGTCTTGAAAGGCACACTCACCACACAATTCTTGAAAATATAATTGGAAATAATGTCTGGGTAGCCTTAATCCCAAATGACAATCTCAACATGAGGCTCTATATTGACACTTTAGAGAACTGATTCTGTATTTGATTTGGGGATGAATTTATTCTTTCCTTTCTTGCTATTCTTATTTCACATGAGAAATCTCACATTTTTTTTTGCCTAATGAATAACAAACGTGATTATAGAGCTTCAGCTATATAGAATTATCTACAACTTAAAATAAGAACATATGTAAAACATATTAGAATATTGTTTGTTCTCAAGATACGTAATAGTTCCATTGTAGAAGGGAAATTTATTGGCCCAATCATCATGTTTTTGTGTGAGTTCAAAGACTCACCACCACCTCATCGATGATTGGGAGACACGTTTTTGTTTAAGTGACTGTTTCACTTGTGTGGTCTCTTCCTGACTGTTCTTTATCCCAAGCATTTCATTAGTACTACCAAGCATGAAAGATTTTTTTTATTGTTTGAGTTTGTATAACTATGTTCATTATGTTGAGAGTCTGTTCATGAGACTAAGCTAATAGCTTGTTTGGTATCATTAAAATTTTAAACTTTTTCTATGAAGTTTGAGAATTATCTTTCCAATCTTCATCCTAACTAAATAATAAGTGCTTTATACTCTTTAAGATAAGAGTATATAAAATTTAGAAACACCTCACAGGCATAAAAATCATATGCAAAATTTAATGATAGTATTAGTGCCTATATTATGATATGTCTACTGAAGATCATGGAGTAACCTTGTGTAGCCACTTCTGTGTATACGTTCAAACACTGTGTGAGTGCAACTAATTAGAAAAGCTGTTTTCTACTTGCTCCATTCTGTTCACATCTACCTGCTTTGTGGGTTGAATTATGTATTGGAGACCTAAAATCTTAAAATATGACTTCTTGGAAATGGTGTTTTTATAAAAGTAATTGAGTTAAAATGAGGTCATTAGGGTGAGCTCTAGTATTGTATGACTTTGGTGTCCTTATGAAATAGAATTTGGATACAAAGTTGTATCTAAGATGATACAACTGTATCTAAGATGATAACAGTGAGGTTCCATTTTCATACACATATGAAAATGTGCAGAATCATACCGAGAAATGATCACATACATGCCAGTAGGAGATGTCTGGAAGAGATCTTTCTTCACAGCATTCAGAGAAATCAACCCTGCCAATGTCTTCACCTTCCCCTACAACTCTAGAAGCTGTGAAGTGTATTTTTGTCATAACCACCCCAATATGGTACATTTTATAATTGCATTCCTGCCATAAAATACAAATAAATAAACCTCTTATTTCATAAAGAAATGTGAACACAAGAATCCGAATGATTGGCGTTACTTTTCATATATCAAAAATCCTGGCGCCTTTTTATCTAATCCTTTTTTTTTTGCATCTTATATCTAAACTATCATCAAACATTTCTTAACTATCATGACTTGTCTTTATTACCATGAATCTTAACATGTCTAGAACACTATATTTTGTATAGTATATTGAAACAGCCTTCTGACTTGTCTATTTGTTTCCATTCTTTCTCCCTTACAATCTATTTCTGAAACGGAATGACAGGAAAACTAGATATATGTCTTTTCCTTGTCTTGGGCCTTGTTAGGGATCTTCTTTGTTCATTGAGTAAAGACCAGGCATATAATCTAGTTTACCACTTTCTGCAGGCTCTGAAACTTCATGCATTTCAAACCGTAGTGTAAATGGCTTCTGCTGAAGGACTGAGTGGATAATCATCCCTCATTGCCATAAATTATCAAGATTCTATAGAGGTTATGCTGTATCTCTTTTATGCTGTTTGACACCAACTAGTATGTAGTTCAGATGTCTACAAAGAAGGAAATTAATAAGCTAAATTCCATAATCTTTTGGATTTTTATTGAGTGCTGCATGTTGAGAATGAAGAGAGAACACAGCAATCTTACTGAGGTGAAGAGCAGTCAGGGCTAAGCTGCCGTGGTAGTAAACGTTGTTAGGATGGAGGAGTGAGTCACTGAGGCCACTGACTAAATACCTCATTAGGCATGGAGAAGGTCAGAAAGGATAAGGCTGTGGAAAGAGAAAACTTGAACACAGCAGCTACTGGGGAATGATGAGAACAATGTATAGCTCTTAAAAAGCTCTAGATGCTGTTCAAGTTCATTTCAATCTTTAAAAAGGTCGTTATTAAAAATCTGAGCTTTCTATCAAAAAAACTGTCCATTCATTTAGAGTTTTAAATTTTGTTGTGTATAGACTTTTGATTTATTTACTCTTTGAATTCAAATATTTACTATATTAAACATCTCAGAACACTAAATATGCAGATGGACAGTAGAAACTACCTAAACAGGATGACTGAGAGCTAAAATGCAAATGAACAAAAACAAAACAAAACAAACAAAACAACAAACAAAGAAAAACTTACCAGAACCTCAATGGCTCGCAGAATAGCATTGCTTAATGGGCAGTCATTGTACCAGAGCATCCTCAGAGTGAATGTTCTGAAGAAAATGGATCCCTAGATTATGTCCTGATCAAATTGTTGAAATCCAGTGCAAACGAACAAAAATAGAAAGGGAAGTCTGACACGTTGTGTACAATGAAACAGGAAGAATAGTATATGTATATGAACAGAAGCTAACAATTCAGCATATTTTGCAGCTCAGTGTCCGGGGCAGGCCTGACGGTTTACCTCAGCCTCCTGAGTGCTGGTAGTAGAACAGTGAGGCTCCATACCAGTACCAATTTGTTTCCTGTACAGTTGCATTCAGAAGGAACTCTGGCAAAAATAAAATGATATTATATGAAAAGCTGTACCATGGATAAAAGAAGTCTAGAAATATCTAATGTGATTATAATAACATTTATTTTCTGAGTTCCTCACTTAAGAGATAAATGATTATTACATAACAATAATTGTAAGTACAGAACTCACAACATATTTTGAAAAATAAACTTATGAAAAAATTACCACAGATATGACAGTGATAAATAGCGATGTATTATTAGGAAGTTGGGAATGACATATTTGAAGATAAGGTATGGTGAGTTTAAGGTGCACACTGCAAACATCAGCACAGTTGCTAAAGTAAACAGAAAAAGGCTACAATGTGAAAGCCAACAGAGGATGAAAAGGAAGGCCACTTATTAATATTCAATTAGCAGCAGGAAAGAACAAAACTATAAAGGAGAATAAGTGGGACAATTAAGGTCAAACTGGATGAGAATATTACTTAGATGAATATTATCCGACCTTAAAATGAGAATGATGTGGCTGTCCTAATAAAAAATATTTTTTTCAATATGGAAAGAAGACATTATTGTCTGCTATTTGAAAGAGAAACTTTCTATGCAAACGGTCATGTTAAAAGTAAAGGTAGTTTCCAGGTTCTGGCTATTAAAAATAAAGCTGCTATGAACATGGTTGAGGAATGGAGACAGAAATTGTGGTACATTCACACAATGGAATACCACTCAGCTATTAAAAACAAGGAAATCATAAAATGTGCAGGCAACTGGTGGGATCTAGAAAAGATCATCCTGAGTGAGGTGATCCAGAAGCAGAAAGACACATGGTATATATTCACTTATAAGTGGATATTAGACATATAATATAGGATAAACATAATAAAATCTGTACACCTAAAGAAGCTAAGCAAGAAGAGGACCCTGGGTAAGAAGCTCAGTCCCCATTCAAAAAGGCAAATGGGATGGACATTGGAAGAGGGAGAAAACAGGAAACAGGACAGGAGCCTACCACAGAGGGTCTCTGAAAGACTTTACCCAGCAGTGTATCAAAGCAGAGGCTGAGACTCATAGCCAAACTTTGGGCAGAGTGCAGGAAATCTTAGGAAAGAAGGAGAAGATAGAAAACCTGGAAAGGACAGGAGCTCCACAAGAAGAGCAACAGAACCACAAAATCTGGGCCCAGGAGTCTTTTCTGAGACTGATAATCCAACCAAGGACTATGAATGGAGATAACCTAGAATCCCTGAACAGATGTAGCCCATGGCAGCTCAGTATCCAAGTGGGTTCCCTAGGAAGGAGAACAGGGACTGTCTCAGTGGCTGGCTCTTTGATCACCTCCCCCTGAGGGGGGAGCAGCCTTACCAGGCCACAGAGGAAGACAATGCAGCCAGTCCTGATGAGACCTGATAGGTCAGGGTCAGATGGAAGGGGAGGAGAACTTCCCCTATCAGTGGACTTGGAGAGGGGCATGGGATGAGATTAGGGAGGGAGAGAGGGTGGGATTGGGAGGGAATGGGGCAGGGGGCTACAGCTGGGAACCAAAGTGAATAAATTGTAATTAATATAAAAATTAAAATTAAAATTAAAAAGTAAAGGTAAGCAGGGCTGAAAAGATGACTCATTCCTTACTTTTCACAGGATCTGAATTTGATGCCCAGCACTCAAATGGTGGCTCAGAAAGCTCTGTAACACAGTCCCAGGGAATCTGATGCTCTCTTCTGGTTTTTGTGGGCACCACACCTATAGACAAAAATGTCATCAACACACTTTATAGAAAATAAAACAATAAGGTAGATGAAATAGATACATTTTCAGTTTTTAATTTTTTTAAATTTTTATTCCCTCTACACCCTAGCTGAAGCCCCATCCCTCCTCCCGTTCCAGCCCCACTGTTCCTCTGTCCCCTCCTCCTTTGCCTGCTTCTCAGAAAAGGTGCCCATTCCCACCCACCTTAGCCTCACCCTTCTGCCTCCTAGTAGTATTTTGTCCAGCATTAAGTTTGCACAGATTTTGTTACAACTGTTATGAAATCAAATGAGATACATTCTTTAAGTGACACAAATGCCCTAAACACTAAACGTAGTGTAGAAAGACCTCCATGCTCCTATAGTTTTTAAAGAAATTAAAATTTTTGTTGAAAAGGTCCCTTGAAAGAAAATGCTGAACTCAAGTGGCTTCATTTGGGAGATTGTCCCACACAAAAGCGGTGACAGAATTCGTGCATCTGCCCCCCAACCCCAAGAAAGGTTCCTGGTTTCCAATCCTCATCATAGGACAGCACTTAGCACCTGCTCCTGATGTGAGACGGGAGCCTAAGCATCTTATTTTCAATTAAATGTCTGTCTATACTTATTCTTCACATGATCATATGTTAAATGCTAATTTTTTATTACTACCAGAAATATTCTGCTACTTCCTCAACCTAACCTTCATTTATACTGTTAAGTAAATGTTTTGACTTTTGCCATTTCTGAAGTTGTGTGGTGGAGTCCTACTGTAGTTTTAAGTTGGGCTTTACTCTAATAATTATAAGCATTATCCCCATGAGCATTTTTGTCTTTCTGCATATCTTTTCTTGCAAAATGTCTCTAAGTATTTTTCTTTTTTCTTTGAACTTTTTTTCTACATTCAAGTTATATTTATTTTAAGGGAGCTGAAATATTCTTTAAAGTATACACAAACAACTAAGAGTGGAAATTCTGATATAAAAATTGAAAGTGAATGTGATAAGACTGATTGACTCAAGGTTACCTAGCTCTCCATTGTGTGGATCAGACTGACTGCAACGTCAGAAATGAAGTCACTGTATCAAAATAACACGCCACCACCAACAAGACATACTGAATGTAAACAGCAGTCAAACAACACACGCTTGTTAAAAAAACAAAATATTTTGTGAGAATTAAATATAATATCTTACAGTGGTAGAGCATTTTCCCTTGATGTGTGTAGGTCATTGTTGCTAGTCATAAAATATCTAATTTCTTAGAGCTTTTTGTGATAATTTATATTTTTACAAATTTATACATTCCTATAATATGTGTTTATCAAATCCACCCCTATTCCCTCACTTCCAAGTCCTCCCCTCTACCTCTACCACTTTTCCCCTCTCAGTTTTATATACTTTTTAAAGTACCGCTTGAGTGGCCTCGGAGCCTGCATCCCTGAAGGAAATGGACTCTTCCTGCTCTAGTAGCCATCTGTTGCCAATTGCTTCTCAGAAAAAGGCGGGGTTTCATGAGCCACTCATTTATCTCTTTGGAATTCTAATATAGTGTTCAGGTCTTGTTCATGCCATTATAGCCACTGTGTGCCCACATGCACAATGGCCCTGTCACGTCTGGAAAATACTGTTTTCCTACATAATTCCACTACCTCTGTCTTAAGATATTTCTACCTCCTCTTCAGTTACGATCCCTGGACCTGGGGGAAGGAGTGTGATATAGACATCTCAGTTAGAGCTGTGCATTTCATAGTCTCTTCTTTTTGCATATTGATTAGAGGTGAGTCTCTGTTAATTACCATCTACTGAAAAAAAGAAACTTCTCTGAGTTGAGAGATCAGCTAGTTCACAAGTATAAAGAAATAACTTACAGGACAGTTTGTTCCTAGGTCCATTTATCATTCTTCCCTGGGACCTATGACCTACTCATGTTCAGGTTTGACCCTGTCAAGACAGCAGGAATGAACACTGTCTTGTGGAGTGGTTAGTTTTTCTTCTAGTAGATATGTCACAATTACACCAGTGAACTCACATTATCAGACAGTTATTATCATAGCTTTCAGGACTCACGGTTGAGTTAGATTGTTAAATACTCTCCTCCCTTACCACTATGAAAATGAGTGAGCAGACATGAGATTTCTAGGCCAGTGCCAGCTTGATTTTCCCATGCCCAGTGATTCAAATATGTGGTGTCTTAAGCAATAGGGTCTATGATGTTCTTGGTAGTAACTAAGATCTATGATAGTAGCTTTTAACATTTCCATGTACTCCACTACCAACAGCTTGAAAAGAGGTAACTGTACATGGCCCTGAGCCACTGTGGAAATAAGCGTCAATCTTCCTCAAAAAGATAGAAACAAATTTACTGTGTGAGCCAGCTATTCCACTCTGGGCACGTTCCCAGGAAGCTATATATTTTAAATCAGAAACACTTGATTATTCATGTTCATTGTTGCCGAATAAATAATAACAACCAGTAAATGGAATGAATGGATAATAAACATGTACAGCTGGGCACAGTGGTGCATGCCTGTAATCCCAGCACTCAGGGAGGTAGAGGCAGGCAGAGCTCTTTGAGTTTGAGGCCAGCCTGGTCTACAAAACAAGTCGAGAACAGCCAAGGCTACACATAGAAACCTTGTCTCAAAAAACAAAACAAAACAAAAAGTGGTATATAAAAATAGTCAAATATTTTCATCTGTAAAGTAACATGAAGTTGTAAAATTCATGAGTAAATGGATGGAGTTGAAAATAATCATTCTTAATGAGGTGACCCAGAGCCACAAAGACAAATACTACAGGTTCTCTTTAGGATGAGGATGCTAGTTTGAATCTTTAGATATGTGTGTTGATATTAGCGCCCCCACAGAAACTAGTAAGGGTCCATGTGGAGGACTGCAAAAAAAGGAGGATATTTTAGCACATGTAGTATGAAAGTAGGAAGGGAAATAATGGAATAGGAAGGGTTTGACCAGATAAAGTATGGAAGGACAAAGGCAGGGGAGGAGATATGGAGAGAGATAACTTATGCTACAGATCTTTGATAACATATGGAAACTTACTGTGAAAGCTTCCCATCCTGAATGTATACGTATACACATATAAGAGGAGTTTAAATAAATCACTTTATAATGGAGGGACAGTTCTCCCAGACACCATGGGCTTGCACATAAAAGGCCCATTACTGTGTGTTACACAGCCAATTCTTGTTGAAATAATTGAAGGCCACAGGCCCCAAGAGTGTCCTTCAAATAATAACCTATAGACACCATAAAAATATGATTTTCAGCCTATTTCTCTGTAATTTAAAAACTTACTATTTTTAAGACTTTATTTGAAAGAATGGACATTGAAGCGAAGCATGTTTTTTATTTTTCTTATTAATAATTCAAAGTAAGCTGTATCTATAACAGAAAAGAGCAATTAAACCTAACTGGAGGTCTTTGCACTGTTTCAAATGTGTAGGCTGGTACAAAAGTATAAATTGCATAGTTATGTAATGCATAGGCTTACACAATCCTGAAGAGAATTAGAAGTTCAAACCCATGAACTTTATGCATTGAAGAAAATGTTATTTATTATCATCTGAGAGATGCATATTTACCAAATTTGCAAATAATTTATTTGGGCACTATTTGAAAAAATTTAACATTTTTAATGATTATTAATATAAAAGAATTTCCTAATGCACCCAACAGTTTTTGATTCCACTCACTCACTCCACCCCCAGCTCCTCACAGATTCACTCTCCACTCCACCCTAATTCCTTTCAGATTCATTCCTATTCCCCTTCCTCCCTCCCTCCAACTTTGTGTTCTCTCTCTCTCTCTCTCTCTCTCTCTCTCTCTCTCTCTCTCTCTCTCAATCTGTGAAGAACAAACTGTGCTGTCTAGAAATTTGTAGCTGAGGATCCATCTACCAGAGAATGAACCAGGGGCTATATCCTTAAAGAAAACTGAGTTTTCCTTCCCGAGAAGACATCAGTAGCTCCTCACCTAAGGTTGAGGTCTCATTAGCCCCTCCGTTCATCCATGTTATACTTTTGAAAGTATTGATGTTATATAGGTTTTGTGCAAAGAGCCCCAGCTATGTGAGTTCATTAGTGGTTCTGTCATGTCTAAAATAAATGATTTTTTTCCCATCTCTGGTCCTTTCCTACCTTTAGGTCTTATAGTCTTTCTGTTTCCACCTCCATGATAGTTCTGAGACTTGGAGGTTGGGGTGTGAGATAAATGTACCATCTGTGGTTAAGTATTCAAAATATACTTATGCACTTTAAACAGTTATGAGTTTGTTAGCTACTCCTCACTGTAAAAATAGCATTCATTGAGATCTGTATTAATCTATGAATACAGAGGAAGATGGTATGTACAGATAGTGTATAGAGAGTGTTCGATGCTATGTTCATTCAGCATAATAACAATAATAACAATAATAATAATAATAGGCTCAACTATAGGATCTTGGCTAGATTTATAGTACTGGGCATCTTATTTCTTTTCCCCATGGAGCATGCCTTAAATTTAACCACAATGAACTTGGTTACACCCATAACATTTGTGTCACTAATGCAACTGCCATACACTGAGTTAACACTCCGATTGTTTTTGTAACTCACAGATCTTTCTCTCCTACTGTGTGCAGAAATCAACCCCAAATAGATCAAAGATCTCTGTAAGACCTGAAGATGGGAACATTCTAAAGTCCTGTGTAGGGTGTACTCTTTAGGTTATAGACTGACATAAAAACTTTCTGTATAGGACTCACCTAGGAAATAGGATTAACAGTCAATAAGTAAGATTTCATGAAACTGAAAAATTTCTGTATTGCAAAGGAAACTTTCAATTTACTGAAGAGGTAGCACACATAATGGAAAAAAGAAAACTTTGCCAATTCTAGGAGGATTAGTATCTAGATTATACAAAATACAAATTATTCAAGTCAAACACAATTAAAGCAGATTAAACCCAGTTTAAAGGTGGGCTATGGAATGGAACAAAGTTCTCAGAGAAAATATAAGTGGCTAAGAATTTTTTAAAAAAGTATTCATTAATGTAGTCATCATGGGAATGCAAATTAAAACTGTTTTGAGATATCCTTGTACTGCAGTAGAATGGCTAAGAGTAAGAAAACAAGACAACAAACAGCAAGTGTGTGAAGAAAGAACACCTTTGTGCACTGTGTATGCGCAAAAACTAGTACATCCACACTGTAGAAATCAGTGTGGTCGGTCCTCAGAAGACTGGAGTTGCTACACTATATGACCTTGCCGTGCCACTTCTGGGTATATACCCAAAGAATCTTCTACTATTAAGGTTCATGCTTATCCATGCTTGCAACTGCTGTACTCATAATATTTAGGATATGAAAACTGCCTAGATGTCCTGATGAATGGACAGTGAAAATATCCTGCCTATACACAATGGAATTTTATTCTGCTGTGAAAATTAAAATGAGTAAATTTGCCATAAGCAAATCTTTAAATTTGTGTGTTTAACTTGTACCTATAGACTCTAGGAAATGGAAAAGATGCCATTGGTCTGTGCATGGGGATAGTAGAATGGCTTTTGATAACAGTTTACATGCAAGCAAATGAAGACTGAAGTTCTAAGCACACAAAGTAAGTGTATGAACTTTTTGTACTGATGTTACAGTAACGAGAGCACCCAGGAAGACGCAGGTATTATGAGCTGGGAAAAACTGACTGCAAGATCCGCTTCTACAGGGACAGTGTGAGGCACATACAGGCTCACTTCTCAGTGACAGTGTTAGAAATTAATTTGAAAACATACAGTGATTTCAGGTCATTGGAATCACGTTCAAGGCATACAGCAAATGAAGTGTGAACATGGAATAGAAACAGCAGCGGTCTGCCCAAGAAAGAGCATAATTTCTCTTTGAGCCTCAGAAATCACAATCGGCAGGCTGAACTTCACCCTGCAAACACCAGACAATCAATTTTTGACTTCCTGATAGAGAATGCTATTTAGAAAGAATGTTGTGTCAAGATGCCAGATGGTGGCAATTTCCAGCCAGTAGGCTTTTGCTGACTTGCTGTTTCAGAGACTTACTTACTGATAACCTTCTAATGATTGCCGTTTAATGACCAATCACATATAGCTTAATGAATGAACACAAACCAGCACGGATCCAAATTCATTTAAAACAACTGGTTTAACTAGCAGGGTCAGATACGAAGTTGCTAAAAGCAAGTTATTCTGCTTCACCTCATTTGTTACCTTCTATCTCTTAAAAACTCAGTAGTTCTTGCACAGTGATAGAACTGGCAGGTTTAGTTTTTTACTGAACTCTGTTTCCATTTTTGCAAATCGTGTCTGTCTTTGCTTTTATTTTAGCCTTGTCTGTGGTTTCTTAATTTACAGATTGTTCAAAACAATCGATTGAAATGCAGTTAACGTAGCAAGTAGGCGGCATTTGCACTGTAACCTACTCCCTTCTTCCTCCTTCCAAGTCCAATATAGAGGGACCTTCAGGCTGGACAGATGCAGCCAGAAAATATAAGCTCAACTTCCTACAAACTTCCCGTCCTGAAAAGGACAAGACCAAACTCCCAAATATCTGCTTTATAGGCTGTACTGCTAGACGGTTCCATCGAAAGACTTATACTTCCGTCTTTTAACATTCCTGGCTCAGAGGACGGAAGCAGTACCCTGGGTACACAGACTTGAAATTAATGGCCCCTTCTTTCTAACACAAGCTTGATCTTCAGTGGCGCTCAGAAAGCTAGTGTGACATTTTCCTCTAGTTCTGTATGTGTGAGATAGGTTTTGGTTTTTTTGTTTGTTTGTTTGTTTTGCATAGAAAGCATGACAAATCATAAAATAGTTCCTCAAGCATTCCCAAAGGAAAGGACCATTTATTTTCTGAAACAGAATATGTGAAAAGCCCAAGACTAAAATCAGATCCTAAACAACAAAGTTCATTCTGAAAACTATGAAGAGACCCACAAGTCAGGCATGGTGGTGCACACCTTTAATCCGGGTACTCAGGAGGCAGGGGCAGGCGGGTCTGAGTTTGAGGCCAGCCTGTGAAGGCTAAGCATGCTTTGATGATCCTAAGAAGTTTAGGATAGCTAACTACTCAGTAACAGAAAAATAAGGCTGAGTGGCAGAAGTGATGTGTTCAATATTCTGAGGATATACTAATGCCATTGAAGAGTAATCTGTATTTATGAATGAATTGTGTAGCATGCTCATCACATCTTGACAAAGCTATTTGAAATGTTGATTGCATTGTTTTTAAATCATTATCGTGTGTTCACTCAATACCATCATATGAGGATCCTAGTAAAATATCAGCACCAAGGACTGACCTTTAGATAACATATGGTTTGATTCATATCCATCTTTCTTTGGTAAATATAAAGTGCAAAGAAAAAATGACTTCTGCTGTAAAGAGGCAAATTTACATTAAAAATCCCCAGTCCCTTTTCCCTATTGAGATCTCCTCTCCATATTCCTACACACAGCTGCTCTCACAATTATTCTTCAAAATATTTTTGCTAAATTATTTGCAAATTTTACTAAGACATCAGTTTTGAATTGGAAACGTTCTCTTCATTGTTCTATGTCATGGACAGTGAGAAATAGTTTCCTTTGAAGTTGAAGTTGACCAGCCTTCTTGAGGCAAGGTGCTGCTATAAACATATATAAGCCTCAGAAATCACTTTTTTTCTTACAAGAAAAAAAAATATAATACAATATGGATTTACAAGCTTGCTATTTTAGGTGTATGGGGTTAGTTTAGCAATATACAGCCACCAGTTCCTGAAGTTCTAGTCCCAACACCACCAACTTTCATGACAGAGAAAATACAAATGCATGACACACAAGTGATGCTGAGTGAATATCATATTTGTGTGGAAAGTGGATGTCATTATTGAACCTGTTACAGTACTAGGTGACTTTTTGGCTAATACTGTTTATTAATCAGGACAGTAATCCTAGCCGATCAATCATACTTGAACATAAGATAGCAAGTTGACTTTAGTCACAGAAAATTCCTAGCACACTGCTGTCAAATCTGATTGATTATTCCAACAGAGGAATAGTTTAAGATTTCATAAATGCCAATAATTTTTACAAATTTCAAGTAATGATCTTTGTATTTGCAGATTTTAAAAATATAAAAATAAATTTTAAGACTAAAATTGAAAAAATGATGCTTTGTGTCTAGTCTTATTGTAACGTCACTTTCAGTTGATATCCCTGGGAGTCCTACTCCTTCCTGAAATGCAAGGAAAGAGGAGGATCTGGAGGAGAGGGGAGGTATGTGTGTGGGTGTGTTTTGGGGAGCTGTGGTCAGGGTGAAGTCTATGAGAATATTCCACAAAAAGTAGCCTGAAGAGTGGAAAGACAGCAGTCATTATCTATGTCTATAATTATCTTTATGTGCATTACACTTCTACTTTATTATCTTTATTTTCTGTATGTAAATGTTTGCCTGCATATATGTGTCTGTACCAGCTGTGTGCCTGGCCAGAACAGCACATCAGATTTCTTGGATCTGGAATTACAGATGATTGTGAGCTACTGTGTGGATGCTGGGAACTGAACCTCAGTCCTCTGCAAGATCAGCAAATACTCCTGTGCCTTCAGCCATCTGTCATCTCAACCATATTGCTTCATTCCTTAAATGTGGACTCCAGATGCCTTGACAGCATTATTTGGTAGGGAAGACTTTAGGAGTATAGTCTGGCTTCTGTTATTTATTAACAACCATGTGCCAGCATACTTACCGTTTGTAAAGAATTCTAGTTGGACCAGGTAATTTGATGGGAAGGAAAAACCACAAATAGATTCTGGGTATTAATGTCTAATAGAACTACAGACATTGTTGTGTTAGGCACATCTGCAAGCAGGACAGTATAATAGGGCTAGCCAATGTATAAGGAGCATTATCAAAGGTTTTCTTGTGCCAGACACAGCTGAACTGAGAAGGTTCATGAAGCATCATGGTCATGCTACTGCTGGAAGGAGCAGTGCATCTTGGGGGGAAATCCTGTTTGGCTGACTCATCTAATTATACAACAAACCAAATCAGAAGTTCCTCCTTAAAAAAAAAAAAAAAAAGCAAAACTTTTGGCTTCCTTGTTATGAGTTTTCCAGCTAAGGCGGCATGTGTCTTAAATTCTTTATTTCCCATGGCACTCTGCATCTCTGCTATTGCTTTGTGTACATCACTTTTCAGTTTAAAGTTTTCAAATTTAAAAAAAGTAATAATTGAGAATAGGTGCATAATTCCCTTGAAACCTTTCAGGATAAGAGTCTGCAAATATTTTCATACAGTTTTTATTGTATTATGGGAGTTTATTATGTAAGCATGTAGATCACCAATATACAATAATTGAGAGAAAGTTCTAGAGCTAGGCATTTTTACACTACAAATGTGGCATCCCAGGTTTTCATTCAGTCTTTGGTGATCTCACTAGCATCTTATTTTAATATACTTAGAAAAAATTATTTGGCCAGCAAATGCAGAGCAGCTAAAACAGTGCTAAAGGCTCAGTAGTGCATATCTGATTGAACAAGATACAGTGTTTTATTTTCCCTGAGTCTCCAGGTCCCATTTTTGCAAAGATAGATTATGGAAGTAAAAGTTTCTCATTCTGGGAAGAGTAGTGTTGAGTTTCCTCCCCTGACTTTCTACAGTGCCATGTGGGCTTTTGTCAGACTCTGAAAAAAATGGTGATTCTAGGGAACAAGTTGTGAAATATGCACTCTTTGTGTCCCACAAACTAGGAACTAATTTTCCTGAAGGAAAAGATAGGAAATATGCAAGTGGATTACTTCATGTATAAATGTATAAGCAGGAGCCAGACTTCTGTCTTTTGCCAGGTAGTACACAATTTGTCTCAGTATCCATGAAAACACTTGTTCTGTAGACATGTGTTGTCAAACTCATAACATGATTTAACTTTTTTCATTAGCTAGTCAATAGTCAAAATTTAGGTGTTAATCATCGGAAAGTTTGGCTTAATAAACAAACAAAGAGCAATATATATTAATGCAAGTCTGGTAGCTCTGGGCTCACAATAACCAATCACAATGACAAACACCAGCCTTCAAAACAGGCATGAAACCCCAGTTTGTCACCATGTTCATCTGATCTTCTGCATTTAACCATTTTGCTGTTTCAACAGCTGGATCACCCAGTTGTTCATTTATCTTGTGTGTGAGACAAAGTGATTGAGCGTTTTAAGATTTTGAAGACCTTAAGATATTATTCCTACTCACAAGCTAGAAAGGTAGACATGCCACAGTTTCATGGGTGATGACTGATCAATGACAAAAGACAGCTTTAGCAGCAATAAGCATAGTCATCACTATGCTTTCATACTAGTCTTAGGAAAAGACCATACTAGTCTTAGGTATGAAAATTTCTGTAGGGGCTATGGCTATCGTCCATGACAGCTACACGCAGAATTCATTTACACAGGAGAAACTCAGAGTTCATAGTGACAGAGACTTCTGTGACCTACTGCTCTGAAGTAGAACCTTGTCTTTATTTGTCAGACTGTGAGCAAAAAAAAAATGAAAAAAGAATTTTTTCATTCTTGAGATGGACACTTACCTTAGTCATAAATGCTGGTCGTTGTACAGAGCCTGTTAGAGCCTATAGTTGAAGATGTCCATGAACACGGGACTCGGAATGAGTGCTCCTAAGGGAAAGTCTGTTCAACAGGCTCCTGTAGATTTGTCTCCCAAAAGAAAACTATCTTGCTCTTATGCCATGTCTAATTTTTACTAATATCTTTGAGCTGGTTCTCGAGTAAGCAGAAAATTTTGACAACTCTTTGTCAAATGGTATTTTAGGACAATTATTGATCTTCCTGTTTCTTTCACTGCTTTCTTCCAACAATCCTATTTCCCCTTGTCTTATTCTATTTTATGTACCATAGGTAGCTACATAGTAAGACAAAAATATTAATATTATTAAGGTATTTCTGCTTTCTGGTTCATTTTTTGGTAATATCTTTGGTCTCTGTTGGCTGAGTTCAATTATAAAGGAATGCTATCTTTTCCCACGTGCAGCATATAAATCTCACATGACTTTAAAATTGTCCCAACTTGACATTGTCATCAGAACAAAACAGCAGCCTACAGACTGGGAAAGGATCTTCACCAACCCTATATCTGACAGAGGGCTAATATCCAGAATATGTAAAGAACTCAAGAAGTTAAAAAGCAACAAATAAAATAATTCAATTAAAAAAATAGGGTACAGAGCTAAACAGAGAATTCTACGTAGAGGAATATCGAATGGCAGAAAAACACTAAAAGAAACACTCAATGTCCTTAGTCATCAGGGAAATGCAAATCAAATGGACCCTGAGATTTCACCTGACACCCACCAGAATGGCCACATCTGAGAAGGGCGTCTAGGTCCTCTCCGTGCATGGTCCTCCATTGATGCATCAGTTTCTGCAAGACTATGTAGGCTCAGATCCTTTAGCTTTGTTGGTCTCCTTGTGGGGCTCCTGTCCCCTCCATGTCCCTCTAATTCCATCCCTCTTTTCTTCCATAAGACTCCCTGTGCTCTGCCCAAAGCTTGGCCCTGAATCTCAGCATCTGCTTTGATCCCCTGTTCAGTGGAGCCTTTCAGAGGACCCTCTATAGTAGGCTCCCATCCTGATTTCTCTCTTCCACTGCTTCTGGTGTCTATCCCGTTTGCCATTCTGAATGAGATTTAAGCATCCTCCCTAGGGTTCTCATTAGTGTTTAGCTTCTTTAGGACTTTAGATGGCCATCCTGTATTATACGGCTAGTATCTGCTTATAAGTGAGTGTATACCATACCTGTCTTTCTGTTTTTGTGTTACCTCATTCAGGAAGATCTTTTCTAGTTCCATCCATTTGCCTGCCTTTCATGATTTTCTTGTTTTTAATAGCCAAGTAGTATTCCATTGTGTAGATGTACCACATCGTTTTGATTTGTTTTTAATTTGGTGAGGAAAGGGTTTATTTTGCTTACACTTTCCCATAATAAGCCATCATTGAAGGAAGTCAAGGTAGGAACCTGAAAGCAGAAACTGAAGCAGAAGCCACGCAGCGCTCTTATATACCCCTTTATACTGCTGCTGGCCGTGGAGCGGAGCAGGCTAGCCTCCGTCTCATTCCTGCTTCCTCCTCGCCTCTGCACGAGTGCCCCACCCTCCCTTTCTGAAAAGCAGAGGTAACAAACTAGCAATCACTGCTTCGAAGTCTAGCAAAGAACAAACAGAGCCCAACAGTACCTGGAAAGACCGACCAACGGAAAGACCTAGGAGGCATCACCGACCAGTCTCCCCGTTTTGATTTTTTTATTTTTTCAATGCAGTTTATTCAGAAACCTTGAACAATCCTCGGACCCTGGGGAAAGCCAGCCCACAGCTTAAATAGCCTCTGGGTAGCCAACCCCAGTGTGCCATGTGGGCAATGCAGATAGGTCCACATACATGGAAGCAAGCCAGATCCTCAGCCTTAGCCAAATGTGGAATTGTTTGTGACAGAGAGCACTCACCATCGGGAAGGTGGAAGGCGGAAACCAGCTCCATCTTTAAGGCATAGCATTCCGCAGCTCTCTACAGTTCCCCCTTTTTGTTTTAGACGCATCAGGCAAGAGTAGAGATCTGATCTCTGATATTAGAAATAAATTGGGACTTTGTACCGATGTTCGTTTAGGTGTCATCCACCCAAAGAGCATTAGACCCGTCCGATACCTTTTTCTCAGAGGCGGGACCTGGGGCATCAACCCGCATGCAATCAGACATGCTCTTCTCTGGGTCCAAAGCGGCTGACCCTGAGTGCAGTGCTTAGCCTCGCATCCTGAGCGTAACATTTTAGCTTTTTATGGTATCCAACCATGCTTGGGGAGAATGTCCTGCTTCAATGGCTGTAAAGGCCTGAATGATCAAGGCTGCATCACACTGTTGTGAGACTCTAATCTTGCATATATACCACAGGCAAACCAAGGAGACCAACACCAGAAGGCCTGCTAACGCTCCCATGCCCGCCCATTCCTTCAGATGATTCATGGCTGCAGCAATCCATGATGATAATCCTGTGGCTAGTCCTGCGTCCACTCTGGTAGAATTTACTGTGACAATGGCCACTCTCAGCTGCTCCATCGTAGTATCAAAATCTCCAGTCCAATTACCTAAAATATAGCTCGACAATTGTTTAGACAGATTTGCAGCACAGGAAAAATTCTCATGTTATATGCTAGTGACTCAAAGTCCAGCATATTTTCATTGACAGCCAAGTTGAGCGATTTGCCATAGGGTATCAATTTGCTCCTGCACGAGGTCAATCCTCTGATTGAACACCATCAAGCTTCCTTTTAGTTGAGCATTAATTCCTTTATGTACAACTAAGGCATGAGCTACATTGGCTAAATGATTGTTCAGGGTCTGAGCAGTCTGCCCAGTATGACTCATGGCTAATGCCTCGGTGGTAGCTCCAACAGCCGCCAATGAGATGGTAGTAACAATGGTGGCTGTAGTTCCAAGATCCCTTTTCTGTCTGAAGAGAGTCATAGCGTGAGGGGCATCAACGGGCACAGGCACGCAGTGAGGCATGCGAGTAACCAGGGCATACCTAAATTCACTAGCATTCCAGCATTGGGCAAAAAAGCAAGTATCATCACCACAATTACTTGGCTCTATCTGGCTAATAATGAATAAAAATGGGGGATATAGATAAACAGGTGTGGGCTTATAGGCAATATTATGAGAAGCCTTAACCCCCTCGTTGGAACATCCTGCGTCAGTTCTAGAACTAGCAGTGGTGGTGTCCGAGGTCTGAGTAGGTTCAGGAGACCATTGCCCCCAGGGGTGAGACGTGCTCCATGCCAATTGACTAACTCCATGTTTTCTTCCACTTTTGAAAGTCATTTAAGGTTCTTAAATTATTTTTTCCCCTTTTTTTAAAAATTTTTCATCAATTACACTTTATTCATTCTGCACAGAGTCCAATTGGGTTACATAGTAATGTGAAGAGGGACTGCCTCTGACATAATCTGATTGGCCTGCTCTTTGATCACCTCCCTCTGGGGGGGAGCAGCCTTACCAGGCCATAGTAGAGGACAATGCAGCCACTTTTGATGTGAACTGACAGACTAAGATCAGAAAGGAGAGGAGAACCTCCCCTATTAGTGGACTTGGGGAGTGGCATGCAAGCGTTTTGATTTTTTTTAACCTCTTTATTTGCATTTCCTTAAGCCTCAGCTCCAGGTAGGAGAGAAAGAAGATTAGTAGAGACAGCAGTTGTAGACCTCTTTAGAAATCGTTCCTTGGGCGTGATTCCAGGCTTCATCACCAGGATAGCAGGCCGGCAGACTAGCAATCCAGCAATCCAGAAATTCAACGATGCAGCAATAGCAAAAGCAGCAGGGGCAGCAGCGACTTCCTTGAAGTGTTCTCTGAAGCGTCTTTCTAAGGGTTTTGAAGATACGTGCCCTTTCTGTCTCTCTAGTCTCCTATTTATGCCTTCTAAGAGTCCACACCAGGATGTTTTTCAGCTGGCAAAACCACATTCTCTGCACAAGGCAGCTTTCAGTTGACAAGGATCACGAGCCCTCTCATTGTAATGCCAGGTTCCTGGGACCCTCAGAGACCACCAGGAGATGACCTGATGCAATACCAAGAGAGCTTTATTACGAGAGGAATCAAACTCGGGACCCAAGTCTTGCTGATGCAGCAGTAGAGAAGTGGGACCCCCAGCTCTGAGTGAACAGGATTTTTAAAGGGAAAGTCTATGAGCAGGGGGTTTCCATGGCAGCAAGCAGGGGGCCACAAGCCTTGATGTTACAGGATTGGGTAAAAGTTAGGGGGGGTGAGGTGACCTTCTCTGAGGCACATAATCACAATGGCTAAGGCATATAATCACAATGGCTATTTTTCTCTAAACTATATCTGAAACATTGGGGAGAATTTTCCCACCTGATTCCCAACCGATTCTCATTGATTATTGCTAGGGAGATTGTCTCTATTTTCTATGAAGCATTTATTCGGTAATATTTCCTGGAGGCTATTGCTAGGAAAGTTAACTTTGTTTTCTGCCAAGTGTACATTCTGTGATATTTCCTGGTACCTGAATTCAGCTCCCAGTCAAGATGGCTCTTAATTTCAAAATGGAGTTATACCCAGGCTAACTTAAACTCTTCATCATCAGCTGTGGATTCCTGCATCCCACACTTGAGATCACAACAAAACCATATTGACATAACATGAGCACAATTTACTCTATAAGACTACCTAGGAAATTTCTTTTGTACACAAGACTGAAAAATAGAAGCTAATGGTATAGCTGAGTCTTGAGGTAGAGCTATTCCCAATTTTTTGAGATAGCCTCTGGCTTCTGAGTGCACCTTCATAGAAGTGTGGACAGATACACACAAACATGCACATGTACACAAAATCTTTTAAAATATACTCAGAATTTCTTATTAAAGTACATAATAGCATTTTATATTTGTCAACCCAGTGCAGTGTTTCACAGAAGGCCTGGAGGCATTTTAAATATCAAATAAACAACAAGAGCAAATAATAATAATAATAATAATAATAATAATAATAATGCACCCCACTCACCAAACTGACAGCTTCGAGTAAATGAGTTTACTTAAAAATTTTTACTTTAATGGCATTGAGCATTACTTTTTAAACTTGTACAACCACTCTGTAAATCAATCTGGCGCATTCTCAGACAACTAGGAATAGGGCTTCCTTAAGATCCAGGTATACCACTCCTAAGCATATATCCAAAAGAGCCTCAAGTACACAATAATGACATTTGCTCAACCATGTTTGTAGCAGCTTTATTTGTAATAGCCAGAAGCTGGAAACAACCCAGATGCCCCTCAACTGAAAAAAATGGATACAGAAATTGTGGTACATCTACACAATGGATTATTACTCAGCAATAAAAAATAAGGAAATCATGAAATTTATAGGTAAATGGTGGCAACTGGAAAGGATCATCCTGAGTGAACTGTCCTAGAAGCAGAAAGACACACACAGTATATACTCACTCATATACACATATAGTATAGGATAAACATACTACAATCTATACACATAAAGAAACTTGATGTCCCACATCAAGAGGGAAGACTGGCTAAAATGCTCAATCCCCATCCTGAAAGGCAAAGAGGATGGACATCAGAAGTCAAAAACAGGGAACAAGTTAGGAGCCTGCCACAGAAGTCTTCTGAAAGGCTCTGCCCTGCAGACTATCAAAGCAGATGCTGAGACTTATGGCCAACTTTTGGGCAGAGTGCATGGAATCTTATGAAAGAAGTGGGAAATAGTAAGATCTGGAGAGGACAGGATTTCTACAAGGAGAACAACAGAACCAAAAACTTTGAGCACAGGGGTCTTTCCTGAGTCTCATACTCCAACCAAATACAATGCATGGAGATAACCTAGAACCCTTGTACAGATGTAGCCCATGGCAGTTCAGTGTCCAAGTGGGTTTCATAGTAATGGGAACATGGACTGACATGTTCCCTCTGACATGAATTGATTGGCCTGCTCTTTGATCACCTCCTTCTGAGTGGGAAGCAGCCTTACCAGGCCACAGAAGATGATAATGCAGCCACTCCTGATGAGATCTGATAGTCTAGGATCAGAAGGAAGGAGAGAAACACCTCTCCTATCAGCAGACTTGGGGAGGGCCATGAGTGGAGAACGGGGAGGGAAGGTGGGTTTGGGAGGGGAAGAGGGAAGTGTTTATGGGGGGATACAAAGTGAATAAAGTGTAATTAATAACAATTAAAATATGATTTTACTTTAAAAAAATTTATTTACTTTAAATTTTTTTCTTTATATTTTGAGATTAAAATAGAATTACATTATTTTCCCCTTCCCTTTGTTCACCTTCTAAACTCTCACAGGTAAGTGTGGTTCCGACCATGTGTCAAGAAAACTTCATGCAAGAGACAGAGACCACTACAAAAAACCACACCAATCAAAGTGCACAGCTGCAGAGCTCAGTCCTAACTGACACCTCTACAACACAGCTGTACTTGCTTACTTTTGAAGAACTAAAATAGAGCAGAGGACTGCCTTGTCTGGCTTCAGTTGGGAGCGTGAGCATGAAACACTTCAAGTGTTTTGCTGGTATGAATATATCCACAAATGTCCTTGTAAGAATCTTAATTATTGGTTTTGGGGTTACAAGTACTTGATTGCCACTGTGAAATCTACAAATGATTAGGTTAGACTTTACTGTGACAATTCTACAACACATGTAGATTTTTAGATTCTTTGTGGTCTCATCAATTAGCCAATTATAATGGAGGGAGTTCCCCAAGTCATCTTACTTTTCCTGGGAATCCTAATGAACGTTGTTGCCTGTATTATTGCCTTCATTTTCAGGAGTTCATTACTTAAGTCCTTTTATTGACTCTGGCTTCATAAGATTCTTAAGTATTTACTGTAAAACAAACAAACAAACAGGCAATTAAGACAGTGTTTTGAAGCTGGAAGTTTTAAGTGTCCTTAAAGGCATGTGGAAGATGGAAACTAGAGTGTTAATGTTGTGAACATCACTTAGATCAGAGGTCATGACCCCTTTGCAAACCTCTATCTCCAAAAATATTTACATTACAGTAGCAAACACCATCCTACCCATAAAATTTTCAACCCAAAAATTGTCTTGTCTACAAGAAGTGCAGGGATTAAGATGGAGAAGAAATTGAGAGTATGGCTAACCAATGACTTGCCCCATTGGAGACCCACCCCAGGCCAAGCCCTGACACTATTAATGATACTTTGCTGTGCTTGCAGACAGGAGCCTAGCATAACTGTCTTCTGAGAGGCTTCATCCAGCAGCTGATGGAAACAGATGCAGAGACCTATAGCCAAATAACAGGCTTAGCTGAGGGAGTTTTGTGGAAGAGTGGGAGGAAGGATTGAGGGAGCCAGAGGGGTCAAGGACACAACAAGAAGACCCACAGAGTAAACTAACCTGTGCCCACAGGAGCTTACAAAGAGTGAACCACCAACCAAAGAGTGTTGATGGGCTGGACCTAGACTCCCTACACACATGTAGCAGATGTGCAGCTTGGTCATCGTGTGGGTCTCCTAACAATGGGAGGAGGGGCTGTCTCTGACTCTGTGGCCTGCTCTTGGATACCTTTTCCCTAGCTGGGTTGCCTTGTCTGACCTCACTGGGAGAGGACACGCTGAGCCTTACTGTGACTTGAGGTGTCAGGATGGGTTGGTCCATCTTGGGGCTTCCCTTTCTCTGAAAAAGACAGAGGGAATATGAGGGAAGGGGAAGTGAGGATGGAACTGGGAGGAGAGGAGGGAAGAAGCTGGGATCAGGCTTTTAAAGTGATTAAATAAATAAATTAATTAAAATAACAGTAACAAAATTATAGTTATGAAGTAGTAATGAAAATAACTTTGTGTTTGGGGTCACCACAACTGTGTTAAAAGGTTGTAGCATTTAGGAAAACACAAAATTAGGCTGTGTTTTTAGCAGTTCATTTTGCTAAGGTTGCTCCAAGTTATAGACCCCATTCTGTGAAATATGGAATTATAATATTGTATTTGGCAAAAATTTTGCTCTTATTTGAAATTATGAAAAGACCCAAATATCTCATTTGCATCTATAATTTCTAGTGTTGCTAATTGCACCTGAGTGTGAATTATTTGTGGAGCACAATGTTTCGGGATTTGCTTAGCGTGCTTTGATCTAATTTTGCGCCTATCCATCACTTTCTGTGCCACAAGATTGAAACAAGATCAAATGTTTCTCTTAAGTTTTTCCATCCCCTAATTCTTTTTAATAGATATAGAATTGCTTTCATTAGTTAGGATACAGTGCAGAAAATAAAAGTTATTTCCCCTTAGAGAACAAAGGAGCAGTCTATATTTTTTTCAGAAAATGATATATGTGTTTATTTAATACACTAAGGATGCCTCCAGGATAAATGTGTTTAGTGGTGAAATCCATGTTTGCCCTTTATGAAATCACTTTTGGATTTGTTTTTAAAATGTTCTTTAATTACTAGTCATGAACTATGAATGTTTTAGGAAGGAAAAGACCCGATTATTCTTTTTTTTGGGAAAAAAGCCCTGGGAGATGAAGAATAAATCAAGTAGGCTGCCCCAGGAGAGTCAATTATTGCTGAGAAGTGCTAAGCAAAGCCCTCGAGCAGAGGACAAGTTAGTGTCTTTGCCACAGAACCGAGTGTACTTTTGCATTGGTTTTATATAGCTTTGGGAGGTGAGAAAGTTATTCCTTTCCATCTGAAATATGGAGAGAGAACATGCTAGTATCTAGTAGAAAAGAAAAACAGTTTACATCTTTTTATTGTCACTTAATGTACTCAAATTTAATAATTTGTAAATTGAACACTATTAACCTTTTAAAGGGGAGTTTATTTAATGTATTGCAATATTTAAAGCTCACATGAATGCTTTTATTTAGAACAGTGGTTGTTTGTTCCCTCCTGAGTGCTTGGTCTGATGAGTTGAAAAGGTTTTTCAGAAGACTGGGAACGGATCTTAGCATCAGCTTCCAAGTCTTTCTTGATTCTCTCGAGTGTTGCATACAAAGAATTAGGTATTCCTGGGTCCCTTTCACAGCCTTGTTTTACTTCACCAGCAGTTGGGAGGGGATCTTGCGAGATGCTGTCAACACTAGCACGACCAATATAACATGGTGGAGCAGGCTTATGACCTTGGTAAACTTCTCTTGGCAGTCCGACCTTCTCAAATATCTGCCAGATTGCAGGTCCACTGACAGTGCCAAATGTTTTCATGATGTCACCACAGAGCACTGGGTGATGTTCTTTGTACTGGGCTTCAGAACTCCCATTTGGAGTCACACACAGAATGTGAGACCTAGAAGAGGCCTAAGAAATGATCTGATCAGATTGTCACACTTTAAATTTTTTTTATTCATTACAATTTATTCACTTTGTATCCCAGCTGGAGCTCCCTCCCCCATCCCCTCCCAATCCTGTCCTCCCTCCCTCTTTTCCTCCTATCCCCCTTCCCCAGTCCACTGATAGGGGAAGTCCTCCTCTGTCCATCTGACCCTAGACTATTAGGTGTCATCAGAACTGGCTGCATTGTCTTCTTCTGTGGCCTGGTAAAGACTGCTCTCCTATCAGGGAGAGGTGATCAAAGAACCAGCCACTGAGTTCATGTCAGATACAGCCCCTGTCCCCCTTACTAGATAACCCACTTGGACACTGAGCTGCCATGGGCTACATCTGAGCAGGGGTTCTAGGTTATCTCCATGAATGGTCCTTGGTTGGACTATCAGTCTCAGAAAAGACACCTGCACCCAGATTTTTTTTGCTTCTGTTGTTCTCCTTGTGAAGCTCCAATTCCCTCCAGGTCTTTCTCTCCCCCTTCTTTCATAAGATTCCCTGCATTCTGCCCAAAGTTAAGCTATGAATCTCAGCATCTGTTTTCATACCCTGCTGAGTAGAGTTTTTCAGAGTCCCCCTGTGGTAGGCTCCTGTCCTGTTTCCTGTTTTCTCCCTCTTCTGCGGTCTATCCCATTTGCATTTCTGAATGAGGATTGAGCATCCTACCCAGGGTCCTCCTTCTTGCTTAGCTTCTTTAGGTGTACAGATTTTAGTATGATTATTCTTTATTATATGTATAATATCAACTTACAAGTGAGTATATACTGCGTGTGTCTTTCTGTTACTGGGATACCTCACTCAGGATAATTTTTTTCTAGTTCACCATTTGCCTGCAAATTTCATGACTTCCTTGATTTTAATTGCTGAATAGTACTTTTATGAGGAATTGGAGGTCTCTTTGGGGAGAGGCACTTGCTTAAAGTCACAACTGTCATTGATGTCTGGGCTTCAGCTCCTTCTGTGGTGACTTTCCTACTGTGTGAAAGTCATTCAGCTTTGTCAAGTGGACAGGCACAAAAGAAGTGATGAACAGAGGCAAGGGGCAACAGTGAGACATAATCTATTATTTTTTGTCCTTAGCACATACCTTTAAAAGTTCATTGCTCTTTAACATTTTTATTAAGTTTGGTTAAGATTTGTTCTTCAGTGCTTTTCTCTGAGGTTACATTCATACAGTGAACTGGAGAGATACTAAGCATAAAGTCTGAAATTTGTTCAAATGCATACATTCATGCATTGATGAGACAAGTCAAGAAAGGCACGGAATGTTAAGCTTAACACAGAAAGCTAACGTGGGCCTTTTGCTATCAGTTCATACCCTTATCCCCACCAGGGACAAATCTGCTTTGATTCCTGTCACTGTTGATTGCTTTTGCCTCTTTCAGAACTGCATGTAAATGAAATGATATTACTTGGTCTGCTATGGTTGGCTTCTGATTAAAAAACGTGTTTCACATTCCTTGAATCGATGCCGTTTCTAGTTGGTTCACTAGCATCACTGTGTCCTTTTCCTAACACTGTTTGTTTGTTTATTTCCAGTTGATAACTACTTTGTGTTAGGAACATTCTTGTTCAGAATTTTTGATTGCATGTGCATATTTTGTTTTTGAGAACATATGTAGGAGTAGAAACGATTCCACAATGATTGTGTCATTTGACCTTCTTAGATATTACCATTCAATCTTCCACAATGAGAATTTTGATTTTATATATATTTCAAAAATATATTTATATTTCAAACTTGATATTAGTCTTAGTTTTAGAAATTTTCATTGGTGTGTGGCAAGAGCTCATTGAAGTGTTAGTTTGTATTTCTTCATATGTAATGATGTTGATATCATTTTATATTTGTCTATATGCATATGGAACATATGTGTAACACATATGTATATATGTGTTCTTGTCTCTCTGTATATGTACAAGTGTTCATAAAAGTCTATATTGATATGTTTACTTGTTTATGTTTTGGGGATGTATATCTGAATGTATGGGTGCATGGGTAGCATGGGTATTCTAATCTAGCTGTCTATCTTTATCTATCTATCTATCTTCTAGCTATCTATCTTCTATCTATCTTTATCTATCTATCTGTTTATCTTTATCTATCTATCTAGCTATCTTTATCTATCTGTCTGTCTATCTATCTATCTTCTATCTATCTATCTATCTATCTATCTATCTATCTGTTTATCTGTCTATCTGTCTAGCTTCTATCTATCTGTCTATCTTCTATCTATCTATCTATCTGTCTATCTTCTATCTATCTGTCTATCTATCTGTCTATCTTCTATCTATCTATCTATCTGTCTATCTTCTATCTATCTATCTATCTATCTATCTTCTATCTATCTATCTATCTGTCTATCTTCTATCTATCTATCTATCTATCTATCTATCTATCTATCTATCTATCTGTCTATCTTCTATCTATCTATCTATCTTCTATCTATCTATCTATCTGTCTATCTTCTATCTATCTATCTATCTGTCTATCTTCTATCTATCTATCTAGCTATCTTCTATCTATCTATCTTCTATCTATCTATCTATCTTCTATCTATCTATCTATCTATCTATCTGTCTATCTTCTATCTATCTATCTATCTGTCTATCTTCTATCTATCTATCTATCTTCTATCTATCTATCTGTCTGTATATCCATCTGTCTATCTATCTTCTATCTATCTATCTATCTATCATCTATCTATCTATCTATCTATCTATCTATCTATCTATCTATTCATGTGAGGATTCCAGAAATCATTCTTAAGGGTTATTCCACAGGAGTTGTCTACTTTGCCAGACAAAGTAAACTCTACTTTGTCAGAGCTCTCACTGGCACCTACAACTTGATGGTTAGATAAGACTGTGTGGTCAAGGGGTCTCAGATGACCACTGTGTCTGCTTTCCTAGTACTGGGGTTGCAACATATCTCCACACTTGGATATTTACAAAGGTGCAGTGTATCAAACCAGGTCCTGTTGCTTGTGTAGAAAGCATTTTATCAACTTTTTATTTCATTATTTTATAGTATTGTACTTTATATTTCAAGGCAGAATTTTAGTAAGTTGTTAAAGAAAGCTTTGAAATTGCTCTGTAGTCCAGGCAGACCTTGAACTTCTGATCCTTCTGAGTTCTTGAGATTATAAGCTTGTGCCTACTAGGCTGGGTGGTAGTATGATTTTAATAGCTACACTTTGTGGTTCTTATTCAGTGTTTGTAATTGTGTATTTAATTGTGCTCCAGTAATAGCAGAGAGGAAAGCTGACTTTCTTTTCACAGCTGTGAGAGAAACATTGTATTACTATACATGTTACTCTCTTCCCATTCCCTTTCTTATGTCGTTTCATACATTATTTTTAGCTTTCTATTTTTCAAGATAGGTTTTCTATGTGAAGCCCTGGCTGTTCTGGAACTCACTCTGTAGACCAGGATATTTTGAACTCAGAGATCTGCCTGCCTCTACCTCCTGAGTGCCAGGACTAAAAGTGTATGCCACCACTGTCAGGATTTTAATGCATTTTTATTTTCTATAATATGAAAATCAAATTGGGTTATTTTTATGTATATGGTTGAAACACAAATAAATTTTACGTAGAGTTTCTTGTGTCTTTGTAGAAGTTTCTTATATCTAGGAGAAATTCTTTTTTCTTTTAAAGTGCTCTCTGACCACAAAAGTTATCCATATTGTTCTCTGCCCTATATGATCAAATCTTAATAAATCAAATATCCTGTAATCTTTACATACAAGTATTAATAAATTCTCATATACTTGAACTTTTTCTAATACTGTTCAATATAATAAAAACGTTCATGTTATACGACTTGAAATATAAAAAAGTGAAAAGTTTTAATTAAATGTAATCTCATTCACCATTTGGATGTACACACTGTGACCATTTTATTTTTTAACTCAATAAATATTTGTTCCACAGAATATTTACATTTACTTGGTGGGATTTAGGGAAACAAGTCAATGAAGGGGCTTGAATGGAAGATGGTGATATACAGACACACAAAGAATGGAGTCAGTGAGAAAGGAAACAGTATTATAATTTTCCAGTCAAGAGGCAGTAATGATAGATGAAACTGGACATGTCCTATCTCTGCAATAATCTTGGCACTCGAGAGGCCCTCTGCATGCATGCCCCTCCCCAAGTCCACTGATAGGGGAGGACTTCTTTTCCTTCCTTCTGATCCTTGTCAATTAGGTCTCATCAGGAGTGGCTGTGTTGTCTTCTTCTGTGGCCTGGTAATGCTGCTTCCCTCTCAGGGCGGGGGGTAATTAAAGAGCAGGCCAATCAGTTCATGTCAGAGACAGTCCCTGTTCCTATTACAATGGAACCCACTTGGATACTGAACTGCCATGGGCTACATCTGTGCAGGGGTCTTAGGTTATCTCTATGCATAGTCCTTGGTTGGAATATCAGTCTCAGGAAAGACCCCTGTGCTCAGATTTTTTGGTTCTGTTGCTCTCCTTGTGGAGCTCCTGTCCTCTCCAGATCTTACTGAGCTGTTTCAGTCTTTATCAGAGAAGTTCCTTACTTCAGCCCAAGGTAGCTAACGGAAGATTTATGACTAGTCAAGGAGTCAAGAGTAAGTAATGGTGAAGGACCTGCGTCTATGTGAAACATCTGTATCAACCCTCTCCAACGGGCAGAGAGAATATAAAAGCCAGAGGATGGGAGCTGTACAGTAAGACATCTGGACGTAATGCATCCACTGCATTCATAAATGCACAGAAGTTGTGGTTACTTGCAAAACACCACCAAAAGGCTGGGACATGAGCATTTCATGAGGGACAAAGGGGAAGCCTATGGCCAGTCCGCCAGGGTCTATTGACAGCCAAGGGTGCCTGGTGGGTGTTGTCACCTGCTTCAGTGGTGTGGCCACTGGTGAGTTCATATGCCCCAGTAGATAAGCCTCCACCCATGGTCATGCACACAACTCTACTTAAATTCAGTGGTTCACAAAGAGATGGAGGACAGAAAAGTAGGAGAGAAATAATCTGGGAAGAAAAGAATTTCATTGAGAGGTGGGGGGGATGAAAGAAGTGTAATTAAAGTAAATATGTGTATGAAACTGTCAAAGAATAAAAATAAAAAATACCTCATTTGGTGGAAAGATAGAATATGGACAAATGGTTCTCAATCTTCCTAGTGCTGTGACCCTTTAATATAGTTCCCAGTGTTATGGTGACCCCCAAATCATAAAATTATTTTTGTTACTACTTCATATTTTTACTAGTGTTATGAACCATAATGCAAATATCTGTGTTTTCTCGTGCTTTTAGACAATGTCTGTAAAAAAGGTCATTTGACCCCAAAGGGGTCACGACCCATAGGTTGTTTGAGAAATGCTGCTATGGACAGATAAAAAAAAAAAAAGGAAAAATAAAACCCAACGAGCTAGGATTAGTGTTTGGACTTGGCAGAAGTAGCATGAATTCCAGCATCACCACTTCCAGCTGCATGATATTAATCACGTTGTACAACTTCACCAATCCTTTCTGAATTCACTTTCCTCATATGCCAAAATGGGGCTGAAGTCCCTGCCCCAAGATTGTAGTGAGAATTTTGAATTAAAATATGTAAGTGTACTCAAGACTTTGGGGTATCTGGAATATTGGATGAGCCAACAGAGCATTGTCAACTTGTTTTTGGTTGTTTTGGTGTTTTGGTGTTTGGTTATTTTGGTGTTTGGGTTACAACTGTCCAGTGGTTTGTCATTGAATTTCCCTTCGCTATAAGTACTGTAGATAAAGCTAAAATGAGTATTTCTGTGTCTAATATTGTAAATTTATTAATGCTGCTCTTCACTTTCCACAAATACTTGTTAGAGGGAGAAAGACAAATAGGACGAATGACCGGTCAAATTCCGGGAGATTTATTCCTGGAATAAACGATACTTTATTTCCTTGCACATTCCAGAATACTGCGTAGGCTCTGACTGTATTAACTAGATGCGAAGTTGAAACTCTAAATTGTTCATCTTCCAACATTTTCAGGCCTGTGATCTATCTTTGGATCAGCTATAATTGTCTGGACAGCTATAATAGCTTCATTAATTTTTGTTTGTATTCTGTGTTCTTTATGCAGAGATGGAAGAAATGCATCTTCTGTGTCAAAATCTAAATGCATCTGCCTAAACTAAAATGCTTCTGATATAAACATCCAGATCTGAAATCCAAAGCACAGTAGAAACTCTGTATGGTTGCTGGGGCAACAAACCTGAAATTTATCCTAAATCATTATATCAGCCTCAAAGGCCAGGACTGTTTATTTATGTTGAAATGTATTCTAAGCTGCATTGTCAACTTCCTTCTTGTAGAATCAGGTGACCCTAAGTGTGTATTTTCCAGCAATATTTTCTTGAACAGAGCCTAAAGTTCTTTTTTCCTTACCGGTCTGTCATCTCAAAAGTACAGTTAGCTGCTTGAAAACGGCCTTTCCATTCCAGCATCGGAAAGTCTTTTAAGTTGTCCCTCTCTCCCACAGAAGGGATCTGATCCTTTGGTCTTAGCACAGTGTCTTGTTTAGATGTGATTGCTGCTGTTGAATCCTAACAAAATTTTGACCTATCTGAAATGTTTCACGATATTGTATAGTGTCTTTATGTTAAGCTATACTCTTCTGCTTTCTACGCCTTCACTTCAGGTGTGTGTTTGTTATTTTGGTGGAGGAAACTGTTTTATTAAAGTACAGACCTCAGAAAACGAAGTAGAGACTATCTGGCTTACAGAAATGCACCCCATATTTTTAAAAGGACAGTCTCAGGGTATCACCCCATCAGCAATGACTGACAGATTCCAGGGCTTGGAGGAGTTCTCTTCTCCCACATGTTCTTTGAAACACTTCTATTTCCTGAGCCAAATCTGTATCTTCTATTTTCCATGTTGTTCTCTGCACACATTGCATTTTTTCAATGGTGACAATGATAATAACAGTACTTGGCAATTAAGTTTCATTTCTGATGCCTTCCTGGATACTTATTAACATTATGTTCTTTAAAACTTTATGCTCTAAGAACCATTCTTATCTTCAAGTGGAAAAAAAAGCAAATGTATAGTCAATTTAAGAAGCTCGATCCAGCTTACTTATTTAGTGAATTACAGAAGCCAGACTGGACTCCAGGTTCAAATCTCTAAATAATCATCTTACTGTGTTTTGCTTACATATACTATAGTAACAGAATATTACACTGTCTACTTGTAACCTGCAAAAGCTTAAAATTTCCTATAGAGGTTCATGAACCCTTTCAAATAGTTTCATATCTATTAAACTAAGTAATATTTTAAGGACTTCTAACTTCATTTTGTTGCTGTAATAAAAGACCTTGACAAAAAGCAGCATATGGAAGAAGGGGGTTTATTTTAGCTTACAATTCCAGCGTATGGGCCTTTATTGCGGAGGAGTCAAGGCAGAAACGTCAGCCAGCCACATCCTATACAAGACCAGCGAAGACTGAGCGTACACGTGCTCGGTCGCTTGCTTGTGCTCAGCTGAATTTCTCCACTCATCCAGTTCAGGACCCCTTGCCTAGGATTCGGTCCTGTACTCACTGGGCTGGGCCTTCCTGTATCAGGTGAGACATCCTTCCATAGACACGCCCACAGGCCAAGCCAGTGCAGAGAAGCCTTCGCCGAGACTTCACAGGTTGTGTAAAGTTGACAGTACAAATACAGGGCCTCGGTCTCTTCACTTTTGATATTGGGGAGCTTTTCAAAATTATCGTAAGCTTGAAGGCTGGGGCTTGTTATGTTTTGGATTTCCAAAAAACTCCACAGGTTTCAGTGTTTACTCACAGCTTCATGACCAGCCTTTGGGACCTTAGTGGAAATACTGTAGGTCATGTGTGTCCCCACTTGAAAGAGTTCCTGGAACTGGATGCAGTCTCGGTTCTCTTCTGCTTCCTGGCTATCACGAGATGAGCAGTTTCTTCTTCTCCATGCTCTTCTCTAAAGCTTGCTGCCTCATCAGCAGGATCAAACAACTCTAGACTGAAATCCCTGAAACCTGAACCAGGGCAAATCTTTCCTCCTTCACGTTGTTTCTATAAGGTATTTTGTCCATTTATAGAACCCTAACACAGGGTTAAAAATAGATACATACAAATACATAACATATTACAGTATGTAAGTATATAATATTAATAAGTAACATTATAGTACTACACATATCATTTGTATTGATAGGTTAATATTATATGTAACATATATTACAGTATCTTTTAATCCTGGCTTAGCAAAACTGAGCACATATCAATTTTCAAATTAGAATGATTCCTATTTTATTAATATGTAAACTAGTTCCTAACGTGTAATATTAGTTTTAAAAAAACCAAACATTTGGTATTCTATAAATATGTTTATTAACTGGCTATTTTTAGTATTGTAGCAAAACTATAAAATCAGTTCCTTGAGAACAGTAATTTTGGCTCATTATGTGTTACTTACACTTAAAGCTTTTCCATACAGTTGTTAATATTTTCATTGTTCACTTTGCAGATGGTGTTACCATTACAGTGTTCTCTTTATAGACCATTGTAATTTAGGATCTGTCAGAAATTTATTGAAGAAATCCCCTTGTTTAAAGCATTTATAATCCTCAGGTTAACTGTGTCCCATTTTTTTTTTGAGGCACAGAAGAAGATTATAGAAATTTATTTTGCCATAAACTTGTGATAGTTTAAAGATGTGCTTATGGCCTTTATTTCCAAGTTATTAGAAATTATGTTTGGTTATTATTTCAAATCAGTGTCAAGATTATAATTTAGATATCAAAATTATTCTAGACTTATTTTTAAAATATTCTTTAATTTTTATATCAGGATAGACTATACTTACTCTTCTTTTTTTTTTAATTGAAAATCTATACAATATATTCTGATCATGGATTCCCCTCCTCCTTTTCTTCTCAGATGATCTCCATCTCTTACTCATCCAACTCAATGCCTTCTTTCTTTTTCTTTAGAAAACAAATATGAAAATGCAAAAAATAAGCAATCCAGTAAAAAATTAATAACACAAGAAACATACACAGACACACACACAAAGCAAAACCTATAAAGACACAAAATAAAAAAAAACCTGTAATATACAAGCAAAATAAAAAAGAATGCCTAAACCCAACCTGATCTACACAGAGAGGTCCAGGACAAGCAGAATCTGTTACACAGAGAACCAGAATTTGGTCTCGAAAAACCCAAAATAAATAAAATAATGTTTAAACAGAGCAATGTGAAATAAGAAGTTTACAAAAAAACCACCATTGAGTTCATTTTGTGCTGTGTGTCTTCTGCTGGGCGCGGGGCTTGTGCTTGAGTGTGGTTTATATACCAGCCGAGTTAAGGAACCTCAAGTTTTCTGTGCAAGTAGCTGTCAGTTAGACACAGCTGCGTGGCTAGAGACAAGAACCTGTGCTTGTTCTCAGCGTCAGCGCTGGGACCCTGTGTGGCCTTGGACGTGCTGCCGCAGTCTCTGCATCAGTCCTGCTGTGTCTGGAAGCCCGGCTTCCCTGGTGTACTCTATCCCTCTGGCTCTCAAATCTTCCCCCTCTTTCTCCGCATAGCACCCTGAGCCCTAAGGGGAGGGGTTTGCTGAAGACACATACGTAGGACTGTATCTTCGCTCTTAAAGTTAGCAAACACTACAGCAGTAGACTAAACTAATTATGAAATATTATACATTTAATTCTGACAAGTTTCTCTAAAATTAACTCCTTGCATAAATCATTTGGTTATTTGGATTCAACAAGTTTTTATTTAAATCATTTAATTTTCTCCTAATATGAAGAGCAAATTTAAGGAGTTTTAGTGCAATTAAGGGGTCCTTTATGAAGTCTTTATGTTGTATTATTGAAATCAAGTGTGTCAAGGATTTCTTCACTTTGCAATGACACTAAATTTATGTGAGTGTAATCAATGTTAAAAGACATAGAATACATTGTTGATTCTTCACAATTTTTTAACTTTATGGGAAGAAATACAATTATAAGTGTAGTGTCCAAGTGGGTTACATAGTAATGGGAACAGGGACTGCCTCTGACATAATCTGATTGGCCTGTTCTTTGATCACCTCCCCCTGAGGGGAGAGCAGCCTTACCAGGCCACAGAAGATGATAATGCAGCCATTCCTAATGTGATCTGAGAGAGTAAGATCAGAAGGAAGGAGAGGAGGACCTCCCCTATCAGTGGACTTAAGGAGGGGCATGTGCGAAGAAGGGGGAGGGAGGGTGGGACCAGGAGGGGAGGAGAGAGGGTCTTATGAGGGGATACAAAGTGAATAAACTATAATTAATAAAAAAAAGAGGTTTTAAAGTTGATGATGGCTAGCTGGTTACCCACCGTTTTCCCTTACATAAAATGAAAACAAGTTTCAGACAAAAAATGCAGTATTTACACATTTCTTAAGCTGATAGTTATTAGTAAGCAGGTATAGTTTAACCCATAGTATGAACCTGGCCAAGTTCATGCTTTCTATTCTTTTTTGAGTTCTACCATCTTTTTGAGCACCCACCATCTGGTCTATCTCTTGCTAGCAACATTTTAGAAAGGTTCTATCTTGAGGGTAACTATTGGATTATAGAAATCCTAGTAAACTAATGGGTGTATACTGGGGCACTGTAGGGATTAAACCCAAAGCAACCTTTCAATAGGGAGAGTCTCCAGTTCTGACCATGAAATCACAGTTTAAGCTAATGCATTTTTACATGAAAAAATCTTTTCTTAAAATGGGTAAAAGCCAATACCTAATATAGCTGCTAATTTTACCACTAGAAAGAAATAGTGTGTTAATAGTCTATTCCTATTAATTTTCTCTTTTAATTACATCCTGTACAATGAATGTGCTTTCTTCACTCTGTGTTCCTGTCATAAAATATTATGCTCCTGCATATTGAGAACAATGTAAGAAATCAGTCATAAACCAAAAACCTCTCAAACTGAAGCAAAATAAACCTTTCTTCTTAATCAGTTGATTATTTGGGTATTTGTTACAGTGACAGGAAACTGACCAATGTAGGTGCACAGTATTATTAGGGAATAGGAAGAAAAAAGAATGGAAATGGATTGAATAGGCAGAGCTGTCAGCTATAATGTGGACGTGAAATCTAAGTGAGAAGCTTCAGAAAAATGTAAGTTCTACTATATCAGTTTTTCATTGGGTAGAAATAGTGGGACAAGTGGCTAATAATTTAGTCATTGGTTAAGGGTTATTCTGAGGTAGTGTGTCTTCATTTACCATGATCTTGCTCAGTAACTGACCAGGGATATCTTACCTTGCCTTCACTGGCGGATGTAATTTAATCACACTCATCACAGCTGTGAAGCAAGCCATTTCTTATTAGAGGTTCTGAGCGCTGCATCATAGTGCTTGCTGCAGTGTCAGCACTGAACCAACTCGATTATTATTTGGAAAGCAGCTTTTCTAGGACCACTTTTTTTCTCCCTTCCTCTTCCACACTTCATTTTTTATTGTCAGTGTTTTCAGTGTTAAGGTACAAACTTAATGCCTGATGCATTTCTAGGTGAGTGCTCTACCACTGAGGTATCAGTTCTCCAGCGCCTTTTCACTGAAAGTAAACTTATGAAAGATTAGAGGTAGATTGACTAGTACAATGGGCAGGAAAAGGAAATGTATACTAGCTCTAAGTCAGCATTTCCCAAAGAATGAACCACTGATCCTTTTGAGGCAGAAGAGAGCAAATGAGGTTACTCTGACATCAAGTGGCTTGTAGAATTCCTCAAGGAATTCTGGTCTGCCAAAGACATCCATTGCTCTCTATAGCTAGATAGTTCTGTTTCAGAGGTGCCAAAAATTAGATCATCCATTCTAAATCTGAGTCATTGTTATTGGGCCGGTGCACAGGCTAGCCCTTGCTGTCAGTAAATTCATGGTAGTCATCCTGCCTCGGCCTCTTGAGTGCTAGGATTACAGCTAAAGAGTCCTCTCTCACCCATCATTGTGCACTGAAACAGAAGCACTGTGGAACCCTTGATGATGGTATCAAGTCTACACTAGCTGATCCTGAAGGTTACTTGTGCCCTCACTATCCACTTCTGCTGAGTTCTCAATATAGGATTTTCATTTAAACTTGATTATTCTAGAACTGCCTGACTTTATGACTTGATTAGTCCAATAGGAGAGTCCCAGATGTGTGGTCACTAGGTGTCCATCATCACCAGAGCCCAGTAGCATGCCAGAGGCTGTTTTCCTAACACCGTGCAACTCTCTTCTCCAGATGTCATGGCCTTACTCCAAAACTCTAGGAGCTTGGGTTTGATTCTCTCATTGGGGCTTGCCACACCACACCCATTTTCTGCTACTGATGCTTCTCGCATCGTAGGAGCAGCAAAATGTCACCCTCCAAGGGCAGTTCCTCCAACTCTTTGCAGACAACGTTCTTGCTACAGACTCTATGAAACGCCAGTAGCCACAGAGGAGATCCATGAATGAACTAGATTACTATTTTTAAAATTGGAGTGTATTACCTATAGTACTTTGAGAGGCAGTTCAGGGTTTGTGCTGTTCTTCATAGCAGGGAATGTGGGATGGAGTCATATTGTCTTTTTTCTTTATAAAATAGCATATTGTCACTTGTTTTTTTAAAGTGACCACTTAAAAGTTTCACTGAAATAGAAGGCACGGAAATCTTCCTAAGATTTGTCCCTGTCATTTGAATCATGTGATCAAGGCCTTAAATAAATTTATGGACATTTACTTACATTGATGGGTTCACATGATGCTGTCAACATAATAGATCAGTTATGTGTTGTTTGATATTCTTATGAGTTGCAGATCTCTGGATAGAATTATGATAAAGGAAACGATAGTTCAAAGTATATATAAAATTCCTATATATACATGCAAAATAGTTCAACTATTTTTCTTTATTTTGATAGAAAGAGTGCATTCATTTTATCAAGAGGCAAAGGCTATGTATCTGAAATCATGTTAATCTGTGGGAGAAATTATGCCATGTCTGTTTTTTTAACTAAGATAAAGACTAACATCTACTTGATGGAACTTGTGATAGAACATACTCATTCTCTTTCTCTCATGTTCTTCTATTTTCTGCAGGGTCTAGTAAGTAAATTTATTACTCTGCATTCACTAGAATTTTAGAGCTTAGCACAAATTTATACTCATTAAGCTGAAGTGTATTAGTACAAGCTTTTAAAGGCTGTCACTTGGATTCTGTACTCGAACGATAAGAGCTTAATGGGTCCTTTGTGTCATTAGCAACTCTATATTTTGGATTGGCCTTGGTGTCAGTTGTCACATTTTGGGACTTGTGGGAAGCATGCTGCGAGACAGAGTCAGAAATGGAAATGTAATCCTGGGGAGTAACACCCATGAGGAGAAAAGGAGGAGAGCATCATTAGCCAAGGATATCAGGGTAAATGCTCGCCAGTGTCTGACAGTTTAAGGTTTAAAGATTTTATTGAGTATAATTTTCCTGGCTTTAAAAAGCCATGTGTGTGTTTGTGAGTGTGCATGTATGTGTGTGTGTGTGTGTGTGTGTGTGTGCTTTTGCAGTCATTTTTGAAAGTTACTGTCTTTCAAAATGTCATAAAGATTTGCACCAATGTTTTATTCCATTATTTTCTAACGTTGGCTCATATATAATATATATTTTTTCTTTTAATTAATTAATTAATTACTTTACATTCTGATTGGAGCCTTCCCTCCCAACTCTCCTTCCCGTTCCTCCCTCTTACCTCCCCTTCCTCTATCTACTCCTTCCTTTCTCCCACGAATATCAACCTGCCTTGGCATATCAAGTTGTGGTAGGACTAGGCACATCTTCTTTTGTTGAAGCTAGATGAGGCTGTCCAGTTAGGGGAAAGTGATGCAAAAGCAGGCAACAAAGTCACAGGCAGCCCTTGATTCTGCTGCACTTATAGACAGGAAAAATTGTGCATGGAAGGTTTTGTGGTTGGGTTGTGGTCCCCATCCCTCCATTGGAAGTCTTGCCTGGCTATAGGAGGTGACCGTTTCATATTTCATATCCCTGTTACTAGGAGTCTTAGCTAGGGTCATCCTCATAGACTCCTGGAGTTTCCACTGTCTAGATTTCTAGCTTGTCCCAGAGACGCCCTTCCAACACACTGATTCCAGTTCTCTCTTCATCTTCATTCCCACATTTGATGCCTCCTGTTCCCTCCCCAACCCCTCTCACACCCACTCCCCTCAGTCCATCCTCCCCAGATGTCTATTTCTCCTTCTCAGTGAAATTCAAGTGTCCTCCCTTGGACCTTACTTGTTACTTAGCTTCTTTGGGTATGTGGATTGTAGCATGGCTATCCTATACTTTGTAGTTAATATCCATTTATAAGTGAGTACATACTACGTGTATCTTTCTGGGTCTGGGTTACCTCACTCAGGATGATATGTTTTATAGTTCCTTCATTTGCCTGCATATTTCATGATGTCATTGTTTTCAATAGCTGAATAGTATTCCATTGTGTAAATGTGCCATATTTTCTTTATCCATTCTTCAGCTGAGGGATACCTAGCTGGAGGGATTGCTCAGCTGTTAAAGGCTAGGCTCGTAACCAAAAACCAAATACACATATAAACTTTTAAAAATATTTATTTTTTAGTGTGTGTGTGTGTGTGTGTGTGTGTCTGTGCACACGAGTTCAGGGTCTGCAGATGCCAGAAGAGGGCATTGCCTTAGAGCTGGAGTTACATCAGCTGTGAGAGTTGAGAACTGAACTTAGCTCCTCTAAAGGCAGTGGCAGTCTTAACCACTGACATATTTCTTTAGCCCAAACAGGTTCCGCTGTTGTTGCTGCTCTTGTTCCTTTATTTTGCTTATTTCAGTCAAGATCTTACCATATAGCACAGGGTGGTCCCTGAACTTGTAATTCCCCAGCTTCAGCCTTCTCAGTGCTGATATTATAGGGATGCACAACCAGGCATCACTAAATACAGAATGTATTTTACATTAATTTTTACAAGTGATTTAAAATAAGAATACAATTCTGTATTCATGTGTGTGTGTTCAGCATTACAATTATCAATTGATGAAAAGACTGTTCTACTAAAGAATAGTTATAGTAGAACTCAGAAGTCAAGTGCCTAGAACTCTCTTTTCAATGGAAAATGGAGCTGAAACCCAGGGCCTTGTAACAGTAGATCTATGACTGACTGAGCTGCACTGTCGGCTCTGGGAAGGCTGATGTACTAGACTCCCACTTCTATCCCGTTGTGCAAAATGCCCTCCTTACTGCCCTTCCTGTCTTACTAACTGTAGCTTATGAATAAGTGTTGAAGTAAAGCGTATGTCCTTAAGCTTTGTTATCCTTTTTTTGTTTTTTTTTTATGATTTAGGTTTACTCATTTGCTTTTAGCTATTCCAGATTACTATTGAATTTAGTTATTAATTTCAGGGTCACCTTTACAGTTTCTTTGAAGAAATGATCTGAGATTGCAGTGATTCTGTAGGTCAAGTTTAGAACTGTAATCTTAACCGTTGGACGTCTTCTGCCTTCTGTTTCCATTGGCATGAAGCATATCAGTTACTATCCAGTCCCAAAGGTAAACTCACTGTGCACAGGATTACAGAGGTCAGGCTGATGTTACCTACTAGGAAGAAGGTAGAACCTTCCACCCTCTGCCTTTGAGCTGTGCCTGGTGACTCAGACAATGCAGAACCTGGAGTGGTATGCTGAGTTTGTTATTTATAGATAGGTGGCATGGGACACAAAGGGTTAGAACTCACTGAGCTACCACCCCCATGTCAACAAATCTGCTCAGCATGGATAGAATTTCTAGTGTGCAATCAGAACTGTGAAAGGCAGGCCTGCCAGGGATTATGTATCTCATAGTTAATATGACACACTGCAAAATCTTTGAAGACATCCTGATTTTAGGGAACAGAGGAAAGAGCTTGTGCTGTCTTTGAGGTGGCTGCTGACTACAGAAGATGCTATGTCCTAGAAAGGAACTGTATCAGGTCCAAGCTGTTTCAGGCAGTCCCTGCTGCTCAGCACGCTGGGCTTCAGCTTCAGTACATCCTACTGTTCTTTTTTTTTTTTTTTACATTATTATTATCATTTATTACAATTTATTCAATTTGTATCCTGGCTGTGGCCCCCCTTCATCATCTCCTTCCAATCCCACCCTCCTTTCTTCTTCTCCCTCTATTTCCCTCCCCTAGTCCACTGACTGATAGGGGAGTCCTCCTCCCCTTCCATCTGACCCTAGCCTATCATGTCTCATCAGGACTGGTTGTATTGTCTTTCACTGTGGCCTGGCAAGACTGCACAGCCCCCAGGGGGAGGTGATCAGAGAGCCAGCCACTGAGTTCATGCCAGAGAAAGTCTCTGCTCCCCTTGCTAGAAACCCCACTTGGAGACTGAGTTTATGGGCTACATCTGAGCTGGAGTTTTAGGTCCTCTCCACACATTGTCCTTGGTTGGGGTATCATTCTCTCCAGGGCCTCCAAGGCTGTTTCTATGGCTCTGTTGGTCTCCTTTTGGAGGAACTGTCCATTCCAGGTCTTTCTATTTCCCCCTTCCTTCATAAGATTTTCTGCCCTCTGCCCATAGTTTGGATATAAGTCTCAGCTTCTGCTTTGATATCTTCATCAGTACAGAGGTTGTCTCTGGTAGGCTACTGTCCTGTTCCCTGTCTTCTCCTACTTCTGATGTTTATGGGGTTTGTCCTTCTGAATGAAGATTGAGTATCTTCCCTAGGGTCTTCCTTGTTGTTTAGCTTCCTTAGGACTATAAATTTTAGTATGTTTATTCTATATTATATGGCTAATATTCACTTATGAGTGAGTATATACCATTTATGTCTTTCTGCTTCTGAGTTACCTCACTTGGGATGATCTTTTCTAGTTCTCACCAATTGCTTGCAAATTTCATGATTTCCTTGTTTTTAATTGTTGAGTAGTAGTCCATTGTGTAAATGTACCACAGTTTCTGTATCCATTCCTCAACTGAGGGACATCTGGGTTGTTTCCAGCTTCTGGCTGTTACGAATAGAGCTGCTATGAGCATGGTTGAGCAAATGTCCTTGTTGCATAGTTGAGCATATTTTGGATATATGCTTAGGAGTGGTATAGCTGGATCTTGAGGTAGCACTATTCCTAATTCCATTACTGGTGGGAATGTAACCTTGTACAACCACTTTGGAAATGAATCTGGTGCTTTCTCAGAAAATTAGGAATAGTCCTAATGTTCTTTAGAGCTAAAAGCAAGGCAGTTACTCTAAGGTCAGTGAAATAATTGTCCTGCAGTAGGCTTTACTTTAATTGCTTAAAGATTGAATTTAATTTAAGAAACCTAAAACTTATACTCTGAAAATGTGTGTTCTATTAGTCTACTGTTAATTTTTATTAGACACTTACTTCACCCTCAACAATATTGTGCAGTTTGGAGAATTAAAATTTTGTACTTCTTTTGTCAAATTCATTAGCTAAATCCTTTTGATGCTATTATAAATGGGGCTGCTTTCCAAATATTATTATTATTATTATTATTATTATTATTATTTTGATGGCTCGGTTTTCATTGTTCAGAGTCAATTTTTCATTCTCAGAGTGTATTTTTTCACTCTAGCAATGTATGCCATTTGATTGGGATGTTACTATTTAATATCATTTTCTCATGTCATGACATCCTGTTCTTATAGACCCCTTTCTTGTCAATTATATTACATTTTATGTGTAAAACACCAGATAGCATGATTATGTGACTTTTTAAAAGTACAATTTCTTTTAAAACTACTTAAGACAATAGAATGACAGAAACATGAATAGTTTTACAAATAATTATATGCTCTATACTGTCTTTTCCCTCACTATGTGGTTATGATATTTTTCTTGCATATCTTATAACTTTCTTAAAAGATACATATTTATATAACAGCAGTTACGCAGCTTTCTACCCTGTTTTCCCTAATGCTGTCTATTGCTTTTTTCTGAGTGGTGCTTGGTTAAACTGTTAGTGAATATACTTTGCAACAGTATGAACTTTCATCATATATACACGTATATATCATATATATGATGTATACGTTACATATGGCTATATACATATATATGCATACACACGTGTGTAGGAACATTATATGTGTGTATGTATGTGTTCCTAAATACACAAATGTAACCTGCTCGGTCTGTATAACATTTTCAGAGCTGACTGTATTAGAAACTTTTATTCTTTGTTAGACAGCACAAACTGAGTTGAAACTGTCTACGTAGCCCAGGTGGCTCCTGCTTCCCAAGAGCTGAGATCACAGCATGCACTACGCACTACTGGCTCCAGGGAATATTTTTATGCTGCCTTTATTTTTGAAAGATAGACTATCTGATATTCTTTGTTGGCAGTTCTGTTTTAGCGGGGAATCTGTTATTCCTTTACCTTTGGGCCTCTGAACTTTCTGCTGAGGATTCGGAGTTTAGTTTTTACTGGAAGCCTTTGTAAATACAAACTGTATTTTCCTTGCTTTTAATGTTTTCTCCTGTCTGGGGTGTGATGTTTTTATTATGATGAACCTCATGTGGGCCTCATCGCATCTATTTGAGATTCTCTTGAGCTTCTTGGATAGGTAGAATATCATTTTTGTCCAACCTGTACAGCCTTCTGATGCTATTTTCTTGAATTATACTATCTATTCTAGCCTGTTCTCTCCTGCTTTTCTCCTTCTGCCTGTGATGGCTCACTTATTGCTATCCCACATTTCTTGTAGATCTGTTCATTTTTAATCATTTTCCCCTAGTCTTTAAACCGTGTAACCTCTGGAAACCAATTTTCAATTTCATAGATCCTTTCTTTAAGTTTGATTCTGTTAGTGATCTCCTCAAATGAATTTTTCAGGTTTGTTATTAGGAATTTCAACTAAATAACTGCCATTGAGTTATTTTTAAGATTTCTCTTTATTGGTACACTGTGATTCTGTGGCACCCGCTCTTATTTAATGACTTTTCATTATTTTGTTATTTACTTATTTGCACCGCTGAGTGTGTGTAGATAGGTGCATGCCCTGGCCTACAGGAGCCATAGAGGACAGTGTGTGGTGGCTGTGTTTCTCTCTGTTTGCCAGGTAGATCCAAGGAATTACACTCAGGCTTGGCAGAACACGCTTTACCTGCTCAACGATCTGCCTGTTCCTATTTTATTACCTTACCTGAACCCTTTGATTAATTTATAATCTTACTGTGTTTATAGGTATTTGGTTGTATGGTTCTTTTTACTGTCATAGGAGCATGTCTCCTAATTTTTGTTGAACACTAGATCTTTCAGGCAACAGAATGTATTAGCTCTGCACAGATTCCCATCCCTCCCTCCGATGCTTCCCATCCTTATTACTCATTTATGTAGTTATCCAGCTAAACTTAGGTCAGTGATTCTTTAAGTCTGTGTGTGAAGGCGCTTTTGTTTTCCATTTTCCAGTATGTCCCTAGGCACGTTGCTTGGAAAACAGTAGTTCTCTCTCTCTCTCTCTCTCTCTCTCTCTCTCTCTCTCTCTCTCTCTAATATGTTAAGAAATAAGTTATAACAGAGTCTGCATTTGTTAAATATGGATCCCTCCACAGAATTAACTTTAGAGGATACATAATTGATTTTCCCTTTTGGAAAGATAGAAATTGTCTTTATATGGTTCTTCCCTGAAATCAAGTTCATCTATGGTTTATTTTTATGCTTCCTAAAAGTCAAATTTAGACTTTTTTTCACCACCAAAATATCCATTTTTGTTTTATTTATTTTTTAATAGAGCAGTCCCAATCTGAGTGTTTAGTCATCTTTCTGAATAATGTCAGCTCCTGAGGAGATGCCTTAACCTTCTGTAGCTTATGTTTGGAAAACTTTAAATCGACTTGCTATGGATGTATGGATGAAGGAGGTGAACCGTGGCCCCCGGTGAAACACCTGTATGTATAGGCAGAGCCTGGGGAGAGGTTTAACTTTGGTCCTTGTGGATCACCTGAGTAGAGCCTTCGTCCAGGCTAATCTGGTGCCGTCTGTCTGCTACGGCTGAGGAGGCTGCTGCCTTATCATACATATGTGTCGACTCTGCCCCACCGGGTCCTGAGTGGGAGAATAGTCTCTACAGCTCTATGTCCTCATTTGCTTGCTCTGCAGCTTTTTCTGCCCGAGTTTCAGAAACAGATGGATGAGAAATTCTGGTGGTTTGACCCTCCCCTTTCACCAGGAGGGGAAGAGTGAAGGAAACCTCATAGTCTTGGCAACACTTACCTTGACGTGTCTTGTATCTGACTGAGGTGAGGGAGGAGGAATAGCATCCAAGTCAGGATTCAGTTGTGTAGTTTTCCCTGTTATCACGGAGGTTGTTAGATTTTCTACACTAAATGTTTCCTTCTTACCGAATATTCTACATGCAATAACCACTAAAGCTCATCTCTAGAGGGTTGTTGTTTTCCTCCTATTAGGGCCTTTGAGTAACTGACCACTGTTACTGAAGCATGCCTTCCTGACAACTTTTCATCTATCTATCTGTCTATCTATCTATCTATCTATCTATCTATCTATCTATCTATCTATCTATCTATCTATCTATCTATTACAATTTATTCACTTTGTATCACTGCTGCAGCCCCTCCCTCATCTCCTCCTAATCTCACTCTCCCTCCCTTTTCTCCACTTATGCTGTTTCCCTAGTCCGCTGATAGGGGAGGAACTCCTCCCCTTTTATCTGACCCTAGCTTATCAGGTCTCATCAGGGCTGGCTGCATCATCTTCATCTGTGGCCTGGCAAGGCTGTACCCACCAGGGGGAGGTGATTAAAGAGTCAGTCACTGAGTTCATGTCAGAGACAGTCCCTGTTCCCCTTACAAAGGAACCCACTTGGTCACTGAGCTGCTATGGGTTCATCTGAGCAGGGTTTTAGGTTATCTCCATGAGTGGTCCTCGGTTGGAGTATTGGTCTCTAAAGGACCCCCTGAGCCCAGGTTTTTTGTTGTTCTCCTTGAAAGTTTCTTTTATGTAGCCACTTGTTGTTGTCCAGATGTGAATGTCCCCAAAAGCCAGTGGATTGAAGACTAGGCCCAAGGCTGTGATGCTATTAGGATGTGATGAAGCCTTAGGAGGTGGACAGAGAGGGAATTTCAAGTCCCAGGGGCTTCATTTTCTAAAACTCCTTTCTTGAATATGAGGCAAGTTGGCCTTCTCTGTTTATACCTTCTGTCAGGAGGTACTGGCCCATCCCGGTCCCCGAAACAACAGAGTCAACCAACTGTACAAGTAGAACCTCCAAAACCATAAGCCCAAGCACAACTTTCATCTGCTTAAGTTAATTATCTTAGATATTTGTTTCGGTAATGGAAAGCTAACATTCATGCTTTACATCTTCCACTAGTTACTATATATATGGTTTGCATTTTCTTAGAGACTAAGGGAAATAATCAGCAATTGAGTAAAATATAAACATTTTCTGTTGGCTAAGTATTGTGAATGTGAGCTAGGCAGGTTAGCAAATGATTCGAATCATAGCAGCTGGAAGTCAAGGCAGGGTGAGCGGAGAAGTTCAAGGTAATCTATGAATATTCAGTGAGTTTGGGACCAGGCTTAAGTGAAATCCCATCGCAAACAACAAATGTTGAAGGTCTCCAGTAACCTGGTTAATAATGTTTTGCTGTAATAGTAGATATGCTTGGGTATTAAAACCTGGATATTTTGGGTCGTTTGAAAAAATATATTTTTTCAACTTTTTTTATTCTTTGTGAGTTTCACATTACACATCCCAGTCCCACTGATCTCAACCCCTCATATCTGCTCTCTGATCTTGGAACCCCAGATCAATTAAAAAAAAAATCTAAGCAAAACAAAGCAAAGCATAGTTTTGTATATACTTCCTAAGATGTTTAAGATTCAGACACATGACTCAAGAAACTTTAAATTATTTCTCTACTGTTGATAAAATCCAATTTAGCAGCCAATTTATGATGTTATTATATGATTAAATTTATTTACAATAACTATAGTGAAAATTCTAATTTCCAATACAAATTTTGTTATTGTGTTATATATTATATAATTCACTTTTACTTTTCACCCAAACCAGAAAGTTATGGGAAGTAATAAGAAAATATTCTTAAAACACGCCTGAGCCCTAAGCGCACATATACATAAAAATGCCATGGTTTATGAAAAGGGAAAATTTAGTTAATTTGCTTCTGTTGGATCTCAACAAAACACTTTGTTCCCATCGATGCATAGGCACAGAGTTTCATTTAAAATGTATTTGAATGTACTTTGGCTACAACTCACTAAAAAGGCAAAATTTAAACCATATGTTAATGAATAAGAATGAAGATCACAGGGAGGTCACTGTTCACAAATGAAAATTTGAGACCATATTTACTTCTCTTTATTTGTTTGCTAAGCAGGTCACATGACTCCAAATTTGTTCTAATTGCTTCATGTATTTTGCTAAGGAAGACGACTCAGGGGAAAAATAATGCTACACCGCATGCTGAATGTGATGTTTTGTTTGAGTTTTTTGTCTCTTATGGGGACAGCTGAATTACTCCTTATTAGAGTTATGATTACATACATAATAATTATAAATTTAAATAGCTGAGAGCTATCTGTATTATTTGAGCCTCAGTTTTCTCATCACTGATGCTTTCGTACAGGGCAAGTTTAATTTGTGAAAATATGTGAAACGGGACAGTTTTTGGTAGTTGAGAGGAACTAAATAACTTAATATCTCTTCTTTCTCCATTTAACTAAACCTAAAAAGTTGTCTGTGAGATAATTTGTTTAAAATAACTCCAGAGATTTGTTTCCACATCAGAATTTCCATGGTCGTAGCTGAGCATGGTGGTATGCACCTGCGTTCTCAGCTACTTGGAAGGGTAAGGATTATTGCCCTCAGCAAGTCCAGTACCAACCAGCATAGTGAGACACCACCTAAAATGCTATAAGTGTAACCAGGCAGCAGCTTTCACAGTTTAGTAAATTCCAATTTTGACAAATACAATTATTGTACACATAGTTCTGATTTAATATCAGTATAGGATAATATTAATATTGTCTTCTTCTAGAAAGTTGGGGAAGATATCGCCAGATGTGTGTCAAGATAGAGAATTTTCATTCATATCATTTCTTGCAGGGATACTAACTGAATACTTTGTATGTAGTAAACACATAGTCATGGAAAAACAAATATGGCCTACCTTAGGTTCAATCACTTTGGAAATCAATCTGGCACTTTTTCAGAAAATCCAGCTATACCACTCCTGAGCATATATCCAAAAGATGCTCAACAATACAACAAGGACATTTACTCAACTATGTTCATAGCAGCTTTACTCATAATAGCCAGAATCTGGAAACAACCTAGATGTCCCTCAACAGAAGAATGGATACAGAAATTGTGGTACATTTCCATAATGGAATACTACTCAGCTAATAAAAACAAGAAAGACACATAGGTAATGCACTCACTTATAAATGGACATTAACCATATAATATAGGATAAACATACTAAAATCTATAGTCCTAAAGAAGCTAAACAACAAGAAGAACCCTAGGGAAGATATTTAATCCTCATTCAGAAAGGCAAACAGGATAGATAGCGAAATAGAAAAAAGCAGGGAACAGGGCAGGAGCCTACCACAGAGAGCCTCTGAAAGACTCTACCCCTCAGGGTATGAAAGGGGATGCTGAGACTCATAGCCAAATTTTAGGCATAGTACAGGGAATCTTATGATAGAAGGTAGAGACAGAAAGACCTGGAGGGGCCAGGATATCCACAAGGAGACCAACACAACTAAAAAAAAAACAAAAACAAAAATAAAACAACATTAACAAAAAACTGGGCCCGGCAGGGGGAGGCTGCAGAGACCAATACTGCAACCAAGAACCACACATGGAGAGGACCTAGACCTCCTGCTCAGAGGAAGCCCTTAGGTTGCTCACTTTCCAAGTGGGTTCCCTAGTGATGGGAGCAGGGGCTGTCTCTGACATTAACTCAGTGGCTGGCTCTTTGATCACCTCTCCCTAGTGGGTGAAGCCTTGTCAGGCCACAGAGGAAGATGATGCAGCCAGCCCTGATGAGACCTGATAAGCTAGGATCAGGTAGAAGGGGAGGAGAACCTCCCATACAGTGGACTAGGGGAGGAGAATAGGGAGAGAAGAAGGACGTGGGTGGGGCTAGGAGAAGAGGAGGGGGCTACAGCTGGGATACAAAGTGAATAAATTATAATTTATTTATAATAAATTATTATAAATATTATAAAAATATAAGTTTGTTTGAAATAAATTTATGTTTAATAAATTGTAATTTTTTTGAAAAATTAAAAAGAAACCTCAAAGCCCACCCTCAGTGTCATATCTTTGTCAGCAAGACCACACGTCCTAAATATCTTCCCTAAATATCCCTAAAAATCTTCCCTAAAATAGCCACTGACTTGGGACTAAGTATAAAATGTCTAAAAGATGTGGGAAACATCTCTTTTTCAAGCACTCCATAGCCTTTGTTTGAATAAAATTTAACAGTGAAAGATGCTAAACACCAAAGTATTCAGTTAAATATAACTATACCTCCAAGTAAAGCAATGAAACCAGACATATGCTGATCTGAGTGCAAATAAGAGAAAATTCTGGCCTTAGAAATATCTGGCAGGTTAGAAGCTAACAAAGGACCTGATAAATTATAACCTACCACTAATTGTCAGACAAATAGATATGTAAGTGGAATTCCAACAGGAGCACCAACATTCATAGTCCTTAATGTGAAAATGTGAGAGTCGGCAAAAAACCACAAATAGAACCTAAAGCACATTAGTCCTGCTGGAATATAGAAAGAAAAGATAAAATGATGAAGATTTTGAAATTATTGTTCTCATATGTCATGCTAGAATATTTACGTTTATTATAAATACACCAGGAAGCCATTGTACTAATTGAAACAAAGCACGGGAGAATCATGCAAGAAGTAAATAACACCAAAATAGGATTAAAAAAATCACTATGGAGGGAGGAATACACACACACACACACACACACACACACACACACACCATGTGCACTTTAGTAGAATATGGTAGAAGTATTAGAGAAGGTGAATTTGGTCAGTGATAATGGAGATGGAGACTAATGGGTAGAGATAATTGAAGATTAAATCTGGTGAACTTTTGTGGTGAGAGAAAGTGAGGAATCGAAGATAACTAAATTTTTTTAATGAGTGTCATTCACTAGCTACTTTTACTCAAATAGGTCTGCCTTCTTATATCACATTGTTGAGAAACATGGATTGCTGTCAAATCATGAGATTGTTGTGCTAATGATACATTAGAAATTTCTTTTTAGCAAATAGATCCACAAAACTAAAGTCCAAGTAGATCAAAGACCTACTAAACACCAAACCTACTAACACACTAAATCTGTTAGAAGAAAAAGTGGGGAAGAGCCTTGAACTCATTGGCACAGGAGACAACTTCCTGAACAGAACTCCAACAGCACAGGCTCTAAGATCAAGGATCAATAAATGGGACCACATGAACTTGAAAAGCTTCTGTAAAGAAAAGGACACTGTCAACAGAACAAGACAACAGCCTACAGCCTGGGAAAAGATCTTCACCAACTTTACATCTGACAGAGGGCTAATATCTAGAATACATAAAGAACCCAAGAAATTAAACACAAACAAACCAAATAATCTAATTAAAAATGGGATACAGAGCTAAATAGAAAATTCTCAACTGAAGAATATCAAATGGCAGATAAACACTTAAAGAAATAGACAATGTCCTTAGCCATCAGGGAAATGCATATCAAAAAGACACTGAGATTCCATCTTTCACTTATAAGAATGGCTAAGATCAAAAACTCAAGTGACAACACATGCTGGTGAGGATGTGGAGAAAGGGGAACCCTCCTCCATTGTTGGTATGAATGCAAACTTGTACAACCGCTTTGGAATTTAATCTAGTGCTTTCATGGAAAATTGGGAATAATACTACCTCAAAGACCCAGCTATACCACTTGAAAGATGATCCAACATTCAACAAGGACATTTGTTCAGCTATGTTCATAGCAGCTTTATTCATAATAGCCAGAATGTGGAAACAACCTAGATGTCCCTCAACAGAAGATTGGATGCAGAAATTGTGTATATTTACGTAATGGAATACTACTCAGCTAATAAAAACAAGAAATCATGGAATTTTCAGGCAAATGGATGGAACTAGAAAAGGTCATCCTGAGTGAGATATCCCAAAAGCAGAAAGACACACATGGTACATACTCATGTATAAGCAGATATTTGCCATATCATGTAGGAATTACATACTAGTCCTACAGAAGCTAAACAAGGAGGACCCTGGGGAAGATGCTTAATCCTCATTCAGAGGGGCAAACAGGAAAGACATCAAAGTAGGAGAAGGCATGGAATAGGGCAGGAGCCTTCACAGGGGGTCTCTGAATGACTCTACCCATTAGGGTATGGAAGGAGATGCTGAGACTCATAGCCAAACTTTGGACAGAGTGTACGGAATCTTATGAAAGAAGGGGGATATAAAAGACCTGGAGGAGACAGGAGCTCCACAAGGAGACCAAAAGAGCTAATATATCTGAGCCCAGGGCGTCCTGTAGAGACTGTTGAAACAACCAAGGACCATGCTTGGAGAAGACCTAGACCCTTGCTCAGATGTAGCCCATGGGCAGGTCAGCCTTCCTGTGGCTTCCCTAGTAAGGGGAGCAGGGGCTATCTCTGACATAAACTCAGTGGCTGGCTCTTTGATCAGGTACCCCTGGTGAGGTGTTCTAACTAGGCCACAGAGAAAGAGGATACATGAGACCTGATAGGTTAGGATCAGATAGTAGGGGAGGAGGACCTCCCCTATCAGTGGACTAGGGGAGGGATATGAGGGCAGTAGAGGGAGGGAAGGTTGGCCCAGGAGGAGATGAGGGAGGGGGGCTACAGCTGGGATACAAAGTGGATAAATTATAATAAAGAATAATAAAAAATTTAAAAAAAGAAATCAAACATAATTGTAAAACACCAAACATATCCTTTGTTCTAACCTTTAAATCTCTACCCTTCTAGATAAGGGAAAAAGACACATCCCCTTGTATAAATGTTCAGGTTATTTCTTTATATGATTGATAATTTTTGATAGAGTAAATTAAAAAAAAATTTATGATATAGACCAGGAGCATTTACTGTGGTCTCTGACTTGGTACTGTTGGAAATTTCTACATTATTATATGTTTTAGAAAGAAGCGCTTAAAAAAATACTTTGAAACTTTCCTAGATGTACACAGTATAATTACATTCTCTACCCAAACTCTCCATCTACCTCTTTCCAGTCTTCTCTCTATTACAGTTTCCTTCCCTCCCTGTTCTCTCTCTCTCTCTCTCTCTTTCTCTCTCTCTCTCTCTCTTTCATCCACTGAACCCAATCAATGCTGCCACATATCCATAACTCTGATGTTATCCACTGCTACCTGATAGCCTGCCAGCGGCCTCACCTATGAGAGAAGTGACCGTCCTTGTAGCATCCATCAACTGACAAGCACTCCTCAACCATGGATAGGGGCTCTAACCACACCTTCCCCTCCACGCTGGAGTTTTAATTGGCTTAATCTTGTTCAGGTCTTGTAGAGATAAACATAATTCCTGAGCTTATATGTGCAATAGCCATGTCATGTACAGAAGACAGTATTTCATAGCAGCCCTCTGCGTTTTCCTACTCTTGAATTTTCTAGGTCCTCTTCTGTGATGTTTTCTGAGCCTTGAGGGAGGACCAAAAGATGTGGCTGAGAATTTACAGTCCCTTAATCTCAGGATGTGAATAATTATGACTCTCTCTAAAGTTAATATTTTAATAAGAACTTTGCCATGCAAGGTTGAGAGCAGCAAAAATTTATGGATAAAAACAGAGATATTTAGAAAGCAGTTTGACATCATGAACATTTAGCAAAAGGTTCTCTCCCTTGGTCTAAGACTTAGGTTTGACCACATTCACAGTACCAAGCCTGAATTCCTTCCTGTGGTGAGTGCTCAAATCCACTCAAGAGAATGTTTATTAACCCCTTAAATATTTTTGCCACTACTGCACCAGTGTGGATAATTTGTCTGCCAAGTCAGTATTATTGCAGCATGCAGGGTTCAGCCCTTGATAGATCAGTACCTTCTATCTTAGAACAGACTTTGTAATATCTGCAGTGACACGAACGTTAGCTGACAGGAAGAGTTTCCTGGTCATTCCAGGTCCATTTCTTTGTGTCCTGCCTTCAGTGTGAGCAGAGTGAATAATGTCTTCAGCAATAGGAGCTTGGTGAGCAACCAAGAACAATGGCAGCATCCTGTGCTGATTTGGTGCCTCTGAATGGTAAGTCCTAGGGATGTATCTTTTGCACAGCAATGAGATTTTTATTTATCAATCCACGTCCTTCAGAAGCAGCATTGTACACACATGTGGGCTTCCTTTGTTACAAATTTAATTAGCTTACAAACTAAGGCTTCATATATCTTTAGTTTTAATTTACCCAAAACACTGACTCTACTTTTCCTCATCCCTCTGCCACTTTCTCTGCTAAACCTTTAGATTCCTGCGTCCTTCCTTTCCAAATCTCTCATATCACATGCATTCTCTGATCCCTTGTTAGTATTTATTAATTTGGCTTGCAAAAATCATACATTCCCAGGTGGCTTTTTCACACATTTAATTTTGGCTAAGTCTTCCTCTCTACCTTATTCCATAACCCATGGTTCCACTATTTGTTTTCCAGTATTTCTCCAGTTCCACCTTTCTGCCTCTAGGATTTCTCTGTGACCTTCATTTCACCAATATTCTATTCTCCCATATCCTTACATGTACCAGCCATGGTTCATGAAATATAATTAAATAAAACTAGTTAATTTATTAACTCTTATTCCCTTTCCCCCACAGAACCAGAAAATTCACACCACACATTGGTTAGGTACACGTCATGATAGTGTATCTGTATTTGTTAATGAATAATAATTACATATGCTTCCCTTCAAAATAAGTGCCATTAGTTCTTCCAGGTATAGAGTGCTATAGTTACAAAGCTTTTCATTTATCTTTCATGCTAACAGGAATTTCCCATGAAGCATTACATAGCACGTTCCTATTATGTGACTTGCAAAAGTGGCAAATTTTGAACTACACTGAAGTAAGAGCAAAAATTTGGTTAAGTGAATTATATAATTAAGTTCTACATCCTAACACTCCATGAATTTATAGGGGCTATTTTGTAATTAGTTTACAAAAGAAAGAGCATTGGAGTTATTTATGACAGATGTTCACCTAACTTAAAACAGGAAGAGTATATTTACTTCTATGTAGTTATTACAATGTAATTAAAACCATAAAACCGCCTTATCTGAATTTCAAAGCTGGAGCCTGTTTTTTTATTCTTTCTTTCCTTAGCCTCATTGACTGCAGTTCTCCTCACTAATTATGCAAGGATCATAGAAGAGGGCCGCAGGTTGAACACTGTGGGTGCCAGCTATTTTAGTAAGGATTTATTTATTCATCCTGCCCCAGTGTTAAGTAGAGCGATACAAGCATCTCTCTGAATCACTATTTTGGAGATACGAACTATTTTGAAGATATGGCAGATGACTAAAGTTATTGTAAGTTGTAGGAGTGGCTGGGGAGCAAATGAGGTTGTTTAGTCAGCAGGTGCTTCAGAATGTCCTGAGTTCTGGTGCACACTCTCCTCTTCAGGCCAGAGGAAACAGGAACGGACTTGTGCATTAATCTTCAGCTCACTTTTGTACATACTCAGTGTTATGGAGTCATAGTGTGACATCTACCGTCTGCCACTGCCAAGTGGGTTGGCTTTGGGCTGCTTACTTTCAACAGCAAATCTGCTGTAAGAGAAAGTTCTTGCAAGAAATAACAGTTGGATTTTCAGAAAACATGAACCATCACTTTATTCAAGTCATGGGGAAATATGCCCAGATGTCAAATGTCAGCTCCAATCAATTCAGCTCATTCCACCCATAATCATTTGCTTGTTATGGGAGATTTCCGACTTCTCGCAACAGCTCCCTTGGATCAGGGAAACATTGTTCAGGGATTTGACGACATGTGCAAACTCTTTTTGAATTAATTTTCAAAGCCTTTTGTGACTGGTGTCAATTTGGCAACAGTATTCTTTCATATCTGCAGGCTCAAGGTCTAGAGCTTGGGGTTGCTAATGACAAGCATTTCCTCTCTGACAATTCCCCTTCACCTTTCAGAAGAGTAGGGGTGCTCCGAGCATCAAGAGTATCAGAGTCAAAACAGGGAGAAGGGTTTGAGTTCAGTGTCATGGGGTTAGCTTTTTGACCCTGAAAAGGTATTTAACCAGCAGCACAATTTGAAAGTAAGTCTACAGCTTAGACCTGGCCTTATCCAAGGCCTCTGAAGGCTCATGATAAAAATAGGAAATTTTTTTGCAGATGAACGGAGCATTATTAAAAAACATATCAGCTGAACTATTAAAACACATCACACAGCTTCGTTATACAAGAAAAGTGAACGGGTTAAAATGGAGGTGAAATATTTTTAAAAATAATTAATGTCTAAAAATTGAATAAACAAAGACAGGAAAAAATTCACAACTTAATTTTACTCAGTGTCATCCTGAAGAGCTTTAGAAGTATTTTTATTTCAACAGTACTGCATGAAGCATTGCATAAAGATAGGTAAAGGATATACTGCTCTTTCTTTTCCAAAGTCCTTGGTTATCACTAGTGTCCTTGCATAGTTTTGTGGTTTGAATCTTCAAGAAGTTTTGTTTTGGTTTTGGATGTGGCAACTAACATTAGAACTTTGTGGAGCAGAGGGACAGGTCCCAGGATAGTCTTTTAGGGAGTCCATATTCATTTTATCTGATGATCTGTGTATGACCCTCTCTTTGGTCCCCCCAAAAACAATAATATGTTTTACAATAAAAATCCTCAAGTGTCTTTTTTTCAATACATGTATTAAACCAGTACCAAAATGCATTTGCCTATGCAGAATGCATGATGGAATTTTGGGCTCTAATATTGACCTTCTTTTTTGTTTATACATTTAATGCAATTGTTCATTTTCTATATTACCTACAGTTTTACATCTATAATAAATTATATTGTAAGATTCTTTTATCCAAAACAAAATAACCATTGTTAATGCAGCAAATCTTGTTTGTAGTGTTATTAAACATTCCCTTACGTTCAGCATAGTTCTTCTTGTACAGGTCAGCCAGGTGCTTTAGGTATATATACAAGAACAAATGAATTTGATCAGGGAAACTTCCATTAACCATTCTTCTATTTTAAAAGATTGAAATCATTTGGATAGCTGTGGTGGCCATCGAAATACTATTTTCCTATTATATTGTTTATATAAAACAAACCATTCACAGTGGTCTTTTGCCAAAATGTTTGTCTATAATCATGTAGATTTTATTGCAATGTCCTAATAGTTTTTTCTTTTGACAAAGATGCAAGGCCAAACATGGCTCTATAAAATTAGATTTTATTATCACCATATTTGTTGAGTCAAAATTCCATTCCTTAATATTGCTCAAAAATAATTAGTTTTTGAGGTTTAATTTCCTTTCCTTAATAGAATAGTTTATAGGATTTCTATTTTTCCAAATAAAAGATATAGCAATGGTGATGATCCCCACTAAAAACACCAAAATTAATTATGGATTTCTGTAATTACTTCTAACATCTTTAATGGTAAGCCTGCAATTTAGTTGGAAATCTGGTTTGCCAAGTATTGCATTTGATAGATGAAATACATGGGGAAGGTCCTTACCTTCGTATAGCTTATTAGACCAAGACTAAGCTTTTCAGAAGCAAACAAACAACAACAAAAATCCAAACAAACAAACAAACAAAACAAAAACCATGGTTGCAACACTAACAACGGAAAGGAATACATAGAAGGCGGAAAACACCAGAGAAGCTGATGCTTAAAGAGGCAAGTAGAGAGGCTCACCCTCACGACTCGCCAGAGAGGCCGTTTGTTTTCCGCAATGGCGTGACACTGGGTGTCTCATCCACTTGCCGAGGCAGCGCCCAGGCGCAGGAGTGGTTGGCCACCACAAATCAGACTTTACGGTTTTTATGTATACTTTATGTTTGCTTTGTCTTTAGAGAAAGAAAGAACACAGAGTGGGTAGGGAGAGAGGGAGGTGAGGGAGCATTGGGGAGAAGTTGGGTGAGAAGAAACAGCACAATCAAAGTGTATACTATTCTCATAACACATATATTTAAAAAGGCAATCAGAACGTAGAAGAAAATGCTCACAACAATCTACTGATTTTTCTTGTTGGTTTTATTTTCTCACTTCCCATCATAATTTTTTCTTAGTCCTTGTTTTATCAATGGTGGGATCTAGAAAAGATCATCCCATGTGAGGTTTCCCAGAAGCAGAAAGACACACATGCTATATCCACTTACAAGTGGATATTAGACATATAATATAGGATAGACATACTAAAATCTGTACACCTAAAGAAGCTAAGCAAGAAGGAGGACCCTGGATAAGATCATCAATCCTCACTCAGAAAGACAAACAGGGTGGACATTGGAAGAAGGAGAAAACAGGGAACAGGACAGGAGCCTACCACAGAGGGTCACTGAAAGACTCTATGCAGCCATGTATCAAAGCAGATGCTGAGATTCATAACCAAACTTTGGGCAGAGTGAGGGAATCTTATAAAAGAAAGGGGAGATAGTAAGACCTGGAGAGGACAGAAGCTCCACAAGGAGAGCAACAGAACCAAAATATCTGGGCACAGGTGTCTTTTCTGAGACTGATACTCCAACCAACGATTGGAGTATATCCATTCGTGGATATAATCTAGATAACCTAGAACCCCTGCTCAGATATAGCCCATGGCAGCCCATTATCCAAATGGGTTCCTAGTAAGGGGAACAGGGATTGTCTCTGACATTAACTCAGTGGCTGGCTCTTTGACCAACCCCCCTCCCGAGAGGGGAGCTCCCTTGCCAGGTTACAGAGTAGGACAATGCAGCCAGTCCTGATGAGACTTGATAAGCTAGGGTCAGATGGAAGGGGAGGAGGAATTCCCCTATCAGTGGACTTGGAGAGGGGCATGGGAGGAGATGAGGGAGGGTAGAATTGCGAGGTAATGAGGAAAGGGGCTACAGCTGAGATACAAATTTAATAAACTATAATTAATATAAAAAATAAAAATTTAATTAAAAATCTTTATAGAAAAAAACGAAAATACATTTCATCTATTGTGACTATGCACATGACAGATTTAGGTGAGTAAAACCTTTCATTTTTTGAGATGGTTGAGAAATACAATGTGCTCAGGGCTAGATAGATGCCCCAGTGGTTAAGAGGTCTTGCTATTCTTCCAGAAGACCTGCAATTGGTTCTCTGCACTTCGGCAGCTCACAACCGTCTATAACTCCAGCTCCAAGAGCTATGGAAGCCTCTTTAAGCCTCTGTGGACACCAACACACATAAGACATCCACTCACACATACACACATAAACCTGAGTAAAAATAATAAATCCTAAACATAGTATACACAAAAGCACATTATTTGATTTTCAACATTTTAAAATAAATGAAGAAGGCTGACAGGTGCATCAAGAAACTAGAAAGGAATTGACAAAACAGTAATCATAGGAGTAGTGTGTTTCAAGGAAAAAAAAAGACATTTGTATAATGCAGTGTTCTGGTTAAAATAATGTAAAAAAAAAAGTTGAATGAAAATGCTAGAATTTTGTTGTTTGTTACCATGGAAAGAAAACCTTATTCTAGCATTTTCTTCATATCAAACCACAGTGAGCAGATTTCACATTCAAGGAAATGCTTCAGTTGTTCCCTAAAATTAAGACTCACAGAAGGATGCCTCCTGTGCATAAGGTCTGACAGATATTTTCTTTCAGAGTTCAGAAAGCTGTGGTGGGATTCTATTGCCTACAGCCCAAGTACTGAGAAACATACTTAACCAGTAATAAAAAATGAGTGAATAAAACAGAGAAACTACAAAAACAAATTTAGATATAAATATAAAAATATTTAGTACAGAGTTCTGTATATAAATATTCTTTGATATAAATTATTCTTCTAGTAATTATTGTGTTTGGAAGATGATGAGACATAGGCTCTATCGGTACCATTGTAAACCAAGAATAGTCCAAAAAAGTTACTTGTCTGTATTTGGCTACAGTTTTCCAGTGCACTCGTGCTGCGCAATGATAGTCCAGGGGGTTTTACAGCACATATATGATGGTGGTCTCATAAGACTGCAATGTACCTGAAATATCCCCACGATGTGGTAATGGCATATCCACCATCACTTCACAGCACAGCACAGTGCATGCTTGTGGAGATGCAATTATGGACTCTCCACAGTTCTCCCTAGTGATAGTAAATGTTCACGCTGTTGGTTTACATACTTACGCAGGACAGTTCTCATTGTGCTTTTAGAGAATATCTTTTATTTAAAATGCACTGTAAGATGACGCGCAGCGTTAGAGCAGCCAAGCTCCCACGCCTCTGGGGGCCTCTTGATTACACTAAGAGGCTGTGCTGGGCGACTGGCCTGCGGCACCCAGGTCACACGCCCTTTGTGCACGTGCCCTCTGTGATGTTCCCACAGTGAGGAAATCACCCGGGGTGGAATTTCAGGTTATGCTCACATGTTAAGGAATAAACAACTTTCTATTCTTAATGATACACAAGAATAGTTTAAAATATATGATCCAGACATATAGATATATACCGTAAATCAATTAGTTCAAGACATCTTAAAAGAGTGATAGAATTCTATGGAAAATTTAAAATTCATGGTTTGGATTAGGGTTTCTATCCTTGTTTATTGCCAACTTGACACAAACCTAAGCATGCCTGGGAAGAAAGGATAATGCCTCCATCAAACCGTCATCTAGTCAAGTTTGTAGAGCATTGATCTCTTCGTTAGTGATGGATGTGGAAAGCTCCAATGTGGGCTGTGCACCACTGGGCAGAGGGCCCTCGGCAGCAAAACAAAACAGGTTGAGCAAACCATGGGGACAGATGGAGCCAGTAAGCAGCCTTTCGCCATGGTTTCAGCTTCATTTCCTGCCTTGGGTTCCTGTCCTGCCTTCCCTTGGTGATGTGGTGTCACCTGAAAGCCATAAAGATGAAACAAACCATTTTTTCCAGGTGCTGTGACACATGCCTGTGATCCCAGCACTCAGGAAGGCAGAGGCAGGTGGATCTCTGAAAGTTCGAGGCCAGCCTGGTCTACAAAGCGAGTCCAGGATAGCCAAGGCTACACAGAGAAACCCTGTCTTGAAAAAAACCAACCAACCAACCAACCAACCAACCAAACAAACAAACAAACAAAATAAACCTTTTTCTTCCCAAGTTGCTTTTAATCATTCTGTGTCATCATGGAAATAGAAACCCTAATAGGAAACAGGACAGTCCCATATATAATTTTGTATGAACCAAGTAGTAAATACACATGAATGGAATAATTTGAGTATCAGAAATTAGGTGTTTGATATATGATTTGAAGAGACCATGCTCAACCAGGTTATAATGTTATATCCACGGGGTAAACTAGTCTACTCTAGCGATTTTTGTCCCACAGGGTGCAAGCATACTCTTGCCAGAATAAGATACAGGAATTATTTTGACTTGAAATGTGAAAGTCCCTGGATCTCCAAGTAGTAGCTACTTAAGAACTATACTGAAAATGAGAATTATAAATTTGTCAGAGTGACACAGTTCAGAATTTCTGTTTTAGGAAAATATTCAGTTCTGCAGTTGTATGGTCACTATGGTTGCTATGACGTCCAAAGTGTGAAAAGCTGACTAAAAGCAGCAGTTTCTGTAGGCATAGGTAAACATTTCTACCTTACTCCACAGTCATTCTCATGAGTCTACGTAAACTTACACCCACAAAAGAAGCAGCAATTGTGTGTAAACACAAAAGAAAAACACTAAATATAGGAAAGTAAACGTTAGTATTGTCTTTATAGAGGTTGTCATAACTGAAAATTATGTTAGTGTTTGATAGTGGGTTCATATACAAAATAAATATCCAAAGATATTAATGAGGTTACTGTAAACCAGAAAGTGGAGCTAACCAACCAGATGATGATATGTACATTTGGTAAGTTCTTGTGCAATTTTCACCCTCCATTTATAATAGAGTATTGCTGTGTCGGACATGATTTAACAAGAGTAAATATAATCCATTTTAAAGTTCAGAATCTACTTTTCAGAAACATTATAATATAAACCCATTTCTGTTTTTTAAAGTCCATGGATTCATGAGAACTATCTAAAGCTTTTGACTCGACTACCTGTCTGATGGGGTTTAACTTTTTTCTTCTTCCCTGATTTAATTCTTCATATAATTTTGAAACATTTTAATATATTATCTGTATAATGAGTTGTAAACTTGTTTGTTGAGCTTTGCATTTTATTTTTAGGCTGAAAATTCTATCACTTTGAAAGTAACAACTAGGTTTACAAAAATGGATTTAATTTCATGAAGGATCCAGTCTCCCACCTATTTCTAAGCCAATCACTTAATCAGTAAATCAAATCCCTGAGCAATTTTTCTAAAGGAAAGAGTGTGCGGGAGTGTCAGATAACTCAGAGGAGTCAGGGAAGGTAAGTACTGAGGAGTGTTTGTGGGCTGGGTAATTAGAGGTCACTCTTTGTGACCCCACAACTCCGTGGTCAGATGGAGGAAAGCTTGTTTTGTTCCCAAAATCAAAGGAGATCAGTTTTCCTTGTCTAAAGCAATTTGTTCAGTTTTTACATTGCTTGATAATGTGAAGGAAGGGTGGTAGGAATTGTTTTAGTCCCTTGGCCTACCGGAACTATGGCGAGCACCAAACCAAACTTGGAAAAAAGTCATTTGTGCAAGTCATGCCATGAGCAACAAATGAGAGAGAGAGAAAAAAAAAACAACTAAAAAGCGAAAGAAGATTAAATACCTCAAACAGCCCATCGGTGTGTTCTTGTGTTTGCTTAACAAATCTTACACATCTAGCACATTGCTCTGGGGCCTCCGAGATTTCATTTGAGAACCAAACAGCTGGTATGTACTTCTGGAATTTACACTCTTAGGTATGAAATGGAGACAATAGATTTTTAAAAAGTAAAATAAAAATGAGCTAATGGTGAAGATGATATGAAGACAGCCTTGAAAGTCAGGCTGTTGGTGTGTGAGCCCCGAAGCAGCATGTCAGGCAGCGCTGAGAGGTAGGGCGCTGCCCTGTGACAGGTGAGATACTGTGGAGTAGAGCCGGAGTCTGGCACCTCTGAGACACAGAAGGCAACGGGTAAGTAGCTCTGTTAAATGTTCAGGAGCAGCTAGAGAAGAAAGTAAGGTCCACCCATGCGTGGGGCTTTGCAGATCTGGGAGAAGCTGGGAAGTCATGGGGACTTGAGCGGAAGAGTGGCTTAACCGTGCGCCCTCTCACAGCGGACTCTAACGGAGGATGGCGGGCATTTCCTTTGGCCTGTCAAGACGATCTCTTTCTTGCTCTGCCCGGAGCATGTCATACCTGGAGCTGCATGGCTGGAGTTGCCTTCTCTCCTGCTTTCCAATGGCCTTGTGAAGTCGCTGGCAACTGTAGCGTGGGGCAAATAGAAGAAAATTGCGGCATTTCTGTTCTCTCTTCTGGCAAAGCCTGCTTTGGCAGTATCTGTAGTCTTAGCTGTGTCCCATGCCATTTAAAATTGTAAGCAACTAACACAGATTTCTAAAGACTTAATGTTGTTTGCTTTTATTTAGGTTCAGTTCCCATGGCTATCATTTAATCAAAATGCCTGGTTAAAAAGCTATCCCTCAACTCATTTCCATTTTTTCCCTTTTGTGTGACAATAGCTGTGTGACCGATTCTGTTTCCGCTGCAGTTCCCAGGGGATGGACAGATGTCTCTTGATCTCATAGCCCGTGGTGGCTGAAGAAAGGCGGCGCTTTTGCCACGGTCATTTTGGGAGGTCTGTACAGCAGTGCACCGTGGCGCTGCGCCCATGCTTTTTACCCATAATAAAAATCTATGCAAATAATAAGGACCAGCTGACATTTCCTATAGTGCCACGGCGCAGCCTTCAGCCCGCAACTCCTGCTCGCGAACTTTCTGTTCCACACTAAAGTTTAGGGGAAACCCCCGCTGGAGGGTCTCTTTCCTGTTTTACTGTGCTGGGGCTGGGGGGCGGGTGTCCAGTATTTTCTCCATTTGGGCAAGTTTCTCTGTGGCTTCAATTTACTGGAGGCCTTCGTTAAGTAAGACCCGTTTCACAGTTAACCTTTCTTTTTCCCCATCTGGGCTCAGTTATCATTCAGGTTCATTTTTCTCTCCCTCAAGTTGGTTTTCCCATTCTTAGGCTGTGGCTGCCTCCCCTCTGGGAGGTTGGCAATACCGCCCAGTAACTGGAGTGAGTGCTTGATTAAAGATTGCTGCTAATGACATTTGGGGTGGACACAATGCTGTTCTGCTTTCATGTCCTGCTCTTTCTCTTCTAATACTTTCTTATTAGTTAAAACCTTAAGTAGTGCATGCGAGTTTCTTGGAAATGTTAAAACATTTCTTTTTATCTACTGTACTTTAATGCCAGATGGTGTGTAGACTAGTGACCCAGAAAAGTCATTTACCGATATATGGTGTGTAATTTAGCCAAGCTGGTTTGATTACATTACTGGGTATGATTTAGGCCCATAGAAGAGTCAACTAGCAATTTGATTGAAGCCACACTCTGCCTTGTCATCCAAAGACCAGAACAGAAGCCTTAATTAGCCTGGTTGATTAAGCAAAAAGCCAATTTTAGTCAGTTACCAGGAAGACCATAACACAAGAGTTAGTGTGAACTTGAACATGACATTTTTAAAGGCACAACAGGGAAATATTCATATTTCCTCCTCTATCTTTAAAATGGTTTTGCTAATGACATAAAAATTTCTTTTTAATCCAGTCATAATGACAGCCACTGCATCAGCTTTAGGATTAGAATGGGTAGGTCCCTTTAGCCATGTGACATTGTAGAAAGGGATTTGAGTTTCTGTGCTTGGTAAATGGAAGCATTATGTATTAAAGACAGACCTCAGAGACTAATTTATGGCTGCAGTCTTGAGAAGAATAGTATTTTCTGATATTTATTTTTTAAAAGGCATGAAATGATGGTGTAGATTATTAAAACACATATTATTGAAGTAAAATAACTTTAGCAAAAAATGTAGAAACCCTGTTTTTGATTGATTGCTCAATAATTATGTCATATTATAGAATTGATACAATATAGAAATAAAAATAAGCAAATTATTAATTATTCACAATATCTTGAATCTCACAAGCATAAAGTTCACTATAAAAAGCTGAGGTGTAGTAATTGAAAAATGATATAACAGAAATAGCATGCTCTATTTATTGACCTGGTAGAAGTTATATGAGTATGTTCACTTAATGTGGAAAATTTTGTCATTGTACTCTCTTTCCATGCATGATACATAAATAAAAAGTTTTTAAAGTAAAAGGGATGAGCACTTAAAGGTAGATTTAAGTGCTCATAAGTTTAAAGCCCATTCTATTCTTGAACAGAAAAATTTACTAAAGATGTCACATCTTAACTGCTCTGATCCATTCCTGTTGTTATAACAAAATACCTTACATTGGATTATTTACATTCTGAGTGAGGCAACCCAGAAGCAGAAAGACACACATGACATATACTCACTCATAAGTGGATATTAGCCATATAATATAGGGTAAACATACTAAAATCTATAGTCCTAAAGAAGCTAAACAACAAGGAAGACCTTAGGGAAGATGTTCAATCCTCATACAGAAGGACAAATGGAAGGACAAATTGGAAGCAGGAGAATTCAGGGAACACGACAGGGGCCTACTACAGACAGCCTCTGAAAGGGGATCAGGGGTTTTCTCTGGCATGAACTCAGTAACAGGATCTCTGACCACCACCCCTGGGGGGTGCAACATTTCCAGGCCACCTAAAAAGACAATGCACCTAGTCCTGATGAGACCTGATAGGTTAGGGTCAAATAAAAGGGGAGGAGGACCTCCCCTATCAGTGGACTAGGGGAGCAGCATGGGAGAAGAGGGAGAGTGGGTGGGACTTTGGAGGTGATGAGAGAGGGGGCCACAGCCTGGATGCAAATTGAATAAATTATAATTAAAAAGAGAAAAAAATAAACTATAAAAATTATTTGTCCTAATTTTAGAAGCTGGGAAGTCTAAGATCTCTAAGATTGGGCACTAAATAGGCTGAGTGTCTATCAAGGGTTTGTTCTTTTTTAGCAGTGAGGTGGAAACTTGGTAAAAAGAAGCATCAGAGAATGAGAGGAGTGCGAGGAGGCTGAGAGGGTAGACAGAGGACTGATCAGATTGTATTACATACATATATAAAACCGCAGAAATAAAGTTTTTAAAGACTACCCTCAGCAATACTGTAAAGAAGATATAATTAGTTCCTTTTTGCATTCAACAGTAGTAAGGGTAGAAAACTGATGTTCATTGCTAAATATGTTTCAGGTGAAATTCTTTCTAAATTCAAGTAATTATTAAATGAAAATACAGACAAACACACAACCCTCCTGACACAGTCCAAATGCTTTCTTCAAGAAATCTTCCCAGTCTGTAGGCTGTTGTTTTGTTCTGATGACAGTGTCCTTTGCTTTACAGAAGCTTTTCAGTTTCATGAGGTCCCACTTATTGATTGTTGCTCTTAGAGCCTGTGCTGTTGGTGTTCTGTTCACAAAGTTGTCTCCTGTGCCAATGAGTTCAAGGCTCTTCTCCACCTTTTCTTCTAACAGGTTTAGTTTGTCTGGTTTTATGTTGAGGTCTTTGATCCACTCGGACTTTAGTTTTGTGCAGGGTGATAAGTATGGATCTATTTGCATTTTTCTACATGTAGACATCCAGTTAGACCAGCACCATTTGTTGAAGATGCTATCTTTTTTTCCACTGTATGGTTTTGGCATCTTTGTAAAAAACCAGGTGTCCGTAAGTGTGTGGGTTTATTTCTGGGTCTTCTATTTGATTCCATTGATCCACCATTCTGTTTCTATGCCAGTACCATGCAGTTTTTATTACTGTTGCTCTATAGTACAGCTTGAGATCAGGGATGGAGACACCTCCAGAAGATCTTTTATTGTAAACGACTATTTCAGTAATTCTGGGTTCCTTGTTATTCCATATGAAGTTGAGAATTTTTCTTTCCAGGTCTGTAAAGAATTGTGTATTTCTCCGCTGAGAGACATCTGGGTTGTTACCAGATTCTGGCTATTATAAATAAAGATGCTATGAACATAATTGGACACGTGTCCTTGTTGTACGGTTGAGCATCTTTTGGGTATGTGCCCAGGAATGGTTAGCTGGCTCTTATGATAGTACCATGCCCAATTTTAGGAGAAAGCACAGGACTGATTTCCAAAGTGGTTGTACAAGTTTGCCTTCCACCAGCAATGGAGGAGGGTTCCCTTTTCTCCACAACCTCTCCAGCATGTGTTGTCACTTGAGTTTTTGATCTTAGCCGTTTTGATAGGTGTAAGATGTAGTCTCAGAGTTGTTTTGACTTGCATTTCCCTGATGACTAAGAGTGTTAAGCATTTTTTTTTTTTGTAGTCCTATGGAAGGAAACTTTATTTATTTATTTATTTGTTTGTTTATTTATTTATTTATTTTAACACAGACATATGCTGCTTTTGGAAACTTAAACAGTTTTCTTTTTCTTTGTTTATTTATTATAATTTATTCACTTTGTATCCCAGCTGTAGCCCTTTCTCTCATTCCCTTTCAGCCCCAGTCTCCCTCCCTCTTCTCCTCCCATGCCCCTCCCCCAGTCCACTGATAGGAGAGGTCCTCCTCCCATTCCATCTGACCCTAGCCTATCAGTTCTCATCAGGACTGGCTGCATTGTCTTCCTCTGTGGCCTGGTAAGGCTGCTGCCCCCCTCAGGGGGAGGTAATTAAAGAGCAGGCCACTGAGTTCATGTCAGAGACAGTCCCTGTTCCCATTACTAGGGAATCCACTTGGAGACTGAGCTGCCATGGGCTATATCTGTGCAGGGGTGCTAGGTTATCTCCATGCATGGTCCTTGGTTGGAGTATTAGTGTCAGAAAAGACCCCTGGGCCCAGATTTTTTGGTTCTGTTGCTCTCCTTGTGGAGCTCCTGTCCCCTCCAGGTCTTTCTATCTCCCCTTTCTTTCTTTTCCCCTCTATATTAGGCTCCCATCCTGTTTCCTCTCTTTCACCACTTCTGGTGTCTATCCTGTTTGCCATTCTGAATGAGATTTAAGTGTCCTTCCTAGGGTCCTCCTTAGTGTTTAGTTTCTTTAGGTCTGTAGATGGCTATCCTATATTATATGGCTAATATCCGCTTATAAGTGAGTGTATACCATGCCTGTTTTTCTCTTTCTGTGTTACCTCACTCAGGATGATCTCTTCTAGTTCCAGCCACTTGCCTGAAAATTTCATGACAATTTCCTGAACAGAACACCAACAGTTCAGGCTCTAAGAGCTACAATTAATAAATGGGACCTCATGAAACTGAAAAGCTTTCTGTAAAGCAAAGGACACCGTCAACAGAACAAATGACAGCCTACAGACTGGGAAAAGATCTTCACCGACCTTACATCTGATAGAGAACTAGTATCCAGAATATATAAAGAACTCAAGAAATTAGACACCAACAAACCAAACAATCTAATTTTTAAAATGGGCACAGGGCTAAGCAGAGAAATCTCAACAGCGGAATATAGAATGGCAGAGAAACACTGAAAGAAATGCTCCTTGTTTTCATCATCTTCTGATGTCTATCCCATTTGACTTTCTGAATGACGATTGAGCATCTTACCTGGGGTTCTCCTTCTTGCTTAGCTTCTTTAGATGTATAGATTTTAGTATGATCATCCTATATTATATGTTTAATGTCCACTTATAAGTGAGTATATACCAACACAGGAGCATACCCATTGAGGGCCTCAGAAACACTCTATCGAGCAGGGTATTAAAGCAGATGCTGAGACTCAGGGCCAAACTTTGGGCAGAGTACAGGGATTCTTATGGAGGAAGAGAGATCTGGGCATAGAAGGACAAGAAGGGGACAGGAGCCCCACAGGAGACCAAAACTCACTAAAAGATATGAGCCCAGGTGGTCCTGCAGAGACTGATGGAGGACCATGCATGGAGAGGACCTAGACCCCCTGCTCAGATGTGGCCAATTGGCAGCTCAGTATCCATGTGGATCCCTAAATGAGGAGAGCAGGGGCTGCCTCTTTCATGAACTCAGTTGACTGCTCTTTGATCACTTGCCCCTGATGATGCAGCCTTGACAGGCCACGAAGGAAGAGGATCCAGGCGGTCCTGATGAGACTTAACAAGCTATGGGCAGATGACAATAGTGGAGAACTCCCCCTTTCAGTGGACTAGGGGAGGAGAAGAGGGAGGGAGGGTGGGTCTGGGGGAGTTGAGGGAGGGGGCTTCCATCGGGATATATAATGAATAAATTGTGAAGAAAAATAAAAATTCAAAAATTAAAAAAAAACACTAAATATTTAATGGTTTGACAACTTGTCCATTAAAGTCCCTCACCCACGTCCCTTTCTCTCTCCACTTTTGACCTCTATGATGTCTATTTTATTTCCTCTTCCTAGTGTGATTCAAGCATCTTCTCTTGAGCCCTCCTGTTACTTTATTTCTTGGGTCTGTGATTGCAGCCTGGTTATCCCATACTTTATGTCTCATATTCACTTATAAGTGAGTATATGCCATGTGTGTCCTTCTGGATCTGGGACACCTCATTCAGGACAATCTTTCCTAGTTCCATCCATTTTTCTTTTTCTTTCTTTCTCTTTCTTTCTTTCTTTCTTTCTTTCTTTCTTTCTTTCTTTCTTTCTTTTTAGCATTTGCAGAATTTATTCAGTACAACCACAGGAGCATCGTCTTCATGCTATCACATGCAGACACAAACACAAATATAGCACAATATCCATATTTAGCCCAAGCACATTCTTTTGGAAACTCATTTATGTCTTCATATGCCACAGCCCATCATTTAAATAATGGATATTTTAAATGCCAATTCCTTTGTTGACTTTCTCAATATCTTCTGCATAGATCTTCATGATGCCATCACATAAAGCCTGCTACTTTCCTTCTGCCATGGCTGCAACAATAGTATCTACTGCAGCAGAGTGACACTTTGTTTCAGGAGAAGTTAAGCCAGGACACATGATATTTGCTCCACTGAATACAAATTTGATGGCTCCTTTATCAATCTATTGATGTGGCAAGATAAAAGGATATTTATGAAGTAATCTTAACCTTGGATAAAACAGGCCCTACTCTCTGTCTAAAAAAACAGTAATTCTCCATTTGCTGTAAAGATTTCTATAAGTTCACGGTTCTTGAACATGATCCAGAGTGAAGGGGGCGACTTTAAAGAGGGGCCTGGAATGGGAAGGAAATAGAATTAGTAAGGGTCTGGCCCGAGGAAGGCTGGCACTGATGGTCAGAGCTGCTGTCATTTCCCTTCCTTGTCTTTAGTAGCTGGGTAGTATTCCGTTGTGTAAATTGTTTCACAGTTTTTTTATCCATTCTTCGGTTGAGGGACATTTGTTTTGTTTGTTTGTTTGTTTGTTTCTAGTGTCTGGCTATTAAGGATAAAGCTGCTGTGAACGTAGTTGAGTGAGTGTCCTTGTTGTATGGTGGAGCATCTTTTGAGAATATCCCCAGGAGTTGTATAGCTGGGTAGAGCTATTCCCAATTTTCTAAGAAACTGCCAAACTGATTTACAAAGTCGTTGTACAAGTTTGCACTCCCTCCAGCAATGGAAGAGTGTTCCCTTTGCTCCACATCCTCACCAGCGTGTGCACTTGAGTTTTTGGTCTTAGCCATTCTGATGGGTGTAAGATGGAATCTCAGAGTCCTTTTTATTTGCATTTCCCTCATGACTAAGGACATTGAGTATTTCTTTCTTTCTTTTTTTTTTTACTTTTTAAATTTTTTTTAAATTTTTAATTTTATTTTTTTCACAATTTATTCATTATATATCCAGATTGAAGCCCCCTTCCTCAGCTCCTCCCAGTTCCACCCTCTCTTCCTCTTATCCCTATTCCCTTCCCCTAGTCCACTGAAAGAAGTTCACCTCTGCCATCTGCCCATAGCTTATCAAGTCTCATCAGGACTGCCTGTGTCTTCTTCCTCTGTGGCCTCGCAAGATGGCATTGGCAGGCGCAAGTCTTTCAGTGCTTCTCAGCCATTAGAGATTCCTCTGTTGAGAATTCCCGGTTTAGCTCTGTACCCCGTTTTTAATTGGATTATTTCATTTCTTGGTGTTTAATTTCTTGAGTTCTTTATGTATTTTGGACTAATATATATTAGCACTCTATCAGATGTAGGATTAGGGAAGATCTTTTCCCAATATGGCCCAACTTACGACCCAAACCATGGGAAAGACCCAACCCCTGACGCTAATAACGATACTCTGCTATCCTTGCTGACAGGAACCTAGAACATCTGTCATCTGAGAAGCTTTATCCAGCAGATAATGGAATCAGATGTAGAGACCCACCAGTGAAACACTGGCAGAACTCAGGGAGTCATGTGGAAGAGTTAGAGGAAGGTTTGAGGGAGCTGGAGGAGTCAAGGACACCACAAGAAGGTGTGTGTTGCCTATATAGGCAACTCACCTGGGTTCATGGGGGCTCATAGACATTGAATCACCAACCAAAGAACATGCATAGACTGGTCCTTAGGCATTCTACACATATGAGGCTGCTAGGCTGCTTGCTCATCAAGTGGGTCCCTAACAATCGAAACAGAGGCTGTTGGAGTCTGTTGCCTCCTTCTGGATCTTGTTTTCCTAGCAAAGGCTGCCTTACCTTACCTCAGCGACAGAGGAGACACTTAGTCCTGATGAGACTTTATACGCCAGGGTATTTTGGTACTCAGTGGTGTGGGGAGGGAGAATGGGGGAGGTGTGTGTGTGGGTGGAACTGGGAGGAGAAGAGGGAATGGGGTTGCAATTGGGATGTGAAATGAACAAATAAAAAAATTAATGAAAAAAATTCTGTATATTCACAAAGGGTTGACTCTGAGACAAAATTAACTAAAGACCTAGGACTTAGGCTAGTTAGCGTAACCATTATTGAGGAGGTATGTGGGTTTAACATTCATATTGAAGAAACACATTTCTGAAGATACATGCAGAATACACAAGTTCTAAGCTCTACGAAAGGTGTATACAGAGTGAAAAAATATGAATTTAGACAGCAAAAGTTCGGGAGGTATTAAAGAAATAAAAGTAATGTGCATTGAGTAGGACTAGGCGTGAAATCTGACTAGGCCTCCTGACGTTAGAGAGATAGGATGGCTACAACAAATGGAGGGCTTTGGAAAGAAATTAAGCATCTGAATTTATTAGGTAATGAAAGGAACCATTCTTAGGTTTCTAATGTACATTTAGCAGGGCACATCCTATGTAAAAACCTGTGTTTGCAAGATGATAGCGACCAGGTAAACAGAGATATGGGGAAGAGCTGGAGCTGGAAGCATCCAAACGGACCAGCAAGTAATCTGGGAATCTTCGATGCCACTGAGAAGCTGAGAAAATGGAAAAATACAACAATGTTACACTTGGCAGTTTGTCTTTACTTTAATGACTGTTGAAAGAAGGGTTTCTGCTGAGTGATGAAGACTGAAGTCAGATTTTAAGGGATTAACAATGGTTTGGGGGTGGAAACTAAACACCACAAATATCGTTTACTTGGAAAAAGCTGGCTGGAAAAAATAAAAGCGAAGAGGGAAGTGTGATAATTGCTTGGAAGGATAGCTGAACTGAGGTTAGAATCAGAATTTTTAGGTATGGCAATATTTGTGAACTGAGGAGACAGAGGGTGGGAGGAGGCATTTTCAATGATGGAGTGGTATTTTCTGATGGGAAAAACATTGTCTTAGTGGAAATAGAAAAAAAAGAGAGAGAGAGAAGAGAGACTTTGGTGTTCAAGTTACCCACTGGGAAGACATTTTATTCTCTATGACATACAAAAGAAATGAAAACAACTTAAAAGTTAATGAAGGGGAAGTAATTTGAAGAAATTCATAGACTAGAAAGTACTTCATAAGTCAAAGGCAAGGCCATTAGTAAGGAGATAGCTGCATCTTCAACTGGAGTCGATGCTTTTTTCATAAGAGGAAGAGAGAGCAAGATGAACCCTTTTGCAGAAAGAGAAGGCTCACTTTAAAACCACTGATCTAGAAGACTTAGCCCTAGTGGCCAGGAGAGCAGACCAAAGACTTCAAGAAGAGATCATATACCCCAACCATCTGGCCTCAGATGTCATCATTCCCAGATGACAAATTTATGCCCTTGCCACTGTAGGCAGCTTTGAGGAGCTCACCTCACCATCTCCCTAACATTGCTTGTTCATCCTGCCTGTCTTAAATTCTTCTAACAACGGTACTTTAATTTTTACACTTTCCTTGTTTTAAACATTTGGCGCCTATATTTGGAAAAAAAGATAATGTACTATTGATAAAGTAATAGAAACATGGAGACAAGCACGTTAGCACCAGACAGTGATCTGGTCTTTGCTGGGGCACTGGCTTCTTCCCTAGCCTACCTCCAGCTTAACATTGGAAGAGGTAACCTTAATTCAAAAAATTGTTACCCACTAGATTGGCCTGTTAGCAAGCCTGTGATACATTTTCTTGATTAATAACTAACGTGGGAAGGTACAGGTTATTATGGGTGATACCATTTCTGGGCTAGAGTTCCTGGATTCTACAGGAAAGCTAGCTGAGCAAGCCATGAAGCGGAAGCCAGTGAACAACACTCCTCCATGGTCTCCACAGTAGCTTCTGCCTCTAAGCTTCTTTCCTGCTTGAGTCACTGCTGTAGTTGTCTTTGATTAAAAACTGTGATATCCTTATTTTCAAAAAATAAGGAACAAGACAGGAGCCTACCACAGAGGGCCTCTGAAAGACTCTGCCCAGCAGGGTAATAAACAAATGCTGAGACTCATAGCTAAACTTTGGGCAGAATGCAGAGAATCTTATGAAAGAAGGGGGTGATAGAAAGACCTGGAGGGGACAGGAGTTCCACAAGGAGAGCAACAGAACCAAAAAGTCTGGGCCCAGGGGTCTTTTCTGAGACTGATACTCCAACTAAGGACCGTGCATGGAGATAACCTAGAACCCCTGCACAGATATAGCCCATGGCAGCTCAGTCTCCAGTGGGTTCCTAGTAAGGGGAACAGGGACTGTCTCTGACAGGGATGTGAACTCAGTGGCTGGCTCTTTGATCACTTTCACCTGAGAGGGGAGGAGCCTTGCCAGGACACAGAGGAAGACTATGAAAGACAGTACTAATGAGACCTGATAAACTAGGGTCAGATGGAAGGAGAGGTGGCCCTCCCCTATCAGTGGACTGGGGACAGGGCATGGGAGGAGATGAGGGAGGGTAGAGTTTGGAGGGGACGATGGTGTGGCTTACAGCTGGAATACAAAGTGAATAAACTGTAATAAATAAAAAAATATATTAAAAGAAATTTTAAAAAACTGTGATATTGATGTATAAGTGGAGTAAACTTTTCCTTTCCTCCCAAATGTAGCCCAGTGGTATCCCCGTGAGCCCCAAAGAACAGGATCCACAACTGATAAACAAGAAGAGGAGGAGACTGCGGAGTTCTCAATGCAACATAGATATCACATCCCGTCCTCCCAAAGCTCGGGGATCATCCTGAAAGAGAGGGCAGATAACTGTAAGATTATTTATTATGTATCATTTATTTACTTATATAAACATTATTTATTTATTATATAACCGTGAGAGAATTGTACGAGATAGAGCGCATCTATATTGCAGCAGAATTTTCTGATTAGATAGGCCTGCAGCACACATGAACCCACAGTGGCTATGACTGCGTGCATAAGACATGTAGAAGATCAGCCAAAATCCTGGCATGGATGGGGAGGAGTTCATAAATTCCCACTGTTAGCTGACTAACTGTTGCTGGCTATTGCTGGGGGAGGGAGAATTCGTTTTCCTTAGGGGTGAGGTCCTGAGAGGCTATGCGCGCGCGCTACAGTAGATGGCCCTACTCCGACGCACATACAGAAAGTGCTAATTCCACTCCATGGGCTTAAAAAAGAGCCCATGTGCAGCTGGGAGAAGAAACGGGTAGAGGGAGGATCGGGAAAGTGCTGAAGGTTAGGCCAAGGGGCGAACTCGAAGAAAACTATTATATGCCTGCATGAAATTCTCAAAGAAGGAAAGAATCCAAAATTAAAAGTTCTTGAAAGCATGACTCTGTGATGTTTCCAGAAAACTTCTACAAAACAATAAAGGGCTCCTAGGTTGTTTCCTGTTTTCTTCTTCTTCTCATGTCCATCCTCTTTGCCTTTCCGGATGGGGATTGGACATTTTAGTTAGGGTCCTCTCTCTTGCTTAGTTTCTTTAGATGCACAGGTTTTAGTGGGTTTGTCCTATGTTGTATGTCTATATGAGTGAGCCTCTGAAAGCCTCTGCCCTTCAGACTATCAAAGCAGATGCTGAGCCGGATGGGCAACTGTTGGGCAGGTGAACGGAATTTTAGGTAAGAACTGGGAAATAGTAAGAGCTGGAGAGGACAGGGTCTCCACAAGGAGAGCAACAGAACAAGAAAATTTGAACACAGGGAACTTCCAAGAGACTCATACTCCAACCAAGGACTATTCATGGAGATAACCCAGAACCCCTGCACAGATGTAGCCCAGGGCAGTTCAGAGTCCAATTGGGTTACATAGTAATGTGAAGAGGGACTGCCTCTGACATAATCTGATTGGCCTGCTCTTTGATCACCTCCCTCTGGGGGGGAGCAGCCTTACCAGGCCATAGTAGAGGACAATACAGCCACTTTTGATGTGAACTGACAGACTAAGATCAGAAAGGAGAGGAGAACCTCCCCTATTAGTGGACTTGGGGAGTGGCATGCAAGCAGAGGGAGGAGGGAGGGTAGGATTGGGAAGGGAGGAGGGAGGGGCTTATGGGGGGATGCAGAATGAATAAAATAAATAAAAAAAAGAAAAAAAAACAATAAAGGGCTGAAAATAGTGGGTAAAACTACATTTAATGGTTCTCATTTTGTGGGGTGAGGGGTTACTAACAAAATAAAAATAGATGTAAGAGGGGCTGGAGAGATGGCTCAGCACTTAAGAGAGCTACCTGCTCTTTCAGAAGACCTGGGTTGCAAAGTCCAGCAACAATGTCAGGTAGCTCACAACTGCTCAACTCCAGCTCCAGGGCATCTGACGCTCTCTTTTGATCAGACTGCATACCTATGGCATGTGCTCACACAGAAATGCACACATGTACACTAATAATAATAATAATAATAATAATAATGTGTAGGAGTGCATCATATAAAATAGGCTTTATGGGAAATTTTTATTAGATTTAAAAATATGTTATAATAGTTAAAGATAATATTCACAGGGAATTTACAGAAAATTTGAATGTATATATGACTAAATAAAATTACCAACTACAAAATGACAATAATTTATATTTTTAATTCTTGTACTAATGGAAATCAAATCCATAGCCTTGTGCATGCTGAGTGCTTTCAGTGCTGAACTAATACCCAGTCTCAAGAAAATAGAATTCTAACAAGAAGTTTATGGTTCTCTAGTTATAGGTACTTTAAAAAAAATAGTTTTCAGTGTTTCATAGATAAAATGACAAAACACATAATTATAGGATGATTTGAACTACACAATTGGTTATCCTTAAATAATGACCATTTGTAGACACTATAATTTTCAAGTTTACACATTAGCATTTTTAATACATATATAAACTTTATGAAATTTGACCTTTTCTATTCTGCAAAGCAGACTGGGTAAACACAAATAAGCATTATGCAAATTATGCGTTAGGCTAATTCTGTGTAAAATGAATCATAATTTACACACATGCACACAGATAATATAATGATAAAATTAGTATTTTAACAATAGGTCATAATAGATACATAGGAGCAAAAGACACTGTCAGATCATACAGAGTACAAATGATAGCCAGGTAAGGATATTTAGAGCCTCAAAATGGTATATGCCAAAAAGATCTTTAAAATGTGACAGCTGTTTGCAAACTCAATAATTTGTGTTCAAGTAGCATAAATATAAATGAAGCAGAACATAGAAAACCGTAGTCTTAGTGAAATAAGAAAAGTCAACTGTGTTAAAAAGTTAACCACAAGAAAGAGAGAGCTCTTTAAATCTATGGAAAACAAACAGGCAAACACATTTGGTTCCTGCCTCACACTCATAATACCGTATCATGGGAGGCTGAGGCAGGAGGATTGCGGGAAATTTGATAGCAGCATAGGGTACATAGTGAATCCTGCTCTAACATGGCTACAAAATCAAAGAAAGTAAACAAACACTGCGTGAAATAAAAGGTGACATTCCATAGACCCTAAGAGACAGAACAATGAATTTTATTAAAGATTTTTACCAGTGTTTTACCGTTAAAAAAATTTCTTGACAAACACAGTGTCCTCAGAGACTCACTGAAGTAATAAAATCAATAGTTTAAAACACATTATCACAAGGTGTGAACAAATTCAAGCCATATAAAATCTTAGCATGGAGAAGAAGTGGGCACAGCATTCCACCCTTAACCAAGCAGCTGCATGAAACTGGTAACTGGGAGAGGAAAAATCAGTATTCAGCAATGGAGTGACACTTAGTCCATCAACCAGGCTGCAGGGCGGGCCTCAGTTGACCAACACAAAACTTTCTGTGTGGTTTGTTGTTATGGTTTGGGCTTTTTGTTTTGTTTATTTTAAAGAGAAAGAGCATGAAATTAGGTGGGGAGGATCTGGGAGGATTTGGGGGAGGAAGAATATGATCAAAATACATTGTACAATTTTTTAAAGTAACTAAAATTGTAATAAACAGATTATACAAAATATAAATGCTCTTTAGCTCGGGAATTAGACAGAAGTGTCAGGATCAGGAGCAAGAGCGATGGATCAGTATTAAGAGCAAGTACTCTTCCAGAAGACTTAGATTCAGTTTCCAGCACCCACACAGTGGCCAGCAACCATCAGGAGCTCCAGTTCCACGGGATCCTATGCTCTCTTCTGGCCTCTGTACACACTACACACATGTGGTACACAGACATATATGCAAACAAAATAACCACACACATAAAATAAAAGTAAATAAAATCTTATAAGTGTCATTAGCTGAGAACATTAGAAACACATGTGGGCCAGATGACTCCTACTTACTTCAGCTATTTCCGAGACCTAAAAACAGAAGGAACAGCTCATTTTCCACGAAGACATTGGGATCTGGGGCCACACTGACTTCCTGTCCTGCTTAGTTCACCTCTGCCCTTTCCTCCCAGATTATTTTTTCATTTCTTAAACATATATTTTATGTTATGGTTGTGTAGCTTGATGTTCTCATGAGATTCTAAGAGTGGAAGTGGGGGTGTCTGACTCTTTTGACTGCTCTTGGGATCCTTTCCTTCCTCCTGGGTTGTCTCTTCCAGCCCAGATATGAGGGGAGGTGGCTAGTCTTATTGAAAACATTATGCCATATTAAGTGAATATCTCTAGGAATTTTGTTCTATTTTCTGAAGGGAAACAGATTAAGACTGATTCCAGGGTAGAGGAAATATGGTGGGAGAGACTGGGGAGAGTGGAGGGAGGGGAAACTACAATAGGGTTGCATTATGAGAACAAATAAAAAACTTTAACTACTAGGACAGAGAATAGAATTCTTTCCTCACATATATACTCATTATCTCTTACCCTGCCTCTACTACTCCAAGTTCCTGCCTACCTACTCTACGAACAAATAGGTTTCTAAGAGATAATAATAAGAAGATAAAATAAAAAGTAACAAATCTGAGTAGGACAAAATAAACAAAGAGAAAAGAGTCCAAGAAAAGCCACAAGAAATAGATAGACACAGAGACCCATTTGTTTGCAAACTCAGGAATCCCATAAAAACGTTAAAGTAGAAGCCATAATATCTACCAAAAAGCCCTGTGCAGGCCCTCTGCATACTGCCTCAGCCTCTGCAAGCTCACATGGGCTTCTATCTAGTTGACTTAGATGGTTTTGGTGTCCTCCGTCTCTTGACTTTTATACCTTTTCTGCCTCTATCTTTTGAAAGGTTCCCTGAGCCCTATGGAGAGGGATTTGATGGCGACATCCCATTTAGGACGGAGTGTTCTGAGTTGTCTCACTCTCTGAAAATTGTCTGGCTATAGGTCTCTGTATTTGTTCCCATCTTTTGTAGGAGGAAGCTTCTGTGATTGATGGCTGAGCAAGGCCCATTAAGGAATCATTTTAGCAGAATAGCATTTGTTTTTTCCTGGTTCCTGGTTATCTCGTCTCAGGTTTGTGGTCACCCAAGCAGTGACAGGAATAGATTTCATCTGTGGATTGAATTTTCCGTGAAAGAAGATACTGGTTGGTTATTCCAACAAGCTTTGTACCACCATTGCAACAACACATCTTCCAGCTGTAGTTCAAAGGTTTTTTGGTGGGTTGGTATCTGTGTTTTTTCTTTTATAGTGCAGAGTATCTTCATGTACCAAAGATGCTAGTACATAGGTGTGAAGGCTTTCTGTAGACACAATCCCAACTTCTCCATATTGTCTTCAGCAATAGGGCCTTGTCTTCAGTTTGTGGAAAGCAATCTATAGCATTAGCTGCAGCCTGGGGGTTATGGGGGTTCTCACGGGACCTCTTTGGCCAACATCTCAATTAGATGCAACCCAGTCCTGCTACTGGAAACTTCATTTGGTAAGAAGTACCTAGTTGGGACTCTCTCTCCCTGATTTTTGTAGATTTCATTTAGATTACCTTCTATAATATGTATATATTTTAGAAAGCTTCTGCTCTCTGAGATTTCCATACTACTCCTTAATTTTAGCTGTCTCTTCCCGTATTACCTCCATTAGTCCCCTCTTCCCTCCCTTGTTTATTTGGTCACCCTGTTACATCCCCCCCCAACTTCTTATTCTTCCCTTTTTTAGGGACATCGATATATCATTCCCACTTAGTCACAATCTCTGTGGCTCTATGGATTGTAACTTTGTTATCATTGACTTAACAGCTAAAATCTACATATAAGTGAATATGTCCCATATTATTCTTTCTGGATCTAGGTTATTTCATGCAGGTGATTTCCTTTGTATCATCTATTTACTTGTGCATTTCATGATTTCATTTTGTTAACAGCTGAGTAATATTTCCTTGTATAAATGAACCACGCTTTCTTTTTTCAATTCATTTGTATACACTTAGATTGTTTCTGATTTCTGGCTATTCTGACTAAAGCAGCAATCAACATGATTGATCAGGTTTCCTGTGGAAGGAAATACAGTGTCCTTTGGCTAGAAGCCCAAAAGTGGTATAGCTGTACCTCGAGGTAGAGAGATTCCCATCTTTCTGAGGAGCTGCTATACTGAACTCCACACAGGCTACACACGTTTGCACTCAGATGACGCCCCCTTAATCCACATCCTCTCCAGCATGAACTGTCCTTTGTTCCACCATCTTAGTCATTCTGACAGGTTAGGATGAAATCTCAAGGTAGTTTTGATTTTCATTTTCCTGATGGCTTATGGGTGTTGAAGATCTCTTTAAATGTTTCCTAGCTATTTGAGTTTTCTTTTTTGAGAATTCTCTGTTTAGATGAGTGTTCCTCCACTACCACCTCCTTTTTTGCTTTGTTTTTGTTTTTTTGTTTGTTTTGTTTTGTTTGGGTTTCTTTGTGTAGCCTTTGCTGTCCTGTACTCACTTTGTACATAAGGCTGACTTCAAACTCACAGAGATCTGTTTGCCTCTGCCTCCCCAAGTTCTGGAATTACAGGCATATGCCACCATGCTTGAATATGAGAACCTCATTTTTAATTGGGTTATTTGACTAGTTTTTAAAAAAAGTTCTTTATATATTTTTATATTAGCCCTCTATCAAATGTGTAGTTTGTAAAATATTTTTCCATTCTGTTGGCTGCCATTTCATTTGAAAGATGGTGTCTTTGCTTTCCAGTTTTATGAGGGCTGATTTATTAATTGTTGATATTAGTGCCTGTGCTAATAGTGTTCTGTTTAGAAAAGTTTTAAATTCTCCCGTGTCAATGAATTCGAGACTATTCCTCACTTTTTCTTCAATCACTTTCATTGTATCTGGTTTTATCCACTGATACTTTTATCTAATTGGAATTGAGCTTTGTGTAGTGTCTTAAGTATGGATCTATTTGGATTCTTCTACATGCTTCCATCCAGTTAGACCAACACCGTTTGTTGACAGTGTTGTCTTTTTTTCTAGTGTGTATTTTTGACTTCTTAAAAAAATCAGGTGTACATGGTTGTGTGGATTTATAACTGGGTCTTGAATTTGGTTCCATTGTGTCTGTGTTTGTGCCAATACTGTGATGTTTTTATTACTATAGTTATAGCTCTATAGTGCAATTGAGGTTGGGGATGTGATACCTCTAAAAATTCTTTTATTATTGAGGAATGTTTTAGTTATCAGATCTTTTGTGTTTTCCTATGAAGCTCAAACTTGTTCTTTCAAAATTTGTAAAGAATTGTATTAGAATTTTGATGTGGATTGCACTGAATCTGTAGACTAATTATGGTAGATGGCCATTATTACTATATTAGTCCTAACAATTCATGAGCATAGGCGATCTTTCTGTCTTCTGATACATTCTTCAATCTCTTTTTACAATCTCTGAAAACTTTCATTATATAAATGTTTTACTTTCTTGGTAAGTTACCCCAAGATATTTTATATTATATTATTTAAGGCTATTGTGAAAGGCCTTGTTCCCTGATTTTTTTCTCAGTCCAATTGTCATTTGTATGTAGGAGGACTATTGATTTTTTTAATTTTTTAATTTTTTTACTATTAATTACACTTTATTGATTTTGTATTCCCCCATAAGCCTCTCCCTCCTCCCCTCCTGATCCCACCCTTTCTCCCCCTTCTTCATGCATGCCCCTTCCCAAGTCCACTGATAGGGGAGGTCTTCTTCTCCTTCCTTCTGATGTTAGTCTATCAGATCACATCAGGAGTGGCTGCATTGTCATCTTCTGTGGCCTGGTAAGGCTGCTCCCCCATCAGGGGGAGGTGATCAAAGAACAGGTCAATCAGATGTCAGAGGCAGTCCCTCTTCCCATTACTATGTAACCCACTTGGACACTGAACTGCCATGGGCTACATCTGTGCAGGGGTTCTAGGTTATCTCCATGAATAGTCCTTGGTTGGGGTATGAGTCTCTGGGAAGTTCCCTGTGTTCAAATTTTCTTGTTCTGTTACTCTCCTTGTGGAGTTCCTGTCCTCTCCAGCTCTTACTATTTCCCACTTCTTACATAAGATTCCATGCACTCTGCCCAACAGTTGGCCATAAGTTTCAGCGCCTGCTTTGATAGTCCGCAGGGCAGAGGCTTTCACAGGCCCTCTGTGGCAGGTTCCTAGGTTGTTTCCTGTTTTCTTCTTCTTCTGATGTTCAACCTCTTTGCCTTTCAGGATGGGGATTGAGCATTTTAGTCAGGGTCCTCTCTCTTGCTTAGTTTCTTTAGATGTACAGTTTTTAGTAGGTGTATCCTATGTTATGTCTATATGAGTGAGTATATACCTTGTGTGTCTTTCTGCTTCTGGTACAGCTCACGCAGGATGATCCTTTCCAGGTCCCACCATTTACCTACAAATTTCATGATTTCCTTATTTTTCATTGCTGAGTAATACTGCATTGTGTAGATGTACCACAATTTCTGCATCCATTCTTCAGAGGAGGGGCATCTGGGCTGTTTCCAGCTTCTGGCTATTACAAATAAAGCTTCTACAAATATGGTTGAGCAAATGTCCTTATTGTGTACTTGAGCCTCTTTTGGATATATGCCTAGGAGTGGTATGGCTGGATTTTGAGGAAGAACTATTTCTAGTTGTCTGAGAAAGCACCAGATTGCTTTCCAGAGTGGTTGTACAAGTTTACATTCCCACCAGCAGTGGAGGAGGGCTCCCCTTTCTCCACAACCTCTCCAGCATGTATTGTCACTTGAATTTTTCATCTTGGCCATTCTGATGGGTGTAAGGTGAAATCTCAGGGTCATTTTGATTTGCATTTCCATAATGGCTAATGACGTTGAGCATTTCTTTTAAGTGTTTCTCTGCCATTCGATATTCCTCTATGGAGAATTCTCTGTTTATCTCTGTTCCCCATTTTTTAATTGGATTACTTGGTTTGCTGCTTTTCAGCTTCTTTAGTTCTTTATATATACTGGATATTAGTCCTCTATCAGATAGAGGGTTGGTGAAGATTCTTTCCCAATCTGTAGGCAGTCGTTTTGTTTTGATGACAGTATCCTTTGATTTACAGAAGCTTTTCAGCTTCATGAGGTCCCATTTATTGATTGTTGCTCTTAGAGCCTGTGCTGTTGGTGTTCTGTTCAGGAAGTTGTCTCCTGTGCCAATGAATTCAAGGGTATTCTCCACTTTTTTTCTAACCGATTAATGTGTCTGGTTTTATGTTGAGGTCTTTGATCCACTTGGACTTTAATTTTGTGCAGGGTGATAAGTATGGATCTATTTTCATTTTTCTACATGTAGACATCCAGTTGGACCAGCAGCATTTGTTGAAGATGCTGTCTTTTCTCCATTGTATGGTTTTGGCGTCTTTGTCAAAGATCAGGTGTCCATAAGTGTGTGGGTTTATCTCTGGGTCCTCTGTTCAGTTCCATTAATCCACCATTCTGTTTCTATGCCAGTGATTCATATGAGTTAACTTTGTATCCAGCCACTTTGCTGAAAGTGTTTATCAGCTGTAGGACTTCCCTGGTGGAATTTTAGGGTCTCTTGTATATACTATCATATCATCCGAAAATGAAAATAATTGACTTTTTTTTCTTTCTAATTTGTATCCCTGTGATAGCTTCAGTTTTTTTGTTTTTGTTTGTTTGTTTTGTTTTGTTTTTTTTTATTCCTGTATCTAAGACATCAGTGTTTCTTTTTTTTTTAATTTTATTTTTCTTTTTAGTTACATTTTGTTAACTCTGTGTCCCAGCTGTATCCCGCTCCCTCATTCCCTCCCCAACCTCACACTCCCTCCCTGGTCTACTCCCTGCCCCTTTCCAAGTCCACTGATAGGGGAGGACATCCTCCCCTTTCATTTGACCCTGTTTTATCAGGTATCTTCAGGGCTGGCTGCAAAGTCCTCCTCTGTGGCCTAATAGGACTGCTCCTCCCCTGGGGGTGGGGGTGGGGAGGTCAAAGAACCTGCCCTTGAGATCCTGTTAGAAATAGTTCTTGTTCCCCTTACTTTGGAAAACTACTTGATTACTGAGCTACCATGGGCCACATCCGAGCAGAAGTTCTAGGTTATATCCATACATGGTCCTTGGTTGAGTGTCAGTCTCAGAAAAGACCCTGTGCCCGGATATATTTGGTCCTTGTGGAGCTCCTATCCTTTCCATATCATACTAACTCCCCTTCTTTCATATGATTCCCTGCACTCTGCCGAGGGTTTGGTTATGAGTCTTAGTGTCTGCTTTGAAACACTGCTGGGTAGAGTCTTTCAGATGCCTTTTGCGGTAGACTCCTGTCAAACGTTCAATGCACATCCCATTTGTCTTTCTAAATGAGGACTGATCATCTTCACCCTTGTCCACTTTCTTGATTATCTTCTTTAGGTGTGTAGATTTCATTATGCTTATCATATCTTGTAGGTCTATATAAGCGAGTATATACCATGTTTGTCTTTCTCCTTCTGGGATACTTCACTCAGAATGATCTCTTCTAGATCCCACCATTTGCCTGCAAATTTCATGATTTCCTCCTTTTTGATTGCTGAGTAATATTCCATTGTGTAAAAATACCACAATTTCTGTACCCATTCCTCCGTTGATGAACATCTGGGTTGTTTCCAGGTTCTGGCTATTACAAATAAAGCTGCTACAAACATGGTTGAGCAAATGTCCTTGTTGTGTACTTGAGTAAATTTTGGGTATATACCTAGGAGTGGTATAGCTGGGTCTTGAGGTAGCACTTCTCCTAATTGTCTGAGAAAGCGCCAGATTGACTTCCAAAGTGGTTGTACCAGTTTACATTCCCACCAGCAATGGAGGAGGGCTCCTCTTTCACCACAACCTCTCCAGCATGTGTTGTCAGTGTTTCTAAGTACTTGGAGGTGAAACTCTGGAATTGACTTGGTCTGGAGCTCTATAGGAGGAAGAAAGGCAGTGTATTCCACTGGGATCTTCTTAATCCCCCGGGAATGAGGGCAGAGAGTGAGAAGGGACCATAACTGACAGTCTGCTACAGAACTGGGATGAGAATTGGTGATTGGATTTGGAGGGAAGGAGTGAGAGTAAATATTTGAAGCTTGCCTATCTACTTTGCTGACTCACTTCCTTCTCTGGTAGGCTTGGCTGGGAGATTCCCCTGGAGTGCCTATTGGAGTTGGGAGCTCTGATAAAGCAGACTGGGAGAGGGTATGTCTGTGTGAGACATTGGAGATGGGGGAGGCGGGATGGGAGCCTGCAGGAGCTAGGCTTCTACAGAGCCTGGGATGAGACTAGGGGATTGTATTTGGACCAGAGGAGAGAGAGGTGAAGACCTTCAGTTAGTCTACCTGCTTTCCTGCATGGAGTTGCCTGCTGCCTATGGCTTCTATATTAAGGTGATTTGGAAATTTGCAAATTTTATTTCACCAGAGTAGTGTTTATTGAGTACTGAGTATAGTCCAGGTCATATGTCATCTGTGGAAAGACAATGGCATTCAGAAAGCATCCACTGATGCATTTAACACTTCATTCTCAGAAGTTAAGCTTAATAAGTTACAAATCTCTACATCATTAGCTCTTGTATGTTTCCTTCTTTCGTCCCTCCTCCCAAACACTTTTCACTCTTGTAAATTTTGTTTAAATAAAAAACAAATGAAAGAGACCTAGCCAAGAGATAACAGTGGTAAACTAAGCACAGCTGTATAACACAACACTGCACAGTCTGAGGAAGAGCATCATTGAAAGTTGAGTAATGAGGTTAATGCAGTAAGTATTGCTGAGTTTTAAACGAATGAGCTTCTCTGTGTTGTGATATGAATGGTACTACTGTTATCTTCTTTTGTTAATTTTTCTTTCTGGCAAATATATGTGATAAGTTATATAACAGACCTGAAACCTCCTTGAAAAGTAGTGTAAATAAAACTACAGTTATTATTTTCATTGTTGTTAATATGTAGTATATACCACCATATTTGAGTAAAATTTTCTGATTTAAAGAGTTTTGATTTATATTTTTGAAAGCAAGATGGGCATAAGTACTTGAGAGGGTGAATTATTTTTAGAGAATAATTAGCTCTTTTTTGGTTTGGGCATCCTGTAATGTGTAATTCCTTGATGCCGTGGCTTTTTAAAAGCACCTGACTGCAACTTATGCGTAGTACAGCTACGCATAAGAACACACATATAATTGTATAATGTGAGATAATCAAATTCATGAAACAGCATTGACTTTTGAGTAGAGGAAGTCAAGTACTTTTATTATATTTTGCTATAGTTCACATATTTCTATTTATTTCATTAAAAAAAAACTATTTTGTGACTCCAGTTTAGATAGTGTTGGATAGTGTTTAGATATATGTTTCATACACATATCTTTAAAAAAGACAACTCCACTGAAAACAAGCTATTAAATTTAATAGAATGACTCAAACATATATCAAATGTTTGTCCTGTTGAATTTCAGAACAACAAGTTCTACAAAGTTGCATTCTACAGTTGAAAAGTCCTGAGAGTGTTGCATATGAACTTTCAAAGCCATAACATAGTTGGTTAAAACAAAAGCCACAATGTTCCAGATCCCTCCCCCACCCATGGTGACCTTCAGGAGGAATAAGCATAGAAGGAAATTTGTATGGGTGAAGACGGGAGGAGGTTCTAACTTGGTAAAGTTTTTCATGTGGAGTTACTAAATTCATGTGAAGTTTTTAAACTGTCATTTCTGTCTTTTAAAAAATAAAGTAGTAGTATTATCTATTATATTGCACTATTATTATATAGTATATTATATATTATATAGCATTATATATAATTATTGATTATTAAAGCTTGTAATGCCACATTTTCTCAGTTACCCTACCTTTATTGTGTACAAAGAATGAAAATAATAGTTCATAGTATCACAAAATACTTTGTGTTATATTTGCTGAGATATAATTAATAGTTTTCATTTAAATATTGAATTTTAAAAGTAATTTTAACACATCTTGAGCCAGACAGTGAGGTAACCTATTTTTTAATATTAATGAATCCTAATACAAGTATACATTTACATTTAAACACATGAAGTAATAGAATTACAAGATGGCTTAATTGGGAGGATTTTATTTCAATTATTAGTCAAAAACTGATTTATAAAAGAAAGCACTAGTTCATTCATTAGAATTCTCCAGGGAAACAGAATCAGAAGGATGGAAGAAAGAAGAGACTCACTTAGAGATGGGGAAAATGAGAAGTTCTAGAGAATCTGAAAAACTAGAGATACAACAAATTCTGTACATAATAGTTTGAGGGACAGGGAAAATGGGATACATCTCTGTCTGAATATAAATTGCCAAAATCCAGAAAGTTCAGTGTCTTGAGGTAGGAAGCAACAGATTGGCCAGCTCTTTGGACTGAATTTCTTTTCCACACTCACGGATGAAAGTAGATAGTTACTGATCCAACAACTGAATGCTAAGTGCTTCGTAAGCAGTTTCAAAATCACTCTTAAAAACGTTATCAGTTTTCTGTTCATCCTTCTGTTAAGAAAAGATTTGTTTTGAACATCTTTGAAAGATGAAAATACATAATTTCTAAACTATTTTTATAAACTAAGCAGTATGCTTTTGTTTTCCTTATCTATTTTTGGATCTTAGAAAAAAGTTCATGGGTTATATGATAACATGCAGAAAACATGTCATTTGATAATTAAGCAGAGAAAATTGCAAGATTGAAACTCTGTTCTGAGCTTCTCTCTAACATCTGAACTTTTACCATCAAAGTGTACAGTTTTCAGAAACCCTTGTGGTAGGGTGGCCAACTATGACAGCGACAGAGAGTCCGCACTATTGAAGGTTCTTGTGGAAGCCAAGGCAGCTCTAACACACACTCCACAGCTAATGGCTCCTCCTCTTAACTCCATTCTCTCCTACATCTGTTATATCATGGACTCTTTTAGAAAGATTCTGGGTCATTCATTTTTATATCTCCAGGGCTCGACATAATAAGTGGTGTATCAAAATAAAAATAATACATTAAATTATATAGTACAATGCAGGCCATAGATTAGGAGCAAACTTTTTCAGTATATTAAAGAGTAGTGACTCACTGAAGCATCAGTTAACTCCCACAGTGTACATGATGCATTCATAGGAGTCTAGGACCCACACTTATTTTCAAAGGCAGATGTCTTATCCGGGGACACATTTTGTTTAAAACTAGAAGACTTGCGATTATTTACTTTATGTTGAGATATGAATAGGAAGAGTGATAAACGTCAAAGAAAAGAAAAGCATTGGGCATTCACTTCAGCTTCATGTCTTTGGAAGGAATGATGCATAGGAAAAGACCAAAGCTAGAAGTGCAAGGATGTGGACTGTTATAGCAAAGCAAAATTCTCAAGATGAACATGTGAGTGAAAAGGCAGGCCTCTCTGAATGAGCCTGGGGTAGGGTTTGCATAAAAAAATTCATAAGAGATTATTTTATAAGCTTTATAGTTGTAACAAATCTAACACTGAATAACAAAAAGTAAATGTGTACAGAGCCTACCCAGTGCTCATCAGGAGGACAGCGTCACGTGATCAGGGTCATCAGAATGTGCTGGGAACAAGCGTCCTAAGCTCTCCAGTGCTTAATATAATATATGCGATAAGCACGTTTCACTCTTGTTGCCAAGTGATTTACCAAGAGTAAATCTAAAGTGATCACTCTCAGGTTTTCATCCTGTGCAGTCCTATTCCATCATACCTAGAAAACAAACCATTGTCTGTCTAAGCTCTGTGTGATATATACCTATTGGCAACTTAGGAGCTATCTTTCTGATTAGACCATCTGCCACACTAGTGCTCAGTACACTGTAAGAGCAGTGCTCATATTAAAATAAAACTAGCTTTTACAAAGTTCTAAAGCTTTATTATTTCTTGCTGCTCATTTCTTAATGCACCAATTAATAAATTAAACTTTATTGTAAGTGCGTTTATAAAGAAAAATGCCTGGTAATATTGTATTCAGTACCGTCTGTAAATTCAGAAGTTCACTGGGAGTTTTAGAATGTATCCCATATAGATTGAGATTCAAGTACTTAAATTTATACTTAAACTATGGAAGAGTTAGCTTCTTTGAAATGTAATTGTTGGTATTTATCATAAAGTTAATGATTTTGAATTTTTTGCAACAAGTGCTGTGTCATTTAGTAAAATCTGTAAATTAAAAAATCAAGAATTGGTAATTAAAATCTTTATAGTGTGGCAATATAATCGAATGTGGCAATATAGTAGAATACGCAGTATGACTATATATGGAAGTCTGTCAAATTTTACATTTTGTGTAGAGTCTTTCCCTTTATTATATTCATATTCTTGGTATAACATTTTAAATATATGCATGCAAATATCATGCACATATATTATATATATTAATCTTACTTGTTGATTTAATACTAGACTATTTGAGGTAATACCATAAAATATCTTGGAGTCAAATACAGATGTTTTTATAAAGAAGCTGTGTTAAGCATATTTAAATTTTATGGCAGTTTGCTTGTGTCTGCTTTCTGACATTCTGCAAAGTGGAAAGATACCAAGTGATTCACTCATTGAACTACACTTTCCAAGTGGGTCTAAGCATTCCGTGTTCTCAGCACCAGAGGAGTTTTGCACTGAGATAGCCATCTGCTAGCTGAGGGAGAGTGGCTCCTTGCCCTGGATTCACTGTGTGCTCTTGAGCGAGTCACCTCACATTCTTGAACCTCAGTCAACCCATTTGGAGAATTAGGTGAAAGCTAAGCCTTAGTGAGAAACAGATGCTGCATCTGAGATGAGTTTTCTTGTATAAACAAGTAATTCCAGAGTTTAATTCCAAAGAAAGTTGCTGTGTGGATATGTAGCTTACCCAAGGTAGACAACTGCATTAAGGTTTCAGGATGAGCATTTTTGCAAAAGAAATTGGAGTGTGATGACTCTATGTCTGTGTTCTTCCAAAGTATTTTATCTAATTTTATTTCCCTCCTATTCTCTTATTAGATATCTACTGTTGTGATTTTTTATGTTCCATGCAGTCAAGCTGATAAAGGATGTTATGATTTTTCTATGCTAATTTAAACTTTTAACAGGTTGATTAGGTTTCAAGGTAGGAGGAAATATAGCTCAAAAGCCTATTTATTCCCAAGTGGAAGTTAAGACTTCTTTGGGGGATAAATGTTAACAATCGGGAGATTTAAAGACATGTGGTTTTAGAGACAGCAGCTAAGTTTGCATTTTGGTTTAATTCCCAGTAGATTACTTGTCACTTTGGTAAATCCTTACATTCTAAAACACTTTATACTACAGAGATAGATAATTTAATAAATGGAAAAGAATTTCTCATAGGAAAGAAAACCTCTCTTGAGAAATGCCTAAATTGTCTGATTGCTTTCTCTGCTTTATAGTGGCTGCTTGGTTGATTGAAATAGCTATGAACATCAAAGTCAGATCTGTGCTTCCAAAAAACCTCTGAGCTTGCCATTGCTCTAAACTTGTATTTCCTGTGTTGACTCCATGTACGGCTATCATCAGTGCACATTTCAAGGCTTCAGGTTAAATGCACTGTGGTTTTCATTGCACAACTTTTTTTTTTTTGTATTTTAAAATAAGAATAAGAAACATGTGAATCAGAAAGCTAATGGATACTGTTGTACTGTTGAGATTTCTCCCTCAGCTAGTTTGCGATGCTCTGATTTGTATTTTGGCAGCTTTGGTGCTCTTGCATTTGACATTGGCTAAAGGAGCAGTAGCTTGGCCTTTGAGTGGAAAAAAATTAGGAATTTCAGGGAGAGCAACTACGTAACAGAAGGCCTGGAGCCACTTTCTTCTGAAGAGAGATGAAAGCCTTACTATCTGCTTTCCTCTGCTGCCCACGCAGAACTCTTGACTTCATGTGAGAACATCTGTGGGAGAATTTGGCCCTGGGTAGTTTGAGAAATGAAGCAACCTGCAATGGCGTAAGATGCAAACTAACTGTTGGCCAGAAGAGGATTACACTGGGAAGAGTAAGAATGTAGTGGGAAGAAATCGAAGATCTTAGCATTGGGAGGATCCGGAAATCCTAAATTTAGACTAACTAGACAAAATATCTGTTGGAAGTAACCAATTGATCGAGTATTTTGAATAGCAGCCTGGATGTATAGCCATAGATGTTATTATATCTATCTATCTATCTATCTATCTATCTATCTATCTATCTATCTATCTATGTGTCTATCTCTATCCATCCCTCTCTCTATATATATGCCTGTGTCTAACTATCTACATGTCTTTGTGTCTATCAATCTCTCTCTCTCTCTCTCTCTCTCTCTCTCTCTCTATGTCTGTGTATCTATCTATCTATCTATCTATCTATCTATCTATCTATCTCTATATATGTCTATGTGTCTATCTATCTGTATCTCTCTCTATATATATATGTCTATGTCTCTCTCTCTCTCTCTATATATATATAGACATATATATATGTCTTTGTGTCTATAAATCTATGTATCTATCTATGCATCTATGTATCTATCTTTCTGTGCATATATTTATATATCTATGTATTTATCTATGTATCTGTCTATGTATCTATATGGTCTATCTATCATCTCTTTCTGTAAATACATATACATATTTATACATGGTTTTTCAGGACAGGTTTTTTTTTTCTGTAGCCCTGGCTTCCTGTAGACAAGGCTGGCTTCGAACTCAGAGGTCCACCTGCCTCTGCCTCCTTCATGCTGGGATTAAACCTGTGCACCAACACTACCCCTGCTGAAGGTATATTAATTTATATTTAAGTTATTTTAAGTGATTGTAATTTAAAGATGCTTATCCCCTGTCTTATATGGAACAGTTGGATTTTATTTTTCTCTCTAAAAAGTTTATGTTACTGATATAAACTCTAACCAAATATAGTAATTCTTTATATTTAGATTGATATATGTAATTCATATATAAACTCAACATATATTACGCATATACATGTATTATAATATCTATATAGAAAACCATAAAATGTATTTTGAGGATATTTCAAATTATATTATTTTGAATGATAAAAAGCAATAGTTCTTATCGTCACGAGACCAGTACCTGCTCCAGTGTGCTGGACACACTGCCCAGTGACCTCGATTACTGACCTTGCCATTCCTGCAACTGAAAGTAAAGTTGCCGAACTCCAAGTAGAATGGGAATGTGTGAGATTTTATCGGACGGGACACTATGAAAGTAACTGGTAGTGTTTTGATCTGGCATAAAGCTCGGCTTTTGTGTTACTTTGTGATACAAGCATATTTAAAGAATGAGAAAATATAGCAGTAGGGAAATGGGGGAATGATGGATTCATGAACTAACCTTGGTCCTGAAAATTTTCAAGAGATGAATTGATAATTAATGAATTGATATATAAAGGGCTATTTCCTTATCTTTACATTTTGGAAATAAGTAAAATTTATTATTGGCAAATGAAGTATTTCTTTTTATAAAATTTCCATAAACTATATTTTGACATTGTTCTCCCTTATTCCAGGTTCTTTCAGATCATTCCTACCTCCCTACTCACCAAGCCCTATGTTCTTTTTCTCTCTTAAAAACAAACAAGCCCAGAAGCAGAAAGACACACATGATATATGCTCACCTATAAGTGGATATTAGACATATAATATAGGATAAACATACTAAAATCTGTATACCTAAAGAAGCTAAGCAAGAAGGAGGACCCTGGATAAGATGTTCAATCCTCATTCAGAAAGGTAAACAGGACAGACATCAGAAGAAGGAGAAAACAGGGAACAGGACAGGAGCCTACCACAAAGGGCCTCTGAAAGACTCTACCCAACAGGGTATCAAAGCAGATGCTGAGACACATAGTCAAACTTTGGTCAGAGTACAGGGAATTTTATGAAAGAAGGGGGAGATAAAAGACCTGGAGGGGACAGAAGCTCCACAAGGAGAGCAACAGAACCAAAAAATCTGGGCACAGGAGTCTTTTGTGAGACTGATACTCCAACCAAGGACCATGCATGGAGATAACTTAGAACCTCTGCACAGAAGTAGCCCATGGCAGCTCAGTGTCCAAGTTGATACCCTAGCAAGGGGAATAGGGGCTGTCTCTGACATGAACTCAGTGGCTGGCTCTTTGATCACCTCCCCTTGATGGGGTAGCATCCTTACCAGGCCACAGAGGAAGACAAAGAAGCCAGTCCTGATCAGACCTTATAGGCTAGGGTTGTAATTAGTAAATAAATAAATTTTAAAAATAAAGCAAAAGATCCCAAAGAAAGCAAAAACAAAAACAGAAAAATAAGAAACATATACACACAGAAACAAAAAGCAAATAAACAAGCAAAGACTAATAAAAGAACAACTGCAGAAACAAAGCAAAATCAGAGAAAAGGTCTACAAAAATACCATTGAATTAATGAGACTCCTTTGAATAAAACTGACCTTTTTTTTTTTGCCTAGAAGGGATTGATAAATTGCAGATTAATTTTTTTGTTTAGAGATAAATGCTGGGACCCCAACTTGCAGGCCTTGTGAGTACTGCCACTGTCTCTATGAGGCTTTTTAAATGTTTATTATTACAATTTATTCACTTTGTATCCCAGCTGTGGCCCCCTCCACAACCCCTCCCAATCCCAACCTCCCTCCTTCTTCTCCTATGCCCCTCCCGCAGTCCAATGATAGGGACCTCCCCTTTCATCTGACTCTAGTCTATCAGGTCTCATCAGGACTAGCTTCTTTGTGTTTCTCTGTGGCCTGGTAAGGATGGTCTCCCCTCAGGGGAAGGTGATCAAAGAGCCAGCCACTGAGTTCATGTCAGAGACGGTCCCTGTTTCTATTATTGGGAAACCCTCTTGGACACTGAACTGCCATGGGCTACTTCTGTGCAGGGGTTCTAGGTTATCTCCATGCATGGTCCTTGTTTGGAGTATCAGTCTCACAAAAGACTCCTGTGCCCAGATTTTTTGGTTCTGTTGCTCTCCTTGTGGAACTCCTGTCCCCTCCAGGTCTTTTATCTCCCCCTTCTTTCATAAGAATCCCTGCACTCTGCTCAAAGTTTGGCTATGAATCTGCTTTCATACCCTGCTGGGTGGAGTCTTTAAAAAGCCCTCTGTGATAGACTCCTGTCCTCTTTCCAGTTTTCTCCCTCTTTTGATGACTGTCTCATTTGTCTTTCTGAATGAAGATTGATCATGTTACCCTGGTCCTTCTTGCTTAGCTTCCTTAGGTGTACAGATTTCAGTAAGATTATCCTATATTATATGTCTAATATCTATTTATGAGTGAGTATATACCATGTGTGTCTTTGTGCTTCTGGCATACCTCGCTCAGGATGATCTTTTCCAGATTCCACCATTTGCCTGCAAATTTCAAGAATTCTTTGTTTTTAATTGCTGAGTAGTATTCCATTATGTAAATGTACCATCATTTCTGTATCCATTCCTCCACTGAGGGACATCTTGGTTGTTTCCAGCTTCTGGCTATTACAAATAAAGCTGCTACGAACATGGTTGAGCAAATGTCCTTGTTGTATCCTTCAGCATCTTTTGGATATATGCCTAGGAGTTGTATGGCTGGGTCTTGAGGTAGCACTATTCCTAATTGTCTGTGAAAGCACCAGATTGATTTCCAAAGTTGTTGTACAAGTTTACATTCCCACCAGCAATGAAGTAGGGTTCCCCTTTCTCCACATCGTCTCCAGCATGTGTTATCACTTGAGTTTTTTTTCTATGTACTTTTATTAATATGGGTTCTCTCTCTCTCTTTTTCTTTGCTTAATTTAGGTAAGAGTTTGTGTAACTTGCCCATCTTTTCAAGGAAACAATTCTTTATTTCATTGATTCTTTGTATTATTTTAATTTCCACTCGATTTCTTCATTTATCTTTATTATTTTCCCATCTATTGTTTAGCTTGTTTCTATTTTGCTTAGATCCTAAAGTTCATTATCATGTTTCTTGTTTGAAGTCTCTCTGAGCTTTTTAAATGTGATTAGTTGTAGGTTTAAACCTTTCTCTTAGAATAGCTTTCGTTAGGTCTCAAATGTTCTGTTTGATTGTGAGGTTATTTCCATTGATTTCTAATAATTAAAAATTCCTCCTGATTTTACTGATGAGTCATTCATTATTCAATAGTACATTGTTGAGCCTCCATGGATATTCACACATTCTGTCAATTATCTTGCTGATAATAGACAGATTTTTTTCCCGTTGTAATCAGATAAAGCATAAATAAGAATTTGAATTTTCTTGTATTTCTAAGACATTCCTTTTTGTCCTAACATGCTAGATACTATACAATAGACAATCATCTGCTAGGAATATACATTGTGCAGTATATGACTGTAATATTCTCTATATAGCTGTTAACTCTATTTGAAAGTAATAAGACACTTCACTTTTTCTTTCTTGATTTGCTTGAATAACCTGCCGACTGGTGACAGTAGAATATTAAACTCACCTACTATTACAGTGTCAAGTACAATGTATGCTCTTATGTTCAGTAGTGTTTATTTTATAAAACTGGGCACAGTGATGTTTACACTGATGCTTAGAAATGTTACATCCTTTTTACAGATTTTTCCTTTAGCCAGTATGAAGTTGTCTTTTTGTTTCTTCTTACCAATTTTGAATCAAAATATTATGTTTGTAAAGCAGTACAACTGCATATGCTTTCCTCCTGGTAGTTCTATTTGCTGGGAATATCTTGTTCCATCCTTGTAGTCTAATGTTTTACTAATTTTTTCAGTGGGTGCCTTTGTTGCAAGCAGCAAATTGATGATTCCTGAATCCATTCTCTTATTCTGCTCACTTCTGAATAGAGAATTGAGCTCATTAATATTTAATATTTTTACTTAAATACATATATTCATTGCTGTGGTTTATTGGGACTCTCTCTCTCTCTCTCTCTCTTTAAGAAGGAGCTAGGCAGGCTGCTGGGGGATAATTGCCATTAACAGTCTTTTTCTTTTTTAAACACATATCATTTATTTATTATTTATACAGCATTCTGCCTGTGAACCAGATCTCACTATAGATGGTTGTGAGCCACCATATGGTTGCTGAGAATTGAACTCAGGGCCTTTGGAAGAATAACTACTGTTCTTAACCTCTGAGCCATCTCTCTAGCCTGGGACTCTCTTAATACCTTCAAATATCTTTTATGGCACTGGTTTGGTGGTCATTAATTCATCTATTTTGTGTTTACCACAAAAGATCTTTTAATTCTCTTTCAGTTATGTGGGATAGCTTAGGTGGATATGGTAGTTTACTATGGCAGTTATTGTTTAAAGTGCCAATGTATAAATTTTTTCATACAGTATATATGATCTTATTCTATCACTTCCCAGATTCTCCTTATCTTCCTACCCACCTACCTTTATGTTATCTCTCTCTCTCTCTCTCTCTCTCTCTCTCTCTCTCACACACACACACACACACACACACGCCACCACCACCACCACCACCAATACCAAAATAAAATAAAATGTAACAAAACATGAACTCTATCTTGCATTAGTCAACAACCTCTGGGCATGTGACATGCTCTGGGGTGGTGGTTGATAGAGCTCTATCTTACTATCCACATTTGCCTTTCTAAACATAACCAGTTTAAGTCGTTATCCTTTTTTTTTTTTTTTTTTTTTTTTTTTTGTAATGGACATCACTGATACTTTCCTGTATACCATCTAGCTTCTTTTCTTCTGGAAATATTTTTATGTGAGGAGCCAGTTTTCTCAGACTTTCAGCCCGTGTGGATTAGTGAGAAGACGTTATTGTCCCCACCTGGAGCAATGGGCGATTACATGACCGAAGCATGCTAGTGGGAACATAGCAGCCACAGTTACATCCTGTCAGGTAACAGCCTCAACTCTGGGACATAAGTCGGAACCACTGGTTTTAAAATAGTTGTTTCCATTTGGTTTGTTACCTTCTCAACAAAATTACATGCAGGTGAGGGTAACCCTGAGAGAAAAAAGCAACATGACAGATGGAGAGACAAATGCTGGTAACGTTATTCAAATATATTGATCCAACTATGCTCAACATAACTATTCTTGACATTTTAAATTACAATCCTTCCTTTCCAGTGTTTATTTATTTTAATTCACTTAGAATTAAGTTTCTGTACCTTCAATGAAAAATTCCACCACTTCATATCACTTTCTAAATTGTTTGTGTTGTGTTAACAAAAGTCAGTATGTTGCTCATTAGACTTATTTATGACCTAGTTAAAAACTTTCTACAGGATATAATGTGTATATGCTGGAATTAACATATTCACAGTCAATTTTCTCTAATATTCTGTTTTAAATTTAAAGCAGTCTGTTGTACACTCAGAATTTCTAGGTTAGAAAGAACATTTGAGATAATTTCCTCCAATCTTTCTGATTAACTTAGAAACTCCATAGACAGCATTGGGATTCCATGAGACTTTGTTTGGAAAAATTGAAAAAGCACAAATCCACAGCACAATTAGTTTGTTATTTGTCATTTAAGTAATCTAGAACAGGTTACTTAAGCTGTTTCAAAGTCAGTTTCTTTAACTATTGCTCTCAAATTGACTACTTGTTTTTAATAGCTGATCAGTGATCTACTGTATAAATATTCCACAATTTCTGTATCCATTCTTATGTTGAGGGACTTCTAGGTTGTTTCCAGATTCTGGCTATTACAAATAAAGCTGCTACAAACATAGCTGAGCAAATGTCCTTGTTGAATGGTGGGGCATCTTTTGGATATATGACCCAGAGTAGATTAGCTGGATGTTGATGTAGTGCTATTTCCAATTTTCTTAGAAAGCACCAGAGTGTAACTTGTAGGTAAATGGATGGAATTAGGAAAAATCGTCCTGAATTAGGTAACCCAAAAACAAACAAACAGAAAAAACCACACATGGCATACACTCACTTATAAGTGGGTGTTAGTTGTATAATATAGGATAGCGATACTAAAAGCTACAGACCTAAAGAAGCTAAACAACAAGAAGGACCCTAGGGAGGATGCTTAAATCTCATTTAGAATGGCAAAAAGGACAGACCCCAGAAGTGATGGAAGAGAGGGAACAGGATGGGAGCCTACTACAGAGGGTCTTCTGAAAGGCTCCACCCAACAGGGTATGGAAGCTGATGATGTGACTTAAAGCCAAATGTTGGGCAGAGTGCAGGGAGTCTTATGGGACAAGAGGGAGATAGAAAGACAGGGAAGGGACAGGAGCAACACAAGTAGACCAACAAAGCTAAAAAACAAGAGCCCACGGGGTTCTACAGAGACTGATGGCACCCACAAAGGGCCATGCATGGAGAGGACCTGGACCTAGACCCCTTGCTCAGATGTAGCCTATTGGGCATCTCAGTCTCCATGTGGTTCCTGAGTAAGGAGAGCAGGAGCTGCTTCTATTATGGATTCCATTGCCTGTTCTTTGATCACTTGCTCTTGGTGATGTGGCCTTGCCAGGCTACAGAGGGAGAGGATCTAGGTGGTCCTGATCAGACTTGATATGGGCAGATGGCAGAACTCCCCCTTTCGGTGGCCTGGGAGAAGGAAATGGAGGAAGAGGGAGGGAGGGTGGAACTGGAGTTGAAGGAGCAACTTCAATCAGTATATGTAATGAATAAATTATTAAAAAATAAAATAGAAGAAATAAGTACGACTACTTCATAGTTTATCATATTTTAAGATTATTATTAATTATAATTTATTCATTTTGTACCCAGGTTGTGATTCCCTCCCATATCTCCTCCCAGTCCCACCCATCTTCTCTCTTCCCCTTCTATGTCCCTCCCCTAGTCCACTTATAGGGGTGGTCCTCCTCCACCACTATCTGACCCTAGCCTATCAGGTCTCATTAAGACTGGATGGATCATATTTCTCTGTGGCCTAGTAAATCCACCTTGTTGAACAAAAAGCAGGCAACCAAGTTGATGCCAGTAACTGTCCCTGCACCCCTTACTAGGGAACCCCCATGGAGACTGAGCTGCCATGGATTACATCTGAGCATAGGGTCTAGGTCCTCTCCATGCATGGTCCTTGGTTGAATCATCAGTCTCTGCAGGACCCCCTGAGCCTAGATTTTTGGTTCTGTTGCTCTCCTTGTGGAGCTTCTGTCCGCTCCAGGACCTTCTATCACCCCCTTCTTTTATAAGATTCCCTGCACTCTGCACAAAGTCTGACTGTGAGTCTCTGCATCTGCTTTGATCCCCTGCTGGATAGAGTCTTTCAGAGGAAGTCTAGAGTAGGCTCCTGTCCTCCTCCTTTTGTTTTCAACACAATAGTGTTACTATCTAGCTATATTTCTTGGCAACAATAATTATTTTTTTAAAAAGTATCATGGTAAACTATGAAGTAGTCTTAATTTTTTTTCTATTTTATTTATTTATTATTTTATTTATTTTTGGGAAGGGCAAACAGGATAAACACAGGAAGCAGTGGAAGAAAGAGAACAGGACAGGAGCCTACCACAGCTGTCCTCTGAAAGACCACCTAGCAGGAAATCGAAGCAGATGCAGACTCTCAGCCAAACTTTGGGCAGAGTGCAGAGAATCTTAAGAAAGAAGGGGGAATAGGAGGACTTGGAGAGGACAGAGTCTCTTCTCTACAAGGAAACCAACAAAGCCAAAAATCTGGGCCCAGGAGAGCCTGCAGAGACCGATGCTCCAACCAAGGACCATGCATGGAGAGGACCTAGACCCCCTGCTCAGATGTAGCCCATGGGCGACTCAGTTCCCCAGTGAGACTCCCCTACTAAGAGCAGCAGGGGAACTGACTGAACTCAGTTGCTCTTTGACCCCTTCCTCCTGGTGGGGTGGCCTTACCAGGCCACAGAGGAAGAGGATCTAGACAGACTTGATAGGCTAGGGTCAGATATTAGGGAAGGAACACTCCTCCTTTTCAGTGGACTAGGGAAGGGGGGGATAGGGAGCAAGATGGAAGGAGGGTGAGGACAGAAGGAGATGAGAGAGTGGGCTACAACTGGGATACAAAGTGAATAAATTGTAAAAACTAATAAAATAAAAATTTTTTAAAAAAGAAAAAATAAACGAAGTTGAACTATCCCTATTTGCAGATAACATAATTTTTTGCTTATAGGACCCTATAGAATATTCTAGAAAATCATTGGACCTAATAAATATTTACAGTAAAGTTTCATAACACACAATCAATATTAAAGAGTATTTTACCATATATGTGGAATTTATATGAGTTACATATATATGCATATATATAATACTTCCCCATATGTGTGTGTGTACATGTGTATGTGTACATGTGTGTGTGTGTGTGAGTGTAAAGTGTACTCTTAAAGAAAGAGATTACAAGAATTATCAGTTCAAATGAAAACTGACAAAGCTCTATTTTGCCCAGTGCACACTCTGCCCTGGGCACTTGTGAGAGCCCTATAAGCCTGCTGTAAGCTTCAGGGAGAGGCAGCATTTGTGGCTGTTGTTCTTGTGAAGCACCTACCTCCTTTTTTTTTAATTAAATTTTTATTTTTTATATTAATTACAGTTTATTTACTTTATATCCCAGCTGTAACCCCCTTCTTCAATCCCTCCCAATCCCACCCTCCCTCCCTCATCTCGGTTCCTGCCCCTCTCTAAGTCAACTGATAGGGGAGGTCCTCCTCCCTCCCCAACTGACCCTAGCCTATCAGGTCTTGGCTGCATTGTCTTCTTCTGTGGCCTGGCAAGGCTGCTCCTCCCTTGGGGGTGGGGAGGAGAGGGAAAGGTCAAAGAGCCAGCCACTGAGTTCATGTCAGAGATAGTCCCTGTTCCCCTTACTAGGGTACCCACTTGGATACTGAGCTGCCATGGGCTACATCTGAGCAGGGGTTCTAGGTTACATCCCTGTATGGTCCTTGGTTGGAGAATCAATCTCAGAAAAAGACCCCTGTGCCCAGATATTTTGGTTCTGTTGCTCTCCTTGTGGAGCTCCTGTCCTCTTCAGGTCTTACTCACTCCCCCTTCTTTCACAAGATTCCCTGTACTCTGCCCAAAGTTTGGTTATGAGTCTTCGTATCTGCTTTGACAGGCTGCTAGGCAGAGTCTTTCAGAGACCCTCTGTGGTAGGCTCCTGTCCTGTTTTCCTGTTTTCTCCTACTTCCAATGTCCATTCCATTTGTCTTTCTAAGCAAGGATCCTCTTACCCTGGGTCCTCCTTCTTGTTTAGCGTCTTTAGGTGTACAGAATTTAGTATGTTTATCCTATCTTATATGTCTAATATCCACTTATAAGTGAGTATATACTGTGTGTCTTTCTGCTTCTGGGATAACTCACTCAGGATCTTTTCTAGATCCCACCATTTGTCTGCAAATTTCATGATTTCTTTGTTTTTAATTGCTGAATAGTATTCCATAGTGTAAATGTACCACAATTTCTGTATCCATTCCACCATTGAGGGACATCTGGGTTGTTTACAGGTTCTGGCTATTATGAATAAAGCTGCCATGAACATGGTTGAATAAATGTCCTTGTTGTGTACTTGAGCAAAGACACTGTCATCAAAACAACTGCTTACAGACTGGGGAAGGATTTTCACCATCCCTATATCTAATAGAGGGCTAATATCTAGAATATATAAGGAACTAAAGAAGTTAAAAAGCAACAAATCAAATAATCCAATTTAAAAATGGGTACAGAGTTAAACAGAGAATTCTCTGTAGAAAAATAAAGAATGGCAGAGAAACACTTAAAGAATTGTTCAATGTCCTTAGCTATCAGGGAGATGCAAATCAAAACGACCCTGAGATTTCACCTTGCACCCATAAGAATGGCTAAGATAAAAAACTCACCTTCCCGATGGTGAGTGCTCTCTGTCACGAACAATTCCACATTTGGCTAAGGCTGAGGATCTGGCTTGCTTCCATGTATGTGGACCTATCTGCATTGCCCATGTGGCACGCCTGGGTTGGCTACCCAGAGGCTATTTAAGCTGTGGGCTGGCTTTCCCCAGGGTCAGATGATTGTTCAAGGTTCCTGAATAAACTGCATTGAAAAAAAAAAAAACAAACTCAAGTGACAACACATACTGGAGAGGATGTGGAGAAAGGGGAAACTTCCTCCATTGTTGGTGGGAATGTAAACTTATACAACCACTTTGGAAATCAATCTGGTGCTTTCTCAGACAATCAAGAATAGCGCTTCCTCAAGATCCAGCTGTACCACTCATAAGCCCAAAGCACCTACCTCCTTGTAGGTTATTTTAGCCTTCCAAATCTAGCCCAACATTTTACAAAGTGGCAAAAATTCTAGATTCTACCACATTTGATTTAAAATCTAGATTATTGGACACGATGTTTATGAGGAGTTAAGACTAGAGAAGAGCACACATCAGTGTTTAATAATGCTGATAACTGTCTAATTATTGCTGTGTAGTGCTTGAATAGAACAAGGGACCTTTGAGGGCAGGGACCAGGTGCTGCTGTGCCTCAGGTTCTCCTCTCTCTGGGTGTGAGTTGAATATGTATTTCCATTTCCTGTTTCAGAAAGCATTGTTTCTTCCAGAAATCATAGAGGGCTTGTGGAGGGATTCCACACAGGACTTCCGGAGACCTAGGTCCTGGCAATTGTGTTGCTTCCTCCTTACACTTTGAATTCTGCTGAGAAAATACGGTTCTATATATAAATCAGAGACTATAGTGAAGGGTTTCTGTTGCACTTACAAGGAAATTGAAATTAATAGAAATTTAACATGCATTAAGAGACTATTTTCTTAGAGATGTAATAAAGATAAAGTAAAAAAATTGTACAAAACTTATCCCTGTCATTTTCATAATATTATTGTTCTTTTGTCTAAAGAATGTTAAAAAATGAATGAAGCAGTGTAGGTGTGTTAGACAGGTCTTATCTGACTTCCTAAACAAATGCTTTATTTTAGATAAAAGCAAGGCTTTCTTAATAAATAAAATTTCAGGCACTCGCTGGTGTTTTATTGGTTATTTTCAGAGCTGCATTATGCTTGATACTGTCTCAGTATTTCCATTATAAATCCTTCTTCTCAAGAGGCTGTAACTGCTCTAATAAAAAGAATGGCTTCAGGCAAACTCTAGAAGCATTTGCTCTCAGCTTAAGAGGACTTTTGTTTTTCCAGGTCTTGGGAATAAAAATCTATTAAATTCTTTCAGAATTATAGGAGTGCTGAAGAACAGCATGAGGGAGGGGGACCTATATGAATTACTGCTTTCATGTGTATTTTCTTACCTGAATTCTGATTTCTAAAGCATTTTTTTTTGTAGGCCTGGTTAGCAGCTGGTTGGTTAGCAGCCTGGTTAGGTAATCTGCTTGGTTAGCAGCTCCTGAGTTATCTGAATCAATTTAACACCATTCATCATATTTGTCATATATTTTAGAGAGGCTTGGGAGATTTGGAGGAGATTTTGAATTCTGAGAAGAGCACTTCTCTTCTCAGACTTTGGATGGTTTAAAAAGGCTGGATTTTAAAAGTGTTGAAAATTAGATTGTGGGACTTTTAAAACCTGGAATGTTTTATATTGTAATACATCATAATATTAATATGAGATCTGAGGGAGGAAAAAAAAGAAATGTTATGGTTATAGCAATCTGTTTTGTGCCAGGTTGACAAGGAATTGATTGTGCTGGCTAGTTTTATGTCAACTTGACACAAACTGGAGTCATTTTAGAAAAAAAAAAATATATATATATCTACTGAGAAAACGCCCTACTACACGGGCCTGTGAGCAAAACTGTGGCACATTTTCTTGCCTGAAGAGAGATATGAAATATCACTGTGGGTGGTGTAACCCATGGGCTACAAGAAGGCGGACTTTGAAAGCCCGGAAGCAACATTCTCCTGTGGCTTCTGAGTCAATACCTGCCTTCATGTTCCTGTCTAGAATTCCGTCCCTGACTTCCCTGGTGAGAGATTATTATCTACAATGTAAAATAAGCCCCTTCCTACTCCAGGTTGCTTTTGTTCATGGTGTTTAATAACTTCAATAGAAACACTAAGATAGCTATAAGTATGACATAGTATTAGCATCTAGAATACATAAAGAACTCAAAAAACAAGTCTTTGACTTGCTTGGTTAGGGTTACACCAAGGCTTTATGTCATTTGTGGCTGTTGTGAAGGGTGTTGTTTCCCTAATTTCTTTCTCAGCCCTTTTGTCTTTTGTATACAGGAGGGCTAATGATTTTTTTTTTGAGTTAATTTTGTATCCGGCCACTTTGCTGAAGGTGTTTATCAGCTGTAGGAGTTCCTTGGTAGAATTTTTGGGAGTCACTCACGTTTACTATCATATCATCTGCAAATAGTGATAATTTGACTTCTTCCTTTACAATTTATATCCCCTTGATCTCCTTCAACTGTCTTACTGCTCTAGCAAGGACTTCCAGAACTATGTTGAAGAGATATGGAGAGATTGGGCAGCCTTGCCTTGTCCCTGATTTCTGTGGGATTGCTTTAAGTTTCTCTTGGAGGCAGAGTGCATGGAATCTTATGAAAGAAGTGGGAAATAGTAAGATCTGGAGAGAACAGGAGCTCTACAAGGAGAGCAACAGAACAAAAAAAATTGAACACAGGGGTCTTTCCAGAGACTCATACTCCAACCAAGTACCATGCATGGAGATAACCTAGAACCGCCGTACAGATGTAGCCCATGGCAGTTTACTGTCCAAGTGGGTTACATAGTAATGGGAACAGGGACTGCTTCTGACATGAACTGATTAGCCTGCTCTTTGATCACCTCCCTCTGAGGGGGGAGCAGCCTTACCAGGTCACAGAAGATGACAATCCAGCCACTTCTGATGAGATCTGAAAGACTAGGATCAGAAGGGAGGAGAGAAGGACCTCCCCTATCACTGGACTTGGGGAGGGGCATGCGTGGAGAAGGGGTAGGGAAGGTGGGATTAGGAGGGGAGGAGGGAAGGGTTTATTGGGGGATACAAAGTGAATAAAGTGTATAGTAAAAGTTAAAAAAAAAAGAACTCAAAAAACAAAGAGTCATGGAAACGAATGACCCAATTAAAAATTAGACTAGTGGGATCACGATTAGAAGAAATAAAAACGCTAAGAAATATCTCAAAAAGTGTTTGCCATTCTTAACAAGTAGGAGAATTCAAATTTAAGCAACTCTGAGATCTCATTGTACTCCAGTCAGAATGTCTGACAACAAATGCTAGGGAGGTTATGGGCAAAGAAGACCCTTTATTCATTGTTGGTGAGAATGCAAATTAGCACAGCCACTCTGGAGTATCAGTACGACAAATTCTCAGAAAAGTAAAAAAAAAAAAAATCTACTGTAAGACTCAGCTATACCACTCCTTAGCATGTGCCCAAAGCATCCACATCCTAGCCCACAGACACTTACTCAGCTGGGTTCATTGCCGCTCTATTCACACTAACAGTAAATGAAAAACAAAGTCCAAATGTTCTTTTCCATATGAGTCTATAATGAAGATGTGGAACTTATACATATTGGAATACTATTCAGCTATAAAGAAAAATTAGGTCATGTAATTTTCTGGTAAATGGATGGACCTACAAAAGATTATATTGATTGAGGTCCCTCAGTGTAAATGCTTTATTTCCTGAGATGATGGATTGGGATGAGAGCCATGCTCAAGCTTTTTGGACACATGGACTGAGCTCAGAGCATGTCTTTATCTTTTCTAACTATCCCTAGGCTTAGGCTTGGGAGCTTCTCGCTTCTGTACAGCCAATCTTCTGCAAACCCAGCACCTGATGATGCAGCCTTGCTAGGCCACAGAGGAAGAGGATCCATGCAGTCCTGATGAGACTTAACAAGCTATGGGCAGATGGCATCAGTGGAGAACTCCCCCTTTCATGAGTGGACTAGGGGAAGGGGATGAGGAAAAGAGGGAGAGAAGGAGGGATTGGGGGAGTTGAGGGAGGGGGTTTCAATGGGGATATATAATGAATAAAGTGTGAAGAAAAAAAAAACTTAAAAAAGAGAAAAGCTTCAGTTTCCAGCCCCTGTGTGCTAACAATGTAATTATGTTTTAATTAAATATATAAAAGTAAAAGTAATAGGTGGGTATGCTGACCACTAGCCTAACTCTAGGTTCAGGAGAGAGAGAGAGAGGATGAGAGAGAGAGAGAACCTGTCTCTCAAATGAGAAAGTTAGAGAGCCATCAAACAGGAGATTAGGATGCCTGATGTCCTCTGCTGGCCTCCACATGCATATATATCTACACACACATAATAGAAATGCAACATTCACACACATGCGCGCGCACATGCGCGCACACACACAGACACACACACACACACACACACACACACACACACACTACATTTGAGGTATCAGAAGGCATCACTGCTGTACTGTGCTGAAGATATCAGTTATTCTGCCTCCAGCCCGGCATTTATTCATTAATCCGTTGCATGTGTTTTGAAATTTCCCATATGCCAGGCACTGTGCCAACACTGAAAATGCATGATGAAAAGGTTCCAATCCTGCTCCTCTCCAAACATGTAATAGTCAATAGGTCAGACTAGGAAGTAAAAAGGCAATCATGATGCAATGTATTGCATATTATAGTAATTTATTTAAGTAATACTCTCCATTATGAATCAAATTATGTGCAGAAATGACACTGACTATTTTCCACCAGATGAATCAAATTTATAGCAAACTTGAAATCCTAAATGTTTTAATTTAGAAAAGCCAAATTTGACATATATGTTATATACATACTTATGTATATGATATATATATATACACATACTTATAAACTTATGTTTTTGCTTTGCCATTTGAAACAGCATTTCTCAAACCATAATTGTCTAATTCTCTCCTGTCATAGATATGCATCCTCCTTGCAACCAAAGGTAATTATCCCTGAGTGCATGAACCTAAAATTTGGATTACGATGGACTAAAACCACTGTGGAAGTGCTGAAACCACAAAACAAGAAGAAATGAGCACAGTAAGAGTGTGGGCTGCTTAACATAAGCACCCAGGTCCAAACAGAAACAGCAGCAATCAGTAGCAATACCCGAGACCTGCTGTGACCTTCTTACGCTCAAGTCCCTTAATCCTCATTTAATTTTACTGTTTAAAAGAAGTTTTAAATTTCTATCTTTAAGACTTAAGACAATAGAGAATAAAAGTTATATTTATTATCTCTGGGAAGCCAGTTACCTGAGGTATAGCTTTTTGTATGTTTTCCATCTATTTTACCAAAATACATAAAAGTCCAAGATAAAAATAAAAGAACAGCTTGAAAATTTAGATTGTCCATAATTTTTTTACATCATCGTGAGAAACAAAGGCAAATCTACCTTGTTGGGAGTAAACAGAAGCATTCTGTGACTTGACCAAGGTCACACAGCTATGTAGACAGAGTAAGGACTATGGCTTCCTAGTTTTGGAGATGTGCCTAATGATAGCCATTCCAGGAAATCTGGGGACCAGAGGCAGGCCTTTAAGTCATTCACAGCTTTATATCAATCAGAGCCAAGGCATATAAATAAAGCCAACAAGAGAAAATAAATGAAGTAAATGTATTATAGAAACTCATCTGTAGTAAAGAAGAGCCTGTAAGAACAGTGTAAGATGGCTGCAGCAGCTTTAAGAACAGAAATTGGAGGAGGTCATACTTCCCACGTGACCAGAGCAGGCATGAGGGGAGACGCAGAGGGCCCCGAGCTGAAATGGAAACCTTGTAAGAGGGGTCTTCATGTGGAGCTGAAAAGGGAACTTCAGAAGAAGAGTCTGGGGGGCTGAGTGGGTACAACCGGTTGGATTTTCCATAAAGGAATTGGAAGATGTGCCACATGGAAAGCCAACTTAGAAGACATCTCAAGGAACACAGAAAACTTGAGGTAACTCTTGAAAAAAGCAGGGTATAAGCAAGACAAATAAAGGTCTGAAGTAACGTAAGGCTTTTGAATGGAATACCACTGTTTGTTTTCTTGTTTGCTTCTTTGTGACATTTTACTTATGGAAGGAATTCTATAACTCAACAAGCTTTGAAATTCACCATAGTAAACCATCGTGATTGTAGACACATATTAATAATCTTCATAGCATTTTCTACAAATGCTGCCTTTCCATTTTTGAAGCCTAAAAGCTATAATTTTTATTTTTCTTTAAAAATTTAAAAAATTATTAAGATTAATATATACTTACATCATTTTTTCCTTCCTTTTCCTTCCTTCAAACCCTTGCAATATAAACATTCTTTGCTTTCTTTCAACTTCATGTCCTCATTTACATTAATTATTGTTATGTGTATATATGGATAGTATATGCATACATATTTCTAAATGAAACTTGCTCAGTCTCCATATTGGTACTTGGAAGCCAAGTCTCAATAGATGCATCTGCAAAATATCTCCTGCACTTAAGGTTCAGGGGGCATGGCAGAAGAGGTGCTAGAGCAAGAGTTTGCTGTGAGATAGTTCCTCCTCCCAACACCAGAAGCTGTGCCTGTAGAGTCTCAACACCATGACTGCCTAAACAGGAGCTCAACAAGTACAATAGACATATCAAAGTGGGAGGGTGAAAGCCACGAGGACTCAACCATACTCAAGGGACTACAGACAACCAAGGTTATTGAGAGTGGGAAATAGAGTCTTCCCTGAGAACCAGCACACCAATTCTTCACTTCTATTTTTCTCACAGTCCATAGAGGCTTTTTATTTATTTTTACATCTCTAGCAAAAGAATCCCAGGATTCCCCCTCCTGTTGTAGTAAATTTAAAAAGTGTGGGGCTATAATATTTACTATTAGCCCTAAGAGTATCATGTCAATATTCTTTAACAATTTTTTTTCATGCTATAGTATTTTATTTTATTTTTTATTACATTTTTATTTTTTTATATTAATTGCAGATTATTCATTTTGTATCTCAGCTATAGCCCCCTCCCTCATGCACTTCCAATCCCACCCTCCCTCTCTAATCTCCTCCCGTGCCTCTCTCCAAGGTCACTGATAAGGGAGGTCCTCCTTCCCTTCCATCTGACCCTAGAATATCAGGTCTCATCAGGACTGGCTGCATTGTCCTCCTTTGTGGCCTGGCAAGGCTGCTCCCCCATCAGGGGGAGGTGATCAGAAAGCCAGCCACTGAGTTCATGTCAGAGACACTCTCTGTTCCCCTTACTAGGGATCCCACTTGGAGATTGACCTACCATGGGCTACATCTGAGCATGGGTTCTAGGTTATCTAGGTTATATCCACGAATGGTCCTTGGTTGGAGTATCAGTCCCAGAAAAGACCCCTGTGCCCAGATTTTTTGGTTCTTTTGCTCTCCTTGTGGTGCTCCTGTCCTCTCCAGGTCTTACTATCTCCCCCTTCTTTCCTAAGATTCCCTGCACTCTGCCCAAAGTTTGGTTATGAGTCTCAGCATCTGCTTTGATACACTGCTGTGTAGTCTTTCAGAGGCCCTCTGTAGTAGGCTCCTGTCCTGTTTCCTGTTTTCTCCTTCTTCCGACGCCCATCCCTTTTGTCTTTCTGAGTGAGGATTGATCATCTTATCCAGGGTCCTTCTCCTTGCTTAGCTTCTTTAGGTGTACAGAATTTAGTATGTTTACACTATCTTATAGGTCTAGTATCTACAAGTGGATACTAGATTGTGTGTGTCTTTCTGCTTCTGGGATACCTCACCCAGGATGATCTTTTCTAGATCCCACCATTCGCCTGCAAATTTCATGATTTCCTTGTTTTTAATTGGTGAATAGTATTCCATTGTGTAAATGTACCACAATTTCTGTATCCATTCTTCCCTTGAGGGACATCTGGGTTGTTTCTTTGTGGTGAGGCTATTGTCTTGTTCCTACTGAAGGCACTGACTTGGATGAAGCTGACAGAGAGAGAACTCAAAATCCCTTAGAATTCCACACCCTATAGCCACTGTTTTGTTTGCTTTTATTTGAAGACTAGATACAAGCTACAGTGGAGCTGAAATGGTATCTAGTTTAGTGCAACATGGAAGTCAGGGTCTTCCTTACTAAGTGAAAATAGACAGGGAAGCTCCTTCCTGAGGAGGCTCCAAGGTTTGCCAAAGTTAATTTATTTTGATATTGATAATTACCATGTTATTATTTTCAGTTATTAAAGGTGTGGCTGGTGATAATGTTCTCTGGAAAAAAAGAAAGTGTGAGCATCATTACTGTCCTCAAACTGCTCTTCAGATCAGGAAGTGAAAAATCCCAGGGATAATTTTCTGCATTATCAAACTCCCACAAACCACTGCACAATCAGCATTGCCTGGCATCCCTAGCGCTTTCTGTCAGTGCTGTTATCGCAGCCCTCCTCATGTCCTCCCTGGGAAGCTTAGCTCTGGGATGAGGTTGCCATCCCCTAAACTCTCATCCTTGGGTCTGAGCTTTTTTTACTTCCTTCAAAGTCTAATTCTTGAAACAATTTTTGTATCTTGAACACTTTCCCTTATCTCTGTGTAGACGTTAAAAAGGTGTCTGCTAAGGAAAACTACACCTGACAATAAATTCTTTAAGAAACATAGATATCTAGAAAGATCAAAGACAATAGGGACCGAAATTTGTAAGTGATGTTATTTTAAACAAATATGGGTGCAACTGATATCCTGTGACATTATGGAGTGTTATAACATTTTATACTGTAGGAACCAGAGAAGAAAAAGTCTGAAGATCAAAAGATGAAGGACAGAAGTCTAAGAAATTTTCAATATTGTTTAAACAGTTCTCTTATTGTAAGTTAGGGTGGAATTAGAGGCAATGCAATTTCAGTGAAAAAGAAAACCCTCAGTTTAACTTTTTAAAAAAATCTTCACTGTAGGTGTTATAGTGGGCAAAAAATGCATGTCTGTAGCTTTCAATTAAGCTAAAATTATAACCCAACTCATTTTAACCATAATCACTCATTGAATTTTACAAGTAAAACTTCATTTGTCTAGAGCCCTGTATCCCAGTGTTCTTGAATCTATGAATACAAACATGGGTGTAGTCATTGACATATTCTATTATTGAATTAGATGCAGTCTACAGGCCTGGAGGAATAGTTCCCAGGGAGATCCCTTGCTGTGCAAGCATGAAAACCTGAGTTCTGATTCCAGACGCCCATGTATTAAAAACAAAGGGTAGGCACAGGCACAGGTCCATTTACTTGTAACGTGGTCACTGAGGCGTGAGTTGAGACAGGAGGATTTTGAGAGATTTCTGGCCAGCCAGCCTCGTAGGTCTGTGACTTCCAATTCAGTGAGAGGCATTGTCTCAAAATGAAGTGCAGAGTGACAGAGCACCCACAGACAGCCTCAGACTTCCACATGCACACAGGAGCTTGCATAGGTGTATATCTACACAAAAATGAAAATGAAAAAATTATATGTAATCTGGTTAAGAAATCATAGGCCAGGAGTGCTAAGGTTGTGGAAAGGCAGACCCTCAAAGCCCTTGATGTCTCACAACAGCCTGTGTGCTCATCAGTGTTCTGAGTGACTGGTCCCCAAGTGTCCAGAGACTCATGGAAGACAAGCCATGTATATGCTATCTCCTTGTCACTCCTACAAGTCCTGTTCTTCACTGAGCCTGGTTGTCTGAAGAAATAGATACTATACATATCCAGTTTATTCTAGGACAACTGCGTCAAGGGCTTGAGGTGGGCTGTGAGAAAGATGTGGAAGTATTTTGAAAGATTAAAAATGCCCTGTTTATGTAAGCTGCCCTTCTAATGTGGTCAACACGACCACAGATTTGAAGAACTTCTTAGTTCTCAGCATGTTCCACCTCTACATTCTGAACCACATCCTTGATTGCTGCCTATTAACCTCCTCACATATTCACAATCATTTATCTTCTGCTACACACCCAGCGGAAGCACCAAACTACTTTTTTTTCTCATAACTTTTAAATTACAGGAAAGTAAGTCATATAAGTAAAAAGTCCACAGAGCACCTAGAGCATATGCAAATATAACTTCATATTTGGATCTTTTGGGGTTTCAATAGACATGATCTTGTGGCTCCATATTTTCTGTTCATATTTTCTCAGCCAGTGATCTGATGATGAGCTGATCTGTGCTGCTTTAGGTGAATTTGGTGACAGAGCTTTGCCTCCTTAATATGTGAAAAACAAGCAAATTTACAAGGTTATGATTTTCATAGCTCATCTGCATTGTCTTCTTCCACTCCTTAAGTCCATTGCTAACATCTGATGCTGCTTTGGGACTTCCTTGTTTGTGTTACATTTTATCCCCTGCTCTCTTTAGTACCTACCAGTTATAGGTTAGAGAACCTGTACCTCAGTCGGGTGCCTACAAAATGCCCTTCTGAGGAAGGCTCATTACTTCTGATAAAATTCTGGGCTCACTTCAGCCTCCACTCCCCACTTCTGCAACCCACAAAGGTCTGTCCTGCCCCTTCCGTGATACCCGGTGTGCAGAGAATGTGTGCCTGCACTTAATGCTCTGTCACATGATTCTCAGCATTCTGCTGTGCTGAGAACAAAATTAATGTCACTCCTGTGTTTTTCTTCTATACTTTTGACTTTCCTTTTGCTTTCCTCTCATCTATAATGATGTAATACATTGATTGCTTATTACATCGGATGTATTTCCTCTCACTGTCAGCTCATTCTCTTTTCAGTCTTTTATTTATTTATTTTCCATTCTGTAAACTTAAATCAGCTTTGTCTCCTCAATATGAGTCTGTTTAATGCAAGGCTATGTATTCCGTGGCCATTTGTCACTAAGGTTAAGTCTTAGAAAAATAAAATATTTGACCTCACTGTTCATGTGTTTCTGATCCTTATGTCCTACATGCTGGAGAACATTATTTAATGAAGAATAATTGACATTCCAGACTCCTGACAATTTTTTCACTCAAAAAGAAGTCTGGAAAAAAAACTCAATCAAACAATCAATCATTTAGTAAAATTTTGAGAAACTATAAACCCTTTCACTTATAGCTTTTATCATCTTTGTTACGTGTGATATATATATATATTTGGTACCTGGGGGCTGAGGTTTTGTTTCTACAAAATTAAACTAAGATTATAGACTACAGTTCTACCCTAGTTACAAACCTACAGGCAAACAGCAGCCAATGTGGGCTTACAGTTCAAATGATAGAAACCTATTATTTGTGACACTTCACTTGTGTTTGATGTAAACACCTGTGCTTGCATCCCTGTGGGCATATGTGAGTCTATGCATGCCCGTTGAGGGCCAGAGTTGATGCCAGGTATACTTAGTAGTTGCACACTATTTGACTTGTTGAGTCAGGGTGTCTCACGGAACACGGAGCCAGCATGTCCCGGTGATTGAGCCCCTTCTCTGCCTACTATGTGTTGGGATGATAGGGGGCCAGCCTTGCCTGCCTGGCCTCTATGCCTGTTCTGTGGATTCCACTCGATCCTAACACTTGTGTGGTGAGCCCTTTATTCACTGAGACACCTCATCTGCCCTGGTTGATCTCTTTTTAAATGTTAAATGATTTAGTGTGTGTGTGCGTGTGTATGTGTGTGTGTTGGCCAACAACCCTGGGTGTTTTTTCTCAGGTGCTGTCCCTTCTCTTGAGAAATGGCATTTCACTGCTCTGAAGTTCGCTGATTCCTCTAGGCTGCTTACCAGAAAGCCCGTGCTGGGAACATTAGCATCAGCTGTTACACTCAGCTGCTTTACCTGAGTACTGAAGCGCCAACTCGGGCCCTCAAGCTTGGGCAACAAGCTTGCTGGCTGTGTCATAACTGCTGCACCTACTTCAATTTAATTCCTTTTACAAAATTTCACAAGGCTCATTTTACATAATATTACATTTGTATGTTTACAGTGAAACTTGGTAATCAATGATTATGAAGAATCAGTTATGGAAAGATATCTAAGAGAAATTATAATAAAATACATGCAGACAAGCAGATGTCCTTGAATCACAGATGAATAGGGTCATTTGCATTTGGGCTTTTTTGTTTTTTTAATTTGAGGGAGGAAGTATTTGTTCTGCTTCAATTTTAGAAGTGTCAGTTCATCAGGGAGGGGCATGACAAAGATTTCAAACCGTGACAATGAGAGGACTGGGCAGAAGGAGGGACAAGAATGACACAGCATGAGGTTTTGTCCCCAAAGATCTTCCTGGAGGAATTCACTTTTTTCTGCTTCTCTGTAATGCCATCATCCTCTCAAGCCATTAAAGCACTAATTCATTCAATAGCTGGAGCTCTTGTGCTCTGGACATAGATACCCCAGAGGTGAGTTTTTCACTCTCTTTGGCATTCTTTACCACAATCAAGATGATAAATTGTGTTTGACTACTTCATGCAACACTTCTCAGCAATATTTCAGCACTAACAGAGGTGCTGACTAGCACTACTCTAAAATTCTTATTGTCAATGACCTTGCAGCTTTTTGTCACAGTTATGTGAATTCTTTTTGTTTTTATGAGGTTTCTTCTTCGTTCTCAGACTAGATTATCGCAGTTCACCTCTATTTACTGGTGTATGTTTACCTTGGCATAGTTCCTTCCCATTCAGAAGAGTGTTGAACTCGTGTGACCTGTGGAATATTGGGGAATATGGAATGCGTTTTCAGGAACGAGGGGATCAAACTCACGGCAGCTTCCTTCACCCTAAGAGCACTGCACTTAGGGAAAGCCAGTTGTCTCACTGTGAAGACAAAAAAGACTGTGGAGAAGTTTGTGTGGCAAGGGCTTCCTGACCAGGTAGGGACTGAAATCTTGAGGTAAGGACTGAGAGTGAACAATTCTGGGGGGCAGAACTGGTCACCTTAGCGTGTGCACGCACACACACACACACACACACACCAAAACAAACAAACAAAACAGAAACAATCCAAAATGACAACAACATAACCCAAAACAAAACAGAAGAAAAACTCTGCATCTCTGGCTGGCTTTTTGAGGTCCATCCCGTGAGAAGACTAGCTAGAACAATGTAGCAAAGCTGTCCACGGAGCCCTACCCCAAAGACAGTGAAACAATAACTTTGTTCTCTTAAGCAGCTAGGATAGACTATTTATACACTAATGTGCTGAACTCCATGGGCAGTTCTCATATTTGAGTCATATGAAGCAAGCAGAACTTCTAAATTGACCTAGTTTAAAAAAAACAAACAGGTTTACCCATGTTTAAGTTATTTTGTACTTCTCTCAGATAAAATCCTTTACCTTTTATTTTGCATTTGGAAACATCTTAAGTTAATTTTTTTAAAGGCAAATTTATAAAATGGAAGAGAAGAGGGAAATTCAATCACAGCACTACATTATCATTTGAATAGTTTTAATAGTTCCAGAAATAGCAATTTCTTTTCATCTCTCAACAGCTATGTCTAGTAATGATCTCTACTCAGGTTGTCAGTTTTCAAGCTGCAGAAAAGAAACTAAGGTAACACCATCTTAAATGCCATTTGTCGATATTTTCTAATTAAAAGTTAACTAAATGCATAAAACATATTTCTCTTGCTGTCGAATTTTTATTGTTCTGAGACTGTAGTAAACAAGAGACTGCTGTGCTTAAGGCTATAATTTTGTGCAGGAAACCACAGTTTGGTCTGGGAATAATTGCCACAAGGACTATGATTGAAAGATAAAGTTAGTAAAAATCTTGTGACATTCCTATTAAAGTCTATGCTCTGTAAGAAATTTCTAATTATTTCTTCAACAATGAACTCAATAATGGAGGAAATGCTATAGATTTCATTTTGTAGCATAGCCAATAAGCATTCTTACCGTTGTATCTATTGTTTTATTTCTGTCAAACTATTTGGCTTAAGAACAAGGTAGTTCTATCTATAATACAAATATATTTTTAAAAGTTTTTCTTTGCTTTGGCTTCAAGCATCTCTATCATGCTCCCTATCCTCCAACAAAATTTCTGTCATTTTAGTAACCTTTACTCCATTTTATTTATGATATAAAAATAAAACTGGGACAAATTATTATGTTTTATTATTATGGAAGTAGTTCAGTGGTTCCCTGGAGTACAGAGGCTCTAAAAACACTTTGGGAGTGGTTTATCTCATTCTTTGTATTGTAAGTTGGAATTCTTAAATTATTATTTTGTGACTTGAAAACCATACTCAAAAGTACCTGGTGGTTATCAACTTTAATATAAACACCATTTTTCCCATCTGCGTCTTCATCCCAGAGCTACTAGAGTTAAAATGGGAGATGTGCTTTGCCTTCACTCTTTCTGTTGAGAGCTTCTCATCACGTGTCAAACCTTTACCTGCGAATGTTCATGATGGTATCTCATGCAACTTAGACTCAGAAATGCCCCCAGTAGTCGCTACTCCCCTGCCAGAAATGTGTACTGAATATAGGAAAGCTCACTGATGGGGAGAAATCACGGACACTGAGACCTTGATTTCTCCCAAATGTTTACTGCAGCATTGTAAACATAAATCTCGTCTGTATGCAGTGGAGACACTTTCATGACTTACTTCACCTCTTCTTTTCTACTTCTTTTGACAAAGTGCCTCATGTAGTTCAGGGTCGTTGTCTTGAACCCTTGGTGAAGCTAAAAATGACTTTTGACTTCTGTTTCTTTTAATTCTACCTTCTGAGTGCTGGGATCATAGCTAAACACCTCTGGCAGTTTTTATGGGGTGCTCTGGATCAAATCAAGGATATGTGAATACTAAGCAAGCACTTGACCACCTGATCTACACACAGCCATCCGTTTCTTTTAAGCAGAAGTTGTAATTACCTGAATTCACAAATATATGTATATAATATACACACATAATGTATGTACATATATATATGTATATATATATATATTATGGCAAATAGGAAAGCGGAGTATTAGGGGATTTGTTTGTTTATTTTTCCACAGGACACTTTAGATTCTATGACAAAATTATTTCTAAAAGGATATTACGCTATTAATAGTCAAATTCAATGACAAGTCTCAAAGCTGATAGAAGGCATTAATTCATGCTGATGCTAACATATGAATCCTTAGTCACCTGAAGGGACTGTAAATAAACTCTGATTTGTCTGGCCTTTTAAAACTGTACTTTCTTGTTTAACATCTGTATATAAGAACATTGTTATTAAACAGAAAACTAGTGAACAGTAACCTCAGCTGGTCCAAGTCCAAAGCTCTGTTTTCCACAGACACATAAAATTAGCTGCAAGTAGCCAATATTCTAGCCTGTAGTGAGGTCTGGGTGTGCTTCCTCAGCCTCCATTACTACAGCCCGTCTGCAAACCAGGTGCACACAAAGTTGCAAGGAAGTAAAGTCTGGTTACCAAAAATTAATGGGGCTGTTTAGTAAATGAAAGTCAAAGCAGCGGCAATATATTCTCCTGGAGAGTGTTAGCAAAGATTTCCTGAAGCTAAAACAAAAACTTGCAAAGGAAAGCTTATAATTCCAGTGAACAAGGATAGTTTTTAACACTCATTAAACCTCAATGTCTAACCATCCAGCCCTACTTTAAGAAGTGAGGAGGGAATTTTTTTTTTTTTAACAGTGGATAAAATGTTCCTTATAAAAGAAAAACAAGGCCAAGCTAGTCATGCTGATGAGCTGTGAAAGTAATGGCCCACTAAACATCTTCCTGTGCTTAACTTTAGAACTAAGGTTACATCATAACATTACTCATAATATATGTCCTACTGAGTAAAGTCAGCTTATGATTGGTAGTAGAATCTATGTTTTCTGCTTTGAAATATTTGAAATAGTTTTCTCTAAATACAACTATGATTGACTCACATTTAGTGATGAAGATGTGAGCATTTATTTGGCAAAAAAAGGATAAAAAGCTCTTGAACCAGTACTTTTAGACTGCCTGATATTCACATTTAATTCCTAGGATTTACTGTGATTAAGTCAGTTTACTGCTATAAAAATGGGAATATATTTTTTTTTTTGAAATTTAGAGTTTATTTTATTTTATTTTTTTCAATGCAGTTTATTCAGGAACCTTGAACAATCCTCGGACCCTGGGGAAAGCCAGCCCACAGCTTAAATAGCCTCTGGGTAGCCAACGCCAGCGTGCCACGTGGGCAATGCAGATAGGTCCACATACATGGAAGCAAGCCAGATCCTCAGCCTTAGCCAAATGTGGAGTTGTTCGTGACAGAGAGCACTCACCATCGGGAAGGTGGAAGGCGGAAACCAGTCAATCTTTAAGGAGAGGCATTCCGCAGCTCTCTACAGTTCCCCCTTTTTGTTTTAGACGCATCAGGCAAGAGTAGAGGTCTGATCTCTGATATTAGAAATAAATTGGGACTTTGTACCGATGTTCATTTAGGTGTCATCCACCCAAAGAGCATCAGACCTGTCCGATACCTTTTTCTCAGAGGCGGGACCTGGGGCATCAACCTGCATGCAATCAGACATGCTCCATGCTGGACTTTGTGTCACTAGCATACAACATGAGAATTTTTCCTGTGCTGCAAATCTGTCTAAACAATTGTCGAGCTATATTTTAGGTAATTGGACTGGAGAATTCGATACTACGATGGAGCAGCTGAGAGTGGCCATTGTCACAGTAAATTCTACCAGAGTGGACGCAGGACTAGCCACAGGATTATCAACATGGATTGCTGCAGCCATGAATCATCTGAAGGAATGGGCAGGCATGGGAGCGTTAGCAGGCCTTCTGGTGTTGGTCTCCTTGGTTTGCCTGTGGTATATATGCAAGATTAGAGTCTCACAACAGTGTGATGCAGCCATGATCATTCAGGCCTTTACAGCCATTGAAGCAGGACATTCTCCCCAAGCATGGTTGGATACCATAAAAAGCTAAAATGATACGCTCAGGATGCGAGGCTAAGCACTGCACTCAGGGTCAGCCGCTTTCGACCCAAAAATGGGAATATATTAAAAAGAGTTTCAAAAGACTTGTTGACTCTATATGTGTATACTGTACAGGCCTCTATTATAATGAATGATGAAGGGTGATCTCATTAATTCAATCAATGAATTATTGTGGTTAGTTCTCAATTCATATATTTTATTGAAAATTAGATCTTTTCCCCACACAGTATATTGCGACAACCAACTCAAATTATTAAGTAAGAAAATAGAGCAAAAATAAAACACCAGCCTTTCTCAGATTTAGAACTTTTAAGCTACAATACTGGCTTGTGAGACAGGCTGAGCCTATGTGGAAGCGTGGTGCAGAGGTTGTGGGTTATGATTGGACCTGAGGTCTGCTACGTGATAGGGAGCTCATGCCCACTCATGGTCTCTCATCATGGGCCTGGTCAAGGCCTGTGGCTGGGGACAGCACCGGCAAAAGAAGTGAACCTACTACTTTGCTCTGCTGAATGGGCACATTGTCGATCTACATATTTTTGTTCAATGTCCATAAACTAGTGATGCTCTTAGCTTTGGTCAAATAAGCTTCTTTCTGCAGAAAATGATGATAAAGGAAGAGACTCAAAGCTGGCCAATGTGATGAGAAAAAGTGAACGCTGAAGATTCAGCCTTATATTAGACACCCATTTCATACCCACCAAGGCTTAGAGAAAACTGCAGGAGAGAGAAATAATATAAAAGTTGGCTGATGAAGAAAAGATTCACACTATATTGTCTTATTAACATGGCAAGGCCATGACACTCAGGACCTCACAGAACACGCCATTTTTCACAAAGAGTCTGCATAACACTGAGTCATTGATCTAGTCATAACATCTAGTCATTGATCTGGGAAGGGCTGAAGGGAACATAACCGCCCAGGGCACCTAACAGGAATTGAAAATCACTAGTAAGTTACAGATGGCATTGGTGAGTGCTCATGCCCCAGTAGACAGACCCACACCCATGACCACTTGAATGGTCCTGGTTAGGCTCACTGGATCATGAAACTAACACAATCACTGAGCAAAAATGCATGAAAGTGTATTAGGGTGGAAAGAGAAGAGCTGATGATTTTTTTTTATTTTATTATTATTATTTTTTTATCAGTTACATTTTATTAACTCTGTATCCCAGCCCTGTCCCGATCCCTCATTCCCTCCCAGTCCCTCCCTCCCTCCCTCATCTCCATCGTGCCCCTTTCCAAGTCCACTGATAGGGGGGACCTCCTCCCCATTCATCTGATCCTGTTTTATCAGGTATCTTCAGGACTGGCTGCAAAGCCCTCCTCTGTGGCCTAACAGGACTGCTTCTCCCTTTCGGGGGTGGGGAGACCAAAGAGCCAGTCATTGAGTTCCTGTTAGAAATAGTCCTTGTTCCCCTCACTTTGGGAAACCAATTGGTTACTGAGCTACTACAGGCTACATCTGAGCGGAGGTTCTAGGTTATATCCATACATGGTCCTTGGTTGAATGTCAGTCTCAGAAAAGACCCTGTGCCCAGATATATTTGGTCCTTGTGGAGCTCCTATCCTTTCCCCATCAGACTAACTCCCCTTCTTTCTTATGATTCCCTGTACTCTGCCAAAGGTTTGGTCATGAGTCTTTGCTTTGAAAACACTGCTAGTTAGAGTCTTTCAGATGCGCTCAGTAGACTCCTGTCATACGTTCAATGCACATCCCATCTGTCTTTCTAAACGAGGATTGATCATCTTACCCCATGTCCGCTCAATTGATTATCTTTTTTAGGTGTATAGATTTCATTATGTTTATCATATCTTATAGGTCTATATAAGTGAGTATATCCCATGTTTGTCTTTCTCCTTCTGGGATATTTCACTCAGAATGATCTTTTCTAGATCCCACCATTTGCCTGCAAATTTCATGATTTCCTCCTTTTTGACCTTACACCCATCAGAATGGCCAAGATGAAAAACTCAAGCGACAACACATGCTGGAGGGGTTGTGGAGAAAGGGGAACTCTCCTCCACTGCTGGTGGGAATGTAAACTGGTACAACCACTCTGGAAAGCTATCTGGCGCTTTCTAAGACAATTAGAAATAGTGCTTCCTCAAGACCCAGCTATACCACTGCTAGGTATATACCCAAAGTTCGTTCAAGTACACAAAAGGGATACTTGCTCAACCATGTTTATAGCAGCTTTATTTGTAATAGCCAGAACCTGGAAACAACCCAGATGTCCATCAACGGAGGAATGGGTACAGAAATTGTGGTATTTTTACACAATGGAATACTACTCAGAGCTGATGATTTTTATGAAATTCTTAAACTTAAAAAAATCCACCACCAAAGTAAAATTTAAAAACAATCCATCACCATTTTCAAAAAGCCACCTGTTTGCTTATGAAATTAAATTTCTAGCCAGTTTAGACAAGAAAAAAAAATACTAATTCATGCGTAGCTGTCGACACCTCTGCGACATTTAACATTGATTTTTTTTTCAACTTTTCAGTTTTATTAATGAGTTAAATTTAGCTCCACTTTATCTTATTTTAAAATTAAATTTTAAATGAAATAGATAATCTGACTTTATTCCTTTCCATTTCTCCGTCCACCTCTTCACAGGTATCTAACCCTGCCTGTGTCTCCCTACTCCCAAACTGATAAGATTTTTTTCACTTTTATCATCACAACACACACACACATAAATATGTAAATATCTTTTTAAAGGAACAATCTTGGCAATTTTCATGTGGCTGGGCTTTGACACTTGAACTTGTTGCAAAGGAGTTTTTGGTTTATCGTTCTGGAGTGAGTTATCAGGAAGAGGTGAAACACCAAAGTGAACTGCAAAGGTCTTTCCTTAGTGTGGGGAGTGAGATGAGCAGCATTCCTAAAGAGTTTATAAAATTACAGAGATGCAATAGCAACAACTAATGACAAATTTTCTCCCGACTACAAATATTTCTTCCTGTTTTTCATATTAGATCAGTGAACTGACTATTCACAGTCAGTCAAACAAGAATGTTACAGAACTTGTTACACCGGTTTACACTTAACGGTTTTTGGATTTTTTTTTTTTTGCGGTAGTTCTGTAATTAATCTTATCAAATATTTTTCAAAATAAATATTAAATGATTGTATTGTACTTAAAAATATCAATCAAAACATTCTAAATTATGTCACATATACAATATACAATGTAAGTTGTAGAAGACTGCTTTTAATTATACTTTGGTAAAAAAAGACTTGAGGAATGAAAAGGAAGTTGAGGGGGAATATTTTCAATCTGACTGATGGGTCAGAAATGAAGATGAAATCACTCATGAAAAGTTGTCAGAGCAGGAAGAACCGTGAAAGAGCGCAGGTGAAACTGTCTTTGATGGGTTTTGGTGGTTTGTTTTACTATAGAAAATGGAGGTGTGCTAGAGAAAGCCTGGGTGGTTGGCTTTTCAATCAAGTGTGATCCGGTGCTAGACTCTTCCTTTCAAGCCCATCATCTAGAGGCAGCATCTTTCCCACACCACTTAAAGGCTCTGTCCAGTATAAAGAATGGAAGAAACAGAAGTTTTTTTTTTTTTAATTCCTTTTACAAAGGACTAATTCATGTATTTCAAAAACAACTGGGCTTTATAAATAACACATGCATACATAAGTCATAAACAGTCACATGTCATTAAAAAGAATTTGTTTAAAGAAAGGCATTATTAGTTGAACTTATCCCTGTGAAGATATCACAGAGTGTATGCACACATTTAAGTTCAGAAGGTCAGGCACTCCACATAGCCTTGTAATAAAATGAGATATTTAATATATGATATGGCAAATCAATGTAAAGTTAACCATTATTATAAGTAGAAAGAATACAACATAAAATAAAAAATTAAAATTGTATTATCATGGCTAGAGAGATGGCTTAGTGATCCTCTTTATATATTTAGGAATATAAATATGTCTAATATATATTTAGTTATATATATGTTATAGCAATGAAAGAAAAAGTCATGAATTTGAAACAGTGGAGAAGGTGCAGTTTATATAATGTAATATTTATGCCAACTTTACCTTAAATCATTGTGTTATTATGCTCTGATGGTTACAGTATCATCGAGGAATACAAAATTGTTAGCTTCACTATCCGTGGACATTTCCAACTATATGTGTGGTCTGTTATCGATGAGAACATCACTATTCAGTGGATGACTACATAAAGGAACTCTCCTTTTTCTGGTCTCTGCAGACACTTCACATGTATAGTGGAGAGGTGTTTACCAGATAGGTAAACACTAGCACACATAAAAAAGATTTTAAAGATGTGTGCTTACCCAGAATATGAAAGTAGAGTGAATAATTTCTGACTTAATTTTTACTGAAATCAGCCTTAATCTTTTAATAAAATCAGAGATATTTCAAGAAAATAAACCTTACATATTTATGAAAGTATCATATTTTATGACCATAGGTGCAAAACCTCTAGTAAATGTCACTAAAATAAATTCAGCAGTAGTTAGTATGTTATGGCATCGATTTGAGGAAATTAACATGAGACAGAAAAGCTAGTTCATTGTTCAAAATCAGTGTAATTCAAGAAATTAATAAAAAAGAAAAACTACATTCCAGCATGTATGGATCCAAATAGTTATTCAATATTGATTTATGAATGTAAAATAACTCTTTTTTAAAACTCTTGACAAACAAGAAACAAGAAGAAACTTCTGGATGCTGGAAATTAGAATAAAAACCAACACAAATAAGCAAGCAAATCAACTGTCATTTAAAAGTAATTAGCATGACACATATTTTTGAAAAATATAAAGTATCTCCTCCTAAGTGTGGTAAAGAAGAATATTCAGTCTTTCTAATTCCTTAACTTTAATCTAATGATCTTATTCAAAGCAATAAGTCAAATAAGTTAAAAAGATAGTTTATTAATTCACACAGATTGTAGAAAAGGGGGTCGGTGCTCTCTACAGACAAGTATAATTACTAATTGATTATGAGAAGTCTACAAAGAAAGATATTAGAACTTGGAATAGAATTTTTAAAATCACAGAAATTATACAAAATATATAAAATTATATTTAAATCAAAGGAGTTGTATTGTTGCACCCTAGAAAACTAGAATTAATGTAACTATAGACTGTTTACTCAGTAATTCATCAGATTTTTGATGATCTTTAAATAAAATAGTTTATCTATAGAGTTTTTATCAAACAAATTCATCCGTGTTTAAATCACAGTTCAAAACTCACAATAAAATCACAGCTCACCAGCTTCCATATACTACACAACTTGATGAGAACTCTTACTTTCAACAATGGGTTCTAATAGCTTTGTTGGATTTAAAATAATTTATGGACAGAGAGTACATCTGCTTTGCATCATAGCATCTCATCACTCAGCAACACACAGCTAACGAGTTATAGGGAAGGCAAAGAAAATTAAAGATGTTCGTAATGGAACTGTTGAGTGTGACAGTTAAAAAGACCTTTAGATCTCTTAGCACCTAACATGTCAATATATATTTGACAAATATACCTGTCTTTGTAAATTATTCAAGAGGTACACTTAGGAAGGGATAGAAATTTGTAACCCAAGTATTTAGGAAGTCTGGGTGTGATTCAGCTTTTATTTACTTTTAATTAAAAGTAGTTTTTAAACTACCAACTTGAAACATAGTAAGTTTATGTCTCTTTAAGTGTGTATAATGTAATATGTTGTTAATAACTTTTTAAGAGTTCAGTCTATTTTTGCAAAGTGCTCTGTACAATTTGGTATGGCCACATTCATAAACTGTCAAGGTGTATTCCACAAGCTGCCTTCATGATAAAGGTATCTACATCTGCAACCCCTATACGGCCATCTATATCTATGTCTCTATCTGTATATCTATATCATGTTTCTAATTGCTGAATAGTATTCCATTGTATAAATGTACCACAATTTCTGTGTCTATGCTTCTGTTGAGGGACATCTGGTTTGTTTCCAGGTTCTGGCTGTTATAAATAAAGCTGCTATGAACATTCTATTGTATCAAGCTATATACTAAACTATTTCTAAATGTGGTGAGACATTTATTCTTCCTAATTTTCACAGTAGTACTGAATAAACAACAATGACGATATTTAAAAAAAAAAGAAAGATTTTTATGCAGTTTTCAAATCCTTTCCTTCCTAATTATGTATATATCTTGGTTCATTGCTTGAAATATACAGAATCATCATATATTTGAGAAAAACAGTAACAATGTATATAGGAAAATTTATAGGAAAAAAGCAAGGTAATATCATTGTACAATAATGGTCCTGTAAAATGACCATTTAACAGCAGGCTGATAGTCTTTAGTGTGACTGGTTTTCTACTATAATAGTTGGAATAAAAGTAGCAGATGTTTTTACTTAGCTCATTGTGGTGATTTGTAAATAATTATTTTCTTTTTTGAGGGCCTTGAGGACTTGTGTGTGCCTAGAAACAATTTCAGTGTCTCATAGCTTTAACAAAGATAGAGAGAGAGAGAGAGAGAGAGAGAGAGAGAGAGAGAGAGAGAGAGATAAAGATAGACATGATATAGGGGTCTTCCCAGAGACTCATGCTCCAACCAAGCACCATTCATGGAGATAACCTAGAACCCCTGCACAGATATAGCCCATGGCAGCTCAGTCTCCAAGTGGTGACATGAACTCAGTGGCTGGCTCTTTGATCACCTCCTCTGAGGCCACAGAGAAAGACAAATAAGCCAGTCCTGATGGGATCTGATGATCAGATCAGGCTAGGGTCAGATGAAAGAGGAGGAGGACCCCCCCTTATCAGTGCCTGGGGAAGAGGCATGGAAGGAGAAGAGGGAGGCAGGGCAGGATTGGGAAGGGACAATGGAGGGAGATCCAGCTAGGATACAAAGTGAATAAATTGTAACAAATAAAAAATAAATTAAAAAATTAACCTCTCCCCAAAAAAGGATATTTGTCTTAATACCTAAAAGGGAACTAAGTTAAATATGTTTCAGGACCTACTCAATTCTACTTATACCAAATGGCTTTAATTTAAAATTTTATTTATTTTCAAATTATGTGTACTAGTTGTTTTTGCCTGCATCCATAACTATGTACAACATGAATATGGTACCCTTAAAGCCAGAAGAATGCAGTGGATCTACTGTAGCAGTAGTTACAGACAGTCATGAACCATCTAGATCCTAGAGAGAGCCGTGAATGCTTTTAACCACTGAACTATTTCTTCAGAATATTGAAAATTTATTTTTATTGTACCAATATATTAACATCTTTTTTTGTACCTTGGTGTGACTCTAACCAAACAAGTGAAAAACCTGTATAAAAAAAGTTCAAGTCTCTGAAGAAAAAAATTAAAGAAGATATCAGAAAATGGAAAGATCTCCCATGCTCATGGATGAGAGCCTTGACCTCATTGGCACAGGAGACAACTTCCTGAACAGAGCACCAACAGCACAGGCTATAAGAGCAACAATCAATAAATGAGACCTCATGAAACTGAAAAGCTTCTGTAAAGCAAAGGACACTGTTGTCAGAACAAAGCGACAGCCTATAGACAGGAAGAAAGCTTTTCTAAGAAGCAGTCAATACAGAGAAAACAGAAGATTCAAAGCCTAAAGCGATAAAATACTTAGCATTTTCAGATTCACTTCCTAAATCTTTATTGAAGGTTACCTTGTCCTTCTGCTATCTGGTGGAGATATAGTGAAAACAAACAAACAAACAAACAAAAAAAAAAAAACAGTTGTCCTATGATCTAAGACTATCACAGTTTTATTCTATGGCTTAGAATTTTTAAGCCTCATTTTATTTCATCTTTTTTTTTTCAGAAAAAAATGACAAATTAATGAAACATTTGAAATATAAAATGATGCTAAGTAGGTAAAAAGGAAATTTAGTGGCCCACGGCCTCTGTCAAAATAGTTTGAAAATATAGCTGAAGATACTTTAGGAGACTCTTTGCCCTCTAGAGAAGTTTTAGTCCAGAAACAAGAAGAGAATGGATTCAATAGGAAAAGTCTAAGCAGTTGTGAGCAATGTTGGTATTCATGTCCTGGAATTCTGTTTACCCAAAGGAAATACAAGGTCAAATATCCCAGAGACATTTCTTGGGCAACTTGTGTAGTTCAAAACTGGTTTATTTGCTCTGGTGGCTAACTCTTTTTAAGCAAAATCTTCTGTTTTTCTAGCCACAGTAGCCACACCACTGTTCACAGTAGTATACTTTCTGTTTTATAATATTAATGAATAAGAGTGAATAGTTACCACAAATGTGGAAAAGAGAAGAAAAAGAAACAAAACAAACACATTTCTTTTATATGAAGTGATGCCATTGGAAAAAAAACTTTACAAAATTAGGGGTAGGCAGTACACATAAATGGTGTCTATTAGGTTTTACAAGGTTGTTTTGAACTTGAAGTTTAAGTTTTGGAATCTAGTTAGCAAAGTGCATTGTTAAAGGCCTGCTACCCAGTGATCTCAATCCACATAAAGCCATTTGAAATACATGTGAATCACTAATAGCATTTTAGAGTTGAATTTAGATATTTAAACTGTCCTATAGATGTGAAGAATAAAACATCTCTTTGATGTTCTTACTCAATAGTGAAGGCTCTTATGTGGCCAACAGAGATGTATTTAAAGTGCAAGAAGTTTTCCATATCCAGTGAAAAGACTATTTGAATTAGTTTGAATTATGTTCTAGACCTTTCACAGTACAGCAGGCATTCTTTATTTGTTAACACATGAGGTCATGATATCAAAACGTAGATTTGCTTTACTCTAAGAGGATTTGAGAATATTAGAGAAATAAAAAGTCCATATTGAAGTTAAGGGGATTTTGCATTTGTGATTCGCAGAAGTTGGAGGCAGAGGGAGAGCAAACGGGTGACTGACAGGACAGTCGGCACTGTGCGACAGCAAGTCTAGTGGGGTTGGCGTCAACGAAACACATGCAATATAAGGTGATCAGACCATGAACTGTGGAAGGTTCCAGGGCAAGTTCTTACTTTAGGGAGATAAACTATTCTGTAAATCCAGAATCCTTCCTTTAAAGTTGGCAATGATAGAACCCACTTTGCAAGGTGTGAGAGCAGTACCATGTTGCTTGGGCCTCAGCCTGGGCTGCAGTGGTCCCAGATAGGATTTGTATAATGAAGCGTGACCTCCAAATACTAATGCATTGAGAGGTTGGTTGGCTATTCCTTAGCTTCGTTGGAGAAGGGGCAGTAGCACGAGAGGGTGGAGGTTGGGAATACAGTATCCTAGGTCTTTGGAAACATACTATCTTGTTTCTGTCTGTGTGTGTGTGTGTCTGTCTCTGTTTCTATCTGTCTGTGTCTGTCTGTCTGTTTCTGTCTCTCTATCTGTTTCCTTTCTGGTATGAGTAGAACACCACGCCATAGTGTTTTTCCCAAGTGCTTTTCCCAAGTGCTTTTATAGGCTGAGCCCTCTGAAAATGTGAGACAAAATAAACTCTTCTTCAGTTTTCTGTCAATCATGTTGTTCATAGTGATAAAAAGTAGCTAATAATTTCCTCAATCGCATGCTGTATGCTTATTGTTTACCATGGCAATTATATTTCAAGCATAGTTAACTTTGCAGTCCTTGAGAAGTGAACTATGTGTCATTTGCATTTATGTTTTCAGCATCCTATCATATGACATGTGACAATGGAGCTCAAACTAGGAAATGGAGTACTAGTGTTGGTGTATAGAAAGATTGTGATGAGAAACATTTTATTTCAATAAATATGTTGAGCATTACCACTATAATAATGCTTGAAAAAGAGTCATATTTAAATGAAGATTGATACTCCAACCAAGGACCATGCATGGAGATAACCTAGAACCCCGCACAGATGTTACCCACGGCAGCTCAGTGTCCAAGCGCATTACTTAGTAATGGGAACAGGGATTGTCTCTGACATGAACTGATTGGCCTGCTCTTTGATCACCTCCCCCTGAGCGGGGAGAAGCCTTACCAGTCCACAGAGGAAGACAATGTAGGCAATCCTGATAAGACCTGATAGGCTAGGGTCAGAGGAAAGGTGAGGAGGACCTCTCCTATCAGTGGACTAGGGGAGTGGTATGGGAGGAGATGAGGGAGAGAGAGTGGAATTGTGAGGGGATTAGGGAGGGGACTACAACTGGGATACAAAGTGAATAAACTGTAACTAATAAAAAAATAAATTAATTTAAAAGAAGATTTGAAAGCCAGCAGTATTGTTGGAAAGAACAGTCTATTCATCAACAACAAAAGCATACATCGGTTTCGGAAACTCTGAATGAATCACAAGCGTGCAGACTGATTCTGCTTGTCCCTGGAAACCCTGATCTCTTGAGGCCGAATGCGCGGTCGGTTTTAACTTGCTGTCATATGTACAACCTAATGATTGTGGAAAGTGAAAATCCAGTAGAAACAGAGATTGTTGCTTTAGTGTTTGAAGCTCTCTCCGTGGCCTGGGGATAGAGCAGAACAGGACAGACTATATCTCAGTTTCCGTGGAATTTAGATTGTAGTTGGCTTCCTAAATCTAACCTGAGGTCTGGTCGATAGCTACTTCTCTAGTTCTTATGTATAAATCTGGGCTTGACCATGTGAACCCATATCTGCATCATTGGGAATATCAATGAAGACAGGTAGGGGTCCCCAAAAGCTCTCTCTCCTGTTACCCTAACCAAGAAGTTGAGCTTCATGTTCATTAGAGACCCTATATTACAAATATAGGGTACAGAAGTACAGAGTGATAAAGGAAGAGTTGTCACACATGCTTGGATTTAGTTTTGTGCAGAAAATAGCTATGTATGTATTTGTATTTTTCTACATCTAGGCGTCCAGTTAGACCAGCACCATTTGTTGAAGAGGCTGTCTTTTTTCCATTGTATGGTTTTGGCTTCTTTGTCAAAATTCAAGTGTCCATGGGTGTGTGGGTTTATTTCTGGGTCTTTGATTCAATTCCATTGATCAACCAGTCTATTTCTATGCCAGTACCATACAGTTTTTATTACTATTGCTTTGTAGTATAGCTTGAAGTCAGAGATGGAGAATCCTCCAGAAGATCTTTTATTGTATAGGACTGTTTTTGCTTTTTTCTTTTTCTTTTTTTTTTTCCATATGAAGTTTAGAATTGTGCTTTCAAGGACTGTAAAGAACTTTGTTGGTATTTTGATGGGGATTGCATCGAATCTGTAGACTGATTTTGGTAAGATGGCCAATTTTATTATGTTAATCCTACTATTCCATGAGCATGGGACATCTTTACATAGTCTGATATCTTCTTCATTTTTTTTTTCTTTAGAGACTTGAAGTTCTTGTCATACATAGAGACTGAAGAGGTCACCCTCTAATTAGAGAATTCTCCTAGTAGAGGGAGGGGAACACCAACCCACCCGCAAACACTTTGACCCAAAATTTACCCTGCTTATGAGATATGCAGGGATAAGGATAGAGCGGATTCAGGGAGAGCACCACCAATGCCTGGCCTAAAGACCCACCTTATGGGAGAGCAACAGCCCCTGACACTAGGAAGGATACTCTGCTAAGCTCACAGATGATAGTCTACCCGAGTTGTTCTCTGAGAGGCTTTACCCAGAAACACCTCAAAACAGATGTGAAGACTCGCAGTCAAACACAGAATAATGCATAGAGTCTTGTGGAGAATGGGAGGAAAGAAAAAAAGGACCTGGAGGTGACTGGAGCTCTACAAGACCAACAGAGCCAACTAACCAGGACCCAGAGAAGCTTGCTGAGAGTCAAGTTGAGCAAGTGTCATTGTGATATGATGGAGCACCCTTTGGGTATATGCCCAGGAGTGGAACAGCTGGGTTTTGAGGTAAGCCGATTCCCTATTTTCTGAGACCCTGCCAGATTGCTTTCCAAAATAACTGTACAAATCTGCACCTTCCACCAGCAATGAAAGAGTGCCCCCTTGCTGTTCTACCTCACCAGCGTGGCCGTCCTAATGGTGTAAGTAGGATCTGAGAGTTGTTTTGATTTGTATTTACATGATGACTAAGGCTGCTAAACACTTCTTTAAGTGCTTCTTCATTATTAGAGATTCCTCTGTTGAGAATTCTGTTTACATATTTACTCCATTTTTAATTGGGTTATTTGGTTTGTTGGTGTCAAGTTTATGGAGTTCTTTATATATTTTGGATTTCATCCTTCTGTCTGATGTGAAGTTGATGAAGATCTTTTTTCCATTCTGTAGGCTATCATTCCTGGATGGGGAGGGATCAGGTAGGGGAGGATGGAGGAAGAGAGAATTAGGAGAGAGAACTGGAATGGGAAGCATCTCTAGGAAAAGCTAGAAACCTAGGGCAATGGAAACTCCCAGGAAATCTGTGAGGGTGACCGTACCTAAGACTCCTGGAAATGTGGGATATGAAGCCTGAACTGTAACCAGGCAAGACTTCCAAGGGAGGGATTAGGATACCAATCTAGCCATAAAAAGCTTAGACCTGCAATTTGTCCCGTCTACAAGATGTACAGTGAAATAAATGGAGCAGAAATTGAGGGAATGTCCAACCAATGACGGGTCCAGCTTGAGACCCATACCATGATAGGGAGCCCACCGCTGGCACTGTTCACCATATTCAGCTACACTTGCAGACAGTAGCCTGGTATTGCTGTCATCAGAGAGGAGCCACCTAGAAACTGATAGAAGCAGATGCAGAGACCAACAGCCAAATATTAGGGGGAGTTTGGACAAATAGGAGAATGAAGGATTGTAGGAGCCAGGGAATCAAAAGGGAACATAATGAATCAAACAATCTGACCCCAAAGGGACTCACAGAGACCAACCAGAGCACGTGTGTGAGACTGACCTACGCCCTCTGTACAGATATAACTGTTATGTAGCTTGGTCTTCGTGTGAGACTCCTAACAGAGGGAACGGGGCTGACTGTGACTCTTTTGCCTACTTTTGGTAACCTTTCCCCTACTGGGCTTCCTCATCTATCATCATAATAGTGTGCCTAGTCTTGCTGCAACGTGATATGCAAGACTGGTTGATATCCATGGGAGGCCTCACCTTAACTGAGGAGGAATAAAGGCCAGGAGGCTGAGTGTGGGGGAAAGACTAGAAGGAGAAGAGGAAGGGGAAACTGCAGTCTGGTTGTAAACAGCTAATTAATTAATTAAAATAAAATACTTTCTTAAAAATTTTATCTCATTTTCAAAAATAATATCAAATCAGTAAATATTTACATATCCAGTATTAATTACTAGTGCTCCACAACCGTAGGCAAAACACTCACATTTTACCAGGAGAGCATGGCCCACTGAATCAACTAGGCCGAGAGCATAGGGACTCACAGAGAGGGAGCCTGCAAGGATCTATACCAGGTCCTCTGTGTATATGTCATGGCTGTTAGTTTGGTGTTCTTGTGAAATTCCTAACTGTGGGGGCAGAGGTGTCTCTGACTCTTCTGTCTATTTAAGGGACTCTTTTTCTCCTTGAGTTGCCTTGTCCAGCTTTGATGTGAGGACTCTTGCCTTACCGCATTATATTTTGTTTTGCTGTGTTTAGTTGTCTCTTGGAGGCCTGCTCTCCTCTGCTGGGAGATGGAGGGGGAGTAGATGTGGGGGTTGGGGAGATGAGGGAGGAGGAGGGAGGAGTAGAGAGGTGGGAAAATGCTCAGGATGTGTTGTGTGAGATAAGAGGTTGTAAGAAAAAGTATCTTTTAGTAAAGAATGCTAAAATTAGATTGAAACTATTGCATAAGCCTGATTTTTGAGAGTATGAGCATGGTTGCCTTACAAAACCTACCATTGTACCTCATGTGAAAGGGTAGTGTTTCCACTGAGTTTTATGGAGAAAAAGTGCTCATTTCCCAAGAAGATTTCTTTGGCTTTAAAAGGAAAGATTCGTTTGTTTGTAAAGAGTGATGTGATCATCCTTGGACTAGTAAAATCCTTAATTTGGTGTTGTATAATTGTATTGACTTGATTTTTAGATTCTTTTCTGGAAGTCACTGCTTGCTTATACTACCTGCACTGAAACAGTGAAATCAAACCTATTCTCTTTGACATAAAATTTATATATTTAGTATTATACATAACTTCAAAAAATCAGGCTTCCCTTTACATATAAAAGTTGCACTGGCAAAAATATAGCTTTCCAAATGTTAAAGGTGTCAAGAACAAACAAAAGGTTTAAATGACTCCACTGTTGACATGATTCTATTATGTCTTTAATAGAAAAGCTACCCAACTGGCATCCTGGTCTCTGTGATAATGTTAAAATGTGAAGGTCATATTTAAAATATGTTGCAAAACATATTTTTGCTTAAGTTTTGTTTTCTCAAAGAACAATTAGGTAATAAAATAAAATATGATTTGGGGGAAAAGGGAAGAGAGGCAATTGTAGTCGTCTACATAGTTATTTAATATCAATATTGAAGTTTTGATATATAGTGTTCACAAAACCTCAAGTCCAACAAAACATATACAAAAGATATATTTGTGTTGAGAAATTATTAGCAGAAACTTCTGTATTTATAGGCTTGTAGACAACAAAGGCACATCCAAAAGCCTGAAATAATAAAATAAAGTTTGAATGCAGACTTGACTTAATAAAATATTCATATTTCTAAAGGAAATACAGAGTATGTAATTACAATGGAAATATCATTGGGAATGTTCATGTGACTATATAAATATATATTTATGGTATGTAAATTTAATGTGTGTTTATTGAATAGGTTTTAAAAGTTTAAAGATAAGTCTCAATAATATTTTAGTTAGTCTAAAAGAAAGCAAATATTGTTATGAATTTAGTTCAACTGATAAAAGAAAAATAAGATGTAAAAAATATGCAAATACTTTATTTCAAATAAGCCAATTGCTACTATATGTTTTTTTTCCCACAAAATCTGATACGTCTTTATTTATTTTGCAAAAGCATAATGGATAATATAGAACAAAAAACAATTTTCTGAAAATGAAGAAATGACAAGTGTGTGGAAATTAAGATCTCAGTGTAAGTCAACAGACTTAATTGTTTAAATCATGACAATCTATTTACAATAAAGATGTTTTTTAACATCATCTTTTTAATATATAATATAAGCTTAGTTTTCAATTTTTTGTGTTCTATGGTGATTTTTGTGAAAAAGAAAAGGCCTCCATAGACTCATGTATTTGAACATTCAATCTCCTGTTAGTGCTGTTTGGAGAGATCATGGAGTCTTGAGGACAGGTTCTGAGCTCTTATGAATTGGACCGTCTTCGTGTTCTCTGCCTCTGCCTTCAGTAAATGGATGAAAATGAGATCAGCTTTTTTCTTGTCTCCCCACTACCATGTACTCTATTTCAGAATCATTAGCCAAATTAATGCTTTCTTCTCTAAGATATTTTTTGTCAAGATTTTTTTATCACAACAACAAAAAGCAAACTAGAAGATAAATTGGTACCAGGAGTAAGGTTTTCATATGATAAAGTGACCATGTGTTTTTTATGTCCTTGGAGTATTTTGTGGAAGAATTTGGAAGTGTAAGTGGAAAAGCCATTGATGTTGGAAACAGATTAATGGGCCTCTGCATGGGAACTTGGAATACAAGAATGCTGAGAGAAACAGGAACTGTAGAGGCCTCACTCCTAAAGTGTCAGAGGGGAGTAAGCACTCTATCTGAAACCAGGCTACAGGCTACTCATGAAATATTTTGTTTAAAAAAAGGGGGGGGGGCTATATTCCGCTATTGTCCTTGGAATTAGAATGAGGCTGAATTAAAAAGTAATCAACTGATTTCATTGATGAAGAAAAATTCAAGACAGCAAAACATTGAGTTTATAGAATTGCCGTTACTGATTACTCTTATGATAATCTGCACAGAAAAATAGCAACAAATGAATGAGACAGAAGGCAAATTTAAAATGTGAAGTGCAGAGAGGAAAAGAGCATTTAAAGAGCTTAAGATTGTAGTTAAGGAGTCTATACTAAAAGGAGTATATATCTGCAGATATTAAGGTCATCAAAAAGAAACAGTGGAATATTAGGAAATGTATCCTGAAGGCAAAGCCACACACTTCAGAATCTTTAATTTATGAAAGGATTGGTGAAGATCCTTTCCCAATCTGTAGGCTGTCCTTTTGTTCTGACAACAGTGTCTTTTGCTTTACAGAAGTTTTCAGTTTCATGAGGTCCCATTTATTGATTGTTGATCTTAGAGCCTGTGCTGTTGGTGTTGTGCTCAGGAAGTTGTCTCCTGTGCCAATGAGGTCAAGGCTTTTCTCCGCTTTTTCTTCTAAATGATTTCAGTGTGTCTAAATGATTTTATGTTGAGGTCTATGATCCACTTGGACTTTTACTTTTGTTCAGGGTGATAAATATGGATCTATTTGCATTTTTCTACATGTAGACATCCAGTTAGACCAGCACCATTTGTTGAAGATGCTATCTTTTTTTCCATTGTATGGTTTTGGCTTCTTTGTAAAAAATCAAGTATCTGTAGGTGTGTGGGTTTATTTCTGGATCTTCTATTTGATTCCATTGACCCACCATTCTGTTTCTCTGACAGTACCATGCAGTTTTTATTTCTGTTGCTCTATAGAAAGCTTGAGATCAGAGAAAGCTCTAAAAGGTTTTTCTTCTCCTAGAGAAAAAAATATAGTGAGTATTTTCACTGTGCCAGGACACAGACGTTGCTGTAACTATAGTCTGTGGGGACAAGGTCCATTCCATGCTGGCGGTTAAACTATGGAGTTTACCCACAAAATACTGGCTTTAGAGACTAGAAGGGCACAGGGGTGGTAATTTTGTCCTTCACGTTTTCAGGGAACTACCAAGACCAGGAAATATGTGACAAGGTTGGAGTCCTTGCAAGGAGGCAGTGAGAGGCCCTTGTGGGAAGCAATGTTAGTGAAGACTGGGTTGTCCTGGGACCAGGAGATGTTGGAGATCCCAGAATGGTAAGAAATCTACCAATGAGCTCTAAATCGATAGATGTGTCTATCTAAATAGATTGTTGTATGTTGTAGGCAGAAGTGGTGATGGATGGGGTTCTTTTTGCCCTTTGAGAGTGAATCTCTAGGCAATGTATATGAAGCTACAGGATTCAGTGGTTGCCTACCAGGCTTTGGTCCAATATTTTCTTTACCATACCTTCAAATATTCTTTTTGAATAAGAAAGTATATTCTGTGTCATTGTATGATGAAAAAATGCTATTTGATTACTGATTTTACATGAATTCAGTTTAGAAATTGCTTTGAGCTTTCAAATGCTAGAGTTTTGAATACTTTTGAAACTGAGGGTGACTTTTAAAGTTTTACTAAATGTTCTTTTTCATCATAAGATGGTTATGACCTATGGTGTTGCGTATAGTATATACTAGTTTCAATAATAAATATATACCAAAGTCCATGTAATTGAACAATTAGTCTTCATGTAATGGTTGTTTGTTGAGGTGGTGAAATCTTCAGGTGGTGAAGACTTTGTAATTGGCTCCTTGGTCTTTAGGTGAATATGACATTTATAGACCCTCCCCATTGTTCTCACTTTTTGCCTATTCTGTGTTGATGATAGTTGATCAGCCTGTTTTCATTCCTTCCCCACCATGATGTACTATTTCCTTCTGGGACCATCATCCAAAATAAATACTTTTTCTTAATTGCTACTTTATATTTATAAAAGATGTATTTATTTGTAGTGCATAGGTGTTTTGCCTGCATGTATGTCTGTATAACACATGATGCATTGTCCCTGGAGTCCAGAAAAGGGATTCAGATCCCTAACATACTGTTGTGAGCTACTGTATGGATTCTGAGAATTAAATCCAGGTCCCAACCCATGCTCTTAACCACTAAGCCATCTCTCATTCCTTAAGTTTCATTTTCATGCGCATATTTTACAACAATAACAGAAATAAAATAAGAATGGTAGACAGATTAGACATCAGAAGTAGGAGAAGACCCTGGGAGCCTTCCACAGAGGACCTCTAAGAGACTCTAACTACCAGGGTATTGAAGGAGATACTGAGACTCACAGCCAAACTTTGGGCAGAGTGCCGGAAACCTTATGGAAGAAGAGGGAGATAGAAAGACATGAAGGGTACAGGAGCTCCACAGGAGAACAACAGAGCCAAAATACCTTGGTCCAGGGGGGCCTGCAGAGACCAATACTCCAACCAAGGACCAGGAATGGAGAGGATCTAGAACCCTTGTTCAATGGAAGCCCTTTGGCTGCTCAGTTTCCAAATGGGTTTCTTAGTAAAGGGTACAGGAGCTGTCTCTGACATGAACTCAGTGGCCAGCTCTTTGATCATGTCCCCCTGGGGCTACAGCCTTGCCAGGCCACAGAAGAAGATGATGCATCCAGTCCTGATGAGACCTGATAAACTAGGGTCAGATAGAAGGGAAGGAGGACTAGGGAAAGGGCATAGGGGAAGAAGAGGGAGGGTGGGTGGGACTGGGAAGAGACAAAGGAGGGGACTGCAGGGGGTATACAAAGTGAATAAATTGTAATAAATAAATATATTAATACAATTACATTTTAAAAATTAGAACGATAGGATCAGGTGTTCACACAGTTCGTGATTCAATAGAATTCATAAGATATTGTTTGACACTTCTTTATTTAAGAAAAAAATTAATTGAGGGCAGATTTTTTTTACAAGAATTACCCACAAACATCCTAAATGCTTGCCTTTACTTAAGTCATGACAATTCACGTTTAAGTAATAATGAATTAATAAGTCAACCTTCATATATTTTGCAAACTTGGTTTTAAGTTCAGAAAGTTGATGAGGTGTTAAAATGGAAACATTGTGTGAGACTAAATATTACCATCACTATGAAAAGTTAATCCAAATCATCTTGTAAAGTGGTAAATGTAAACATCTCAATAATTTCATTCTCAAATGCATAGGCAGTATGAGAATCATTCAAAACAGCAAAAACAAAAGTACAAAACCGAGGAAACAGAATGTAGAGCATTCAGTATTAGCTCAGGAAAAACATAATACTGTCTTTATAAAGCTATTCAGTGATGGAAATGAAGTAACTTTAGCGAAACCTATACACACAAATGACTTTATAGATCCAGTTTTGGAGGAAAGTCATGGAAAACATGTTCACGCTCATTGCTTTCTGCATCCTGTACAAAGTTACAAGAAAGGCGAAGTAAATGTTAACCTGCCTAGGAGCATTCTCTATGTGACAGCACTATTTTGCATTGTGGTGTGTGTGTGTGTGTGTGTGTGTGTGTGTGTGTGTGTTAGTGGAGGTGTCTATACTAGTGGACTTGAACATATGTGCATGCATGAGAGGCTGGACACTGATGCCTAGTATTTATTCTGTTACTGTTTTCCTCTTTAGTTTTGTAGGGAACATTGAAGCTGACATAATGTCAGACCCTTAGGCTTGGCTCCTTGTGCCTCAATTGCTGTGCCTTCTCACTGACTCAGAATGGAGCGTTCATTATCACAACATTTCCTTTCTTTTCTTATTGTCATATTATCCTTTAGATTTTTAAAATAAAACGTATTGTCTGCTCTAAATATAGAGTAGCTTTTTATTTATTTTTCATTCTTATTATTATTATTTATATTTTATTCACTTTGCATCCCAGTTGTATCCCCTTCCCTCATCTTCTTCCAGTCCTACACTCTCTCCATCTTCCTCTCCTATCCATCTTCCCAAATCTGCTGATAGGGGAAGTCCTCCTTCCCTACTTTCTGACCCTAGTTTATCAGGTCACATCAGGACTGCCTGGCTCCTCTTCCTCTGTGGGCTGACCAAATCTGGGAATAATGTTACCTCAAGACCCAGCTATACCACTCCTAGGCATATTTCCAAAAGATGCTCAATCATATATGATCATTTGCTTAAGTATGTCTATAGCAGCTTTATTCATAATAGCTAGAATCTGGAAATAACCTAAATGTCCCTCAGCCAAAGAATGGATACAGAAATTGTGGTGCATTTACACAACAGAACACTACTCAGCTATTAAAGACAAGGAAATCGTGAAATTTGCAGGCAAATGGATGGAACTAGAAAATGTCATCCTGAGTGAGGTATCCCAGAAGCAGAAAGACACACATGGTCTATACTCCTTTAGATTTGTTGTTGTTGTTGTTGTTTCTCCTCTCTTTTTTCATCTACTGCTTAAATCCTATCCATTCTGTAATAACCAAATTAAAATGTTATTTCTCCAGGAGGTTTTTCCTTTTCTGTAATATAATTTTTTAAAATCATTCATACAATTGTACACTTCATACAATTTTTAGCTGTGTATGTGGTGTTACCTTTATATTATGACTGTTTCATTGACCAAAATGACAGATCTTAACCTTTGCAATTGCAGAACCTCATGAAGCATTTAGAATATAAAATTTTGTAGATGTACCACAATTTCTATATCCATTCTTCAGTTGAGGGGCATCTGGGCTGTTTCCAGCTTCTGGCTATTACAAATAAAGCTACTACAAACATGGTTGAGCGAATGTCCTTATTGTGTACTTGAGTCTCTTTTGGATATATGCCTAGGAGTGGTATGGCTGGATCTCAAGGAAGCGCTATTCCTTGTTGTCTGAGAAAGCACCAGATTGATTTCCAGAGTGTTTGTACCAGTTTACATTCCCACCAGCAGTGGAGGAGGGTTCCCCTTTCTCCACAACCTCTCCAGCATGTGTTGTCACTTGAGGTTTTGATCTTGGCCATTCTGATAGGTGTAAGGTGAAATCTCAGGGTCGTTTTGATTTGAATTTCCCTGATGGCTAATGATGATGAGCATTTTTTTTAAGTGTTTCTCTCTGCCATTCGATATTCCTCTATCAAGAATTCTCTGTTTAGCTCTGTTCCCCATTTTTTAATTGTATTACTTGATTTGTTGCTTTTCAACTTCTTTAGTTCTTTATATATACTGGATATTAGACCTCTGTCAGATAGAGGGTTGGTGAAGATTCTTTCCCAATCTGTAGGCAGTCGTTTTGTTTTGATGACGGTGTCCTTTGCTTTACAGAAGCTTTTCGGTTTCATGAGGTCCCATTTATTGATTGTTGCTCTTAGAGCCTGGGCTGTTGGTGTTCTGCTCAGGAAGTTGTCTCCTGTGCCAATAAGTTCAAGGGTATTCCCCACTTTTTTTCCGATTTAATATTTCTGGTTTTATGTTGAGGTCTTTGATCCACTTGGACTTTAGGAATGGAATATTACTCAGCAATGAAAAACAAGGAAATCATGAAATTTGCAGGTAAATGGTGGGAACTGGAAAGGATTATCCTGAGTGAGCTATTCCAGAAGCAGAAAGACAACAGGATATATACTCACTCATATAGACATATAATATAGGATAAACCTACTAAAATCTGTACACCTAAAGAAACTAATCAAGAGGGAAGCCTCAGGCTAAAATGCTCAATCTCCACTCCGAAAGGCAAAAAGGATGGACACCAGAAGAAGAAGAAAACAGGAAACAAGTTAGGAGCCTCCTCCAGAGGGCCTGTGAAAGGCTCTGCCCTGCAGATTATCAAAGCAGACACTGAGACTTATGGCCAAACTTTGGGCAGAATGCAGGGAATCTTATGAAAGAAGTGGAAAATAATAGTAAGAGCTGGAGAGGACAGGAGGTCCACAAGGAGAGTAACAGAACCAAAAAATTTGAACACAGGGGTCTTTCCTGAGACTCATACTCCAACCAAGTACCATGCATGGAGGTAACCTAGAACCCCTGCACAGATGTAGCCCATGGCAGTTCAGTGTCCAAGTGGGTTCCATAGTAATGGGAACAGGGACTGCTTCTGACATGAACTGATTGGCCTGCTCTTTGATCACCTCCCTCTGAGGGGGGAGCAGCCTTACCAGCCCACAGAGGAAGACAATGCAGCCACTCCTGATGAGACCTAACAGACAAGGATCAGAAGGAAGAAAAAAAACCCTCCCCTACCAGTTCACTTGGGGAGGGGAGTGTGTAGAGAAGGAGGAGAAAAGGAGGGATTGGGTGGGGAGGAGGAAGGGGGGATACAAAGTAAATAAAGTATAATTTAAAATAAAAGAGTATTCTCCCTGAAAGGTAAACTATGATCAAGTGAATGGTCCACCACCTGTGAATATATCTGAAACACTAAATAAACTCAATCTGTTATTAAAAATAATAAAAGGAAAAAAATATAAAATTTTTATCACTTTTAAAAACCCTCATCTCAAGTAAAATACAGAATTTATGAAACACACAACAATTCTCATACTATGATTTTAGTGTAGATAAACACTGTGATCTATATTTTAAAACACTGAACCAAATATAAAGTAGGAGATTTCTATGGGAGAAAGCTATAGAAATAAATCAATGACGAGCTAATAAAAGCATACACCATACACATATATGTGTATGCAGAGGCAGATGCCTCTTGTACTTGTAAATGTCACGATCATGTAATGGTTTGGATTGATTTTCCTTGATCTCCAATGGCTTGATATGTTACTAGTGCACATAGAATATAGATGGGGCTTCCTGTAGAAACGTGAAGACCTAGGTTTGGGTCCCCAGCAATCGAGCAAAAAACCAGATGCAGCAACATGCATCTGAAAGCCAGTCTTGGGGCAACAGAGACCAGAGACGTGTGGACCCCCTAAAGCTCATTGGCCAGTTAGCCTAGCCTGATCAATGAGTTCCAAATTCAATGACACACCCACTTTCAAAAACTTCACTTTTGAGACCATTCTGAAAGGTCACTGAGAAGAAATAGTACATTATTTTGAAGGATGTGTTTTCCTTGTTATGAACCTTAGTAGGTGGCTGAGGCCTTGTCCTAAGAGTTGCAGTGACATTCTCTGATTTCTAGTCATTTGCTCTTGCTTATGTTCACTAGCATCCTCATTTCTGCATATTCATGAAAATAAACTTGCTCACCCAGTTAGGATTAGCCTCATTGGAATTAGATAATATAAGCCTGCAAGTCTACTTCATTGGCTCGTGCTAAATCCATAGCACACTAATATGAAACAAACAAACATAGAAATCTGTACATCCCATTTTCCTCTTGCTACAGAGCACCTCATCATATGCTTCCTCATGATATCCGACAGGGCCAATTTTGCCTATTTTAGAAATATCAGGAGAGCTTTGTTTTTGGTAGATTTGGAGAATGTCTGTTTTGTTAAAATGTGTAGCAATTTTTTTCATGCAGAATGTGATTTTGTGCTTTTGTTGATTCCCCTTTTGAGAACCCAGAAAACTGATCCATTGATTATCAAAGCACAGCAAAAATATGAAGAATTACAGAGAAGTTTTGTCAGTGTTGATATAAATGTATTAACCTCTTGGCTGCCCCAGTAGAGAATCACTGTTTTAGGACTGCCTAAATATTGCCTAAGTATTATTTTCCTCTGATGAAAAGGAAAACAAAATTCATATGAATAAGCATCAGTGAAAAGATAAATGAGGGTCCAGAACTTAAGACTATCAAACAACAGAATCTCTCCAAATAGGATACCTATTTTCTATGATTTCATTTTGCTCCATTTCCTCTCTTCACATCTTAAGGCATGAAATAATTTTTAAAAATCCACAGTCTTCGGCTATCATCTAAACACATGGATAAAATTCGTGGGCAGAAAGAGCTACAAGGTCAGAGCAATGAGAGCAGTAGGCGGTGGAATTAGAAATCCTGTTTTGATGGACTTTTGAGACAATCAGCAAACTGTAATTAATGTGTCAAACTATGAGTTTATATTAGATGGTCTGTTATAGTGTTCCGAAAGTGCGTCATTTGATCTGGTTGATCTCTGGGATCCCTTTCAACTTGAACATTATGCAATGTGTATACTGCAAGAAATTTTAGGGGACAAATCAATTTTTAAGTTGAAATAGAATTAATTTTTATAGTTGTCCAGATAGTTATTACCACTACAACCTGCTTTGTGTTTATTGGGCATTTTCTTTATATCTAGAATTACGATAGTAGAATTATATATAATGCATTAAATGTTTAAACAACCTTTTAAGAACAAATAATGATTATGATCATAAAATTTTATCATATCAGCTGAACTTCAGTTTAGCTACAAAATGACCATGCCAGACTTGAATGTAGCAATGCATAGCTCAGCGGTCTGTATTTTCTTCTAATAGGCCTGTGAAATAAATTACGGAAATGCGCTGTGAAACTTCAAGTAAGGTAAAAAATAGTAATTTTAAAAGATAAAGGATGTTTGTAGTTTAAATTATTCCCTCAGACTCCTCGTCTGGGCCATGTAACAAGTAACATGTAAAGCATCTCCTGTAGGTCTTTGTTTTGTTTTGTTTTGTTTTGTTTTGCTCTGTTTTCCTGGGTGTTTAACGTCTCTCTTTGTGTGTACACCATCATGTATATTTACTCTCAAATCTGTCATTCTATCTAGGTGGCAATAAATCTGTTACATATTTCATGCTCAATTAAAACAAATCTTACAAGATTCCATGTATTATGGAAAGATCGCCATCTGTCCCCTCCTTAATTAGGACCATCCTGATTATGTTAAACGTGTCCTGGCTCCCGTTAAATTCTCTAAATACACATGAAGGAGAAATTGTTAAAAATGAGTTGTCAGCAAGAAACAGGAGAGAATTAAACAAAGAAAGAAACCCCCAAAGAATGTTAAACAAAGAAAAATACCTCAAACCTTGAGGCTTAGATTGAATTGAATAATAACCCTTCCCCTTCACCTCTCATGACTAATCCATACCAAGACGCCAATGCAACTTGAAACGAATCATTCTGGAAGCTTCGGGAGTTTGGTTAATTTTTTCTTCCTGTTCCTTTTTTTGCTTGGAACACCTTTAGGCCTTGGGATCTGATTGGAGCCAGGAGGGGAAATGCCGAAATCCTATAGGGAAAGCTTGCTCTTGGGGTAATTTATACCTGATTTGGGGGAACAAAATGTTTCTATATGTTTTAGGTTACAAGATTTCTGCTTGTGAAGTTTCAGCTGGGTTGAAAATGTAGAAGAATCTCAGATAACAAAAAAATATCTAGATAACATTGGAGAAGAAAGTGGTTGTTGGAATATTGGTGCCAAAGGGATGGAGTCAGCCTGGGATCTTTCCCTGCTTTGCTCTCAGCAACGTGGTTATATTAAAATGTTCTTTCTGGCCTTTCCTGTGTAAAACTGTATCACAAGAAGGTCTGTGTCTGATCATTAGGGAAATGCAAGCATTTTACTACAGTGCAAACTTCTCCTCCTCTTTTTCCCCCTCCTCCTTTTCCTTTTCCTCTTCCTCTTTTTACTTTTCCTCTTCTTCCTCTCCTCAAGTCAACAAATACTTGCTTGACTACAACTGTGCCAGAGTAAGCTCTGACCACATAACAACCAACAAAAATGTACCTGCCTTCATGGATTTTTTTTTGCCTTTATGGATCTTACATTTCAGATATAAACATAGACTGTATTACACCCTGTTAAGTGATGTGTGGAAGAATGAATCCAGGTAAAAATATTTTTTAAGAGTAAATCTAGGATTGGCTTACCTAAACTCCACATTTAGAATATCCAGCAGAAAAGTAGCACAAGGTAGGACCAGTGGGTCATGACATACCTTTTGCTAGAGTGTGAGAAGAGCAGTGGAAACTGAGGGGACTCAACGGGAAGATGACTTAACGCACACACAGACAATGAGCCAGGAATAAACAGTTTCCAAGCCTCTATTACATGCTCATATGAGAATAAAATAGGAAAAGCTTGTTCCCCCAAACAGCTATATTACCACGATTGAAAAATACAGCTGAAAAGATGTAACCACCCAAGTTTGAAATTTATCTTTTACCTAATTTGTCAAAGTCATTGGTATACACAACTTGAGAAATAAGAAATCCAGGAATACAAGAAGTGGTCATGAAGATTATTTTTTTTTTAAAAAGAGATATTTTGAAAAAATGAACTCTTTTAATTAATCTATGTGTTTCAAATAAATCAATCAAAATCTCAGAATGAGGATTCCTAAGCCTTATTTCTTTTTGTAATTTAATTTTATTTATATATTTATTTATTACAATTCATTCACTTTGTATCCCTGCTACTGGTCCCTCCCTCATCTTCTCTCAGTACCGCCCACCATTCCTCTTCTCCAACCATGCCCTTTCCCAAGTCCACTTATAGGGGAGGTCCTCCTCCCCTTCAATCTGACCATAGGTTATCAGGTCTCATCAGGACTGGCTGCATCATCTTCCTCTGTGGCCTGGCAAGGCTGCAACCCTGAGGGTAAAGTGATCAAAAAGCCAGCCACTGAATTCATATCAGAGACAGCTCCTGTACCCCTTACTAGGGTACCCACTTGGAAACTGAGCAGCCGAAGGACTTCCTTTAAACAGGGGGTCTAGGTCTTCTCCATTGATGGTCCTTGGTTGTAGTATTGGTCTCTGCAAGCACTGCCTTATTTCTCCACTCCTCATCTTGCCTTGACTCCCCCTCCCTCTTTTTTTATTATATTTTTATTTTTTATATTAATTACAGTTTATTCACTTTATATCCCAGCTGTATCCTCTTCTCTCATTCCCTCCCAATCCCGCCCTCCCTTCCTCATGTCCTTCCATTCCCCTCACCAAGTCTGATAGGGGAGGTCCTCCTCCCCTTCTGTCTGACCCTAGCTTATCAGGTCTCATCAGAACTGGCTGCATTGTCCTCCTCTGTGGCCTAGCAAGGCTGATCCCCCCTTGGGGGGATGTCAAAAAGGCTGCCAACTGAGTTCATGTGAGAGACAGTCCCTGCTCCCATTACTATGGAACCCACTTGGACACTGAACTGCCATGGCCTACATCTGTGCAGAGGTTCTAGGTTATCTCCATGCATCATGCTTGGTTGGAGTATTAGTCTCAGCAAAGACCCATGGGCCCAAATATTTTGGTTCTGTTGCTCTCCTTGTGGAGCTCCAGCCTTCTCCAGGTCTTACTAACTCCTCTTTCTTTCATAAGATTCCTTGAACTCTGCCCAAAGTTTAGTTAAGAGTCTCAGCATCTGCCTTGATACACTGTTGAGTAGCTTTCAGAGGCCCTCTGTAGTAGGCGCCTATCCTGTTTCCTGTTTTCTCCATTTTCCAATGTCCATCTTGTTGTCCTTCTGAGTGAGGATTTATCACTTAATCCAGGGTCCTCCTTCTTGCTTAGCTTCTTTAGGCATATAGATTTTAGTATGTTAATCCTATATTATAGGTCTAATATCCACTTATAAGTGAGTATATACCATTTGTTTCTTTCTGCTTCTGGGATACCTCACTCAGGAAGATCTTTTCTAGATCCCACCATTTGCCTGAAAATTTCACGATTTCCTTGTTTTTAATTGCTGAGTACTATTCCATTGTGTAAATGTACCACAATTTCTGTATCCATTCCTCCCTTGAGGCACATCTGGGTTGTTTCTAGGTTCTGGCTATTATGAATAAAACTGCTATGAACATGGTTGAACAAATGTCCTTGTGTACTTGAGCATATTTTGGATATATGCCTAGGAGTGGTATAGCTGGATCTTGAGGAAACACTATTCCTAATTGTCTGAGAAAGTGCCTGATTGATTTCCAGAGTGGTTGTATAAGTTTACATTCCCACCAGCAGTGGAGGAGGATTCCCCTTTCTCCACATCTTCTCCAGCATGTGTTGTCACTTGAGTTTTTGATCTTAGCCATTCTGATGGGTGTAAGGTGAAATCTCAGGGTTGTTTTGATATGCATTTCCCTGATGACTAAGGACGTTGAGCATTTTTCCAAGTGTTTCTCTGCCATTCTATATTTTTCTACAGAGAATTATCTGTTTAGCTCTGTATTTCATTTTTTAATTGGATTACTTGATTTGTTGCTGTTTAACTTCTTAAATTCTTTATATATTCTGGATATTAGCCCTCTGTCAGATATAGGGTTGCTGAAGATCCTTTTCCAGTCTGTAGGTTGTCGTTTTGACAATAGTGTTCTTTGCTCTACAGAAGCTTTTCGGTTTCATGAGGTCCCATTTATTGATTGTTGATCTTAGAGTCTGTAATGTTGGTTTTCTGTTCAGGAAATTGTCTCCTGTGCCAAAGAGTTCTAGGCTCTTCCCCACTTTTTCTTGTAACAGATTTACTGTTTTTGGTTTTATATTGAGGTCTTTGATCCACTAGGAATTTAGTTTTGTACAGGGTGATAAATATGGATCTATTTGCATTTTCTGCATGTAAAAATCCAGTTAGACTAGCACCATTTGTTGAAGATTCTATCTTTTTTCCATTGTACAGTTTTGGCATTTTTGTCAAAAATCAAGTATCGTAGGTCTTTTTGATTTATATCTGGGTCTTCTGTTCCGTTCCATTGATCCACCATTTTGTTTCTATGCCAATACCATGCAGTTTTTATTACTATTGCTCTGTAGTACAGCTTGAGATCAGGGATGGAGATACCTCCAGACGATCTGTTGTTGTACAGGATAGTTTTGGCAATTCTGGGTTTTTTGTTTTTCCGTATGAAGTTGAGAATTGTTCTTTCAAGTTCTGTAAAGAATTGTGTTGGTATTTTCATAGGAATTGCATTGAATTTGTAGATTGCTTTTGGCAGGATGGCCATTTTCAGTATATCAATCCTACCAATCCTTGAGCATGGGAGATCTTTCCATTTTCTGATATCTTCTTCAATTTCTTTCTTCAGAGACTTAAGTTTTTTTTTGAACAGGTCTTTCACTTGCTTGGTTAGAGTCACACCAAGGTACTTTATGTTATTAGTAGCTATTGTGAATGGTGTAGTTTCCCTAATTTCTTTCTCAACCCTTTTGTCTTTCATATACAGGAGAGCTACTTATTTTTTTGAGTTAATTTTGTATCCAGCCACTTTGCTAAAGGTGTTTATCAGCTGTAGGAGTTCTCTGGTTGAATTTTTGGGGTCACTCATGTATACTATCATATCATCTGCAAATAGTGATACTTTGACTTCTTCCTTTCCAATTTGTATCCTCTTATTTTCCTTTAGTTGTCTTCTTGCTCTAGCTAGGCCTTCAAGTACTATGTTGAAGAGATATGGAGAGAGTGAGCAGCCTTGCCTTGTCCCTGATTTCAGTGGGATTAATTTAAGTTTCTCTCCATTTAGTTTGATGTTGGCTATAGTCTTGCTGTATATTGCCTTTCCTATGTTTAGGTATGTGCCTTGTATCCCTCATCTCTCCAAGACTTTAAACATGAATGGGTGTTGGATTTTATCAAATGCTTTAAGGCATCTAAGGAGGTGATCATGTGTTTTTTTCTCCTTCAGTTTGTTTATATGGTGGACTACATTGATGGATTTCCATATATTGAACCACCCTTGCATGCCTGGGATGAAGCCTACTTGGTCATGGTGAATGATATCTTTGATGTGTTCTTGGATTCAGTTTGCAAGTATTTTATTGAGTATTTTTGCATCAAGGTTCATAAGAGAGATAGGTCTGAAGTTCTCCTTTTTTGTTGGGTCTTTGTGTGGTTTAGGTATCAAGGTGACTGTGGCTTCATAGAATGAGTTTGGTAATTTCCCTTGTGTTTCTATTTTGTGGAATAGTTTGAAAAAAATTGGAATTAGCTCTTCTTTGGAGATCTGGTATTATTCTGCACTAAAAGCCATCTGGCTGTGGCCTTTCTTTGGAAGGGAGACTTTTGATGACTGCTTCTATTTCCTTGGGAGATATAGGACTATAAAATCTATTTATCTGATCTTGATTTAATTTTGGTAAATGGAATCTATCAAGAAAATTGTCCATTTCATTTAGATTTTCAAATTTTGTGGCATATAGGCTTTTGTAGTAAGACCTAATGATTGTTTGGATTTCCTCAGTGTCTTTGTTATGTCCCCCTTTTCATTTCTGATTTTGCTGAGTTGGGTAGTTTCTCTCTGCCTTTTAGTTAGTTTGGCTAAGGGTTTGTCTATAATAATGATTTTCTCAAAGAACCAGCTCTTGGTTTCATTGATGCTTTGAATTGTTTTATTTGTTTCTAATTTATTGATTTCAGCCCTGAGCTTGAATATTTCCAGCTGTCTACTCCTTTTGGTGTGTCTGCTTCTTTTTTTTTTTTTCTAGTGTTTTCAGGTGAGCCATTAAGTTGCTTGAATGAGATGTATTGAATTTCTTCTTGAAGGTACTTAGGGCTATGAATTTTCCTCTTAGCATTGCTTTCATTGTGTCCCCTAAGTTTGGGTATGTTGTATCTTCATTTTCATTGAATTCTAGGAAGACTTTGGTTTCTTTCTTTATTTCTTTCCTGACCCAGCTGTCACTGAGTAGCAAGTTGTTCAGGTTCCGTGTGTGTGTAGGCTTTTTGCTATTTCTCTTGTGTTGAGGTTCAGCTTTAGTCCATGGTGGTCAGATAGAATACAAGGGATTATTTCAATCTTCTTGTATCTGTTGAAGCTTGCTTTGTGAGCAACTATATGGTGTATTTTGGGGAAGGTTCCATGAGGTACTCAAAAAAGGTATACTCTTTCGAATTTGCGTAAAATGTTCTGTAGACATCTATTAGGTCCATTTGAATTAGGGCCTCTGTAAGTGCCTTTATTTCCCTATTTAGCTTCTGTTTAGATGATCTGTCCCTTGGTGAGAGTGGAGTGTTGAAGTCTCCCACTATTAAGGTGTTGGAATCGATATGTGATTTCAGCTTAACTAATGTTTTGTATCCACTTGTAAGTGAGTATATGCCCTGTATGTCTTTCTGCTTCTGGGATAGCTCACTCTGGATGATCTAGATTCCATCATTTGCCAGCAAATTTCATGATTTCCTTGTTTTTAATTGAGTCGTATTCCCTTGTGTAAATGTACCACAGTTTCTGTATCCATTCCTCCGTTGAGGGACATCTGGGTTGTTTCTAGGATCTGGCTATTATGAATCGAGCTGCTACAAACATGGTTGAACAAAAGTCCTTGTTGTGTATACTCAAAATATACTTGAGTATATTTTGGATATATATAGGAGTAGTATAGCTGGATCTTGAAGAAGTGCAGATAGGATAAACATAAAATCTGTACACCTAAAGAAGCTAAACAAGAAAGAAGTTCTGGGGTAAGCTGATCAATCCTCACTTAGAAAGACAAATGGAATCAACATTGGAAGTAGGAGAAAACAACAAACAGGACAGGAACCTAACATAGAGGGCCTCTGAAAGACTCTTCCTAGCAGTGTATCAAAGCAGATGCTGAGACTCATAACTAAATCTTGGGCAGAGTGCAGGGAATCGTATGAAAGAAGGGGGAGTTAGTAAGACCTGGAGAGGACAGGAACTCCACAAGGTCCAAATATTTCTGGGCACAGGGGTGTTTTCTGAGACTGATTCTCCAACCAAGGACCATGCATGGATATAACCTAGAACTCCTGCTCAGATATAGCCCATGGCAGCTCAGCATCCAAGTGAGTTCCCTAATAAGCAGCCTTGCAAGGCCATGGAGGAGGATATTGCAGGCAGTTCTGTGAGACCTGATAAGCTAGGTTCAGGTGGAAGGGGAGGAGGACCTCCCAATCAGTGGATTTAGAAGAAGGGCAGGGAGGAGATGAGGGAGGGAGGGTAGGATTGAGAGGGAATGAGGAAGGGGGCTACAGCTGGGATACAAAGTAAATAACCTGTAATTAATATAAACAATAAAAATTATAAAAAAATAATGTTTCATTTACAAATGTAGGTGCTTTTATATTTGGGGCATAGATGTTCAGAATTGTGATGTCCTCCTGGTAGGTTTTTCCTTTGATGAGAATGAAGTGCCCCTTTTCACCTTTTGTGGTTAATTGGCATTTGTGTAAGGTATTACCTACCTTAGTATTCCTAAAAATCACTGGAATAAACTTTATATGTGTCAGTTTGAAGGAAAAGAAATAAATCTGTGGCATTTTTGTAATGTGGAATATAATGGATTAATTAATTAAATAGACCTTAAAGAACATTTATGAAAGTTATAGTGAGGTAGACCTTTGCCATTTCTTTCCAGGGTGATTGGGTGGTCATTGGAGGATGGATTTTGACAGCTTAAACCCAGCCTCCTTTCTGGTCTATTCTTAGCTTGCTGTTGGATGTAGTGATACTATAACTGCCTCATGCTCTATGACCAAAAAAAAAATGTGTTTCAACCTAAGTTGCTTGTACCAGTTATTTTTTCATGATGAGAAAACTATATAATCCATCACATCTATGTTGTATATTACCATACACTGAACACTCTGACTGATTGTGATCATAGTAGAAAAAACCAGACACATGTTGTAACTTAAAACACTTAAAGCTGTCATCTTGTTTCATGTTAAACTTAGACATGTTACTTCAAACATTTATGGGTTCCTGGGAGCTTTAGAACTCCCAGAAAAGAGATATTTCACCTATAATAGAAAATAGATACATTGCTTTTTTTTTCCCCTTGGGTCAAACTGTTTCGCTATTCATCTCTAACACTTGTTTTAATCTGAGTTTCTTTTTTATTTCAAAAGTATTTTTACATCCTTGCTTCTATTTGTGCGTTTTCTGTTGTGGCAATATTTTCTCTGACTTGTTAGAAGTACTTGACAGAAGTACTACCTACTTCTGTCTCATTGTAGCTAAGGCATCTTCATTCAGGTTGAAGAATATTTCTGCTTTTCAACTTTTGTTTCATTTTTGCCCATGCCCTTAATCATAGTGTTAAAGTGGATAATAAAAGTGAAGGATAGATGCTTATCTTCTAATTCATTATTGGCTCTCTCAAATTTGCATCTTGATTTTGATGCTGAGGAATCCATTCATAGACCAAGACCCAAATCTGTGTCTCAAATGGACTTAGTAGTTTGTGTATAAATGCATGTATATATTGTCAAATTGATATACATGTTAAAATAATAATCTAAAAAGAGATCATGGATTTGGGAGGGGAAACAAAAGAATTTGAATGGGGAGAAATTTTGGGAAAGGTATAGATACACTGTTCATGTATGCAGTTCTCCCAACTAAAATTAAATTAAAAAACAAACATAAAATAAAACAAACTCAGTGGTTGAAAGTGGTGAATGTGAAAACAAATAGCCTAGAACTGCAATGTTAGTAGACTAAGCAGTCTTCATTCCTTCTAGTTCATGTTTTAATGAAAAGCTGGATTTTATTGTCAATGATATGCGTTGCCTTGGTGAGCTCCTTTTATAATTTATTTATTATGCATTTGAGGTGTCAAGCTATATTTTAGTGATAGAACATTCATCTAGCTTTCCCAAGGTTTTGGGTTCAATCCCCAAACTGCAAAAACTTATCTTTCATAGAAGCATCGGTATTTAACTATTTATTCTTGGTTTCTCCAGAGGCACCAGGCTGTGCTCGTTAGAACAGAAACTGGCAAGCATTAACATACAGAATAACAACATGGGGTGCCATTTGAGTCGTGAGAAGTGTGTCACTTCATTTGTTTGACTGGTTTTTGCTGTGTAGTGATTGTTAGGGAGACATCTGGTTAATGTCACATACTTTAGTATCCGATCTCATTGCATGACATTTTGTTCTGTGACATTTAGTTCCCACTTGGGACCTGAAGTTGGAAACCTAAAACTAAGTTCCATTCCCAGCTTAATAATAGGGAATTGTCTTCAATAATGATGTTTGGGGTTCTCAGTAAGACATTTCAACATAGCACATTGGAAAACAATAATGGGAAATTGTTATCAGCTTTCTTCACAAAAATGTGAGTACTCAAACAAGTCTCAGCAACTATTTTTGGGAATGAAAGGAGGCTTTTCTTAGTTTAGGTAGTGTTACTATTTTATTTTGTTGCTCTCATACTGAAGTACATGTATCTCCTCCACACCTCTTCATTTCCTCTTTTAGCACATACATGTTTTATAAGGCTATGTTGGAAATGTGGTTTTTGGAATGTCTGAGCACACATTTGGAAACGAGGTTTCTGCAACTCAGCTGTGCTTAGGACAGATCCTCTCTGACAGTTCTTCAATAAAATAAAGAAGAAAGGAACTTGGAAGACTCTTATTTTTCCTTTTCCTGATATTAGCACATAAGCTTAAACATCCATATGTCTCCCCTAGTTTATTTCTGAAGCTGGACTGCAAATCCTTTTACTCTTTATTCTTACATTGCTAACCCTTTCCAGTTTAATCCTAGAAAACTATCTCCCTTATCCATTGGCTCCAAAAACGTGCGTATCTGTAGCACATTTGTTAAACTCACATCCTTTATAAGGGAAAATGGAGAAAAACATTCAGACGAGAGGGTAGCTAGTTCTTTGCTGCAGTTTTCTCTAGTCCTTGGTATAGTTTGAAATTGTCCATCCAAAATTCATGTGTTAGGAACTTAATCCCCGCTGTGAGAGTGCCATAAGCTTAGGCTTAATGGAAGACATTTATGTCACGAAGGGCCTACCTTCATGAAAAACTTAATTCAAATTATAATCAGCATTGAGGTTGTGAGTTAAAACTCTTGCTACCTGATATTCTCCCTTCTGCTTTCCATCACGGAATGACAAAATAAGAATGTGCTCGCTTGGTGCACACCCTAGACCTTGACCTTCCTACTCTCCCAGACAAAACACATTATTTTCTTCTCTTTAGAAATGTCCCAGCTTTAGTTATGTACTTGTAACAGCAAGGAAGAGACTCATTTGCCACCGTAAAACAAATAGGCTTTTCTTATAGGGTGTCTCAGGGGTATTTCCACAGGAAACCAATTCTAATGGAGAGAGCTTTATGGGGAGTGCCAGACTTGACAAGCTATGGGCAGATGGCAGGGGAGGAGAACTCCCCCTCTCTGTGGACCAGGGGAGGGGATAGAAGAGAGAGGGGGAGGGAAGCTGAGACTGGGAAGAGACTAGGGAGGGGGCTTCAATTGGGATATATATATATTTTTTTAAAAATCAAAATTAAAAATAAAAAAAATAAGAATGTGGATGCTCCTATCCTTTCCTCAACAGACTAACTCCCCTTCTTTCTTATGATTCCCTGTACTCTGCCAAAGGTTTGGTCATGAGTCTTTGCTTTGAAAACACTGCTAGTTAGAGTCTTTCAGATGCGCTCAGTAGACTCCTGTCATATGTTCAATGCACATCCCATCTGTCTTTCTAAACGAGGATTGATCATCTTACCCCATGTCCGCTCAATTGATTATCTTTTTTAGGTGTATAGATTTCATTATGTTTATCATATCTTATAGGTCTATATAAGTGGGTATATCCCGTGTTTGTCTTTCTCCTTCTGGGATATTTCACTCAATAACCAATTGGTTTCCCAAAGTGAGGGGAACCAGGACTATTTCTAACAGGAACTCAATGACTGGCTCTTTGGTCTCCCCACCCCCAAAAGGGAGGAGTAGTCCTATTAGGCCACAGAGGAGGGCTTTGCAGCCAGTCCTGAAGATACCTGATAAAACAGGATCAGATGAATGGGGAGGAGGTCCCCCCTATCAGTGGACTTGGAAAGGGGCACGGTGGAGATGAGGGAGGGAGGGAGGGACTGGGAGGGAATGAGGGATCGGGACACGGCGGGGATACAGAGTTAATAAAATGTAACTGATAAAATAATAATAATAAAAAAAAAAGAATAAAAAAAAGAATGTGGATGCTAGGTAAAGGGTGAAATATTGAGAAGTAGGGAACACTGGTAGGAAATCACGATAATGACCCCGCTGAGTTTTCCTCAGTTTTGCTTACTTCACAGGAAGCCTTCACTGGATTCAGCTGCCAGAGTGAGCTTGCAAGGTGCCCTCAGCAAATCTGGACAAATGCTAAGCATTCTGGCAAGAGAACACATGATTTTTGTAGCACCCTCCCATACTTGTCCTGTATACCCTCTCTTAAAGGAAGCTTTAAGGCAGGTTTCATCATTATTTTGCCACATCTGGAAAATTTCCACAAGCTTTCCTTCCTCCACATAAGGTGGTATCAAAGTCATCAGGAACTTTGGCTTAAGAACCCAGAATATGAGCATGTATTGAATGCCCATTGCTGGGCAGTATTATACAAAACTCCTAACAAACATATTATTTAATCCCAGGGCTGACCCCAGGATTAGCAGTTATTTTCACCTTTATGATTTTTTAAGTTTACCTTAAGTGCAGTGCCTTTCCAAGTGTACAAATAGCCAGAATTAAAGTATCTGACTCTCTAATTCAAAACTACGTAGCATTCCTTGCAAAACAGTGCCAACAAAGAGATACATCGTTAAAATGGAAAACCTTGATTGTCATTGTCATTGTCATTGTCTGAACATTGGAAGGCACAGTACCATCATTTCTCTTTTGGAATGCTTATATAAGGAGCAGAAGGATATTTTGGAGTCAGGAGATCTTCCTAGCATTGAAGTCAGGAAAAGAAAACAGACTTCAACATTTTTTTTAACATTTTTTTTTTTTTAATTGTAAGTGCCTTGGCTATCACAATTGGTGGGACACTAGTATGATGCAAACACTATAATGCACAAGGCTATCCAGCATAACATTTTGAAAGCAAAAATGCCGAAAGCCCATTCCCTGAATGACACAATCATTACAGAGAAAAGCCTCTAATATATAATAATATATATCTAATATATATATATATATATATCACCTTTAGGAGAAGGATACTTTAAAAAAAAGTAAATTTTTTTCTTGCTCTGAGGTTCTTAGTCAATATATTACACTTAATTTTTTTTTCTCCTGTGAAATAGGGTTTCAGAATTTATTGTTTATCAAAGAGGATGTGAACTAAAAGAAAAAAAATCTGTGATATACAGAGTTTAAAACCATGGCATGCTATTCATACTTACGTTGCTGCTAAATTTTCAGTAGCATGAAAAAAAATCAGGGTGGCCTCAAACTCAAATTTTTTTTCTGCCTCATCTTCTGTAGAATATCTTACTGGCATGTTGGTCAATGGAGTCACAGAGAGCCCAGGAATTACAGGCCATTACCAATAGTCATGGCTATCCTTAGGGAGTGGGTGGCAAAACACTGTTGCTGAATGTGTCACACACTTGAGGAATAAAACAAGGAGAACTCAAGCTGGTACCCATCTGGAAACTTCCTCCCTACCACCTAGCATTCACGGTGCTGGAAGATGTAACATGAGCCTTGATAGCGAAGCTGCAAGTGTGGCACAGTCAGCCATGTGAGTACTCAGCCACTTCCTGACCATCTAAGGCCTCTTAATGAGATGGAACCCACGTGTTGCATTGTTAAAGGGAACAAGAACTGTGATCAGATAGGTCACAGGCTCAATACTATTATTATTCTGCTAAATGGACATAGTATTTTAAAAAATGTCCAATGACCTGTGGTCATATCCATAGATCAGAACATCTCTGCCTCTCACCACGAAGCTTCTACCTCAGAGACTCCCAACTGACCGATGTTCATAGAATTAAAGACTGCGGTGTTTTCGGTCCGAAATGGGGCACCCATATTATATTCCTTCCTACAGGGCCCAGGAATGTTCGAAGAGAGAAGGATTATAAGAGCCAAAAGTGGTTGACGATCTCAAGGAAACTATTTTTTTCTAGGCACAACAGGGCATTTGCACATATGAACTCATATTGTTTATGATAACATGCGTACGGCCTATGGAAGATACAGTCAAAATCCCAGCATAGAGGGAGTAAGGTAGGCCGGAAGTCCCACCACTACCACTGCTGGGCGGGGGGGGGGAGGGGAGGGGTCAGTTTTCTTTAGTGATGATCCCTGGTAGGCTGGCCCGTACCAAGGTAGGGCCCACTCCCAAGATCAGCTGGAATCTCAAACTAGGCTCAATGGGCAAAGGGCAAAAAGGGAGAAATCTCAAAGGATGAGAGGGGATAGAGGGATAGTTTTTGTAGGAGGTGTTTGGAGAAGATGAATGTGTTCAAGTACATTATATAAAATTTTCAAATAATTAATAAAGCATTTGTGAATCAGGACAGATTCACAAAAGCTTTAGAAAAGGAAGAATTATTATTAATACATAAGTCTAAACAAGGAAGAAATTGTAAGATGAATTATTTAAAGCCAAGCTGTCTATCCCTAGTTCAAATAGCTGTGCATGGGGTCCTAAGTCACTTTTGAGTACAGAAAATTTGAAAACATGTGTTACGTAATTGCTTCCTTTAAACGGAAACATTTCCTCTCCAAGGAAGTAGTGGGGTTCAAGGGACTCAGGAATTAACATGTACAAAGTTCAGGAAGCACCTGAAATTTACAGGACTTACAAGGCAAGGTCCCGAAGGTTACATAAGCAGTGAGTAGTTACCAAGAGACAGGAGACTTCCTGGTGTAACTGTCTTCAAGTCTCACAGGGCACTCTGGGGTTCAGCTTTCATGTTGAGTTGTGGTTTGGGGTGATACTGCAGCCACTTAGATCTTTCATAGACAACTCTAAAACCTCAGTGGTTCATCAAGATAGACTTGAATAAAATGGTTTCTTTGGTTTGTCATTAATTCCCTGTGTGAGGTGAATGGATGTTTCTTTACATCTCAAACAGTTACCCAGATCTACTTCCTATGATGAAGTTTTTTCATATAAACACAAGTGTCTGTTGTAGTTTTGAAATGATCAGTATTCACTAGAGTATATAAATCATGTTAGAAAACACAAGTACTTTATGGTCATGCCATTTTAAAGATGTGCTTTTAAGTATTTGAATGCAAAAACAATTATTAGAAGATGTGTTCAATTCATGTGTTCAGAATTCACTCAGGTTGTGGTGTTTTAGTACACCATTCTGGTGAGGCTACAGTGGGTTTAGTGTCTATTAAGTCTATGTCTAAATTTCTCCTATTTTCTAAAAAAAATTCTCCTTGTTTCTAAATATCATGAACACACTCTTGGGACTATGGATTAAGAATTCAACCAACAGGAGTTCCTGTGCTTAAAATTTGTTTTGTTTCCCCAATTAGTACTGAATTAGAACTGGATTATGTAAATTATTGCAAACCATTACTTTAATAATGTAAATAATTCAACAATAAGAAAAAAAACAGAATAATAATTCAGGTTCCTTGTGCTAACTACCACTGCAATTTTTGCTAACAGCAGTATAGAGTTAGCATTTATTGGAAGAAAGTGGAGTAGATTGTTGGCTCCAGTAAAACCCATCATTTTCTTAAGAGTCTAATAAGGAAACGTATGGTTGAAAGCTATTTAATATCACCTTGCATTAAAACAGAGGAGAAGTAGGAAGGTAAACACTGATCCTTTGGAAATGGCCTGGTTTGACTACTTCCTAGGCTTGTAGGGGTGTAATATAGAGCTTACCAGGGTGAGATAAGGAGGAATGATTGCACACATCAGCTTAAAACCAGTTTAGTTTCATTTGATTTCTGCATGAACGTAAACTTGATATATAAAATGTACTTTGCATCCAGAACTCAATTTATCAGGAAAAGTCTATAAGACTTCAGCATCTTTCATCATATCTAATCCCTTCATCCTTCAGTGTTTCCCACTGGAGAACTCCAAAATAACAATTATGTTTCTCATACAAATTGTATAGATATTGGATTAAACATTATTGATGTCTCGACATAATGATTTATGTCACAGAAAAAAATATCTGTCAAGGATTCTGGTTTGAATACGATATGTTAAAATATTTTAATGTTCAATTGAATTAATAATTGACCCCTAACCCTAATGCTTCCCATAACCATAAAGCACAGCCCTTTCAAAATGTATAATGCCTCATGGGAACTGGTTTTAATTTACGTCTCCTTGAAAGGCCTCTTTGAGAGCATTTGCATTGTCAGCAGCTTAAATTGACCACAGAAATGATAACTAAATAATTTAGAAAAGTGTAAGATGATTTAGGCCTTTCGGAGGGCTGAGGCCGCACTGAAGCCGCTTACTCTCCAGCTGGGGTCACTGCCTGCGTTGTGCAAAGGCTATGTTCAACTTAGAGTTGTAATGAAGAACATGGGATGTTTTGATCCCTCATTTGCTGTGCTCATCTCTAGAGGATGCAATTGCCCACGTGAAAAATGAATATAGGCTCTTTTGTAGAGGGTAATAAAATGTGTGAAATAATACAAGTCACATGCATGTATGGTTGGCATATGGCTTTTGTCAGAGTTTGGAATTGTTGCCTTTAGCTGCTACCATGATGGAGACTCATGAAAATGTTCATTATTATCCACTTAGAAATAAGACTAGCTCCTTTGATCCTGTTAGTTTGATCATGATTATTCCATTTAAACTAATGCATGGTGTTTATAAATGTGTTTCAGTAGATTGTTTACTTACAAGGGAATTTTCTTATGGTTCCCCTTAATCTACAAAAGAAAGGAGGAATGCAGGTTGTAAAATTTTTTTTGTCTTCTGTTGAATATATCCAAGATACATTAAAAGTTGTAACACAACAGTATTTTTTTCCTTTTTTCTTTTTATTCTACAATTAAACAATAGATGATACCGGGTTTTGAATTTTTTTTGTATGTTGATTACTCAAAAACATTAGCACATGTTCATGGGAGAAGTTTAAAGAAGTATTTACAGCATCATTAAGATACAAGTTGATATTTTCTAGAATGACCAGCTTCTTTTTACTGTAAATTTGCAAATTGTTCAACTGATCTTCTATAAGGTGTGCAAAACTCTAGAGAGCCTGGCTATATGCAGGGTCTGACTATTGGCTTAAAACAAATCAAATACATAACTTTCATTTAAAAACTGAACAAAAGAGAAAGACCTTTAAATCTTTCTCAATTGGAAAAATAAATGACAGAGAATTGGAGTCGATTAAAATGAATAAGAATAAGATAGCTTATTTTAAGCACATATAACTAGCAATTACCCAGTTTTTGCACCTATCTACCACTGCTTTTTGTTATTTTTTTTTTTTTTACTATTTATTTTATTTTTTTATCATTCTCTTTCTTCCTGTCTTCTTCCTTTTAGCAGCTGGTTCTTCCCTCTTGTATGTGAACTTCCAAAAACTGTACCTTGCCTCTCTGTGGTCACATGAATGAAGACTGGCCCTTTCACAATGCCTGATTTCTTATTGGTAGAGTGTTCCTGAAGCTTATTGGTAAATTTTTGTGCAGTAAATTATTCAAAACAAAGCAGTAAGAGTCACACCTAAAATGATTCAATTTTTCATCTTGAGAAAAGAAAACTTGGTTTTCTTGGAGTTGGGGAAAAAAAAAACAAACTTGAACGCAGCCCCTAAACCATCTATAGTCAATCTGAGCAGAGAGGAACAAGTACTTAGCACTTTATTTTACAGACCTGGAAGAATTCAGATTGTGCCCTGCCCCCATCATCCTTTCCAGGGACACTGTTTTTGTAGTTTAAATCACAAAGGTCCCCTCTATCAAGGTAGACCGAGCTCTCATCTCAGCATTTGTTTGCTTCCACGTGTGCTGCTTTAAAGCAAAGAGCATCATCTCCTAAATATTTCTAACTCCATATATATTTAAATCTTTATTTAAACAAGCACAGGCTAGCAACTTACTGCTATGAAAAACGTTAAGCTCACTTTATTGAGTAATCAAAACAAGAATTAACAGCATTCTAATTATTAGAACTCTGTCATAGAACACTGATCCACCAGACATAAGTCCACAAACTTGCGTGGGCCCTGGAATTAATTTGTATTATCGTAGGTTTTTTTCTGCCTGTTTTTCAAATCAAATTCATTGGTCTACTCCATCCCCTGGAAGTCAGATTTTGCAGCTCCTGGCTTTCCTCCAAAAGCCTCTCATTGTTGCACAAGCCATCCTTGTTTTCAATTCATTCTTCTTGATCCACTGTGTAAACTAGGTGGACCTGAATAGTTAGGAAAACCGAAAGCATTTGGTTGTTATTAGGGTAAGGATAGCCGACTCACACATGTAAAACATTAAAGAAACCTTACAAATGTTTGAGTAATTTTTTTCTGTTGTTGTTGTTTGGGGCTGTGGGGCATTTAACCACATCCTGCCATGCACACAACCCTGGAGCTTCTCTCCTTACCAGGTAGAGTTTGAAGCTAATAAAGAAACAAAAACAAAAACAAAAAAACAAGGACAGAATTTTAATTTTCTTTTCCCAGCATTTTTATTGCCTTTATTTAAATGTAACACAATATACACTGTTCAGCCTCTTTGGGGGTGGGGGGGGGTGATTCTGTATCTTTAAAGACTCTCATGTCAGCACTCATGTCCCGTGTCTGCGGCTGACGCACTTTAGCATGATGGACCAGGGCCCACGCTTCCCATGGAGGCAGAGCTCCCAAAATCTTGGTAAGTTTTTTTTTTTTTAAACACAACATTTAGGACTGAACTTTTTTTTTTCAGTAGTTGTAAAAGGGACCAGAATTCTCTATCAATATCAAACAAAAATGCAAAATTTAAATGCAGAAGAATCTCCTCACTACACACCAAATTGTTTCTGTGTTTATCTCTGCTAGGATATATACAGGCAAAAATGTACGGTGGGGGAGGGGGAAAGATGTTTTCTATTTTTGGACTCTGCAAGCTTTGATGCATGTTGCTAGAAGCTGTTTAACGTCTTGAGTACTATAATGATGGCTGTTTGCATGTAGTCTCTTTAGTAATCTAAATGTGAAATAAGAGTCCAATGTCTGCCCTATCTGCTGTTACTCTGGTCACTGAATACTATAGTTTGTCTCCCCAAACAGTTAATTTTGGTTGTGGGTAGTCTGTGTTCATGTGTCAGGTATAATTATTATTTTAAAACAAAAGAAAAAAAGATACCTAGTTTTTCTAGAGATGCATTACATTAGAGCTCTCAGACTTGGTTACCAATTAAATTCTAACATACAGAATCCAACCACAACAAGTATACATTTTAAAAATCCCATTTGTCATAAAACAAGTCGAAAAAAGAATACCACAAAATGCAACTATACCTATTAACCAAAGCACTGTGCCGTGCATTTCTCTTGAAATACCAGCTTTTCAAAGAAATCATAAATTATGACCTTTGTCAGATTACTCTGCAGGAATATTTTCAAAAAAGCTGATTTTTAAATAACTGATTAACTCTTAATACTAATTTTTAAAGAACTGATTTTCACTGGCTAATCATCAGCACAAATAAGTTAGAAGAAAATTACAAATCACCAGCCTTTCTGGAGTTAAATTTTAGTAAAACAAAAATAAAAACAAAACAAAACAAACAAAAAACCCACCACATTTGGTAAGTTTTTTGTTTGTACCAAAATACTGTATTCAAACAATGAAAATAAACAGACTTTTCCAAACAAGAAAGGAGATAAGACTGCAACATCAACACAGTCTTAGAGTTATACTTTAAAAATATTCAGAACAAATAATATTTTCTACATTTTTAAAAAAAAACATCACTACAGACACTGCAGATAAAGCTTATGTGTTTATTTAGTGAGATACAAAGTGAGGGCGGGTGGTGCGCTTACGGACTGCTTTCTACACCTGCTCTAAGAAAATGAATTTCGATGTGGTTATGTTATGGAACCTTCTAGAACACTTTAAATTTACAGAAAAACAAGCTTTATTTGGTTGTGTAAGGACTAGATCATACAGTTTGAACAGGTTTCAGCATATGGTTACACATATACCAGGATATATTTGCTTAGTTTAAGCCCCTGGGAGTGTTGCACTTCATGCCAAATTTGTTTTTGGTTCCTTTGGGGTAGAAGAATTCTGTGGGACTTAGAACGGGCCCTTGTATATTCAGATAGCCTTTTCATCATTTGCCATTGTGATCTGTGGACAGCCATCATCAGTAAAAGACAAGGTTAGTAAAAAAAAAAAAAAAAAAAAAAAAAAATCTAACAATTCATTTTTCTTCAGTATATTCTTGGAGATGCAATGAGGCAACAAAAGAGGATTTGCCCTTCTATATTCTAGGTAAGGAAGCCTCAGGACTAATAGGTGTTGGCAAATGATGGCAGTTATCTGCTACTCAAGCTCTAGCAGACCTTTGCCACAGTCATCCCTGATGGTTCTTATTGCAGAAGTGTAAATTAAGTCAAGGAGAGCACATGGGGAAGCACTCATACTGCTTCCTCGATCTCATCTCCTATTTCTGAAGTGTTTGCCAAGTTTTTAAAACAGTTTGTCATGAACGTGCGTGTGGTGCCAAAAAAAAAAAAGAGAAGGTAAATCAGAGGGCAGTGCTGAGGGATACTCTTTAAAACCCCAAAAGATATTTAACATCCTATTAAATAAATAACTTAGAAAGAAATAGAAAAGGATGGATGCAGGATGCACAAGCATAACCATACTATTTGTATTGTTAGAACAGTTTCACACTAATATGTTTATATTTGTAAATCTGACCCAATTCTTCCATGGTGCCACACCCAAAGCTCCTTTGGTTGCGCATATGATACGACCCAAGTGCTTTCCAGTAAATGCTTGCGTGTCTTACTGCTCATTGAATCATCAGGCTTGAATGAGCAATGAAAGTCTTTAATATGTGTTCATATTCCATAAATAACTTTCCCAAAGATCATTCAACAGAGTGTTTCATGTCCTTTAAGTCCTATCTCAGAAGTTCAAAAACAAAAACTTAAGAAAACGAAACAAAACATACAAACAAACAAAAAACCAACCCAGGCACAAAGTTGTTCCCTTGAGGATAATTTTCATCCCATTTGATTTGCTTCTATCTTGGTTATAAGGCATGACACAGAGCTAGTGAAAAGAATTTCATATGTCAGCAGTGAATAAAAAAACATCCAAAGCTTTCCTTCCTTTAAACAAGATGAACTCTGTGGTGTGCCTTTGCCGTTTGTATTATGGTCTTCAGTGAGGACACCAACTGCTCCTTGCCAAAGAGTGTTTGTTGTGCTGCTGTGTCCACCAACAGTGCCTTCTTTTAGGAGTGTACCACCATTGGGAGGAAGTGAGCAGAGGTGTTTTTCCTTCTAGTTTTTTGTCCTCTCCTGGGAGCTCCTTTTCCGTTCAGTGCGACATACATTTGCCTGCCATTGTGCTGCCAGTTAAAGGAGGCGTAGGTGTTGTAGCCATTTTCCTCTATCCTCTCTTTCAGCTTACAGTCATTGTTAAATTCCTTCTGCAAAGAAAAAAACACAGTTATTTATTCATGTGGTGACTGATTCCATATGATACAGACCACTCCACCTAATGGTCTACAGCCCATTGTCTTGTACATAGCTGCCATTTTTACATCAAATGCTCACTTTGTCTACAACGCCAAGAACAGAAGAGACAAATTCCTAACCACAAAACAAATTCTGTGTTTGAAAACACATGACTCATCTTTGATTAATCACCACAGCCGTGTCTTCTGGCCCTTTAAAAATTAGACATGTTTTGAATGATTTAAGTGTCTAGAATATTGTCAGGAAGTAGACATCACAATAACAATATTTATGATGAACCAGTAATGGAGGACAGTATTGTCCTTCATAGTGTTAGCTATAGGTCCTCTAAAATAAATCAATAAATAAATATTTTTAAAAAAGGAAACACCAGAAACATGGGCTCATCACACTTATAAATATTATATACTTAAAAATCAACTCATGAAATACTTTAAAGCTAATATATAGAAAATGCCTTGTTTGGGGATCAGAGATGTAGCTCACTTGATAGAGTTCTTCCATAGAATGCATGAGGCCCTGGGATCTATCTTTAGTACTCTTTATACTCTTTATACTCTTTAGTATACTAAGCATGGTCGACATGCCTATAATCCAAACACTTGGAACGTAGAGGTAAGTGGATCAGAAGTTAAGCTACACAGTGAGGTCTAGGTGAGCCTTTCCTATGTGGGACCCTGTTTCAAAAGGAAAAAAAAAGTCTTGTTTTGTCAATCATCATGTTAAAATGATTATGAACATAGTGACTGAAAATGCATTCAGATGTTCTAACTGGAATATCCATTTTCGCATTGTCCCAAGTGGCCAACTGATTTTAGAGAGCATTGATGTGTCAAGAATTTTCTCTCATCTGTTTCCCAAATTCAGTATCTTATTCAGAAATTAGTAACAGATACACAAACTAAGGAAGTTTCCCTCTGCTACTTTTGCAAACTGGAGTATGTCAGAAACTAAGGATCTGGAGCTTCTGGGGTTCTACTCTTTGCATTTACTAAAAGATATCATCAGTTTGTTCTTCCATTCTTGGGGTTGTGAAGTACTGTCTTACTCTCATCTGTAAAGTACTATTAAATGCAAAATCCACACAGTAATATGATTGAAAATAAGAAGAAAAAATAATACAATTTTTAGTAAAATAAAATGTGTGCATTAAAAATTAAATATCTTTGTGTGCTAAATTAAATCATTTTCTTCTTATTCATCTTTCTGAAACTATATGGATGTCAAGCAATATACTTGTGTTTTACACTTATTAAAAGGATATGCAGTTTAAAGATGGAAGGAAGAGGCCAGCAAGACACCTCATTAAATAAGACACTGGTCTCAGAGTTCATCCCCAGGAACTACAAGGTAGACAGAGAGAACCACTCTTTCAGGTTGTCTTCTGTCCTCTTCATGTTTGTTGTGGCATGCGCATGCTCACTCACGTTCACATATGCACACAGACTGAACAAGTGTAATAAATTTTTTTAAGGGAAGACTGAGACTACTTCAGGTAATTTCATATTGGAGATTTCATATTGGAGATTCCATATTGGATGCTTACTTTTCCACCCCCAAATGAATTTAAAGAGTGATATTTCTTGAAATGACCTTTGCCTGAGTCAGCTTTCTCATCTCAGGGGGTTTGACACTTGGGATGTAACTGGTCGTGCCATAGGTCTGGCAGGATCTTTGGAGGAAGGCCTAGATGTTCATGAGATATAGGCAAAGCCTAAGTACTAATGTTTAAGAAATATAGGTTGTACTAGCCATGGCCATCCCTCCTTTCTGGCTAGCTTTCATAGTATTGGAAGGTGCTGTACAGGCTGCTAGGGGTGGGAGGAGGAGCCATCAATAGTCTTCCCTGTAAGAGAACACTGAATTAGAGTAATGACTGGTGTGGCAAGAGATGCCCATGGGTGCAGTAGTGGTACAAATATTACGAGAATAACCACCACTTTCTGATTAGATTCAAGACCAATTTCACAGAAGGAAGTGTATAGCTGGCACTGTAAATTTAGCTAAGGATTCATGGTTGGGGAGCTCAGAGGACCCAGGAGTGTATCTGTGCTATTATTTTGCTAAATGGGCATAGCATCAAATTTCCTTCTAAATCTCTTTCTCTCTAGTGGGAGATTGGTACACCTTTTAGGCATCATCAGAGTATTTTTGTATGTGTGTATTGGAGAGTAGTTAATGCAGAAACTTACAACATGTCAAAGTGTGGAGAGCAGATGTCCATGGACTGATCCGCCACCTCTACCTAACACCCACCTCCCTAAGGCTCAGGGACTCTCGTGTGAGGGTAGGGAGAAAGACTGTAATAATCAGAGGTGAGAGAGAGCGGGAGAAACAGTGGCTGTTAGATATGACAGGGCCACTGTACTCATGATCCCGCAGCAGCTATGGCCATCAACAGAACTGCACAGGCTCAAGTAAGAAAGGGTTAACGGGTCCTCACCCCTAACTGAGGTGCTATGGATAGCTGGAGGCTTCAAGGGAGGAGAGCCAGCTTGCTCTAAGGGTGCAGATGCTGGTCAGTCTCACCACACTCCAGTAGATGACTCTACCCCTAGGAATGCATAAACAGCAGAAAAATGAACCCATGGGTTACTTTAGAAAAGAAGAGGTGGCCACAAACTGGACGAGAAGGAACATGGAGGCGTATCTTGAAGGAGACAGTGGAGGAGACTAGTGATGAATATGACAAAACACATTGTATAAACTTCTCTCAGAATTAATAACAGTATTTTAAAAGAATTGGGTAAAGCAAGATCCCAAAGTGAATTGGGACAGATTAAAGAAAGATTTTGGATTTTCAGTGCTCATCTGGGATATTTATATGATTTTTCAGTCATGATGCTTGAAGATCACACCAATTCATCCTCAAGATGTGCTCAGTTCTGTCATTCAAGGGAAAACTTGAAACCTTGGATAGTATTGCTAAAATGACTACTGAAATTGAAAGAAATTTAGACATCCCCAAAAATGAACAGAAGAAAATATTCAAAGAGAACAGATGCAGAGAAATTTTCTCAACCCAAGTCACTCAGGAGTTTTGCGCAGCAGAGATTCTTCAAGGCATGCTTACGTAATCAATAGAAATTACTTGAAAGATGATAAAAAATAAAAACCACAAAGTGTTATCTCCTGGCACACAAGCTTACACTAGTGTATAATCACAGTTTTTAGCAGTGTACTCTTTCGATTCTTAGTCACTAGATGGGCTAGCAGCAGAGGGAATGTTTCTAACGGCGGGCGAGGTGCTGGGGAGGTGGATAAGTTTGTGCGTTAAACCAAGTGGATCTAGATGCTACGTGTATAGTGAAAGGGAAGGTCGATGTGGCTTTCTGGAAGGTCACCATGTTAGTACAGGGTAGGCAGCAAACACACCCATGACAGAAATAGCAGATGATGGTCATTTCAGATAGTGAGCCTACATAGTATGATCATGTGGTAGACAGACCCTGGCAACTAAGAGTGACTGACAGGCTCAGAGAGGATACCGCTCAAGAAGAGGTATTCATGCCAGCACAGAAAGAAATGGGCAAAGGATGAAGGAATCCCATACATTTTTTTTTTTTTATGTCACAGTTCATTTGAGAGTGGGTTGTTACCCTCTTATAGCACATTTTAAAATCAGCATGTTTTATTACGAAATTTGTTTAATCTTTCCTCATAGTTTAAATTGTGAACGTTTGCTTTCTTGAGCTAACTTACATTAACTGGCTCTGTGTCCTGTAGACTTTGGCTATATATATTTATGCACCTCTTCAAATGACATGTAAACGCCCATGACCCTCTTACCTACTGACTCTGACACAGTGAATCAAGAAGAGCCTTGTGTAGTTTTGCTAACAACAACAAAAATACCAACATATTTCACTTTCTTGGTCAAAATAGCTTTGAGCTCATGGGCTCAAGTTATCCTCCTGCCTCAGTCTTCAGTATCTGGGAATGAAAGTTCAGGTCATTGCCTGGATTCAGACATATTTTTCATGTTGTTGTTTGTTTTTGTTTTTACTTTAAGAATGTTTTACTTCATGTGTATGGATGTTTAGCATGTGTGTTTTTCTGTGCACTACTTTTTCTGGCACCTAGGAAGTTGGCAGAGCATCTTAAGGCCTGGAACAGGAGTTCCTAGGTTTGTGAGCCATCGTGTGGTGCTGAGAACTAAACTTTGGTCCTCTGTCGGGGTAGCAAGTGCTCTTAGCGCCCGAGCATCTTCTCTACAAAACTACAACAGTTCTGAAAGAAAATTTTTTTCCAAAAATTATTTTGGTAGTATATGAATGAGAGAGTGTGTATGAGTGTGTGTATATGTGTGTGAGTATTTGTGTGTGTGAATTTGTCTGTGTGTGTATGAGTGAGTGTGTATTTGTGTGTGTTTGGTATGTGTATGAGTGTGTATGATGGTGTGTGTGGTATGTGTATGAGTGTGTGTGGTTAGTATGAGTATGTATGTGGTATGAATGCATGTGTATGAATGTGTGTGTGTATGTGTGTGTGTGTGTGTGTGTGTGTGTGTGTGTGTGTGTGTTTGAGTATATATGTGAAAGGCAGGGGACAACTTGTGGGAATCTCCCACCATCTGAGTTCTGGAGATGGAACTCAGGCTGTTAGATTTGGGTCACGCACATTTACTCCCTGGGCCATCTGGCAAGGCTCTCAAACACATTTAATAACAACAAAAGCAAAACCACTATTTTCTCAAAAGTGGTAAGAATTTAAAGCCTTAAATGAAGTTATTTCTTTAATTATTTATTGCTTTTTTAGGCTCCTCAGGAATAACATGCAGTGAGGAAACTGAATTAAAATTCCTGCGGTCCTCATACTTTGTGTTTATCCTGGTACGACTGGCTTGTCATTTAACGTAGAATAAAAGACAAACCTAAGCCATTTCTAGACTGATGTTTCCCAACTCACAACTAGTAGCGTAGGCAGCACATGGCACCTCACTAAATTTATGCCTTCCTAGACCTTAGGCTCTGAGTCAGACAGTCAGGCCTGCCTTGGTCGCCTCATTATGCTGTTTCACATGGGTTTTTGAGGCTTACTCAGGTTTAAGAACTACAGATCACCATTCTGATAATCAAAAAAATAAGTGTGCATATTTAAAGTTAAAATTTTTGATACTATGAAAACTGCAAAAGTGCATAATATCTGGCCAGAGAAGGATGAGCTTATTTAAATTACCTGTGTCAGATCTTTCTTCTGCCCATTGATATTTCTATATAATCCTCCAAAAATACAATTAAAAATTTTATAGCTATATTCCATGTGCTCCTGTATAGCAGAATTCAGAAAATTTTAAATCATTTAATATGTCTTTGGTATAGCTCTGGGATCAAAACTATGAAACATATCCATAGTTATTAATTGGCCTGCATGTATTATCCTTTAAATGGCAATTAAGTGATTGGAGGAGAATTCTGACATTATCCCAAGGCTACTATACTATTAATGGTCTTCTCTTACTATAATAATTAATCGTTCTATAACTATTTTATATTTATTGACATTTCCCCCTATATATTACAAAATGCTTGAAGTCGAAGCACTCTTGCTCGCTCTCTCTGTGTCTGACTTTCTCTCTCTGTATGTATGTATATGTTTGCAAGCACATGTATTGAGAAGCTGGATTGCTCTGGTTGGAGCAAGTTCTCCTATGTACCCCAGGCTAGTAGGAAATATGTGCTACCTCAGCCGTGCACAGTTTACGTGTGTGACTGTACTTCTGTCTCATGCATCCTTTTAGCGGTAGGCCAAGCAGTATTCGGCATGCCGCAGACAGCCATGTTTAACTAATACATTTCTTCTCAAGTCTAAACAGCATAATTGTTATACTGTGCATAAATCTCTTTTCATTGTGATTGATATTTTAATTGTAAAGAATTATTATTTTATGTGAGATCTTAACTGAAAAGATTTGTTTAAAATGAATTGGACTTGAGTTAGAAGAGGTCATAGGCAAAGTGCGTAACACTTGTGGAAAACACATATCAATCGACCCAAGGCCCCAGTGAGAACTTTACAGAAGGGCATCCTCTCTTGTTACTTGTACTTTTGTAGATAGTAGAAGCCTCCTATGATGACAGTACTGTGTCTTTACATGATGTCTATAGTGTTCATGCATAATTAATCACTATTACCTAGGTAAGTGCAATTCTAGAGTTCGTGAACAGCCTGGAAAATTATGAATCTTTTGATTTGTTCCCCCATGTATGATTATAACAAAACACACAACATCTGAGCCCTAGCTTTCTCTTCAGCTGTGGCAGATGCTCACAGCCCATGAGCTTCCACTGCATCCAAGTCCTCTGTTGTAAGTGAGTCTTCTCTAAGCCATCATCTCCCGTCCCCACACCCTCTCACCCAGACACTTTCATGGAAGTCTGACTGGCTTGCAGTTCTGAACATTTACAAATATCAGTAATGGGCTAACGACTCTGGAGATTATAGAGCTGAACAAGATGTTTTGTATCCAATCAGTGGTGACTGGAAGAAAACAAGCCCTTCAATGTCTCCTCTTACAAAACCATCCAAATCTCTGGTCATGACAGTGCAGTGTGTTTTGAAAACAAAATGGGAGTACTTACTGAGCCATAGAGTTTCCCCTTCTTATTCATGGCTAAGTAATAGTTGCTGTTAATGGCTTTGACGGCAACAACTCCAATTTCCACTGATGTTATCTCTAGGATACCTAAAACACACAATTACAAAGGCAAGTTGTAAAGACTCATCTGTGCTTAGTTGGTAGAAGGTAAAAATCAAAAGAAATGACAAAGTAATTTTATATTATTCTGAAAGCAAACGAGCCAAAACTGTGTCAATGTGTTCAAAGCCCCAGTGAGTATAAGAACCCAGTAGTAAGGCTTTGGGAGATTCCCTCCATTTTTCCTCTGAGCATATCCAGGCAAATGCTGTTTTAATTAAAATGCTTCCTTTGCAACCCCATAAATATTGAAACTACTCTACTCATCTTAACCTAGATTTCACAGAAACTTATCAGAGCCCACATCTGTATTGTGGTATTAAATTAAATCCATAACATATGTCAATGATAGGTCAGATCTACCTCAATCTGTAAAAACAACGGTAAACTATTTTTTTCTTTGTAGCACATTTAGATAAACTAAATCCCTTGCTGCATTTAACTGCTAAATTTATTTTGTGACCAATGTGTTGACATTCTGAGACACAGTGAGACTTGTCTCAGCATCCACACTGTCTTAAAATAGCAGATACAATATTCCAGGGTTAGGAATGGACGGAAGTAGTAATTGAGAAACAGGACCATTTTCTTCAGTTTAAAAAAAAAAAGTTTAGTTTGGTGTATGTAAAGATGATATTCTCTGAAAAGTTTGTAGGCAGATGTGGGAAAGGTCATTTGGTATAGAATGCCAAAGTCCACCCATTTTCACCTAAGAAAATCTCAAAACAAAACTTCTCATTTCATTACTCTTAATAGAGCTTGCTCAGGATGGCTGAAAAGCATGGTGAGGAGAATGTGGCATTGGGACCTGGGGTACAGGCATTTGATCCGTGGCTCTGCATCTATTGGGAAATGACCACAGAATTCAGCAGATTTCTTTGTGTCTCAGTGTCATTTGAAAAGTGGACAACACAGCAACATTTCTCACGGACTCTCGCTGTGAAGACAAACAACAGTGGACGTGTAAAATGATTAGACTTGGAATGGAGCTCAAGACTTGAGTTGTTATTAAAGGCAAGTTTCCCCCAATGGTTCTGAGTAAGGCTTCTTCAAGATGCTATGAAACTTTTTCAAGATCAGGGTTAACCAGATGGCGTGGAAGGAAATCATAAGTTAACATGTATTGTGTATCACTTGACGTGACAAGTACCATTTTTGATGTAGTATATAAAGTGTGTCCTCAGATTTTGGCTTATCTTCAGGACATGAACGTCTTCTCTCCTTTCCTCTCCCAGGTGAGTCTACCAGAAGCTAGTAGAAATGCTAACATTTTTCATCACCAAAACTGACGTCAAGAGAATTGTGGTAGACGACACAGCGAACCCCTGTTAGTGTGCGGAGGAAGGTCTGACCTCACTAAGAACAATGTTCAGTAACACAGCATCTCACAGTGTCTGCAAAACCAGGGACAGATTGTGTGGTGCAGTATGGGACAAGTTTATGTCGTTAATATCTCTTACCCTGTGCTGGTTGTTACTCAGGAACCTCACACACATATTCATTGCATGTTTTTGAAAGTGCTCTCCTTGGGTTCATTCTTTAATGTCTATAACTGTTCCTCAGGAAGGTACTGCCATTCCCATGGCCAGTTATGATTAGAAAATGGGAACAACACAGCTTGCGCACAAGGTGATGATCAGGCCAGTCGCGAAGGCTCTCAACACCCAGCTCTGCAGCATTCCTACTTTTGTAATCCACACCTCTGACTATATTCGCTTTTCCTTCTCTTTTCCTTTCCTACAGTGGGAGTCTGTAGAAGCCATTTAGCAATGACTCATTAAAAAACCTTATTAAATGACAATATGCTATTCGCCCACGGATGTTGAGGTTTCGCTTGGTAAAATATCTGAGTTTCAGAGGGAAAAACAAACAAACAAACAAACTTGTGACAAGGAGAAAATTTCAACTAGACAGGAAGTGGCATTCTGCTATAATGTTAGAGTATTTAAGCGGCTGTGCCTGCAGAGGAGGGCGTGTCTGGAAAGTGTGAGATACTCCACGTGTATTCTGCTGGGACAGAAAACGGACAGAAAAGAGAGGCATGAAGAATGGAGTTCTAAAGGATGAGCACTGAGCTGGAACTACCATCACGAGACTAAGCTGAACAAAGGAGACAGCTGGTACAAAGATCACTGAATCCCTGGCTGCTTATTTGGAGTTTACGGCATACACCAGGGCATGGTCCACCAAAATACACTTGAGTTTGTTCATGTTTTACCTCAGATAAGAACTCAGTATCTATTTAAAAGAGTGATCAAATACCCGATTTTACTTTACAGATCATCTGGGCAAGCATGCAAATATTCACTTTTAAGCATTTTGAAATTTAGACATTAAAATGTGCGTATTTAAGGGTCAGTGCATGCTGCTCTGCCACATACGTGTGCTGCTTGATGCTCACATCTTCCTCCATCCTCAAAAACGATGTACTTTTGAAATACACAAGAGTGTACACTATACCTTCTAAATAGATGGAGGGAAGACTCAGGTGATTTAATGCCCTTCTGAGTTCTAAAAATAAGCCTTGGCTGTCCCATAGGTCGCTAGGTCATAATCTGAAAGCTCTCTCTCTTGGTTGCAGCGACGGCATTTACTGCAATCATCTGCAAACGTGGATGCTTCTTTGGGCGTCTCAGCTTTCTCATATATCAGTTCTACAGTTTTCTCTATTGATCAAAATTATCGTTTGCCACTAAGACATATATATATATATATATATATATATATATATATATATATATTTGTAAAGGAACTCTGGAATATTTTGAGATCCATTAGATCAACAGCTATTAAGTTTGTTTGTGTTCGCTGTGACATAAAATGCAATGCTGGTTGAAAGCCTCCTGCTAAAGAGCTGGTGAAACGTATATGAGCCCTCTCTGCGTTTCTTTCAACTTATGTGATGGCACAGTTATCTCAAATTTAAAGGCTTTACCAGTGGTGAGAGTCAAGGAGATGGCTCAGTGGTAAACACATCTACTGCCAGCCCTGAGGCCAATCATAATGCTAGCGTAGTGTGATAGTTTAATCAACATGCTGGGATATATCATGCTTAGTATAATGCTATGAGAATTTTAACCCTTTTAAGTTAATCTTTCCCTCTTTCACATGAATTGTAGAAGCCCAAACTGATTTACTGGACACTAACATGGAAGATCTTCAGTAGCTGTCGTTTGAACTATGCATGTCAAGGGTTAGGCAGACACACTTAGTGGTGTGAACCACAGTATGAGGGTGTCTTTGGTTCCCACGAATCACCCTGAGTCCTATCTCTTACATGAGTCAGCTGCATTAAATAATCAACATAGACACAGTGGTGTTCACAATATGCCTTTGCTATGTAGCCATTGAACGCCAAAAAGAATCAGTGACTGTGCAAGCAAAATGGGGCATTTCTGAAGTCTAAAATTTCTGTTTTTGATAGTAATCGTATTTATGAAATAATGAATCAATAAGTTTCTATCTAGTGACGTAATCACTACTTGGAGTATAGCTAAAATGATATGATATGCACAGAATTAATTTTGTTAGCTTCTCCTTCCCTTAATTCACTTTTCTACTCACCGGATGTTTTAAAGGGAATTGCTAGGTCACATTTTAGGTCATGAAATTTGGAAAGATGGAGTAAAGAGCTGTGAAACAGCAGAAAAATTAGGCTATACATGTCTGAAGCTGGATAGCTAAGTGCTACAGGTAAGTCAGTTACATTCTGGGAGTCTTAGATATTACTTGTTTATTGGGATAAATTGCTCATAGCTCACAGGGTTGTATGGCATTTCGGGGAAGGGCTACTAAGTCTGTGCCTTGTCAGTTGAATCACAATGGTGCCACTTTAACTAATGCACCTTAGTGGATCCCAAATTCAAACCTGCCTAGCAACCATCTGGAAGATGTGTTGAAACACAGATTGGTAGTTTTTTGTTTTTGTTTTTGTTTTTTTTTTCTCTATAGATCTAGGCTGGGGCTCTGGAATTAGATTTTCCAGCATGTTGATTTTCAGGCAGTGTTGGCTTTGCTATCACAAGGACCACCCACTGCTCTATACATTATAACTGTGAGCAGGCAGGAAACAGCTTTGACGCACAAAAGCAATGGTAGAAATTTGTAGAGAAACAGAACCACAACAGGAAGAGATGCAAATCATGGCAGCAGTTAACATTCCCCGCAAAAGCTTTTCATAGATGTGGATGGAAGAGAATTTTCTTCTGCATAGCAGGTGTCGGATTCTTGACAGCTATATGCTGTCACAATAGGAATTTGGGATTTATGTGCTATGCATGCATCATTTCTTTGATCAGGTTTTTAAAGACAAAGTTATATTATTATCAGCAGGGTTAAAGAAGAGATCAATGGTTAAAAGCACGCACCACTTTTGCAGAGGGCTGGAGGAATGAGATTCTTTCCTCTGGCCTCCATGGACGACAGACACGTACATGGTGCGCATAACATGCAGAAGAAACATGCATGCAAATTCAATTTTAAAATATTCCATTAAAGATATTATTATCAGATTTATTGTCTTTCAAATATGAGTGTAGAAATACCAAAGGAAATTTAGGAGGCTTAAACAACATTTATGGACATTCACAAGTGACAATTTGTATTGACAATCTACAGATTAAAGGCCTGTACATTGGCCTTCAAGTTATGCTCATGGCTGTAAAGTTGGCTCAATGCGATAGGGATTCATTTTGTCCCCAACCTTTCAACTCAGGTTTGCTTTTTCTAGAATGATTTTGTCTTTCAGTGGTCTAATGATGACTAGTCTAAGTCTGGGCTATTTGGTAGTTATAGACATGGGCTTCCTGTTTAGCATAATGCAGGCCAGCTATTTAGGTTCTGTCTGCCACAGTCCCTTCAGAGACACTTTGTATTTACTTAGAATTACAGATAGAAATGAGATCCAAATGAGAAAATCATTACCAATGTTCCATGACGAGATACATATTTCCTAAATTGGTAAAGAAAAAATGACTTCTCACATTCTTTCTTAGTAACTCAGGACTTAGGATAAACTCGCAATCAGCTTGATCTTATGGATGAGAATGGAGGACAGTCCTAAAACTTATAAATTTAAGAGTGCATCTACTGGGCAGCGGCATCACATGCCTTTAATCCCAGTACTTGGGAGGCAAAGGCAGATGGATCTCTATGAGTTCAAGGCCAGCCTGGTCTACAGAGCTAGTTCTAGGGTATCCAGGGCTATACAGAGAAACCCTTTCTTAAAAACAACAACAAAAATCAAATCAAACAAACAAAAAGTGCATTTAATTAACTGGAAAATTAAAGAAAAAGCTAAGCATTTTGTCTGGGATGTGGCTCAATGATAGCTAGCTTACCCAGCATGCACAAGACTTTGTGTCCATACCCGGTTTCAAATACTCACACATAACTTTAAATAGTTAACCCACTGGCACTGACATGTTAATGTTTTAAAATGTCAGAAATTTACAATGGAATCCAAAAATAATTTTTATAGATTTTACTGACTTGTTGAATTCTTCTGTTTTTTAATTAATTCAATTTACATCTCCTCCCAGTCCCACCCTCCCTTCCACATCTCCTCTACGTTATTCCTCAGAATAGAGGAGCCCCCTATTCAGACAGTCCAGCTCATCTATTCACATGAGGGCTGAGTTTATCTTCCTCCCCTGTGGCCTGTAGGGATGTCCCATCAGGGGGAAGTGACAAAAAAAAAAAAAAACAGGCAACATAATTCATCAGAGATATCCCCCACTCCCCTACCCAGTGGGCCAGCATGAAGCCTAAGATGTCAATCGGACTTATCTTCTTAGGGTCTGTGCAGACATTTCTTACTGTTTTTTTGTTTGTTTGTTTGTTTGGTTGGTTTGGTTTGGTTTGGTTTGATTTGATTTGGTTTTGAGGCAAGGTTTCTCTATGTGTCTTGGATGTCCTGGAATCACTCTGTAGACCGGGGTGGCCTTGAACTCACAGAGCTCCCCCTGCCTCTGTCTCTTGAATGCTAGGATTAAAGGCATGTGCCACCACCACCTGGCTTCTTAGTGCATTTTATTATACATAAAATGTGACTCCAGGTTGTTTTTTTTTCACTTCACTAGTTGTTCTATTCTTCTTTCTGTTGCTATGACAAATACTCTGATAGAGAGTGACTTTGGGGAAAGGTGTTATGTGGCTGATGATTCCAGGCTGTGGTATGAGGGAATTCTAGGTAGTACCTCAGGCAGACAGCCACACCACAACCACAGTCGAGAGCAAAGGAACAAAGAAATGCAATCTTGCTTTCTCTCATCATGCTCTCACTTCTGTTGTTCAGGAGCCCCCTGACTAGTGAATGGTGATCTTCACAATAGCACAATAAACATTCATGATAATTAATTGTCAGTCAAGACATTAATTATCAATCCAGACAACGTCCCACAGACTTGACCACAGCCAGCACGATCTAGGCAATACTTTATTGAGTCTGCCTCCCTGTAAAGATTTAAAGAGACAACAAAACAAACAAACAAAGCTCCCAACCTTATCCTCACCTGAACATGTTAGGAAACACAGCCTATCAACTTTGCCAGTGTCATGTTTTGAAACATTACCTTCTGTTAGCGTATGTCCCCAAAAGGCACAGATGGTGTGTTTCAGGGCCAGGGTTCATGCAGGGTCTTAGTAATCGCACAAATAGGCTCTGATACAAATACACCTCACGAACCGGGGGACACTTGATGGCCAGCCAGAGCAAGTCAAGTGCCTAGAAGGGCTGGCATGTGATTGACATGTGGCCCCAGTTTGAAATGGGACCACATGGGGTGTGGTGTGGTACACAAAGTGCAGGTGTTCAGAGCCACAGATGCTTCCAGAAGGGCCTATTCAAATGGTGTCAATCAAGGCTAGGAACAAGGAAGTCAGTAGATTTTTCCTAGAAAAGTTTTTCTTTAATACCAGAAGATATATTTGGATAAAGTCAAGTAAATCTATTCATCAATCATTTCATTGTCTTTATTTGACAAATAATTCTTTAAATAATTCTATAAAGTCAGAAATCTTGATTCTGTTTTTTAAAAAAATCAGAGTATCTTAGACACAGCTCACATGTGACAATACCTCCTATTATTGTATTTAACATTGTGGAGAAGACCTGAATGAATTCACATGTAACTTTGGTCATCACCAAAAATGCTGAAAGAAGAAAAAGTCTGCTGTTCTATGCATGAAGTGTTTTCCTCAGCACAATCACTGTAGCTTTATTGCTTCCAGAGAAATCAATAAGTAATTCATGTTATTATAGTTGTGTTATGAATTAGAAGAAACCAAAGAACCTTAAGTTAGATCTACTGCAGTAAGGAGGCATTGGCAAACATTAATTCTCATATAATTTTTATGTCCTAAAATTAAGTTATAAATTATTTTCAGAAATCTGTATGCAATCAAAGCCTGTGACCAATGTAATTTAAGACATGGACTTCACAGCCTCAAGATGAGTAAAACATCAATAAATGACATAAAAGGTGTTGTTTTTTTTTTTTTTTTTAAATGAGAAGAGGTGACGGTATTTAAAACTCAAGGAATGCTATGGTTTAGCGCATTGTAAAATCAGAGAAGAGTTTGAAGAAATGTAGAGAATGTCTGCTTCATATCCCTTCTCTTCCACAAGAGATGACACCAGGAGATCCAGAGAGATTGAAGAGCTTATCCAAGCACCTGTAGAAAGGTCACTTAGGACCAGAAGTAAATCCTGAGTCTCTATTCTTCCTGAGGCTCCTATAAACATTTATAAACTCTTGGCAGCCAGGCAAAGACTTTATATCTACTTTACATTTTATAGACTAATTCATCTTGTTCATTACACAGAAACAATTCAGTCTATTTGACTCTGACCATTGCTCTTTATTTATAAATGGAGAAAAAAAAATCCTAAAGTTAACACAGAAGGCTAGATAAATTACTGCATGGAATATTTCAATAAATTATTATTCATCTTGAAGATAACCCAATAAAATGTCTACCATATTTATTATTTTAAGGTAAATTTTCATAACATACCTAATTACAATGTATTGTCTTTTTTTCTTTATAACTTAACTAAAAGGAAAATGAATCACTGGTACATATCTTGATTTTTTTTCACAAGAATGTCTTATTTGATTTGTAAAAGTTCATAAATCAGGTAAGCATGGATGTCTCTAAGCAGTAAAATACTTAATATAGAACTAGTTCAGGGATTCGAGCTCATTGCTCGAACATATACATGAGTTCCAAGTTTGATAAGTTCTCCAACAATATAAACTAGCCCTAAATTCTTTCTGTGGCTATTTACTAACATGAGTTTTAATTTGACTGCATAATTTATTAACAAATAGCTTTGAAATTGTAACTATAGCTTGACAAACTATATTCACTTATCATTATAATTATATGCTATAGTTCAGTAAGTCATGGCCTTGGCCATGAGGAATTATGTCCCCAGTACTTGGGAAATTCATGTGTGTCTAGAGACCAGCTGGGATGAATTAGGTAGACCAAGGGTAGATGTGATATTCTCGAAGCCCATGGAAATGCTATGTATTTTCACAACCCAGGAAACAGAAAGCTCTGGACAGAGCCATGTGTTCACTTTTGATCACTAATACAGCACAGATTGGACATCCGAAGAGAGAGAACATAGGGAATAGGACAAGAACCTTCCACAAGGGGCCTCTGAAAGACTCCACCCAGCAGGGTATCAAAGCAGATGCTGAGATTCATTGCCAAACTTTGGGCAGAGTACAGGGAATCTGATGAAAGAAAGGGGAGATAGAGGGACCTGGAGGGGCCAGGAGCTCCACAAGGAGAGCAACAGAACCAAAAAATCTGGGCACAGAGGTCTTTGCTGAGACTGATAAACCAACCAAGGACCATGCATGGAGATAACCTAGAACCTCTGCACAGATGTATCCCATGGCAGCTCAGTATCCAAGTGGTTTCCTAGTAATGAGAACAGGGACTGTCTCTGACATGAGCTCAGTGTCACCTCCCCCTGAGGGGGGAGCAGCCTTATCAGGCCATAGAGGAAGACAATGTAGCTAGTCCTGATGAGACCTGATAGGCTAGAGTCAGAGGGAAAGGGAGGAGGACCTCCCCTATCAGTGCTATTGGGGAGGAGCATGGGAAGAGATGAGGCAGGGAAGGTGGAATTGGGAGGGGATGAGGGAGGAGGCTACAGGTGGCATACAAAGTGAATGATCTGTAATTAATAAAAAAATCAACTAAAAAAAGCACAGACTGTATTTTGCAAATTAGGCTGGAGTGGGTGTTTGCTTGGTGCAATAGTCTGAAACTGAATAAAGACAAATGTTAGAGCACTATGAGCCTGATGTTCTGGTCTAGACAGGAGGAGAGTAGCAGTGGGCTGAGAAAAGCTCCAGGGATAAACACTGTTCCTTTAACTACACAGGAGGAGGGAGGGCTGCCTCTTGGTCATAAGAAGAGCGGGCACTAGACTGCAAACATGATTCAGTTCAGTAATTGTGTATGGGATAGAGTATTAGGTAAGAGTGTTAATGTCCTAACTGAACATACTTTTGTTGTCATTAAATCTTGGGTCAGGAATCTGTAAAAGAATTCCTAGAAAGATTAAATTCTATGACACATTATAAGCTCCTCATGTAGACAAAATAAATTATCTCGGTATCACATTTTATCAAAAAAAAAAGTGCTGATATTGGCTGAAAATTCTATGTTCTCGAGAAACAGAGCTGCCCTTTCAGAAAAATCCAAGATTTCAAGTGAAAACTAATGGTTAAGGAGAAGGATGTATCACATGTTGGCTACAAACAATCAGTGAGAGTGCTTAGGAAAGAATTCACTCTGGGAAGAAGTAAATAAACAGAATGAACTCATCTGTTCATCTGCTTTGCTTACAATACTAAGATCCACAATATCATAGCTTTAAGAAGTTATACACACACACACACACACACACACACACACACAAATACACACACATAGAGGGGAGAGGAGAGAGAGAAAAGAGAGAAAGGGAGGGATTCATCTTGGAAGAAGAGTGAACAACTATATCTGAGTTGAAAGCAACATTTAAGTGTTCAGAACATTTAGTGTGTAATTAAAATCTACTTTAGTTTCACACACATAAAGTATCAATATGATGAAAAATCAGAGGACAAAAGAGTTTATCAGAAAATCAAATCCTAAAAGTTAGCAGAAGAATGAACAAAATAATCGTCAGAAGGGCTCAATTGTGTTTATCATAGCATATTACGTAAGTATATATTATATACATAAATTTATATGTAATACAGATTACATATAAATATATATTATATATTGTTAAATTTAAATGCTTGATTTTACTTAATTCGTATTTTATTCAAGAATGTTAAAACTTAAAAGCAATCAGAATTGTATACAAGATAAAATGCCTTAAATTTCATTGAGGTGTTTCTAGCTCAGCTGTATGTTTAAGAACCTGCAGCACTGGCCTGAATGTTAGCGCTATGTGTTCAGAACCATCTGGCGTGTGCAAGGCCCTGGGTTCAGTTACTAGCATGTATGTGCACAAGGCATACATGTAAAGAATTAGTGTTATATCATGAAAAATGCTTCAATTTACACTTAGCTGTAAAGATCTAATTGTCTTTATCTTGAGTAGCACTCACGAATATTACTTAATGTACACAGAACATCACAATGAGGAACTTGGGTTGATTTGCTTAATCTTCACTGGATGAAGTATTATCAGGCAGTTACAAATTCAGAGGCACCAATCTATTGTGATATGTTTTATTAACAGTTCCATCACCAGCTGGGAAGACCAAAAATGTTTGAAAAATCTCATCAAAATTCCAGTAAAATGCCAAAAAAAAAACAAACCCGAAAAACAAAAACAACAACAACAACAAAAAACATTTGTAGGTGAAGTGCCTAGCTTTCCAAATTAGGTTATAAATCATTGGAAACATCTGTAAAGAGGAGTTGGCTGTCCAGGGACAAACAACCACCCCTGAAAATGTATACAAGTACTCTTACATAGATTGAACAGGTTGTATTTAGAAATGTATGTGTGTTTACACATGCACATATGTATATAGTAGCAATTGTTTGAGAGGTCATGAATGTTAAGGAGAATAAGAAGGGGCAAATGGGAGGGCTTGCAGGGAGGGAAAATGGGAGAAATGTTGGAATTGCCTTATAATAGTGAAAATAATAATAATAAAGAATTTGCAGGCACCTACAGCCTGGTAATGCTCAATTTGTGTTTCAGTTGTTTCTACTTCTTTCGCTAATTGTGGGTCAGAATAAAAACTGGTTGGAACCTACTTAGTAAAAACACTGAAGTATCTCAGTGAGGATCATTCTTGGGTAGTAATTTTGCTTTCACATAAGGAGCTTACAAATGATATTAAGATGGATGAAAAGTGAGGGTTCTTATCTAAAGTTTAGAAGGAGATATAACTGTAGTTTTCATATCTCATGAAATAGGCTAAAATTTAGGACCAGTGGCATGGCATTATTTTCACAGTTGCTGTTATTCAACAGATGGATAGATACATGAATAGATACATGTAGATGAATAGAAACATGCCCATCTGTCGTACACAAAAGAACAGCTAGAAAACAACTTTGAATTGAAATAAAAACCCTAACCAAAACACTTAATTATAAATAGAACTGTACTCTAAAATGTTAAATTTTAAAGAATGGCAGATAATAGAAAAAAAGCAGAAAAATCAATCAAGTAATTTTTAGTATGTGTCAATTACAACCATTATATAAATGTCTTACTGCTAGTCATAGAGTAGGCATATATTATCAGGGAAATTTTTTTAGTATATAGGTTTCAAGCTGTTTCACATCTCTGATATTTAACCACACAGCAGAGGTGAGAGCTATAGTGTAGAAAGAAGATAGAGAGTTTGACTGAGCATAGATGGAGATCCAATTGCTCTTGGTTTGCTGAAAGAACAGCACTCATGCCTCCTTTTGGGCTTCATCTGTCACTCTTAACTTCTGCTGACTCATGGCAGATACCCAAATACAGCCATAGGAGAAATTAACTAATCTGAAAACTTTCATGGGAAATATATCTATTTATCAAACTAATTTGCCTTTGGAAAGAAGAAAAGTAGGAGTTTCTGGTTTTTATCCTCCATGGTTCAGTTCTGAAGTTCCATGGTGACACTTTGTAGAAAGAGAAGACAGAATCCCTCCCCCCGCCCCCGGCTTAATTGTCTGCAATTCTAAGCATGGTACTCAATGAGGCTAAAAATCAGAAGACCTACATTTATCTTCTACACTCAGTGTTAGCATTTAGGCAGCCTGCTTCTCAGTTGCCTCGTAGCCTATGATGTCATCATGTGTCCCCTGCCAGGTAGATACACCTGGCAGGTGCCATTCAGTTGCACAGGAGCTATAAATGGACCCCTGCCTTTTATCTCTTTCCCTCTGTCCTACTCTCTCCTCTTTCTCTGTTGGGGCATCCTCCTCCCTTCCCCCTGCTCTCTCTCTCTGTCTCTCTTTCTCTCTTTCTCCATCTCCATCCAATAAACCTCTTTCATATGATATTTGTTGTGCACATCATTTAGCTCCGCAGTCTCTAGCCTTTAGACCAAATCCTCACATGATTTTATGTATGTGTATTTTACTCAAAAGCAACAAGCTGGTTCCCTGAAAGACTGATAGCTTAGAACAACCCAAGAAAACTGTGTTGACACTCTTTGATGCTTAGTGCTTAAGACCCTTGTAGGAAACAAAAAAGCCAGTCAACTTCATGCTCTAGGAAAACAAAAGACAAAAAGAAATGCCAAATCTAAATGAGAATTATTGTACTTAGCTTTTTCTACTGAGTCCACTTGTTTCACTCCCAAGAACCAAGGACCACGTCTTTCTCTTTTGTGCCATAGTGCGTAGTCATGGGAACCTTTTTAAAAAGAAATTCTGAAAGAAGCCGTCTAAACACAAAAGGCCAGTATCTGAGCCCTGAGCCCTGAGCCCTGAGCCCTGAGCCCTGAGCCCTGAGCCCTGAGCCCTGAGCCTGTGTGTTCTTTGAGGGGTTTGGTCAGGGATGCAAAGGTAAGGAGGTCGGCTGCAAACATCCAAATATAAACAATTGTTTGTTGACTCTAAAACCCTGGTGAGTGTTTTCATCTTGAGTGCTTAACAGCTTTCTGACATGGTGGCAGATCCTATCTTTCTTCTTCCAGTGAACAAACATCCTTCTCCTCTCTCTTTGCCTTCAACAGTCATTCAACACTCTAAATCTGAAGAGGGTGACAAAGTCTTTCCTTTAGGTAGACATAAAAGACATGAGGAAGAGTGGAGCCATTTATCTTGTTTCATTATCACCATCTCCTCTTTTTATTGTTTCTCTGATTTGCCAGTCCACAAAGACAGCGGCTAATGATGACATCTGTGGTCCTGGGTTCTGTGGTCTAATTGCACAGGCTTCTGCCACATGTCTTGTCCATTTACATAGACGTGATTTACAGAGCCTGAGAGACATTTCCTTAGATGCCTTTCTACTCAGACTTCAAGGATTGCATATGCTCTACTGTTAGATCTGTTTTCACATTCAACTAAGGTGAAAATACTGACCTACATAGGGAATGAGGATGGTCTTTCTTGTGGAATCTGATAGTTTTTCCTTTTCCATTTCTCTTTGCTAGCTGACTACTGTGTAAGGCACCCACAGTGGAAAGTCAGAGATATGCTGACACCAAAACTTGTGCTAGCAAAATTTGTCAGCAAGCTTATAGGAGTAAAATATAAAATCAGTTATTTTCTAACAATGTAACTTTCTCACACACATTTTGTATATTTCCCTAAACCCTTACCCCTCTGTGTGAGCATAACTCTTACTGACAACCTCATCTGTGTACAGAAAATATTTAAATTGAAGATTTATCTCTAATTTGGTTGACATGTTTGATGCTAGCCTTTTAAGTTTGCACCATTTTTTTTTTACCTAAACCAGAACCCATATTCACATGATAATCTAAATGAAAATATCACTAAATGATTATGCTTCCAATACCGGAAACATTTGGTTTAAAATTTATGGATTAGACTTAAGTGGTTCAGTAAAATTTACCAGTCTCCAATACAAAACAGCTGTTTTCAGTGGCATGCCAGGTGAACGTACCAAAGCCTGAAGGATTGCTAGACAGAAGATTCTTGTTCCAGTCCTCTTTAAATCTACTATGCCTATGTGCTGGTACAGTTTCGTTTTCTACGATAGCCAGCTTGGCTTCCCACTGAGACACAGGGTTTTCAGAAGCTTCATGCGCTCAGAATATGTAGCACTGTCAAGTTTGTCTACAACCTGCCATATTGATAGTAATTTCCTCTTGGGATTCATAAGCTGGCTTTTTGTATGTCTGAAGTCATCTATGACTTACTTATTTTAAATGTATTTTTACTACTTCACCCGTCACCTGCTAGTTTTCCACACTCTTAATTGTTTAATATGTCAGTAAACAATGGTTCGACTTTTCTAAAAGTGTTGCATTTTCAGAAGCAAGTTAGTTAGAAGAGTGCTATTAACAATGTGTTAGGGGATGCTGGTGGACAATGCTCGTCTTTCTCAGGGAATGTCATGCTCTTCTGTTCCAGCTGAGAAAGCTTCCTTCTTTATTTCTGTGGCTTTAGCTGCTCATAGGTCCTACTGTCTAATTAATCCTTACTTAAAATTCATCTAAGTAAGTTTAACATGGGTAGGAAACTGTTTTTGTTAGCTATTCCACCTTTAACCCTACTGCACATCTGGGAAATATTCAGTTTTAGAACAGGTCCAAGCCTTTTGGCATTAACTACCTTAAAACATTAAGATATCACCAGGAATTTGCCTCTGTTTCAGAAAATGAAAAGCATATTTGAAATATAAACACGACTATGCCACTAACATCACTGGTAGTGACTGCAAGGCCCATTCCTTTATTACAAGAGAAGAAACTCTCAGATTAAACTTAAAGAATCAGCCTGAATGATTTGTTCTCCTGAAGTATCTGCACATGTACATCTGTGAATTCTGCAAGTAACACACAGTAAATGATACTGTTTTGTTTCAGAGTTATTGTACTTTTACTAAGAGAAAAATATATACCTTATATGAAGACATAAAATGTCATCTAACTCTTGAAAAATATCTAACAGACTTTAAACTGCTAAAAATTTAATACATTCTTAAATTATAAATTTGGAATTATTAACTTAGCTGATCAGTTTTCATTTTTTTGTAAAGGTTTTCATTAGTTTTAGGTCCTTATTTGTCTGCTTTCTTTAGTCTCCAATCAAGCACAGTGATTAGATTTTTACATTCTTGTTGTTGATAATTAAAAGTGAGCTTGAGGGAAAACACATTGTACAACTGCTTCTTGGTCAAATTATGACACTGCAACTTAAGTCATATGCTAGAATCAATGGCAGGGGAAATGGCCAGCTGGTAAGTGTGTGTGTTGTTTGTTTGTTTGTTTGTTTGTTTGTTTCTAATTTGAAAAATAACTTGAAAGTTTATCTGGGAGCTAAATTTGCATTTTGGTCAGATGTTTCCCTTTGTAAGCACAGAAATTCATGTAGACCAGATAGACCTTTATATTTTCACGTACATCTTTGAAGAGTTGATCTGTTGCTAGCATTACTCTGAAAACACTTTTCTCCACTACTGTTTTTATTTTGGGATTTTAAATAATTTAGATCCTTAGAAATGGTTTGTAAAATATCTCCTAACACCAAAGCAACTCTTCTACACATCTTACATAATGTAAATATTTATTAAATAGTTGCCTTGGTAAAACAAAACAAAAACAAACAAAACAAAAAGAAGGAAGAGGACATTAAAATGTGGTTCTATGTGCTTTTAATCTTGAAGTTATTTTTTTTTCTCAAGCAATTTCCATTTTTGGTTCGTTTATTTATTTCTAAAAAATACTGACAATTAATAACACCATTCTTTTAAAAGGTCACTTTGAAGACACGTACATTGTGCTGAGGGTGTTATATGTGTAATTAGGACTCCTTTTGATGTAGAGCCTTACCAGTTTCTCAGATGAACATTTCCTAGCCCAGTTTTGGACACCTTCGTGTCTATGGGTTGGACACATGTTATTGATCCCGTCTTGTTGCAAAAATCGTATGGAACTCAGGATGAAAAGTGGTTTATAACCAAGCTACACAGAACTGACGACAACCAAGTATCAGAGTCATGCAAGCATCATGCTGAAAGGAATGTAAAAGAGTGCCATGTTATGGTACCCAACACTTAACAAGTGGACACTTTTCAGCTTGACGGGGAGACATCCAAGCTGTGTTCCGAATGTACTGCAGATGAATATAAATAAAGAGAGGAAGGAAGGAAGGAGGGAGGGAGGGAAGGAAGGAAGGAAGGAAGGAAGAAAGAAAGAAAGAAAGAAAGAAAGAAAGAAGGAATCTACAGTAATTATGTCCATGACATATGAGCACTGTAGGTGTAAGTTACACCACACTTTACCAATGGACTAATTCAAAGAAAAGTTTAGCATGTTTTTAAATCTTTTTTTTTCCTTTTGGTTGGAACTCAATTGGCAGTAGTTTAGCTTTATCTTACCAAACTGTAAACTCTACTTTTGGAAAACTGGTTAATTTCTCGTCATCTCCCTTTTCATCTGTAAAATAAGGAGGTTGCCCCAGAGGTGAGTATCAAAGCTTTTCCCAGTTTTATAGTTCTGTGATCTATAGAGCCAAAGTTACAATTTACAATCTGGAATCTGATTTTATACTGCTAGTGCCATGGTACTGCTTATTTCATTAACCTCAAATGTTGAGTTTCCCCATGTTAGCCTAGTGTGATTTTGTTGTTCTTCTTTTCAAGAAATTATGCTTACACCCCTTTGGCAACAATAGGTGATTTAGAGAACTTTTAACCCTACTTTGGAAATAAAAGCAGTACTGGGTGGTACACATGCCCCACTGCCCTCTAGTGGGTGAAACCATATTGCTTAGATTACTTACGGGGTTTGTTGGGTAGTTTCTCTCAAAATATTTCACAGATCACCTGGAATAGGGCCTCAATTTCTACATTTCAAACTCCCAGATAATTTAATAATCACCAAGAGATGTTCAGATGTTCAGACATTTTGTTTCATGGATACAAAGCAATTGCTACTCTCCATTCTCCTAAAAGTTCATGCACACTGCAAAACCCTTTACATTTTCTACCAGGTTCAGCTTCAATCTTAGCTGTGTTTCCAGTCCCGCCCATAGCTATTGTCCTATTTCATACCAATCTGAGAATTACATTTTTAAAATTCTCATTTTAATAAAAATAGTTTATGAAGATAAAATAAAATTTTAAGTCTTCCTGTGGATTTTATGATCACCAAACTACATATCAAATATAATTATGTCATTCTAAAATGTTCATTGATTTATGACTAGAACATTTTCCACGAAGATCAAATAAGTTCTGTAAGTTATGAATTTTATTATTTTCTACAATAAACTGATTATAGAAAACAAGCCATCCATACTACAGTAATCTACATTATATATGTTGGCTTGTTTGGTTTTAATTTAGTGTTTTTCCTATGAATCATATATATTATTAGAAAAAGATTATGAAGGAAACTATTCTGTAAACCAACTCGGTAGACTATGCTATTTAATAGAAGCACACTCATCTTAATAACTCATATAATTATTTGTACTCTTGAATATGTAAATACCTCAGAATGTAATTTGTGACTGCTAATTCTGAAAATTACTTTATCAGATATTAGAAAAATTTTAAAAAGTTCTATGACTTCATATTCTACAGACTAGAAAATGCATACAAGATGGTAAAATGTGAATCACTTCCATTTGGATACTGAATAAATTTGTAGAAGACTTATATTTTCATGCTACTGTACCAATATGCTTTCCAATATCTTAAAATGTAATTTTCATCAGCATTTCATTAACATTCTTGGAAAGCTATGATCTCATCACTCCAGGTTATTTTGTCTTGTGCTTGTGAATTGAGTTTCTTAAATCCTTCATTTCCTATTTGTGTTAATTTAGCCATTTAACCCTTCTCCATATGTGTGTGTCTGAGCGTGTGCGTGTTTGTTTGTGTGTATATATGTGTATATGCGCATATTTATTCACATGTATGTGTACATGCGTGAGTATATAACCTTATGCTCATACCAGATATTTTAATATCCCTCATATGCATTGTCCAAAGATATTCTAGAAACTATTTTGGGAATGCATGTACTTTGACAGAATCCTGTCACCTGAAATCAGGAATTAAATTCTCTAACTTGTGGTATTATATTAATATCTGAGAGTTCAGATTTTGAAACACTTTGTGTTTCTGAGTGTTCATATTAGGCATGTTCATGCTAAATTTCTTTTATTTATTTTGATTCAATACCATTAAAAGATAATTAGCCCAAAATACTTAAGAAGATAAAAATAACGGAGTTCCAGCCTCTTTCATTTGTTGTAACCATATCACCTTGTCTCTCCAGGCACTCTCCCTCTAGAGAAAGGTGGTGGAGGACTTCTTCCTGAGTTGTGTAATTGAGAAAGACTCTAAGGAGCAATGCTAATGAATCCCTGACTTGAAAGTTTCCAATTGTTTGCACTAAACCCTGTCTTCCTCAAGTATTGTCTCTGTGACTTTGTGTGGTTTACGTAATCTTGATAAACCGGGGTTTTCAACTTAACTGAGATAATAGTAAGATTTAGAACTCTGCTTAGAATTAAATGACATGATACTCAAAGTATGTGGATCAATGACAAGACTTATATGGGTAAAATGTTGTTAATCTGTTCAACTTATTTCAGAGACAAAGTTTTCATTTTAGTTATGGTGTGTCTAATCTAAAGTCTAGAGAGAAGAACTGATAGAGAAAAACAAAACAAAAACCAAATTAACCAAACAAACACTAAATACACACACACACACACAAAATCCCAAGTGCTTACCACCCAGTTTCTTTCGGTAAAGGCAGAGCAGGTTGGAACGTTTGGAAAGTAATGAAGGCGCCTCAAATTTTCTCCCTACATGCATTCCTTAGCACTTGCCTCAGACAAGAAAATGACTGGCGTAGTGAAATGCAGTGACGTCCTTATGACCACACCACTGTAAAAATCTTTGAATCTTTACCAATGACAGAATTATCTTGTGCTTTTGCTTATAAATATTATTGAAGTTTCTAAAACTTCCATGCTCTCTCAGTGATCTCAACTAATTTAAATTACTTCACAGCTGTGGTGCTGAAGTGTAATAAGGATAATAATAAGGAAAGCTATTGTTAAATCTTAAATAAAGTATTGTCCTTCTGACAGGGCCACCTTGCCAGGCCACAAAAGAAGAGGATGCAGCCAGCCCTGGCAAAACTTGATAGGCTGGAGTCAGTGGGTATGGAGGAGGGCCCACCCTTTTTGAGGACTAAGGGAGGAGGATAGGAGGGGAAGAAGGAGAAAGGGAGGGACCTGGATGAAACTAGGGAGGGCACTATGATGGGGATGTTAAGTGAATAAATTAAAAAAATAAATTTAATAAAAATAAAATAAAATTGTGATCAATAGAACTGAGCAGAATTGTAGAAGATAATCTACACTATGAGAAGTAACATATAGGCAAAAAAATTACAATCTAGGTTACAATTAGATATGCCATGTCAACTGACACACCTAGTTTTTAACATTAAGCAAAAAGTTCAGGCCTGAGCAATGCAACGACAAGCAAATTTCAGAGGTTCATCACTAGGGAGAGGAAGTCTCACTACTATTAGCATGATGTGATAGGACAACCTAACTAAAACACAGAGGAACCTACTGAAATCATTAAGAGTTCTTGAGGTTTGCTTAGTACAAGTTATTTTAAACTGGGAGTATTATTCCAGGCACCGAACACTATTGGGAAATAAAATTGGTATTTTATTGGTAAGGGAGTAAAGCAATAGAATTACTTATTAAATAATGTTGAAATCATTATGGTAATGACAAATTGAGAAAATCTAAGTGTCTCACTAAGGGCATGTGCTGAATAAATTGTTCCAATATATGGTCAGTGCATTCTGACTGACTCAGTCATAAAAATGTTACAAAGTATGGTAAACAGCATTAATAATTTTAATAATTGCTCATAATGTAAACTTTAAATATACTGCTAGGTATCAATAGTTCTATAAAAGATATAATCTAGTTTGTGCAATACATGTAGTTTTGATATACTAAAAAGGAGGAAGATGATCCAAATTAACAGTGACTCCTGTGAGGGATGACATATTCCTGTTTTATTTTTGTTTGTACTATTCAGTATATTCTAGAGCTGGTATTTAGAAGTTTATTCCATACAATTTTGAGAAAAAGATGACTTGATAATCAAGGTTGAAAAATACCAAAGCAAAGAGAGATTATGTCCTGTGTAGACATTCTTGTTCTGAGACCCTGTAGTGATGGGGTGTCTACAGTGAAAGATGCCTTCCAGCTCCTATTCAGGCTGATAAAAATGCTCTGATGTGTTTTAAAGATCATCAAAGCTTTCCCCTGCTCTTTCCTCTGTTCAGCACAAGTTCAAAAAACATGAATTATGAAGGGTGAAACTGTAACAAAAGCCTCTTCCCTGTTTTGATTCATGATGGAAAGTTTCTCTATAGCTTTTTCAGAAAATCATCAATTTAATTAAAGTCCTCTGTCAATTTCTACTGGCTGTTGTGATTAATCGCTTCTGGTTCTAGTACCAAAGACAAAAGAATAGAGAGAGAGTTATTGAGTGAGAGGATTAGTGTAGTAAACCATGTAATATCCACATGGAGATTACCAGGTATTCAATAATGAATTTGAAGCATGTTAGAAATGCCAGTCAGAATGTGGATAGATGTTCCTGCAAAGCCAAAACAATGAATCTAATTTCCTGTTTATTTAGAATGATCACTTTAATTTAAAACCTAAAAGAAACCCTTTTCTCTTATTAGTTTCCTTTCTGAAAGTGCATTCTAAGCACTCAATGAATATTATTTAAAGAAAGTAAGCTATGAAAATCTTTAAAGTATCTATCTCCCCAGAGAACATTTTAAAATGGATTTAATAATTTTATTTGGATATCTTAGGTTCTCAGTGTTATAAAATGATCAGAATAAAATATTTTAGAGTTCATTACACTACTAAATGATATTAATGTTTAATCTCTTGATACAAGTAAGATTAATCTACCACACAAAGATACTACACATATTATAATTTAATTTATTTTTGCTGTTAAGTGTACAATGATTTTGTTTTTAAATACTATGTTAAAAAGTTTTCAGGTCTAGGTACATTTTTAAAAGAACACAAAACTTGAAACCTTGTTAGTCAGTCAGTCAGTCTATCAGAGAAATTTTCTTTGTTTGTATGAGTTGGCTTTGTTCTGTTACGCCAAGACAATTTTGTTGTGTGCTTGCAAATTATCTGAAGCACAATGACAGCCTGCCGCCGACACCCAGGATGTGAGAACAGTAACCTATCGGGCCCATGCTGAGAACTGTCCACTTACCCCTTTCTCCAGCTGGAGAGTCTTTGACTGGTGTCTCCTTATCTTACAGGTTTCCTCTGGACATTTGACCCCTGTCTGTAATGTCAGGCTTCCTGCTCTTTGCTCTTCAGCTCCTCACCTCCCCACTTTGGGCGATATTCTTCCTCCCTTTCAGGCTCCTTGTTATCTCAGACAAAGGGTCATCACTTCAGGCCATCTGCCTTCATTCTTTTCATGTCCTATCAGCACCGACCTCTCACATTGGAAGACTTAGGTTCTTACACACTGCTTTCAAATAAAGTACTGCCTTGCACATTTCTCTTGCCTTCCTGTTACTTTCTTTACCATTAGGTAAGTGGGAATGAAAACGGTAAGACATTAGTATTTGTGGGGGACCAACAAGCCAGAATCTGGGGATGCAGTTGTGTGTTGGCTCTCACACCAACAACTACTACTGTTCCATTTTATATCTCTGTGTTTCTCCAATTGTAGATAATTCATGAAAGATGATGCTAAAGAAGACAGGAGCAGGCGAAAAGGTCACCGACAGGTAAAACAAAAGGAGTAGATAGAAATGCAACTATTTGCGTTACCAGAACTGGGAAGGTGAAATGAACAAGAGCAAGGATGTTCTTTACCTTTGCTTCTTTCCCAGTCTCCAAGAACACAGGGGTTAGGTGTGGCGTCACACGTCTGTAATCAGTACCTTCCATTATGAGGCAGGAGAATGACCATGAGTTCAAAGCCAGTCTGGGATATAGACACTTAGAAGTCAATCTGGGCTACATAGTTATTGGGAAGCCAGTCTGCACTACACAGAGATCCTGTCTCCAGAAAAACAAAAGAAGCCAAAGAACGCGAGAGTTAGAAACTCCGGTGAGAATGAAAATCCTTTGCTTCTACCCCGTATCCATATGGTGATAACTCTTGGATCTTTGGTATTCTCCTTTGTTTGACTTTTTAAAACATTCAATATTGACTCCATAGGAAAAAATCATATGCAGCATAATAAAAATATGGAAGTTTAAAAATAGGCTAATGTATTTCTACATTAAAACAAGGCTAGTCAAGACCAAAGCATAATTCCAGGCTTTCTTGTCATAATGTGAAATATTATTTTTTATTATTTTGTTAGTATCGACACAATTCATAGCTTATATCACTCACTTTTGGATTACACAGCATACACTAGACATAAACTTCTAGAAGAAAGGCCTTTTAAGAATTGCGGGGGAGGGGTTGCAGCCTTGCCAGGCCACAGAGGAAGACAAGGCAGCCAGCCCTGATGAAACCTGATAAGCTAGGGTCAGATGGAAGGGGAGGAGGACCTCCCCTATCAGTGGACTTGGGGAGGGGCATGGGAGGAGATGAGGGAGGGAAGGTGGGGTTGGGAGGGAATAACAGAGGAGGCTACAGCTGGAAACGAAGTGAATAATTGTAATAACTAATTAATAAAAATTTTAAAAATTTAGACTACAACACACACAAAACCCTCAATGGTATTTCTGGAGATTTTTTTTCTCATATGGCTTTGTTTGTGTATTTACTACCTTACTGTTTTGTTGTTGTTTGTTTGTAGGTTTATGTTTTCTGACTTTGAGTTTTTATATGGAGGTTTGTGTGTTTATATGCGTTTCTTTGCTGTGTTGTTTTGTTTCATTCTGCTTTCTTTTCTTCTTATTTGCCTGTTTGTTTTCTAAAGAGAGAGAGAAGGAAGCTCTGGAGTTGGAAAAATGGAGAGGTGAGGGGATCTAGAAGTAGATGGAGAGGGAAACCATAATCAGAACATATTGTATGGAAAAAATACTTTCAATAAAAGTAAAGAAAAAAGAGTTTAGGCTACATTGGGTTAAGTTTATTTTATTTTTTTCTGTTACAGGTTCCTTTCTAGGACTTAAAATCTGTAACCTTGGATAAAGTATAAATAAAGAGAATAAAAATGATTTATTCTACTTTGCTCTTAGGAAAAATAATATTAGGAAAATCTTTTTCCATATATCTGATACCAGATATGTGTGTGTGTGTGTGTGTGTGTGTGTGTGTGTGTGTGGTTTACTATCCCAAACCCAGATAGAAGTCAAAGACAGTAAAATACATAGCATCTCATGGGCTGGTTAGAAAGAAATAGAAGTAAACACATGAGAGTCTATTATCTGTGGAAGACAGGGAACAATACTTAATGTTGTCTTCCAACCTCCATATATATATGTAAAACTACTCTAAGATTTACTTTATGCTTTGCCTTGAAATGAATTTTTTAACTAATCAGAAAAAATATTCTAATCAAGTCCTCCTTGTTCTTACTTTTCAGTCTGTGGGTTATAGCTGATCTCAGGCTCTAAAATAAAAGTGTGCGTGGGGGTTGGAGGGAAAATGACAGCAAGGGATGCTTGTTGATCAAGTAACTATGCTACTGTAGCAGCCAGGAATGAATTTTGTTTCTTTTCTATTTATGTTGTACAGATTCAGTGACTACATGCACTTTGACATTTAATATGAAATATATAATCAGCTTAATAAAATACTTAGATTTACACTTTTAAAACTTAGCAGAGAACAATAATGAAAATATAAGTGTGAAACAATTCAGTTCTACTTTTTTGGGACATGGGATTGGATTTAGTCAATACAGTTAAGGATTAATAGAACATAGCTCATCATTTTAAATATTTGGGGAGATAGATTAAAAACATGGACACACAAATAGTCAGAGACATCTCTGTTCCTTGTTCTCCATTATGGGTAAGAGAACATAAAACTTAAAGTCTTCAAACAGGAGAAGCCTTATTCTTTGGAGAAGAGCAGTGGAAGGTGTGTAATGAGTGCATTCAGCCCGTCCTATTACATGGACGTGATGGTGGAGATTTTGTGCCCATTGTTGGAAGACCCAATCAGCTAGAGAACTGTCATCTGCTCAACACTGCTCTCAGGCTGAACTAGGAGAACAGAAGCATCCTTGAATATGGTCTGAGGCGACATAGAAAGAATCTGTCATTCTGAATTAGTGATGTAATTTAAAATCAGAACCCAGGTCTGATTTACACTCTTTTTTTTTTTTAAACAATATTGAATGACCCCAGATCATACACTACAAACAAAAAACATACTAGTGTGTGGAAACTATTTATAAATGTTAATTTTTATCTTCATTTTGTAGTTAATTTAGTAGGTTTTACCAAAATTACACTTAGTAGTGATGAAAGACAAGATTAATAGGTATTATTATCTTATAACTTAAAAAATTAGCTGTATATATCTTAATAATTCTACAGTATGAAAATTTGAAAATATAAAATTATTTGGAAGTTAATAAGTGTTTTTTCAGTTCTTTCTGCCCCTTACTATATATTAAAAAGTAGTTGTTACTGCTAAAATTATTTTATGCAGAATTTGATTTTATGACCATCCAGACAGACCAGTAACTATGGACCTGACGAATGATGTGCCCCGTGATAACAATAACTGAGGTAAGGTTTGCAAGCGTTTTCCTGCAGAATAGAAGGAACTAGGGACAAAACTTTACCTCCAATTCAAGCACTAAAATTACTAAATTACTAAAGCCATAAATATCTATATATATGGCTTCTTTCAAGAGATGCAGCAATTTCCCAAAATTTAATAAATGCTAGACATAGATGTCCAAACATCAATATAGATGTCACAAATACAAATGCAAATAAATATTAATTTAGATGTTGCAGATATTTAAATATGACTGTCAAACAACATATTAATAGCATCTTTAATAGCAGTTAAGAGGAGTTTTAGATAAGGAAGTTTATATAAGGTTTAGTGGAAAATCCAGAATCCATTCTCAAAGTATTCACCGACTGTCAGTAATAAACAATGCCCTACAATAAATCTCAGGCAGAAATCCTTACCTCTATCTGAAGAAAACATAAAGGAGACTCTTTTGTTAGGAAAATAGGTGTTAAACCAGGTCTCATTTAGTCCAGGTTGGATGAGAACTCCCTGTGTAGCCAGTGATGACCCTTGAACTGATCAAATGCTTGAATTATAGAACTGTGCCATCACAGCTGCCTTCAGATTCTTTTCAACAGCCTACTACTAAAACCAAAAAAGTCATGAATCTGAAAGGGACTAGTAGGGAAGAAAGGAATTTGGTGGGTTGGGAGATTTTTTTTTTAACATAAAAAAGAGAGATTTAATAATAAAAGGTAAATGATACATATGGTGAGAAAAAAATAAAAGAATCAGATTCAACTTTTCAGCTAACTTATTTTCCAAAGAAATAGATTTTTTTTTAAAGGTGGGAGATGAGAGGAATGATACATTCTACACAGGTATGAAATTGTCAAAGAAAAACGAAGTTAAAAAAAACATTAATTATTTGCTTTGGGATTTTTCAGTAACTTAAGCAAAGGAGGTGAATGACGGTTCCTCCAAATGACATCCTTAAGATGTCAATTTCTCTTTGAAATTACTAGATGGACTCTATAACACTCAAGTGGTGACAGTGTCAGACTGCTGCCTCATGTATTAACCTTACAGCATGACCCTTCTCAAATTGTATCACAAAATTTGGTAAGATCTCATTAGGTTTTATTGTCTTTTATAAATACTATATTTACATCATTTCACTCCTTTTACCACCTCTAACTCCTCATCGCCTCAAATCCATGACCTCTACCTCTATAATTATTATGTGCACACACACAGTTACTGATAGCATTTAATGTTGCTCTTATGTACATGTGTTTAGGGATGACCTTTTGGGATGAGGTAAATTGCCAGGGGACACATCCCTGAAGAAGACTGATTCTCTTTCAGCATCTTTATGACAATTTGCTTACCATTCTGTCAGTTTGTGAGTGGTGGGGAAGAAATATCTATGAGAATGGTGCAGATGTATGTGTGTGTGTGTGTGTGTGTGTGTGTGTGTGTGTGTGTATCTATGTGTACGAAGAGTGCATTAACATAAGCAAATACAATTAATATGATCATTATATGAAATAGCATGATTATTCACTACTGGAAGATTTAGCTTTTCATCCAATGTCTGTATTTACAATGGACTTTTCCACTTGAAGTTTCTCTTGTTACCCAAATTCAGTGTAAAGTATTAATTCTGTATGCAAACAGTTTTATCAGTTAACAAGAGCAAGGGGAATTATCACACTCATAATTTATACTGGGTTCTCACGGTCTAAATGTCTTTCAAGCCCTTTACTAATGTCATACCTCAAATATAATGAATTAGCCAAGGCTGAAGCCAGTATTGTTTAGCACAAACTGTCTGAGAGTTTCATATTCACAGTCTATTAAGGTGTGACATGCAAACTTTTTAGAACATGCCGAGGAAACATGTGATATTCTTGTGGTGACATAGATGCAACAGAGTCATAAAATGATACAAAGCTTTTCAATCCTTGTGTTCTGTCAAGGAGTGTTTCCGTTTAGTAACAAGATCTTCAGAATCTCTGGAAAGCTTGTTTCTAGCTAGGCAAAATTTTGACTCTCAAACTTAGATTATTCTGCAAAACACATTATATAGTAAGAGCTCAATATCTAATTTCTCTATATTTAATCATTACATTTTATTTATGGCAAGCGATATTGTCTTTTCCTTATGAGAGTAATATGAGTGGCAATTTCTTTTAAAAGGCATCTTATGTCTTTAGTAAGTAATAAGATTTAGTAAGTAATAAGACAGGTCAAACGCAATCATGGCCAAATTTGCAGCAGCAGCATTTGAATTAGTTGTTCAGGAAACAATGCTAATCATGGCAGAGCAGCCCAGCAATGGGAAACTTACTACTGCTTCTTGACACACAACTAAGAAACCACAGCGGTAGACATAGGTGTCACCTACAGAGTCCAAGAAGACAAGGCATGTTGAATGGCAAGAAATCTGCTAAAAATGGTAAACAAACGTGGGTCCACGGTCACAATGAGCCAGTTGTGACTGAAAGGACAGGCTGAAACTCACTGCCTTCTCTACCCAAGGTTTAAGGACCCCATTGCCATGGCTCACTTTCAGAGAACACGGAATGCCATCATGCCACAGGAGTACATTCGGCCATAAAATGGCACCGAGTTCGCTTAGAGACAAAGTTAGGGCAGCAACGTTAGTGTACTCGCACATTTCAGTAGATTATTGTAAAATCAGAAGAAAAATAATTTGGAAATGCTTTAAATATTACATGAATGATTGCTTTTCTCCTAAATTGCAAGCAGTAAAACATGTCAGCTTTTAGCTGAGCTGTAATTTAGGAAAAGTTTTAATTTAGGTTTTCCTGGCTTTTTTCCCCAGCTTCCTGGCCCACTTCAGCTTTCAGGGACAAATACTTTGTGTTTCCAGTACTTGAGATTGAGAGGGTGATGGTCCCTTCAAGAGGATTTTCCGTGGCCTAATGCTAATAATAACAGTGTTTCAACATTGTTCTGATTTTATGGTATGCACTGGGTCAGTGATTTCTATGGGTCAGTAAAAGAAAGGAAGTTTTTGGACTTTCAAAGGATTTCACTTGAAAAAAATAACTCTGAATTTGGATAAAACTCATTTGTCTATTCCTAGTAATGTCTCTAATTTAAACGATACACAATAGGCATTTCTTCAGCTGTTTTTTTTTTCCTTTTTATTGTGTATGGACCATTGATATTTGGCTTGGAGTGCCAAAACTTTCAGCTAATTTAATTCATAGTTGCAGTATACATTGTCCCTAGCTTCAAAACAAGCATTTTGTATATGTATGTACTATTTTGTATCTACTTCAATGCTCCTAACCATAAAATCATACAATTTATTTTAAAGCACAAAAACTAACTGTTACAATGGTGCAGATTTAATAATTCTAAGTAGAGGGTTGGAAATACCATCATGTTAAAAGATAGCTTTGCTGAGCACGGAGTCACCTATGTGTCATCTCAGCCCTTGGGGGGGGGGGGGTGAGTGGAGACAGGGCAATCAGAAGTTCAGAGTTGTGCTTGGCTTCATAGTGAGTCCCAGGCCCGACTCTGTCTCAACAAAATAATCAAATACCAAAAGCTGAGGATTAATTTTTATTTGATAGAATAATGAATGACAGAATGAAAAAATACAGAAGATTTGATATGAGGCAACACTGAAAAAATATAAGCTTAAAATCTAAATTGCTATTACTAAAATGTATCAGATTCTATTAATTTTGTATTCTTTCATCCCTAACAATATTAATGAGATAAAGGATTCCATTATTACCCAAATTCTCATCACTTTTGTCTAAGGAAATGGTTATTTCTATCATTGAGATCTGTCTGTATGTGGGGCCCTGACCGGCATCAGAATCGCCTTCATGTTAAGAATAACCTTTCTTTGACTGACCAAAGCTTTTCTGCATTTCCCTGAATTTTTGTTCTCTGCTCCCTTTCTCAGGAAAGCACGGGGTTTTCAGTAGGCTAACACTTTATTATCTAACCCTCTCCTCTCCTCATCAGCTTAGTAAAATTGGGTATCTATAGGCTGTTATCACTGTCAGTCATGCCCACATTACTGCAAAGGTCTTATATCAAGTCTTCCGTGGAAACAGGTTTCTCACCTGCCAGCTTCAATAATACTCTTGACTATCTGGGCATCCTTTGACAATGCTTCCTTCTTTCTCTATCTTTTCCCATTGTTCTCTGCAACATGGAAATACTATGTTGACTTTGGACTAGGCCCAGGTGTTCTACATAGTTTCCACGGGGATTTGTTTCATGAGTTTAAATCCCAAACACATGTTGATGGCACCCAAACAGTCATCCTCAACTGTGACATAACCCTCTTCTTAATAGCCTTGGAAATTTTAGTGTTGATCTTAAATAGCTCTGAAAGTAGCTGAGTTGTCCTCCTGAAGTTCCTTGAACCAAGGTCTCTCTCTGCATAAAGGAGCACAGACTTGTTCTTCACAATGCCAGTAACGCCCACTCCCATTTTCAGTACAACCAAAGACTAGTGGAGTCTACCTCCAATGTGTAACTAGCTGCCATCACTTTCTTACAGTTCCGCCAGTAGCACCTGAAGCCGTGTTCTCACCTGCATAGGGCTTCCACTTTTCTCTCCTAGTTTCTCATCTCCAAAGCAGCATCATTTACCTCCCTTAATCTCTTCACTAGCTTCCTATTGTTGGAATAGATGTTAAACACTTTAACTGGCTACATAATCACAGTCTGCTTCATAACTTCTTTACTTTTCCTTTCAATCAGCCTCAATTTTTATTCTTGATTTTCTTAACCTCAATGATTTCATTTTCAGTGTTTTCTGTGAATCATTTCACTGATATTGATATAATACTGCATTTGCTTCTCTGTTGCAGGGATTAAAACACTGACCCAAAGTAACCTGGAGAGGAAAGAGTTTCATTTAACACTTCCATCCTGTAACAGTTTATCACTGATGAAAGCCAAGGCAGGGACTGAATCAGGAACCTGGAAGCAGAAATTGAATCAATAGGAGGAATGCTGCTTACTGGCATGCTTTCCAAAGCTTGCTCAGCCTGCTTCCATATACAACCCAGGGATACCTGCCACATCAGTATAAGTCTAGAAAATCCCCCAAAGACTAATTAGGGGTCAATTCTTCAACTGAAGTTCCTTCTTCCCAGGTGGCCCTAGTTTGTGTCAGGCTGACAGAGCTAACCAGCGCAGTCTTGCTCTATCCCATCAACCAGATCTCATTGCTAACACTGTTCCTTATATTATGGAAACTAATATAAATCATGCTTTCCAGTAGCTCTATCTAGAACTTTTTGCAAGAATAAAAATTTTTGATGACCTGTGTTATCTAATAAGTGACTTTTAAACATTTAAATTATGTCAATTATTGTTTAAAAAAATCAAATGGTTTTATTAAACTTATTTCATTTAGTTAATTAATGTAAATAAAATTACATATGATTAGTCGATGACATTGTTTTCTAACATAGCTCTAGGTCATCAGCCTCTTTATTTTGAAGATAATTTCTAAATTATTCATATACATTTTACATTTATTTATCTACTTTTGAAAACCTTTTTTACTTCTGCATGGTACACAGAAGAGGGCTCAGTAGATAAGGATGCAAGCCACCAAGACTGTGCATGTGACCACCGTGTCTGTGACCACACGCACACAAAATAAATAGATAAATGTTGAAAACTAAAAAGGTCATTGGGTCGGGTGATTTTTGTCAGACCAAGTCTCAACTCTTTTGTAGGCTGCCATTTGCAACACTTCCTTTTGTGTTTGGGTATTCATCCTTCAGAAACCTGGAGGTCTGCTTTACATAGTATTCTTTCCGGCCAAACCTTCGGGATCTTGTTAAGAATCACTTGTGTAGAGACTTGCCATACCTTGGCCATACACTGATTGTTATGTGCCTAAATACAATCTGCCTGAGATTAGCTTTTTCAGGACCTTAGCTCAGAATTAAGGGTCTGGGTAGGTGAGGAATGGTCAGCTGTTATCTCACACAGCTTCCACACAGCAGGGACCCGCTGTCTTCACCAAGTGACTTTGACTTAAGGTTAGGATTATTTACCACAAAAGGATTCTTTTTTCTTGAGATAGAAACTCAGGTTGTAGCACAGGCTTGCCTACTCATTCAATTGTCCAGACTGGCCTTGAGTTCTTAACCATCCTTTTGCCTTAGCATTTCAAGAGCCATGATTGTAAGCATGAACCAAGACGACTGGTCCTCCATTTTTGTAATATAGGAAAAACATTATTTGTTTGGGTAATATAATGTTATTCATGTTTGGAAAAAGATATGTTTTTATTTAATTTAGAAAGCAAGTACAGGATCATTCCAGAAAATCATTCTGCAGTGTAATGTTTTTCTTAAGAATGTCATAATGTGGCATAAACATAAATAGAAACTGTTAGAATGAAAATATTTGACAAATATGAGACTGGTCCAAAAAAGCCCCCCAGAGACTCCCTCCCTGCCTTCTAGCTAGACCATAGATGAAGTGGGTAATGGAGTTAATGCAACCTTTTTTTTTTAAAGAGTTATGCATTGCAAAGAGGGCCAGCAGTGGGTTATTAAAAATGCATTTTGAAACCACTGACAATAATAGAATAAAATAATCTATAAGTATTAAACAAAGTTAACGCTAATAAAACTTACTAATGGAATCGTCTTGCCATAAATGGAAGCAGAACCAGGGACAGAAGAAAGGGCACTTGACTTCGGATCTGGATTTCATAATCCTCTGACACTAATTGTGCATATTTGTGCTCACTCAACCCTCGGAGTTGCAACAAAAGTTCAGTGCAATTTCCTATCACTCCCATTTCAGATAAGATGAAACCTGTGACCTTTCCCAGTACCTCTCCCCAGGAGCAGGTTGCCAGAATAAGTGAACAAAATGTAGACTATGCAATTAACGATGAACTCTGAAAACATCGTATGAGTTTTCACTAAGTGTGTGGGTATTCCATGTGATGTTTTACACATGTCTATTTACAGTAAAAGTCATTTGTTGTTGAACGGAAGTCTTAGGGTGGAACACTTCTTTGAGGAAAGGTGTTCACTGATGAAAATCTGGAAATTCTATGTAGAGAGGGTACCAGCAGGCAGTCATCTTATCCTTTTCAGCAATATCCCACTCCAGTTTTCATGTTTATTTCATTCCTTGGGCAATGTATCAATTGCCCTGTAAATCAGGGCTTATTTTTTTCTAGAGTTTCCCACAAAGTTATTCAAGACACTTGTGTATGAAGCTGACTTGGACAAACATCTGTGCGTAGGGAGGGGCACCACGGTATGCCAGTGTGAACAGTAAGGCGACAAGCAAACACAAACAAACAGACGGTGTGCTTCTTCCTCCACAGTTCTTGGGTCCTACTCGTGGCTCCTTTTTTCTGCAAACAGGACATTTTCACTGTTCGCTTGCTGTTCACTACTGACTCTCAACCTCCCTAACGCTGCTTTAATACAGTCTCCGCGCTGTGATGACCCTTCACCATAGTTATTTCATCGCTGCTTCACAACTGTAACTTTGCTACTGCTATGAATCACAGTGCAAATATTTGATACTCAAGATATCCGATATGGATCTCATGTGGGGGCTGTGACCCACAAGCTGAGAACCACTGCTTTATAGTCTTTTACTGTGAATATTTAAACTGTTGATACTTTTATTTTCTAAGTATACATATAAATCTATGGTATACTTTAATGGCTAGGCAAGCTATGTACAGGCTAGAATAGTTTTAGTGTCAAACTAATACATAGACATTTTAATGATGTAGAAATTATTCATGAGTAATTATAATTAAAACTACTATAGAATTGCACCATGTACAATATAATATGTATGTAGAGTATCCATTTATTTTATTATTGCATGATTACACATAAGGAAATGCTACATTGAAATTCCAACTCTAATAAAATGACTATAATTAAGAAAACAATGGACATCAGTGGAAGAAGAAAATAGGAAACAACCTAGAAACCTGCCACAGAGGGACTCTGAAAGGCTCTGCCCTGACTATCAAAGCAGATGCTGAGACTTATGGCCAACTGTTGGGCAGAATGCATGGAATCTTATGAAAGAAGTGGGAAATAGTAAGATCTGGAGAGGACAGGAGCTCCACAAGGAGAGCAACAGAACCAGAAAATTTGAACACACAGGTCTTCCCAGAGACTCATACTCCAACCAAGTACCATGCATGGAGATAACCTAGAACCCCTGCACAGATGTAGTCCATGGCACTTTAGTGTCCAACTGGGTTCCATAGTAATGGGAAGAGGGACTGCCTCTGACATGAACTGATTGGCCTGCTCTCTGATCACCTCCCCCTGAGGGGGGAGCAGCCTTACCAGGCCACAGAAGATGAAAATGCAGTCACTCCTGATGTGATCTGATCTGATAGAGTAAGATCAGAAGGGAGGAGAGGAGGACCTCCCCTATCAGTGGACTTGGGGAGGGGCATGTGTAAAGAAGAAGGAGGAAGGGTGGGATCAGGAGGGGAGGAGGGAGGGGCTTATGGGGGGGATACAAAGTGAATAAAGTGTAATTAATAAAATAAAATGAAATTAAAAAAGACAAACAACAGCAAATGTTGTTGAGGATACAGAGAAAAAAGAATACTTACATACCACAGGTAATAATGTAAATGAGCTTGGCCAACGTGAAAATCAGTGAGAATATCACTCAGAAACTAAAAATAAACCTACCATATGGTCCAGGTATAAATATTCCTGGGAATCTACCCAAAGAAATCAAAGTCAATTGCTACAGAGATATATGCTAATCCATGTTTACTGTAGATCTTGTCATGAGAGCCAAGATAAGGAATCAACTCTGGTATCTATCAACAGATGAACAGATGAAGAAATGTAATAAATACACACAAAGAATATTTATTCAGTGGCAAAAGGACAAAATTATGTCACTTGGAGAAATTGGAGGAAATAGTAGATTATCTTACTGAGAAAATTAGCAAAAACCAGAAACACAAAAAGACAAATATTGCCTATTTTCTCACACATATCTATGTATGTATACATTTGTATGTATAGTTATATATCATATCTACAATACACTATACAGAGGGCATGAAGTCAAGTAGGAGATTATTTGGGGAGAGCAAGGAGACTAGCAGGTGTAGGGAGTGAGGGACTAGACTGGGTGTGAGGGTACAAAGTACAGGATATAATTAAATAACATCATTATTAAACTTTTCATTTTGTGCAATTAATATATAACTACATAATCACAGATACAGGAAGTTTGCTGTGAGGTGGTGTCTCCTAGGAATGTCAGAGAAACTACACGCATGAAGTCACATAGCTGCCTAAGCAAGACCTGCACAAGGACACTTCGTGGAAGGGGCTCAGGAGGGCTCGACCACATACAAAGAACTGCAGCAACTGAGAAATGGGGGAGAGGGAGAGGGGGAGGGAGAGGGAGAGGGAGAGGGAGAGGGAGAGGGAGAGGGAGAGGGGGAGGGAGAGGGAGAGGGAGAGGGGGAGGGAGAGGGAGAGGGAGAGGGGGAGGGGGAGGGAGAGGGGCAGGGAGAGGGGGAAGAAGAGGGAGAGAGAGAGGGGGAGAGGGGGAGGGAGAGGGAGAGGGGGAGGGAGAGGGACTCTCCCTCAGGGACGAGAGCAGCCCAGTGCTTAAGGGTCAGCCCGGAGACATGCATACAGGTAACATTGTGCAGACCGAACAGGTTATATTTGGAAATATATATGCATGTAAATATATATACGCATGTATCAACAATTTAATAAACAAAAGAGAGCCATGAGTTTGAAAGAAAGGAGAGTGTATACATAGGAAGGGTTATAAAGGGTAGAGGAAAGGGGAAATGCTGTAATGATATCATAATTTCAAGAAATAAAAATTAGTTGCATATGAAGGCTTTTTAACTCTCAAATTCTCTTCATTGTTGCAGTAGAGTTACCAATGTTATCACGAAATGTTCATTTTTTTTTATCCTGTTAGTGAAAATCTCACAAAGACATCAGTCCTCACATACACGTTAAAAATCTCTGAATGTGGTGTAATGTTGGGCTGAATCTGCAGGTCATGGGTGGGAATTTGGTCCATTAGAAAGCTGTAATCCAGCTGGAGTTTTAATACTAAATCTGTGATGGATAAAACCCAGGGCTACCAGTTCAGCTACTGCCTGCCCTGAGTCACACTATCTCCTCTCCAGAACATATGTAACATATTAACAATCCGATAATTAGTGCACATTCCTGCCTGCTCCTTAAAACCTCACTCCCAGATGCTGCTTTGGTGGGGTCTTGGTTTTATTAGCTTGCATGATTCACGACCATTCTAACACCAATTCCTTTTCAACTCATTAGGCTTTCTACTCTACAGAGTGATGTTGATGTTAAGCGCAGGCCTTGGCAAATCAGTCATTTTCATTCTGTTTGCATGAGGCCAGTCTCTAAATGATGTGTCCATACAATGAGGCCTATGATCTAAATGACATCAATGAGGAAGAAAACATAAAAGAATATTTATCTAGAGTTAGAAAACCTGAGGATAAAAGCCAACAATTCACTGAGTAATGATATAATTTCCTGGCCTATACAGAATCTGTAAAGGTCCATCTTACCAAAGCCATCTGATAAAGGTGGGCCCATCTAACATTACAGGACCTATGAGAAATTTTAGTACATTATCTTTCTTTTTGGAGCCATGATAAATTATAGCTAGAACCAAAAGAGAAATTACTTACAGAATTCTGATCTGAAAAGACTCAAGGACGTATTCATTATATATGCATACACAATCTATCTTCAATGTGATGGTGTTAAGTAAGAAAATAGGGAATGAGCAACTGCCTCAGATTTCTTAGTGTAAAACAAAGGCAGACTAGTCAGTTGTTAGTCTATGTGAGGCATAGAAACAAAGAAAACAGAATTAATGGCCCATATTTTTCATAACACTTTTCATCACTAAATCATAACAATAAAAGCATAGCACAGAATACAGAGTTCAGCTATCTGCTTGCTGTCTTGAGGGGCAGATGCATTATTTACAGTTCAAGCACCATGATTCACTTTTCCTATTCTGTATTTGATAAGTAGCACAACGTGAGATATATTATCCTAAAAGCACCCAAGTGGTACTTTGGGCCAAATATCTGCTGTACATCACTGCCTTTCCTAAGAGACTTGGCTCATTAATGGTTAAACAATAGATGCTGATCACAGAACAGCCAGTGTCAGAAAAGGGAGAGAGGTGAGATTGTTAAAAATTTCCCATAGGATACCAATGATGGGAATAGAAGGATTTAATTTCAGTTCTGTTCATAAACCTCTACCAACTCCATCCTGGCTCACAAAACCACAGTCAACCAAAAGGGACAATACAAGGTATTCTTTGCCAATTATATTTTAACAAATTTGGGAATCAGAATCAGTTAAGTGACCATTAGCAATACAGTTAATACTGGCCAACTTATTCTAATGAAAGGGAATGGGTCCCACGGGCAAAATCTAGATAAAAGAGCTAAAAGAGCACACTCCCTGTTAGCAACAAACATTTCAGCTTATCACAGAATCAACTCTCTCTGTCCCTGATGGTGAATTAAACCCAAATTCAACTTAGATTGAAGTCTAAAATAAGTAATTTTATTAGCTGATCTACCTAACACTGTATTACACAATGAATTCAATGTCGTAAACACGGTTTTTGGCAATCTGTCACTTTAGCTCAGGAACCAACTTGGAAAACCCTGGACAACATTTGGATAATGACAATCTCATCTTGTCTGCTTTGGAGAGGAGTAATGTAAACAAAGCAAAGTCTGTCCTGGCAGCCAAGTGCAAAGGACTTTATGGATGTCTCGGCTATTCATGAGTATGTTTCTGGAGACCAGACTCCATGTCTTTATTCAGGGCAAGGACCTTGTGCTGCACTATCAACTGATTTCCTCAGTGAGACTTTTCTATGAAGAGTGTTACCCACGAAAGTCATTAATTTATCTGCTAGTTTTAAAAGCAGTTCTGAAGTTCTCTGAGCATTAACGGAGGGAGTGTGGATGAAAGGTGTCTGGGATGCCTCTGGTTGTTAGGAGGAGCAAGGCAGCCTTATCAAGTTCATACAGAGTTACCCAACTGCTGTTTGGGAGGAGCAGAAATGAGGTGAGAGAGAAAAGACGTACACACTCTAGTCTTACCCGGTGACCCTGTATTCTTTTTCCTCCCAATAGACTTAGCCCTTAAAAAATCTAATGTTTCACTTTTTCCTGTTTCAACTGCCAAAGCTGCAACAACAACAAGAACAACCAAAAAGAAAAAGAAAAAGAAAAGATTGTTACAAAGAAAATATATGTCTGTGCCACTTAGATCACTGACATTGCCTGAAAGTTTCTCGGAGTATAAAAAAACAATCTGGAATCATGGCGAGCAGGCACAACAAAACCCTAAAGTTGAAGCAATTGGTGGTTTACCCAAAAGAAGCGACCCAAGCGATCCCCGATCTCATTTTGCAGATGGAAAGCCTTGAACCCTGGAAGTTCAGGGGATTGAGCAAAGCCACAGCTTGCAAGTACCAGGATCAAGGCAAATGGTCTCTTTTCAGTTTACATTTTATTTTCTCATTACTTGCAGATACAAAAAAAAAAAAAAAAAAGGTCTACATGTATAGACTAACCATGAACGAGTAGTTTAGAGAGTTGGAGGGAACTGAGAATTCTCAGTTGAGATGGCCTTTAAGTTTAATACTTGCCAGGTGCCAGCTATCCGGCCACTGTGATGGCCTGAGCAGGACTCTGCAGGCATTTCTATTTTACTGCAAGGTGGTGGCACAAGATATTCAGCAACTTTCTTCGTAAGTAGTACAGCTGGGGTGCAAGTTAGTCATCAGTTCCATAGCCCTCGTTTTCTCACAAACGTGCCAGCTTAGGACAAAATTCTTTCGCATTTCAGTTTTTCTTCAGTATTTTAGTGAATATAGGTTTTTCTGCAGAGTTTGTAAATGCCTTGTAAATTGTAAAGATTTTAGGTATAGGACCCTAAAATCTTGCTGAGTGTTTTGCCTCGGAACTCACAGGCTACCTGCGGGAACTCTATATGCCTATCTCCTCCAGCAAGGGCCACACTGCAAGACAATGAAACAGCTTCCATGAGAAAAGATAGGGCTTGTAGGATCCTGGACTTAGCTGTACCAGATCGGGGGGCTTGATGGGAAGAAGGGTCTTTCCAGATCATCCTAGATTATCTGGCTTTAATCTTTGTCTTCTCTTGTTTAAGAACAGAAAGGGTACTACAGATATGGAGATGATGGTTTGCTGAGAATAAGAATTTACATGGCGGAAACTTTAATTGACATAGTCAAGCAACTAGGTCTTTAATCTTATTGGGTAATTTCTTTAAGCAATTTTTGCAGATTAGGCTATTTTCCAAAGTTATGCCACATACTTTAAACTTGGAGGAAATAATGCCACGCTTTTCTTGAGGGGCAATGTGTGTGGGAGGAGTATAATGGTACATACCATTTCCAAATAAGAACTGCTCTGACATTTAAGCTGTTTAAATTAAAGATTCGATCTTCTGTGCTATTAATTATTTGCTATTATGAGCATACATTCGGTTCACTATATTAAATAAAACAGAACGACTATTTGAGTCAGAGGCTCCAAAAACCAAAAAGACATTCCAGCACAGACAGCTAGTTGCTTTCTTGCACTGCTAATAAAGGTCTCCCTCCAGATTGTTTATGTAGTATGCATAGTGTCAACTGATGTAGATTGTACTGGAAACTTTCAGACATCATGATGCAGTTTCACCTATAATACGCAGCCCAGCTCAAACCCAGAAGAATCGTACAGCTAGCTCACCCTTGGATTGCAACATTTCATGAAGAATCTGTGATTGAATCCAGACATATAGACAGTAAGGAACCATGTGGTGTGTATTATCTCCACACATCAGCTTTAATGGTACAGGCTCTGCCCATGACAACACTAAAAGTCATCATGCTGTGTCTTAAGTTGAGATATCTATTTTAAAAGCCAAGAAAAAATGGAAATTATATAATTAATAGGATTAGCATCCCCAAATAAAAACCATAGGATGATAGTCTCCGAGTCAGTTGTGTTTCTGTGTTGTGTTTGTTCTCTGTGTGATGCAACACAGACACACAGACACCATACACACACACACACACACACACACACACACACACACACATGCATGGCCAAACCCTCATGAGTACAAACTCTCAAGCCTTTCAGCAGTAGAATATGTACAGTCTTATATCCCTCTGAGAGTCTCCTAACAAGACTGTAGGAGTCCCATAGGGCAGGGCACCTTGTATTTGTTTTTGAGCCATTCATAGCACCTTTGTAGGGGACTGAATGTCTGAGGGGTTTCTTCCTGTTTTTAGGAATGATCTGAGCTCTCACCTGTTGTATACAGAAGGTTTGTAAGATGAGAATATACTAAAACACACTGGATGGATACAGGATGTAAAAATTAATGAGTAGGCAATGATATTTTTTTTACAGATAAGCATTTTAAATGGTTAAATATATTGCTTTCAAGATCTTTTTGAAATTGCACTTGTATGGCGTTAATCAACAGCCAAAGGAAATTAAAAAAAAATAGTTTAGAAACAAAAATGTTTAGATATGAACATGTGACAGGAACTGCTATGCAAAGTGACAGACACTGCTCCCAAGAACAATATTTTTAGAAGATAATTTATCTTAACCTGTGCAAGGACAAAATTTTAAGGAAAGGCTGAAAAATATATATATTAACACCTGCTTTTTAAAAGTTTTTTTATAAGCACCTACACAGAATACAACTGCTAATTCCTATAGCTGCCATTTGTTGTTGTGAAGCTTTTAAAGGGAAAATTAGTCTACCACAAAACCATCAAGATTTTGTGATGGGAGATGGCAGGAATACATACATGATTTTTAGGTCAGTCCTACAGACTGAAACAGAGAGGCAACATTATGTCTTGGATTGTTTAAAGAAACTAGACTTAAGGCTTCAATTTATTACTTTGGAGGCTTCAGCAAACTGATGGAGCATCCCAAAGCTGTGTATTTTCTGGATGCAAGGAGAAGAAGATGATACGTTTTCCCCACTGGTTTATTGTAGGGACACACACAATAGTGTTTATAAATCACTGACCTTTTCATAGTTCCTTATAATTCAGTCTACATATTTTCCATTACGTGGAAAATTTTGTGATGTAGGCTCATCTCCATGGTTGTTTAGGAAAGACCCTTCCTTAGACTGACTCCCTTGCGTGGAAGACCTACATTCTTTTATGAGCCTTAGAACTGCCCTTCACTGCACCCATTCATCACAGTCCTGAAAAACATAAAACAAACTGGACAGCTGGTCAGTACTCTTTTAACACTTTGGTGCACTGTGACGCATCATGACTTCGTGGAAGACTTTTGCCAAGATTAGGTTGGATAATTTTGAAAACCAAATGATAGCTGACCCCATAGCAACTATCTTTTAATTTAAAAACATAGCATTTAGTTGCTTAAAATCTATTCCATCAAAGAGAAGTGATTTTTTTTTTAAGTTTAAGGACAATTTTCTTAAAGTTCCGAAGTAAAACCCCAGTATTGACAAGCTGTAAATCTCAGAAGCTGCCCAGAGGAGGAGAGTGGAGAAAGGGGGGGGGCTTTGGAGTTAAGCAGACGAAGAAGTCACTTAGCCACAGGGTAACACACAACATCATGGCAGGAGGGGTGCTTTAGGGAAAGATTAAGGAAGCCCAAATTACCAGAGAAATCTCACTTAGAATACAGCTATGGACAAAAGAAAAATAGTACATTTTTCTGAGCAATTCAGAAAAGAGGGAGACTTACAAAGCACGTGGCCACATGGCTGAATGTCTTTACTTATGTTTCATTTATATGGTAGTTTATGGTAGTTTAGTTAGTTATAAAATTTGAGGTTTGAATTTGTTTTTTCAGCAATACGTAAGACATTATTATTTATTGAAATTTTGTATCTAGAATTACTTTTCAAAAAATGTTTTATTGATGCTCTGTGAGTTTCACTTCATGCTCCCCAGTCCCCTCATCTTCTTTTCCCCTCATGGTCAAGGCACAGGTGAGCCAGCCCCCAGGGTGTGAGGCCTGGAGCGCTGGTCTAGTCCCTCACAGGCTGCAGCTGGCCCTGAGGACACAGGACCAGGAGAGCCAACCCTGCCTCCTGCTGATGGTCAGGTTGGATAGTCTGGTGGAAGCAGTGCTGGGGATCTCTCCCTGGTGGGTGTGGAGAGGGAGCCTGCGGGCTAACCCGCTCAGCTGCTCAGGCCAGCCCCCAAATCTATATTATCTCAAATGTTGGAGGTGAGTGAAAGAGCCAGTCCTGCTGTTCCAAAGCTGAACACTGGGATGAGTCCCAATGAAGATCCAATATTGATGGGGTCACAGAAGCCAGATGTATCGAACCAGACCAATTACTCATTGCAATGAACATTTGCAAGTGAAGATGTGTGAACGGGGGTATACTGTGGGACACGCTCTGAGTCACTACAGCTTCCACAATATTATGTTTTCGATGCTTTGTTGGGTTTTTTTTTGTTGCTGTTGTTGTTATTATTGGTGTGTGTGTCTGCACTTGTGTGTGTTTTATTTTGGAGGAGAGGTTGTAAGGGCAAAGGGCAGATATGAGGGGATGGGAAGAAGAGTGATTTTTAAAGAGCAAGACAATGTGTCAACTGAATGTCATTTGTTTGAGATCCTATGATAGTTTTCCATGTGTCTATCAAACTATGAGTTTACTAAATATCTCTGACACTGTCTTTCCTGGTATCGTTATTGTTTCAGCTATATGCTTTTGATGCTTAACACATGAACATAAAAACTGCATTTTAAAACGGACAAGGCTATTACAATGAATTCCCTGAAGTTTCTCCTCAGACTGTATGCTTCCTTCAAAGATCATCTCTTGTATGTCCAACCCCACCACTGTGCTGACTACTCCATCTGCACTCAGAAATTATAGGTATTTAAGGATTGTTATATCACTTTCCCTAGGGTCTAAGGTGAGATGGTTGTAGATGGCGTATGGAAGTATAGGGCTGAAGTCTTCTGCTTTGTTTTTACTATAAACATAATCATTTTTTAGACAGGGTCTTTCTATGTGTGTTTAATTGGTTTGAAACTCATTTTTCTCTTACTCCAGCATCCAGTGTTACTCATCCATTTACAATGCCAACAGGTACTCAATGAATATTTGTATTTTGTGACAAAATCCATTATTACTCTATTAAAAAAGACATTTTAGCAATATGATTACCAATTGAATTATTGTCAACAACAATAATAATGTCAATATGTTGTTGATAATATATTCTTCCTTGATAACATTTCAAGATTTGAGTGTTTTAAGAAGGCCTGTGGTGATTAAAATAAAGGGTGACTTCCTCATATTTCCTAACTTAGAGTTTAACTTTTGTGAAGGAATGTTATCTTAATTATCTTTTTTATTCCATATAGAACACAAATTGAAGTATCCAGGAATATCTACATTAAAAGCAGCTCTGGATCCTGAGAAACAATAGTACATTTTTAATGAAGAGAGTGGCTTGCAGAAAAACTCTATGTCAAGATCATTCTTTAGCATTGAAATCTCCACTGGAGCAGTGACAATGAGAGGGCTTGCTCATTCAGCTGAAAGCAGTTTTTGTTGCTCCCTGAGTCTTCTTTGCTGGTAATTTATTTGCTTTCTGAGCTCAAAAACAATTAAGTTGGAGAAATAACAGCTGAGATTTTTCAGACACTCGTGAGAACCTTCTGGGCAGAGACATGTGAAGGGTACACTCGTCTTTTGCCCAGGGGCAATGACACAGATTTGAGAATCTGAGAGTTTGCTCTGTAAATCCTCTAGGTGCATGGGGAGGACCCACTGTGTTAATTAAGAGAGCCAGCCTCACTGGGGAGGACTAGCTCCACTCCAGATGACTGATCATCAAATATATTTTTGGAAGGGGTCACAGTGTCTGGAATTGTCTCTCCAGATAAAAGCCTTGTTTAGGAGCTGAGCCAGGGAGGCAAAAGAAAGCTGCCTCACACAGTTTTAGACACATTGGACTTCTCCAGGCTTGCTGAGCCTGATAATCTCATGACTACTCTTTACTTAGGAAATCTGAATTTGCTATTGTGTATAGGTTGCCTTGAGTTTGTTTTAACCAGTTTTACTTTGACTGCTCAGCACTTTTGTTGTCACATTTTTCATAGCATGTAGATACCATTACTTTCCCCATTTGCCTGAATTCATAAAGCCCTTAAACACGCATATACATATAAATCCACTGCCCACCTCTCTTCCCATGTCTACCTTTCCTGGAGAGGTGATCTTAATTATTTTGCTAAAATACACTCACTGCATTTCTTTTATCTGCTTCAACTTTGGATACCTTTTGAAGAGGCTGTGATCTCTAAGAAGCCTTACCAAATTCAATAAACACGCAAAAGGGCCACGCTACTCTGCAATGTTTGGATTCGAGTAGACTAGCTTGGGAGCAGCACTCTCTAATCACTGTACCCGCCAACCGGCTCAAGTTTAGGCTTAGTTTCTCAGAAGATTGGAAATATTCCTTGCTGCATAGCATTCTTGACTGAAGTGATTAGTTCATCTGGATAGCTCCTATAATGTAGTATTATCTCTTTACAGTTCCCACGTTTGACAGAGCTAACATTTCCCCAGTGTCATGCTATGAGTCATATATATACTTTACCATTCTACCATATACAGATTTCATATAATAGAAATAGTATCTGTTAAATAATAAACACTTTGATTTCTTTGTTGACTTACCATGACAAATCATTTATATTGTTTTTGCTATAATATGTGCCACTATTCTGTGTTTACAATCTCAGTGGTCCCTTGAAGATGGCCTATGTATCCTTCATTCCTAGAGAAACTTGAGCTGGTACCATTTATCTTAATCCCAACGTGTTTGCTAGGGTTACCTTCTGCTCTTCTTTATTCATTTTCTTCTCATTATTCAGGCACCTAGTCTCTCGTGTGAATACATGCGCTTTTCCTGCTTCCAGGTTGTGGGCTTCCTGTGAGAGACAGCTTCCCACCTTCTTGCGTTGCTCCCCTCACACAGGAAGCCACGCTGTGAGCGCTGACTGTGTGCTGGCTGAACTATGAGCACACTTCTGGCTGTAGGCACTGGGTCTCTCCAATATCCCACAACACTATATATTTATATATTGTGATGTAATTTGGGCTAAACAACTGAAGACTCAAATTGACCTAAAAGCACATGTCATTTAAAAAATGCATGAATACATGAGATCTCTAGGTTTCTATTATTTAATGCACTATGAGTATAGTTTTCAACTTTCAGTTAAAAGAACAACAGCTCTTTGAGTGAAAATCTGCAGTTAAGGAATTGGTGAATCTCTCTTAATGACTATCTGTAAATGTCACCTAGACATTTGGTAAACAGGAGTAGTGAAATAGAAATTTTAAAGCTTCATAAAAAGACTATTATACCAGCAGGGATCCAGTAAGACCCAGCTGTTGGACATCCTTGAAATCAATAGCAATTTTAAAAAGTCTAAATTGGAAAATCTGAAGAACATTCAGATGATGTTCAACTGCCCTAAGATTTCTGTGAGTTCTTTGAAGCAAGCAAGCGTCATAGTTTGTGATTTTGTGTGAATTGCCTTACTTAACCCCCCAAAATAAAATAATGTTGAATGTTGTCAAATGCACCTTTGAAAAGTAAAAGGAGAGAATGAAATATTCAACCACTTCTCAAAGCAGTTGCTGAGACTCATAGCCAAACTTTGGGCAGAGTGCAGGGAATCATATGGAAGAACAGGGAGATAGAAAGACCTGGAGGGGACAGGAGCTTCTCAAGGAGAACAACAGAGCCAAAACAACTGGGTCCAGGGGAGGGGAAGCACACACCTACAGAGACTGATGAATCAACCAAGGACCACACATGGAGTGGACCTGCTCAGATGTAGCCTATGGGCAGCTCAGTCTCCATGGGGGTTCCCTAGTAAATGGAGCAGGGACAATCTCTGGCATGAACTCTGTTGCTTGCTCTTTGATCACCTGCCCCTAGCAAGGTGGCCTTACAAGGCTACAGAGAAAGAGGATCCAGACAATCCTAATGAGACCTGATAGGCTAGGGTCAGATAGTAGAGGAGGAGATCCTCCCCTATCAGTGGACTAGGAGAGGGGTTTAGGGGAGAAGAAGGAGGGATAATCGGACCAGGAGGAGATGAGGGAGGGGGCTATAGCTGGGATACAAAGTAAAGAAGTTGTAAATAATAATAATAAAAAAATATTCAACCACTTTTAATGAGACATTTCAGTTAGTTCACTGACAGTATCTTTCCCCATTGAAAGGATTTCTTTATCATGTGAACAAAACATTCTTAGTAACCCCATATTTGTCATTAGAAAATGTATATTTAAGTTAGTGGGATTCCACTAACCATATCCTGTGCTTGAAATAATTTATAGTTTTTTTCTTTTCTTTAAAAAGTTTTTATTTTTTAAAATTTCACAAATGATTCAAATATTTAATAAATACAGAAACATAAAAAGGAGAAAATATGGCTTCTTCAAACTCAGCATCATGCCTCACCCTGAACTTTTTTAAGTCTCTTTTAAAAAAATTATTATTTACTACAATTTATTCACTTTGAATCACGGATGTGGCCCTTCCCAATCCCACCCTTCCTCCCTCTTCTCCCCCCATGCCCCTCCCTTAGTCCATTGATAAGGGAAATTCTCATTCCCTTCTATCTGGCCCTAGCTTATCAAGTATCATCAAGACTGGCTCCATCATCCTTGGTCATCTGGGAGATGCAAAATCAACAACCCTGAGATTTCACCTTACACCCATCCGAATGCTAAGATCAAAAACTCAAGTGACAACACATGCTGGAGAGGATGTGGAGAAAGGGGAACCCTTCTCCATTGCTGGTGGGAATGTAAACTTGTACAACCACTTTGGAAATCAATCTGGCACTTTCTCAGAAAATTAGGAATAGCGCTTCCTCAAGATCCAGCTGTACCACTCCTAGCTTGTATCCAAAATATACTCAAGCACACAACAAGAACATTTGCTCAAACATGTTCATAGCAGCTGTATTTGTAATATAGCCAGAATCTGAAATCATTTATAGTTTTATCTACACTTTTGGTCTGAGGAAATTCTCATCCTTTCTTTTCTCCAACTATTTTATTATTTGCTCCAAACACTTTTTTTTTTAGACTTTATATAAGACAAACTATCTAAATAAGATTACCCATGAAGTAAGGCAGCAAATTAGTGGCTGTAGTAAAAATGAAATTTTATATTTAATATGCATTGTGTAATTCAACATGTATTTCAGAAAGGTATAATTCCAGCACGTGTAATAAAAAGTGAAGAAACTTCTGGATTTGGATCCTAACTACAGACCAAAGTTTACTGGCTAAGAGATCATCAAAATCATCTAAGTCATATATTCAAATTGTGTACATATGTGTGATGAATACATATGTGTTCATGTATGTGTGTCTATGGGTGTGTAAAGGTGAGTGTGTGCTGTAAATCCTAGTGGTTGACAGTACTTGTCTTTATCAATTATTCTCCATTTTAGTTTTTGAGATAATATTTGTCACTGGCCCTGGTGCTCACCAATTCTGCTGGATTGGGTAGCCAGGGAGCTCAGGAGACCCGCGTTCCTCCATCCTCCCACCCATCCCTACCCTTTTTAACATGAGTGCTGGAAATCTGAACTCAAGTCTGGTCTATGTGGTTGTGGTAGGCAAGCCCTTTCAGCCTTAATCAACCAAACCATCACCCCAGCCTTCTCGATTTCATTATAAAAATAAACATAATTTATTACTGAGATTCATCATGTGTTTGTGTGAGAGAGAGATTTGATATTAACTGCCTTGCTTACCCCAAAAAGGTAAAATAGACTTGCACGCTGAAAGTGAAAATAGACAATGCAGTATGTACGCATAATGAACATAGTCACTAATATATCTCTATGCAGATCCAGATATCTAACCAAGTAGTAGGCCTAGCGTGCAGTGAAGACAGTAGAACCTCAATGTGATTGTAATTGTTAGGGGAGAGGGGAAACATGTCTAGAAAGATGGGTATGGCTTGCAGAATGAGAAACGAGTGACCCGAGTGACCTCTGGAAGCCTCTTCCAGACCTCAGAACCTCCACTCTGACTTTATACTCCAACATTAGCTGTTAACACATTTTAGTGGCATGTCCTGTAGGAGTCCAGCCATTGCCACATTCATACGTTCTTTAATCAGTGTCTATTTGGGTCTCTTCATACCTCACTCCTGATGGTCAACTCCCTTTGACAATAACAACAAAAAATCATTCTATTTATTATTCTTCCTTTATTCATAGATCCTGATTCTGTTATGTTATGTTATTTAAAAATACATTTGGAAGGAAATTCAAAACCTTTCTGCCCCTCCCCCTCCTTACTCCATAAAATCCCTACTCTCCTCTGAGCCATGACTAACATGTACAGTATGCTTGCAATGAGAAGTTTTCCCTCCTGAGTGTCCTAACTCCAGGTATTCAGTTTTAGGGTTTAAGCTTTGATTAAGACACACACTGGAAGCACTGCCTGTTTCCATCCCAGTCCCAGGTTCCTCCCTGTGTCATTAAGACACTTATGAGGGTGATCTCACTCAACTATATTTAGTTGGCTCAAATAGCTAATGCTACTAAAAAGGAAAAACACACAAAGTCAAAATAAAGATCGAACACTGACATAGTTAGCCACGAGTGTTAGGACAATTGGCATGTCTTCCAACATACAAAAATAAATGTATATAGGAGAGGTGTTAAAAATAATGCAGTGTGGGCGCAAGAGATGAAGGTCAGGTAATAATGGAGTGCTGACAATAAAGATAAGTCGTTTTCCTTCTTCCTGTAAGGATTGTGTACATAAACATTTAATCTCTTGAAACTTCTTATCATCGTGATTTTAAAAGTCTTGGATTTTAGCTAAGCCAATGTAGAAAGTTTATCATCTCAGCTTTGCATTAATTAATTCCTATTTTGCGGCATTTTATTTTCCCCACCCTCTCCCTGATGGAAACCAATTAGAATAATGAGGGCAAAAGGTTATATATACATCTGGCCCCTGCATTTAACATCCTGGTTTATCTTTTACGCTTTGTGGAGAACAGTGGTGAAAGGTGGGCATGGGGGGAAAGCATGAGCTGTTCTCTTTTTTTTCACACGTGTGACATCTGAAAGGATTCAGACTTGGCAACATTAGGAGATCACCGTGTCTTAATGCTGCGCTTAACTGTCAGAGGCAGGAAGGAGGTGAGGAGAGAAGGCGGGCCTTGGACAGGCTGATGCTTCTTGAGGGGCTGGGCTGAACAGGCATGGCTTTCATTATATGTAAGTGAATTAGTCTGTTTCCTTTAAATGGGGGAGATTAACAAGCCACCAAGGGCCTGCTCTGGGATTCTGACACTTTTAGTGGCTTGTGACATATGATTTGTGAATATCAATTCTCCTTCAAAAGCAAAAAGTAAGTCTACCATCAGCATCAAGTATGACAAAACCTGGTTTTGGGTTCATTTGGTTGAAATTCATTAGAAGAGTTATTTCCTAAAACTAGGGAATAAATCTCTCATTTGATCCAGAGTTCTGATAATTCTTCAAATGTTCTCTGGACTCAGGAATGGCTACATGTAGATTTGAGGGTTAACTAAGAACAATTTATTTAAGAGAATATTGGGGGTCTTGAACTAGAGAACTATGAGAAACTTAAATTAGAGGGAGAATATTGGCAATACCAAAATTTCTTTCAAAATTTTGCTTTTAAAAACATATACAGGGTCTCACTATGTAGCTCTGGCTCCTCTGGAACTCACCATGTAGACCAGGCTGACCTCAGACTGAGAGGTCTGTCTGCCTCTGCCTCCCAAGTGCTGCTCCTGCCTACAAAATTTTGCTTTCTTAATGAAAAAAAAAAGTATATATATATATATATATATATATATATATATATCTCCAGGCGGTATGGATTCAGAATAAAAAACAGTAAACATTTTCCTCATATTTATGTAGGTAAAACAAAATTGGATATTAGAGGAATGACATAAAAATTTCAACCTAAAGAAGATATAGGGAAAATAGTTTTTTTAATTTAAAATGAAATTTATTATTTTTTATAATTTAGTTATTTATTACAATTTATTCACTTTGTGTCCCAGCTGTGGCCCCCTCCCTCGTCCCCTCCTAATCCCACTCTCCCTCCCTGTTCTCTTCCCGTGCCCCTCTCCAAGTCCACTGATAGGGGAGGTCCTCCTCCCATTCCCTCTGACCCTAGCTTATCAGGTCTCATCAGGACTGGCTGCATTGTCTTCCTCTGTGGCCTGGTAAGGCTGTTCCCCATACAGGGGGAGATGATCAACGAGCTAGACAAAGAGTTCATGTCAGAGACAGTCCCTGTTCCCCCTACTAGGGAACCCACTTGGAGACTAAGCTGCCATAGGCTACATCTGAGCATGGGTTCTAGGCTATATCCATGAATGGTTCTTGGCTGGGTTATCAGTCTCAGCAAAGCCCCCTGTGCCCAGATATTTTTGGTTCTGTTGCTCTCCTTGTGTAACTCCAGTCCTCTCCAGATCTTTCTAGCCCCTTCTTTCATAAGATTTAGGGAAAAGAATTTATACTATAAAACCATCTTTTAAAAAATCACATTTATCATGCTTTGAAAAGAACATTACGTGAGAAATACAGATTTTTTTTTTCTAGCCTGTTTTTTTGAGAATATGAAGACAAAACCAAAAGCCAGATTTTGCAGCTGCAGGGAAAAATCTCAAGATAGCAAAAGAGACATTCTGGGGTCTTTATGTAAGAAAAAATTAAAAAAGAAAGCCAAGTAATGATTAAATTCCATTAGCTGCAGAGCTTAATTCATGTATTACAATAGTACACTTGAGTGATGTATGGATAAAAAACTTAAAATATGCTAGTTGAGGATAGCATGGTGATTAAGTGTATGGAAACAAGAACCACACTAATTGGGCTCCTAAGGCCTTCACTGATTAACTGTAAAATTTCAGTGACATTAATCAGTGGCCATGAATGTCCCATCCATTAAAAGGGATTTTCTGGTATCTATATCATTTAGTTGTTTGTTTGTTTAATGAAACAAGTACAAAGGTAAAGTAAGTGGAACTAAATATAAAATACCAATATCTATTGTTATTATTTTATACATATTTAAAACTGGGAGCTACACAGATATCAGTACTCAAAATCCTTCAACCAGTTTGCATCAACTGTTTAGTACTACCTAATAAAAATCATATGTACATATGTTCTTAAAATTGACCTGCTTGGAAACAGGACAGGAGCCCACCACAGAAGGACTCTGAAAGACTGTACCCATCAGTGTATCAAACCAGATGCTGAGACTCATAACCAAACTTTGGGCAGAGTGCAGGGAATCTTAGGAAAGAAATGGGAGATAGTAAGTCCTGGAGAAGACAGGAGCTCCACAAGGAGAGCAACAGAACCAAAAAATCTGGGCACAGGGGTCTTTGCTGAGACTGATACTCCAAACAAGGGCCATTCATGGAGATAACCTAGAACCCCTACTCAGATGTAGCCCATGGCGGCTCATTATCCAAGTGGGTACCCTAGTAAGGGGAACAGGGACTGTCTCTGACATGAACTTAGTGGCTAACTCTTTGATCACCTCCCCCTGAGTGGGGAGCAACCTTGCCAGGCCACAGAGGAAGGCATTGCAGCCAGTCCTGATGAGTCCTGATAAGCTAGGGTCAAATGGAAGGGGAGGAGGATCTCCCTTATCAGTGGACTTGGAGAGGGGCATGGAAGGAGATGAGGGAAGGAGGGTGGGTTGGGGGGAAATGAGGAAGGGAATATATCTGGGATACAAAATGATTAAACTGTAATTAATATAAAAAATTTAATTTAAAAAATTGACCTGCTTGACAAACTAATTCTGAAGCTATCCACAAAGATAAATCAAAAATCACAATGACACATGAAGACTCCATATACTGATTAAAACTAAAGTGAGAGCTTTCACATTGTTCCATTACCAACTTATGGAAGCCATAATTTCCCATCACATCTAAGTGAACATAGGTATACTACTGAATTCTTCATTTGTTTTCACAGCAAAATAAGAATGGAATAATTTATTCAGGTTCTCATTTTTACCCCCTATTTCACTTCATTAAAAAGTTACTGTTTTATTAAAATTGACTATTTCATTTTGTTATTATACTTATTATTATGTGTATGCATGTTTGTAAATGATGTGAGGGCCCCATGTTCCACAGCAAATGTGTGTGCAGGTCAGAGAATAACATTGTGGAGTTCTTTCTCTTTTGCCTTTACCTGATAAGCCACCTTACTGGATGCCCCTTTGAAAGTTTAACTAGATGACATTTAATATTATTATGTATGCATGTGTGAGTGTGCACGGACACCTGTGGAGGTCAGAGAGCAGAAGCCAACTTTCGGGGGTAGATTTGCTCCTTTCCACCAGGGATTCCAGGGACCAATGTCAGGTCATGAGGCTTGTGCGCCAACAGCTTTTTAGATGTGGGGTCACCGCTAGGGCCAATCTGCTGATATTACTGCTGAGGATTTAGTTCTGCTGGTAGAGCGCTTGTATAACATACATGAAGGACTGGGTTTGATCCCTAACACTGGATAAGTTCAGCTTCGTGTTATCTGTGTATAACTGCAGCACTAGGGAAACAGAGACAAGACTGTTAGAAGTTCAAGGTCACGTTTGGCTTCCTGGTGAGTCTGAAGCTAGCCTGGTCTCTGTGAAACCCTGGCATACACATGGAAAGTCACTATCATGGGAAAGTTAAAATTTAGAGTGTCAGTGAGCAGAAGCATAAGAAGGTAGCATAGTTGAGGGCAGAGGCGGTAAGTTTTTAGTGTGTAATCATTGCTCCCAAAGGGTGAAATAATATTCAATACGACAATCATCAGATGATTTTTTTTTCCTAGTGACTGGAATTAGTGGCTGCAATCTGGATATTTTTCCTTTTTTAAAAAAATATATATTTTACAATTTATTCTCATTATATCACTATGGCAGCCTCCCCAGGCCCCTCTCTTTTCTCTTCCCACTTTTCCTCTCTCCTCCCCATCCTACTTCCCTAGTCCACTGAAAGGAGGAGTTTTCCTCCTCTACTATCTGACCCTAGTCTATCAAGACTGCCTGCCGGGATCCTCTTCTTCTGTGGGCTGGCAAGGTCACCCTGCCAGGGGAAAGTAATCAAAGAGCCAGCCCCTGAATTCATGTCAGAGACAGCCCCTGCTTCCCTTACTAGGGAATCCACAGGGAGACTGAGCTGCCATGGGCTACATCTGAGCAGGGGTTCTAGTTTATCTCCATGCATGGTTCTTGGTTGGTGCATCAGTCTCTGCTTCTTGTGCCCAGATATTGGCTTTGTCAGCCTCCTTGTGGAGCTCCTGTCCTCTCCAGGTCCTTCTATCCAGCCCTCCCCGCTTCTTCCTTAAGACTCCCTGTGCTCTGCCCAAAGTTTGGCTGCGTCTCTGCAACTGCTTCCATGCCCTGCTAGGTAGAGTCTTTCAGACAACATATATGATATAGGAGAAATGATTTCATGTCTTCTTTGGATTGCAAAGTTTATGCTATAAATGCTTTTGGCCAAGTGTCTTGTAAGTCAACACAACAGGCTATAATGAATAATGAATGCCTTCTGTAGACTATGGAGATTGTGGAAAACTCAAGCCTTCTCTTTTAGGTTTGAGACTAATGAATTATGGACAGTGTCAGTAGCTATATAATGCTAGCTCAGCTGAACAAATTCTGATTATCCTTATAAATTGTTTTACAGCCTACAGTAAAGAGAAAAAATGTTTGTAAACACATACAGGAAAATAAAAAGAGGTGCTGAGGTATACTATGTGATGTTAATTCTGTAGTACCTACCTAGGATTCATATTCTTCTGACTTTACCAAAGTTTTTCCACAAGGAACACTGGTTTAAGACTAATATGAGGTATTAGTAGTTCCTTCTTTGTAGTACAGAAGAAACATCATACAATGGAAGTGAGCTATCATTTGTGTACTCAAGAAGCACCCAAGTGGGTGATCTTTTTCTTCTTCTTTCTTTTTCTTTTTCTTTTTTTAACTGCAGTGCCAATCCCATTCGTTTCAGAAAAAAAATTGTAAATACAGAAAGTAAAGCTCAGTTCTCACAATAAAAAGGAAAATTTCTGAAACACAGAGGCAAGCTCCACACAGTACAAGGAACGACCAAGTTTCAAAGAGAAGAAGCTGCAGGCTCATGCTGGAACCGGTACTTCTTCTCAGTCCTTCTACTTCCAAAATTCTACTCCAATCTCCCAGAGGGTCACTGGGAGAGCCAAGGTGCTGGTCGAAGGTTTAGGATCAGAGACACACACGCAGAAATTTCTGTGGCTTCAAAAATGACTTAGGGAAAAGCCCCAAACCTTGAAGTTTGTGTACACCATGTCATCTGGCGTGGCATCTCCTGCCCTCGCATAAAGAGCGGCAGCAGAGCACACTGACAGGAGGAAGCAAAGTTTCCTCTTCCTCCCCCCCGCTTTAGCACACATGCACACTCAAGAGAGTGAACTGAAAACTGACCCAATCCCAGCTCTATCAGAAAACCCTGTCAGTAAGCAAGGAGCGGCGGAGCGCCAGCATCTGTTTTAACTTAGGTTAAGAATGACTTCCCTTTTATAGAACATACTGGCACTTTCTCCCTTTTCAGAATATATGTAAAAATGGAAAGTGTGCCAGATTGAGAAGTGTGCATGAAGATTTTTCCGCCAATTTTCCAAGTTACCCTAAACTCAGAACCCTTTGGCCACTCCCAGTGTGTACCTTTCATAAAGGTTGATTGGCATAATGAAATCAAGAATGGCTGTTTGTCGCAGTTCAGACTACTGTGTGGGAATCTGCTTTGTTCCCCACCCCACTCCATCAATTGTCTCTGGATCAAGATTTCTAATTTCCACTTGAATAAACACACCAATGCATTCTGGTCATGTTGTCTATAAACATAAGTTTGAAAAATACCAATTATTGTCCACTTTAATATAACCAAGTTGCCGTCTGGCTTTGCTCTCTCACTTTGGAGCTCTTGTACTAAATGCTTATTAGAAGGAATCTTGTATATCATTAATGATGACAAATAAGGACTGGATTTAAGTGAGAATGCCCATGCTGACTCTTACAGCCATTTTACCATTGGAAGCCATTAGAAACTGCTCTAGAAGACTTGGATTAGTTCATGCTATACGACTGGTTTCCGAGCACAACCCTGAAGCGCTGTGTTAAAAGGAATTCCGGATTACATATCTTACCTAGTTCTTTTGCACCATGATGTTGCTCATAATTGTAGTCACCCCTCTATCTCTACCATCATCCTTTTTCTTTTCAAATTTCCATAGGTCTAGCCCTGCTAAATAAGGAGTGTTAAAGAGAAAAAGTAGGATCTATGGCAGCCAGCCTCAGCTTGTCAACAGCCCTGTTGTCTTAAGGCTGGACAACAAAATCTTTTTCTTCTGTCTGTAAATTCTATAGCTTCTACTGTAATGAGAAAAACTAATTTCTTTAAGAGGAAATGTTAAATTGTAGAATCATATTGCTTTTCTAGACCCTAAAAATTCAAGCGATATGAACATGTATGATGTCATTTCAGGACAACTACAGTACTATGAAAACATCCTGAGATAGGGCTTGTTTTCATTCAGTCTATCATTCAAGTTTTATGCAATTTGGCATTTTGAGAAGGAAAGATGATATAGTTAATTTAGAAAATAACAAACACATAGTAACTTCAGCCAAATATTTTAACATTGAGGACATTATTCAAAAAGTACTACTTACTGGCACTTAAGTTGCATTAATTAGTTGCTTTAAAACATTTTATTTTCTGGGTGTAGGTGTTTTACTTGCCTACATGTCTGTGCATTATGCATGTAACAGGTAAACAAGGAGGCCCTAAGGTAGCATCCAGTCTCCTAGAACTAGAGTTAGGGATGTTGCTGTGCCACCGTGTGAGTGCTGGGAACCCCGTCAGCTCCAAGAGGAGAGAAACAAGTGTTCCTCACTGCTAAGCCATTTCTCCAGCCCCATTACCTACTGTTACAGTTCAGTCACCTCCAGTTACAGCACGTACTTTTTCAATAGGAAGGGTTTCCATGGAGTTTGCAAGCGTCTCAAGAGAACTGGTCTTGGAACCATTCAAGGGAAACCATCCAACCCAGCCAACATGTTTACATCTCTGTAAACAGACCACCTGGATAACCAAGTTCTGCATCAAATAACCAATGCTTTTTTTAATTGTAGTAACATAAGGGCCATATGAGCATAAAAACAAAGCAAAGCAAAGCAAAGCAAAACGAAAACATTATTTTAAACAATGTTTTAGCAACGTGTAACCATTTAAACTTATCCATTTAGATTTAGGCAAATCTGGGCCTTTCTGAGTCTTGTGCTTTGCCAGGTATTTTCTACTGAATCTTCACGGAAAAGCGGAGGAAGCGTCCAGACTTCTTGCTCACCCAGTTAAGAAGTAGATGAACTATTGTAGCATGCATGTGTTTGACTCCATGCTTTGTGCTGTCTGACATAGACATTTGGTCCATATAGGGCTGCATGGTTGACTAAAACACATTAGTATCTTAAAACAGCAGCAATATGTTTGGGGGGGGGGTTGGTAAATCCGGGATCAGTTTCCCTAGGGTGAAGTTAAGGAGTTGATAGGCTCCACTCTTGCTCAGAGCCCTCTCTGGGAGGCTCTAGTCCACGCCCCTTTCAACTTCCGCATCCACTCATGGAGCATCTGCTGTACTCAAAGCCAGCGCTACAGAATATTCAAACCCCTGCATCTGTTATTGAATCACAGCCTGCATGTATATATTTAATCTCCTTTTGCCTTCTCTTTCAAGGTTGTTCCTGGTGACACTAGGATCTACCTGGATAATCATAATAATCTCATCAAAATATTTTAATCATGTCAGCAAAACTTCACCATATAAGGTAACTTTCGCACATCACAGTATAGCCTGTTATCTTTGGGTGGCTATTGCTTAACCTTTGAAGACTTCTGGTCAACTCAAATTTATGCATAGTATGCTTGCAAAAGGTAATCATCCCTCAACATCCCTCCAATGTTTTCATCAATTATATCATACTTTCACTGTCAAAAACAAGTAGTTTAAATATATCCAGTTTCATATTTTAAATAACATGAGCTATCCAAAATTATTCTCCATCAACATTTTTAGAACCACAGTATAAGTAATTCATTTTCAAATGCAGTCATAAAAGGGCACAGAATAGCAGCTATAGACAATACAAATCCCCAAAGAGGACAATGCAAGGAGGAAGGGCACCTCTGCAGCCCCAAGCAATTTTGAACACCACAGAGCAAATACTGTTAGTTTGGGAACAGTTCTCTTTCACGTCCAGGTCCAGCCTCTGGACCCACAATTGTAAGATTTTTGCCTCTGTATTCAAAGAATTGACTTTGCATACAAGACCCTATGATCACAGTGACCTTTCTTTTTGGTTTTGAAGATAGTGTGTGTGTGTGTGTGTGTGTGTTGGGGGGGAAGGCTGAAAGTTTTACTCAGTTTCATTTCTTTTTTCTGTCCACAGAATTTGTGGGAACACTTGACAATCTTGCTTAATCTTGCCTGTTTTTTATCCCATGTTAACCCAAGTGGCATTTCTGGTGAATTAACATTCTCAAAATCATTATGGGCCTCTTAAAAGATACCTCGGTCAGTCTCATTACTATTCCTAGTTACTATTTCTATTCCTAGCTACTGTTCCTCTTCAGGAGCCTTAGAATACTATCTAGCAGCTCTTTGAGCCTGCTCTTTCTAAAAGTAAGTGTCCTAGTTTAAAATGTTTTGCAACTACGTGAACTGAGATTTTCCCCAAGTCATCAAACACTTTCTCTACTTTACATGTCTCTCTTTACTTTATCCCCCTTCTCTTGAACTTTATTATAGCAACAAGAAGCAGGCTTGTCCATCAACATTAGCTTTGGGGATGATCCCAGATAATCAAGTTTACCACTTACAAATTGAGCATCCCACACAGCAATCGCCTGTTCTCCGGTTTCCAATGACACACCCCTCATTTCCCCCAGACTTTTGCTAGAAGCAGTTAACAGTCATATTTTCACCAACACCAAGTTATTGAGGAATGCTGATTCTCATGCGCCTTAGGTTTCACCGTGCTCTTGTCTTCCTGTTATAACCAGAATGTCTTCAATGCTTACCTTTTCTGTTTAAAAAAAATCTGGGCATAAAAATTATTCTTTTTTCATGTCCAGTGGCCAATTCCAAAATCACTTTTACATATCTAGTCATTTTATGTAGCAGCTTTCTACTTTGCATGTCAAGAACCTATGGCTTCTGTAACAAAAGACTACAGAGATGGCTATTTTAGCACAAATGTGTTATTTCACTCTCCAGGAGCAGATGTCCAATGTCAGTATCAGTTTCAGAGGATCTACATCAGGAGATCGGAGGGGTCAAGCTCTTTTGTGGGCTTTGGAAGGAAAATCTGATCTTCTCCTAGTTCAGCTACTTGTTCTGTAGCTCCTTCAGTCATACTCAGAACCAACATTTCCTCTTTGTTTTTTTTTTTCCTCATCAAATCACTTTCTACCTTTTCTTTTGAATTTTCCTCTGCATCGCATAATAAGATTTGGAGACAGCATATATGGTCCACTTGGCTGAGGAGAGGTAATGTCCACCTTTCGAAAAATTTCACTGAAAGTTTACAGTGTAAAGTTGCATCCATAGGAAATCAGGTTTAGGACATGATGTCTATGTGTGACTACTGTTTAGCAAATTCTATCTATTATTGCCCAGGACAGGTATGCCTCTGAAATCTGTTCTCTAACCCATGGGATGAGTGCACCAAACTTGAATAGTTTATGATGATTTAGCTCAATTCGGTGGCACTCATTTGAGAGATAAGTCTCTGAGGCCAAGATAGAGTAAATGAGCTGTTTAAGGTCTCATAGTAAATGTTTTGACACGACCAAGACTTCATGCCACATCCCTTTACTCCCACTGTTTGCAGCGCATCATTCTTTTCCTGTAAAGGATATACTAAGAATTTCTAATTTTTTAACAAGCATCATGCTATCCAAGAATAAAAATAAATAATTTGAAACCAGAAACAACTCTCATAAGTGTAAAATGGGAAAAAAGTCACGTTACTACCCATAGAATATAATAAAAACTAATCTTATAAAAGCTATGAAATACAAAAAATTATTAATTTCATACTAATACAGTTTTAATTCAGAGATTTGGATAAACTTAAATGTTTCAGAGTCAGATAACTAACAGTGACCTTTTTAGTGTATTCTCTCATTTTTCAGAATTGGAAAATAAAAGCTGAATGGAATTCTATGAGATAATTTACATCAATCCCTTTTTTACAAACACACAGAATGTCATATGCTTTCCAGAACATGTGACTAACCCCACAAAAGAATCAATGATTTGACTAAAGCTATAAAGTGAGTTTGATTAATAATGAATGTGGAGAAATCTGTTATAAATGCTGATATCAGAGGTCAGTGAGACGTAGTATACAGCAACTTTCTCAATGAGGAGGAAACTAGAAGCAAGCAGTGGCCAGCGAAATGTAAACTTTTATCATGATGATGAAATCAGATTGTGTAGGCAGCAGAGTGGCCTGAAAGGTATCCTAGACATGATACCTGGTTGGAATCTGAGAGGAAGGAGGGCTGGTAAGAGCCCAAGGGACACCATTATGGGACATCTTACACTGTCTTAAAGTGGGAATATAGGGATCGGGAACTTCAGAAGCAAAAATCAGCTTGAAATGTCTATAATGGGGCATAGAAATAAGCGAGAGTGGGTGTGAACTGGGGAAAGGTGTGCTCACTCTCATGAGAGTGGGTGTGAACTGGGGAAAGGTGTGCTCACTCTCATGAGAGTGGGTGTGAACTGGGGAAAGGTGTGCTCACTCTCATGAGAGTGGGTGTGAACTGGGGAAAGGTGTGCTCACTCTCATGAGAGTGGGTGTGAACTGGGGAAAGGTGTGCTCACTCTCATGAGAAGCCGAGGAAAGGCCTCGGAGCGAATTGAAATGGCCCTAGACAACTGGCTTTTGTGCATGTGTGCCTTTTATAGACAGAAGCCAGTAAATATGAGGAGGCTAAAGAATGATTCAAAACATAACAAGGTACTGTTAATAAGCAGTCCAGAAGGAAAGGTAACTACTGGGACTACTTCAGGAAAAGCACACCCTCCTACCCAGGACTAGGCAAGGTCTCATAATGACTCAAACAAACTGTGTATCTTTAACCTGGACACAACTTTCAGGGATACTTTCTCATCCAAACATAGTATGAGGTAACAATGACCGCCTTACTTTCATGCTCTTACTATTTTGAAGATCAGCTGATGAAAGCATTACAATGTTTTGTAAACTATAAAATGAAGTTCAGTGGTGTATTATCATTATCATACACAAGTTTAAAATGTTACTCAATCTTAGATAATGGGATAATTAGTAACAATACAAGTTAGTCATTGAGTCAAAGCTTGATGAAAGCTAACACCTCTAGGCCCTATATTTACAATTTCTATTTTCAGTCTCAGTTGTAGGTCTATGAACACATCTTTGTATCAATAATGAGGTAGATTATTAGTAACATATTTTGCTTAGGTGCGAAAGGAAGCCTTGGGTAGCAACTTGGTCAAGATCATACTGCTGTGAAATTTCAGAATTCAGACGCTCCCCCCGCCCCCCAAAAAAAGCCTGACTACATAGCACACAGCTCCATCTTTAGATGTCATTATATACATGCGGTTAATGCAGGGATCCCTGCTCATTTAAAAAAAATACTGAAGTATTTCGTCTGCAGGAGAATGAGCTATAGCCAACTTTGTTTTTTCCTCTGATCAATTACATCAAGTAGGTCTAAGCCGATATGGGAGAAGGACAGATACACACGGTGGCAGTGCAGAGGGGACAGCCTAGTAGTTCTACCAGGAAATCTGCCACCAAGTACAGGACCCCTTTCCATGATCCACACACCACAAACCCTTCGTACTGGCTCTACTTCAAATTTTAAATGAACGACCACCTGACATATTAATATCTGCTTCATGTCCCTACCTTTAAAATGTTCTGAGTTTTATTTTGTTCAATCCAGCTAGAATGTTTTGCTACTAACTATATTTTCATTATGCCAATTATAATCTTACATAATGACCTTTTTTTCCTTCAAATGTTTTTCTGCTTGCTTGCTTGCTTTCTGTGTTTTTCCGTATTTCATAAAGTGAACGAGGAAGCTGAAGAGATAGCTCGGGTTAATGGCACTTGTAGATCTTGCAGATGAGCTGGGTTCAGGTCCTAGCCCTGACATGGTAGCTCACCATAACTCCAGTTCCAGAAAGACCAACACCTTCTTCTGATTTCTTTCGGCACCAGGCATGCTCATGGTGCACAGACATGCATGCAAGCAAGACACTCATATATACATATATATGCTATATAAATATATTAATATATATTTAATATATGATGTATGATTTTTAAGTTATATATAAAATTTGTAATATATTTCTAAGGTATTTAAAATTTATTATAAATATATTAATTGTATAATTATAATCTATTATATTTATATAAATATAACTTATTATAATATATACATTTATAATATATACCTAAAAAATAAAATTAACTGAGGATAATGTTAAGAATGAAGAAAGTTGGTTTTAAGCCAAAACGTACTCAGGTGATGCACTGGGAGAAGACGGAAGCCCCAGAGTGCGGGGTGGTTCCACACGCGCTCCTCCCGTGCAGCAAGTTCTCACGCTGTACCCTGCGTCCACTGGCCTGTGCGCCGTTCACTCTGCTGCTGTGTGGTTCCCTGAGTGCCTTACTTTGGCTTGTGAATGTGCAAGCCGCAGTGTTCCCTCCTGGGGTAGCCTTACTCTTGTCTGTTGTGTGTCATGACCTGCTGTAGTCCCTTCCTGCTGTGATTTCTTCTTGAGTTAGTATTTGCTGCTCATGTAATTCTTCCCTGAGTCTCAGCTCGGACTATCAAGTGCTTTTTATCTTTCAACTCCCTGTGACGAGGTCTTGTCTCTAGAATGAGAACCTGTAAGGGAGGAACCCAAAAGGCTGAAGGGACAAGAAATAAAAGCCAAGAAGAGCACAATATCCCTGGTAACCCTAGTACAAAACCAGATCTTATTGACATATAATGTGGCCTAAGATTTTAGAGGAAATTGTCACTTTTCCTGCCTTTCATCCTATAATCTTTCTTCACTCCTCCACGCTACCTGTTTTTCATTATTCTTGTTTTTTTTTCCCCTTAGTTAGCCTTCAATATCCAAATATTTGTTACCAGTCTCTTGAAGAGCCCTTACTCCTTCCTCAAATTTAAGAATATTTTGAGCATCATAATTCAAATCAAATTTCTGGTGACTCCTATGCTACCTCAAATTATCTTTCTTCAATGTTAGTGTGGATAGTTTCCATTTTAACAAATAACACTCAGTTGTTTTTCCATGAGAAAGGTGAAAGTATTCGTTTTTAAATTCTGTACCTACTGGGTGAAGGCTTGATATATAACACACAACACTAAGCTGTCCACTTGTCAATTTTTGTGCACTTTGGTCAAGCCCAGCCTCAGGGTAGCTGCTCTGCCTTGCTGCCTGCTTCCTGCACGTCCCGTACCCCTATCCCTCCAGGACCTTCCCTAGCCACAAGGACCAGACTAGTTCCTGTGTTTTCAGTTCAGGTACCTACTTATTTCCCCCACAGCTCTCACGATAGCATTCTCAATAGCTCGATTTAGTCGACTGCTTGACACGGTCAGTAGTGTCAGCTCCGGGAACAGAGACATTTCTCAACTTTCTCAAACATGGAACCTTCTCAGTGCTTGACACAGTATCTGGCACAAAATAACCAGCTCATATTTCTAGTAAGGGAGTTAATGAATGAGGGATTTCTCAGTTTTCATCTTTATTATGTGGGAAAGAGGAAGAACAATTAACATCACAAGCAAAAGCTTGTGAAACTGCACAACGCTATGCACGCTGGCCTTGCAGTTTTCACTAAACCTGTGATCTCTAGGTCTGTGTTCACTCCATGCCCTATTTAACTGCATTGAATCAAAGCCCATGCTTTTCTCACTCCACCATTAAGGTCTAGTTTCTTTAGCAGGACTTGGGTTGGACCTTTCTTTCTGCTGATACACAGGCTATTGATGACCTCGGTGGTATTCCTCTGAGGTCACAGGTTCTCATTTCAGTTAATGTAACCTCCAGTTGAATGTCAGGAATTGGCTTATAGTTTCTTGTCAGGTCAGCCTTTTTGGGGTGTAATGCCACTCATTTGCATGAACTCTCTCCTGGGAGTTAAAACTCTTGTTTTCATCACTCCAGGAAAACCCACTACTCGCTTCTTGTGCTTCTACATGCTCTTGCCCTCTTGTGCAGCTGTAATTTTCCTCCCACTCCTAGAATTTTCAGTACATGTCTTACATCAGCTTTCTGGCTGGTTGGCTGTCTGATTCATTTTAAAGCACTTCTGCATTTTTGTACATCAGGCTTTTATATTGTAATCTGATTGACATCACTCTCCCTCAACATCTATGCAATCACATCCTTCTAAAGATACATTCTAAAAGTGCCCAGAAAATCTGCTAAGTATTGTTATTAATATTGATAGAAAAATACAAAAATATCTCCAGTTAGATGTAAATAGGTCATATATTACCACATTCTCCATATTATAGAGTATTAACTGTTCCTTTATCGACTGGTAGGTGAGTAACTTAAAACTAGAAACAATTGAAAAGGGAAGCTTAACTTTCAGCTATTATTACAGTAACAGGTAAATTTGATGAATATAAATAGCCAGACTGTATTTATAAAACAAAAAAATTCTTAATTTGACAGGTAGTTCCCAAAAGTGCTTTCTTGGAAGAAGAATATGATTACATGTATATATTGCTTGAGATCCTAACTACTTTCACTGTTTCAAAATATTACTAATAGAGACACACATCTCTGTATTTTGTTAAAGAGAAGTATGTGTGTGTGTGTGTGTGTGTGTGTATTTTCCCCACTAATAACCAGAACTAACAAAGACATGGGCTTTATTTTTCAAAGCCATATACATTTGACAAATCTATACAAAGGAGTTTGATAATCTTTGTGACATTCTCAAAGTTGGGAGTATCAAATAGCTCCAAACAGGTATTTATCCTCTCCTACAATAAACATTCATTCCTAAATCATCTCTTTCTTTACATAAGTTTAGGTAAGATATGAAGGCAAGAAAGGTAGCAAAGAAGCTAGGGAATGGTGTAAGTGCAGAAAGAAAGAAAGAAAGAAAGAAAGAAAGAAAGAAAGAAAGAAAGAAAGAAAGAAAGGAAGGAAGGAAGGAAGGAAGGAAGGAAGGAAGGAAGGAAGGAAGGAAGAAATAAAGGAAGAAAACTCAGTTAAAAGAAGAGTAAAAACCTAAGAAGCCCTGTTAGCACAGCAGGTAGCGTCAGTCTCATAATCTGAAGGATAGTAAAACAAAACTGCAGAAATGGGTATTTGGTATGGAGTCCAACCTGGAAATCAAATACAGAATGATATTCTAGTAAGGCTTTGCCCCCTCCAGTAGAGAGAGAGCTGAAAAGAACCTGGCCTAGAGGCTGGGATAAGAAGGGATTCTTGGCAATGCAATGGTGTGTGTCCAGTTTAAATTGATGAAGTTCTTATGCACTGAATATAAACTAACATCCTAAAGTGTCTGTCTGGGATTTTTCCCCGGATATCACCTTGAGTACTATGTGATGATTTATTTCTTTGACTTCAAAGATATACAGTAAATTTGAAAATCTGAAAAAAAATATTAAAAAACAAACAAAAATGGAAGAGAAAATAATGGGAGTTAGGGATTTGCAGTGTTTCCACAACAGAGGTGTCATAGGGTGCCTCGATACAGCACTACCAGAGAGTAACTGAGCCTTGAGTTGAGCTGCAATACTACAGGTGGGAAGTTATTCTCAACACAATAGTAAGACCTAAAAAATGAAACAATTATGCTATCAAGAAATTGAGCATTCTAAAATGTACCTGAAAGACAGTAATTTTTTTCTGAAGTCTTTTAAACAAGTCTTTATCTTTCAGTTGACCAATAGTACAGACTTAGGTTATAGTTCTGGTGGAATTATTAGGTTTGTCTAGTTAATTTAACTATTTAAAGTGTAGGGTACATCAGCTTGATCAAGACATTACCTTCTATTAAGCTTAGTTAGGTAATAAATTGACATTTCCATCACATCGTTCATTGCAGGAAACATGCCAAACATCTGAAAGTTCCTCATTAATGATAATACACATACTGACAGGTTAGGTATGGTAGAGGTAGACAGATTTAGGCAGAAGAATTATTAGGTGAACTATACAATGAGGTAATGCTGTGCTGCCAGCACTATGAATCTATCAAACGGTAATTGGATGCACGTGTTGGCAGCAGTAAAAAGTCACTGTCCAGTTATCCACCTTACATGGGAATCTACTCTGAATGTCGTCTTTGATTTATTGTTCCAATTAGAACACAATGTTCAAAGAAAGAGCACAAGTGACCTGATTTAAAGGCAAGGAGCCTTGAAGGACATTATTTTGTAGACGACCTGGATCCCTGGTAGATATTGGGAATGTTTCTCTCTCTCTCTCTTTCTCTCTCTCTCTCTCTCTCTCTCTCTCTCTGTTAACATTATGTTCTCAATTTAAAAAATATCCTCTATAATAGCAAATTCTTGTATCCATCAGTTCAGTATCAGAGGGTAACTGCTGGATCCTAAGACTTAGCTGTATCTCCTGCCTCTAACTTTAAAGGCACACCTTGATGCTGTTGTCAGTCATACCCACTGTCTGCACTGATATTAAAGTGTCAATATCTTCACCTGAAAAAAAAGTTAACATATATCAAGTGGTAATTTAAAAAATCTTAATCGTGGTATACTTTGTAGGTGAAGATACATTATATAAAGGATTTGAAACAAATTGAAGCTTGTTACATCTCTAAACTGTTAGAAAACTGTATTAAAATTACATGAATGGGGATCTATAGTTCATCTCACTGTAAAATTACAAGTGGTTTTTAATTCCTTCAAGGGAAATACTATTGTTTTACTTATATTAAGCAAACATCAACTATTAATGTTGACAAATGCTGGAACAGTCATAGTAAAACTGTCATTGGAATTACTACTCATTGCAAAGTTCAGAGAATTAATGTGAAAATAGATTAAAATCACTTTGCACACATGTCTTCTCATCCTTTGGAAGGATAATAAATATCATTTGCACTGTAATTTTTGATAATCATATGAACATTAAGGTTTGGGAAAGGTGTAGCTAGATATCCATAGGCAGCTTATAAGTGTAAGGAACATTAGTTCCATTTTAAATGAGCTGCCAAACTTTTCCCCTGCATTAGAGTTTGTGGAAAGGTGGAGATTGAGATAATAAATGGGGCTTGCCTCTGAACATTAAGGTAATTGTATAGGAATTTAAAGCATTTATTCTCGTTCATTGCAAACTATTTAATTTCTAAGGAAATACGCTAGAATAAAAGTTTATGTTATAAGCTGAAGAGTGAAAGCATAGAAGAAAATATGCAGACAATGGACTTTGATTTAATAGAAGCCTTCTTTTTCCATAAATTATGTGTTTAAATACCATTATGGAAACACGTGCTTTTAAAGAATGGTCTGTGCCTTCAGGTACCAGGTTACTGAAATTCCCAAGACTTAGGGATTGGTGCCTGAGTTCTCCTCCAATACCAGCATGCTATCCCAGCCAACTGGTTTGTTGGGTTCTTCCAGCAGATGGTTATAAATCAGGTTTATGAAGAGGAAGCTCTCAAATTGTGCATTTTAATGGATTTATGATAAAGCCATCAAAGTAGAGGGTCCACATGGTACGAATGCAGTAAAGGTAATAGAACAGAGTCATGTAGACATTAAATACAGTGCTTTCCACCTTCATAAATCCTCAGTGCTGATGACTGCATGTTTCTGGTTATAAATTTTGCAAGTAAATTCTAGAAAGAACCACAAATGTAAATAAGACACCAGTGGAAGCCATGAATTGCCCATAGGATTTCCCTCACAGACTAGAAAACTCATGAATATTTACTAAGAGGCAATATAGTAGTTCCTTCCTTCCTCAAAAAATATTTTTGAACTGATTTCAGTGATAAACTGCAGTCCTGATTAGTGCTCTTTCTAGCATCACAAGCCCATCATTTTTAAGGGGCAAGGTATTTTCTCTTTAATTTACTGATTCATTTTCCTATCCATAGCTTTAGGTCTCTACAATGTCACTCTCTGTAGGATCATGTGTTGGAAGTTCCTGCAACGGCCTGCGCTCCCATAGCTATTTACAAGCAAATAATTTTATTGCACGTGGGAACAATTAAGCACTTGGCCCTCAGCTGTAAACAATTACTACATACAATGACATTCATGGATTTTCTTAAATAGTCATGTATTCCTAATGACCTCTGTTAACATAAGTGAGATTGATGTGTGTGTACTTTGTGTGTGTCCATGAGCAATTATATTCCCAAATATAATATCAAGAGAGAGGCCTGACCTGGATGATACATCGTCTGGCACCGCATGGCCACCTGCAACGATTACTTCTAACATTTCATTTTTCCCCCCAAAGTCATTTTACTTTTTTCCAATTAAGTTGGAAATCTATTAGTGTTCACAGCAAAAGGCAATGTGAGCTTTCGATGATTTGTTTTTTAAGAGATTGGGAGCATCTTGGTAGTTACAGCACACAAGGAGAGATAACCAGTCAGAACGAGATTTGTGTTATGCTTTTGTCAACTTCTGGTTGGGTCATCGGAAAACCTATTTCTTCCAATCTTAATTTTCAAACCTGTATAGTTTCATCAAAGCTATGTGACTATTTTGAGTATTAAGTGGGATCCATATTTCAAAAGATGGATTGCATGCTATGCGTTCTTTTTTCTCATACTCTTTCTCAGAAATGTCCATAACCTTTGGGGCTCTGTGTCTGAAACACCTATTTAGCTGTCTCTGGTTTCGGGATATATTTTCCTTTGCTAGATTCTTCTTTTCTTCAATTGACAACCATGGTAGAAGCTCACAGCTGTTTTACTCATGTCCAGAAATAAGTCAAGCAGTCCCATTTCCAAGGGTTACTAACAGCTGTATCCAGCCTTTCTAGGAGGTCAGAGCTAGAGCTGAGTGGTAATGTTTCAAGGGCAAAGCTCTCGATGTAAGGAATGATAAAACAAAACTTAAATGAGCCTTCACGTATCTAGTGACAGACATAGCATAGCTATTCTCAATTATTCAAGCTTCCTCAGTCTTCTGGCAGGAGAAACATAATTCACCCCGTTCCCTTTATTCTATGCCATACAACAGCAAAGAGCAAAGAAAATATACACCCCCACACTCCTTCTAAAGGGAAAAAAGTCACAACGATCTCTGTTTGGGAAGAGTTCCTTTAACACATGTCGAACCTCCAGAACTATTCAAAACAGGGTGTTAACTCTGGAGGAAGAAGTTTGAAAAATCATTTTGCAATACTTATGAGTGAGTTCCTGTCTTCCTCTTTGTTGGCATTTTGCTGGCAATGAGCCAGTGAGACAGCTGTTTAATTGCCCAAGGCTTCACAAACATATAACCCCTTAGGTGAGCTGTGATGGTATTCTAGCAGCAATAATACGAGGGTCATATGTAACAAAGAAAACTAGTCTTCAAATAAGCAACCCTCAAAAGAACAGCTTTGTGTACTGAAACCAATTAATATCTTGTTTAGGGAAACGTACTGAAATGTGGTTTTAGACAAGGGTCTGGCACTCTTTCGAGATTAGATATCCTAATATTTAACAGGCTACTATCTGGTGGGCTGACAGACTGGCTACTCCTTGGGTGTGGCAAATGTTTCTTATGTGCCATTATGGAACATTTATACAATTTCTTAGTGACACCATGTATTCAGCTGAATAAGACCAGCTGAATGGTAGCATCATTCTGATTACCAGGCCACACTGAAATTAAGGCCTTTTCAAGCTGTGCTTTTCCCTCGCTGTGTGTCAGTACACATGTTCTTGGAAAGCTTAAATTAGTTATGGCTTGACAACATTTAGCAATATAACTGCCCTCCTTCCCTTTTAAGCCATTATTTAAGATAGTTTTCTTAATTTATATGTTTAGGTTATAATTTCAAAAGAGGCTATTAGTAATTAGCATATGTCATCCCACAAAAGAGATAATGCTTTTTTTTTTTTAATGTTAGGGTGGAAATTTGCTGCCCTTGTTTATGCAATAAAAGTTGCACAATTTTCTCATTTGGGATAGCTCATATTGTAAAAATAAAACTCAAAGTGTTCCATGGGAGTCATTTTGCTAAGTAGTTCATGGCACAGGGATCACTATTTTACAAAACAGTCATCTAAGCATCATAAAGTAAAATAGCTGTAGGTTGATCATTATGTCACATTTAAAAAACAAACAAACACAGTAACAGCAAGTTCAGGTATTATCAAAATATTACAAAATGGAACGCAACCTCAAGGTTAAAACTTAGAAATTGTATTCAATTTGTTCATGTTTCTTCCATATGAACTAAAGAAATTCAGCCCATGGGGGTTAAAAAAAATCCAACAAACAAACAAACAAACAAACAAACAAAAAAACTGCTGCCCAGAGTGGAGGCTGGTTCTTCCTTTACCTGGGAACCACCACCAGATTTTATTTTAGAAGTAGGCAAAAATATTAAATTAGGATATTCAAACCATAACAGCTATCTATAGAATCTATAGTACTCATATGGCAAGAGACTGTTAAGAAAGAGTAATCATCATTAATAATAATATTTTAGCTACTTTCTAAGCATCAGAATGAAACACATACATGCATGTAATGAATGATTTAATATTTCCAATACTAAACCTAACACAGATTACTTTCAAATGGTTCTGCAAATGTATTGCTTATAAACATATTGCTAATTTTAACAAGACATTACGGTGAAAGCAGGTGGAGAGGAGCAAAAGTTAACGTTGGGTGTTTGTAAGTCCTCCAGGAAGAGAACTAAGTGTTAATTCCTGTAATCTTTATTGGAAAATAAAACGCTTTATTCTGATCAGTTGTCATTTTCATCAGGACCTGGAACACTAATAAATAAATAAATAAATAAATAAATAAATAAATAAAATTCTGAAATGTGTGACTCACATATTTATGCTTACTTGCCAGTTCCCAAAGAACTAACGCAAAAGTTCCCCTTGAAGGGTGCCTCGGGATTTACCACAGAGATAAAGCCAAGTGGCCACTAAAGATGTCTAAATGTCATTGTTTACTCTCTTCAGTGTGCCATTGCACAGACTTGGGATCCTTTCAAACAGAAATCAATAGAGGATGAAAAAGTCTCTACACTTGAAAGTAACCAGTAAAGGATTCAGGAAGAGACACGGTATCCACTCCCCCTTCTTTCCTTGTTCTTCCATCCCTTATTCAGCCCCCCGGAAACCTCCCCCAAGACAGAAGGATGGAAAAAAGACCAGAGAGAAAGGAAAAAAAGGAGAGAAAGAGATCCAATGATCCCCTGCTGGATGTGTGCTGGGGAGACAGCCTCGTCCTATGGGATACTTCCCTGAAAACAGACTTGGGCTTTTACTTTGAAAATAAAAGAATGACAATGAAATTTGTGTGAGGTCTGTGTGAATCCAGTCCCAGATGTTTACAATGCTGTAGGACTATGCCTCTGCAATATGAGAGGTTTCAGAAGAAACAGTACAACAAGACACCACAAAGCAGCGCATATGCTGTTGACAATGCAGACGTGGGCATCAGGTTACCAAGAGAACCAGGCAGGAGACAAACAGCAGTGGTGCTGCCGAGAAGCTAACTCCACGGACTGCAATCACTCAAACCAAAATGAGGGACCCAAACAGAGGGGGAAAAATTAAAACCAGGAAAAACTCTTTGGCGTCTATCTAGAAGTGGTGGGGTAAAAGAGACAGTGGAAGTGACTTTTCTTCTTTAAAGTTCCCATAAAGCCCCTGTAATTGACAGTGAATAATTATTTTCAGCTTGAGTAGTCTGTCCCAAAACTCTTAAGATTGCCAGCGAAAGGAAACAAAATGTGTTTACTTGAGCCTTTTCCAGAAGGGAGGGATGCCATGGGGGAAGGTATTGGAGACAGAATGGGGCATCGCCTAGCAGCAACTCCAGGGCACCCGGAGTGGTCCCTGAGTGGTAAACTAGAGACTAGGCACAGGGTGGCAGGGGATGTGGAGGAGGCTTGCGTGGTGGAGGGAAGGCTGCGCAGAGCATACACTCGGGGGGGGGGGGGGCTGATTTAGTGTGAAAGTATTCCACTGCATCCTTTTACAGGGGTTGGGGACATAAATATTTAGCTGGCCACATCTGGAACAGATTCTGCCCCCCCCACTCCCCGCGTGGGGTGGGGGTGGATAATTGGAAGGAGGGGAGCACGCGTTTGTTACTTACTGTACGGACAGTTTTCCTTCTTGGTACCGCTGACCTTGCCGTTCTTCTCAATCTTGAGAAAGTACTTGGTGAAGGAGAACAGCTTTCTCCAGCGGACATCTCCTTGGAGGTGATTGTAGCTCCGCACATGCCTTCCCGCACTGGAAGGAGAGGAGAAGGAGGAGGAGGAGGAAGAAGAGGAGGAGGAGGAAGAAGAGTTGGTGGCCTCCAGTGACACCATGTCCTGACCAGGAGCTTGGCAGGTGACAGGGATGGAAGACACCAAGAAGAGCAACAAGAAGCAGCAACAGCAGCCCGGCAGGTGGGGAAAGGCTGAGGCACAATGTGTCAGTATCCATTTCCACATTGTACTGAAACTCTCGGCGCTGGAAATTGTCTCATCAGAAGGAACATACTGGAAGGGTAAGAGCTGGTGCGAGGCGAGCAGACAGCTGGAGGTGGTGGCTATCGGTTAGCTCCCTCTGGGTACGGATCTGGCCAGAAGCGGGGGCACCAACATCCATAACTCCTCGGAAGGGCCGGCTGCCTGTCCTCGCTCCGTGCTCTGGTCCAACGCCTGCGTCTGTCTCTCCAGGCTCCGGGTGAACCCTGGACGTGGGTGGCCACAGCAGTAGGAACTGGCGGTGTTGGTCACCAGAGCTCTTCGCCTTCCTCGGGGGGTGGGGGTTACTTTGTTCTCTTCTTCACTCCTTTCTTCACCATGTTAGATGCAAAAGAGGTCTGAAAAACAGATGACAGCACGGTGAACAAAACCCCAAGTGGGTGGGGTGGGGGTGCAGGGAGACATCTGCGCCCCTCTGTGGCTGGCACCTTCTGGCCCTTCTCTGCGGAGTCCCAGCCTGCTGGCCACTCTAAAAAGTGTGTCTCTGGAGTTGTCAGAACTGGAGGCGGCTGCCCGGGCGCTGCTGTTTTCTTCTCTCTCCTTTCTCTTTTTGGTGGTGCCTGCTGATGTGAAGTCTCCCGAAAGCCACTTCTTGTCTGGGGGGCGGCTGGCGGCTGGCCCTTCCCTCCACCTCCAAGTCCCGAGGAAAGACGCTTGTAAACAGGTTGAAGCTTGGAGTCTAAATGTCAGTGCTTTTCAGCCAGAGGTGGGCTCTGCCTCTGCTGGTCAAACCTCATTTGCAGGGGTGGAGAAGGGGGGGAGGGGGTCAAACGGCGGTGGGACATCTGAAACCCTAAGCTGCTGGGAACGCCAGGGAAAAGGGAGGGGGGGAGGGGACCGCGGGTGGGGGGAGCTGGGGGCTGCGGGTCCCTTCCTCGCCGCCTCCGCGGGCGCAGCCGCCCCGCAGCCTGCAGCTGCGGCTAATTGCTGCTCCAGCGTCCTGTGCTCACAGCGCTGGCCACCAGCGCGAGCTGTCCGCGAGCTTTCCGAATTTTGCTGCCCTCAGGCGGGAACCACCCCCCTCCGGGGAGCCCCTTGCTCACTTGTTTTCCAGCGTAGTTTTCTTTTTCTTTTTCTTTTCTTTTCCTTTTGGCTGTGAAAGTAGAGTCTGGAGCTTGGCTTTTGTGTTTGTGTGTGTTTCTCCTCTCCAGGTCCCAGAAGCAGGGAAGAGGGCTGGGGAGAAGCCAGGAGAGGATGCTCAGGGCAAATTCTCCCCGAGAGCAGATTATAAACTGATAGGAGCTAAAGTGGAAAAGGGAGACATAATGAACTAGCTTCGTTTCCTCCTCTCCTGCCAGCTTCCAAGGAGGTCTCGGGTTTTAATGAATCATTGATTTCTCGCTTCCGTCGCTGAAGTAAAAAGTTCACACTTTGGCCCTCTCTGTCTATTTAAGCTCAGTGAGATTTATTGTCACCCTTAAACATCACCTCTCTCTTGGCGCAAATGAAATCAGGGACCCAAGTTACTGATTTCTAATTGCTAACATGAGTCCTTTACAGAATCACGCAGGGACTTCAAAGCCTGTGCACTTTCCTGCGATCACAGATTTTTATCACACAATTTGACCAAATCCCCCGCTGCCTGTTTTCTTCTCTATGCAATTTCCTTTGCACTTTACCATAAAGAGGAGGTCCCCGACCAACCTTCAGAGTTAGTGTTTACAGGGCTCTACTTCACCACGCAGCTTCGCTACCCACCAGTGCTCCACCAACTCTCCTGCACACACCAGCCCCAGCTCCGCCTCTGCTCACAGAAACAAGCTTTCAGTCCAGACACAGAAGTTAACACAAGACCAGGAAGCTGTTGCCCAGAACCAAAAGGCACAAAGAAGGAAATACTGTGATAAGCCGTTTCTACCTGAGGAAGACGTGGTTCTGAGTCCCAGAGGGTCAGGTCTTTTAAACACCTAAACTATGGAATGACTAGCTTAAAGGACTGCATGAATTTATATCACTCTGCTGTGTGGGGCAGTTGGACATCTGTGTTCCGTCTAAGCAAAATAGTCAGTATCTTACAGCTTTCCATTCAGGGCAGTGGCGCTTCCACACGGTTCGACGCAAGACATTTCAAGGTGAACTTCAGAATTAGACAAACTGCAGCAGTGAGTAAGAAAAAATTTACAAAGGAGCTTGCACACACAAGCCAGAAACCCTGTCATGTGCAGTCAGTTTTAGTCTTCATTGGGGAACAGGGGAAAGGAAATTAAAATTTAAGAGTTCTAGAGATAGACACTGTTAATAATTACCCAAATACATTTTAGTGACTTGAAGAATAGCTTGAATGAATGCATGCTCTGATATTTCTGTGTGTTCACTGCCTTTGAAATAGACTATTTAATACCAGAATCAGGATTTTAATTACATTATTTATAACTCATTGCAACGCTTATTCAAAAGATTTCAGCACTGTGACGAACATCACAGCAAATTTCTAACTTTAATATAATTAGCTGATTTCTGTAGCTATTAATTGAAAAGTTAAGCAAATAAAGAGCATGCGTCAAACAAGTCTTGCTTCTTTAATTAAAGCATGGATATTGAAAAAATGAGCCCACAGTGTTAATTTCAATTTCCTATTTCACAGCTTATACCTGAGCAGACAAATGAGTGAAAGAGTACATAATTTCTAAGGGATTTAAGTTGCATCCTCATAGAAAGAGGAGTCCAATTGTTTGAATTGGCAACTAATTGAAACTGCATTAAAAAATATGTTTGATGAAACCATTCAATGAAGATTCTTCTGTAAAAAAAATATGAAACACAGGAATTAATTAGTTGAGTGAGTGTGTGTGTTCAACACTGGACAACAAAACTACTGATGCCAACTTGAGTGGTTTTATTTTTTATTCACATCAGACACTCCTTCAGGCACCCCCCCCCAACACACACACACACAACCACCTTTCTGTTTCAGTCAAAGCTCTTCAGATTGTCTAGCTAAAAGTTTACCTACTTTCAGTTACTTTAAGTTTACTTAAAGCGAGGTATAAAGAACATTCTCAAAACTTTCGTACCACACTCGCCTGCAGCAGGTGCAATGTTTGAGAGTTTTGGAGTCTTTTCGCCTCTCCTCGGTACAGCATGATGACAGGGCGGGCATTTACTAAGCTGCCCAAAGGAAAAGCTGACATAGCTTTTTAGATTATATCTCTCTTCTTTTTCCTCTCTGTACTGCCTTTCTTCTACAGCACAGTGGAATCCCTAAATCCCCCACCACTTTGTATTGTTAAGTCACCCCTTAGTTTAGCCCCAGAAAGCCTGAGAAAAGTTCCACAGGAAAGATGCGCTATTTAACGGAATCCAATCTCTCCCAATAGATTTGAATCACTAACATAAATGTATGAACGTAGATTATATCTCTGTAATGAGGCCTGAATCATTCTCAGTTACTTCAAAGGACTGAAATTCTACCTTCCTTTTTTTTTTTTTTTAGCTGCAATAATCAGGTCTTAATGGGTTCCTTTATTAATTGTTTCTCTGTTAAGATTGAAAGGGAAGAACAAGCTTCAGATTAGAATGGTACCTACTATTCTAAAAGGCTGTCTGTCTCTTTCATCCGATCTTTGGAAGGCATGCTCTGTTTCTATGGCCTAAGCATATCCAGTGATATTAGTCTAAATCTTTATTGAAAGAAAGAGAGGTAAACTTTTGTTAAATGTGATGATCTGAAAAATTATAGACCTTTAAAGCAAGATCGTGAGAAGAAAGCATTAAAGACTTCTCAAATGTGGCACTTCTGTGTAAAAGAGGCGCCATGAGGGCCTTCTTCCAGACCCTTTAGTAACTATTCTCTTTGAGCAGTTTACACTTGAAGCATGTATTTCCTGGATTCTTTGTGTTTTCATCATCGTTCATGCTTCAGTTACAAGATGAGTGTTCTATTATGTGAGATGTTATTGGCAGTGTCGGTAAGCTGCTTCCAATAACGCTAAATCAGGTCAAAAGTCAGCCAGGCTGTTTGACAGTTAGGACACGTGCAGGTCTCATTTTTTTAAGCCTGTGGTACAGCCCTCAGGGAGTGTGTCCCTGTTTTCCTATTTGTATATAGGAAATGCCAGTAGGAAGGAACTGCTTTCTGTTTGTTTTCTTCCAAAGCTGCAGCTGGAAACGATGGCCACATTCAACTCCGTTTGAGCTAAGTATAGAAGCAATAGTTTATAATTATTGCTTTCAAAGTAAGAGCTTCAAGTGAAATGAAGTTCTTCTTCTTCTTTTTTTTTTTTTTTTACCTCACAGAGAGTAGGAGTGTAACACCTATAAACCAGTAGGAAGTTTTACATTTCAGAGTTGTTGAATTGTTTTTAAACATTTGTAATACACTGAGATCACTTATAGGCTGATTCCAAGTCAAAGAGTGAAATTTATGTTTCAAATATGTTTCATATATATTGTCTAAAGGTCATTTTATTCAATATTTTAGGAAATTAGGTGAGTGTGTGGGTAAAAGCACTTGCTATGTAAGAGGAAGACCTGGCACCTACACACATAAGAAAAGACAGGCATGGCTCTCGACCTGTGATCCCCCTGGTGTGGCTGTGGAGACAGGAGCATCACTGGGCCTTTTCGGGTGAGGGGATAAGGTAGAGTTCCACAGGACAAGACGAAGCCTGTCTCTGACCTGTGTACAGCTCACGCTACACACTCCATACAGCCCACTCACATGTTCGTACACAAGCACAAACAATCCAGACCTATTTGTTTATTTATTTGTTTGTTTAATGTGTGTCTATTTCAATTGTAACATCGATTTTGAGGTCAGATGTGGAATTTTCTGTTTGTGGTGTCATGCTGATCCTCAAAGTTTGGATGACTAAAATGTCTTTTGGACTTTTGGTTTCTCAAGTGAAAATGGTCAGCCTGAAACTGAAGACAGCTCTTGGGTTTTGTAGCCTGACTGAAGTCACTAAGTGACAGAAGAGCTGGGAGTGCTGGCCACAGGCCTTGCATGTGACCCTAGGCTTCGCCACACCCATCTACCTATTTTCTTTTGCTTCCCTCCTCTCTGTTTTTCTCCTTATCATCTCCTACTCACTCAAATATGTCTGAGTTGCCAGAAGGGAAGAGATAAGGAATCTTAGGAGGCTTTAGTTATGGAAAACCAGCATATCTTTGCATATCTTTGCTACAATTGATTAGCCAGAGAAAAGCAATAAAATAGCTTAGTGTTGAATTATTAACTATCAGCTGATTAGACAAAATAAAATAAATGTTTTTGTGGTTTTGGTAAAGCCTACTCTTTCATATGAAATGAGCACATTCAAAAGAAACACACCACACATTTTCAGGATATTCACGGGGCTTGGGGGATTCAAGAAGATGTTTTACGTTGTTCCCCAACACAATTGATGATACCATTTAGAAACGTATACTATTAATTTGAGTTAATTCTTTGTACCGTCATGTTAAATTTTCCTAAAGCAGTGTGGCACTTCAAAGCCTCTACACTTTTATAAACAATTATTTTTAAGTTTGAAACTAAGGTGAATTTTCTGTTCTCTCATTTTCAAAGATCCAATGATCTACTACTGAAATGGAAATGTGGGTAAGAGAGAAATATAGAATCATTTGTAAGAAAAATATCTGTCTTGGAATTTTGGAATATACTTACGTAAATTATCACAATTCCAGAAAGCTGGACTCTGGGTCTTGAAGCCAAACACAGAGGACATATTTTCACAAAGCCGCTGCCTGTCCACTCCCTGCTGCTGGCAGAGGGAGCCTTCTCTTGACAGAGTCATGAGGTCTCTGAAGAGCTCTGGGCTTCCAGCACCCTTTGCAGACCTATGTCTCCTGCCAAGTCAAGTCCTCTAGGTTTCTTAGTTGTATGACACTTGTCAATGTTTTGTTTGGAAATTATGTTTTTTTTTTTTTTATAATTTTGGTTCACTGACATGAAAATATTCACAGTATGCTATTTTTTTATATAATTTCTCAATTGTTTTTTTTTTTTTTAATTTAAGATGTTTATTGAGTACCTACTGTGTCCTGGCAGTCTGTAGTCAATATTTTAGATCCAACAAAGAAGATAAGATGATTTAACTCTTAAAGAGTGCACACACATGTATACATGGATGAACCTTTGATTTTTGTTTTTGTCATTAGGGATTGGAAAGCTAGAAATCTCTCGGGACCTAGAAAGCATTTGGAGAGATCTGGATCCTGTCAATTACTTATGCTGTCTTTGTCTACAGAGGAACCAAGGGAAACTGACTTCTCTTCTCTGGCTTCACGGAGGGTTAAGGTTTGGTCATCACCAACTCTGTGATTATGGCTCCAGAATCCTCCTCCAGACTTAGGATTTGGGCAAAATCTCTGCCAATTAGTGCTGATACTCTCTCCTTTCTTTCTGCTTCCAGAAAAATGGATGGATATTATATGCGCTCTAAAGGATTATGTTAACTATTTTCTGATAAAAATTCCCTAACCCATCTGCTTTACTTTCTAAGTTTTAGTCAGATTTATTTAATATTCTTTATTCATGTGTGCTGCATGTGGAAGAACCTGCCTTGATATATATATATATTTACTACATGAATGCGAGAACTCTTGAAAACCAAAGAGCATCTCCTGAGATAGTTACAGGTAGTTGTGAGCTGCCACAACAGAGCTGGGAACTGAACCAAATCCTCTGTGGCAGCAATAGGTGTTCTTAACCGCAGCACCATCTTTCCAGCCTATGTGCCTACTCTAAATTTGACAAGGTTTGCTCCTATTCAATAGAATTAGGCACGGAAGACGTGCTTCCCATGAATTACTGATGACAGAAAAGTTACTGTGGTGTAGCAAATGCAATTGCTGTTGTGCTGACTTTTTTGGATTCTTCCTGAGAATCCATTCCCTTTCTTCTCTGCCCAGCTCTGTGCTGACAGCTGTACCTCTCCAGTGTTCCTCTGGCAGATGGCTTCATCAGTGGGGAGTTCAGGAGACACAGAGAGCACGCATGATAGTTCTTCCTATACTTTGTTTTGTCTTAGTGCCAGGAGTCTGAGTTGTGTCCTTCCAGGTTTACAATTCTCTTCAAAGGACTCTTCCTCCAGGTCTGCAGCTATTCATGAGGTAGGTAGGATAATATTTCCCTCGCTTGCTACTTAAGATCACGGAGTTGCATTAGTTCCTTTTCTTTTCTGGTTTGTCAACATCATCCCTTGTTCTTGTTTCAATTGTGCAGCTTTGTAAGTAGTAACATGGTTTATGTTCTCTTACTGTGAATCGTCTGAGATGGATTTTGTCTTTGTTAGACAGTGCAGACCTCAGCCTGGAGTACACACCTCCCATAGCAAGTAATCAGTTTGTGATAATGTGTTTTTGTGTCTGTCTGAGATTGTAAGGAAGTGCAATTTAGTACAAAGCCCATTGTAAAACACCTAGTGTTCGCCTGGGGATGTGCTAGATTCCTTGACTGTTAAAAAAAGTTAATGATAACAGGACGTTGATGTTGCTGAAATATACAGTGGAGAGTTACATTTGGATCAAAGACTATGAAGTTTTTATTTACCTAATGAATTTTGAGGTCCAAAGAATCAATTATTTGATTGTTACAGGTTTGATAAAATAGTTTCATAAATAATGAAAGGAACTTAGTAAAGTTGAAATTACGCCTGTAAAAAAGAAATTTCTAGAAAGTTGTGGTTAAAATAATCTCCATATTAAAGTTACTTTTTTCTATGGTAATACTGGTTAAAAGAATTAAAATTTAGTCTATACACACATGAAACTGTCAAAGAATAAAAAATCAATATAAAAACTAGTTTCCTTTCGATTTAACTATAAAACTTTAAAATATTTCCTACTGTGAATCTTTACAAATATCTAAAATAATGGTTTTTGAAATGAAAAATATTATATTAACATATATTTATAGTTTATTTTAGAAAATGAGAATAGGAAATTATTGTGTCATTTTCTGGGACACTTATTGTTACTGTTTGAATATTTTGTTTTCATCTATAGACAATTATTTTAAAATGGAGAAGTAGGTGCATCTAAATCTTAAGGAGGCTTAAACCTATTTCATGCTAAAAATATCTCAAGAAGAAATACACGTGGAGATAGCTGCGAAGTTGGTCATTGTCTTTCCATGAACTCAATAAGCCATTGATTTTCCTAGAAATTAATACAACCCAGAGCAGACACTGTTTCTCATTTGCTCTCTCATCTTACTGTCCTAGGCAATGATGCACTTGCACCCTGTGGGCTTGAAAAGACTGGACTTCCTGTTGTCCTCCAGCCCTTACTTTACAGGTTTAAAAAAGGTGAGTCTGGGAAAGGTGAGTGCAAATTCTTAGACAGACAAGTTGGTGTTAATCTTCTTTGTGTATTCCAGATATGCAAACAATAAGGTTTCAGCCTTCCACACACCAAAGACAGGATCCATTTCCAGGATAGCAGTCGCCCTTTCCTGGGCTCTGAAGCTGGCAGGAGTAAAAGACACACTTCAGTATTCAGTGTCTTGAGCATGAAGAGAATTGGACACTTCTCAGCATTCTGCCATGGGTGCTTTTAGAAGACTGAGCTTTCTGACACATGAGAATGTATTAGGCTACCTATTAGGCTACCTAAGGAGGATCCCGATGAGACCCTTGAATCCCAACTAAGGCCAGGAATTCACAACTGTGCCATCTTACAGCCCATGTCTCTCCACTAGGAGGTACAAGTCCTTGCTCTGCATTCCTTTTGGGTTAATGGGGGCTGGGGTAGCTGGACAGTAAGCTTTTATAGATCTTGGCTTCTCTGTTCCCACAGCAGTTACTGGAGGTTGGAATAGTCTGATACTAAATCTTGGTTGGTAGAGGGAAAATGAGTTTAGTTCCTTTGGCTAATTTGTGAGAAAGCAGCAGTCTTTGCCTTTAACCAGTGAAATCATGCTCATTTGTAAATGGACTAGTGCAGAATTTGTCTAGCTGCTATTTTTTTTGACTACTTCAACTACACTCTCTATAGCTAAAAATCACATGAGAACTATTTTCCTGTTTTTCATATTAAAAGCATATTGCTAGAATTTCCCTTACTTAGTCCAGTTATTGAAGCACTAATGGGCACACACACACACACACACACACACACACACACGCACACACACACGCACACACACACACAATCTTTCAATGCTCTCTAGCTAGACATCTAGTCTTACTTTAAGCCTGGTAAACATGGACTTTTCAGTCTGGATCTGGTGGCATTGCTCTGTAACTACAGCGAACAGAGAGACAAAGACAAGAGGGTAACAAGTGTAAGGCCACGTGGCCTTCATAGCAAATCCAAAGTCAGCCCGTGCAAGTTAAGATCCTGTCTCAAATAACAATATATATGGAGATATGGATTCCATGGCATTGTACTTGCATGTATAAGACCCTAGGTTCAACCTCCAGCACTATAAAAATTATACAAGGAGAATAGAAATCAGCCAATAGATCATTAGGAGTTGTTGAGGAAATAAAAAAAAAAAGCTGAAGGTATAATTCAATGATTAGAACACTTATCTAGCATAGACAAGGCCTGATTCAATCTTCAGTACCACCAAAAAAATTTATTTGATGAAAAAAAGCTCAAGACTTAGATAGCTCTTAACCTATAAGTACTGATATATGCCACACATTACTAACTGGGAATGGTATGGACTTTTGATACTTCAAAGCCCAGCTTCAGCGACACACCTTCTACAAGGCCACACCTCCTCATCTTTCCAAACATTTCCATGACCTGGGAACTAGATATTCCAATATATGGGAGACATTGTGGAACACTCTTTCTTTCTTCTTTCCTTCCTCTCTCTTCTCTTTCTCTCATTCTTCCTCCCTCCCTCCCCTTCTCTCTCTCTTTCTTCTTTGTTTCTTTCTTTTCTTTTCTTTTTTATTTTAGACAAGGTCTCATGTATTCCAGACAGCTCTTGAACAATCTGACAGCCAAGAATGACCTTGAACTTCTTATCCTCTTACATCTGCCTCCAGAGTTCTGAGGCTGCAGACCTTTGCCGCTGTGCCTTGTCAGTGTGGTGCTGGGAACTCTCCCTGTCAGCTGAGCTCTATTCAGCCAAACATGCTCTGAATTCTTCCACAACACTGTCCCTACTCTTCTTTAAGTGTTTCCACCATTACATGGAATTAAATCTGACTTCTCCCTTCAGAAATTGCTCAACTTTTATAAAATTATCTAGTAATTAATTTTTAGCAGCAACACATTGCACAGTTGTGAGGCCCACAATTCCTGTGTTCGTCTGTGTAAAAAGCATCTCCTGGAATGTTGCAATGCAGAGTTTCTGCAGCAGGCAGGCACGGTTGGCTGTCTACTCAGACCTGTTACTAGCTTTTTCTTTTGTGACAGTGCCACTGACTTATTAGGAAGCCCACTCTTCTCATGCCACTAAACTCACTAAGCCAAACATAGCACACCATCCTCTTTGCTGGGGATTGGTTTTAAGGAGGACATATGACACAGGTTTGGCATAAAGGAAGGTCTCTGGCAACCTCATTGATAAATAAAAAGTCATGTCTGTTTTCTTATGCCAGCCATTGTCATATGCAGATGTGGTCCCTGGCACTGTGAGAGTTTGTGGCTGTAAAGGGAGAAGCCTGAGGGCAAGCTACAGTTAGAGGCCATGTGGCATGGCAAATCTGTGATGAAATACCCCAGCTCTGGCCTAAAACACACAATGGCAGAATGACAGCACAGAACACTGTAAGGAGGCTACCATACAAGGAGACAGGCAGAGAGTGAGCTCCCAGGGTCTTCCTCACATTCTAGACAGCGATCTGGCTAATCAGTGAGACATGTATGAATGGAACAGACTTCAGCTACAAGATGGAAGGACTGAGCTGAGATTTTAGCTAATGCAAAACTGACAGTGTGAGTGCAGACAAATTAATCAGCGATAGAACTGCGATATAATATACAACACATCACTCACCTTGTCCAGAATGCCATTGTACTTCTTCTATAAAAGATAGGTAAAAACAAAAACAAAGCAGGGCAATCAACATATACCTGCATCAACAGGACCCAATACATAGTGAGCATAGAAAGACTTAAGGAAGCTGTGCTCGTTAAGATGTATTAAGGTAAAGGAAAATGTATCCACACTGTCTACAGAGCAGAGATGGAAATATTCAAGAAGGAAGACTGAACAGAAGAAAAGAGAGTGCTCTAATATTTTACTTAATAAAATGAAGTGTACACAGAGTCTATAAACTGAACTTAACTCAGTGACAATTATACATTTTAAAAATAAAAAAATGTTTTGATAATAAAAGTATGTCACAATATCCAAAAGGAGAAAAATGCCAATCTGTGGCAACAGTGAGAAGAATTAGCAAAATTTTCCCAACAAGGTAAGAGACAACATTTATAGTCATGTCTAAGTGTAAAAAAATTCTAAATGTGTGTAAATAACAGTTCTGCATCTCTCTTTTATTTTATTTTATTAAGACACTTTATTCACTTTGTATCCCCCATAAGCCCTTCCCTCCTCCCCTCCCAGTTCCACCCTCCCTCTCCCTTCTTCACACATGTCCCTTCAAAGTCCACTGATAGGAGAGGTCCTCCTCTCCTTCCTTCTGATTTTAGTCTATCAGATCACATCAGGAGTGGCTGCATTGTCATCTTCTGTGGCCTGGTAAAGCTGCTCCCCCCTCAAGGGGAGGTGATCAAAGAGCAGGCCAATTAGATTGTGTCAGAGGCAGTCCCTCTTCCCATTACTATGGAACTCACTTGGACACTAAACTGCCATGGGCTATATCTGCGCAAGGGTTCTAGGTTATCTCCATGCATGGTACTGGGTTGGAGTATGAGTCTGGGAAGTTCCCTGTGTTCAAATTTTCTGGTTCTGTTGCTCTCCTTGTGGAGTTCTCATCCTCTCCATATCTTGTTATTTCCCACTTCTTACATAAGATTCCATGCACTCTGCCCAACAGTTGGCCATAAGTCTCAGCATCTGCTTTGATAGTCTGCAGGGTAGAGCCTTTCAGAGACCCTATATCACAGGTTCCTAGCTTGTTTCCTGTTTTCTTCTTCTTCTGATGTCCAACCTCTTTGACTTTTGGGATGGGGATTGAGCGTTTTAGTCAGGGTCCTCTCTCTTGATTAGTTTTTTAGATGTACAGATTTTAGTAGGTTTATCCTATGTTATATGTCTATGTGAATGAGTATATACCGTGTGTGTCTTTCTGCTTCTGGAACAGCTCACTCAGGATGATCCTTTCCAGGTTCCACCATTTACCTGCAAATATCATGATTTCCTTATTTTTCATTGCTGAGTAATATTCCATTGTGTATATGTACCATAATTTCTGCATCCCTTCTTCAGTTGAGGGGCATCTGGGCTGTTTCCAGATTCTGGCTATTACAAATAAAGCCTCTATAAACATGGTTGAGCAAATGTCCTTTTTGTGTACTTGAGCCTCTTTTGGATATATGCCCAGTAGTGGTATGGCTGGATCTTGAGGAAGCGCTATTCCTAGTTGTCTGAGAAAGCGCCAGATTGATTTCCAGAGTGGTTGTACAAGTTTACATTCCCACCAGCAGTGTAGGAGGGTTCCCCTTTCTCCACAACCTCTCCAGCATGTGTTGTCACTTGAGTTTTTGATCTTGGCCATTCTCATGGGTGTAAGGTGATATCTCAGGGTCGTTTTGATTTGCATTTCCCTGATGGCTAATGAGGATGAGCATTTCTTTAAGTGTTTCTCTGCCATTCAATATTCCTCTCCAGAGAACTCTCTGTTTAGCTCTGTTCCCCATTTTTTAAGTGGATTACTTGGTTTGCTGCTTTTCAGCTTCTTTAGTTCTTTGTATATACTGGATATTCCCTCTCTGTCAGATAAAGGGTTGGTGAAGATTCTTTCCCAATCTGTAGGCTGTTGTTTTGTTTTCATGACGGTGTTGTTTGCTTTACAGAAGCTTTTCAGTTTCATGAGGTCCCAAGTATTGATTGTTGCTCTTAGAGCCTGTGCTGTTGGTGTTCTGTTCAGGAAGTTGTCTCCTGTACCAATGAGTTCTAGGGTTTTCCCCACTTTTTCTTCTAACCGATTTAATGTGTCTGGTTTTATGTTGAGGTCTTTGATCCATTTGGACTTTAGTTTTGTGCAGGGTAATAAGTATGGATTTATTTGCATTTCCTACATGTAGACATCCAGTTAGACCAGCACCATTTGTTGAAGATGCTATCTTTTTTTCCATTGTATGGTTTTGGCATCTTTGTCAAAGATCAGGTGTCTATAAGTGTGTAGGTTTGTGTCTGGGTCTTCTGTTCGGTTCCATTGATCCACTATTCTGCTTCTATGCCAGTACCATGCAGTTCTTATAACTGTTGTTCTATAGTACAGCTTAAGATCAGGGATGGAGATACCTCCAGAAGATCTTTTATTGTAAAGGATTGTTTTAGCAATTCTGGGTTTCTTGTTATTCCATATGAAGTTGAGAATTTTCTTTCCAAGTCTGTAAAGAATTGTGTTGGTAATTTGATGGGAATTTCATTGAATCTGTAGATTGCTTTTGGTAAGATGGCCATTTTTACTATGTTAATCCTGCCAAGCCATGAGCATGGGAGATCTTTCCATCTTCTGATATCTTCTTCTAATTCTTTCTTCAGAGACTTGAAATTTTTTTCATACAAGTCTTTGACTTGCTTGGTTAGGGTTACACCAAGGTACTTTATGTCTTTTGTGGCTATTGTGAAGGGTGTGGTTTCCCTATTTTCTTTTTCAGCCCTTTTGTCTTTTGTATACAGGAAGCCTACTGATTTTTTTTTTTTGAGTTAATTTTATATCTGGCCACTTTGCTGAAGGTGTTTATCAACTGTAGGATCTCCTTGGTAGAGTTTTTGGGGTCACTCAGGTATACTATCATATCATCTGCAAATAGTGATACTTTGAATTCTTCCTTCCCAATTTGTATCCCCTTGATCTCTTTCAACTATCTTATTGCTCTAGCAAGGACTTTCAGAACTATATTGAAGAGATATGGAGAGAGTGGGCATCCTTGTCTTGTCCCTAATTTCAGTGGGATTACTTATGTTTCTCTCTGTTTAGTTTGATGTTGGCTATAGGCTTGCTGTATATTGCCCTTACTATGTTTAGATATGTGCCTTGTATCCTTGATCTTTCCAATACTTTAAACATGAATGGATGTTGGATTTTGTCAAATGCTTTCTTAGCATCTAGGGAGATTATCATGTGTTTTTTTTTTTTTTTTTTCTTTCAGTTTGTTAATATGGTGGATCACATTGATGGATTTCCGTATATTGAACCACCCCTGCATACCTGGGATGAAGCCTACTTGCTCATAGTGGATGATATCTTTGATGTGTTCTTGTATTCGGTTTGCAAGTATTTTGCTGAGTATTTTTGCATCAATGTTCATAAGGAAGATTGGCCTGAAATTCTCTTTCTTTGTTGGGTCTTTGTTAGGTTTAGGTACCAAGGTGACTGTGGCTTCATAGAATGAGTTTGGTAGTGTTCCTTCTGTTTCTATTTTGTGTAATAGTTTGAAGAGAATTGGAATTAGCTCTTCTTTGAAGGACTGGTAGAATTCTGCTCTGAAACCATCTGGTCCTGGGATTTTTTTTGGATGGGAGACTTTTGATGACTGTTTCTATTTCCTTGGGGAATATAGGACTATTTAATTGATTTACCTGGTCCTGATTCAGGTTTGGTATGTAGAATCGATCAAGAAAATTGTCCATTTAATTTAGATTTTCAAATTTTGTGGCATATAGACTTTTGAAGTAAGTCCTAATGATTGTTTGGATTTCCTCGGTGTCTGTAGTTATGTCCCCCTTTTCATTTCTGATTTTGTTGATTTGGCTGGTGTCTCTCTACCTTTTAGTTAGCTTGGCTAAAGGTTTGTCGATCTTGTTGATTTTTTCAAAGAACCAGCTCTTGGTTTCATTGATCTTTGAATTGTTTTATTTGTTTCTAATTGATTGATTTCAGCTCTGAGTTTGATTATTTCCAACCGTCTACTCCTTCTTGGTGTGTCTGCTTCTTCTTTTTCTAGGGTTTTTAAGTGGGCCATTAAGTTGCTTGAATGCGCTGTCTCGAATTTCTTCTTGAAGGCACTTAGTGCCATGAACTTTCCTCTTAGCACTGCTTTCATTGTGTCCCACAAGTTTGGGTATGTTGTGTCTTCATTTTTATTGAGTTCTGGGAAGACTTTAATTTCTTTATTTATTTCTTCTCTGACCCAGCTGTCATTTAGTAGCAAGTTGTTCAATTTCCACATGTGTGTAGGCTTTTTCTATTTATGTTGTTACTGAGGTCCAGCTTTATTCCATAGTGATCAAATAGTATACAAGGGATTATTTCAATCTTCTTGTATCTGTTGAGACTTGTTTTTGTGACCAACTATATAGTCTATTTTGGAGAAGGTTCCATAAGGTGCTGAGAAGAAGGTAAATTCTTTTGTGTTTGGGTGAAAGGTTCTGTAAATGTTTGTTAGGTCCATTTGATTCATGACCTCTGTTAGAGACATTGTTTATTTATTTAATTTTTATTTTGTTGACTTGTCCTTTGTTGAGAGTGGGGTGTTGAAGTCTCCCAATATTAATGTGTGGGGATCTATGTGTGGTTTAAGTTTTATCAATGTCTCTTTTACAAATGTGGATGCCCTTGTATTTGGAGCATAGATGTTCAGGATTGTGATACCTTCCTGGTGGAATATTCTCTTGATGAGTATAAAGTGTCCTTCCCCATCTCTTTTGATTAATTTTGGTTGAAAGTCTATTTTATCAGATATTAGAATGGCTACTCCTGCTTGCTTCTTGGGTCCATTTGCTTAGAAAGCTGTCTTCCAGCCCTTTACCCTCAGGTAATGTCTATCTTTGTGACTTATGTGTGTTTCTTGTATGCAACAGATTTTTGGGTCTTGTTTACGCATCCATTCTGTTAGTCTGTGTCTTTTTATTGGAGAATTGAGTCCATTGATGTTGAGAGAGATTAATGACCAGTGGCTGTTAGATCCATTGATTTTGATGTTGGCTGTGGTCATAAGATTGTGTGCTTGGTTGCTGTTTGTTTTACTGTAGTGAGGTTAATTATTTCCTGTGTTTTCTTGAATGTAGCTAGCTTTCTTGGGTTGTATTTTCCCTTCCAGTGTCTTCTGTAATGCTGGATTTGTGTGTAGGTATTGTTGAAATTTGTTTTTGTCATTGAATATCTTGTTTTCTCCGTCTATGAGGACTGAGAGTTTTGCTGGGTATAGTAGCCTGGGCTGACATCTGTGTTCTCTTAGGGTCTGCATGATATCCGTCCAGGCCCTTCTGGCTTTCATAATCTCTGTTGAAAAGTCAGGTGTGATTCTAATGGGTTTGCCATTATATGTTACTTGGCCTTTTTCCCTTGCAGCTTTTAGTATTTTTTCTTTGTTCTGTATACTTACTGTTTTGTTTATTATATGGCGGGAGGATTTTCTTTTCTGGTCTAATTTATTGGGTGTTCTGTAGGTTTCTTGTATTCTTATTGGCCTCTCCTTTAACTTGGGGAAATTTTCTTCAATGATTTTGTTGAAAATATTTTCTGGGCCTTGGAGGAGGGAATCTTCTTTTTCCTCTATTCCTATTATTCTTAGGTTTTGTCTTGTTATGTTGTCTTGAATTTCTTGGACGGTCTGTGTCAGAAATTTTTTTAGACTTAACATTTTCTTTGACAGATACATCTATTTCTTCCATTTTATCTTCCACACCTGAGATTCTTTCTTCCATCTCTTGTAGTCTATTGGTTATACTAACCTCTGTAGTTCCTGTTTTCTTCCCTAAGTTCTTTCTCTTTACAATTTCCTCCATTTGTGTTTTCTATAATCTTTCCAATTCTATCTTCAGATCTTGAGCCATTTTGTTGATTTCCTTCACCTGTCTGACTGTATTTTCCTGTTTTTCCTTCAATTCTTTTAGCTGTTTGTTTGAACAATTCTCTGTTTCTTTTATTTCTTTCAGTGATTTAAGCTTTTCCTCTCTAAAGGCCACAAACTGTTTGGCCGCAACTTCCTGTATTTCTTTACGGATGGCCATAATCTGTTTGAGTTTATCTTCCTCTAGGTCTTTACACATTTTATTTGTTTCCTCTGTTATCCTCTTCATGAGCATAAATATTAGATCATCTTCTTGAGTTTCAATTATGCTGGGGTGTCCAGGGCTACTTGCCCCTGGATAACTGGGTTCTGGGGATGCCATATTGCTCTGACTTTTGTTGGTTGAGTTTTTATGCTGGACTCTACCCATTGGGCCATGTTAAGTGTTGGGAGTTAGTTTCTGGTGGTTCCTGGAATCCTGTGGTGGAGAGAATCCCCATGGCAGGAAGATGGTTTTTTCCTGAAGGAAACCTCAGCTTTTTGGGTATAGTCACTGGATGGCAGGTGTTTTTCAGGAGTTGCTGCTGCTCACCTCAGGCATAGAGACCTGAGTGGTAACTGTGGTCCTTCTTAGTTGAGAGGGCTCTCCTCTCACCTGGAGAAGTCCTGAAGACAGCTGCCCTGCTTCTGGGTTTCTTACTATAAATTTAGTGATCAGTTGCTGTAACCTGTGTGTCCCGTGGTTTGGTCAGTTTTGTTAGGAATAACTGGTTGCCCCTTGAAGCAGTATCAGGGGTTGATCTCAGGGATTCTGGGCTTTTGTAGGTCTGAGGTTGGGGCTCTGTGCCCCAGTCCCCAAGCAGTAATCTGTGGCAGGTGAGTACTGCTCTCCTGGTAACAGCAGGCTCTCTGGCACACAGCAGGCCCCTGGGTTGGGCCGGTCTGTGGGACCTTTTCCAGGGATATACTGGGTGGCCTAAGTCCGTCCCCTTTGCTTCCTTCCCTGTAAGGATTTCTTCTCCTTACAGTAATTCCAATTCTCTGTTGCCCTGGGGCGCACAGCTCTGTCTGTGCCAGAGAGCTGGGCAAGCAGCAACTGTCTGTGCTCATGGCTGGAGCCCAGTTCATTGATGGCGGCGGGTACCCACTAGTCTGCAAGCCCTTTTCCCCGTAAAGACTGGGTGACCCGTGGCCAGCCCTGTTGCCTTCCTTCCCCATGGGGTTTTCTTGCGACTGGGACTCCCAGTCTCTGGTGTTTTTTGTGACCACCGATCAGCCTGGGAAGGTGATTCAGGACATGCAGGTGTGTGGCTCTGGTCTGGCAACCTAGTGCCTGCATGACCCCGGATCTCTTCCAGGTTCTGGCTGGGTGACCTGAGAGTGGACCTGACTGATTCCCACGCTATGGGGGTTTTTCTCACCTGGGAAACACGACCGCTGTTGTTTTAGGGCCCAGAGTTCAGTCTCTTGGTCGCTGTATGGAAAATGTTGTCCTGCTCCTCATATGCAGTGTCCTGGCACCGTCATCTTGTCCGCTCCCTCCTGCATCTCTTAAAGAAATCAAACTTGCTACGGAAAGTTTTACCAGAAGAAAGTGTAGTCTCCATTAGTGTCATTGATGAATTCCAACACTATGAAGATACAATCCCAATGCTGTATATTCCCATATGAAGAGGACAGAGCATTTCCCAATTTATGTTACAAAATGAAGAGGAAGTCTGAAAAAGACATTGCAAAAAAAATGTTAACAAGTAATATGTCTTCTGAGTACAGGATAACTTAAGAACTGACGTATGTAGCCAAACTAATATGCTAAGGCATTACATTAAGTCTATTAAATCTGACTAAGCATATTTTACCCCAGAAATACCTTTGCATTCTTTTCTTCTCCCCGCCCTCCTTTCCTGCTTCATTGCACCTCTCTTCTTTTCCCCCACTCCCCTAACTCTTCTTTCTTTCCTCCTTTTTGGCCTGTGAAACATTTGTTCTTCCACTGCCTGACAGAAAGGTGCAGGGAGTAGACAGGCAGCAACAAAAAATGCTTATGATGCAAAATCACATCTTCTGCCCTCACCATAAAACCCCACAGTAACTGCTGGGCTGCTGGGGAGAGTCAGAGAATGGCAGTCCCAATTTCCCTCTGTAAGTTCTTGACCGTTATGTGTCTAACTACCAAAAATAATGTGTGGAAGCAACTTCAGCTCTATCCTTCTCCACCTGTCCCTCATGCACTTTTTACTCTGATAAAGCACAGAACTAAAACTTTTACTCTCTGCATAATGGTAAATGAAAAGGTATTTGTATTTGTAAGTATTGAGGACATATATTAGAAAAAAATCTAAAATCATCTATCTCAAGAGACTTAAATTTAGAGAAAGCAGAGAAAAAGAATTAAAGCAGCAGAGATTAATAAAAATCAAAGGCAGGAAATCAATAAAGAAAATCAGTAAAATCTAAAGCTAGTTCTAGGAAAAAGTTAATGAAATTGGTAAACCTCTAAAAGGCTAAGAATAAAAAAACTTTTTTTATTAACAATGGAAATAAAAAATAATCATTAAAGATCATATGAATATCATGAGGATAATAAAAGAACATAATAGAATTCTTCACTCATAAATTTGATAAGCTGAATGAAATTAATCAATTCTTTGACTGGCATGACCTGTCAAATCTCTTACAGATTCAAATATAACAATGTGAATTGACCTGTATCTATTAAAGGAACTTAACATCTAATAACTTTTAAAAACATAAAATATAAGGAACAGATGCATTCAATGGTCACATCTATCAAGCATTAATTATTAAAAAATTGTAGTATTAATCTACACTCTCCTTCAGAAGATAGAAACACTAGGATGTTTCACATCTCTTTCTACAGAACCATCCCTGACCATGTAATAAAACCAGGTAAGAATATAAAAAAGAAACAAAAGTTGTGGTCCAGTATGCTTGGTTAACAAAGACATAAATATCCTCAATAAATTTTGCAAATTGAATTTATCAGTTCACAAGCAAAATTATACAAAATGATCAAATGGGATCTATCCCAGGTTTTCAAGGCCAGCCAGTATTTTAAATTGATAAATACAATATATCTTATTGACAAGTGTAGGAAGAAAAAAAAATCATATGATCAAACCAATAGATACAGAAAAAGTGCTGTCCAAAACTCTAAACTCATTCACGATAAGTAAATACTCTAACAAAACTAGTGATAGAGACGCACTGTAAGCTTGATAAAGACCAGCCTTGCACAGAACAACTGCAGGTCATATAACAATGTACTCTGGGAAAATCTGAAGTTTTCCTGTCAGGACGAGAAACAAGAAGTGTGTCTTCTCTCACCACTATTTTCAAACATCGTCTCAGAAGTCAAAACTCATACAAAAGTAAAATCAAATTGTAGATACACACACACACACACAATGAAGTAGAAAAATGTCTTTGTAGATGTCATGATCATCTATGAAGGTGCTAACAAAATGCTCTAACAAGTGATTGCAACAAATTCTGTTGGACATAATGTTAGCCTACAAAATTAATCAAATCCCTACCTAGGAACAAGAGAAAAGCAGAACTTGAAATATAAAACACAATTCTACTTGTATTGTCACCCACACAAGTGAGGGATCACTGTGTAAACCTAACTAACTACATCAATCTACCTGATGAAAGCTAACGCTACAAATTCCAGTTAAAGACAGTAAAGCAGAACTTAAGTTGGAAGCTATACAAAAGTCAAGGGTGTGGAGATTCTGAACTGTCAAGAGGACAGTTCTTCTCAGCCTAATCTGTGTTTTTCAAAGCAATCAAAGTACCCTCCAAAATGGATCTTCTCAACTTGATTCTATAGGTTTTATGGAGAAAACAAACAAGAAAAAAAAATTGAGTTCCTATAATGTTATGATAATTAGAACAGTGTGGTATTGTTAAAAGAGCTCACAAATGTATCAGTATAATCCAATAGAGAATCCAGAAATAGACTCACATCATTTTTTCCAACTATGTTCATGAGGAACAATGCATTGTGGAAATAAAGATAGTACTTTTCTCACTGGTAGGAAGAGAAAATGAAACAGTCACTTTGGAAGCGTTTGGCAGTTTCTTAACAAAAGTAAACATACTCCTAGCATATAATCCAGCAATCACTCCTTGGAGTTTTCCCAAATCAACAGGAAAGGCATTCTCCCACAAAAGGCTCCACATAAATATTTATAGCAACTTTATTCATAATTGCCCAAACTTGGAAACAACTAAGATATCCTTCAGTAGGTGAGCGGATAAATAAACTGTTGTGTTCAGATGCCGGAATACTACTCAGTGCTAACACAAAATGCGCTAATAAGCTGTGGTGAGCATCGGTAAGATGATGAATATGCAGAGGAAAGCAGAGATTCTCTGAGTCTGAGGCCAGTCTTGCCTAGAGTTTCAGGACAGCCGTGGCTACTTAGAGTAACTCTGTCTCGAAAGCCATCAGGGAAATGCAAATCAAAACGACTCTGAGATTCCATCTTACACCCATCAGAATGGCCAAGATTAAAATATTCTGATAATCCTTTACAAATCCTGCCAAAGGTAGTGTACAAAGAATCACGTTTCAGTTATGTAAACGATAACCCTTACCTGTCACCATTCATACAAACTAACTCGCGATAAATCACAGATTTGAATGTAAAAGCCCAAATCATGAACCATCTTGTCAAAAAAACACAGAAGGACTTACTTATGATGTTCAGACAGGAAGCTGTTTCTTAGGCTTGGAAATAATAACTATAAAAGTGATCATTTCTTGTTTTTCCAAACTAAAACTTTCGGGATTATCAGGACATCAATTAAAGAAATGAAGAGGCTGACAACAGATATAGAGCAAAGATACATTAGCTGTGCATCTGAAAAAAAAAATTGTTACCTAGGTATGTGATGGAGCTCTGCATCTTAATAAACAAAACACATGATTAAAATTGTGACAATATTAAAAGGTGTATTAAAAGATAATAAACACATGAAAAGATGTTCAGTATTATCAGACTTCTTGCGAATTACACCTGATATATTTTATCAGCAAAACTAGTGGGATCTCTTTATCAGAGGAGTGAGAGAATCTGTTTTAAGGTAAATGGAAATTATTTTGGCTATTGTAGACTTCAAGGGAATAAAGTGTAAAAGCAGAGAGATAATTTTAACAACATTAGAACCACATTAAAAAAAGAAAAAAAAAGGTGAGCTTACACCCTTAAAGGTGTTGGAAAGTACCTGCATCCTTGGGGGCTGTAACAATATAAAGAACATGATGTGCTGATGAGCTGTGTGTGCACAAGAGTCAGGGACAGAAAAAGGCTGCATTTTGTTTCGAGAAATATAAAAAAAGGAATTAATTTAAGATGCTGAGAAAGAATAGGAAATAGCTGAAGTTGAAATGTTCCTGAGTAGACAGGGATAGAGAGGCATTTTAGCGAGGGAAGGAGCGAGAGGGACAGAGTGATGGAGAGAGAGATTATATCTCCTGATCCCATTGCATAGAACATATGCATGCATATATATCATATTACATACATAATTACAATGGGTAAAAGGACTTAGCATGTGATTATTGATTCTGTAAAATGCGTGGTGACTCTACGGAAGCTTTTAAAAATTGATTCTGGTTGTTCCTGTTTTTGTAGTGAAACAGGAAACCAGACCAACCATCCGTTACATCTCTTTTTATCTTCTTAAATTTAAACATTTTCACATTTACCCCAGAAACTCAACCTCTAGGATGGAAGAATAGGTATTCTTTAGAGAGAAATCACTGACAGCCAGGTGTGGCAGCTTCTCCCTTTCTCCCCAGCACTTAGACGGCGGAGGCAGGAGGACAGCTGTAATATGAAGACAACTTGTGCTATAGATGGAGCGCTTCCTGATTAGTAAAAATGTACCAGGAGAGGGAAGAAACACAACACAAATAAAAGGGTGCCGGTAAATATCTTAATATCATTTAGTCATATTTTAGTATATTATTTAGGCACAAATGTTCATATAAACATAAGTCGAGATATTAAACAGAAACACTGGCAATTTAAAGTTGTTTATTGAAAGTATAGGAAAGAAACTGATTTATAGCAAGAAAATTTTCTATTTTTTCTGTTTGCTTATAGATGCAATAAATATAATTGCACTTTATAGGTCATGTCAATTAACTACCTCTTGAAAGTCTTCTAAGCTTTGCATCACATTTTAAGAGCTGTTTAAATGGTAAATTATCAATAGTTTTTATTAAATATTTTCATTAATGCTTTTTATAATGGTAATTTTATGAAAAATTGTTATTTATTTAGTAATTTTAGTAAAGTATATTTTATAATGATGTACTTTGCCACAGTATGTGTCAAAATCTAATTTTAATTATCATTTTAATATACTTCATGCCCCTGTTTTCCAATGGGCAGCAGAGAGTTTGCATTCTTTTCATCCTTATACTGTAAGGGTGCTCAATGGCCATTCCAGATCATTTTGTTGTTGTCGTCATACTTCCCTCTCGTTATAACTCCAGATGGATGGTGGTGTTGGTTACAACCAAGAGCAAACACTCTAATTTCCAATTTTCGTTGCCATTGATAACAATTTTCTCATAATAGTTTTTCTTTAAAAACAGTTTAAAGATTTGCTTATTTTCTTATTTTTAATGTATATGAGGAGTTTGTTTGTTGTTAGGTATGTGCCTCACATGTGTGCCTGGGGCCTATGGAGATCAAAAGCGGTGAATGGTCCTCTGGGGCGGGTTACAGACAATCATGAGCCACCGTGTCAGGGCTGCGACCCTAACACAGGTCCCCTGCAAGAGCAACACGTGCCCCCCCACTTAAAAATATTTATTTGTTTGTTTGTTTATTACAATTTATTCTCTTTGGATCCCGGCGGTGGCCCCTCCTGCGTCTCCTCCCACCCACCCTCCCTCTGTCCCTCTCCTATCTAACAAGTGCTCTTAACCCCTGTACTGTCTCCCCAGACCCAGTAATAGTTTTTCTATGACATCATCTTCTTACAAAAGAAAGCTTTTACTTTAATAGCACGGAGGTCAGAAAGTGAAGTCAGGGTCTTTCCAAAGTCTTATGTTGGTTCCAAAAATTCACTATAATAGCGTTTCAATAGATTTGGAGTGCATGATTAAGCCATGAAGGCTCCATCCTAATGGCTGAGATTAGAATTTTCTCCTTGCAAGTCCGCAATCAGCAGGGGACATCTGTGAGGCCAAGTGAGTATTGAGCGCTGGCTCTCCTGACAGTTCAGCCCTGGACTTCCCAGCCTGTCCAAGCGTGAGCAGTACATTCCGACTATTCAGAAATTACCCCACTCATAATTGTTTTTGCTATAAAAACCCAAGCGGATTTTGATATATACGTAAATAATATTATCTCCAAACTTACCACAGTTATTAGGCTTCTTCTGGATATCTGATTCAGAGAGTCCTCACCCAAGGTGTGTTGCTTCTTTGTTCCATCAACATGTATGTGTGACTCCACGCAAATGAGGACCATTTTTACCTTCCTGTGAGAAAAGCCAGAAGGTATCCTGTAGGTGACTTTTAATAATGATTTAGTGCAGTGCAATAATAGGAAAACTATCTTTCATTTGCTAAGGCAGGATGACCATAAGGTACGGCCCATACTCTAGAGAATTCTAATGAAGTCACGTTGTATCCAGGTTTTAGAACAAGGGGATTTGCCTGAAATTGCCTCTTATTTGGTTCATTCCCATTCCTGCCTTCTGGATTCCTGGTTGTTTTTCCCCGGGGAGCACTTTCCTTGGGGATCACTAGCACAGGGATTCTCCTATTTTAGTTTGTTTCAGGGAACCCCAGTCTAAGAATGTTACATGTGAATAATATAAATGTTACTTAACTCTTAAACTTTCACTCTAGAAGCTTGTATGTTTCTTGTCTTGGGGGAGGTTTCTGAGTAACAGCCAACTAAGCTATCTCAAAAAGAAATTAGCTAATCGGTGTCTTATTTAAACCCTAATGTTTTATATAAATTTTGGAACTAATTTATTTTTCTATAGGAAATATAACATTGGACAAAATTCAGCTCTCTTTGGAAATGGAATCATTTAAAATATGGTTAAAAGGAGCCAAGATCCATCAGCTTCTTCTGCTTAGGTTCCATTTGTTGTCACTGATTTTACAATCCTAGAAATCTTCTCTGGCAGAATTAATTTCTACCCAGGATAAGTTTTAAAGGCCAGTTTGCTTACTATTTACCCTGTCTCAAGTCCTTTTACTATCTTGGCTTGTTTTGTCTTCTGCTTCACTTAGAACAATGGCAGCCTACGGTATGAGATCCTGCTCACATCTCCAGTTCCAAGTTCTGACCCGTTGTTTCTCCGTGTGCTTTCTTGCATTAGGGCTGTCTTGGCTTTGTTTCTCAGGCTTCTTTGACTTAACAGCACATTTGGACACACTTCTGCAAACTGACCCTTGGCATTTCTCCTTGGAACACAGCTTGGTATTCAGACTCTGGCACTGTGTGTTGCAGATGTGAGCAAGAAATACTTCTACCTTGTGAGATGGTCCTCATGCGCCAGCCGGTGAGGCCAGACACTCCCGCTTTACCGCAGAGCAAAGGACCGGAGAGCTGCTGCTGTTTACTGACTCTCTCAAATGCTGCTGCTTAAGGAGTGTTCTGAAGATCAAGCTTTAGGAGCACTGGATTCTTTCCTGTACTCACAATCCATTGTTAGGATTAAAATTTTCATGCAATATATTTTGATCATGTTTTTCTCTGTCCCAACTTCTTCCAAATCCTCTTCATCTCCCTATCCACCCAACTTCCTTTTCTTTCCTTACCATCTACTTTTTCTCTCCCCCAAATAAAGCCTCCAAAACAATAATTAAAATCAAAACAAATAAGCAAAAACAATAAAAGGTAACTAAAAGACTATATATATATATATATTTTTCAAGGTATCTATCTGTCTGTCTATATCTATCTCTATAAAGTTCAAGAGTTCACTTTGTGTTGGCCACTTATTTTGTGGCATGGAGCCTGTCCTGCAGTGTGGCTAATATAGCAATGACACGTCACTTGAGAAAACTGCCTTTCCTTCTCCAGGTATCAATTGCAAATAGCTTCTTGGATAAAGCCGGGGCTTTGTTTCCACATCCATTTTTCAGTGCCTGGATTCTGTCTGGTTTGAACTTGTGCAGGTCTTATGTATCTTGTCACACACTGTGAATTCTTAGGTGCATCTGTCCCGTTATGTCTGGAAGACAATGTCCTTGGAAACAACCATGATGTCTGGCTCTTACAGTCTTCCCCCACCTTTTTCATAAATTCCTGAGCCTTGAGTAGAGTTGTAAAAGTAACTTTTATTCACCTGATGTAATTGTCATCTCCAAACTTTACTGCTTCCATCTGCTGACCTAGGCCTAGTCCTGGATGTGTCTAGCCTCCATACAGTGTAATCTAGGCCTAGAATGCTTTCAGCCTTTGAGACTTACTGTTGAATAAGTTCAGCCGTTCTAGCTCTTTCTGAACTCTGGCTGACTGGTTCAACTCAGCTGTTTAGCTCAACTTTCCTCTTCAAGGTGACTGATTCAAACTGGTTTCTCTCAGCTTCTGACTGAATTGCTCTGCTTGGCCTCATGCTAACTCTTGCAATCTGTTCTAATCTTCTGGCTCCTTCATTCTCTGGCTCATTCTGTCTTCACCTGTGTCTAGCTTATTTTCTCTTAGTACCCTGTCTCTGTAAAACTAACCCAGTAAAATTGTCTCCCCCCCTATCTGTACTGCTCTCCCTCAAGCCACTTCTTTTCTTCCCCTCTGTTCTTGTGAGAGTTGGACATAACCTATTCTGTCAAATCTTTCTCTGATCCCTCACATTTCTTTTTCTGTTTCTTAATTAGACTTCACTTTCAAACATGGCTGGTTTCTTCTGCAAACTAACTTTACCTTCATTGTTGGGGTTAAAGGTGTATAGTAAGGGTGTGTCTTTATTCCCGTCAGATTGCACAGACCTAGAAAGTCTCTGGATGTGATAAAAGCAACCATGTTGTTTGATTAAAATTCCACTACACAGAGGGGTTTGATAAAGACATCTATTTAGGATGGAATGTTCCAAAAATCTCTTACTCTGTGTGAATTGACCAGTTGTGGGTTTCTGTGTTAATTCCTAACTGTTCTTAAATGTATTGTTTTTCATTTCAGCCTTACTTTACTTGAATCTTTCCTGACTGTCTATAAAATACCCATGAGGACCAGCAAGATGGCTCAATGGGAAAAGGCACTTGCCATCAAACATGACAGTCTGAGTTCAATGCACTGGAAACATGCAATGAAAGGAGGATTGGTGTTAGCTTGAGGCCAGCCTAGTCTACAAAGGAAGTCTAGAACAGCCAAGATTACACAGAAAAACCCCGTCTTGAAAAAAAATGCTCATGATATATTTTCATTTATCTTTATGCAATATATGATTTATTTTAAGAGATTTTCGTTAAGGACATCAGTATGTGAAGCCTCCAAGTGTTAATTTTGAATGTGATGTGTTAAAATCTAGTGATTTAATGATTTGTAATCATTCTAAGCAAGGTTAAAAGACCAAACAGCATACAATATAGGACAGTTTAGTTGACATAATGAATATTGTAACTCAGAAAGAAATTTCCTTTTTCGGAATCTCAGTTTTGTGTATATGTGTGTGTAGGTGTGTATGTATGTAATGAGTGAATTAATTCATAACGGTCTTTGCTCAAATTTTATCTTACTGAAATTATTATTTTTTGTATTTTTCAGTATAGCTAAAAAGTAACAAATAATATCCTGGCTCATTTTAAAGAAGATGAATCTAACAAGAATACCAGGATGGTTTCAGATGAAGTATCAGTGTGACCGACAGGTAATTTGAGGAAGCGTTGTTATTGAGAACTATGTTTTCTCCCAGTAATTTTCTTTTTTTCAGAGTTGAGGAGTTTCTTCAGCTGAAATGCAATAGATGTGCTAGTAGACCCACAAACAGGAGAGTGGTGAATTCTTACAGAGGTGCAGATTCAGTGATGCTGGTTGATGATAGAGTGCAAGGGGGATGGAGGGCAGCGTGAGTTGTAGTGCATAGAATGGGGGTCCCAGGCCTGGTGTCAGGCCAGGTCCCCAAATCTGCCCAATGTGAGTCTGTTCTCTAGACTCCTGTGAAGATCTGTGGACACAACATCTATGTGTGAATTGCTTGATCATGGCAGGCATGATCAGTTGCACAGAAATAGTTTGCCATCTTTTTGTTGTTGTTTAGAGACAGGGTTTCTCTGTAGCCTTGGCTGTCTTGTACTTGCTTTGTAGACCAGGCTGGCCTTGAAATCACAGCCATCTGCCTGCCTCTGCCTCCCAGAGTGCTGGGATTACAAGCGTGCACCACCACACCCAGCTTAGCTTGTCAACTTTTACTGAATGATGTCATAGGTGTGTGTTGCATATGTTTCTTGGCTGTTAGCATGAGGCTGAGCTCCTTTTAGTAGCACTATAGGAAGAGATAGTGACATTCCATAACTAGCTTTATATATATATTATATAAATTAAATATATATTACTCACTTTATATCTCCATTGTAGCTCCCTCTCTCATCTTCCCTGGTCCCACCCTCCCTCTTCCCTCTATCCTCCTCCCTTAATCCACAGAAAGGGGGTCCCTCCTCCCTTACCATCTGAACCTAGCCTATTAAGTCTCATAGGCTGAATCCTCTTCCTCTGTGGCCTGGCAAGGCTGCCCCACCAGGGGGTTGTGATCAAAGAGTGAGCAACAGAGTCCATGTCAGAGACATCCTCCTGCTCCCTTACTAGGAGTCAAAATGGAGACTGAGCTGCCTATGAGCTACATCTGAGCATCGGATCTAGGTCCTTTTCATGCCTGGTCCGTGGTTGGTTCACCTGTGGGCCAAGATTTGTTGGCTCTGTTGGTCTCTTTGTGGAGCCCCTGTCTTGTCCGGGGTCCTTCTATCCCCCCACTCTCCGTAGACTCCCTGCATTCTGTCCAAAATTTGGCTGTGAGTCTCATCATCTGCTTCGACCTGCTGGGTGGAGTCTTTCAGAGTATATCTATGGTAGGCTCCCATCCTGTTCCTCTTCTTAAACTGAATCCCCAAATTTTCTTTACTCTCTGTTACTTATATTGCAAATTTCTCCCAAGTAACTTTAGAAGTCTTTGGAAAAGATGGCAAAGCCATTGTCAGTTTGGGTTCCTATATGGGAAATGGCTACCATATAAATCTAAACCCTAACCTTACAGTGTCACATAATAAAAATATGCCTTGAGCTCTACTTGGTGTAATTACGAGTCTGCCTTAGCTAGTTCAGATAACTATGTGCCATATTTTCCTCCGTCATTCTTAAAGTGGTGGCATAGAACACTGCCAAGGAAACTGATATGGTGTGGCTCTGTTAACATTAAGAACATTCATGGGGGTCACTGGTCTACGCAAAGCAAGCACATGCCAAAGATGATGAATATAGAACTTAGAATAGAAGAAAACAGTGACAGATAGATTAGACTAACATTTGAGTGCCTGCTAGACACTTTCTACTGCAGAAGGAGTATAGATGACAGGCCATTTGAGCTCCTGAGTGACAGTCGCTTAGAAATGATATTTGAATACTAATGTTAATGAACCAAAGATATATTGGAGAGGCGTGTAACACATTTTATTAACCCAGCCCATGATGGAACCAAACAAGACTTCAGCAAATGTTTGAATCTATAGAGAAGATCTATGCTGATGACACCTGAAAGCACTTACTGAGAATTCACTGGTTAAGCAGACCAGCATGCCATCGCAGAACCCATGCTCTTAGCCAAATCTAGACTTCCACAGCACTATTGTTTACAAAAGTGATGCACTGTCAGATTTGGAATTATTTGTCAAATTGTTTACAAGTTCAGAAGTGATACAGTGGTAAAGTAGCTTGAAAAAAAAAAACAAACCTGTATCTTGCAAGGAGAAAAATATCATAAAATAATAGGTGGGAATATATTTATTGAAAATGGTATAGTAAAGGAAATAAAAGGTATTTTTAAATAGGGCATATAAAAAACATAAAAATAAACATGCATGGCAAAGGCAAAAACTGACAAGAAATAGTTTGTGGAGTTCCAGGCACTAAGAAAGGCCAGTGTGCTTGTAACCTGATATGGAAGGGATCAATAAAGACAGCAGATACTGGTAGCTACTGAGGCCAGAAAGCTTTCATAGCTCATGGTGAGCACAATCAATGTTGATTCTAAAAATAATCAGCTATTGCTACAAACAAGACAAAAATTACTGTGATCTTAGCTGCCAGTTGTAGAAACAGAAGAAATGAATAGACTTGAAGAATAATTTATAGATATACTCAATGGGATTTTTACTCTGAGGTCTCTATCAGTTCATTGCATTGTAACAGGAATAGAGCAGGGTGAAGACCAAAAGAAAAAAAAAATCCTTGAACATTTATTTTCTAAAATGTATCCCTTATATTAACACAGATCTATTACGTAGATCTCAGTCATGGTGATACTATCATCGCCAACCTGAAGGCCTTTTCAGAGAACATTTAATTCTATGGCAGCCTTTATTGTACATTAGTTTTATTAGTGTTTGCTTGCACATTTAATTCACGATAAAAGGGTGTTTGTTTTTAGCTTCTAGACTTTTATTCTGGCTGCTAGTTGGTCTAATTTTATTTCTTTGGATCAGCTGTCTCCAAACTGAATGCACTAAAGTAATAACAGTTTTACTGTATTACATGGGTTTGGTGGGTGAGAAATTCAAGGGAAACTAAAATCTCTTCATTGTATGGAGGAAGGTCACTCATATAGCAGAATGTTTTAAGGTCTTTAGTTTAACATTAGAATGGCTAGCCAGCTAGTTTTAATTGCTAATAGGAGAACAAAATTTTGCTCTATAAAGACAAAGGTCCCTCCTTCCTTCATTTGGGTAATAGCTAGCAGACTGTAATGTTGGCTTTATGTATCAACTTTGCTAGATCATCATACTTAAATAATTAATATGACAGCCTAAATATTTAACAAAATTTTGCTGTATTGTGTTAAATGGCACTTTTATTATAAAGAACTTTCCCAGAAGTGACAGGAGCTCCACAAGAAAAACAACAGAGCCAACTAACCAGGGCCCAGAGGGGTTTGCTGACACTGAAGCACCAACCAAGGACCATGCATGAAATGGACCTCAACCTCCTACAAAGATGTAGCCAACGGGCAGCTTAGGCTTCAAGTGGGTACACCAGTAAAGGAAGTGAGAATTACATCAGACATAGGCTCACTTGCTAGATTTTAGATCACTCTCCCCTGGAGGACTGCCTTGACAGACTGCGGGGAAGAGGACACTTTTAATCTTGATGCAACTTGATGAGCTGGCTTGGATGGGAAAGGGAACTCCCTTTTTCTGAGGAAAAGGGGAGGGGGAAGGGGCAGGGATAGAGGATGGGACTGGGAGGAGAGGAGGAAGTACTACAAGGATATAAAGTGAATAAAATAAATAAATGAGAAAAAAGTTGCAAATAAAAAACATAAGTCAGCAAGATTAGTCAGAATAGAAGTCTGCATATCTCAATGAAATTTACAGTTAGAATAACCATTCTGATAATGCTGTATTTGTTAAACAATTAATATTTATTACCATTATCTATTTTCTTAAAAGGAACAAACCAGTCTAGGCACAAATTACAGAACTGACTAAATGTACTAAAGAAACCCAAATATTAATCATTGAATACTCCCCCTACATTTTATCTAATCCCGATGAGACATGATAAAATATGAATACTCATAAGACTAGCATTGGAGAGATCACCCAAAAGGAAAATAAGGAAAAGGCCAGCCAGAACACAGAGCTGCCCTACGCTGTGCTCTACCGGCATAACCTGGACTTAAGTTTTAAATGTCCTCTTCATGATCAATGGATGGGTTCTATGGGTCTTCCCTTTGAGTAGGAAAGGCTGCCGTCTATCCTCTGCTGCCAACATGGGACTAACCCATGAGGCCCTTCTTGCCCGGGCTCTCTCTTCCATGTCTCTGAGAGCCTCATCACATAAGAGTGAGAAATAAATGGTGTCTTTCCTTGTAAACTCAGCCAAATATTCAAGAATTTTCATCTTAATGATTTCAGAGTATGCTCTTTGACCTACAAGAATTAATAGCATGGAGGGTGACTCCCAGGGACCTGATGTCAGGTAATTTTGCTGTGCCAAATCTCTGCTGAGAATGTCCTGGGCTCAACACAGACAAAATGCTCCTTACCGTCACATATCCCCGTCCTGTTCAGATAAAATGCTCCTTACCGTCACATATCCCGTCATGTCCAGACAAAATGCTCCTAACCGTCACATATCCCCGTCCTGTTCAGATAAAATGCTCCTTACCGTCACATATCCCCGTCATGTCCAGATAAAATGCTCCTTACCGTCACATATCCCCGTCCTGTTCAGATAAAATGCTCCTTACCGTCACATATTCCCGTCATGTCCAGATAAAATGCTCCTTACCGTCACATATCCCCGTCCTGTCCAGATAAAATGCTCCTTACCGTCACATATTCCCGTCATGTTCAGAAATTTTCTCATGCTTTCTAAGGAAACAGTTTCCCTCTGTAAATACGACATTCAGAATAATTATCAAGAAGCTTTTTCTAGGCATTTGGTGGTTAGTAGTCATCATGCTCTCATAGATCAGGTTCAGTGAGTTCAAATACTTACTTAATAAGATTTGCTTACTTGGTCATTATGCTTTATATAAATGACACCCTCAAAAGTCACACAGGTTGTTTTCTGTAGTCTTCTGTGACGACCCTGAGTATTTCTGCTTTTGAAATGGGCTTCCTCATTCTGTAACTGAGTGTCAGGAGACTCGCCTAGTGTGGCATCTTTTGATGACTTTTTCTCGGCTGCTCTGTTCTTCATCCAACTTGCTACATGAAGTGGATGAATAAGCGCTCTGAGGACCCTGAGAAATGCTCAGCATCCTTGTAATAGGCACCTCAGCCTCCTCCGGACTATCCCAAATCAGAGCACAGAATGAGAAAGTGGGACGTGGGGAAGGACAGAACAAAAGTAAAGAGATTTTTAAAGAAGCTCATGATATGAAAGAGGTGATCTAACCATCATTAGTATCCTGCCCTTCCTCCCCTTCCTCCTTCTCTTCCTTGTCTTCCTCCTCATCCTCTTCCACTTCTTTCTCCTCCTCTGGACAGATATGAGACTCAAACTAAAATGTCAGTCTTTTCCTAGGCCTCCAGTTGTTCTTCCCTGAAGCATCTGAACATGCCAGTTCTGGCAGCCATAACTCTCCCATCTCTGAATAGACACACACAGATGGGCGTACTCACATGCGCACACGCATGCACGCACGCGCGCGCGCACACACACACACACACAAACACACACACAGAGTTGATTCTGTTAGTTTTTAAATCTCTAATATGTGTAGCTCTAAATGTTGTATTGTAATCTGAACTTGTATCCTTACTCTTTTTAAGCAAGAGAATGCATGATCCAAGTAGTGCAAACACTTGAAAAATAGCTAGGTGAGTTGCCTTTGGTATGTCTCCCAATTAGTAGCCTGTTCCCAATCATCACCACTTAGATTTTAGAAGGAAAAACAAATTGTTTGCATGTGACATACTCAATTTTTTTTCTTTATATAAGAGGCTTTCAGCTTTGGCAGTAACAGTACCTAAAAAACCAGCTAAAAGATACCTATGCCATGAGACCTGGACCATTTACCCAACTTTCTAGGGAGGAAGCCGAGTGAGTCCCACAGTTGAATATTACTTTTATTTATACAGTCAATCTACTGTGTAACTACTTATCAGAAACAGTAATAGGGTCTGAAAGTTGCAACACTGCAACCACGGAACTGAACGTAGCTGGCTTGTCTGGTCACACATCATAATGGTTTTAGCTGTGCTGTTTTCAGTGAATTTGGCTGGAGTGCTCTAGGGTGGTTACCTATTTCTGTTCCTGCTCAGCTGACATTTTACAAGTTAGCATCTTCCCATCTGCCTGCGAGAGTTCTTGAGATAATGGCCTCTGAATTCTAGACTATACAATACTACCATTGAGCATGCATTACGACTTTACGTGGAGGGGATAAGAGTAAAGACGTGAATGCTGGACCATACATTTGGTGTTTCAGGCAGATCGCATCCCAAGGTGGGAAGAATTTGCCAAAAAAATGATTCTAAGGATTTCAGAAGAATATGAAAAGCGTTTCATTGTTTTTTGTTGTTGTCTTTGATGATTGAACTGTGTTAAAGTATATATGCTGAAAGTATATATGTGAATACTTATGTATAATATTACTTTATAACATCTTAGCTTTTTAGTTATTGTTTCTAAGGTATAATGAATGTCTTCAATCCTGTCTCCATTTCAAACAGATCTATGCTCGGCATGTTTGAAGTTTAAGGAGAAAGAATAGGTTTTGGCTTTATGGTCGTGTTTCATTTAAATGCTCTAGTAACAGTGTCCAGAGAACTTAGGCAATTATTTGATTCCAGCAATGATGTCATTTACATTTTATTGCTTAATTTTTAAATGACTTTTAACTTTAAGAATTATTATTTTGTTAAGATAACAGGACTATAAAAGATACAAAACTATCTTCAGTTTAATTTCACCAACTTCAAAAGAAGTACTACCAGGGCAAGGATTTGAACAATTAACTGCTGCATGGAGATCTCTGTTGCACTAAGCAATTTGCTCAATTTTTTCCGAGGCTTAGGTTGGTATACGTACCACAATGTATTATGGATAACTACTTAGTGACCTATTTTTTTCTAAGTTCATCTTTTTATCTCATTAGCCATCCATTTACATCCAACTATAACTTCCTAAAAAATATGATTTGAAGAAGCATTATCTTACAAGTAAGTTTTTTCAAGAGAACTTAATTAAAATATAAGTGATTAAATATAATTTAAGCTTATCCAAAACAAAAAATTTCAGTGGTGTTTTACTTTGTTTTGTTTATTATTCTTTGAGAATTTAACATATGTATACAATGTATTTTGATCATATATATAATATATATGTATATATATATATATATATATATATATCCCCGCTCCCCAAATTAAATAAGTACGTAAGTGAAAACAGTAAAACTCGCAGTTTTATGACGAAGACAAGGGCAGAGTACTCCAAAACAAGACGGTGTCTGTTACCAGTCAATTCCCAATCCATTATGTAAATTAAATCTAACAGAATTGTGAAATAAAATTGCTTTTGCTAATTCATTGTCTAAGCAAAAATACACGTTTTAAGGCATATATGATTATAAGCCTTTCTCCTTAAATGGAATTCTGGAACATTGATAAAACAACTTAAGGCATAAAATATGAAATTTTGGATAATTAAAAAGCTCATGGTTCCTTCATTTGAGCATTTGTTACCTTTTAGCAGTAAATTCCATGGAAAAATTTCTAACTCTTTTAGAGCACTGGATCTCCCGCAGCTGGAGCTATAGGCAGTTGTAAGTCATGTGACATGGGTGCTGGGAGCAGAACTTGGGTTTTCTTCTAGAGCAGCATGTCCTAAGTAAACCCCTGAGGCATTGCACCAGCCTCTGGATAAACTAAGCATTGTTTGAAGAGGCTTTGTGAATCTAAACTAGGCCTGGACAGACCCATACATGATTGTAACAATGTTTGTAGCATTGATGCAAGCTTGTAATTTGGTACTATTCTTTCTCTAGAGCAACAGTTTATTTTGATGATAGGGGAGGCTATTCTTAGAGGCTCATTCTTGGTTTTTGATGGTATTGGAAATGTTTATCAACTTTTAGAAACATATTTTGATGCTAACTTCAAACAATCCATGTTCTACAGTGTGTTCAATTCTATTACATCTGCTGCATATGCCTCGTTTAGTGCAGGGAGAGGGGCCAAATAGAACAGTCTTCATTTGGAAAGATTTAAATTGTTCTGGAATTTGGTGAGCTAGGCATCTGAGCTCAATCAACAGCAGTCAGAAGTTTGCTTTGGGTTGCTAATGGTACCAAGTAAATGTTGTGGTTGTAGTTCTTGATATCAGGCTCATTGGCAAAAGTCCTATCTACAATGCTGCATTCCAAACCAAAAGCACATGGGAATTCTTCAAGGGTTCATTTTCTGCTGTTGATCAATAATCCATATAGAATGAGTCACTGAAATTCTGAGACATTTTGCTTGGCTCTTCCTTAAACGCATGCTGCTTTGCTTTGCAACAGCGCCTTGCTTTCATGGCTAGGTATCGCTTAAGCACTATCACCAGGCTCTGAGACTTCACCTTCTCTTGGCCTCCACAGCTATTATACCCCTTTCAAAACAAACAAAAAAATACATAATTCATAAACTGGCAAATAGGTCCAGGCATAATTTAGTTATTTACTTGTGTTTGAATAGATATTAGGAATAAGCAGACTATGTTTCATTTTAGGGTATCATTATGTTGTATATATTAATGTATAAAACATGACTCAGGGGTGAGGTAATAGTTATTAGAGGTGGAACTATGACATTTATATGAAAGGGTGTTCCACTAGTGAGGTTCCTCTGACAATTAGGCTCTAAAACTACATCAGCCTTTATCTGCTTAGTCATGGTGTACATTGGTTAGTCAATTTTCAGACTTTTATTAATATTAAAACAAATAATTGAAGAATCATAATAGAGTGTCTTCTGTCCAGCATTACTTAAAATGTATTCAATCTGTTTAAGATTATGAGAGCATTTCTAAAGTACAGTTTTATATTCTAATTTCCTTAAGCTGCAAGCTATTTTTAAAGTATATGAATAAACATTGATCATTAAAACCCAAATGAACACAAGTTTTCATCACATTGCAAGTTGTTGTTAATAATTGAGCTCATTTACATAATGCATTCATATATTGGCTGTCCCTTTTCACCAAGTAGAATTCATAGGAAAACAACCAAGCAGATACCTGGCATTTAAGGAGCAGAGAGCTCTAATGCAGAGGACAGAAGGTACCACAGGCTGAGTCCCAGCTTACGCCACTCACCTCTTCCCTAAGAGCTATTTCCAGTTACAAAGTGCTGCGCCAGAACGTAGAGAAAGAAGACTCTCTCGTGCTAGTTTCTGGATTGTAGCTATCTTCTTTACTGTGTGTGCAGTTTCATTTCAGCATTTTGAAACTATAATAAAGCACAAAGTATATGTAGATCAGTGAATTGTTTTTCATTAGAATGAAATGGGAAGAATCTCACATATGACCATCAGAATATCTTACAAAGCTTATTCAAAACATAGTTTCAAGTTTCCAGTCGTAAAATACTCTATTCTTTCTTCATAGAATGAGGTAGGACAACCATATTTCTAAAATGCTGCAGAGCCAAAGTTAAAAGTTTCAGATCAAATTAGGTAGGTCATGGATAATTAAAAAGAGGTAACAGAGGCATTCATTTACAGTATTTTTTTTCCAATGAGCAAACTCTTTTATTTGTTCTTTACTTTTTCTTCTCTTCTTCCCATTTTTTTTTTTTTCATTTTCTTACAGGCAGAATCTCATTATGTAGCCCAAGCTGGATTTGAACATACTTTTTCCTCAGTCCCCCTAGTGCTGGGACTTCAGGGAGTGAGTACCTCCATGCTAGTGTGTGGTGCTGGGAGATAGGGGTAAAAATTATAACCTTATGCTATATCCATACCGCTGAGCTACAGCTCCAGACTGGAAGCCATTTTCTTTGTATTAGAAAAAAAAGGTTTTAAAAGTTAACAAGAAATGTTTCCATATACACTGAAACAAACTGAGGGGTAAGTAAATTGGCTAAAACTGGTGAATCATGGACAGCTCACCACCCTTGGGTTCCAGGAGGTAGCAAGGAATCTATGCAACACTGCTTTCCATCAGGTGTGGGAGACGATCTCATCAGAAACTCAGTGGATATAATTTGTCACTTTAACAGGAAGATGGGCCTGGGATGGACATGGTACTAGGTAGTAGGTAGCAGATGGGTCAGTAGGTAGAGTGCTTGCTGCGCATGCCCAAATACCTAAGTTGGAAACCTAGAACCAATGTAAAAGCCAGATAGAGTAACATTTGCCTTTAGTTCAAGCACTCTTGTGGTAAGACAGAAAATGGATACAGGAGAATCTGTGTGCCAGGACAGCTAGACTGGCCTACACAGTAGGAAAAACAACATAGAGACCCTTCCTCAAATAAGAAGGCGGGCAAGGTCATCCTGGGAGCTTCATATGTGGACTTTTGCATTCACGTGCCCCAATCTCTAGAACTGTGGTCTTCAATCTTCCTAATGCTGTGACCCTTTGATCAGTTCCTCATATTGGGGTGACCCCCAACCATAAAACTACTTTTGTTACTAGTTCATAACTGTAATTTTGCTACTGTTCTGAATCTCGCAAATACTTGAATAACTATTATCACTAAGATGGACAGTTTAGATAATACTCCCAGGTTGATAATTTCATTAAAGACTTATACAATTTCATAAATATTAATATTTTTCTTTCTAATTGCTAAATTTTGTCTCAGAATGTGAGTGACATCTACTAAAAAGAATTGTTTAGTATGGAAATTTACAACCAGCTGGTCTCCTATGTCAGTGAGTGAAATCATTCTGTTTGATGTTCCAAATAGGTAGTGTTTGGCTTTAAATATAATAATTCTTGTCAGACTCTGCTGGAAATCCACAGTGTAAGGCCAGGCCTGTGACTAGTGGCAAACACACACCCTGTGACCTTCAACTAGAGAAGGACAAGTTATAGAAAACACTTAAAACCTGTTTGAAGATTTACCCCAAAACACACCCACGTACACACTTGCAGGGACAGGTCATAAGAGCTCTGTGTCTTGCACAATGTTTTAAACCCAATCTATCTTTTGTCTTTATCTCTTCAGATACATAATTCTTAAATTATGTTTTTTAAAATATACACACTATAGTTTTCCTATAGCTATCTGTGTAAACTTGGGAGAAAATGTATTTCTTCCCGATTAGCAGTAGATACTGATAAATACTGATAAATTTCACATAAATTTTAATTAGGTTATTTCTTTCTTTACTAAGTTTTAGTGCTTCTAGATAAAATACAATATGGGCAGCTAAATTTGAAGTACAGATGAATTATACACATGTCTATAACTGTCAAAAATGGAGGGAAAAAACCACACATTTCCTTTTTATGGAAGCCTGATGTGATTTTCATGAGTTAGCCTTCATGCTCAGTCTCCGATCAGGGGCCGAGTTATTACTGTGTCTGTGTGAGGCCCATCTGAGGGTGAGCAGGTTTGAGAGCTTCCACACCTGTTAAGAGCATGTTGAGGGAGAGGACCATACTCTGATTAGAGAATGTGATCACTTACTTTAAAAGCCACGTTGACTTTCAGGAGACTCTCCTCCACATGCGTTTTGATGGTAGACATTAGCTTGCAGCAGATCAAGACCTTACAGTTACTTGTGGGCATGTGTTTGGACTAAGCGTCAACTAACATTTGCATAGAAGCCATAACACACAAGGCTCAAGTCGGTGACTATGTTGTCACATTTATTCTTACTTATTTCACAGCAATGTCAGCACCGCTATTGTAATACCCATTCCACAAATTAAAAACAAAAAACTGAAACAAACATAGAGAACTTTATTCTTATTTAGGGCCACACTGCAGAGCTCTGTAGAAGCAGGCTTTGAGTTAAACTATTTGATTCTAAAATCTGTGCTTTATCTGATTTTGTTAAACTGGCTCCAGAACAGATGAGAGACTGTTAACAGACTACAGGGAAGAAAAAATTCCAGCACCGATGTATCTGTTTTCCTTCGCAGGCGTGGGATCTCTGTGAATGTTAAGCTGCTGGCAATGCCACCTGTCAATATGCCCACCCACGGCCATCTCTTGTGCACTAAACATCACTTCCAAGGTAATCCAAACACTCTATTGCTCTCTACCACGGCTTTAATCAGGAATTGATTGTCGCAAACTTTTCCACAACATCCTAGCCCACTCTTAATCCTTCCAGTTTCTGGCCACTCCTGCTTTCTGCCTCATCTTGATCTTTAAGTCTACCATTCAGCAGTATTCCTTTCAACTAAGATCTAGATTCTTTCTCCAGCCACAAGGCCTTTAACTCCTTAGGTAAACAGCGTTCACAATATGACATTGCTCTGGCCACTTCTGTTAAGGCCATCTCTAGCCACAGTTCCAGGACACAAGCCTAATGTCAGTTCTCAGAGCAGGAACAAGACCTTCTCTCAGTAAGCAAGCTACAGAACATTCTCTCTGCTGTTTCACCCTGTTCTTTCTCTTCTTTTATCTCCACTGGGCTATTTTCTTTCATGCTATCAAAAGTAGAATTGATGAGATCCAAATAAACTTATATCTTCATGACATGTAGAATCTATTTACTCTTTCTTTCAAGTTTCTACTTGAACAAAGTACAAGTTTTCATTGTTATGATCATGTGTTTCGAGCAACAAATCTTAGTGTTTTACTATCTTGAATTATACTCCAAATGTTGCTGGTGATCTGGGCTCCGATTACACAATTCTGGGTCCTCCTTCACTCTTTTTTAACTATAAATTCTCTCTTTCCTGTACTGCTTGCATAACATGTTTGATTGTAATGGCTGATGTCTTTCATTACATCCAGTTTTATAGTTTTATCTGACAATGTTCCTTCTCTCCCTTAGATTGTGACTTTATAGTATAAATCTGGCAGGCTTCCAGATCATTCTGTGCTATATACTCCAGGTCTTCATCAATCTTGTAGAAAATCCTGGAGCAGATTCTGTTCTGCATTTCTATTTACTCAGCAAATCATTCTTTTTCTAATGCTCAGTCTACAAAATCTCCAACTCTAAAGTGGGAATGTGGATAAAACTACATTATAACAAACATTTAATTTCTTTCTTTCTTTTTTTTTGCTTAGGACTTGTAATATCTTAGTTGTTTACCAAATTTCTTGTGCTTAAACAGTTTGTGCCCATTTTATACAAGCCAGAGGAATTATTATATTTTCCTTCTAAAGCTTCCTTTATTGACTAGCTACTTAGTTCCAGGTAGCATTCCAAGCCAGTGATGTAGTAGGGCCAGTTAGTGCTCTAGCAATATCAGGTTGTCTATTTGGAGAAAAGAGAGCAAGTATCAATTGTCCCATCAAATTCTGTACCTATCCACAGTTCTTCTTTTTAGGTACAGGAACTAGTGTTTAACATTTCCTAACTTTGGAAGACTGTCATAGAGAAGAAACCCAAGTTATTTTTTTGCCTGCCAGGCAGGCACTCTGTCATGAGACTACATCTCCAGGGTATTTTTTTTTATTTTATTTAAAAATCATTTTGAGACAGCATTCCACTTATTAGTCTAAACTGGCCTGGAACTTCTATAGAGCCCCCATGAATCTAGAACTTTCCATCTTCCAATATCAGCTTCCTATTAACTGAGATTAAAGGCTCAGCTCACCAGGCCTGGCTGGGCAGAAAGTACCTTATACCTTATACCTTATATATATTCAGAATACTTTCTGAAGTATTCTTTTTTTCCCCTAAAGAGCTCTCCCAGTGGGCTAGATTTTGTCTATTCCACTTCTTTCTTTGTGGAATGTTTTCCATTTTTCACTTTCCCTGTGCTATCTCAATACCTTTTACAACTCCATTCCTGTCTACGCTGCTTTTCTGTGTTCTACATGTTTTTCTTTTTCAGTGTAGCAAGGGATAAAAATCTGTATTTTTGCTCCTTCCGTTTTTCTTGGAGCACCTGTTACCTTGTAGCACCAAGTTAATATGTGATCAGCGTAGCTGGTGTTTGGGCAATCATCCCTCTCCTTCAGAAATCTACATGAACAGTTTTCAGGGTGCAGAAGGCTTCAGTTTTTCCCATCCTTTGCTTTTATGAGCCGTTGATCCCTTCTTACCACTGAAATTAAAGTCCTTAGACTCTGAAGTATGAGAGTCAGGTATTAGATACAGTCAGAGGCAGAGGCAACAGTTATTTCAGCATCCAAACTCTTTCTTCTTTACTCTTTGAGGTTCCTACTGTGTAAATAAACCTTTACCTAAGACTGAAAGTGTCTTCCAGTTCTCATGTATGACGTCTGCTTACAAATGGATTAAGCAACGCTGTGGTCAAATGTTACATACTCTCAATCAACCCTTTTGATACATTGAAAGGGGATTTCATGCAGTACAGTAGGTGACACAGGACATGTTAAAATAAGGAAGTATTTAATGATTTCAAACCCGCTGTACAGTAAGATTTGTTTCAAAATGAGAAAATAGTCACCGACCAAATCTAAAATAATTACAAATTCTCTTTAAAAAGAAAATATTTTGCATTAACTTCCAGTGGGAAAAAAAAGTTTTTCTTTTCCTTGTAGGTAGCTTTTGTGAGGAAAAAAAAAGGGGAAGATTTTAAATTATATGGTAAAAAACACGTAGCAGATGTCAAATGATAGCTTTGACATGTCCATATAGCATCAGGTACACTTCATGTTGTTTGTTTATGAAGGGAGGGTTATGTACAAACCCATTTATACCGGATGCGTGTAATTTGTGAAGCTTTATGTCCATAATTCCCAATACAGCTTTTTTTTTTTTACATGAAAGGAAACGGAAATTACAAAATACCTACATTTAAATGAAATTAAGAATGTAACACAAACTGAAATTAACAAAAGACTGTTTTTTTTGTTTTTGTTTTTGTTTTTTTTTTGATCAGTTGTGGTTTCAAAGAAGAACTGGACTGAATTTAGAGTCCTCTGGGTCTTTTGTGACTCAATTTAAAATCTTTTCTTTATTTTAAATGGAATAGATTTCCTATGACGCGCAAGAAGTAGTTAGGGATGGAAAATTCTAAAGTGTAAGTCCCATGGTTTACAGAATTGGAAGTGGTTTAAAATTGTCCTACTGGGGACCCACGCGTTTGATCAGTATGGCAAGGGGCGTGGATCATTTACTCCCTAACGCCATTCTCGAGTGCAGAAGTCCAGGGCTCCAAATGTGGTCACACTTTTAAAATGAAGTACTAAGTCTGCCCTTAAATTCTTGTAACGCAAACAGGTCAAAGACAAAAGTACCTCTCCTGCCTCCCGTTCGAACTACCTCGCTGTGTGTCCTCGTGGCTTTAGCAGTGTTCGGTTAGTGTAGCTCCCTTTTCCCATTGAGAGGGCGGAGTCCTCCGTAGGTGTGTTAACTTGTCTATGCTTATGTAAAATAGATATCGGTGTATCTCTTGTTGTGTGTAAGTACAGAGAGTTGTTCTCTGTATGCTTAGATTCTCCTTTACATGCTAAACAGTTCCTCAGAGAGGCCAACTCCATTGCTAGGGCTTATAAAAAAGGAGCCAGGCTGGTTGTTTCACCATCATCCTCATGCTGACTCCCTGGCTGTATGAACAAGAGAAGAGCGTCCAGTGGAGAATGAGCTTATCTCTATCATGTGTTTCCTGCTTAGCAGGGACCACAATAGCATTTCACTGTCTTTGCAGTGTATTAAGGGAAGCAGTCAAAGGAGGATTCAAGGGAATTCATCAGAGAAAGTGAAGCTTTCCTCCATAAGAGTAACACTGGAACTCTGTTTCCTAATAGGAGGTCTGTGGAGCATCAGAAATTTTATGGCCTATTTCTTGGTGCACCAAAGCAGATCATGATAAGGTCCCTGAGATACTGAGATGGGGACTTGTATTCAAGAAAACATACAATAGGCAGCATTGTTCTTGTTTAAATGGATAATGTTAAAACAATCAAGTTAACGCCACTGTCAAAAACAAAGGGAGAAGAGGTGGCTACTAAATAGCACAGTTGTCCATTCTTTAACATGGACAATGTATCCTTCCCAGCACACAGATGCTGTGAACAATATTGGGCGTAAGTAGATACAGGTAAATGTAGGCCGGTTGGAACCATATTGAGAATTCTTCACATACCACATTGTAAGTGTGGTGCTATCTTTGTTACTCATTTAGAGGCTAGGATTAGTAGTGTCAGTGGGAAAGAGGTCATAGAAAGTTGCTTGGTTTATTGGGGATACTTCTTTTCCTTTGTATGGGGATTATATTTCATTTTATTTTGATTATAGTTTAAGTTTCTCTATGTAATTTGTTTTACCAATGCAATATAAGCAGAAGTAGCATAGTATATAACTCAATTTAAATTACTTAAGATGTAACAGTTCTGTAGTTTCCCCTGTGCTGTGCCCACATTCCTGGATAGAGACAGCTTCCTCGGTATAAATGGAAGAATGAAGGGGAGAAAATATGGTGCAGGATGTTTGTTCCCTACCTGCCACAGGGCATGGCTGGCATACCTGCCCTCTAGCCTGATTTCCCTAGCCCAGGGGTGGGGCTTCCCCTCTCCCAGAGGCCCTGCACTATATGCTCCAGACATTTTGGTTCCTCCCCCCTTCTCTCTCTTTCTCCCTCCCTTGCTTCCTTCCTCTCTCTCTCCCTTTCTTCCTACCTCCCTCCTTTCTCCCTCCTCTGCTTTCCTGTCTTTCTGCATCTCTCCTCTTCTCCTTCCCTTCCTTTTCTCTCTCCTCCCTCTGTGCACACTTTCATCTCTTCTTCCCCTTCCCTCTGCCTGGCAGCAGAGAGCTACTGCTCCCAATAAACCTGCATTTATTTATATATAACTTCATCTTGACATTAGCTCATTCCATTATTTCAATCACTGACCAGAAGAAAAACATATAGATTCGATAAAAGTGTTTGTTATGCAAAGCACTGTGATATGGGCTCATTTGTTTTAATTACAAAATCTAGCAACTACTCAAGTGATAGATCCAGTCATGAAGGGCATCAGTAGGTAACTCATATGAATGTTTTGTATGAAGCCTGTTTAGAATGCCACAAAACATGAGTTTGAGTGCCAGCTCATGAGGAGACAATAATAGCATCATGTCAAGATTATATATATATAATAATATATATTATATAATAATATACTATATTAATGTATGTAATATATATTATATTATATTATATTATATTATATTATATTATATTATATTGTAACTCCAGTTCCATGGGACTCATGGCCTCTGCAGACCTGGAATCTCTGGGTGCACATATACACATGCTGTTAAAACATTCATACACATAAAATAAGAATACAAATTTAAAAGTACTTTAAAACAATGATAGTAATATAAAAGTATAGGGCCACTGTTTCCCTCTGTAACAAATATTTCCTCTCATACAAATGAAAAATGAGGTAGATTTGTAAATGGAAAATTACATCAGAAACAAAAGATGGCAATATAAAAAGAGAACTATCGGAGGATCAGAATTGAGTCTGAACTCTGAAAGTAGAGACTCTTCTTGATATCACGTGAGAGTGGCTTGAACTAAAAAGTTCAAATAGTAAAACTGATCCTCAGTGGCCAAATTTCTTCTAATATGAAGAAATTTCTCATTAATATAATGAGAAAGATGCAACACAAGTCTTCCCAAATTATCGTTAGTCAATGGGAAACAAAGATCTCAGCTGGGACTGGGAGCCCACACGGAACATTTATTGTTTTATAAGTCCGTCACAGCTATCTAGTTGCTGGTGCCCAAGGAGTCTAGAATCTAGAAATCCTCCTCACCCAATTGCAAAGCTATTTTGAACATTTGTATCATAATATTCTTAATATCTTGAACGGCTATGGAAATGCCATTAATCAACAAAACCCGCCTTCAGTGATTGATTATTTAAAAGGTCACAGTGTGAAGCAAATGGTTAGTTAAAATAGTTTCATAGAACTGTGGTGGTACACATCTTTAATTCTAGCACTCAGGTGGCAGAGGCAGGTGGATCTCTATGAGTTCGAGGCCAGCCGGGTCTATAGAGTGAGCGACACAACAGCCAGAGCTACACAGAGAAACCCTGTCTCAACAAAGCAAACAAAAACAAACAACATCCCCCCAACAAAAAAAACACAGTTGCTTAGAACTCGTGTCTGCAAACATAATTTATATATGTTCTTGCTGTGTAGAATCAATGTGCATAGTTAGTAGCAAAAAGGTCTGGAGTAACTGACATCCTTGATGTGTCTTCTCAGAATTAGTTTTTCCAACCACCCAAACTATGCACAAAGCATGCATCTTGTGAAGTTCTACTGTAATTTGTGAGGGACATAAATGTTCTTGTCCTCAGCAAAATGAGAGAAATGAATACATTTGTGCTTGGCATGTGGAATTAACAGAGAAACACAAGGCAACAGGAGAATTTAGATTTCAATAGCATGGTAAATCTTTGAACATTTAGACTATTACCCTAAATAAAATAATAGGTATGCATTGTTTCTTTAGGTTACCAAAATTGTAGTGATGACATCATACATTATACAGTGATCTTTTTTCTGTGAAGTTGGTCAATGAAATGCTTTGCCAACCTCTACTTTCTACACAGTTGTTATTGAGAAGAAAAATGCTGTAATTCAAACTACTATAAATATTTCTAGAGTCATGAGCCAACAAAAATGTGCTCCCTGCTTCTTGTGGCTAATATAAGCTTAGACTCATGAGGTTCATGACCTTGGACTGACATTTTTTGTAAGGTAGAAACCCTATAGGACAGTCTTGCCATTGCTATGATACAAAGTTAGTGTGAATATCGTTTGTTTTGTTGTTGTTGTTGTTGGATATTATTTCAGCATGCGCAAACAGCATAGAAATGATAGAGTAGGAAAAAACACCCCTTAAGAGTATAGAAGCTCTAGTCTGGATGGAGACCTAACATTCTGTTTAGGCCAGGTTAATGACTTGGCTGAAGGATCACTCACATGAAGGCACAGCAGGGAGATAAGTAGGATATTTTTCTTTAATGAGAAAATATACTGTTCCTTCCTAGAATCCCTGCCCCTAGTGAAGTAGTTTTCCAACACATAAAGATAGAGCTTCATAAGTCTACCCACTTTCCTGAATCATTCAGAAAAATGTAACTTCTCTTTTTCTTCTATCTATCTTTTAAAATATATTTTAGCAGAGTCTATGTCAGAAACAGCTCCCTGCTTCCCCTGCTAGAGAACACATAAGAAGACCAAGTTGTCCATTGGGTGTATATGTCAGGGGGCCTAAATCCAGTCCATGAATGATCCTTGGTTGGTGCTTCAATCTCGGTAAGCCCCCCCTGGGCCCAGGTTAGTTGGTTCTATTGGTCTTCCCCTGGTGGAGCTGCCTTGCCAGGCCACCGTGGAAGAGGATGTGTTCCGTCCCGATGGGACTTGAAGAGTTAGTGGGGTGACCTCCTTTCCTTAGGGGTAAGGGAGGGGGGAGGAAGGAAGAGGGAGAGAGGGTGGGACCAAGAGGAGAGGAGGATGGGGACTATGACGAGGATGTAAAGTAAACAACTAAATAAATAAAGTTAAAAGTTCAAATATATATACATTGATTTAATATTGTTTTTGACCTACTTATCTATTTTATGTGTATGAGTGTTTTCGCTGTATTTATGTATGTGTATCATGTATGTCAGATCCACTGGGACTGAGATTGTGAATTGTTGGGAACCACTCATCAATGGTGGGACCCAAACCTGGTCCTCATCAAGGACAATGCCCTTCAGTGCTGAGCCATTACTCCAGCTTCAAACTTCTATCTTTTTCCTGAGCATGTTTTCCTTCACACTTTGGATTTCCTCGGTCTTCTGAGCTTCCTTACTCTTTCTCCGAAGCTTCCTTCCTGCCATGTTGCTATATGTCTGTCACATGCTGTTCTCATACCAGCTTGAATCCCATTGGTTTCTCTCTCTCTCTCTCTCTCTCTCTCTCTCTCTCTCTCTCTCTCTCTTTTTCTTCTTCTTCTTCTTCTTCTTCTTCTTCTTCTTCTTCTTCTTCTTCTTCTTCTTCTTCTTCTTCTTCTTCTTCTTCTTCTTCTTCTGGTTCCCCCAGGCAACTTTTGAGGTTTAACAGCTTGGCTTTCCTGGATGGGATAGGAGTGTCTTTTAAACTCTAATAAAATATCCCATTGGAGTCCATTTTAAAATGTATTTATTAATAAAACTGAGAACCCCAAGTGGGGGAGCCCCCATTCTTCTATATCAGAAAAAGGAATTTATACATAGCCTGGAAATACTAGTTCCAGTCTTTCTTCATCTCCACGTAGCTAATGATCTCAGACATGCTAGTGAGCCTCTGGACATTTATATGTAAGTTTTTAAAAAGTCCTCATTTTAGCTAGATAACCTGTGCTGTACTTTCTGTCTTGAAATTGTATGATCCTGACTGAACACTCTATGGAGTAGTGAAAACCACTACTCAGTAAAGATCCAGTTATTTCTGCAGAAAAAGAAAATGGAGTTCTTGAAACCTTTGAGACAACCATGTTTAATTTGTTTCTAAAGAAATGATTATCATCTACGTTCAGAATTATATGCATTATTATTATATATATTTACTAAAACAGGTATTTGCTGAACATAATGAAAGACAGTGTTGTACTGGATAATCTGTCTCCCCCCCCCGTTTCACTAGACAATATTGTCTTTTACAGAAATGTATGTGCAGCCAAGAACACTGTGTGGTTATTGGATTTCACTTTCAACTTCAAGTGCTGCCCACTGCTGTGAGAGACATTAATATTAAGTTCTAAAACAAAGGTCTGAGCTGGAAAGACATTTGATAGGGTAAAACTATTTTATTTCATTTCATTTTATTTCCTTGGTTAATGATTTTTCTGTATTGAATGTTCTAAAGGTTATTAATTCTGGCCAACAGGACTTTAAAAATATATTTATAACAGATTCTTTCACAACCTTTTAAATAAATATCAACTGAAGAAACATGGCTGAGCAAAACAAATGATAACGAAAGTGTTATGGACTGAGCATGCTATATTTACATATTTCTGAATATATGTAACACTAATTTAAGAAATAGCAGCCATGAATTTGAGAGCAAGCAAGAACAGGATACATTGGGAGGCCTGGAAAGAGGAAGAGGAGCTGAGAGTGGGTGGAATGATGTAATTATATTTTAATCCCCCCACAAGTGTTTTTTTTTTTAATAATACATACAACATTTAAGCACACTGCTGAAAAAGAAAACCTACTTCATGAGGGATAAAGAAGGTAATAAACAAATGATCTATCTGGGAATAAAGAGACTGTCTGGCCCATTTAACCGTTCAGAATATTTAACTTACAGTCATGGCAGGTGAACAAGCCTAAAGTCTCTTTCCTTAAAGAATGTGGAGTTTGATAGGTGACTGAATAGGGAGGGAGGGCCAATGAAGGTTAAAAAGTGGAATGATAAGCTTGGCAAAGAGCTTGGAATGGGGAAGGTGCTAAGGGTACAGGCAAGGCTGGATTTAATCTGTTTTTGTAGTAATTTACAGAGGTTGAGATGCCATTAACATAGTATGATGGATAAACTAAAGCTTCCCAGCGAGTAATTGTGCAGAAGGTAATCATATATGAAAATATAAGAAAATGAAGTGTTATAGACAGAAGAACCAAGAGAAATAAAAGTAGGGGACTCTACAGGTCCAAGACTATATTAAAACTTAGTATTTCATGAAAAGAAAAGTGTGCTTGATACACCATACGTTGAATTAATTGAGTTTAAAATATATCAGTTATCTTAGTTTGCTAAAACTGATATAAAACTGATCACAAACTGAGTACATTAAACAGAAGAAAATTTTACTTTATTTGTCTGGAGGCTGGAATCTGTGCTCAAGAAAGTTATGTATAGGCTTAGTTTCTTCTGAAGATCATAAGTGGTGATCTGCTCCCTCCCGTTCCCCAGATTCTGTTTGGGATGCTGTTTGTCTATGGATGCACCAGCCATCTCTGACATCGTGTTCACGTGTGGTGTATGAATGCCCCGCTACAGAGCTTCAGATGTAATGGACATCTGATAGAAACACATCACACCAAATTACACTTGTAATTACTTCCTTTCTGATAGTTACCTCTTCTGGATATTTTTGGAGAAGAACAATTTAGAAGCACAGTGTCATATTACACCTCGTTGAAGGTTATCTCCATACTATGTTTTGCAAGTGACATCCAGGAAACAAGCTGATAGCAGGGTGGCCAGTGAGGGACGTCTCAGTGATGTCTAAGAAAAACACATGCTTTGCTTGAAGGAAGGGGACAGATTTTAGATCTTCAAAAGAGACTTGAGAGTACTGCTCTAGTTTGCTCTTTGTTGCTGAGATAAACACCATGGTCAAAAGCAACTTGAGGGGGAAGGGTTTATTCCAGCTCACACTGCCGCTCATCACAGAGGGCAGGATTGCAGGGCAGGAACTTGGAGGAAAGCTGAATCACAGATCACGCAGTTTATTGGCTTGCTCTCCATGCCTTGTTCAGCCCCCTTATGGTCACAGAAGACCACCTGCCCCAGAGTAGTACCTCAAACAGTGAGCTGGTCTCTCTGACATCAATCAGTAATATCCCTCACTGATAAACCCACCTGACAATCAATTAGAGACAGATTCCCTCTTCTGAGATATGTGTAGGTTTGGGTAAAGTACAAAAATTAACAAGCATGGGTGTATAGGCTGTTAAAAGAACTAATGATTAAAAAAAGAAAGATGGTGGCTCACAGAAAAGAGAGCATGGCAGGCTTAACCAAAGGCCATATGCTTACTTTTCAGATGCACCACAAAGGTGGTAAATCATGTGAGTACAAAGCCCTGATTAGAGATCATGTTTACAAAGAGAATCAGGCAAGATGGGAAGCAGCATTCTCCACCAGAAAAGAATGGTGTTTTAAAGGAAAAGCATTGCTCCCAATACAAAGAAGTGGCCCCTGAGTCATCTCTTGCACTGAGTCCCAGGATCTGAAAAGCACCCTTGGAAATCATCTGTGACTATGGCATGGGCAATTAGCAATGTAAGATATGCTCTTCATGCATTCAAGCTACTACAATCCAATACTATATACCCAGGCGATACAGGGATGGCAAGAATAACAATGGTTTAAACAAGTGACTAATTCCATAAGACATTCTACTCACTGAGACTGTTCTCATGTCCAGCCTCAAACTTCATGAGAGACTTGGATTTTATCATCTTCTGGTCAATTTGATTCCATACTGTTTCTGCAAGCTGAGACTCTTGACATGCTCTGTAACTCTAGTATTGCAGAATACAATTTTCATTTTGATACATCGCTCTGTAACTGGTCTGGTGGAAAGGTATTCTAAAGAGACACCTTTATCTCTCAATCTGACTGTCAGACCATTGAAACAATAGACTCTAAAGAAATGGGGATTTCCCCAGGAATGTCATGCTGGGAGAAGGGAAAGAGCCAGCCAGAGGAGGGACTAGTCTCTAGGAGCGATTTCACACAGTTCTAACAACTGAGACTGTGGCTTAGACAGCGAGAGGACAGTGGTGGGCAGGACCGGGGCTGTTCAGATGTGTATGCTTCTCCTGTTTTTAAATGTTAATCTTACTTCAGGGGCAGGAAGATGGACTTGAGGGCTTCCCTGGATTTCTTGTCCTTCTTCCCAGAGCCACCACATTAAAGAAATTTTTCTGCTTTCCACTATCAATAAGCCTCTTTTAACTGCGTGATTGAAGACTGTTGGCTGAACCTGAACCCACCCCAGTTTGATAACTATTGATGTCGGCCTCTAAGCCAATAATTACTTACTGACCAGATGTTCAACCAAACAAAACCTAAAGAGAAATGAAAGAAAACCATTCTTTTAGTATCAGTAAGTAGGTGAGGTGGCTTCACGTAACAGCAGAGCAGCCTTCCGTGAGGGTTTGCATACACGTTTGTAACACATTCCCTCTAAGGTCTTTATTTTGTGTGTTAACATGAAAACTTAATTCCTGCATATAAACATAACCCATTTTACTTACAAATGGTGGCATTTAACAGGTCTCTGCTGCTATCAGAGAGATATCACCAAACATTTTGGGACACTGAGAAAACAAAATGGGAGTAAAACTAGGGGTGGGGAAGGTAAAGGCCACAAAACAAGTGAAATAACTAGTGCTGCTCCCAAAGAAAGTGGACATCCCTTGCTTCTCACTGTACTGAGGAAGACAGGACCGCCACTAACAACATTCACCCAGAGGGCACGCAAAGGTGTCCATCAGCGCGCCAGTCACGGCTTCCCCAGCACACCAGAGCTGTGGAACAGCTCAGCAGATAGTACTCTTCGCTGCCACACCCTTTTCAGAGTCTTGGAACTGGAAAACTAAATAGGAACTCAAAATGAATTGCTTTCTTTGTTACAGATTAAAAGCATACGAGAGTTAATCACTCCGGGATAGCTGAGTCCCAGAGGCAAGAACACAGATGATCTCAGAGGAATCTGCTTTGCCCTTATGGTTCTGTGATGGTGGATTCTGTAAAAGGGATAAACAATAGAAACTACTGAATATTCATGAGTGGAATTTATTGTAATGTTGAAAGTGAACTTTAATTTCCTTAAGAGAAATATCTGAATGGTGGTTGGTAGCCAAAAGAGCAAAAAATAGAGGTTGTATTATAGATTTTATACTTATTATGAAATAAGGAGTAAGAAGTGCGAGGATGAATGACTAATTCTGAGTATGGAAAAATGTTATAATGGTGTTCCTATGGGGACAATTGGGATCAAATAAGCCGAATATATTAAAACCATGAGAGTAGTGAAGGGGAAGAATTTGTTGATGACAAACTATTTAGTCTAACAAAGGGTAAAGAGAAAGAAATCCCAGAGGACTATAAAAAGTAATCATTGATGAACACAATAGCAGCTAAATTCAACACAGACGGGTACCATGGAAAAAAATAACCAGAAGAAAATTAGATACTTTACATATGCCAAATGTTTCCTAATGGCCTGTAACCTTCCTGCACAAACATTTACAGTACGTACCTTATCCTCAGTTTTGCTTTGCAAAGTTTGAGTTACTCATGGCAAAATTAGGGTTGCAAATATTCGGTGGAAAATTCCGAAAGTGAACAACTGAAGAGCTGTAACTACTCACTAGAGCTACATGGTGTATAGTTGCTCTGCTTTGCCATTAGTGGTTGTTGCGGGGCTCCTACTATGCTAATTGATGGATGAAGCTTCATCATGTGTACAAACCACCCAGACAGAACGTGATAGTGGGGGCTCAGTGCGGTTCATGGCTGCAGGGACGACAGGGTCTTCGAGGGTTCCTAGCAAATAACGTGGACCACTGAGTGTCCTTTGTGGTCAATTCTATGAAAGCAACTACTTTTCAAGTAAACGTGTTGAAAGAATGGATGAAATATTTGTAGAGTTAAGTGGGATAGAGAAGCTATACTGGGGTTTGGTAACATTCTAATAAATTATTTGTGGGTTCCTGGCTTAAAAGAAAAATGGAAGAAGAAATTTCACACTGATTTACAGGATTTCCAAATGAAATGATCGCTCCTACTAGTTTTTAACTTGTTCCAAAGGAGGCACCAACACAGAGAAAGGCTGAGAGAAGAAGCAAGGGGTACACGGTGTGTGAGAGATGTCTCCCTGGGAACAGCATTTGACAGTTGGAGAAGAGGCTCTGGAAAAAAAGGAGCATTGTGTGTTCAGGTTCCCCAAATAATAGCTTTCCTTCAGCTTGAGACTTATGTAGGCAGACACAAACACAGCTGTACCTCAAACCACATCCTTCCTGTCCAGAAAGAACTGCTTGTGTTCAGTGTCCCCACAAATAAACTCACACCATCATGGATTGTCATATACATGTCTAAGCGAGGGTTAAGGTGAAGTTCTTCCCGAGGCTTAGTGCATGGAGAAAGAAAAAGCCACACAAACAGAAGCCTGGACGTATGGTAGAGGGAGGAGCAACTGAAGATATATGTTTATGCTATAACATTAGAGATTAAAATTAAAACATACTTCTTTTATCTCAATGTAATTGAGGTATTATTCAGATATAACAGATACCCAAGGCAATCCACTAACCAGGAGAACACTTACTTTGGCTCTTGCTTTGGGAGGTTTTGTTTCTGAGCAAATGGTTGCTTGGTTTGGGCTCATGGTGGCAGGTATGTCGTGGCAGGAAGTGAGCTGAACAAGCCTGATTACCTCGCAGGGCTAAGAAGAAAAAAAGCATAGGTCTGGAGACTTTTGATCCTTCTCGAGGGCAATGCTACACCCACCCAAAGGCCTAAGGCTTTCAAACAAGGCCTACCTCTAAAGAGGTTCCGCCAACTTCCAATACTGCTATGGTAGGCAAGGCTGAGATATTTGGGGAACAGCTAAGATACAACCTTAGTAAAATAAACACTGATGATGATGGTGGTGGTGATGGTGGTGGTGGTGGTGGTGGTGGTGGTGATGGTGGTGATGGTGATGTGATGGTGGTGGTGGTGGTGGTGGTGATGGTGGTGGTGGTGGTGATGGTGGTGGTGGTGGTGATGTGATGGTGGTGGTGGTGGTGGTGGTGGTGATGGTGGTGGTGGTGGTGATGTTGTGGCGATGGTGGTGGTGGTGGTGGTAATGGTGGTGGTGGTGGTGGTGGTGGTGATGGTGTGGTGGTGGTGATGGTGTGGTGATTGTGGTGGTGGTGGTGGTAATGGTGGTGGTGGTGGTGGTGGTGATGGTGGTGGTGGTGGTGATAGTGGTGATGGTGGTGATGGTGATGGTGATGATGATGCTGGTGATGATGGTGATGGTGGTGGTGGTGATGGTGGTGGTGGTGGTGGTGGTGGTGGTGGTGGTGGTGGTGGTGGCAGTGGTGGCGTGGTGGCTGGTGGACAACATCAGGAACTGTGTGTCTGCACAGAATGGCAGAAGCTATATTTCAATTGACTTATTATCCATTTTAGTTTTACTCTTATTTGCCTACAGGTAGAAGTGTGCTAAAAGCCCAAACCAAACCAAACAAGAAACTCACGCATAGATTATTTTTGACCCCTGTTGCACTGTAAGTTAGCACATGACAGAGGTCATGATATGAACTATAACTGGAAGTCGGCTCTAATCGATCCTTTTTGTGGAACCCTGACCACGCTGAGCCCAAGGGTCACCAGGGGCCCCCGTCACTGGACTTCTTGAGCACTGCACAAATGTTTCCACGGCTCAGGACTTCTCTGTCACTCATCTCAGAATGTAATTTTTAACTAGTAGAAAAGTTTAAAATAAAGGAAGGAAGAAGGAAGAAACAGCATAAAAGTAAAAAAGGGATTGAAGGGACAGGCATACAAAACCAGAACATATCCTTTGCAATTCACAAATCCAGTCCTTTATGCAAAAAACAAATTGATAAATCTAGATTGTTTCTATCAACATGGAAATCTAGAGGAAATTATTATATATCGTTTACTTCAAATTTGTGGGGCCAGTTTAATTTCAGATGTGGAATTTTTGTAATTATTTAATCATTTTTAGTTTTATACATGGAATTTAACATGGCATTCCTCCTAAAGAAATGTAAGATATTTATAATGTATTTCTTTATGACAATTATTCAAAATCCAATCTAGAATTTTAACCTTAAATAGAAAAAATTAGCATATGTAATTCTCTAAGCCTTTTGTAGAAGATGGTCTTTAGACTATAGGGAGTCTTAGCCTCATATTGGGAGATGGTAAGCCCAGACCACAGGGTAGCAGACAAGAGGCTCAGAGAAAAACATAAAAGAACACAATGACTTTTATTTGTGTAAAAACCTGAGCATGTCATCAATACATCCTAGGCCTCCCTGGTAGATCTCCCTGTTTGCTTTCTTCCCCAAGACTGATAAAAGGTGAAACCATTATTAGGTAACAGTTTGTGGAAGAAAAATATCATGCTGCCTGAGGAATCTGAGTGTCTAGATAAGAAGAAAATTGCTGAGATACTTACGTTAGCCCGTACCCCAAGCTCCATAAATTTGTTTCCATAGAACAACAGGAAAAGGTAAAGGAATCCTAAGAATGGCTAGCCACCTCTATAGAAAATGCCTGTTTTTAATCCTCAGGATTTCAAAACATTAGGAGAATTTTGCCAACATGTCTCAGCAGATCTGGAGAATGACAGTGGAAAAAGACAGGAGACAAGTCAGAAGAAATGATCCTTGTGATAGAAGGAATTGAGTGCAGCTTCCTTAATGCTGGGATTAGAAGGTTCCTTCCATTCAGTGCTTGCATCTGAGGGACAATAAGGTTTGCTGATTGGAATTTTGAAGCATTGGAAGATGCTCAGACAACTTCTCATTGTTTTGGTTTTCAAGTCTCAAAACCAAACCAATATAATTCAAAGCCAGCTTAAGTCTTCAAATTAACATTTGCTACCAATTAGCTCATAACGAGTGTTTGTCTGAAACATTTAATGACCATAAGAAATCTTTCAAAACTGAAGAACTTTTATGTTTCAGACTTATGTTACCCTGCCTGACTTCTTATTGCAAAAAGTTTGATCACCCAAAGAGTTCATAAGGTTTTTTAACAGAAGAGTTGCCCTCAAACAGGATGATGGGGTCCTTGCCCCTCTTCAGCAGCAGGCATGGGAAATCCTTTGAACAAAGCGTAGATCTTGATTGCTTGTTTTGTACTTAAACCTCACACTAATCCCATTGCCTTCAATAGAAAGCCCTTGTATGCGCTGAGTGGAGAAGACCATTCATACAGCCATTGAGGAAACGAAGTCCCTCTCATCTCGTCGTTAAATCCAGTTTTCTTAACTTTTTTTTTTTGTCTAATTAGTACCTCAGAGCATCCTTTCTAACTTTACTGGGAGCACTTCTAATATTTCACTATTAAAAGCACTGTTTACTTTAAGTTTTTCTGTTCTTGGTTAACTTTTTTTTAAATCACAAATGAGTACTTTTAATGAATACTAGATAGCACACTTTTACAAGGTTGTAGATTTTTTCCATCTTATTCTGCCCATGGACGTCACACTAATGGCTACTTGAAATTAGAAGCATCCTTGCAATATTCATTTGGTTATGATATTTTTTCAAAATACATCTAAATTTAATAATACTATTTTGTTTAGAATTTTCACACCAAAGTTAACCTTTTATTATCATTTGAATATTATTTCTATTACTCCCAGAAACAAGTTGAGCTAACCTTTTTGTTTTACACGTGTATATTCAAAATTATTGGCATGAAGTCAGTGGCAGGAATACCTCACATTTTTACCAGTAATCAAATTCTTTTTATCATGTTCAATATCTATTTGCTTTTATCAGTTTATCCCTTAGTCAGTGTTTCTCAAAATCTGTTTTTTTAACTTTTTAAAAGGCCAAGCATCCAAAATAAACTCATATTACTTTGCACTCTTCCTCGTGAATTTTCACTCTTGCTTTTTGCTTAGTGCTTTTGAGTTCAGTCAGTTTGCCTGCGCCAGATCTGGAGCTGAATGCTAGCTACATCAATATATTCCTTTCCCCAAATGTATTGATTTAAACCCATAAGCACTTGAATCAATATTTAAGTGTACTTCACAATTTTTAATTTGTACTAATTCCACTATTTAAATCTCCATACATTCATTCATTTATTACTTTTTAACTTACGATATATTTGGAAGACTTAAAACCATTAATCAGTTATTTTTGAATACTCTTAGGAATGATAATAATTTTATAAAATGTATTTCAAAGTCATTTTGTTAACTGCTTAAAAGTTCATGATTACTGTATCCTCTTAGTGGTTTGCTATACCTAACATTACATAATATCTTAATTCTATTCCCTAGCATTTTACTGAGAAGTAGGTATTCCTTTTCTTATTTCTTTAGGTCCCTGACAGTTATTGGCCTATTCTGACAACACTTTGTGCTCAGTGGGTGGGTGGGGGCAGCTCTTCCCAGGCAGCCTGGCTTTGTGCTCTCCTTATCTAGCAGATAGTCAAAGCCAACAGTCCTACTTCAACCTGAGATTCTGGCTCTCTTGCTTGAAGCTCCCATGCAGCTGACAATGCATTCCTTTTTCTGGGTTTATGGGGCCTCCCACGGCATCGGCCTTTGCTGGTAATCTGGACCACACAGAGCATAGTGTTATAGTCCTCTCATTTGTTTTGTTTCTTTAAGGTAGTTTTCTGGAGTAAGAGCTAAAATGGCCGTAGTCCTTCTCGATCCATATGATCTATACTTGCTCCAAGAGAAATACTCGTAAGCTCGAGACCTGTGAAAGCTGAGGACAGTCCAGTGAAGGGCAGCAGCCCACTGTGGCTTTACCACTAGTGACTGGCAAGACTGTAACTCTGAGAGATCCCAAGCAGACTCTTCACACAGTCCCTAGGACAATGTGTTCGGTGTCTTAGTGAAGACAAAGACCCCTAGTCTTAAGGGAGAGAGGTCAGGGATCCTCGATCACTGAAGCATCACAGACCTCACTCCACAACACACGCTGCACAGACCTCCAGAGAAGGAGTCGATATTCTTTTCTAAGAACACTGTCCTCACACTGACTCCCTACCCATTCCTAGACCATTGCTACTAGTTATGAACACGTATGTATTCAGACTTACGTGGATCATTCTAATTGTATTTATTCATTGGTCTAGTTTTCCTTTACATGCAAAATTATACTATTTTTCTATCCTATGGTGTCTTGTCCTTGTTCTGGAATTGTACATGCTGTTTTTTTTCTGTTAATGGTTTTCCCTAAATAACTGAAATATGCAACTACATGTAACTTTATGTTTTTTCCAAAAGCTTAAAGATAAGTATTTTTATCATTCTCTATCAAATAAAAGGAAGAGAGGATGATTTATTTGCTGTCTTGTGTTGTTATTACATCTTATGCTTAAACCCAAAATTAAACCTAAAATTGTGATTTTTTTAAAGTTAATATTTGTTTTGATTAATATAAAATCAAGTATTTAACATAGTACATGAGCTACTAAGCCCACAAATGGGTTCTGGAAACACTGTCAGATGAGATGTGTCTTTCTGGTATTTCCATTGTCCATTATTTATTGTCCTCATTCCTGAGCTCACTATTATTTCTTGAAATTCATATTTTAGATAAAACTACTTTTCATGTTGAAATACATCCTTTAATAGTTATTTCTGTAAGAATTGTTACCAATAAACCTTTATTTTTTTATTTATCTAAGATGTTCTTGCCTTACTATATTTTACATGAATGTCATATCTCACACAAAGGCCAGCTAAATACTTTGAATGGGCAGTCAATTAGAATATAAAATAGTGCCTATCATGCAAAATTGACCTTGTGATATAATCTTTTGAGGCATATTTTACATAGAATATGTAAAATATTACAGTATATTTACAGTATATTTCTAAAGAATTTCCAAAAAAGTTAAAACAAACAAACAACAAAAAGCAAAAAACTAAGAATGGTCAAAGATGGGGCCAAGATGATCATTCATTGGGTAAAGATGTTTTGGCTAAGAACGAAGGCCAGCACTGATGTCTGCAGGACCGCCAAGTCAAGGTGCCTCCAGCACACAATGAAAATTATTGTTCTCTAAGGCAATATTAGGAGACTGAGGATGCAGCTCGGGTGTATAGCACTTTCCTGACAGATACAAGATGCTATGTTTGGTCCACAGCATCATTAAATAAATAAAGTAATGTATACATAGAATCAGATAAATGTTCACATTGCTCTCATTTTAGTCTTATGCTCTTTTTCAATTTATCAGAGTAATGTTGAAGATAAATATTTCATATAAACATAACCTAACATAGCAATAAAACTGCTTGAATTGTTCTGCTTTCATTATAATATGATAGTTTAATTTTACCAGTTATATGCAATTATATTTAAACATTTCTATTATGTCATAGAAGATATGGATAGCTCTGTTTTTCCTTAATAGGATTTCCTTTTCTTATGGGTGATCTGCATAATCATCTATCACTAATTAGTAGGGATAAACCCTCAGAAGTGTGCCCTCAGGTAGGTTTGCCTTTGAGTGAGCACTGTAGCGTGTGTCTGTGCTTATTGAGATAGATTCGATGTTACCGGGTTAAATTCATAGATTGTTAGGTTTATGAAAAGCCTAATAACCACTAGGCTGCCATGGTATTATAGACTGATGTTGGTTTAATTTAATGTAAGCTTGGCTCTGTTATGAGATACCCAGAGGAATGATTAACTCTTACCCTGGGTTTGGCTGTGAGGTTCTATGGAAAAGACCAGCATTTGAACTGTTGGGCCGAGTAGAGAAGATGACATTCTTTGTGTGGGCATCATCCAACCCACCCCCCCCCACACACACACAAGGGCACAAATAATAAGGAAGCTGAGAGTTCACTCCCTGGACGCGCCATTCCTGGTTCTTAAGAGCTGTTTCTTCAGCTGTCTAGTTTGCAGATGGCATATTGAAGGACTACTTGATCTTCATTAATTTCTGTAAATTTTTCTCCTGATGGTAAATCTGTGTTTGTCATATTGACTCCGTCTCTCTAGAGAACCTTCACTCATAAAATGGCCTGTAGTGGTGACTTAACAGGATAAGAAGAGGAACTAAGCTATGTGCTCAGACCTTTGTCAGCCATATTCAAATATTGTCATCAGTGCGTGCTTACTAGCTGTGTATTTTTGGGGAAATTACTCAGTCTTTTTTTCTCATCTACAAAATGGGAAAACAGAGCAACTATGTTTGCTTTGTAGGTCCTCTGGAGTGTCTGAATCGTGGCGAGCCCTTGGAGTCATTGCTTGCTATTAGCAGTGCTACCTGTATTCTTCTGCCTCTAACATTAGATAAATTAGTTAACATCTGTGAACAAGCACTACTATATACATCCTGTATCTATTAACCGGATACTAGACAGAGCATGATAGGAGCTAGTGCCTGCTTCAATAAATGTTGGCTTAGAAAAATAAGCTTTCACAATGACCCTGGAGTTTTAGGTTGTAGTGTAAGTGTATCCATTAGGCCTGAATTCCAAAATTCTGCATTTTGGTTGTTTGTAGTTTTTATAATGATCTTTGCTGCAAGGAGAAGTTTGTTTGACATAGAGGGAGGCCTAAACTGTCTGTGGCATACAGACAGACATTTGAAATGTAGTTAGGGATTATGCTGGGTTAGTAAAGTGGCAGGTGTAGGTTCTTCTCCAAGATGCATGATTTCAGTTGCTCTGAGGAGGGCTGGAAAAAAAGTGTAAGAGCCAGAAGAACAAGACTGTACCATGAGAGTGTGTCTCCTGGGAATGTCAAGATCTACATGCATGAAGTCTTACCAATGTGACTAAACATTCTCTAAAAAAGAACAATGCTTGTCCACTCCCACGAGGTCTCTGTTACCTTTAATCAACACATCTTGCAGGCAGGACAAAGTGTAGGTGGAAGGTTTTGTTGGCTGGATTGGAATCTCAATCTTTTCATTGGAAGCCTGTCTGGTTACAGAAAACAGCTGATCGGGGCTCCATATTCCCTAACTAGGAGTTTTTGCTAGGGTCACCCTTGAAGATTTCGGAGTGTTTACATTGTGTGAAGTTTCTACCTAACCCTTGAAATAACCCCCTTCCGCCATTTCCAGCTGTCTCTCTTGCTGCTCTCTCCCTCCACCTCCTCTACCTTTTCCCTCCTGTTCCCATGCCCACCTGCCCTTAGTCCATCCTTGAAATGTATCCTATTCCCCCTTGCTACAGAGATCCATGTGTTCCCCCTTGAGTCCCTTTTGTTACTTAGACTCTCTGGGTCTGTGGATTGTGAATATCCCTCACTTACAGCTATGTCCACTTCTAAGTAAATATATACCATGTTTGTCTTTCTTGGTCTCCGTTACCTCACCGAAGATGATTTTTTTTTTTCTAGTTTCATCCATTTGGCTTTAAATTTTATTATATCTCCCCATTGTACAAATGTAACACATTTTCCTTATTCATTATTCTATCGTGGGATATCTAGGCTGTTTCCAGTTTCTGACTATACCATGAGAGACAGCTCATGCCTGACACTGCCTGAAAGTCCAGGAACAAGAGCTTGGAAAGCCCGTAGACTAAGATACAACCAAACACAACTGTCAAAAAAAAAGTGCATGAAATGATTCCTCATGATGTATTCATAGACCAAATCATCTTCAGAGAGGCTTTGTCCAGTAACTGACGGAAACAGATGCAGGGACCCACAGCCAAATAGTAGGCTGAGCTCAGGTAATCCTGCAGAAGAGGAGGAAGACTTGTAGGAGCTAGAGCGGTCAAGGACACCACAAGAAACCTATATAACCAGCTATCCAGGGTTCACAGGGCTCACAGAGACTAAACTGACGATCAGGGAGCCTGTATGGGCCTGTACCAGGTCCTCTGTATATATGTTACTGCTATGCGGCGTGATATTCTTGTGGGAGCAGGGACTGCCACTGAGGATTTTGCCTGCTTTGGGGCCTCTTTCCTTCTGTTGGGTTGCCTCCTCCAGCCTTAATATAAGGGAGGTGCTTAGTCTTATTTCAACTTGACATGCATACCATTTTTGGTTGATATCCCTAGGAAGCCTGCCCTTTTCCTGTGGGAGATGGAGGAGGAGTGGATCTGCAAGAGAGAAAAAGTAAAGGGAAGGACTGGGAGGAGAAGAGGACGGGGAAACTGCAGTCAGGATGTAAGATATGAGAAAATAGATACATTAAAATAAAAAGATCAATGGCAGACATATGTCAGTGAGGGAAAACCCAGGAATCTTGGGACTTGCACATGAAGTACAGGCAACTAAGCGATGCTGAGAACTGGAGAAAAGTCTTCCTCATGGAAGAGCACACATTAGTTATCCAATATCAAATGGTCAGCCCTTAAAACATACATACAGCTAAAGTTATATGTAATAAGTAGGTGTTCTTCAGCGTTTACCTATTTGGATCCAATAATAGCTAATGAAAATAGAGGGTCATAAATTTGCTGAAGAGCAAGGCTGGGTGTGTAGAAGGTTTGGAGTGAGAAAAGAGCAGGGGAAATTAGGTAATTATATTACACCCTCCAAAATTAAAGAGAAACATTTTTAAAACATGTATGTTTTGAGGGCTTGCTAGATGGCTGACTGGGCAAAGATATTTTAGTGAAAGCCTGGCAAACAAAGTTCCATCCCAGAGGCACATATAAAAGTGGAAATAAACTTCACCAAGAGCCTGTGGTTTTCATAGGTGCTTGTGTGTGGCCTGGACATAGGGTTATTGAACCCCTTTCTAAACATTTATGTTTTACACCAAGCCTTCACCAGAGAAGTGTCTTGCTTGTGGCGGTTAGTACAGAAGCCAGTAACTGACCAGAGTGCTGAGAAATGATGATGGTGGGGTGCTGTGTCCCGCCTGAACTATATTCTTGAAATACTCTCCTATTTCCTTTACTGTGTTACAACAAGCATTCTTATTTACTAAAGATAAGTTCCGGAAATGCCAATTTAACTTCATCAAAATCTCATCACTTTTACTCTAGTGTCTTTCCATTTATTTGAGCTATTATTTTGTATATTACATGTAATATTGTTTAAAACATAAAATGTAATGTTACAATGTTTTCGCTAAAAGAAACAAGCTTAAAATTTAAAAAGTGTATGAGCTTAATATTTATTGCCAGTAATATTGAATATTATTTTAACTACTCTTTTTTTCCATTCATTTCTTTTAACTGTCTACTGTTGGATGATTTGAAAAAAACAATTTTGTTTATTTTTGAAAAATAGTGCCTTGTGAGTAAAAAAAAAATCACATTTTGCAGTTTTCTTCTTTTATTTTTCAACGCACCATTTTGCTCCTTGGTATCTGCTGTTTCTGAGATCAAGTCAACTGCTAATTGTGTTATATTCTTCTGTGTATGAAACTTATATTATACATATGTTGGTGCGTTTGATTTTACTTTGTAGTTTGTACTGCTTTGTCATTTTTCTTCAGCAACTTTTCCCTCTAGCCTATGGAGTTGTTAATCATATGCCTTTAAGCTCATCATTCTTCCTTATTTCTTCTGCCACTTCAAATGTGTTCTTGGATCCCATCAAGTGTAGCGTTTCATTGCTAAATGTACTAGTCTACTTTCTGTTGTCGAAACAGAATTCTTGATGTTGGGTACTTTATAAAGAAAACAAACTTATTTTGTTGGCAGTTTTGAAAACTAAAGATCCAGCTTCAGATGGCCTCATCTATTTGGCCCCTGCTGAAGGTTTCATGGCAGATGACATCACAATGCCAAATGTATGTACAAGAATGCCTCATGATAAGAAGGAAGAGAGGGAAAATCAGAAGTTAAGGTGATTCTTTTTGTAGTAACTTACTTCTGTGAAAACCATATTTCAGAGAGCTGACATCTTCAGTGAGTTAGCTACCTTCTACTGAAAACAATGCCTCTGGAAGTTTCCAAAAAACTACAAACATAGCACATCAGCTTTTAACACAGGAACTTTTTGAGAAAACCAAAATTACACCAAAGCCATAGCATTACACTTTTACCTCCGGCACAAAAAAACAAAAACAAAAACAAAACCAAAAACAAACAAACAACAACAAAAAAACCCATCACTTTTACTGATTCTATTGTCTACTGAAATTCTCCTATCCTTTTTAATTATGTTGCCACATTTGCCTTAGTTCCTTTGAATATATTTTTATGTGAATGTGCTTATAAGATTTCAACTGAAATAAGCTTTCAATTTCAGTTCTTTGCCTGGTGAGTTTAACATCTAGGCCCATCAAATGCTGGAAGATTTCATTTCTAAGAGTGATGATAATTCACATTTCTTGTCCTGTTTTATTTTTGTTCTTTCAATATTCTCATTGAAATACTTTGCCTGTTTATATATTTGTTTATTTGTTTGTTTATTTATTGAGATCTCACTTTTTGGCCAAAGTTGGCTTTTCTTATCTTATTATTTTTGTATTTTTGAGATTATAATATAATATATAATTTCTTCTCTTTTCTCCTTCTAAATTCTTTATCTCCCTCCTTGCTCTTTTTCAAATTTTCAGCCTCTTTTTTATTAACTGTTGTTATATGCATATATGTGTATACATATTATATATATTTCCTATCTACAATTTGTATATTCTGTATGATGTTATTCATATGCATGTCTTCAGAACTGGTTATTTGTTATTGGATAACCAATTGTTGTGCCCTTCCCTGGAGAAAACTGTTTCTCCTATGCCTAGCATTCCCTGGTTGATTGTAGTTCCTTGCTGTTTTGCCTCCATGTATGTCTGTTCACCATGTGAGCACCCAGTGCCCACATGGCCCAAGAGAGGGAACTGGAGCCCCTGGGATTGGAGTTGCAGATGGCTGGGAGCTACCACGTGGATGCTGGGAACCAAACCAGGGCCTCCTGCAAGAGCAATAAGTACTCTTAACTGCTGATCCATCTCTCCATGTATACCCCACATGAATCCCAGGCTACGATGATGGCCAGGATGATAGCCTGGGATTAGACAGACAAAGAAGAGGGAAAGGGGAAGGGAAAAGGAAGAGGAAGAATGAGAGGAAATGAAGATTTAAAGTATTATAATCTTTATTTCTTGAAGGCCAAAACCTAGTGGCCTAAAATCTTCTACTGGACCCTCCATCTCTTAACGTTTCTCTGCTGTGAGATAGCACTTTCCTCTCTAACACAGAATCCTCTATAGACGTTAGGATCCACACAAATTGGTATATCCTGGAATGGCTGCTTCCTTTTGTTGGTGACGTTTCAGCAGCTTGCTTGGAGTTACCCACGAGAAAGCAGAATCTGGTTTCCCTTGCACTGTGGATGACTTGGCTTAGGGTTTACTAGAGTCATGTTTTGCTTAGTTTCCCGGGGTTCATTCTTTCATCTATATAACCCAGCACTGGGTTACGATCTGAGCTCAAATAGGTCCAGTCTAAAAGGTTTCTCTTCTGCTTATGAACCTATGGAAGTATTAAGGCAACCATTGCTGTTCAGGCAGCTGTAATCTGCTTCACCGTTTTTCTGAAGTGCTGTTGTGACTTTCCTTGCATACATGTGGTTTTTTTAATTGCTCGTTTTTTTTTTAATTATTTTTTTATTCAGCCAAATTTTATTTAGTCCTTCATTACAGTATCTTTGATTAAATATCTGGCTAGTCCACTACTGCTCCCTAACTTGATTGGTAAAGATGCTGGTTCTTACATTCTTTATGCCTAAAAATACTTTCTAATTGCTGAATAGTATTCCATTGTGTAAATGTACCACAATTTCTGTATCCATTCCTCAACTGAGGGACATCTGGGTTCTTTCCAGGTTCTGGCTATTACAAATAAAGCTGCTACGAACATGAATGAGCAAATGTCCTTGTTGTGTACTTGAGCATATTTTGGGTATATGCGTAGGAGTGGTATAGCTGGATCTTGAGGAAACACTATTTCTAATTGTCTGAAAAAGGACCAGATTGATTTCCAAAGTGGTTGCACAAGTTTGCATTCCCACCAGCAGTGGAGTAGAGTTCCCCTTTCTCCACAACCTCTCCAGCCTGTGTTGTCACTTGAGTTTTAGATCTTGGCCATTCTGATGGGTGTAAGGTGAAATCTGCAGGCAACTGGTGGGAACTAGAAAAGATGATCCTGAGTGAGGTATCCCAGAAGCAGAAAGACACACATGGTAACACTCACTTATAAGTGGATATTAGATATATAATATTGGATAAACATACTAAAATCTGTACACCTAAAGAAGCTAAGCAAGAAGGAGGACCCTGGATAAGACAATCAATCCTCATTTAGAAAGGCAAATGGGATAGACATTGGAAGAGGGTAAAAACAAGGAGCAAGACAGGAGCCCACTAAGACAGGGTCTCTGAAAGACTATGCAGCCAGGTATTAAAGGAGATGCTGAGTCTCATAGCTAAACTTTGGGCAGAGTGCAGGGAATCTTACAAAAGAAGGGGGGATATAGAAAGACTTAGAGGGGATAGGATCTCCACAAGGAGACCTACAGAGCCAAAATATCTGGGCACAGGTGTCTTTTCTGAGACTGATACTCCAACCACGGACCTTGCATGGAGACAACCTAGAACCGCTGCACAGATGTAGCCCATGGCAGCTCAGTGTCCAAGTGGGTGCCCTAGTGAGGGGAACAGGGTCTGTCTCTTTGACAAGAACTCAGTGGCTGGCTCTTTGATCACCTCCCCCTGAGGGAGGTGCAGCCTTACCAGGCCAGAGGAAGACAATGCAGCCAGTCCTGATGAGACCTGATAGGCTAGGGTCAGAGGGAAGGGGAGGAGGACCTCCCCTATCAGTGGGACTGAAGAAGGGGCATGGGAGGAGAAAAGGGAGGGAGGGCAGGATTGGGAAGGGAGAAGGGAGGGGACTCCAGCTGGAATACAAAGTGAATAAATTGTAATAAATAAAAAATTAAAAAGTTAAATACCTTCTATTTTATTTTATTTTTAAAATTACAATATAATCACAAAAATTCTTCCTTGCCTTTCCTCCCTCTAAGCCCTCCCTTTTATTCTACTCCTCAGTTTTCTTCAAATTCATGCCTTCTTTTTGTTGCTGTACTCTTTAAAATCTATTTTATTTGGTTTCTTATGCCTCTTCCTCCCTTCTCCACCCCAATCCCTTCCATCACCTCAAGCACTGGGTAGGTGGGAAAGGTTAGTGGGGAGAGGGGACAGAGTTCTCTTTAGCTACTTCCTGCTAGTTAAAGTCCTTGGGTTCCTTAGGGAAAGCTGAATCCTCATTTAAGGATATCTCCAACAGCAACCAGAACAGCAGCAGGAAACACCAGCAGCTTTCTTCTTTCTTTGGAGGCCCCTCACACTCTCTGGGCTCTGGCCTTTACTCCCTCTCAGAGTCCTCAGAATTATCTGCAGCTGACAAACAGCCCCTCTCAGAGCCCACATGAAGCAAATAGTTTCCCGCTGTGAACAGTCTGAATCAGTCCCATATCCCACACCTGGGATTAAAACAAAAACATGTTTACCTATTATAACCCCAAACCTCCAAACCCTCCCATATATTCTACTCCTCAGTCTCCTTCAAATTCATGGCCTCTTTTTATACCAGTTGTTATCTGCATGGTGTGTGTGTGTGTGTGTGTGTGTGTGTGTGTACATAATTTATTCCTAAGTATAACCCTTGAGTTCATATAATGCTATCTGTATGTATGTTTTCAGGGATGACAATTTAACACCGGGCAAACTTGTCTGCTTTTCCCTGGGGAAAACTGTCTCTTCCACTCACAGAGTTCCTCAGTTCTTTGTGTAGTATTGGGGCCTCCTGGGCTTTTCCAGTCCACTTAGGCATGTTTTTGATAGAATTCACTACTCTGTTCTCCTCTTACATCTGAATCTGACAACTTTCTACTGCTGATTTTGGTCACCTTATGCCAAAACCACCAGTTTTACGGATCAGTTTTACCACCATCCAAGGCAAGCAAGGTCCAGAATCCTGTTCCTGTTAGCCAAAGCTCTAGCCCAGCACATTTGGCAGACAGTTTGCTGAACCATCCACACCACAGTCCAAAGTTCAAAATCTTGACTAATTTTAATATAATGGCTACTCTAAATATTATTATTAAATATTATCTATTTACTATTTTAAAGTAAATCTTCAATTATGCAGATTATAATTGGATCCTAAGTTTTAAGGGATGTAGAAATGCTTGACTGTTGTTCATATTTCAAAAAGTAATTTATTTCAACATTTTACATGTATTTATCCTTCACTTACTTAGTGTCATGAGTGTATGTGTGTGTGCACATGCTTTGGTGCACATGTAGAAGTCAGGAGAGAACCTGTGTGGGTCAGGTCTCTGCTTCCACTGTGGCCCCTGAAATTGAACTCAGCCGAGGCTCGGCAGCAAGTGAGCAACCACTGAGAAGAACGGGAGGTCCTTGTTGTTGTTTTTAAGCTGTGGAACAAAACCTTCCTCTGCTTCAAAGAGCTGGTAATTGGGTATTCTGGAAAAAACAAAACTGACAAAGGACGGGCCGACAGGAGATGAGATACTAGTATCTCAAGCACATGGTGACTCGGGTACTTATTAACCCGTGGAGACTGAGCAGTGTGTACACCCTTCTTCATAAGCAAAAGAGAGGAGAGGCTGGAGGCAATTTTAGTAAATGATTTTTAGTGGAGACGAATGAGTCCAAAGAATAGACAGCAAGTAGGGACAAAGGTTACCTGAGGTTTGGTGTGTGCTGTTCCCCTTTCAGGCTCTTCTTTTGTGGGAACCGTGACTATTTGGTGAGATTATAGAGGGCCCTTGTGACCACTGCCGGCTTCTGGAAGAATTTAGGCAGGTAAGGGGGTTCTAGAGAGGCCTTGGGGAAAGACTGCGTTCCAAGTGAGGAAGTCAAAGAGAACCTGAGCCTTCTCTTCTAGTAAAAGCAGCCAGATGGTTAAATGTCTCACTGGGAGAATTTCTGAGCCCCGACTCAGCTTCTCCGCAAAAGTAACGCTTTCTCTAGCTTATTCTTAAGAAGATGACGAAAGAGCACTTCATAGGGTGAAGGCAGTTAGTTTTGAAGGACAGAGAAAAAAATTAGAAATTGTACATAACAGTTGTCAGAGAGCCCTGAGAACAGTTGGAGTTTTGGAAGGACTTTTGAACTTGGAGATTTAAGTGACCTAAATTGAATCTTAATTACTCTTCCTCTGGAGCAAGACAGTGACCTCCCAGGTGGGAGGTGGCCCTCTATAATGAGACAGTAAGGTAAACTGACCGCTCCTTCAGAAAAACATCCTGTTTGGGTTTTTAACTGCCCCGGGCGGTAGCAAAGCTCAAGTGGGTAAATTTGTTTCTGAGGGTATTTAATTTGAAGGTTCATGCTCATTTGGCTTTGAACATATGAGCGTGCGCATGCGCACACACAACTTTCTTTCCATGAGTACACAGTGAGGAAGGGAAAGAGACAGATGGTAAAACTCTCTCAGCATGATTTAGCCACTTCTGACTGAGACTTTCAAATAGTGGCATTTTTTAGCTTCTGAGGTGGAATAGTTTGGCCCTTAGGCAGAGCAGAGCTGGCTGGTGGAAGTAGCCTAAACACCATTAAGCGATTCTCTGATGTAAGAGGAATTTCCCTTGAGTACCTACAGCACGGAAATGATTTTATGGGCCTATAGTACCTTAATGCCTTCCACAGAGGGGAAGTCTCTTGGATTAGTAAACAATTTAAGTCTGCGTAGAGCTTTCCAGTCAGTTTTTGTTGATTTTCATGTTCGCTGTGCAAGCTCTGCTGGCCCATTCTTACCAACCCAGGTTGCTTACAATGAATGCACTATGGTTTCAACAAAATGGCCCTTTTAAGCTATTTGTGGAGCTTTTGCAATGTCTATGATATTAACTAAATTTTCATTTAAACGATAATTCATAACTCCCTTATTATGACTTTTCAGAGCAAGGCAGAATTGCCAGGGATCTTTCTCACTCTGCCAGAAATCTTTTATGACATCTGGCCCCCCTCTCCTTTGATAAACCACACTTGGCAGATGGCACTTCAGCCCGTCCGCAAAGACGTCCCCATGAAGAGCAGGCTCACCTTGGGGACTTGGGGTCACCAGCTCCACGTTTAATCCCACCCTGCAGTTCCAGGAGGACCTTCGGGATAAATAAACTGCATTAAAATTAGAGGCACTTTTAGCCGCACCTAACGGGAAGTGTGTGCTTGGTCTCCATCAAGTGGCTTCATTTCCTTGACTTTTTACTTTGGGGAGACTGTATCGTGGTTTACAGGCACAATACAGATCTGCCCCTTTGATGGCTCTGTGCAGTTTTCTTTAGTTTTATTTCAAGGTATAGCTCTGTCCTTCACAACTAGTAGTGGTACTTGTTACTTCTTAGATATTGTTTCAAGCTCCAATTGCTTCAAAGTCTATAAACTTTAAAATAGTTTAACTATTTTAGCCTCATAACTGCTATGGTAGAAGATCATGATCATTGCATCACGGAAGTGGGGAACATCAGCTGCTGAAAAGCCCTGTGCTTTGACAAGGTCAACTTGGGACAGATGAAGAGAATCAAATACTTTGGAAACACATCACCCCAGTGCCACTGGCAATCAGCCTTCCTCTATAATGTATTTGTTATTTTGGCTATAAATATATAATATATATAATGTTAATGTATATATATTCTTTAACATTCTATTTTTTCATAAATGGTGCTTATTCAGATGTTCCATCTAATTACAGAAATGCTTGTTTTAAATGAGTGAACAGCTAACATTTTTTTTAAATGAACATGTTTTTTTAATAAATACCTGTACCAGAAAACAATGGTCAGTGTTTTTAGGTATTTGAGCAAAGCACATTGAAAGTACAAACTGATAACAAAATTCTCCTTTTAGAATGGCCAGAATACAGAAACCGATTATAACTATGCTAAATGTTAATGAAGATGTGGAAGTAGTGAAGGTAATGACACCATGCGATCACTCTGAGATATGAACAGCTAACATTTTAGAGGACTTACTATGGATCTGTTAGTTACTCTAAAAGAAACATATAGGCTATATAATAAAAAAAATCAAAATTCACCAGACACAAAGTTTACACAACTCAGGAACATACAATTAGAACTGGTATTCAGAGTAAAGGCTGTGAAGCTTCATGTTAAATGTTACAATTTAAGTATCAAACATATTTTACGCACTTCTCTACCATCAAGCCCGAAATCTCATGGCAAAATTAGAATTAGGAAAACAATCAGTTTTATATCCTTTCATAACTAATATATTTCACGTGCATTCAGTCTTTCCTCATACCTTATATTTCGCATTTCTCATTTTTTTTTCCTCATGTTACACTGTAACATCATGGATATTTGTAACTTAATAAAACCATGCCATTAAAATGTTGTTCTATATCATTTTTCTTTCTCACCTTGTTATTCATCTTCCTCTTCTCTCCTACCTCTTCCTGTCTGTTTACCTAATCTTTGTTTTTCATAAAACTGTAGCTCAGAATGGAATCACTTTTTAGTTCCTTAGCACAGTATTCATATTTCAAATTGGGGGATGTTGGTCCACAATTTAAACTCTTCTTTTTATGGTGTAATAAATTATTGGATGTCAGAAATATGCGTAAGCAGGTATTAATTTCTGACATTGAATTAAAATGAAATCTTCTAGGAACAGGAAAGCAAACTAACAAAACAAAAAACTCCACCCATGCTAGAGTTTGTAGAATGTCAAGTCCGCATTTGCATATAAAACTTGGACTTATATTAAACATAAATTATTATTTATTTAATGTATTCCTCACAAAACTTTGTTGTTTTAGGTTTACTATAGGGTGTTTACAATTTGACAGATGTTGAAGATCATTTTTCTCGTACATTTATCTAGATAATACTTCAAAGGGGAAGCTAGGAAGAAGATGTCTTTTGGACGATTTGGATTTTTAAAGCACCACATGGGTCAGAGTAGAGGGTTCTCGTGTGGTGGTACATCCATGCAAGAAAAAGGCAACTATTGGACTCAGTTCTCTCTTTTCACAGCCTGGGTTCCAGAAAGCAAACTCAGATCCTCGGGCTTGGTAGCAGAAGTTCACTAAACCATCTCGTTGGCTCTGATTTGTGTTTCTTTGTTTTGTTTTGTTTTTAAAGTTCTGCAATTAGTTAAATGTTTTAAAGTCTAAATGGGTAGTTCTGTTTTCAGAATGCACTAATAAGTATTTCCTAAAGAGACTATTCTCTCTGTCTCTCTCAGGTTTTTTAAATTTTATTTTTCAGATGATGATTGAAAACCTTTTGTTGTAGGGCAGGTTCTTTTCTAAGCACAAAGGCAATGCAAAGAGCCAGGAGGTATAGCAAAATATCACACAGGCTTCTCCAGTCTTCTATCAGAATACAGGTCTGTGCCTGCTCGTCGCACACTTGCTTTACACGAGTGAGCAAACGTGCAGAGCATCATGATGGCTCTAAAACTATGGTATCACAGAGCAGGAATTTAGTGTCATAGTTTATAAAGGGTTGACACTGGGGCAACTAATGTGCCCCACCCATCTAGACTGCAAAGAAACAATGTTCAGGGCATTTTCTTATTCAACTGTAAAAATTTGCTCAGTTAACTTTGGTCTATCTTTCCTCCTGTGTTTCTAGTGTCCACAGAAGAAATTTCAAATATTTAGACATTTGACAAAAAAAACCCCAAAACACAAAACAAAACAAACAAAAAAAATCTAGTTGGTTTGTTAGGCGTCTTATAATAAAAAGTATTCTGATAGATATACAATAGTCTGTGTGATGTATTACATAAGATGGACTACATTTAACTTACAAAAACATCACTTTAGTAAAAACAGAAGGAATTTTTAGAGAAAAATTAAAGGGAAATTTGAATTTGGGTACAAATGGATTTAATGTAATTAACTTAATTATAAAAACTTCAAATAAGCCTTTATATTTTTAAGTACATTAATTTCTTCTTACTGCTTCATAAGTATTTGAAAATAGGAGAATATGAGAAAATAAGAAAATATACTATGTTTTCCTAGAAAATGACAAAAATAATATGACCAAATATGATCTTCAGTACTTTTGAAATAGAAATTTGGATGGAAAGAATAATTTTTATTTATTTTGAACCTAAATGCCTGCAGCACATAAGCACACACAAGAACCTAAATATAGCAACATTCCTGTACATACTTCATTGAAGACATGTATAAAGATTTGACATTTAAAATGTTTACATCAATGGAAGAATAGTGTATTTATTATTGTCTTTAGAAAATTTATTCAAAACGTCACCATTAACCTTATTAAAATGATTTCTATTGGTATTTTGCCTTTTCAGCTGTTTTCGTGGAAGTATTTATTTCAACTGTTTATTCATGTTTCTTTTTTTTCTGAAGGCTTTAAGCCCATTCATTTCATTAACTGCATGACTTTTCTTTGTAGTTAACATTTCCCATGGGAATACCTACTTTGCTTTCGAAACCTTGCATACATCTTCATAATATCTGTGGAGGGGACTGGCATAGTATAATCTGACTGAGATAATTAAAAAACACAATTTCAATCGTAATTATGATTATAATTTCTGTGCTTAAGAAACAATATGATTTTTTTCTTCTAGGATCCAGTGTGTGTTGAGGTTTCCAGAAGCAGTGACTTCTCCTTGCGTATCTAGCTATATTCAGTCCAGAAATACTTGAGCTTTTCTTGTGCAAAGAACTAGTGTGTTAAAGCCAAAGCACAGAAAACGTCTGAAATGCCTGTGTTTATCAAGGCAGATGTGAGATGAGCCATATGTGGAAAATTGGTTCACAATATCTTTGCTATTTGTTAGATGACTCGCAGTAGAACAAAAATGTGGACTTCAATTTAAAATTTATATTTAGAACATTGTTATTTTCCTTTTGCCTGTGACATAAGACCAAGAATATAGAAAAATACAATCACGGATCAAATAACATTTTTCTTGAGCTGCTAGATTGCATCTGATTTTGCAAGTCTAGTGTTTCAAGTGTCTGTGTGCCTCTGTTTTTAGCACTATAGATGGAAGACAGACAGACACCATCTGTGTCTGTCGTTAGTGAACCAACGCATTTCTACAATGGGCTGTGAAACAAGTCAGAAAGATAAAGCAGAAGCTGTCACAACACTCTGCCAAGAATGGACCTTTTCTGTTAGATTCCAATGTTAAGGATGTGACTTAAAAGCAACCCTGAGATTCCACCTTACACCCATGAGAATGGCCAAGATCCAAAACTCAAGTGACAACACATGCTGGAGAGGTTGTGGAGAAAGGGGAACCCTCCTCCACTGCTGGTGGGAATGTAAACTTGTACAACCACTCTGGAAATCAATCTGGCGCTTTCTCAGACAACTAGGAATAGCGCTTCCTCAAGATCCAGCCATACCACTACTGGGCATATATCCAAAAGAGGCTCAAGTACACAAAAAGGACATTTGCTCAACCATGTTTGTAGCAGCTTTATTTGTAATAGCCAGAAGCTGGAAACAACCCAGATGCCCCTCAATTGAAGAATGGATGCAGAAATTGTGGTACATCTACACAATGGAATATTACTCAGCAGTGAAAAATAAGGAAATCATGAAATTTGCAGGTAAATGGTGGGATCTGGAAAGGATCATCCTGAGTGAGTTGTCTCAGAAGCAAAAAGACACACATGGTATATACTCACTCATATAGACATACAACATAGGACAAACCCACTAAAACCTGTGCATCTAAAGAAACTAAGCAAGAGAGAGGACCCTAACTAAAACGTCCAATCCCCATCCAGAAAGGCAAAGAGGATGGACATCAGAAGAAGAAGAAAACAGGAAACAACCTAGGAACCTACCACAGAGGGCCTCTGAAAGCCTCTGCCCTTCAGACTATCAAAGCAGATGCTGAGCCTGATGGGCAACTGTTGGGCAGAGTGAACGGAATTTTAGGTAAGAACTGGGAAATAGTAAGAGCTGGAGAGGACAGGGTCTCCACAAGGAGAGCAACAGAACAAGAAAATTTGAACATAGGGAACTTCCCAGAGACTCATACTCCAACCAAGGACTATTCATGGAGATAACCTAGAACCCCTGCACAGATGTAGCCCAGGGCAGTTCAGAGTCCAATTGGGTTACATAGTAATGTGAAGAGGGACTGCCTCTGACATACTCTGATTGGCCTGCTCTTTGATCACCTCCCTCTGGGGGGGGGAGCAGCCTTACCAGGCCACAGTAGAGGACAATACAGCCACTTTTGATGTGAACTGACAGACTAAGATCAGAAAGGAGAGGAGAACCTCCCCTATTAGTGGACTTGGGGAGTGGCATGCAAGCAGAGGGAGGAGGGAGGGTGGGATTGGGATGGGAAGGAGGGAGGGGCTTATGGGGGGATGCAGAATGAATAAAGTGTAATTGATGAAAAATTTAAGAAAAAAGGGAAAAAAAAAAGAAAAAAAAAAAGTAGAACCAGTTATCTAACCTTGTGCTGTTACAAATCATAACCAGCAAGTACTTTAAGAAAGTAAAAAGGAATGAACCAGATAATATCATTTGATATTTTGCCAACATGGAGTCTTTAAAAAGCATATAGCAATTTCTAAGTATAATAAGTGAGTTTATTCTAAGAATAATAATCTGAGAATAATAATGTTAAAAAATAATCATGATGAGAGTCCTGTAAGAGAATCCAGTAAGCAAAGGAGAATTATAAGTCTTAGAGGTATTCTCTCTGAAATGATTTGTAGATGACTCCATTACTCCTAAAAAAACAAAAATGTAGACAACAGAATGGCTACCTCCAGGAAAATCTACTTATAGAATAAACATACAGTTACACCAGCTTTTTCCTCCACTCCTCTATGGCTAGGCACCTTATATATTTATGCATTATAATTAAACATAACTGAAGAATTTGCAAATAAAAACCTTATGCAGCATGATTGGCTATATCGAAAATCTGTAAAAATTATTGGATTTTTGTAAAATTAAAATAGTTATGCTGAAGTTGGATAGCTCCAAAGTGGATTTTGCACTATCACTATCTGATAAATTCTCCTTTAAAAATGAATTATTTTTTTATTAATTACAGTGTATTCACTTTGTATCCCAACTGTGGCCCTCTCCCCTAACCCTTCCCACCCTACCTCCTTCTTCTCCACCTGCGCCCCTCCACCTGTCCACTGATAGAGGAGATCCTCCTCCCCTTCCATTCAATCTTAGCCTATCAGGCCTCAACGGGAGTGGCTGCATTGTCTTCCTCTGTGGCCTGGTAAGGCTGCACCCCCACTCAGGGGAGGTAATCAAAGAACCAGCCACGGAGTTCATGTCAGACAGTCCCTGTTCCCATTACTAGGGAAACCACTTGGACACTGAGCTGCCATGGGCTACATCTGTGCAGGGTTTCTAGGTTATCTCCATGCGTGGTCTTTGGTTGGAGTATCAGTCTCAGAAAATATCCCTGTGCCCAGATATTTTTCTCTCATTGTTTAGTTCCTGTCCCCTCCAGGTCTTTCTATCTCCCCTTTCTTTCATAAGATTCCCTGCACTCTGCCCAAAGTTTGGCTATGAGACTCAGCCTCTGCTTTGATACCCTGCAGGGAAGACTCTTTCAGAGTCCCTCTGTGGTATGCTAATGTCCTGTTCCCTGTTTTCTTTCTCTTCCAATGTCCATCCCATTTGCCTTTCTGAATGAGGATTGATCGTCTTATTCAGGGTCCTCCTCCTTGCTTAGCATCTTTAGGTGTACAGATTTTAATATGATTATCCTACATTATATATCTAATATCCACTTACAAGTGAGTATATACCATGTGTGTCTTTCTGCTTCTGGGATAACTCACTCAGGATCATCTTTTCTAGTTCCCACCATTTGCCTACAAATTTCATGATTTCCTTGTTTTTAATTGCTCAGTAGTAGTCCATTGTGTAAATGTACCACAATTTCTGTATCCTTTCATCCACCAAGATATATCTGGGTTGTTCCCAGCTTCTGGCTATTACAAATAAAGCTGTTAGGAACATGGTAGAACAGATGTCTTTGTTGTGTACTTGAGCATTTTTAGACATATGCCAAAAAGTGGTATAGCTGGATCTTGAGGTAGCACTATTCCTCATTGTCTGAGAAGGCACCAGGTTGATTTTCAAAGTGGCTGTACAAGTTTACATTCCCACCAGCAATGGAGGAGGATTCCCCTTTCTTCACATCCTCTCCAGCATGTATTGTCATTTGAAATTTTGATCTTAGCCATTCTGATGGGTGTAAGGTGAAATATCAGGGTCGTTCGCATTTGCATTTCCCTGATAGATAAGGATGTGGGCATTTAAGTGTTTCTCTGCCATTCAATCCAACAATCCTCTACACTAAAAGATCTTCTGGAGGTGTCTCCATCCCTGATACCAAGCTGTACTATAGAGCCACAGTAGTAAAAAATGCATGGTATTGTCACAGAAATCTGCTGGTGGATCAATGGAATAGAAAAGAAGAGCCAGAAATAAAGCCACACACTTATGGACACCTGATTTTTAACAAAGATGCCAAAATCATACAATGGAAGAAAGACAGCATCTTCAACTAATGGTGCTGGTCTAACTGGATATCTACATGTAGAAAAATGCAAATTGATCTGTACTTATCACCCTGCACAAAACTAAGGCCCAAGTGGATCAAAGACCTCAACATAAACCAGACATAGTAAATCTGTTGGAAGAAAAAGTGGGGAAAACTCTAGAACTCATTGGCACAGGAGACAACTTCCTGAACAGAACACCAACAGTACAGGCTCTAAGATCAACAATCAATAAATGGGACCTCATGAAACTGAAAATCTTTTATAAAGCAAAGGACAGTGTCGTTGGAACAAAGTGACAGCCTACAGACTGGGAAAGGATCTTCACCAACCCTTTATCTGACAGAGGGCTGATATCCAGAATATATACAGAACTAAAGAAGTTAAAAAGCAACCAATCAAGTAATCCAATTAAAAAATGAGGTGTAGAGCTAATCAGAAAAATTCTTATACACTTACTTGCCACATAAAAAAGAAAAGACCCAGGATACAGTTGAAACAAGGAGATGATTGGCTTTATATCCTTTCATGACCCACGTGATCATTACCTGAATCTGTCCTTGCTTGCCACCTAAATTTACTCCTTTCTCTTTTTCTTCACGTCACATTGTATCCATGGGCACATTTTTAGGCCGGTCCTGGCATCCCACCCCTCTGCACCTGCCCATACACACAACAGAACAATGTTCCCTTGTAAAGGAGAGCGTGCTGGGCTTTTCTTTTTCTGAGATTATATGACCACACTTAATATTATACCACCAAACTCCATACATTTTCCTGAAATTTTTGTGATATCATTTTTTTTAGAACTGAACAGTATTTCATTTTATATGTACCAGATTTTCATTATCTATTCCTTTGCTGATAGAGACGTAAGTTGGTTCTATTCCCTTGCTGAAGAGAATAAGGCAGCAGTAACCACAGGCGCATAAATAGCTCTGTGGAAGGTTGTGGAGTTTATGGGGCACATCCAGGAATGAAATAGCTGGGATATAATGTAATTCTAATTTTAATTTTGTGAGAGATCTCCAAATTGATTTCCAAATGACTGTATTTGTAACCCACCAAGCAGTGAATAAGGTTCCTCTTGCTCCATCCTCTCAACATTTGTCGTCAGATGTCTTTATGATGGCCAGTCTGAATCAGATGAGGTGTTTCATTTTTAAACAAATATGTGAGTGAAAAAGAATAGAATATTTTCAAAACTATGGATACATCTACATGTGTCCGGCAGTTGAAGGCTAAGGGAGGATAATTATAAGTTCAGGGTCAGTTAGGATTTCATATAACTGTCAGCAAAACACCATCTTTGAGTAGGTTTTGAAATAGATTGATATGATCTGAAGAGAAGCCAGAGCATAACTTTTTAAACAGAAAGAGTTGTTAGTGGAGTCTTTGTTGCATGTCTGTTAAAAATTTACTCAGAGCTATAATTGATCCCTGAATTAATGATAATTTTAGAAAATGTTCAATTACAGTTCTCAAAACTACATGGCTTCATTTTGAAATGGTTTAAACTGTAAGATGAAGGCCGTAATGATGATGAGCTGGTGCAGCCTGAGATCGTGACCCTAGACAGAATGAAATGACATTTGGCTTGAATTAATAGAGTAAAATATTTTGGGTTAGATTGAAGGGCAATATAGAAAGCCTTAAAAATTAAACCTGAAGATGGGTTGCTCTCCCATTATTTTAGAGGTACAGCTGTGCTAGCAATGCAAAAATAGACGCTGAAGATTGTCAGTGCTGTATGCAGCCACACAGAATGCTTTCAGAAGTTAAAATGATCATTTAGATCAGAGTATGGGAGAACTAAAACAAAACTGGTGACTTCTCATTTCTTTCTAATTTGAATGGAAAGACAAAATAGAAAAATGTCCAGAATTCAAACTCATGTCAACTTAAAATATGAATATTTATAAAATATCAGCACATTTTGAAAGTCCCAAATGAAGTTTATATAGTTTACAATAAAATTTTGAATGGACGAGGTTTAAAAAAAATCATGATATTTGCAGTTTTTAAAAACTTATGCAAAAGAGTGAAGCTGTATCATTCAAGGCTCTTTTTTTGTCAAATAAAAGCAAATTATGAATAACCACTGTGGTTTCCTCAGGATTTATTTTAGCTTTTCACTTGCCTTTATGTTATAGTTTTCCTTGGAATCAAGTATTTGATGGATTGTTTTACTTATCTAGCTGTAATAATTATTTGTTCTCTGGCGTGTATACTGTGTAGACACTGGAAACAAACTCTGGTCCTCTGCAAGAGTAGCAAGTGACTATTGACAATTTATCCAGCCGCACTGGAAGTTTATTTATGTGGAATATAGTTGCTTTTTTTTAAATCTTTGAAATGCTATTATTCAAATTTTATAGTTATAATGTTGACTTGTTAAATAAATAAAACACTGTAGTTGACCTGTTGTGTCAAACATGTGGGATGTACACTGAGGAAAACGTGAAAAAAAAGCACATGAAAGCAGACAAAAGTACATTTTTCATGTCTAGTCAATACTGATAATGATTGGAAGATGACATTATATGTTATGTGTCTCATATCTTACACATTGATATTATGTTATTTTAAAACAGTGTATCTCTTAAGAATATTATCAACCCAACAAAAGCCAAATTTTGCTTAACTACCAGTTTGACTTAAATTGCTTCAGTTCTAACAGGTTATGATATCGAGTCTTACATGATAAATGTGGAAAGGGATGAGCCATAGAAGGACCTTTGATGTTTGCTAACGAGGTGGGAACAATGAGGAAATGCTCATGCTTCATGGTGCTTGAACAAGCTTCCAAACTCCGTGACAGCATAGTAATCATTGTTTACTTGAGTGTCCAATGCCAAAGAGGGATGGAAGTCTGGGCAACACTCTCCAGTTCAGAATCTTTCCCTACCACCAGGCTGTTAGGTTTATATTTTCCCAGGAAGGTAAAGCATGCAAGTCTCATCCTTCTGAATACCTAGAAATCAGTAGGAGTTGTCTCCCTTAATGAGGTTTAGATTTAAGCTCTTGCATGAGTTGAGTTCCATCCGTCTTTGGGTAGCATATGCTAATGGAAATAGCAGAATTTCAGCACAACAAAGTCTCCTTCCGCTCATCATAGCTAGTCAGGTGACTGAACACAATGTCAAGTCATTGCGGTGTAAAAATCTAGCATCTCTAGTCGGAAAACAGTATGTGTGTGTGTGTGTGTGTGTGTGTGTGTGTGTGTGTTAACTGAAAAATGTGGCAGAATACCATAACTTTATCCATAGAAACAAATCCTCTTAGACTCCTGTAATATCAGCGTTATCTGTTCAGTTTGACTAGGCTGGGAAATATGTGTTTGTATATTCATAGTGGGTAGCTGGGATCTTACTCATGATTCACTGAGGCTGGTAAAATTCTTATCTACAGCCCTAGACACATCCATACCAATCTGCAGACGAGAGTTGCAATAATAAAATAATGGCACATTTTTGCGGGATTAGTGGACATGCTGGTGGGGATAGTAGTCCTGTGTGATGTCCTTCCGTCCTCATCCTGACCCTCCACTCAATCTGAGCTGTCTCCCTGGTGTCTTCTCTGTTACAAAAGATACAAAGGGAGAAATTCTGTCCCAGAAATATGTTCTTATTTGTCTAGCAGCATTTAGCTATCAAAGAAGGAAACATCCAGAGATATGCTTCTATACCATCTTGCCATTTAGATGGAGAGTTGGGGTTTTTGTTTGTTCACTTGTTTGCTTGTGTTACTGTTATAAGATAGCCTGAGAAAAATCCACATGTGGGAGAGAGGGTTAATTTTAGCTCAGAGTTTCAGGTTATAGTCCATAATCTCAGTAAAGTCAGTGTGAGGGGAACTGAAAGCATCTAGCCAGATAATGTCCACAGCAAAGAGAAGAAACAAGTGAAGACGTTTTCTGTTCTTATGCCCTTCACTGTCCTTGCTAGGGAATGGTGCCACTCACAGCATGTGGGTCTTCTCACATCGATCAGTGTAAAAAAGAACTCCAAAGTCATCTCCACAGGCCAATCTGATTTGGCCATCCTTCACTGTCTCCTTTCAGGTGGTTCTAGATTGTGTCAAACTGGCAATTAAAACTAACCATCAAAGTTTACATCCAGTTTTCTGAGATTTAACTGTAGTTCTAGTCTAATTCCAAAGCGAATCCTGCCTAAAGTCCTTGAAAATCTGCCTGGTAGTTAAGAATCTATTTTCTTTCGAATTGTTACTCACTAGAGCTTGCGTGCTTGCATGCTTGGGCACTCCTTAAAGGAGCTGTCCTCTACCTCATTCTAATGCGGCAGGACCCTGTGACAAGACACTGCAGAAGAGTAAGTTCTGTCACATGACATGTGTTATATGGAGTTTCTCCCTTTCCAGCACAACCCCTTACGTTCTACAACACCTCACAGGAGAGTCTAACGGAATTACTCTAAACGTATGTGCAGAGAGATTACTTTCTCATTATGTATGGCTTGTAGCAATAAGATGCATCTTAGAAGAGATGAGAACACTGTCCTTAGTGACATCTGAATTGAACCCATGCCCTCTTTTACAGCACCATATTATTGCCCCAAGTTCTAAGGCAATTTTCACGAACACCTGGAGGTCTCTATCAGTTATTTCAGATCACAAAGTTGTTACTTAAAATCCGGGGTTGAGACTGGAGAGATGGTCAGTGGGTCAGAGCACGTGGCATTTGTGTAGAGGACCTGGATTTGGTTCTCAGCACCTGCATGGCTGCTCACAATCCCAGTTACAGGGGACCAGATTCTTCTTCTGCCTCTTTTTTTTTTTAAATCAGGCATTTCATACTACATATACATATACATGCAGGTAAAAAACACATAAAATAAAAAGAAATAAATCTTTAAAAAATGTTGAGGCTATTACTCATGTGTCTTTATGATATAAAGTCAATAGTTTGGTATATGTATTATTTTTAGTCACTCAAATTCTAATATATTTTCTTAAATTGGATCAAAAATGGAATGTGTGATGGTTGGTGAACAAGAAATTGTACCTTACTGCTACTTTTCAAAACTGCTTCTTCCTAAAAAGAAGTGAAATTAATCGTATTTGGTAATTGTCTCTAAGATTTGATATTCATGTTTATCCATTTGTCATTATAATTTATTTTCCCTTAAAAGATAACGTGCTAGATAAATGATAAAAAATTACTGTGCAGTCACTCAACATCAGTAAGCCAGCAATGCTGGGTGGCATTAGTAATTATGACTTGGCTTTTCCCGCCTAGTTTTCTTACCCTAAAAGTCATGAATAGCATATAATTGAGTGATGAAATATGATTGCTTATATATTATTATCATGAACTTTTAAGTAAACTTTACTTTGAAAACTAAGATCTTTCATATCAAGAGAATAACAGACTTTAATGTAAAATGGCATACATAAGAAAAGGGATAATTAAAAATTAATTAAAACAATTAAAATACAAGTGCATTTATTATATTAGCTTCTGATAATATGCTTCAATGCTCAGTATACAGACCTTGTGAGAATGAAAAAGAGACAGTATCAGTTGTAGAATTCAATGCTGTTTAGAAACAGGACTAACATTTTTATATAGAAAATATTCCTTTAGAATATTGTCAAGTACCTCTTATCTGAAATTTTAAATCTCTGCCTGTTTGCTACTTCACTGAATTAATTATTCTATGTCTAGAAAATGTATTTTGTTAAGTGTTTATAAAAGATTAGTTTTTTAGTGAATGGCAGTAGGTTTACACCAAGGGCAACTGAAGATGTGGGGCGGGGAACGGCCGAAGCTCTTCCGACGCCATGTTAAGAACTGTCTTGAGGACATCCCCCCATTGCTACTCTCTTCCTTTTCTGTTTGGTTAGTGTCAAATACCATTCTTTTGTTTATTGTGCAGAAAACTTAGAAAGAAAAGGCAAATTCTCAGCCATTTTGGCAGAAATTTGAATACCATGTTTTAGCACATGGATCACCCAAACGGAACGTTGGGCATTCCGACCATTAGCTGGGTCAACGGCTAGGCACGAGGGCCTCACCTGAGTAACTTGAGCTGCCCTTCAGCCTGGCTCTCTGCTTTGGCTTTCACAGGCCAGCAGTTTTTATTTCTTCTCATCTGTCGGCTATCATGTTAACAAGCCAAGCAAACATCAGCAGCTCACTGACAACATAATAAAATGAGATGAAAATTTCACCGACTACAGAAAGTCTTATTTTTATGGCTTTTGGCATGAGACAGTTTTCATGTGTCTTTGTAATCAAATAAGGGGGAAAATCCCCACACAAATCAAACAAACTAACAAACAAACAAAAACACCATAGTTGCCTGCAAGGACTAGGAGTCCCTCTGTTTCTGGTTGAAAACCAAGATAATGCGTAGACCAAAGCAACATGATACTGTTCATGTCATGACAAATTGCTACCAAACTCATCCCAGTGCTCTTTCTGTAGCACTAGGAACTCTTATCTATTTACAATTTTTAATATGAAGAGTGGTTTAAGAAAAAAAAAAAATCAAGTGATGACACTTGGAGCTGCTGAAAGCCAGCTGCTTCACATCAGGACTAAAGAACAGATAGGGGTTGTGGTCACTGAATTCCTGAGGTGTGTACTGTGTTAAGTATCTCTTGGCTGCTGGAGATTTTGGCAGCTTTTAAAGGCAGTTCTAACCAAACAACAAACAAACAAACAAATCCCAAACTGGAAGACAATGTTGCTTATTAGATCATTATGACAATGCACTACAAATTAAAATCTAATCTCAAATACATGTAAGCCTTTTATTCTAAGTAAACCATACCAAAAAAAAAAAAAAACTAAAATAAAGAGAACTATACAAAAAACTAAAATAAAATTTCCATATAAAATTATTTTAGATTCTTCAATGGAAGTACTTGCTTTCAATAGTAAGGCCTGAGCTTATTTGATTACAATGTAACTTGGCATGGTCAGACATCATGTCTAATTAAGAAAATTGCATTGGTTTTTGGTATTCATCTCCACACTAGCTGCTTGCTTTCTCAGTTAGACAACATGGAGATAGGCGTGGAAAGCCAGTTTACTGAGTCCTATTCTACACAATCCAGGCATCAGGAAGACACATCCAAGAGAAAATAAAATGCCTTTAAAGGGCTCTATTTATCATTAATACAAACACTAAAATAGCCCAGAGCATTTTAATGAAAGTGAAAAACATATTAAAATAAATAAAATAGGGCTTTTGTTGCAAATTCTGTTCTTCAGCTATACAAATTGCTTTCCTTAGATTTAAATCCTTGCCATTGCTGAAAGGTAAAGTAAAGCCAACAGCTGAATGGCTGATAATCCAAACAATTCTCACAATTTTCTTCTTCCCTTAGCCTTATGCCTTTAGAATCCACCATCTGGATTACATACACTATTCAGTGTTTTAGCTCTTGACATTTTTAAACAATAGTCCTATAGTATTTTAGCATGTTATTTTATCATAAAATACATGTGCTTTGTGTTAAACAACATATACACTACACATACACACATACACACATTCCTCCTCCTGTGTCTAAAGTGTATGGAAGACAGGCTTTTCTTTTTTCTGGTCTTGATACATTACAGTGTAGGGCTAATAATGTTCAATGAATAAATTGTCAACTCTAGATTCATTAGTATTTGGTGGCGTATAGTTCATCGATGAATATGTTAAACCTTGCTTTGCGTTGGTTAATCGGTATCTGAGTAACAGAGATGCCTTCTTTTTTATCAAATATCATACCAGAGTAATATTTGCCTAAGGTTGAGCTGCTGTCGATTAACTGTGCACAATAATGAAAACCACGAGACCATCCTTGTGGAGGAGTCCTTTCTGATGTCACAGGTAAAACTGAGGGTGTCTTACACCATCTCACACTGAACTGTTTTGTCCTTGTCTTCACCTAGAACTTCAACTAACCATAGAAGTATGAAAACTGATGTTATCTGAAGTCATTGCTGCTTTGTAAGGTGTAAAAATGTTAAGAGTTTACATATTTTTATTGAGGTGAGAAAACAAATTCTTTCGGGATTTTAAACTAATTTTTTATTTTTTAATTAATTCATTTACTTATTCACTTTCATCCTGCTCATAGCTTGTTCCCTCCTTTCCTCCCGGTCCCACCCTCCCTCCTTCTTCCCCATCCTTCCTCCCCTATTCCTTAGAAAAGGGGAGCCCCCAACACCCTCCCCAGATTAACAAGTCACATCAGGACAGACCTCATCCTCTTCCCCTGAGACCAGGCATTGCCTGCTTTTCAATTTTGTATTCTTTAAGGATGGTCAGGGAGTCAGATCAAGGGTCTTAAATAGAATACTGAGAAATTGATCAGCACTTCCTCTCTACCACAGCTTGTGCAATTTATAGTTAATCACTAATGGCCATTGCTAATGGCTTTCTCCATGTTCTGGATGTATATTAGACAAATAATTGAGTGGATGAATATAATAAAGTTATTTGGTTGTGTGGGGGCAGATGCCTTTAATCCCAGCACTTGGTAGGCAGAGGCAGGTGGGGCTCTGTGAGTTTGAGGCCAGCCTAACTTCCAGGATAACCAAGGCTACATAATGAGGTCCTATCTCAAAAACAAAAGTTATTTGATCAGGACTTTAAATATATTTTCTTCCAGAAAGGTGTGATGGTCCACACTGTAACCTCAACACTTAGGAGTCAGAGACAGGGTTCCCTGAGGTTCTCTTGGCAGCCAGTCCAGCCTAAAAGGTTAGATCAAGGTCAACTGAGAGACTTTGTCTCCAAAAATAAGGTAGAAAGTAATAAAGAGGATTCCTGGTGTCACCTTCTGGCCTCTTCACACACTCATATACACAAATGGACACACACACAGTTGCCTTATTTGCGAGCCCATGCTGATGCTGATTTGTATCAACTAAGATAGGTAACAAGTTTAGTGTGCCTTTTAATCTTTTGGCAGAAACACAGTGAGGCTTTCAAATGTCTAGAGGCAGCCATGTCTTTCGGACTTTAATCACACTTCTTGCAATTGTTACTGGATCCAAAAAAGGAAAAAAATTACTCAAAACCATTTTACAACATTCTCACAAAATATAACTTTATATTATGCCTTGTTTCCGATTTTTATTCTACTATCACTTCAAGAATTCTTTTTATTAGTATTTACATTTAATGAATTTATGGGTTCTCTCTTTATGAAAATAAATTCAGTATGCTTTTTATTACATGGCAGACTTCCTGAATAGCGAGGAAAGGCCTTGTGGAGCATTACAGATCTCATTGAGAACTGTATGATCTCCTACATATAGATTTTTCAGTTTCTCAGTGGTTTTGGAGGAAGTCTAGTCACTCAGTCATAATTCTGTTGATTACTACACAAGGAAATGTGCATTTTTCTTCTGACTATCTTGTTTATTCCATTGCCAACTCATATGAGAGATGTCCCTGTCCCAAATCCCTTCCTCTCTTTCCCTTCTCTCTTTTTATGTATCCTCCTCAGAGGTGATCTAACACCTCACAGGTCACCTCCAGGGTAGATAAAAACATTGGTAGGTTTTCTTCCTAGCCTGCTCAAGCACGGTTGCTTTGGCTGAATTCATTCATCTATTCTAACTAGCTATACTCCAGGCAGGTCACTATTACAATCTTTTTAAAAGTAATTTAGGCATAGCAAACACATAGGACTGAGGCTTTGAGCACAGCACTAACTTTGTCATTTCTCACAAGACTTCTGTAAAACTGGTATGAATTGTGAGACCTATCCATACAATCAGATCCAGGGAAAACAATGCTTTGTTTCTTGTAATTAATATTTGCTACTTGCATTGCTTAAATGTATAGTTAATTAATCATTTAAAATGAAGTTAAATGAAATACATATATTTTATATTTAAAGCTGATTTTACATTTAAATATAAATATGTAAATGTATTTAGATGTTTGTACATTATAAGTATTTAAATACACAAAGAACTTTATTTACATATTAAATATTTATATTTAAAATATTTTAAAACTATATGCAAAAGTATGTCCACGCATGTAAATAGAACCAGGACTTTCACAGATACTGTGCAAAGGGAGCAGTTTCTTTGAGCACTGTTGGTAATAGTTGAAGAAATAGTCAGTATGAATGTGTGAGGACCTGCTCCGGTGCATGTAACATAACACCTTTGTCCCATCATAACAGGAAGGGACAAGTTGCTTAGTGCCTTCAGATGTTAGATTTTAATGGACTAGGACATGTTTTATTAGCATCACACCAGCGTATCTACTTTATTCACTTTGTAATTAAAAAGTTATCATTCTTTTGTTTCTGCAAACATTTTGTGATGTTTCTTTCCTTAAAAAGTCCCATTTGTTGCACCATGTAGGAAGTAGTCCATTAAACGCACACAGTTCCTAGAATTAGCCCCTTCTGTCATGAATCAACTTCTCTTAAAATTACCCTTTTAAGAAAATCAAGAATTATAGCCATACATTCTTTTTTAATTTTTTTATTCTTCTTTATTAATTACACTTTACTCACTTTGTATCCCCCCCATGGTTCCCTCCCTCATTCTTTTTCTTCAGTGTTTTGATTTTATTTCTTCTTTCTTGAACACTATTTTTTCTACTAGTTTCTAATTAAATTTTTATTTTTTATATTAGTTACAGTTTATTTACTTTGTATCCCAGCTGTAGCCCCCTCCCTCATTCCCTTCCACTCCCACCCACCCTCCCTCATCTCCTCCATGCCCCTCTCTAAGTGTGGTACTTTTACACAGTGGAATACTACTCAGTAATTAAAAACAAGGAAATCATGAAACTTGCAGGCAAATGGTGGGATCTAGAAAAGATCATCCTGAGTGAGGTATCCCAGAAGCAGAAAGACACACATGGTGTATACTCACTTATAAGTGGATATTAGACATATAATGTAGGAGAAACATACTAAAATCTGTACACCTAAAGAAGATAAACAAGAAAGAGGACACGGGGTAAGATGATCACTCCTCACTTAGAAAGACAAGTGGGATGGACATTGGAAGTAGGAGAAAACAAGTAACAGGACAGTAGCCTACCACAGAGGGCCTCAGAAAGACTCTGCCCAGCAGTGTAGCCATACATTCTTATGTCAGTTTGGTTAAAGTATTTCATCAACCAAGGACTTTATAGCACTCATCTGAATAGAGCAGAGGAATACATGGTACCTCTAGGTTACTTTAAATATAAAATCAGTTTTATATTTAGTGCAGACAATTTAGAATCAAAAATAATCAAGGGAATAATTGGTGGATATTTGGGGTTTTTGTGATAGTAATTTGAATTAATAAATGGCATTTCCCATGCTATATATATATATCTATATATATTATATTTAGCCTTAATCCAATTTATGACTATGAAAAAACAATTTTTGTTGCAATATTGAAAGTCAATGATCTAAGTTTTACTGATGTGTCATTTTACAATTACTTAATCATTTAAATTTGCTTCCGCACACACAATGGAGCAGCTACATGGATGAAACGGTTGTTCAGTCTGAATATGCATCTCAAAATTATTATTGTTTAGAAAGAACTTGAAAATCTTGACCAAAAGAAAGATGATTTTCCCTTTATTGGAATTACATATGTTTTCTAAAAATACAATTCTCAGAACTCTTTGGACTTACAAGTGCTGTCCCAGAATTTTTGCAAGGACAGAAGTGATTTATGTGTATATGTCAGAACACATGGGCTTCTAACCACCTTTTGTTGTTCTGTTGAGAACTTGGGATGTAGCCAGGTTAACTGAAGAGCTGTGTTTTTATTTCTTTTAATTGTTAAAAATTTAGTGTCATATGTCTGGTGACTACTGGAAAGCATAGCATGGAACAGAGTATTATCTTAACAAAATGGATTAAATGCTTGGCCCTAACATTGATTATCCAGAGGAAACTGATAAACTACAGTGGTTCCCAAGCAATCACAAGACATTGTGCCTTTGTAATACCAGTAACTATACTTTTATTTTTCCAGGAGTTAGTCTTGAACTATCTTCAAGAACAAATTATTCTTTGAATGCATGGACAATCCTTTGGAAACAAATAAATATTCAAAATAGGATTTTATGTTATGCAATATCATAGGGATGGTTATTTCAGCATGCACATAATTCCAAAGGACAAATTATGTTTTGAGACAATGACAAAAATCAGAAATACATCTAAATTATGTATAATCTTGCAAAATTAGACTTTCTAACTAATGAAATCTGTTATATAAATTCTTCAACTTCAAGCCAACCCAGTTTCAACACTTAGAGCCAAAGTGTCAAAACATTACAGTTTAAAAATTACTCTATTAATTTTAATCCCTTCTGCACCTGATCCCATCTCTTTCATTTCTGGAATGCGTATTTTGTGTGTGAGCCCTATTTATTTATTTTTTCTCGGAATGTGTTATTGCCCCGTCTTTTCCAGTAAAGACTCTTCCTTCTGTGTTTCCAATCAAGGCCTCCATTAAACAGTCACAGACATTGTTGTTTGGTTGTGTTTGTAGTTAGTAGCTCTTAGTTTTATCTACTAGGCGGCAGTTTACAAATTCCTGCTAATGCTAAATTAGGACTGTAATTTCTGGAGGCTTCTACTGCTATTTTCTTTTTCCCTTCCCTGTTGCAGACCAGAGGTGGGAAGGCGGGGGGCCTCTGAGAGGAGATGAAAGCGTCAACAGCCTCGCCCTGGGACTGTGGATAAGGAAGATCACAGTTGTTTGGCCTGGGGATCTGGATCTTATTAATGTCACCAGGCTTCTCCAACCTCCGGTGGCAGAAATTTGGACTCTTCCCGTTGTTAGGAGACCTTAGCGTGAACCGAAGTTCGCTCAACTCTATAACGAAATAAAGTCAAAGTTTCTAAAGGTTCTCTCCTCCCCTCAGCAGGCCAACAAGCGGGGTAGTAGCTGTGGCCACGAAGCAGCTGCTCGCTGTCCAAACTGATGAGCCAAACCGTGCCACTTGGACGGCAGGCACTAACCTGCTCCCTGAATCTGTGCTGCAAAACACGGAGTTTAGGAAGGACCAGAAGGGAACATGCTGTGTTGTAGTTACTGCGCTGTGCTGGCTCCTGAAATGAAGCAAACGTCTGGTTTTGCAACTTAACCGATGTTCGTTTATTTCAAAGGCAAATACGTTTGAGGGAGGTGAAAAGCAAAGTGTTAAGATTACCTATGGAGAAAGAGATTGTAATCATTCTTCTACAAAACATTTAAAATATTTACGAAATAAATTTTTGTTCCATTAAGTGCACTCTCCACTGCACCAAACTAGCGTATAATTTTACATGCACATGTATTTAATGACATATATACACATGGTTTAGAAAAGTAACAAACACAGGTATTATAGAAAATTATGACCTCTTAGTTTTAGCAATGATTTTATTGATAATAATTGACAGTATTTATAGTAGTGGCAAGCTTGTATGCCTGACATGGCAATATTTAAATAACAAAATACTTAAACTGGTTCTATTTTGTTTCATTCAATAAGACTAAAATACAAAAAGGATGTAATTTATTAGATTAAATTGAAGGAAAATCAAAGCTAGTGAGGTATTTCATGGAATGTATGATAATTTTCTGTCTCTGAAACTGTAGTAATGTGTAAAGGAGAATGTTTTGACATAGACCTTAAGTTTTGCCAGAGCTGACTACTTAATGAATTGATGAAGTAACAAATAAATGGCTTCCATTCCACGATTTTCACTTTACATAGATTAACATGTGTACTGGTGGACACATTATCTGTTTATTTTTCATGGAAACCCTAGGAGGTAGGTGTCAATGATTATCCGCATTTTAGGATGATGATACTGAGACAGCAAGCTGATAAGCTTTAGGCTAGCGTTTTAATCCAGAGCATCTGGCCTAATGTCTGTTGCAGTGCTTTTACTTACAACATAGGATTTTCTCCATTTTATTTTCAATGCTCTGGATCTAGACTAAGACCTTGTGCATGCTTGGACACATTCTTAATTTTTTCTTAGCATTGCTTCCAACTCTGCTATCTTACATGACCACCCACCCCATTTGCTATATCTAAATAACTATATAATTCTCTAAACACTTTTGGTTCCCAGGGTTAAACCAAGCTTTCCAGAGTCTGTGACTGAGAAGGCTCATGAGAGATGGACTATTCTGTCTCAGTGTAGACTGTGACCCTCAGTCTGTGTCTAGCTTGGGACTTACTACTTTTGCTTGGCAAGCTTCAAAGATCTTGTACTTCTGCAGTGTCAATAATTGTTTGTCAAAAGCCGTGGAAACTCCAAAGGCTTTTTCTCTGCCTTTCCAGGGAAACAGTGAGTATGAAACAAATTGGGTCATTTTTTTTTTAAAAATCAGATTGAGATCCAACCTGTAGGTGAAACACTATAGAGGCTGGAAAAAAAACACAAAGAAACAAACAAATAAGGCCTCATGCTAAGCCTACACTTCATGTTTGCTGTTAAAATTTGTAAATATTATGACAGAGTTAGTATTTATTATTGGTCTGGTTATTACCTGTAACTACACTTCAAAAGGTTTTAGCAGTGTGATATGAAGTGAGCTTTAAACATACTTGGTAATCACTTTCCAGCAATTTGAGTACATAGGTTTTACTCTGATAGTAAAAGAAATGTGTTCCCAATGGAATCCATGCTTTAACTTAGGCGTTTCTTATCTTTTCCTAGGCTGGTGATGGGCAGCAGGGTGCTCCCTGCTGGAGCTGGACAGTAGGGGCTGTAGCCCTGCAAGACCACAGCATCTCGAAAGTCAGTAATCAGCACTGAGCAGATGTCACTAAACTGTCCGAGGATAAATTAGAGCACTAATTTATGAGACTTCCAGTTTTTGATGGCTTATCAGAATTTGACCATATTATGTCAGGGAGTGTTTTTTATTAAATATAAAATCATTTTTTGACATTTTATGTGTTTTTGTTTTTTTGAGATAAGGTTTCATTCCACAGCCCAGGTTGGCCTAGAATTCATTACTATGTATTCAGGCCTTGAACTCCTCCTGACCCTTCTGCTTCAGCCTCTCAAGTGCTGAGATTACAGGCATAAACCAACTTCATAGCCAGCTTCATTTCTTACACTCTCAAATGCAACCTTTTAACACACATTGATCCAAAATATTCATATTGCTGAGCTATGGTCCACGCCTTCTTGCTACTGAAGCCAGGATTTTAGTCAGTGTATTCAGTCTCTGGGTATCTAAGTGGGCTAAGTATTTCCATAGATACCTACTAGATTAGGTCCATGGCAAGTTGTCTCTTGATATGCTGTAGGATCAATGCTCACATAATGACAGAACCTGAAATGTTCCCACCGTACTTACACATTGAACAATTGGCTTCAGGCTTCTGGCAGTATTTTGAAGGCTGTGGAGCCTTCAGGAGGTAGGGACTGGATGGTGGAAATGGTTCCCTGGGGGTGAGTGTCTGGAGGTTACATCTGCCCCTGGTTCTGCTTTCTCTGCTTCTGAGTGACTCTCTGCAGGGCCTCTCCCCTGCATAAACTCAGGCACATATTCTCTGTTTATGATGGACTGAAACCCTGTGGTGGCTAATCTTGGTTGTCAACTTGACACACCTGTCAAGAGGGAACCACAGCTGAAACGTTGCTTCCATCACACTGGCCTGAGAGTGTATGGGCTATTCTCTTGCTGCAAATTGATGGAGCCCACTGTGAGCCTTGCCATCCCTGGGCTGACAGGCATGAGCTCTCTAAGGGCAGCGGGTGTGACTGGGCTGGCAGGCATGAGCTCTCTAAAGGCAGCGGGTGTGATTGGGCTGGCAGGCATGAGCTCTCTAAGGGCAGCGGGTGTGACTGGGCTGGCAGGCATGAGCTCTCTAAAGGCAGCGGGTGTGATTGGGCTGGCAGGCATGAGCTCTCTAAGGGCAGCGGGTGTGATTGGGCTGGCAGGCATGAGCTCTCTAAGGGCAGCAGGTGTGACTGGGCTGGCAGGCATGAGCTCTCTAAGGGCAGCGGGTGTGATTGGGCTGGCAGGCATGAGCACTCTAAAGGCAGCGGGTGTGACTGGGCTGGCAGGCATGAGCTCTCTAAGGGCAGCGGGTGTGACTGGGCTGGCAGGCATGAGCTCTCTAAGGGCAGCGGGTGTGATTCATGGAGCAATCCAATAGGCAGCATTGCTCTATGCTCCCTCTACCTCAGTTCCTGTCTCTCTGTTCCTTCATTAGCTCCTAAATACTACAAGCTATAAGCTGAAATTAAGGGTTTTCTCCCCATGTTGAATTTGTTCAGTGTCTTACCACAGCAACAGAAAATCAAAGTAAATCAAATCCTGAGCCAAAGTAAACCTCTTCTTCCTTGTCTATTTCAGGTATTTGGATCACAGTAAAAAGAAAGTACCTATTAAAGTGATCTTTCTCTTTTTTTTCTATTTTTTAAATATATTAGTTTATTTACTTTACATCTGAGGACGCTTTCTCCCTTCCCTTCTCCAAGTCCTCCACACTTCCCCTCCCTACTCCCACTTCCACTCCAGTCTCTCCCTTGCCCCCCCCAAAAAAAAGGGGAGTCCTGCCCTCCACACCAACCCTCCCAGCACATCAAACCACCCCAGGCCATAGCTCATCCCCAGCCCCCAAGGCCAGGCAAGGTAGCACCACCAGGGGGAAGATATACAAAAGCAGGCAACAGAGTCCATGCCAGAAATAACTACCCCCTCTTCACTGGCCAAGCACCCCACATGAAGACCAGGACACCTGTTGGCTACATGAGTGTAGGAGCCCAGATCATGCCTTCTCCTCAGTTGAAGTCTTAGTCTCTGAAAGCCACCGTAGGCCTGGGCCAGTTGTCTCTGTTGGTCTTCTTATGAGGCTCCTGTCCTCACCATGCGCAATAATCTGCTCTAGATGATACTCTACTGAACCTATTAGTACATTTACAGTGGCTTTCCCAGGCCCCCAAAATGGGAGACATAAATTTCTATTTCTTATAAATTATTCGGTCTGTTTTTTTTTAATAGCATCACAAACTAAGACAGACAAAAAAAATTACTAGATACACTCTTACTAAAATTTCATTACCACTTTGAGTCCAAGAGAGCTGTTGTACTTATTGTTAGTGAGTTACTGCAATGCATAACAAACATCTTTTTTAAAGACTTACCCTGCATTTTGCCCAAATGGACACAGTACAGTCTTATGGGAAAACTCACTTCACAAATGATGAACACAGAGACAAAAGTACAACTTATTTATTTTTTCCTTATTTTAATTAACCCTTATAAAATAATTATCTCCTTAAATTCACAGCAGAGTAACAGAGAGGGCTGTGAAGACTTTTGGCAGGAGAAAAGAAATGTTGACTCTTACTCAACTTTGGCTCACACCTTTTATTTCTCTGACGGGGTGAGCTTTTCCTAATTCACTAACGTGGCAGCCCCTTGAAACCCTAGTTCCCGCGTGCCTAAGCGGTGGGGACGGAAGAGGCTCGACTTGTTGAGGAGAACATGCGCAGTAGAGCCTGTGTCTCGCTGACCGGAGGCCCCAGATAAGGGTGGGCTCTTGTCTGGGGCCTCCCTCGGCCCTATGCCAACCCTTATACAGGCTCAGAAGGCGTGAGACCGCGTTTTCAGGGTGCCCGTTCCCACTGTTTCCTTATTTGTTGCATTCTGTTAGGATCCCCGAAAGCTCCTGGTTTAAGGGAGAGTATTTTAAAAAGAATGTATTTTACTCCCCTTCCATCGGGCCCTAGCCTATCAGGTCCCATCGGATGGGAGGAGATGAGGAAGGGAGGGTGGGATTGGGAGGGAATGAGGGAGGGGCTACAGCTGGGACACAAAGTGAATAAACTGTAACTAATATAAAAAATAAAAAATTAAAAAATAATGTATTTTCAAAAATTTGTTTTCAGGTTGAGAGTATGGCATGATTTGTTTTTAGATCCTTTGTTAGTCTTCTGCAAATATACTTAATTGATTGCCTAAACTATGATGCATTTTGATGCATTTAGACTTACACTGTGAGAGAATGGTGGCTTTCCTTTGATTTCTCCAGTTTTGTCTGACCCCCCCTTCAGTCTTGCTCTTTTTCGTGGTCTGACTTAGTCACAGTGTGATATGTTCATGCTCAGGCTCCCAGTTGAAAGCAGAGGTCTCTTTGGCTTTTTTTTTTCTTTTTATACCCACTTCTCAATGAATTACCAAGTCCTGAGTACCGACTGCAACCCTAAATTTTATCAAACATATTTCCTTTACATAAGCCAACAATACCACTTGTCTTCAAAAGTAAATAGTATTTTTTATTATTGTGTGCATGTGTGTATGTGTGTGTGTGTGTGTGTGTGTGTGTGTGCGCGTGCGTGCGCGCATGCATGCATACATGTGTGCACATGTTATAGGACGATTTAAAGGAGCTGTTTCTCTCCTTCCACTATGAGGACTGAGCTCAGACTTTCAGGTCTGCGTGACATTGACTTGTCTCAGGAAGTTATACAGGAATTAGTAACCTTGGAGGCCATTGAAAATGAATGTCTTTTCTCACATCCGATTTGGATCCCACTACTGGTTTTCCTGGTAGGACTAGAAAGGAAAAAAAAAAAAAATCTCTGTAAATGTAATTCATTAGGCCTCCTAGTCAAAAGAGTGGAACACTTTGGCCTCAGGTATAGACATGATTTTATGGTCTTTCCAAAGGTTAAAGCTTGCATACTTTTGCTTTCTTCCTTAATAGATAATTTAGTGGAAGCTGTCAATCTCCTGGCCCAGGGTCCCACTACAGTGAAGGCTGGCTTAACCAAGCATTGCTAACGGTGTGGGAGGAGTAATTATCCCATTAAGAAATGCTGAACTTAACCCTTTCCAGAAATGCCGCCTTCCCAATCCAGACACCACAGAGCCTCTGCCATGCAGCCTGCCCCCTGTTCTAGTTCTAACTCAGAAGTTTAACTTTTCTTCTGTCTGTATCATGCTCTCTTTATCTCGATCTCTCTATCTCTCCTCTGTCTCTATCGCTCTCTGTGTACCTCTCATCAAGTATCGCTATCTCTTTCTATCTTGTGTTTCTATATCATCTATCAATCTATCTGTCCATCCATCCATACATTTATCCATCCATCGGTCTATCTATCATCTACTTATGTATCTATCTATCATTTATTCATACATACATACACCCACCCACCCATCTATCTATCTTTGGATCCTGACAAAAATGTTAAGCCTGTTTTCTCTAACATTGTTTCTCTAAAGACTTTCCTCCCATCCTCCATGCATTTGCCTGCTAATCTCCATTACTGCCAACCTCCATCTTGTTGGCCTTTTTGTCATTTTTATATCACAATGGTCCTTATTCATTTTCATATTCTTTCAATCCTGACCAACAGTGAAAATAATCTTCCATTCATATGTACAGACACAGCTCTGGTCCAGGAATAACTGATCATGTACAATATGCCCCTTTCACATCTGTGCCATTGTCCATGCTGCCTTAGCCTGGGATTTTCTTGCTTTGTCCTGTTTATCAAGAATTTATCTAGAAGACTCATCACAGCTGTGGATTCCTCCAGAAGTCTTTCTACATATCTCATGTGTGGAGAGCTGTGGGATGCAGACACAGACAAAGCCAGCCTGAGAGACAGGCCCAGAAGCTCAACACTGAACTCACAGGGCGATACTGGAAGACATCCAGGAAAGGTGTGAGTGTTGCCAAGTCTGTAGTTTAGCTGGACAGTCCAGACGCTCCAGGTAACCCGGAAGCCTCGGGCACCTGGACGCAAACGGCCTCTTGCTAAAGCAACACACCTGTGGCCAACCTTGATGCACTGAGTTGGATCACCAGGATGCACACTGTGGTGTGGAGAGTTGCTTGTTAAGCTGATTTGTTATGTTTTCGCCTGGGGAAGTAGTTTTTGAAAAGAAGTTAGGTGCTTCCACACCTTTTTCTTTTTGTATTGATGTGACTTGCCTGCTTTGCCTGTAAATAATGAGCCCTGGAATAAACCCTCACTGCTTCAGTCAGACTGACAGAGCTCTCAAGCCGATCCCGTGTGTAGTGTGATCTGTCCTCACTCCCCGCTCAGGTACTGTTCGACTCTGCCGGTGGACTCCGGCACTCAGGCTGAATGACCTGTCCAATCATTGCTGATGGATCATCCACTGAATATGCCTAAAAAGTTCCATTTGGTGATGGTTTCTGAACCTGTTGTCCCTACTCCAGTGTGAATATGTGCCTCTAACTTCTCAAAGAATATGTGGCAAGTTTACAGATTTGAAGGAATAAATGATTTCAAAGATATATCTATGAAACACATTCATTTTCTTTCTCCTTAACTATCCCATTGGGATAGCTTCAACTTCCTGCTAGCTGTCTTTCCCAGAAGGTGTTTTGAAAAGCATCCTCAAGTTGAAAGCTCCTGAAGCAGCTTCAATGAGTTCCTTTTTTGTCTCTCCTTGAAGGGCAGGAGCTTTTCCATCAGAGCCTCTCTTCCCTTAATGCTCAGGTGTCACTTCCTGTCACAGCTGTCTCCACTCACTTCTACTTGCCCTTCTGAAAGCCATGCCAACAGAGCCACAGCTTCTCACCTTTCCCCCTGATGTGGGAAAATTGTTCCAGATTTGAGGAACCAGGATTGTCCCACTCCCTTTACTATTTCTTTCCTACAAATGCAGGGTCATCAATCATTTCTACTGTGCAAATAATCTATCAATTTCAAATTACCACCTTTATCACTTTCTACTTTGCAGACTTTGGTCTTCCATTGTTGAAGGACAGCTCTCCTCCACGAAGATAATTCAAGGACATGAACATTATCAAACAGCAGAGAGAAGCAGCTCAGTTTTAGTAATAAAGAGGGGAGTAGAGCAAGGCTGCGCCTTGAGGTTGATGCCAACCTAGCCTCGATCTTCACCCTCTGATGAAGCTGCTAACAGCCGAGCCTGGAACCACACATTCCAACCTGGGCACTGATATTACTATCGTGTCTACTTTACTGTTTTACACAAGTGTAAATGCACAATTTTCTAGTTCCCTTTTCTAGGAAATGCAGATGTGATTTTGATGTGCTGATTTTATGTCCCAGTAGTCGTGCATTTGTTCGTTTGAAAAGTGAACGTTGTTAATATGGAGGTGACTCTACCTGAGACTCCAGTAGCAGGGGTCATGGATACTGAAGAGGACACCCTCTAACTAGATAGGACTCCTAGTAGAGCGAGGGAATCACCAAACCACCCACAAAAACTTCAACCCAAAATTTACCCTGCCTCCAAGCTGTGCAGGGTAAAAGACAGAGCAGAGATTGAGGGGCTGTGCAACCAAAGCCTGGCCCAACTTGAGACCCACCCCATGGGAGAGAGCTAACCCCTGACACTATTAACTATATTCTGCTATGCTCACAGACAAGAGCCTAGCATAGCTGTTCTGTGAAAGGCTCTACTCATCAGTAAACTGAAACAGATTCAGAGACTCACACCAGTCGTTGGTGAAGCTTAGAGAATCTTGTGGAAACGTGGGAGGAAAGATAGAAAGACCTGGAGGTGACAGGAGCTCCATAAGAAGACCAAGAGAGGCAACTCACCAAGTCCCAGGGGGGCTTGCAAAGAGTGATGCATCAATCAAGGACCATGCATAGCCTGAACCTAGGCCTGCTATACAGATGGGCAGCTTGGTCTCCATGTGGGTTTCCTAGTAACCGGAGTGAGGACTGTCTCTGACATGGACTCTATTTCCTGCTTTTTGATCACTCCCCCGTGGCAGGGCTGCCTTGTCAGACCCCAGGGGAAGAAGAGCTCAGTCCTGATGCAGCTTGATGAGTTGGGGTGGATAAGTAGGTGGTGGTGGGCTCCCCTCTGAGGAATAGGGGAGGGGGAGGGGAGAAGAGGGAAGGAGGGTGGGACTGGCAGATGAGGAGGTAGGGGGCTACAGTCTGGAAGTAAAGTGAATAAATAAACTTTTTAAATGTAAAAAAAAAAGTTCTGTATACATGAAATCACATTATTTGTAAACAGACAAAGGCAGTTCTATTACCTTTCCAGTTTAGATGTCTCTTGGTCCTCTCTTCCTCTTTCTTGCTAAAACTAATTTTCTACTTTTCTTTCTTAAAAATTTTCTTCTTTATAATTCTCTCTCATTCCTTTATTTCCTTTTTATAATAGACATTTTAATTGGTGTGAAGTGGTTATCTACTCATTGTTATTTTTACTTCTGTGCAGATTTCTGATGCTGGGAATTTTTTTATATTTTTTGACTATTTCTATGTCACTGTTCTCCACTGACTCTTTTTCTCTTTCCTCATTTCCTTCCTTCTTTCCTCCTTCGTCTTTCCTTCTTTCCTCCTTCCTTTCTTCCTGTCTGTCTGTCTTTTCTTCCTTTATTTGTCTAATTACTTTTTGTAGGACTTTTAGCATTTGCTATGCTAAGTAGAAGTGATGAAAAGTGAGCTTCTATGCCTTGTTCATGATATTAGACCAAAAGCTTTTAGTCTGCTGTTAATGGTGGACTTTGATGATTTTTCATGTTATTGTTTCACGTCTCAATTTCCTTCAGATTTGAAATACTGCTACAGTATTTCTGCTTCCCCCATGACAGCTTTATGTCCCCAGTATGACTTATTGGAATGTATATTCCATCTTTCTACAGATGTTCAGTGATATATGGCTCCACAGTACATGAAAAGGTGCATGCACCTGTTTAATTATGATGCCTCCAACGCCATCTCCCCAGTGTTGATTAACTACCAGATGCCTTGACTCACCACGCTCTCTGGGATTCAAGTGGGAGTCTGATAACGTCCCTGAATTTATTTTGCATTTTAATTGGTCATAATTCATTCCTTCATGTCTGTTTATATGGCATTAATTTGTTTTCATGGCAATGCTGGTAAAATAATTCACTGCCGCTGGCCCTTCACCTCCCGAAGACTGTTTTGTGAGTGCGGTGTATTCAGTACCTCACAAAAAGCAAATCCCAGTAAATGTGACTGAAGACTAGCTGAAGCCTATGGAGTAATTTCATTATGATAACAATCACGTATCAACAGTCACCAACAAATGTTGCTACTTAGGACAGTAGCATTTCACAGCTGCTAATAAGTCCTGTGAGAAAGTACAGCTGTTGTCTGCAGTTGAGGATAACAAAAACATTCCAGGAGGAGCAGGGGCAGCATAGGAGCCAGCAGGAGACAGGCAGCCTCCAGTTAGAGACTCATTAGAGAATCTTGAAGTGGCAGCACTCTGCTTGGCCAAAGTCAGCAAGCATAACTAAGTTAGCACAAAAACAAAAACTGAGGTTTATTTACTTTAATGGCTTGAAATAGCTTCTGGCATGCTTTATATAGAAATCATGAAATAAATTAGAACTGGAAAAGTAACTAATGTATAACTACATTAATATTTGTTTAAAGCTACAGGATTATAATATTATAAACAATGTATCTTTTTAAAAGACAAAACAAAACAAAACCTGTTTTCAGGTTACCATTAAAAATTAAGTTACTGTGGCCTGGCTAGTCTTTTTTACAGTTGTCACTAATGTAACAGCTATTTAGATTCATTACAAGAAAGATAAAATAATGTGTATAGAACATTTTGTTTTAAAAGAAGTAAAATAGGTAACCAAGAAGCAATCCTAGTTGTTCTCTGATAGAGTTATAATAAAGTCCCAAACATATGTTCCTATGGAAAATAAATGGCTAACAGTATGAGGATAACATGTTTGGAGTAATTCAGATTCCCACAATTGTCTCATTTACAATACATTGTTCTGAAACTGGAATAAATGCAGTGAAGGAGACATTTGGAAGTGTTTTGGCCTACTGAATATTGTGGCTGCTTACCATGTTGTTGAAGATTGGTAGGTGCATTCTATTTTGGTGGCTACAGAGTCAAAGATCACAACACGTTCTGTATTTGTTGTACTTAACTTGGCCATTATAGGAAAGAATTTGCCCCATAACAAATTTATTGATGAAAAAAGGAACATTACACCTACTAACAAGTGAAGTTAATGTCAAATGTCAGAGTCTCCCTTGGAAATGAGGAAGTGTTTCCAGTCAGCACAACTTTTCTCTTTCCAGGCGGGACGTGAACAGGGTTAGACATGTGTTTGTCACAAAGGGGAGACACCACCACTAACATTTCAATGATCCTGTTACAAAGAGGACTTGTCTGAAACAGGATTGTGTCGTTCACAGCCTTAATTCTGTTGCATATATGATGGCTCCCACAGTCTCCTGAGCATAAGGATTAAATGGCGACAGTCAGTGTGGTGCTTCCACACAGAAGTACTTCAGATTTCCACAGGCAGATGGGGCATGTGGTGTCCACGCTCTCAGAACATGTTACATAAATGACACGCCTGAAATGGCTTTCTACTGGATTACATTTTTGGAGATGATTTACCCTTTTGTTTTTCTTATATTATTAAAACTAGAAGACAAGGAAGGCTAGAACCCTGAGAGGAGGTGTGGGTTTGTATTGAGCCTCGCGTCTTTATTCTGAGTGGTTCTGTTGGACTAGCTCCTGATGTTCTCCTGTGTCACATTTTTCACACTTAAAATGAGAATGAAACAATGTACCCTCTTTGAAAGCTAAGAAAATGAAATCACCGTTTAATGCTATTAGTGAATATATAACAATGCATATTTTTTTCAGTAATTGATTTTTGATAGGATTGTATAAGAACAATAGTAACTGAGTCTTTCATTATGAGTTAGATATCCTACGGACACAGAATGCCATCCACATGAATTAAAAGTGTTCTCGTGTTGTGGAGGCCAAATTGAAGAATAAAGGCTTAAGAGCTTGACCAGAAAATGCTTGCATTATGACAATTACTAATGTTAAGAGTGCTATGTGGTTTGGGTTGGAAAATATTGCCACCCATGTCTGAAGACTTGGACGAAGTAGATAGAGGCAATAATATTCATCTGTGTGGCTAGTGAGGTTTTCATTGTGTCACATAAGTGGTTAAGCCAGCAATAAAACCTTTCTCCCCAAACTAATTGAAGACAGCAGCTGTGGCAATCCAATATTTCAGTTTTACTCTTGTCAAACCACTAAGTGTTTAGTGTATCTGACTTCATTTCAGACTCCAATGCATATAGCAATAATCAGCTGCATGCTAGATCAATGCTGTACCTGAGATTGTCATTCTGCTTCTCTCGGATATCATTGTGGTTTCCCTTTCCCTACTGGATCTCTGGCAGGGCAGCTCTGGACTGCTGTGGCAATTTTGAACATTCCATGGAGCTTTCTACTTTATATTTAGCTTATACTTTCGGTTTTGTGGGGAGAGATGGTTTATTTTCCATTACTAGCAATGTTGTTAGCTAGACCTAAATACTTTGAACAAAGATGTCAAGATGTTGACAAACATTATGAAATAAAAGAGGTTATTCAATATAGTTTGAACTCAACGATACCTCCATAATCCTAAGGTATTGAAAAAGAAAGAATTTTAGCTCCTACCTGACTTATTTCTGTAGAGTCTGTTGAGTTACACATGACTGTAGTTAGATTTCATTTATTTATTTTTGTGGCACTGTAGTTTGAAAATAGGACCTCGTGCATAGTACGTAAGTACTCTACTATTCAATTACATTCTTAGTCCTTTAAAACTTTTATTTTGAGACAGGGGCTTGCTAAATTGTCCAAGTTGGCTTTGAAGGTTTCCTGTCGCCCAAGCTGACCTTGAATTTGTAGTCTTTTCGACCCTGCCTCCTCGGAAACTAAGGTCACCACTATCAACAACTCCTTAGACTTTAAATTGACAACTAAGAACATGTCTACAAAAAAAATTCCTCTTTTTCCTTCTCACTAAGACTTAAGCCATAAGTTTTAGGTACAGCCAGTGAGCTAAGTGGCCACAGAAAGTCAAGGGATGCTTTTCCACATCCTTCCTGAAATCATGTGTCAGGATTAGCTGAGCTTTATACTGGACCTAGAAAATCCCTATGTAGTCTCATTTATCTGCTCCAAAAAGGAAGAGACAGGGGCAATAATGTGTCATTTACTTTTTTTCCTTTTCCTTCAGTGTCTCCTCTGATCTCCATCTCCTAGCCTACCCAGATGCTCTTGTTCTCTGCTTGGTATCTCTGACTCCTCCCCCAGCCGACTGAAGCAGGGAAGCTTTTGTATTTTGGAGGGGGCCGTTTGCAGGGTTCTAAATGCCAAAAATTTAAGGTCATACCCAGTGCATGCACTGGCTCTGAGTACATCTGAAAGCATGGAGGGAGTTGGCAGAGACCTTAGTGATTGAGGTCAAGTTTAAAGGAAACAGCAGCAACTGCTTTGCTTCACCAGGTTTGTGTAAAGGAAATGCGGGCTCCATTATAGGAGACCTTCAGGGATTTTCAAGAGAAACCAGAAACCCTACATTTAAAAAAAATTATGAAATCATTCACTTTCTAAAAGCTGTCATATGTATTATGTAAAATTTTGACATGGGCCAAAGAAAACACGTGTGTGGCCTTGATTTGCCCAATGAGCCATAAGTCTGCAGCCTTTGCTAGGAGAAGCATCATTTATTATCTGTGTGATGATGGCTCAAAATCTCTGTGTTCAGTGGTTTACCATATTTATCCTAAAAATATGCCCCTCATAGCAAGAGGTAGCTATACATGAGGAAAACAATGTTAGAATATCACTTTTAAAGAAACAGTTGACCAAAATATTTTAAAGTCAACATCACCCTCTTTATTAGGTGGTGTTATAGAGACTTGAAATCAGCAACAAGAAAAACAAAAACAAAAACAAAAACATAGCACTTACTTCCAAAAGAAGAGATATGTATAAAGACATGTAGGAAAGCATCAAGCTATGTAATATAACAAGGAACAGTAATATGTATGTCTAAACAGTTAATATGTATGGAAGTATATAATGCTAAAAGAAGAAATAATAGAAATGATGTTCTCTTTATCCCTGTAAATCCCGTGATATTGTAGATACTCAAGATTATGGTGGACGAACCTCAGATCTAATTGCAAAAAAAACCAAAAAACAAACAAAAAAACACACAAAGACTAAAGCAATAAACAAATTAATTGTGTTCTTTTCCCATTTCTAAATAGGTTATAATACATAAAACAAGATTTTACTTTCAATAGTTTCATATTTTAGTTTTGACTTACAAATCATCAGATGTTGTGATATTTTAAACTTACTATAGTTTAAAAAACTTTTAATAACTTTATTTAGCAATTTCTGAAAAAGATAATGCTTAGAAAACAATTTATCTCATGTCTTACTAAGCCATATTAAGAATTAGCAAAAGCAATCCAATATTCATTAAATTATGCAGCTGACCTAACTTTTCTGTCATTGGCTTGGCTGTGTATGCCGTGATAAATGAATTTCTGTTAATTTTGTCTTATAATCATGCAGATATTTTAGTAAATTTGAATAAAAGTAAATATAACTTGATTAGACAGCTAGAGGGGTCTCTGTTACATCCTGAGCAGACCTGCCTTTTGAGAGCAGATACTGAGAATACAAACTGGGTTAATTTAAACTTAAACACAAGGTCAGCTGGCAGAAAGCAAAGACCTCTATGACCTCTTGTTCAAATCCTGGAAGCTATAAATCCTACCAAACTACCAGGGCTTTATTAAGCAAGTCCAACAAAAGATAATCAGTACTGTGATTATTGTTCACTTAAGGACTGAATAATAAGCCTGGTTTTTATTTGTCAAAACAACTGGTCTTAAGTCATTTGCAAAAAAACAGTCTCATGAATAGTAGAAGGCTGAAGGTTACATAAGCAATTAAAGGAAAATCATAAAATCCAAACACTTAAGACTACTTCAAATCTTAAAAGCATCCATCCAGCTTTATGAAAGTCTAGGTTATAAAGGTAATGAAAATGCCAAAAGTGCGAGTAAAATCCACATAGTTTTCACAATCTCCAGGATCTCACATTTATCCAAAAGTTCAGCCAAGAAAAGAAGGGAAATCGAAAAGTCCCACATCCCTAAACCACAAACGAAGTGGACTTGATTACCTTTGCAATGTGTACAAGGACAAGATGTGGGGTGTTCCTAAAGCAAACATTTAAAACTAGGGTAACACTTCATGGTGTCTTTCTAAGTACTTAAAAAAATAACAATTAATTGGAGGAAAATCCCCCCTTAATTATTTTAAGATGTATTTTTACTTCATTGCCCATGTAACACATAAGGCAATGTGCCTTATAAGGCCATTATGATTAAAATTTAAATTATTTTAAAGCATTATATCACCTGTAAGATGCTAAATTATTATCTGTAATCACAAATAAGAAATGATTTTGAAAATATCTTTTTGTTGAATTGTTACACTTTATACTTCATCAGTTTGGATGGTATCCATTTCTTTTATAAATAAAATAGACGGAGAACTCTTTAAATAATAATGCCCACCCTAAATACATGTGTCATATTGATGAAAACTAAAATGTGGAGTGATAATATGACACCTTTTGTAAATAACTGGAGCTCCTTTTGGTATGTAAGTAACCTTTTCTAATGAGTACATGGGCCTTAATCTTCAAAAGTCAGGAGCTTTAGTTTTGCCTTGTAATTTCTATGAATATGAGCAATATCCAGGTTATAAAGACTTGCAGAGTCATCCTATAGAACACATATTCAATAAATACAGAGCAAAACTGAAAGCCCGCCACACGTGCGTTTCCATAACAGACTGAAGAGCCCAGAGTGCCATGGAGACTGAGAGGAGCAGCTTATCCCGAGGTTAGATTTTGTTCTGTGAGGAGAGAATAGGAAGTTCCCTCTGGTAGACGTGAGACTCACCAGTTTGGCATTTTGATGAACACTCAAACCATTGGCAAAACGCATATTCTGTTTCTAAGAAAAGAGGGTTCACAGAGCTCAGAAAACCTTGGACATCAAATACCTCTTACAAAACAACATTTTGATGATTTAAGTGTAGATGAATGAGAAACATATGGATTAAATTTCTCTTAAAATACACATGGGTTTAAGAATTAAGGGCAAAAGTGCTAGGCAAAATGAATTTTTTTGTTATCCTGACTCCAAAGGTTTGAAAAATAGTTCAAGTGGTTTGACAAATCCAAGGCACAACTGGGTTCTTCAGTTTCTCCCTGGCAGAACCAACTGAACTCAGACCATGCATTTCTGCCTTGTTCTATAGACAGGTTAGATGCAGCCTTGACATAGTGGTATAATTGCCAACTATGTGGGTCCACCAGTTACACAGCTGTAATCCTTAGGTTTATATGTTACATTATGTACTGTTCTGCTTGTATCTTTATCTTACAATCATTGTTTAACTGTTGCAGGAAAGAAGCAAGAGTTTCTGGGACTTCACAGTAAAATCTAACGTCTTTTTACTTAGAAAAGAAAAGAAGTCAGAAGTACTTATTATATCAAAGTATTACAAAATGTGGAATGCAGACCATCTCTATCAAAAATAATATTTACATAAAGGTTTCTAGACTCAGTTTTTTCTAACTGGAAATTTAATATGACATAAATGCCATCATTTTTATGTCTTCTTAAAATGTTGAGAATTACTTCTTCAATACTTGAAGCAAATACTGTTGGATGTCTACCTTCTGAGTGGCTGAACTGAATGCCACTCTGGTTCAACTTTGCAAGAAAAGACTTAGAAATACTTCTTTTACCCCAAGAAGATAGGTCTGATGGACATCTTAGGCCAAATGTGAGCCCTCGTTAGGAGAGTGGGGCATATCTCTGACATGGACTGTGTTGTCTGCTTTTTGATCACTTTCCACTGATGGGACTTCCCTACCAGGTCCCAGGGGAGGAATACGAACTCAGTCCTCCTGTGAACAGATGAGCTGGGGTGTCTGGGTAGGGGCTCTCCTATTCTGAGGAATGGGGGCTAGAGGGTGTGGAAGGAATGATAGGACTGGGAGGAGAAGAGGTAGGGGCTTATGACCGAAATATGAATTGAATTAATTAATAAAAATCTTTAAAAAATAAATTAATGGAAAAAAAGAAAAAATGATGAGTTTTAAATAATGCTTCAGCCAATGGCGTATCTTCCATGTGTTTAGTACTGCTTATTTAAATATAAGTGCAAGAACATTTAAATAACTTCACACAACTGAGAAACAGTTTAACATATTGCATGTGTCATCTAGGTAATATTAACCCCTTTAATTCATCCCCCTCCTAAATGTCATGAATAGTTCTGTCGGGGATTAACTGCTACACTGAGGACACAGCATTTCCACAGTCAGTGGCTTCGTGACTCCCTGTCTGTATCTGGTATCGCAAGAACAAGCAGAAAGTTCATCCAAGTAAGGCGATACTATGAAACGAAAAGAAGCAGTGAATCTCAATCGGATAAAATATTCATGCCACAAGGTACAAAGAGTTGTAATCACAAGGGAAATATACTTTCATTCTTGTAGTTATTGAAAGGTTTCATTTAGCATGTTTCAGCCATTCTCAGAATAATTATTAAAAGTGTTATATTTTCTAATTGTGAGAAAAAAGCAAAGCGTGCCCAAAATGTCTTTTTACAGTTAAAAATAAATAAGAATGTTAATGATTTAACAACTTTTTTTCACCATTAAACAACTTTGGATTTTCATTTTTGTGTTTACATAAACACACATAGAAAAAAACATATGTAAGCATAGCACATGAATGTATCTTTAAAAATATACTAAAATTCACAGATATGACCAAAAATTAATGTTTCTAATTACTCCAGCAGTAATCATTTTGTTAGCAATTGTTTCTCATCTTAATGATTAGAAAACTTTGTTTTACTTGTATCGACTTTGTTTACTTATAACCTTCATTTCAGAAATCTAGACTAGTATAGCAAAACAAAAATACAAAAATAAAAAACAAAACATTGATGATTATCCAAATTATCAAGCATATCCCTCCATGCTTACCTTAGGAGAGACTTTTAATATCTAATTGATCGTGATGGTGAATGTTTTTCGGTCACTTTCACATGACTGACCCTGAGCTAAACTTTTCCTGAGCATTAGCTTGTATGTCCTTCACAAAATACCTGTGAAACATAGGTATTAATTTCCCATTTAACATTCACAGGGCCAAAAAGGTAGAACAAGATGAAGCTGAGGCTTTGAACCCAATATGGGCTATTTCCAAGGACAGTCCTCTATACCTGGATCAAATAATGTGCTGAAATGTTTTTCTGTTTTAGGCTTTGATATCAAGTTACTTTGAGGAAAGTTAAATTTGAATTTTCTATAATAACTGAACAGTGTCAATTTGTTTGACGAGAGAGAGAGAGAGAGAGAGAGAGAGAGAGAGAGAGAGAAGGCTTATCTTAAATTTTCATTTTATTTTTCTGGTAAGGAGGCTAGATATTTCATACCTGTCTATTTCCACATATTTTCTTGCTTTTTTTTTTTAAATTCACAGTTCTCTTCTTATTCACTTGCAAAAAAAAAGTTTGATTAATTTTTCCATTTTGCGTTTGTCCTTAAATTTGCACTGATATTTGATTTATAGAATTGATTTATAGAATTTATTTATTTAAGAGAGACAAAGAAACAAAAACTCCATGCTGTTGAAGGAGGCCATGCTTAATTACTCTCTTTTCATGTGTACCCAAGGTCCCATTTTTAACTTTCTTCTCAATTTTCACATCTACTTTCATTTTATCTTGTCGGTATTCATATCAAAGAACAGTTTTCTAATGATGAATTTATTCCTCATTCTATAGTATTAATTCATACATTTAATAGAATATTCTGTGAGAAAAGTGTTCAGTCTGCTGAACAGCTTCATTTTATCTCCACTTCTCAAGTTTTAGCTTTGGTTGCTTTCCTTTTTCTAGCTGCATTTACTAAGCCCTCTGTGGAGAGCCCAAATGAAGCAAGAAGAGAAGTAGTTCACGGATTTCAAATATTTTTGATGTTTACCAGGGAATTCCAGATACACCATGCTCTAAGTTTTTTTTTTCTATTTATTTGCTTATTATTTAGAAGAAATTAACTGGATGGCAATTATTTGCTGATCTTCATTTGAAGTACTTGAGCTAGAACTAAAACACTCCATACTTTAAGAACCTTATACTATGATTACCAAAGATTGTCCTGTTTAGGTTAAATTAATTCCCTTGAATCAATAATACGTTATTTTACAATATTAATATGGTGAATTTTGCCAAATGTCTTTCTCCTCTGATTCAACAGAGCTGACTTTTCCAGTGTGTTGCATTAATGATTGCAGAAGTTTGTCAAAGTAGCAGGTTGGACATTCTCTTTATGTGACCCTCTCTGAAAGAGAAAAAAGAGCATAAGGAACCACAAATGAAACTGGGTTAAAAGGCCCACAGCGCTAGGAAGACTAAAAAGTAAAATAAAACAAAAACAAATGAACAAACAAACAAACAAAAAAAACAACAAAACATCCAGAGCAACAGAGCTGGGGACTTCTTCTGGAGATACTGGCAGTGTCCATTTGGGCATGCTCCATGCCAGGGTCTGGCTTACACAGGAGCCATTCTAAAGGCAGAGGCGTGGGCTGCGCCACCTGGAGGCCGGAGAAGACGCTCGGAAGGCTGGTCCCCAGCTAAGAGATGACATGGATGAGGCAGAGCTGAGCAATGGCGCGCGGAGAAGCCCCCATGGCAGTGTGCCGGAGCACGGGTGGAGACCTTTGGAAGCCCTGATTTCTTCAGCGAAGGGTGGCTTTAACTGCAGAGAATGCAGTCCCCGAGCTAGGGAAACACGGGGAGCTAGAAGTCCATGACTACTTACTGCTGAAAAAAAAAAAAAAAAAAAAAAAGAAAGAAATAAAAAAAACTTTTTCCTTACTCATGAGAATTTTATATATGTGTATAATAAAACACAGTAATACCCACCTTCCCTTTTCCCCTTCAAATTCCTCCCAAGCAACCCCCACACATGACACTTTCCCAACTTCACATGTGCTTGACCCAGTGAGTTCACTTAGCGTTGACCCTAAGTAGCAGGTGTGGGGCCATCCGCCGAAGCATAGGAAGTACACTAATGACGGCGTTTTCAGGAAAAAAAAGAAAAAAAAAAAGATTTTCCCACTTGGACTTTAGTTCTGTGAGGGTGATAAATATGGATCTATCTGCATTTTTCAACACGTAGATATACAGTTAGACCAGCACCATTTGTTGAAGATGCTGTCTTTTTTCCATTATATGGTTTTCGCTTCTTTGTCAAAAATCAAGTATCCATAGGTGTGTGGGTTTATTTCTGGGTCTTCTATTCAATTCCACCGATCCATCATTCTGTTTCTATGCCAATATCATGCAGTTTTAATTACTATTGCTCTTGAGATCAGGGATGGAGATATCTCCAGACAATCTGTTGTTGTACTGGATAGTTTTGGTAATTCTGGGTTTTTTGTTTCTCCAAATGAAATTGAGAATTGTTCTTTCAAGGTCTGTGAAGAATTGTGTTGGTATTTTGATGGGAATTTCATTGAATCTGTAGATTACTTTTGGCAGGATGGCCATTTTCACTATGCTAATTCTACTGATCCATGAGCATATAAGATGTTTCCAACTTCTGATATCTTCTTCAATTTCTTTCTTCGGAGACTGAAAATTTTTTTCAAACACAGATTTCACTGGCCTGGTTAGAGTCACACCAAGGTACTTTATGTTACTAATGACTATTGTGAAGAGCGTTGTTTCCCTAATTTCTTTCTCGGCCCTTTTGCCTTTCCTATACAGAAGGGCTTCAGATTTTTTGGAGTTAATTTGATATCCAGCCACTTTGCTGAAGGTGTTTATTAGTTAAAGGAGTTCTCTGATTGAATTTTTGGGGTTGCTCAGGTATACTATCATATCATCTGCAAATAATGATACTTTGGCTTCTTCCTTTCTGATTTGTATCCCTTTGATCTCTTTTAGTTGTCTTATTGCTCTAGCTAGGACTTCAAGTACTATGTTGAAGAAATGGAAAGAGTAGGCAACCTTACCTTGTCCCTAATTTCAGTGGGATTGATTTTAAGTTTCTCTCTGTTTTGTTTGCTGTTGGCTATTGGTTCAACCATATTTGTGGCAGCTTTATTTGTAATAGCCAGAACCTGGAAATAACCCATATGTCCATCAGTGGAGGAATGGATACAGAAATTGTGGTACATTTACATAATGGAATATTACTCAGCAATTAAAAGCAAGGAGATCATGAAATTTGCTGGCACATGGTAGGAACTAGAAAAGATCATCCTGAGTGAGGTATCCCAGAAGCAGAAAGACACACATGGTATGTACTCACTTATAAGTGTATATCAGACATATAATATAGGCTAAACATACTAAAATCTGTACACCTAAAGAAGATAAGCAAGAAGGAAGACCCTGGATAAGATGATCAATCCTCACTCAGAAAGGCAAATGAGATGGGCATCAGAAGAGGGAAAAAACAGAGAACAGGACAGGAGCCTACCACTGAGGGCCTCTGAAAGACTCTACCCAGCAGAGTATCAAAGCAGATGCCGAGGCTCACAGCTAAACTTTGGGCAGAATGCAGGTATATTATGAAAGAAGGAGGAGATAGAAAGACCTGGAGGAGACAGGATCTCCACAAGGAAAGCAACAGAACCAAGAAATCTGGGCTCAGGTGTCTTTTCTGAGGCTGATATTCCAACGAAGGACCATATACAGAGATAACCTAGAACTCCTGCACAGATGTAGCTCTTGGCAGCTCAGTCTCCAAGTGGGTTCCCTAGTAATGGGAACAGGGACTATCTCTGACATGAACTCAGTGGCTGGCTCTTTGATCACCTCCCCTGAGGGTAGTGGGGGATGCAGCCTTACCAGGCCACAGAGGAAGACAATGCAGCCAGTCCTTATGAGACCTGATAGTCTAGGGTCAGTTGGAAGGGGAGGAGGACCTCCCCATCAGTGGACTTGGAGAGAGGCATGGGAGGAGATGAGGAAGGGAAGGTGGGATTGGGAGAGAATGAGGGATAAGGTTGCAGCTGGAACACAAAATGAATAAAATGTAATTAATATAAAAATAATAATTTTTTTTAAAAAAAGGAAATGATTTTCCCTTCCCCTCGGAACTATCAACTGCTCTTCTCTAGGGCATGGGGCCTGGATATCTCCTTTGCCTATCTATAACATGGCTACTTCTTTGCCTTTTGGTATTCTACAAACAGGAGTGACTGAGGGCTCTGAAAATCAGATCCCATGGACTGCTCACAGTTCCCACCCTCCGGAAGGGTTTTTAATATGCAATGGAACCACAAAGTAATGAGTGAGGTTTCCAGTAACAGCTCAGTACTCTACCTGTCTTCCCCTTCTCTGGCATGCTTAAGAGAAAACTCATTACTTAGATGGCAGCTATGCAAAGCTCTACAAGCTGTCCAATCTGTGGTGTGAGGTAGAACCCGCCCAGCCCACAAGCTACAAAACTGGAGTGGTAACTCGGAGAATGTGGGGTGGCCCAACGTGATTGCAGTACTGTGGACAGACTGACTCTTGACCACCCTTGGCTCAGCACCAGGACAAAACAAGTCTCCAAGTCGCTGACCGCTTGGCAGGCTCTGCGATTACAGAGCAGAAAAAGAATCTGCTCAATACATTGCTTTTGTGCCTTTCCTCCCCCTTTCTCTTTTCTTTTTTTTTTATTATATTCTTGCTCTTTATGTTTCAAAACAGCTCACGGTGCCTACTCTTTAGTCCGCTTGTTTCACTTATGCATTCTGCTGATCCATTTTTGTTATTGCATAACCTTTAATATCTTGTTATTTCTCTTCCTCTCAGCTTCCTATCCTCAGCTCATTTGTTCTCCTATTTAGCCTGGATCATTATTACTTTTCTCATTACCACCTCCTTCCTCAATAGTTACTTCTTTTCCCCTAAACGACTTTTTAACTTTGTAGCTTACTCTGTAAATTTTTTTTACTTTCCTTTTTATGATCAGTAATGTGCAAGAGTTAAGAGTTAATCAGTTTAAAGCGTTTTCTGTGTACATTTTGGTGCATAGTTGTTCGTAATGTAATGGTTTATTTTCTCCTTCCTAGTGGTGCTGAGGACTGAGCACTTAAGTCGAAACTGCTCACCCAGAAGGTTTCCAAGTAAAACCACAGAGATACCCTCAACCAACAGAGTGAAAATTGCAACACAGAAAGGGAGACATGAAAAAGCAAGGCAATACAGCTCTTTCAAAAGGTCACAATTTCTCAATTACCAAATGCAAAGATAATGAAGTGGGTGAAGTGCCGGCTCCTTAAAGAATTCAAAGGTTAGCTGGTAAAAATCATCAGCGACTCCAAAGAGGGAACCACAGAGACATAAAGAAAATCAACCAACGACCTAGAAAAGAAAGCAGCATGGAGGAGAAAGACAGCAGAACAGGTGCAAAAGATATCAAATAAAGTAAGATTTTAGAGCAGCATGGTGACACATGCCTGTAATGCTAGCACTCAGGGAGGCAGAGGCAGGTGGATCTCTGTGAATTCAAGGCCAGCCTTGTCTACAAAGTGAGTCCAGAGCAGCCAAGGCTACACAGAGAAACCCTGTCCAAAAAAAAAAAAAAAGTAAGACTTTAAGGGCCAACAACAAAAAGCAAGCACCAGACACGAAAACCTAACCAAAAATCAAAAATAAAATAACATAGTGGAAAACATCAGTGATGGGCTAGAGTGAGTAGCAGAGATAAAGTGCAAAGTCAGCAGTATCAGTGAATAAGGATATAAATATACACGACCACCAATGTCAAAAATTATGATCAAGGGATCAAGGCTATTCTCCACTTTCTCTCCCATAAGGCCCAGTGTATCTGATCTTACGTTGAAGTCTTTCGACCTTTTGAAGCTAAGTCCCAGGCCGGCAGTTAAGTATGGATCTACTTTGATTCTTCTACGTGCAACCATTCAGTTTGACCCACACAATTTGTTGAAGATACTGTCCATTTTCCACTGTGTATTTCTAGTTTCTTTATAAAAAAAAATCAGGTGTTCATAGGTGTGTAGATTTATGTCTGGGTCTTCAATTCTATTCCACTGATCAGTGCCTATGTTTTTATTACCATAGTTCAACTTAAAATTAGGGATGGTGATGCCTCCAGCAGTTGTTTTATTATTCAGAATTGTTTTAGCTGGTGTGTGTGTTTTGTGTTTCCATATAAAGCTGAAGATTGTCCTCTCAAGACCTGTGAAGAATTGTGTTGGACTTTTGATGGGTATTGCATTCAGTCTGTACATTGCTTTTTATAGCACACTCCTTTTTACTATATTAATTCTGCTGATCCATGAGCATGGGAGATATTTCCATCTAATGACATCTTCAATTTCTTTCTTCAGAGTCATAAGATTTTATAACACAAGTCTTTCATTGTTTGGTTAGACTTATTTCAAGATATTTTATATTATTTGAAGCTATTGTGAAAATGTTCCCTGATTTCTTTCTCAGTCTAATTTATACAGCAAGGGTACTGATTTTTATGATTTTTTTTAACCTATCTACTTTGCTGACAGTATTTATCAGCTGTAGGACTGTCCCTGTGGAATCTTTATTGTTACTTTGATATACTATGATGTTATATGTAAATGAAGATACTTTGTCTTCTTCTCTTCCAATTTGTACCACCTGGATATGCTTCAGTTGTTTCATCTCTTTAGCTAGGACTTTAAGTACTATATTAAAGGTAGGGAGAAAGTGGACAACTTTTATTTTCCCCTCCTGAGTTTAGTGGAAGTGCTTTGAGTTTCTCTTTCAATTGATGCTGGCTATGGGCTTACTGCCACTATCATGTTGGGGTATGTCCCTTGTATTCCTAATCTCTACAGGATTTTATCATGAAGATTTTGGATTTTGTCAAAGATCCCCCCCCCCCCCGCCTTTTAAGATCAAATGAGATCCAATTTTTTCTTTTGTTTTTGTATTTCAGTTTGTTTATATGGTGGATTGCATTTATTAATTTGTATATATAGGCCATCCATGCATCTCTCAGATTAAGCCTACTTGCTCACAATGAATAACCTTTTTTCTGTTCTTGGATTTGTCTTGCAAAAATTTTATTGAGGATTTTTGCATTTATGCTCATTAGGGAAACTGGTCTGCAATTCTTCTTTCTTTGTTGGATCTTTGTGTGGGTTGGGTGTCAGGGCAATTGTGGCCTCTTATAATGAATTTGCCAATATAACTTCTGTTTCTATTTTGTGGACTAATTTGAGGAGTGTTGACATTAACTATTTGCTGAAAATCTGATAAAATTATGCATTAAAACCAACTTGCTCTGGGCTTTTTTGATAGGCAGTTTTTTAATTACTGCTTTAATTCCACTAGATGTTATAGATCTGTTTGAATTGCTTATCTGAGTTGATTTAACCACAGTAGGTGATATATATATAATTATATTTATAATATATAATATATTATATATATATAATTATCTTTTTTTGGATTGTATAATTTGATGAGGTATAGTTTTTAAAAATCAGTGCATGTTGTTATACCAGTCTTTTCATCTCTAACTTTGTTAATTTGGATAAGGGTTTGGCAATTTTATTGATTTTCTCAAAGAACCAACTCTTTATTTCATTGATTCTTTGTATTATTTTGTTGTTGTTGTTTCTGTGGTATGGATTTCCTCCTTGAATTTATTTTGGCAATATATTTCTACTGGGAGTGATTTTATTTTTATGTTCTAGAGTTTTCTGGTGTGCTTTTAAGTTAGTATGAGAGCTCTCTGCTTTTTTTTAATGTAGACACTTAGTGCTATGAATTTCCCTCTTAGAACTGTCTTCATTGTGTCCCATAAGTTTGGGTATGTCGTGTTTTCATTTTCTTTCTATTCTAGAAAGTCTGTAATTTTTCTTGACCCATTTTTAGTTCAGTAGTGAGTATGTAAGATTTCTCCTGTTGCTGGTGTTTTGATATCCAGCTTTAATGCTTGGTGATCAGAGAAGATTTAGGTAGTTATTTCAATTTTCTTGTGTCTATTGAGACTTGCTTTGCATCTCAGGAGATGGTTAATTTTTGGAGAAAGTTCAGTGACATTCTGAGAAAAAGCTACATCATTTTGTGTTTGGGTGAAATGTTCTATAAATCTGTTAGGTCCATTTATTTTATAACTTCAGTTAGCACTCACATGTCTCTGTTTAGTTTTGCCTGTGTGATCTGTCTATTGGCTAGAGTGAGTTATTTAAGTTTCCCACTATCAGTGGGTGAGGGGCAATACATAATTTAAGCTCTAGGAGTGTTTCTTTTATAAACTTGGGTGCCATATGTTTGGTGCATAGATGTTAAGAACACAATATCTTTTTGGTGGACTTTTTCTTGATGAATATGTTGTTTTCTTCCCTATCTCTTCTGATGAGTTTTGGTTAGAACTCTTGTAAAATATTAAAATCTCTACACCAGCTTGTGTCTTAGATCAATTTGCTTGGAATATCTTTCAAAAAGAATACATCCTTTTCTTGGAGGTGATGTCTATCCTTGATGTTAAGGTATGTTTCTTGGATACAACAGAAGGATGGATCCTATTTATTGCATCCATTCTGTTAATTTGTATGTTTATTATTGAAGAATTGAGACCTTTAATGTTGAGAGATTTCAATAGGTAGTATTTGTTGATTCCTTTTATTTTGTTGTCATTGTCATCACTATTGTTGTGGTGGGGGGGTGGTATGTGTGTGCATTTGTGTTTTCCTTCTTTTTATTTCCTGGCCATGAATGTGGTTAGCCTCTTGAGATTCGAATTTTTTTTCTAGCTCCTTCTGTAGAGATGTATTTGTGCATAGAGATTGCTTAAATTTGGTTTAATAATTGAATATTTTATTTTCCCTATCTATGGTGATTGTATGTTTTGTTGGTTATAGTAATCTGGGCCAGTATTTGTGGTCTCTTAGAGTTTGTAGGACATCTGTCCAGGCCCTCCTGGCTCTTTAAGTTTTTGTTGAGAAGTCAGATTTTTCTAATAGGTCTGCACTTATATGGTACTTGATCTTTTTTACCTTAAAGCCTTTACTATCCTTTCTTTCTTCTGCATGTTTAGTGTTTTGATTATTATATGCTGAGGTGAATTTATTTTCTGGTCCAGTCCATTTGGTGTTCTGTCTTCTTCTTGTACCATAAGAGGCATCTATTTCTTTAGATTAGGAAATATTTCTTCTGATTGTGTTGAAAATACAGTCTGTGCCTTTGACCTGAGTTTCTTCTTCCTCTATTTCTATTGTCCATAGATTTTTGTCTTTTCATAGTGCCCAGATTTATTGGATGTTTTGTGCCAGGATTCTTTTAGACTTAATATTTTACAGACCAACGTATTCACTTCTTCAATCATGTCTTCAGTGCCTGAGATTCTCTGTTTCATATCTTGACTCTGTCCTAGTCAACACCTGCATCCTATGACAGCATCTGAGCCAGGTGCTTCCGATATAACCAGTCTGCCCCTCCCACTCGCTCTCTCTGCTCTTCCTGCTCTCTCTCTCCTCTTGCTCTCCCTGCCTTGGTTTCTCCTCCTTTCCTGAGCACCCTACCCCACCATGTCTCTCTCTCTCTCTCTCTTCTTCTCTTTCTCTCTCTCATTCTCCACTTCCATCCAATAAAACTCTTTCATATCAAATATGTAGTATATGCATGGCATTTTAAAATAAACACTACTTCTGTGTTTGGGATAATTGTAACTCTAGGTGCTGATTATCTGGCCTTGTTTTTGTTGGGTGAGTGTTTAGTTCCTTGGTTTCTGTTGTCTTCTCTTGTTCTTAGGAGAGTGTGGTGGCTAGGTGTTGCCTGGTGGGGAATTTTTCCAGCCAATTGTGGCCACTAGTTCTTCAGTGTAAAATGTGTTTCGAGATGGGAGCTGATACTTAGGAATGGGGGTGGGTTAGGATGGTGAGAGATCCACAGGAAGGAGAAAACAGGGAGTTCAACCAGGATCTGCTTAGTTCCCTGAGTATAGGGGCAGAGAGTGTAAGAGGCCAGCAAATGGTAGCCTGCTACAGAGCTCCGGATTAGACTAGATACGGAGGAGGGAGAAGAGTGAAGCTCTGAAGCTTGCCTACCTGCTTTGCTGGTTTACTTGCTTCCCAGGTGGACTTGGCTTGTGGGTTCCCAGAGAATGCCGGCTAGAGTTGGGAAGTACCAGGATAACAGGATGAGTGGGGAGAAAGGTTGAAGGAGAAGATACATGGGACTGTCTGACGATGGGGGCTGAGCAAGGATATGAGGGGAGTCCACAGTAGGGGGTCTGCCACAGAGACTGAGGTGAAACTAGAGGGTTGAATTCAGTGAAAGTATTTGTTCTCTGACTTTGAAGGATAAATTTTAATTGCTCTACAGCGCTAGGTAGCTTTATGATGTTAAGGTTTTCTATAAACATCCCACCCTTTGCTTTTGCTTGCATGATTCCTGATACGAAGTTTCTTCTTCTTTTGTTTCTTCCTTTTCCTTCTCCATCAAACTGCCTCACCATTTTGTTTTGTTTGAATATTTTCAGTGTATTTTCTTTTTGCATTTATAAGAGTTTCCCAGGGCCAGTGTAACAAATCACCATAAACTGGGGGACTTAAAGCAAGACAAGTATCCTCTCACAGTTAGGGCGACCAGAAGCCCCAAATCAAGGAGTCAGCAAGGCTGCATTCTGCGCAAAGGCCGTAGGGAGGCCTTCTCCCTTCTGTCTGCCAGCTCATGAAAGCCTGGCAGTCTGTGGTCCCCTGGCTCGCGTGTATGTTGCTCTAATTTCTGCCTTTCTGCTCATTTTCCCTTTCCCCTCTGTTTCTGTTCTCAAATCAGCTCTTTTCTTATCAGGAAAAGATTTAGGGGCCACCCTAAGTCCAAGATGATCTCAGCCTGTGATCCTTAATTTAATTACTCTTGCAAAGACAAGTTCCAGGAGTTCAAATTTAGTGATGTCTTTTGAATGGTCACTATTCAATACAGAACAGTGTCCCAGTTCAGGACATTTCTTTTGGTATTTCTCTATGATCACAGTTACTTTCTTCTGACCATGGCTAAACCCATTAAAAGCATTCTTCCTTTCTTCAGTTTGTTTTCCAGTACTTTGTTTTAATTTTAAATTAAGTTTTTATCTCTCTGATTATACTATTATTTGTTCTTGTATATTGTCTACTTGTATCATTTTCCCTTAATGTATTAGCTTATTACCCAGCATATTAATCATTTTAAATTCTCTCTGAACATGAAGTCTGTCTCATTTAATCTAGTGTAATGCTTGCCTTGTAAACTCAGGCTATGTTCTTTCTCACGTTTTAGCACACCTCGTGGATTTTTCTTATTGAAAACCAGGCTTGACACCCCAGATAATTAGAACTGAGATATATAGGCCTTTGTTGTGAGACTGTATTTTAATCTGGCTCAAAATAGGCTGCCTTTCATAGAAACAGAATGGTGGATCAATGAAACAAAACAGAGGACCCAGAAATAAACCCACACACTTATGGATACCTGATCTTTGACAAAGACGCCAAAACCATACAATGGAAAAAAGATAGCATCTTCAACAAATGGTGCTGGTCCAACTGGATGTCTACATGTAGAAAAATTAAAATAGATCCATACTTATCACCCTGCACAAAACTGAAGTCCAGGTGGATCAAAGACCTCAACATAAAACCAGACACATTAAATCAGCTAGAAAAAAAAAGTGGGGAATACCCTAGAACTCATTAGTACAGGAGAAAACTTCCTGAACAGAACACCAACAGCACAGGCTCTAAGAGCAACAATCAATAAATGGGACCTCATGAAACTGAAAAGCTTCTGCAAAGCAAAGGACACTTTCATCAAAACAAAGCGACTGCCTACATTGGGAAAGAATCTTCACCAACCCTTTATCTGACAGAGGACTCATATCCAGTATATATAAAGAACTAAAGAAGCTGAAAAGCAGCAAACCAAGTAATCCACTTAAAAAATGGGGAACAGAGCTAAACAGAGAGTTCTCTGGAGAGGAATATCAAATGGCAGAGAAGCACTTAAAGAAATGCTCAACCTCATTAGTCATTAGGGAAATGCAAATCAAAACAACCCTGAGATTCCACCTTACACCCATGAGAATGGCCAAGATCAAAAACTCAAGTGACAACACATGCTGGAGAGGTTGTGGAGAAAGGGGAACCCTTCTCCACTGCTGGTGGGAATGTAAACTTGTACAACCACTCTGGAAATCAATCTGGCGCTTTCTCAGACAACTAGGAATAGCGCTTCCCCAAGATCCAGCCATACTACTCCTGGGCATATATCCAAAAGAGGCTCAAGTACACAAAAAGGACATTTGCTCAACCATGTTTGTAGCAGCTTTATTTGTAATAGCCAGAAGCTGGAAACAGCCCAGATGCCCCTCAACTGAAGAATGGATGCAGAAACTGTGGTACATCTATACAATGGAGTATTACTCAGCAATGAAAAAATAAGGAAATCACGAAATTTGCAAGTAAATGGTGGGACCTGGAAAGGATCATCCTGAGTGAGTTGTCCCAGAAGCAAAAAGACACACACAGTATATACTCACTCATATAGACATATAACATAGGACAAACCCACTAAAATCTGTACATCTAAACAAACTAAGCAAAAGAGAGGACCCTAACTAAAATGCTCAATCCCCATCCTGAAAGGCAAAGAGGATGGACATCAGAAGAAGAAGAAAACAGGAAACAACCTAGGAACCTGACACAGAGGGCCTCTGAAAGGCTCTGCCCTACAGACTATCAAAGCAGATGCTGAGCCTGATGGTCAACTGTTGGGCAGAGTGAATGGAATTTTATGTAAGAAGTGGGAAATAGTAAGAGCTGGAGAGGACAGTGTCTCCACAAGGAGAGCAACAGAGCAAGAAAATTTGAACACAGGGAACTTCCCAGAGACTCATACTCCAACCAAGGACTATTCATGGAGATAACCTAGAACCCCTGCACAGATGTAGCCCATGGCAGTTCACTGTCCAAGTGGGTTACATAGTAATGGGAAGAGGGACTGCCTCTGACATAATCTGATTGGCCTGCTCTTTGATCACCTCCCCCTGAGGGGGGAGCAGCCTTACCAGGCCACAGTAGAGGACAATGCAACCACTTTTGATGTGAACTGATAGACTAAGATCAGAAAGGAGAGGAGAACCTCCCCTATTAGTGGACTTGGGGAGAGGCATGCATGCAGAAAGGGGGGAGGGTCGGACCAGGAGGGGAGGAGGAAGGGGCTTATGGGGGATACAAAGTGAATAAAGTGTAATTAATAAAATAAAATAAAAAAGAAGAGAAAAAATAATAATAACATGAAATAAAATATAATAAAATGAAAAAAAATAGGCTGCCTTTAATATTTGCTGTACCTATAGGGACCATGTTTTTACTGTCCACACTCATGTGGTTTCCTGGAGTATTCCTTTTCCTGAAGAGTATTTTTTTTTTTTTTTGTAGTTCTTCCGCCTAAAACAGTCTGGACATCTGAGATCAGAACACCAGATGGCAAAGGTCTGGTGCAGACTCTTAATTTGAGTTTCAGGTTCTTGCCTTCTGACTGTTTCTTTAGATTTTGCACAGAGACAGAGGTATTTCCATATAATCAGAGTTATCGTTTCTTGTTCTGATAAGACTAGTCCTCAGGTTGTGATCTAAGCCAAATTATTTACTGAAGCTCCGACCCCAGAAAACTGTCCCTGTGGATCAGGTCTGGGATTCATGCAGATTTTAGGGAAGATTATTAGATCCCCAGCAAGTGTCCTTAACTTATAAGGTTTTTTTTTTTGTTTGTTTGTTTGTTTTGTTTTTGTCCTTTCTTAAGAAAACTCTCCAGAGAAGAATGCTGACACTAGAAACATCCTTACTTAGGATTCTTCCATCTTCCTCCAGGAAAAATCATTTCTCTGCATGTATGCTCTTAAGAGCCAACCAGGGTCTTGAGATTAAGGACAACAGACTACGATGCCTTCCGGTCCTGACAGGCTTCCTAGCATGATGCTGGGCCCTGTGTTTCAGCTGCTTGCTGAGTTCACATCCCAGAATCTGAATCCATTTCTGGTAACTGCAGCTATCCTCATCTAGGTAAACAAAAACAAAACCGCAGAACTGTTTACATCATATTCTCCTTTAGATTTCTATGTGCACATTTGTAAAAGTGTTCTGCATGTTCTGTATTCTCATCAGTGTTTGGATTTATAGGCCATTCTTATTATGATAAATTAAAACAGGAGAACTCACAACAATAAGCTGCTCTTTTAGAACCTTTATGTTACAAAGGTGCAGTTAGAGAACAGATAAACTATTGGGTACTTATAAGCTAGAGAAAGTGAAGCTTTTGGGTAAAGGGTATTTTTATAACGCTTTTCTGAACACAGCCTGAGAATTACATGAGCTTAACTAAAAAAAAAAAATCTAAACAACATTTTCTCTCTCCGAAATATAAGCATATCATGTTTAGTCTGAAGGGAGCTTAGAACTTTGCTCATGATTTGTGATTTGACACGTGTGGCAAAAAGGGAGAGAATCCAAAGTTATATAGGAAACAGAGACATGGCAGGATGCATAATTTACAGCTTACTCTCAGCACCTTTTCTTTTTAATGAGCTGAAATTAACCACTACCTTTTGGTATTTCTGTATCATTTTATGCACTTACATAGGTATAAATGTAATTTTTTTTGTCTTTGGATTTTATGCTTAGAAAAATGCTTTAACAACAGGAGTAAATAATATTTGACATACTAATAATGGGATATAAGAGAATACATTTTGAAACTCTAATATATGAAACTTAAATCCATTTTTAATCCAATATTCCTCAATTTTTAAAATAAAAATATGTTTTAGTAAAGTAGACACAAATGTAAATTTTATTTGAAAAGCAATAATTTTAAAAATTCTGCCAAATCTGCATCTTCTCTGCCAGTCTCTCCACATGTGGGTACACATACATGTGGGTACACATACATGTGGGTACACACACTTTTTACTAATGTGGCACTGTTTGAAGGTTAGTAGTGGAGGTGATTCACCCGTAAGTGTAAGGCACGTTTTCTAAAGCAGGACACTCTCTTCATATCGTGAACAGTTCCTAATAAGCAAAATATCTCATCCATATGAGAGTTTCCTTAAAGTCCCTGACAGTTCTTTATTGATTTTTTACCTTTGTTTCTCTATTAAGGGCCCCATTAATGAGCACACACTGTACTTAGCAGTCAAGCATGTTTGCTTAATTTTTTTTCCTGTGATCATGCTTTCAGCAGTTGATCACCTGAAGTTCTCTTGTAACAGGTCAAACTTTTACATCTTGTCTGTTTGTTTGTTTTTCTCTATCAGTATTATTTAACTGGCTCCTCTATTTCCTGTAATGGAGTTGGAGGATTGTGTTAGATTCAGGATAAAAGTATTTTTGGCAGTGACACTGCATAAACAGTGTTTGCCTCACCGTAGAACACCACTTGGCAAAACGCCAGGCTGCATAGGTTGTCTCGCAGTAAGGATGCTAAGAGGTCCTGAATTTAAGAAGGTATAGTCTTCATATTTGTAAGTGTCTGTGAATGGTTTTACTTAGGGTTCAAGTTTGTTCTTTCCCAGTCATGTTTTTTTTTTTTGGTGGTTATAGCATGATTTCATGATTCTTGCCTAAACAACGAGCCAATTTCTAATCCTGAATAGGATCAGAATCAAGTCCTATGTCCTTCAATAGATAGACGATCTTCTGGTCAATAACACGTACATTTGCTGCTTGTTTTTGTTCTGAGCCTGCTGTCTTATGTACCAGAGAAATGCAAAATACAATTTGCCCACTTAAAACACTTAATTTATCTATCCTTATGCTTTTCCATTTCTTTTTACTTCACACACACACACACAGATTATTGTTTGTAAATTAATGCTAGGTCAACCTAAATTTATTTAGGCCCCATTATTATGTCTGCAGATATAAATCCAGGAGACACATCAGAAGAGAAGAGGAAGAGAGGAAAGAAGAATTAAAACAAAACAAACACCAAAAAACCTGCACAGAATTTTTTATAGACAGTATTTGTGCACCTCTAGGAAGTTTATGCTTGACAAGGGCAGTGCTGTGGTGGAGACTTAACCTTCTAAATTCGGAAACCCCGTCTATGAAATGACTATCACAGAAACATCTGATGGCAAGAAGCATAAACAGAAAGTTTTTAAGTGCCTCTCAGGCTTCTGTCTTGCAAACTGGAGCTAAGTCATCTTGAAATGATTAGTTCTTTTAATAAAAGTCATGACTATAAAAATGGCATTTCTTTTATTTTCATAAATTGAATCTAAATTATTTACACAAATGAGTTTTGATTTTTCTACCGTTTTGAACCTCTTCAATGTTGAAACGTTTTCATTTTTTTGAAGATGAACTTTATTTTTGAAAAAAAAAACATTTGTAATTTGTGAACTAGGCTTGGTGACTAAGAACTGTGAAATAAACAAAATAATAACCAATTTGGTAACAATAAGATATTTTTGCTGAAAGTACACAAAATACTGCAGTGGATAAAGGACCAATTATTGTGTCATAGTTCACAACTATTTACAATTTGCAAATGCTCATCATTTCTATAGTTTATTGGTTTACTTTTTAGTAATAATATAAGACAAGCACTATAGCTTCATTGTGATGATTGGAACAATTGAAAAAGCTTTGCTACACCTTGCATTTGAAAACCTAGCAGGTCTCCTTCAGTTCTCTCTGAGATCATCTTTGTCTCTTTAACTCTGCCATCCTTCCTTATAAACACCCTGTGGATGGACCTAACCCACAGCATAAGTCCAAAGTGTATCCAACAAAGCACTGTGTAATGCCCTCCCAACTCACTGATTTAACATTCCCCACTGTGTTTCTTCTGTCAATCAGGACAGTAGTCTTCTTTTTCTTTTCCTAGTAGTTACTAATTCATTAATTACAAATTTATTAAAGACCTGTTACACATAAAAGAATGTACTATGAAAATATAAAGATGATGGTAGGATCTTTCTTACCCTAAAGGAATATGGGCTAATTAGCAGGGATTCCAAGTAATAAGCAATAATTTAATACACTGTTGATAACAAGTATATTCCATTCCTTAGGGAACTCCAGGGCTGACATACACCCACTCCACTGTTGTCCATGTGATTTTCTCTTTCTGTCCTCAAAATAAAGCTGATGTTGGTTGGCTTTCTCAGTCACTCTACACCTCATGATCTGTCACCAAAGTTGGGTCTCTCCCTTGAACCCCGAGCTCGCTGATGAGTTAGTCAAGCTCGCCGGCTTGCTCCCAGAGTCCTGTCTTCCCCCCTACAGCTCTGGCATTGCAGGTGTACTGCATGCTCGCCTGACGTTTCTGTAGGCCTTGAATTTTCAAGCTGTGGTCCTCACATTCACTCGTGTGCCAAGGGCTTTAGCCATTCCCAGCTCTTGGTGTTTATTGTTTGTTTAAAATAGTTTTTTTTTTTAAAGGTGCTGGCCACTGGAAGCTTGGCCATGCTCTAGTGAGTATAGGGGCAACACAAATTGGAATTGGTGTTTTCTTTTCTTTTTCTTCTTTTTTTGAGGGAGGGTCATAAGGGTCCTCACCTTATGGCTCTGGGAAGACTGGGGAGCTCATGTGGTCAGGATGCATCACATGAAACTCCCACACAGTCAATAAATATGTTATGTTGAAGAGCATCGACATCATGCACTGCTTTCCTGCCTCAGCTGACAGTCATCCTTTCCCAGTGAAGAGAGGGGTCGTTTATGTTTTTCTCTGGTGGCCTTGTGGGAACTAAGGATGCTTTATATGTGGGAATCCATGTACTGTTTGAAGAAGTGTCACAGCATTCAGAAGTGAATGGCATATTTTTATCTGAAGATGCGAAGAAGCTACCCCGGAGCTGTTGCTTTATTTGGGGATGTGATTTGAGTTAGATGTCCTAAGGGAACTGTTTGCTTTTTCGCTTAGTTTTTTGTTTATTTTTCTTGTTTTGCTTTGTATTAGATTGTATTTTGGTATTTTTAACTTGTGGTTTGAGTAGATTCCATGAGATTATAAGATATATACCCTTTTCCCCTTACTCTTCGGTAAAATGTCAAGCACACTGTTACAACATTAGAAATATTATTAGTCCTTAAAACATCTTTAGAAACGTGGGTTCATTTCTTCACCGTGGCTTCTAAGCACATGCCCTCAGTTTTCTTTGGCGTATTTTACAGATATAAAGGATTTGGTAATAACTATCTCTTCCAAACCTGCCTGATTCTTGGATGTTTAAAAATTTCTGTAGTGAAGCTAGGCCGGTTCCACACTGGGTGCAGCTGCCTCTTTGCCTTTGCCTGTCCGTCTTTGTCTTGTGTCTGTGTGTCTGTTCCCTGGCTTGTCTCCACTCCAGAAATAAGCCTTCTTACACTGACATTGCAAGACTGTCCTCTCATTTCCCATGGCAAGCTTGTCCACCATAGGCTACGCCCCTTTGCCCGCACCTGCGTACCCTGCCACAGTCACAGCTGGCCAGCCATTGCCAGAGCTGCATCCTGGACCAGGACTGCGCCGTGCCCGCCCAGGTGCCCGCCTCTGCGCCTGGCTTTGCTCTCTTCCCCTCATCAGGCCCCTTTCCTCCAGGGTCTCCTGCTCCCCTCTGCCACTTCCAAGGTAGCCTTTCCTGGAATTGCTAGTGTAGATTGATCAAATGTTGATTCATCATGAGGCTGAGTGAGTGGAAGCATTCCTAGGCTGTGCTGCGCTCCGGCACTGCACAGATTCTGGGTAAGGCAGCTGAAAATTACAGCTGTTGTGTCCTTCTGTGGTGCCTGCTGGCCGCGGAGCAAACCCTGGGGACCTGGGATTCTCCACTTGTACCATCCACTCCACGCTAGCTGCAGATGCTGCCCCTGTGTTCTTCGGGACCTGGAAGTACAGGCTTCACTTGGTACCACGAACTTGGCATCCCACCCTCCCTAAATTTTCCATCCTCGATGCTGATAGCCAGAGTGTCCTTTGAATAGTGCTGGACCTGGTTGTGAAACAGACACCAACCTTGAAAGGAAGATTAAGGATGAATCTCTAAGAATGGGGCGCATCGGCGAGCCAAGGGGAAGTTTGTTCCGAGAAGCACTCAGAAGCAGATGACTTAGAGGAGAGAGTGAAGGATGCGCTGCTGGGAGCCACGCTCCTCGCTGATTATGTTCTTCGAGAAGCAAAGAGGCTCTGTGTCCCCTACCATCACCAGTTAGAAGCCGCTTCAGGAAGAGACCATCACCTCAACCAGAATTCAAGATGGTCACCTACCCTGGCCTTTCCCTCCTGGGGCAACTTTGGTATACAACACAGTGGACAGACAGGAGTAGCTGAGCTTTTGTGTTCCATCCATCCCTTTCTCTCCCCTCCTTCAGCTGTGCCCTGCAGAGGAGAATGTATGAGAACCCTTCCTCACGGTGTTTCCCCATCTCCCAGCAGTCCCAGTGCACACAAGACAATTAGCCTTTGGACTTGGCTACCCACTCCTCCCTACCTTCCTCCTGGGCCTCTGCCCAGGAGGAGACCTTCGGAATACCGGACATGCGGAGCGCCAAAGATGGCCATCATTCCACTTTATGTCTGGTTAGCCTATTGGTTAAGCTTTGCGGGGACCCTTTCTCCTCACTAACAGCTGTAGACACACAGTGCCAATTTTTTAACCCAATGGGTCCTGGTAATGCTTTCTGCTGCTTTCTGAAGCTAGCTATAGGTTGGAAGCTCTGTCTTTGTATGTTGCATTCATATAAACTTTGGAGGTTTTTAAACATTGAAACATGTATGTAATGGGAGAGGGTAGAAGAAATAAATGATGTGGGATGAAGCAAAAGAAATGGCAACAGCTGAGCTAGAGTTGGCCATCCCATTAGTCATACTATTTGTTTTGAAGAGAAAAAGATCTCTGAGTTAAAAAAAAAATACTGAAGTAAAATACTTGGTCAAATCAGCATTGGGCTATAACTCTAGTCTGAAAAATTGTCCACACACAAAGGGAAACCAAGCATTTTGTGCCCCAGTTCTTCAGCTATGAAACACACGCAATACAAATTTAACACTAGGTGATATCGAAGATCTTTTAGTCTCCAGAACCCTGTTGTTTTATAGATGGTGATCATTTTTTTCACTTCAAAAATTATTTCCTCCATTTTTCATTATTAAGATCAGCATCCAACTTACTGTGATGATGAGCAAGAGGCTGGTAGGCGGCACCATCACTGTCCTATTCACTGAAGAAGTGCAGCATAGTTATCTATGTGTCAGCGTCAATTTCACACACACATAAGAAAATGCAGAAACATTTGACGTGGGTAGTAATTCTCCAAGCAGACTTATGGTCTTGGCCTTACGGGTTAAGAACACAGGGATAAAACGAGTCAAGGGTAGGGATTTCAGGAACCACATTCCCAACATATTCCAGATCTGGTAAACCGAATTAAAGAAGTGGGGGCCATTCTCCTACTGGAATCTCTGACCCCGTCCTAGCGACCCAGCCCCCACAAGAACCAGGGTCACTCCTCAGATGTTCAAACCCAAGAAGGAAATTGTCACCAGCTGGTGCCAAACAGCAGCGAAGGTTGAATTTGAAACCTGGAGTGTGTACGTTGGTTCCCCAAGTCATTTCTGGAGATTTAAAATTCTTTATTATTTTTTAAAGTCCTCTATAACATTATTAGAAAAAGGTGTAAGTTTTGACAACTCATTGGTCCATATGGGTAAAGTTGAGAACCTTCAGTGTTGCCCAAACTAAAGTCTTCCTAGTTTTTTTTTTAGTCTTGTTTTCTTCCTTCTGAGTGTTCACATTCATTCACTTGGAAAGACCAAGTATTTGTTAAATTTCCATCTCCCCATGCCTTTGCCAATCCTCTTCTTTTGTCTGGGCTGCATTTCCGGCCACAGCCTTTGTGTTCTAGATCTAATTAAAAGCTTTTTCTCTTCGGAAAAGGTCAAACCTGTAGTCATCTACTCTACAAGTGTCACCTTCCATGAACCTCCTTGGATCACCTCCATCCTTCCAAAAGTCAGATTTAATTGTCCGAGTTCTCCAGCCCTCCAAAGCACTTTGTTCATGTTTGTTATAGTTATCACATTAAGATTTCTTTATTGTATTTGTCAGTTTGCTACTAAGTAGGACGACCATTCAAGCGTAAGAGCAAGCCATTCTTTTCTACTTTACATCACCATTGACTGATGCCACTCTGGTCTCACACCGTGCTCTCAACCACACACAATAGTAGTTTAATAAAATGTGTGTGTTTAACTTCTAAGATGGATTAAATATAAATAAATGAAAGAGGGTGAGCCTTAAAAAGAAGAGATAATGATCGTCTTTCTATAAAGGAAAAAATCACTTGAAAGTGTGGGTGACTGTGTTTTTTTGTTTTTTGTGACTGCAGCTGTGACAAAATATTCATAAGCATTATAACATTTTCATACAATAAGGTTCCACAATGGTGTGTGTGTGTGTGTGTGTGTGTGTGTGTGTGTGTGTATTCTTTGATTTTGGAGATTAACAGGACAAGACAACCATATTAAGTAAGTAACAAGATTTCTTTTATGATGGTCTTTGTATAAGAGAGAATAATATGAAAATAGTTCTATGTCTACATCCCTGCTAGTTGCCCCTCTACCCACACTGGTTGTCATTAAATGACAACTGGTATACAATTTTTCATTGGCACCTAAAGTTCTAAAGTTAAGGTTCAAATCAAAAGGTGGTTTATCTAATTAACCAGAAAAGACAATAATCCCATCTCTAATTTTTATGGAAAGGGGAACTCAATATAGAAAATTTAGATGTACTTCCAGCTTCTTCATGGCAAAATAATAAACAAAGCCCGCTGCTGCTGCTGCTGCTGCCATTCTCTGACCCACAGAGTGATAAGTCATCTTGATTTACTTACCCTATGAGATAGGTTAATATATCTAAAAAGTAAAGGGAGAATAAAACCCCTAGTGGCACATTTGATTATAATCCATAAGCTGAAAAGTCCTTCTGTTAGAACACAAGTTTATGCTATAATTCCATGCCAAGACGTTGGTTCTTAGACCTCCTCTATGCTTGTGTGAGGGGCTGTGGAGTTAGATGCTCTAAATCCTTACTTTTGATCTGGTCTGGGATGCTATTTTGGCAGTTAGAGGACTTGGAGTATCCCACAGGGACTGTTTGCTTTCTTATCTAATCTTTAGTGCATCTAGCAGCAAAACAGGCCACTTGGTGATAACACTCTGCCAGATGAAGGTTGTTTGAGGATACACAACTCCTGTCGCTTTTAGTGTGCATTTGGGTAAGTAACTGGAGGCATCGCCAGCTCCTGAGTGCAGCTTTGTGCAGCTCCATATTGCATCTCTCCTGTAAGGACAAGTTCCAACTCAGGATCCAACAACTGTTTTCTGAATAAGATTAGCCTTCTGCTTAGGCAGCCCAAGTTAAGAAGCTTCACAAAAAGCAAAAACACTGTTGTTGTTGTTTTGATTCTCCACTACCTCCTCACTTGTGAAATACTTGGCACAGCTCACTTGGCCCAAACTTTTCACCTGTTTCTTCTTTTTCATTGCCTTAGTCACTTGTAAAAGTAACTCTAAAGAAAAAGATCCATTGCCATGCTGTATCCCCCTTTGATCACACACAAATTGTTTGGTTAAAGCTTCATACCCTCCAAGCCTGTTTGTGCTAAAAAAAAAAACATTGAAGTACTCACGAGGCTCTGCAATTTGTAAAAGGGCTGATACCAATTTGGGAACTGGTGGAATCCCTGGGTTACTTCAAAGACAAGTTTCTTTTTGGAAGGCTCGGCCACCTGCCAGCAAAGTGGAAGCACACAGTAGGTTGCAGTTAATGCTCAGAAAGAAAATAAATGTGTTGGAGCCAGAAGCTTTAAAGACCACTGCACAAGCTCAAGAAAGGAGGACCGCAGCGTGTAGAGGCTAAGGACTGCAGGAGCAGCCTGGCTCAAAGAACAAACTGGAGCATTTTCAATTGGCAGGAAATTCGGACAGAGGAAAAGAACAATGGCTTGATTTACGGCTGGGCAGTGGACAGGCACTGCTCTAGGATGAGGCTAATCAGTTTGATGTTCATCTCAGCCATGTGCAGGGTGTGCTCGCTGACTCCTCCTACTAAGAGGACCACTATTGTGGTGCCTGCTGAGTCTTCTTTTCACAATTCAGGGATGGTCTCCAGATACAGATGCTCAGGAGGTGTTGCTTCAGGCTTACGTTTCTGCCCATCAGGGATAAGAGAAAGTGAGAATCCCATAACCTACATATACAATGAAGAATATTCAACATAAAGGGCTGCTTATTCTTCTGAGAATGGTTTTTCAAAATGCGGATAAAATACCCGATGTCTTTATGGAATCACAGAGGAAACAAGGACGCCTTGCTGCACTCAGAGGTGTCCCTGTCAAACTGGAACAATTGTTAAGGAGACCATGAGACTGCACTTCTTTCTTTTATTTCCTTCATTTCTGGGTGGTAGGCTCAAGTTTCTATCAGGCCTTCGTTCTAATTTTTCAAGTATTTTTTGAAGATGTTTGCCAGGGACACACAGTGCAGATAAAGTCCTTTGTCCCTGTTCCCTGTTGCTACCGTCGGTGACCAGCAGTGTGATTGAATAACTGTCCACTCTTCATGGGCAGGACTGCATCTTTTTTCCTCTCTAAATTTCTTTTCTGACCAAAACTTGTGAGGTGTTTTATTTTCCTGTGTGTAGGGGTGGTGGTGATACTTGTGCTTGTGGTACATGAGTTTTTGTTCGGTGGGGCCGAGGTTGAGGTCAGCTGTCTTCCTCTGTCACTTTCAGTCTTTTGAGACAGGAGCACTCACTGAGTCTGAAGCTCACTAACAGGCGAGGCTGTCTTTCCAGAAAGCCCAGGGTTTCCAACACCTCAAAACCGGGGTTGCAGTAGAGACACAGACATTGCTGCTGCACCTAGATTTCGCATGATTGGTAAAGATCTGGACCCACGTCCTCATGTTTGCACGGTAAGTGTGTTACCAAGTGAAACATATCCTTAGTCTCTTTATTTATTTAAGACCATTTTCAGCATTGTTATTTTGTATAACATTAATTCATAGTTTCATAAACAAATTCATAAGTTTATATCTTATTGCACTTAATATATTATAGAAGACTACCCATTCAAGCACATTTTATGGAGGACAATCTTAAAGACGTTATATTCTCTGCTTCCGGTGTAACTTTTGTTACATTTTGATGCTGGTCAGAAAAGAAGAACAACATAATTTAATACAGTATAAAGAAGAAATGGAGGAAAGTAAGGAATTGAGGAATGTAAACACAGAGCAGGATAAAGCCATGAAGAACATTTTTTCTCACTTAATAAACCATTTAATTTTCAGGATGCAGGGCAGTCTGGTTTCCCCACAAACAGGCATTTTGAGATGAAGTCCATCTATTTTTAGTTCTGTTTCTGCTTAGGCATCTTCAGTGACCTAAAGACTTGAAGATAACCATTCTATTTTTCTCAAACAGTAAATCTTAGCCCATGGATAAAGTTATATTCTGTTAAGTACATCTATGCACAATTTTTGTGTTGCCTGCTTTTATCCTCTATATCAGCTTTACACAGATCTCATATGCCTTTCGTACAATATGCCTTCAAATAGATTTAAATACAAATGTCATGTTGTCTCATAGCATTTGTACATACTTCAAATATATTTTGTTTTTTTAACTCTTGGAAAATGTTTTTGTGCTTTCTAATGGACTACTTGATAAGAGTTAGCAACTATATTTTGATAATAATAAATATTGTATGGTATCAAAAGAGAAGAAAATTTCCATGGGTGTGGAAGGAACTTAAGATGAAAACCTTAGCAGCTTTCAGTTTAAGGACAACAGTCTTCTCCCTCAATTTGTTGAAGTCTTCATTCATATCCACCTGTTTGGATACGTTGTGGGAAGACCACAGACAAATGATTAAACTTGAGATGTTTCAGGCAAACCATGCTAGTTCTTACTGTAAAAAATAAGGGACATTTCTGAGTCATTGCAGTCTTGGAATGTAATACCAAACAAATGAGAACCAGACCACAAATAGTGGGTCCAAGTACATCATTATTGAGTGAGTAATGTGAACAACTTGCATAAACTGTGGCCGAAACTGAGTTTTTAGCAGACAACCATAACCTTTTGATTGCATCAAGAACAGTTAAAAGCTCTTTAATCTGCATGTTGTTCTTCAGGAAAGAAAAATTCATCAATCCAATTCATAATCTCAGAATACTGATTCTTCAGTAGGAGTTAACACTGTTTTTCTGATTCTTCTCCTAGTTACAGAAGCAGTCAAAGAGATGGATACTATGTATGCTCTGGATACTATGGAAGCATGTTGCAGGTAACTGGGACTTTCCCCTACCTTTCCAGTGCCATGGAACAGGCTCCTTCAAAGCTTTAGATAACATAATAGTGTGTGTCTAACTTTTGAGTAGTTGTGTGATATAACATGTTTCTCATCTTTTAGGAAAGAGATTTTAATTTCCGTTAAGATCATTTAATTCTGATGGGTCACAATGTCACAATATCACTTCCTTGGGGTCTTCTAACTCTTTCTGTCCATATTTATGAATTAAAATTCCTCTACATCCTTCAAATAAACAAAAAGCCAAAACATCTTTTCTAGAACACTCTTGCTTTCTCCTTGCTGGCCTAAGCTTGCAGCAATCCTTCTGCTTCAGCCTCCCAAGTTCTTAGCTAACAACTATTGTCAAACATGCTCAGCTCCGCCCACCTTGTTTTGTTTTGTGTTTCCTTTCAGAACAGTCTGTGTTGTGGAAGAAAATATCTATCTATCTATCTATCTATCTATCCATCCATCCATCTATCTATCTATCGAGAAAGCACTTTCTAAAGCAAATAATAAAACTTTTTCCAGCCTGGTTGCATATACTTTAGTATTCCTTAACAACTGCTTGCTAAGAATTCCATAATATATTTTGGAATTTTATGACTGACCTAAATTGCTTGTTGGGAAAGGATTTTACAAGCATTATGTGTATGAGTAGTAACGGTGGAGCTGGAGAGTATAGTGACTTCTCCAGCCTGCACAGCAAGAGTCCCCAGTAGTATGGTGGAACTTGTGCCCTTTCCAAGGCCACTGCTCTTGCCGCCAGCAGATGTCAGCCCAAGCATTTCTGTGTTTACGAACTGGTTTGGTGATCTGCTGGGTGTTAGGATTTCTTCTGCTGGCTTTATTGAATGGAACAAGGAGGATAATCTCAAATAATTTATCTGTGGAATCTTCACCAACACATTCAGAATTCAAGACTCCCGAAGTCCTACAATGGCTCCACCTCTCTGTTCAGCAACTGACCGTCGTCTTCGGCAAACTTTAGCTAGTTCACACCGTAAAGGACAGAACTGTCATATGTTGAACCCTTAGGAACTGGGCATTTGTGGCCACCATGCAGGGCACGAACCCTGTATAGGACATAACCTTGCTTGGCATTGTATCCCAGCCTCCATGTCTTGTTAGGCTGGGTGAGGTGGAGAGTCATGTGCAGAACACAGAGCTGGCGATGTTGCCAGCAGCCAACCATCAGAAGAAAGTACCTCAGGTCGGCCTGCTTCCTCCTCCACAGCTCCTGGACATTTTTGTATGCACTCATATTGGCTCACCTGTTGGTTGCCGCCATAGGAAAGGAAGAAGTCTTTCTCCATATTTTGTAATTTTTATCTTGGAAAAAAGTCAGACATTATTTACTACCCAAATAAAATATTTATGTTCAAATCACGCATATTCAGAACACCTGTTTATGAATTAGGCAGATGTAAAAACTCTCTTCTAAATGGTTTACTATTTTGGACATCACATTCTTCTTTATTCGTGTTTGAATGAAAGTGTAATGTTGTTTAGAAAGAAAAATCCTTAAAAAAAAGAAAGTTAAGAATTTTCTTGAGTAGCATCTGACATATTTTCAACTCAAATTTTTATATTCTCTCTGACACTTTCTTGTTGTTCAGTACAGTTTTTTTTTTTTTCCTACTGCAGTTATTGGAACTAGGCCTTTACTCCAGAGCAAAATCTTAACAGGCTTGACATAAATGTGGCAATCTGTATACACATTTAAATATGATTGAATCTATTTGCTTAATATCTAAAATCAAAATGATTAAAGTCAATTATTCTTACCTATTACCCTGTCCCATTTACCTAATTTTTGAGAACCTGATTCTTTCTAATGCTAAGTCCCTACTTTTCTCAACTCTTGAATAATAATAATAAAAAAAAAAAACCCCAACATCATTTAGGTATCTTGTTTTCCAATGTCCATCCCATTTGTCTTTCTAAGTGATGATTGATCATCTTACCCTGGGTCCTCCTTCTTGTTTATCTTCTTTATGGACATTGGATGTAGGAGAAAACAAGTAACAGGACAGGAGCCTATCACACAGGGCCTCTGAAAGACTCTACCTAGCAGTGTATCAAAGCAGATACTAAGACTCATAACCAAACCTTCAGCAGAGTGCAGGGAATCATATGAAAGAAGGGGGAGTTAGTATGACCTGGAGAGGACAGGAGCTCGACAAGGGCCAAATATATCTGGGCACAGGGGTCTTTTATGAGACTGTTTCTCCAACCAAGGGCCATGTATGGATTTAATCTAGAACCTCTGCTCGGATGTAGCCCATGGTAGCTCAGTATCCAAGTGGGTACCCTACTAAGGGGAACAGGGACTATTTCTGAAATGAACTCAATGGTAGGCTCTTTGACCCCCTCCCCCTGAAGGAGGAACAGCCCTGCTAGGCCACAGAGGAGGACCTTGCAGCCAGTTCTGAAGATACCTGATAAACCAGGGTCAGATGAAAGGGGAGGAGGTCCTCCCCTATCAGTGGACTTGGAATGGGGCAGGGTGGAGATAAGGGAGGGAGTGTGGGATTGGGAGGGAATGAGGGAGAGGGATATAGCTGGGAAACAAAGTTAATAAACTGTAATATTAAAAAGATAAAAATAATAAAAATAAATTTAAAAAAACATTTAAGTATCTTGCCTTTTCTACTGTTTAACTTCTGTCTTACAATTGTCCAGGTCCCCTCCCCCTCCTGCCTCCCAAATCACCTGTTAATCTGCAATTGTTTAAAACGGAGAGGCTAGATTGGCAGGTTGGTTCAGTGGGCAACGATGCTTAGGGCACCTTGATGACCTGAGTTTCTTTCCCACACTATGGGAGGGGAAGACCAACTCCTCAGGAAGTTGTCCTCTGATCTCTACAATTAAGCTCTAGAGCATATAAACACAAAAGTGTGCACACACAGGTCGACCCCCTCAAATCAACAAGTAAATGTAAGTTAAAATGAACAGTGTTCTCACCTGTCATTGTGTTAGTAATCCCTTTCTTTTATAGTTGTCATAAAATACACTACAGCTTAAAGGAAGCAGAGCTTCAGGTTTGTGGCTCCAGAGATTATATTCCACTGTGATGATGCTGGACAGCCAGTCACCTCATGTTGGTTAGGACTTCGAGCGAGAAGCCATGCATAAGCCTCTTTCTTAGGCCTTAGTGTATGGACACTATTATCCATATTCAGGCCTGGACTAACCAGCTACTTAATACTCCCAGGAACAATTGCACAGACACACCTAGTGGTATGTTTTACCAATAATTTGGGGATTTTTAAATTTCTAATCTGTGTTAATCGTCGCAGCTACAACTTCAGTCTTGAATACTTTAGTTACATCTGCTGTTCCTCTAATTTCATCTCTGGTTCTTAATGTTAATGAACCCTCCAGGAGATACAATCCATTTTATTTCCCTTCCCCCTTTCCATTCTCTGATCGCATGTAACTTCTCTCCTTACTTGGGCTGTCTTCCATTGTCCTTCAATAACCACCCTTCTTCACCTGTCTTCAAAGCATTCATGTTGGAATGTCCTGCACTGTTTTTCTCACGTTACAAATGTTTACAGTGGGCTAGGTCAAACCTCTCATTTATCTGTGCCTCAATATACCCTAACTTGCCTGTGAGAAAAGAAAAGATAAGAAAAGGAAAGAAAAGAAAAGAAAAGAAAAGAAAAGAAAAGAAAAGAAAAGAAAAGAAGAGTCATGCTGCTGACAAAATTTTAAAGATCACTAACGTTTAGTGAAATTCTGGATTGTCTGAAAATTGCATTTTATATCCTTTTCCATAATCAACTTTCTTCCCTTTCTTCTCTATTCAAATCTATAAACAATATCCACAGCACATTTTTTTCAGTATTCTTGTGTTTCCCTGTTCTGACTTCTCATTGATGACTTTACTTCATATTTCAACAGATCAAGTCTAGAAAAAAATGAGAACAAGTCTGTTCGACATTCAAGTACATTTATTTACCAACAGATTTGGACCTGCTCTGCAATTAGAACATGGCAGTGCTCTGGCTTCCAGAGAAGATGTAATTTATTCATTGAAATGTTGCCCCTGGAGAGTCTCGCCTCCATACCGTCTCATATCTCAGATTAGCATCTGTGCTTCAAGGCTCCTGTTGTGTTTATAGCCTCTTATTTTTGAAAGTCCGCTTTAAATAGTTAACTTTAGTCGCTTCCAAATTTTTCTTCTTACATACATTCCAATAATAATAATGCTTTTATTTTTCTACTAATTTTTTTTTGGGTTTTTGGTCAAATCATCAGTGATTTCTGTAATTATACATTATTATCAATACTCTCTTCCAACTTTGTTTAATTTTTTAGCTGTTTTTGGTGAAATCTTCCTGATATTTCTTGAATCGATTTGTTAAAGAGATTTTAGGATCACTTTCCTCTGTTTTTTATACTTACTTGGTTGTTTTTACTCAATACACCTTAATAGTTCCTTGTCTTTCCCTCAACCTTTAAATATTGGTGCCATTCAGACCTCAGTCCCTGGCCCTATATATTTCTGTTTTCTCACCTTGATAAAATTCATTTTTAATTTTTCTCTTCAGCCTTGACTCCTCTTTATTGCAGCTCTCTACTCCACATCTCCCGCTTGGCTCTGAGCGGAAGATTTACACAGTTTACTCACACACACACACTCCCAGTCTGCTTCTCCAAGCCTACGTCAACAAATGACCTTCCACTTTCCACTAGATGGCAGTTCTATTTGTTGAGCTTCCCAATCCAAAGATCAAGTCACTACTGGCTTCCTCAAGTCACTACTGGCAGCACCACTGTCAAAATGTGCCCTAATTCTAACCTCTTTTGACTGTCTTCTTCTTCTTCTTCTTCTTCTTCTTCTTCTTCTTCTTCTTCTTCTTCTTCTTCTTCTTCTTCTTCTTCTTCTTCTTCTTCTCCTTCTTCTTCTTCTCCTTCTTCTCCTTCTCCTTCTCCTTCTCCTTCCCCTTCCCCTTCCCCTTCCCCTTCCCCTCCTCCTCCTCCTCCTCCTCCTCCTCCTCCTCCTCCTCCTCCTCCTTCTTCTTCTTCTTCTTCTTCTTCTTCTTCCAGTGTCTCCTGTGGCATGGCAAAGGCTCCCACCTGTTACTTACTTCTGTCCTTGTTAATACACCTTCCAGTAAACAAAATGATCCTCTATAATCATGTCTAAATCTGTTTCTCTACTCTTCAAAAACCTCCAAGGTCTCTTCCACACTCAGAAATAAAGCAAATGTATCACAGTGGCTTTGTCTTATCTACATCTTATTTTTCACTCGCATCATTTCTCCTGATTGTTTTGGTTATTCTTTCTAACTTAACCACGGAAATGCCTGCCTCAGGGGATGAGCACCTCCTACTTTTTCTTCAGAAATATGTTTCTCCTCAATTCCTTGGAAGTTTTGATGTCTCAGTTTTCTGTCCATTGCATTTATCCGAACGCTTTCCATTGCACTTAGCACACAGATATATGTATCTTTTCTTTTTACTCACCTACCTCCATTAACAGAATTCAGGGCTGACAAAAAAAAGAATTTGAGGAAATTTTGCTCTTCTTATTGTTGTACCTCTCTGTTTGCTTTGTGCCTTATAATTTACTTGTACTAAACATAGCTTTAGGCTGTTTCATTAAATGGGTGATGGGTATATGAGTTTTCCAATACTTTGGAATAAGTCCACTTCAATACCCTCTCAAAGGATAGGATGCTAAAAGATCTCTTCCTTGGTGTGCCACTGACTAGAATTATTTAAATGATGCTCACTGGAGGACTACCCTTTTCTATAATACTCAGCAGAGATGAACCACAGGGATTGTTTTTAATTCAAACTCCCATTTGAATTTCATATTTTTATGTCATGAAAAAATGCTCTTGTCATTATATTATTATAGATTTTTACAAGAACCTCACAAATTGCCTTATACCCAATGGATAGTGAATAAAAACTTGAGTAGTGACTGACTACAGTAATTGAATCCACTTGAAATTAATTATTTTTTTATCTTGATCATTTATCCTCCAGTTTGACAGCAAGGCAAGGCTGTTGTAATTTGTTTTAGGCTGTTATATACAAGTGTACTGCCCCCTGGAGATCCCAAATATATGTTAATTGATGATAAAGTGGATAGGACTGTTTCTGGCATCTGTTATAGATTTTCAAAGAAATCTCCCCACTATATTATCATAGAATTTATTAAATCTAGAAACATTTCCAAAACATATGTTTATAGTTTTGGATTTTGAACTGTTCTAAGAATAAATTCTCCTCACTGGTGTTCCAGCCTCTTGCCTATCTCCCCTCCAAACTATCCTAAATGTATGTCGCCTTACAGTCCCTCATCACAGCTCCAATCAAGCCATTTTCTTTCTGAAATACTGATGCTAGCTTCCTACTGAATTCCAAATAAAGTCCAAAGTTATCAACATATATGTGAAATGACAAACCTATTAGGCATACTATAGCTTCCACTCAATATTTGCACAAAGTGTTTTGTGAAATATTTGGGTAGCATAGGATCAAGAGTTTTCCAGTGAAAACAAAATAACTAGAATTTATATAGACAAGAATTTGGAATACAGTAGAATACATTTAGAAATTATACTGGTTCAGGAAATTTGGTCTAGGGCCTATGACCTCTCCAATCACATATAACTGGCCAATTTTACAGTCCAAGGTATGAGTCCTCTCTCCCAAATGAGTAGGTTTTTAAGTCAAATTAGATAGCTGAGTTCCCTAAAAATCTAAGTTCCACTATTACACCCTGTGGTTATCTTGCCATTCTGGGCATTGTTGGGGTTCATAAGATTTACAGCTGGTCATGACTATTGATTGCTTTTCTTTCTTAGCAGTTTGAATAACACTGATGGCTACTGTAAGAACTAGTTCTCAGGGAAGAGGCTTCTGGGTCATTTCTAACTCAGTAACTCTTTTCTAACTCCCGTGCCCAAAACCTGTATTTCTTCATGCATAAGGCCTTTCCTTCCTTTTAAGGCACACATTAGAGGTATTAACAAGAAAGCACTAATTACTGAAAATGTTTTGGAATGGTTTAAATGTAAACATGTACAACCACTCTGGAAATCAATCTGATGCTTTCTCAGACAACTAGGTATAGCACTTCCTTAAGATCCAGCCCTACCACTTCTAGGCATATATCCAAAAGAGGCTCAAATACACAATAAGCACATTTGCTCAACCATGTTTGTAGCAGCTTTATTTGTAATAGCCAGAAGTTGGAAACAACCCAGATGCTCCTCAACTGATGAATGGATACAGAAAGTGTGGTACATCTACACAATGGAATACTGCTCAGCAATAAAAAATAAGGAAATCATGAAAATTGCAGGTAAATGGTGGTAACTGGAAAAGATCATCCTGAGTGAGCTGTCCCAGAAGCAGAAAGACACACACGGTATATACTCACACATATAGACATATAACATAGGATAAAGCTACTAAAACCTGCACATCTAAAGAAACTAATCAAGAGGGAGGACTCTGGCTAAAATGCTCAGTCCCTATCCAGAAAAGCAAAAAGGATCAGAAGAAGGAGAAAACAGGGAACAAATTAGGAGGCTGCCACAGAGGGCCTATGAAAGGCTCTGCCCTGCAGACTATCAAAGCAGATGCTGAGACTTATGGCCAACCTTTGGGCAGAGTGCATGAAATCTTATGAAAGAAGTAGGAAATAGTAAAATCTGGAGAGGACAGGAGCTCCACAAGGAGAGCAACAGAACCAAAAAATCTGAGCACAGGGATCTTCCCTGAGACTGATACTCCAACCAAGTAGCATGCATGGAGATAACCTAGAACCCCTGCGCAGATGTAGCCCATGACAATTCAGTAAGTGGGTTCCCTAATAATGGAAACAGGAACTATCTCTTACATGAACTGATTAGCCTGCTCTTTGATCACCTCCCCTTGAGGGGGGAGCAGCTTACCAGGTCACAGAGGAAGACAATGCAGCCACTCCTGATGAGACCTAACAGAGTAGGATCAGAAGGAAGGAAAAGAAGACCTCCTCTACCAGTGGACTTGGGGAGGAGCATGGGTGGAGAAGGGGGAGGAGGGAGGGAACTACAGGGGGTATACAAAGTAAATAAAGTGTAATTAATAAAAAAAATTTAAAAAGATCTACATAGACTGGCCCTTCTAATAAGGAAAGGAGCTTGCATATTTTCATTATCTTTGGCTGTAGTAAGCCCTAAGATGATTTGGCAAATGGCATCAGAGAAAGAGGCAAGTTTGTGCCAAAGGAACCCTCTCCTTTTGATTTCCAGAGCTTTGATGAAGTTGAAAAGATGAGTGAGAAATGGTCCAGAGATCATTTCTTTTCTACCTATCCCTGAGCAGCAGGAGTGATTGCCAATATGCCTAAACTAAGAGCATCCATTTTGGAAATTCTGTTTTATTAACATTTCTGAATAATCTTATACTTTATGATGCAAGATATTCACAGATAGGTTAAGTGATGTGTCATTAAGGAGATCATGATATAATTGAGTGGATCAAACCTCACATATCCATAAAACAACACCACACTAAATACCTGAACTTTCAAAAGCACAAAACTGTTTAAAAAATCATGAGAATTCCTTCCATATGGGCTCTTCTGGGAGGTCTGTGTGGAATGAAGAACATGTGAACCAAATTTCGAGTCAAATTCATTATAGAAATTTGAAGACTGAAGAGGGAATTCAGAATCACTGGTGGGACAGGGATACATAGATAACAAATGAGGAAATTCAAGAAATAGTCTCTAATCCAGCTCAGTGGAAGTGCGTGTATTAGACTGGGTTATAGTAATAGATCAGATTGGAAGATGTTTTGCTTCAACAGTGATTGCAGTTTCAAGTGTTAAATAAGTTTGCTCTTAAGAATAGAATAGAATACAATAGAAAAGAAATAAAACAAAGAGAAAAAAGAAAGAAAAGTAAAAGCTGTTGAAGGTGCAAGAGAACATTTCAACAACGATACCAGAGTTTTTCTTAGGGCATGTCTGTCTTGTCCGACCTCTGAAACAGGTTGAAGGATGAAAGGATGACAAAACTTTTTTTTTTTCAGTAAACATATCAGAGTAGATATAGGGAAAAGGCAATGGTAGTTGGAAGATATTTTTTTTAAATAATAGATACATTGCTTTTTTAAACATTATTTAAATCTCATGTTGAGAATAGAAGAATGATGATTAACCTTTTAGAAGATTATCAATAGAAAGTGCTCTAGTGAATACAATAGATGTTGTAAAAAGGGTAAAATGTGAAAACAAATGAGTAATATGTGAAATCAGCATGTTAGAAAAGAAAGTTAAAAGTTAAAATATATCACAAATCAAACTGCACCTAAAATACTAAATCCTCTAAGATATCGGTTACATTGTCTGAAGAAAATAAAAAGTGTGTACATTTAACTAGTCGTATATAGAATCTCAATATAGAAATGTTGGAAATAGCAATCTTTCCACCTGAGGAAGTATGATTGTGTTAGAACCTTGTATGCTATTGTTTCTGAGTAGCTTTTCTGAATGTCTATAGTGAGTGTGTAGTAGTTCACTGACATGCATAGACTTTGAGTGTGACTTTGTGGTGCTTTTATTTATAAGTCATTTATAATAAAGTGATTTTTATTCAAAACATAAAAAAGAAATAAAGAACATCCCAGCCTATTAGCCATTAGACCATATTTCTCTCAGCATTTTTATTCTTGATAGATTTGCTATGGGTTTCTAACTTTAGGATAGCCACTCCAAGATGGAATCCTGAACTTTCATTACATGTGTGATTGTGTCAAGTGACTTTACTTTAGGGCCACTGTTCTGTGTTTCCTTACACATAGATAATACTAATTAAAGTGTTCATTTACCCATTATGCTAATTTAGTGAAGTCACAAGAATACAACCACTGATCACACCTGAAAAACTTATTGAGAACCTCAAGGACTTTTTGTTTATTTTATGTGATTTATATCACTGGTTTTAATCTTATTAAAATGAAAGTGGAAGAATTTTTTAAATATGCTTTGTTTTTTTTTCTTTTTTTATTATTATTTTTTTATCAGTTACATTTTATTAACTCTGTATCCCAGCCCTGTCCCGATCCCTCATTCCCTCCCAATCCTACCCTCCCTCCCTCATCTCCACCCTGCCCCTTTCCAAGCCCACTGATGGGGGGCCTCCTCCCCGTTCATCTGATCCTGTTTTATCAGGTATCTTCAGGACTGGCTGCAAAGTCCTCCTCTGTGGCCTAGCAGGACTGCTCCTCCCTTCAGGGGTGGGGAGACCAAAGAGCCAGTCATTGAGTTCCTGTTAGAAATAGTCCCTGTTCCCCTCACTTTGGGAAACCAATTGGTTACTGAGCTACCACAGGCTACATCCGAGTGGAGGTTCTAGGTTATATCCATACATGGTCCTTGGTTGAATGTCAGTCTCAGAAAAGACCCTGTGCCCAGATATATTTGGTCCTTGTGGAGCTCCTATCCTTTCCCCATCAGACTAACTCCCCTTCTTTCTTATGGTTCCCTGTACTCTACCAAAGGTTTGGTCATGAGTCTTTGCTTTGAAAACACTGCTAGTTAGAGTCTTTCAGATGCGCTCAGTAGACTCCTGTCATACGTTCAATGCACATCCCATCTGTCTTTCTAAACGAGGATTGATCATCTTACCCCATGTCCGCTCAATTGATTATCTTTTTAGGTGTATAGATTTCATTATGTTTATCATATCTTATAGGCCTATATAAGTGAGTATATTCCATGTTTGTCTTTCTCCTTCTGGGATATTTCACTCAGAATGATCTTTTCTAGATCCCACCATTTGCCTGCAAATTTCATGATTTCCTCCTTTTTGATTGCTGAGTAGTATTCCATTGTGTAAAAATACCACAATTTCTGTACCCATTCCTCCATTGATGGACATCTGGGTTGTTTCCAGGTTCTGGCTATTACAAATAAAGCTGCTATAAACATGGTTGAGCAAGTATCCCTTTTGTGTACTTGAACGAACTTTGGGTATATACCTAGCAGTGGTATAGCTGGGTCTGGAGGAAGCGCTATTCCTAGTTGTCTGAGAAAGCGCCAGATAGCTTTCCAGAGTGGTTGTACCAGTTTACATTCCCACCAGCAGTGGAGGAGGGTTCTCCTTTCTCCACAACCTCTCCAGCATGTATTGTCGCTTGAGTTTTTCATCTTGGCCATTCTGATGGGTGTAAGGTGAAATCTCAGGGTCGTTTTGATTTGCATTTCCCTGATGGCCAATGAGTTCTAGGCTGTTCCCCACTTTTTTTCCCAATTGATTTAGGGTATCTGGTTTTATGTTGAGGTCCTTGATCCACTTTGACTTTAGTTTTGTGCAGGGTGATAAATATGGATCTATTTTCATTTTTCTGCATGTAGACATCCAGTTGGTCCAGCAACATTTGTTGAAGATGCTGTCTTTTTTCCATTGAATGGATTTGGCTTCTTTGTCAAATATCGAGTATTCATAGGTGTGTGGATTTATTTCTGGGTCTTTTATGTGGTTCCATTGATCCTCCTTTCTGTTTCTATGCCAATACCATGCAGTTTTTATTACTGTTGCCCTGTATTACAGCTTGAGATCAGGAATGGAGATACCTCCAGATGATCTGTTGTTGTACAGGATCGTTTTGGAGATTCTGGGTTTTTTGTTTCTCCATATGAAGCTGAGAATCTTTTTTTCAAGGTCTGTAAAGAATTGAGTTGGTATTTTGATGGGAATTGCATTGAATCTGTAGATTGCTTTTGGCAGTATGGTCATTTTCACAATGTTAATCCTACCAATCCATGAGCACGGGAGATCTTTCCATCTTCTGATATTTTCTTCGAATTCTTTCTTCAGAGACTTGAAGTTTTTCTCAAACAGGTCTTTCACTTGCTTGGTTAGAGTCACACCAAGGTACTTTATGTTATTAGTGGCTATTGTGAAGGGTGTTTCCCTAATTTCTTTCTCAGCCTTTTTGTCTTTGGTATACAGTAGGGCTTCTGATTTTTTTGAGTTGATTTTGTATCCTGCCACTTTGCTGAAGGTGTTTATCAGCTGAAGGAGTTCTCTGCTTGAATTTTTGGGGTCGCTCATGTATACTATCATATCATCTGCAAATAGTGACACTTTGACCTCTTCCTTTCCGATTTGTATCCCCTTGATCTCCTTTAGTTGTCTTATTGCTCTGGCTAGGACTTCAAGTACTATGTTGAAGAGATATGGGGACAATGGACAGCCTTGTCTTGTCCCTGATTTCAGTGGGATTGATTTAAGTTTCTCTCCATTGAGTTTGATGTTAGCTATAGGCTTGCTGTATATTGCCTTTACTATCTTTAGGTATGTGCCTTGTATCCCTGATCTCTCCAAGACTTTAAACATGAATGGGTGTTGGACTTTGTCAAATGCTTTTTCGGCATCTAAGGAGATGATCATATGGTTTTTCTCCTTCAGTTTGTTTATGTAGTGGATTACATTGATGGATTTCTGTATGTTGAATCACCCTTGCATGCCTGGGATGAAGCCTACTTGGTCATGGTGGATGATATCTTTGATATGTTCTTGGATTCAGTTTGCAACTATTTTATTGAGTATTTTTGCATCAATGTTCATAAGAGAGATAGGCCTGAAGTTCTCTTTTTTTGTTGGGTCTTTGTGTGGTTTTAAGGTATTAAGGTGACTGTGGCTTCATAGAATGAGTTTGGTAGTGTTCCTTCTGTTTCTATTTTGTGGAATAGCTTGAGGAGAATTGGAGTAAGCACTTCTTTGAAGGTCTTGTAGAATTCTGCGCTGAAGCCATCTGGTCCAGGGCTTTTCTTGGAAGGGAGACTGTTAATGACTGCTTCGATTTCCTTGGGAGATATAGGGCTATTCAGTCTTTCTACCTGATCTTGACTTAGTTTTGGTAGATGGAATCTTTCAAGAAAATTATCCATTTCATTTAGATTCTCAAATTTTGTGGCATATAGGCTTTTGTAGTATGACCTAATAATTGTTTAGATTTCCTCAGTGTCTGTGGTTATGTCTCCATTTTCATTTCTGATTTTGCTGATCTGGATAATTTCTCTCTGCTTTTTAGTTAGTTTGGCTAAGGCTTTGTCCATCTTGTTGATTTTCTCAAAGAACCAGCTTTTTGTTTCATTGATTCTTTGGATAGTTTTATTTGTTTCTAGTTGATTGATTTCAGCCCTTAGTTTGATTATTTCCAGCCATCTGCTCCTCTTGGGTGTATCTGGTTCTTTTTTTTCTAGGGTTTTCAGTTGGGCCATTAAGTTGTTTGTATGTGATGTTACGAATTTCTTCTTGCAGGCACTTAGTGCTATAAATTTTCCTCTGAGCACTGCTTTCAATGTGTCCCATAAATTTGGGTATGTTGTGCCTTCCTTTTCATTGAATTCTAGGAAGTCTTTAATTTCTTTCTTTATTTCTTCCTTAACCCAGCTGTCATTGAGTAGTAAGTTGTTCAGTTTCCATGTGCGTGTCGGCTTTTTGTTGTTTCTGTTGTTGTTGATGTCTAGCTTTAGTCCATGGTGGTCAGATAGTATACAAGGGATTATTTCAATCCTTTTGTATCTGTTGAGGCTTGCTTTGTGACCCACTATATGGTCTGTTTTGGAAAAGGTTCCATGCGGTGCTGAAAAGAAGGTGTACTCTTTTGAGTTTGGGTGAAATGATCTGTAGACGTCTATTAGGTCCATTTGATTTAGGGATTCTGTGAGTGCTTTTATTTCTCTATTTGGTGTCTGTCTAGTTGATCTGTCCCTTGGTGAGAGTGGAGTGTTGAAGTCTCCCACTATTAAGGTATTAGGATCAATGTATGATTTAAGCTTTAATAATGTTTTATTTACGAATGTCAGTGCTCTTGTATTTGGGGCATAGATATTCAAGATTGTGATGTCCTCTTGGTGGATTTTTCCTTTGATGAGAATATAGAGGCCCTCCTTATCTTTTTTGATTAACTTAGTTTGAAAGTCTATTTTATTAGATATTAGGATGGCTACTCCAGCTTGTTTTCTGGAACCATTTGCTTGAAAAACAGTTTTCCAGCCCTTTACTCTGAGGTAGTGTTTGTCTTTGTTGCATAGGTGTGTTTCTTGGATGCAACAGAATGTTGGATCCTGTTTCCTTAACCATTCTGTTAGCCTGTGTCTTTTTATTGGTGAGTTGAGTCCATTGATATTGATAGATAATAGTGAACAATGCATGTTAGTTCCTTTCGTAATGGAGTCGATGATCTAACCCTGTTTCATTGCTTGTTTTCTTTTCATTTTTGTTGGGACATTATCTGTATGCCCTGTTTTCTTGGGTGAATTTGTTTTCATTGGATTGGAGTTTTCCTTCTAGTATCTTCTGTAGGGATGGTTTGCTGTGTAGATATTGTGTAAATTTAGTTTTGTCATGGAATATTTTGTTTTCTCCATCTATGTTGATTGAAAGCTTTGCAGGGTATAGTAGTCTGGGTTGACATTTGTGATCTCTTAGAGTCTCCATGATACTTGCCCAGGCCCTTCTGGCTTTCATAGTTTCTGATGAGAAGTCCGGTGTGATTCTGATAGGTCTACCTTCATATGTTACTTGGCCTTTTTCTCTTGCTGCTTTTAATATCTTTTCTTTGTTCTGTAGATTTAGTGTTTTGACTATGATGTGACGTGATGTGTTTCTTTTCTGGTCTAGTCTATTTGGAGTTCTGTAGGCCTCTTGTATATTTATGGACATCTCTTTCTTTAAGTTGGGAAAATTTTCTTCTATGATTTTCTTGAAAATATTTTCTGGACCTTGGAGTCTGGAGTCTTCTTTTTCGTGAATTCCTATTATTCTTAGATTTTTGTCTTTTCATAGCATCCTTGATTTCTTGGATATTTTGTGATCGGAACTTTTCTGATTTTACTTTTTCTTTGAGAGAAGTATCCATTTCTGCAAGTGTGTCTTCAGCTCCAGAGATTCTCTCTTCCATCTCTTGTATTCTGTTGGTGATGCTTACTTTTGTGGTTCCTGATCTTTTCTCCAAGTTCTCCAGCTCAAGGGTTTTCTCATTTTGTGTTTTCTTTACTGATTCTAATTCTGTTTTCATGCCTTGCGCCATTTCTTTCATGTGTTTGAATTTGGATTCCTGTCTCTCTACGATGGCCTCTATTTCTTTTTTCATTTCCTTTTTATATGCCACTAATTTTTCCTCTACTTGTGTATCTATTTGTTTGGCTATGTTTGCCTGTGTTTCTTTAAGGATATTGTCTATTTCTTCTTTCTTTGCCTCCAATTGACTGGCCATCTCTTTGAAAGACTTGTTCATTTCCTCCTTATGAGCCTCAAATAATTGGGCAAGCATGGCTTTAAAATCATTTTCCTGTGCTTCTGCTGAATTGGAGTATCCATCGATTTTGGGGTTTGCTGGTGAAGTCATGATGTCCTGATTTATGTTGGAAGTGTTCTTTCGCCTACCCCTGGCCATTGGCTTATCTGAAACCTTCCCTGTTTGTTTTTGGATTCTACAGATCAGACTGGTGCTGTCTCTCTCTGGTGTCTGGAGAGTTCTTCAGGAAGCTGAGCACTCTCAGCGTGTGCTGAGGACTAGCTGTACCTGTGGGAGGAAACTACGCAGGCGCAAACGGGGCAAATGCAAGAGTGTGTGCGCGCGCGTGTGTGTCTGTGTGTGTAAGTGTGCGTGGACGTGTGTCTCGAGGGACAGAGTGATGGCTAATGTTGAACCCTTGAGTGTGTGGGAGGGGCTCTGCACTGTATATGTCGCAGGCGCTAATGATGATCGCAGCGCAATTTCTGGCATTAACTGCCTTAACTCCTCAATTAGGCCCACAGGGCAGGAACTTCAATGTCCCTAGTGCCCCTCTGTTTCCCAAAGTGGGTATGTGGGTGGGAGGGGGGTTCGATGCCTGGCTTCTGATTTAGGAGAACCCAGGATCTGGGGAACTGCAGATTCTCAAGGGTGCACTCACTTACAGGCAGGTCACTTGGCAGAGATCGTGGTATCCAGGGCTCTCTGCTCTCTGCTCTCTGGTTTGGCCCTGCTTCTTTGATGTGCTCCGCCAGTTCTGTGCTGCTGTCACTGCCAGGTTCTGAAGTCTTGCTGCAGCTGGAGATTTCAAGGTGATCACTTCAGCAGGGATGGGGTAACCAGGCTCTCTGTTCTCTGGTTTGGCCCTGGTTAGTCTTAAACTGGAGGGCTGTGGTGCCCCGCCAGTTCAGTGCTGCTCCGCCACCATGTCCCGCTGTAACTGGAGACTGGGTCGCTAGTCCCGATGCTTTCTGGGAAGTCCTGGGATCTCTTCGTTGTGCTCTCCAAGCTTGGGAGGCCCAGCGCCTGGTGTGTCCAGGTTGTATGACGTTTCTACCTGGTTTTGGTGAGTATATAGCGTATTCTCTGTCACTGTGGGATTGGGCGGGCCGTACCGTCAGTGATGGTGATCCTGCGGAGCTAGTATGGTGTCTAGCAGATTCGCGCCCTGGGAGGATGGTGCAGCCGCTGCGCGAATCTGGGACTCCGGGACACGTACTGCTGGCTTTTGTCTGTTTTGTCTGCCGCTAAAGTGCTTGGGGCTCCGTCTCAGCGGCTGTATACCCCAGGCAGTTAGGTCTGCGCTGAGAAAGATGAGTCCGCTGTGCCGCCGTGCAGAGGAGGAAGGAGGTCTGGGGGAAGGGAGTGCCGCAAGAACAAAGGATCTTTTCTCTCCTTCCCCAAGCAAGTCTCCGGGTGACTGGAGGCCAAAGTTTTCACCTCCTGCGATGTTCCCTGCTGTTCAGAAAGCCTCGCTGTGGTTTTCCTGGGTTGGGGGTCCTTCCATTCTCCAACTCAGAAGATCAGGTATCCCACCGCTCAGAAACTGTGTGTGCTAGTCGCCATCTTGGCTCCGCCCCCCCTTCAAGTGGAAGAATTTAAATGGAATTCTTATTACTGCCTTCAATGTAACAATGATAAATTTATTGTATGTCACTATAAATACCTATTTAAAAACAATTTTTCAAAGACAAACTACATTACAAAGAGTGGTCTTGATTTGCATTTTTGTAAAACTTTACTGTGGTGATTAATAAAGGGTGCTGGATTTTCTTGTCAATTCTTTGTCATATTGTATTTCATTTAGTGTCTGAGAAATTCCACTGGCACTCATGAAATATTGAAAGTGAAAAGTGGCATATTAATATTCTGAAAAAAAAAAAAACCAATATTGTCCTCACAGAACTTCTGAAAGGGTATCTGTGGCCAAGGACTTCCTAGACCCCATTGCAAGTAGTGATAATACTAAAAAAATAGGAAAATACCAATACAAACAAAAAATTAACTTGAAGAATTTACAAAGAACAAAAAGAAAATGTTTTATGCAAACAGCAATCAATCCAAAAGAAGCTATAATTAAAGGTTTTCATAGACTTAACACCAGAAACTTGAAGTATATCAAGCAAAATCACAGAAAATCACTTTGAACTTCCTAACTAGTAGAGGAAATGGGTTTCTTGAATAGCAAGTGGTTAAATAATTAATATGTACATTGTTTAATAATTGAATTAATAAGGCTGTGCTTTCTGGTACACAGAGATATATTCAGGATAAAAGCAAAGCACACAGTGTGTAAAATCAGGGGAATAACTGATACTGCTTTATTTACATACTTCAGGTTGATATGAAGTCAATAGTATGTTACTATAGTTTATAGACTCAAATAAAAACATATAACTATTGACAGTATAGTAAGAGAATCTCAACATAGTCATTATCTTATGATGGTTAAACTTAGGATATTCAGCCTTTATGATGGTGTAAAAATGATATATATTCAGTAAACAGTTATTTAGAATTTGGAATTTTGAAAGTGTTCTGCCTAATTTTCAGTTTCTTGAGATGGGGACTATAGCAGAGAGATGATACTTCCAGTTGAACATGCAATCGTGAAAGTAGATAACGTTGTGAGTGGTTTGTGCTGTAAAGTAGACTTTTGTGTTAGATAACCAGCGTCTGTTAAGAGCTCTGAGTATGTTTTGGTCAGATTAGGCCGACTTGTGATACATGTAATTTATGATAGACTCTCAGAATATATCACATTGTAAGTTGAGCAGCACCTGTGTATAATTCATGGGTCACATTTTCAGATTACAATGCTTTAAAGTCAACTACCAAGTGCTATAGAGAAAGGCAAAATTTCCCATGCATTTAGAATTTTGTAAATAGATTGCTCAGTAATTATAAAAACGATCTTGCCTAATTTTAGTCAAACTCTTGCATTAAATAGTAATGTAAAGTGACTTAGGCAGTCAACTCCAGAAGCTGGATGAGGTTGAAGATGAGGTAGCTAATAAATAGGAAAAAGACTATATAAAGTTAAGAAGGTGGGGGTCGAGTGCTTGCTGCCCTTACAGGGCACCTGAGTTCAGTTTTCAGCATCCCTATTGGGTAGCTGTTGGTGTTTCTGCGCAGATGAAAACGTATCCTTGGACTCAGGGGCCAGGAACCACACAGCTTGGAGGTGGGGCAGTGTCCCAACGGAAGGGTGTCCTGAGACACAGGACCCCAGGAACCACACATCTCTGAGAGAAGGCCTCCTCTGCAGAGGCCTTGCAGCCCTGAAGGAGGCTGTTCCTGGCTGAGCTAGGATGCTACAGTATAACAGTGTCATCTCCTCTCCTCTTCTTCCCTGCCACAGCTGTCACCCGAGGCTCTTCCCAGCCGAGGTGACCAGCTCAGAAACCTGAGCTACCCTCTATCTCTGGGTTTCTTTACTTCTTTGCTTCTTGGATTCTTGTGATGAGATAGTCACAGCAAATCTCATAAAAGAGATTTATTGAAAGAGGCAAATGAAGGTTTAGAGGGACAAATCCAGAGGTGCTGCCTCTGCTCCTGGGTGAACAGAGAATGAATGGTAGGCAGGGCTTACATAGGATTTCTTACGAGGGGATCAGACTCCATGACAGGGTTCAAAACTGGCTTCACACTGAACAGGCCTTAGTTTCTGTTTTTCAGAACAGCAAAAGTATAGTGCATGGAAGCCAGATACAATAACTCAATAACCTCCCAGAAAACCAGAAACAATAACTTAGTTAAGTCCCCAAGCACTTGACCAATCAAATTAAAGGTCAGTTACAAACACTTTGTCTAGCTAGTCACAATGATATTTTGTTACCTGGGCACTCTTTGTTACCTGACACAAAGTCCCTAACTACTGAACATTCCATGAGTGGCCCCCGCCCCTGCGCCATCACTTTGATCAGCACCAGCCAATCAACGTACAAGATTATTTAACCACACTAGCTAAATCCCCTGTCTTTAAATTGAGCCTGCACGCTCTCTTCAGGATCACCATTCTATGGAATGGTGGTCCCTGCATGCTGGAAATTTCTGCAGAATAAATGCTCTTTGCTTTTGCAAACTATCTGAGTCTGAAGTCTTCCTTCACACTAACAATTAGAGGGCCAAGCTTTCTAGGATGGAGATTACAAGGATGAGGATTGGTGGGATTTTCTTGGGGCAGGGTCTGAGCACTCTCTAGGCTCCAGACTAAGAATGACAGAAAAGGACTACCATTTAGAGAAGTGTGGAGGCCGGTCCTAGCTGCTGGAGCTTCTCAGGTGGGGGCCAGTCCTCTTTCCTGCCTTGAGGATGTACAAAATTTACAAAATATGCAAAGCTTAAGCTTTCGCTGTGACTTGCGTCAGCGTGAATAGCCAACGTAGCCCCAAACCACCTGTACTCCAGAGGGTCAGACACTCTTTTTTGGTCTCCGTGTATACTCACACACACTCACACATACTCATACATATAAATAAAAAAATAAAATAAATCCTGTTTTTTAAAGAAAGCTAGAGTTAAATGATAGATTGCTTGCTTCCCATTTCTTAGATTAATGAATTTGGCAGCAAAAATTAAAAAAAAAACAGATGTGAACAGAATCAATTTTTTTTCTCCTTAAATAATAAGATAAAACTCTGGCCAGATTGCCAAAATAACATAGAAAAGAAGAGACAGTTGTTATTAGGAATCAAAAGGGTTGCATGAGAAAGGTAAAGAAGAAACTTTTTATAAGGTGAATGTTATATATAATTTTATACACAAGAAATTTTATTAAAAAACCATTATTGAAGGATATAAATTACTGAATTGATACCTGTGATCAACACAAATTCTAGATGGATAAAACAATAGAAAGAGAATCAACAAGCAAATTCTCTCCATGAATATGCTGCCAAGCTCAAATATTGTCATGCATTAAGTTTTAGCAAAATTGAAGTTTATTATATTTTCATATGAATCTTATTTTTAAGCTTAGCAATGAAGAGAAACCTACAGAAGCTAGTTTACTCTTGACTCTTAAGTAGGACGAACAAAGCTATAACCTTATTATATTTATCAAATTTCTAAATAAAATGTTAAACCCAGCCATTTGTTGGCATATTTATAGTTTCACACAAACGTAAGTATGCCTTTATCACTGTGTTCCTTGGAACACTTTCAGCTTTATAAAGGACAGCAATGGGTAGAATGTGGAAGTTACATACTGCGGTCAGCGAAACCTTAGAGACATTTCTGTTGAACTCTGGAAAAACACAAAGGATGGATTTCTTGGTGATATCTCCAAGATAAGGAGAAGTGGTAATCAATTTGAAAAAAATAGAAGGAAAGGAGACCAAAATCATTTTGATAAGATTGTCTGCAAAGAAATTCCAATATTATGAATGAGTAAAGCTATAGAAATTACAAGAACACTCAAAAAAAGACCAGACTCTTTAAAAAACATAAAAATAAAGTATCAGCTTTTCTATTTGTGTATAACAACTCATTTAATGCTCACTGCTTTTCATTTCCTTCCTTAGGCAACATAATAAACTATATTTCCCCAGATTTCTCTGTCTTAAGGAAATCTCAGAAACACTGAGATAAATATTTCAGTTGCTGCAACGTTTCTCGGTGGCAAGACTTGCTTGTTTTTAAATGTCAACTGCCACATTTTACTCATTATCTGTACATTGTCTTGAAGATGTGCTTGATTCATCTCTACAAGACAATTCCTATCTGTGAAGTAGTTAGCGTAAGAAAAAGAAAATTTGTGTGTCTTTGTGGGGACATCAATTAATGTCTGGATGCAACTAAACCCTAATAAGCTTCATAATGATTTATTCCATGATATACACCTAAATAGCGTAAGGATTATAAATAAAGGTAGTAGCTGAACCAGGAATTTCCGTCAAGTGTCTTGCCAACAGGACCCCTTATGTATGAATAAAACTTTTATTATGAGAACAGGAGACTGTCTAGATGTTTAAACAAGAGACACGTGTTCACCTATAGTGAATACAAGTAACCATGGCACAATGCAAACCACAACCAAAGCTGTTTTTTAAAATATCATCATTAATGTCACCAGCTATTTATTTTTGTACTGATGTACTGCAGTTGTACTTTTAACTGCCCTATTTTAATATTCTGTAGCTTTTTAAGGTGTTTGGTTGAACAAGGTCATTGGGAGTCCTTAATGGTACCACAGAAGAGTAAAAACTTATTTTCTCAATGACTCTGAAAAAGACTAGTGTTGTATTTGTAATATTACTACTCTCCTGGTGACATGGCCTCTAGACAGTAAATGGGCAGAACACACACACACACACAAAAGCCAACACAAGACTATTGCCCCTTGCCCCCTGGTTAGGTTATTCAAATACAAAGTTAGATAGCATTGTGAAAGCCTCTACAGATTTGGTTAAGATAATCAATCCTCAACTCCCTCCAAGTACTGAGTATCTCACTAAGGGTAAAAACTAACCAACCAACCAATCAACAAACAAACAAACAAAAAACCCCAAAGCCAACAGGATGTCTGTTATTGAGATGTGGTGAAAAGGGAAGTCGGCAATATATCAAAAAGACAAAAAGAATATACAAAAAGATTCAACACATGTGGAGAAAAGAGCTGAGGATGATCCCACGCTGACAGCATGAGTAGTAGACCTCAGTTCTGAGTGCAGCGAACAGGATCTTGTGAATTACCTGAATGAACTTGGGAGCATATCTCTTTTTGGAGATTCTCAATAAAAGATCTGCAAGCTCATAAATTGGTTATATCCTTGTATGACTCTTATTTTTTCTTTTTTCTTTTCTTTTGGTTTTTTGAGACAAGGTTCTTCTGTGTAGCCTTGACTGTCCTTGAACTCACAGACATCTTCCTGCCTCTGCCTCCTGAATGCTGGGATTAAAGGCATGTGCCACCATCGACCAGCTCAACCTACATTTTGATGGAGGCATGAGAATCCCCCCCTTTTTTTCTGAACCTTATCTTTGAAAGCAGCTAAGTCACAGTAAAACTTGGAGGAAGATGCAGAAGGTTTCCATTTATCCCCTTCCTCAGCCCTTAAGTGCAGTACCTGATATCCCCCTCACCCTGCCCCACATCATAGTCAGTGTTCTATTACTGAAAAGAGAGTCCATGACTGCAGTAAATATTATTTTAAAAAAAGCATTTACGTGGAACTTGCTTACAGTTTTGGAGGTTTAGTTCATTATCATCCTGGTGGGAAGCCCGGTGGCATGCAGGCAAACAGGGTAACTGGAGAAGAAGCTGAGAGTTCAGATCTACAGGCAACAAGAAGAAGGGGAGATAGCGGGCCTGGCTTGGGCTGTTGAAACCTCAAAGCCCACCTCCAATGATACACTTTCTCCAAAAAAGGCCACACTCCCCAATCCTTCTCAAGTAGTGCCACTCCCTAATGACTAAGCATTCAAATGTATGAGCCTCTGGGGGCCATTGTCATTCCAGCCACCACACCTTCAATACAAGCAGTATATTTGTCATGATTGATGAGCTGCACTGACACGTCTTCATTAGAGTTTGCTTTTGGTACTGTTCATTCTATAGGTTAGACACATTTACAGTAACAAGTACTTACCATTATATTTCTATATGTCTCTGTGTACCACCCACTTATCTTTCTTTTCCCACCTTCCAAACACCATAGGTAAAGTTTTGATTTTTTTTTGGAGTGGCCATTAATGAAATAAAAAGGCATAGAGTACTGTGGATATAAACATGTTTTTGTTTTAATCCCAGGAAAGGGTTATGGGACTGATTCAGATTGTGTACAACAAAAGGGTGTTTGCCTCCACTCTGAGAGTTGGCTTTGCCAGCTGGAATTAGTTGACTTCTGAGAACTTTGAGGTGTATAAATATGATAGCCCAGAGGAAAAAGGGGCAGTGGCTTAGGGGGGTTGGGGAGGACTGCTTGCTTCTCTAGGTGTCTTGCTGGTTTGCTGGTTACCTGGACTTCTAAATTTCCTGATGGTGGATACTGGTATTGCCTCAGAAGAATCCTACAACCCTACCCAGCAGTAAGAAGAAAAAAGGGCTCATTCACTTACAACCTTCTTTTTCCCTACCTGGGATTGGGGGGGCAGTGTTGGAAGGAACCCCCAAATAAAGTAGCAGTTGAAAAACTAGCACCTACAGTAGAGATCTTTTAGATTGACTTTTTTTTGTTTCACAATATGTATTTAACGTTGCTCTGCACTTTTCTATTGACAGTTCATGTCTAAGAAGTGACTAATATTCCAGGATACCAGTACCCAACTACTAAAAGATTTTTTCCTTGTCATTTACAAATTGAGGGCATTATTAATTAATTCTCTATTGAATGAAAAAACTATGGACAGTAGCTTCTGTGATCTTCAATTTTAACTCTGGGATAAAGATCAATGAGTTCAACTGATGCTTTACATGGAAAGAATATATTTGGTTTTGTAACCGTCCACTTGTTCCACTGGGCCTCTCTGTTAGCTTTGAGAGCTCCTGCAGCTCCACAACAGCTCTTGCATTTGGTGGTGTCAGTCATCTGGACATTGCCATTCTGAAGTTCCAAAGTGAAAACTCACATCTGTAAATTGTATTACTCTGATGATATGTAGTAGAGCATTTTCCAATATGCTTTAGACCATCTTCTATAGCAGTATTATGTGTTTTTATTGATTGATAACTAGTCTTTATCAAATATGTCATTTAAAATAGCTGCTTCAAGTCTTTTGATTATATTTCACTCTAATGTCATTATCCTTGGTTAAGCAGCAATTTTTAATTTTAATAAGCTTCAGTTTATTAATTGGTTCTTTTGTGGATTGTGCCTTTGGGTTTGGATTTAAAATAGAAATTTAAGTAGCCAAGGTGATTTAGTCTCGCTCTCCTGTTTTCTTCTAGGGGCATTTTAAATCAATTTTTGTTTTATCTTGAAGTCTATGGTATGTATATGTTGATTTGTAAAGATATCAATTCTACTTTTCTTTTGCATGTATTGTTCAGTTGTTCTAGCACTTATTATTAAAATAATAATAATAATTTTACTGCATTGATGGAAATTTGTTTCTAAGCATTCTACATTTTCCCCTTGATGTGCTTATAGATTCTTTAGCTAATTCCACTGTCTCAATTATGAAATGCTGTAATAGGATTATACTAAAATGAAATTGGTAGTATCAGCATTCTGTGTTTTTTTCTTTAACTAGGGTGTTGGCTATTTTGTGTCTTTTTTTTACTTGATATAAACTTTGAAATCATCTTGTAAACATCTGAAACAGATCACTGAAATTTTGATTGTGATTGTTTTGAATGTTAATCTCCTTTAACATAATGATAATATTGATCTTATACATATATTAATATATGCAATATTTCTCCATGCATCTAGATCGTTGATTCATCTTACTAATGTTATATACAGTAAAGTGCTTAAGAATTATGACCTCCATTTTAAGAGATTAATTAACTTATGTGAATTATAATATCTATATTATGGAGTTAATATTGATATTAGATTATATGAGTACAGATGAATTTTGCATAAAAATTGGGAAATCATCTATAAAAATATTGGAGTTCTCTCTTGCTTTCAGTTTTTTGTTTTGTTTTGTTTTATGTTTTTCTTTATGACAGACATCTATTAGCTTATTTTAAACTTTTTGGTTGTTTAATCATTGAGCTATCTCCCTAGCCCTCTATTGGCTTTCTCAAAGCTTATTTTGGTATGCCTGCACAAATAAAAATTATTAATATATTTGATTTGTTACCTTTCCAGAACTTAAGTTTGCTCATGCGTTCTTGAAACACCCTTATGAATATATTATTCAATCTGCAGAGTATCTAATTCCAAAACTGCATTATGTTTTAAATTAATAAATCTTGAAAATTGGAAATTAGTTAACACCATTGTTAGAAAAATAAACTGTAAAGAGAGAACAATGTTAGTGATTTTACTGAATCGATGCTATGGCATTACTCCAGCATTCAATTTTTGGTTGAAATAAAGCTCAACTATCCATGGTTCATCGTATCTAAAGGACAATAGTTGCTTTATGTTATAAAATGGTATTAACTATTTGTGAACTTTTTAGTTAAGAGCCTACATTAAATCATTCTGATAAAAGTACAAATAAAAGAGGGCGTTTGCCCATCCCATTTGATGACAGCCAGTGGGCACCTGACTCAAGTTGGCTGAGGTAAATGCTCATGTCACTAGTCACTGTGTGCACTGACTCTTTCAACTGGGATGGTCTACCCCAGGGAGCAGTTGGCATAGTTGTTGGTTAGCCTGTGGGGTAACCTGTACTTTCAGGAGTTTCTCTGTTTTCTGTGCCGCCAGAGGAAACATGATCCGGCGTTCCTGGAAACCTTGTCTACTGACTCTGACCTTGTACAGTGTAAGCTTGCTGGACCCCCTTTGAAGAGGGGCTCCTGTGCAAATCTTCTTCCTTAAAAAGGAAAGCTAATTAGGCACTAAGAAAAGTCTCATTCTTTGGAGACTGAAAGCATACCATTTTGTTTTGTTCACAATCAAACAGTCTGAACGAGCTAATAGTTGGAAAACAGAATGTCCCATTCAAAAGTAATTAGGGCTTTGTATTTTTTTGAGTTATTAGAGGAAATAACTTTACAATTTATTTTCCTAGCATATATTCAAATTTTAGGACAGCTATCTTGACATCAATTATTTTCTTATTAAGTAAGACTTTTTTCCTATAATTTGAACTAAAATGTGATTTAATAGTTGATTAAATTAACCATTGATTAAAGTGGTTGCATATTAAAGACCTTAGAAAAATTAATAAAATTCTCTTAGTGGCATAGGCGTAGCAAAGCTTTTTCAGAAAGTATGTTATAAAAGCAGATGTATAACAAGTAATTTTTAATGTTAACAATGCTGTCTATTTCCTTCTGTCTCTCTTCAAAGGAACCTCTCAGATTTTATAGTCAGTTTCTTATTAAAATACCCCTATAAGAAAAGTAAAAGAAAATAATAATTTTACCCAATTAAAAACTCTTAGGAACTAAAATGTTTCTGCCATATAAAATATTTTTTATATAGTTTCTTGGCACACTTTTAGGAGCAAAAACTTTTGGTCCAGTTGGAAAATTTTTAGCAGTCTTCTCCAGTAGATGACCTAACAGAATGTGATCAAATGGCCATATGACCAGTCAGCCTGCCTCTGTTTACAGCTCACATCTAGTTTAAACTGGTCAAATTTTCCCTGGCTGAGGAAGCAAATATTTTTTCTGAGAATCATTCTATCTGAAAGGGGTGAAAATGGAGTTTCTATTGTTTCTTAGCCACTTCCCTGACCAGTAATGGGCTCGAGTTCTAATTCACACTGAGGTCCTTTGACTTTACACATAGACCAGAAGTTTAGTGTCCAGACACACAGATCTGGGAGCGCCCATTGGGTTTTTCAAGTTCCATAAATGTTTTGTTGCTCCCATTTTTTTTCCTTTCCTATGAAACAATGGAAGTTGACTCCTATTAGCTCTGTAAAGTCATGTGACTCATTATTGACTGGACTGAGTTATTTGGAGAGGTGATCTACATTTCTGAAACATAGTTTAGATTTCTTGTGAAAAATGCAAGCTGATGATGGTGTAGGCATGTCACAGCAGCTTATGTCTTATGCTGTGGCAAATTTCTGTGGTGCATCATGAGATGTGAGCGTACGGTTCAATAGACACAGAGACGTCTCCATGACATACCTTGGAGGCATCTCTGGATAATTCATCTCTCTTATAAGCCACATCAGAACAAGAAGCTTAGTCCCAGTTCACAGTTTGTGTCAACACATGGAGACAATTCTACATGATAGCTTTGTTAGTCTTGAAGATTTTGAGGCGAGTGTCTGAGTCAATTTGAGTCACACTGTGACACGGAGTATTTCTGTTCATGAAGTTTGGAGGCCTGTAAAGTCACTAATTGGTGCTTGGTTACTCATTCCTTCATAACGCATTTGGCTTCCATCTGTGACTTTATTAAGATATGTCATACCAGGATAGCTTATTCAAAACTTTTTGGGCCGAATGTTTGTTAAAAGACTATATTACTATAGAAAATATTTTCACAGTATATCATCATGTCTTCCAATTCAAAGGATCACATTCATCCTGGTGAGGATCCATGTGGGTGGAACCAAATAATTTACTTGGGAAATCAGTAGGAAGCATTTTCTTCCCATTTTGAATACACTGAAAGTAGAGGTTTGTAAGAAGCCACTGTACAGAAGAGTAACTAGCTTGGTTCCAATCAAAACTCCTTGTTTTGTTTTGTTGGTACTGCTTCCAATCAATAAAAAAAAGCAGTGCTTGAGATCACTTTTCAGTTTTAAATGATGAAATAGATATGGTAACACAAAGTTGACTGTCAGAATGCTGTCAAGGGTTTGCTTTTTTGTTGTAAGTTAAAATTGGTAATGATTTATAGGAATGCCAGAAATTGCAGAACATTTTTCCCTTTATGTGAAAAATTCTCCTCTTAGAGTATGATTTAATTACTAAATATTTGTTTCTTTAAAAAATAAAGTTAAAAACAAATAAAATAATTTAATCAAATACAATTTTTATAAGGAAAAAAAGGATTCTTTCCTAAAAATAAAAGAATCGCTCCAAGGATACTGAAACATTTTTTCTAGAGGGTTTTGTGAGAGTCGCTTGTCTTTTCATGATGTGCTGTTTAACATGCTTAAGGGACAGATGTGATTGGTCCCAAAGGCACACTTATCCCTTTAGATGTTATAATGTAATAATTTGTTAAGTTCCTAATGACTTCTTTTTTAATATTGGCAGCTTAATTGCCATTAGTGATGGCTACTCACTGTCACCTGAGGCACACACCAGGAAAATTCTGGCTTCCTGTTTCCAAAATCTTATGTTCTCCTGTCCTAGGAGTTTTGGTTCCAAACAAGGAGTGATACTCTTTAGCATATACAACAAAAATGACCCCGAACTGGAAGGTCAGAGCTCCCTTGGCCACTTTGGACCACTTCTGATGTCCATACATCAGACGGGTCAAAAAGAACTAGTAGTATTACAAGGAGTGGTTTTCAGACTACCAGTGGGGAAATTGGATTGCTTCTTCCCAATGGCGGGACAGCCTTTGGGCTATCTCCTGATGTCACCATGCCCAGTGATTAAGGTTAATGAGATACCACAACCCAGCCCAGGTAGGATGAGAAAGGATCTAGAGCTTTTGTGATGAGCATATGCTCACCACTGTATGGAAAGCATGAATAGTCCTGCCATGCATGCTGAGGGCAAAGGCAATCTAGGAGGAGTAGTAGAGGACGTTAGTTATAAACACCAGCCAATGCCCTGTGGCCAGCTGCAGAAGTAAGGAGTGTAACTGTGACAGTTTCTATTTTGTTTGTTAAGACATATTTGTATACATATAGCGATATATTAAGGAAATGCTTGTGTTTTCACTTCTCTAGTTCTTTGTCATGTAATGGGATAGTGATTGAAAGAATATCAAGGGTTAAGCACTGTGACGCTATGTTATCATATTTAAGCGGTGAGATACTAAATGACTAAGCATTCCTCAAGGACTTTGTCACCTATTCTAAAATACATAACATGTCAGCAGTTGTGTGTGAGATTATGTTAGGTGGAATTTTGACCTGGTTATTGTTTTCATTTGAAAATCAAGCATGATGTACGCAGAAGTGGTTGTGTGTCAAACCGAGGTCTTGTGATTGCCAGGCTTGCTTGTCAGTTTCAGTTAATCTGGAAGCAGTCAAACACAAGCTGCCGGCCGCTCCTGTGGAGTATTTTCATCAGATTGTGAAGCGTGAATGCCCATTGTAAGTGTGGATGGAAGCAGCCCAGATCAAAGGACACAGAAGAAGGAAACTTTGTTTTTTGCCTATGTGCCCTCAATTTTTCTGACAAGTTCATGTATTCTGTTACTGCAGGACTCCTTCGTTGTTGTTAGAACCAACTTCTTTAGAGCTCCCATGTAGACCGAAGACCCACAGTTCTCCAGTATTCTTCTAAGACTTCACTTTCAACTGGGGCTCTGAATCATCTACTCTCACATTGAGCAGGGCCTGGTGTGAGACTGCCACTGTCTTAATATCTGAACCACATCCTGTATGTGTATATGGAGAGAGAGTGTTACATATGTAATTCATATATACTTCATTCTAATAGTTTGGTTTCTTTAGAGAATCCTTCCTTATACGTCATCAGTTTAGAAGAAAGAAGAGGGTACGATGTGTATTAGCAACTATACAAGGACTATTGTGTTTATGACTCTTGGCAAATACCCTGCATCACTGTTAAATTCAGATCTAGAATTACCTAACAATAAAATTTAAGTCTTCAGTTCAGGACTGGCAGTCAAAACTCTTAGACTCCAAAACAGCAGCAACAAAATTGTCTCAAAGTTGGGGTGCCAAGCAGTTAGACAGGATGCTAGCCATGAGGAAGCATTGCAGCGAAGCTGAGACACAGTGGCTGAGCACCAGTTAGGCAAGTGACAACTCTCATTTTGTTCCACTATTCTATTCTCTTTCTAGCAAACAAAAAGAGAAATTAGGATCAGATTCTTCACCCAGCGGACTTCTGATACAAGGCAAGATTGAGGAGAGTCTTCTGTTGATGTTAGTAAGAACAACCTTTGCCTTCACAAAGAGTAGGACATGGCAGTGATTGTCCGAACTTCCCATTTCTGCTTTATCAGCAGCTATCTGCTAACAATCTTGATGAATATTTGATGGAGCAATATTCATAAACAAGGCAGCCTTCCAACATGCAAAATGCTTCTTGTCTCACAAATTCCAAACATAAATTAAATAAGAAAACTTAAAAGAGATTAAAGTTCTGGATAGCAAAGCAGTTTATATTAGAAGCAGAGAATATTACAAAATTCCGGGCCAGTTCTTAAAAATAAGAAAACACATTGACACACATAGACACACATGCACATACTCTCAAACACAGAGGCCTAGTTCTTTTTCCTAAGTTCTGTGCACAACACAAAGTATCATATGTGATTAAGATACTGATAGTTGTGTGTGTGTGTGTGCGTGTGTGTGTATGCTGAAATACAGAGAATATTGCCTCTAAAAATATGCATATTCTTGCCACAACTACAACTTCATTTGTATGGAAAAACATCAACATTCATATGTACTTCTCATCTTCATTTGTTTCTAAACCAAAAATAAAGTTTACTGAAGCAACTTTCAATTATTCTGTGGTAATCAACTGGTCACTGTAGCGAAAACTTGAGGCAATCAACGGTTTTTGATGTTTTCATCCATCATTGGTTGGCTCCTTTACTTTTCAACATGTAATTCCACATGTGTGTTCAGCAAAGTCATTGATTTCATGGCAGAGACATTGAGAAGGAGAAAATATCTAGAGCTACTATTCTCTTCAATGACATGACCCCAATGAACCAAAGATGCCACCTTTTTTTTTTTTTTTTTTTTTTCAGTTTTTCACCAACAGTAATAACATAAATCTGTAAACAAGCCTTTACAACATAAACCTTTATCTGGTAGGGAACTTTTGAATGCAGACTCAAGCAGAGTCTATTGTTGAGACATGGCTACGTGTTGGTGAAACTATGTACAACTTTGTTCTCACATCCCAGAAATGTATCCACAGACTCAGGTCATTGTCCCTCCATTTTAAATCTAAGAGGAAAATACTAGAGGGAAGTAAACATAATAGAGACCAGTTTTTATATATTTATATTAATGTATTTTGTGTGTGTAGTTGCTTTAGCAGCATTTATGTCTGTGAACCATATGCATGCCGTGCCTGTGGAAACAGGAGAGGACGAATGCCCTGGGACTGGGGGTTCAGACAGTTGTGAGCTACCATGTGGGCGCTGGGAACTGATTCCAGTTCCTTTGGGAGATTAGCCATCTCTGCAGGCTAATAGGTGCCAGCTTCATTTGCATAAAGCAGGTTGAAAGCCTGTCAGCTCAAGTCGGTGCCCTGGTTTGAGTCTCTAAAGCAGCAGTTCTCAACCTGCCAGTGCTACAGTCCTTTTTTACAGCTCCTCGTGTTGTGACTCCCACCCACAAAACTATTTTTGCTGCTAGTTCATAACTGTAAGTTTGCTATTTTATGAATCATAGTATAAATATCTGCATTTATCATAATATAAACATCTTAGGTGACTCCTGTGAAAGGACCCTTTGACTTTCAAAGGGGTCGCGACCCACAGGTTGAGAACTGCTGCTCTAAAGGGGTGTCATCTTAGTCAGAGTAAAGTGGTGTTCTACATTAACCTAAACTGCTTTCTGATCATGCCTGCTGTTACCCACTAATCTTACCCAAAGCACTGCTATTTTTCTCAAAGGCTTGATGCAGCCACACTGACTTCCTTGCTGTTTAAGCAGGTTGAGATTATCTATGTACCTGGGGCCTTTGCCTCTGCTGTTTCGCCAGCTTAGAATGTGCTTCTGAAGTCTATATTCCTTCTCTCTGGTCCTAATTCCATCTCTCTAAGAAGCCTTTCCAGCTTATCAACTTTTACATAACTATTCTTATTCCTCTATTGCTTTTAAAAAATAAAACCTATTTCCTACCTTATAACATGATGTGTCTTATTTATTTGGCATTTTTCTTCTTACCTTGCCAGGGAACAGCATCACCCTGTTTTGTCAACTGTTCTGTCCTCTCTGCATAGACAAGGGCATGCCACGCAGTCAACAAGAAGCAGTGAATTACAAATCCTTTCTCCTGTCTCTGATGCTTTATTTTTCAGGGAATTTCTTGTTATCCTACTATAGTAAAATAAGCTGTAAAATACATCTCACTTCTATTTTGATAACTTCAATATGTTTGTACTTTTATTTAAAATATATCTGCATGGATTGCCAAGTTTTATTTATCTGTTTATGATTCCTTTCACTGTAGCTATTGACTATTTGTTTCTAAAAACAAAACCAAACCAAAACAAAAACACTAAAACATGATCTATTTCTGTTTCTGGCCTAATTGAGTCAGCATTCACATAAGCATTTCAAAAAGTCAAACGTGACTTCTAAAATTGGAGTGAAGTCACATATCACTTCCCGAGCCTACGTGAGCCAGAAAGCTTCTGCTGCCTGAGGAATGAGGACACACGGAACTGCCAGTTGTCTTCTGGTCCCATGCTAGCTCTTCTGTAACGTTTTTAGGAAAAAGAAATCTTGCATTGAAAAAAGGGGCGACACAGATTTAAATGATAACAGGTTCAGAAACTGTGAAAGTTGTACCAGTTCATTAATGATCATTGTGTAACATGTATCATTTCAAATATATTGAAATTTTAAAAATCATACACATGGGCTGGAGAGACGGCTCAGTGGATAAGAGCACTGTCTGCTCCTGCAGAGGTCCTGAGTTCAATTCCCAGCAACCACATGGTGGCCCACAACCATCTACACTAGAATCTGATGAAGGCGTACATGTGGTTAGAGCACTCATACGTGAAATAAATAAATGAAATCTTTAAAAAAAATCATACACACACATGCACACACAGAGACACACACAGAGACAGACAGACGACAGACAGACAGACATGAATCCATGAATGTTCCAGAATAACTGAGAACTTCTATGGGCATAGAAGACTGCTTCCTGCTAACTTTTTTCTTTCATACTGTTGTGCCTTTATTCCTTCATTTTTATTTTTAATTCTTTGAGATGATAATACACTATTTCCTTTCAATTCTTCCCTCCAAGCTCTCCAATGTATATATATATCAATTCTTTATACATTATGAATTCAACTTTTCATACTCCTAAATACTCCTAAATATTTTGAAGGACTCCCTTGTACTATAATGCAAACCAAGTTATAATATACATCTGAATAATTTGTGTTATAAGACACTAATAATAACCAGAGATCAAATATACATTTGAAAGGCTATTAAACATGCATTGGAAACTTGTAGGCGTACTTTTAAAACACCTATTTACTTTATTTTCTCATGCCTCTTCCTCCCTTCTCCACCCAGTTCCTTCCAGCACACCAGTACTGGGTAGGAGAGAAAGGTTAGAGGGGAGGTTTCAGTGTTCTCTTTAGCTGCTCCCAGCTGGTTAGGTTCTTCGGGTTCAATGGGGCAAGTCCAATCTTTATTTCAGGAGATCTCCAGCTTCTCACCCTACTGCATCAACAGCAGCCGGGAGCAGCAAGGGGGAAGAACCAGCAGCCTTCTTCTTTCTCAGAGCCCCATCAACACTCCCAGAGTCCTCAGAATTAAACTATCTGCAGCTGACAAAGAGCCCCTCTCAGAGCCTGCACAGTTTGCTGCTGTGGACAATCTGAATTAGCCACATAGCCCACACCTGGGATTAAAACAAAAACATACCGTCAACCAAAACTTCCACAACAGAAACCAAGAGTCAAAGAGAACATGACATATTCATCTAACAAAATGAGGAGAGTCACAAACATCACAAACAGTTTAGACAGGTTACCAATGATGGACTGAAAACAGAACAAAACAAAACAAAAAACTAGTTTAGTGAAACAGTGAGGTTAGTTAGGGTTACTTGCAGAAGAATGGGAAGCTTAAGGATGACTGTATTGTTTAAGAACAAAATCTCTCTTCCCCCAGTAACAATGATTTTATTCATATATATTTGTGTGTATGTATGTGTACATATATGATCTATTTTTATTACTTAAATTTAATTTTATTTATTTATTAACAATATTTATTTAATAATTTCAATAATTTAAATTATTAAATATATATTTCAAATCTATAATTGTTGCTACATATATTTAGAAAGGGGCGTGGCTTTGAGAACCCATCACCTAAACTACCTGTAAATCTTGCAGAGGATCAGGGCCTTGTGAGCCCACACCCAGTATGTGTTAATGGCCTGTGAGTCTTGCTGTGAGTCAAGGGTCCTCTCACCTGGCAGCTGTTACCAGTCTGCAATCGCTTTAGGAGGGAAGTGGCCTTGTGAACTCCTTCGTATTTTCTTAATAAGAACTTGCTGGTCCCAGTTCTGTGCATGTCTCCTTCTTTAGGTAATTAAAGCTGCCTTTCAATAAGGTAAGAAAGCTGTCATAACCTGAGGACAGACTTCTATAGCATGACCTGAAAGAGGACAATGGCTGTGTGTATGCATAAGAAAAAAAATTAATGAGTAGCAACAGGCCCACTTGCCTTGAGAGGCTGGATGAAGAGTTGACTTTTGAAAACTGAGCATGACATTTCCTTGGTTACACAGGAGGTGACCTCCTCTCTCAGGTACACAAGTGTTCAGTTTGTGAGGAAAGCGGGTGTGGATTCCTGGAAAAGAGGTTTTCCTTTGCACTCTATGTGAGGTACCATGTTATGAGTCCAGTCAATCATGGTGGCCTAGCAAGGTTGCTCTGGTTAGAGTCATATAAGGAAGACGTCAAAGCCATTTCAACGTCTCTTAAAGAGAACGTGTCCCCAGTGCATCACTTGCGGCTGGCTCAGGGCTGTTTGCATGGAACAAGGCAAGACGGCTCCTTGCTCCTTGCCCTGAGATCTTGGGATCTCTTTGTTTTATCTTCAAAAGTCATGGATGTTCACATCTTTCTAGGTTATTTCCAGTCTCTTCCATGACATTTCCTTAATTTCAGATTGGGAAAGTTCTCTGTTGGTGTCCAGAAATAACAAAGGTATTATAATTATTGCTTATACTGCTTGGAGGAGATCGCATGTGGTATGTGTAGCTGTGTGTGTGGCATGGATGTCTGTGTTACATATGTTAGGTACACACATCAATCATCAGACATGTATCCTATGGTGACACATATAACTAAACTCTAACTAAGTAGTAGAATAAAATTCTACAACTACATTTTAAATATTCTGGAAAATATCTAAAAAGTTTTAGAGTGTTGGCAATGAGAACAAAGTTTGACATCTTAGAAAAATCCATACTCTAAATAACCTTTGCCTCTGAAGCTCTCCTAGAATTACAGCCAAAGACTATAATGCTGTCTCAAATCACCTCTTATCCTGTCTAAATGGTTTTTCTGAAATCAAGTCCAAAACACCCTCTTTACAAAACTGTAAAATAATATATGTGAGGCCCATTAGTGGAAGTAACTTGATATTGTAGCAATAGAGAAGTAACACAAGGCTAGCAATCACGTTTGTATGTTTGTATTTATCGTATTTTATTTATTTCAAGACAGATTTCCTATTCACATTGGGTAACGGTGAGTCTGAGTGAGCGAGCCTAGAGCCTAAGTGGCATCTTACAGCATCTTTAATGCAAGAAACATTCATGACCTGCTGCAGCTTTCATTACTATCCAGGGAATATGGATGCTAGTGGCTTAGAAGCAAATCCGTGAGCTATCATTGCGCTATAATTAAAAGAACTTAACAATCAATCATCTTTATTGATAGAATACACTTTTATCAAAAGTACTTTTACTTCTTTTTTATGCAATAGATGAACAAACATCTAAGATTTTATATATTTTTACTGACTTTCTTTTACAATTTTGAGGTTATAACGTAATTACATTTCAATTTTCCTTCCTTTATATTTTGAGGTTATAATATAATTACATTTCAATTTTCCTTCCTTTATATTTTGAGGTTATAATATAATTACATTTCTTCCTTCACACTATTTTACCTCACTCATATTTTAAAATTATACAATATAATGATATGTAATTAAATACATGGCCTAGTTTAGCTATTTTACTTCACTCATATTTTTAAATCATACAAAATAATGTTACATAACTAAATACATGGCTAAATAATCTAAATAAACCTTTATAATAAAATTCTAAGAAAAAAAAGAGCTCGTTCCATAGTGTGAGTTCTTATAAATTATAGTATTTGTTAGCTGATAGTGGTTGTCTTAATTATTGTTCTATTCTTGTCAAGAGACACCACGACCAAGGCAACTTTCATAAAAGAAAGCACTTAACTTGAGGCTGGCTTATAGATTCATTTACAACCCATGATTAGCATGGTGGGAAGCACGTAAGCATGGTGGTCAGCAAGGCTGAGAGCTTTACAGCCTTGTCCATGGGTAGTAGACAGGCAGATAGACAGACATACACACACAGACAGAGAGAGACAGAGACAGATGCAGAGAGACAGAGACAACAATACCCTGGGCCTGGCCTGGGAGTTTAAAAGCTTAAGCCCACCCTAGGGTGACCTATATCTCCTTCAACAAGTCCACAACTACTCCCATAAGGCCACAGCTCCTAATCCTTCCCATATAGTTCCACTAACTAGGCACCAAGTATTCAAAGAGCCTATGGGGCCATTCTCATTCAAACCACCACAGTCGCTAGGCAAATGGCCCTTTGTTATGGGTTAATTTGTGTCTTTGTCTTTCCTGCCACGAGGTTCATATGTTGAAGGTCTAAATTTTAGTATCTAGAATGTCATCTTATTTAGGACTACAGTTGTTGGAAGAGTAAGTTAAAGGTCAGATCAGGTCAGGTCAGGCTGTGACTCCTTGTCTAGTATGCATAAGATCCTGGGTTCAATCCCCAGTACTACAAAAACAAAACCAGGAAAAGGAAAAGATGAGGAAAACAGGGTATGAGATTAGAGCAGAACATACCCAACGTGTCTAACACCATCCTGACATGCACACAGGCATATGATACACAGAGCTGTGCTGCTGCGATCGGAGAATTGCCAGAAGTTGGAAGACTATCCTGAAAAGCAGCATTCCCTAGGGCCAACAGAGGGAAAATGGATCTGAGGACACATTTTACCCTCCAGAATACACCCTTTTTGTTGCTAGCCTCCCTGTTTATGGTTGTATGATGCTAAGCAAAGAAAACAGAAATCCTCTCCACCTCATGGGATGGCATTATAAATGTGAAATTATTTTACAGCAAGTCTTTTCATGCTTAATTCAAAAATCTAAATGGATCATCACCTTTCAAAGAAAGATTTTGAGCATCTGTTGATGTCCTATATACTTTGCATAAAATCAAATAGTATCTACAAGATTTCAGAGTCCCACACCCTGGAGTTGTCATTATTGACACTATCTTGCTTTATGTACTATGGAAAATTTGTGACACAAACTGCTTTTATCCAAAAGGAAAAATTGTCATATAACTTAGCCTTTCCTTTTGATGTGCATTTTTTGTTAAAGATGGATCCATGGATAAACATTTTTGAGGGCCCTGATTTAGTTCTTAGCGGCCATATGGAGGCTCATTGCCATCTGTAACTTAGGGAATCTGACATCATCTTCGGGTCTCTGTGGACACTAGGAATGCTTGTGGCACACATACTTGCCAGCAAAGCACACATCAAGTAAAAATAAAATAAAATAAAAAAATCTTAAAAAAAGAAAGCTATATGATAAAATGTTTCTGGCTAATAGGGCAGACTTTAGCTATCTCTCACTCTATGTAGGCACAGCTGCATATATTAAGAAAGATATAAAATTAGAACTAAACATAATATGAAATATGACAATAAATAGAAACACTTGACATTGCTCTTTGGGATCATCATCTAATCACCCTGCAGAATATTTTTCAATATCAAGTCACAACTTGTATTGGGAGTTCATTAATTTCTTATTTATTCATTTTCTTATTTAATCACTTAGCAGCATGATCTCAGACCCCTCTCTCCTGTGCTCCTAGCTCCACCCTCATGCCCCCTCCCTCTATTCCCCTCTCTCCTTCTCAGAGAAAAAGAGGCCACCAAGGCCAACCCACCCTAGTACCTCAAGTTGCAGCAGGCCTAAGCACAAGACCAACAGGACCAACAAACCCGGGCCCCGAGGGGCTTGCTGAGAGTGAAGCATCAATCAAGGACCATGCATGAACCGAACCTAGGCCCCCTACAAGGATGTTCTGAAATCTTGATTGGGACAGGGGGATCTTTTACATGTGGGACCACGCAAATGACTGTTGGCCAGAGGCTTTAGTTTGTCCCTGTGGATCTTCAAGTATGTCAGGATATCTTGAGTGAAGATATGTTCTATCAAGTTCACTTTTGTTTTGTTATGAGTGTGCTATTTTATCTACTCTCTGCGGAGAGGAATCAGATTCTGGATCTGGAAAGGAAGGGTAGTGTGGATATGGTTTAAAACTACCCTTTGTAGGAATCTCCTTTCCTTTGTTTCATATTTTCATTGCAGAGTGATTCCTGGTCTGTCTTCACTTGCTTCTTCCCAGTCCTTCCATACTCCCAAGGAATAAGAGTAACTAACTTGACTTGTGAATACAGGAAAAATTGGTGTGCATCCTCTTTATTTCCTCACACATATTTGTTTTCAGTTTTCTACCTGTCCTTGAGAAGTGATAAGTGTCCCAGGCATGCTGTGTTCCTGTGTCAGCTAGTTCTTTGTGACTGAGTATGTACTTCTAAAAGAGAGATGCAATATTAAAAATACAGTTGGCCCGATGCCAAAGATTTCGTCTCTAACATTTCTTTTATTAAGTAAGGTAATATTTTGATTCTGTCACCTGGCTTCTCTGCTTTAAATTGACTTTGGCAGGCAGGAAAAGTGATGGTATTCATTGACCTCATATTGATTGTCAATATGACTCTTAAATGAAGCATACAAATAAAATCAAACAAACATAAACTATAATACAAAACAAACATATGTAAAAAGGCTTACGTAAGTAAGAAAAATGGTGGAATTAATGTATCTAGGGGAAGATTTTCTAGATGAACTGAAATTTAATGCTAAAATGGTAAATACTGTAAAGTCAGTCTAGGACAAAAGGACAATATAAAGAGCAACGCACACAAACGGACATATAGACACACACAGACACATACCCTCACATACAAAGTAAGCATCAAGAAGACTTGGCAGTATTTTTTATGAGGGAAATTTTGGTTTGATAGGATTGGCATGGCATAGACAGAAACAGTGTACATGAAGAACTATGATTAATTTTAAAATAATATACAAGATATATATATATATATATATATATATATATATATATGTATACACACACACACACACATATCCCAGAAACTCAGGCAACCGAGTGATGTGATACAGGAGAGACAGGAAGAAAGACTGGAGCATTTGCTAGTGACAAATTTCTACGCCTAGGGACAGGAGGTGATGTCAGGGGAATGACACTTCAGGCATTTGGAATCATTGGCATGATAAGAATGGAGGTTTAAAACCACCAGACTCAGGTCACTAGAAGGAAGAGATGTCTGTCTCGGCATCAGAGTAGACAGTATACTCCCTGTCATGCTGAAAAAAATTTAAATCTAGAGTGGAACTGCCTTTTGTAGTTGGAAAGCATTCTCCTCAGGGGAAAAATGGTAATTCTCTTAAAAATGGGTAATTCTAAATTTCCCATTCAAAGACAGTGAACAATAGTGGACTAGGTGATAGAGCTCTTCCTCTGTCTAGAAAAAAATATCAGAATTCTAGACTGTCATGGAGATCATAACTGTTTTATGCCAGTGTAGTCAAGAGAAGAAAAAGAAAGCGTCAGATTTCCACATTCCGTAAAAAGAACAGAGCATCACAGTGTAACTTAAATGTAAAGATCTGAGGGAGACCACGCTAGCTGGTTAAAGTAGACAACTCAAAAAACGTGAGGGAAAGCAGACATTGGTGAAGTGAGGGTGAATTTGGCAACTAAGGGGAAAAGGAAATGAAATGGAGAAAAGGAGCTTATGTGGAAAGGAAATTCAGATTCACACTGCAGCCTGCCCATGTTTTATTGAGTAAAGCTGACACATTGCCAACGCAGAAAGCCATTTATGTGCCTTATAGAATCCAATGACTTCTTGCCAAAGTAATAGTGAGCTTGTTTTAGTGTTCTCTGTGGGACTATCAGCCACTCGACCACATTTGCTTTATGATCGCTTTATAACTAATAGCATTTCAAAAGAGTTTACATTTGTCGTCTAGGAAAAATAATATCATTTTTAGAACAATGTATGACATTCATTCACTGGCTTAGTTGGCTTATGCTGTGGCTAATCACGTTTACCTTTTCAGGAATTTATTTAATTTTTTATATGCAATTTCTCCTAAGTATTGAGTTAAGTAAGCTTGAATCTTTTTTTTTCTCCCATTTAAAAGAATTGCTTATACACCAAAAGGTTCAATCTCAGAGTAAAAAATTATAAGGCTAATAACCATTCAATGTCCGTAACTATGCTAACACCAAACATTTGCTATGTTACTCACTATGCTTTTAAGGACAGAACCAGGAAACCTAATTGATTCCAATTGTCTCCTTTAAAAGAGCTGGGCAAAGCAGCTACGTAGTCTTTGAAACTCATTAACGTTTAGGTGGAACGTGCTCCAGTCAACTACACTCATATGCAATTAGTCATTACTTGAATATCAAAAGGTTACCACAGTATTCGTTTGTATGTGAATCCTCATGTGCATGCATATGCAAGTATTTGCACTTATGTGTGAAGTCAGAGGTTAACCTGGATGCTTTTCCTTGAGTACTACACAGATTTTCTTAATACAAGGTCTCTCTCTGGCCTAAGACTTTCCAAGTAGGCTATGATGGCAGCTCAAGCCCCAAAGATCTGGCTGTCTCCACCTCCATAGTACTGGAGAACAACTGCACGCTACCATCTCTGACTATTTTGTGGGTGTTATAGGGATTGAACTCAGGACCTCTTCCTTGAAGGCAAATATTTCATCACCAAGGGCATCTCCCCAACTTGCTATATATCAGAATTTTAAAAGAATGACAGCTGCAATGGGTGAAATATTCTCATTTATTTAGTCAGAACAAAATTCTCTAAAAGGAAGATGCTAAGATAATTTCTAGGTCTTTTAACAGTAATTGCCCTCACCACTACTATCTTCTAAGGTCTTCCTAGAACAGTCCACTGAGCTCTGCTTACAGATTTCAAAGGTTTTTGTTCAATTATTTTTATTTTAGTGTCTTCAAGATTTCTCTAAAACACAACATGGTCAGGTTCTTGGCAGCAACATCCCACTTTTCTGGGACCACTTCTGCATTAGTTACTTGTCTGTTGCTGTGATAAAACACAAAAAGAGTTTATGGCTCCAGAGGGATGACTCCATTGTGACATGGTAGGCATGGAGGCAGCAAGGAGGAGGCTGAGAGCTCACATATTCTAATTTCTTCAGCAAGATTACACTTCCTACCTCTTTTTCTTTATATCTTATTTTTATTTATTTATTATTTATTTATTTTTTATTTATTACAATTATATTTTATTTATTACAATTTGTATCCCAGCTGTAAATCTCTCCCTCATCTCCTCCCAATCCCACCTTCTCTCCCTCTTCTCCTCCCTTGCCCCTCCCAAACTCTTGATCTGAAGCCTCCACAGTCCATATGCAGTCAAGATGAAAACCATGATCAGTCCTCACAATAATGAAATCATTGTGGTGCTTAAATCATTTAATCTTATAATAATCAGTAAACAATGACTTTCTTTTGGTTAAAGAGTTTGGGAATCAATGGCTGTGTTGTACTTGGAAACCTATAAAGCTCTCTGCTATAACAACAAGTATAAGAAACCCTACAGAAAAATCATGTTTACCTTCTTTAAATTCCCTTCTTTATAAACCCATCGGCTGTCTGAGAACTGTTCCTATAGCACCTGTATGGCATCTTTTAGGTCCCAATTTGAGAAAATCCAATATGATATCATAGGAATACAGTTAAGGTCAAGCCGTTGCTTCAGAAATGCCATTTGTTTTTGCCAATACATTAAACAGGCCATTTATCTCCCAGTCACTAATAATTGAAAATGGAAATTTTTGATTAGTATAAGAGCATTATGATTTTTCACTGTGAAATAAATACTTTATAATCTACTTTTAAATTTTCTAATTCTTGATATGTTCAATGGCTATCACATCACAGATAAGAAAAACCATACTGAAAAAAATTAGCACCAATCCACCAAAGCAAAGTAGAAGTGCTCCCTTGTTCTTTTCCACATACACAATTTACTCAGACCCAAAAGCCACAAAGACTCCTGGTTCTCCTTCCCACTCTCTCTCCCTCTGCCGCTCCATCCGCTCCTGAAGACAAGTCTGGGGAATATTGAATTTTGCCTGTGGGGGCTTCTGATAGTTTACGGTACATGACATGAACACAGAGTATCCTTCTACCTATTAGATATAAACAGAGTTATATGATTATATTCTTTTTCAACTATTTTTCCCCTGAGGGATGAGAGGAGATCATTATGAGTCTTCCTCATTTCTACACTGTGACACTGAGAGCTGTTTCAATCAAACCACAGGTACTTTCCCATGGACTGATTGTGCAGAAGGATCAATTGATAGTTTCTTCATGGGAGATAACACAGAGCATCTATCTTCCTAAGCCAGAATCATCTGGAAGAATCTAAAAGCACGGGTCTCAGGCATCACAGATAATTCATTTCCCTCATGTTCGGAGTACATAAGCCTCAATTTCTGAAATTTTAGTTTTTTTGTTATTTATGATTCAGGAAACATTTCGAGTGGGAACGGTTGTAGTCATTTTAAAATATTCCTTTTATTTTTTTGACTCCAGACCCATTTTTGGGTAATTTTGTATTGATTGGTTTTTTTCCAAATGTGTACAGTATATTCTGATCGCCCCCATCACTCTCCCAGCTCAGTGATAGCTGATGTCAGTCTCTTTCAAGATTCCTTTCCGTCTTGTTACATGACCCATTTACTAACTTCAGCCAATCCCGTCTGTGGAGACCGTTGACTAGAGTCGAGGTTTACGACGACGCTTCGTGCGTCGTTAGTGCGGACACAGCTGAAGGCGTGGCTTCTCCGCGATCAGTAGCAAACAGTCCAGAAAGGGGAGGCTGGAGCCCCTGAGCGCTTCTGCCATCCATGCTTGACTGTCGGCGGCACCGTTCTGCATACTCCACGCAGGCTTTTGCAGCTGCTGAAAATTCACGACTGCAAAGGTTGTTTCTTGCCCAGACGTAATTGCCCTTCTCCTTGTCTAGCTTCTACAGGTGCTCCAAGTTCAACATGCAAGATCAGAAAACTTGAAGCTAGAGCTGACACAGAAGAGGGAGCATGCAGTGATGTGTTGTTTTTCTGTGTCAGTGTGAGCTCACTCAATAGAATTTATTTCAGTCTCATCCACATACCTGAAAATTCTATAATTTTATTTCATTACTGCCGAATAGAATTCCATGATACTAAAAATGTACTGCATTTTCACAATCTACTCATCAGTTTTTGGATATGTAGGGTAATGCTATTTTATAACTATTTTGAATACAATGACAATGTACTTAGATGAATAAGCTTTTCTGTAGTAAGGTAAACGGTCCCTTATCTGTCCAAGAGTGGAATAAATTTCACTGAGTACTTTTGTGTCTGTGTTTATAAGAGATATATTGGTCTCTGCCTCCCTTGTCTTTTGATCCATCATTATCTGATTTTGCTACTACAGTAACATTTGCTACAATAGGAGACAAGAAATGTTTGGTTTTTTTTTTTTGTTTGTTTGTTTTTTTTCATTTCTAGCTTGTGAAATAATTTGAGTAACATTTATTGTAGTTTTTCTTTAAAGGTCCGGTAGAATTCAACTGTGGATCCATCTGAACTTTTCTCTTAATTCCTGCTTTGATCTCTTTTTTTTGCAATGTCTATTTACATTATTAATCTATTTCCATTTATTTCTAATTATTTTTAATGTAGGCACTTAGAAGTATAAATTTCCCTCTTAGGACTGCTTTCATTGACTCGCAGAGGTTTTGCTGTGTTATTTGCATTTTTATTCAACTTTAAGAATTTTAAAACTTCTTGATTGGTTTCTTCAATGGTCCATTTAAATACAACGTGATTTAATATCCACCAGTTTGTGCATTTTCTGAAATTTCTTTTTGTCTTAAGTGTTATTTTATTGTGGTCAAATAGAATACATGAAGTTACTTCAATTTTTTAAAAAAGTGTTGAAAAACTTTTCTTTGTGTCACAACATGTGATCTGTTCCTCAGAAACTTTGTGTGCTGCTGAGAAGAGTGAGTATTAGGGTGAAATTTTCTTCAGATGTCAGCCTAACCCATTTGATATATGGTGTTAATTTTTGCCAATGTTTCCCTGTTTTGTTATTTTTTTGCCTGTATAACCTGTTTATTAGTGAAAATGGGGTGTTGAAATCACTTAGTGTTATTATGCCAGGGTTAATGGGGTTAATCTGTGGCTTCGTGCATACCATAGTTTGTTCTCTGAAATTCAGTGAACCCAAGTTTGGTGCATACATATTTAGGACTTCAGTGTCTCCTTGGTAGGTTGTTACCTGATCAGGATGAGGTGACCTTCTTCATCTGTTTTCATTGGTGCAACTTTAAGTGTATTTGTCAGACGTTATAACAGCAGCACTTACGTGTTTCCTGGTTCTACTTGCTTGTAATAATTTTTCCATAATTTTACTCTAAAGTAAAATGATGTTTATCCTGAAGGTGAGATGTGTTTGTGTTTTTTTGTAGACAGCAAAAAGAAAACAAAAAAAGGATCTGATGGGCTAGCCTTTGTCCTTTGAGAGGCAAACTGAAGCTACTAATATCCAGTTATTATTGAAAAGTGTTTAGGTTGCTGTCATCTGGTTGATTTTGTGGTGTTTGCCTTGTTAGTTCGACTTTGTATAAATACTATCAAGCATCATTTCTTTTATTCTGTCATCTTTGAGATGTACTTATCTTTCTTTTTAGTCTGAAGCATTCTCCCCAGTGTTCTTTGTAGTGTCTGTTTGGTGGCTGTAAATCCCTTTGGCTTGTTTTCAGAAAGTTTAAATTATGATGGACAATTTTGCCAGGTAAGGTAGTTGGCATCTGTGTTCTTTCAAAACGTGAATCACATTACTCCAAACTTTTCAGGCCTTTGAAGTTCCCATTGAGAAATCAGCTGTTACTCTGGTAGACCTGACTCTACGTAACTTGGACCTACAGCTTTCAAGACCCATTTTTTTGTTCTGTATGTTTTAGGGTTTAAAAAAAAACATATTTAATTTCGCAGGCATGAATATTGTGTTTGCATCTATATTTTTACACATATGTCTGCTTAATGCTTGCAGGGGTCGGAAGAAGGCGTTAGATCCCTGGGATTGGAATTACAGACATTTGTGAGCTGTCATTTGGGTGCTGTTAATTCAGACTGGTCTCAACCACGGAGCTCTCTCACCAGGCCCAGGGGTTTCACTTTAGTAGAAAACAAGGGACTTCTTACGTAGTCCTATCTGTGTGTGTCTTCTGTGCACTGATGGGCACTACTTTCCCAGCTTTGGGGAAGTTTTCCCTTAAGAGTTTATGGAAGTTATGTTCTATGTCTTTGACCTGAAGTTTTTATTCTTTTGTGTCCATAATTGGTAGATTTGAATTTTTCATGGTATGTCAAAGTACCTACAAAAACCATTCGTGCTCTAAGAAAAACATACACTTACTTTACTGAGCGACCCTTCAACCTTGCCTAACATGCCAGATTGTCTTCTGCAGAATCCACTGTGTTGGTGAGACTTTCCACTGAGTTTTATTAGGCTTATTGAATATTTCATTTCCAGTTTTTTGTTTTATTCAATATTTCTCTTTATTGAATTCAGTTTTCATATCCTGAATTGTCATGATTTCATTTGGCTGTTTATTTGTTTTCTTTTTAAATTATTATTATTTTTTTACAATTTATTCACTTTGTATCCCAATTGTAGCCCCCTGTCTCATCTCCCAGTCCCATTCTCCTTCCCTCTTTCCCCCATCTCCCTCCTCTAGTCCACTGAAAAGAGGGAGTCCTCCTCCCCTACTATATGACCCTAGCTTATAAACTCTCATCAGAATTGCCTGTATCCTCTTCCTCTGTGGCCTCGTAAGACTACCCTGCCAGGGGGAAGTGATCAAAGAACAGGCAACGAAGATTATTTATTCATGTCTTGTTTAAGTTCGTTGGGGTATTTATTGGTGCTTCTTTTAATTTGTTGAGTTTCTTTAATATGTTTATAATTATTCTTTTGAATTCTATGACTTGAAGTTCATCTAAGCTATTCTCCACAAGGATATTTAACATAGCACTGGGATAATTGCAGGAGACATATTGTTTGTTTGTTTGTTTTTTCATAATTCATATTGCTCTTTTGTCTTGCTTTAGGAACTAGGGCATTTGAAGTTAGTTTTTCTTTCTTTCTTTCTTTCTTTCTTTCTTTCTTTTTATTGTGTTTTGATATGAGCCCACCAGGTTGAAGAACTCAGATGGGGTTGTAGGCTGATTAGCTTGGGGGTGGCTGAGGCCTAGAACCAATGGGAGTTGTTCTCTTAGTGATTAGCATGGGCAGGTGAAGAATGTCCAAATTCAGGAAGCTGGGCTATGTATATTGGAAGGGCCACAAGGGGTGAGGATAGGGAAAGGGCTGTCTTGGTGGGCTGGCTGCACAGGTTGTGTCTTCTAAGAGGCTTCAGGTAGAAGATGAAAGAGCTGAACTTGAAGATGTGTCTGCTCTCTGATCAGGGGCTGGCTCTGTCAGGTGGGTGCTGCCGTGGTCCTGAGGGAAGGAGGTAAGCTTTGGGAGACTAGAAAAGATAAATATGAACACTTAGTCAGCAGTCTGATTTGTTTGGTTCTCAGGAAAGGTAGGTAGGAATTTAGGCAGCCTATGTTGGAGGAAAGACAGCGCTCTACCTAGGATCAGCATTGGCTTAGGATGCTAGAAGATTCAGGTGCGGTGTTGGTCAGCTTATGGGAGAAGAAAGAAAGAGACCTAACTGGTAATGTGAGGTCCTAAAAGGTATGCAGGGAATTAGGGTTATAACCATTTATAACCATCAAGGAAGAGTCTGAGAAGATGAGAGTGGAAACAACAAAACTTAAAATGGCTTAAAAAAAAAAAAACAATGAAAGTATATGGCTACATCTGAGCAAGGGTTTTAGGTCCTCTCCATGCATGGTCCTTGGTTGGGGAATTAGTCTCTGCAGGGCTTCCAGGACCCAATTTCATTTTTTGGCTCTGTTGGTCTCCTTTGGAGCTTCTGTCCCCTCCAGGTTCTTCTATATTTCCCTTCTTTCATAAAATTCGATGCATTCTGCCCAAACTTTGGCTATGGGGAGCAGGGGCTGTCTCTGATATGGCAGACTCTTTGACCCCCCTCCCCGGGGGTCTGAAGCCTTGCCAGGCCACAGCGGAAGACAATGAGGCCAGCCTTGATGAGACCTGATAGGCTAGGGTCAGATAGCAGGGACAGAGGACCTCCCCTATCAGTGGACTAGGGGAGGAGCATAGAGAAGAAGTGAGAGGGAGGGTAGGATTGGGAGGAGACAAGAGAGGGGGCACAGCTGGGATACAAAGTGAATAAATTGTAATAAATAATAATATTTTTTTAAAAAATGAAAGTTTGACTTTGCTGATATTATGTGATCAAGGGGTATGAATCAAGTTACCCCCTAACTTTAGAGCTCTATGAACCAACTATACACTTTTTCATTTTAGAAAATGTAAGCATGTTTTCCTGTTCACGTTGCTTATTCTGTCACTGAACGTTTTCTACCATGTTAGGGCCTTCTGCTTCTCTTAGATTATATTGACTTTTAAATGAGAAGAGGGTGTTTCTGATTCCTTTCAATGTGTTGTGTTCTATTTCTTTCCGTGGTTAAAAGCAAAACGATTGCTTGATATGTGGACTCATAATGTTTTGCTTAAATATTTTATTTTGATTGATTGATTGATCAGCTTTTATGTGTATGGGTGTTTTTCCTGCACATATTTCTGTGTATTATGCATGTGCATGAAGTAGTAGAAGCCAAAAGATGGCATCAGATTCCCTGAGAATGGAGTTATGGTTGGTTGTGGGTTGCCATGTGGGTGCTGGGAACCATACCCTGATCTTGTGTATGAGCAGCCAGTACTCCTAATTACTGAGCCATCTTTCCTGCCCACTGGAAAATGTTTAGGGAAGGCTGTAAGAAGGCTGGTTTGATAGTAAAGGTTACACATGCCCACTCACTGGCTTTGAAATTAAACTTGGATTAAGCAATGTCTATGTGATAAACAGTGTGCATTTTGCAAATGTGATTTTAGGCTTGTTCGACTCAGTCTTATTTAATATTGAGAACATGAAGCCAAGGAAATAATTTCTTTTTACTGATTCTTAACATAAATTCTTATTTTCTGATTTCATTGGTTCATTTAGAAGTAAACATCTGTATCCCGAGAGAGGAAACAAAGTACAACAAACTAAGGAATTCTGGGCAAGCGGGGGATGTTCCACAGTCCTCTAGCTGCCTCCTTTCTCCTTCCTTTTCTTGCATTAAAAAAAAGTATTAATTACACTTTATTCACTTTGTATTCCCCCTGTAGCTCCCTCCTTCCTCCCCTTCCAATCCTTTCCTTCTTCCCCTTTCTCCATGCATGCCCCTCCCCAAGTCCACTGATGAATGAGGTCCTCTTCTCCTTCCTTCTGATCCTAGTCAATTAGGTCTCATCAGGAGTGGCTGCATTGTCTTCCTTTGTGGCCTGGTAAGGCTGCTCCCCCCCCCAGGGGGAGGTGATCAAAGAGCAGGCCACTGAGTTCATATCAGAGACAGTCCCAGTTCCCATTATTATGGGATGTACCTGTGACCAACACCAACACCACCAAACAAATACATCCTTGTGGAGATTTAGAATAATAATAATAATAATAATAATAATAATAATAATAATAATAGATACAAACTCCCAAATGCTTCAGGCAATGACTGTAAACACCTTCTCTTCTTGGAAGGTGATGTGAGTGGGTTGAAAGTATGTGTGAAACACAGGAGTCTGGCCAGTTGAGAGGAAGGTGTTCAAGGAAGAATGGTCATTCAGCTCAGACTCAACATCCAGAAGATGTAAAGGAGAACTGAAAAAGAGATGCATGTGTGTGGCTCTGAGCAGGGCAGCATACAGCATGCCTCAGGGGTGAAAATGGAATAGTCTAGTGTTATCTGCACATGGTGACATCATCTGAAATTCCAGGTCTTGAAAGAGCGCAGAAAATTAAATTTGAGATATCCTTGCTATTTAGCAGGGTCCTGTCTCAAACAGACAAACAAACAAAAAATCAAAAGTCAAAAGCCAAAACCAATGGAACAAAAGCAAGCCACTGTGCCAGCCTTTCACACAAAAATAAAAAGACAAGGGAAAAAAAGTAAAAAAGCAAGAGAGACAAAGATAGAGAGAGACCGTGGGAGCTGGTCCAGTCATGCCGAATTGTGCCATCCGTGCTTACAGTTGTCTTTAGCATATTGATATGGTAAACATATATATTTTCTAAGAAATGTTAGGAGGTCTGCTAGAGCTTAAAAATCTGTCATTATGATGTAAAAACAGCGAGTATGACTTACCTGGCCCTGGGTCCATGCGTTTGCCCATTCACTGTATGGATGGTCCCTGAGTGTAGTATCCATTGAAGGAGTTTGAAATTCCTCACTGACAGAATGACTTATGGAAAGAATTGTAACATCATTTTAAACACGAGGAATCATTTTTAAAAAATAACTGTGTCCCTTTGGCAGTAAAGTAGTGACTAGCTGAAAAGAAATTGTTTTTCTAAAGTCACACTGATTTAAATTAATTCTGGAGGCATTTAAGGTTATCAAGTAAAACACGAGTACACTAGGTGAATGGACTGGACTTGGAATTTCACATTACCTCTGATACATAGACAGCATTATGTCATATACTTCTTTGTTTCTTTTTCCTTTTCTAGGATATTATGTGAAACTTAATTATAAATTCTTTTGATTTTGGTGTTTTTCAGCAAAATATCCTTCTACTGAGTGACAAAGTACCTACTTGTATGATGTTGCTGTTTTTCCACCAAGGGAGAACAAATATCTATTCACTTCAGGAAGGGCACCATTGACAGACCAAGGAAATCACTTCACTGAACTCTTTGTGACAATACTGAGTTTAATTATGGCTATTTACTAGGACATGGGTATGGGGTTAATTGCAGGAACACAGGCTTATATATGCAGTTATACTCCTGAATGAAGAGATATTTCTTTTACCCAGAAACCGAAACTATCTATAACTTGTTGGGGAAGGGCATAGGCTCATGAGATGCTGCTCTATTTCACGACAGAAAGTTAACATGTTTATTCATTTGTAAAATACTTTAAAATCTTATGTGCATATATGACGGTGTGTTTATGCTAAAATGCATGCAGGTGCCCGCAGAGGCCGGAAGGGGGTTTTGGTCCTTCTGATTTGAAGTTACAAACCCCTGTGAACTGCTGGGAACTCAGGTCCTCTTGACAAGCAAGCAGTGCTCCAGTGCTCGTAACTGCTGAGCCATTTTTCTGGGCCCAGTGGGCCCAATCTTAGGCAGGTTTTCCATCAACTCTCTGTTTTGCTTTTATTTAGGAGGTCCAGCACCTGTTCAGCCACCACATCTCAGAGACTTGCTTTGCCCTATTGTGCAAGCTAGATGCAACTGTGAGGGCGTTAATATGATGTTAATAACTTCCTGATGTTAGTAAGCAGTACAAAGTCTCATGGCAGAGCATCATCTTTCCTTGTCTTAGACTTGATATGTGGAATACAAAATTTAATGATAAGTACTAAGGAGATCTTATTTAAAATTACACTCTCTGAAGCAACAGATCACAAATAGCATGCTTTTGTAAAAGATGAAAAATAAATAGTTAATTAAAGTAAAAATGATTAACAATGCTTAAAGATGCCTCTTGAAGGAAGGATTTTTGTAAGGTAAAAACTACTTTCACAAATGTGTTCTTTCTCTTTAAAAATCATGAAAAAGTATTGGAAGTGCACTTTGAAGAAAACTAATTACAGAGGAAAGCACTTTGATCAGCTCTGCCGTATTTGCCAGCCTCATTGATTTGTCCTGTCTTTTTGCACATGACATTAAATGTAAACATTTAATAGACATTTTATAGCTATCCATTACATACCATGCCCTAACCCTGTTTCTGTAGTTCAATATGATAATTGGGAAGACTGTTGCCTTGGAGTTAAGAATGTATAGAGAATAAAATAAATATCATCAAGATTAATGCTGGATATCGCCTAGCAGTCCATGACACGGTAAGAAATTGGGTCTCTATTGAAGGGCATTTCTTTTTCTCCTCAATTATTTTTGATTAGATAATTTTACACTGCATGCCTTTGAGTAATTTATAAATTATATTGTTGCCATCATGGATTCTACAACAAGAGACATAATTGCTGCCGACTCTGTAAAATTAGGTAACTTCTCTTATTCTTGTATACTAAACACAGCTCCATTTTTGAGAGCATTGTCTAGAAAAATTCCTTCCCCATTAAAACTAGATTCTAGGTTGGTTTCAGGTTTAGCTGAAAAGTTACCATGTGAAAAATTTGCTTCCAGAAACAAAAAGAAAATGCTCAAAATTTCTGAAGCATCTCTACAAACTCTGTTATGACTTTCAATAAAGTTTTGGCATCAGTGTTGTCTATTGCATGAAAGACATCCGTAACCCGTGATATCATTTATCAAGGATGACTAAGGCACATAAGAAATCAAGTTTCAGTGCCAAGTAAGGCATGAACACCAGAGGTTCCAGTGAACTACTGAAACCAGGCTAAAATTATGCCATATTTTATTCAAAGTTCTCTATGCTAACATGGGTACATATTGTTTTTGTTATGCTAGTTCAATAGTCTTTTGGCTTTCCCTCCAGGCTCAACATACTCTCTTGTGTTTGAAGTGAGATTGTAGTAAACCCTCCTGCAGGCTCTCTAACATATTCCCTAATCACACTTTACTAAGCACTGTTAAAATGTTCATATATTACATGACACTAATAAGAAACAGGAATGAAGCCAATGGATATTTTGCTTGAGAATGTAGAGTTTGGCATACTTTTGTATTTCCAAATGTTATTTATTTGTTTAAAGATTATTATCTTCTAAAAGCATGTAGGGCAAGTCTGTGGAATTCCATTGGATTTTGTGTTTGACTTCACCAGTTTGAACACAGGAAGCTGTTGAAGAGCATTTTTCTGAGTCTCCTTCCTATGTCTAGTAACCTAGGGCAAACATCTTGGTATATCTAGGCTTTGGTTACCTTAGCAATTATCGCAAGTCCTTTCTGTGAGATACAGTGCATGCTGTTGGCTTCAACTCGTCACTTACTCTATAGTTAGAGCAAATATGAGGATCCAAAAGGTTTTTTTTAAGACTACTTAATTCAAAAATTTCCTCTGAAATAAAAAATATATACTCTTAATGTGTGAATAATATGTGGGTTTATGCATGGAAGAAACTCAAAGCCTTCGAAGAATATTTTATTCAGTATTTATTAATAAGCAAACCCATGACCTTTTAACTATCTTTACATATTTCACAATTATTACCAACCCTTTCTTGCCTTTTCTACACCAGTTTCTGTGTTGATGAAATGAAGTTTTTCTTTCCTCAAATGATATGTGGCTGGTGATGTTCTATATGGCAAAGAAAATTTATAAAAATGTGACTTCTGAGATTCAGTTCTCTTTGATGTACTGTCATTATTTATTTACAATTCCATGTTCTTAAATTAAAAAAAATTATTCCTTGGTAATTTCATATAAAAATACAATGAGTATAAATCACCAATTCTTCCAGAATCCTTTCAAGCCACTACCAACTCTCTGTCTTCTTTCTCCTAGTCCTCCTTGTCCTCTTTTTAGCCCTCCTCCTCGTCCTCCTCCTCTCTTTCACCTTCTCATTCTATAATCTACTCAACCATCCTCCTCGTCCTCCTCCACTCTTTCACCTTCTTATTCTACAATCTACTCAATCTGATTAGTGCTACTCATATGCACACTTGCTGGGGCTGTCCATGGAGTGTGAAAAACCTACCCTAAGACTACACTCCAAAGTTAAACATGCCTCTCTCCCTAGCACGGCTAACAGCTCATGAGGGAGGTGTGGGCCTCATGACCTCCTCCTTTCTCTGTGTTGGATGTTGACTGGCTTGCTCTCATGCAGGCTTTGGATCGATGACTACGGTACTTGTAAGTCCGTGAAGTAACAGGTAATTCATGTACGAAGGCATTATTTTTCTGCAGTATTCTCTGACCTTTGGCTCTTACAATTGTTTGTTTGTGGTTGGATTGTGTGTACCTTTGGCTCCACTGACCAATGTGCTTTTATGAGAGCTCGCTACCGTGTTCACTCCTGTGGCATTGTAGTGAGAAGTGAAGGCAGGGATGGCGATGGCTCCAGTAGCGTCTTTATTGTTTAAGTTTGTTTTAACTATTCTGAATCTTTGTGTTTCCATGTGAATTTTGAGCCATTTTTTTTCAATTTTCATTAATAATTTCATTGGAGTTTTGATTAGAATCACACTGAAATTGTAGATTGCTTCTGGTAGGATGGCCATTTTTACAATATTAACATTATTAACCCTGAAACACGAAAGGTCTTTCCACTTTCTACTGGCTGTCTCCAATTTCTTTCTTTGGTGTCAAAAATTCTCTTTGTACAACTCTTATATGTCCTTGGTTCGAAAATCCAATGTCAAGACTAAGTAAGCCCTTGAAAAGGTAGTTATACCTTCAGTGTAATCCACCATATAAACAAACTGAAGGAGAAAAACCACATGAGCATTTCCATAGATGCCAAAAAAGAATTTGACAAAAATCTAACACCCATTCATGTTTAAAGTCTTGGAGAGATCAGAGATACAAGGCACATACCTAAACATAGTGAAAACAATATACAGCAAACCTATAGCCAACATAAAACTAAACAAAGAGAAATTTAAATCAATCCCACTGAAATCAGAGACAATGCAAGGCTGTCCACTCTCTCCATAGCTTTCAACATAGTACTTGAAGTCCTTGCTAGAGCAATAAAACAATTAAAGGAGAAAAGGAGGTTTCAGTTTGGAAAGGAAGAAGTCAAAGTATCACTATTATCAGATGATATGATAGTATACCTGAGTGACCCCAAAAATTCTACCAGGGAACTCCTAACAGCTGATAAACACCTTCAGCCAAGTGGCTGGATACAAAATCAACTCAAAAAAAAAAAAAAATCAGTAGCCTTCCTGTATATAAAAGACAAATGCGCTGAGAAAGAAATTACGGAAACAACACCCTTCGCAATAGTCACAAAGGACATAAAGTACCTTGGTGTAACTCTAACAAAGCAAGTCAAAAACATGTATGAAAAAAACTTTCAGTCTCTGAAGAAAGAAATAGAAGAAGATATCAGAAGATGGAAGATGGAAAGATCTTTCATGCTCATGGCTTGGCAGGATTAACATAGTAAAAATGGGCATCTTACCAAAATCAATCTACAGATTCAATGCAATTCCCATCAAATTACCAACACAGTTATTTACAGACCTTGAAAGAAAAATTCTCAACTTCATATGGAATAATAAGAAACGCAGAATTGCTAAAACAATCCTCTACAATAAAAGATCTTCTGAGAAGTATTACCATCCCTGATCTCAAGCTGTACTATAGAGCCACAGTAATAAAAACTGCGTGGTGCTGGCATAGAAACAGAATGGTGGATCAATGGAATCAAACAGAAGACTCAGAAATAAACCCACATACTTATGGACACCTTATTTTTGACAAAGGTGCCAGAACCATACAATGGAAAAAAGATAGCATCTTCAAGAAATGGTGCTGGTCTAACTGGATGTCTACATGTAGAAAAATGAAAATAGATCCACACTTATCACCCTGCACAAAACTGAAGTCCAAGTGGATCAAAGACCTCAATATAAAAACGTACACACTAATCCTGTTAGAAGAAAGGATGGGGAAGAGCCTTGAACTCATTGGCACAGGAGACAACTTCCTGAACAGAACACCAACAGCACAGGCTCTAAGACAACAATCAATAAATGGGACCTCAGGAAGCTGAAAAGCTTCTGTAAAGCAAAGGACACTGTTGACAGAACAAAACGACAGTCTACAAATTGGGAAAGGATCTTCACCAACTCTATATCTGACAGAGGGCTAATATCCAGTATATATAAAGAACTCAAGAAGTTAAACCACAAAAAATCAAGTAATCCAATTAAAAAATGGGGAACAGAGCTAAACAGAGAATTTTCAATAGAGGAACATCGAATGGCAGAGAAACACTTTAAGAAATGCTCAACATCATTAGTCATCAGGGAAATGCAAGTCAAAACGACCCTGAGATTTCACCTTACACCCATCAGAATGGCTAAGATCAAAAACTCAAGTGACAACACATGCTGGAGAGGATGTGGAAAAAAAGAGGCCGTCTACTCCATTGCTGGTGGGAATGTAAACTTGTTCAACTACTTTGGAAATCAATCTGGAGCTTTCTCAGACAATTAGGAATAATGCTTCCTCAAGATCCAGCTATACCACTCTAAGGCATATATCCAGAATATGCTCAAGTATACAAGGACATTTGCTCAAACATATATGTACCAGCTTTATTTGTAATAGTCAGAACCTGGAAACAACCCAGATGTCCCTCAGTTAAGGAATGGATGCAGAAATTGTGGTACATTTATACAATGGAATACTACTCAGCAATTAAAAACAAGGAAATCATGAAATGTGCAGGCAAGTGTTGGGATCTAGGAAAGGTCATCCTGAGTGAGGTATCCCAGAAGCAGAAAGACACACATGGTATATACTCACTTATAAGCAGATGTTAGATATATAATATAGGATAAACATACTAAAATCTGTACACCTAAAGAAGCTAAGCAAGAAGGAGGACCCTGAGTAAGATGATCAATCCTCACTCAGAAAGGCAAACTGGATGGACATCGGAAAATGAAGAAAACAGGAAACAGGACAGGAGCCTACCACAGATAGCCTCTGAAAGACTCTTCCCAGCTGGGTATTAAAGTGGATGCTGAGACTCAGAGCCAAACTTTGGGCATAGTGCAGGGAATCTTACGAAAGAAGGAGAAGATAGAAAGACCTGGAGGGAACAGGAGCTCCAGAGGGAGATCAACAGAACCAAGAAATCTGGGCCCAGGGGTCTTTTCTGAGACTGATACTGCAAACAAGGACCATGCATGGAGATAACCTAGAACCCCTGCACAGATGTAGCCCATGGCACCTCAGTCTTCAAGTGGGTACCCTAAGTAAGAGGAACAGTGACTGTCTATGACATGAACTCAGTGGCTGGCTCATGGATCACCTCCCCCTGAGGGGGGAGCAGCTATACCAGGCCACAGAGGAAGACAATGCAGCCTGTCCCGATGAGACCTGATAGGTTAGGGTCAGATAAAAAGGGAGGAGGACCTCCCTTATCAGTGAACTTGGAGAGGGGCATGGGAGGAGATGAGGGAGGGTGAGTGGAATTGAGAGGGAATGAGGGAGGGGGCTAGAGCTGGGATACAAAGTGAGTAAACTGTAATTAATATAAAAAATTAAAAAAGAAAAGTTGGTTATAATATTTTCAAGATATGCAGTTATATAGTCTATCTCTTTCTCTGGAGCTAGCACCATTGTTATGATGTGTACATAGTCATGTTAAAATGATTATTAAAGTACAGACACCAACCCAGAAGCTTGAGTGTTTGTCTGCTTTAGTAGTTAGTGTATAACTAGTCAATGTGACCGAGATTTTAAGACACAGTGTCTGAAACAGAGTCAACTGTTGCCTTTTTGTTCATGCACTAATGACACTTTTGTGGATGTGGCTCTTGTCTGTCATAGGAAGCACTTCTTTTCTTATTGCACATGCATGTTTATAGTTTCACATTTCATATTAGCACCCCTTCAAACTTTAGATATCAACAGTTTCAGTCAGACTCTATACTGAAAGGAAATAAAGACATGTATTTTTTCAAGTTAACAATTATTAGAGTTTTATCATAGGAGATTTTTCAGAAGCAAAATGAATGTTCAAAGTTACATGGGAAAATTTAAGTTGAATGTTAGTTTGGGAAACAGAAAGATCTCATTCTTTCAAATCCAAGGGAAGGTAGCCATTATTAAGATGTAAAAAGTTTTGCATGGAAAATAGAAAAGGTGGGAATGTCAATTCTGAAGACTATATTATCAAAGCAGACAATGCAGTTGGGCAGGTGACTAGTGGAAGCGATGAGTCTCCTAGGAGAGATACCACCTTTCTGCCAGTCTCCCCAGGCTCATTCTTTTGCACCACTGGTTTATGCTCCTTATTTCTCTCTGTACTTCCACATAGCTGTTAGAATTTTGAATTCCATTTTGTGATACTCTACCAACTCTCCAGCTTTTTCCATCTTTCTCTACATCGCAGCATGACCTTACAAGATCGTATATGCTGGTCTTACACTCATGATCTCCTACCTCAGGCCCCACCCCAAGTTGTAACAATATGCTACCACAGCTGGCTAACTTTTCTATTTTCTTCCTCAAATGGTTTTTGTTTTTGTTTTTTTTTTTCCTACTGATCTATACAAACATTAAACTTAAGTAAAATGAAAATGTAAGCTCAGTTATGTTTTATTGTGTGCATGGATAAGTAACAGCAATGGCTATTGTAAATCTTGTTTTTATTTCATCAGATAAGGAGACGAGATGAGAGCCTTACACAAGCCATGTACAAATACATGGCTTGGGCTGAACCCAGAGCATTTCTATCTAATTATCGTTAGGCCTAGGCCTTGCAGCTTTTAGCCTCCATACAATCTAATCTTCTGTAAACACCAACCTTGAAGGCTTCAGCTTCCATTCTCTGTCTTCTAACCTAGGACTAGGATGTTTCCTTTTTAGCTCTTTCTGAACTCTGGCTGGCTAATTCAACTCAGCTGTTCTGGCTCAAACCTACTGTCCAAGCTGATTGATTCAATCTGGCTTCTCTCTCAGCTTCTAGACTGAATTGTTCTGCTTGGCCTCAAACTAACTCTGGCAATACACCCTAATCTTCTGGCTTCTCATTCTCTGGCTCGTTCTGTCTTTACCTGTGTCTAGCTTGTTCTCTCTGCAACCCATCTCTGCAAAACTGTCCCAGTAAAAACTGGCACACACACCACCTCTGTTCCTACTACCCTTTCTCTTCCTGTCCTCCTCTCTCTTCCCTGTACTGTTCTGAGAGTATCCTATTTCTGACTCATTCTGTCAAATCTTTCTCTGATTCACCACTTTGTCTTCCCCTCAATTAGACATCACTTTCAAACATCCCTGCTTCTTTCTTAATCGAATCTTATTTTCATTATTTGGGATTAAAGGTGTGTACTAAGAGTGTCTATATTCCAGCAGATCATACTGTAATCCAGAGCATGTCCACATTCCAGCCACAGCAGACAGATGGAGAAGGTCTTTAGAATTGACTCCCTGCCAGAGTAGTTGTGTTGCTGGATTAAAATTTCTCTACCCCTAAGAATATTTTACTTCATAACATTTTAAATATAATTCAAACTATAAAATTAAAGCTAGAAAATTAGAAAAAAATTAATAGAAAAATTCTAAGTGTTTGATTGCTTTGGATCCATCTGGCAATAATTTTAGGAGGCATTTCCTATCTTAGGTCTTTTACTTTTTCCTTGGTTTTCTAAAAGAAAGCTACTGTCAAAGGGTAGGTGTCTAAATAGCTGAGGAACCCAGATATAATTTTTTTTGCAAGTGAAATTATTGCACATACAAAACAAAAAGGCCAAAACACAATATTTCATCTATACATATAAATTTAGTTATGAGTAGAAATTAGTGGATGGAAAATAATACTTACAAGAAATACCCACATGGAAAGCATTGTATACCCAAAGCTAAATTGTCTCGGACTCTCTTTAGGCTCTTTAATAATGTTTTGTTGTTCACCTCTGTTCTTGACTTCCCATCTCTTTAACCATCATGTAAAGAAATGGGATGTGTTAAGACACCATTGATTTTCTCCAACCCCAAAGCCAAGAATGTAGTTAGATAATGTCAAAAACCTCTCTCAGACTTTTCCCTGTTTCACTATGATCCACCTCCCTGCTGACTCCACCAACCTTTGGGCATGCCCTGGTTTATGAGTTTCTTGCGTTTTATAAAAATGAAATGTTCATGAAATAACTTCCGTGTTGGAACATGTTATATTCAGCAACCTGAATGCATGTTCTAAGATCATGGTCACTCATTTTCCTCAGAATAAGCACTCACTTACTCCCAGTGAGACTTGAGCTGTGTTTGTATCAAGGATTTTGTGAATCAATTATTTTATTTCAAAGCCAATATTATTTTTCTATAGTGTGCTATTTAAGCAAATCAATTAGTAAAATCATGGATTAGTCTAAATACATATGATTTAATTGTGCAAAATTAAAAAATAACTAACCGCTGCATTAAAGTATAAAAATATGCCCTACATTACTGATTTACATGAAAGGACTAGGGTCTTATTATTTTATATCATAATTTTGTCTTATTGAAAGTACTTTCTAATCCTCTAAATTGACATAGTAAATGAATATTCATGTATTAATTTAAAAAACTTATTAATGTATTTGGAAATTTAAAAGGAATCATTTAAAAGATAGTAGAGTCTTTCTCTACTGTCCCATCCTAACAGAAGTTATTAGCTAACTTTTTATTATGAAAACTTAACGTCATAATTTGAAATTCTTTGAAACTACTAGTCATGGCAATATATTTTAAAAGTCAGTGATCTATACCGCTTCTTGGTTGATTTCCTATAAAAAGAAAGCATACCCACATACACACACACACACACATATAATGTATATAAATATATGTATACTTTCTTCTTTACATTTGTTTATTTACAAGAAAATTATTTACCTGGACGTTATTTAAGTGCCAATGACAATTCCCTGTGTCATCAATGTGCAGGCTTTTATTTTACTGTTTTGGTTGCTAATACACTCAGTTAATTACATTGCTCATGATATGATTACTCAGAAATAATACTCACTACTTGTACTAGGAATAAAAGGTATGCTAATTTTTTTAATTATTGTGTATATTGTGTTTTGTGAAATTCTCAGTCTATTTAGCACGTTTTTAATTTCAGCAGTTGGCAATGTTCTCAGCTAACTCAAGCTTCCGGTGCTTATCTTGAAACATGCGCTAGGTAGGACAGATCCTGTGATGTCTGTCCATTGCGTTGGGCTCATCAAAGTTGTATAATTACACAGGACTACACCCTTCGTATAAAACACACATTCACACAGCAATTATAAAAAGAGCCCATAACACAAATTTGATTTAGATGAGGTAAGTCATTTGCAAGTTCTCCAATAGTCTGAGATGACCATGATCAAACCTGCAGTAGATTTATGCACCTAAAATCTTTCCCTGCCTGTCCTGTACTATTACCACAAGGGGTTAGGGTGGGTGAACCCAGCCATGTTTTGGGTTCGTCAAACATCTTGAACTACTTTTCCAATGTTCTGGGTTAGGCAAAACCCAAAATGTGTTTTGCCAAGCACATTTTCCCTTAATTCTAAAACCCAGGAGTATTTTAAGGTAAATTTAATCCATATGCTTCTGATTCATTTACACTAAACTCATCAAAATGTTCTGTCTTAAGAGCTATTTGATGTGCAAGAAGCTTTTTGAATATTTTATAAGCTGTTTAAAGTCCTATGCATTGAGTTTTTATATTTCCTGAGCCAAGAGTAAGTGAACTCAAACTCCAAAATGCCAAAGTTTGGTCGCTGAACTGAAACACCAAGGTTGTATGAAGGTTCTGAACTTGGCTACACGTAGTTCAAACCTTGGTGAGACCATATATTGTTTGTTTGTTTTTGTTTTCCAGAACGTAGATTGTGTAACCCAATGAGTAGTGAACAAAATGCAAAGTAGGGCATGGAAATATAAAGAAGCCAAGTGACAAATAATTCGAAGCAGATTGGATGTCTGTTCTTCAGCAAGAAGCATGCACAAGCTGACATAATGGGGGCTGACACCGCGTCTGTTTCCATTTTGCTCTCTTTGGGGAGGACTTTCTTCTTCTCTGGACTGGGTTTGGCTTTTTCCTGCAAGGTTCTCTCCTAGTTGTATCTTTGGACTAATTAGAGAACTTATAGATAGACTTTCAATGCTAACACGAACGAGAAGAAACCATGTTTAATGCCATAAGGAAAAAGGATAGTCTCTCGTTATAAAAACATAGCTCACTACTCACTAGATTTATTAGGATTTCCCCCATACAATTTCATATAACATCTAAGGCTCTGCAGAAGAATGAGGACTAACTTGAGATTCACTATCAACTTTGATATTCACAGCTCAAATTGACCATCAAAATGGCATCACTTATACATTAGACTAGCTAGAACTAATTAAAATTTGCTACAAACTATTGATCATATATCTAAATATGTTTTATCTTTCACCATTATTTATTTCTCTATGGCTAGAGACTAAGATTATATTTAAAATAGATTTTAATATACAGTCGTTAAGGAATTAAACATATGTATGTATTTCGTGTGTGTGTGTATACACTAAGAAACAAGACATAAAAATAGAATGCAGAATAAGACACTGCCAGGGAAGAACAAATTATCACGGACTAAAAGGTTGGAATCTTGTTCTTTGCAGTTATGCAAATGTCTGAATGCCAGACCCAGACATTGAATGAAGTTGAATAAACAGCAATAACAATTTCTCATAAACTTTGACAGTTGCTCTTGAGGAAAGCTTGTTTCTCCTACCGTTGTTGACTTAAAAAGCATTTTAGTGGCTTTCAAAATATTTTCTTGTAGTAGAACACAAATGATAACAGATATACTCATAATTGTTACCTCAACTTTCCTATAGTCTCTCTTTATATTTTCTCAAGAACACTGAGGGCTGGCAAAAATGAGGAAGCCAATGAGGAAGCTGAAGAACAAGGGAACACAATGAGATCGTTTCCTGACTACAATGACACACCAAATATTTCTATTGTATGTTCATTCTCTCATTTTCTTTATATCCAATATCCATTTTAATATGCCGTGCTAAAATTATAGGTTTTAAGAGTAAGCTCTCTAATTCATAATTCAATAATTAATCCAAGTTATATATGCATATAGACATGGAGGTATACATAAACGTTAAAATTTTTATCAACCTTTCTTTAAATTCAATTTTATCCTCTGAATAATGAGGACAACAATACCAAATTCTGTCACATTTCATTTATTGAAAATATAATGCAATGTTAATCAAATTATGTGTTCATTGGCACTTGCATTTGGGGCTTTTGGTAGCTGATTGGCTTATGCAATCCATTGGGATGAATGGATGACAGACGTAACATTTTTGATATCAAATAGCATCCTCAGAAGATTTTACCAGATGGTGGCTGTGTGCTGTCTTAGATCTCCCAGATCACATGACTATGAACTAAACTTGTTTTCTTTATAAATTATCCAATCTTAGATATCTTGTTATAGTAGCAGAAAAAATGAATTAAAAAAAAACTCGAAAAGCTTAAACTTGAATAAACTTTAGGGTCAAATAATTGCCAAACAAAGGGTCCATGTAAAATTCAAAGCCTGCTGTGGTTAAGTGCTCGGTGATGGACTGTGTCACATAGTTGATACTGTGGTTTGCTCAGGTCTCTGCTATGGAAACTTACCGAGATAATACCAGCCTTTGCTTGTTCCTTCAGACACTGATCTTAGTGTTTCTATGAGGACACTTTGCAGATAGGGTTATAGACTATAACTCATTTCTTCTGGTAAGAAAAAGACCCTAGATTAACTACATGGGCTTGTATTAACCCTGTGGAAGTACTAAAGAGCACAGTATAGGCTTCTCTGAGAAAGGGAAAACATTTCCTGTGGAAAACAATGTCACCGTTAACTATAACTTCCAACCTGCTGTTCTACAGTCCCCCAAGCCTGCAGATTTCAGATGTGCCTACCAGACCTCATCAATGCATCTGCAAATCTGATCATCTCAATTGTATTATTATCTTTACAGTATCCTCTTATAACACTCGGAACATATCCACTTGTGTAATATTTACTTGTATCTACTTTTATAAACACACTAGTCAAATATTTACCCAGGATTTCTATTAAGCATTGTGCTACTTATCTGCAAAGAATGAGTGAGTTACTGTCTCATCACTGAACTGTTAGAGGATACTTCCTTAACATTTTTGTAAGTAAGTATTTACATCCAAACGGTAAGATGCTTTCAAGAAGAAGGAAAACATTATGGAACTTTAATATTGGTTTTCAAGATTATAATATGAAAAACAGATTTTTGTCTAATAATTTTTAATCAGGCTTATGCCTTAATTCAGTAACTTCCCTTGAATCTAGATTTCCTATTAAAATGCAAATAATTTTTTTCTTCCAAAGTAAAATGCATTCAGTTTTTTTCTTCCTGGGGCTTAATAAATTATTTGACTGTACCTAGTTTTCTCTAAAACCGAGATATATGCCATAGAGATGGGCATCTTATCTGCCTTGGCATCTATTAATTACTACTGCCTTAGTGATTATTTTTATGAGTTGTATTAATTGTATTGTCATGTAGCTAACATGGTATTGTCATTCATGTGACTATAATTCAGAGTTTTTAATATTTTTGATGGGAAATTATTGGAACAATAAATAGGACTTTTAAAAATATGGGTATTCATTAAATGTTAAAAATCTTGCAAGTGTGCGAGACAGCACACCATTGCACATATGGTTTCATTGCAGCAATATGATGTTTCAAGTAGGAAGTGTTTAAAAATGACATATTGTTATTGTGAGTGTGGGTCTAAAGTAGCCCTGTGAGCCTGAGCTGGTTGAGGCTGAGAGTGAATTTTAAGCCATTATTCTGCAGCATCTCTCTCTGATGCTGGGAAGACATGCCTGAATGCCTCCACTCCTTCATTTCAGCTGTACGGGAATTAAACGCAGACACTCTGATAAGCTAGGGTAGCCCTTTATGCATTTAGCTACATTGTCAGAACCCCACTGCAACTGATTTTTTTTATTAAAAGTAAGAGTACACCAATGTTTATCTAATACCAAAGTCTCAACCCTGCAAACATACATGTGAGTAACATACAGACTGAACATGTTACATTTAGAAAATATGTTTATACACATATACAAACATGTACATAATAACAATTGATAAAATATAGGCAGTGGATTTGAAAAATAAAAAGCAGTAATATGTAGGAAGCTTTGGATGGAGGGTCAGGAAGAGCTAAATATTATAATCAAATTATAATCTCAAAAATAAAAGTAATAAAAATAATTTCAAGTCATTTTTATGATGTTCTGATATCACTTTTCAGCTAACCTGCATTTAAACTTACAAGAATTACTATTCTTTATTATAAGTTCATCAAATTCATTATAAAATATCTATTTGGTTAAATAATCAAATGAAAAACCCATTTTTTATTATAATTTGTCTGTGTGTTATATACATACGTTGCAAGCATGAAGTTGCAAAACATAACACTTGTCTCCTTCTATCACTGTCCACCTTATTTTTTTGAGGCTCAGTCTCACAGTAAACATGGAGAGCAGCATTTTTCAGCTAGGCAGGCTGACCATCAAGTGTCTGTGAGCCTTCTGTCTACACCCCTGAAGTCCTGGGATTACAGAAGTGACGCCACACTCGGTTTTTACGTGAGCCCTGGGATCTCACTCAGGGCCTGATGCTTGTGCTATCTTCCGTTTAGCTATACTCTCAGTCAGTTGATTATATTGTGATGCCTGCCTCCTGCCCCACAGATACTTTTGATGCCCACCTCTCTGCCCCAAGGTCTCTTGAAACATTTATTGAAATGCAAATTATGAAGCCTTTCAGTGGCCAAGTGCTAGCCAGGCAATTGATAAGATGTAATCAGTTTTTTAAAAAAACAGCTTTCTTCAATTCTAATGACAACATTTATATACAATTTAACTTAAGAGCACTAGTCTATTGTAGATGTGTTAGCTCGGGTAAGTTACCCATAGTCACTTGTTCTCTGCATTTTGACCAGTTGTGGATTTCTGTAACAATCTCTGTCTCCTGCAAAAATAAGCTACTACTATGAAAGTTGAGAGCTACATTTATCTCTGTGTATAGGGATGAGTATATAAGAATTCAGTTAAAAAATTATGTTAGGAAAGTGGTACTATTGGGGTCTCATCTATGGCCCATAATCTCACCAGCCACAGGTACATAGATGGATTACAGTGTTGGGTATCTTGCCATGCGACAGGTTGTTGGGATTCTTAGTCTTTATTATACTAAAGACTCAGGAAATATTACAAAGGAGGGATAGAGACAGAGGACATGACATCTCCTCGGATGTAGTGTCTTCTATATAGACTCTGAAGCTGCACTAATAAAATCCCAATAACATGGCTGCCTAAACAAGACCAGCACAGCAACACTGATTTACATGCTGATATGGCAGGAGAAATCTCACAAGGCCCTCCCACAGGAGCTGATGATTGCTGAGAGAGGGATTCTTCAAAAACAAGGTTCCTGATAGTTTATACAGTCTCAAGAGGTCACCTTTAACATATGCATGTACATTTATATACACAGACACACAGACACACACACACATACACACACACACACACACACACACAGAGTTGGTTGGGGGAAACAAAAGGATGGAAATGATGGAAATAGAGTACAATGTATGGAATCCTTTACAAAATTCAAACATTTAAATATAAGAAAAGAGAACAGAAAATTTGGAAGGGTGTTTTGGAATCTGAGCAGAGTAGGGGTGAATATTGTCAAAATACAGTGTATATATGTACAAAAATTTCAAATATTTAAGAAAATAATAATATATTTAAAAAGCTATAATCTGGGTAATTGAGAAAATAAGAAATTTGCAGAAGTTTTTCAGACAAGGGTGTTGAATTTGCACCTGAAAAATAAACAAACACCAAAAATAGAAATCTTCTGACATTCCAGAGAATGTCTGCACCACTTTGAAGGAGTGATGTGGTAGGGAAGGGGCCCGGGGAATTCAGCCTCTTTGGAAAGCAAAGGAAGGGAGTCTGGGGATCAGAAGGGACCTGGCTGCTGTGTGAACCATCCGCAGTCATGTGCAGAACACAATCAAGGTTGCTACCCTGGGCCACTGTTACAAGATGAGGCCTGTGCGTGCTCACTCTTCGTCAATGTTGTTCAGGAGAACGGGGTTTTGGACGAAATAGAACTGTCTTTGGAAATATATCTGCAGGGTTATAAACAAAATACGTGTCCCTTGTTTTGTTTTTCAAGCCCAGAAGGATGAATTAATCCTCGAAGGACGTGATATTGAGCTTGTTTCAAATTCACTGACTTCCATTCAGCAAGCCACAGCAGTTCAAACCATGGTTGTCAAAAAGGTTTTGGATGGCATCTATGTATCAAGGAAAAAAATACAATGCAGCATGCTGAGAAGTAAGACCTAAGTCTCCCAGCTCCAGAAATAAGACACTAGATTCTAAATATGACTTGAGATGTCTTTGGGGACAATAAAAGACTTTTGCTAAAAATATTAACTTTTCATAAATGTTTTTAAATTGGCCCAAACTCAAAGAAAATATAATAGAAGGAAGGGTGTGCCTAATTTCCCAGACTTCACTAATTTTGAAGGTCAGAACAAAAGGGTCCTATGTTGAATTTCTATTGTTGTAGAAAGATGTTTGCAAATGTCAACATGTTTCAACTGTATGAACAACTTTTCTACAACCATCTTTGAATAGTTAATTTACTCACTACAGAAATAGCCCTGGGCTGTTTATGTCAATAAATCACTACTTATTGAGGTTCTTGTGAAGAAACAGAAAATTCTGCTAGTATATCAGAGGGTCCTCAAGGTTGTGAATGCTTTAGTTGTAATAAGCTTATGTTACAGCTATTTACATCCTTACAACAGTTTAAATATTTATATTTAATTTAATTTTCTTAAAGCTTGAATATTTACCATCCATCATCTAATCATCTACAGATCTTCACTATTTATTTAACTTTTCTATTCAAATTACTATTTTTCCTACCTGAGGTAAAATATGACCCATTCCTTTATGCTACAAACTCATTTTTTTTAAGATTTACTTATTTATACATATGAACACTCTATTTGCATGTATGCCTGCATGACAGAAAAGAGCATCAGATCCCATTATAGGTGGTTGTGAACCACCATGTGGTTGCTGGGAATTGAACTCAGGACCTCTGGAAGAGCAGACAGTGTTCTTAACCACTGAGCAATCTCTCCAGCCCTGCTACAAATTCTTTGTGCGACAAATATTTCTAATTTTCATTTTCCTTTGAAATGTTCATTATTCAATATTTAAAGGTGCTTGAATCTTTATGCTCTTGGAAAGGATTTTACATTGGAGAAACAAAAGAGAAGACCACAGACTCTCAAAACAACTCTTTTAAGTTTCTGATTGTAACACACACACACAACTTTACAGTTAGGGAGAGCTATTGATTCTTTTTCTCCTTTGGCAGCTTGCATAGTATGGGATCCAGGTTTGTTGCTGCAGGTACCATGTCTGAAGTGTGTGTTGGCATCAACAAAAGGGACTAACCTTCAAGCTTTTAGAGGCAACATGGGAATGATAACAGTCTACACTGCTTTGGGATGTCACTGAGTCTCTTGAACTCCCCAGATTGAAAGGAGTTTTCCCTGCCTGATACTGGGGGTTTTGTTAGCTAGTCAGTGGCTCTAGGAGGCAGCATTATCACCATAACTAGAGAAACACACACACACACACACACATGCACACATTTTTAAGTAAGCTTATAAAATATTTCCCCATAGCTCTTTTATACATCCTTAGTGTTCTTTATCTCTTCTCCTCTTTTCCACTGTACTGTCCTCCATCCCCTCACCAGGTCAATTCCCCTTTCTCTTTCTGTCCCTTCTTCACAGCATTATGTCTGTAGAGCTCATTCTCCCCTCCCCTAGGTCTTTGGCTACACTCTCGGTTTCTGTAGTTGTTACGTCAGTCTATATACCCAAATATAACAGTTCAGGGAGAACTTGTGGTATTTGTCCTTCTGGTTTGAGATACTGAATTCTGTATAATGTTTTCCACTTTTATCTATTCACCTGCAAATTGCATGGTTCATTTTCCTTACAGCTGAATACAATTCCACTGTGTGTGTGACATTTTCATTACCCATTCATCAGTTGAAGGACGTTTAGGTTGTTTTCCTTTCTTTGCTATTGTGAACAGCATGGCAATGAACATGTCATTGTAGTAAAATATCAGGCTTGTTGAATGTATGTAAGAAAAGCAGAATACTTGTGTTACAGGGTAGAACTACTTTCAGCTTTTTGTTCATTCTCCACCCTGAGTTTTATGGTAGCAACACCAGTTTGCAATCCCAGGAACAGCAAATCAGGGTTCCCTCCATTGCTGGTGGGAATGTACACTTGCACAACCACTTTGGAAATCATTCTGGCACTTTCTCAGATAATAAGCAATAGCGCTTCCTCAAGATCCAGCTACACCACTCCTAGGCATATATCCAAAAGATGCTCAAGTATACAAAAAGGACATTTGTTCAACCATGTTTGTAGCAGTTTTATTTTTAATAGCCAGAACCTGGAAACAACCCAGATGTCCTTCAATGGAGTAATGGATGCAGAAACTGTGGTACATTTACACAATGGAATACTACTCAACAATTAAAAACAAGGAAATCATGAAATTTAGTGGGATCTAGAAAAGATCATCTTGAGGTATCCCAAAAGCAGAAGGACACACATGGTATACAATCAGTTATAAGTGGATACTAGACCTAAAAGATAGGATAAACAATTAAAATCTGTACACCTAAAGAAGATAAACTAGAAAGAGGTTCCGGGGTAAGACGATCAATCCTAATTTAGAAAGACAAATGGGATGGAAATTGGAAGTAGGAGAAAACAAGAAACAGGACAGGTGCCTACCACAGAGGGCCTCTAACAGACTCTACCCAGCAATGTATCAAAGCAGATGCTGAGACTCATAACCAAACCTTGGGCAGAGTGCAGAGAATCATATGAAAGAAGGGGGAGTTATTAAGACCTGGAGATCACGAGAGCACCACAAGGACCAAATATATATGGGCACAGGGATCTTTTCTGAGACTGATTCTCCAACCAAGGAGAATGCATGGAGATAACCTAGAGCACCTGCTTAGATGTAGCCCATGGCAGCTCAGCATCCAAGGGGGTACCCTAGTAAGGGGAACAGGGACTGTCTCTGACATAAAGTCAGTGACAGGTTCTTTGACCTCTCCCTCACTCCTCCCCAACCCCCCAGGGAGAAGCAGCCTTTCCAGGCCACAAAGGAGGACATTGCAGCCAGTCCCAATGAGACCTGATAAACTAGGGTCAGATGGAAGAGGAGGAGAACCTCCCCTATCCTTAGAGAAGGGCAGGGAGGAAATGAGGGAGGGGGCTACAACTGGGATACAAAATAAATAACCTGTAATTATTATAAAAAAATAAAAATTATATATATATATGCCATGTGCACCTCTGTGTTCTCTTTGTGTGTGTCTCTCTCCCTTTCCTGTATATATAAGACACACACATAGGTGCAGCACTGATTCCTCATTAAAGACACTTCACTTTACAGAAAATGGAGACTATTGCTGAAATCCTTCAACAATAGAACACCTATATCTCAGGATTACAGAAATCTGTGAAAGGCACATAAAGACTGCAAGAGTCAAAGGACCAGATGTCTGCTGTAAGGTAATATCTAGAGGTGATAAAGAAGTTGTACCCATGAAACCTTAAACCTCAGCAATTTGGCTGTTGAGATAAGTTGTGCATAAAGACAATACTAGTTTACATGCCAAGGAGGATAGCGTACATTTCAGAAGTCACCACCCCTGGATCAAGGGCTGCAATTGATCAATGGGTGCTAAGAGAATCAGTTTTCTTCATAGAAAAGACTCCTGATCATTTATTCAATCCCAAGCAATCAGCCCATACATACAATCAACATCAGAATTAAATGGACTTGATCATTTTGTATTGTGTGTGTATAGTTTATTATTATATATCATATGTAATATATATTATATATAAGAGAGAGAGAGTGCAAAGTCTATAGTAGTATTGTTCAAAGTAGAATTTTAAAAAGAGGCTTGAACAGGCATGAGGGAAAATGAGAGAAGCTGGAATGTCGAGAGGGAAGGATGAAATCATGTAAAGAGTTTGGGTATAAAATTTACCATCAAGTAAACACACAACATATCAACAAACAAAACAAAAATGTAGACTACAGTGGTTTAGGTTTCCTTCTTTCTAAATGTGCTCCAAACAGGTAAAATGTTAGTCAATGACTAATAATAAATTATTACTAGGAGTGAAGTAAGAAAGAAAAATCTGTAAGCAGTTAGAAAACAATAGAATCCCAAGTCTTCAACAGTTTGGTCCATAATAAAAAAATCATGGCAGATCATCACCACCAACTTGTTTGATAAGGTTATGCAACATCCAATTATATCCGTCATCTAACTGGATGAAGAGACTATGCAGACGTCATGGATTTGGTCTCCAGTGAAGCATTTGAAACAGTGGATCGTGAACTTTTACTTACAAATTAATTATAATTGCTTTGGATGAGAACAGAGTCACAAGGATTGGAAACTGGCTGAAAGATCATAAACAAAAATCAAAGATGGCAATACATGCAAAAAATGACTGCAGAAGGGTTTCACAATGGTCAGAGCTTTATAAATGTCTACTGGTTATAAAAGTAGAAACACTCTTGGAAATAGAACATTTTCAAAAGTACCGAATTAAACAAATATAGAAACTTCTTAGACAAAATGTCATATTTCATGCAAATTGGCATTTAATTTAGAATTTGACTTGAATCTGCATGTTAAAAATTCCCTCCATTAAAAAAAAAGCATGCATACTGTTCAAGGGATAATGTCAATTAAACATAAAAGTAAAGAGTATTTTATTCTCTAGATACTAGTGTTTGTAATTTCTGCCCTGATTATTAATTTCAGTAACATTTCTATTAAAAACATAGAAAAGAAATAAACTGCAGATTTAATTTTATACATTTATGCTAGCGATTTGTTCAAGTTTTTGGTGTCATAACAGGTTTACATTAAGTATAATGAATTGAAAATGTAATAGTCATAATGCAGACCAGTAACAGATGCGTACCTGTGAGGCTACAGCTCTAAGGCACAGCTTTTTATTGAGGAAAAATTCTCTAGATTTATTATGAAATATTAAGGGTTTTAAAAATGTGGAGTGCAAGACATTGTGCAATTATGTAGTAGTGCTTTAATTTTCTTATTAGGGAATATTTCATAACACAAATATTGTTTAAATCACATTTAAATGACAAGTAAATGGTTCAATGTGAAGAAAGGATGATTTTTTTCTGAAATTTCGAAGGTTAAAAAGCCAATGTTGCCTTTTTTTATTGAATAAGATACATTTTTAGTGACATTAGAAGATGGTAAATTGAAATAATAAGGAGAAAAAACAATGAGCAATATGATTCCTATGGCATACAGAAAATGATAATTTGTAACTCAGTCTAAAACTGTTTCAGCCCTGGGAAACTTATTTAAGCTGTATTTCATTAGATTCTGTCATATCACAGCAAGAGACACCATTGGATTTCTTAAACTTTCAGTTTCCTGGTTTCACTTATTAGTAGTAGTAGTAGTATTTTGGCAGTGGCGGTTGTGGTGGCAGTGGGTTGTGTGTGTAGGTGCACGTGTGTGTGTGTGCTCACATGAGGTGTATGTTCCCAAGGAGGGCCAGAACACATTGGATCATTTGGAACCAGAGTTATAAGCACCTATGACCTGCCCAACATGGATACGGAGAACCTTGGGTCTTCTGCAAGAGCAATACATGTCCTGAACCATTCATCATCCTAACCCTTCTCTAGGTTTTAGACCGCTGAGCTGAAATGCTCTAATTAATTACTCATGCCCATTTTCACATAATGACAGAATAAAATCTTTAAAAATGCAAAGGTCAGAACAGAAGGAACGTCATCACTATGAAGAATTCTTTTGGAGGAAAAGGGCAAATTTGCTGCTCAGAACCCAAGTCTGAGTTGAATGAGAATCTCTTTAATTGTTATTAAAGACCTAATAATTTATTTTCATTTATAAAAGCTAAAAAGATAAATATATGACGTGCCATGCAGTACCACCTGAGGAAAAGGCAAATTAAAATATCCCCAAGCAGAAGCGATGGAGAGCATGTTTGCACAACAGCCCCCAAGGGAGAAGGTGGGACTGCCATCCCTGATTGCTCCTAGGATTTGCACTGAGTGCTGAGGCCAGCAGTCTATTCTCACTGGGAGATTACTTGACCTGTCATGGCTTTTTCATTCATTTCTATTTACATGATTTTTGTTGTCCTAATAATCGTTGTTCTGGAGAACATTTGGGGATTTGTTTGCCTGTGTTTGGCTAGAGCTGAGCTGTCATACCGTAACATGGGCAAGTTAGGAAAGAGCCTGTCATTTAACCCTGCTTTTCCCTGGGTCTTTTCTGCTAGAACAGGCAATTTCAGCCAGTCCCCGATTTTGGAGAGTGATTGTAAGCATTGCAACTTAAGTATTGTTTACAATAGAACAATTGCACTGCTTTTATCTACAAACAGCTGGCTCATTATAATTATTTCAGTAAAATACTGACACTTGTTTTACATCTTTTCCTGAAATCCAAACATATGAACTGATCCATCAATTTGCTCATTTCAGCTGCTTCCTAAGTGTTAGTTGTAATAGTGGTAAAATGATAAAGCATGGACATGTTTGATGACATAAAGAGCAAAGTCAGGAAAAAGAGTCCTAAAGTCTAAGTGTTCATATCAATCTCCAAATCTATGTGTTGACATCTTAATCCCCAAGATGAGATTTCTTGGTGATGATTAGATCATGACAAAATGTTCTTATGAATGTGATTAGTGAATGCCATGTCTTAAATCACTGTCTCTCAATAATAGCATACATATAAAGACTAGGTTCCAAAGCTGGCATCATTATAATGTAGTGTAGATCTTTAACAGATACACCAGGAGAGTCCAGAGTTGTGGACTCTCGCCTTTTCCTCTCAGTCTCTCTGAATGTGGACTTGAGATAAAGTATTTGCCCCTATGTGATGCTCAGTCCTCACAAATGCCAGAACAAATATGCCCTCGCCTTTAATAAAACTTCAAATTTAAACTCTCCAAACTGTTAGCTAAACAAAACATTTACCTTTATAATTAATTGCTCAAGTATTTCATGACAGTATAATAATTTTAAAATGGATTCCAGAAGCAGACTTAAGACCCCTTTCATCTTGTGAAAAATCATCTTTCTGAACCAGGACACCCAGTTTTGACCAGACTGGAACTTTGATCTTGATATTTTTGCAGCCTCTGAAATTATAAAAATGAATTAGAATTCTACTTACGATATAAAATTTACGGAAATTTGTTTTAGCAACCTAAAACAGATTTACATGGAGAAAATAAATAAAATAATAACTTTTTGTTTCTAATGTAACTTATTTTGAGATCATATGGAAGGAATACTAAATCCAGCTTTGCTGGAGATCATGGGGGTAACAAAGGGTTGTACCATAGAGCTGATCATACCTCACAGAATTTTTGTACATATATGTCTGTACAGCATACATTAACGTGTGTATATAATATAAAATGTACTCAATATTGTCTGCCTTAAGTCTGTATGGAAGAAACAATATAAGGGCTTCAAGGCATTAAGTGCTTTAGTGACCTGGAGAGCAGCTTATAAGAACACGTTTATGAGAAATAAGGTGGGAGAGGGTCTTCTGTCTCAGTCTATATTGTTCATGTGAAAAATACCCAAGGTTTGGTAATCTGTAACAAGCAGAAAAGTTTTAACTTATAGTATTGAAGACTGGGCAGTTCGGTGTAGAGTGGTGCCTAGAAATAGCCTTTTTGTCGTATCATCACTCAGTTGTAGCTGAGAAGACAAGAAAGGACAAGAAGCTGCTCTTGGTATCTGTATAACACTACAAATGCCACCTCAGTGGGTAACAACCTTTTAGAGGATCTGACCTTTTAGTGCTGTTACAAGGACTAATTTAAACCGGAATGAATAGTCAAGCTATCACGAGCCATCACGAACTGCGAAGTTTGACTACTGTAGAATTCCCAGGTACCTGTCATGTATTACTCAGATGAGAATATAGTGGCAAAGGCTAGAAATAATGAGCGCAGGAAGATCTAAGTAGAACCTGGAAAGGTTGAGGAGTAAATTAACGGGGACTCGTGCACGTGGGGAGTGGGAATCCCTGGTCACACTGCCCACTGCCGATAACTAGCTAAGATGGAGAAAGAAGAGCCAGCTTCAGGTGAAGTGTTGAAATACTTGGAGGTCACCTTCCAGTACTACAGCTATACAATGCTGATGTATAACAATTATTAAAAGATGTCTGCTGGAGCAGACTTTCTATGTTACTTTGGTAATAAATGTCTTAGTTTGGTCTTCTATTGAGAAAACCAAGATGACGTGGGACTGAGGACCCTGAGGTCACGGAGGCAATCTGTTAAAGCTCGTCTCTGTGCTTCTGTGTACACACACAAGACAGGTGCAGAGCGGCTTTTAAGGAGTAAGTTGTCTCCGTTGCGGTTTCTGACTCCATGATATACGCCATGACCAAAAGTACCTTGGGGAAGAAAGCATTTATCTTATAAGTCTCTAGTTACACTCCATGACTGAGGGAACTCGGGACAGGAACTTGGAGGCAGAAACCCATGAACAGGAATACCATGGCGGACCACTGCACATTGGCAAGGCTTGCTCAGTTTGCTCTTTTCTACAGTTCGGGACCACCTTGCCCTAGGGTGTCACAGCCCCAATACCCTGGGCCTCCCACATTAAGCTTCACGGGACAGTTTGGTGGGACCGTTTCCTCCGCCGAGGCTAGGTCCTTCCAAATGCGTCCAGTCTGTGTCAAGTTGACAGAACACCGCGAGGACAGAAGGAAATCTACGTCTAAGCTGCTAGTGGAAAGGATAATAATAAATTCGTTTTTCTTGGTTGAAATAGTGTTAATTCCTCAAGAAAGTAAATTAAAACATGGAGAATAGAAAATACATGAGAATACTAAATTTCTTTAGTCAATATGTAGGCATCTTTTTTTCCATTTTAAACATTCAGGACACTTGAGAAGTATGAATAATACGTTCTTTTTTCTCAGCCCAGGCCATTGTATAAAAACAATAAGTGGTAAAATGGCATACTGCTGACAGAAGGAAGTAAAGTAATTAAGCCAAAAATTATGTGGAAGGTTTTATTCATATTCCATGTAGTTTTAATTATTTGTGTTCTAATGTAATTTGCACTGGTAAAATGAGCAGAGATGGAGACTTTGGCAGACATATAGCTTGTTTTGTTTTTTAACTTGGGGTATCAGGAACAATAGACAAGAGTCCTGTATATTGCTCTAAATTTTAAGAAGATTGTGTGTGTGTGTGATCACTGACACATGGCTATGTATATGGAAATCCAAAACAAGGAAAGCAATCAGTCCACCAACTGGTTATTTTGTTTACTTGAAACTAGAAAAGTTAGTTTGACTGATTTCCCCGCCCTCAATGTTTGGACATTAAATATATAAGCCAGATGTCAGCTGGGGCCACGTTTTCCTCCTGGAAAAATTGTAGATAAGACTGACTTGAATCAGGACACCCACTGCGTGAAAGGCCAAAACTTCTTTCAAAGTGTTAGTGAAAGCAGATAGCTAGAGTTCTGATTTTCACGGCTCCTACAGTCTCCTCTTCTGCTTTTCTTTTTCTTTTTCTTCTTCTTTTTTAATCCACTACATTGCTCCAGTTTTTAGATTCTGAATTATAATAACAGTTTGACAAAGCAAAATTCTGGCTCACTCACAAGAAGTGTAAAAGTAGTATAGAGGGGATTTTGAAATTTGCTGTCAAGGGGAACAAAGGTGAAATGTTTGCACAGAAGAAGCAGAATATTACACTGTATAGTACATTAAACTTGTTTTGAGTTTTCCTTTGTGCAATTTGAAGTATTCTAGACTTGATAGACTTAATAAACATATGAGAATGAAAAGTTATAAAAAAACAAAGTCATTACTATCTATTATACATATTTATCTTATGTATTCCTCAGATAGTCTCATGGGATGGGCTTGGTTATAAAACTTACCTTATAAGGAGAAAAAGGACTATTTAAGATCACAAAAATGGTTACTGAGTTTTGGTTCTTAAAGGACTGAGCCATTCTAGAGCATGCCTTTATAGGGATGTCTTTTAACTGAAATACCTTAGAAGTTCTCTCTCTCTCGTGCATGCATACACACAAACGCACACATGCACACACACATTTACGCAGAGCAAGATAAAGTGGCATATAGGGAAAGAATTACATACTCTATTAAATTTCTAGACATAAAATGTTAAACATGGTTAATTTAATGATAAATGAGTGCTAACAGGTAAAGTTTCAGCCCATGCATGGTATTTTGTTAAATGAACATAGCATCAAATTGCCTTTTTTTTAGTTTTTGTATATATATATATTAAATTTGTTCACTTTGTATCCCCCTTGTAGTCCCCTCCCTCATCCCCTTCTAGTCTTTTAGTCCCATCCACCCTCCCTCTTCTTCCTCTATGCCCTTTCCCTAGTCCCCTGATAGGGGAGGTCCTCCTCCCCTTCTATCTGACCCTGGCCTATCAGGTCTCCTCAGGACTGGCTGCATCATCTTCCTCTGTGGCCTGGCAAGGCTGCAATGCAGAGAATAAGTGACTAAGGGCTGTTCGTTCCCAACCGGGACATCTATGCCACCTTTGCTCCAAGGCACAGGGAACTTTTCAGAAGTGGATGGTTAATTTTCTCTCCCAGTAGTATGCATAAGATCTTCCAGCACTCTAAATGCTAGTCAGTAATGATGGAGCTTTCAGGGCTGTGCCAGCTTGATTTCTCCATGCTCTATGTGGCATTTTCAGGAATAAGAATCTTACTGTCATGTTCTGGAGCTATTGCAATGGCTATTGCTCATTGCCTATACTGTTGTACTGTTTGGGCATCTATTGGACCTCACTGGCTAACAATATTCCTGCCACTGGGCTTTTTAATTGCTAGCCTCTGCTCTCTAGTAGGGGCATTGTTGTCCCATTATTGGTAACTCCTTTTAAACGCTTATGTAATATATATGTGTATGTGTGTGTATTTATATATAAATGTAACTATATGTAACGTAAATTACACATGCTTCCACAGTTGTATCTTTCTATGTGACTCTTTAAGAAAGGCCTTCAGTGTTATTTATCCCTTCACATAATCTCTCCTTTACCTTGACTTCCTTTTCCTCACCAAAATTTAACCCTTCCTGTTCCATTATTGCCTTTTGACACCTTACAGCAGCATTCTACTCCCATCTCTGAAAAACCTCTCAGTCTCATAGCTCCTTAGTAATTTCCTAACATTCCTTTCACACACACACACACACACACACACACACACACACACACACACACAAACACACTGGGATGACACAAGCTAGAGTCATCAAAGAGGAAGGAGTCTCAACTGAGAAAGTTCCTCCTCCATGATATTCAGCTATAAGGCATCTTTCTCAGTTAGTTAGCAATGGGAGAAGGTCCATCCCATTGTCACTGGTGGGTTGTCTCCAGGCTGGTGGTTCTGCATTCTATAAGAAAACAGGCTGAGCAGACCAGAGGAAGCAAGCCAGTCAGTAGCACCCCTTCATGGCTTCTGCATCAGCTCCTGCCCTGTTTGGGTTCCTGGCCTGTGTGCAATAATGAACAACTGTATAGACACGTAAGCCAAACAAACCCTTTCCTCCATAACTTGTTTTTTGGTCATGGTGTTCTGTTACAGCAATAGAAACCTAACCAAGAGACACTGTCAATATCTAAATTGAGGAACTTTGAGGATATTCTTATACTTGGCAAAAAAAAAAAAAAAAAAACAAAACAAAAAAAAACGCTGCGGATATGATGATGTGATGATGTTCAAGATATGGAAACTAGAAGACAGTTGAGTTATTTATGTCATTCATGACATAAAGATCTTCAGAAGAGGCAAATAAGAATGTGAGGGTCAGGAAGAAAGCTGAAGCTACCTTCTGACTATGGATTTAAAGATGGCAGAGGAGTGCCAGAATATGGCCAGCCTCCTAAAGCTCAAAAGAACAAGGCAGCAGGAGCTTACAGGAAAAATGCATCTATCTTTGCTGACATTTTGATTTTAGCCAGTGTAACACACTCAAGACCTCTGGCTTCTGAAATTGTAAAATAATGAATATACATTAACTTGAGCCATTAATTTTATGAGCATGTGTTATAACAGCTTTGGAAAACCTAATGTGAATGCCTTTCTTGTTAATCAGTGTTGCTTCCATGCCATATTTTTCTCCCTGCTTAAAGAACCTTATGTCCTGTAGGTACACACTGTCAGACTGAGCCACTGACTGCTGACTCCTGTCATCCATTGATGCTATTCGTATTCCAGTTCATGTATGGAACATATTTACCTTCTACTCGCTGTCATTCTCTTCATCATATTTTATCATAACTTATGGAGAACTTTTACATCAATGTATAAGATACACTTTCCACCATGGAATTCAACCTTTGGCTTTTTTTTATAGTCAATGATCTTACCTCTAGCTCATCTCCACTCATGTTCTTACTGCAAGTTTTCCTGGAAATAGCAATAGAATTGCTTTCATTGTTTCAATTTTAAGCTTTCTGCTCTGGGATATCTTCATATTTCCTTATTCTCCTTCTACTAATCCCTTTCTTATAAGTCACTAACTGGCTCAGATTTAGTTAATTAGCCCAATTTAGTCTTTGCTGCCTGGCTTTTTCCTGTGCCCCCTTTGAGCTTACTCTTTTAGGCTCAATATTCACATAATTGTTCCATTATATAACTCTTCAAATTCTCTTTCGTATTTCTTTCCTCTCTATGCTACTGGCATAACACAACTTGAAGCCAGATGAAATTTTAGCCTGGTGGCTTAGCCATGTCACTAGAGAAAACCATACCCTCACGCAGATCAGATTTATTTCAAATTCATTATCAATTGTCTTTTGGAATTTTAGCATTCCCATTATTTCTGCTACTTTAGAAAATAAATTGTTCCTTGCCCTCTACATGTCAGTTTTCTTTTATTTCTTTTCCCACTTGACTGCTTACTTGAATTTTATTTTCAAGTTTAAAAAATTAAAGAACTTCCTTATTAGCAAGCATTAACGCTATGAAACTTGTTGCATCTTCCCTTGTGTAGCCATGATCTTTGTGTCTACAGTATAAAGAACATGAGCTGTTATTGTTACTGAATAGTAACAAACATTATCTTTGCTTATTGTTCAAGATATTTTTTGATCAAATGTCAAGATATTTTTGATGAAAATGTTTACTTTCTTTTCTCTTATAATATTAACATCAGATTAGTTCCATTTTGTCCTTCTCTAAAAATAGTATGGTTCTTCTTTAAATTTTTTCTTATTATTATTTATCACAATTTATTCACTTTGTATCCCATCTCTAGCCCCCTCCCTCATCTCCTCCTGGTACCACCCTCCCTTCTTGTCCTCCCGTGCCCCTCCCCCAGTCCACTGATAGGACCTCCTCCCCTACTATCTGACTCTAGCCTATCAGGTCTCATCAGGATGGAGCTCTTTTTATATTCTGGACATTAGCTCTCTATCAGATGTAGGATTGGTGAAGATCTTTTCCCAGTCTGTAGGCTGTTGTTTTGTTCTGTTGATGATGTCCTTTGCTTTACAGAAGCTTTTCAGTTTCATGAGGTTCCACTTATTGATTATTGATTTTAGAGCCTGTGATGTTGGTGTTCTGTTAAGGAAGTTGTCTCCTGTGCCAATGAGGTCAAGGCTCTTCCCCACTTTTTCTTCCAACTGATTTAGTTAGAAGATTAACATAGTGAAAATGGCCATCTTACCAAAAGCAAACTACAGATTCAGTGCAATTCCCATCAAGATACTAACACAAATCTTTACAGAATTTGAAAGAACAATTCTCAATTTCATATGGAAAAAAACAGAATAGCTAAAATAACCCTGTACAATAAAAGATCTTCTAGAGGTATCTCCATACCTGATCTCAAGCTGTACTACAGAGCAACAGAAGTAAAAACTGCATGGTACTGGCTTAGAAACATACCAGTGGATCAATGCAATTTAATTAAAGATCCAGAAATAAACCCACACACCTACAGATACTTGATTTTTGACAAAGAAGCCAAAACCATACAATGGAAAAAAGACAGCACCTTCAACAAGTGGTGCTGGTCTAACTGGATGTCTACAAGTAGAAAAATGCAAATAGATCCATATTTATCACCCTGTAGAAAACTAAAGTCAAAGTGGATCAAAGACTTCAACATAAATCCAGACACACTAAATAGTATTTTAATACAAATCATACAGTGAAATTTTTCATTTCCAGAGCTGGGAGATAGCTTGCTTTGTAAAATCAAGATGTGAGTTTAATCCCCAAAACACATCTAAAATGTACCAGGAATTATAACTCATGGAGAACAGAGACAGATGAAGGAAGTTCCCTGGGGCTCCTTGGCCACCATTTTAGCAGCTAGCTTCAGCCAAGTGACAAGTTCTCTATCAAACGCAGGTGGATGTGTTGCTGAAGATGGCACCCTAAACTATTCTATAGCCCCCACATGCATACAAATACATGCTCATGCATGACAATTAAAATAGCTTTCATCTCAGAATTTTCACCACTGTTCTCTAGTCCCTCCTTAAATTAAATTCTTCATAAGTAGACTTATTGACTATTTTAGCTTCTCACCCTAACAGCAAATACTCAATCCTTTATTCCAGGAAGGAGCATGTTCACTTGATTCACTTGGTTTCCATGTGATCTCTCTCTCTATCTCTCTCTCTCTCTCTCTCCACACACACACACACACACACACACACACACACACACGCACGCACACAGATACACTCCCAGCTTTCTCTCTATGTTAACATCTCCGTTGCCAAATTCCATACTTTTTGTTGACTTCAAATCTCGGAGTGTCTTCATGCCCAGCCTTCAGAATTTTTCTTCCTCTAAGATGTTTTCAGATTTTAATGTGCAAAATAATTTAAACAAAAAAAATCAAATGAATTTTTCTTTTTGTATGTGTTTGTGTATCCACTAATTATAGAGTATTTTTCAAGACAAGAAATATAACAAACAAACTGACTTGTTAACACAGTACATTACATTTGCCATAAAGCTAATGTTAATGAGATAAATTTACTATTTTAATACCATTATGAGACCTTGTTCTATTATAAAAACATAAAATGTGTATTGATGCATTCACAATACAAAAACAATATTTTCTAGTTTTGTAATTATTTTGTTATTAAGTTCACAGAAGGAAAAATCAGCATGTCTCCACCTTGACATTTAAAATTATCCAACTCAAAAATCAAGACTTTTATTTTTAACAGAAAACGGTCAGAAATATAAAAGCACTGCTTTTATAACCCCGATTTCTTCTGAAAAATAGCTCATTATTAAACAATGCTTGCTGGTGCTGTTGTTCTGTCAAATCTCAGTCATCTATGAAGCAAAACAAGGTACTGTTAAAACAAATCTATGTAATGATTTTAAAATCATACCTTGAACTCCTCATGCTGCCGTGTTACACTATGCTGTAATAATCTCATTATTAAATATTTTAATTATTAAATAGTGTCAATTTATTAAACACTTGTATCCAGAACTATAGCTGACAAAACGCTGTGTGTGTGTGTTGTGAAGAAAGATAATCACATGTGTGCAGCAGAAAGTAAAAACTCCCAAATGCAGTTGACACTGCACAAATGTATACTTTAGAGACAATCTGGGCCAATATTTGAAAAACGAAAGCATCTGATTTCTCTTGAAAATTCAGTAAACCTCTGATCATAAAGTAATAATTGCCTGTGTGTTTTAAGACCCAACACTCTCTTCATTTCTTTCAGATCTGTGATCTAGGGCAGGCTCTAAGTTCTAATGGTAAACTCTTCTAGTCTTGCCAGACACGTCAGTTCATCAGAGAAAGCTTCTGAACGGCCAGTTCCTCCAGCAGTACAACTAGCTTCACATCACCTGGTCCTACATCTAACTAGTTTTATTGCCTTACTAGGTTGACAAATTATTCAGTGATACTAGTTTTCCTTCTGTGGAGCCCAAAAGTATCTCATAAACTCACCAACTATCCATCATTGCCCAGTATCTTCTGTTCCTCTCTGATTTACACGCTGCTTCCATGTGACCCTGATCTCCAGGCTATGTGTAACGTAGCTAACTGTCCACTTCTTTACCTCATGTGTTCACCGTGAAGTGGAATGTCCATATGGTTCACGTTATGTAGGGCAGACAATTCCTTACTCACTAATTGTGAGTATGTTGTGGTTTGTCCACCCAGCCTACAGCAGACTAGTTCCTGCCCGTGGAGAGGAAGCACACTTACCATGTTTCCACACTCAGGTTTAGTCACTTTTACGGGATGACTCTGAGTTCACCTGGCTCCTGTGAGCATCTGTTTTGTGTTGTGTTTAGGGTAATTCTGCACACATGGAGCTTTCATAAGTGCAGTGAGGTTTATAATTAGATCATATCCCAGAAAGATATTGAAGGTGAGAGCACTTGGAATAAAAGATGAGGGGTAAAATGGTTCAGAAAGAAGTAATATTGAAAGCAGACTTTGCGAGTCAAGAAAGTAAGGTGCTGGTGGGGGTGAGAAGGTGGGAGTGGGGGAAACATCCCCCAAATCAGGTATCTCCACCAAGAGCTGGCTTATCTTCTTTGCTAGAACTTGAGTGTCTTTGACCTCCATCATATTAAGACCTGAAAGCCTGGGTTTGAGCTCTATGTTATCATCTGTTCAATGTTGAAAATAATCAAGGCAAGATATACTAAGAAAAAATGGCAGGTGAGAACCCATTTTCAGAGATTCACTAAGGTAAAGCTTGTTTCAGGGAATTGACAAACATAGTAAGAGGTACAGAGATTGGAGCATATTAGAACTTACCTTTCTGTTTTGATTTTATGTAATTGTGTTTTATTTTATAATATTTTATTACCATCTCTTAGGAGCCTTTTTCTTGTCTAATAGGAAATGGATCTGGATGGGAATGAGGCTGGAAAAGAACCAGAAAGAATGGAGGGATGGGAAACCATAATCAGGATATGTTATATAAGAAAAGATTCTCTTCTCAATAAAAAGAACGAAAAATACTTTTACCTGAGTCAATTCAAACTGCACGTTGGGCAGATATTAAAGCAAGATTAAGGGGTCCACACTCTTGATGTAAGCGTGTGGTCAGGTCTTCTTGCATCTGTTTGGGAATAGGTGACATGCAAAGTTCCAAAATTTTTCACAGAATAAAAGGGCTCACTGTTTCTGTATCATTCTGTGTTGCACAATTTTAAAGCTTCATTTACATTTTCGATCTAGTAAAACCCGTGTAAACAATATGGAGTTCTGGAGACCTGTGACACTGGTAGGCGCAACAACTAGTCTGACTCCTTCGTGGGACCCACCAGAGTGTTTCCTGACATATACTCATTTTTGTCTTCTGTTCTGACTCTGATTTTGTTATTGGTGGTTTGTGTGTGTGTGTGTGGCGGGGTGTCCACTCTCCCTGGGAGCATGTTAAGATGAGAATATTGCTTCCAGACCTGTACTTAGGTCACATACGTGTCCAGAGACCTATGAGCAGGCCCTCAGCACTCTTCAATGCCTCTAGACAATGTAGTACATCACTGTCTCTCCATTTAGGTAAAGTTTTACTTTCGGCTATTTTATGTTTGACAGTTTTATTGGAAATACAAATGGTTTATTTCTTGTTTTTGTCTTTAACCAAAAATGTCTTCATTTACTTATTTGTATAGAAATAAAATAATTACCTTTAATACTGTCCATGGGTTTCTACTTTAAAACAAAGTAAAAAAAAATAGCATCTGATTATGGCCATGGGGAGAAAATTAGGCTGCAAAAAATGTCATAGCACCACTATTTCACAATTATTAACTACATTAAAAACTGAGCCTGGGGCATAAAAACGAGAATGTCAGTGTTTCTTTTGTTGCTGAACTTTAATGACTGAGTGTGTGGCAAGCTGTCCATTAATTTGTGATACAGATAATTCTCCCTTCTGACCTTAGCAGGACTCCAGCCCATGCTCTGGAGAGGTCTGTTTTTGTTCTTCTGTGGCTGAATTCCTGTCTATGTAGTGATTGTGTTGCTTGGATCAAAAAGGTAAGCATCGTCACCCACAGCTCTGATACAGAATACTCAGTAGGTATCAGGGACCCCAGGATTTCCTGTTCTTCTAGAACCTGATTGCTATCCCCCTGTAGTAGTGTTCTACTATTCCTATGCCTCCTTTCAAACCTGAGAGGAACCCAACACATACCTCATTCTTCTGAGTGTTTAAAACACTGACACATAAAGAAAGTAGCCATATAGGTGAAGAATCATCTCGGTGAAAGAAGCCAGGAATGGGAAAGAGAAGATCAAGCTATAGATGGAGTCCATTCCCTCATGTCATCATTTACAGGGCAATAATTCCAATATACAATCAAACCTGGCCCTCCATTTCCTTATAAGGGTATATTTTATCTGATTTGGAAGTAAGACACACAATCAAATATTTAGAAATATGATACTTCTTTATTTATAATCTTATCCTAAGTCTTGCACCTGTCAAGGATATGAACATACATTATTTGGTTATTATTACAAAATTCCATATGCAAATATTTGTGGTTTTCTCTACTTCAGAAGAGAAGAAACTGAGACGTAGGAGGGTTAGACGCTTCTGGCCATGTGTACGGTAGGAGATAACCATGAAGGCAGCCCAACATCCTCACCTACCTTTTCTCTTAAGAGTAGACTATCTTCACCACATAAGGCTGTGTTCTCAAACACTGTGCTCATAAATGTCAGAAAGTTCCAGAAGGAGAGTGACACAAATACCAGTAACTCACTCGGATTTGTTTCTAGGATAAAATAAGATCATTTGTTCCATGGAATCGATAAACATTATGTAGCCTCATGTTGAAAGTAACCACAGAGCCAGTGAAAGTAAAGCTTTCTCATTTCATCATTCACTGTACAGGTTAATATCATTAACTTCCGTACAGATAGATATGTGTAGATGCTTCACATGTGCAAGAATAGCAAAAGCCTTCAAGTTCTTTTCTTACAACTCCTTGAAGTGTGTACTTCTAGAATCTTTATTCTATTTTGTTATCATGTGTCTGGTTTTTGTACATCTATTTAATACTGCAGTTTGGATTGCTATAGATTTGTAGTACATTTTAAAGTCAGACATTGTAATACTTCCTGCCTTATTCTTTCTGTTCTCCTCACAAAGGAGACAATTTCTTGCTAAAGGTTTTTTGTTTGTTTACTTGTTTACTTAGTGTGTATTTATGTGTGTGTGTGCATGCAGGTGCCATTCTGTCTGTGTGTGTGTCTGTCTTTCTTTTCTCTGTCTCTGTTTCTCTCTCTCTCTGCACACCCCCTCCTGTGTATGTGTGAGTGTGTGTGTAGATCAGAGGACATGTTGTAAGTATCAGTATTCTTTTTCCATCATGTGGGTTCTGGGATTGAACTCAGGTCACTAAGCTTGAAAGCAGTTAGATTTAGCCACCGAGCCATCTAGCTAATCCCATCTTAAAATTTTGTACTTCTTTTGTTTTTTGTTTTGTTTTTTTGCTTTTGTTTGTTTTGTTTTCCTCCATTTATTTATTTATTTATTCACTTTTCATCCTGATTGCAGCCCCTCCTCCCTTCAGCTCTCCTCTCCGACCCGCCTCTCCTTCACAATCCCCTTCCCATCTTCTTCTCCTCAGAGAGGAGGGAGTTGCCCTATGGATACCAACCCACCCTGGTATATTAATTCGAGGCAAGACTAGGCACAACCTCTTCCATGAGGTCAGACAGGGTAGCCCAGTTAGGGGAACTAAATGCAAAGGGAGGCATCACAGTCACAGAGGGCTCCGCTCCAGTTGTTGGGACCACAGAAAGTCCAAGCTGTGCATCTGCTATATATGTGTAAGGGGGCCTAGCACCAGTCCATGTATGCTTTTTGCTTGGTGGTTCAGTCTCTGTGAGCCCCTATGAGCCCAGGTTAGTTGCTCTGTAGGTGGAGTTCTTGACCCCTCCCCCGGCTCTTCAGTCATTCCCCAACACTTCTGTAGGACTCCCTGAGATCTGCCTAATGTTTGACTGTGGGTCTCTACATCTATTTCCATCAGCTGCCAGGGAACCTCTCAGAGGAGTTATGCTAGGCTCCTGTTGTCAAGCATAACAGAGCATGTGCTAGTGGTTGGCTCCTTCCCATGCAATGAGTCTCAAGAAGGACCAGTCTTTGGTTGGCCAGTCCTTCAGTCTTTGCTCCAACTCAGTCCCTGTACATCTTGAAGGAAGGACAAATTTTGGGTCTAAGGTTTTATGTGTAGGTTGGTGTCCCCCTCCCTCAATGGGAAATCCTGCCTGGCTACATGAGGTGAACACTTCAGGTCCCATATCCCCTCCTGATAGGACTCTCAGCTAAGGTGACCCCCATGGACTTCCAAGGCCCTTTCCTATTCCAGCTCTCTGGCAAGTCCCAGAGATGCCCCCACCTCTGATTTTTGTTCTCTCACCCAGCCCTCTTGCCCCTATTAACTCTCTACTTAATGAAAACTGTGTCAGAGAAGAAAAAAAAAGAAATTAGGGACTTACTAAAAGTCAATGACAATGAAGGCACAACATACCCAAACTTACAGGACACAATAAAAGCAGTGTTAAGAGGAAAGTTTATAGCACTAACTGTCTTCATAAAGAAATTGGAGCGTTCTGATACTAGCAACTGAACAGCACATCTAAAAGCTCTAGAACAAAAAGAAACAAACACACCCAAGAGGAGTAGATGGCAGGAAATAACCAGACTCAGGGCTGAAATCAACAAACTTGAAAGAGAACAACACAAAGAGTCAAGGAAACAAGAGTTGGTTCTTTAGGAAATCAACAAGATAGAGGAAGCCTTAACCAAACTAACGAAAAGGCAGAGAGACAATATCCAAATTAACAAAATTAGAAATGTAAAGGGGAACATTACAACAGATATTGAGGAGACCCAAAGAATCATTAGGTATTACTTCAACAGCCTATACTCTACAAAATTGGAAAAGCTAAAGGAAATGGACAATTTTCTTCATAGGTTCCAAATATCAAAGTTAAATCAAGATCAAGTAAACAATTTAAATAGTACCATATCCCCTAAGAAAATGGAAGCAGTCATTAAAAGTCTCTCCCTACTCCTAACCCCTCCCCCTCAAAATTCTGGGACAGATGGCTTCAGTGGAGAATTATACCAGACATTCAAAGAAGAGCTAATACAAATACTGCTCAAACTATTTCACAAAATAGAAACAGAAGGAACAAATTCATTCTATGAGGCCACAGTCACCTGATACCTAAACCACACAAAGACCCAAGGAAACAAGAGAATTTCAGACCAATTTCCCTTAAGAACATTGATGCAAAAATACTGAACAAAATGTTCTCAAACTGAATTGAAGAACATATCAAAAACATGATTCACCAAGGTCAAGTAGGCTTCATCTCAGGGAGGTAGGATGGTTAAACATACGAAAATCCATCAATATAATCCACCGTATTAATAAACTGAAAGAAAAAAATACACATGATCATCCCTTTAGATACTGAAAAGGCCTTTGACAAAATCCAACACCCTCTTGATAAAAGTCTTAGAGAGATCAGGGATACAAGGCCGGTAACTTAAACATAATAAATGCAATATACAGCAAGCCAACAGCCAACATCAAATCAAATCAAATCAATGCAATGCCACCAAATTCCAGGACAAGACAAGGTTAACAACTCTCTCCCTATCTCTGCAACATAGTACTAGAAGTTCTAAGTAGAGCAAAAAGAAAACTAAAAGAGAGCAACGTGATACAAATTGGAAAGCAAGAAATCAAAGTATCACTAATTGCAGAAGATATGACAGTATACCTAAGTGACCCCAAAAATAATACTAGAGAATTCCTTCAGCTGATAAACACCTTCAGCAAAGTGGCTAGATATGAAATTAACAACAACAACAACAAAATCAGTAGCCCTCCTGTATAAAAATGACAAACATGCTGAGAAAGAAATCAGGAAAACAGCACCCTTCACAACAGCCACAAATACTGGAGTAAATGGACAAATGGAGTAAAAGGACAGTTTGGTGTAACTCTAACCAAGCAAGTCAAATACCTGTATGACAAGAACTTTAAGTCTCTGAAGAAAGAAATTAGAGAAGATGGTCTGTGTTCATGGATCAGTAGGATTAACAGAGTAAAAATGGCATCATACCAAAAGCAATCTACAGATTCAATGCAATTCCCACCAAAATACCAACAATTCTTTACAGACCTTGAAAGAACAATTTTCAACTTCATGTGGGGAAAAAAAAAACAATCCCGTACAATAAAAGAACTTCTGGAGGTATCTCCATCCCTTATCTCAAACTGTACTACAGAGTAATAGTAATAAAAACTGCATGGTATTGTCATAGAAACAGACAGGTTGATCAATGGAATTAAATCAAAGACACAGGAATAAACCCACATACCTAAGAATACTTGATTTTGACAAAGAAACCAAAACCATACAATCGAAAATAGGAAAGCATTTTTTTTATTGAGAACCATGGGGCTAGATATTTATTTTATATTTATTGCTCTAAATATAGACATGTTCTGCAGATTGTTCCCAATGCTCATTTGAGCTTTATCCCCCACTGATGATGGCTGAGTATTTTGTAGCTCTCCAGCACTTTAAGGTGCCCTCATCCTATACCATTCATGACCCACACTTTGGAATCAACTATTTCTCCAAAAGCTCTTTTCTTAAAATATTCTTTATTAATTACACTTTATTCACTTTGTATCCCTCCTGTGGTTCCCTCCCTCCTCCTGTCCCAATCCCTCCCTTCCTCCACCCTCTGCATGCATGCCCCTCCCCAAGTCGACTGATAGGAGAAGTCTTCTTTTCCTTCCTTCTGATCCTAGTCAATTAGGTCTCATCAGGAGTGGCTGCTTTGTGTTCTTCTGTGGCCTGGTAATGCTGCTTCCTCCTCTGGGGGAGGTAATTAAAGAACAGGCCAATCAGTTCATGTCAGAGACAGTCTCTGTTCCTATTACAATGGAACCCACTTTGATACTGAAACTGCCATGGGCTACATCTGTGCAGGAGTCTTAGGTTATCTCCATGGAAAACATTTTTAACAAATGGTGCTGGTCTAACTAGATATCTGCGAACAGAAGAATGCAAATAAATCCATATTTATTATCCTGCACAAAACTCAAGCCCAAGAGGATCAAAGATATCAACATAAAATCAGACACACTAAATCTAATTAAAAAAGAAAGAGGGGGAAAGCCTGAAACTCTTTGGCACAGGAGACAATTTCTTAAACATAACACCAACAGCTCAGATCCTCATGAAACTGATAGCTTCTATAAAGCAAAACGACACTGTCAATAGAACAAAATGTTAGTCCACAGATTAGGAAAAGAGCTTCATTAACCTACATCCAACAGAGAACTAATGTCCAAAATATATATAGAACTGATGAAATTAAACAACACAAATCAAATGGAGTAAAAGGACAGGAGCCTACCCCAGAGGGCCTCTGAAAGACTACCCAGCAGTGTACCAAAGCAGAGACTGAGATTCATAAACCAACTTTGGGCAGAGTGCAGGGAATCATATGAAAGAAGGAGGAGATAGAAAGACCTGGAGGGGCTACAAGGAGAGCAACAGAACCCAAATATCTGGGCACAGGGATCTTTTCTGAGACTGATACTCTAACCACGATCCATTCATGGAGATAACCTAGAACCACTACTCAGATGTAGTCCATGGCAGCACAGTAACCTAGTGGTTACTGGGAACAGGGGCTGTCTCTGACATGAACTCAGTGGCTGGCTCTTTGACCACCACTCCTGAGGGAGGAGCAGCCTTGCCAGGCCACAGAGGACATTATAGCCAGTTCTGATGAGACCTGATAAGCTAGGCTCAGGTGGAAGGGGAAGTCATTGGACTTAGAGTAGGGCATGGGATGAGATGAAGGAAGGAGGGTGAGATTGGGAGAAAATGAGGGAGAGGGCTATAGCTGGATAACAAAGCAAATAAAATGTAACTAATTTAAAAAGTAAAAATTTAATTTAAAAAATGGAGTAAAAACCTAAGCTGTGAATTCTCAACAGAGGAATATCTAGTGGCCAAGGAACACTTAAAGAAATGTTCAAAGCCTTTAGTCATCAGGGAAATGAAAATCAAAAGGACTCTGAGATTCCATCTTATACCTGTCAGGATGGCTATGATCAAAAACTCAAGTGACAGCACATGCTGACAAGAATGTGGAGCAAAAGAAATACCCCTCCATTGCTGGTGGTAATGCAAACTTGTACAAAAGTTTGGAAATCAATATGGCAGTGTCTCTGAAAACTGGGAATAGTTCTACCTCAAGACCCAGCTATACCACTCCTAGGCATATACCCAAAATATACTCCAGATACAACATACAAGGACATTTGCTCGACTATGTTCATAGCAGCTTTATTCATAATAGCCAGAAACTGGCAACAATGTAGGTGTCCCTCAACTGAAGAATGGATAAAGAAATTGTGGCACATTTGCACAATGGAATACTACTCAGCTATTAAAAGCAAGAACATCGTGAAATTTGCAGGCAAATGAATGGATCTGGAAAAGATCATCCTGAGTGAGGTAACCCAAACCCAAAAAAGACATGCATAGTATATACTCACCTTTAACTGAATATTAGCCGTAAAGCACAGGATATCCAAGTTACAACCCACACCCCAAAGAAGCTGAGTAACAGGAAGGCCCAAGGGAAGATGCTTTAATCTCACTCAAATGGAAAAATAAAATAGGCTTTGTAGGTAGATGGAGGGAGGGAATAGGGAAGGAGAGAGTATGAGAAGGAGAGAAGGGGATTGTAGTTCTTTGTAAACTTTAAAGTTGTTTCCTTGTTGTGTGAGGAATGTTATTGCTGTGTTGGTAGCTATTCATGGGATCTGTAGAGTTATCTGGGGTGTCTGGACATTCTAACAAACTAATGTCTCACTAACCCAGGACCACAAGGTGTCTCTGAAGTAGCTCCTTTCATCCTTTTATAGTTTTCTTGTAGAGGTCTTCTGCTTCTGTAATTAAATTTGTGCCCAGATATCTTTTAGAGAACTGCAAGTAGAATTGCAGCTATTCTAATAATATGTAAAAACTCTTTCTGATTCTTAATTTTGTATTCAGCAGGTAGGCTAAATTTATGTATGAGTTTGAAGAGTTTTGAATGAAATCTTTGTGGCTTTATATGTCTAAGGTCACAGCATCTGCAGGGGCTGGAAGCCCTCCTTTCTAATTTGGAGGTTGTTTCCTTCTCTAGTGGGATGTTGCAGCTCTGACTGACAGTGCTGAAAGTGGACAACCCTGTCTTCTTCTCTGTCTCAAAGAGAAGGCTTTGAGCTTTTCTCCATTCAGAGTAATGGTACGTTTCAGCTTGCTCTCGTGCCTTTTATCATGCTGAGGTAGTTTCCTCTTGTACTAATTTCCTCATCAAATTTATTTTGAGGTCTTAGTTCTGTCATGTATCTTTTTATACATCTGTAAGGGTGATAATATGTTTTTGTCCTTTATTCTGCTCTGGGAGTTCGTCAGTTTCTTGTTTGTGGGTGTGGAGCCATCCTGACATGCACAGGACAAATTGCACTTTAACATGGAATCATAAGATGTGCGCTTGAACTGTGTTTTCTAGTACTTAATTAAGCTTTTTACATGTGTGTTCATCCAAGATATCAGATTATAGGGTTTTTTTATTGTTTTGTGTCTTTATCTGGTTTTAATATCAAGACAATACAGGCTTTTTAGAATGAACGTTTTAAAAAAAATAGTTCCTCTTCTACTTCTGAGGCTTTCTTAAGGAAAATTAGGATTTGTTCTTCAGCTATTTAATAAAACTCAGCAATTAAGCCATTTAGGGCTAAGCTTTTTTCTCTTTCTTTCTTTTTTACATGGAGACTTTTTATTCCTGATTCAATTTCATTACCTCTTGATGTACTCACAGTTCCCATTTCACATGGTCTAATCTACCCAGTCTAATTGGCCATTATTCAGAGGTTATTAAATCTGTTTTTATGTGATTGTTCATAGTGATCTCTAAAGATCTCTTGTGGTTCTGTGCTGTCAATTTTTAGGGCTCTGTACTCATATTCCTATTTGATTTTCTTGAGATGTCTCTTTTTGTATAGTATTATTTTTATAATATTATTCATTTAAAGAACCATCTCTCTTTAAATTTACCTGCATTCTTAGTTTCTATTTCATGCATTTCTGTTATTATTTTTTAATTTGAAATCTTACTACTTTTAAATGTAGGTGTTGACTTTTACAAACTTTGCTCAGCACCCCTCCACTGATCCTGTAAGTTTGATTAATTGCTTTATTCATTTTCATTGATGTAATTGCATTCTTGATTTCTTCTGGGATCTACTGATTATTTTAAAAAGTTTAATTAATTTCCACGTGTTTGTATAGTTTCCAAAGTTTTTCTCATTGTAGATTTCTAATTTTGTTCCATGTGGTTATAAAAGATCCTTATATAATTTAAAATCTTTTACTCTATTGTGATTTATTTTGAATTGGGTGTGTACATGCCTGTAATCATAGCACATAGGAGAAAGAAAGGGGAGAATCAGGAATTCAAGTGTATATAGCAAGAGTGGAGCTAGTTTGACCTGAGACTCTGTCCAAAACAAATTTTCTTCCCCTGTAAAAAAGAAAAAAAAAAAGCAAAACTTCTAAATGCACAAAATTCATTCCAAGTGCAAAAAAAAAGAAAAGAAAAATAAAGAAAATCACCATCTTTTTTTTTTAATTTTATTTTTTATCAGTTACATTTTATTAACTCTGTATCCCAGCCCTGTCCCGATCCCTCATTCCCTCCCAGTCCCTCCCTTCCTCCCTCATCTCCTCCCTGCCCCTTCCCAGTCCACTGATAGGGGGGGACCTCCTCCCCATTCATCTGATCCTGTTTTATCAGGTATCTTCAGGACTGGCTGCAAAGCCCTCCTCTGTGGCCTAACAGGACTGCTCCTCCCTTGGGGGGTGGGGAGGCCAAAGAGCCAGTCATTGAGTTCCTGTTAGAAATAGTCCTTGTTCCCCTTACTATGGGAAACAATTGGTTACTGAGCTACCACAGGCTACATCTGAGCAGAGGTTCTAGGTTATATCCATACATGGTCCTTGGTTGAATGTCAGTCTCAGAAAAGACCCTGTGCCCAGATATATTTGGTCCTTGTGGAGCTCCTATCCTTTCCCCATCATACTAACTCCCCTTCTTTCTTATGATTCCCTGTACTCTGCCAAAGGTTTGGTCATGAGTCTTTGCTTTGAAAACACTGCTAGTTAGAGTCTTTCAGATGCGCTCGGTAGACTCCTGTCATACATTCAATGCACATCCCCTCTGTCTTTCGAAATGAGGATTGATCATCTTAACCCATGTCCGCTCTCTTGATTATCTTTTTTAGGTGTATAGATTTCATTATGTTTATCATATCTTATAGGTCTATATAAGTGAGTATATACCGTGTTTGTCTTTCTCCTTCTGGGATATTTCACTCAGAATGATCTTTTCTAGATCCCACCATTTCCCTGCAAATTTCATGATTTCCTCCTTTTTGATTGCTGAGTAGTATTCCATTGTGTAGAAATACCACAATTTCTGTACCCATTCCTCCATTGATGGACATCTGGATTGTTTCCAGGTTCTGGCTATTACAAATAAAGCTGCTATAAACATGGTTGAGCAAGTATCCCTTTTGTGTACTTGAGCAAACTTTGGGTATATACCTAGCAGTGGTATAGCTGGGTCTTGAGGAAGCACTATTCCTAATTGTCTTAGAAAGTGCCAGATAGCTTTCCAGAGTGGTTGTACCAGTTTACATTCCCACCAGCAGTGGAGGAGGGTTCCCCTTTCTCCACAACCTCTCCAGCATGTGTTGTCACTTGAGTTTTTCATCTTGGCCATTCTGATGGGTGTGAGGTGATATCTCAGGGTCGTTTTGATTTGCATTTCCCTGATGGCTAATGAGGATGAGCATTTCTTTAAGTGTTTCTCTGCCATTCGATAATCCTCTACAGAGAGTTCTCTGTTTAGCTCTGTTCCCCATTTTTTAAGTGGATTACTTGGTTTGCTGCTTTTCAGCTTCTTTAGTTCTTTGTATATACTGGACATTAGTCCTCTGTTAGATAAAGGGTTAGTGAAGATTCTTTCCCAATCTGTAGGCAGTCGTTTTGTTTTGATGACTGTGTCCTTTGCTTTACAGAAGCTTTTCAGTTTCATGAGGTCCCATTTATTGATTGTTGCTCTTAGAGCCTGTGCTGTTGGTGTTCTGTTCAGGAAGTTGTCTCCTGTGCCAATGAGTTCTAGGCTGTTCCCCACTTTTTCTTCTAACAGCTTTAGAGTATCTGGTTTTATGCTGAGGTCTTTGATCCACTTGGACTTTAGTTTTGTGCAGGATGATAAATATAGATCTATTTTCATTTTTCTGCATGTGGACATCCAGTTGGACCAGCACCATTTGTTGAAGATGCTGTCTTTTTTCCATTGAATAGATTTGGCTGCTTTGTCAAAAATCAAGTATTCATAGGTGTGTGGGTTTATTTCTGAGTCTTCTATGCGGTTCCATTGATCCTCCAGTCTGTTTCTATGCCAATACCATGCAGTTTTTATTACTATTGCTCTGTAGTACAACTTGAGATCGGGGATGGAGATACCTCCAGATGATCTGCTGTTGTACAGGATTATTTTGGAGATTCTGGTTTTTTTGTTTCCCCATATGAAGCTGAGAATCTTTTTTTCAAGGTCTGTAAAGAATTGAGTTGGTATTTTGATGGGAATTGCATTGAATCTGTAAATTGCTTTTGGCAGTATGGCCATTTTCACAATGTTAATCCTACCAATCCATGAGCACGGGAGATCTTTCCATCTTCTGATATCTTCTTCAATTTCTTTCTTCAGAGACTTGAAGTTTTTCTCAAACAGGTCTTTCACTTGCTTGGTTAGTGCTAGTGCCACCCCCAGGTACTTTATGTTATTAGTGGCTATTGTGAAGGGTGTTGTTTCCCTAATTTCTTTCTCGGCCCTTTTGTCTTTGGTATACAGTAGGGCTTCTGATGAAAATCACCATCTTTACCCCACTATTTTTCTCAATAGTTTCTTCAAAAGCAGAGCACTGATTTCTGAGCTTAAAAAGAAAAAATGTAGCGAAAATCATACTTACAGTTTCCAGAAGGCTCTCTGGTCTGCACCTAGTGTTTAATGTAGGTCTTCTTTTTCTGGGGACGTGGACCAACTCCATAGCCTCTTTCTGACTCTTGAGGTTGCTGGCTCAGTCTCATTGTGCACTGCTCCTTAGGTCTTAATTGATAAGACAGTTCTGGTTTGTTTTTGACACCCATATGCATTCAGCTCTTGTGCCTCAAGTGACTTTTCTTTAAACCAGAAGACATTAGATATTAAACAAACAGTTCTGTGGCCACCAAAATGGAAATAAACCAACCAAAGCATCAGAGGGATCGGAATTAACTCTGTTGTGGTGAGCTTGTAATGCAACGAATGACCTAGGTTTGGTCCTCAGAAACACACCCAGCCACACAAACACACATACACACACACACATACAAACATACAAACACACACAAACATACACAAATACACATACACACACAAACACTCACATACACACATACACACAAACACATACACACACACAAACACACACACACACAAACATGCACATACACACACAATCACACACATATACACACACACAAGCACACACATACACACACACATACACACACAAACATACACATACACACACATACAAACACACATACAAACACACACATACACACACATAGACACAAACACACATACATACGCACACACAAATACATACACAAACACACACACACAAACATACACACACACATACACATACACACATACACATACACACACAAACACACACATACTCACACATACACACAAACACACATACACATGCACACACAAATACATACACAAACACACATATACACAAACATACACACACACACAAACATACACACACACACAAACATACACACACATACACACATACACATACACACATACACACACACAAATATACACACACATACAAACAAACACATACACATGCACACATACACACGCACACACAAATATATACACAAATACACATACACACACAAACACATACACACAAACACACATACACACACATACACAAACACACACATACACAAACGCATACACACACACACACCATTATTTTTTTGGCTTCATAGCTTCATCCCTCCAAGCCACAGGACCACAGAAAGTAACCAGAGGCTCCCCCCATTTGTCAGGCTTCAAGTGGCGGTTCAGATGTCAAAGTATAAGTTGCTGAAAATACTCCGCTTTCTTTTTGACAAGAAGTTTTACCATAGTTTGTCTTTTGCCTTTCCCTTCCATGTTATCTCACTAGAGAAAATGGGGTGGAAAATTGAAGTACTGTCTAACAAAGCCTCCATGAGATAAACTATAAATCATGTCCTCTTACTTGTACACGTGGGTTAATCAAGCATCTTCTAACTGAACATGTATTTTCCCGTCTTAGCAAGTAAGGAATCTTCTGAGACCAAGTAGCACAGGGAGAGTGTTTATTCACCAGATAGGGAGGACCAGGAAGCCCGGACCTCGGGAGGGACTTGACATGAATGGTGTGTGCTGTGCCCTTTCCTGTGGCACTTCAGCAGCCACTAAATCCTGCTGTGCTTCCTATTGCTGGCTGACAAGAAACAGAAGCCTCTGCCCACAAGTGACTGGGGGCAGACGGATCAGGCCAGCGAAATGCTATGCCCTGACTTTCATCTCTCTAGCAGATGGGGTCATTACACAGTGTGCTTGTACACACAGCTTCTCTAAAGGCAGCAATTTATGTGTAGGCTGGGCAATAGTTAGTATAATTTGATAAGTGTGTTTTAAACGCATGCTATGTGCCTGGCAGCATGCTGTGTGCTTTCCAAGTAGGGAGAAAGTCAAGGACACAACACATTGGCTTGTGTGTTACTATTTAGAGGGAGTAATGAATGTAAATCTACCAGACATATTATTGAAATAAATCAAGCTCACTCAGGCTTTAATTTTGCTTTGTATTAACAAACTCACTAGGAGATAACTGGCAAACAGAAACTAGAAAGTGAAGCCGAGAGCTTAAATGTAAATAGGTATTTAGAAGATCAGAACGCACCTTAAATTTTTTACATCTTAATTGTATGTCCTGGAAATTAGGTAATAGATGTCATTTAGTGTTCGAGTGAAAATTTAGAGTTCCAGAATGATTTACTTTTATCTAGCTTTGAATACCCACCCATCCATTCATCCGTCCGTGCGTCCATCCACCCACCTATCGTGATGCATCCAGCTCTGTGGCAATCCATAATAGTTTTCTTTGATGAAAACTGAGTTTCTTAATAACCTGTGATATTTAATCCTGACACTTGGGGAAAACAGCCAGGCAAAATGCCTCAGATTTCCGTTCTGACAAAGGCAGCTGGTGGTAAGGCTGGCAAGCGTGGGGATCCCCAGGGAGCTTGCATTCATTCTGCAGGGCTTGGAGCAGTCCTTCCCCTACTTCAGGGTTTCGCTCGCTTTAGTGCGTGGCGTGTTCTTCTTTCTCCAAGCACTCTGGGAGTTAAAAACCTGAAAGCTTATCTGCTTCCAGACTTGCATAAGGCAGGAGGAAGGAGCAGAGATAGTGAGTTTGTGGGGGGAGTGGTTTTTAGAGCTAAGTGAGTAGGATTTTGCTACCTCTGAGCCAGAGCATGCTCATTGTTTCATAAGAAAAATTAGGCAGGTAGATGAATTTCATAAGAAACCTAATAAAATCTAACCTGTTTGTGATTTCAGAGATACTTAGTCATGCAAATAAGCAGTCATAAAGGAAGCCTAGTAGTGGTTCAGTCCTTGACTGCAGGGGTGTATCTCTGCCTGATGCTGGAAGCGAAGCATTCATTCGAGTAAGCATGTCAGATGCCCCTCTTTAAAATCCCAACACGGTAACATCTGTGTTTGTTTGTTTGTTTTGATTTGTTTTTTTTTTAATCAAAATAAAGACAGACAGGCAATTTGGGGGTATGTTATTTGTAATTTCTTTTCCAGGTTACCCCCTTGGAAACATGATAAAATGTTTCCATCATGAATTACGAGTGGGGAAAGGTGCACATATAATTGTATACAGAATATGCAATGTGAGTTATGAGACAGACTATGCCTCCATCCAGAAATTTACTGTTTGAAAACATGCTAACAGTCACAGGCCTGTTCTCAAGGTTCTGGGGATGAGCTGCATGGATCTGAGGATGTTCCCAGCAGTTCGGAATGTCTGGTATCAATTGACTTGCTGACGGTGGGAGACTATGTCAACTTTTCAAATCCTCAGATTTCACCCAGAGAATCATATGTGGTAGGTCTGACAGAGCTTGGCAATCTACAGTTTTATGGGGGATTCAAATGTGTCTGGGAATTCTGCCAGCCAGGCCTTTGCCGGGGTGCATATGTGATTTGTGGACTAGTTTAATCAATCAGTCCTATTCTGTTTTCCCTCACTACATTCAAGTATTAGTTCCTGTTTCAAGACTTCCCATCTTCCTTAGCTTTTCTAGAGCCATAGTTAATTCTCTCTGAGGATTCGAGTACCACCGCCTCCTGATGGCTTTGCCCAGTCAGCACTGCACTGATAGGAGCTGGTCTTCCTTTTGATTTTATTCCTTTGCATTTTTGAGGGATAAATATGTGCATTTGGTAAAAGTGAATTTCAAAATATCAGATCTGTATTAAGAGTATCGCTGCCTGAGCCTGAGAACACGATTTTCTCGCCTACACGGAGGTCGCCTGCATTTTTCTGCAGGCTGTGTGATAAACTAGCAAGGACTGTGAAGCATGTGTTGAGATTCACTGTCAGTACTTTGATATATTACATACGGTGTCCACTTACTAGGGCTATTTTGAAGATTGAATGCCTTGATACCTGGGATGCTGATAGTGGCACCTGGCATTTTCATTCTCCCAGGCTAGATATTTGTTATTCTTACCATTGGCCATAGATGACAGTTCATTGTGATATGAAAGTTAAGAAGTAGTTCACGAGTTCTCTCTTTTCACATTGATTCAAAGTACATGGTCATTTTATTTTTTGTGTTAAGCACTTAGGAAGTCAGAAATTAAAGTGCAAAACATTATTTGCCTTCAGACTTCTACCACAGACAAGGAGGGCCTCGTTTGTGACTTAAGCCAAAATGGAAAAAAATTACACTTTCTTACCAGACCAAACTTGCTGTTTGCTCTTTCCCTTTTCATCCCTGTTTAATTGGGCAACCTTCTACAATTGCCTTTAGTGATGGAAACTGCTTAATGCTCTTTGTGGAGAGAGATAAGATGTGAAAAGTAAATAACTCCATCTAAAAATTCATGGTAATTGCACCACACAGAAATATGAGAGAAACAAAGAATAGCTCTCTAAAATGAAGCTAAATATGGAAAGTTGCCCTTGAAAAAGCCAAACTGGAGAAGTGGAGATTTATACAGGAGAATCAATAAGGGCCTTTTTTCAACTGTGTTGAAAGTTTTCTTCTAAATTTGCTTTGTTTCCATCTACAGAAATGCACATGGCTTTGTGCATCTCTCCTATAGAAACTTCCCATTGTCAGCAGGACAGATGCTTACCCGATGGCAAGGAATAACTCAGGAGCATCACGCTACAATTATGATGTCAACCTGGAAATCCAGTGCTGAAATCACAAACAGCCTCTGGGCATCTCCATTGTTTTTCTCATAAGCATTTAGGAAACTCAAATTTGTCCACTGTTATCTTACACTGTTACATTATGCTGAAAAAAATTAATCATGGGTTCAACCCCTTTCCCCTTCTAGAAATACCGGACAACTAGAAGTGATTTTGTTTTCACATTTGAAAATTGTGTAATATTGATTGCAAGCCCCACACGGATTTCTACACAGGGCACTGTGTCCATAGCATGCTCCATCTGGGCTCCTGGAGCGATTTATAAAATATTTATCCAGCCATCTCAGTTCACTAGCTTAAGTATTTCTCTCAGCTCGCATCATGTGTCTTGTCAAGTCATGGCTTTTGGTTTTGTTTTTTTCTAGTAAAGCTCTGTTGCTTGAATCCTGCAAATTCCAGATTAATGAGACTGTTTCTAAACTCCTCCAATGATTCCTGACTCCAAATCTCATTTAAAAAAAATTCATTCAGAAGACTTACACTGTGTGAAAATTGGTAACATGTCTTGTACTAGGTAGCCAACACTTGCTGAGTAAGCACTTTCAACTCCTTCCAAATTCTAGGATAATTCTGTGCCTAGACCCCAGGAAGGGAAGTGTAAGCATCCTGAACAAACATAGTTCTGTTACATTTAACTCTATCTTCCCTGCATTTTGATCCTCTGTCATTTCCGCATTAAAAAATACAAAATCTAAGTAAATATGACGACTCACAATGAGTTACTATTACGGTTCATTTAGAATTGATATGAGAGCAAATCTTGTTCTACACATACCAGTACTTTCAGAAATGTACTACTATCTGTGGGGACTTCTTGACACACTAATGATTATTTTGTTTAAGGATTTTGCTACTGGAGTATAGCCTCAGGGAATGACGTGGCCGAAGAGCAAGTTTTAGAAAGATAATATTGTAATTGTTTGAGGGTATTTTTATTTTCAGAACTTTCATTTAACATCTCCTAACTCTTTTCAAGTAATTGGCTGAAACAGAGACTCAGTTTTTATTTATTTCAAATGATATAAATAATGTCTAAGCTCTGCTGGCTTTCCTTTTATGATTTTAATTTAAGGACAATTTATTTATTATTTAGTTATTTATAACTTTGTAGTTTTTAGAGACAATTAAGAAGGTAAAAAAATGAACAAAGTATGTATTTCCAAAGGCAAATGTTTATCCTTTAAGAGATAATTCATATTTTCAATTGAAAACATTTTTGTTGATTAAATTAAATTGTTGATTCATTAGCTGTTTATTATTTGTGAGGTATTAATATACCATTTATTTCAATAGATTGTTAACTGGATTAAAATTTTACATGTCTATGAATATTTACAGAAATACTTTTGGAATCAAACATTGAAATTTCAAGAGAAAACGTTCTATCAAGCCCACTTAAGCCAAATTATCAACATTTTTCTGTCAATATCTTCCTTTTTTTTTTTCTTTTGAGGGGGTCTTTGGTTTTTTGAGAAAGGATTTCTGTGTGTAGTCTTGGCTGCCCTGGACTTGCTTTGTAGACCAGGCTGACCTCAAACTCGCAAGAATCTTTTATTTTCAGGAAAAAAAAAATGTGTTCAGTAAGGAATTACAATTAGAACACAAGAGACGGGGGAGAGAGGGGAGAGAAAGGACAGAGGAAGAAAGAGAGAGACTATGTATCCTGGTCACAGAGCTATCTATCATTTGAGGATTTCTTTCCTCCCATAATCTGCAAACATCTGAACAGCTCACAGTGAGACTTCATGTGCCCTCTTGTAAGACAGCTTCAAGCAAAGCATCACATGACACAACTGAGTCTTGAAAGAAACCCAGACGCTTTCATTTCACATAGAAATCCAGACTGGATTAACTATAGCCTCAGAAACTGTACTCATGCATGTTGGGTGTTTACTTTCTACATGTTAAACGTTTCTTGCTACTAAACAGGCCTAACGTTAACCTCCTATGTCACAGTATTAAATAAGATTAGCGTCCCCCACAATACCTGTTTTGTAGAAATTAACAAGTGCCAGTACTCTTGCTGATTTTCATAATCTTTCTTCCTTCTTTTCCACAGTCATGCAGATACACAGTACTGATCCTCTTCTGCGTTGATTGTAATTTACTCATCTTTGATTCCAGTTTTATGTGCTGTCTATGTAAAATTAAGAAAAACACTATTTGAAGGCAGAGTTCTTGTTTTCTTTTGCTCTGCTATATAAAATAGTGCTGGGTCACGTTCCGTGCTTGGCAAATGTTAAACATACCTGTTTACCAAAGAGCAAACACAGGCCCAGAGCCATTAAAGACCCAACACTTGTGATACATAAGTGGCTGGAATGTGAGATCATTACCATTGGTAATTAAGAGTTCCCAGGAAAGTCACAACCTCAGAAGTAGGTTGGATGAAAGCTGTGAATAGGGAGGAAGTCATCCGTCATGCATTAAACAGAAGCGTATTCTCAGCTGTGCTGGTGTGTATCTTCTAAACACAAGTTAGAAATATTACTTTTTCCAGTGGTGGTTAGTGGTGTGCTTGAGTGGTTAATTGTATTGCATAGACTTTGAGAAACCATTGGGAATGGTGGGATGAAATTGTCACTAGAGATTTATCTAGCAGGGATTGTCTGGGGGTGAGTTTTAATTTTATAATTCCCTGAAACAATTGCATTAGCTCCACATAAATCTCTCCTGCTTTTATAACAGAGGGTTTCAAAGAAGGAAGCCTCCAGCCCGCATTCTCACACACAGATTTTGTTTGCAGCTTGAAATGGTTTGCTTTGTAGGTGCACTGTCGTGGTCGGCTTATTCTAAATGATGTTTAGCACATTTTCAGGAAGTTGTAAAGCTAATAAAGGGCCCCGTTTTCATAGTATTTAAGCTTTGTCTCTTTTATTTAGACAAAGACTTTGATTTCTCCTCTTCACAGATCAGAAATGCTGTGTACATGCAAGCACAGCCCTCACGAACGAAGGCAAGAAAGGTAAATCTGTAATGCACTTTTGACACTAATAATACAAAATTCATAGAAAACTACCGTGTTTTGTAAACTGGCTTCATGTCTTCCCATAATACTACTAAAGGTTCGTGTAAACTCTGGGGTGGGATGTTAGGGTTCGCATGACAGATTGGAAAGGGGATTCTGGAACTTTTCAATGGTAAAAAGAAAATAGGACATGACAGATTAAAGAGCCCTGAGCACTGCTCACCTTCCCCAAAGCGTCCTTTATCAGATGGATTAATGCTTTCTCACCCTTGGAAGAGACAGGCTGTTACCTACAACAGCAGATTGCTTGCTGAGGGTGACCTGGCACTAGTAGGAAAAAAGTGAGAAATGTTTATTTCCCCTGTCATTATACTGAAAGGAAGAACATTTGGCCTGCGGCTTATCTTAAAATAGCTTCATTAAACAGAAAGAAGCAAACCGAAAATAACAAGGTAGGAAGTGTAGTCTAGATGCTTAGAATGTAGGGCATTCGGCCAAAGATTTTATACACTTCTTAAGTATGAATTACTTTGTTGTTCAGGCTTCTTTTTAATATTGATGTCTTAGCACAGGATCGTCTCTGATTTGAGTTTTAAGAACTGGGTCATTATTTTCTCACTGTATTGTTTAGAACACCCATAAACGTTTGCATCAACTTCATTAGAGTATGGATTTTAGGAAATAACATGCCTGCATTTTAGGTATTGCTTCTGGAGTTTTGAAAAAGCATCTATCCTCCATATACAAGACTCTCGTGAACACACTACCCGTGGTCATCATTCTAAACATTCCTTGATGCTTCTTTTCCCCTAGAGTCACTTCCATCCCCGGCCTTGGCCAGAATTGCTCCGTTTTGTTTTGTTACAGATTGCATTTCCAGATTTTGTATAAATTAGATTATCTAGTGAGTTCCGTTTGGAATCTGAGTCCTTAGAGAGTGTGCTGCATCTGAGTGTCATATGTCGCATAAGTTCGCGCTTCTGCCACAGGCATCACTGAGTTTTAATACTATTGTGTGGTTGTCTGTTTGTTGCTGTTGTTTGTTTTCACAATATCCATTTGGCTCCTTTCAGAATTTTAGGAATGAGGGAATATGTCTATGACCCCATCTGGCTTCTTTTGAATGTATGCTTTCATTTCTAACAGAAAATTCCTAGAAAATGAATAGCTAAGTCATGTGAAAAGTAAAATGTAATCATGTGAAATTATCCATAGTGGTCTTAATACTTTACATTTTAAGGAGGCCTGTGTGAAGCACACATGACTCATCCTCACTAGCACTTGGTGTATTCTGCAGTTCAGTTTGAGCTTCTCTAACACGGAAGTAATGGGGTGATCTATTGGGGTTGGGCTCACATACCCTTGCTCTGTACTTTTAGTTAGTAGTTTTACAGTTGCATGTGTGCGTAATGCATACTGGTTGTTCTCTACTCAAGCCCTTGCTTGTTCACGCTTCACTTCTACCAATCCCCTACCCTCTCCCCGTCTGTCTCCTTCCACAATTCACACACTTTTGGTTTTGTTATTTCTCAAATTTGGCTCACCAGGGTCATCTGCATCACCATTTCATTGAGACTGTTATTGAATCATAGTGATGTCACTAGTTGGTACATAACTGAAAACAGTGCCTCTTTCTTTTCCTGAACCTATCCATGGAAAAGAGATGGGCAGTGAAGGCCTCCTGAGGCCTGGCTGTTGATGGACCCATTTCTGTGAAGGCCCACCTATCTTTCAGCTCTCTGTCTTTTGGCCCTCCATACCTTCCACAATGTTACCTGAGCTTTGGAGGTAATGGTGCAAATATTTTGTTTATATCTGGGCCCTTGACCATTACTTATTCTCAGCACTCTTTGCCCCCATAAAATTTTGAATTCATCAGTATTCACTGGGGAAGAGAAGCTTCTCTGATTAAAGCCAAGAGTAGCAATTTTCTATAGATTCAAACATTTGTCTTTAGAAGGCGGTTTGATGCTATGTCTATTAAACCAAATAACAAAATTAAGTTTCTTTCCAAATCCTCTATCCTCCCACACCATGGCTTTTTGAGTGTGTTCTTACTCACTAATATGAATTGCATATTAGTTTCTTAGTCCAAGTGACTCTCAAAACATGAGTGTTTAGATGGGTGGGTCTCTGAATCCAGTGCCTATCCTTGGGGCTCTCTTCCTTCTATTGGGTTGCTTTGTCCACCTCCAATGTGATAATTTTTTTATCTTATTATATCTTACTTTGTTAAAAATGTTTTCTAAAAATTAACAAACTATTTTTGAAAGAATAAAAAAGTAATAAAGACTATCAAAGTATAAAGATAAGTATTTACAATACAGTTCAGAATTAGATTAGTTTAATAAAGTGGCAGTTGTGGGTTTTCCTCTTAAGATCCATGTCCTCACTAGCCTCTGCTAGCCGGCTAGATTTCCAGAGGCAAGCATGAATTCTGTCCTGGTGAGTAGATCTTACATTTAACCACAAAGCAGTTGGCTATTGCCATGTTATGAGTACACTTTGGGATATTTTGCTATTCTGGTCATTTTTGTAGTTCATAGGTGTGACAATGGGTAGGACTATTGGTTGCTTCCGTCCTTTGGAAGATTGAATTGCACCCAGCAGGACTATGAAATTTAGTTTTCTGGAAGGAGGCTTTCAATTCAAATCTAGCTCTCATCTTCCAAGCCTTCTGTCCAAAATATATGGTGTCTTCAGCAATTAGGAACTCACCTTCTACCCTGGGAGGCAACCAAAGGTAACCACAGTGGTCTATATCAGTTCAAAGTCTCTTGGACCCCTGACCAGCAGCTACCAAGGGGTAGAGTCGGGCGAGGGGGTACTCATGCCTGGTACTGGAATTTTTGGTTAGCTGGTCTATGGCTCGAAGGAAGAGTTTTGTCAGGCCAACTGGAATAAAGAAACAGGAAGGAGAAACAATGACTCTGTTAGGATCCCAGCCAGCCAACACCATCAAAGGCCTGTGTATGGAGTCCTACTTCCATCAGCCAGATTTCAAACCTTTAAGTCTTCACAGTTTCCTAAAACAGTGTCTTCAGAGAGGAACCAAACCCAGAGGGACCATTTTCCATCCAAGCCATAGTGCTACAATCATACTTTTGGTGGAAGGAACTCCTTTGTTATATGACATAAAAAGGCAACTCCAGTTGACAGCAGTTACAGCGTAACTGGAGAAGAGTGTGATGGTTTCCAACATGCTAAAACTATGATGCCTGAGGATACAGAAATACCAGTCACTCTAATTTGCTCATTATATTATATGTATTGTGCACACATATAGGATTCTACCCCACGAGTATGTACAAAACTCATATGTCACTTAAAAACAAAGTCATCAGTGGTTTATTGTCATGCTCCTTTTGCTGTTGATTCACATGAGAAGAACTTATCACTCTTTGCTGAAATAAGCAAAGGGAGATTTGTGACCAGAAATTTGTAATTTTTCTAAGTATTCTTCCAAGTTAATTTTGTTGTAAAAGCCTATGCTGCCTCCAGGATAAATTGCCCCAACGAAATTGGTTTCTCCTAGTGTTCCATTCCACAAATGGGAAGGAGTCCAGTTCACTGAGGTAAGGTCTGTTATCAGACAAGTAAGAAGATATCTACATTAGAGTGAAACCTGAGCTCATGTGATGACCAGGGCATCTGATGGATCCAGGAGATTACTGACTATGCACTTCTTGCCAGCACCATCAACTGCACTTCAGAGACTTAAATTTCCTAGGAGGGAATGAATAGGCTCAGCAGGCACTACAGACACCGTTCAGAGGAGACCCAGTTCCGAGTCTGCCGTTGTATAACGGCCGTGGGAGCAGTGTTTTAAATCCCTGGCCAGGGACACTTAACAAAGGAAGAAAAATAAGAATGTAATTTATTCATGATGATTTTTGAGCATTCCACTTGAGTTCTCTCTAAGTTCACAAAGTAAGGTTTGTAACAGTTCTGTCAAAGGTAATTGATGAGGCAGAGTCACATGGCTCTGCTCTCTCACCTTCAGATACCACTCCACAGTAAACAGAACCCACAGCCAGATTTCTAACACACGTCAGTAGAGGAGAAAACATGGTATACTTGCACCTAGGAAGTGAAAACAAATAAGGATATCTGTATAAGCCACATTGCTTAAACAGTATTAACTAAAGAGGCCCCTCTGGTCAGGAGAGGTGGAAGGGGCTGGATGCACACAGAGACACGCCTTCATTACTTAAGTCGCTTCCAACTGCTGTATGTGACCCAGCAGTGAATTACTTGGCAGCCAATATTCTTTTATTTATTTTTTTCTGGGAAGGGTTATATTTCATTCTTTTATTTCTTTTTTAAAATGTATTCACTTCACATCCCAATCATAGTCTTCATCCCTCATTTCCTCACGACTCCATCTCCCTCCTCTTTCTCCCTCCACCCCTCTCCTTTTTCTCCCTCCACCTCCCCTACTCCTCCCCTACCAACTGACCCCAGCCTATATACCTGGTCTTGCCAGAGTAGCAATAACCAGGTGGTCACAACATTAGAACCTATTAATTCATTCCCCTCTGTCTACTAAGAAGCTATTACATCAGAGCTATCATAAAAATTGACAACGTGTTTTCCCCTAAGGCAGAATTTAGAGCCTAAGCTTTGAAGGGTAAAAATTAGCGTAAGGTTTCTGGATCGTGTGCTGTTATCAGCACCGCCCTCCTTCACAGGTCCTTCGCCCATGTTCCCTGAAACGCTTCAGTTGTGTCCAGCAGTCCCCCAACCTCCTTGCTTGGCTAAAACCAGTCAAGCTGCTGCCCCAGAGGACCTCTGAAATAGACACTCTCTGCTCTATTTATTTCCCACCTCCCATAGGACTAGGCACTGTTATGTGACCCCTCGCTATCCATTACTGATTTAAAGCTGCTTCCTCCTCTTCCTAGTTTGTTCCCCAGCCTAGACCTTTCGTCTTGTGTTTCACGCTGCTCTCTCCCACGTTGCTGCTGTCTGGGCTTTCTCTTACTGTTCCTCCACTAAAGATGTGTACCTTCCTCTCAGTTTTTCTAAGGCTGACATGCTCTAAACATCATTAGCATCCAAGGCAGTGATGTGTACTGGTCAAATGTTCCTTCACCTGACTTACAGACTACAATCACTAACAACAATGGCTTCTGATGCTTCGGCCCCAAGATGCTGCATGTCATCATTAGTAACTATAGCCCCAGCTCACCTCAAACCCAAGCATTTCCCAGTCTGGTCAGCATTATTTTTCCTTTCCACTCGCTGCTGCAGTTCTTCCCACTGACTACACTGACATTTCTAATCTAATTGCCTCCAATTATTCAGTTATTTATTATTCCATTTTGCTTAATTGTTCATAATAGTAACCATTCACTTGTGCGCAAACAATGATGTCTGTGCTTAGAGCTTCTGAGCCCTCACGATTTCAGCTTTCTATTTTCCTTCCACTTGTGAAACTTGTACATTCAAAGCTGCATAGTTATAGTTTTACTGCCCTACACTAGTTATATGCTCTTCATCTTTACAGACATAACTGCACACGCTTTCCTTCCTTCTTCATACCTCCTCTCCCTTCCTGACCACACAGGCACGCATCCAGGTCCCACTGTAGAACTTGCATTGTCCTGTACTTCACGGAAAATATAGAAATGACTCATTAAGTTAATTGGAAAACAAAATGATTGTTTTGCACCACAAGATGACTCACTTGCTGGCATGTAGCTCTCCTGATCCTGGTCAATAGGAGACCCAACCTGGCCTTTGTCAGGTGAGCGCAGGCCGCAAGTGCTCGGGTCTGCATTCCCTTTACCACTCTCTTGGAACAGACAGAGCCATCTTATATTTTCCTCCTCATCAGTACTAGTTTACTTTCCAATGAATTATTCTCACTAGAATGTATAATGTATTTTCCATATCCTATCTTTAGCAGCAATCACTCAGTATGGTTTCAGAGCACAGTCTGGTAAATATACAGGCAGTTGGCATTTCTCACATCTGCGCTTTCCATTCAGACTCTGACTCCTTCTAATTATATCTCACTTTCCTGCCACACTGCTAGGACTCCTATTTTGAGTTCTTTTCTTTTTCCGAGTGTATGCTAGTGTGTGTGTTGTATATGTGTGTGCATCTATGTGCATGGGTGTGCTCGTCTGTGCAAGCACATGTGGAGGACAAAGAGTGACATGAAGACCTCTTTCTCAGTCACTAGTTTTTGAGATATAATTTCTCATTGAGCATGAATATTACCATTTCTGCTAGACTGGCCAGCCAGTGGAAAGTAAACTCTGTAACTAAGCAGCACATTAACAGGAAATTAATATTAGTAAAAATGGGATAGAGTAAAAATGTATCATATACAAAGGAGACTGGAGGCAAGGAAAATACAAGAAATGATACAATTAGCCCTGTATAGGGTGGAAGGGACTGAAGGCTGTAACAGTTAAAGACTGTCCTTTTCTGATAGGAGGGGTTGGGCTCCAGCTGACCAGGAGCAGGAAGCTGCGTAACAACGAAGGGCGGAGGTCAACACTTCCAGACTAGCTGCCCAGCAACACTTTGGGCTTTGCTTGCCTGCCTATCTCTGCCCTATTACTGGGATTACAGACCCATGAAGTCAAGCGCAGTACGGCATTTGTACTTGAATGCTGGATATCCTAACTCTGGCCCGCAAGCTTGGGCAGCAAGCCCTTTACTTACTGAGCCGGCTTCCCAACTCCCAAAGTTCTGCTCTTATTCACCTATATCAGCTGGATACATCTTTCAGTGCCTATATATGTCTTCCTTTCCTTGGCTTTCTCTGTTATCAATTACTCTTAGTTCAAAAAACCAAAAAAAAAACAACTTAAACAAAAAAACTTCCTAGTCACCATTAACATCATTGACTCATGTTTTTCTTTAAAAAAAAAAAAAGTCTTTCACCTCATTCCATTTGCAATTACTTTTGTCTGAAAGCACAGCAGACTATCCCTAATAGTGTCAGGGGATGGTTCTCTCCCATGGGGCTGGTCTCAGGTTGGTCTCAAGTTGGGCCAGTCGTTGATTGGCTAGTTCCTCCATTTCTGCTCTATCTTTATTCCTGAATATCTTTTAGCAGGACAAATGTTGGGTTGAAGGTTTTATGGGTGGGTTAATGTGCCCCTCCCTCCGCTGACTGGCTACGGGAGGCGGCCACTTCAGGATCCTTCCTCTGGCGAGAGTGCAAACTTGTACGAACACTTTGGAAATCAATCTGGTGGCTTCTCAGAAAATTGGGACTAGTTGAACCTCAAGACCCAGCCATATCACTACTCCTAGGTGCACACCCAAAAGATGCTCCACCATATCACAAAATGCCTGCTCAACCGTGTTCATAGCAGCTTCAGTCAGAACAGCCTGAAACCTGAAACATCCAGATGTCCCTCAACGAACAAATGAATGAAGAAACTGTGGTACATGTACACAATGGAATACTACTTCGCTATTAAAAAACAAGGACATCATGACATTTGCAGGCAAATGTACAGAACTGGAAAATATCATTCTGAGAGAGGTAACCCAGACCCAGAAAGACCCAGGGTATGTGCTCACTTATAAGTCAATATTAGCCATAGAGTACAGGATAACTATACTACAATTCACAGACCCAAAGAAGCTAAGTAACAAGGAGGGCCCAAGTAAGGATGCCTGAATCTTACTCAGAAGGGGAAATAATACAGACAGTGGATGGATGGAGGGAACTGGGAGAGACAGGGAGTGGGGAGGGGGATCAGAGATGGGGAGAGGACTGGGAAAGTGAACAGAAATTATTGAGGGGGACATCTGGGGAATGAGCAGAAGACCTGGGACAGAGGTGGGGGTGGGCATTGTGGGGAAAGCTCCAGAGAATCTTTCGCGTTGACCCAAGCTGAGATACCCAAGAGCAGGAGATATTGAACTTGCTTTTCTTTATGTTTTTCCTCTCAAGGTCATTGTGGGTTTTTTTTTCCCTTCCATTTTCTCTTCATTCTTAGTCTGATGTTTTGTTTTTATCTTTAGATCTCACTCCAAATGTCACTCATATATAGGTTTTGTCTAGTTACCCTACTTAAGATTCTTTTTTGTGTCCATGCGTCACAACTGCATTCATAGTCTTTGCTTATGCTGTTTTTGTAGCGTACTAACTCTGTGCTTAGGCTATTTTCACAGTGTGCCTCTGCAGCGACTGTTCCCCCTGAGCAGAAGCGTGTCTGTTTTACTTATCTTTAAAGCTATAGCACACAGGGCAGACCCTGACACATGCTAGACTCGTAAATATTTATAGATCTAATAGCAAATGAACTTTCAACACTTACAAGAAAATACTAATTTCACATAACTGAACTTTCTGCTTAGCTAATTTACTATGGGCATATTTAGCAAATACATTGTGAAAAAATCAGGATTCATGATGTCTTCATTGCAATTAAGCAAAATATAATACTTAGAAGATCCTTCAAACAATATGACAAATACCCTAATTCTATTTCTAAAGTAAATTATGGCTTCATATCATTGGAATATTTATATTAAAACCTATTTCTTTTCTTAATCTCTCCAGTTTTAGAATTAATTTAGAGCATGCAGGGCATCAGTTCCCATCTTGTGGGTTGTGACCCTCTTTGGGTGTCAAATAACCCTTTCACTGGGTTCACCTGAGACCATCGGAAAACACAAACCATTACATTACAGTCATAATAGTAGTAAAATTACAGCTATGAAGTAGCAATGAAAATAATTTTATAGTGAGTGGTCATCACAACAGAAGGAACTGTATTAAAGAGTTGCAGCATTAGGAAGTTTGAGAACCACTGATTTAGGAGATAAAAAGAAGAAGCTAAAAAGCCTTGTGTAAAATAAAATTTGTTTTATTTTAAACTTTGGGTGAACTTCTGATTTTAGGCTCAAAGAAATTCAAAATTTTAAATTCACGTTAGAAAACATGGGTTTTTGTTGTTATATGCATATATAGTTAACACTATCCATAGTGCATACATAACTTCTTAATTTCCATAACAGTGACAAATGTTTTGAGGGTTAAAGCTCTGGATTTGATTATTAAGAGGCAGAATTTGGCTTTTGAATTGAAAGTCGTTCTGTATTCCTCTGCAGGGTCTTAGAGCTTCATTAGAAAGAAGAATGTAAACAAGGAAAATTATATCTTTTCCCCTCTATGCCATAGTAAGTCTGGTCTTTTTCTTACCAGGGAAATACATAATAAGGCAAAAGTCTCTGGAAGATATTCCATTATGGCAAGAAAAGAGATCCACCCAGTCAAACAGCTACAAGCACAACTTCCGACAAGAACTCCCAAGCTTCCTTTTGGTATCATCAAAGATATCTAGGAAATTGTCTGTTATGCACAGAGAAAACAGTTGACAAAAAACACATGGCCTTTTCAGTAAGCATGACCAGAACTTGAGATTCATATGTTCCATGGGTATCAATGGAATCAAAGCTCATTAGTAGACAGGCATGTGATAGATGGGGTGGGTGGGTGGAGAATGATAGCACCAGCGCTACAAGGAATCAACATTTGTCAGGAAAATTGCTTCGAGGAGGAGGGGCAGTATGTGAGACCACAGAGAACTTTTAACTGATTTAAAGCAAACTTGGGAGCTTCGAGTTAATTCTCACGTTGGCTGACATGATGCATTTGGCACTATTGCTTGTTAATTATTGTTTCATGTTCCCTTGTGTTATCTAGTTGCCTGGGCTCTTGTAGATAGAGCGGCATTAGTTGGACTTTTCAAACTTTTTTTTCAATTAGTTCTTTGAGAGTTTCCACAAGGATGTTTGATCATATTTGACTCCCTCTTCAACTCTTCCCAGATCCACTCTGTTTCCCTACACACACAACTTTGTCTTGGTTCAAAGCTAAAGAGTCCAGTTTATGCTGCGCATTTACTCTTGGATGTATGGCCTTTTAAGGGGGCGTGGTTAGCCTACCACAGCCCAGACCACTGAGGAAAACTGATTCTTCCCCTACTTAACTTTTAAGATGAGGCTCAAGTGACCACCTTTTCAGCAGTTTCTGGCTCACAGATTTGCCATAAGCTTCACAATGAATTCTGTAATTTGCACACTTTCATATTATAGTAAGTGCAGTTAATGAAGCTTAACTTTAAAGCTGCTTTTCGACAATTGCATCGTGTCATTCGGGAAAAGTGAAAAAAGATCTTCGAAGTTCTTAACTGTAAACTACCTTAAAGTTGTTAAAAACAAAATGAACTACAAAAGGGTCAGTTTCTCTTGTATTTAAGATATTTCAAGTTCCCAGGGAAACAGAACATACAGAAATTAGAAGCAGATGCTATGAAATTGATGCACCAGACAAGCCTGATGAGGCCCAATTCTCTGAAAGGTAACGTTGTTTATCTTAGATTTTTATTTGCCAATTTTCACCATGAGTTTTGATAACTATGTTGTTCCCAGAAGAAACTCATCACAGTATCGTAATGCTTTGACTGTTGCCGCCTCTTGTAATGCCGAGCAGACTGGCTCCCACCTCCTCACTGCCAGTAAAAGCAATGCATCCATACGCTTCACCGCAAGCATCTGGGCGATTATAATACTAGCGGTTCAACATATAAATCTGAACCCAGTGTATTACTAAATTTATGTTGGCGAAGGTAAAATTAAAGAAAAGGGCAAATTAATATTCTTATCTATAAGGCATTTTCTTTTATTTAAAAGTCATTCCAGCAGAAATAAGAGTTGATGGTTATCACCTTAATAAATCTTTGAGATTTTGAATTCTGCAGTAAGTTTTGGAACATACAGACTGAAAGGGAAACAAGTCTTGAAGTTTCTTGATGCAATTACATATAGTGTGATAGTGAATTACAGGGTCTCAGCTGTACTTAGGAGGGGCACAGAGATCAGTTTCTCCTATGCTTTCACAAAGACGTTTTTCCATATTCAATACACACATTTAATCCAGCCATGTCTGCACCAAAGGCCTTGCTATGAGCAACCACCTGATAGGTGGTTGCAAAGGTGAAGGCAGCAGTTATATTCCCACTGCCTACGTGAAATATACTTTTCTGGCCTGGGCATGATCTGGGCCTATTTGTGGCACTGCCTCCCAGACTGCATGCAATTATCCAAAGTTTGAAGCCACTGCAGCTGCTCCGTGTTTTACAGCCAAGCAGATGGGCAGCTGGCCAGCTGCAGTCAGTTTTTAGCAGCCCTATACTCCACGGTACAACATAAACATGCAGGCTGGTAGTCAGCAACTACACTCATCTCTTGTACCATTTCTCAACCTTGTCACTCTCGAAACAACCAATTTGAAAATTCTTTGTTGTTAGAAAAAAGGTATTTCCTGAATTGCGGGATGTTTAGGAGAATCACTGATCTTTGTCTAGTAGATGTTGTACAATGTCCAGATCCCAGTTATGACAAGGAGTAGCCCCTCAAGCATTTTAAGGTGTCCACTCTTGAGAAGATAAAGAGGGCTCACAGCATAAATGCGCTTCAGGAAGATGCATCTGTGGAGAGTAAAGAACATATGATTAGAAAGAAGATGGATCACAAACACACACAAAAAAGATCGGGTTAAAAAGACTCCATTACAATGACCAACTGGGAAATCCAGTTGAGAGGCCTGGATTTTATACCTAAAAACACTTATTAGAACAGTGCTAACTGGTAAATATGTGTTAAGTACTGCCAGTGTATAGAGCAGTGACATATTAACATTGTAGTGGACTAGAAGACAAAAGAAAGAAGACACAAGGATTCTTATGAAGTATGATGAGAGATTCATTTCTGGGTACCTAAACTGAAGGTGCTTATGAATGTGTAAATCTCAGAGTCCCATATCTAACTGTGAAGTCCAAAGCAAGATATTATTTGGAAATGTAGATCTGCAAATTGTTTATGAACGTGATCACTAATTCCAGGGCTGTATAGAAGTACAGTTTTGAAGATGTATGAAATAAGAGAAAGGATGGAAAGACTTCACCTGAGCAGTGAAGAAGAACAAAGCTGAAAGGTGAGTCAGAAATGGTGGGTATGGACACTGAACCTCTGCACAGTTTTCCCCAGATCTACAATCAACTCATCATGCCCTCTTGAATGTTCTCCTAAACAGATTAGTGGTCATCACACAGACAAAGCATAGTCCAATGATGTTCTCTGCCTGCCAAGAGCGGACCTGCTTGGTTTAAGGATCCCATGGAAGTTTCACAGCACATGACACTGAATTTGTTTCTTAACATCACATGTACAGCTCAAGTATCATCTTTCTCAAGGTCTCCACATCATAATCCATGGAGCAGCTTAGGCCATCATTGTCTGTGGATATATCCAGGGCATGTGATATGCTGCATCTGGTACTGCAGCTCATAGAAGGAGAAAAGCTCATCATGATCAGAATACTCCAACATCTGCTTCGATGCGCCAATGGGGAGAGTCTTTCAGAGCCCCTGTGGAAGGCTCTGGTCCTGGCTTCTCCAACTTCTGATGTCTATCCTGTTTGTCCTTCTGAATGAGGATTAAGCCTCTTCCCTAGGAATCCTCCTTGTTGTTTAGCTTCTTTAGGACTATAGATTTTAGTATGTTTATCCTATATGTCTAATATCCACTTATAAGTGAGCATATACTATACGTGTCTTTCTGCTTCTGGGTTATCTCACTCAGGATGATCTTTTCTAGTTCCATCCACTTGCCTGCAAATTTCATGATTTCCTTGTTTTTAATGGCTGAGTAGTATTCCATTGTGTAAATGTACCACAATTTCTGTATCCATTCCTCAGCTGAGGGGCATCTGGGTTGTTTCCATATTCTGGCTATTACAAATAAAGCTGCTATGAATATATAGAGACTTGCTATAATAAATGTGAATGATGAAAGTGGGCCATGCGAACACTAAATAGAAATATCCTGATATACTTTAATAAGCTCATGCTTTTTCTCGTAACTTAAAATATAATTGACCTTAAAACATACTATGTTTATGCTTATTTTAAAGTAGGATTGTATATCAAACTGAAAACTTATTTTTCACTTTATACTCTCAGTTTTCATTTATCATTTAACACTGTGAGCAATGAAAACATCACCAATACTAAACAAAATTCAGTAGAGAAAATGTGAATTAGGCATACATAATAATAAACAGTTTAGCTAGATTTTCTTATTTTATAAATGAAACACTAGAAGATGACAAATAAATAAGGACTAACTTTTTTGGAAATTAATGCTTATAGCAACTTCATCACTTCTTATTTTAGAATTATGAATAGACATAATATATGTCATTGTCATTTGATGTTGATATATCTTTTATTAATGAAATTTGCAAAGATGTATCAATCTGTTCAACTTTTAAAAATTATACAGTGTATTTACTTTAGGAGAATCTTCAAAGTCTATAAATATCTTATTTTAAATTTTATACACAGATTCTCTACACATAAACAAATCTGAGCATTTGTGTGGCATAAAACCATAGTATGTTCCACTATTCCATGTGACTCAGAATTTTAAATTGTTAGTAAAGTAACATGATTACTTCTCTGGAGTCTTAGCAGTTCATTGACATGGTTGGCTATGTGAAACTTTTTCCGACTGCAGTAGAGCTGACTTGTTTCAGAAGACAATAAGTAAATTTAGGACACTACTAGCGAGCCAGAGTGAAGAGAGTCCTGAAAAAAAAAATAGGTGTGTAGGGGACAGGGAGTCAAGAAAATGACATTGAACTAAGTTCTACTCTAAAGAAATATAATTCTGGAGTTTGTTCGTAATGGGTAGATAAAAATTCATTTGCTGAATTTATCCTTGAAGCAATTTAATCTCTTAATGTAAAAATAGAGAGAAGGGAGAAAGTGACCTATGATAAATGTCCTATATATTTTAATAAAAATATGTGCTAAACAATTATAATGACTATTCCTAACAAATTTCTTGGCCATATCTCCAGAACATCATGACCATAAATTAATTCTGGGCTGTGGCACAGAAGGTGGCGGTGTGGCCCTCTTGGCGTACGGAAGTGGCTTCCCGAGAGAATGAGTGTGGATGATGCTGCAGGCTAGACTTCACAGACAAAGAACATGGCGCTGGGTGTTCATATTCTGTTAGTCAGGCTTCGATTTGTTTCTACAGCAGGAGTGACAGCCTTAACTGATGATTCTATACTTTCTCACCCAGTCTTTGTGACTAAAAGCACAGATCTGGGGACAGCTAGCTAAAGCTAGCAACAAGTCTATGGCTCTGGAACAGAGGAATTTAACTGGCCAAACCCACAACCTTGGCTTCACTAACACACTCCTAAAACCATCCAAGTTAACTGGTGACAGATGGGGTCCTCAGCACTTGCATACATCTTCATACCTTTGACCATAGCCCATCAGATACCAAGGGCACAAGCAAATCCTTATGTTCTTGCACTGGGGCCAATGAAAGCAGCACACAGTGGTTTGGCTTTTCTTAAACATTCATCAGACTTGCTTGTCATTTCCTATGTTTATGGCTAAATGAGGCTCAAGCTCTCAATACCTACTTTGGACATAAGGTTTTTATCAGTGAAAAAATGGAAGCAGATTATTTCATCATCTTTGAAAGCAGTGACATGGGGTGAAGCTGACGTCATGTAAAACCTGTATTAAAATCACCTTACCACCCACCAATCACTCCTTGAGAAAACTTAATGTTTTCAGATTTCACATGAACACTTAAGAAAAGATTGATTCTAAAATATTCATTTGGGGACTTTTCTTTTTGAAACATGTTTTATTTTGTTTTGTCACAAAATCTCAACTACTTGTTGTAAAATAGACTTGAGATAAAACAAGATCTAAGCTATCATATAAAAAATTCTCTAACTTGGACACACATTGGGATTATATTAGGAGAATTTTATATCACTTACACCAATACAAACGGCTTTAGGTCTGGTCTGAGCCTGGGTGGGTTTGCAAGAAGTCCTGGGGCTAATTCTTATTCTTAGTCACAGTGTAGTCTTATTTTGAAACTTAGTGGGGAGAATAGTAAGCCTCACTGCCACTCAGCATTCTGTGTTTGGCAGAGGGCTTTCTGAATTCCTATCAATTTAACTGGTTAACGCCATTTCCATACACACATTCCATATGAAATTATATCAGTGGGGGAACTTAAGTTGGATTTTTCTAAATATTTGCTTTTCTGTTTTAAAGAATAAGACCAATGTTCATTGAATAAATGCAAACTTCTGTGAAATTTTTTGGACCAAACGTGAGACCCACAATTCAAACAAGAGCCAAATAATATAAGCATGAATCTTAAATATTATATCTAGGATAATATATTGTCAATGGCTCTCTGCCACTTGTTTCTGGTTTGTGCAAAGCAAGTCAGTTACTTGGGTTTTCCAAACACAATAGTATATCATTATCATTTTACACCAGGAAGTTTGGTGTCCTCATTTGCTTCCTATTGTTATGATAAACATTACAACCAAAAACAAACTGGGGAGAAGAGGTTTTATTTTGCCTTACAGCTTACAGTCTATATTAAGAGAAGTATCAAATTTTGTACAGAACAACAAAGAATAATCAGATATCATGTTGATATTTTAAAGTTGAAGTTATTGAGTCATAACTACATCAACCATCATATGTAAAATGTTTTAAATATAATTTAATTTCATAATCATCCTTGTGGGCTGGAGAGATGGCTCAGCCATTAAAGGCTAGGCTCACAACCAAAAATACAATTATACTTGTGAACTCAATGTTCTGGGAGATCAATCTATTAGGATAATGAAGATTAAGCCATTGGTATATAGCATATAGGTAACATCAAGTGAAGATAGTTTCAAATCCTTGCCTTCCTGTTGTAAAATGTATTAAAACATGAAATAAAATAATAAGGAAGAAATAGCAGAGATCTAATGAGGATGAATATAGTAAAAGTGAATTGATAAAAATGTCTGTCATCAAGACATCATATTCATTATGTCTGCTTAATGGTATATATTCATTATGTATGCATTATGTATGAATATGTACCATTAAGCATACATAATGAATATATAGCAATTTTTTAAAATTACTACAAGAATATTAGTATACAGCAGTGACTTGTGTTCTAATAGCCAAGGAAGTGAGGTTTCAAGTCCAGATCTGAGGAGGCAGTGGTACAATTGTCTAGTTTTATAACTAGTAGACACGTGGATTCAGTTGGCTGGTAAGAAAAGGAATACATGGTCTTCTCTTGACAGATCTCAATTTTTCTCAGCAGACCTTAGTTGCCTGCAGTTCTTAGGTTCAGAATTGAGCCCTGGAGATTTATTCCTTCCACAATAGCATGTCTGTTAGTGTAATCATTGTTTGGGTCTTGTTTAGGCATTTATTTTGTTATAATAGTGTAGGTATGAAATCCCGGTCATTTCTTGAAGACACAGCTTCACAGCAGACTCTCCTTTGATGACTTCTATAATCTTTGCTTCCTCTTCTGTGATGCTCCCTTAGCTTTGACTGCAGGATGTGTGCTGTAGTTGCACTGGTAAGACTGAGTGTATAAATGTCAATTGTTCTGTATCATGACATTTGAAGTTGTCTGCAGTCTTTATCTGCTGCAAAATAAACTTTAACTAGTGAATGGTGAGAGCTCTACACTTGTCTGTGGGTTTAAAGATAAGTATTTAATGTTGGGCAGAGTGCATGGAATCTTATGTAAGAAGTGGGAAATAGTAAGATCTGGAGAGGACAGAAACTCCATAAGGAGAGCAACAGAACCAGAAAATTTGAACACACGGGTCTTCCCAGAGACTCATACTCCAACCAAGTACCATGCATGGAGATAACCTAGAACCCCTGCACAGATGTAGCCCATGGCAGTTCAGTGTCCAAGTGGGTTACATAGTAATGGGAAGAGGGACTGCCTCTGACATGAACTGATTGGCCTGCTCTTTGATCACCTCCCCCTGAGGGGAGAGCAGCCTTACCAGGCCACAGAAGATGACAATGCAGCCACTCCTGATGAGACCTGATAGACTAAGATCAAAAGGAAGGAGAGGAAGACCTCCCCTATGAGTGGACTTGGAGAGGGGCATGAGTGTAGAAAGGGGAGGAAGGATGGGATTGGGAGGAGAGCAGGGAGAGGCTTATGGGGGGATACAAAGTGAATAAACTGTAATTAATAAAATACAAGTTTTAAAAAAGGTAAGTATTTAAAGCACAGGAATTATACTGCTCTAATGAAGTAGTGTTAGTGGGTTCTCCTCTAAGATATATGACCTCAGTAGCCCCTAAATTTCAGTTGGATTTCCAGTCTCAGACATGATTTGCTTCCTGTTGAGTTAGCTGTAAGTCCAGTCATAAGGCCACTGCTGGCTACTGTCAAGATAGAACAGCACTATTGCTCCCCCAGGCGTATCATAGGTGCTATTATTGCACACTCAGACATATCAGAGAGTGCATCCAGTGCATGCCTAGCCATAGCTTCCCATGCTGGTCATCACGTGATTTATAGGCATCACAGTTTGAAACAACTACTGGTTGCCTTTTCCTCTGTCGTCATGCATATTACTTCTTGGTACTATGGAAAACTAGTCCTCCATAAGGAAAGTCACCTGATTTTTAGCAAAGAGACCAGCTATACACAGTCAGAGAAGATAGCATCATCAATCCATGGTGCTGCTCAAATTATACGGCTACATGAAGAAGTACATAACTCAATTTTTATCTCTCACCTTGCATAAAACTCAAGTCCAAATGATTCAAGAAGCCTGGACGTAAGATATGATAACCTCAGTTTGAGAAAGGAAAAAAATTAGATAATACACTTGAACTTATTGGCAAAGGAACAGAGACTCAATAGTACTGGCATTAAGACAAGTAATTAATGAAGAACGAATCATGAAACTAAACTTTTTTATCTACAGCAAAGAACACCATCACTGCTGTAAGGAGGCAGCACACAAAATGGAAAAATGTCCTTAGCAACTGTCTATCTGACAGCGTTGAATGAAGAATACATGATAGAAACTCAGAAGACTAATCATCAAGAGAACACATAACCCAGTTTAAAGCGGGAGCATTGAGTTAAACTGAGGTCCTTAAATTATGTAAAAGCAGTATGTATACAACAGTACTCCTAAATAAAAATTTCAAATTATTAAAAAAGTTCTCACATTTTAAAAAAGAAAAGGAAAACTGGAGTTCACAAAAAAGAAATTTTAAAAAGAAAAGTAGGTTAAATACAAACAACTGAGAAGTGTTTAAAAATAGTTAACATCCGGAGATATTAGAGAAATGGAGATTAATACTAATTTATATTTCATCTTACCCCAGTCTTACCCTAATATTGATGAAATCAAATGAGGATGAATGTTGACAATGATGTGAGGAGACAGAAAACACTTACTGCTGATGGAAGTGCAAACTGGTGCAAAATGTGGGAAGGCAGAAGAGAGATGACAAGAAGGCTGAGATAACACTACAGATGTAGAGACATACAACGGTGAAAGTTTCCTAAACACACACACACACACAGATACACAGAGAAATAGAGAAGCTTACTATAGTAAAAGTTTCCTACACACACACACACAGACACAGAGAAATAGAGAGAGAAGCTTACTATAGTAAGTTTCCTAAACACACACACACACACACAGAGAGAGAGAGAGAGAGAGAGACAGAGAGACACAGAGAGACAGAGAGAAATAGAGAGAAGCTTACTATAGTAAAAGTTTCCTAAATACACACACAGAGAGAGAGAGAGAGAGAGAGAGAGAGAGAGAAAGAGAGACTTGCTATAGTAAAAGTTTCCTAAATACACACACACAGACAGAGAGACACACAGAGAGACAGAGAGAAATAGAGAGAGAAACTTACTATAGTAAAAGTTTCCTAAACACACACACACACACACACACACACACACACAGACAGACACAAAGAGAGAAAGAGAGAAACTTACTATAGTAAAAGTTTCCTAAATACACACACACACACACACACACACACACACACACAGAGTGAGAGAGGGAAAAACTTGCTATAGTAAAAGTTTCCTAAATACAGAGAGAGAGAGAGAGAGAGAGAGAGAGAGAGAGAGAGAGAGACAGACCAATAGAGACACAGAGAGAGACAGAGAGAAATAGAGAAACTAGTAAGTAAAAGCTTTCTAAATACACACACAGGGGGGTGGGAGAAAAAGAGAGGAAGAGAAAGAGAGAATCGAAACAAAGTTCCTTCATTGTGGAGCAACAATGCAATGGGCCCTACTAGACACAAAGGCTAAGAAATAAAAAGATTCACACCAGGAACGGGTGGCTTGTTTTGAAGATGTAGGTCAGTGGCTTTAAAGCCTCCTCATCCCAGGCTATTGTCGTTGTGGTCGTTTTCCCTTCCGAACTTGATGGTGAATCCCTGTTGCTGAAGACACCATACACTTGAGTCACAGATCATGAATAAATCATACCCATATCAAAGTTTCATCTCTACTGCCAGGCTTTCATGGTAATGAAAAGTACTATGGAAACTTCCATAAACAAATATTTTTGTTGTTGTTGTTTTAAATCCTGATTGTGTTGTTTTTTAATAAAAAATTGGGTGAGAACTGGATCTCTTGGCCCTCTCTCTCCTAATTGTCTCCTGGTTATAATCACTGGAATCCCATAGCAGATAGTTGGCCCTTACAGACTAAAGCCTCAGCACAGTAAATCTTTGTAGTTTTAGCTGAAAACAGGCTTGTGGAACTCTGGGGATAAGGTTGAATTCTGACATTTTGAGATAGCCTCTGTGCTCAGTCTATAATGGTGAACTCCCTTTTCTCAGCTTGGTTTTCTCTACACCTGATCTGAGAGCCCCAGACCTTCTAAGGAGAATCACATAGCCACCATCAGGGAAGATTACAGACTGGGCCCTTTCCTGATTAGAAAACCTGCTCAGCAAACACCTGCGAATTCCTGGAAATACTCCACCCTATGCTAAGGATATTTTAGTTTTCAGCAATGACCTTCAATTGTACCTGGAGATTTTCCTCCACCCACAGGATAATTAAGTACTGTGTTCTCCTTCTTGTGATAGGACTGTGCTACTGCATGTAAATGAAGTACTTTACCAGTACATGTAAATCAAGTATCTCTAGCACCCCTAGTCTTAGTGAATCAAACACATTCACCCTAAAAACCCCTCCCAGTGCCAGGGTTTATAAAAACCCATTTCCACTTTCCCTGGTGAAATTGGGACCCTTGCCTAGCACAGGGGTCTCACCCTAAAGCGCTCTAGACATTCCTGAGAAACCTGAACCCTCACTCCTGTCAGGAAGCCTGGGCTTCCAGAGTGGTTTTCAGTCTGGTGGAACCTGGCTGCCCTTGTGCCGTGCCCAGCAGTAGTGGCTCAGGGAACTTCAGACAACAGCACCATCCTGATAATTTGTAAGATAGTGGTTTCAGTTGCTGGGCCCTTTGAGATATTACTGAGAAGAAGGGCAAAATTGAAAGTGATAGGGAACTTATCGTGAGCTCTCCATCCCTTACTACTTACCATTAATATCTGTAGTTCATCTCCAAAAGATCATAGACCTACTCTTTAGTATCCTCAAAGTTATTTTTCAAATGCAAAACTGATATGTTTTTGAATTATCTTTACTACCTTTTAACATGAATTGTGACTATAGTTATTACTGGCTTATCATATACAATCTATTCTAGAACATAGCTTCTGTGTTACAGTGTTTTTTTAGATTCCAGTTCAATTCCAAAACTTAGTGGAAAGCCTAATGGGGAGAAAAAAACTCAAAATATATTTCTTTAATGATAGCATCGAAATATGGTAAGTATGCTTTTTGTTGTCGAATACTTTCCATTGCTAGAAGGTCATATCCCTCCCTAATTACCACGTGACTATGATATATTCTTGATAGAACTTGCCCTTGCACTTAATGGAGCATACAGATCCTGGCCAAGTGCAAGCTGGATAGTGCTGCCCTGGATTTATCAGCAACCCTACTTTTTCCCTGAGTCACATGACTGACCAGTTCCAGGAAGAGTTGTTGTCTCACTCAAGGCTGGAGCAAAGTTACAGCAGATTCCAAGTCACTATTAGGAAAGATGCACACATAAGCGTGTCTGCATTTGTGCACACCTGCATCAGGCAGAAAACCCAACTATGAACTTGCTAATACCAAACTTGTGCCAACGCCAAGTTACTTGATTGCTAGAGTTTAAAAGTTACAATTAAATGCCCGCTCTCACTTTTGTTAATAATCATGGTATTTATTTTCAGCCCTCTATTATCTCTCCACAAGTTTTCTAGGTTAAAAGATATTTAGCAATCTGTTTTGCAATTCCCTGAGCTCCTTGGGAACCTGACCTCTCTTAAAGGATGGATAATTAACACCAGAGTCACTAAAATTGTAATGCTCACTTATCAGTGTTTGTTTAATGTTTTTCAGTATGAAGAAAGCTTTACTCAATAGGAAACTGAAGCAACAGGAAAGAAGCCATTTTCCCTTCTATGTTCTTTATGATCACAGTGTGAACACACCCAGAGACCACAGTGCCTTTAGGTGACATAATTCACACTCTACAAACAAAATGTAACAAAGTGAAAATATAGAGTAAAAATTAGAATAAACACTCATTAACAAGAAAATGATTGTGTGGCAAACAGAACATTCTTTGCTGTAGTTGTAGTCTGATACAATGTGTATACGTATAAAAATGTTAGTAAAATCTGTGTGCAGCGAAAGCAGTACACCACAAACACTGATTCTGCAGCTAACGACTATCCCTGGCTGCTCTGCACAGCACAGCTTACTTGTTTCCACACACGTGCTGCGATGCTCAAGAGAGTCAAGCAGAAGGCTTGTTGTATGTATCTCCAGAACAGGCACAACAGGGTTGAAAATGGAACGAGTAAAAATGGGATGTTGCTGAGGTTTGGAGATGAGTATTTGGAGCATCCTGGGGCTTCCCCCGAATCCCCATGGGTGTCGATTGCTCCTGTCAGTAACTACTGTGGGTGCTGTAATGGCACTGCAATTACTGTAATGGCCGCCCCTCCTTTTCCTCCACTGACTCTCAGTGCACACCGTCCCCCAATGTATCTGCATGCTCATAAAACACCTCATCAATAAATAACTGATACCTTATGTGTATGTCCTCAAGTGTATGTCCTGGAGCTGAGGCCACACCCATTGTTTTCTGTCATATGCATTTCTTGTCTTACTTGGATCAAATAACTGGTCATTTGACACAGATGCTTAATAGTTAACGCAGGCATCTGGGATCTTCCTGACATCTAATGTGCTTTTGCTCCTCATCGTTCTCCAAAGTCATCCTGACTTGGGTCCATTTTTTTTTTTTTTCTTTTCTAGTGTTTAAAATTAAAAAAAAAAAAAAAAGAAAGCAGTCTTTGGACATAGTCTTCTGAAACTACCTTAGAGTCAGAAAAAGAATTTTTTGCTTTGAATCCAGACTGCAGGACACAAAACAAGTGAAGTAAAGTTCTGTTCCTTCTCTTCTTGTTTCACAGTATGCTATGCTTTATTTAACTCTTGCCTCTGGTTCTAGAATTTGGCTCTGGTTCTCACAGTGTTAAGCATCAGGGCTTTTAGGCTTTTCAGATTGCTGTATACTTAAGGAAGGTCAGCACTTTGTTAAAATTTTCCAAAGAAAACAGACTTTGTTGCCATAACCTTCTTGTATAACCAAGTTCACAGAGCCTGGAAGCATTTTGTAATTGTATTGAAACAGAAAAAAAAAAGTGCCCTAAGGGACCACCCAAGGGACAGGGATAAATTGGTTGCCTCCATTAAGTGATCCTTAAGCATCAAATTTTAGTAGAAATGTTGGAGAGTAAATGATTACTTTTTAAATGGGGTTGCCTGAGGTCTGAGAGTGCAAGCTAGCCTATATTTAATAACTGCAAGGTCATTGCATGAAATCAGTAAAAGGAAGCAGAGTGAAGTGGGTATCTTATTTCCATTCTCTTCTCTGATGGCTTGTGATGTCAGCAGACCTTCCAAATGGAACTGTTGTTTTAAAAAATATCACATCATGTGTTAATGACAATGGGAGTCAAAGAATTTACTCCAATAGCCAGTCATGATTGTGTAATCTGAATGCACTTTCCAACGATTCCTTCCCTGAGATCTTGAAATTCTTTTTCTTGATTTCATTCATTGAGTTGCTCTAATGGCCAGAGATTTTTCTGACTCTTTTGCAAGGAGTTCATGTTACACACAGGGAATTTTTGATTACACACACTAGTAATGGAGGAAACCAGTAGTGAAGATTATTCCTAATGCTGGATAATCCCCAAATCTTCTCTATTGACAATGGAAGGTGTAATAATACTTGTTTTTGCTTTGTTGTTGTTGCTTTTGTCCTGAGACACTGAATGGAACAGTAATGAAATGGATCATGATGCTAAAGTAACCAGGAAGTGAGAAATAATGTGACCAGTTAAGAGAAGATGCAATACATGTACACAACTAAACTATTAAGCCTGTAGGGACAAACACATACTTACTTTTATATTTTATATACTATATTAATAATTGGGCTATAATCTGTTTTATATTAAATTAAAATCAAAAATGAAATAAATATGAATACTATTTAAAAATTTTAAATGCTAAAGTAAAAAAAAATCCTTTAGAAATATAAAAGTAAATGCTTTTGTTCAGGGAAATCTAGCAGAGATTATTAAGCAGAAGATTTTTTTGTTGTTGATTTCATGTACGGTTAGCAACTAATTAATGAGCAAGACACTATAGTGTTTGAGAATTAAAATATACATTAAGTATTTGGTTCAAAATATCTGGATTGACCCAGACATACATATTTATTCTGTATTATGCAAGAAGTATGCATTAAGTGTATTCTATGTACATAATGGCTAGGTCAATGGTTAAGAACAAAAACATTTTTTTTTCTTGAATGCATCCTTCCAGTCATTCATCTATTCACTTTCTGAATATAAACTACATTACTGAGTAGGTAAAGGATACTGGCCATGTTCACAGAACAGATTATCTTTGGGAATTCAACCTATCTGGTAACAGAGAAAACTGGTTAATAACCAGTTAAACTGTGCTCATAAGTAACAGTAATGCCCATCTATGTTCTGCACATGAATATGAGGGATACTGCTGTCATCTGTCTCTTCAATCACTGAGATATCTCATTGCAACTCCTGTCCAATCACTAAAGTGCCATTAAATACCTGATAGTAGGGAAATTGTACAGATCATAAATTTATTTGCTAATATACATGGAAACCCAAGAACAATATTCTGGAAGGTTTCTATCTAGTTAGGACTGTTCTCTGTTTCCAAGATAGCACACATCAACACATCCTTGTATGCTACAGTAGCAAAATCCAGCAAGAGTCCTCACTGCTATCATTTTTAGGAATATTAATTCATTTATGGGCACAGCACCCAGAACTTCTCATTTTCTAAAACACATGCCTCTAAATATAATAACTAACTCTGAAGTTCAATTCTAAGACTATGGATCCTGGAAAAACATAAGTATTCAAGCAGCAGCAGTATTATTTAACGCAGCTCCAAAATACAGATGGAAATATTCTTTGGTGAGCTACATCCTAACTAAGGCTGCAGAGAACACAGTACAAATCTGATTTCCAAAGACCAGAATTTGGGATGTGAAGGAAGCAAGAACAGACAGATATACAAAAGAAAGAATTTGTCTCCTTTGGGTAAGGGGTGTAGCATTCTTATACAGAGATGAATAATGGGAAAGAGAAATCACTCATGCACATCTGAGGAGAAAAAGGAAAAGCAGCCAACACCACACAGACGTGAAGAATGAATGCCACCTTCTCTTTTCCCAGGCTTATAGCCCTGGAGCTCTCAGTAGTTACAGTGTCTTCTCCATTGGCTAAGCCACTTCATGGTTGGCTGAGAAGTTCACATTATACACTGTAATTGTTTTTAAATTGGCACAGTAAATTCAACATTTTCAATAATTCAGCAAGTGCATAATCTTACAGCCATTCTTGAATTCACTAATCTAGATATCTCTACATTAGGAAAAGCTGCAATAATTTTTTGATGTAGCTACTGACCTGGCATTGAGAGCCTCCGGCTCATCACACCACTCAGATCTCTCCAGTTAAATCGTTGGACGTACAGTGTATGATGCAGCTGTCAGGGGGATGGCTTGTATTCACACTGTATCATAAACCTGAGTGCAAAGCTCTCTGCTAGTCCAGAGACAATAGCTTTGAGTACATCATATTTCACCGACAAAGAAAGACTAGCTAAACTATTAGTGTGTTGTGAGCATTAACTATAAAATCTGAATGTCTTTGTAAAAAAAAAATCAAACAAGAGTTTATAAAAAGTTATTCCTAGGGCTTACTATTGGATTGTCTTCTCCAGGTATAAGATGTTAAGAAATTTGTTCATGTTTTTGAACACTTTTAACCATCCTTCACACAATGCAACATCAAAGAAATTCCTACATAAAAACTAGATAATAAGGTTTGCAAAGAAAGAACTTTCATATGCTGTCATCTTTACTCATGGATTCGTAGTGGAGTATAATTTTGTAAGCAAGGAAGGATCAAAAAAGATGATAGAAATCCTCTTTAACCAGGTTTTAAAAACTGATCCAAACAATGTTAGATTTTTATCTTCCATGACAAATCAGGTGTCAAGGTGAATTTGGTTACCACTTCCACGGAATAAACTTCTGAATTGGATGACAACTGAATGATATGTCCAAGCTGCTTTAATTGAACCATGTGGAAATAAAGGGCTTTAATCTCTCTGATTACCCTCAACAATCTTTCTGTTCATTTCAGAACTGAGGAAAGGTGGAAAAGGGCTGTGAGTTCTTTGGAGAACAAATAATCAGCCCTTTTATTAGAGGCTGAGGGTTTCACAGCCTCTGCGTGCTCCAGTCTCAGGTGAACCAGTGCCTCACTTGTTTTCTTACATTCCTGTAAATCTTTGATGCTCACAAAGAATGTCCCCGTCAAACATGAAGATTACCATGGATGACAAACTGCCAATGGAACCTGATCCCTGCTAGGTAAGGATGTTTACTGGAGAGGGAGATAACTTCGGCTTTTCACACTTTACAGCAATTACCCTACATACTGTAAGTATTCAACATCCACAAATACAGAACTTTACCTACTTAACTACAAACGAGCATCTGAAAATGCTTGGTGGGATGCTTAGAAGTTAGCTTCAGAACAAAACAGTAAAATACACTACTCTAAATTTAGGATTTTCGAAATTTTTATGTGCAGTTAATATATTAACAGAATCCATTTGCCTGGTACTTTGTGCAGAATTTTGTCATCATCTGCATCTACCAGTGAATGACAATGCTCTATTTCTTAAAAAGTAGGCATAAATGTAAATAGTTTAATATAGTTTATACTTATTAATAATTTTCTGTTTAATAGCAACCTTCTAAATAGTCGTCTTTTCATCAAGGATATGGTTAAAACAGTCAAACTTCCTTCATTTGTTTTTCCTGCGGTAACTATCATCAGAAGACCACTTGAATTCTTGTTTATTTGATAAACAATCAGAAACTGTGATATACAAATAGAAAAAATTATGAATACTGAGCAAGATAATGCCAAAGGACCTGTGAATATAGATAAGACTAAAAAAATAAAAAGCCCCTTTGAAGGAGGGGCAAAGACCATAAAGTTGGCTGGGTAGGAAGGAAGGAGGAAGGTCTGGGAGAAGTTGGAGGAGAGGAAAGACTATGACCAAAATATATGGTATGGAGTTGTTGTTATTTTTTTTAATTCACAACGATGGAAGTGACACAAATGCTCCCTGAAGTGCTGTCTGAAAACACAGGTCCTGCTGGTGCTCACTACAAGACTCATTTTTTGTTTATAGTGCTTTAATCATGTTTTTATTTTTGGTCTTGGTCTTCAAGCAGGGAGCTCAAGGCTGGCTGTTCTCACGTTGATTTTTGCTACTTAAGAGTTCCTCAGCCTCTGCACCTTTCACATTTGACGCTGGATAACCTTTTGCTTGTGTGGGTGGGGTGGCTGGGTGCCAGGACTTCACTGTGTTCAGCACTGTCCCTGGTCTCTGTCCATGGGATGACAGCAGCACCTTTCTCCAACCCTCTCTTCCAAGTCGTAATAAGGAAAATGGCTCCTGACATTTTCAAATTTCCCCAAGGGAGTGCAATCACTCCCACTCCACACCCTCCACACACAACATTGAGGATTCTCAGAAAAGGTAGCCACGGAGTCAGTATTTATCACCTCGTTACGTATCACACCAGCATCTTTTAAAGGCACTTTGATTATCTAGTACTTTTCTCCCTAATGACTTACAGATGCCCCTTGGCTTGCAACCAGTTGATAGCCTCCTGATAGGCCCACAGCAATTTGAAAATATTAGAAGTAAAAAGTACACAATATACAAAACCTCCTTCACATCATGGCTAAAATAATTACACTCAGAACATTTACAATTTACAAATGACTTTTGTTAGGCAAAACAATCCAACACCAGCCATATTTAATAGTCAGCTGTCAAGTATCATACAAATTATTAAATACATAAGCTCTAAACATAAATACCAGAACAATTGGACAGCTATGCTTTTCACAATTCTTTTTTAATGAGGGATTTTTACGTAATTTTATTTTTTTAACTTATTAATTACTTATTCCGTTTACATCCCAATCATAGCCCCCTTTCTCCTCTCTCATTCCCATCCTGCATCTCTCTTCCCCCATCCCTCCTCCCCCCAAAAATGGTGTCGGATATGATGGTGCATACCTTTAACCCTAGTACTCAGGAGACAAAGGCAGACATTATGAGTCCAAGGTCAGCTTAGTCTACATAGCAATTTACAGCCCAGTCAAGGCTACAGAGTGAAACTATGGTGTAGGGGAAGGTGAGGACGGAAGAAAGAGAAAACTACCCTGAGTTGAATCATCATAAGTCTGTGAGTATTTGTACTATTGTTATCATCAATAACACATGTTAAAATAAAATATCATCACTGGCTTGATATACACAGTAAAGATGTGAGAATCAAAGTAGGTCAACCAGCAAGTGGAAGCAGTTGTCCTCTCTGCACTTACAGGTTTATAAACTTTGCCTCTGAACACGTTATTTGTGTAACTAGCATCATATTGTATAATTGCTCTATGATAGTCTTTACCCAATCATTTCTACATTAGTTTTTACATACCTACAGTGTTATTTTAAACTTTTAAATGGAATTTGACTTTAGAAATGTCTTCATTTTATTCAATTACTGAATATTTATTTATTTTACTTACACAGTTTTAATGATACAAATTTGCAGCAAATACTCATCTGTGCTATGAAACAGGAAACAATCGACAATACTCAAATAGAATTTTATTTACAAAAACAGCTTGGTTAATCTTGTTATGGAGCTATTAAAAATCTGTTTAATAGAAGAGCAGCACCTCAGGGAGCAACTTATGTCAGATCATAAATAAGAGAACAGAAACGTAATGATTTTGTGACTACGATTATGAAGATTAATAAGAGAAGACCTGTTAGGACACTATAGCAAGGTAAAGCTGTCATCGGGTATTATTTATTTACTTAGTTTCTGGACTAAACAGTACCATTCAACAAGAACCAATGAACATTGGTTCTAAAGCAGTTATTACTCCCAAACTCTGCTCTCTCCTGATATGGATTGTCTATTGCACCGTTTAAAAATTTCCTAATTTTGGATCTCACGAGTCTGGCAGTTATTGATATCTTCTAGGTCCCCTACTTGTTTTTTTTTTCCTATAAGTTTATACTATTAAGCCTGACACAGGACGTACATACATATAGGTATGTATGTATATATACATATGTATATGTATATATGTATATATATGTTTTGTGTCTGTGTATATGCTCATGTACATCATCATATATAAGAAAGATTTCCAGGTAATTTATGATACCTTGAAATATATACCCTTGTATTAATATATTATTTATAAATTTCATATCCACATATAGCATATTATATTAATATATTTTCATGTATGTCATATTATATATTAATGTATTTATATTTTATCATGTCATATTAACCTATTAATATATTCCTGCATATCATACATATTTATAAGTTAAGAAAGATTTCAAGATATTTTACACTATCTACAAAGTTTTGTTATCTAAATTTTTCACCAAGAATTTTTTAATGGTTCTGAAATTATTTAAGGAAATTCTGGCGCAATTCTGATTTGTGACTGCCAAGAGAAAGATAAAACATGTATAATACAGGAGAGAAAAAGAGACACATGATGAAAAAAACATGTATAATACAGGATAAGAAAAAGATTTGTGATATATAATAAATATGAGAAATTATATAAAGATTAAAATATATGAATACTCATGTGTCACCTAAATTAACAGAATATAGTATTTTAATTAAAATAGGAAGACAATCTTGTTGAAGCCCTCTTTAATGTACATGAGACATCACCTCAGGAAGGTATATAAATGCTTGTGAGCACTGTCAGCGGCCCTGACGACAGCTCCCCTTCCTCAAGCAAACTAAACTGAACTCTAAGCTGACGGACTGTGGGCACCGGTGGCCACTATAAGGGCCAAATAGGGAGCTAGTTCTCATGGGGTAGATACTAAGATCGTTAGTTAATACACTAACCAAACCAACCGTACGTAGTCCCTGGGTCTGGTCTATGCAATGTTATCCTGAAAGAATCACGGAGGTTTCTGTGGGTGAGAACGTTCTGACAGTAAAACGGCTGGCATGTGAGCATTTGTTTAAACATAGACTCTTCACATTTTGTGCAAATACAGGAGGAACAACTGACAAGGCCCTGTGGCTGCAAACCTGCCCCTCGGAATTCTTGCAGGGAACGAGGTGGCGGCAGCAACTGCAGGGAGGATGGTGGCTTGAGAGGCAGCTGTTGAAACAATCCAAACATCTGGAAATGCGTAAGCGCTAAGGTTCTGAGGCCGTCCATAACTATTCTATCACTAACAGGTTTGGCACGTAGAAGAGGTGATTTCAGCCCGTAAGGAGCAAGAAGCAAACGGGGCATAGGAGAGTCATATTTCACGCCATTGCTTCATCTCTCAGGTGAAAAGCACTTGGGCTACTCTCTTCAACACCCATAGTAGTTCTGTTAATCCGGGGTACTGGCTCCCTTAGAAATAAAAACCACGTACAATATGAAACAAGCACTCTCACCGTAGCTCAGTGTTTTATCACTGCACCACAGAGGGAGCTTGAACACTACACATGAGTACAACTAATTCCCGACATATTTTATGGTCTTCTCTAACACTGTTCACAGAAAGGCAATTGTAGTGGTTTAAATAACAACGCCCCCTCTCCCCCACAGGCTCAGATATTGGCCTAGTTCCCAGCTGATAACTGTTTGGAAGGATTAGGAGGTGTCATCTAGGGGAGGTTGTCCGTGTTGGAGAAAGTGTACCGCGGAGAGTTTGGGATTTCGAAAGTCCACCCCGTGGTCTAGTCCCTCTCTCTGCCTGTGGCTAGCATATAAAGCTCTCAGCTACTGCTCCAGAACCACACCCGCCTAAAATGCCGCCATGCTCCCCTCCACGATGTTAAAAAAAAAAACGGACTATGCCTCCAAACCCCAGAAACTGTAAGCAAGCCTTCAAGTAAATGCTTCTTTTGAATAATTCCCTTGTCACGGCGTCTCTTCACAGCACTAGAACGGTGATTAAGACAATCAACAGGAAAAATAATCCTCTTAAGTCGTTAGTTTACAGGGCTGGAACAATAACTGTGTGATTAAACGCAGCATACTGGTCTTTCAAGGGGCCCGAGTTTGGTTCCCAGCACTTCAATCTGGCAGATCAAAACCACCCACAACTCCCCCAGATTCGGCGGATTTCCAACTTCCTCTTCTGGACTCAGAGGGCATGTGCTCATACCGACAAATACGCACATACCCACAAATGGGCACACACATAAGTCCCTAATTTAAGAAAGCAAAAGTTAATTTATGACAAATATATTTAGATGCGCAAACAAAATAATTTATAATTTGAACAACGTTAATACCCATTTCTGAAATTTAAAACATGGCAGACATTCTTTAAAGAGACAGTTGCTACTTGTTTAAAGGGTTTTCCATTAAAAAGATTTTCTTATGCTCTGCAAAATAAAACATTTTTTAAAAATGGTGTACATCTCTTTATTTTCTAGCCTACCAATAATGTTGATTATATTCTCATCAAACATTCTTAATTGCTTAAACAAAGAAATGGATTGTGCTTGAAGAAATGGTGTTTTACTGTATAGGACTCCTTGATGAAGGGAGTTAATACATACATCTCTTTTGCTTTCTTTACTTAGATCTATAAACTGCAATGTTAACTATTTTTAACATTTTCTTAAAAGTACATCTGCTATCTAAGCCCTTAATCATTCTCCTTTTCTAACATCAACAATTGAGTAAAAATGACCATATAATCCAAAACCGGCAATGATACAAATTTATGCTATAACGAAAGTCTAGTGAAAATGGGTGGCAGCTCTGGCTAGTTAGCCTCAGAGCCTTCCATTCTGTGATATCCCACCACGCAGACTAAACAACACAACACAGGTGACAGGCTACCAAGATCCCACCAACAGGAAACTACTATTGTGACGTTTTTCCTACGTTTTAGGAAATCAGTATTACAGGTCACAACAACCCATGCTCAAATCCAGAATTTAACATTGATAGTAAGCATTGGAAACAACTTCATTTATCAGTATCTGCGGAGCTGGCAGGCCTGGCTTAGCCCTCACAGTGCAGCCCAGTCTTTGAGGAGGGCCAGTAACACCCCCAGTGCTTGCAATGAGTATTCCTTAACTACCTAAAATGTATGTTCACAACATTATCTAGTTCCTCACAATCAGGAGCACAATAGACAGATACTTTCAACCATAAGCACTTCATTAGTAATAAAGCTAATATAAATGAGATAGTAATGGATAGTTTCTACTTACAATCAATATCAATCTCGTGATTGTAAGTTAGTGATTTCTATCAACATCCTGTAACCTTTGTTTGATTGATTTCACACACATTTTGAAGAAAAGACTAATGTACTTTGGAAATTTCTTGGGTTTGTTCCTGCAAACTGCTGTATATCCAATAAGATGATTATAGTATGGTGATTTCATTACTACGCACTTGGACTGTATATTCTTTTTAAAATTCTTTTATAAGCCTGTGTTAAGGACCTCTGGAGAAAGAGAACCAATAACATATGTATGTAATAATAAAAGGAGCTCGGTTCCACTGACTCACCTGATCTATATGTGGCCTCACAATCGTCTTCCGTGAACTGGAAAGCCATAAAGACTAGTATCTGGTAAACCAAGTATGAGAAATCAGTGATGTAGCCTAGTTCAAGGGTAACAGCTGCTGACTTTCCTGGAGAGCCCCGGTTCTAAACCGAGAATGCTGGGGCACAATCCTGATGCCAACAGCAGAGAAACTCCATTAGAGAAGGACACACATGCTCATCTCAGTGTCTCCTGTTTCCACTTACACCAGTACAGCAGCCTGTTTGTCTGTGTCGCTAACATTCAAGGTCAGCCACATTCCTCTGTTTGCTGATCCAACGTGTGAATTTAATCTGAAAATTCCCTTAAAGACACATCAATATGTACCATGAATAGTCTAGATATACTCAATTAAATCAAGTTGATAATCAATAGTGCCCATTTTAATGCCCACTTTTAAGGGTAAGTTATATCAAACTGGCTAAATCATTTTGCAAAGCAAAAATACCTGTGAATATCCATCTATATATAAAAATACATATTATTATGGATGCATAAGAGAATCAAAAACTTAAGAGAAATTGAAAGTGGGGCTGGAAAGATGGCTCACGCCTACACTGCTCTTATAGAGGACACTGGTGTGGAGGCTCACAACTGACTGTAACTCCCATTTCAAAGGATCACTTCCCTATTCTGATCTCTGTGAGCAGCAGGCAATGCATGTAATACGCATATACATCGCTATTTTAATTTTTATAGGTATATCTGTGTACTATTTGCATGGCTAATTTATTCTCTAGGTATTTTCTTTTTAAATTTGTTTTATTATTTTTTTTTACAGTTTATCACTTAGTATCCCAGTTGTTACCCCTCCCTCTTCTCCTCCTGATCCCACCCTCCCTCCCTCTTCCACCCCATCCCTTAATAGACGATTTCTCTGTATTAGATATAGGAAGTGACTGTGACTTCAGGTTCGGATTTCCTTGTGAGTGTTTCCAGTCAAGTGTATTATTATCAGATATTAGGAAATACATTACTGGGTGTGTATATCTTCAGAACATTCTCACCAAGTGTGAATTGAAAATCTTGACAAGTGTGTGAAAGTGTTGCCATTCCACTGAGCAGAAAGACTGTGTTCACATTCATGCAGATGCTACAGAAGATTCCGTTAAAGTTGTGGTAAACAGAATGTGAGTCCACAAGACTTGGCTCACTATTTTCCTCTGTCCCAACTCCTTTCCTCCTATCATCATCTCCCAAAAATATCCTGTGTAATTGCTACAAACACTACTCCTAAATTGATAAAAATTTAAACAAAATTAAAATTTCCACTCATATTTTGATACTTGAAAAATAAATTCGTTAACACAATGTATGTCTGAAAATTCTAAAGGATTAAGTAAGGGAAACTTCATGTGAAAACCCTGGGAGAACACAAAATCCTCAACAACAACCACGGTGTAAAAATCTACTCCTATAATTCAACACAAGAAGTTTCAGTTTAATGAATATATTGAGTATACTGAGATTTTCCATAGCTTATAGCACACCCAGAGTATAACTACAAGCATTCTCCTTCATTTATAACTCATTTAATTCACAATGTTTTAAGTTTCCAAATTAAAATAACCTTTAATTAAAGGATTTCAGCCAACCATGGAAAGAAAGAATGCTATATTTCTAAATAAAATTGAATATAATATTTACCAAAACTACTTCTATGTTTAAATGGAAAGGGGGGAAAGCCATATTCTATGAGCCAGACAGCAACTAGTTTCAGGTGTTTCCTGTTAATAAGTTAGAATAAGCGTAGGGCCAGACTTGTGCAATTATTTCCCTTAATCAAAAATTCAATGATTTGATGTTTATTCCATTTTTATGGGAACTCACTGGAAAGCTAAGTGACTAATTCAAAGAGAAAGTAATGTCATTCATCTGTAAGTTCTGAAGTACATTGTTCTTTTTCAAATGACCAGGTAAGGCAATGAAATAATGTGGATGGTTAGGAAGCGGAGAGGGAAAAGCGTTCTATGCACTATCAGTGATCAACCTTATATTTTCTGTACCTTATTCTAGAATCCCAAGTTCAACACTCGACCAAATGTGTCGTCTGCTTCAAGAGACTATCCTCTCCTTCTTGTTAAACAGTTAACTACCTCAGATGCCGTGTGTATAGGGATCACTTATTGTTCGGAAGGCAAGACTGAGATTCGCAAGGAAAGAATGAAGGAAGGTGCCAGGCGTGCCAACCACATTCTAAGGCAAAGCTGTACCTAAGAAAACAGAGAGTAGCAGTGAGGACAGGTAGGGATTTTAGCCCAAGGTTGAAAAGCTAAGATTTGCCTTGGTAGGAAATAGAGTATATCACAAGTGATAGAGTAGAAGAAAGACCCCTTTAAGGGGAGAGCTGGTTGGCACTGGTTTTGACAGGTTATTTTCTTTAAACAGCCATATCATTGTAATATGTATAGATAGAAATAATATCGAGTTAAAAATCCAATGAATGTTGAATTTTGACTGCTTACTTTAAAATATGTCAAAGGCAAACATGTATTAAGACAATATCCCACCTTCATGTAGAAGCAAGCAGAACTGTTGGAGAGTTATAAAGCAGAGATAATTGTGAATTTTAAGTTACAACAGAGAATCCATGAGAAAATGTCAGAAATTATATATATATATATACACATATTGCCAAAACTTAAATACTTAAATGAGAAGTGTCTGGAAGTATATCTTTGAAAGTCACTGACACAGTTGAAATTGGAATACACAGAAAATAGGACTGAGAGCCAAAAACAGAAACTTGGAACTGCCGGTGATTAAACAAAGAAGAAGATTGCCAGTGAAGGGAACCAAGGATTGATCAGGAACCAGGAAGCCGACCAAGAAGGCTTGGAGCCAGTAGAACAAGGCAGTTTATGAAGGGTGGGGCACCATTTCAGATGCTACAAAACCAGCAACAAGAACTAGAGAAGCCCCTGATATTTGCCTCTCTCTCTCATCTGTCTCTGTCTCTGTCTCTGTCTCTGTGTCTCTGTCTGTCTCCATCTCAGTCTCCTTCTCCCCTCCCTTCCCCTCTCTCCCTTATCTGTGTGTGTGTGTGTGTGAGAGAGAGAGAGAGAGAGAGAGATAACCAGTGAGATGTTTTATTGTAATATATATATATATATATATATGTGTGTGTCTATATGTGTGTGTGTGTGGGCACGCAACACTTCAATCTATCTGCAGCTCTGTGAAAACACATTTGTAACAGGAGCTGTAAGAACGTTAACTGATTCTTATATCATCAGTGAAAGTCGGTGGACTATAGTGTTATACACAGTTACCAATACCTAACGAACTGACAAATTCCATGCCATAAGTCTTTGTTTACTGGAAAAACAAACTTTAAAGCAAAATCAACAATACTGCTGAAATTGTATTATTTCACTGTGTTATCATTCATTCATTTGTCAAAAAAGACTTCATAAGAAAAGTACTATATGAATTACCATAAGACAGTGTCCCAAAGAGTTGAATGATGTCAGAAAATATGTGAGCAATCTATGATGTTAACCTGTGTTGTTTTTCTAGTCTTCCTAACTAAGCTAAATGGTTTTCTCACCAACAACACAATATCATTAAAGTCAGAAGCGTAAGGAATGCAGTGAAGACGGTGCTAACCTCACAGTACTAAGCGCCTACAGAGAAAGAAAAGAGAGGTCATAATGGCAACTTAAAGCACACCTGAAAGCTGTAGGACAAAGTGAAGGCATCAAGCCTAAAAGGAGTAGATGGCAAGAAACAATCAAACTCCAGGCTGAAATCACTAACATAGCAACAAACAGAATACAAAGACTCGGTTGAACAAAGAGCTGGTTAGCTTCAGTTTTGCATATTGCTATGTGTCATGTGTTTAAGTCTCCCCATTCAGATCATTTAAAATCACAATCTGTGTCCTATAAAATAAGCTTTGTGGTTACTTTAAATATCTGCAATAAAATACTTAAATTTCAAAAAAGAGTTAATTCTTTGAGAATCAATGATTGACAAACCTTTATCCCAGTTAACTGAACAGTAGAGAAAGAAGATTCAAATTAACAAAATGAGAGATGAAGGGACAGTGAGCTTGCGGGGGGGGGGGGGGGGGAGCACAATATAACAACAGACCCTAAGGAAATCCAGAGAATAGTAGAGATTTGCTGTAAAAACTTATATTCCACCACACGAAAAAGAAAAAATGGATTTAAAAAAAAATACACATCACCACCATAATCAAATCAAGAAGCAGTCATAAAAGTCTCCCAACCAAAAAGCTAGGTCCAGGGGGGTTAACAGAGTTCTACCAGAACCCATATTCCTCAAATTATTTCACAAAATAAAAATTAAAGGAACCTTACCCAACTCATTTTATGTGGGCACAGTTACCCTGAAAACTAAACTACATAAAGATTCAACAAAGAAAGAGAGTACAGATCCTGTGAACATAGATGCAAAAATTCTCAATGAAATACCTGCAAACTGAACAGAACTGAATCCAAGAACACATCAAAAAGATCATCCACCATGATCAAATAGGCTTAATCCCAGAGATGTAGGAATTGATTTTTCAACATTTGTAAATCAATAAACATAATCCATAGCATAAAAAAAACTCAAAAGAATAAAACCACATGATCAACTCCTTAGATACAGAAATGGTATTTGACAAAATTCAACACCTCTTCAAGATAAAAGTCCTGGAAAGTTTAGAAAAACAATGGACATACCTCAACATAGTAAAGGCAATTTATATCAAGCACAGAGCCAATATCAACTTTAGTGGAGAGAGACTCAAGACCATTCTACTAAAGTCAGAAACAAGATAAGGTTTCCACTCTATGCAATATTTATTCAATATAGCACTTGAAATCTTCACTAGAGTAATAAGACAACTGAAAGAGATAAAGGATATACAAATTGGAAAGGATAAAACAAAAGTATTTCTGTTTTCAGATGATATGATAGTATATATAAGTTACCTTAAAAATTCTACTGGAAACTTGCAGCTGATAAATGCTTTCAGCAAAGAAGCTAGAGACATGATTAACTGAAAGAATCAGTAGCTTTACTATATACAAGTGGCAGGAAATGATAATTAGGAAAATAATACTTTTTACAATAGCTACAAAAGATAAAATAAATATGTCATGGCAACTCTAAATAAGCAAGTGGAAGATTCCTATAATAAGAACTTTAAGACACTGAAGAAAAAAATTGAAGCTATCAGAAGATGGAAGTATCTTTAAGCTCATGGATTAGTAAGATTAATATAATAAAAAATGGCCATCCTACCAAAAGCAGTCTACAGATCAAATGCAACCCATCAATATTCAACATAATTCTTCACAGATTATAGAAGAAAAATTTTCAGCTGATAATAGAAATTTAAGAAACTCAAGATAGGTAAAATGATCCTAAATATAAGAGACTGCTCAAGATATTACCGTCCTTGACCTCAAATTGTATTATTTTATCACATGCAGACTGCATTGACATGGATCACTTCCCCTCGCCAGGCCACAGGGGAAGGGCATGTGCTCAGTCCTGATGCAACTTGGTGAGCCCCTTTTCTGAGGAGTAGGCAAGGGGGGAGGGGGAAGGGAGTCAGGGTGAAACTGAGAGGGGAGGAGGGATGGGGCTACAACTAGGATGTACAGTGAATAAAAAATAGATATTTTTAAAAGGTTAAAAAAAACAGTATGGTATTGGCACAAAATAAACACATTGATCAATGGAAGTGAATTGAAGACCCAGACCTAAATCCACACACCAATGGACACCTGATTTTTTTTTTTAAATAAAGAAACCGGAAATACACAGTGGGGAAAAAAAAACCCAGCATCTTCAACAAATACCCAGGAAGACAATTACAGTAGAAGAAAGCAAACATCCATATCCACATGAACACTGTGTACAAAGCTCAACTGCTCATGGATCAAAGACCTCAACATAAAACCAGATCTGACAGAAGAGAAAACAAGCAATAGTTTTGAACTCATTGGCACAGAAAAAAAAGATTTAGACTAGAGTACCATTCACACAGGCATTAAGGTCAACAATTAATAAGTAAGACCTACTGAAACTGAAAAGTTTTTGGACAGTAAATGTCACTTGTCATTGCGACAAAGAAAAAAAATGACAGCTTACAAAATGGAAAAAAATTCACCAATTACTTATCTGATAAAAGACTAATATCCAAAATATATAAAATAATAAAAAACTAGATATCAAGAAAACAAATAATCCCATTTAAAAGTTAGGTACAGATCTAAACAGAGAATTCTCTCTACATAGGAATTAGCCGAAAAACACAGTAGTGCCCAACATCCTTATCACAGAAATGCAAATGTAAACTACTTTGAGTTTTCAATCTACACATCTTGGAGTGCCTGAGATCCACAAAGAGAGTGACAGCTCATGCTTGTAAGGGTGTGCAATGAGACGCACACTCATCCGTTGCTGGTGGGAGTGCAAACTTGTACAAGCACTATGGAAATCAGTGTGGCAGTTCCTTGGGAAGATGGAAATGAGTTTGCCTCAATATATAGCTATACCACACTTGGGCATGTACCCTAAGGATGCTTCATTCTACTACAGAGACACTTGATTAACCATGTTCATTGTTGCTTTATTCATAATAGCCAGATATTGGAAACAACTTAGATATCCTTCAGCAGGAGGACTGATGAAGAAAATGTGGTACATTTGCACAATAGAATATTACTCAGTCCCTGGACCTTGAGTATTCCAAACAACAACAACAATATCCACAAAAAAAAAAAAAACCAATGTCATAAGATGTAAAAATGATAAATCAATATGTATTACTTAAAATAAAAATAACCCAAACCATTATTTCATTTAGCAGCCAAACCAGTGAGTTTAATGCAGACACAAAAGGAATAACCATTTTCAAATCTTTTAAATATTTGATAGCAGATTTCATCTTATTACTTCCTCTGGCCTATATAATTTATTAATTTCTATACATATTATGTATACAGTTGCATATATATTTATGCATATGGATATCACTTCAGTGCAAAGTTTAATGTAGTTTAATGCCCAAGAGTATGTCTGAAATATGTTTTTTTAAGAAATTTATTTATTTATTTTATGAAGATGAGTGCTCTATCTCCATGTACCCCTGCATGCCAGAAGAGGACACCAGATTTCACTATAGATGGTTGTGAGCCACCATGTGGTTGCTGGGAATTGAACTCAGGACCTCTGGGAGAGCAGTGCTCTGACCCTCTGAGCCATCTCTCCAGCCCCCCTGAAATACTTTCATCCTCAGATACGAGTGCATTCTTTCATATTTGTTGCTTTATTTTAATTTACCTATATCTTAAAAAAATTGAGAATTTACTTTGGACTTCATGTTTACCAGGAGAAAACCAATAAAATACAATACAGAACAATAACATTTTCTATAGAGTAACAAATAGTGTTCCAAAGCTTTATTCCAAAACTACTTGGTTTCAAAGGTGTAGATAGATAAAACAAAAGAATTTCTGTTAAGAAGAAAAAAAAGCAGTTAAGTACTATATCTATTGATTCTTCTTTTTTGATAAAGTTTGTCAGTGGGAAATTAGAATATATGGAAGAAGGACCTCTAATTAAGGGCTCTCTAGACGCTGCTGCAACCACATAGTATCGGCAGGGTGGGCATCACTACAATGAAGATGGTGGAGATCTGAGCGAGAAAGGGAGGCAGGCCAGTGTCAGCGCTATGAAGACTCCCCCCTGAATCCACGCTGATGCCCTGGCCAATGCTGACACTGAGGACCACGTCTGGGCCCATGGCCCTGCAGCAGCAGGGATCTGTGTGTCTGACCATGGCCCATGTTACCACAAAAGGCCATGTGGATGGCCCTGGTTTGGGTTGCCGCCTGGGGCCATATTGTTATCCAAGGCTGTCGAAGAGCTGCCCCTGAACCTTACCTGGACAGTGTGGGAGAACTAGCCCCAAGGGAATGATAGCAGGAGAACTTGCCCCGCCCCTCACCAGGGCAGTGCTGCAGAGAGCTGGACCTGGCAGTGTGAATGCAGAAAAGCTGGCATGAGCACAGGAGAGCCATTTCTGCCCATAGTTCAATAGGGTAGGAGAGCTGGCCCCACCCCTTGCCTAGCAGAGAGGGAGAGCAGGCAGGCTGACCAACTGAGCTGCTACCCAGGCCCAAAACGTCCTCCTCCTTTTTCAGCCTCTTTTTTCTTCTCTCCTCTTCCTCCTCTTTCTCCTCTCCCTTATCTTCCTCCTTCTGCTGCTGCTTCTATTTCCTCTTCTTTAACAAGGGCGCTGTGGATTGAACTCAGGTCCCCAGACTTGTGTGCCAAGCACTTCACCACCAGGGCTGCCCTTGGATTACTCTTTATTCAAAAGCATCTCTATTTATAAAACAAAGAAAACAATGTCGTCAGAAAATTTCATAGTTTCTTAGTCACTGATAGGTTATTGAAAAGTTGTGCTTTTTTTTCAATGTTGAAAAGCTCTTTTTCAAGATAAGTCTACCTATATGCCATAATATAATATCCCTTTCCATGGACTTGGGGAGAATCCATATGAGGCCCCAGCACCCACTGGTTAACATATCTGTATTCAGCCACCATACTGGATGTGGTTGCTGTTGTACTTTTGGTTATTCGCCTGGTTATTACCATGAATATGACATGGCATATTCCAGACCAATCTTTGAGACATCGGAAAGCATCAACGAAGTGAAACCTTCAAGTTTTCATTCTTAAAATATTAACTAATAACTAGTTGAGTGATTTAGTGATAGAAACAGCATCTGCAGGTTTTATCATGAATAAAATCTTCCTTTATTGGGGGTCGGGGGGAGACAGGGTCTCTTTATTTAGTCCTGGTTGTCATAAAACTTTCTAATAGACCCGGCTGGCCTCAACACTCACATGGTACTGGAGCTGAAGGCATATGCCACCATGCCAGGCCCCAATCGTCCAATTTTTAAAGTGATTTAACCTGTGAGAATTATTTGACATGTTTCCCTGTATTTTGATGATAGATGTACATATGAAAAAGAGCAATACATTTACCCAAATAACCTAGAGATGAGTTTTGACTTATAAAATAGATTATGTGGCATAGAGGAAGATCTGCTTAAATTATCTAATAATTTTATATAGATGGAATGTTACCCCCAGCTTGAAAGATTACTATTTATGTGAAATTATTTTCTCTAATCCGAGGTATGTTGGACACCAGAAGATAACTTTTGTCTGCTGGCTTTATTCTATCTTTGAGACATTACATACCCATGTAAATATCCCTACTGGGACAAACTATAGGAAGTAACACTCTGCTAATAAAATATTGACTTTAAACATCATCATCACTATTTATACCCCAATGGAAAAAAAATTTAAGGAAAGCACAAGAGAATTTAAACTAATTAATTTTATATCTTCTTTCATGACTCAAGCGTCTATTATCTGTATTCTTTTCTCATCACTTAATATTCAAGTGCATAAAAGTATAATTGATAGAGTGTAGAAGTCCGCTGTGAAGCTCCACAGCTTCAGAATGAATATTCAGATTGTATGGAAGTCATTGAGATGTGCAGACTTTGGGTCTGGTTGATTTCACTGTGAGATTTTTTCTTTTGCAAGTTCATTATAATAAATTTTCCACTATTATTATTTTTTATTCACTTTGCAGCACAGTTATAGCTCCCCCCCTCCTCTGCTTCTGGTCCTGCCCACCCTCCCCCTTTCTTCCCTATCCCTCTCCCCCAGTCCACTGATAGGGAAGTCCTCCTCCCCTACTGTGTGACCCTAGCCTATCAGGTCTCAGCAGGACTGCCTGGATCCTCCTCCTCTGTGGGCTGGCTAGGTTGCCCCACCAGGGAGAAGTAATCAAAGAAGATAAGAAATGGGATTTTGAGGTAGTATAAATTACAATGTGTAGAAAATGGCAAATGTTCTAATATGACACATTCTTAATTTAGTTATTATATAAAACCTAAGTGTTGAAACAGTACCCAAAACGATTATTGACAATTTTGAGCTATTTGAAATTATAATTAATGTAAGCTTTCCTCTCCAGGTGACTACAATGGAAAAAACTAGTAAAGAAAATACTAACAGCAGAACAAAGGCAGATTTAAAGTTCAAAAAAAAAATAGTATATATTTCTACAACAAATACGACTATATCAGAAAGAAATAAAAGGAAGCTTACAATTAAAACTTGAAAGAATGGCAAAATGGCATTAGAATTCATGGAATATCAATCACAAGTAAGTAAAAAAAGAGAATTATGATGCATATAAGTAAAAATTATCACATTTAGCTAGCCTTTGTTAAGTACTCATGCATCTGGCATTGATTGTTTTTAATCAAAACAAAATCAGAGAACCAACAAATAATGGACACGTGCTGATACAGTTAATGTCTCTGGATTTCGTCTCCTGCTTTCTGTTTGCCACACTACCAACTAAGAAGTCATATGTTCAGCAAAGCTCAGAAAATGTAATCACGTAATACACGTACGTATTGTGCATGAATTTGCCTAGGCAATTTAGAGAAGCGTGTGTACGTATTTCTCACACAGCACATTGACTCTGACGGCTCCTAGTGGCTGTACGTCACCCAGAGTTGGGAACACCCCCTTTCACTTATTAGGCTCTTTTATAAACTCCTCAAACCCTCCCTCCCAATTAACAGGACAAAATATCTAAATAAACGAGAAAGAGAAGACCTTTAAAAGCCAATAAAGGGACTTCATTTTGAATCATTTAGCCTCCCAGTTGACACTTACCTATGACTGACAGAGTATATGCCCCCTTCCCCATTTAGGTGCCCCCAGCAATGACACCCACTTCACAAAGCTTTGAAAGTTCTCTTACACTGGCATTTAAAGTCATTTGGCCTTTGGCCCTGCGACTTCAGAGGTCAGAAGCATTGACTTTGGAGGAAAGATTAAATTAACCATACCTAGACTCAAGAGAAGCTGAAGGAAATAAAAATGCAAAGGGAGAAAGGAAACATATTAGGTGGTTTGATGAGGAAGTCATTAAACAAATGAAACCTTAGACTGAATAATTGGTAAAAATTTCCTGAAACAAGACAGCTTTCAGATTCCGTTAGCACTGCCGTCTCGTGTGCAAAGGGACAGAGCTGTGAGTGGCTCGGGTCAAGCTAGTTTGCCACTCCATGTTGAGTGTAGTTAGACCAACAACATAAATCAGATCAAGAAAATCCCTTTGTGATAGCATTCAGCTGTGTTTGTGGCGACAGCAAGTCAGTATTATTCTCTTCCCCACTCTCGAAAGGAAAACAGAGCCTAGGTAACTGTGCCAACAATTAGTCTTCATTACCTCTTGACTGGAGATTTTCTTTTTCTATTTCAGCCTCTTCAGATGCAGGCAGGGTTGTTTCTGTCCTCATCAGCATGTTGCCAGACAGTGTGGATGTAAAGAGCCAACTAATAATTTTTTATAAAAACACATTAGAAAAAATTGTAAATGTCCCCTACATAATATTTGGTTTCTTGGTCCAGATCTTCCTTTTTTTTTCTGAAAGCATGATTCAAAGGAAACTATGGTCATTCAGAAATGTTTATTGCTCATTAGATAAGTTTCACTGCATCTCACCACACATAATGTTTTCCATTTTGTGCAAAATTTAATAAGATACAGGATTGTTTGTTTTCATCTCCAAGCCCACTGAGGTGCCACTTTCCAGTTCTGTATTGGGCACTAATGTATCCTTAATAACTGAGTCCAGATGGAGTCTGTATGTGAAGCCGAATTTGGATTGTTGCTGAGATGTAGACCACAATGCGGCCTCTACCGCATCACTCCATAAGATGCCACATGGCCTAGGGTCATTTTCCATAGCAAAATCTAAATAACATTCATTTGCTAATGGTCTAAATATCATAATTGGAGCCTCTATAGAACTCTAATTACTGATAAATAGCAACTTTCATCATGACCTTCTCCCATTTAAAGGAAATGATCATTATACCTAACTCAAGCTCTTTCAAACCCTTGATCATTCCAATAAAGCATTTCTGAAAATGCCAAACACATTGCTTTGTTTGGAATGGCTGTTCTAACTGAGAACTAATGATTTGTGTGTGTGTGTGTGTGTGTGTGTGTGTATTTGTGTTTTCAATTCCCATGCACTCAGAATCATTACCAGACAAGAAACAAAATAGTTAATAGTCCTTGTCTCAGGAACCATCACACATACATACACACACACACACACACACACACACACACACGAGACATACACAAATTTGCAACTAGCTACTTTTCTACAGCTGCTGATGAGACTTTGTACTCCTCATATAAGTTATTTCTGAGCAGCCAAAGGAACATTTAGCTAACCCATCCTGCACCCAAAAGAACATTTAGCTTACCCTCCTGCACCCAAAGGAGCATTTAGCTTACCCATCCTGCACCCAAAGGAGCATTTAGCTTACCCTCCTGCACACAACCTGATGAATCTCTCTTACAGGTACCTGCCAACCTCACACGCTGTCAAAGACTACTTACAAAAGAAAAGCGTCCACATTACATTGTACCACAATTTTATTCAATTAATGGAAGTCATTTATCAAAATTTCAACAAATGCTGATAATTCTGCACTTAAGATTGAAATACCTCAAAAATGAATACGTAATAACCTCCAACCACCGAGAAGAAATGTTAAGTAGGTCATCTAAGTGCACAATAGTCATCGGGTCTTGGAACACTGAAAGGCGGTTGACCTACTCACCTACAAAGTTAGCTCTGACTGGACACTCACTTTATTTTAAGCAATAAACACTTGAACTAAATTAGATGAGTGTGGTCCCTGTCTTTAACGAGCTTAAGATATGTTGGGGAAGACAGGCAAAGATGTAAAGCAACGAACTCAGAGGCAAAGGCATGATGGGAAAGCATAGATGACTAGACATACATAGGCAGACAGGGTGGTCCTCTCTCACACCCTGGCTCCAGGCGACAAGAGAAACGCCTGCTGTAGGAAGGACATTGAGTATGAACTGAGGAAGTCACCCTGGAGCACGGCCCTTCAGATCCCACAGCCTCACACGAGCTCTATTAGTAAAGCAGTGCAGCACCTGACTGCTGACGATCAAGAATAACGTTTTCAGTTTCTTTTGTGGAACGACCTCCTAAATACAGCACAGCAGTGTTCTATCGCCGCTGTCGCTACAAGGTAGCGATCAACAGAAGCGCACCATTCCCCTAACTTGGCCTTCTGAAAATTGAAGCAGGTTTTGTTTCCTTTTTACGTCATACTTGCCTTCTTGTGATAAATAAACTTGGCATCCACAGTCCTCATTTGGTTAGGCTCTCCTCCATCCCCAGGGTAGAGCTGGGGGCAGGACTGGTGCTTCACCCAACATTGCTGGGACAACTGACCTGATTCTGTCTTCCCCACCTTCAGAGAATTAAACAAATGGTACAAAAGTGTCCATGATGAATGTTACTTCACCATTCTCACTTAGTAACAGCCAAATCTCCATCGTTAGGAAATAATAGTTCCTCATATGTAGCCCCACATTGGTAATAGTTATTTTCTTTGTAACATCATTTTCTAGAAGCTACATAAAGGGACCATGTGTTTAACAATAAATAGAACACAAGTCCAATAGGACACAATTTTAAAAATAAGAACTATCAAGTACATATAGGTTCTTCAACTTTTCTTTTGGCAGCCTTTCCTGATTGTAGCCCACATTTTAAAGCAAAGGCCCTCAAAATATATTTTTCTCATATATGTATATACACGAACACTTCTGCCAGTTACAAAATTAGAAGCAAAACGTTGCGTTATTTTCTTTTATAGTTGTCTTCCGTTAAATTAAAAACCTTAATGGAACAAGTTTAATTGATTTTGCATTAATAAATTCTTATCCTCAGAAGAGTATTCTTTATGTGAATTGTTAGGCTAAAGCAGTCATTAAAACCCAAAAGCAGTGTTGAAAGCTGACTCTGGGTGGGGAGCTATAACTAAGAACAGGACATCAAAGAGATGTTAAGTAATCATGGAAAAAGAAAATTACTTCCCAGAGGGAAAAAAATGTATCCAGTGAAAGAAACAAACTTACTGACAGTGTTCACTTGAAATAGACAAGAGGCCATGGTCTTCTAAGGCGATTACTCGCCTTTCACACAATATCAGAATGTTTGCTGGGTAAGTGTAGCAGACACCCTGTCAGGATCAGTAGGGAGCGGGGGAAAACTGTGCCATGAGAAAGCTTCAGTACCGCCCTCACTGTTGGAGACAGCAATGGGGACCGGTGCTGTGTCGTAAGCAATCATTCTGTGTGTCAGGGTCCGCAATGGAGACAGCAGGTCAGCCACTCTAGAAACTCGCCTTCGGAGGGCAGCAGATGACCTCGGCTATTACAACAAGTGAGTGAGGCTGCATCTCCTTTCAGGGATACAATGCTGTTGGGTTTTCTTCAGAGTTCATTTTTCATTACTTGGAAGCGGTTCACACTGCCTAAAGAACAGTAAATCCTCAATGGTTGCTGAGAACCATAGAGCCTTCCCTGATTTAAAACCCCACGGTAGATACCAAAAGGAAAGCCTAAGCAAATGAAGATTTGGGAATAAAACGAGTTAAGAAGGGAAAGTTAGCACGGAGACAGGCCGGCTGTCTTTGCGGATTGTTTTTACACTTAGTATGTACAACTGCTCGTGGTGGAGGGCTCTGTAATTACGTGGGAAGATGAGCACATGCGTCACGGCGTGATGGCTGCCGGGATTTGTAGAGTGACTTCTCCAGGGTGTTGAATTTGAAGATTATGCTCCTACAGAGCACTTCCCTTTCATGGTTAGTTTCCATCTGACACTGCCAAGTCTCTTGCTGTGACTCGTTGACTAAGATTTAGAGTAGACTTCATACATGCTGATTGCACAGCTTGGTGCTCTTGCGGGACTCCCAGCAGTGGGAATGGGGCTGTCGTTGGCGCTTTTGCCTGCTCTTGAATCCTGATCCTCCTCCTGGGTTGCCTCCTCCAGCCTTGATGTGAGGGTTTGTGCCTAGTGGTATTGTAATTTGTTAGGTTGATATTCCCAGGAAGCCTGCTGTTTTCTGAAGGGAAATGGGGGAGGAGTGGACCTGGAAAAGAAGGAAGATGGGAGGGGGAACTAGAAGGAGTGGAGAGGGGGAAAACCACAGTAGGGATGTAATGTAAGAGAGAAGAATACATTAAAAATATGTTTAGAAAGACTTTCTTGTGGAGTTGTTTTCTGCCTGGCCTAGTTTGCTTCCTGCGATAACTTTGGGGATTTCCAAAGCTGTGAAGTGGCAGAAGAAAGGTGACAGTGAAGGAAAGGAAGTAGAAGAGGAGCGCAATGTCTGGAAGGCACCTGTTGTGACTAGTGTGACCCATTCAGCTAGGGAATTGTGAGAAACCACTGAACAATTTGCTTCTTACCTGAAGTGAAGGAACAGATGGGATATTTGACTTCACTTCTCATCAAACAAAAGATGGGACCTGAAAATGGAACAATAACCAGACATGGCCCGAATCAATAAAATAATAAAAAAGTATTTTAAATGACTGTATAAATTTACTTTTATAAAAATATATTTTTAAAATTGGGAAGACTATCAGTGAATATAAAATATTAACAGTATCATAATTGAAAGATTTTTCAAAAATTCAAAGGAAAAGTCATAAGACCTGAAGGGAATAACAGATGAGATCAATTAAATCTTTAAAGAAGAGAAATTTCAAAATGTTATAAACTTTTCCAGAGTATAGACTAACAAAATGTTCCACTTCAAAATATATTCAGATTCACCATGCATATATGTTAGACTGAAATACCAAATTAATCATATAAAGCACTGTCCTACAGAACAATTAAATTCTTCTAGAAGGCCGAAGATGTGGCTCGATTGCTGGCGCACTTAGTAACCACTCGCGAAGCTCTAACCACTATATCACCTAGGTCTGATCCTTACGGTCACTACATAAGCCAGATTGTCTTTGCACATCTGTAATTCCAGTATTTGGGAGAATGGAGCAAGAGTATCAGAAGTCTGAGGTCATCCTTGAAAACAAAACAAGTTCCAGATCATCCAGGATACGTGAGACTCCGCTCCCCCCAAGACAAATATATCCATATCTGTGTCTGTATCTATATTTAGATGATAGATATTAGTGCAAAATAACCATTAAAATGTTATCAATATATATTTAGCTTGCTTTCAGAGATATGTGGATTATTCAATGTTAGTAATGAGATTTGGCTTATTAAGAATGACCAAATGTGAATGTGTACTGTAAACCTTTAACTTTTACAGAGAGCTTGACTATATAATTAGCAAGTTGAACAACATACTGTACAACAGTAATGCATCTTACCATACTTGGAACTATTCCAGAAACACAGTATTGGAATATTAATAATTATGATTTTGCATTATTAGAATAAAGTAAAATTATAAAATCTTAATTATCAATTTTAAATGTATTTGATATAATTTTATATTTATTGAGACAACCTGGGCAACCAAACATACTGTCAAGGCAATTGCTTAATCAGACAATCATCTCATATGAAGAAAATTGGAGCTTTCCTTTTTTAAGTGAAAAATGAGAAAAAAAGTATTTCCTCCACTAGAAAACTTGTTATAAAAACTTTTTAAACTAACCACTTGTGTAGGCACAACTGATAGGTTATTCCTTTTTAAATTTTTATTTTTTATTTTTTATATTAATTACAGTTTATTTACTTTGTATCCCAGCTATAGCTCCCTCCTTCATTCCCTCCCAATTCCACCCTCCCTCCCTCATCTCCTTCTATGCCCCTCTCCAAGATAAGAGAGAATCTCCTCCCCTTCCATCTGACCCTAGCTTATCAGGTCTCATCAGGACTGGCTGCAATGTCTTCCTCTGTGGCCTGGCAAGGCTGCTCCTCTCTCAGGGGGAGGTGATCAAAGACCCAGCCACTGAGTTCATATCAGAGACAGTCCTTGGTCCTATTACTAGGGAACCCTCTTGGACACTGAGCTGCCATGGGCTACATCTATGCAGGGGTTCTAGATTATATTCATGAGTGGTCCTTGGTTAGAGTATCAGTCTCAGAAAAGATCCCTGTGCCCATAATTTTTGGTTCTGTTGCTCTCCTTGTGGAGCTCCTGTCCCCTTCAGGTCTTTCTATCTCCCCCTTCTTTTATAAGATTCCCTGCACTCTGCCCAAAGTTTGGCTATGAGTCTCAGCATCTGCTTTGATACCCTGTTGGGAAGAGTATTTCAGAGGCCCTCTGTGGTAGGCTCCTGTTCTGTTCCCTGTTTTCTCCCTCTTCCAATGCCCATGCTGTTTGCCTTTCTGAATGAGGATTGAACATCTTATCCAGGGACCTCCTTCTTGCTTAGCTTCTTTAGGTGCACAGATTTTAGTATGTTTATCCTATATTATATATCTAATATCCACTTATAAGTGAGTATATACCCTGTGTGTCTTTCTGCTTCTGGAATAGCTCACTTAGGATGATCTTTTCTAGTTCCCATCATTTGCCTGCAAATTTCATGATTTCCTTGCTTTTAATTGCTGAGTAGTATTCCATTGTATAAATGTGCCACAATTTTTGTATCTATTCCTCAGTTGAGGGACATTTGGGTTGTTTGCAGGTTCTGGCTATTACAAATAAAGCTGCTACAAACATGTTTGAGCAAATGTCCTTGTTGTGTACTTGAGCATCTTTTGGATATATGCCTAGGAGTGGTATAACTGGGTCTTGAAGAAGCACTATTCCTAATTGTCTGAGAAAGTGCCAGATTGATTTCCAAAGTGGTTGTACAAGTTTACATTCCCACCAGCAATGGAGGAGGGTTCCTCTTTCTCCATATCCTCTCCAGCATGTATTGTTGTTGGAGTTTTTGATCTTAGCCATTCTGATGAGTGTAAGGTGAAATCTCAGGGTCATTTTGATTTGCATTTCCCTGATGACTAAGGACATTCAACATTTCTTTATGAGTTTCTCTACAATCCAGTAGTCCTCAAATGAGAATTCTCTGTTTAGTTTTGTAGCCCATTTTTTAACTGGATTACTTGATTTGTTGCTTTTTAACTTCTTGACTTTATATATTCAGTTCTTCATATATTCCAGATATCAGCCCTCTGTCAGATAGAGGGTTGGTGAAGATCCTTTCCCAGTCTGTAGGTTATCATTTTGTTCTTATGACAGTGTCCTTTGCTTTACAGAAGCTTTTCAGTTTTTTGGGGTCCCATTTAATGATTGTTGATCTTAGAGCCTATGAAAGAAAAATTCTCAACTTCATATGGAAAAACAAAACAAAAAACCAGAATTGCCAAAATGATCCTGTACAACAACAGATAATCTTGAGGTATCTCCATCCCTGATCTCAAGCTGTACTACAGAGCAATAGTAATTAAAACTGCTTGGTACTGGTGGATCAATGGAATCAAATAGAAGACCCAGAAATAAACCCACACACCTATGGATACCTGATTTTTGATCAAGAAGCCAAAATCATACCATGGAAAAAAGACAGCATCTTCAACAAATGGTGTTGGTCTAGCTGTATGTCTACATGTAGAAAAATGCAAATAGAGCCATATTTATCACCCTGCACAAAACTAAAGTCCAAGTAGATCAAAGACCTCAACATAAAACAAGAAACACTAAATCAGTTAGAAGAAAAAGTGGGGAAGAGCCTTGAACTCATTGGCACAGGAGACAACTTCCTGAACAGAACACCAACAGCACAGGCTCTGATAGGTTATTCCAAATGTGAGTAATGTCACTAACAATCAAGAAGGTACATATTTAATTTTCCAAGTATTAATTATGAGATAATATATATTAAATAACTATACATTGTATATTACATGTTATGCATAGTAAAATAAAGATATTAAAATAATTCCCAACCATGAAAAAAAAGACAAATATAGTTTTGCAAACTCCCGTTTGAAAATTCACTACATAGAAATGAAATTTAATAATACATTAGCAAGTATGTTTCTGTAAAGGAACTCTCTGTATATCCTAAAGAAGTGGGGGGGGGTCAAGTAATATGTTGTTATGTAGCTATTACAACAAGTATGTTCATCTTCAACTATATTGACTTAAATGTTTGCTAAGAAAAAAAAAAGCATGTTTTTTAAAAGTCACTTTCATATATCCGGGCTGCCCTGTCTGGCCTCAGCGGGAGAGAATGAGCCTAGAACCAGGGTGGGTTGGTACCCAGGAGGGTCCTCTTATTCTCTGAGGATAAAAGAATGTGGAAGTGGGGGAGGGGTGTGAGAGTGGGACTGAAAAGGGAGGAAGGAGTGGAGGTATCTGCTATCAGGCTGTAAAGTGAATAAATTTATTTTTTTTAAAGAATCAGTTTCAGAATTTGTGTCTGCTATTAAAAATTAGAAACAGGAGAAACAATTAAAGAAAAGTTCAACGCTCTTAGCCATCAGGAAAATGCAAATCAAAATGACTCTGGGATTCCATCTTATACCCATCAGAATGGCTAAGATAAAAACTCAGGTGACAGTACATGCAGGAGAGGATGTGGAGAAAGGGGAACCCTCCTCCTTTGCTGGTGGGAATGCAAACTTGTACAATCACTTTGGAAATCAATCTGATGCTTCCTCAGAAAATTGGGAATAGTGCTACCTCAAGATCCAGCTATACCACTTCTGGGCATATTCATAAAATATGCTCCATCATACAACAAGGACAACTATGTTTACAGCATCTTTATTTGAAATAGCCAGAAACTGTAAAAAAAACATCTCAACCAAAGAACAGTTAAAGAAACCATGGTACATTTACAAAATGGAATACTACTCAGCTATTAAAAAGAAATAAATGAAATTTGAGGGCAAATGGGTGGAACTAGAAAAGATCATCCTGAGTGAGGTAACCCAGACCTTGCATTACTTATACTTGGATTTTAGCCATATAGTAGAGGATAAACATTCAACAATGCACAGATCCTAAGTAGAAAAACAAAAATAAGACTTCAAAAGAAGATGCCTGAATATCACTGAGAAGGGGAAATAGAATAGACAGGTAACGGTTGAAGAGAGTGAACAAGGTTAGAGAGGCAACACGGAAAGACATGAGGGTAGAGATCAGACTTGGGAAGAGTGGGGACAGGAGGTTAGAAGAAATGAAATGTAGAGAAATGAAGCTGATAAGCTTGAGATCTAAATCAGAGCAGGCTCCTGGGGAATATGAGATAGACTCTAGCAGAGACTCCTAGTAGCAGGGATCATAGAGACAGAAGACGACACCCACTACCTAGACAAGTCTCCTAGTCGAGGGAGGGAACACCAACCCAGCCACAAAAACCTCAACTCAAAGTTCACCCCGACTACAAGATGTGCAGGAATAAAGATAGAGCAAAGAGTGAGGGAAGGTCCAGCCAATGCCTGGCCCAACCCAAGCTCCATCCAGCAACACTTCAAAACAGATGCTGAGACTCACAGCCAAACTTTGGACAAGGCCCAGAAGTCTTGAGGAAAAGTGTGAGGGGGGTGAGGGTGGGGAGGTGGGGATAAAGACCTGGAGGTAGCAGGGACTTCATGAAAAGACCAAAGAACCAACTAACCAGGCCCAGAGGGGCCTGCTGAGGCCGAAGCACCAACCAAGGGCCTTGCCTGGACTGGGCCTAGGCCCCTACACAGATGTAGCTGATGGGCAGCTCAAGTCTCATGTGGGTTCCCCAATAAGGGGATTAGGGGATCTCTCTGACATAGACTCTCTTGCCAGGTTTTCAGTTACTTTCTCCTGGAGGGACTGCCATGCAGGGCCACGGGGGGGGGGGGGGGGAGGAAGGGGGGGGAGAAGAGGACACACTAAACTCTGGTAGGACTTGATGAGCTGAGGTGAATGGGAAAGGGGGCTTCCCCTTTCCTGAGGAATAGGGAATGGGGATGGGGAAAGTGAAAAAGGTTGGGACTGGGAGGAGAGGAGGGATGGGGCTAAGACCAGGATGTAAAGTCAATAAAGAAATTAATGAATGAATTTTTAAAAATAAAAAGTTAAAAACCAAAAGAACAAAAACAAAAGAAATCATATGTGTATATGATTGCAAATGTACATGAAAAAATGTGCTGAACAAAACCCTTTAAGATGACAATGTTCATTTAATTAATTTCAATGACTCATTTGCATCGCTGTTATGCAAATACAATGCAAACAGTTGGGACTGATCCGTTTTATCATGTTGAGGAACACATGGAATATTGTGAATAAGTCTTTCTAGTAGTTGAGTCATATTGGTGACAGTTTTACTCTATGCATGCTGCTTTGTTTATTTCACATTTTTATGGTAATGAAGAGCTCTGAAGTACTCATTTACTCTTCCTCAATTCTTCCTGACTCAAACAGAAAGTTGGCCCTTTCAGGGGAAGTGTGAAATTAGAAACTTACTGGAGAGGTGAAGTTGGTGATAATTTCTTTTTGTCACACTAAAGCAATGCTGGCTGGGGACCCACTCTGGATGGATAATGCCTTGGCTTGTTTTGAAGAAAAGTAACTGCCACCGACAGCAATGGAATCCCCCAGTTTTATAAAGTATATTCTGTGCTGTTTATGTCTGTTTAGCTTAATAAGACAGTAAACCATACACCAGCTCCACATCATCTGTGGGATTTTAAAATATTTTGGCCTGCTTTGGAAATCTTAAAGGTTCTTCTATAAATCAAGAGCAATGGGGAATTTTTCATCTTGCCAATTTGTAAAATATATTTCTATGAGACACTATGGATATGTGTTTCTTGCTTTTTAAAACAAACTATATTAAATGTGTGCATATGAAAAGTTGGTAGCTGTTATGGGTTTCAGCGTCTCACCTCTACTTTGAAAGTCTGATGCCGAAAGTGCTCTGCTTAAGTGAAATGATGATGTGATTGAGTCAGGTAGTTTTGGCAGCTGTGGCCAATTTCCATTAACTAGGGACTACATTTCTCTTTTACTTCCAGCTTTGCCATTTCAGTTTTTGTTCTCCTACTGCTAATTTCTCATAAGGTATATGCTCTTGGCTATATATCTTGTGTGCTCTGAGTATACCCTCATCAAAACTCAGGAAATGTCTAAATACAACAATATTATGATGTTAAATGTGGCAATAAAAACAAACCAATTTTACAAATTCCTATAATACAAAAATTTCTGGGGGAAACTATTGAAAACGAGTTTAAAAAAAAAGGAAATCAATAATTATGCTCATTCATTTGTAGTATTCATTTTTTTTTCAATGTGCTACAAGGCACCCGGTAAAAACAGTTTAAAATCGGGAAGTCTATGTGTTGTTTGGACTGAAAACAGCCCCCATGATCTCGTACATTTGAATATTTAGTTCCCAGAGGGTGAAGCTGTTTGAGGAGTAGGATGACTTTGTTGGAGGTGTGTCTTTGTGAGGTGGTATATGATCTCTCAGCTCCTGCTCCAGCACCATGCCTGCCTGCTGCCACTCTTCCTGCCAGGATGCTCATAAGTCCATCCCTCTCAGATTATAAATCCCCTATACATTCTTTCTTCCATAAATTGCCTTGGTCCTGATGTCTCTTTCCAGCCACAGAAAAGTGTTTATGTCTGATGAGATAAAGGAAAATTAAGAAACAGAAGATAAGAACTTTAGATCCACACACTCAGTACCTTAAAACAGTGTGACCTCATATTTCAGAAACATAGTTGATTTTCTCTCAGAAATAAGTACCCAAAAAAGACCCTTTGCCCAGATTTTTTGGTTCTGTTGCTCTCCTTGTGGAGCTCCTGTTCCCTCCAGGTATTTCTATATCTCCCTTCTTTCATAAGATTCCCTGTACTCTGCCCAAAGTTTGGTTATGAGTTGCAGCATCTGTTTTGATACCCTGCTGGGTAGAGTCTTTCGGAGGCCTTCTGTGGTAGGTTCCTATCCTAGCCCATGGCAGCTCAGTGTCCCAGTGAGTTCCCTAGTAAGGGAATAGGGATTGTCTCTGACATGAACTCAGTGGCTGGTTCTTTGATCACCTCCCCCTGAGGAGGATAGCCTTACCAGGCCACAGAGGAAGACAACACAGCCAGTCTTGATGAGACTGGATAGACTAGGGTCAGATGGAAGGGGAGGAGAATCTCCCCTATTAGTGGACTGGGGAAGGGGCATAGGAGGAGAAGAGGAGAGTGGGTGGTATTGGGAGGGGACAAGGGAGGGAGCTACAGCTGGGATGCAAAGTGAATAAACCGTAATTTATAAAAAATAAATTAATTTTTAAAAGAGAAAGAGAAAGAAAGAAGGAAGTGCCTGAGAGAAACAAAAGGGAAAGCTTTATATGAACTAGTTTTGGAGGTTTCAATCCACTGTCACTCGGCCCCATCGCTGTGAGCCTGTAGTGAGGCACAGCATTATGGAAGGAAGGGTATATGATACAGGAGAGATGCTCCGCTCAAGGCATGACTGAAGCAGAGGGCCCGAAAGGAACCAAGTGTTAGTGTATAGGCAGCCTGCCTCTGGGTTGCCTAGCAACCTGTGATGTCGCACCTGCAGACCCACCTGGCAAATGCCTTTCAGCTGGCAGCGATATACAGACCGGATCCATCCCTGCAAGCTCTCTGCTCTATTTTCTCCTGGGGGCCCACCATTCCCCTGACTCTTCTCCTATGCTCCCCCACTGTAGCTCTCTATCTCTTGTCTCTTTCTCTTTTCTACCCTCATGGCCCACTCAGGCCCTAACTCCTCTCTTTTCTCCTTCCCCCAAATATGTCTCTTCTTCCCAGATCTATTGACTGCGTGGCATTTTAAAATACATCCTAACACAGGACCCCTTAAAGATCCTTAAAAAGCCTCTCAGGTTCCCACTAACTCCACTCACAACCTACCTCATAATGGTCCATGGGTGAAGTGAGAGTTCTATGACCAATCACCTCTCAGTACACCACCAGATGAGGACTGAGCTTTTCCAAACATGCACCTCCGGGTTAACGTTCTCTATCCAGGACAGAATACATAGCTGTTTAAAGATAAAATCATGAAAGTACTTATTCCTTCACACCCGAAAATTATAAGAAAACAATAAACTAAATGTTATTTTGCTTATTCATGCCCTATTAATACCAGTATTATTCTGAAATGATATATAGATATTCATGCGATTCTATAGAAATGGATAATGTCAGGTGTTTTAACCATATAACAATACAAGTTTAAGGAGCTCGAAAAACAGGAAGAGACAGGCAAGTAGAATATTAGAAGGTTCTTCTCAAAGGTACTTAAGCTATGGCTCATTGAGATGACCTTCATATTTTTTTGGAGATCTTAGGTCTCTCAACGATTCTCATGTTTTATCCAGCTTCCAGCAGTAACATCTAACTCATTACAGTCCATCTTAGTAAGTATGTAAGTGTCCTTTTGTAAAAGGTTTAGTGGACACATTTTAAGAGCTGCTGTGAAGCTGTTTACAGTCATTTCAGAGACACAAACACTTCCTCACTTGCAAACTGCTGCAGTGCGGGGACAACCTCACTAAGCATGTTAAGGCCTCAGTTCTTTCCATTTTTGACTTTTAAAGATCAAGAAAGATGTAATTGATATGATTCAGTATGGCAGAAGCTGTATTCCTCTTCTGAATCATTTCAGTTTCATTGGATTAAGTTTACAGAAAAGCATTAGCATTAGAATTCTTTATCTTAATGCAATAGTCTCCAGTGCCACTGCACTTAAATCTTGTTTCAGTTCTTTGTACAAATATGTTATATAATTTGGTTGTATTTTTTCCAAACTTAACATTTTCTGACAATCTTGACTTCACTAATGCTCTTAACTAAATAAATGAATTTTTATTGCGTGCCATGGGCAAATTGTCTTATTCAAAAACTGTTAGCATACAACGTATTAAAAATAATGATTCAATACACATAATCCAGAAATTCAAGACTATAAATAACTATCAATTTAAGAGTAATCATTACTACTGTGTACTTAATTGTGATTCTTGGGATGAGAAATAATCTGCTGATTGTTTCAACACTAAGTTCTAGGACAGGAACTAGTTGTTAGATAAAATCCAAAGGAAGGAACAGATCCCAGAATGTGTGGAAGGCTGAGTACAAAAAAGCATGGAAGGGCCGCTCAGGAAACCAAAAGGGTAGTGATGAGAAACCAGGCGGAGGTGCCAGGAAGCTGGAAAAAAAGAGGAGAGCAATTGTAAGCAGATCCAGAGAGAAAATAAAAGTTTCTGGGGTGAAACGGCATATGGTTTGCATCCTATGATCTGGATCATCTCCACTTTCTGCAAACATGTCTGGGAAGGCACAGGAAGATCACAAAAGTCTGAATATAAAACCCAGAATTCACAGTGAAGCAACAGCTCTGAAAAAGGCCCTTTAGCTAAAAAGCTAAGAGAACATGGTTGTAAATTATAATAGCTGTTGCAAACATGATTTTGCCAAATTAAAAGTAGGTGATTCTTTTTTTCCTTTCTTGATACTTCCCCTGGCTCACAGACAGACATGTGATCAGGAAATAAGCCAGCATTGCCCTTACTGTGTGAAACGTATATTGAGAATTTCCTTCATCCATATAAACCAGGAATTCCTACTATCATGATTACCTCTTTTTGTACACCTATTGGATGCAACAGAAAATGGGAAAAAATTAGTAAGAAACCTATTTGTTTGGAAATTGTTTGTACAGTGATCCTAGTATATACGGCCCATACAAGTGCACCTGTTATGGACAGATACGAAATGAAAAATAATTAATGACAGTGAGTACTGTCACTTTGAAGGAATTCTATTTGTTCAGAGTGCTACCAAAGTAGACAGCGTGGCACAGGAGACCTTACGATCAACAACCAAACCTCACCAAGCAATTAGCTGAAGCACTTACAGTTTCGTGTGTCTCTGTGTCTCTGCGTGTCTCTCTTGTGGTTTCATGTATCTCTGTGTGTGACTCTGTCTCTCTTTGTCTTTGTGTGTGCGTGTGTGTGTGTGTGTGTGTGAGAGAGAGAGAGAGTGTGTGTGTGTGTTTGTGTGTGTGTGTGAGAAAAGTCTGTCAGTGTGTAAGTACTCAGATCTTAGGGTCAGTGGAAAGCTAATGGATGGAATTTGAGCTGTTAGGTTTAGTTTGGGGAGTGACTTTCTTCACTAGAGTCTTAATTGGAGTTTACTCAGTTCCCTTAAGTGAGCTGATATCCGAGATACATTGTTGTAACTGTTGACAATTTTTTAATGCCCAGGGAGAATGACACATTTCAAGAAAGGGATCTTACATTCTTAGCACTTTTTTATCCTGATAAATGTGTGATGTGTGTGTATGCGTTATGTGTGTGTGGTATGTGCATGTATGATGTGTGCTTGTGTGAATGTGCATGCGCACGCACACACATTGGGGGAGGGGCACACTTCTACCTCTGAGGTTGTTGGCTGGCACTCTTTTTCCTTGCTAGCCACCTCATTCATTGAGGCCAAATCTTTGACTCAAACACAGGCTCTGTAGAGAGGGATTGTCTGGCCAGTTTGCTGAGGAACCTCCTGCCTCTACCTTCCATGGACAGAAGTAAAGGCTGGTTTCCATGCCAACATGTCACTTACTTGAGTTCTGAATATCGAAACTTCAGTTTTCACCCCTACATGGTAGGTGCTTTAGTGATGTAGCCGTCTCCAGGACCTTGCAGGATTCTCTCTGGCTACTGTTCTAAAGTTGTAATCAAAATAGCAATTCCACATGTTTAAAATAAAATGTTTGTCTTGATTGCCAAAAGGATTGGAAGATCATTCTTCTTTTATTTTTATTTGAAATAAGGAACTAAGCAAGAACTTTCAAAAGAGTAAATTAGAAGAAGCAAAAGAATAACTTTGGAGCTTTTTCATGAATATGATCTTCTCACAATTTGGTTTAAAACTAGTGATTCGGGCGTTAAGGGAACAATCAAACACTTTTTAAATAAACTTCAGGCTCAGTCAAGGTTGCTGCTTTGAAAGAAAGAAAATGAACTTGAAATTGGGTTAGTAAGGAGGTAGGGAGGATCCAGGAGGATTTGGGGGAGGAGAAAGAATATGACCAAAATATATTGTATGAAACATTTTAAATACTTTTTAAGAACTAGGCTATAAAAACAATTTAATTTTTTCCTAATGACACTTACTTTTCTTTATTTTTGTTGTGGATGTAAAGTTTACACAACAATGCTTTAATGCATGTAATAAAATCCCACATCACTTTAATCTCAGCACCCAGAAGAGGCAGGTGGATCTCTGTGAGTTCGAGGCCTGCCTGGTCTGCAGAGTGAGTCCAGGACACTCAAGGCTTCAGAGATAAACCTTGTCTTGAAAAACAAACAGACAGACAAATAGTGTCTAATCATCCTACATTTATCTTTTATTTATTGTAACAAGAACTGTACTCTCATATCTTAGCAAGTTTCAAGGTTTATGCTACTGTATGTCCTCATGATTCTCATTTTACATCGAAGGTTGCCCTACTTTCATCTATATTTCTTTCCTCCACCCTGCTAACTTCTGTTCAGCTTCTAGTATTCAATTTTGTTTTATAAGAGATTTTTAGATTCTGACTGTCAGTGAGTCCATACCATTTTAAAACAAGTTAATACGGAAATTTCAGACACTTCTCCATACATAGCAGCAGCCTCAGCGATGGAAATATTAACTGTAGTAACTGAAATGATATTGATGTTGATGTGTGTCCTTCGGCGTTTGTGACACCAGGCAAGCTAACTTGTTCTCTTCTTCTTAGTATTTCATAACTATCCCTTGAAACAGTTTGTGAAACTTGTGGAGCATTTTCTCTGCCTTGGCTTTTCCCATCCCCAAGCCCTTTTGTTACTATGTATGTGCTGACTTGCTTTCTCATTTTGTTTTTGTTTTGTTACCAGCTACCTGTGTCCTTAATCACATTTACTCAGTTACATTGCTGACATTTTCCTACAGTGTACTTCAAACTTTAGTTGAATTCTCTGAAGGAGACTTGGTCTATCCATTATCTGCCTTTGTACTCTATCAACCCTTCTGCATTAGCCTACCCTGTAGCTACACAAGCTCACTGCTTCCTTCTTTTTTCTCTCCATTTAAATCAAATTACATGGAAGTTGAGGGATTTTAGGAGTTTTGTGAGTTGTAGAAATTCTATTTAAGCAGATCCACAAGAACAAACTAAGGAACTGAAACCTTTTCTGTTTTGAATTTCACTTGATTTTCAGATGGAGAAATCTGATGTTATTGTAAACTCAGGCAAGTCAGTAATGCATAAGTCATAGGTGCAGACTTGGAGATAGATAAAAATATAGGCAGATGTAATGTTAGGAGTTACATCAAGTCTGTTAGGAGAGGAGCAAGATGACAAGGACCACTGAGAAGGGTCCAAAGAGCAGTTACTAAGATAATTGATTTTGAGAATGTTCAAGGTACTTGTTTCTTAATCAAGTGCAATTTTATTACTGTATAGTTTCAAAAAGTGTTGCACATTTTATCTTTGCCTATTGGTGGGGATTTTGATGGGGATCGCTGTCCAGCTCTGATTCACATCCTCACATCTGGAGACGTTTAGGTTGAAAAGACTATTATTTTAACTGCTGACCAATCAAACTCACTACAAACTTTATGTCATTTTTTTCTAGTTTTTTTTTTCCCCTTTTCTACGGGGCCTGTGTCTCAACGAAAGAGTGGGTGTGAAAAAGTAAATGAGGATACGCTTCCTGAATCTTCAAGAAGTCTTAAAATAATGTCTCGGCTGAAGTTCACACTGGATTTCAGAATCTCTGCATGGTTAGTTTACTGTTCTGTCTTGATGCTGAACTGATGTTTTTGTTTGTTTAATGTGAGTGGTCTTTCTAATCCCATTAAGCAGAAACAAAGTTTACAAATGGAAATCCATTTTACATTGATTTAGTACTTTCGCAAGACCAGGCTTTACAAATCAACTCCTAAACTTTGACAGCAGGAGTAGTTTCAAAAGGTGTTTTTCTCCCACCTTCAAGAAGAAAGGATCAAGACCTTTCTGGGGATTCCTTTTTTCTCCTCTAAAGATAAACACTGGCGGTGAGGGAGCTTGAGAGGATCAGGGACTTGGCAAACTCTTTTGTCCAAAAGGAAATGTTGAGCATAAAAGGTTGAGTTTCCTGCAGATGGAAAACAACCTGTGAGTTTGCTCCTGTTTTCACTCTGTTAAAACAATTCCCATTGGCTGGATACAGCTGCGGTGTGCTGAGGAGGAGACCCTGGGCCCAGTGTCAGGAGACCCCGTACAGTATTAGTCACGCTGAATCTCACTTCTCACTAATATAACTGCAGTTACAGCTGTCACTAGTTTCTAGAAGGTGTTAGAAATTTCTTGCTTCTATCTGTAGTCTACAGAAATTTGAAAATAATTTAGTTGTTTTTACATGAAAATGCCTACATATTTTAAATGTTTTAAAAAATGTTTTGGAAATTTTTATACACGACTATGGTGATCACATCATTTCTACCCTTCCCTCTTTTTTTTTCTAACTCCTCCTGTGTACACTAATTCCCTCTCAAATTCATTACATACTCTGTGTTTGCTTGTGTGTGTCTGTGTTGCACGGTCCATTTAATGTTATTCACACATACGTGTTTAAGGCTGGCTGCTTGAGATTGGATAACCTATTAGGAAGCTCATCTCTGAAGAGGAATGAGTTCTCAGTAGCCATTAATTGCCTGTAGATTTTTATCTATCGGTAGGGCCCTATGAGATTACCCCATCTGTATTAGCATGACAATAGTGTTGTCATTACATAGGTCTTATTTAAGTGACCATGGTTTTTTTATAATTCACTGGACTGTAACCACCCAGCAGAAATGAAGATATTCTACAGAGACATTAATGTCTCTCAATCTACCTATCAGACTGTAGCTCAGACAATAATAGGTCAGTGGTGGGAAAGCGCCAAACCTTGACTTGGACTGTGCATATCCATGGCCATCACAATGTGGCACCTTGTTCTGCCTTTTACTTTTAATGTGACCCTTTTAATTGCCTAATTGAGAGTGGATGACTGGACCTGACATGTGCCTCAGGTTGTCACCACCCAAGTTTGCTACCAAGTGTAGCTTCTGTGTAACATATAGAAGACAGTACATCCGAGCAGATTTCCTGGTCCTTTCACAAACTCTGTCTCCTTGTCTTCATGATGAGTCCTAAGAGTTAAGTGGGTACAAGTTATTTTAAATATGTATCAGTTGAGCTGGGTGCTGCATCGTCTATTAGTCTCTGCATGTTGACTAGGTATGGATTTCTGTAATGGTCTCTTTCTACTTACTGAGGAGTGAGGGCCATATTTATTTGTGGGTATGAGAATAAGTTTTTGAAATGGAATTAGAAATTCTATGGGTTTAAGAAAGTGACAGTGGTTGGTTCTATGACAACACCAGTAACTGGCAGTTGGCTAAATTTATAGTAACCTGCATGACTTTCCTCCTATTGATCAGACTTCAAGTCCAGTTAGACAGTGGTTAGTTACCCCTAAAATATTAGTGCCACCTTTGGGCTGGTGGGGTTATCTTGTCAAACTGGTGGTTGCTACAGTCCATAAACTTCACAGCTCTAACAGTATCAGTTGTTTTTATCCACAGGCAGCCAGCAAATCATCTTTGGTGTTATCATGAGAACTAGTCCTCAGGAAGGAGGCATCTATGTTAGCTCCAACTGCTTCCCCTTCAAGACCTGTATCTACAGTATGTGCTGTGTTTAGCAATAGGATCTTACACTCAATTTCTGGGATGTAACCAGTTTTCAAGGACTCATTGACTTTCTTGACCAACAAATCTTTCATGCCTAGCACTAAGGCTGTATTAGACCATGTGTGGCTTTTTATATTTTTCTTATCCTTCTGTGAATATTAAATGAAAAATGGCTGTAAAAGCATCTGAAAATGGAAGTCAGTTTACTGTTCTATAACTGCCATTCTTGAAAGCAATTTTTGCGCACACGTGTGTGTGTGTGTGTGTGTGTGTGTGTGTGTGGTGTGTACTCTCACGCACTCTAGTGCATGTGGGGTGTCTGTGGATGTAAGTCTGTGCATATACAGAAATGTGCATATGAAGCTAAGGATTAATCCTGGCGTTGGATGTCTTCTCCAATTGTTCTTCACCTCGATTTCTTAATCTGGAATTTTCTGAATTAGCCACGTTGACTGAACAAGATCTAGGTATCCACCAGTCTCAGCCTCCCCAGCAGTGGGATTGCAGTCATACCCCAGCATCCCCAGTTTTATCCAGATGCTGTATCAATCTCAGTTCCTCATGCTTTCACCGGAAATATTTTACCCAGTAAACCATTAGTGCTACTCATGTCCCTAGTTTGCAATTTCAATGCTTAGTTTATATGTGACTTTGGTTCTGGTACCTCAGATGATTCTTATATAAAAGTTACCTTTTCTATTTGTAGTTCAGCAAACCCAAGAAGACAGCTAGAAATTAGCATATTCTTATCTGAAAGTCATTAGCTACAATCCCTATCCTCGTTTCTATCTTGCTAAGAAGTTAGCTTTCTTATCGTGGAAGATATCTGTGCAGGTAGTGAGTATGTGACTGGCATATGGAAATGGGAGAGTTCTAAAAATAGGATTTATCTTTGCAGTTCCTGGGGTTGGGAATACCAATGGCAAAGTCATCAACTCCTTACTAGTAGTGTCTTAGTCTAGAAATTAATTTTTGATGTAGAAGTAGCAAATGCACAGGGCAATCTATTTTGTCTAATGTGAGAGCCTAAATTATGCTTTAAGTTTTAATGATCATGCCTAAGAGATCCATAAAACAGCAATAACAACAAAATGCCTCTAACCTTGCCCAAGGACAGCTACTTCTGAGATTCTGGAGGCCACTGTTTATAGAAGAAAACGTACTACATGTTTTCACTCCCCAAACAAGTTTGTTTCACTCAATATGCTCTGAATATGCTTGCTCACATGTGCATGAGAGCTGTTCAGTCAGGAAATGTCAGGATGTGTACTTGCCCCTGATTGGACCTCGTGGGAAATACATAGCCTTATAGGTTGGCCTTTATAAGCCTCTGCAAAATGTGTTTCATCCCTGTTTTCTGGGATCCTGGAATGGACCTGGCCAGAGTCCCTAATCCTGGCCAGTATTCAATCTAAGCTTGCTTCAGATCTGGCTCAGAATTGTGGTGGCAGTCTTCATCTCCACCAGTGACATTAGTGCTCACTGACAGGCCCGTGGAGTCTCGACAACCCAGGGCTTTCATGGTGACTGCGGAAATGATGCAGTTCTACAAGTTAGAACTGTTAACCAGTATCAGTACAAGTAAACCTAACTCAACAAATCAGCGAAGAAAAGACGCCAGCCTCGGGAAACAACTCCCGGGCACTTTTCTGATATGCTAATCTCAGGCCATCTATAGCAAGCTACTGATATGGCTATCTGATATGAGATTAAAAGCAAGGATATCTGAAAACCTGAGGTGCGCCTGGAGGAGAAGGAAGGAAAATGGAGAGGTGTAGGCAGTGAATATGGTCAGCAGTGTGACTCTCATTATTATGTAAAATGAACCAGTGAAAACATGCACCACTCAAAGCACATTTTGTGATAAAATATTTTGACAGGTAATAAGTAGAAACCTAGAAAAGACAACTACTTCTGGATTTCTTTCCTTTGAAAATACTGGTTGTCACTAAACTTGGTATTTTTAACCTCTAAGCACATACGATTGTGAGAAGATACGCATCTATATGTCTTTGTATTTTTCCTGTAACTTGGTTATGCAAAATACATTTTATGTTGGATGTTTTACACTATAAAAAAGATGTTACCAAGCATATCTTTTTCCTGAAAGAACTTCATTAAAGACATTTATTATTTAACATTGATTTTTATTCATTCTCTGGTTTGAAAATTAAGCTCTTGGGGACTTTTCTATACTTCAATTAAAATAGGACCAAAAAAACCTACATGCAGCTTAGAGTCTCTAAGTTTCCTTTTAATAATTTTTAAAACTTTGCTTAATATTGCTGTTACTAATATTATTATTGTGCACACGTGTGTGTGTGTGTGTGTGTGTGTGTGTGTGTGTGACGTGTATCTGTGGGCACTCATGTGCACATGAAGGTCATGGGACAACTATGTGCAGTCCATTTTCTCCTACCACCATTGTATGGGTTTCAACTCAGGTACTACATTTAACAGCAAAAAGCATTACTTGCTGAGCCATCTCACTGGCCCTAAGGATCGTTCTAACACTCAAACTTTGACTCTGGCCTCCAGGAGAAGAGACAGAATGATCACTAAGTCTGACCAAGATGCTGGTATTTACTATACAGATGATTGAAAACAACCACCAGGAAAACAAAAACTTAGCTGAAAATTACCTTCTATTATCAATGTTGAGGAAATGTTCTGACCAAAGATGTTTAGAGGCAGATGAAGGGAATGGTGAAGACAGATTCTCTCAGCAAGATTCGCCACAGATGTCAATGGCACATACTATAGCAGAGACTGGGGTATCACAGTTACATCTGCAAAAGAAAAGTATGCTTTTCTTTGGAAAGCCATATTATTTTTGTAACATTTGAAAGGTATGTGCACATGAGGAAATCATTCAGGACTTTCACTTTTCCTCACACTTGCCATGGAAAATAGAATGGTAATGTACATATTCATTTCATATTCATGCCATAATTTATGGCTCTTTTGTTCATCTCAAGGTACTAAGAAGAAGCAGCAAAGTTTGATCAGCCCCAACAGTCCAAGTCAGCACGTGACTCCAGCTACTTGCTGATCAAGGTTAGAAAGGGTCGCCACCAGCATGCTCACTGCTTAGTGATCCACAAGAGTACAGTGCCCTCCTTCAGAACCCTCATTACTTCATTTGAGTCAACAAAACCGATCGACTTTGGAACCTCTTAGTTAACAATGGCAAAGACTTTGCTCCACTTTTCTGGAACACTTACGGTCCCCGAGCACAGTGCTGAGTCGCAAACATCCAGCGGCCCCTCAGAGATTTTGTCCCGATGCCCAGCTTGTCTGAGGTCCAGAGAGAAGCTATGCAGATCGAGAGCCAGCAACCGCGCTGGCCGATAGTCCTGCTCACCCCTCCAGGACGGGAAAAGACCAGTGAAGGGGACAGCTCCTGGAGGACGGCTCTCGCTCCTGCCCGAACACGTTCTGGAACGTGCATCAGCACTGACCTTAACTCTCCTCTTGAGAAACAATGGCAGAGTAGGAGTTTAGTTTCTGTTTAGACCTGTGTCTCCATCATAAAAATGGAGAATAATGTATCCTTGCGATAAAAGGCAGTGTAGATGATATTAAACTCAAGAAAACTAGTTTGTGCTTGTTACTTACAAATGCGCTTTAAGAATTATTAAGCTTGACTACTTCAAAATTACTCTTAAAGAGAGAAACATATTAGCACAGACCATAAATTAAAAGTCCCACGGCATTTTCTATCTTAAAAAATATTCCTGCAAGGGCAAATTACCAAAGTAAAATTGTATTTGTTGCTTTTCTAATTAAAAACAACAACAACATTTTAAAAGATTAAGCTAAAAAGAAGGGCTGAAAAGTCCCATTGATTGTATATATATATATCCCCAAACAGGCCTCTCCTGCGAATATCTGTGTACGTAATCTGACAAGATGCTTACCAATGTGAAATTTATTTAGCCAATTTCTTTAAAAAGTTATAATAAATTACCTAAAGCAACGTACACAATTTAAAACAATGAACTTACATAGTAATTAGGATATACTGAAGTACCAAGATTTCCATAGAGAGAAGCAAGAACAAATAACTAGGTTGTTAATTTAAAGGAAATGAACATTCACTCAGCCAAGTCATACTGGAAAGATATATTGCCTGGCCTGGACCCAGATGTTCATTTGTGTATGAGCATTTGTGTGTGCATATCTGTGTGTGTGTGTGTGTGCATGTGTGTGTGCCTGTATGTGTAAAGACTGCTAACCATGGATCTTAGACACGGAAAGAAGATCCATGAATTATTAGTTTAATGACATCGTGATAACTCTCATCTGGGTTCTTTTGCTGAGCTCCCTACTTCAGTGACCCATGGGATGAAGATGAGGTGATGGAGAAAGACTGTGAGTTCTCCTAGATGGTGCACAGACGGAGGAGCAAACACAGAAACCTACATTTTAGTACAGTCATTTCTGTCTTTATCATATTTATCATTACTATCTAGTGAGAAAAATGTGATGTAGCTGATTAAATTTTTTCAACAGTCCTGTTTCCTGAAAGACTCAAAATCAAATGCAGAGTTTAAAAGGGTGATGAGACAGTGTGTGGTGGTGAATGCCTAATTTCCCAGCACTACAAGGATGAGGCAGGAGAATTGCCACCAGTTCAAAGCACTTCTGGCTTAAGAGGTAAGACTGTCTAAAACACAAATAGTATATAAATAAACAAACAAACAAACAAATAAGGCAATAGAGAAGTAAGTAAATGATATTTTGCATCTTCACCACCTCTTAATTTTTCTGGACTAATTCTGGTGACCAAACCACAGCCAAACATTAAAAGTACATTAATGTTAAAATGCTCAATAAAGTCTGGGTGAGTTTATATAAAGAAAATGTTTAGTGTGGTGGTTTAAAGGAGAACGGCTTCCCTCGGCTCCTCTGTTTGAATGCTCGATCCACAGTTAGTGAGACTCTTTGGGAAGGATTAGGAGGCGTGGCTTTGTTAGAGGACTATATTATTGGGACTGTACTTTGAGGTTTTGTAAGTCCATGCCAGGACCATTCTCTCTTTCTCTCTCCCTCTCCCTCTCTTTTTCTCTATTGACTGTGAATCAGGCTGTAAATCTCCCAGCTACTGTTTCAGCACCATACCTGTCTGCTTCCAGCTATTATAATCATGAACTAATCCTCTAAAACTAATATTTCCAGCCTAATATTTTCCCACTGCCTCACACCACCTCCAAAGCTACAAACACATCATTGTTTTCATTTGTTTGGAAGGGTTAATAAATAAAAGCAACCTACTTGGCGCTTTGTAATTTGAAAGAAAAGAAAAGGTAGAGATGATGGTAATGAGTGTAGTTTGTTGTAAGACTAATTTAAGAGTATGAGAACACACGTAGAATGGAAGCTACTTATTGAGTGGAACTGAATGAAGTGGATGGTCGCTGTATACAATGCACTTGGCATATGAACTACAAATTGGAATGAGTTTAGAAGCATAGGTTTAACCATGAAGCTGTAGACAGGTAGTAAAAGAAAAATGAAGTCAAATGGAGGGTCCTAGAAAATGCACACCACGTAGCAGGAAAAGTCTAAGAGGTAACAGGGTTTGCCTTGGAAATTGAGATATTTAGGCAGGTTTTATTTATAAGGATATTTATATTTTAAAGTTTTAGAAATTAAGGGATAACATAGAACATTTAGTGAAACAAATATGAAGTTAACACATTCTTTTCTCAGCCATTGTTTGAGAATAGGACCAAATCTAATCGCCCGGAATTTCTTGTACAATGTTCCCTTCCATCTTCTAAATCTCTCCAGGAGGAAGTGTTTATTGGTTCAAATGAAGCTATTGTTCTTCATTGAAACAATAATATAAACTCAAATGACTTTTGTGGATTTGTTCTGCATTTGAGCATAGAGGCCTCAATTTCATTAGCAGAGTATATTGTTTTAAATTAAATTTCTAATAAATATACTTGGGTGTGAATTCAAAGAAATATTTTGAAAAATGAAAAGACAAATTAATATCCCAAACTCTAAACAACATTCTAGTGGGTACTGAAATATTTTGAGGGTTCATTATTGTGAAGGATTTTTAACATAATGAATTTTAACCACACATGTCCCTAAAAACTGGTAGCCAAGACAGCCTTGTCTCCCATGCATAAGTTAATAGTGACATCTTGTGGTCAGTTTTGACTTGGAAACCATATCAAAGTGAAGGTGCTTTGTTTGTTTGTTTTATTGCAATAATATGCAATCTTTCCTTCCCGCTGCAAATGTTTCACAATGCTTAATTACTACGAAAATCTTTCGTTGTCACCAAATTGAGTGCATGGTATCATCAAAATTATGCCATATTGCCAACATGTTCAGTGGATGTGACAAGAAGGACACCTCACATCCAAGACCACCCTCTCCAAAATGAATAACCTCAGTCCAACCACGAAGAGCATGCCAGACAAACTCAACCTGAAGCAGACCCCATTGATTTGAGTCTTAAGAACGTCAAAGTCAACATGAAAACTCTCAAAGGCTATTACCAGTGAGAAATGTGACAACCAAATGCAACATGGAAAGTTGGACTGAACACCACACAGAAAAAAATCTAGTGACGCATAAAAACGGGATTTGGTTAACAGAAATGTGCCATGTGCATTCTGTGTCTTCTTTCTTGTGACATAGGTTCTGTGGGAATGCGCAGTGGTGACAATAGTTTAAAATTATTTTGAAATTTTGAACAGTATACTTAAATTTTAAAACAACTTGAACAACTTAACTATGATAGGTTTGATGGATTTATATCAATTTTCATTTCCAAAAGAATAAGAACAAAGCATTAACAAAGGAAAGGGATTTTAGAGTTTCTAAGTAGTCTAGATACTTACATTGCTATCAAAACTAGACTCAGAATAATGAAAATTCTGTGAGTTTCACTGATCAGTTCAAGATTCCACATGGAAGAATTCCTGTTTGGATCTTCCCAGTCAAACAGTTTTATTGTGACTTGGGAGCACAGAGAAAGCCACTGCTGTTTCCTCTGCAGCATATCCTGCCTGTCATCCTTCTTCCTTCCTCTTCCTTCTTCATGTCTGTCTCTATTTCTACTCCCTTGTCTTCTTCATACATAAACATTTTTCTACTTGCTCTTTCACTTTCCCAAAGCCTTCTTTCAAAAAAATGAAAAGAAAGAAAGAAATAAGAAAGAAAGAAAGAAAGAAAGAAAGAAAGAAAGAAAGAAAGACTTTCATTTTTAAGTCCCATGTTAAGTTTTCTCTTCAAATTTCCTTTATCAGAAAAAAGTATTGCCAATCTCCCGTCACCACCGTCTTAGCCACTGAGAGTTTGACTGCATGAAATACCACACATTTGATTGTTTCTTCCTAGCCCATCACATAAGCTTTGTCAAGTAGTCTTGTGTTCTGTTCAGCTTTTGATCTTTCGGGCCCTGTAAAGCTCACAACAGTCACTCAGCCTGTCTATTTAACGAGAACGAGCTCTCCCCTGACACCTGCTTACCCGCGGGTGCACCGAGAGCCTGGTTTGTCTTCCACAAGGCCGCCTGTCTAAGGGAGCCTTCAGCTCCCGTTTCTCTCTCCACGTCTGCACATGCTCTGCTTAATGTGCGCTGGGTGTTTCCCGACTGCTCCCACCTCCCTTCCTCGCTCTGAAAAGCTGAGCCCTGAGATTTTGTTCTTCCACCTTCCTTGACTGATTCTTAATTGAACCTGGGCAAGGATAAGAGAAAAGCTTGGGGGTTTCTTCTGTCTGCTCTGGATGCTTTCTATCTGGATCTCTCCATGACCACAGCTTCCATCAGATGGATCTTCTCTAGGGAAGGAACCTCTGGGCCCTGGCGAGACTCCTTTTTCTTTTGTCTTTAAAGGTCAGCTTGCCTGCCTGTTGCCCCTCATTGACTGTTCCCGTGTTCCTGTTGGCTCTCTTAAATCTGGTCACATGTCTGTAGATAGCACTTTAGTTAAAATCTGTTCACTGTAGCATGTAAGGAAAGGTCTTTCCTACCCCACCCCAGAACGATACTCCAACGTAGGATCTTTTTGAATTTTAACAAGCAGACAACGTGAGCCTTTTTGAAATACAGGTTGTTGGACGCCAGTCCCTGGGGTGTTGATTAAGATCTGATTAAGATGCTGATGAAGATGTGAGCTAAGGGCCCACGTTTTACATTTTAGCAGTTTTCCAAGTGATGCTGACATCGCTGGTCTGAGAACCACACAGAGTATCTCTCCCCTAATAATGCTCTTTGTAGGCCTAAGTGGTGTATGTTGAGTTTCATGAATGAAGAAGTCTTTTTCCAAACAGGTCTTAGAAATTGTGTAACAAATTGAAGTAGCAAAATATGGGAGCAGACTCAGGGTAAACAGTGTCCACTTCTCATTACTAGGAATTTCAGACCACTTCATCTTGTAATCTCTGTCATTGCTGTAAGAGAGTGAGGGCAATCAAATTCGCAGATTTGCGTTATGTCTCTTATATTCCAAGCACTTTAAAATTTTACTGTTACATTTAAATATCCTTTTCATGCAGTTATATTGTTACTTCCATCTTAAAAATGAGTAAGAGGAACTCAGAAGGGTCTAATGGCGTGCTGAAGACTGGCCACATTGATAGATGAAACTGTAGTTTGCCGGCAGTTTGACTCCAGTGGACCCACTTGTCAATAACCAGACAAAACCATCATTCTATGGGAGGCATTATGGCCGAAGATCTTTATCATCCACTTCTGGAGCTAGATTTTAGGAGTTTTTTCTCCTTTGTGATATATTACAATTCAAATTCACCATGAAAAAAGTACGTTTTTGGATATTTATGTTTTAAAAACACTTGAATAACTAAAGAAGTCAAACACAGGAGTGTTGACTGCTATGTCCATGTTTACATGCATTTGTGCTTATGTGTACAGTAAAATGAAAAACTTTTCCTTATGTCATTTTCCCTAGAAACTAATGAATTATTGTAATCATTTCAGGTATAAAATTGATGCTCTATCTCCTACTGACTTGGAGTGTGTTTTCCTAGGATATCTCTTCTTCTACTTCATTGATGAGGGAAAAATTAAGCAATGTCTATATCTCTATAAGCTCAAGTCTTATAAACTCAAGTCTGTCCAGTGATTTGATTCTGGAATAATGTTGTAATAGACTTCAGTCTAAAATTTTCGAGAAAAAGGAGTTTGAATAGAGTAAATTAGAACGAAACAAAATAAAGTCAGTCTGCTTCCAGAGACCCAGGCATGCAGTACTCAGAGTTCGAGACCATTGGTCTCAGCTGCCTACAGTACAGAATGAAATCATTTATTAGTCACAGGGAAAACAGGAAAATCGACCCTTACATCATACCATGAACAAAAATCAACTCCAGATGGAGACAAAACTACAATGCAAAAAGGAAAAATTACAAAAATTTGAAAGGTAGTATCTGTAACATAGGATTGAAAAGTACTTCTTAAGCTGAATTTTAAAAATAAAATCAGCATAAATATGATCAAATTGAAGAAGTTTTGTTCAATGAATGATACAATCAATAAGGTAAAATGTAAATTCACAAACTAAATGAAAAGCATCTTCAAGAGATAAATAAAATTTTAATAGGCATTTCACAGCAGAGAAAAATGATTAATGTATTGAAACATTTTAAAATTAATTAGCAGAAAGGGAATTATACACTAGAGCCACAGAAGGTTTTATACTTTATACCAAATAGGCAAAGCCCTAGAAGGATGACAGTATTAATTTTCATGATGGACTAATTCTAGTAAATACAAACCATACTTGAAAACTGATTTGACCTTAATCAGTGTCCAGATAATGCAGTCTGTATACTTCTAATGTATGCCATTGAGAAGTGGATGTAGAAGGCAGATTGCTTTAAATTACCAAACACGAGAAAATGAAAATGTTCACAGGAGGATTCATCTATTGAAGTTCATTCAGGGAACACAATATAATACTCCCATTTTACTGTGAATGTGTTTCAAAACACCAATGGATCCTTAAAAGCCATAGAGAGTACCAGACACTACATGAAGTATGCTTTTTCTGCATGTGCTGTTTGCAGTATAGAACCAGAAATCATTTGCCTTTTCAGAATTTGTGCTTCCTCTCCATCGTAACTCTTGGGTGCTTGGCCTGTTAGTAAATAAATAAGGGTTAATTGAACATAAACACTTTGATAGCACAACATTTGATTTGGAAACCCAGGTATCTTCTAAAAGTCAGGTGGTATATGCCATCTGGGTACAATGGACAAAAGGATGATTTTGTCCTAGACAAGGTGAATTTGAATAGTGTGAGATTTGGTTTTTTGGTTTGGTTTGTTTTTTTGTTTGTTTGTTTGTTTCTATTGAGAATGGCACACACTGAAGACAGATGTATTATGTGGTGCTGGAGTTTTCCATCTAACATCTTCAGATAATAAGTAAAACCTTAAATAATTTGGAACTACTACAACTACAACACATAAATACAATAATAAACTGCAGTTGCAAAACTCAGCCCAGACACAATCCATTTAAAGTTTATTAGAACTTTCACAGCAGAAGCTACACAACAGGACTTTACTCAAAAGAAGCGAGAAACAAGCGAACTTACTTGGTTTGGATCACTTTGAATGATTCATAAGTTCACTGATCAAGTCCAAACAAATAATTCAATAAGGTAGATAGATAGAAATATTCACTCATGATAACACTCTCTAGACAAATAAATGACAGGCACATATATCCCGATACTGGCTGCCTGTCAGTACAGAATTCATGTCAGGGAATAGGTAGAGCTCTGTGAACACGCAGTGTTCTGAACTGTTGTGTGAGCTTATGGCTATTTTGTTTTATTTTCTTTGAATTTTATGAAAATACTAGACACATTATCTTGTAATGATTAAATCATTTAGTTCAATGCTGAATATTCAGTGTATTCACTTTATACTCAATAATTATAGTACAACTTTTAGAAGAACCCATTGTGTTCAGCTGCTCATCAAATCAGTTCTCCGTTCACCTTGTGATTGCCTTCCCCAGTGCTCTTCATGGCTTCTCAGTTCCTAAATCAGTACAAATATCCTCATCATTTACATTCTCTTCAGGGTAATTTGAAATTCTCAAATATGCAGTCTGTAAGACCACTCTCTCATGTTTTTTTTCAGTATTTTTTAGGAAGTCTCTCTTTCTTTTTCTTAATATTGAAAAGGTTCATGTAGTCTGACAATCCCTGAAGCACTGGTGTCCAAAGGGCTTCTCCTCACACTCCAATGTACCCGCTTTATCACGCCTCTCTTGGCATATATCTACTACTGCACTTTTCTGTAGATATCATGACAACTGCTCAACCAACAGGTACTCAAAAATGGACTCCTTATCTTGGATTCACCAAAATGTGATTTTGTTCCCATTTGAAAAAGGACTGTTATTCTCATGGGTTTTCAAAAAGGGAGAATTTACCTTTAAAGAAATTTCCCAACTTGTCTTACTTCAGAATATAGTTTTAGCTGATTATATATTCAAAATCTGTCAATATATCCCTTTTCTATCCAATATCCTTTTGACGGTAGTATTTTTTAATATAGTAGTATTTAAAAAGCCTTTTAAATGTCTTTATTTGGCTCACTTACTGTTTTTCGTTGCAATTAGAATGGATTTTCTATATAAAGTTATTTATCTTCCTATAGTTTCACATCTGTCTACCTTTCGCAGAAGCATAGGCAAATGCACACACCACACACAAGCCTCTGCACAGGGAGCATTCACTAAAATGTCTTTTTTCCTTCTAGTTAGCTCATTAATCCCAACATGAGTAAATAGACTTAGAGACTTTGAGACAGAAGGAATCTCATTCTAGTTACGAATTCTAGTTGGACTTTCTTGTTAAGACAGTATTAACAAAACAAAACCAAATCCACTCTCTAGACTACTGCAAAATTCTAATATAGATTAAATCGAGAAATTTTGATGTGAATTTCATTGAGTTGAAGGTACATACAGTAATCAAGTGCGTGACTCAGACTGTAACATGGTTTATAAATAAAGATCTTGACTGTTAGAACGAGGAGGAGAAGAAGAAGGAGGAGGAAAAGAAGAAGAAGAATTCTATTTGGAGCAGTATAATCTGAGTTTGAGACCAGCCTGATCTACAGAGTAAGTTTCAGGACATCCAGGGTACACAGAGAGTCCCCATCTCCAAAACAAACAAACAAACAAACAAACAATTCTCCTTGATCTCATCCCTTACCTTTATTTTTTATTAAATTTTATTGAATCTCCATCTTGAGTTTTTATGTGACAATATAGACATTATTTCTTTTTTTTTTTTCCAATGCAGTTTATTCAGGAACCTTGAACAATCCTCGGACCCCGGGGAAAGCCAGCCCACAGCTTAAATAGCCTCTGGGTAGCCAACCCCAGCATGCCACGTGGGCAATGCAGAGAGGTCCACATACATGGAAGCAAGCCAGATCCTCAGCCTTAGCCAAATGTGGAGTTGTTTGTGACAGAGAGCACTCACCATCGGGAAGGTGGAAGGCGGAAACCAGCTCCATCTTTCAGGTGCGGCATTACGCAGCTCTCTACAGTTCCCCCTTTTTGTTTTAGACGCATCAGGCAAGAGTAGAGGTCTGATCTCTGATATTAGAAATAAATTGGAACTTTGTACTGATGTTCATTTAGGTGTCATCCACCCAAAGAACATCAGACCCTAGACATTATTTCTTAACAGCATGTATTTTACAGTTTTTAAATATACCTATTTCAATTTTTTTATTATTTAATGAACTTCAATAACTTTATAAGTAGTACATGTAAACTAGATCTGTATTACAAATCAAACTAGTCCCTATTATTATGCTGAATGTGTAGAAAACACCAACAGAGTATATATAAGACTACATTATGTAATATTTACGATTATGAATAGAACAAGACAAACTTGCTAAGTATCACAGGAGTTATATATTTTCCCAGTTTCCTCTTTTATCCCCTTAGACTACTTTAGCATTCTGGTGCTAAGAACCCTGATTCAAAAGACATACTTTTTTCTCCACCCCAATTATTGTATAAAAATGGGCCTACAAAAAAGAGAAAAGAGTTAAAATGTGACTCACATGCAAATTAAATGGAGAAAGAATGTGGTCTATAAAGGGGCATGTCTCTGTTTGGAGGGAGAGAGAAAAAAATCGTCCTTGATGGATAAGGAGGAAGCTGGGTAGAAGGAACACAGGGCCGTCCTGGAAGGACGTGGGCTCCACCTGTAGTGTCACTGTTCTGCTCCCTCTCGTCTCCAGGCAGAGAGTAGGACTTGCATCTGCTGGCAGGTGACAGTGCTGTTATGAGTGAGCCTCTCCCCGTTAGCCGGAGAAAAGCCTGATGTTTTTGCAACATTGGGTACAGCTGTTGACCCAATGCCACCAATAAAACTTCAATATATGTCTATATACATTTTTTAATTTTAAAAATTATATTGAGTCACTCTCTTGCATTCTGAATTATTTCCTAAGGGTTAGAAGTAATGGATGTTTTTAAAGGCAGAAATATATCAGCAAAGTACTCGCCAAAAAGGTGGTAACAATTTATTTTCCCATTGTGAATATTGCACTTTGATGCCCATTTATTGAGCCTATTTTAACTTCTTGAGTTATTTTAGGAAAATCATGTCTTAGGCCAAGTTATATTGATGTGAAGTTGAAGGAAATATAATGAATAATGAGAGGAAAATCATTGTTTTTCCCCTATGTCATATTGCAGACAAGTTTCCATAAAACTGGGATGACTTCATTTGCCAAAGACATTTGATATATCAAATGCAGCCATATGTTCTAAATATAACAGATTACTGCCATGTGCATGAGCTAAGGAACACTATGTTGTCTAAGCTGAAGGCGCACTGGAAATATATGTCTGAATTTTAAATAAGTCATATTTCAGACCTCAAATATTTCAGTGACAGCAATAGAAAAGTACATAACCCGATGCTCTAAGAGTCATAACTTTGGTGGAACACTTAAACCATTTAAAATCTGGTCTTCTATCCAAGAATATGTTAAATTCACTGGGATTCCCCTAAAATGCCTTCACTAGGGAGGAGGCATAGAAATTATTCGTGGAGTTCAGGGGAACTCCCTTGTCTAACATTTAATGACGTATCATACACCTGGACTCCTGAAGCCTATTAGTACACTGTGAGCAGACGGAGCCAATCATGCTTTAAAATGTCTTAATGTTGGTTTTATTTTAATTTTTTATTTTTTTAATTTTGTGTAGATGTTTTGAATGCATGTATGCTGGGCACCACATGCATGCCTGGTGTCCACGGAAACCGAATGAGACTGTTGGGTCCCTGGGCCTGGAGTTATACATGATTGTGAGCCAACACGTAGGTGCTAAAACTCAAGCCCAGGGGTTCTGGAAGAGCAACCAGTCGTGTCTTTTATTTGTTCTTTTTTTTTTAAGTGGAAAAATTATTTTCATATAATATATTCTGATTACAGTCCCCTCTATTTCTCCTCCCGTTTCATTCCCACTTCTCCTTCCATATGGATCCACACCTATTCTATCTTTTTTTAGAAAACAAATAAGTGTCTAAGGAATAATGAAACAAAATAAAATCATATAAATAAAAAACAAACAAATAATAATATTACAAAACAACAAAAAGAGCCAAAGAACACACACAAGAAATACATATAGACACACAGGGGAATCCCATAAAACTCCATACTGAAAGCAATATGTACAAAAAAGGACCTGAAAGCTAGAAAAAAAAAATGCCCAAACAACATTAATAAATAAAGAACCTCCAAAGACTTCGCTGAGTTCATTCTGTGTTATGCTCTGGTGGGCCTGCCCGAGAGAGGTTTGTTACCCGAGGGCGAATCCCTTGCAGAAGTCTAATTTTTCATTTGCAGGTGGTTATCAATGGGAGCCAGCTTCCGGGCTAGGGATGGGGGCTCCTGTCTGCTGCTCTTCCTAGTCCTCGGACCCCAGCCGGGGAAGCCTGCTGAGGCTGCTGATGCTGCCTCAGTCCCTGAGAGCTCACAAGCGTGTCGCCCTGCTGTGTCTAGAAGGCCTTGATTCCTTGGTGACTTGCATCTCCTCTGGCTCTGGCTTTATCTGCCTCCATTTCCACAGAGCTCGCCGAGCCTTGAGGGGAAGGATCAGATGGAGACATCCCTGTTTGGAGTGAGTGTTCCCAGGTCTCCTATGCTCTGCATGACCTCTGGCTGTGGATCTCTGTTTGTTCCCATCCGCAACCAATGCTCTCAACTGCTGAGCCGTCTCTCCAGCCCTTGAATTTAATTTCGATTTTTAAATATTTCCTTAAATTACTGTAAGGTTAATTGCTGGGGTTGAACTGTCTTAAGCTTTACACTAGAGGCAGATGAGATCGTGGCTTTTCTCCTGGCTTTGTGTGAATCCACAAGTTACCCTTCCTTTCCTTCTTTCACTGGAATTTGCATACACGTATAGCCATTGAAAAAGTCAGAAATCCCTGCCATATTCATCAACCAGATATTTCCTTCATGGGCTCTTTTTCAGGCTTTCAAAGTCTTTCTTCTTTTTTTACCACCACAAAAAAGAACTCTTAAATAACACTATTCGTAAGTATATGTCTCTAAACTAATTCCAGACAGGATAATGAACAACCAATGGTACACAGAGATGATGGAGGGCCGCCACATTACCATGTCTAAGGTGTTCATGCATTTAAAGAGGATATATCAAAGATAAAACTCTTCTCATTCACGTACAAGTGTGTGTGTGTGTGAGAGAGAGAGACAGCAATGATCAAAGCAAAGTTCCTACCGTGATGGAATTTATGTCATGGGAAATATGTAAAAATATGATTATCAATAGTGACATTATACACTGGTAAACCATAAGGAAAAAGTCATAAAAACTGAAGGTAACGTAACACAAATTAGGACCTAAAATGATATTCCAAAATAGAGTTGTCTGTTCCAGATAAGATGGCAATTGATGAGATGAATATAAAGTTACTGAAACTGAATTTCAACAGCTATACCTCCTGAGCGGCACGCTGCTTTGTGTAAGTTCACCTATAACACAGTTCATATATGCACCCATTACCGTTAGCTTCATTGAAACTCTGTAACCTGACAGTTTAAAATGGCTGGCAACTCTTCCCTAGATCAATCTCTAATTTAGATTAATAATGGAGAGGCTGTAGTCCCTCAGACTACTCAAATCTGTATTACTGTATAGATTTATAATAGATAGACAGACTCATAGAACTCAAACAGGCTGTTCTATTCATTTTGCAGTTTGTTACAGCAAAGTATTAGTATTAAAATAAATATTAAGACTAAATATCACTGCTAACAATAAAAGGAAAATACTTAAGATAGCTAAGGGGAAATAATTTTTCAGTTATTGTGTCCTACTAAAATTACAGAGACTCTACTTAATTTTCCCAGTAAAGGCATGCGACTATATATAGAAAGCATTACCAGTCACAGCTCCTCTGAGTACTGTTATTCATTAGGGGCTTTTGATGTGATTAGTGACCATGGTTACCCTGTCTAACCTTAGTCACTCAGATTCTAATGTGGCAGAAGTGAAACGGGCCATGCACGGCATCCACAGTTACACTATTAATAGTGCAGTCCGAGACTGTGGAGGCTATCTCTCAAGAATCCAAGTATCAACACTTTTTATTATCAGTTATTACAATTTATTCACTATGTATCCCAGCTGTACCCTCCCTTCCCCATCCCCTCCCAATCCCATCCACCCTCCCTTTCCCCAGTCCACTGATAGGGGAGCTCCTCCTCCCCTTCCATCTGACCCTAGCCTATCAGGTCTCATGAGGACTGGATGCATTGTCTTCTTCTGTGGCCTGGCAAGGCTGCTTTACCCTCAGGGGAAGGTGATCAAAGAGCAGGCCAATCAGTTCATGTCAGAGACAGTCCCTGTTCCCCTTACTAGGGAACCCACTTGTATACTGAGTCTTTGGCTACATCTGAGTCTGCATTTTATGTCCTCTCCATGCATTGTCCTTGATTGGGGTATCCGTCTCTACAGGTCCCTCAGGGCTCAGTTGTTTTTTTTTTCTCTGTTGATCAATACTTTTTTTAAAGTTGTTTTTAATGTAAGGGTTAGCAGGTAAAACTTACTGAGTTTAAGTTTTATTTTACAGTGGTTTAATTCAACAGCATGAAACTTTCATGAAGAATCTAGAACCATCTCTTCATTCCTTCATTCTTGGTATTCTGGTGATAGCTCTTCTCATAGCTTTAAGTGTTTGTTGTAATTTTGAGCCTTCTGGGCATGGAAACATATGACACCAAGAACCGCTGTTTATCAAAGAGAAAATCTTTTCCAAAGTCCCTGAGGAGAATCAATCCCCTTTCAGCTTTACTTAGCCAAGTTATAGTCAAATGTCTCTTCTTGCCCTGCCATTAAAAAGTGACTAGAATTGCCCTTGTTAGCCCATGATAATAATGTCCACCCCAATGGCCTGAAGAGTATTGCTTTTCCAGAGCACATGAGAAGGAAAATACCTGAACACAACTAAGAAAAAAGAAGAAGAAAAAAAAACTATTAATCTTCAGAAAAATCTCCTGCAACCATCCTATGATCTTCTTAGAAATTAAGATTATGTAGATGAAAATAGACACATCAAAATAATTATTACATAGCTTACATTTTTATCATCACTTTTTCATATTCTAATTGAAAACTCAGCAATCGGTTAAAAATGGTTGAACTACATCTCAACCTCAAAGATCCAATTCCCCAAGTGTTCAACGGTATTAGTTTATTTCCTCATCCCTGTGATCAAACAAGAATCAGCTTAAGGTAGGAAGGACTTGTTCTGGCTTGAAAGTTCATGGGGGAGAAAAATGGTGGCAGGAACTTGTGGTATGCTTTCCTCACATCCCAGTGGACCAGACAGCAGAGTACTTAGGCCAGAATCCGGGATGGGCTAGGGCTCGTACAGCTTATTGCTGAAGCCCAATGTCTACTAATTCAGCACCTTATCTAAAATGTTCTACAAGTTCCCACACAAAGCCCCTTGCTGGGACAACAAACACGATGCTGTCGCAAAGAGTTCACATTCAAACTATAGTCACAATCTGCCCTGTGGCCAAACATTGAAAAGATTTTGCTTGTTAACGGAAATAGGTTCATGCGCACTCAGAGAGAGCCTTGCCTAACAAGCATTTATGGCCTTTCAAACTATTCAACCAAATAAACATTTGATAATCTTTTATGAGAAAGGCAAAATGTGTGTGTACGTGTGTGTGTGTGTGTGTGTGTGTGTATACATAAGAGAAAAATGTGAGTGGTACAGCAATTGAGATATAAAATTAGTGGAAAATTGGTCAGTATGGCATTCACATAGGTAGCCTTTAAGGTGGGTGAGAGTTGCAGATACGCATAGTTATTATTATAATAGATACAGTGTGACATGATCTACTTATCTTAAATTGCATATTGGCAGAGGTGGAAACAGTGTAGGGTATAAAAGTATAAAAGTCAAAACAGAGGTAGGAAGATGGAAATACTCTGCCCAAACCAGTTCTCTCATTAACTTCTGATGAGAGGCATTCTGCTCCTCACAAACAGCTGGCAGAAGCCTTTTATTAACCCTGGCAAAATTTACACCAAAGTGAAGCTGAGACTTACGTTTACTGAATAGTTGCATATAATTGAGTTATGCACAATTCAGTAAATGAACATTCTTTAACCGTGCTGTACTTCTGGTTTTATTAGAGGTTTAATTCCTGAGTCAGTAATTGCATCTGTATTTATCTGCAAAGGACCCTCTTTCAAACCAAAGCAAAATATAAATCAATTTAGGACATACAACAAGTATATCCATTCACATGTACAATAATTGACATATTTCTACTGAATTTTATCATACATAACCAGGAGTTGATATATCTTTGTCATGTTTCTTTAAAAAACTTTTTCTAAGATTATAATCACATCATTTCTTCTTTCCATTCTTCCTTCCAAATACTCCCATGTACTTCATTTTGATCGTCATGGTCTTTTTTCCTTAATTCAGGGCTGGCCATTTGGTGTTGGATAACCATTTGGTGAGCTCTGGACATTTCTGTTTTCAAGGTGACTGATTTGTATTGGTGGAATTACTATCTAACTTTTCAAAATACATGGGCCTTCTTTTGCAACAGAGGAAGCTAGAAGTCCCCCAAATACCTATTTTTAATGCCTGAAATTGTGGTGTAGTAAATGGGTCAACAAATAAGTCGGGGGGGGGGGCTTGTTTGAGATGGCTTAGAGCACTGGCTGCTCTTCTAGAGGTCTTGAGTTCAATTCCCATCAACTACATGACCATCCAAGATGGTCTTCACCAAGAAGATCTGGTGCCCTCTTCTGTCCTGCAGGCACACATGCAGGCAAAACATTTGTAGACATAATAAAATTTTTAAAAAGAAAAAATAGTGTTTATTTCTCTGTATAAAAAAAGTTTCACTATATAAATACAAGCAATACATGAAAGAGCTACAGCTTTGCAAGTTTTCTGTAAAGCAATGGCCAGGTCTGCTACGCTGAAGCCATGCCTAGGAGAAACACTGCACAAGTCAAGTAACACCATAGCAGAGAATTTCATCATGGTTGATTTTTCTGTGCATTGGCTAAGCATCTAGGGTAGCAAATGCTTATAACTTCATGTGCACCTGTAATTCCATGTTATGGCTCTTTAAATGAACAAGGATTTTTCTCCTGGTGGCTTTGGGCATCTTCCATACATGCTGTTGAAAAGAGAGAGCGAGGGCATCGAGCAAAGAGATTTTCACAATTGTTGTTTTTCTAATCAAGACAGACTGCCCCTTTAGGAACTTATAAAATAAGGGGAAATTTAAAAAAAAAGAAAAAGAAAAGGGCAAACAGTGGTTTTATAAATCATATATTATTATACTAAAAAGAAAAAGTAGCTAGTTTTCTCTGTGCAATCAAAATACCTGCAGTAATGAGCTTTAAAGGAAGAAATGTTTTCAGGTTCATGGTTTCAGAATTTCTAGTCCATTACATTGTGGCCACTGACTTTGGGCCTAGGTTGAGACCATACATCATGGTGGAAGTGTGTGATAAATAAATTTCCTGATGAGCCAGAAAATGAGAAAGAAGAGGTCAGGATCTCAATATTCCTTCTATTACCATGTACCCAGTGACATTAACTGTATATATTAAGCCCCATCTCCTTGTGGTTCCACCACCTTCCCAAAGAACAGGAGCCTTTCAAGTAAGAACATTTGGAGCACATTCCAAATCTTGATGACATCATAAACTTATGATACATGACAGTGGATGACCAATGTATATACTGCAAATAAAAAGCTTATTCAGCTTTAGAAACAACTTGGCTACATACATGAAGTAATAAATGCACATTTTTATATATTAAAGCACTGCCATACAAAGAAGAAAACAAAAGATAGTAATTAAATAAATATATATGTAGTTTCAATATAAAATGTCCTGGAACAATTGATTCAGAAACCATGAAAAATACCCTTTTATGTAGCATCACTGAAGTTGGGACTTCTTCAGAAATACTGAAACCTCTTCAGTGAAAAGCAATAGTTTTCGCCCAGGTTCATTATTAATTTCTAATCTTTTAAAAACTAAACTATATGAATTTACAGGTGAATGTCATTTGCGTGTGTGCCATGAGTAGAAGTCAGAGGACAACTTGCAGGAATTGGCTCTCTCCTTCTGGCTGTCAGGCTTGGCAGCTGCCCTGTTTTTTCTTTCTTTTTTAATATTTAAGTTTTAATATTTGGGGGGCATTGGATATTGAACCCAAGACCACACTCACGCTAAGCACATGCTTTTGCCACTGGCCTATATCCTCAGTCTGCTAAGCTCAATAGCTTCTTCTTACTTCCTAATTAAAATTTTAAGTTAAGAATAGAATATGCAGATGCTACAGTATAATATCTTACACCTTTACCTAATTCCCTGTGATGGCAGCAGCTTCCTAAACTACAGTACTTAATGGCACAGGGACACTGATATAGTCACACTAGACTGTGACACCAGAACAATTGCTACATTGCCTCTTACAGCCTTTATCACGTCCCTCCCATCACAGCGACTTCCCAATCTCTGCCATTCATCCACTAGCTTACCAGTTTGGGTCAGATCAAGAATTCTTTAGCAACGAAACAATACAACATGTAACCTTTGGGTATTTTTCAAAACTCAGTGTAGTTCTAGGTGAAAAAGCTAGGTTATCACACACATCAATAATCGATTCCTTGTCTTTCTGGAATTATCCAATGGTATTTTCATGGAACACTCAACCATTTGCCAGCTTATTTGAACTTCCAAAACGTGTGTGTGTGTGTGTGTGTGTGTGTGTGATGGCTGTGAGTGATGAAATTACACCTTCCCCCAAATCCCTATGCCGAAGCTCAAACCTTCAGTGTGACTGAATTTGCAGAAGTAATCAAAGTGTTGTTTAAAGGAAAAGGTCAGGAACCTGTAATAATAGGATTAGTCTTCATATAGGAGAAAAACAGAGGTTGTCATGCTTTCTTTACGCAATGGGAAGTTGTTGGTTCTCACAAGGCTGTCCGCAATGGCACTGTCACCTTGCACTTCTGCCCTCCAGAACTATGAGAAAATCCCATCAGTTAGCAGTCTAAATGGAAAAACAACTAAATCTACGTTGCATTATGACATTTGAGTTCAGCAGCTTCCTAGCTACTGAGAGTTCCAGAGTCCTAACAACACAAGCAGTTGTGCCCAGAAGCCCTTAAGTTTGACTCTTTTCCTTTCTCTTCTCAATTCATATTACTTCCCCTTGTTTTGTCATAGCCCCAGAGAAGACTGCTCAGACATGCATTTAAGCCACTAGAAAGCCTGTATTAATTCATGTCTTTCCACTTTTTGTATCTTCAGGTTAGACCCCTCCTTCAGAATTTCTGCATGTGTTTCTCCTTCTTGGACCTCCCTCACTAATATCTGCATAACTCCCTCGTCTTCTACTCAGGGAATTGGCATCAATTGGCTCAAATAATATGTTTATAAGGAATAATGCTCTGGTCATGTTTTCTTTGGATCGCAAACACCTCTGCACACACTAACGTGCACGGATGCTTACTTTGTCCACTGCATTCTTCTCATGGCACCCATGCCTGTCTAATAAATTACAAAATTATGTAATATGATTATATCTTGACTTACTGCTAAGAAGGCAAGGTCACGCAGACACTTACTTAGGGTTAACTGTTCCCAGAGCTAACATTCTCATCTTGGTGCTGAAATACGTGCTGAAATTGTAGGCCAAATTATAAAAAATGATTTATATTTTATATGATACTCTAAAAGAATGTTTTTGACAAAAAGGTACTTCAACTTATATTGCTACTCTGCACCTCACCTTCATTCTTTAAGTGCTGAATATGAACATGAAGATTGAGATCATGTCCTCCTTTTGTTATTAATGTTAAAAGGATATTAAGATTCCGTTAGGTACTTCTCACATGAAGCGTAAACGAAACGTAGCTTCCTCATTTCTAAACTTCTGTCTTACAGACCTGATGCTTCATACACATCATCAGTTGTAACCTAAAGATACGCATACCTTCCTTTCAGAAGCAAGACGTTTATTTGCAACATGCTCAACAATTATTCCCATAAGTCAAAACCACTATGATTTTGGGTCTTAGTTATGCACATTCATCGACTGGTTGCTGAAGACTGAAAAATAGAGATCCTTTTTCAAGAAGATTGTTGTGAAGAATAAGTACATATCAAAATAACAACGGGTTTAACATAGAGCAAAACTCAAAGTGTTTAGTAGTAACACATTTTCCAAAGTTCAGGAGTATTCACGGTAAGTGCTGCTGGCCTGACTTTCAAAACCAGCGAGCACAACTACAGAGATGCTGTTTCCTGAAACCCCTTTCCAGTCCTAACCGGGGTGGAGGGGAGCTCGGCGTGAGCGACACTCGTGAAGCCTGTGGACCTGGCGGGGACCGCGCGGGTGTGTGGTTTCTCTTTGCGGGAGACGTCTCAACGCCGGCGCGTGAGAAAAGCACCTACGAGCAGGTACTAACCCGGGACGCGCAGACGCTTTCGCGCCCACGAACTCAAAGGGAGACGGTACACTCGAGGAGCAAGGTGATTGGCTGCGAGCCGAATGACGCGGGGCCCTGGGCACCCGCCTCCGGGAGCGACCCGCCCCTACGGCGAGCGGACAGGAACAGTTCGCGAACGGCGACCTCGGCTTCCGGGTCGGCGCACCAAGATGGCGGCGGCCAGGTGCTGGAGGCTGCTGCCCCTCGGCCGGCGGCTGTCGCAGCAGGCCGCCGCCACCCAGGCCCCCGGGGCCGCCGCCGCCGCCCAGGCCCCCGCGGCCGCCGCCCAGGCCCCCGCGGCCGCCGCCGCCACCCAGGCCCCCGAGGCGGGCGGCCCGGGGTTGGCGCCGACGCCCGTGGCGCGGTACCCGCCGGTCGTGGCCTCCATGACCGCCGACAGCAAGGCGGCGCGGCAGCGGCGCATACAGCGCTGGCAGGCGACGGTGCACGCGGCCCCGACCGTGGACGAGAAGATGCGGATCCTCACCAAGATGCAGTTCAAGAAGTACGTGGTGCACCCGCAGACCGGCGCGCTGAACGCCGACCGCTGGTACCAGGCCTTCACCAAGACCGTGTTCCGGGCGGGCCTGCCGCCCGCGCCCGCGCCGCCCCCGCTCGACCTCGCGGGCCTGCGGGCCGCCGTGTGCGACGGCCTCCTGCAGGAGCATGTCTACCTGCGCCGCCGCCGCCCGCCGCGCCCCGACCTTCGCCGGGCCGTCGCCTCGGCCCTGCTGGACCAGATGGTGGGGACCCTGGTGAACCTGCTCGCGCCGCTCAACCCCGTCCTGGCCACCGGCGCCCTCGGTGAGCGGGGAGCGCCCACCCAGAACCCGGGAGGTGGGGGCGGTAGCCGGGGCTGGCCTCCCTGACAGTTCAGCAGCACTGAGTTTCTGGTGGCCTGCCCTACTACCTACTTTAGGACTCCGCGGACGCTCATCATATTTCCATGGCTTGACCCGGTTTTGTCTGTCCAGCCAACAGTCTTAAGAGGCTGTGGACAGTGCAACAACTTGGGGTTGTCCTTTGACTCCTCCACAGGAGGCTGTGTGACCCAAATGTAAAAACATCAACCTCTCTTACTTTGCCTTAGTTCCAGTATGAGAATTACAGTAGGACTGTTTGGTCATAGGATTGTGAAAGTTAAATATTAGCTAAAATTCCTAACATTTTCTTATCATTTACTGTATGTCATTCCTTTTTCCCGATTTTCTAATTGCCAACTGGTTAATCCTCATAATAACACAGCAGATATCATGAATTCATTTTATAAATGAGGAGTAAAAAGGCACGATTTAAATATTGCTGTCTTAAAGCCCAGTATCTGGTAGGTTTAGGGGTCAAGATTCAGTCCTAGTAAACAGAAACTTCTGTTTGTTGAGTGTGGACATGAAAAATAATATAGCCAGGAATGGTGCTGCAAGCCTTTAATCCCAGGACTCAGGGGAGAGAGAGAGAGAGAGAGAGAGAAAGAATGTGAAATGTTTTTGCTTGTTTGTTTTGGATGGAGTGAGAGTGCTGGGGTTTGAACTCAAGGACTAGAATGCACTGCCATTGAGCTACATTCCAGCAGATAATGATAATGTGTTAATTCTACATGATAATGATAATGTGATAATTCTACATGAGCCCATCACAGCCTTATAGAAGGTAAACGAAACAATATAAACCAAGCCTTATTGATCACAATCATACTAGGCCTTTATTTTACTGCCTTACAAGCATCAGAATATCTAGAAACCTCTTTCTCTATTTCAGACAGCATTTACGGCTCAACATTCTTCATAGCAACAGGTTTTCATGGACTTCACGTAATCACCGGATCTACCTTCCTTATTGTATGCCTTTTCTGACAACTAAAATTCCACTTTAAATCAAAACACCACTTTGGGTTTGAAGCAGCAGCATGATACTTACATTTTGTGGACGTCGTATGACTTTTCCTTTACATTTCCATTTATTGATCAGGCTCATGCTCTCTTAGTATAAAAAGTACAATTGACTTCCAATCAGTTAGATCTAGTAAAAACCTAGAAGAGAACAATTAATCTATTAATCTCCCTCCTAATTAACATCTTCTTATCTTCTCTCTTAGTCACTATTGCATTTTTTATTCCACAAATTAATATCTATGCAGAAAAAGTACACGCTTATGAATGCAGCTTTGACCCTATAGGCTCTGCTCGACTACCATTTTCAATAAAATCCTTCCTAGTAGCAATTACATTCCTTTTATTTGACCTAGAAATTGCTCTATTTGTGCTTAACTGAACTTTGTAGTGCCTGTATTCCCTTCCTCATTTATAAAGGAAAAGTAGTATTAGAAAATCAGTCATTTTTTTTCTACTAACCATTGATAGCTTAGAAAACTTAAATATGTTCAGACTAAGTTCCTCTTGTACAAAATGGCAGTGATTGGAATTATATGTACCCTTTAGAGAAATTATAAAAATAAAGTTAGTGCTTTATAGATCAGTTTTCATTTTATTGTGGTGAGTGTTACTCCCGTTCATTTGAGCATTTTAACATTTAACTGAGTAATCCTGTTAATTACAGTGTTTAGCAAAATGAAGTTTTTGAGTGTTGTACTTTAGATATAATGGTTCGGTTATGTAACTGGGGTTCTTATATGCTACAGTTTTTAACATGTGTGTATTTTAGACATGCTATTCTTAACATGTTTATGGCTAAGTTAACTAACAACCGTTTTTTCTCTGAATAATGGAGAAAACTTTGAATCTCTTTTGATAGATTCCAAGCGCCCCGTTGACTTTTACTGGTTTCGTGGTGAGGAAACCATTCCTGCTGGTCATCGGAAAGGTCATATTGATGTTTTACGGTACCAAATAAATGATAAACCACACAACCAGATTCGAATATCTAAGCAGCTCCCCGAGGTAAGGGTTTGGAGTCTTTTGTGTCCAGTGCTCAGCGTTGCCAAAAGCCAGTCAGGTAACCAGGCGAATGCAGTGAAGCCTTTTGGGTAGATCTCTTGCCTTCTCTGTTTGTTTTATGTCGGCTGCTCAACTGGAAATCTTTTCAGCTTTTTAGTTTGCTATGATCTGTTCTCCGAAGGTCAAATTAAAATTATTCACCAGAATAGGTAAGGCATAAATGTGATAAAAATCAATTTGTGGTTGTTTCAAGTGCCAGGATCTTTAAAATGGGAGACCACTTTAGGCCTCAGAGTACATGTTAGTGTAGGTGAGCTCTTTTTTGATGATGCAGCCCCAAGCTCTCCCGAACTCAGGATATTTCAGAGTATTGATTAGGAAAGCCCATCCTGCAGACTGTGCAGATATTCCAAACTACAAACCTGAAGGCTGAAACACTTCTGGTCCCTAGCATTTGATTCAGAGGTGCTCAGCCTGTGTAATCAAATCATTTTGTAAAAAATAACTCATTGAAAAAAAACTGTAAATCTAAGAGGGTTATGAATGAGGTGGAAGCAAGTGCTTCTGAATTTCCTGTGTTTTCTTCTCTTCCAAGTTTGTGCCACTGGATTATTCCATTCCTGTAGAAATCCCTGTTATGAAGTGTAAGCCCGACAAGATGCCGTTATTCAGACGGCAGTATGAAAACAGCATATTCACCGGTAAGTTTCTCTTCACGTATTCACACATAAATACATTCAGAGTTAACGCATCCTTAAACTTTAATGGAAACTTAATTTTGGATTATCATTTTACTGCTTTTTTGGTGGAGACAGGGTTTCTGTAGCTCAGGCCTCTAGACTGATGGTAGTGCTGACTGCCCATGAACTTGGGAGCCCCCCTGGTGTGTAGGAGTATATCTTCCACACCCAGCTCAATTTTAATTCTTAAACACTAACAGGTTCAATTGCATATGAGCAGTATCATTCATAATCTCAGTGTATTGTAGCATGGATGAAAATTGGAGAGAAATTTAACTTTTAAATTTGAAAATATTGTTGTGTCTACTGATTTAGCAACATTTAACCTTCAAAAATTATTATACTTGCTAGGCCTTTTATTTCATTGGAAAAGTCATTTGTATTTTGTATGTTTAGAACTGGGCTTAGGATTGTGATGGCCTTTTATTGAAGCTTCTTGCTTATTCTGCACATGGCAGCTACATCAGGAGTCCAAGCACCTGTAGGCCTCGTGTCTACCCTAACACTCCTTGATGTTCTGTCCCTTCCATACACTTCCTCCTCAGATGACCCAGTGAAGGTTTGAAGAGAGCATTCTATTAGTCCTCCAGGCCCTGTGTTAGTCCTTTCTCAGTCACTCGGGGTTAGTGGCTGGGAATTCTTTTTGAAACTAACAGTGAATAGCGCATGTCTGTATTTAAGAAAGCTGGATCGTGAGCTCTTTCTGCCTTTGCTCTCCTTTCCCCTTTCTCTTTCCTTTTCTTTCCTTTTTATTTTATTTATTTATTTGTAGTATTCTCTGCTTCTGTTTGTTTCTCTTTCTCTGTTTGCTTGTTCTTCTCACTCTTTCTTTGTTACTGGCTGGTTTAACACTCACTGTGGAATGGCAGTGGCCTTGGACTCGGCAGATCCTCCTCCCCCAGATACCCACTGCTGAGGGTGTGTGCCACCCTGTCAGCATTATGTATGTGCAGGCTCAAACCAGAGCTTCCTCCATGCTTGGCAAACACTGCCCACTAAGGTACTTTACTTAGAAATATAAAAACAGCCGGGCACCAGTGGTGCATGTATGTAATCCCAACACTCAGGGAGGCGGAGGCAGGTGGATCTCTGTGAGTTCAAAGCCAGCCTGGTCTTCAAAGCGAGTTCAGGACAGCGAAGGCTCTAGAGAGAAACCCTGTCTCAAACCAAAACCAAAAAAAAGCAAAAAAGAAAAACCAAAAAAAAAATCCTTCTTATAAAAAAATGAACAAAGATATTATCACATTAATTGTAAAGAAGCTCTTTTGTGTTATTTTTTATTGTAAATATGTGTGCATAATGAGTGTAGGTGTACGAGTGCCAGGAGTCATGTTTGGAGAGCATTCTTCTTTCTGTGGTGTGGGTTCCAGAAATTCAACTGCAGTCTTTAGGGTTGCCCCTGGGTAGAATCTATCCTCTGAGGGATATTGCAGTAGTAGCTCTTAATGTCTGAGAGGGGTTGGTAGAATTAAATAATGGTGAATTATAAGTTCCTTTTATATGCTTCTTTCTGGCTTATTTGGGCCCTGGTGAGCTTTGTGCTAATGAACAGGTTGGGAAATTGATTTCCAGTAACTACCATAGTCAGTAAAAAAAATTCTAAGGTGATTCAGTCCATTTATGTCTTTTGAGTACTGAACATATGTTCCAAGAAAGCTATGCTTGAAACAAATGTTAAAACATGTGCCTCTGGGCTTCTGCATGCTCTTATTTCATCAGCAATGTGTTCATTGTTTCCATTAGGCTCAAGAACAGCAGATCCGTGCTGTTATGGTCACACCCAGTTTCACCTGTTACCTGACAAGTTAAATAGGGAAAGGCTGATAAAAAGAAACCAAGCTGAGCAGGTAGAAGTTGTTTATAGGTCTAACGCCATTGCAAGTCTGTTTGCTTGGACCGGAGCACAAGCTGTGTACCAAGGTGAGCCCAAATGTGGTGGCAGTTTTCATTCTGGAAAGTAAAACACGTTGAGAATAGAATTATTAACATTTTTTTTCCTTTAGGTAAAAACAGAACCTGGATGTGAACATTTTGCAGATTTTATGTTGATACAAAATGCAGTTATTTAAAAATCCATAATGAAATAGTCTACATTTGAAATTTTGCAAGTACACACGTGCAATCTGCTTTTCCTCTGATTACTTCCTTTATAAATATATTATTTTCTAGTGTTTTTCACAAACATTTCAAAAATTGGTTGAGTAAGTCAAATCTTTGTAGGTTTCCTCAGTTTGTAAAATTTTCAAGTTAGGAGAAAAATTATGCAGGAGTCAAGATTCTGGGTAGGAAGTGCTCTGGAGGTCACAAGGCAACTTTCTGTGGAGTACACTTAAACCTTTTTGTGGGTCCCAGGAATCTAGCTTGGGTCTTCCGCCCTTGAATGTTTTTATGGCAGAGTGGTTAGCTTTAGAGACAGTATTGAAAACAGACAGGCCTGACTCACCTAAAGCTTTTGTTACAGTAGAAAATGAAAAATAATCATATACCATTTTCAGAGTGGTGTTATGGTAAAAGCATTTGAGGGAAAATCTATTTGAATAGAGCCATTACACAAAGATGTCCAGAAGTGACTTCTGTTCAAAGACCTGAGTGGTGATGAGCTACATGAAGAATCTAGGGGAAGACACATTGAGATAAAAGGAATAACTGGAAAAAGTCTCTGCAGGGAGAACAGGCTTTTGAAGTACGTAGGGAACAACATAGAAGCTGGTGACTGGAGGCCAGTTAAGAAACGAGAAGGGAAATGGTGTGAAATGATGTAGCAGAAGGTAGAAGCTATATCCTGGGGGACTTTATTTACCCAGTTTGAAGTTTGGGCCAAGGAGTGGTGTCTACCAAGCAAATTCTCTACCAGTGAGCTGTAATCCTCATCTTCCTCAGAGATCAGTGTTCTATGTCAAAGCCTAAAAATACAAAATATGAACTAGATTAATTCTGTACAGTAACCCAGGAGGAATTGTTCTTAGTGGAGTCTCTTCAACTTTGTGCTTCCATTGCTGATGTATATTTCTTAAATAGGAAAGGAAGATGGCAGCAGGTAGGATTGAGTGAGTCAGGAAGGGTGAGTGGTATCTTCCAATGACACTGTATCTTCATGAATGATAAGCTCCTACCTACTGCATTTGAGCAATAACTTTTGTTAGATCTTGCCATTAAGAATTAAGTATAAAGTATACATGTGGAGAAGTTGATTCTCCATTCTCACACATGTGGAGAAGTGTAGGAGTATTAAAGCAGTCAGGCTAGAAAAGAAATCAGACAGAAAACTTACATAGGTAAGTATGAAGCATCCTGGAACCTTCTGACCTGAGACACCAGAGACAATGACAGCATTCTAAAAACCTCTGAACATACTCAGTTGGCACTGAATTATTCAAAGGCATGGTGTTGAGACCATAGAAAACTAGACTTTTTCCTGAAGGTTTTTCCGAGCTGTGTAGGTATCAATATTTGATGAAATAAGTAGTCATAATAGATCTTGGGTTTTACATGGGTCTAGTGTGGATATTTTTCGAGCATATTTGAAGTCATTAAGTTAATACCAGATGCAGGCGCATTCCTGTAAGCAAAGCTTAGATAACTGAATGAATGCTGGAAGCTACTGAAGGCTGAAGGAAAGGATGGATCATAAATTTGGGGTCCTAGAAGGGAGGAAACACTAATACAGCAATAGAATAGTTAGTGACAAAAACAGGGTACTCAGATCTTCAGGGATTGGGAGGTCTTCACTGGCTTCCAGAATGTTTTATCTTGATATTCCGTATCAAGGTGTGTAAATCCAGCCTTGTTTTCTTCTGCAGGGTTCTGGAGCGAAGCAGATGTCACGCGGCCTTTTGTCTCTCAGGCTGTGATCACAGACGGGAAACATTTCTCTTTTTTCTGCTACCAGTTAAATACTTTAGCACTGACTGTACAAGCTGATCAAAATAACCCACGTAAAAACATATGTTGGGGGACACAGAGTAAGCCCCTCTACGAGACAGTGGAAGATAATGACGTGAAAGGCTTTGACGATGACGTTCTCCTGCAGATAGTCCACTTTCTACTCAGGAAACCAAGAGAAGACACAGCACAGCTGGCAGGAAGCCAGGAGACAGCACCTGATCCAGGACCCTGAGGATATTTCAATTTCACCAGAGGAGCAATAAAGTCATTTCAGGATTTTGTACTGTCAGTTATTATTAAACACATTGATTTTTGAGAAAAACAAAAAAACACTTCTTATGTTAACTGTCATTACACTTTACACTCTTCGGATTCTTTAAAGATTTAGTTTTAGATGTAATGATAGTGATTTAAAAATGATTCTCAGCTGATATGCCTTAGGAGGCTTGGGTGAAAGAAGAGCCTGCTCTAATAAGTTGTATTCTGACCTTCACACGTGCCCTGCCTCTGTGTGTCTGCTTGTCTCTAAAGAAATGTTTAAAAAGAAAAAATATATATTTATGTAGTACTAATAATGATATTGAGCTACTTTTAATACCTTGGTATTTTGTGTCATTTAAAGGTGATAACAGTGGGGAACTGGAGAGAACCTGACTTGGTCCCAACACTTACATTTACAAGTGGTTTACAGCCCTCTGTCCCGACCCAGTGCCCTCTTCTGACCTATGAGGCGCCAGGCACACACTGGTCCATACAGAGACATATGCATGAAAAGCACGCATACACACAAAATTAAAACCATTATATATATCGGGTGTCTTGTAAATAACGTGTTAGAGCATTCTTCATAAAGGCTGTTTTTTACAAGCTAAGCTGAGGCTTTACAATGTAATGTTTGATCTTTATTTTGAAAGGATTTTGATTTAAAACCATATACAATATGATGAGGATGCTTTGATGGTAGCATCTGTCCCAGTTACTGTTCAACGGGCTGTGTAGGTGGTTCCCTGCTAGGGACACAGTGAGTCTGCTGCCTTGACCTGCGTATGCCTCCTTTGCTTTTCCACTTTAGAATCTAAAACCAGATGTCATTTAATAGGAGTCGAAAGGATGTAGGTTAATTACCACAGTTTCTTTAGCTTCAGGTCTCATATGCTTTCATACGTTTTTGAGATTGGTTTTTCCTGAATGTTTTGTCCATGTACTGTGTGGGTGCAATGCCTTCAGAAGCCAGGAGAGGGCATCAGATCCCTGGCGTTACTGATGGAGCTGCTGCTCTGCTTCTGGGAATCAAATGCAGGTGTTCTGGAAAAGCAACCAATCCTCTAATCACAGCCCTTTCCACCCAGTCTTTTAATATCAGCAAATTTAGTTCTTTATGTGGCTCCTCCACATTTCCTACTTAAGGGTTTGTGTAACTATGAGTAGATTTTTTTTCTTTATAATTCTTTTTATTGCTGAAACATGGCTAATGTTGATTTCTGTGTTAAAAGCTAATTTACTAATTGAGTAGTTTTTGCAGTTGATTCTTAAGAGGTGTAGTGCCCTAAGTGCAGTCTAACTTGGCTGTCTCTTACCTTGCCTCTCAACTTAGGTGAAAATAGGCATCTGTGAAGAACTGTGGGCAGCGCTTCAGTCTGTTGTTCTGTGTGACTTTGATGATTGCCTTGGTTGAAACACATTCCTGGCCTCTATTTCTTTGACGATTCTCTCACATCCCCCTGGCTACTCTTCCTCTACCGTTCTTGAAAGATTGACATACCTCCAGGTTTTGTGCTAGTTTCCATATTTATTTAGTTCCCCTACTTGTCATCAAATCATAGGGATTTAGATATAAATTCAAAATTCGAACTTGCCTTCAATTTTATCGTAACTTAATAATTCACTAGTCTGAGTAAGTAAGCTTGTGGATAATTTTCTCCATGATTTTCTCATTCCCTCAGGAAAAACACTTTTGTAATCCAGAAAATAACTTTATTTTAATAACATTGCCAGGTGCAATGAACACATGCCTGCAATTCCACCACTCAGGAGGTGAAGACACGTGTATTTGCCGTGTAAGGTCATCCTAAGCTACACGAACCCCTGAAACAATTTTGTTGACTGAACTCTAATAAGAAGCCATTAGCATGTCAATTTCACCTCCAAAGAACTTCACTGTGTTTGTGAAGCTTCCACACCACCCCAGTTTAAATGTTGAAATTCCAGCCTTCAGGGCTCGCAGGTAGGCTGTGTGACCAGTGAAATCAGTATGTGCTTCAGGCCCAGAGAGTTCACTCACCACTTCCACATGAAAAGATAGCAAGAAGTCACTTGCAGGTATCACCACGCTCATCAGCTCTGCATCTGCTGGACCCCTTGAACATGGGCTCGCCTCTAGCACCAAAAAAACACTTTTCTGTTAATGACCACCTGGCTTATGGTATGTCATTGCAGCCTGAATGGACTAAGGACTGCTAATTATACTTTGTGATTTTTTTTTTCACTTAAGTTCTAGCAAATGCTGCATAATCCTAAAATAAAGCTAATTGACAGAATCATTAGGCACCTTTACTATTTTTTAAAATATATATGACATAATTTATCAGCATTAAGTCATACAAAATGATACATAGAAGTACTAGTAACTTGGCCACCTGTGTTTCATCATTTTGTAATAAAAATTTTGCATTAAACATACTGAATTTTTTTATTTTTTAGATTTTTTGTGTTCTTTTAGATTTTTTAAATTTCAAATGTTTTATATTAACTACAGTTTATTCACTTGGTATCCCAGCTATAACCCCTTCCCTCATTCCCTCCCAACCCTACCCTCCCTCCCACGTCTCATCCCATGCCCCTCCCCAAGTCCACTGATAGGAGAGGACCTCCTTCCCTTCAATCTTACCCTAGCCTATGAGGTCTCATCAGGACCGGCCACATTGTCTTGCTCTGTGGCATGGTAAGGCTGTTCCCTTTACTAGGGAACCCACTTGGACACTGACCTGACATGGACTATCTCTGTGCAGGGGTTCTAGGTTATCTCCATGCATGGTCCTTGGTTGGAGTATCAGTCTCAGAACAGACCCCTGGGCCCAGAGTTCTTGGTTCTGTTGCTCTCATTGTGGAGCTCCTGTCCCCTCCAGGTCTTACTATCTCCCCCTTCTTTCATAAGATTCCCTGCACTCTGCCCAAAGTTTGGCTATGAGTCTCAGCATCTGCTTTGTTACCCTGCTGGGTAGACTCTTTCAGAGGCTGTCTGTGGTAGGCTCCTGTCCTGTTCCCTGTTTTCTCCCTCTTGCCTTTCTGATTGAGGATTGGTCATCTTACCCAGGATCCTCCATCTTGCTTAGCTTCTTTATGTTACAGATTTTAGTATGTTCATCCTATATTATATATCTAACATCTGCTTATAAGTGAGTATATACCATGTGTGCCTTTCTGCTTCTGAGATACCTCACTCAGGATAATCTTTTATAGTTCTCACCATTTGCCTGCGAATTTTATGATTTCCTTGTTTTTAATTGCTAAGTACCACAATTTCTGTATCCATTCTTCAGTAGGTGGACATCTGTGTTGTTTCCAGATTCTGGCTATTACGAATAAAGCTGCTAGGAACATGGTTGCACAAATGTTATTGTTGGGTACTTGAGCATATTTTGGATATATGCCTAATAGTGCTATAGCTGGATCTTGAGGAAGCACTATTCTTAATTGTCTGAAAAAGCGCCAGATTGATTTCCAAAGTGGTTGTATAAGTTTACATTCCCACCAGCAATGGAGGAGGGTTCCCCTTTCTCCACAACCTCTCCAGCATGTGTTGTCACTTGAGTTTTTGATCTTAGCCATTCTGATGGGTGTAAGGTGCAATCTCAGGGTTATTTTTGTTTGCATTTCCCTTGTGACTAAGGACATTGAGCATTTTTTAAGTGTTTCTCTGCCATTTGATATTCTTCTATAGAGAATTCTCTGTTTAGCTCTGTACCCCATTTTTTAATTGGATTACTTGATTTGTTGCTGTTTAACTTCTTGAGTTCTTTCTATATATTGATAGGAGAGATCAGGGATACAAGGCACATACCTATGGCCATAACACCCTGAATGTGCCAGATCTCATCTGACCTTTACTATTAAGAGATGATACAGTTTTATCTTTGGGGAGAGTCAAGAGTAAAAAGTGAACTAGACACAAAGAAAATAAATGGGAAAATTGCCACAGAGGCTGTATAGAATTACACACACACTCCAGAAAGGGCATCTTTATTGTCCAGAGTTTGGTAAAACTTTCTAAAACAAAAGCAGTAAGATAAAGTTGAAAGACATCTCACAAAGCCTGAGAAATACAGCATTTCAAGTGTTTACACATTGTTACTGTTGGTGGGTAATAAGAAAAGGTAGATGTGGTGGTTTGAATAGCATAGTCCTCACAGGCACATAGGGAGGGGCCTTGCAGGAGTGGTGTGGCTTAGTTGGAGGAAACACATCACTAAGGGGTGGGCTCTGAGGTCTCCATCACAGTTCACTTCTACTGCCTGCAGATGCAGATGTAGGACTCTCAGCTCCTTCCACATCGTGTCTGCCTGCACATTGCCATGCTTCCCACGATGATGATAATGGAGTCAACCCATGAACCTGTAAGCCACCCCCAGCTAAATGTTTCCTGTATAAAAATTGCCATAGTCACGGTGTCTCTCCACAGCAATTGAAATCCCAACTAAGATGGTGGACTTGCAATTGGCAAGAGCTGCTGACTAGCCTCAGTTCTACATTAGCTTGTGTGACAGTGAGACTGTCATCATTCCTACCTGTTCAAAACAAGCTTTATTTTAAAATGACTTTAGCAAGAATTTCTCTCCAGTTCTTTATTTCATTTCAGTTTTTAATCCTGTGGGTAGTTCTGAGTTCTCCCTGATCTTTGTTATTTTATGTTTTCTATCATTCTACAAAATTCTTGATTTCACTTTGTAAAATATTTGAAGTAGCACTTGACAGTTGAAATAGGTTTGGGGAATTTATGAATTGGCACAAAAGTTGGATCTTTATAGTGTTTGTTGGGTTTGGACTTTTTATTTTATCTGTATATGGGTGTGTGTGTGCTCATCTTAAGGTCAGAGGACAATTTAAACTCGGCTCCCTCCTTCCACCAATGTGAACCCAGAAGACAGAGCAAGCCACTCATGTCAATATGGCCCCCAGCTCCAGCACGGCCCAAGGACAGCAACATGGCCTCCGGCGGCAGCACAAACCTCAGACATCCACATGCCCTTCTGTGGTAACATAATCAAGGACATCAGCACACCCCGGCTGCAGCAGGACCCCATGGACCCAGACATGGCTTCAGGTGGCAGCGCAGACCACAGATGTTGATGTCTGTGGGCCATGCTGCCAGCAGGGGCTATGGTGATGTCAGGTCTAACGCTGCCACCAAAAGCCATGTCTGGATCCGAGGGCCTACTGTAGGCCTGGTCTGTGTTGACGTCTGTGGCTGTGCTGCCAGCTGAAGCCATTAATATCCACAGTTGGGGCCATACTAACCTGAGTGGCCTGCCCTGCCGCTGGAATACAAGCATTCCTTTAATCCAGGAGTCAGAGGAAAGCTGATCTGAGTTCAAGGCCAACCTGGTATAGAGCAAACTTCAGATAAAGAAAAGTTTAAGTCCAGGTGTGGTGGTATATGCCTTTAATCCCAAACAATGAAGGTAAAGTTTGGAAGCACCCATGTTTGAAAGTGATGTCTAAATGAGTGGCAGAAAAGGTAATTAATCAGAGAAAAACTTGACAGGATAGGGTACTCCCAACTCCCATGAGAAGAGAATGGAAAGGGAAGCTACTTAAGGGACAATGCAGAGAGAGAAAAGACAGTTTTACCAGTTCCGTAATAGAGAAACTGATTACAGAGAGAGAAAATTCAGGTGAAGACCAAATGAGCCAGAGAATGAGAAGGAGCCAAGATATTAGAGCAGATGGCTGGAGTTAGTTTGAGGCCAAGCAGAGCAATTCAGGGGCTGAGAGAGATGCTAGATTAAGTCAGCTGAGAGAGGAGTTTGAGACAGAACAGCTGATTTGAATCAGCCAACCCAGAGCTTACTAAGAACAAGGGTGAGTTTATTAGCAGTGAACTTCAGAAGCTGAAAACATTCTAGGACTAGGTTAGATTGTATGGAGGCTAAAAGCTTCCAGGACTAGGCCTAGGTTAGTGGACAGAGGCTAAAAGCTTCCAGGACTAGGCCTAGGTTAGTGGACAGAGGCTAAAACCTTCCAGGACTAGGCCTAGGTTAGTGGACAGAGGCAATGAGCCTCTGAGATAACAATTGAAGCAGGCAAATAAAAGTTTCTTTTACAACACATGAGATCACAGCACACACAGTATAAATGTTTTTTCTTCCTTTTGTGATTTTATGGTATAAGCTCACTGATCTTCAGCTAATAGTTTAAGTCAAATTTTCTGTAACTTTAATAGTAATCTACAACCATAAAGAAGTTACAATATAAAAATATCAAGTTATTGAAATGTCTACTCTAGGCATAAGGTTATTATGTAATTCAAATGCTAATTTCTCTATCCCCCTATTTCTGGTTGCAAGCCTGGTTCTGAGAGTCTCCTGTCTCAATGTTATATAAACTCTGCTTCCCAATTGTCCCCTGACATTCCATCAACGCAGCTTACAGCCAGTCACTGAGCAGGGAAGAAAATAGGGCTGGACTTCCTGCCAGCCAGGGGAGGAGGAGTTAGAGGGGGAAATAAGGGATTGAGCCATGGGAGAGGTCCAACAGACGTTAGGAGGAGTTCAAGCAGAGAGGTACAAAGTGCAAGTATCTCTGGGATGTACACTTCGAGAAAACCAAATTAGCTTTGTGGGTTAGGAACAGAGTAATAACTATTCAGATCCTGTTCTGCAAAACAAAGTCTCAAGTATTTGTATGATTATTGCATTAAGATAGAAACTAAGAGAAACAAACATAGTTTTGTAAAAAATAACTGTAACTGATGAAGAGTTCGATAATCTTTTTAAATTTTCTATAATCTCAGTATACTATGGTACATGTATCAGAATTTAGAAACTTTTGAGTTGAAATGTTACAGCTGTGTAGAAAATGAAGCATTGCAAGCTGGAATCTTAAACGTTTTTGCTATAAGCAGGCTGGAGCTCAGGGACTTTACATGACAGACCAAGTGCTTGATGTGCTACCATTATATTCGCCCAGAATATATCCTTCAACCACACAAACTGAAAATTGGTGTTGCAGTTGCGAGTCATTATTTCAGCATGCTCTGGGTACTTTCATACAGCTTCCTGGATTCAGAAGGATTTCTTGCTTGCTCTAATGCTTCGTTGTCACTGATGAGCTGAAACTCTTAATCCTTTCACAAGGAGTTCCACATTTTCCACAGTCTCCCAAATGATGTTGACAGTCCTGCTGTGGGATGGGAAGCAGACTTCTGTGAGGATGTGTGTAGTCAGGCCCGTCTGACCTTTGCACTAACGGAGATGAGCTTATAAAATTATCTTTCTTGTACCCCCAACAAACATGGGTATTGAAAACTATCTTATTGTAATTTTTACAATCTGCTATTATGGTTGATTTACTTTATTTTTATATTGCCCTCTACAGTTTAGTTCTATTATACATATTTACTTTTGACACTTAAACTTCTCCCAACATTTTCTCCAACATTTAATGTTGTGAATTAAATTCCTGAGATTCTGTTAGCCATTCAAGTCTGGTTGATTCATAAGCTGTTTAAGAAGCAGTTCTTTCAGAGGAATTAATGCACGTATGAAGGCACATTATAGTATAATGTTAGAGATCTAGTCTTTTGACTCACCAGGAAATTGTGATAAGATTAACTACTCTTTAATTTAAATTCTTAGTGTCTGGTATTTATAAATAGGTGACATGAGGCTCTATTGAGTACTGTGAGAAAAGCTAGAGGGCACAGAGGCAAAGAACACATTTCTTGGATGATAATCCCTGTAGCTCCTTCAGTGTAGCACCATGTGCCGCACTAAATATTAATAAAAGTATATCCAAGTTCCAGCACATTTGGGATTTCCTAAGCAACTAGGATTGCTGGGATGCTCCATGTTACAAGATGTCTATAAAATTCAGAGGTGAAAAAAGGAATTCTTTTTCTTTTTTCTTCTTGAGGCAGCCTTCCTGGCCTTAACTTATGAGCTCAAGTGATCTTTCCCATTCTCCTGCCTCCACCTCTCCAGTAACTGTGACAGGAGTGTGTCAATGTACCAGGACTAAGAGAGACTACTGTTATGCTTTTGGAGGCTGTTTCAATGATTGAGCTTGAGGAATTTGACAAACTACTGGTGTTACTATAAAAGAAAAGGCCAAGTAGCAAGTAGATATGTAGGTCCAACCTCCTAAAATAAAAGCAAAAACACAGTAGTTTTTAGAAGAGGAAGATATTTTTAAGACATTTTATTTAATAAAATAAATAAATAAACAATAAGTTTTCTGTGCCAAAGGTCAAGAGGCCACTTTAGCCAGGCCTGTCAATTTGATCAGTTACAAGAAGGATTTTATTTTTACTCCTTAGCACTTCATATAAACCCATACTTGCCTGCTTTCCCCCTTGTACCACTTTAAAATGAAACAGAATCAAACACATGATCCCAGAGCAGCTCGTCTGCTATCATTTATATTGTAGAAGATGCAGTAAAAGTGACTTCCCCCAGGTTTGCTGACTTAGTTCTTTCCTATGTAAAAGAAAAAGAGGTTTACCTCCAAATATTTCTCCTTCCATTAAAACAGTGTTTCCCATATCAATACATTTCTAATTGAATTCAGCTAGGTGCATCTTAGCTGAAATACCCTTTAAGGAAAGATTATGAGTAGAAAAAAAATGAAAATAAAGTTGATATACATCACTTAACAGGAGTATGCAGAAATCTTAAGGCATTACTTTTTTAGTTTAAATGAGATCTTGGATACAAATATATATTATATAGAGTTTCCTATACTTTTTATCAGTTGTAAAAATGAAAATGGCATACAGAAAAAATTATAAACTAATAAAAATTTAGCACTGATGAAGTGAACAAAAGATAATCAGTTTATTTACTGGAAAAAGCTTTGCAATATAGGACGTTCAGTTGGCAAGATAAACCAAGATGATAATTATCAGCATCCGGTTACTTCCTTAGCAAGGGAGTTCCTTTCACAAATATTGAATGGACAAAATCAAGCATATGCCATAAGGATTCTCCTTTGAGAGATTCATTTGGGATTATCTACAATAAAAAGTTTAAAAAACAACAAACAATAAACTTATAAGAACTTTACTTAAATGCATGTGTCTTTGATAACATATTTGATGTTGGATTTTTAAAATAATTAGTAAAAGAAAAGGCATTTCTTAAATTAGTATTTTAGTCATATTTTCATGGTTATTATTATTAGATAGAAACAGTTCACATGATTTAAATCCCAAAGGATAATAAAGGTAGGAATAATTGAACCATACAAGAATAATCATACAGTGCAGGAATTAGGTTTGACCACACACAACACAAACTTTGACATGGGAAAGAAACACAACATCAGAATCATGTCTTCATATATGCATATCCATGCAAACAAAGACACTAAATATATTATAAAAATGTCATAAAATATTTTCGAAAAGTTGTTTAATTGACTCTAACAGTCAAACCATTGAGCTTAAAAGTTCTGTGGCAATAACGTTAAAAAGTATTTTCTCTGATTGCCATGTAGTCATAGCCATGAACCCAATGATTCCTTCTGTTTCTTCATTACAAGATAAAGATTTGTCAGCACAGTGGTGTCATTTCTCTTATTTTCATAGTTTTCTGATATTTAAAATTATTTCTTTGGAGAGGCAGGTGATCTCTGTGAGTTCAAGGCCAGTCTAGTCAACAAAGTGAGTTCCAGGACAGCCAGGGCTATGCAGAGAAATCCTGTCTCAAACAAATAAACAAACAAACAAAACAAAATAAAAAATTAAAAGTGACTTTTTTTTAAATAAAAACATACATTCACACTAAGAAACATCAAATTTACTTCTTAATGGTCTTATTAGATAGTTATGATGAGCAGAGACTGATTGTGAATGGAAATGAAAATAAGAATACATTCTCACCAAGTATTGTAGAGCAATTAAACTACAATCTCAGAAATTATCTGGCCCAGCAGGTCATTTAAGCTTCAGTTCAGATGTGGCAGATTGTTAAATAACTCCCGCTGAGAGGTGTAAAAATACCCCAGAGGGACAAAGCCATGCGTTTCAGTATGGAAAAGAGCCAGTCCATGTATCAGTCTCCTTGCATTAATAATGGAGATCACAAGACAAGTAAGATTTCTATGTAACATCCATGTAAGGATATGGAAAAGCTTACATGATGTGAAATATTTCATGCAAACATCTTATACTCTTGCTTTACACTTTGAAGGTTAATTGTTTGCTTATTCTCATAAACAAATTGTCATTCCTGAAATATTCCAAATAAAAGGACATATTTCAATACCAATTATCTCCCTAAATTTATATCTTGAGTAATTGGATAAAAAAGATGTTTTACTTGAAATCTTTCAGGTATTAAAATTAAAGAAAAAATCAGGCTACAATATATCAGGAACTATGGTAGTTAAAATGTCATTTAAATAAAGATGAATTTAATTTCAGACAACCCATCTTGGGTTATTATTACAGAAAATAGAAATGGAGCTAGGACACTGATTTTGAAGTAAGTACTTAGTTTTCAGCATTGGCACTGACCATGCTGACTTCAGTCTGGCAGCTTTCTACTTTATTTGAAAACTTGTAATTTTTGCATCCTTAATGCAAAGATTATTTTAAACTACTTTATTAAGAAACAAGTTATAAACATGTGGACTTTACAAATTTATTTATATGTACAGTATCGATTTATTTGTGACATCCTTGGGTTGAATGAACAAGATTCTATTTAGAGAAACACATCAGTTTTGGTTTGTTTACTTGTTTTGCAGTGCTGTGGATGCTAGCATCTCACACAGGTCCAGCAAGCACCCCACTGCTGAGCTCCACCTTACTCCTGCCCACTGATGTCTTTGTGAGAAAGACTGACTCCTTCGGCTGACCTAAACAATAAAATTTAATCACAGTAGAAAATACACTTGATTTATTCATATCATTATTTGTAATCTGTGCTTGGTTGTTGGAGAAGATTTTATTCGATATAGTATATCAGGTAATATCCGCATACTTAGATAGCTTAATAGACCAACTGTTCATGCTTATTTAATAAAAAAAGGACTTATCTGTACAAGAACTTGTTCTACAGGATGAATAAAGCAAATGTTAGAGACATTTGTGACATCCTTGGATTGAGTGAACAGGATTCTATTTAGGGAAACACATCAAACATATCTTTGTAAATAAATATAATTTAGAAAGCACTTGTCTCCTCCAAAAGATTGCATAGTTTCTATTTATGGACTTTTCTTGAGATACTTGTTTTTTAGACTCTGACCCTGAAGCTTTTGTAAGTGAAGTTGCTACATTTCAGAGAACTTAAAAGAAAGCCTTTAAAACATAATAAATACCTTAGAAAAATTAAGATTGTTATCTTAGTACAAAAGTAAAAATAGTCCATGATCAATCAAGAAAATTTTAATATATTTTAAATTTAAAACAAAAGATCATAAAATTGTGGGCTCTTAGAATAAATTGTAAATTGTCTATACTTAGAAGACTACCCTAAGATTACATTTTTAAAAACAAAGCCTTGTAACTATCCAAGGATTAATTTTCCACTTTTAAATATCTCTTTTCTATAAGTAATACTAACCCTTCTCCTGTAGTCTTTCGGGATCTGTAGCTGCTCTCCGTCATTTGTTAAGTCCTTTTTCTGAACTTCATTATTGTATCTCTTCTCCCCTAGGCAAATATAACGTATAATTTCCAAATGACTCTTCTCTTCATTCCTTAATAAATTTATATTTTTTGAAGTTTTGAAAATTAATGTTTTCTCCTCCTTTTTTTAAATTCAGATTTAGAAATGGAAAATGTTTATACATCCAAAGTTTTATTCACGTTCCTAAGCACTTAGGCTAAAAGCAATTTATTGCTTCCTTTTATTTTAATATTATGTTTTAATGAAAAGTCCTCAATGAGAAGGCACTTTGGCAAACTAATTCATCTATTCAGCTTTGTAATTGTGCTTTGATTAAAAAAAAAAATAGGCTCAGTAAGATAGCTCATCAGGTACAGAGGCCTGCCACCAGGCCTGATAATCTCCGGTCAGTCCCGGGGATCTGCGTGGTTGCTGCAGGGTTTACTCTGACTTTCCCACACATACTGTGGATGTGTGTGTGTGTGTGTGTGTGTGTGTGTGGTTACTTTGCTAACTAATCTTGAACATTACTTCTCACTTTTGTTTGAAATGTTTACAAACATTAGCATTTGCAGTACTTCTGTAGTTTATATTTTAATGGCAAATGCACCGTCACACTCTTACTGAGAGTCATGCTTTTTGCGCACCAGTTTTTCACTTTTTACATCCTGACACTATTTTTACGGGTACTCACTTTTATCAGCACTCTAAATTTATTCATTGAAGGGTCTGCTGCCTCTGCTGGCTATGTTCTTTTGTTTGTTTGTTTGTTTACTTATAAAGAGACATAAGAACCAAAACAAAAACAAAAACAAAAAGGAAACAAAAGAACCACTAAAAACAAGAGATTATGCATTTCACAGAATTAGCAAGATACTGATGAAAAAAGGAAGACTTGGGGAAAATACAAGGTTGTCAGAAGAGCACATATTTATATATACTATTTTAGGAATGGTAAGATAAAATATGGAGGATGGGGAAATATTATTACAAGTTCAACAAATAAATGAGTGTCATTCTAGTAGACAGATGGAGAACTATAAAGAAACGAAAAGTTATTTGCTCAGATACTAAAGACTAAATTTACAAGACCTTGATAAAAAAAAGACAGTAAAGTTGATCACTAAGTGTTGTTTAAAACGTTCTGGTTACTGGTGTATCTTAAAGTTTTCATTTAAAGTATTTTTCTTTTAGGACTAGAGAGACAGTTTCATTGCTCCAGGGGGCCTGTGGAAGTTTTGGGGGAAAGATGGAAGAGCCTGGAGGGAACAGGAACCTCACAAGAAGACCAAAAGAGACAAGTTGCCCAGTCCCATGTGGGCTTTCAGAGACTGAGACATCAACTAAGGAGCATGCATGGTCTGAACCCAGGCCCCCTGCACACATGTAGCAGATGTGCTGCTCGGTCTTCAGATGGGTTGCCTGGGGAGTGTAGTGGGGATGGCTGTTTCTAACATGGACTCTACTGCCTGCTTTTGATAACTTCCACCTGGCAGGGCTGCCTTGCCTGGCCTCAGGGATGAGGATATGCTCAGTCCTGATGTGATCTGGTGTGCTGGGGAAGGTTGCTACAGGGGAAGAGGGACTCTCCTTTTCTGGGGGAAAGAGAGGAGGAAGGGGGTAACCTTGGGATGTAAAATAAATTTAAAAAAATAAAATTAATTTTTTAAAAAAAGAACACTGGTTTCTTTTTTCGAAGTTGAAGGTTCAGTTTCTATTACCCACATGGTGGTTCATAACTACATATAACACCATTTCGGGACATCAAATGCCCACTTTTGGTTACCACAGGTACTGCATGCACATGGTAGAAATATACACTCAGGCATACACATACATAATAAATAAATGTTAAAAACAGTAAAATATTAATTTTCTCTGGCAGTTTAATTCTAAGGATTTACAATATGAAAGTAAAATTTAATGTCATCACTGCATTCTGCAAGAGACATTTTGAGTTTTAAAATTTTTAACAAAAATAACTTAAATAAAGCTTCTTTTTTAATTTTTATTTTCTATATTAATTAGAGTTTATTCACTTTGTATCCCAGCTGTAGCCCCCTCCGTCATTCCCTCCTAATCTCACCCTTCTTCCCTCATCTCCTCCCATGCCCTCTCCAAGTCCACTGACAGGGGAGGTCCTCCTCCCCTTCCATCTGACCCTAACCTCTCCGGTCTGATTAGGACTGGCTGCATTGTCTTCCTCTGTGGCCTGATAAGGCTGCTCCCCCCTCAGAGGGAGGTGAACAAAGAGCAGGCCACTGAGTTCACATCCCTGTCAGAGACAGCCCCTGTTCCCCTTACTAGGGTACCCACTTGGACATTGAGCTGCTATGGGCTACATCTAAGCAGGGATTCTAGGTTATCTCCATGAATGGTTCTTGGTTGGAGTATCAGTCTCAGAAAAGATCTCTGGGCCCATATTTTTTGTTGTTGTTGTTGTTCCGTTGCTCTCCTTGTGGAGCTCCTGTCCTCTCCAGGTCTTTCTATCTCTCCCTTCTTTCCTAAGATTCCCTGCACTCTGCCCAAAGTTTGGTTATGAGTCTCAGCAGCTGTTTTGATACACTGTTGGGTAGAGTCTTTAAGAGGCCCTCTGTGGTAAGAATTCCTGTTTTCGCCTTCTTGGAAGAAGGAGATTAAGCTTTAAAACTGAATGAGAGGTTGGCTCAGAGGACTTTCACCTGCTCCCCAGCTGCCTGGCCCACATGGATCAGAAATGGTGAGCCCAGCAGAGACAGTGAACCCAAAGGAGGCAAGCTAGGCTTGAAACCCAAGTCCCATTGTGCCCAATCCTGGGGAGGCCTATGGGGTGCCTGGGCAGTTCTCAGCTTGGGGGACTTTCCACCTGCTTCCCAGCTCCTTGGCCCACCTGGGACACAACCAGTGAACCTCGCAGAGGAAACACCTGGACCGTGAATACCAGAGACAAGCAGATGGCTTGACAAGCAGTGGAAGAACACAGGCAACAAAACTCAGGGCCATGTGACACCACTGGAAAGGAGAGGTCCTACCACAGCAAGCCCTGGAGATACTATCACACCTAAAGCACAAGAAAAATATTTTAAATCTCAGGTTATTAAAATGATAAAGGCATTAAAAGGAAAAAATAAAGCTCTCAGGGTAAACCAAGAAAAATGTATTCCAACAGATGAAAGAATTGAACAAATCCCTCAAAAAATACAGGAAAATACAATACATAGGAGAAGGAAATGAATAAAACTGTTCAAGACCTAAAAATGGAGCTAGAAGCAATGAAAAAAAAAAACCCAAAAGCAAAACACAATCTGATACTATCCTGGAGATGGGAAACCTAGGAAACAGGACAAGAACTACAGACACAAGCATCACCAACAAAATACAATAGATGGAAGAGAGAATCTCAGAGGTAGAAGATAAGATTGAAGAAATTGCTATATCAGTCAAAAAAGTTAAATCTAAAAAGCTCCTGACTCAGAAAATCCAAGAAATCTGAGACACTATGAAAAGACAAAACCTAAGAATAATATGAATAAAAGAAGAAGAAGAAGAAGAAGAAGAAGAAGAAGAAGAAGAAGAAGAAGAAGAAGAAGAAGAGGAAGACCTCCCAGCTCCAAGGCCCAGAAAATATTTTCAACAAAATCATAGAAAAAAAACTTCCCCAACCTAAAGAGAGAGAGGCCTATAAATATACAACATATAGAACACCAAATAAATTGAACCAGAAAAGAAAATCAAACTACCACATAATAATCAAAACATTAAATTGCAGAACAAAGAGAGAACATTAAAACCTGCAAGGGAAAATGCTAAATCATCTATAAAGGCAAATCTATCAGAATTATACCTGACTTCTCATAAAAAACTCTAAAAACCAGAAGGGCCTTGAAAAATATGTCACAGACACTAAGAGATCACAGATGTCAGCCCCTACTACTATACCCAGCAAAACTTTTAATCACAGAGGGAGAAAACAAGATATTCCACATCAAAAACAAATTTAAGCAATACCTATCCAAAAATCTATCCCTACAGAAGATACTAGAAGGAAAACTCCAACCCAAGGAGGCTAGCTATACCCAGGAAATCACATGAAATAAAGAACCCCACATCAGCAAAACCAAAAGAAGGGAATAACACACACACACACACACACACACAGTACCACCACCAATATTAAAATAACAGGAAGTAACAACAACTAGTCATTAATCTCTCTCAATGTCAATAGCAGCAACTCCCCAATGAAAACACAGAATGGATTCTTGCTGCATACAAGAAACACACCTCGGCAATAAAGATAGACATTTTCTCGGAGTAAAGGGTTGGAAAAAGGTTTTCCAAGCAAATGGACCCAAGAAACAAGCTGGAGTAGTTATTCTAGTATCTAATAAAATAGGCTTTCAATCAAAATTAATCAAAAGGGATGGGGAAGGACATGTCATCCTCATCTAAGGGAAAATCCACTAAGATATCATCTCAAATCTGAACATCTATGCCCCAAGTACAAGAGTACTCTCATTCATAAAATAATAAAAAAATAAAATATAAAACTTAAATCACATGTCAAACCTCACACATTAATAGTGTGAGACTTCAACACCCCATTCTCCCCAATTGACAGATCATCAAGACAGAAACTAAATGGAGAAATAAAGAAACTAACAGACGTCATGGATCACATGGACCTAACAGATATCTACAGAACATTTCACCCAAACACAAGAGAATATACTTTCTTCTCAGCACTTCATGGAACCTTCTCCAAAAATGACCATATACTTGGTCACAAAGCAAGGCTCAACAAATATAATAAGATTGAAATAAGTCCCTGCATCTTATCAGACTAGCATGGATTAAAGCTAGAACTCAACAACAACAGAAACACTAGAGAGCCTACAAACTCATGGAAACTGAACAACTCCCTACTCAATGACCACTGAGTCAGAGAAGAAACACAGAAAAACACTAAAGACTTTCTAGTATTCAAGGAAAAGTAAGGCACAACATACCCAAACGTATGGGACACAATGAAAGCAGTGCTAAGAGGAAAGTTCATAGCCCTAAGCACCTTCATAAAGAATTGGAGAGATCCCATACTAGTAACTTAGCAGCACACCTGAAAGCTCTAGAACAGAAGGAAGCAGACATACCAAAGAGGAGTAAACTACAGGTAATAATCAAACTCAGGGCTGAAATCAATAAATTGGAAAGAAAGAGAAAGATACAGAGAAACAATAAAAGCAAGAGCTGGTCTTTGCGAAAATCAATAAGATAGACAAACCCTCAGCCAAATTAACTAAAAGACAGAGGGAGAGTATCAAAATTAGCAAAATCAGAAATGAAAAGGGGGTCATAACAACAGACACTGAGGAAATAAAAAATAATCATTAGGTCTTACTTCAATAGCCTATACTCAACAAAATTGGAATATCTAAAGGAAATGGACGATTCTCTGAATAGATTTCATCTACCAAAGTTAACTCAAGATCGCATAGTTTAAACAGTCCTATAACCCCTAAGGAAATAGAAGCAGTCATCAAAAGTCTTCCCCCCCCCCCAAAAAAAAAAAGTCCAGGTCCAGATGATCTTAAAGCAGAATTCTATCAGACATTCAAAGAAAAGCTAATATCAATATTCCTCAAACTATCCCACAAAATAGAAACTGAAGGAACATTACCAAATTCATTCTATGAAACCACAGTCACCCTGAAACCTAAGCCACACAGACTTAACAAAGAAAGACAATTTTAGACTATTTTCACTCATGAACACTGATACAAAAATACTCAATAAAATACAAGCCTAATCCAAGAACATATCAAATACCATGATCAAAACACATCATCCACCATGATTAAGTTGACTTCATCCCAGGAATGCAGGATGGTTCAACATATGAAAATCCATCAACATAATCCACCATATAAACAAACTCCACAGTCACCCTGATACCTAAACCTCAGAAAGACTCAACAAAGAAAGAGAATTTCAGACCAATTTTCCTCATGAACACTGATGCAAAAATACTCAATAAAATACTTGCAAACTGAATCCACAAACACATCAAAAACATTATCCATCATGATCAAGTAGACTTCATCCTACACATGCAAGGGTGGTTCAATATATGAAAATTTATCAACATAATCTACCATATAAATAAACTGAAGGGAAAAAAATTACGTGATCCTCTCATTATACACCAAAAAAAAAAAAAAATTGACAAAATCCAGCAACTCTTCAAGTTAAAAGTCCTAGAAATATCAGGGAAACAAGGCAAATACCTAAACACAATAAAGGCAATATACATCAAGCCTATAGCCAACATCAAATTAAATGGAGAGAAACTTAAAACAATTCCACTGAATTCAGGGACTAGACAAGACTGCCCACTCTCTCTGTAGCTCTTCAATATAGTATTTGAAATCCTAGCCAAAGAAATAAGACAACTAAAGGAGATGAAGGTGACACAAATTGGAAAGGAAGAAGTCAAAGTACCAATATTTGCAGATGATATAACATTATACATAAGTGACCCCAAAAATTCTGCCAGGAATCTCCTACAGTTGATAAACACCTTCAATAAAGTGGCTGGACACAAAATTAACTCAAAAAAATCAGTAGGCCTCCTTTACACAAGGAAAGAAATTAGGAAAACAACAGCCACAAATAAAAATAAAATATCTTGCTATAATTCTAACCAAGCAAGTGAAAGATTTGTATGAGAAGAACTTCAAGTTTTTTAAGAAAGAAATAGAAGAAGATATCAGAAAATGGAAAGATCTCCCGTGCTCATGAATTGGTAGGATTAACAGTAAAAATAGCCGACTTGCCAAAAGCAACCTGTAGATTCAATGCAATTCCCATCAAAACAGGAACACAATTCTTTACAGACCTTGAAAGAATAATTCTCAACTTCATATGGAAAAACAAAAAACCCAGAATAGCTAAAACAATCCTATACAAAAAAAAAAAAAAAAATTCTCAAGGTATCTCCCTCCCGTATTTCAAGCTTTAGGACATAAAACTGCATCGTACTAGCATAGAAACAAACTGGTTGATCAATAAAATCCAATTGAAGACCAAGAAAAACCCACATACCTACAGACACTTGAGTTTTGACAAGAAGCCAAAACCATACAATATTTTTTTTGTTGTTGTTTGTTTTTTTAGGTATCTTAAACAAATGGTGCTGGTCTAACTAAATGTCTACAAGTAGAAAAATGCAAATAGAACCATATTTATCACCCTGCACAAAACTCAAGTCCAGATGGTTCAAAGTCCTCAATGTAAACCCAGAAACACTAAATCTATTAAAAGAAAAAGTTGGGATCAGCCTTGAACTCAGTGGCATAGGAAACTTGAAGATTTGCGAATTATCTTCAGTCTGAAGAAAACCTCATGAATATTTCATCTGTACCACTGTGAAACATTTTACAAGTTCTTCTTCTATGAACTTCATACAAGCTTCACATACGGAGTGGGGAGTGCTAGTGACCATTTTGACTTTCCCAGTATACTGGGAATGTCAATCATTCAGTTCTCTGGTTTCCACTCTGCTGCACCCACACACAGTATTTCAGGATATTACATTAAATTTCTTCCATAATTTTCAGTGGATTCATTCATCTATTGAATGAGGCCTTAGGGCCCCACTGAATCAAGGGACCACTTACAGGTTCTGGGTTTATTTAGTCTTTTCTTCTCCTGTGCAGCGACCTTGACGCAGCATGACTGTGCGTATAGATTACAGGTGCTCACAGGCTGGGAACTTGGAACACGGTTATCTCATGCTTTTCCTCCTTTAACGATAAACCCAGAGGAGGCTGGATTTGAGCTGTGTACACCTACTCACATCCTCTTTATCTTGTCAATAGATTGCAGGGTGGGATGGAAGTTCCCCAGGCAGGCTTCCTCACATTCTGTTGCTAAGGCAACTGTGCTCTGACTCCCCATGTTCTGTGCTGAGGTAACAGCAGGCTAGCACCCATAGAAAGGCCATACACCCACCTATGTCTTACTATCTTGGGACAGAAGAACTATGGCTGAGTTGTCTTGTGGAGTTATTTGTGACTCTGTGATGTTGTTCTTTATATGCAGTTCTATGAACAAATGTGCTTCATTAAATAAGTACGAAAAGGTTCCAAGGGGTTCAAGAACATATATTGGGACACTAGTTTGACCATTTAATGAATACATAGTCTTGAACAATAAATATATTCCTTTTAAGCCTTAGTTTTCTGTTTCAAAGGAAGTGGAAAAATTAAAATCAATTAAATGAATCATTTTTCAATTTTAAAAGACAGCACACCTATAACATCACTTAGTAACTGATAATATTGTAAAAATGAAGGTTTTAATTGCTTTAAATTCATTACTTCAGGTGTTTAAGGCAAAGATCATACTTACAATATAAGATTAACAGTTATTAATGGAGATATATGATTTATCCAAAGACAAAGTCACTGTCTTTTAAAGTGCTAGGCTTAGGAGGACTCACAGTGAAGACCAAGGCAGTAGATACTCCATTTTCTCGCTCTCCTCAGATAACACTGGAAGAAGTCCTTAGTTTGTTTTGCCACACTGATGGAGAATTTGTCACTTTTTTTAAATCTTAGCGTGTGTATTTTAAATCTCATCATTATAGTGCACATTAATATCTTTATTCAGTTAGATTATGGATGAGTTACAGTTTATGAATAATCTTTGACAAATACGCACAGCTGTGTCTACCATCACCACTGAATGGCAAAAGAAGTAAAAGGAAAGGACATGACCTTGCTCAGTTTGGTCATGACTTTTTATTTATTTTTCATTCAGCTGAGGCTGGAACCATGAGAGCGGCATAAATGAATTTCCTCCCAAGGAGTTCAGTCTCTCTGAACCAGGTTGCTGCCCTGACCTTTTAAAGCTATGCAGGGATCATTTGTTTCTGCTGGCTTTTGCCACCCACAAAATTTGATTTCAGAGTCTGCTCTTGAGCGGCTTCTTCCCTCCACATTATCTGGCCACCCGTCTCTCCTTCCTGCTCGTGTCTTCTTCCTGGCGTCTGCAGCCATGCTCTTTGATGTGTACGCTTCCTTGGTCAGCTTTAAAGGACCCATCATTTGGGAAATTCTACTCACTAAGACACTTGTTCCTTTCCCATTGTATTCTCTAGCTGTTTTCTCCTCTACCCACTCTAACCACTGTCTCTCCCCTTCTACTGTGTAAATGCCACTATGGAGATTCATGCTCTGGCTACTTTTACTATAAAAGCAACATCAGTGTGTCAGAAAGCTTCCTTTCATCTGACCAGGCATCTGGCACTGGAAAGGGATGCTCGTCCTCTGATTCGGACATTTCTCTTTGACAAGTCTTTCAGTCTGCTTGGGAATGCCCTGGTTTAAAGTTCTTATTACCGTGACACTTAGTCTCTCTGCTCCCTCATGGCTCCTTTCATCTCCTTGCTGGACCTTCCTCACCTCCCCCTAGAAGCTCCCTACTACAATCCAAAGATTCTATACATGCTCCTGCGTCTGCAACTCTTGCTTTCTTCCTCTTGGAGATACCTGCTCTATCTCTCCTTCTGCTTTCCTGGGTCTGTACATTGCCAATTGTCTTGCCTCCCTGTAGGAGCTGTTAAGCCCTGCAGCTTTCTTAAGGCGTTCTGAGCACAAGAGACCTTGTCGCTCTTGTCTCTCAGCTCCCCCCCCCCCCCGAAAGTCCTGCAACTTCTCATCCTTGTGGTGTGTAATCTATGATACTGGAACCTTCCCTCAGGTGGTGGTTCCTCCTTTTTCTTTATGTAGACACTGTTCTTTGTCTTTCAGTTACCTAAACCTCCCCAGTTCTTTTTGAAACACTTCCTCCTTTTCTCCTTGGACTCAATTCTGTTCTCAGACTCCTAGATTTTAATTGTCTTTCCCAATGGCCATAAAAGGTTCAAATGTACATCCTGGATGAAAATTTTCCCCTATGCAGTGCATGATGGCACATGCCTTAATCCCAGCACTGATGAGGTAGAGGCAGACAGATTTTTGTGAGTTTGAGGACTGGCTGGTCTACAAAGCAAATCCAGGACAGCCAGGTCTCTGTTATACAGAAAAACTCTGTCTCAAATAAAACAAACCAAAACACTAACTTTTTCTCCCTAAACATTTTCTTCCTAGTCATCTGTCCCAGCAGATGAAAGCAGACTGCTTTGGACGTTTGGCAGGCTCAGAGGTTCCCTTAAAATCTGCATCCCAGGACAGCTTCAAAGTGGCTAGCTGCAGGCCAGCCTCACTGCCTGCTCCAATGAAGTCTGAACTTTTCCAGCCCCAAATAGTCCTGAAGAACGTGGACACAGAATGGAGCAGTCTGCTCTTTCTGGACTTAGCTAGCGTTTCAGCTTTTCTTGGGTCCCCAACAATGCCCCAATATCAGCAGAAAGTAGTCGTAGAAGATTATGTCTCCCCTAACCATTTATTGTCAACAAAAGGTTGGAATGTCTCAAAACCCTAGGACAAATAGTTGAAGCACCTATTTAACATATCAAAGCAGACCTGGCCTCCAGGTTCTCCCAGCATTCCTCAGTCCCTGCCTGTTAAAGGATATGGCTTTAATAAGCACTACACATCATGACTGAAGTAAAAATAAAAGGAAGGCTTCCATGCTCTCAGAAGGATAGCTGTCTGGTTCTCTCCTTCTACCTTATCAGTCATTTAGCCTTTCAACAGCTTTATTTCAAGCTCAGTATGAATCACTTATATGATTCAACTAAGATTGTTTTTTTACGATTTTGATAATTATGCACATGCCATAACAAGGTCTCAGTCTTTTTCTTAAATTAAGATTTGTTTCTATAAACGGCATTAGTGATAGATTAAAACAATGAAATAATGGCGAGATGAAGTTAAATTATATAAATGCATATGTATTGGGAGCATCTCAGGAGGAGGGGAGGGAGAGGTAGCAGTCAGAAAATAAAGAGGGAAAAAGAGGAGGAGAGACATAGTAAGAGAGGAGAACAGAAGAGAAGGGGTGGGGGAGATAAAGGCAGGAGGAAGGGGAAGGGAGAGAGAGGCAAGGGCAAGAGGCAAAAAGGCTGGGAGGAACCAAAATGTCTGGATTACATAGTGAAGGGTCTCTGGGAGAAGAGATGGCCTGCCCTTAGGTGGAGGACAGGGTACACCAGCCACACCCTGCAGCAGGTAGGGACCTAACAATTAGAACATAAAAATCAAAAACTTAAAAAGGAAGTTCACAGTTGCAAAACACCTATAAAAAACAGTGAACCATATTGGGTCTTTTGTTTGTTTGTTTTAAGATATACTTATTTTTTTATGTACACAGTCTCCATACACACCCGCAGGCCAGAAGAGGGCGCCAGATCTCATTCTAGATGGTTGTGAGCACCATGTGGTTGTTGGAAATTGAACTCAAGACCTTTGGAAGAGCAACTAGTGCTCTTAACTCCTGAGCCATCTCTCCAACCATGAACCATATTGTAAATGACCTTTTTGAAACCGTCTCTCTACTGAAAGTTCTCCACTTCTGCTTGCATGCAGGGTAAACTCTTCCTACATTTGTCTCATCAACCTTGAGGGAGCAGGGACCATTACAAGTTCATCCAACTTAATGTCTAGTACAGCATGAGGTATGGTCAAACATTCTAAAAATTTGTTTGAATGGCAATAGTACTACTCTTATTTCTTAACACAATTGCTCACAGATTAGTTTTAAAGCAGGTATTTGACAGATAAAAAAGTATTGTCCAAATTAAAAGGCAATAGCTGAGCAAAATTATTGAATTATTGCTTCAATAAATATCAACACAGACATTTTTTATTAATAATTTGTGACTGTTTATATGTATCAGCAGCGAAAGGTCATCTTAAACCCAAAAGGAAATAAAGATTCTTGCTAAGTTTTCTTCAATATCTGTAGATCTGGGAATGGGATTTCACTGATACCCTTTACATACTTTAATGTTAATACTGAGGCATAGAGTTAAATTTTAAAATGAAGGAGAAAGCACAAATGCTGCATCTAGAAAACACATGTATACTCTTAAATACCTTAATAACAGGGATTATATTATATTTAGCTTGTCATTTTTTTCTTGCAGTATCAAGTTCATAATTACATTTTGTTGCTGTCAGCAAACTGGCACCAATTTCAGTTCATTGGGATGATTCATGAAATATGGAATTTTTTTTATTAAATATTTCAGAATCATCCTGGAACTTTCCTTTTTTTTTAAGGATTATCCCTTTTTTTTCTTGTATAGAAATTGAAAACTGAGTCACCAAATAGGGCATTACCCTCCCCTTTATAGACAATTTTTAGTGAAATTCTTACTTTTTGTTTTTGCAATATGTTTTTTCTAAGGAAACCTCAGATAGTCATTCAGAGCTCAGCCTACACATTGCTGGGAGCTCTGGAAGCTCCTGTCTAGCTGGGGAGCAGAGGGGGCTTCCATTCCAGAGTGAAGACTGGCCTGGTGTGGAGCCTACCACACCTGGGATGGCGACTCCTGAGTTCAAACACACCGTGGAAGTAACCACAGTCTCACCCGGCTTTTCTTCCAGAGCAAGGGGGAATTGTCCCTTTTATTTACCTGGAATGACTCAGCATTTTATTTTATTTCATTTCATTTCATTTTATTTTATTTTATTTTTTACTCTAGGCTCACATGCAGAATCCCTTAAAACTGAATGTCCCTTGTTAGAGAAAATAACGTAACTAATGTGAGTTGTTCCCTTCTGGTTATGACCCAGCGAGAGCCAGAATTGCAATCATGTTTGACATAAGTTGGTCTTTCTAGAAAAACAAATTTTTGTGTGCTAAAAGATTTTCTTTGAATAGGATCACCACATAGAATTTACTTTCTTATGACATTTTTTTTTTTTCATCTTAGTGGATGTCTGTCAGTAAGAGACATTCTACATACTTGGATAGAACAATAAGTATTTCTGCATTTGCAGATACATCCCTTCCTAGTATTTGTTACAAACACATAACATCTGAAGCAAAGATAATGGTTGCAGAAAGGTTACCCTAAAACAAACTTATGTTTCACCTAAAGAGTAGTTTTTTTAAATAATAATTTCTGTTTTTTGTTATTCCTGGATGATATTTCAGACCTTTTTTAACCTAAAGATGGTTGTCTATTGAAGATAATACATTGAGACGAGTAGTAAATGAGAATTGAGGTTTTTTTTTTTTTTAAATGAATGTAAAATGTAAAGTCATCTGTGCTGAGTGTGCATAAGATACTTTTAAGGAGAAGAGCATGTCTTATGCTAATTACTTTCTCTGATTCCAGGATGCCTTGATTTGAGCAACTCTTTGCTGTGCCTGTGTATCATGCATGAGCCTCACCACAGGCTCAGAAACGTGAGCAGCTTACAACTGAAACAAATAGTCCTTGCTACTTTCTGTTTTCTCAAGTATTTGTCACAGTCTCGAATTATTGGAGGCAGAGGTCAGAACAAGCTGCCCCCAGTACAGAACCTTGGCTTATTGATTAGTTTGAGATTAAAGAGAAAACTGCAGAAGCAGAAAGAATGTTCTTTTCCTTCTCTTTTGCTCTGGATTGGGAACATCCTGGACATCCTCAGCAAGGAGGGTTGTGGTCTATCTATCTCTGAAGATAGAATAACACAGAGAAGAATTGGAATGCCCTAATTCATGCCAACTCCTTTTCACACACCAGTTTATTACCATTCCATCAAGCTCTTTTATTGTCTAAGCCTATGTCTGCCTAAGAATATACAGATGTCTGTGTAAAACATACATTGCATTTATTTGTATTTTTTCTCTCTAGAAATCTCTTTTGTTAAGTGGACCTCAGCCATGAACCTTGCAGTAGGTGAGAAAATATGCCTGTCATCTGCCCTGAAGTAGAATGCACGGCTTTCCACGGGCAAAGCACCAATGGTGTCTATGTCCCGGGGCGCTCCAGGGCATGGAGTAGGTGCTTACTATGAGCTGAATGTGTGCATAAGTGAAGTCATGGAATGGCCTTACTCAGGGCTTTTCCTAGGACGATGAACCACTGTAAGGAGGGAGGAAGAGGAGCACAGAGGAAGAGGAGAAAAAAAGGAGAGGGGGAGAGAGGGAGAGAAGGAGAAAGGGGAAGAGGAATAGGAGAGGGACAAAATAGGAGAGAGGAATAGAGGGAGAGGAAAAGAGAAAGGAAGGGGTACAACAGAGGAAGAGAGAGAGAAAGAAAAGCAAAGGGAACGGAAGAGGGGATCTAGTTGGCAAAGCTGACACAGCATTAGATATGCTCTTACATTTTATTCTTTTATGTTGTTAAATCAAATTTCTACATGTGAGTGTTTTTTTTTCGTCCCGTAGCACAAACAATTTTATATGTTACAATAAGAGGATAGGTCTTTGAAAGAACAGACATTGGGGAAAGGAGGGAACAGCGGAGGGTCCAGGTAATCAGTGGCCCAAGCCTCGGAAGAAGCAAATTACAGTTGTGCGTTTAAGTGCACATTCACCATTTTTCTAGAACTTTCAAAAAAAAAAGATTCTATATAGAAATGTGTTTTCTTTTAGAATGAGGATATTCTACAGTGTGTTCTGCTTGAGAATAAACTCTAGTTGTCTATTAATGACTCAAAATGTAGCTAATCTGACTGAGGGGTTAAATTTCACATTCATTTACTATTATTGTGTTGGGACATCAACAGCCATGTGTGTAGTGGCTGCAGAAGCATGGTGGAGAAAGGCCCATGTTATCCCACAGTGCATGTCTACTGTTGGTACTGAGGACAGCAGGCCTAGAGGGTGAAATTCCTCTTTGCTAAATGGCGACAGAGTCCCAGAAGCCTGGTTCTGTGTTGCACAGGGTTCACAGTTCTTGGAATGAATATTCTGCCACATGGTAAAATTGTGGGGTTTTTTACGAGAGGAAAGCAAAATCAATCTTTTTTTCTTGTCACTTGGTAGTAACTCATGACACAAATCTCCAAAGAGGATATAATAAATCAAGGGTTCCCAGAAATGAACTAAGCAAGAGAAAATAGTGAAAGTTTGTGATGTTCTGGATGAAAAGCAAATGCTGGGCTTTTATTGCCAAAAATGGAACTTAAATTTGTGACCTTATCCCTGACCTTTGGATCTGATAAAGAAAATAAGAGGAGTTTATTATTGCTAAGCCTCAGAGCTGTGGAATCAGGGTCAAATGAATCACTGCATTCCTACCTGATAAAGAATAAAGTTTCTGCAGAGAAAAAGGCCATATTTAATGGATACCACACTTGGAGAAGCTGGTGGGAAGAATTTCAAACAGCCGTCTGGGATGGATGGAGACAAGAAGCAGCAAGGCAAAAATGATCAAGTCCAAGCATCAGTTTGTACACTGAAAAAAAACTGAGAAAGAAAACATAGACTGCTGTGTTTTTTTAATATGTCAAGAGAAAATGTTGGTTCTCATTAATCTAGACTGACAAGAGTGAAAATAAGTACACTTCTGAAAAGAAATGTTTCTGTAATTGACCAAGAATCTAATGTTCAGTTTTCAGAAGAATATCATAAGATATAATTATAACTGTGCAATGAAGCAGCTGAAGGCAGTTCACTGAGGCAACAATTGTTACAGCATTAATTATAATGGTTGCAAATTATAATTGACTATCAATAGAATGTTGGTTAATTAAATTATGTTACATCCATGCCAAAGCACATCATGTAACCATTTAAAAATATTGGGAAATGCCTATCAACCCAAAAGATTCTTACTTATAGTTTTTTTATATCTATATTATCTATATATTTTGATAGTCACTGCATTTTCAAATTTTTTTAATCTATTTATAAATGTATTTATAAACATTTGCAATGATATTAGTCTTTAACAAAACTATTTTTTATTAAATTTTTATATTAATTACAGTTTATTCACTTTGTATCCCAGCTGTAGCCTCCTCCCTCATTTCCTCCCAATCCCACCCTCCCTCCCTCAACTCCTCCCATGCCCCTCTCCAAATCCACTGATAGGGGAGGTCCTCCTCCCCTTCCATCTGACCCTAGTATATCAGGTCTCATCAGGACTGGCTTAATTTGTCCTCCTCTGTGGCCTGGCAAGGCTGTTCCCCCCTCAGGGGGATGGTCGTCAAAGAGCCAGCCACTGAGTTCATGTCAGAGACAGTCCCTGTTCCCATTATTAAGAAACCCACTTGGAGATGGAGCTGCCATGGGCTATATCTGAGCAGGGGTTCTAGGTTATATCCATGCATGGTCCTTGGTTTGGAGTATCAGTCTCAGAAAAGACTCCTGAGCCCAGATTTTTTGGTTCTGTTGCTCTCCTTGTGGAGCTTCTGTCCTCTCCAGATCTTTCTATTTTCTCCTTTTTTCATAATATTTCCTGCACTCTGCCCAAAGTTGGGTTATGAGTCTCAGCATCTGCTTTTATACACTGCTGGGTAGAGTCTTTCAGAGGCCCTCTGTGGTAGGCTCCTGTCCTGTTTCCTGTTTAACAAAACTTTTTTTAACATGCAAACAAATTTTACTCCAATATGAAGTGAAAGTTACAGAAAGTTGAAATGAAAAGATTTCAGAATGAGTCTCATTTAGTGAAAATTTGGGATTTTCTCATGACATTACTCTTTAACTTCCTCTGAGATATTTTACATTGTTATAAGTGTTCCCGTACACATTCCAAAATAAGAAAATTGCAATGTCCACATCCAAAAGTAAATCAGGAAGCTAGACTTCATAAGATGTAATGAATCAACCAATATCATTAAGTCCTACTAATAAATAACTTTATAGAAAGCATTTTGCTAAAAAAGTATGTTTTATAATTTTCTATAAAAGTTTACCCTTTAACCTCCTGCTAAAGGCAGCTCATTGTAAATATGCAGCCCACTACTTTAGCTCTCTTATAATATTTTTCACCTATCAGTTCTACTTCCATTTTATGCTCCAACGTACATTCTTTCTGTGTTATAATATATTGGTAGCACTTAACAAAACTCTTGTCCAAAACCCTAGTGCTGCTTTTGTTTTACAATTCAGGTTGTACACGTTAGAGACACACCACTGAGCGGGAGATGTGTGCTGTCCAGTTTTCAGTACTCTGTAAATTCCCAAGATAAAAACGATCCTGCTGAATCTGCAATCAGGTGGAGACCTTCACGTACAAAAGTCACCATCTTCGGTACCCCTGCGGCATTCTTTTCTTTATAGCTATGGGAAGAACTTAAGCCTCATAAACCTTTCTTGAAACTGGAGTCAGCGTGAGTTGCTCATTCTGCTTCTGGTTCTCGTGGTTCATCAGACTTACATCCTGACTTGGCACCTCATTTGGTGTGTAAGGAGCTATTTCATGAAGACTCACACAACTATCAGATGATTGGCTGCTTTCTAATTTCTACTTGAAATGCCCTGGGTCCCTAATTCTATGACTGATGTATACTGTCCTCAGTATATGTCCCCATTATTCCATTTGAGCCAAATTTGACAGAAATATTCCAGAATGCATGAGGCCAGAGCATTACAAATCCATGTTTTCTGTCTCTAACGCACATTTTTTTAGAGCAAAGAATTATGTCCTTCAGAGTTTTATGATAGTACTAAAGGAACAGCAAAAAGACAGAAAGAGATAAAAGTTAAGCCAGAAGGAAAAAATAAGATGAATGAGGGAAGGAAGCGGGGAGGGGTGCATCCCGCACTGTACACAGGAGACTTGTGGGAAGCACTAGACAGAACCTAGGTTCACCCCTTGTTGTTTTTGTTTCTGATCCTCAAAACCACAGCTAATTTTTCCATTCTGGCACCTTCAGTTTATCTGTGTTGCAGTGCTATACACTGGAACAGTTTTGGAGAAATGAAAATTATATTGGCAAGAATGGATCCGCTTCCCCCAAATGTTCTCATAACAAAAGGCGATGCCAAACCTTTCTCATTTATTTGTAGAAGCCAAATCTCATGAAATAGCAAATCTGTTCCCAAGAGCAGAAAGATATCTTTCTTATCAGTGTCACTTTTCACAGAATGTACACAAGTCATGGGAATATTCCCCAAACAGAGCTCTCCCCCAAACAGAGCTCTCTTCAGACATTCCAATAGTTCAGCCAGACTTAGACTCATTCCAGGGATAGTGCAAGATGTGGAGAATTTTGAGTATTCTAGGTATAATATTAGGAAGCCCAAGGCACTGATTCAGAGTAGTTCTAGAGCTTGCTTATTTATTTATTTATTTATCTATCTATCTATCTATTTATTTATTTATTTATTTATTTATTCTGTATACTACAATGATCTGCCTGCAGGTACACCTGCACACCAGAAGACGGCAGTAGATCTCATTATAGATGGTTGGGAGCCACATTTGTTTGCTGGGAATTGAACTCAAAACCTCTGGAAGTGCTCTTAACCTCTGAGCCAACTTTGGGCAGAGTGAAGGGAATCTTATGAAAGAAGTGGAAGATAGGCATGGGAGGGACAGGAGCTCCACAAAGAGAGTAACAGAACCAAAAATTCTGGGCACAGGGGTCTTTTCTGATGTGCCAACCAAGGACCATTCATTGATATAACCTAGAACCCCTGCACAGATGTAGCCCATGGCAGCTCAGTGTCCAAGTGGGTCCCTTAGTAATGAGAACAGGGGCTGTCTGTGACATGAATTCAGTGGCTGGCTCTTTGATCACCTCCACCTGAGAAGAGAGGCAGCCTCACCAGGCCACAGAGGAAGACAATGCAGCCAGTCCTGATGAGGCCTGATAGGCTAGAATCAGAGGGAAGGGGAGGAGGACCTCTCCTAACAATGGACTTGGAGAAGGGCAAGGGAGAAGAAGAAGAAGGAAGGGTGGGATTTGGAAAGGATGAGAGAGGGGGCTACAGCTGGGATACAAAGTGAATAAATTGTAATAAATAAAATATAAATAAAAAAGAGCAATTCTAGAGCTGTGTACACTCAGGTCAGAATTTCCAGCTCTTTTAACACCTCATGCTTTTGTGTATAGTCCACATCACATCTGCTGTCACTTGCTCAGTGTCCATTGCCCTACGCCATTACATGACTCCTGCTTTCTGGGATTATGCCTTTTATATTTGATGTTTTATATTATATTCTAATATTACATTAGAATCGCTGTTTGCTATTGTATTCTATAGTTCTGCTTAGGACAGATTTGATATAAAAAACCTATAATCATTAGCTGACTGACTGAATGACCGAATGAATGAATGAATGGGAAGTGTTTGATCAAACTTGGTAAAGGAAGGCCTTGTAAAACTTGGTAAAAACTTGTGCAATTAAATCATCATAGACATAGATAAATACATGTTTATTTTTGTTAGCTTGAAGATATTAATATTAGTTATTTATCTAGTATGTATTGCATGTAGTTTTGTAAACTGTCTAGTTTATAAAGACTCTACAAAGCAGTAGTTTGTTGGGATAATGTTTGTGCATTGTGTGAAGATTATCCTTGGATATTCAAATGCTAATTTCTGTCTCCTTGCAGATCTAATTATGAGCCTTTTTTGCATTATAATTTTTTTGGAGCATCTCCTGTCTCAATGTTCTATAAACATTGCTTTCCACCACCTTCTGATTGGTTCTAAAGTCTGATGGTCAATATCTGGGCCCAGAAAGGGGGTCCTGGGTGGGACAGGGAGAGAGGCAGAGTTACCAACCCATCAGGACACCAATGAAGGAGCAGCCAGAGTGAGGCTAAGATGGCAGGTAATGGGCCACAAGGCTGGAAAGCAGGTCAGGCCACCATTGTCCAGTTAGAATAGCAGATTGTCTGCCCAGTTACAGTGCCTGAAGCTTTTAATAAATATAAATGTCCTTGCGTCATTATTCAGAACAAGGGAGGGCATAGGAAGCCCTTACTTTAACAGTAGTTCTATTCTAATGTTCTTGATTGAAGAAAAGTAGAAGAGCCTGTAAGACATACACAGGAAGAGTATTTTAACTCACAGATCCCATCTCCATAGCACATATTGGATTTTTTTTAGATTTATTTACTTTATGTATATGAGCATTTTGCCTCCATGTTCATTCTTAGTATTCATAGAGATCAAAAGAGGGTATTGAATGAGAGGACGGCATAAACTCCATTTTTTCTCCATTTGAGGACCAGAACTGACTTTAAAAGTCACCAGTCTCAGGAATTAGGCCTTAGGTTATCAATTCCAAGAACAAGACCATAAAATCCCCTACCCAAGGAATAGCCTGGAAATAACCATGAGAATGGGAAAATATGTTATCTCAGGATGGGGCATTTGTGATGGGCAGCCTTACCTCATCCTGTAGTTAAACATTCATGGCACAGGAATGCAGCCCACAGACCACCTAGATGCAAGCCAATGAGTAATGATCCTGGCACCCACCAATGAGGTTTTAGATTACCCAATCCTTGCTAGAATTCCCCTAGTTTCCTATAAAAAGGCCTGTGAGCCTTTATCTAAGGTTGTCATTTTGTAAAATGGTTTGACCCCTGCCTGCAGATTTTCTCAAAATAAAACATTCTTGCCAATTGCAGATGCGAGTGGAGGTCTCTGTGCAGTGATTTTGGACTTATCACGGGAACCTCTGGGATTAGAGTTAAATAGTTGGGAACAGAACCCAAATTTTCTGGAAGAGCAACAAGTGTTCTTAAATGCTGAACCACCTCTCCAGATCTACATAGTAGTGTAAATTCTTTTATTCTAAAAAGGTGTTTAAAGACATGAGCATGATGGTGTGCTCCTAGAATACCAGCAGCTGGGGAAGCTGGGACAGAAGAATGGAAGGCACTAAAGTCTGCACAGAAACTTCAAGGCTGGCCCGGAGTGTTGAGTGAGAACCAATTTCAAACAAGTAAAGAAACAAACACAACAATAACCAAGAAATTTAGAAGAAAAAACAGAGAACCCTGGTTTTCTCCTTTAGCTTAACCTAAAGTCTACGTTCTTTCTAGTCACTGCAACCTAATCTCTTCTTAGAAGAATTGTATCTGTGTGATGCATATAGCCACATAGCACTGAGCTCATAGCTGCTGGGCTTCTGCAGCAGTGCTTAGGGATTTGACTCATGAGGCAAACAGGTGCTCAGGAAGATAGACTAGGGTTCCTCTGGAGTGACTGTCCTTGGTATAAAATTTGGGACTTACTGTTTTTGTTTTTGGTTTTTTTGTTTATTTGTTTGTTTGTTTAGGTTTTTTTGTCTTTGTTTTGTTTTATTGGTTTATTGATTTTCTTTGTTGTTGTTGTTGTTGTTTTGTCTATAACATCAAAAGTCCATGAGAACTCCTGATGAAAATTTCAGCACTTTCCTCTTGGGAGTGAGAACAGTAGCCTGGAATCTTGGTGGGTGTGATCTGAACCCTTGAGAGCCAGTAAACACCAGGTAGTAGCAGCCAAATAGCAGAGGCTACATCTGAAAAAGAGATTCAGCTAGGAGAGGACAGCACCACTTTACTTAAGGGTAAATGTCCAGAGCAGTTCCCACCCTTGTCATCCATATTGAAATTAGCTGAGTTTTGTCATTGTCTGAGCAATGGTGTGGCCTTGCTCCCAGAGGGCTTAAGGAAATGGACAGTCCCAGCCTGGTTCTGGAGCTGGAAATCGGAAAACTGAGCTCTGGAAACTTAATTGGAGAAAGCTGATATGGAAGAAGTAGGTATGGGAGTGGAAATGCAGCTCCTACTGGTTGGGGCAAAGATAAGTAAGTTTTTGTGGTGGTTAAATATGTGTGGCCCCATGCACTCATGTATTTGAATGCCTGGCCCATAGAGAGTGGCACTATTAGGCACTATTATTATGGCCTTGCTGGAGTAGGTGTGGCCTTGTGGGAGCCGGCTTTGAGGTTTCACATGCTTAAGCTCTGCCCAGTATGGAACACAGTTTCCTTCTGCTGCCTGCAGATTAAGATGTGGAACTTTCAGCTCCTTCTCCAGCACCTCTGCCTATGCTCTGCCATGTTTCCCACCATGATGATAATGGATTAAACCTCTGAAATTATAAGCCAGGCTCAATAAAATGTTTTTCTTTATGAGAGTTGCAGTGGTCATGGTGTCTCTTCATTGCAAGAGAAACCCTAACTAGGATAGTTTCTCTATTTTAATTTTTCATACCTGGCCCCAAACAATAAAATATGCTTGCAAAAAAACCAATCAAATCCTTGCAGATTGGTGCTCAGTTCCGCGCTCTCTTTCCATCACTGGTCTTCTGCCAAGAGAAAAAATACAGGTAAAATACTTGGTGTCTACCAGCTGTACTTGAAATAGGTATCAGGGAAATGTTATATCCCATAACAATCACTAAACTTCCCCAAAGCTACAATGTATCTCTCTCAGTATGTCTTCCTTCTGAAATGTGCTTTGATCTACAGCTTTCTGGAAAGTATGAAAAGATTTTCAAGTAATACCTTAAAGGTCGTATGAATTTTGGGGTCAGGATTTGGCATCCTGATCAAATGTGTTTAGGATTCTTCTAAGAAGAGGAAATTTGATCACTGGTATACAACCTATGCAAGGCTAACATATGGAAGGTGACAGCCACTTTCAGACCAAAGAGAAGGCTCAGAGGAAATCAGGCTTACTGAAACCTTCTTTGTTGGTCCTCGTCCGCAGAGCCATCACAGACACCAGGAGTTGGGTGAATGCAAACAGAGGGTGAGTGGCTGCAGATTCGTTTATTCCAGAAGAAAGAGCATGGTATGTAGCTTTGGGCAACCAATCGGGCTCCTCCATGCCATCTCTGAGCCTGATATTGGTTGTTCGTCTCTGGCCAGGCTCTCCAACATCAGGTCATGTACTTTCCATCTGACTGCTTCTGTCACCAGAAGCTACTCCAGACCATGAGCCCTAATGGCCACACTTCTTTAAATTCTCTAGAGTTATAAAGGAAATATTTTCCCTTTTATTTATTCAGTATATGATACATTTTTATAGCAACCTCAACAAATTAATGCAAGGCCCAGAGTTCTGCTGATAATTCATGAAGATTTAGGGAGTTAGAGCAAGGCTGTATGGTACATCATCAAACACCGCCTGTTTAATACAACCATAAGACTTTGATGAGCACTGACCTATACAAACAAATGTACAGCTATTTATAAGATAAAATATACTAGAAATGGTAGTGGTGGCTACTTTTGAGCTGTGTTTTCAAGCCAGCCTGTTCCAAGTCCTGTACCAACAACACTCGGAGGTGGGAAGTCTATTTCGTGTGGGTGAGAATAGGCACAGAGGGGGTAGGTCTTGCTCAAGGTGATCCAGCGAGTCACCCAGCCAGAGCCATGACAGATAAGTGGGCTTCAACAGGGCTCAAAGACAGTTCAGAGTCATAACCCAAACACAGAGGTAGCAGGGCTGATGCTACCAGTTGTTGAGATTTTGGTGATCTTGTTTCCATTCCTCACAGAATACAGAAACAGCCAGGAAAGGGGCCTTATTATGTATCCAGTAAGTCTTCTTTCCCATCTCTTTCTCTTTATTTTTATGTCATATAATACATCCCTACCACAGCCTCCATTTCCTCTCTTACTCTCTTTCCCCCTGCCTCCCCTCTCCCACAGATCCACTGCACCTCCATTTTCCGTCAGAAAAGATTAGGCCTTCCAATGATGTCAACTGAACATGGCATAACAAAATGCAGTAAGATTAGGCATAAATCCTCATATCAAGGCTGAACAAAACAACCCAGTAGGAGGAAAGGGGCTCACCAGCAGGCAAAAGAGCCAGAGATACCCCCACTCTTATTGTTAGGGGTCCAACAAAAATGCCAAGCTAAGCAACTAGACCTTATATGCAGAGGACCTAGTACAGGCATGTGGCTCTGTGGCTGCCACTTCAGTTTCTGTGAGTCCCTTTGAGTGCTGCTTAGTTGATCCTGTTGGGTGGGTTCTGATGTCCTTGAACCCTACAGATCCTACTTCCTGCCCGTCTTCTGCAAGATTCCCTAATGTTTGGGGTCTGTGCATCTACTCGCGTTGCTGGAGGAAGCCTCCCTGGTGATAGGCACTCAATGAGTAAGCGAATATTATTAGGGATCATTTCATTGACTGTTTTTGTAAGTCATGTTTGGTTCTATCTTAGGTCTCTGAGATCCAACTTCTGGATCCTGTCCATCCAGGTAGTGACAGGCATGTGTGCCTTCTTGTGGCTTGGGCTTCAAATCAGATCAGTCATTGGTCAGTTACATTCACAATCTGCGAGTCACAAGCCCCAGCACACCAATGCAGGATGCATTGTGGGTAATAGGTTTTGTGGCTGGGTTGGCGTTTCAGTTCCACTACCAGGAGCTTAGCCTGGATACAGAAGATGTCCAGGTTTGGCTCTACGCTAGGAGTCCTCTTCTAGGTCATCCTCATAGGCTCCAGGAAGTTTCCCCTGAACTGGGTTTCCACATCACCCCTGAGCTCCAGGGAGTCTTGACTCTTCAGCACAGAGACAGCCTTTGCTACACTGAAGAGTTAAAACCTCAGCGCCGATCGTCTGGAGATGGTCTCCTTCACTTGTCATCACTGTTCAAAACTTTCCATTCTCAACTTGGAAGGCTTTTTTCAGGAAATTAAAACTTCAATTGATTCTTAGTATTTATTTTACATGATTTATTATACAACTGGAATTATACCTTGACATAAAGCTGCAGTAACTCTTAACTACTGACTCACAGGCCCAGTTAAAGCTTAATTGATATTGCAGCCAATGTGTGAACACATTTAACACTTTTTCAGACTGAGAAAGCATATAAATTCAGAATCAATATAGATTGGGGTCTATTCACAATGAATAAGACATGGATTTTATGATACAATGGGAAAAAGGGAAGGAGGGGTCCCTGAACACCATCCCTGTACATCCCCCAACAGAGCAAGAAGGTTTTGAAAACGAATACAGGTTTTTATGTGGGGAAAATATTTGATGACATTAATAGACTTGACAAACATATAAGTAGTAACTATTTAAAACTGACAGATTTGAGCCAGGTGCAGTGACACACGTGTGTAATCCCAGTATTCAGGGAGGCAGAGGCAGATGGATCTCTGTGAATTCGACACCAGTCTGGTCTACAAAGCAAGTCCAGGATAGCCAAGGCTACACAGAAAAACCCGTTCTTGAAAAACCAAAAGAAAAAAAAAATGAAAAGACAGATTTGCATACATCTTCAGCCCTATTTATGTAACAGAAAAACTGCTTTTTTTCTTCCCATATGGTCAGTGGAAATCTTTGAGATTAATGACAACTATGGTTTTATTGTTTGTTGTTTTTTTGTTTGTTCTTTTTTTTTTTTTCTTTCAGTTTTCTATTCATCCAGGCAAGAATGTTTGTTGCTGCCTGTGTTTAAAACTGGGATTCAGGAAACAAGTGTGACAGCACATAGCTCAAATGCCTCAGAGTGTAGGGTGGCAGTGAGTCATCACGAGATTCTAAGGCTGATGACTTCCCTGAAGCAGAAGCAAATGGAGCTTTAAGTTCAAAACAGACAGATCAGATTCTCTTCCAAACCTGAATGACTTCCTAGGTGCACTTGAGAGGGACATTGATGTGATGACGATTAGACATAACAATTAAGGTAAAAATGTCCATATCTTATGCTAAGAATCTTGTCCTCTCACTGTATTTCTCATCGAGTCAGTGATTTTATAGAACTTATTTTGTACTTGGCTGATATAAATGGAATACACTAGCTCAATGGTCTTACAAAGCTCTATCAGTATGATTCATAGTACCATTAAATTCACGTTAAATCCAAGGAAAAGATAATCTGACTTTTTTCTCTTGTTTTTTTTTTTTTTTTTTTTTTTTTTTTTTTTCTGGAGACAAAACCACTGTCCTTGGAATGTGTCAGATGACTGGAAATTGAAGAGGAATCAGGAAACGCACAGGACAACCAAATACCTCAGCCTTGTCCAGCCTTCATTCACTGTTCTCCACCCCTACCCTTCTGCTTTCCGCATTTAAATGAAGCTCCTTCATGTGGTTCTCAATGCTACTGGGCCAAGCAACTCTGGTCCAAATCCTCTGAAAGCACTAACTCGAATCAATGCTTCCTGTCTGAAGTTTTTCTCAAGTGTTTTGGTCTCTTTGATGCAAAAGTAACTAATACAGAAAACAATACCCAGAAAAGTGAGGCCTTTGTTGTGACCCTCTGATCATGACTTTAAGCCTTTGGAACATGTTTGAGAGAAGATTTTGAGGAGATAGAAGATTAAAGAAAGCCGAGAGTGTTATAAACAGTGTTTAGTGGGAATTTCTGTTGTGCATTCAAAGGAAGAGAATGCTAAGAACACAGATAGAACAGCCAGGCTCACAAGATTTCAGATGAAAATGCAGACTCTTCTGATCTTTCTGGCAAAGAGTTCATTTACCTTTAGTCTCTTTTTTGAGTGTTGAGTGAAGATGGATTTAAAATTAATAAGCTGATTAGTTTGCAAGAGGAAATTTTAGATCAGGATAGCATTCATTCTGTAGCACAGTTATTCTGACTGTTTTTAGCCATAGTGAGAATCAGGAGAAAAAAATCAGAGAAAAGTGATTTAAAAAATATTTTCTGATCTGAAAAGGGGCAAACTGGAAGTTTTGGGAAGGAGGCTGTGGTTCTTAAAGCTACTAGTGGTATTTCACATTTCACCAGTACTTCACACTGGAGCAAAGGGAGATGTCTTGTTGGGGTCTTAACAATTAACCGAACCCTGCCCATCACAAGACTAAAGATAAAACAGCTTAGTTAAAAAGCTGAAGTTCAAAGTCTTTCTTGAGACAGCAGAAGACTCTTAGATGTGAGCCCCTAGATAATGAAGAAGACACTTACAGTGGGAAAGAATACATTCAAGTTTTAAGTTGTTTCTGTCAGACAATAGTGATTAAAAAAAAAAAAAACTAATACAGAGGGAACATTGGGAAGTTTAGACATTAGCTTCCTGGCAGAGAGAAATATAAATTATATTGATTTGTCTCTGGTCAGCATTAAATCAAGCATGTAAGACCAAAGATAAACAATGAGAAGACACTAAACATGTAACTGTATAAATGCAATAAAGATTGATCTATCATGCTGAAAATTATTTACATGGAATCTAATAAAATAAATCATATTATACCAGAATGTGTAGTTTTATCTACGTAAAACATTGATCAAGACACTAGTATTATAAGTAACTATTTGAATCACTTTTTTTTTTTTGCTCCAAAACAGGGAAAGTAAAGAAAAATAATAAAGTTTGGAAATTAAAACTTTTGAGAATCTTTGAATATTTATGAATGAGATTAGTTAACAATATGGGATAAGGTATATTTTGGAGTCAAGAATAAAATGATTTAATTATGGTTTTTTTTTGTTTTTTTTTTTTTAGCTAAGTTCAGTTTGATACTCATGAAAACTTAGGATAATTGGGCTTTTTAGTGCACTCTTGCAACAAGTACAAACCAATACAGAAAAGACCCTTCATGGTTTTCAGGGAAAAGGAAATGCTAATTCATCAAATGATTTTAAGTACTAATTCCTTAGAAAAACCAAACACCTTGTTTGGTTAATATTTAGCCAGGATGCTTTCGTGATGTTACTAAGGATGAAAAAAAAAAATCACAGCTGATAGGATAAGAAAAGAGCAAACATTTGTCAAGAGTCCGTGAATTTCTTACCAAAGTCTCTGTAAGGGTTGCAAATATTCATGTTACATTATTTATTTAGGATGGTTCTTGGCAAAGCTCTCTCTCTCTTTTTCTTGGAGAAGAAACGCCACTTTACTGTGTGATTGGATGGCAGCGTATAGCAATACCCAGAATACATCCCAACTGTAGACCTGTTCATCCTACTGCCTGCTGTGATGTAGTGAAGCAAGTTGGAGCTTATCAGGGAACTAAAGATTCAAAAGAGAAGGAGAAAAACAAGAACATGCCGTGCAGTCTGTGGTTTGAGCTTCCTCCGAAGGCTGGTCCTGGGACTGATGGTGCCAGCCTGGACCACACTGAGGAGACAGGTGGTGCAGATGGCCACGGGCAAACCTTTCTAGATAAAATGTAGTTTTACAGCCAACATCACCTAGAAAGTTTCAGAAATAAAAAATTGTGGCTATCGTTCTGACCCTTATGCAATAAATAATGATTGTGTTTACAAAAGTCAAGTGGATGAGAATAACATCTATATTTTTGTGCCCAGGACCCATAATGAAAGTATGTAGATGTCTCATAAATGAAATAATGTTCCCTAAAACTCCAAGTCCAATAAGTGAAATGAAAATCATTCTCTGGATTAGGTCTCTCCAAATCATCATCATGCCCAGAACAGAGCAAGGAAAAACCCTTTGAGAAACACAAGCAATTAAATATGGTATACTTCATACCTGTGTGTTTTCTGTTTTTTTTTAAATTTTATTTAATTACTTATTTTTATTTTTTTTATTAATTACACTTTATTCACTTTGTATCCCCTCATAAGCCCCACCTCCTCCCCTCCCGATCACACCCTCCCACCCACTTCTTCACGCATGCCCCTCCCCAAGTCCACTGATAGGGGAAGTCCTCCTCTCCTTCCTTCTGATATTTATTTATTTTTATTAATTATATTTTATTCACTTTGTATCCCAGCTGTAACCTACTCCCTCATCCCCTCCCATTCCCACCCTCTCTCCCTTTTCTCCCATGCCCCTTCCTAAGCTCACTGATAGGGGAGGTCCTCCTCCCCCTCCATCTGACCCTAGTATATCAGGTCTCATCAGGACTGGCTGAATTGTCTTCCTCTGTGCCCTGGTAGGGCTGCTCCCTCAACAGGGGGAGGTGATCAAAGAGCCAGCCACTGAGTTCATGTCAGAGACAGTTCCTGTTCCTATTACTAGGGAACCCACTTGGACACTGAGCTGCCATGAACTACATCTATGCACAGGTTCTAGGTTATCTCCATGCATGGTCCTTGGTTGTAGTATCAGTCTCAGAAAAGATCCCTGGGCCCAGATTTTTTTTGTTTTTTTTTTTTTGGTTCTGAGCTTTTCTTGTAGAGCTCCTGTCCTCTCCAGGTCTTTCTATCTCCTCTTTCCTTCATAAGGTTCCCTGCACTATGCCCAAAGTTTGGCTGAGTCTCAGCATCTACTTTGATACCTTGCTGGATGGAGTCTTTTGCCCTCTGTGGTAGGCTCCTATCCTGTTCTCTGTTTTCTCCCTCTTCAATGCTTGCCCTGTTTTCCTTTATGAGTGATGATTGATCTTCTTACCCAATGTCCTCCTTCTTGCTTAGTTTCTTTAGATTTCAGCATATTTATCCTATAGTATATATCTAATATCCACTTATAAGTGAGTATATACCATATGTGTCTTTCTGTTTCTGGAATACCTCGCTCAGAATGACCTTTTCTAGTTCCCACCATTTGCCTGCAAATTCCATGGTTTCCTTGTTTTTAATTTTTGAGTCGTATTCCATTGTGTAAATGTACCACAATTTCTGTATCCATTCCTCAGTTGAGGAACATCTGGGTTGTTTCCAGATACTGGCTATTATGAGTAAAGCTGCTAAGAACATGATTGAGCAAATGTCCTTGTTGTATACTTGAGCATATTTTGCATATATGCCTAGGAGTGGTATAGCTGGATATTGAGGAACCATTGTTCCTAATTGTCTGAGAAAACATTGATTTCCAAAGTGGTTGTACAAGTTTACATTCTCACCAGCAATGGAGGAGGGTTCCCCTTTCTCCACATCCTCTACAGTATGTATTGTCAAAACACTAAATCTACAGAAAAAATCTAAAGAAAAAATATTAAAAATGGCAAGGGAAAAGGGCTAAGTAACATATAAAGATAGACCTATCAGAATCACACCAGACTTCTCAACAGAAACTATGAAAGCTACAAGGGCCTGGACAGATGTCATGCAGACTCTAAGAGATCACAATGCCAACTCAGACTACTATACCCAGCAAAGCTTTCAATCAACATAGAAGGAAAAAACAAAACATTCCATGACAAAACTAAACTTAAACAATATCTACACAGCAACTCAGTCCTACAGAAGATATTAGAAGGAAAACTCCAACTAAACAAAATCAACTACACCACCCAAGAAAATACAGAATATAGATAACTTCACGGCAAAAAAGAAAACAAACACACAAACACACTATTACCTCCAACTCCACAGTAAAAGGAACTAACATTCATTGGTCACTATTATCTATCACCATCAATGGTGATAGATAATCAAACTCTCCAATAATGAGACACAGACTAACAGATTGGCTGTGGAAACAGGATCCAACATTCAGCTGCATCCAAGAAACTCAACTCTGCAACAAAGATAAACACTATCTCAGAGTAAAGGGCTGGAAAAATAATGATACTTATAGAGGTCCTAACTCAAATGGACCTAATAGGTGTCTACAGAACTTTTCACACAAACTCAAAAGAGCATAACTTCTTTTCAGCACCTCATGGAACCCTCTCAAAAACTGACCATATAGTCGAGCACAAAGCAAGTCTCAACAGATACAAGAAAATTGAAATAATCCCTTGTATCCTATCAGACAACCGTGGCCTAAAACTAGACATTAACACAACAGAAATAACAAAAAGCCTACACATACATGGAAACTTAACAACTCTCTACTCAAAGACAGCTTGGTCAGGGAAGAAATGAAGAAAGAAATTAGAGACTTCCTAAAATTCAATGAAAATGAAGACACAACTCACCCAAACTTATGGGACACAATGAAAGCTGTGTGAAGAAGAAAGTTCATAGCACTAAGTGCCTCCAGAAAGAAGTTTGAGACATCTCATACAAACAATTTAATGGCACACCTAAAGGCCCTGGGTGGGGAGAAGCAGACACACCCAAGAGGAGTAGATGATTGGAAATAATCAAACTCAGAGCTGAAATCAATGAATTAGAAACAAAGAAAGCAATTCAAAGAATCAATGAGACCAAGAGCTGGTTCTTTGAGAAAATCAACAAGACAGACAAACTCTTAGCCAACCTAACTAAAAGGCAGAGAGAAACTACCCAAATCGGCAATATCAGAAACTAAAGGGGGGGGCATAACAACAGACACTTAGGAAATCCAAACAATCACTAGGTCTTACTACAAAAACCTATATGCCACAAAATTTGAAAATCTAAATGAAATGGACAATTTTCTTGATAGATTCCATTTACAAAAATTGAATCAAGATCAAATAAATAGATTAAATAATCCTATATCCTCCAAGGTAATAGAAGCAGTCATCAAAAGTCTCCCTTCCAAAAAACAAAAACAAAAACAAAAAACAAAAACAAAAAAACAAACTCAGAACCAAATGGTTTCATAGCAGAAATCTACCAAAACTTCAAAGAAGAGCTAACTCCAATGGTCTTCAAACTATTCCACAAAATAGAAACAGAAGGAACATTACCATGCTCATTCTCTGAAGCCACAGTCATCTTGATACCTAAACCACACAAAGACCCAACACAAAAAGAGAACTTCAGACCTACTTCTCTTATGAGTATTGACGAAAAATACTCCATAAAATTCATGCAAATGGAATCCAGGAACATATGAAAAATATCATCCACCATGACCAAGTAGGCTTCATCCCAGACATGCAAGGGTGGATCGATATACAGAAATCCATCAATGTAATACACCACATAAACAAACTGAAGGAGAAAAACCACATGAGCATCTCCTTAGATGCTGAAAAACATTTGACAAATTCCAACACTCATTCATGTTTAAAGTCTTAGAGAGATCAGGGGTACAAGCACATACCTAAACATAGTAAAGGCAATAAACAGCAAGCCTATAGCCAACATCAAACTAAACGAAGAGAAACTTAAATCAGTCCCATTGAAATCAGGGACAAGGCAAGGCTGCCCACTCTCAAAGTATCACTGTTCTCAGATGATATGATAGTATACATGAATGACTCAAAAATTCAACAAGAGAACACCTTCAACTAATAAACACCTTCAGCAAAGTGGCTGGATACAAAACTAACTCAAAAAATCTGGAGCCCTCCTGTATATGAAAGACAAAATGGCCGAGAAAGAAATTAAGGAAACTATACCCTTCACAATAACCACCAATAACATAAAGTACCTTGGTGTGACTCAAACCAAGTAAGTGAAAGACCTGTTTGACAAAAACTTCAAGTCTCTGAAGAAAGAAATTGAAGAAGATATCAGAAGATGGAAAGACCTTCCATGCTCATAGATCAGTAGGATTAACAAAGTGAAAATGACCATCCTGCCAAAAACAATCTACAGATTCAATGCAATTCCCATCAAATTACCACCACAATTCTTTAGAGACCTTAAAAGAACAATTCAAAATTTCATATGGAAAAACAAAAAAAACCCAGAATTGGTAAAACAATCCTGTACAACAACAGATCATCTGGAGGTATCTCCATCACCGATCTCAAGATGTACTACAGAGCAATGGTAACAAAACCTGCATGGTACTGGCATAGAAACAGAATGGTGGTTCAATGGAATCAAATAGAAGACCGAGAAATAAACCCTATGAATATATAAACCTATGGATACCTGATTTTTGACAAAGAAGCCAAAATCACACAGTGGAGAAAAGATAGCATCTTCAACAAATGGTGCTCATCTAACTGGATGTCTACATGTAGAAAAATGCAAATAGATCCATATTTATCACCCTACACAAAACTAAAGTCCAAGTGGATCAAAGACCTCAACATAACACCAGACACACTAAGTCTGTTAGAAGAAAAAGTGGGGAAGAGCCTTGAACTCATTGGCACAGGAGACAACTTCCTGAACAGAACACCAACAGCACAGGCTCTAAGGGCAACAATCAATAAATGGGACCTCATGAAACTGAAAAACTTCTGTAAAGCAAGGGAAACTATCATCATAACAAAACAACAACCTACAGACTGGGAAAGGATCTTCACTAACCCTTTATCTTACAGAGGGCTAATATCTAGCATATATAAAGAACTCAAGAAGTTAAAAAGCAAAATACAAGTAATCCAATTAAAAAATGGGGAACAAGGCTAAACAGAGAACTCTCTGTAGAGGAATATTGAATGGCAGAGAAACACTTAAAGAAATGCTCAACGTCCTAAGGCATCAAGAAAACGCAAATCAAAAGGACCCTGAGATTTCACCTTACACACATCAGAATGGCTAAAATCAAAAACTGAAGTGATGGTACATGCTGGAGAGAATGTGGAGAAAGAGGAACACTCCTCCATTGCTGGTGGGAATGAAGACTTGTATAACCACTTTGGAAATCAATCTGGTGCTTTCTCAATTAGAAACAGTGTTACCTCAAGATCCAGCTATATCACTCCTAGGCATATATCTAAAAGATGCTCAAGTACACAACAAGAACATTTGTTCAACCATGTTCGTAGCAGCTTTATTCGTAATAGCCAGAATCTGGAAACAACCCAGATGTCCCTCAACTGAACAATGGATACAGAAATTGTGGTACATTTGCTAAATTGCTGAATACTACTGAATTCAGTAATTGCTGAATACTACTCAACAATTAAAAACAAGGAAATCATGAAATTTGCAGGCAAATGGTGAGAACTAGAAAAGGTCATCCTGAGTGAGGTATCTCAGAAGCATAAAGACACACATGGTATACACTCACTTATAAGTGGATATTAGACATATAACATAGGATAAACATACTAAAATCTGTACACCAAAGAAGCTAAGCAAGAAGGAGGACCCTGGGTAAGATGATCAAACCTCTCCCAGAAAGGCAAACAGGATGGACATCGGAAGAGGGTGAAAAAAAGGGACAGGAGCCTACCACAAAAGGCCTCTGAAAGACTCTACCTAGCAGGGTATTTAAGCATATGCTGAGACTCATAGCCAAACTTTGTGCAGATTGCAGGGAATCTTATGAAAGAAGGGGAGAGAGAACAGCCTGGAGGGGACTGGATCTTCACAAGGAGAGCAACAGAACCAAAAAATCTCGGCCCAGGGGTCTTTTCTGAAACTGATACTCCAACCAAGGACCATGCATGGAGATAACCTAGAACCCCTGCATAGATGTAGGTCAGTCTCCAAATGGGCTTCCTAGTAAGGGGAACAGGAATTGTCTCTGACATGAACTCAGTGGCTAGCTCTTTGATCACCTCCCCCTGATGGGATTGGGGGGCAGCCTTACCAGGGCACAGAGGAAGACAATGCAGACAGTCAGGCCTGATGAGACCTGATAGGCTAGGACCAGAGGGAAGGGTGGAGGACCTCCCCTATCAGTGCACTGGGGAAGGGGCATGGGAGAAGAGGGAGGGAAGGATTGGGAGGGGATGAGGGAGGGACTACAGCTAGGATACAAAGTGAATAAATTGTAAATAATAATAATAAGAAGAAACCATATGAAACCTGCCTGTGGCTCAGGTTCCTGCTGCTTCTCACATTAGCAGAGGCAGCCACCTTCCTGCGTTTCTCCCAGAACTCTTGTGGGAAGTTTGTTGTGCTGGGAGGCTTTTGGGTATTCCTTGGCTTCTGAATGGCAGGATACCTTTATCTTCAGAGCTGTCACACATCCATAGGGGAAACCTTTTCCCTTAGAGCTGCAACACTCCCACTAGGAAGGCTTTCCATTCAGAGCCGCTGTAACACTTACAGGCTGAGTGTGTGGCTCAATGGGAAAATGTTTACCTAGCAGGAAGATTGCCTAGGTTCGGTTCCTACCACCAAATGTATCAAACAATTAATTTAACAGCAGCTCTAGGCTCTCTCGTGCTGAGGATTTGGAGAACTCTGAGGAGATGGAGTGTAATCAGAGGTTCAGAAGTCTCAGGTCCAGCCTGTATTCTACAAGCTACCATGGGTAGTTCTTATAATCTCGCCCTCTTAACATTCTTCCCAATTGCCAAATGGTAACTACCTTCTAACTCAGGAGGTGATTCCTGAGAATAAGATCATTCTCGTATGTGTGTGGAGTAGGATGGGGGTTAGGGGGATGACAAGTTTCTTCTATGGTAACAGAATGACTGGAGCTTTTAGCTTGCTTGTCCTACTCCATGACTTGAAATCAATACTATCTGGTCATTGAGCTTGTAGAGGCCAAGTGAACAGGAGCTGCTGATCTCAGGGTAAATTCCTCAGTTGATGAGCATCCCAGCAAGATGAGTAGAAATAAAGAACTTTTCATAGCCATTTAAAAACAGCCCATCTCTAGATAGAATTGAATAATGGTCCTATCTTTAGTGTATGTATGATGGTACTTAGCATCTATATCAAGATTTTATCTCTTATCTTTATGACTACCTTGGGGCTTAAAGTTCTACAAAGAGAAATCCAATAAATCTTTTATAGACCCATATCCACTTGTTGCCTTGGGGGTTTTCACAGAACTGCTAACTATGAGTGGGTATGAATTGCTATGTTGCTGAGTGTTGAACTGATTTGCCTTGAGACTCCTATTACAGTGAAGATCATCTGGCTTCTGCTCGACATAAGACACAATATGACTTGCAAAGTTGAAATATTGAAGGTGTCCTCGCAAACCTATCCAGCTACACACAAAATCTGTATAGCTAAATCACTGTTTGTATCAGCATTTAGGGACAGATGGCTTTTAGCTTGCATAAGAGCCTAGATGAAGAAATGTCGTACAGAGAGGAACAGTGACGGAAACACCCTGCTAATATGAGCTCCAATAGAGGCACCTGGATCTTGGGGCGGGGGAGTCTTTTTGGCCTACTCACTGGAAGAGTTGCGTTGGGACATTTTCTGATCTTCGTGCTCCCCTTACAATGTCACTTCTGAACAAAACTACACAGCTGCATTCATCAAAAGCCTGAAATCTGGCCATGTCCTCTTACCACCCCAATCTATTTCTTACTTTCTAATCCTATCTTATATTTAACAAAACTTGAATAATTCCAATAAAAAAGTTCCTGTTTTGTTGAATTCATGGTTTCCTTAATAGAACTAATTACACCGCAGTAGAAAAATATAAACAAGTAATAACAAACTGATACCCTGATATAAGATAAAGGACAAGACTCATTTCAGGTAAGGCTTTAGGGGTTTGTTATTTTTATTATTTAGGGGTTTGTATTTTTATATTCCTGTCATTCTACATATTCCCAAATGCCAATGCTATATATTCTTTTCTTTTAGAAAAAAGAGTTTTAAAGAGTTTATGAGAAGAAATTTCTTCTATTTTCTCTGTGCAATGCATCTGGTTTTTAACGTAGGTGTGAACCCTGCTCAGCAGTTCCTAACATTGGAAACTTCATGCATTTTCTTGTTTTCCATCCCTTGCTTTCCTTTGTCCTTGTCTCTGCTGCAGAGACAGCACTTGCCTCCCATCTCCTTGGTATTCCAGCGCCATCTTCTCTTATCAGGATGCTAAAGCTGCACTGGCTGCAACATCACAGCCTGCAGCTCTTAAATAACTGGAGGAAATCGCTGTGGGGTATGTACAGTGTCATCCAGAGTTTCTCCTCACAGAAGACGTGTATCTCTTCACATATATTGTTGTTTCTTATTTTATTATAAACACAGTGCATTCTGTAAATCATCAGTCATTTCTACTCACTTGCCAGGCTGGGTATTTAAAATGTTGTTCGGGAATGACCCACGGCAATGCATACTCTGTCATCTGGTCTACCATCTGTCACATGTCTGTTATTTGGTTATCATTAAAGCTTTGGTCCAGGCTGATTTGTTGGGCTTTATAAGAATCAGTCCTAGAACAAGTCTTTAAAGTATAGTTTATTTCCTTTTCCACAGATTGTTTTAAATAGTAAAATTCAGAGCATGCACATATTCTGCTTTTTAGATGCTTAAATGTCAAATGGCAGATAGTATTATTACAAACAATGGGGATGTCAGAGGGTAGGCTTTTTAAAAAATTCATTTATTTTTTATTAATTACAGTTTTTTTCACTTTCTATGCCAGCTATAGCCCCCTTCCTCATCCTCTCCCAATCTCAGCCTCCCTCCCTCTTCTGCTCCCATGCCCCTCCCCAAGTTCACTCATAGGGGAGGTCCTCCTCCCCTTCCCTCAGACCTTAGCTTATCAGGTCTCATCAGGACTGGATGCATTGTTTTCCTCTGTGCCCTGGTAAGGCTACCTCCCCTCAGGGGGAGGTGATCAAACAACCAGCCACTGAGTTCATGTCAGAGACAGCCCCTGTTCCCATTACTAGGGAAACCACTTAGACACTGAGCTGCCATAGGCTACTCTATGCAGAGGTTCTAGGTTATCTCCATGCATGGTGCTTGGTTGGAGTATCAGTCTCAGAAAAGATCCCTGGGTCGAGATTTTTTGGTCCTGTTGCTCTCCTTGTGGAGCTCCTGTCCCCTCTAGGTCTTTCTATCTCTCCTTTCTTTCATAAGATTCCCTGCACTCTGCCCAAAGTTTGGCTATGAGTCTCATCATCTGCTTTGTTACCTTGCTGGGTAGTGTCTTTCAGAGGCCCTCTGTGGTAGGCTTCTGTCCTGTTGCTTGTTTTCTCCCTCTTCCTATATCAGCCCCATTTGCCTTTCTGAGTGAGGATTGATCATCTTACCTAGGGTCCTCCTTCTTGCTTAGCTTCTTTAAGTGTATAAATTTTATATTTATTTATATTTATCTTATATTATATGTCTAATATCCACTTAGAAGACAGTAATATAGTGTGTGTTTTTCTGCTTCTGGGATACCTCACTCAGGATAATTTTTTCTAGTTCCCACCATTTGCCTGCAAATTTCATGATTTCCTTGTTTTTAATGGCTGAGTAGTATTCCACTGTGTAAATGTACCACAATTTCTGTATCCATTCCTCAACTGAGGGACATCTGGGTTGTTTCCAGATTCTGGCTATTACAAATAAAGCTGCTATGAACATGATTGAGCAGATGTCCTTGTGTACTTGAGCATATTTTGGATATATGCCTAGGAGTGGTATAGCTGAATCTTGAGGAACCGCTATTCCTAATTGTCTGAGAAGGTTGACAGCTGTTTTGCGTGCTTTAAATGTAAGTTGGAGATCAGATCACTGATGTCTTTCAATATGTAGACACTATCTCAGTGAGATTACACTCAAATGTTCACTAAATTTTCTCTCATACTTTAATCTGTGTCTAAAAATGTTAGTTCTGTATTACCAGAGCCAATCTTTCTTTATTCATGTTTATCCACAATACCTGTGATACTGGCCAGCTGTGGCTAATGGGAAGATTTTAGCAGCATTCTTAATTAAGGGTGACTATCACTTTCCTACCTAGGAGTCTGACTCTTAGATGACCTCTTTAATCCCTCCCTTTTGTGTATTGATGTTAAGGTTTACATCAAAAGGCATTGCTTATTCTCCTAAATCTTGACTAGTGAACAAGAGACACCCAAAGTGGTAATCTACAGCTTTCTAAAATGAGGACTTAGAGGGCCTGAAACTGCCTTTTGGAATACTGTGTATTAGGAAAAGTCCTTGGAATTCAACCTTGTACTGTCAGAATATGACCTAGAGAGAAAGACTATTGACAAACACCAATGATTGTTAAGAATCAGCATCTGCTTCCAGCAATGGTAATAATCCTGCCTAAGGGTTCTGGCTAAGCAAACCTCCCATCAGTTAACACATTTCTTCAAAATTGCCCAGAAAGAAGATCCATCCAGCACTGATTGATTCAAGTCAACCCTGAGAACCAACAGAGACAATGACATTGTTGTTATTTTAAGTCACAGAGATGGATATGAGATAGCACTACACATTAAAGTCTTTGAGGAACCATCTGCTCACCCTGGAGTAGAGTGTCCAGTACAGTGCTGTCTTCTGTGAAGAAATAATAAAGTTACCATCCCCAAGAACACAATTGAACAGGGGAAGTCCCTATGAGCCTATTAAGACAATTTTCCAGAGAACCACAGCTCTATCAGTTTTTCATTCTAGGATTTAGTAGATGTGGAGCCTACGAGCATCTGTCTTACTAGTGTTGCCAGAGTTATTCCTATGTCTGTTGATACCTTGCTTTTACATGCATTTTATAACTTCCCTTTGTTTTAAATATATTGCATTATTAGCTATGTGGGATAGTGGAGGAAAAGAAAGGTTTCTTCTCAGTAGTACAGCTTTGATAATGTACTTGGGTTCTCTCTCTCTCTCTGTCAGATTGTGCTAATAACATTTACTTTCCAAGGTCATTATAAGGACTCTGCATCAGTTTAAGTGTTTTCTCTTTCATAAAACCATAAGCACATTTTAATTTTGTGTTTGATACCCAGGGCTTTAATATACATTTTTCCTTCCTTCCTTTTTTGCTTTGCCCTGCATATTACTGATGTGTTTAAATGATGAAAACATTGATTTAAGTTAGAAACAACTTGATAAGTATTTAATTTTCTTTTATGGAGGATTTCCTGACAGTATGTAAATGGATACATTGCTTCCTAATTAAAGCACCAAAACCAACTGAACATTCCCAGGGCAAACAGTTTCCTGAAGTAAATGTGATTACGCTCAGTAGCAGGGTTATAGATGTTGGCTCTTCCGGAAGTTTGGAAAGACAACGACAAGAAGGGGCTTATTGATAGAACAAGGCTATGTTGTCACAAATGGCCCAAGACTCATCAAACGTCTCCTCAGGTAGTAAGATTTTGACACCATTTTATAATTAATTTAGAATATGGTGATTGAGGATTTCAGTCACTGTCTCCTATTTTCTAAAGTTTAGAAATTAGATCTATTTGAGTAAGTAATTCAGAAAATTATTTTTTGTCATTCATGTAATTTACATCTTCAAAAAAAGAACATTAGGATATTGTTATGCATCATTTATTTATTGTATGATACAGGAATTTAAGACCTTTCTGTCAAAATTTATCTATAATGAAATATTTGTGATATTCTCAGTTCATTTAGTTCTCTATGGCCTAGAGACCTGACTTGTTTGTAGCAAAACTTATCTCTTAAGATCTCCTGACTTGCATGTCAATAAAGATAAGAACGTCAGTTGTCCTGTAAAATTTCATTGCTTTTAAAGAAACAAGCCCACTTTCAACATTTCATCCAGGACAGGGAAGTGGATCAGGAGACCCACAGACCTATTGGTAGTTAATGGTTGGTAGAGAAAAAAAAAGTCATTTTCTGTGATGAGTTGCCAAAAGTCCAGTAAATAATTTCCCATCTATACTCAAGAAATCTTAATTAAATTCAGTTGGAAACACACATATACACTCACACACACACATACATTGTGTAAAATGCTAAAAGAAGATGGTATTACAGTAGTTAGTCTCAAAGAAGCCATGTGACAAAGTTGCTGAGATGAAGAAGGGGTTTACAGGGAGTGTGATAGGGAAAAGAGAAGGTAATAAAGGGTCAATGGTATCAAAATGATACACACATATGAAATTGTAAAAGAATAAGTAAAATTTGTTTTAAAGAAATAAAAACATGAGCAGTTAATTAAGCAAACACAATGTGGAGTTGTTCTGCACATGTCTGATTTTAACTTAAATTTCTGAATAAATGTATGATGCAGAAAGCACTTAGAAGACTCCAAAAGTCTCTGTTCATTGAAAGAAATGCTTTTAGAATAGAATGTACATAGTAAACTCCATAATATATAAACAAGAGGCTGTGAAAACACAGCAGTAGAGGGGTGAGCATGCAAAGGTAGAACCACGCCAGGAACCGAAGGGCTCAGTTAGACCTTATTATTACGTCGCTCAGGACAAGGGTCCTGGCGGAATTCAAAGCATGCTGGTGAGATGCCATTCTGTTTTAGAAGGTAGCTGGAAGTGCATTGTAGAAAGCAACCAGATAAGAATGGAATGAGAAATATTGATTAGAAAGCTGACTGTAGAGCCTAATCAGGACATGGGAAGGTCTGGTCCCTGTGTGGATTGAGAGAAAGGCTTAGAAGGGCTTAGCTTAATGAGAGGACTAAAAACCAGGCTTTAAAATAATGAGAGATCTCATGGCTTTTGACTTCAAGCCATTATAAAGTTAATCAGGAAAGGAGCAATTTTAAAGTGTTTTATTTTGGAGGGTGGGTAGGATTAAGAGGAATGAGGTGAGATCTATCAATATTTAAGTGATCTTAGGAAGGAAAAAAGTCATACAACAAAGAAAATTTTGGTTACTTCAAAGTAAGTGGTTTAGAAAAAAATTAGTTCCTTCTTATAGGCTTCTATTTGTCCATTAAGGGCTGAAACTATTTGCTTATTTAATCAAGCAATCAATCAGCAACAGTGAAATTACAAATGCTTTTCAATCTATCAGAACACTCACCTGAGTGAGGCTGAGAAAAACATTTTGTGCTGAGACTTATAAAAAACAAAGAAAAAAAATCATGGATACACTTCTCTCCTAGCCAGAAAATAAAGATTCTGAGGTGGAGATGCATCTGGTGCGAACTTTGCTTCATCCCTCTGCAGAGGGCAGAGGGGCAAAAGAGATTACTACTTACAAGAGCAGAGAAAGCCCATTATTTGCCAGCATTGTTTCTCTATGACGCTGTTAATTCAGTCATAAGAGTAGAATCCTCAAGATTTCTCTTGTTTAGTCAGGAATCCTCTTCATTAAATGCCTCTCTCAACACTGCTGCATTGGGTAGGAAGTTTTTTAACTGCAGAAGATTTGGGAAGTAACACTTAATGCTAGAATCATTCATTCATTCATTCATTTATTCATCTATTCACTTTCCATCCTGAGTGTACCCCTTCCCTACTCTCCTCCGGTTTCCAGTCTTGAACCTCTTTCCTCTTCCCAACTTCCCCTTCTCCTGAGGAAAGGGGAATCCCCTTAACCAATCCATCCTGGTACACCCAGTCACATCAGGACTAAACACATCCCTCTTCCACTGAAGCCAGACAAGGCAGCTCAGCTAAGGACAACTGAGTACATTTCAGAGACAGCTCCTGCTCCACTTGCTAGAGGACCCACATGAAACCAAGGTCCATCAGTTACATATGTGTCTGGGGCCTAGATTTAGTCCATGCCTACTCTTGTTGGTTGACTCTTCAGTCTCTCGAAGCCCCCATAGGCCTAGGTTTATTGACTCTGTTGGTCTTCTTGTGGAATTCTTATTCTCTCTGGGTCCTTCTACACTTCCCTGACTCTTCCCCAAAATTCCCAGAGCTCCACCTAATGTTTGGCTGTGGGTCTCAGCATCTGTTTCGAGCCATTGCTGTGTGGAACCTTTCAGAGGACAGTTATGCTAGGCTCCTGTCTTACAAGCATAACAAGATATCATTAATAATGTCAGCGGTTGGCTCTTTCAGGTTGGGAAGTCATTGTTTGGCCATTCCCTCAATCTCTGCCCCATTTTTTTTTTTGTTTTTACTCTTTTTAAAAATATTTTTTTATTAATTACATTTTATTTACTTTGTAGACCCCTCCCTCCCTCTTCTTCTCCCATGTCCCTCCACCAGTCCACTGATGTGGATGGTCCTCCTCCCCTTCCATCTGATCCTAGCCTATCAGGTCTCATCAGGACTGGATGCATTGACTTACTCTGTGGCCTGGTAAAGCTGCTCCCCCTTCAGGGGGAGGGAGTCAGCCACTGAGTTCATGTCAGAGACAGTCCCTGTTCCCATTACTAGGGTACCCACTTGGACACTGAGCTGCCTTGGGCTACATATGTGCAGGAGTTCTAGGTTATCTCCATGTACAGTCCTTGGTTGGAATATCAATCTCAGAAAAGATGCCTGGGCAGAGATTTTTTGGTTCTGTTGGTCTTCTTGTGGAGCTCCTTTCCCCTCCAGGTCTTTCTATCTCCCCTTCATTCATAAGATTCTCTGCAATCTGCCCAAAGTTTGGCTGAGTCTCAGCATCTGCTTTGATACCCTGCTAGGTAGAGTCTTTCAGAGGCCCTCTGTGGTAGGCTCCTGTCCAGTTTCCTGTTTTCTCCCTCTTCCAATGTCTATCCCATTTGCCTTTCTGAGTGAGGATTGATCATCTTAGATAGGGTCCTCCTTCTTGCTTAGCTTCTTTAGGTGTACAGATTTTATTATATTTATACTATATTATATAATATCCATTTTTAAGTGAGTTTACACCATATGTGTCTTTCTCTTTATTTCTGCTTTTCTTGTGGGTAGGATAAAGTTTGGGTTGAAGGTTTTGTGGGTGGGTTGGTATCCCCCTCCCTCCACTGGAAATCCTGCCTGGCTAGGAGGTGGCCAGTTCAGTCCCCATGTCCCCAGATACTAGGAATCTCAGCTAGAGTCACCCCCATGTCCTATCCTGTCACAGGCCTCCAACTTGTCTCTGACAGGTGCCCCTCAGTTTCCCTTCTTCCTCCCAGGCCTCTCACCTCCCAACCCCACTCTGCCCACATCTGATCCCAAACCTCATTCCTCTTCCCTTCATCCACTTCTGATGTCTATTCTCTTTTCCTTTCTGAGTGGGATTCAAGCATCCTTCCTTGGGCCTTCCTTGTTACTTAGCTTCTTTGGGACTGTGGTTTGAGTATTATTAGGTATTGCATGGCTAATAGCCATTTATAAGTAAGTGCATAGCAATAGTGTCTTTCTGGGTCTGGGTTGCCTCACTCCAGATGATATATTCTAGATCCCTCCATTTGCCTGCGAATTTCATGATTTCTTTGTTTTTAATGGCAGAGTAGTAGTCCATTGTGTAAATATGGCACATTTTCTTTATCCATTCTTTGGATGAGGGATAACTGGATTGTTTCCAGTTTCTGGCCATTATGAATAAAGCTGCTCTGAAAATAGTTGAGAGAGTGTCCCTGTGGTGTGGTGGAGCATCTTTTGGATATATGCCCAGAAGTGGTATAGTGGGTCTTGAGGTAGAGCTATTCCCAATGTTCTGAGAAAGTGCCAGATTGATTTCCAAAGTAGTTATACAAGTTTGCATTCCCCAATAATGGAGGAGTGTACCTCTTTCTCCACATCCTCACCAGCATGTGCTGTCACTTGATTTTTGGGTCTTAGCCATTCTGACCAGTGTAAGGTGGAAATATCAGATTGTTTTGGTTTGCATTTCCCTGATGACTAAGGAAGTAGAGCATTTCTTTAAGTGCTTGTTGGCCATTAGAGATTCCTCTCTAGAGAATTCTGTTTAGCTCTACCCCATTTTAAAATTAGATTATTTGATTTGTTGGTGTTTAATTTCTTGAGTTATTTATGTATTTTGGATATTAGCCCTCTGTTGGATGTAGAGTTGGTGAAGATCTTTTCCCAATCTGTATGCTGCCATTTTGTTCTACTGACAGTGTTCTTTGCTTTACAGAAGCTTTTCAGTTTCATGTAGCCCTGTTTATTAATTGTTTATCTTAGTGTCTAAGCTGTTGTTCTGTTCAGGAAGTTGTCTCTTGTGCCAATAAGTTCAAAGCTCTTCCCCACTTTCTCTTTTATTAGATTTGATTTGTCTGGGTTTATGTTGGTGTTTTAATCCATTTGAACTTGAGTTTTATGCAGGGTGATTCATATGGATCTATTTGCATTCTTTCACAAGAAGACATTCAGTTAGTGCAGCATCATGTGTTGAAGATGCTTTATTTTTTCCATTGTATTGTTTTCCTTCATACTGAAATCTATACACCTAAAGAAGATAAACAAGAAAGAGGACACAGGGTAAGATGATCAATCCTCACTTAGAAAGACAAATGGGATGGACATTGGATGTAGAAGAAAACAAGTAACAGGACAGGAGCCTACCACAGAGGGCCTCTGAAAGACTCTACCTAGCAGTGTATCAAAGCAGATATTAAGACTCATAACCAAACCTTCAGCAGAGTGCAGCGAATCATATGAAATAAGAGGGAGTTAGTAAGACCTGGAGAGGACAGGAGCTCCACAAGGACCAAATATATCAGGGCACAGGGGTCTTTTATGAGACTGTTTCTCCAAACAAGGAGCATGTATGAAAATAACCTAGAACCCCTGCTCGGATATAGCCCATGGTAACTCAGTATCCAAGTGGGTACCCTAGCAAGGGGAACAGGAACTATTTCTGACATGAGCTCAATGGCTGGCTCTTCAACACCCCCTCCTCTGAGGGAGGAGCAGCCTTGCTAGGCCACAGAAGAGGATATTGCAGCCAATCCTGAAGAGACCTGATAGGCTAGGGTCAGATGGAAGGGGAGGAGGTCCTCCCCTATCAGTGGACTTGGAAAGGGGCAGGGAGGTGATGAGGGAGGGATGGTGGGATTGGAGGGAATGAGGGATGGGGCTACAGCTGGGATACAAAGTAAATAACCTTTGATTAATATAAAAAATAAAAATTATTATAAAAAAATAAGGTGTCTAGTTTTATTTCTAGATCTTTGATTCAATTCCGCTGATCAACTTGTACATTTTTATGCTAATACCATATGGTTTTTATTACTATTGCTTTATAGTACAGCCTGAAATCAGGGATTGTGATACCTCTAGACATTCATTTATTGTACAGGATTGGTTTTGCTATTCTGTTTTTTTTTTGTCATCTCACATGGAGTTGAAAATTGTTCTTTCAAGGTCTGTAAAGAATTGTTTTGGAAGTTTGATGATAATCTCACTGGATTTGTAGATTGTTTTTGGTAGGATCGCCATTTTCACTCTGTTAATCTTACTGATCCATGAATATGGGAATCTTTCCATCTTCTGATAGCTTCTTCAATTTCTTTCTTCAGAGACTTGAAGTTCTTGTCATACAGTTCTTTCACTTGCTTGGTTAGAATTACACCATGATATTTTACATTGTTTGTGGCTATTGCGAAAGGTGTTGTTTCCCTAATTTCCTTTTTTAGTCAGTTTATCATTTGTGTAAAGGAGGGCTACTGATTTTTTTTTAATTAATTTTGCGTTCAGCTACTTTGTTGCAGATGTGGGAGTTCTCTGCTAGAATTTTTGGGGTCACTTATGTATACTATCATAACATCTTTGAATAGGCATACTTTGACTTCTTCCTTTTTAATTTGTATCCCCTTGATCTTTAATTGTCTTATTCCTCTAGCTAGGACTTCAATTACTATGTTGAATAGATATGGAAAGATGGACAGTCTTGTCCCTGATTTTAGTGGAACTGCTTTAAGTTTATCTAAATTTAATTTGATGTTGCCTATCAGCTTGCTGCATATTACCTTTATTATGTTTAGGTATAGGTCTTGATTTCTCAAAGACTTTTTATCATGAAGTGGTATTGGTTTTTGTCAAATGTTTTTTCTGCATCTAATGAGATAAGCATGTGGTTTGTTTGTTTTTTTTTTCAGATTGTTTATATGGTTGATACCTTGATGCGTTTTTATATATTGAACCACCCTACATGCCCTACTTGATCGTAGTGGATGGTAATTTTGATGTGTTCTTGAAATCTGTTTGCAAGTCTTTTATTGAATATTTTTGCATCAATGTTCATAAGGTAGAGTGGTCTGAAATTCTCTTTCTTTATTTGGTCTTTGTGTGGTTTAGGTATTGCGGTGATTGTGGTCTCATAAAATGAGTTTATTTCTATTTTGTTGAACAGTTTGAGTAGTGTTGGTATTAACTCTTCTTTGAAATTTGGGTAGAATTCTGCTCTGAAACCATCTAGCCTTGGGATTTTTTTTTTTTTTTGGTTGGTTGGCTGGTAGACTTTTAATGACTGCTTTTATTGCCTTAGTGGTTATAGGACGACTTAGCTTTCTAAACTAACACTGATTAAACTTCAGTAAATGGAATCTATCAAGAAAATTGTCATTTTATCTAGATTTTCCAATTTTGTGGAGTAAAAGGTTTTGAAGTAAGACCTTATGATTCTATGGATTTCCTCAGTATTTGTTGCATTGTTTCTCTTTTCATTTCTGATTTTGTTAATTTGGATATTATTTCTCTGCAAGTTAGTTTGGCTAAGGGTTTGTCTAACTTGTTGAATTTCTAGAAAAAAAAAAACTTGGTTTTCTTGATTCCTCGTATTCTCTTTGGCTCTAAGTTATTATTTTAGCCCTGAGTTTTATTATTTCCTGCCATCTATTTTTTTTTTTGTGTGTGTGTGTGTGTGCGTGCGTGTGTGTGTTTGCTTCTTTAATTCTAGAGCTTTTATATGTGCTGTTAGTTTGCTAGTAAATGATCTCTCCAATTTCTTTAGGACGCTTATTGCTATGAACTTTCCTCTTAGCACTGCTCTCATAGTTTCCCATAAGTTTGGGTATGTTGTGTCTTCATTTTTATTGAATTCTAGAAAGACTTTAATTTCTTTAATTTGTCCCTGACCCAGTAATCACTGAGTAGAGAGTTGTTCAGTTTCCATGAGTCTGTAGGCTTTCTGTTGCTTCTGTTGTTGTTGAGTTTTTGCTTTAATCCATGGTTGTCTTATAAAGTACAAGGGTTATTTCAGTCTTTTTGTATCTGTTGAGGCTTGCTTTGTGACCAAGTATAAGGCCAATTTTGGAGAAGGTTCCATGAGGGGATGAGAAGAAAGTATACTCTTTTGTGTTTGGGCAAAATGTTTTGTAGATATCCGTTAGGTCCATTTGATTCATGGCATCTGTTGGTGTCATTATTTCTCTATTTAGTTTCTTTCTCATTGACCTGTCCATTGGTGGCAGTGGTGTGCTACAGTCCCACACTGTTAGTGTGTGGAGGTAAATGTGTGAGTTACGCTTTAGTAATGTTTGTTTTATGAATGTGGATGCCCTTGCATTTGGGCCATAGATGTTCAGAACTGAGAGATCATCATGGTGAATTTTTCCTTCTGTGAGTATGTGGCTCCCTTCCCCATCTCCTTTGATTACTTTTGCTTAAAACTTTATTTTATTAGATATTAGACTAGCTAACCCTGCTTGTTTGTTGGGTGCATTTAATTGAGAAACCCCTTTCCAGACATTTACTCTGAGATAATGTCTATCATTGTTTCTGAGGTGTGTTTCTTCTATGTAGCAGAATTATGCATCCTATTTCACATCCATTTTGTTAGCCCATTTCTTTTTATTGGGGAATAGAATCCATTGATGTTGAGATATATTAATAACCAATGATTGTTGATTCCTGTAGTTTTGATATTGGTGGTGGTAGTGTGAGTGTGTGTGCTTTCCCAGCTTTTTTCTAGTGTGAAATTATTTATTTCTTGTGTTTCCTTGGATGTAGTTACCCTTTTTGTGTTGAAGTTTTCCTTCTAGTATCCTCTGTAGGGCTGAGTTATTGGAAAGGTTTTGTTTAAGTTTATTTTTTCATTGAATGTTTTGTTTTCTTTTTCCAAAATTTTTATTTACAGTTTATTTACTTTGTATCCCCGCTGTAGCCTTCTCCTTCGTCCCCTCTCAACCCCACCCTCCCTCCCTCCTCTCCTTCTATGCCCCTTCCCCAGTCCACTGATAGGGAGGTCTTCCTCTCCTTTCATTTGACCCTAGCCTGTCAGATTTCATCAGGATTGACTGCATTGTCTTCTCCTGTGGCCTGTAAGGCTGCTCCCCCCTTCAGGGGGAGGTGACCAAAGAGCCAGCCACTGAGTGTCTGGCTCATATCAGAGACAGCCCCTGTTCCCCTCTCTTTATTTTTGGTGATTGAAAGTTTTGCTGGGTATAGTCGTCTGGGCTGGCATCTGTAGTCTCTTAGGGTCTGCAATATATCTTTCTGGGCCTTTCTGGCTTTTAAAATCTCTGTTGGAAATTCTGGTGTTATTTTAATAGGTCTGTCTTTTTATGTTACTTGGCCCTTGTGGCTTATAATATTCTTTCTTTGTTCTGTATATTTAATGTTTTAATTATTATGTGGCAGAAAGATTTTTTTGTTGGTCCAATCTATTTGGTATTCTGTATGCTTCTTGTATGTTTATAGGCATCTCTTTCTTTAGGTTAGGGAATTTTTTTTCTATTATTTTGTTGAAGATATTTTCTGGGCCTTGGAGCTAGGAATCTTCTTCAATTCTCATAATTCCTAGGTTTTGTCTTTTCATGCTGTCTCAAATTTCCTGGATATTTTGTGTTAGAAAGGTTTTAAATTCAGCATTTTCTTTGACAGAGGTATCAATTTCTTTTATTGTTGCATATATTTCTGAGCTTCTCTCTTCCATCTCTTATAGTCTGTTGGCGATACTTGTATCTGTGTTTCCTGTTATTTCCTAGGTTTCCCATATCCAGGATTGTCTCTGTGTTTTCTTTATTGCTTCTATTTTCATTTTCAGGTCTTGGATGGTTTTATTAATTTCTCTCTGATGTTTGTTTGTATTTTCCTGTGTTTCTTTGAGGGATTTATTCATTTCCTGTTTAAAGGTCTCTATCATCTTCAAAAGATTAGATTTAAGGTTGATTTCCTGCACTTCATGTACATTAGGATATCCAGGGCTTGATGGGTTCTGGGAGTTTTATTGATTGTGATCTGGGCTTTGTTTAGTGTGTTCTTATACTGCCCTTTAGCCATCTGGTTATCCCTGGTGTTGGCAGGCTTGGAGGTCTCTAGTAGTCTTTGATCACTTTCACCTTTGCTGGTCCCTGATGGTTGCCTTCCCTGGGATTGCAGGAAAAAATGGGACCCAGGACCTGATGCATGCAGGGCACCTGGAAGAATTCACCACTGCTGCTGGCTGCCACCTCTGGTGCTGCAGGCAGAGCTAGGGCCAGAGGACTGGCATGTGGAGCAATGTTAGAATTCTTAAAATTGTTTGTTCTTTTATTTGATGTTCTTAAAAACTTACTAAAACTTACACAAGCAAAAATCTCTATAATAAACATGACCTTTTAAGCAGGATTGTAGGTATTAAGGGAATTGGAATAAGAAATCTTATTGATATTAACACCTGCCTCACAAGAGTCTTGTTTGAATACAGTTTTTCTAACATCCACCTATTCATAAAATGTCATGCTTGGAACATATGGAACATAAGCAATCAGACACTGTCAATTAGACATTTTGTAGCCTAATATTAATATATATTAATCTGCAATTTAGAAATAAATAAAAGTAAGAAATCAGATTAGATTACAGGGCATAAAAATATAATAATTTACATACATTGAGGGCTCACTCCTTCTCAGACACTGATCAGCAGTGGTAGGGCTGGCACTGAAGCCCAGGTCTCAGTTCAAATTCTACATTAGTTAGCTTCCCGGCACCTCAGACTGGCACCCACAGTGACGCGTGATGCCTATATTTACATCCCCTCCTGACGTTACTATTCTCTGCTTTTCCTTCCAATTATTAGCATTTTGAAATTAAATAATTACTCATATTTCTGAATTTCTAGCTTCTTTTAGAAATTTGTAAGATCTAATTTCATTTTCTTATTGAAAAGTTAGTGGGACATAGAACTTGAAGTCCTGTCTAGAGCAAAAAGACAAGTAAAGGATATCAAGATACAAATAAGAAAGGAAGAAGTCAAAGTATCATGATATGATAGTATACATGGTTGACCTCAAAAATTCAACCAGAGAACTCCTTCAACTGATAAACACCTTCAGCAAAATGACTGGATACAAAATTAACTAAAAAAAAAAAAAATCAGTAGCCCTCCTTTATACAAAAGACTAATGGGCTGAGAAAAAAAAATTAAGGAAACTACACCCTTCACAATAGCCTGTACAACAACAGATCATCTGGAGGTATCTCCATCCCTTATCTCAAGCTGTACTACAGAGCAATAGTAACAAAAACTGCATAGTACTGGCATAGAAACAGAATGGTGGTTCAATGGAATCAAATAGAAGACCCAGAAATAAAACCACACACCTATGGATACCTGATTTTTTACAACGAAACCAAAACCATACAATGGAAAAACAGATAGCATCTTCAACAAATGGTGCTCATCTAACTGGATGTCTACATGTAGAAAAATGCAAATAGATCCATATTTATCACCCTTCACAAAATTAAAGTCTAAGTGGATCAAAGACTTCAACAGACACACTAAGTCTGTTAGAAGAAAAAGTGGGGAAGAGCCTTGAACTCATTGGCACAGGAGACAACTTCCTGAACAGAACACCAACAGCACAGGCTCTAAGATCAACAATCAATAAATGGGACCTCATGAAACCGAAAAGCTTCTATAAAGCAAAGGACACTTGTCAGAACAAAAAGAATGCCTACAGACTGGGCAAGGATCTTCACCAACCCTGTATGTGACAGAGGGCTAATATCCAGCATATATAAAGAACTAAAGAAGCTGAAAACAGCAATAAGTACTCCAATTAAAAAATGGGGTACAGAGCTAAACAGAGAATTCTCAATAGAGGAATATTGAATGGCAGAGAAACACTTAAAGAAATATTCAACATCCTAAGGCATCAGGGAAACGCAAATCAAAAGGACCCTGAGATTTCACCTTACACCCATCAGAATGGCTAAGATCAAAAACTCAAGTGATGATACATGCTGGAGAGGATGTGGAGAATGGGGAGCCCTAATCCATTGCTGGTGGGAATGTAGACTTGTACAACTACTTTGGAAATCAATCTGGTGCTTTCTCAGACAATTAGGAATAGCGCTTCCTCAAGATCCAGCTATACCACTCCTAGGCATATATCTAAAAGATGCTCAAGTATACAACAAGAACATTTGTTCAACCATGTTCGTAGCAGCTTTATTCGTAATAGACAGAATCTGGAAACAACCCAGATGTCCCTCAACTGAACAATGGATACAGAAATTGTGGTACATTTGCTAAATTGCTGAATACTACTGAATTCAGTAATTGCTGAATACTACAATTAAAAACATGGAAACCATGGAATTTGCAGGCAAATGGTGGAAACTGGAAAAGATCATTCTGAGGTATCCAGAAGCAGAAAGACACACAGGGTATATATTCACTTATAAGTGGATGTTAGACATATAATATAGGATAAACATACTAAAATCTGTACACCAAAGAAGCTAAGCAAGAAGGAGGACCCTGGGTAAGATGATCAAACCTCACCCAGAAAGGCTAACAGGATGGACATTGGAAGACAGAGAAAACAGGTAACAGGACAGGAGCCTACTGTAGAGGGCCTCTGAAAGACTCTAACTAGCAGAGTATCAAAGCAGATGTTGAGACCCATAGCCAAACTTTGGGCATAGTTCCTGCACTCTTATGAAAGAAGGGCGAGATAGAAAGACCTGGAGAGGACCAGAGCTCCATAAGGAGAGCAACAGAACCAAAAAATCTGAGCCCAAGGGGTCTTATCTGAGACTGATACTCCAACCAAGCACCATGCATGGAGATAACCTAGAACCCCTGCACAGATTTAACCCATGGCAGCTCAGTGTCCAAGTGGGTTCCCTAGTAATGGGAACAGGGGCATTCTCTGACATGAACTCAGTGGCCGGCTCTTTGATCACCTCCCCCTAAGGGGGGACCAGCCTTACCAGGCTACAGAGGAAGACAATGCAGCCAGTCCTGATGAGACCTGATATACTAGGGTCAGATGGAAGAGGAGGAGGACCTCCATCATCAGTGGACTTGGGGAGGGGCATGGGAGGAGAGGAGTGAGGGATGTTAGGATTGGGAGGGGATGAGGGAGTGGTCTATAGCTGGGATACAAACTGAATAAACTGCAATTAAAAATAAATAAATTGTCAAAAAATTAGTTGGAGTCAATTTTCAGTATACTGTGATGCAGTAATTTCTTCATTACATTTCTGCTGCTATGATAAAAATACCCAGACAAAAGCAGCTTCTGGAAAGAACACTTTGTTTTTTTCTCACACTTTCTACTGCTGTTTTGGGAAGTCACAGCAGTGGAAGCTTGCAGCAGGCAGCTGGCCATACTGCACTCAACCTAGAAACAGAGGGAGGTGAATGCACACAGCTGCTCAGTTCTCAGTTTACACAGCCCGAATCCCAGTCAGAGAGCCCTGGCCCAGCAGTCAGGTCTTCCCGCCTGCATCAACACAGTCAAGTTAGTGCCCATGGCATGCTCAGACACTAGCCTCGCCGGTGATTCCATGTCCAGACCGTGGCTCTAACCCTCTCAAGCATCATACAGTACAGTTGCTCACATATTTTATTGCTAAAGACTAGTTTCAGTTGCCATTGTTAATAACTGTTCATTCTAGAATTTTGTTTAAAATATAATTTAAAAGGAGCATTTTTGCTTATAATGTGTTCATATTTCTCCACTGTTTAAATGACCCTCAGAGACCATATACTTAATAATCAAGTATATTCGATATTTGAAAAATGATAACAAAAAACTTCTGAGGCTTGAAAAATCATTTACATGATTTTCTTGCCCTATTGAGTTATTGATATTGGTCCAACATTCTTATTTTGCTTATTATAATTTCAGAATGAAAGCTCACAGAAACTCAAAACAGAGGAACAGGGATTTTTCAAAGTTCCCAGTGAATTAAAAGAGCATCAGAGACCAAAGTAACTTAGTTAACAGAACAGCTGAAGGTGCTGGAGTCAGGTTCCTGCCTAAGTGTCAAATTAATACAAATGAGTCACATGCATGCAGAGAATTGTGGCTTCCATAAAGCCCACTCTAGCAGCAGAAAAAAGCTGTCCACAGAAGCAGAAAGAAAAAGCCTCTTGTGTTTTCCTTTTCCTGAGCTGTGCTTTTTTAATGTTTACTCTCTTTTTTCAAATATTATATTTAAAATAAGACAAAACACCTTTCCAATTTATCACAGCTACTAGTCTATTTATAGTGAGCTTACAACAGCGAATGGCTGCTTTTGGTGAGTCATCATCCCTCCCAGACAGACATGGGCTTAGTTCTTGTAATGAAAATGATATGTGGGCTGTTTGTTTCTGGTTCCACTAGAAGCTTACAAAGTTACTGGGTCATTTTCCTCTGCTTGAAAATCCAATGAAAGTATATTGCAATAAACATTTGACTGTTGGGCCCTGACTATTGGCAGCTGGGGATGCTGGAGTAGACTGATAAATAATATGCAACAATTGAAGTGGAGCAAGCAGCCTAGTTTTTCTATAGACAGCAAATCCCAGGGCACAAAAAAGCCTTGTGCTTCTTGAAGAATTCTGAATATAATTGACAGGGAGATACAGCAAAACCAAAGTGAATCCAGTCAGGATTTGGTCTTAGTCATGGCTTCTGAATCAGAATTTCTCTGTACAACTTGTACTTTTGTGTGAATGGCTGGGCATAAACTGAACGAATGTTGGTTTAAAATAAATAAGCATGCACATTGATTTAATATCTTTGTTCAAATGTCTAAGGCCCGGGGTAAAGCCCTTGGATTTCATATCTGATTAAATGTTTAGTCTTGAGCACATTTTCAGTTATGTTGAAGCTACCAACATCTCTCAAAATTGATTGATTGTTTAATTTATAGAACACAGAATTGGACATCCCAGGTTAGTGTCAGCTAGGAAAGGTTTCTGTTGAATTTTGAAGACCCTTGAAATCAGCTATATGTCACCGAGCTTAGTCCCTGCTGCAACTGACGTTCACAGCTTCTTTTTCTTTAGAAACATCTTTTATTATTATTATTATTTATTAGTTACATTTTATTAACTCTGTATCCCAGCTGTATCCCGCTCCCTCATTCCCTCCCAACCCCACCCTCCCTCCCTCATCTCCTCCCTGCCCCTTTCCAAGTCCAGTGCTTGGGGAGGACCTCCTCCCCTTTCATCTGATCCCGTTTTATCAGGTATCTTCAGGACTGGCTGCAAAGCCCTCCTCTGTGGCCCAGCAGGACTGCTCCTCCCTTGGGGGATGGGGAGGTCAAAGAGCCAGCCATTGAGTTCCTGTCAGAAATAGTCCCTGTTCCCCTTACTATGGGAAATCAATTGGTTACTGAGCTATCACAGGCTACATCTGAGCAGGGGCTCTAGGTTATATCCATACATGGTCCTTGGTTGGAGAAACAGTCTCAGAAAAGAGCCCTGTGCCTAGATATATTTGGTCCTTGTGGAGCTCCTATCCTTTCCACATCATACTAACTCCCCCTTCTTTCATATGATTCCCTGCACTTTGCCGAAGGTTTGGTTATGAGTCTCAGTCTTTCAGAGGCTCTCTGTGGTAGGCTCCTGGCCTATCCTCCATTGCTGGTGGGAATGTAAACTGGTACAACCACTTTGGAAGTCAATCTGGCACTTTCTCAGACAATTAGGAATAGTGCTTCTTCAAGACCCAGCTATACCACTGCTAGATATATACCCCAAATTTGCTCAAGTACACAACAAGGACATTTGCTCAACCATGTTTGTAGCAGCTTTATTTGTAATAGCCAGAACCTGGAAACAACCCAGATGTCCATCAATGGAGGAATAGATACAGAAACTGTGGTACTTTTACTACTCAGCCATCAAAAAAGAGGAAATCATGAAATTTGAAGGCAAATGGTGGGATCTAGAAAAAATCATCCTGAGTGAGATATCCCAGGAGCAGAAAGACATACATGGTATATACTCACTTATATAGACCTATAAGATATGATAAACATAATGAAATCTATACACCCAAAGAAGATAAACAAGAAAGAGGACACGGGGTAAGATGATCAACCCTTACTTAGAAAGATGTGCACTGGATGTTCACAACTTCTGAAGCTTTCTTTAGAGTCTTGAAGTTCTTGTCATACAGGTCTTTCACTTGCTTGGTTAGTTACACCAAGGTACTTTATACTATTGGTGACTATTTGAAGGGTGTTGTTTCCCTAATTTCTTTCTCAGCCTATTTGTCATTTGTATACAGGAAGGCCACTGATTGTTTCAAAATTAATCTTTTATTGAGCCACTTGCTGAAGGTGTTTATCAGCTGTAGGGGTTCTCTGGTGTAGTTTTGTGGGTCTCTTATATGCACAATCATATCATTTGTGAGAAGAGATATTTTGACTTTTTCCTTTCCAATTTTTATTCCCTTGATTTCCTTTAGTTGTCTTATTGCTCTGGCTAGAACATCAAGTACTATATTGCAGAAATATGGTGAGAATGGGCAACCTTTTCTTGTCACCAATATCAGTGGGATTGCTTTAAATTTCTCTCCATTTAATTTGATGTTGGCAATAGGTTTGCTATATATTGCCTTTAATTAAGGGTAGGTGTAGTTCTTGTATCTCTGATCTCTTCAAGACTTTTGACATGAAGAAGTATTGGATTTTGTCAAAGCCTTTTCTGGCAGATAAAGCTGATCATGTGGGTTTTTCCTTTCAGTTTGTTTTTGTGGTGGATTTTTGTATATTGAATCACTCCTTTATGCCTGGGACGAATCTTGCTTGATCATGATGGATAATATTTTTGATGTGTTCTTGGATTTGGTTCTTGAGTATTTTGTTGAGTGTTTTTGTGTGAATGTTCATTAGGAAAATTGGTCTGAAATTTTCTTTGTTTGTTGGGTCTTTGTGTGGTTTAAATATCAGGGTGAATGTGGCCTCATAAAATGAGTTTTGTAATATTCCTTCTGTTTCTATGTTGTGGTATAGTTTGAGAAATATTGGTATTATTTCTTTGAAAGTGGGGTAGAATTCTGTGCTGAAACCTTCTGGAACTTTTGTTTTAGGGGTTATAGGACTATTTAATATGAGCTTGATTTAACATTGGTAAGTTGAATATATCAAGAAAATTGTCCATTTAATTTATATTTTCAAATTTTGAGAAGTACAGGCTTTTGAAATAAGATCTAATTATTCTTTGGATTCCCTCAGTGTCTGTTGTTTTGTCTCCCTTTTCATTTTTCATTTTGTTGATTTGGATATTTCTGCCTTTTAGTATCTTTGTCTATTTTTTTGGTTTTCTGGAAGAACCAGTTGTTGGTTTCATTGATTCTTTGTATTGTTCTTTTGTTTCTTCTGTGATTTTGATTTCAGCCCTTGGATGTGTTTGCTTCTTTTTGTTCTAAAGCTTTCAGGTGACCTGTAAGTTGCTCTCATGGGTTCTCTCCAGTTTTTCTATGAAGGCACTCAGTGCTGTTAATGTTCCTCTTAGCATTGCTTTCATTGTGTCTTATAAGTTTCAGTGTGTTGTCCTTTCATTTTCATTGAAGCTTAGGAAGTCTTTAACTTCTTTCTTCCCTGACCCAGTGGTCATTGATTAGGGAGTTGTTCAGTATCCATCACTGTGTCAGCTTTTTGTTATTTTCTTTGTTGTTGAAGTCCTGCTTTAATCCATGTAGACTTGATAAAATACAATGAGTTAATTCAATTTTCTTGTTTTGGTTGAGATTTACTTTGTGAAAGACTGTATGGTCAATTTCTAAAAAGGTTTCATTTGGTGCTGAGAAGAAGTATATTCTTTTGTATTTTGGTGAAAAGTTCTGTAGACATCTGTTAGGTCCATTTGCTTCATGACATCTGCTAGTTTCATTATTTCTTTATTTAGTTACTGTCTGGAAGATCTGTCTATTGCTGAGAAGGGGAGCTGAAGTCTCCCACTATTAATGTGTGAGGACCAATATGTGATTTAAGCTTTAATAATATTTCTTTTACAAATGTCAGTGCCCTTGTATTTGGGACATACATATACAGGATTGAGATATCCTCTTGGTGAATTTTTCCTTTGATGAGTATGAACTGTCCTTCCTCATCTTTTTAAATTAATTTTGGTTGAAACTCTGTTTCATTAGGTATTAAAATATCAACTCCAGCTTGCTTCTTGTGTTCTTGTTTGGAAAACGTTTTTTTTTTTCTAGCCTATTACTCTAAGTTAATGTCTATCTTTATTGCTGAGATGTGTTTCTTGTATGCAGCAGAATGTTGGGTCCTGTTTATACATCCATTCTGTTAGCCTGTGCCTTTTTACTGGACAGTTGAATTCATCGATTTTGAGAGCTATTAATTACCAATGATTGTTAGATCCTTTTATTATGATGTTGGTAGAGGCAGTGTGTTTTCATGCTTATGCCTTTTGGTTTTGCGGTTGTGAAATTTTTTATATCTTGTTTTTTTTTTTTTTTTTTTTAATGTATAGTTGACCTCATTGGGTTGGAGTTTTCTTTCTAGTATCTTCTGTAGGGCAGGGTTTGTGCATAGATATTGTTTAACTTTGGTTTTGTCATGAGATATCTTGTTTTCTCCATCTATGGTGATTGAAGGCTTTGCTAAGTATAGTAGTCTGTGCTGGCATCTGTGGTCTCTTAGGGTCTGTGTGAAATCTGCCCAGACTCTTCTGGCTTTCATAGTCTGTTGAGAATTCAGGTGTGATTCTGATAGGCTTGCCTTTATATGTTAGTTGGCTTTTTCCCCCTGGCACCTTTTAATATTTTCTTTGTTCTGTACATTTAGTGTTTTGAATATGTAGCAAGATGGCTTTTTATTGTCTAATCTATTTGGTGTTCTGTAAGCCTCTTGCATGTTTAAAGACATCTCTTATCTCAGGTTGGAGAAATTCTCTTCTATGATTTTCTTGAAAATATTTTCTGGTCCATGGAGCTGGCAATCTTCTCTTTCTTTTATTCCTATTATTCTTAGGTTTCATCCCTTCACTGTAGCCTTGATTTCTTCAATGGTTTGTGTCAGGACATTTTTTAATTTAATACTTTCTATGACAGATGTTTCAATTTCTTCAATTGTATCTTTTACACCTGAGATTCTCTACTTCATCTCTTGCATTCTGTTGGTGATGCTTACCTCTGCGGTTCTTGTTCTCTTTCCTAAGTTTTCCATCACTAGGATTTCCTCATTTTGCGATTTCTTTATTGATTCTATTTCCATTTTCAGGTCTTGAACTATTCTATTCATTTCTTTCACCTCTTTGGTTGTGTTTTCCTGTATTTTTGAAAGTGATTTTTTCAATTCTTCCTTAAGACATCTATTTGTTTTTAATTAATTTTTTATTACTTACAGTTTATTCACTTTGTATCCAAGCTGTAGCCCCCTTCCTCATCCCTTCCCAATTCCACCTTCCCTCCCTCATCTGCTCCCATGCTGCTCCCTTAGTCCACTGATAGGGAAGGTTCTCCTCCCCTTCCATCTGACCTTAGCCTATTAGGTCTCATCAGGACTGACTTCATTGTCTTCCTCTGTGGCCTGGTGAGGCTGCTCCCCCTTCAGGGAGAGGTGATCAAAATGCTAGTCACTGAATTCATGTCAGAGACAGTCCCTGTTCCTATTACTAGGGTACCCATTTGAACACTGAGCTGCCATGGGCTACATCTGATCAGGGGTTCTAGGTTATCTCCATGCATGGTCCTTGGTTGGAGTATCAGTCTCAGAAAAGACTGCTGGGCCCAGATTTTTTGTTTCTGTTGCTCTCCTTATGGAGCTCCTTTCCCCTCCAGGTCTTTCTATCTCCCCTTCTTTCATAAGATTCCCTGCATTATGCCAAACATTTGGCTATGAGTCTCAGCATCTGCTTTGATACCCTGCTGGGTAGAGTCTTTTAGAGGTCCTCTACAGTAGGCTCCTGCCCTGTTCCCTGTTTTCTCCCTCTTCTGATGTCCATCCTGTTTGCCTTTCTGGGTGAGGATTGATTGTCTTACCCAGGGTCCTCCTTCTTGCTTAGCTTCTTTAGGTGTACAGATTATAGTATGTTTATCCTATATTATATGTTCAATGTCCACTTCTGCGTGAGTATATACTGTGTGTGTCTTTCTGCTTCTGGGATACCTCACTGAGGAGGTATCCCAGTAGTCCCCACCATTTGCCTGCAAATTCCATGATTTCATTGTTTTTAATTGCTAAGTAATATTCCATTGTGTAAATGTATCACAATTTCTGTATCCATTCCTCAATTGAGGGACATCTGGGTTGTTTCCAGATTCTGGCTATTATGAATAACGTTGCTAAGACCTCCATTTGTTTGGTTGTATTTTCCTGTATTTCTTTGATGGATTTTTTTTTTTTTTTTTACTTTTTAAAGTCCTCTATCAGCTACAAAAGCACAGATTTGAAGTTATTTTCCTGTGTTTTAGCTGTGTTAGGATCTTCAAAGCTTCCCCTGGTTTTTGTTGATTGTGTTCTTAAGCTGTCCCTTAGCCATCTGCTTGTCCCTGGCATTGTCTGATTGTTCCTGGAGCCTACTGAGCTTCTCAGGAATGAAGGAGGGACAGGGGTGCTGGATTTCCTCATGTAGGCTGCAGCTCTGCTCTGCTCATTATGTCCCAGTTGGACCTGTGGGCAGAGAATTAAGGTGTGCATTTCTAACCTTTGTGATCCTGTGCAGTCCTGCTGTTTTCCTCAAGATAGTAGACCCATGAATCATAGGCTGAATCTGCTTGTCTTTGGAATCTTGAGTTGTCTCAGGATAGCGGGAGTACCTGGGAAGTCTGAGGGTGGTGGTCTGAGGTGTGTCTGGCCATGGGGGTCTTGATACATCAAAGGCCGCTGGTGTTGAGGAGCCAGCAACCTGCCAGCTTAGTTGCTCCTGATACTCAGAATTTGTTGGGTGCTGCCATCTTTAATTGGGAACCCTGCATACTCCTGTGGTTCAACCAGTTGCCACAGGGGGACCAGCAAAAATGTGGAGTGGAGGCTGAGACCCTGTCCTTTGTATCCAAGGTGTCCTGGGGTAGGCATGAGGAGTCTGGGGTCTGAGTGCTGCAGCTGTGCATTTCCGGAACTCAGGAAGGAGCTGGGTGCTGGGAGTTTAGGACTTTTGTGACTCTTAGACCCAGAAGTCATCTGATGATGTGTGTGTAGGGGGGTGGGGGCTAGAATTGTGCATCCCTGGCTCCCAGGATACCTCCTTTCGTCTGGGAAACACAGACATTGGCATTTTGGAGTCAGAAGTCAGGTTACTATCTTGGTCCACAGTCTCTGCTCCACAGATACGGTATGCCCTGGGTGCTACCATCTTGGAAAGTCCCAGAATAGTTTTTCAAAGCAGGAATGTATACAAGTATTTCACTTGATGCCAAATAAAAATAGCAGTTAAAATGGTAAGGATGGAAAATATTCTGCCTATTTTATTATGAAGCAAATTAATTAGATATGTCTATGGTGTATGATATAGAAAAAAATCTTTTCTCTTTCTGAAAAGAACCTTTCAAAATACACATTCAAATATAAGATAAAATTTGATTTAAAATTTCATGTATATATGCCTTCTGTTACAGACTTTTCAAGCAAAACAATCTGAATGTGCTAGTTTTCAGGGCACGTAAACTGCCGGGTGCAGCGGTTTCCCACCTTCAATTAAAACAGTTGGGAATTTGGAGCCAGCTTGGTCTATAGAGCAGTTCCCAGGGCATCTGCGCTATACAAACAGTTGGGAATTTGGAGCCAGCTTGGTCTATAGAGCAATTTCCAGGACATCTGCGCTATACAAAGAAACCCTGGTCCTGAGCACCCCTACAACAAAACAAAACAAAACAAAACAAAACAAAACATAGTGCTGAAAGTACACTGTGAAATAATACTTAGCCAAAATTCTTGGTGGTATAGATATTTTATACTTTGCTTTTTTGAAAAAATGATTGTTTTGTCTTAAATATAGTTTTAAACCATTCATATTTCTATCCTTTGCAATTTTGTTTCTAAAATTTTTAACATGCTTTTGATTTAAATTTGATGTCAGCAAAATCAGAGGCATTTGTTGAAGATTATCTCCTACCAATATAGGTTCAATTCTGAAAAATTTCAATGTTTTCCCAATTGAATACATGAAGTATTTTGTTCTTCAAATCAAACAGCCAGAGTTAAACTGATAAAAACATTTACCTTTATAAAGAAGAGAATCACTTAGTTATTTAAAAATTATTGTACATGTGGATGCTCCATGCTGGTGGATGACCACAGAGGTCAGAAAAGGATGTGATTCCTAGAGGAGGAGTTACAGGTTCTGTGAACCGCTCAATAAATATGGGTGCTAAAAACTGAGTTTGGGTACTTTGGAAGAGAAGCTGTTGTTCTTTCCTTCTTTCTTTTTATTTATTTATTTTTTCTGTTTGTGTCTTTATTTATTCTCTGGCAGGAAGTAGTGCTGTCTGGATTAGCAAACTGTTCTTTATGCTAAACCATCTTTCTAGAACCCAGAGTGAGAATTTGTATCTCTCGTCTTCACGTTCCACGGCATTAATTAATTTATTTATTTAGTGTGTGTGTGTGTGTGTGTGTGTGTGTGTGTGTGTTTACATAGGCACCCATGTGCCATGGTGGTCATGTGGAAGTCAGAAAACAATCCTCAGGAGCTGGTTTCTGCTTCTACTAAATGGGTTCTGGGATCAAAGCCATGTTGTCAGGGTCAGCAGCTGACACCCTCACCTGCTGATTCGTCTTGCTTTCCCCTTGGCAATTTGTTCAAACCTTTATTATTGCAAGAGATTTGTACAAGAGATTTTATTTATATAGAGGAAGCTCCTTAAGAACGGTTTTCATGTCTTATTAATTTTTATCACCCCAGAATATATTAACATGACTGAGATTCAGAACATGTTGCTATGTTAAATGCTTCTAGGACACTGTTTCCAAACTCATCTGATCCCTGGTGCTTTATACTGCCATGATAAAGATATGTATGAGTTGATGAGATCATCACATAAGATAAAAAAAGAAAAGCTAAAACCAAAACAAAACTAAACTCACAAAGCAATGGCCAAACTATACGTTTTATTTGTATTTTCCTACTTGTTAAAAAAAAAAAAAAGTAGCATGGGCTGGAGAGATGGCTCAGAGGTTAAGAGCACTGTGTGCTCTTCCAGAGGTCTTGGGTTCAATTCTCAGCAACCACATGGTGGCTCACAACCATCTATAATGAGATCTGGTGCCCTCTTTTGGGTTGCAGGTGTACATGCAGACAGAACATTGTATGCATAATAAATAAATAAATCTTTTTTTTTTAAAAAAGTAGCAAACAATATTGAGAAACCAGGAAAAAAAAATCACAATTTTTCCATTAAGAAGATAGAGTGCTTACAACTTACTTAAAGCTGAATTATCTGTCGCTTCCATTTTTAACTGGACATGGACTCTGTTGCCTGCATCTTGATCATGACTCTCTGGAGAAGCTGCCTTGCCCAGCCACAGTGGAAGAGGATGTGCTCAGTTCTGATGGGAATTGATGTGCTGGGCTAGGTTACTGGTGTGGGGCTCCTTTTTTTCTGAGGAGTAGGGGAGGGAGCATAAGAGGAAGAGTTAGGGAGAATGGGACTGGAAGGAGAGGGGGGAGGGGGCTACAATTGTGATGTAAAGTGAACAAATAAAATAAAAGTAAAATAAAATTGTGCTACTGGTATGCCTCAGTGGTAGCATTTGTGTAGACTGTGTGAAGCTCTGGGTTTGGGACCCCAGTACTGAACAATTTGAATACTAGTATTTTACTTTGGAAGTGCTAGATGCTACAACAACTTTCAAAATAATTGTGACATGGCCTAGGGGGATGGCTTAATGGGTAAGACTACTTACTGTTCAAGCAACAGGATGTGAGTTAAAAATCGTCAGCTCTGAAGTAAAATCTAGATTTTGCCACGTACACCTTTCCTGACAGCCTTGGGACAGGGACAAGCAGACCTTTGAAGGCTAGCATCTAGGCAGCTTAGCCAAAATGGCAAATTTCAGGTTGAGTAAAAGGCCCTATAAAAGTCAATAATTTGGAGGAGATAAAGGCTTCCACATATTCTTGCATGGACCCTCTCAATCCCACACATCTTGTATACAAACCCTATAAATATAAGAAAACAATATCAATCACTATGAAAATTAAACAGATATGTACCACAAGATCCAGAACAAAGCATACATTCCCATAGGCTTACAAGCAAATATTTATAGTAACTATATTCATAATCGTAAGAGTACAAGACAACCCAAACCTTTATCAACCTGTAAGTATGTAAGAAGTCAGGAACATTCACACAAAGGAATATATCTCAGGAATAAAACAAATTAATTTCTGCTGGGCTTTTTGGCATATACCTGCAAGAACAGCTCTGAAGAGGCTCTCAGGAGTATCACCAGATCAATATGAGCCTGGGCTATCTCAAGAATAAATGACTAAAAGTGCAGACAGTGTGTGTAAATCTCAGCTTTATGTTCATTTCAATTAACATGATACAGAGGTTTTTACAATTTATTGTTCTGTTCTTTGACATATGTTATAGTCATACATATAGACAGGAGACACACTGGTGGTTTCTTTACAAGAACAAGAGCGATTATTGATTAATGAAAATTATTATTATCATTTTTGATCATTATTGATTAATGAAAATGCACATGCCTTTAATCCTAACACTCAGGGAGTAAGAGACAGGTGGGTCTCTGTGAGTTTGAGGCCAGCCTGGTCTACAAAGCAAGTCCAGGACTACACAGAGAAACTCTGTCTTGAAAAACCAAAAACCAAACCACATCAAACCGAAACATGATCCTGGTGTTTTTTCTTATGTCATTTTCAAAAGTCACGTAATTGTACATGTTGTGAGCTTCACTGCTGAGCAACTTGGACGTCATGTGGTTCCCGCTGAATAAAACTATTGGCTAGGAGACAAATTTCAGCCTGTTTACCTCATGACAGCAGTTTCTTGAAAGTGAAAGAATTAGTGTGCAGAGGCCAGTGTACGTCATCTGAGGTGAAACACTGCGGGGTGACATACTTGCAATAAACTGTGAATTTCTACTTACTCCTTATATTTGTACTGACTAGAGCACTTATATTGATTGAGTCCTTCTTTTAAATTGTGTATGTTACAAGTAATTTATTAATCTAAAAGTGTTTTTCCATTTTTAATGAGCAATACAATTATCAATAGACATTTTTTAAGCTGCCTATATGTCTACCTCCACTATAACTTCTGTGTGCTATTTATCATCATTGGGTTATCTCCTATCACAGAACCTTAGTATAAAAGAATTAATATTGATAAAACAGAATATCATATTAGGATTTCTACAACTCAAGGAGCCTTTAAGGAAATGTCATGGAGGCATAGACATTTTGCTGTTCTTGAGACTATTGCCATTACAGAGCGTTGTGAAGAGACAACGATGCTGTTTGTTAAGTTATTCAGCAGGAACCCAGCAGCCGCTTACTGCTCCTCCGCTCTGTAAAGTCTGTGCTGAGGACCTCTACAGACCTCACCACAGGCATCAATGCTGCTTCTGCAGCTGCTAGGCACGCACACTACCGTATGTGGCTGTCTGATGGTTCAACTAATGCTGATCATTAAAAAAATGTATTTCCTACTCTTGCGAAAAGGGAAAAACACTTCGGTTTCATCTCCACTGATATCAAAAGTATTTAGCAAATGTTTAAGAACTCCAAGAAGTTGCTAATGGGAGGTAGATGCAGAGGGATGAGCTATGGAACGCATCAACTTGTAATCAGGGTCTAGGGAGGGTAACTATCTTTGATTCTAAACTTTTCTCTTTCATTAAAGAGAAAGGGGGAGGAGGGAGGGTTATAGAAAAAGAGAGAAAAGGTATAGGGGAGATAGATATCTTATGGCACTGTAGGTGTCAAGTAATAAAAAAAAAGTGCATAAGAGTAGTTCTTTTACCTCCTTCTCCGTGTCTGAACTATGAGTTAAGCAGAGGAATAGGAGTAGGTCCTGTCTTGCAAACTATCTGATCTGGAGCCTAAAACAATAATATGAACTCACTCTGAAGGACACGGGAAGCCCGTTGTCACCGCCGGAGAATGAGCACCACGAAGACACAACCTCACCCTTCTTGGATGACACTACAATTCGTGTAACTACTTATCTGCTCAATTCATGGTATATGGGCGCCATCAGATTTGAGAGGGTCCAAAGCGCTTCTGATGTTGAATAGAGTTGGTCTGTCTCTGGGGTAGAAGCTGTATGGTATGCAACATCAGAACTGTTTTTTATGATTCCAAAATTCTGTGGGATAATTTAGGTGAATTTCTATAACTTTCAATCAAAGTCATAACTTCCTCCAAATGATGGATCAAAAATTATAAGGGAAGCTGTGGGGAAGTTGTCTTGAAGAATGGAAGCTGTTCTGGAGAACAGAGTGACTGTCTCAGGTCAGAAAGAAAGCTCTTAAAATGAGAATTACCTTCATGTCTGCAATGTTAATTGTTACCATAATGCTATGCATCATAATGGTATGACACAGACATATAGCAGAGATCTATGTGATTAAACTGAAGTAGTTTGTGTAAGAAAGTAAAGTCAGAGGTTGGAGAGATGGCTATTTAGTTTGTAGCTCTTTCTGTACTTCCAAAGAACCCTTCACATGTTATACCTACAAATATCATAGCATGAAGCTGTATTAATTATAATAGATTATATAAACAATATAATACAATATAAATATTATAGTATACACAATATAAACTATAATGTATTATAAATATTATAACATGATATTTATATTTATATTATATTATTATATTAATACTGGGCTGAAAAGGCTAGAGCTGAAGACTTTTAAAATTTACTTCAAAGTATCTATAATCGATTACCATTTAATCGGTTTGCTTTTTATCCTCTTATAGTGTAAGATAGTTAAAGACACAAAACCACCCCAATTTAATGATTAATTATAGGAGAAAGATGAACATAAAAGAAGAAGGAATGAAGCTTATGTCTTTGGCTTGGAATGGAACACCAGAATTTTTTGAGAACAGGCACACATGTAGGGCAGGGTTCAGTCTGAGTTCCATTCTTCAGTTGCAGTCATGTTCTTCGAACACTATTCTGTTTTCTATTTTTGGAAAGCATGTTTATAGTATCCTATCATGCTCCTCTCTGCCTTTAAATGTTGGAAAAGTGATAAATGTGACTCATAAAGAAATACCCATATTTTTTCTCTAAGAAATTTGGACTTGGAATTAGGCTGTACTTGACGAAATTGAAAATACATAAATTTAAAGGCAGACAGTAGCATCATCAGCTATGTGCGAGTAGGTTGGTGTTCAGAAAGCATAAAAAAGACATAAATGCAGAGTAAAGCAGAGAAAACACAAGGACACACACAGGTACTCCCCCCCACACAGACAGGAAGACAAAGAGAACGAGAGGGAGAGGGAGAGGGAGAGAGAAAATGCCATGGAGACGGAATACTTGACTGTCTTCTCTAATTACAGTCTCTTTGAAATACACACTATTCTCTTATAAGGTAACAATTAATTTGTTGTTAGGCTGTGTTCAGGAAAGAAGCTTGCTTCATGCAGACCTCTATGGAAACCCTTTATGGCCTAGTTATTAAATCAATTAACTCTAGTTAAAGACAATGCTTAAAAATATTTCTGATCACATCAAAAGAGGAGAAGAACTTCTCAGACATAAGGGAGAGATATAAGGGGGAGATAGAAAGACCTGGAGGGGACAGGAGCTCCAAAAGGAGACCAAGAGAGCAAAAAAGAAAAAATACTGAGACTGATACCCCACCCAAGGACCATGCATGGAGAAGACCTAAAACCCCTGATCAGATGTAACCCGTAGACTCAGTCTCCAAGTGGGTTCCAACTAGTAAGGGAAGCAGGGGCTGTCTCTGGCATGAACTCAGTGACAGGCTCTCTGATCACCTCCCCCTTTGGGGGTGCAGCCTTGCCAGGCCTCAGAGGAAGACAATGGAGTCAATCCTGATGAGACCTGATAGGCTAGAGTCAAATGGAAGGGGAGGAGGACCTCCCCTGTCAGTGGACTGGGGAAAGAGCATGGGGGGGGGGAGAAGAGGGAGGGAGGGCAGGATTGGGAAGGGCTACAGCTGGAGTACAAAGTGAATAAATTGTAAGTAAAAAAAAAGGAGGGGGGCTACCAAGCCAGGTATATTCTTATCATTAATTAGTTCTATTTTCATGACAATTTTTACAATACATTTTTCTCTTTGGGCTTAAAATACACTGTAAGTTTCTATTGATATCTATCAAAAGCTTAAAGAGAGCAGACAGAAATACAATGTCCATTTTAAGGTTTCATATTCAGTAAATGTCATTACTATCTATAACTTTAAGTACCTAAAGCTAAGAAAAATTTCCCTAACTTTTGTTAAGAATGAAAGCAGGTAGACTAGTGTCCTAACTGATATCTTGATTCATTTTTTTCTTGCTGCCTTATTTCTCTACTATAAAGGACTCTTATCCCTCTTTAACTATAAGCTCATATAAATTATTTCTTCCCTAAGCTACCTTAATTATGGTGTTTTATCAAATTAACAGAAGAGTAATTAATGCATTCAGTGTTTCATGAGAGTTCATTCCTCATGGTTGGTACCTTTTTGTCCTTCTATGTTGGAAGGAATAAATGAATTCACTCAAGTTTCTGTTATTAGAACATTAATACCATTTGGGAAGATGCTCTGGACTTAATTATTACTCAGAGGTGCCATTCATATCTTACTATGATTTAGTAAGTCATTAGTTTAAGTTTCATCCTTATTTGAGCAAGACACGAATATTAGGTTAACACCAGCGATTTTATTTTTATATATTCATTGGTCCATTTTGATTTTATTAGCTTAAATAGCCACATGAGTTCTAGATCAACACCCTCAGAAATCAGTAGACTTTCCATAGTGTTGGAGATGGGGGCAGAGGCTAAAACATTACCAACGACAGAATTTCCTTTAAGGTTTAAAATATTTTTGATATTTTCCTGTTATCAAATGAACAAATTTAGAGAAAAAAGTGATATCCCTAAAAAGAAATGAATTAATAGTATTTCAAAGGATTGAATCCTTTTTGGAAATCTGCTTTTCCTTTGGGTTCAATATTCCTTTTTGCTAATGCTAAACAATTCTTTAGGGATTACTTGCTAGCAACAAATGTTTTTGTTTTCTCTGCTCTATTCGCACTGACTTTCAACAAAAATTTAGTCACATATAGAATTCTATTTCTAGACACTTTGAAACCATTACTACATTTTTTTTGGTCATTTACTATTTAAAATGAGAAACATGTTTTACATCTGATATTTATTTCTCTGAGTTCTTTATTATGGGGCTTAAAAATTTTTAAATGAATAATTACATCTTGACATCTTCAAATAATTCAATCTTTATAGAGACTTAAAAATTTGTTCACTACATGGAGCATGTCTCGCCCCTGGGGGCAATGGTCTCCTGAACCTACTCAGACCTCAGACACCACCACTGCTAGTTCTAGAACTGATGCAAGATGTTCCAACGAGGGGGTTAAGGCTTCTCATAATATTTCCTATAAGCCCACACCTGTTTGTTTATATCCCCCATTTTTATTCATTATTAGCCAGATAGAGCCAAGTAATTGTGGTGATGATACTTGCTTTTTTGCCCAATGCTGGAATGCTAGTGAATTTAGGTATGCCCTGGTTACTCGCATGCCTCGCTGGGTGCCTGTGCCCGTTGATGCCCCTCACGCTATGACTCTCTTCAGACAGAAAAGGGATCTTGGAACTACAGCCGCCACTGTTACTGCCATTTCATTGGCAGCTGTTGGAGCTACCACCGTGGCATTAGCCATGAGTCATACTGTGCAGACTGCTCAGACCCTGAATAATCTTTTAGCCAATGTAGCTCATGCCTTAGATGTACAAAAAGGAATTAATGCTCAACTAAAAGGAGGCTTGATGGTGTTCAATCAGAGGATTGACCTCGTGCAGGAGCAAATTGATACCCTATGGCAAATGGCTCAACTGGGCTGTCAATGAAAGTATGCTGGACTTTGTGTCACTAGCATACAACATGAGAATTTTTCCCATGCTGCAAATCTGTCTAAACAATTGTCTAGCTATATTTTAGGTAATTGGACTGGAGAATTCGATACTACGATGGAGAGTGGCCATTATCACAGTAAATTCTACCACAGTGGACGCAGGACTAGCCACAGGATTATCACCATGGATTGCTGCAGCCATGAATCATCTGAAGGAATGGGCGGGCATGGGAGCGTTAGCAGGCCTTCTGGTGTTGGTCTCCTTGGTTTGCCTGTGGTGTATATGCAAGATTAGAGTCTCACAACAGCGTAATGCAGCCATGATCATTAAGGCCTTTACAGCCATTGAAGCAGGACAGTCTCCCCAAGCATGGTTGGCTACCATCAAAAGCTAAAATGTTATGCTCAGGATGCAAGGCTAAGCACTGCACTCAGGGTCAGCCGCTTTCGACCCAGAGAAGAGCATGTCTGGTTGCATGCGGGTTGATGCCCCAGGTCCTGCCTCTGAGAAAAAGGTATCGGATGGGTCTGATGCTCTTTGGGTGGATGACACCTAAATGAACATCAGTACAAAGTCCCAATTTATTTCTAATATCAGAGATCAGACCTCTACTCTTGCCTGATGCGTCTAAAACAAAAAGGGGGAACTGTAGAGAGCTGCGGAATGCCGCGCCTTAAAGATGGAGCTGGTTTTCGCCTTCCACCTTCCCGATGGTGAGTGCTCTCTGTCACAAACAACTCCACATTTGGCTAAGGCTGAGGATCTGGCTTGCTTCCATGTATGTGGACCTATCTGCCTTGTCCATGTGGCACGCTGGGGTTGGCTACCCAGAGGCTACTTAAGCTGTGGGCTGGCTTTCCCCAGGGTCCGATGATTGTTCAAGGTTCCTGAATAAACTACATTGAAAAAAAAAATCTAAATCCAGGGACTGGAGAGATGACTCAGAGTTTAAGAACACTTGCTGTTCTTCCAAAGGTCCTGAGTTCAATTCCCAGCCACCACATGGTGGCTCAGTACCTTCTATAGTAAGATCTGGTATACAGGCAGAATGTCATATAAATAATAAATGAATATTTAAAAAAATCTAAAAAAAAATTGTTCACAACAATGGAATACTACTCAGCAATTAAAAACAAGGAAACCATGAAATCTGCAGGCAAATGGTGTGAACTAGAAAAGATCATCTTGAGTGAGGTATCTTAGAAGCAGAAAGACACACATGGTATATATTAATTCACAAGTGGATATTAGACATATGTATAGGATATATATGCTAAAATCTGTACACCTAAAGAAGCTAAGCAGGAAGGAGGACCCTAGGTAAGATGATCCTCACTCAGAAAGGCAAATGGGGCTGATATGGGAAGAGGGAGAAAACAGGTAACAGGACAGAAGCCTATCACAAAGGGCCTCTGAAAGACTCTACCCTGCAGGGTATCAAAGCAGAAGCTAAGGCTCATAGCCAAACTTTGGGTAGAGTGCAGGAAATCTTATGAATGAAGGGGGAGATAGAAAGACCTGGAGGGGAAAGGAGCTCCATAAGGAAAGCAACAGAAACAAAAAATCTGGGCCCAGCAGTCTTTTCTGAGACTGATATTCCAACCAAGGACCATGCATGGAGATAACCTAGAACCCCTGATCAGATGTAGCCCATGGCAGTTCAGTGTTCAAGTGGGTACCCTAGTAATAGGAACAGGGGCTTTTCTGACATGAACTCAGTGGCTAGCATTTTGATCACCTCTCCCTGAAGGGGGAGCAGCCTTACCAGGCCACAGAGGAAGACAATGCTGCCAGTCTGGATGAGATTTGATAGCTTAGGGTCAGATGGAAGGAGGTTTGATAGCCTTGGGTCAGATGGAAGGGGAGGAGGACCTCCCCTATCAGTGGACTTGGAAAGGGGCATGGGAGAAGATGAGGGAGGGAGGGCGGGATTGAGAGGAGAAGAGAAAAGGGGCTATAGCTGAGATACAGAGCAAATAAACTATAATAAATAAAAAATAAATAAAATTTTAAAATTTGTGCATGGAGCCTTCCACAGAGGACCTCTGAAAGACTCTACCCACTAGTATTGAAGAAGATACTGAGACTCAGAGCAACTTTGGCCACCAGAATGCCAGAATCTTTTGGGAGAAGAGGGAGATAGAAAGACCTGGAGGAGTCAGGATCTCCACAAGGAAAACAACCGAGCCAAAATATCTGGATCCATGGGGGCCTGCAGGGACTGATACTCCAACCAAGGACCATTCATGAAGAGGACCTCCTGTTCAAAGTAAGTCCATTGGCTGCTCATTTTCCAAGTGGGTTCCCTAGTAAGAGGTACAGAGGCTGTCTCTGACGTAAAATCAGTGGCTGGCTCTTTGATCACCTCCCTCTGGGAGCCTTGCCAGGCCTCATGCAGCCAGTGTAGATGAGACCTGGTAAGCTAGGGTCAGCTAGAAGGGAGGAGAACCTCCCCAGTCAGGGGACTAGGGAAAGGGCACAGGGGGAGAGGAGGGAGGAGGTCCTCCCCAATCAGGGGACTAGGGCACAGGGGGAGAAGAGGGAGGGTGGGTAGGACCTGGGAGGAAATGAGGTAGGGGGCTGCGGTGGGGATTTAAAGTGAATAAATTGTAATAAATAAATATATGAAACTAAATTTAAAAATATTTGTTCATGGTCAGTCCTTTCAATATTATCTTTGATTATAAAAGACACATTATGTGATTTGAGGATTTTGTTTACTCCATTCTTCGTGTTGCCTATTTATTTTCATATTTAAAAAGTACTTTTTGTCACATTCGTGGTGGTGCACTCAGATTTGTGTTATCTTCTTGAAATAGATGTTATATTGCCTGGATATTTCATGTACATAGTGAAACAGCTACTGCCGTTAAGTAAAGTAAGTTACCCTTCATCTCCCACGGTTATTCTCAGGAGAGGCAGAGGGAAAAAGTATACAAAACATACTCTCTTACCAAATATTTTCATATTATATAACATACTGGTATATATATATTTTATACAATAACTTAATTTTATTAACTATAGTCCTACATTATACATTAGATCTATAAACTCACTAATCATATATAATCACAAGTTTATATATATATTACAGTTATCTCTTTTTTATTTCATTATTTTTATTTTTACTAATTACAGTTTATTCACTTTGTATTCCCCTGTACCTCCCTCCCTTCTCCCCTTCCAATCCCACCCTCTCTTTTCTCCACCTGTGTCCCTCCCTCAGTCCACTGAAAAGGAAGGTCCTCCCCTTCCCTCTGACCCTAGTCTATCAGTTCTCATCAGGAGTGGCTGCATTGTCTTCCTCTGTGGCCTGGTAAGGCTGCTACCCTCTCAGGGGGAGGTAATCAAAGAACAGGTCAATCAGTTTATGTCAGAGACAGTCACTTTCCCCATTACTATGGAGACCACTTGGATACTGAACTGTCAGAGGCCACCTCTGTGCAGGGGTTCCAGGTCATCTCCATGAGTGGTCCTTGGCTGGAGTATTAGTTTCAGAAAAGACCCTCATGTCCAGACTTTTAGGATCTGTCGCTGTCCTTGTGGAGTTCCTGTCCTCTCCAGGTTTTACTGTCTCTCACTTCTTATATAAGATTCCCTGCACTCTGCCTAAAGTTTGGCTTTAAGTCTCAACATCTGCCTTGATACCCAGCATGGTAGAGCCTTTCAGAGGCCCTCTGTGGTAGGCTCTTGTCCTGTTCCCTGTTTTCTCCCTCCTCTGATCTCCTGGATCGTTATCTAATAAACTACTCATGATATAGAATGTGCAAGACTTAGAAACAAGAGACTTATAGTACTGTGGATATAATTATTAAGATGGAGGTTACTTGTTTCATATTTTTGTGAAACTTTAATTCATTGAAAAAGATTCAGTACCTGCTGATCCATATCTATAGAAATAGTTTTTTTGTCTGTTTAGGAAACATGATAGTTATTGTCAAACATCTCCTAGAACTTAAGAATAATAATATGTATACGCACAGTGTTTTTCAGACAAGGGTTCCTAACAGTCAAGAGTTTTTCAGAGTTAAGGTTTTAAAAGACTAAACACAATATTCGTATCTACACAGCAAACACACATCAATATTTAATGAACTATATCAACATTTATATTTCATGTTATATATAACCTTTTTATATGTCATCTTAAGATTAACAATAGCAGATAATCAAACACAATTATGGTATACATCTTCATGGATTTAGGTTACATTCAGCTATATTTTCTGGAATGTTTTGGATATATATGCATGTGCATTAGTGTGTGAATGTAAGTACATATGGAATGTGTGTATGCATTTGTGTCGATCTTGTATTTCGGCACCTTTTCACTCCTTTCCCCAGTTATTATACATCCTGTTTTGTAGATGTAAACTGCTAGTGTCTGTAGTGGTTAAGTGACTTTACCAAGACTATCTCGCTCACCCTGGAGCTAGATGATAATGTATCGCAAGCAATTCAAGAGACATGTCTTCCTCTGTATCCTATATCCTTTCAAGACATAGTTACTAAAATTTTCTTCTTTGGTCCTGGATTCTAGGTGCTAGAAGTTAATACAATTTCACATGGTACCCGTGGAAAGATTTTTCACCTACATTAGCTTTCTCTGCTTCAATGCTCCCAGCAAAGACACTCCCAACTCTTTCTAATGAGGAAGATGGTAAAATGATGAGATTAAAATCAGGATCAAAACTGAGCAATATCATATTCCCACAGTTGTAGAGACAGTGTGGTGCATTTATTAAGCACAGATCAGATTACAAAAATTAATTATATTCATTTGCTAATTTTAGCAGCATGTAAAATATGAGGAAGCTCAATTTGTCTCCAGAGCAGCTCACAGGGACATGTCAGAAAAGTGAAGAAGCATGCAGACCACATGTTGGCAGGCATGTTTCTAGTTACCTCTCTTTTATTAATTTACTTAATTCTCTGATATTACAAAGCGCTTTACAGCAAAGAACTTAGTCTGAACGTGATTAACTTTTATTTTATCACATAGCAAATAACAGAGAGCCAACATTTCGCTGACAAACAGTTTTCCATATTTTAATGAGACAGTTGATGAAAGACTTATGTTTTATGAGGATTAAGGGGAACCCTCAAGGAGGCTACTTCTCTGTGTGCTGCCATTGGTCTGGACTAGACACAGTGGTGGCCTGCACCTGAGGTTTCACAACATTCTTTGTGGTTCCTCCTGTGAGAGCAGGCAATCCAGTGGTGGTCATGTGACCTAGGCTGGCAACTTGACTTCTGTGACCAAGGCGAGCGTGAGAACTATTGGGGAACACTGAATCTCTTTCCGTGATGGGTTCTTCTAGTCCTTAACAAGATCTCTGAAAGCACTCTGAGAACCAGGTGTTGAGGAGCACACATCACAGTAATCCAGACCAAAGGGAACGACAAGACGCAGTAAATACTGAGTTCACAGATTTGTGAGGCTCACCGAGGCTCACGCTGTCCAGAATTCCATCACTGGATTTCGACTCCAGTGCTAACAAAGTTGTCACATTCACACTTCACTACTTCCATTTAACATTTATAGTTAAAACTGCGGGTGTGTTAGTGCTTACACAGAGTGTTAGGGCTAGGTCTGTTACTCTAATCTTTCTGTGTCCACCGGTGCTATTCATTTTTTAAGACTTATTTATTTATTATATATACAATGTTGTGTTTGCATGGTTGTGAACCACCATGTGGTTCCTGGGAATTGAACTCAGGACCTCTAGAAGAGCAGCCAGTGCTCTTAACCACTGAGCCATCTCTCTAGCCCCAGGTGGTATTCATTTAAAATTATTCCTTATCTAAATCAAAGTTCTCTGACTTTTTGTCATACAAATCTTGTATTTCACTTTTGAACATGCTCAGCATTCTAATGATTTTCTTCAAAGTTATTTCTGATATTAATTTTTTGTAAGCTAAGCTTCATAGTATAGCATACAAAACTCCAAATATGATCTAACACAATTCAAATACACCTGGTCTGCATTTTTCTTAGTGAAAATGTTTTAATCTATAAATGATATTTAAGATTGAATTATTCCTTCATCAAGTGTGACTCAGGAATAAGCACAAATTAGAGGAAATGCTTAAAATCACATCTGAAATAAAACTTATAGTTTATAAAGCTTAAACAGCTATTTTGCTAATTTTAGTTCATTTGCACTGTCTTACGCTAACAATACTGTTAACTCATCCATACAAATGACAATATTTCTCTGCGTTATTATCTATGTAGCTTACACAATTGAGATTTATCCACTTCTTGACAAGACAGTACAAAAAGCAACAATGAGTTTACTACTAAAAACTCAGACAAAACCCAAGAAACAATAACCCTCAAGATGCTGAGCACTAGAAGGAGAGAATAATGAACCCTGAGAGATTGAAAAAAAGGTACCTCTATAGTCACTTCTTTGTGAAGCTCCCCAGGGCCCAGGAGGCAGAGGTTTAGAACAGAAAGTCTCTGGGACAAACTGTCTGCGTGTTCCAGTCTATGAACCTGTAACTCACAGTACAACTCCCAGGGAGGAGAGACTTCTGACAATCCACAGCAAATGCTCCTTGATTATTCAGTCTAGTGCTGGCAAGACTACAGATGTGCGAAAATAATCCAAAACCACAGAAAACAAGCAACAAATCTGCAGAACACTTGAAAAGCTTTACACTGGTCAGGGCCTGGAATTCACACAGGATATTATGCATGTTGTAAAAGTTCAGATCGGATTCTCTCAAAACACATAGCGAATCTGTTAAAAATCATATAAGTATTCTACCCCATTGTTGAGAGAAAATTAACTCTTGAATAAGCAGAGGTCTCATTCCATATAACAAACAAAATTGAGGCCATCGTTGAAGGAATTTGCCATATGCCACATAAAATCTCAAGACCATTTATAGAAATAGAAAACTATCTGAATCCAGTAAGATAAAATTCAATATATATGACACTCAATCAAAAAGTACAGACATGCAATGAAGCAGAAAATACAACTGGATGACAAAAAAAAATCAGTTGAAATAGAGATGATTCAGAGGATTAAAATAGAGAGCTAGAACAATATAAATCTTAATAATTGCATTCTGTATGTTCAGGAAGACTGATGAATAATGAACTAGATTAATAGAAGCAAACAAAACATTTTTTTAAATCCACTATCTAGAAATAGAAATTAAAAGAGCTGAAATGAAAAACATATAAAATATTACTGATATCACATCACTCTGTGCAAAAGAATTCACAGCAATAGATATAAGTGAAGGTGAAAGCAGTGACAACAAATAATAAAAGAGGGAATTAGAAAAAATGTTTAAAAATAGTATCTGAAATCACACAATTTGATTTTAGAATTATCCTACAAAGCTGAAATGATTAAAACACTATTCTTATATCACAAAAAGTAGACACATAAACCAATGGTAAAAAGAAGGGCACAAAAGAACCAATGGAATAAGAGAAAACATTTCCAAACTATCTACCTTGTATGTGCCTCATACCTAAATATAAGGACTCAAATAGAAGTGTAGCAAAAGTGATGTAATTCTGATTTTAAAAACTAGCAAAGAGTCTTTCAGAGGTCCTCTATGGAAGGCTCCTGTTTTGTTCCCTGTCTTCTCCTACTTCCAATGTTTATTCTGTTTGCCTTCTGAGTGAGGTCTAAACAGCTTCCCTAGGGTACTCCTTGTTGTATAGCTTCTTTAGGACTGTAGCTTTTAGTAGGTTTATCATATATTATATGGCTAATATCCTAGCATGTTATCAAAGCAGATGCTGAGGCTCATAGTCAAACTTTGGGCAGAATGCAAGGAATCTTATGGAAGAAGGGGGGGTATAGAAAGACCTAGAGGGGACAGGAGCTCTACAATGAGACCAACAGAGCCAACAAATAGGAACCCATGGGGCCTGCAGAGACTGATGCACCAACCAAGCTGCATGAAGAGGACCTAGACCCCCTGCTCAGATGTATCCTATGGCAGCTCAGTCTCCATGGGAGTTCCCTAGTAAGGGGAGCAGGGGCAGTCACTGGCATGAACCTGGTTACCGGCCCTTTGTTCAACTCCCCCTGGTGGGGTAGCCTTACTAATCCACAGAGAAAGAGGATCCAGACATTCCTGATGAGACCTGATAGGCTAGGGTCAGATAGTAGTGGAGGAGGACCTCTCCCATCAGTGGACTAGGGAAGGAACATTGAGGAGGAAGATGGAGGGTGGGTGGGGCAGAAATGAGATAGGGAGGGGGGCCACAGATAGGATACAAAGAAAATAAATTGTAATTAATAATAATAAAGAAAAAATGAAATAAATTGGGCAAAGAAACAAAACAAACAGTTTTCAAAAGCAGATATGAAAATAGATAAAAATGATCAACATGAGTAATCAGGAAAATGAAAAGAAAGCATGTAGTAGGAAAGTATTAATAAGCATCAATTATGTTATCATATTTTTCCTCTGTCTTTTTATAACTTTTTATTGCCTCACTTAGAACAGAATCTAGGCCATGCATTTTTGGCAAGTACTATACCACTAAACTGTATACATAGCTGATAAATTATCTTACTAATACTTTACTACAATTTATACAAAATAAGATTTTTTTTAAAGAAAAACAAGACATAATTCCAAGATTCTTATTTGTTTGTTTGTTTGTTTGTTTGAGACAAGGTCCCACTGTAGCTTTGGCTGTCCTGTACTTGCTCTGTAGACCAGGCTGGCCTCAAACTCACAGAGATCTGCCTGTCTCTACCTCCCAAGTGCTGGTATTAAAAGTGTGTTCCGCCACATCTGGCCCTGATTTCTGTTTTTAAAGTCACCTTACCCATTGAAATATAGATAAATAAGATGTAAGATTAAAAAAAATTAAAGCATTTTTAAGTAAAAAAGAAGCTTAAGTAGATATACACTAGTAGACAAAATTATTATGTGAGGTAGAATAACAGCTCTCAAAAATATCAATACTCTGTGAATCAGTTAATTTATATGACAGTGAAGAATTACATTTTCATGAATGTTGCTTATCAGCTACTCTGATATTTCATTTGAATGGGTTCCATGTATTAATAATTGTCATAAAGAGTGAAGCATAAGATGGACATGGTGATGAATGTTTTTGTTTGTTTGTTTGTTTTTTGAGATAGGGTTTCTCTGTGTAGCCTTGGCTGTCCTGGACTCACTCTGTAGACCATGCTGGCCTTGAGCTAACAGAGATGCTTGCCTCTGCCTCCTAGAGTACTGGGATTACAGGTGTGTGCTACCACACCTGGCTGGTGATATGCTTTAATTCCCAGCACTTGTGATGTGGAGAAAGAAAGGGTCATTATGAGTTCAAGGCCATAGTTGGCTACATAGCAAATTTCAGGGTAGCCTGACCTATAGAGTAAGACTTTGTCTCCCAAAAGGTAAATAAGTAAATGAATACATAGATAAATGAAAGTGAAGAAAAAAATAAAAGTGGGAGTGTTGAAAAACAGTCAGAAAGATGCAACGTTAATAGGTTTGCTTTATAAATAAAAGAGCTTCTGGAAAAATTAACTCATGAATAAACAGAAATCTGATTCAAGACCAAGGAGTGTAGTTCATCTCTTGAATGCAGTGAAGGCCAGAACATGAGGTCCCTCCAGGGCCTCCAGAAAATAATATAGCCCTCTTGACTGCTGATTTTAGATCACTGGGACATAAGTTTTTTCTTTTGATTTGGACAACTATAGGTTAAGTTATTGTAACCAGATAAATTATGGTAATTTCTATCATTAAATATTAACTCTGTAGATTTCTGATAAAATCCATTTATCAGAGTTAAAGAGACCAATTTTAAAACAACATTAGGCTAGTTTCATCAAAGAAACCTAAAAATCTTATAATTATATGTGCCTAACTTCATAAATTCAAGCTGCCTGAAATACAAAAACCACAACTAACACAATCAAGCAAAGAAATAAAATAAAATATGAAAACAACAAAATATGTTGCTCTAAATAATTGATAGAATAAGTAGAAAAAGGTGAATAAAGGATCTCTCTAGATGAATTGTTTTGTGTTTTGTTTTTCTTTGATATGGGAACTGTGCTTAGAGTTTCACATTTGTTAAGCAAGTGCTTTTCTACTGAGCCCAGGATGAATTAAACTCTTTGATGCACAAAACTTCATTTGACATCTCAAAATAAAAATGTTGAGTGACAGACACTAATCAAAAATAATTTTAATGCACTATACTTCCTCACATAAGTTTACATATATATGTAAATAAATAACATAGGTCAATATATAATGACATGCACAATAACATAGAATACACATAATTTCAGTTTATAAAGCAGAGTAGTGGGAATAGAACGCTCTTGTAGGTTTAGAGAGGATAAAATAGCATGGGGAGACTCTTAGGAAAGGTGGATAGAGCATTACCCTGACAGGATAACAGCTTCATAAGTGAATATATTCATCATTATTATGAAATTACATACTTTAGAGATTTGATGTTTGTTGCATTTCTGCTATACATCAATGAAGTTAGCTTAAAATATGAGAGCAATATTGCTCATGCAACTAGAGATATCTCTATCAATTAATACATGAATGCATTTGAATAATTTATTCCTTAGAGTGCAGTGTTTTAGGCTCTGAACTCCTATTTCTACAATATAGCAGGTCCATGAGAAATTGGATGTGAATATATTGCCAGAAATATGAACATTGGTTAAAATTGTCTCAGCTGAATACAAACATTAAAAATAAATTGGGACAGTTCAAGTCTTTATGTACAAAGAAATTAACCACCAGAGTTAAAGAAGAAATTAATTGTCTAGGGTTCCTGGCAATGAGATTGTTCTACCTCTCAACCTTTTAAAGGCGTGGAGCACCAATGATTCCTAACTGTCAAAATATTTAGGAAAAGAGAGATCACTACAGAAACTCTTTGAAAAGAATGAAGAGGCCTTCAGCATCTGTGAAAAATAGCAAGACTAATTGGATTCTGCTAGGTGGGAGGTAAGAATTTAGATTTCTACTCTCTTCTTCCCGTTTTCCTTTGGACTCCCAGTTCCTCTGCTGAGTTAGAAGCCATACTACATGGAAAGCCTGCCAACACATTTCACAGAGACCAAACACCCCAGGCGAGAAGAAGGGGAAGAAAGGTGGAACTCACCGTGCACATGCAGAGGTCACAAGGCCTAAGAAGAACAAACATGGTGAGTTTAATATTTATTTCCTGGAATGTCTGTGTGACCGCATGCTCCTACCAGTAACACAGAGAAAGTGACGCATGCAATTGACTGTTTTGCTGAATGGCAGACACTCTTTTTTTTCTTTTTTTTTAAATTCTTTATTAATTACACTTTATTCACTTTGTATCCCCCCTGTGGTTTCCTCCCCCGTCTGCATGCATGCCCCTCCCCAAGTCCACTGATAGAGGAGGTCTTCTTTTCCTTCCTTCTGATCCTAGTCAGTTAGGTCTCATCAGAAGTGGCTGCATTGTCTTCTTCTGTGGCCTGGTAATGCTGCTTCCCTCTCAGGGGGAGGTAATTAAAGAGCAGGCCAATCAGTTCATGTCAGAGATGGTCCCTGTTCCTATTAATATGAAACCTACTTGGACACTGAACTGTCATGGGCTACATCTGTGCAGGTCCTAGGTTACCTTCATGCATGGTCCTTGGTTGAAGTATCAGTCTCAGGAAAGACCCCTGTGCTCATATTTTTTGGTTCTGTTGCTCTCTTGTGGAGTTCCTGTCCTCTCCAGATCTTACTATTTCCCACTTCTTTCGTAAGTTTCCCTGCACTCTGCTCAAAGGTTGGCCATAAGTCTCAGGATCTGCTTTGATTGTCTGCAGGGCCGAGCCTTGTGGCACTTCCTCAGACAACTAGGAATAGCGCTTCCTCAAGATCCAGCCATACCACTTCTAGGCATATACCCAAAAGAGGCTCAAGTACACAATAGGACATTTGCTCAACCATGTTTGTAGTAGCTTTATTTGTTTATTTATTTATTTATTTTATTATTATTTTTTATTAATTACACTTTACTCACTTTTGATCTTAGCCATTCTGATGGGTCTGAGTTGAAATCTCAGGGTCATTTTAATTTGCATTTCCCTGATAACTAAGGACATTGAGCTTTTCTTTTTTTAATTAAATTTTCATTTTTATATTAATTACAGTTTTTTCACTTTGTATCCCAGTTGTCGCCCCCTCCTTCGTTCCAGTGGATTTCAGGCTTATGATTTCTATTAAGCTATTAGGGTGAGCCAGGCTTTTATCTATCTCACGTTTTGAAAGAAGCTCCTAAGGACCCATTCCCAAGCATGGAAGGCCATGAATGAGACAGTTCAACCCACCTACCTGTACCAAAGTTCCATTTCCTCCCATTGTGAGCAATTTTTAAAATTTTTTAGTTAAATTTTTATTATTTACATTAATTACACTTTATTGATGTTGTATCCCAGCTGTAGCTCCCTCCCTCATTTCCTTCCATGCCCCTTCCTAAACTCACTGATGGGGAGGTCCTCCTCCCCTTCCATCTGACCCTAGACTATCAGGTCTCATCAGGAGTGGCTTCATTGTCCTCCTCTGTGGCCTGGCAAGGCTGCCCCTGTCAGGGGTGTTGGTCAAAGAGCCGTCCACTGAGCATTTCTTTAAGTGCCTCTCTGACATTCAATATTCCTCTGTTGAGAATTCTCTGTTTAGCTCTGTACCCCATTTTTAAATTGCATTACTTGGTTTGTTGGTGTTTAACTCCTTCAGTTCTTTATATATTCTGAATATTAGCTCTCTGTCAAATGCAGGGTTGGTGAAGATATTTTCCCAGTCTGTAGGCTGTTGTTTTGTTCTAATGACAGTGTCCTTTGCTTTACAGAAGCTTTTCAGGAGGAAATCTTGAAATTTACAGGCAAATGGTGTGAACTAGAAAAGATCATCTGGAGTGAGGTAACCAAGAGGCAGAAAGACACATATGATATATACTCATAAGTGGATATTAGCATATAATATAGGATAAGCATACTCAAATCTATAGTCCCAAAGAAGCTAAACAATGAGGACCCTAGGGAAGATTCTTAATCCTCATTCAGAAGGGCAAAAAGGATAGACATTGGAAGTAGGAGAAAACAAGGAACAGGAGAGGAGCCTTCTACAGAGTACCTCTGTCGTATCGAAGGAGATACTGAGACTCACAGCCAAATTCTGGGCAGAGTACAGGAATCCTTATGGAAGAAGAGGAGATAGAAAGACCAGGAGGGAACAGACACTCCACAAGGAGAACAGAGGGAAAATACCTGGGCCCAGGGGGTCCTGCAGATACCGATACTCCAGCTAAGGACCATGCATGGAGAGTACGTAGGCCCCCTCTTTAATGAAGCCCATTGGCGGCTCAGTTTCCAAGGGGGTTCCCTAGTAAGGGATACAGGGGCTGTCTCTGACATGAACTCAGTGGCCAGCTCTTTGATCACCTCTCCCTGGGTTGTGCAACCTTGTCAGGCCACAAAGGAAGATGATGCAGCCAGCCTTGATGAGACCTGTTAAGCTAGGGTCAGATAGAAGGGGAGGAGGTCCTCCCCTATCAGGGAACTAGGGAAAGGGCATAGGGGGAGAAGAGGAAGGAGGATGGGACTGGGAGGAGACGTGGGAGAGGACTGCAGTGGGGATACTAAGTGAATAAATTGTAATAAATAAATATATAAATAAAATTTAAAAAGAATGTGTCCCCTGAGGCATTTTTTGCTAGGCTCCCTCTGTTGAATAATCCCTCCTACAGCCAATGTCTTCTAAATTCTCAATCTGTTTATCATAGCCTTTCTCTAATTTGTTGTACCTTCTGTGTCTGATCATCTTAACTCCATTTACATTAATAATACCAAAGCAACCCTTTTAAGCATACCCACCACCATGCCTGTACATTAATCTTGATAATATTTATTTGAATATAAAGCATTTACTCAGGTACATAAATATAAGCACATCTATTATTCCTCTTTCTGATTGTTCTATGAATGAAACCCATCCTCCTCTTGGCCTTGTCACAAGCTCTACATGGACATGGTAATATAAAACCCAGATTTATTCTTTTTAAGTAGTGCCATAATCAAAATCTTCATGCAAATAGCATTTGTTCCTCCTTACTTGATAACAGAAACAGAAAATAGAAACTAGGCTCAACCCACACCTTAATTGCTGCTCTTAATTTGCCAGTGTAGCCAAGAACAGTGAGCAGGTGCTGGGGCTGAGTCGTCTCCTCTCCTGGATGGAAATTTTAACGAGCTGTGATTAACTGAAAGTAGACAGTCAGGCAGAGGAGAGTCTGGGTGCATGAACCATATGGAGAATATATACTCTGCCAAATAGTAATTCCTGAACTAAAAGTGCAGGGGAGATTTCTAAAGAGTCAGTACTTAAGGGGTCATTGCTGCACTTTACAAGGGATACCCTAGAGAAATAGACTAGAACTTTAGAAAAACCAGTCTTTTTTCTTACTGTTAATAACCAATTTTTCTTGAATATTTCAATGTGATATTTTCTAAATGTTAAAATCTCAGCAACTACTAGATGAATCAAGAATTTGATATTTCTTCTTCTTCTTTTGCTACATTTAGGTCCACCCGCCATTCATCTGGCTGTTAACATGAATAGCAGACATGTCGTACTGGCAGGGCGTGATGTAGTAACAAAGTGTGGGGAGCCTGGAACATAGAGGGATCAGCCTATTTTTGTGGTTTGGTTATTTATAGCCTTTATTTGCATGCTATACTTTTCATACAGCTCTGGTGATTTCTGTTTTATCCTTGCCGGAAGATTTCAATTCTAGGAATCATGGAATGATTATGTTATACATAAAGATCTATAAGGACATCTAAAAATAAAAAAATTTCATCCAGAGGACAAGAGGAGAAAATGCGGATGAAATTTCATCTTAACAGCATGCAAATAATGGCAGAGTAACAAATGGATTTCCATTTATCAAGAAGTACAAGAGCTGTTAGTTAAAGACAACATTAGAGGAATGACTCTTCCTATGAGGAAGAAAAGTGGGAGGTAGAAAAATATTGGATGGAAACAGATGCAGAGACCCAGAGCCCAAACTAAGCAGTCCTTGGAGAACCTTGTGAAAGAGAAGAAAGGGTTGTAGGAACCAGAGGGGTCAAGGACACAACCAGAAAACCCACAGAATCAACTAACCAGGGCTCACAGGGGCTCACAGAAACTGAACCATCAACCAGGGAGCCTCCATGGGACTGACCTAGGCCCTCTGCACATATAAACAGATGTGTAGGTTGTTCTTCATGTGGGACTCCCAATAGTTGGAGCAGGGCCTATCTCTGATTCTGTTTCCTGACTTTGGGACCCTTTCTTCCTACTTGGCTGTCTAGTCAGCCTCAATAGGACTAAATAGGAGAGGATTCACCTCGTATTACTGCTACTTAATATGCCATGGCTAGTTGATATCCATGAGAAGCCTTCCTCTTTTCTGGAGAGAAAGAGAGAAGTAGACAGAGTTGGAGGGAACCGGAAGGAGATGAATGAGATAAGACTTTGGTCAGGATATAAAACAAACAAACAAAGAGAAAAGGAAAAAAATATCAGAAGCGTTTTAGAATCTGTAGATAAAATGTAAGGCATTTTCAGAGGTCATATTGAGAAAACACTGAGGATAACAAAGCTTACCTGGATCCTACTGAAGAAATGGAGTAACATTAAAGATCACAACAGGAAAAGAGCTCCTTGGCTCCAGTTTACTCTCTATCTAGACAAAGAACAAATAATTTTCTTTTTTGAACAAGATAAAACAGGCTGTTAGTCAAGCTTTGCTTCTGAACAATCTCAGAATCTGAGAAGAGCACAGGAATTAGCACGTATCTCATCACATCCTGGTCCTCTTTGTACCAGAAGTGCATCTTTGCATGAGAATGACAAACAGATCAAAACCAACTGCTTCAGTCAATATCCACCAGCGCTTCAACCTTACATCATGTTTGTACACATTCCACTGCCCACAGCAAAACACTCTACATGATACTTACAGCATCAAAGAACTTATTTTAAGAGAGGTAAATTTTACATTCTCATTGCTGTTATATTGTATTCTGACAAAAGCAACTTAAGGGAGAAAGGGCTCATTTTAGCTCATAGTTCCAAAGAGATACAGTCCATCGTGAAAGGAGGAAATGACAAGAAGTGATGAAAACCTGGTGGCAAGAGTATGATGTTAGTTTGTTAGATTGTGGTCACATCCACAAAAAAAGTGAAAGTGAACAGGAATGGGGACTCTGCTATGAAGCCTCCAAGTCCACCGGGAACACCACCAATGACCAACTACCTTCAGTAAGGTTCCACTTCCTGAACGGTCCACGGCTTCTTCAAACACCATCACCCTCAGGAACAAGTTATTCAATACATGAGCAAATCAGAAGACATTTTACATTCAATCTATGTGAAGAAAACATTCTAGAAATGAAGAATGTTCTAAAGGGAGAGATGGCTACAGGATCATTTTGGAATTTTTCCCCAGACATTTACTTTTTCTCCCCATTTATTATCTACTTAGTTATATGCTTTACCAATGTGTGTGTTTGAATATTTATCTTGAACATTGGGTTATAATCCAAAGCTAACATTTGTTTTAGTGCTCAAATTCTTCCAGTTTTAGCCATTACAAGTTCTCACAGTTGGTTTCTGTGTGGCTTTGGTGCCAATCATTGTAGATATTGTCTCTTTTATTATCTCTTTACTATGTGGCTATAAAGGTGCTTGTGGCATAGCTTTTATATTCCTGTTCCTCATCCTAGAATCAGCTACTTTCCCAGGAAGTCCTCATTCTTGTTGGAGAATGAAACAAAACATTGTGCTATGGACATTGTCCAGGAGACTGATGACCGAATGGTGCGCTGCGTTCTCCTAATGAGCCAGACCATCGTGTTATTCTGTGTACTTATTTTCCCTATTCAAGTGACTGTTTTTTTTTATTCAAGTAACATTTTTTTCTCCCTAAATGCTGTCAGTCCAACTTGATCCATTGTATTCATGTCTCCTTGAAGCTCTTACTTGTATCACTTATTCTTTTGAAAGAATAGATGCAAAATAGCTACAATTCTTTATTAATCAAACTAATAATCCATAGGCATTTGCATAGATTATGTCTCCATAGCATTTGTTAGTTTTAAGTCTCACATGGACAAAACAGGTTTGGGAAGCAGAGAGGATGTATGGGTGGGTTTGTCTAAGGGGTTGCACATGGCTCGAGTGGGATGAAGTCAGGTGACAGATGGGACTTGGCTAGTGAACAGAATGTGCTTCCTGGCTCAAGCCTGGAGTTTAGGGATAGATCTGTCTGGGTAGGAATGTCAGATTTGGGGTGGAAGGGTCTGTGGGTTGGGGAAAATGCACAGCAGGTTGTGGCAGAAGCCTAGAGATCAGTTGCAGCACAGCCAGGGGTGGCCAGACTATGCCAGGACATTGAATGTATGGGACCCAGGCTAGATATGGCAGCTGAGAATGGTCCATGGGAAAGGTCAGGGAAACTTCATGAGCTAGACCTTAAAAATGCGGGAAATAGAACTGGATGGAAACTTGGATGGGGTATAAAAAGGACTTGTGGGCAGTGGCAGGTCGAACAGATCCTGATGGAATCTTGGAGCCTGGTTGCAGCATGGGTAGGCTGGTCAGACTAGAACAGAGCCCTGGATATGGTACCAGGGCTATCCCTGGCGGGAGAAAATGTGACTTGAGAGGGTAAACAAGGCTTACCAGACTAGTGTCTGAAGAACCACGTGGAAGATCTGGCTGGGTGAAGACTCTGGATGCCTCAACATTCCTGATGATTATATTTACAAAGGCAAAATTTCCAAATTAAGTAGTATTTCTAAATTTCATAGATGTGCAGTTGATATCTTTCAGATTTTTTATTATTCAGATTATTACAATAGGCATGTGAATCAGGCCACTATTTGGCAGTCAAAAAATGTGAAGTTATTGACAGATGGTTTTAAGGGTCTTAAGTGACTAGAGACTAAAAAGTCAGTTTTTGGAAAATAATTACAAAAAGGAGTAGATATCCGGAGAGCAACTATTAGATACATTTTGGCACGAGTTAATGTTACTATGTTCACACCACACAGAGGATTTGCTGTCAAACTGTGTAATCAAGATTCAAAAGCCTGGACAAGGGAAGGTAGTGGATTAAATGTGGTTCACTATCAAGACTGATGCTCAGGGGCAAAGAGATTTGGATTCTGTCACAACAGACTATCCTTCAATGTAAGAAGGAATTAAGGTGTTTGACTAAAAGGAAAGGAAGAGAGAGGGACAAAAAATGTTCTCTACGAAGACTAGCAGTATTCTTTCATAAAAAAGAATTGCTCAGGGTAAGAAGTGTTAGGACTAAATTCTAGGCCTGCTGAACTGGAGAGCTAACGTTTCCTCAAGCGATGACGTGGCTCCCATTTATTAAAACGTTTCCTTATTGATTTAAAAAACAAACAGAAATAGTGAAGTGATTAATCATGTGTTTTCTTAATTCCATGCAAGCTAGCTCCTTGGGTTTCTGACATTTGAAGAATAAAGGTCAAAATCTCAAAAAACTACTCTGACTGAGACTGAGACTTTCCTCACATGGAGCACTAGAAAACGTTCAGACTAACCCTCAAATAAGTACCAAGGAAAATCTCTTAAAATTGTATTCTGAAAATTGTTTCTTTTAATAATGATGTCATTGTTCAAAATAATTTCAGAACTCCATTTTTTTAAACATTATCACTGAAGTTCCCATATTGTTAGCGTCCTAAAGAACAACCATATATATTCAAATTATACTGGAGGCCTACTGACATTTTGATTTTAAATGTCACTCTGGGAATAATGATACTTTCAAGAAACTTTATATATATAAATTTAATATGCTAACAACTGGTCAGAAATGCTGGTTGCTACAGAAACCACTAAACACAGATTTCACATCCTACAAAATGTCAAAAATGGGGAGAAAACCAGTGTTTCTGAAAATACAACTTATCAGCTTTGAAAGAAACAAAAATATCTATTTTATAATTGTAGGCACTAAGAGAATTCATGTACCTTAAGATCACAGAACTAATAAATTTAATTTTAATCCTGGGATAATACAAACATCATGCAAATCTTAAACCTAAAAACAAAAAAAGGAGAGATAATTGTAGTTCCTGTTTGGAAGAAAAAAAAAAAAGATGGAGCATAAGATCTAACTAGTGGGAATGGTCGTGGTCCCTTTCTTTTCCATGTGTATCATGTGCCCTTGATGTACAGTGGAGAAAAATCTCCCAGAAAACATGTTAGGAAAGAGCTTGCTAAGCTAAGCACAGATCACACCTTCATCACTGACTATGCAAAAGCTAAGTGAGGCCCACAAGTCCAAACAACTGTTTAGTGGAAGAAGCATCAAGTTGCGTAAATTCGCTTTTCATATAACAAACTATTTTAGTAATCATAATTTATTTCCATTAAAGACATTTTGTCTTTTACACAACATATAAAAGGAAAAATCAATCAGTCTCTCATTTTTGTAGTAAACGATTATGTCACAAAAATTTCCAACTGAACCAAAGCATATATTCTAAAATTTGTTATAAATATTGAAGACAGTGTTATCTGGGAGATCATTAAGACCTTACTTAATGAACTGTGATATATATATATATATATATATGTATACACACACACACATATATATATATATCACTTGAGCTTTTGTCTGGCGGCTTCTCATTTTCTACACACAGCTCACTATTCAGCATTCCAAAGCAGAGTACTACCATAAGACTTAGAATATTTATACCATTTGAAATATTCATAGACATATTTACGTCAATCTCACCCATGCTTATGACTACCCTCAGGATATAAGTCATATATTTATAAAATATTTTTTGAAACTTAATACATTTTTTATAGTTGCTGTCTTTTTTTAAATTTTTATTTTTTATATTAAATATATATTTATAATATATATAATATAAATACATTTTTATATTGTTTACTTTGTATCCCAACCGTAGCCCCCTCCTTCATTCCCTCCCAACCCCCCTTCCCAATTCCCCCTCCTCCCATCATCTCCTGCCTGCCCCTTTCCAAGTCCACTGCTAGGGGAGGTCCTCCTCCCCTTCCATCTGGTCCTAGCTTATCAGGTATCTTCAGGACTGGCTGCCATGTCCTCCTCTGTGGCCTGGCAAGACTGTTCCTCCCTCAGGGAGGGGGGAAGTAAAGGAGCCAGTCGTTGAGTTCATGTCAGAGATAGTTCCTGTCCCCCTTATTAGGGAACCCACTTGGCTACTGAGCTACCATGGGCTACATCTGAGCAGGGGTTCTAGGTTATATCCATAAATGGTCCTCGGTTGGAGAAGAAACTTAATAAATTTTTATTAAACAATTTCGTGATGAATACATAGACTGTCTGAATGAACAGATGAAAGAAAAGAATTGAGTAAAGTTCCACCTGATTTAGTCTACTTAGTTAAAATTACTGATTTAGGATGTCATTCTCCCATTATTAATTATAGATTTTATTAATTTTCTAGATTGTTTATATTGGTTATTTATCTCTGTTGTTGATAAAATAGTAAGAAAAACAACCAATGAAGATAACGTAACCTAAAACTTGAGTAAGAAAGGCTAGCACTAAAATCATCAACATCAAGTTTTCAAATCTTCCTAGAGTCATACTAATCTCTTCTTAGGCTCAGAAGAGACTTATCTCTGAGCTGGAGCATCCAGAGTTTAGGAAATCACTCAAAGACAAACAGAAATATTCTCTAGCCCTCATCAAACAGGAGCATTCCTTGCTACTTAGCCATTTTCTCCGATTAGATTAAATCCATTAGCTTATACAAAGTTGTTGATCATTTGTATAGAAAATAAACTGCAAAAGGAAATACTTCCTTTCTTCCTCCTGAAAGTTGAAAGTCATTTATAGAACTTTTTATATGAAGTTCTGAAGAAATGTGTTGAATAATTTTTTTCTGCAGTTTTGTGAGGATAATGAAAATCAGCTATTTATTCTTCTAGGAGGATTGGATCTCTGGCATCTTTGTGAGCTGAAAATATCTTTGTAAATATTTGTAGGAATTATAAAAGTTACAGAAGAGGGGGATGAAGATACACATTTTTTTTCTAATTGAAAAGAAGCCTGTAAGTCCCCTGACTATTGTTCATATTGTTCATCCAGGTTAACATCAAAGACATGTTTATAAGAAAATAGTTAGATAATCAAAACATCAGTGTATACTATTTTTAGCCATTTGAATTAAGCTGAGATATATTGACTTTTCCTTGGAGGAGAGATAAAATAAAGTACATTTCCCTGAAGTTACTGGAAGAATTCTCCTTTTACAGCACAAGCTTCATTTCTATACAGGCCATATTTGGTCTGTATCAGTCTGCCGCTACTATCCAGTTTTCTGCATAGCCACACTGTCAAGAGCTAACACAACCAGACAGGGAGGTTTGCCTGTCTCCAAAACAGCCATTTCTTGTAAAATCTGGAGGCCACATGACATTTGAGCCAATGAGATGAACAGTTTTTATTCTCATCTGCTCATCTTGTCCACTGTGACCGTCTTTAGCATTTGTAAGAACACTAAGTGTGGCACTGTGATAAAGTCACTGCAGGATATAGTTCTCAGAACACACTTCCATCTGGAAATTATACATAGTTGTACTCTGTTTAAAATTTAAGAGAAGAAATAGATACAATAATTCTTGAACATGTGTGCCAAGAAGTAAGACCACAAAAAGGAAATGAGGCATTGTCAAAATTGCCAAAATGTAGCCTCCCTACAGGTGGGATGCAAAGTGAATAAAATGTAATTAATATAAAAATAAAAAAAGAAAAAAGTTGCCAAAATGTCACATGAGACTGTAGATAGACTGTCAGTGTTCTCGTATGTAACCATTTGGAAAACAAAAGACTATGATGAATTAATGTACAGAATTTAATGTACAGAAGTCATATAGTCATCATGATCTTTTGAAAGAGAGAAGCTGATCAAAACTCAGTCGACAGTGGATAACACTAACAATTGCCCAGGTGCCAATTCAACTTTTTAAAGAGATACCACTAAAAGCAAATAATTTTTTAACTTACCATTCTGTAGAAAATTATACTTTTAGAATATCTCAAAAGTCCTACGGATATAAGAAAGAGTAACTGGAATTATTCTAGTTATTGAATAAAGATATTTGACAATTCACAAAGTAAAACCGCAGGTGTAGAGAATAAGTGGGCAATGACGCTTGGGAGATAGGTTGGTTACCTGCGGAGTTCTATGTGGGATGCTCTCAGGACTTCATACATGGCCTGTCCTGGGCATCCTACCGTGTGAGGCTCAGGAACACCTCCACACGTTAATAGAGCTTAGTTCTGAGCTAGACGTGACCTGATGGTGTATCTCTTAGCGCTTCAGCTCAGAAAGGTGAATTTCATGAGATTCAAAATATATGGATTTTAATATGGTTTAAGTGAAAAGGATTGAGGGCTACAAACTTGACTATACATGCTTAATCTATAACTTCAGATTTTCTGCTTTTAATTTTAACTTTACTATTCTCAAATGAGAGTGGTTTATTTCATCATTAAATGTTTTTAATTCATATATAGTATTCCTTGCTATTACTGATTAATAAATGCTACTGTCCAGTGGCATTAAGTTGTTATTTGGTTTGGCTTAGTTGGTTGCTGAGTTAATGTGTTAACTTCGTTTAATATTTTTCTACAAAATGGACTGATTTAAGAATATGGGTTTACCCATATTAAGAATTAATACATTTAAGAACGCTTTGGGTAATTGATTTTTAGCAATCTGCTGTCACATAAAACTGTGTTGTTGTCTGTCAAATGCACTGTTATTTCCAAATAGGCAGAGCAATTGCCATCATCTTTGCCGACTGAGCTTCTGAGCTTGCACAGGTATCAGAAAGTGAACGCAGGCGGCAGTCAAACAAGAGGATCTAAGTTTTCTTGCATTTCATGGTCCATTTATTTGCAAACATCTTCTCTCACCAGGTTAAGGAAAGGACAATTATTCTACAAACACCAATGATCTGGAAACAAAACATAGAGATCAAGGTATGCCTCAGCTAAGCAGATACATTCATCTTTCTTTGTTGCCACCTTGTTTTTGTTCTGGGCACCTTCCTGAATTATTCAGCACTATGTCTTAATTGGGTTTTTATTGCTACAACAAAACACCATGACTTAAAAACAAGTTGGGGAAAAAAATGTTCTTTTTGGCTAATACTTCCATTTTGCTATTAATCACCAAAGTAAGTCAGAACAGGCTCTCAAGCAGGACAGAAACCTGGAGGCAGATGCTGATACAGAGACCATGGAAGATTACTGTTTATTAGCTTGCTCCCTATCATTGTTCAGCCTGATTTCTTATAGAGCTCAGAGCCACCAGCCCAAGGATGGCACTAACCACAATGGGCTGGGTCCTCTCTGATCAGTCACTAAGCCAGGCACAGAGAAAGATGATGCAGCCAGCCTTGATGAGACCTGATAAGCTAGGATCAGATAGAAGGGGAGGAGGTCCTCCCTCATCAGTGGACTAGGGAAAGGGCATAGGGGGAGAAGAGGGACAGTGGGTAGGTCTGGGAGGAGATGAGGGAAGGGACTGCAGTGGGGATGCAAAGTGAATAAATTGTAATAAATAAAAAATGTATATAAAAAATGAAACAAAACAAAAAGGAACATGCCGCACAGCCAGGTACTCTGGAGGCACTTTCTCGACCGAGTGCTCCACTTCCAGATAACGCTGGGTCCTGTGTCAAGTTGACGCGGGCCGCACAAGGACGTTCAAAGTCTTCAAGTTTTCAGTTCTGTACTGCTAGGACCTTCCCAGTCTAGATTCTTGTTCCTGGGGACCCATGTGGCTTTGTCTTCTTATTTAATAAACATTTTCAATGTGATAACTATTGAAGAGAAAATAACTAGCTCCGTAACTTCTGACATCCACCCCACCAGTTTGACATTAATGGTCATATAATTTGTTGATTGAAGTTTAGTTGACTGTACTTGAATCAAATATACAATTTTTTCTGTTAGTGTATGATTAAGTGGTGAGAGTATTTTCCTACCCAGGTTAGTCACTGTCCATTCAACACTGCCTAAATAAAACAAAACACCTTTTTTTTTTTTGAAGTAGAAGTAAGTAAGAAGAGCTTTAGTCTTTCAAATATATATATTTGCTGAGCTATGAAGCCAGAAGAAGAAAGCAAGCCAAAAATTAGATTTGTTTCTACCACTAGAGAAAGAGGTTCTAACTTACGTGTCATCCCTGGGAGGGAACTGAAATAGATGGTCGCAGTCTTGCATGGTCTTAAGGATGCTGGTGAGTATCTGTACCCAAAGGCTAAGTGTCTCTTTTCAGAGGAATGATGTGTGGTGATGCTTTGAAGAAATTTCTTTCTGAATAACTCTTTTTCAGGATTTTCTACTACCATCTCCCTGCTTTAATTCAGATACCTATAGAAACCAGAGTCTTATTTCAAGCCCTGCTAAGAGCTTCTGTCCCTAAAGGAGTGCCATCCTTACCTTGGTTGAACATTTGTGTTTTCTTGTGAAGAGAACTAGTCCAAGAGTGTTCTCAATTGCTGTGTATTCATTAAGATTTAAAAAAAAGTATTCTCAGAGTCTAAGCACAAACTGGATCAAATTATATCAATGGGGTATTTAAAATTCAGAAACTGCAGATCATAACCAACCAGCAAGGCATGGGGGACATGAGAGCTGGGGCATCCCTGAGAATATGAGCAGCAATTTCTAGACTTGCTTTCATTAGCAATAACTCTTATGCATTTAGTTTTAATTTACAATTTAAACTTGTGAGACTCAGTTGAGAAAAATGGAGTCAGCTCACCACTCCTCATTGCTCATCTGTGATGACAAGGTCACTTGGCAGTGTCTCCTTGGGTTGAGAAACTGAGAGAGAACTAAGTGATGTCCACAAACTAAATTCAGAGAGGGTTCAAACATGCTGGTGATCTGCAATTCTGCAACACAAAAACACTAGACCAGACATGAAGACATCAGACATGAGGAACCCAAAAAAGAAAACAAGAATTCACCAATCAGTCAGGGAGAAAAAGGGGCCCCTCAAATGCTCTACTACCTTGGCTAGAGGTCTCCAGCAATCCCAGTATGGAACACCAAATGTTAGATCCAGGAATTGCTGAAGGAAGACCTCAGACTCAGGTAGCATGCAAAAAGCAAGGAGGTTTGTTTGTTTGCTTGTTTTTTCCTGCAGAAATTGCCAGCATGCGGGGGCCACCATTTTATAGAACGGTGACCCTGAAGTGAGCACACTGGCTCAGTTTAAAGACAGGGGATGCTCCAGTATGGTTAGGGAATCATTTTTTCTTTTCTTTTTAAAAATTATTTATTACAATTTATTCACTTTGTATCCTGGCTTAAGTCCCCTCCTTCATCTTCTCCCAGTTACCATCCCCACTTCTCCTCCCATGCCCTTCCCCTAGTCCACTGATAGGGACTTTTATCTGACCCTAGCCTATCAGATCTCATCAGGACTGGCTGCATTGTCTTCCTCTGTGGCCTGACAGGGTTGCACCACCCAGGGAGAGGTGGTCAAAGAGCTGGCTACTAAGTTCATGTCAGACAGCCCCTGTTCCCTTTACTAGGGAACCCACTTAGACACTGAGCTGCCATGAGCTACATCTGTGCAGAGGTATTAGATCCTCTCCATGCATGGTCCTTGATTAGAACATCAGTCTCTGCAGTCCCTCCTGGGCCCAGGATTTTTGGCTCTCTTGGTCTCCTTATGGAGATCCTGTCCCCTCCAGGTCTTTCTTTTTCCCCCTTCTTCCATAAGATTCCCTGCACTCTGCCCAAAGTTTGGCTATGAGTCTCAGAATCTGCTTCGATACTCTGATCAGTAGAGTCTTTCAGAGGCTGTCTGTGTTAGGCTCCTGTCCTGTTCTCTGTCTTCTCCGACTGTTGATGTCTATCTTGTTTGCCCTTCTGAATGAAGGTTGATCCTTTTCCCTAGGGTCCTCCTTCTTGTTTAGCTTCTTCAGGAGTACAGATTTTAGTATGTTTATTTGATGTTATATGTCTAATATCCACTTATAAGTGAGTACATACAATGTGTGTCTTTTGCTTCTGGGTTACCTCACTCGGGATGATCTTTTTTAATTCCATCCATTTGCCTGCAAATTTCATGAATTTCTTGTTTTTAATTGCTGAGAAGAATTCCATCATGTAAATGTACTACAATTTCTACATCCATTTCTCAGTTGAGGGACTTCCTGGTTGTTTCCAGATACTGGCTATTATGAATAATGTTACTATGAACAGAATTGAGCAAATATCCTTGTTGTATGGTTGAACATCTTTCACATATATGCCCAGGAATGGTATAGCTGGATCTTGGGGTAGCACTATTTCTAATATTCTGAGAAATCACCAGATTGATTTCCAAAATGACTTTATGTTATTTGTGGCTATTGTGAAGGGTGTTGTTTTCCTAATTTCTTTCTCAGCCCATTTGTCTTTTGTGTACAGGAGCACTCAAGATTTTTTGAGTTAATTTTTTATCCAGCCACTTTGCTGAAGGTGTTTATCAGCTGAAGGAGTTATCTGGTAGAATTTTTGGGGTCACTTATGAATATTATCATATTATCTGTGAGTACTGATACTTTGACTTCTTTTGTTCTGATTTGTATCCCCTTGATCTACTTTAGTTGTCTTATTCCTCTAGCTAGGACATCAAAAAACTATATTGTAGAGATAAGAAGAGAGGGGGTAGCCTTGCCTTGTCCCTGATTTCATTGGAATTGCTTTAAGTTTCTCTCCATTTAGTTTAATGTTGGCTATAGGCTTGCTGTATATTGCTTTTTCTATGTTTAGGTATGTGCCTTGTATCCCTGATCTCTCCAAAGCTTTAAATATGCATGGGTGTTAGATTTTGTCAAATGCTTCATCTAAGGAGATGATCATGTTTTGTTTTGTTTTTTAATTTTTTTCAGTTTGTTTATATGGTGGATTACATTGATGGATTTCTGTATATTGAACCAGCCTGCATGCCTCGGATGAAGCCTACTTGGTCATGGTGGATGATATATTTACTGTGTTCTTGGATTCAGTTTTCAAGCATTTTATTGAGTAGTTTTGCAGCAATGTTCATAAGTGATATTGGTCTGAAGTTTTCTTTTTTTTGGGTGTGGGGTCTTTGTTTGGTTTAGGTATCAAGGTGAGTGTGGCCTCATAGAATGATGTTGGTAATGTTCCTTATGTTTCTATTTAGTGGAATAGTTTGAAGAGTATTGGTGTTAGATCTTCTTTGAAGATCCAGTAGAATTCTGTGCTGGAATCATCTAGCCCTGGGCATTTTTTGGATGGGAGACTTTTGATGAGAGCTTATATTTCCTTACTTAGGGGATATAGGACTGACTATTTAACTTATTTACCTGATCTTGATTCAGCTTTGTTAGAGGGAATCTATGAAGAAAATTATCCATTTCATTTACATTTTCAAATGTTGTTGCATATAGGCTTTTGAAGTATGGCCTAATGATTCTTTGAATATCCTAGTGTCAGTTATGCCTCCCTTTTCATTTCTGATTTTGTTGGTTTGGATAGTGTCTCTCTACCTTTTAGTTAGTTCAGCTAAGGGTTTGTTAATCTTGCTGATTCTCTCAAAGAACCAGCTCTTGGTTTTATTGATTCTTTGAATTGTTCTCTTTGTTTCTACTTTACTGATTGCAGCCCCGAGTTTGATTTTTTTTCCAGCTGTCTACTCCTCTTGGGTGTGTCTGTTTCTTTTTTTTTTTTTCTAGTGCTTTCAGGTGTGCCATTAAGTTGCTTATGAGATACTTCAAATTTCTTTTTTTAATTTTTATTTTTATATTAATTACAGTTTATTCATTTTGTATCCCAGCTGTAGCCCTCTCCTTCATTCTGTCTCAATCCCACCCTCCCTCCCTCATCTCTTCCCATGCCCTTCTCCAAGTCCACCAACAAAGGAGGTCCTCCTCCCCTTCCATCTGACCCTAGCCTATCAGGTCTCATAAGGACTGGTGCATTGTCTTCCTCTGTTCAAATTTTGTTATGAAGGAACTTAATATTATGAACTTTCCTATTAGCACTGCTTTCATTGTGTTTCATAAGTTTGGGTAAGTTGTACCTGCATTTTCATTTTTTTATTTCATCCCTGACCAGTTGTTGTTGAGTAGAGAGTTGTTCAGTTTCCGTGTGTGTGCAGGCTTTTTTGGTATTTCTGTTATTGTTGAGGTCTAGTTTTAGACTATGATGGTCTGATATGATACAAGGGATTATTTCAATTATTGTATCTGTTGAGGCTTGCTTTGCGTCCAACTGTATTTTCAGGAAGACTTCATGACGTGCTGAGAAGCAGGCATAGTCTTTTGTGTTTGGGTGAAAAGCTTTGTAGACATGCACTAGGACCATTTGATTTAAGACCTCTTTAATGTCATTATTTCTCTTTTAAGCTTTTGTCTCAATGATCTGACCTTTAGTGAGAGTGGGGCGTTGAAGTCTCTGACTATTAAGCTGTTGGGATCTATGCGTGATTTAGCTTTAGTAATGTTTCTTTTATAAATGTAGGAGCCATTGTGTTTGGGGCATAGATGATCAGGATTGTTATGTCCTTCTGGTAGAGTTTTCCTTTGATGAGACTGAAGTGTTCCACCCCACATCTTTTGATTAATTTAGGTTGAAAACCTATTTTATTAGATATTAGGATGGCTACTCCAGCTTGCTTCTCGGGTCCATTTGCTTTGAAAACCTTTTCCAGCCCTTTCCTCTGAGGTAGTGTGTAATTTTGTGCAGAGGTTTGTTTCTTGAGTGCAGCAGAATGTTGGATCATGTGTCTGCAACCATTCTGTTAGTCTGCGTCTTTTGATTGGAGAGTTGAGTCCATTGACATTGATAGAGACTAGCGAAGAGCGATTAGTTCCTTTTATTATGGCATTGGTGTGATTGTGTGCTTGTGTGCTGTTTTCTTTTGCTTTTTTGTTGTGAAGATATTTTTATCCTGTGTTTTCTTGGGTGTAGTTGATCTTGTTGGGTGGGAACTTTCCTCCTAGTATCTTCTGTAGGGCTGAGTTCCTTCGTATATATTGTTTAAGTTTAGTTTTGTCATGAAATATTTTGTGTTCCCCATCTATATTTATTGAAAATTTTGCAGGGTATAGTAGTCTGGGTTGGCATCTGTGGTCTCTTAGTGTCTGCATGTTATCTGCCCAGGCCCTTCTGGCTTTCATAGTCTCTGTTGAGAAGTCTGGTGTGATTCTGATAGGTCTGTCTTTACATGTTACTTGGCCTTTTTCCCTTGCTGCTTTGTTCTGTAGAATTAATGTTTTGATTATTATATGGCAGGAGAAATTTCTTTTCTGGTTGAGTCCATTTGGTGTTCTGTAGGCCTCTTGTATGTTAAAGGGCATCTTTTTCTTAAGGTTGGAGAAATTTTCTTGAAAATATTTTCTGGGCCTTGGAGCCTAAAATCTTCATTTTTGTCTATTCATATTATTCTTAGGTTTCTTCTTTTCATGGCGTCCTTGATTTCTTCTGTGTTTTGTGTCAGGACCTTTTCTGTTTTTCTGTTTTCTTTGAGAGATGTATCGATTCCTGCAATTGTATCTTCAGCACCTGAGATTCTCTTTTCTATCTTTTGTATTCTGTTGGTGATACTTACCTTTGTGGTTCCTGATCTCTTCTCTAAGTTCTCCAACTCTAGAGTTTTCTCTGTTAGTGTTTCCTTTATTGATTCTAATTCCATTTTCATGTCTTAAATGTTTTTATTCATTTCCTTTACTTTTTTGATTGTGGATTCCTGTCTATCCATGATGGCCTGTATTTTTTTTTTTTGTTTACTCTTTATGCACCTCAAACAACTGCATAATTATAGATTCAAGATCATTTTCTTGTGTTTCAGCCTCATTAGAATATCCATTGATGTACATATTATTTTGGATTCTGTTGTAGTCATGATGTACTGGGTTTTTTGTTGTTGTTGTTGTTGTTTGTTTGTTTTAGTTTTTTGTTGTTTGTATTCTTATGCTAGCCTCTAGCCATCTGGTTGTCTGTAGCCTTGACTGTTTGTTCCTGGAGCCTGTACTGCAGACTGGGTCCACCTGTCTCTAGAGTCTGGAGTAGTCTACAGGAAGATGAGAGATGTCGAGGGGCTAAAAAATGGGTGCTGGAGATTCAGATTCAGCTAAGGAAGGGGGTGCTCTGCCGAGCTCACTGTCTCTGCTGGCTCACTGTTTGTGACACAGGTATGGCAGGCAGCTGGGGCACAGACAGGAAGCTCTCCCAGCCTAGAGCCGCTCCAGTGCCCCCTGGGCTTCCTTGAGGTGGTGGACAGTGGCTCTCGGATTCCGCACCTAGCTAAGCTCCTCTGGGTTTACTGTCTGTGCTGGGCTCTCTGTTTCTGACCCATGTGGGACAGGCAGCTGGGGAGCAGGTGAAATGGAGCCTCACCCCCACATCAGTAGCAGAAGGTATCTACTCCACAGGACTACGAGAGTGAGTGCCAGTAGCTGCTACAACCAGGAAGGTGTTCGCAGGATGGTGAGAGTAGGCGCCCAGGTTTGGAACAAGGTGCTGCTGATACCCAGAAAGTGTCCACAGGCTGTGAGAATGCGCGCCTGTGTTTGGAGCCTCACCCTCAGCACCGAAAGGTATCCACTCCAGGGGCAGTGAGAGTGAGCACGCAAGGTCGGAGCCGTGAGCTGCAGGTACCAGGATTGTATCCACAGACCCTGGCTGTCACGGCCCAGAGTTGTGGCAATGTTGGGTGGGAGCCTGGGAATTTTTCCTGGTATTAGTCAGGTGGCCTGAAGATGAACCCTCGAATTTCCCTGTGAATTCTCCTTTCACCTGAGAAACACATACCTTGGGGATTTGGTGTCCATCATACTGCCTGCTGTTGCCTCTGCTCACACTGCTGCGCTTCTGTTTAGATTCCCTGCGTGGTTAGCGCCAGCATCTTGGATGTCCCCTAAGTAGTTTTTAGTTGGTTTGTTTGTTAGTTTTTCTGATTAACTACATATCTTCCACATTGTTCCTCCTCCAGCCTCAAGCCACTTTGATCTATTCCTTATTCTTTAATCAAATTGTTAGCCTATCCCAATTTGTTAAATGTCTTATTTTATTTTTGTGTTGCCCTTTAAGATATTTTTCTATCAACAACAAATTTTCTTATTATTATATTTGGAATAATAACAGAGTCTCATAGCCTTGTGACTTGGGTTTGGGTTACAAGCTTGTGGCCTTTGAGGAATTGAATAGTTTGGGTACTTTGACCTAGCCAATGGAAAAGTTGTTTGATGAATTCCTGGCATTGCCCTTAAGCAGGTGGTTTCGTAGGGCAAAGCAGATCACTGGCAACATACTTTGGAAACATATGACATATACTCAGCTCTACTTTTCTCTTTTCCCAAGAGGAATCATGGAAAGCACAGACGGACGGGAAGAGAGGAGGAAGGAGGAGGGCCCCGTGGATTAGTGTGGAGAAAAAACAAAACAAAACAAAAGAAAAAAACAAAAAAAAAGTGGGACTGGAGAAAGAACTCCAATGATAACATGGAAAGGCCCAGATAAAGAATACAAGCAAGCACCATGGTGTTATGTATGCAAGATAGTCCAATTTAGGAGGATTAAGGTGGATGGCATTGAATGGGGTCTGGGAGATGGATGGTGAGGACACTGAGACAGTGTAAGTGTCTCAATATTTACCTTGCCCAGTCCAAGGTAAATAAGGCAATTATAAATCTAACAGGTGTCTGTGTCTTGAGTTTTTGATCTTAGCCATTCTGATAGGTGTAAGATGGAATATCAGAGTTGTTTTGATTTGCATTGCATTGATGACTAAGGATGTTGAACATTTTTAAAGTGTTTCTCTGCCATTTTTAATGCTTTCTGATCCCTCGCCCCTGATGATGCAACCTTGCCAGGTCACAGAGGAAAGGATGAGACTTAACAAGCTATGCCAGATAGCAACAGTGGAGAACTCCCCCTTTCTGTGGACTAGGGGAAGGCGATAAGGGGAAGAGAGAGAGAGAGAGGGTGGGACTTGGGGAGCTGAGGAAGGTGGCTTAAATCTTGATATATAATGAATAAATTGTGAAGAAAAAATTTACTCCTGCAAACCAATAAATGTCTGTTATTTGTTTTTTTAATTTTTTTAAATGGGCTACAGAGCTAAACAGAGAATTCTCAATAGAGGACTCTCGTATGGATGAGAAGCACTTAAAGCAATGTTCAACATCCTTAGCCATCATGGAAACACAAACTAAAATGACTCTGAGATTCCATCATTCACCCATCAGAGTGACCAAGATCAAAAACTTAAAGTCACAGCGCATGCTGACAAGGGTGTGGAGAAAAGATAACATTTCTCCATTGCTGGCTGGAGTGAAAACTTGTAGAACCATTTTGGAAATCAATCTGGTGCTTTCTCAAAACATTAGAAATAGTACTACCTCAGGACCCAGCTATACCACTCCTAGGCATACACACAAATGATGCTCCACCATGCAACAAGGACATTTGCTCAGCTATGTTCATTGCTGTTTTATTTGTAATAACCAGAAAATAGAAACCATCCTGATGTCCCTCAAATGAAGAATAGATAAAGAAATTGTGGTGCATTTACACAATGGAATATTACTCAGCTATTAAAAACAAGGAAATCATGAAATTTGGAGACAAATGGATGGAACTAGAAAAGATCATCCTGAGTGAGACAACCCAGACCCAGAAAGACACATGCGCTATGTATTCAATTATAATTAGATATCAACCATATTGTACAGGAAAACCATAGATCCCAAAAGGTAAATAACAAGGAGGACCCAAGGGAGGATACTTAAATATCACTCCAAAGTAGAACTAGACTAGGTAGCAGAATTGGTTGAAGAGAGGGAACAGGGTTGAAGAACGAGCATGGAAAGAAATGAGGATATAGATCACACTAGGGAGAGGAGATGGGAGGGCAGAGAGCTTACAAAGGGGAGAGAAATTATGGGTTGGAGTATCTGAGACAAGCTGGAAACCTATCTCAAGTTAGGCTCCTGGGAGAATGTGGGTGTGACTCTAGCTTAGACTCTTAGTAGCAGGGGTCATAGAGACCAGAGAGACCACCTGCCAACTAGACTGGACTCCTAGTGGAGGGAGGGGAACACTGACCTATCCACAAGAACTTAGACCCAAAGTTTACCCTGCCTACAAGATGAGTGGGGATAAAGGTAAAGAGGAGATTGAGGGAATGTCCAACCAATGCCTGGCTCAACCTGAGACCCTGTGAGAGAGAGCCAGCCCCTAATGCTTTCAATGATACTCTGCTATGTTTGCAGATAGGAGACTAGTACAGCTGTCTTCTGAGAGGCTCTACCCAACAGCAAATTGAAACAGATGCTGAGACTCAAAGCCAAACACTGGGAGGAGTGCCAGGAGTCTTGTGGAAGAATGGCGGAAAATGGACAGAACCAGAGGGAACAGGAGCTTCACAAGAGAACAACAGAGCCAACTAACCAATGCCAGCTCATTTGGTAACTGCTTCTCTGCTTCCAGATATCTGTGGACAGATGCACTCACAATGTGAAGAGATGTGGCTTTCACAGGAGGAAGTCAGAAAAATCCTATCAATCATCTCAGGAAGCAAAGGGGAGAAGACAGACATAAATATGAAAGGAATTCTCAACTGGAGTCCTCTTTGGGTTCAGTTGCTTTTTCAGCTTTTCTCTCCCTCTTTGAACAGAGTTGGGAGTGTGACATTTTAAAGTCAGTTTTTATAGAAACAAATGTCAGAAGAGGTGACTCATCCTAATATGTCTAAAAATAAACCCAAGTTGTCAAAGAAATAAAAACTTTGCCCTCAAGCTCAGCCATGGAGAGAGCAGAGTTTTCCTACCGTGGGCTGTGCAGCTGCCAGGGGTAATCCCGGAAGCTGAGGGCAGTATGACTGGGAAAGCTGAGAATGAAAAGCAGAAGAAACTTGTAGGTCTTGCTTTATTTAACTGCACGGTGGCCCTTAGGAAATGTGCTATATCGAGAAGGGGGAAATTACTTTCCGGTTTCTGATAAGGACCATGTTAGACCTCCTAATGGGATGCTTTTCCTACTTCAGGTTTAAATGCAGCTTCTTCAGCATCAGGGTGTTACTGTGTGATAATCAGAAGCCACAGTGAAATGCGTTTGGGGCTGTGAGATATCCATTACCATCAGGCAATACTCAGCTTCTCTGTGATGGCCATGTGGGCCCTCATATACACTGCAGTGTCAAATGGAAATAAAAGTAGGGTTACAGCCCTAAAGACTCAAAAGCTGTCTGAATTCTTATTTCTCTCCCATCTAAAAGGTCATTCCTCTGGCTTGTTTGTGGAAGTCTGCACACTAAAACAGAATGGTACACTAAAGTACAGAGAAGTGGTTTTTCTGTGCCATCCTCACTCTCCATCACTTCACTGAATCCTGAGGGGAAAACACAGGGATTGACTTTTTGGGTAGATACTCCACCTTTAGGCAAGCTTGAACTGTAATAGCTTTAGTTGTTCACTTGAAACAACCTAGAATCATTGGAAGACAGTCTTACTGAAGGGATATTTATGTTGGCATGTGATTACCCTGTGGGTAGCTGTCTTAATTAAGTCAATAGATGTGGGTATCACCGTTCCCTGGGCAGGGTGTCCTGAACTGTGCATATGTGCAGAATAACAAGCAAGGAATCATGTGAGTTTACTTCTGTCTCTCTTTGCTGTGGATGTGATGACCTGTTTGAAGTTTCTACTTTGCCTTCCCCACAGCTATGGACTATAACCTGGAATTGTAAATTGTAATAAATCACTAAGTTGCTTTTTGTCAGGGTGTTTGATCAGAGCAACAGACTAAAACTAGGACAGATGCCTATAGAAAAAAATATTTTTTAACTTTCTCAAAGTGTTCAATGTTCAGGAATTAGTGCAACAGTAAAGTGTGTATTGTGTAGGACCTGAGTTTGATCCCCAAAGCTAATGTGAAAGATAGAGATGTGAATGAACAAGCTTGCAATACCAACACAGAGGAAGTATAAACTTGCTTACTAACAAGCTGACCTATTTGGCAACTTCCAGGTCAGTGGAGACCGTGTTACAAATAAGCAAAAGAGATAGACAGTGCTCAAGAATAACAGGCAGGTTATCTTTTGTCCTCCAGAGACATGTAAACACAGGTGAAGATGTACCTGTAAACACACATACACATGCACACAGGTCTCCTCTCAGGTTATTTTTACATTGCTGTAACATCATACTCTTGTAAAAAGCAACTTAAGAGAGGAAGGGTTTATTTTAGTTCACAGTCTAAGGTACAATCCATCATGGCAGGCAAGTCAAGGCTGCTATAGCTTGACACAGATAGACACATTATGTCCACAGTCAAAAGATGAGAGCAATGAATGCACATATGCTAGTGCTCAGATCCTATTCTCCAACTTATAAAGTCCATGGTCCTCTGATCAGGGAATAGCCTTGCTTAGAATTAAGATGGGTTAAATGACATCAATGAACATAATCAAGAAAATCCTCAATAGGCATTCCCAAAGGCCCATTGCCCAGGGGATCCTATATTTTGTCAAGTTGATAAGACTATCACACACACAAACAGCCTCTTTCAGGTGCAGACATTTGCCATACAATATTCTTTCTAATCAGTGCTTGGCTATCACTGCCAATAGGATTGGACAGGAGAGGTGGCTCAGTGGCTATGACTTCTCTGTTCGGTTTGGTTCCCAGTACTCACATCTGGGTAGCAAACAACTGTCTGCACCTCAGGTTTCAAGGGATCTGCCAACCTCTTCCGGCCTCCATGGGCAACTGCATTCTTCAGGATTTGATTATCTCAAGTATTTTGATCTAACATTTCTTCATTCATGGATCAATCTTCAAAATCAAAGTGGGAACAGTGTCTATCATATACAAGAATGAAGGCCTGAGTTCAAATCTCCAACAACCACATAAAAAGTCAAGCATTGGGGAGCCAAGATGGCGGCGCCGGGAGAGCACTGCGTTTGAGACGCAGGACAGCACTCGCCGTGCAGAGACCAAGAGACTGAACTCTGGGCCCTGAAACTACATCTATCATGTTTCCCAGGTGAGGGGAGGCTCCCAAGGCGTGGGAATCGGTCGGGTCCACTCACAGCTACCCAGCCAGAACCCGGAAGAAATCCCAGGTAACACGGGCTTTGTGTCTCCGGGCTGTCCCAATCACTTTCCCAGGCTGATCTGTGAGCACAAGGGTGCCTGAGGCTGGGAGTCCCAGCCGCGGGGGGACTCCACTGGGAAGCAAACTTGCCAGACTGATCACGGGTCACCCAGTCTATCCCCGGAAGGTCGCTAGGACGGCGGGTACCCACCGCCAACACAACTGAGCTCCTGCCGCGCAGAGATCTGCGCGCTCAGCTCAGCCCTACAGACAAGCTGTGCGCCCCAGTACAACAGGGACTGGGAACCCCTGTCCAGAGAGGACACCACAGGGAAGGAAGAAACCGTGCTGCTGGGGTCACCTAGGGAAAGTCTAGCAGCCTGCAGATCGCAGACAGGTGAGTACGCCCAGCCATCACAAATCTGGGCCCAAACAGGGAGCACAGAGTGATTGGAAACTCAGCTTCCGCAGACTAGCAGGCAGGCGCACGCTCCACTAGCCCAGAGGCCTGCATTGTACCAAATACACCTTATAGGCAGAACTGTGCGCCCCAAGACACCAGAGCAGTACTCACCTGCTACAAATTACCTCTTGGGTTCTGGGACACAGAGCCCCAACCTCAGATCTACACAAGACCGGGAACCCTGAGATCAACCCCCCAGATACTGCTCCAAGGGGCAACCAGTTATCCCTAACAAAACCGACCAAACCACGGGACACACAGGTTACAGCAGTTGATCACTAAATTTACAGCAAGAAACCCAGAAGGAAGGCAACTGTCTCCAGGACTTCTCCCAGTGAGAGGAGAGCCCTCTCAACTAATCAGGACCACAGTTACTACCAGGTCTCTATGCCTGAGGTGAGCTGTAGCAACTCCTGAAAAACACTGGACATCCAGTGACTATACCCAAAAAGCTGGAAAGGCTTCCTTCAGGAAAAACCATCTTCCTGCCAAAGGGATTCTCTCCACTACAAGAGTCCAGGAACAACCAGAAACTAAATTCAAACAACTAAGATAGCCCAACGGGTAGAGGACAGCGTAAAAGTCCAACCAACAAAAGCCAGAGCAATATGGCATCTCCAGAACCCAGTTATCCAGGGGCAAATAGCCCTAGACACCCCAGCATAAATGAAATTCAAGGAGATGACCTAACATCTCTGCTCATGAAGAAGATAACAGAGGAAACAAATAAAATACGAAAAGAATTAGAGGAATATAAAAACAAACAGATCATGGCTATCCGTAAAGAAATGGAGGAAATTAAAGACAAGGAGATTATGGCCATCCTTGAAGAAATACGGGAAGCTGCAGCCAAACAGTCTGTGGCCTTTAGAGAGGAAATGCTTAAATCACTGAATGAAATAAAAGAAACAGTGGATTGTTCAAACAAACAGCTGAAGGAATTGACGGAAAAACATGAAAATACAGTCAGACAGGGGAAGGAAAACAACAAAATAGCTCAAGACCTGAAGATAGAATTGGAAAAATTAAAAAAAAACACAAATGGAAGAAATTGTGGAGAGAAAGAACTTAGGGAAGAAAGCAGGAACTACAGAGGTTAGCATAACCAATAGGATACAAGAAATGGAAGAAAGAATCTCAGGTGTGGAAGATACAATGGAAGAAATCGATGTATCTGTCAAAGAAAATGTTAAATCTAAAAAATTCCTGACACAGACTGTCCAAGAAATTCAAGACAACATAAAAAGACAAAACCTAAGAATAATAGGAATAGAGGAAAAAGAAGAGTCCCTGCACCAAGGCCCAGAAAATATTTTCAACAAAATCATTGAAGAAAATTTCCCCAAGCTAAAGGAGAGACCAATAAGAATACAAGAGGCCTATAGAACACCCAATAAATTAGACCAGAAAAGAAAATCCTCCCGCCACATAATAATCAAAACCAGAACAAAGAAAAAATACTAAAAGCTGCAAGAGAAAAAGGCCAAGTAACATATAATGGCAAACCCATTAGAATCACACCTGACTTTTCAACAGAGACTATGAAAGCCAGAAGGGCCTGGACTGATATCATGCAGACCCTAAGAGAACACAGATGTCAGCCCAGGCTACTATACCCAGCAAAACTCTCAGTCCTCATAGACGGAGAAAACAAGATATTCAATGACAAAAACAAATTTCAACAATACCTACAAACAAATCCAGCATTACAGAAGACACTGGAAGGGAAAATACAACCCAAGAAAGCTAGCTACATTCAAGAAAACACAGAAAATAAATAACCCCACTACAGTAAAACAAAAAGCAACCAAGCACACAACCGTATGACCACAGCCAACATCAAATTCAAAGGATCTAACAGCCACTGGTCATTAATCTCTCTCAATATCAATGGACTTAATTCTCCAATAAAAAGACACAGACTAACAGAATGGATGCGTAAACAAAACCCAGCAATCTGTTGTATACAAGAAACACACCTAAGTCACAAAGATAGACATTACCTGAGGGTAAAGGGATGGAAGACACTTTTCAAGCAAATGGACGCAAGAAACAAGCAGGAGTAGCCATTCTAATATCTGATAAAATAGTCTTTCAACCAAAATTAATCAAAAGAGATGGGGAAGGACACTTCATACTCATCAAGGGAAAATTCCACCAAGAAGACATCACAATCCTGAATATCTATGCCCCAAATACAAGGGCACCCACAGTTGTGAAAGAAACATTGATAAAACTTAAACCACATATAGATCCCCACACACTAATAGTGGGAGACTTCAACACCCCACTCTCAACAAAGGACAGGTCAACTAAACAGAAATTAAACAAAGAAACAATATCTCTAACAGAGGTCATGAATCAAATGGACCTAACAGACATTTACAGAACCTTATACCCAAACACAAAAGAATTTACCTTCTTCTCAGCACCTCATGGAACCTTCTCCAAAATAGACCACATAGTTGGTCACAAAGCAAGCCTCAACAGATACAAGAAGATTGAAATAATCCCTTGTATCCTGTCTGATCACCATGGAATAAAGCTGGACCTCAGTAACAACAAAAATAGCAAAAGCCTACACATACATGGAAACTGAACAACTTGCTACTAAAAGACAGCTGCGTCAGGGAAGAAATAAAGAAAGAAATTCCTAGAACTCAATGAAAATGAAGACACAACATACCCAAACTTGTGGGACACAATGAAAGCAGTGCTAAGAGGAAAGTTCATAGCACTAAGTGCCTTCAAGAAGAAATTTGAGACAGCGCATTCAAGCGACTTAATGGCTCACTTAAAAACCCTAGAAAAAGAAGAAGCAGACACACCAAGAAAGAGCAGACATCTGGAAATAATCAAACTCAGGGCTGAAATCAATCAATTAGAAACAAATAAAACAATTCAAAGAATCAATGAAACCAAGAGCTGGTTCTTTGAGAAAATCAACAAGATAGACAAACCCTTAGCCAAGCTAACTAAAAGGCAGCGAGACACCACCCAAATCAACAAAATCAGAAATGAAAAGGGGGACATAACTACAGACACTGAGGAAATCCAAACAATCATTAGGACTTACTTCAAAAGTCTATATGCAACAAAATTTGAAAATTTAAATGAAATGGACAATTTTCTTGATCGATTCCACTTACCAAAGCTAAATCAGGACCAGGTAAATCAATTAAATAGTCCTATATCTCCCAAGGAAATAGAAGCAGTCATCGAAAGTCTCCCATCCAAAAAAAGCCCAGGACCTGATGGTTTCAGCGCAGAATTCTACCAAACATTCAAAAAAGAGCTAACTCCAGTTCTCTTCAAACTATTCCACAAAATCGAAACAGAAGGAACATTACCAAACTCATTCTATGAAGCCACAGTCACCTTGGTACCTAAACCTCACAAAGACCCAACAAAAAAAGAGAACTTCAGGCCAATCTCCCTTATGAACATTGATGCAAAAATACTCAACAAAATACTCGCAAACCGAATACAAGAACACATCAAAGATATCATCCACCATGACCAAGTAGGCTTCATCCCAGGTATGCAGGGGTGGTTCAATTAAAGGAAATCCATCATTGTGATCCACCATATTAACAAACTGAAAGAAAAAAACCATATGATAATCTCCCTAGATGCTGAAAAAGCATTTGACAAAATCCAACATCCATTCATGTTTAAAGTATTGGAGAGAGCAGGGATACAAGGCACATATCTAAACATAGTAAAGGCGATATACAGCAAGCCTATAGCCAACATCAAACTGAATGGAGAGAAACTTAAAGCAATCCCACTGAAATCAGGGACAAGACAAGGCTGCCCACTCTCTCCATATCTCTTCAACATAGTGCTGGAAGTCCTTGCTAGAGCAATAAGACAGTTGAAGGAGATCAAGGGGATACAAATTGGAAAGGAAGAAGTCAAATTATCACTATTTGCAGATGATATGATAGTATACGTGAGTGACCCCAAAAACTCTACCAGGGAACTCCTACAGCCGATAAACACCTTCAGCAAAGTGGCCGGGTACAAAATTAACTCAAAAAAATCAGTAGCCCTCCTATATACAAAAGACAAAAGAACTGAGAAAGAAATTAGGGAAACAACACCCTTCACAATAGCCACAAATGACATAAGGTACCTCGGAGTAACCCTAACCAAGGAAGTCAAAGACTTGTATGAAAAAAATTTCAAGTCTCTGAAGAAAGAATTAGAAGAAGATATGAGAAGATGGAAAGATCTCCCATGTTCATGGCTTGGCAGGATTAACATAGTAAAAATAGCCAGTTTGCCAAAAGCAATCTACAGACTCAATGCAATTCCCATCAAATTACCAACACAATTCTTTACAGACCTGGAAAGAAAAATTCTCAACTTCATATGGAATAACAAGAAACCCAGAATTGCTAAAACAATCCTCTACAATAAAAGATCTTCTGGAGGTATCTCCATCCCTGATCTTAAGTTGTACTATAGAGCAACAGTTTTAAAAACTGCATGGTACTGGCATAGAAACAGAATGGTGGATCAATGGAACCGAACAGAGGACCCAGAAATAAACCCACACACTTATGGACACCTGATCTTTGACAAAGGCGCCAAAACCATACAATGGAAAAAAAGATAGCATCTTCAACAAATGGTGCTGGTCCAACTGGATGTCTACATGTAGAAAAATGAAAATAGATCCATACTTATCACCCTGCACAAAACTGAAGTCCAAGTGGATCAAAGACCTCAACATAAAACCTGACACATTAAATCGGCTAGAAAAAAAAGTGGGGAAAACCCTAGAACTCATTGGTACAGGAGAAAACTTCCTAAACAGAACACCAACAGCACAGGCTCTAAGAGCAACAATCAATAAATGGGACCTCATGAAACTGAAAAGCTTCTGCAAAGCAAAGGAGACCATCACCAAAACAAAGCGACTGCCTACAGATTGGGAAAGAATCTTCACCAACCCTTTATCTGACAGAGGACTCATATCCAGTATATATAAAGAACTAAAGAAGCTGAAAAGCAGCAAACCAAGTAATCCACTTAAAAAATGGGGAACAGAGCTAAACAGAGAATTCTCTGTAGAGGAATACCGAATGGCAGAGAAGAACTTAAAGAAGTGCTCAACCTCACTAGCCATTAGGGAAATGCAAATCAAAACAACCCTGAGATTTCACCTTACACCCATGAGAATGGCCAAGATCAAAAACTCAAGTGACAACACATGCTGGAGAGGTTGTGGAGAAAGGGGAACCCTTCTCCACTGCTGGTGGGAATGTAAACTTGTACAACCACTCTGGAAATCAATCTGGCGCTTTCTCAGACAACTAGGAATAGTGCTTCCCCATGATCCAGCCATACCACTCCTAGGTATATATCCAAAAGAGGCTCAAGTACACAAAAAGGACATTTGCTCAACCATGTTTGTAGCAGCTTTATTTGTAATAGCCAGAAGCTGGAAACAACCCAGATGCCCCTCAATTGAAGAATGGATGCAGAAATTGTGGTACATCTACACAATGGAATATTACTCAGCAATGAAAAATAAGGAAGTCATGAAATTTGCAGGTAAATGGTGGGATTTGTAAAGGATCATCCTGAGTGAGTTGTCCCAGAAGCAAAAAGACACACATGGTATATACTCACTCATATAGACATACAACATAGGACAAACCCACTATAACCTGTGCATCTAAAGAAACTAAGCAAGAGAGAGGACCCTAACTAAAATGTCCAATCCCCATCCGGAAAGGCAAAGAGGATGGACATCAGAAGAAGAGGAAAACAGGAAACAACCTAGGATCCTACCACAGAGGGCCTCTTAAACCCTCTGCCCTACAGACTATCAAAGAAGATGCTGAGCCTGATGGACAAGTGTTGGGCAGAGTGAATGAAATTTTATGTAAGAAGTGGGAAATAGTAAGAGCTGGAGAGGACAGGGTCTCCACAAGGAGAGCAACAGAACAAGAAAACTTGAACACAGGGAACTTCCCAGAGACTCATACTCCAACCAAGGTCTATTCTTGGAGATAACCCAGAACCCCTGCACAGATATAGCCCAGGGCAGTTCAGAGTCCAATTGGGTTACATAGTAATGTGAAGAGGGACTGCCTCTGACATAATCTGATTGGCCTGCTCTTTGATCACCTCCCCCTGGGGGGGAGCAGCCTTACCAGGCCATAGTAGAGGACAATGCAGCCACTTTTGATGTGAACTGATGGACTAAGATCAGAAAAGAGAGGAGAACCTCCCCTATCAGTGGACTTGGGGAGTGGCATGCATGCAGAGGGAGGAGGGAGGGTGGGATTGGGAGGGGAGCAGGGAGGGGCTTATAGGGGGGATGCAGAATGAATAAAGTGTAATTGAGGAAAAATTAAAAAAAAGGGGGGGAAAATAATTTAAGAACCTTAAATGACTTTCAAAAGTGGAGCAAAACATGGAGTTAGTCAATTTACATGGAACATGTCTCGCCCCTGGGGGCAATGGTCTCCTGAACCTACTCAGACCTCAGACACCACCACTGCTAGTTCTAGAACTGATGCAAGATATTCCAATGAGGGGGTTAAGGCTTCCCATAATATTTCCTATAAGCCCACACCTGTTTGTTTATATCCCCCATTTTTATTCATTATTAGCCAGATAGAGCCAAGTAATTGTGGTGATGATACTTGCTTTTTTGCCCAATGCTGGAATGCTAGTGAATTTAGGTATGCCCTGGTTACTCGCATGCCTCGCTGGGTGCCTGTGCCTGTTGATGCCCCTCACGCTCTTCAGACAGAAAAGGGATCTTGGAACTACAGCCGCCACTGTTACTGCCATTTCATTGGCAGCTGTTGGAGCTACCACCCTGGCATTAGCCATGAGTCATACTGTGCAGACTGCTCAGACCCTGAATAATCTTTTAGCCAATGTAGCTCATGCCTTAGATGTACAAAAAGGAATTAATGCTCAACTAAAAGGAGGCTTGTTGGTATTCAATCAGAGGATTGACCTCGTGCAGGAGCAAATTGATACCCTATGGTAAATCGCTCAACTTGGCTGTCAATGAAAGTATGCTGGACTTTGTGTCACTAACTTACAACATGAGAATTTTTCCTGTGCTGCAAATCTGTCTAAACAATTGTCTAGCTATATTTTAGGTAGTTGGACTGGAAAATTCGATACTACGATGGAGCAGCTGAGAGTGGCCCTTATCACAGTAAATTCTACCAGAGTGGACGCAGGACTAGCCACAGGATTATCACCATGGATTGCTGCAGCCATGAATCATCTGAAGGAATGGGCGGGCATGGGGGTGTTAGCAGGCCTTCTGGTGTTGGTCTCCTTGGTTTGACTGTGGTATATATGCAAGATTAGAGTCTCACAACAGTGTGATGCAGCCATGATCATTCAGGCCTTTACAGCCATTGAAGAAGGACAGTCTCCCCAAGCATGTTTGGCTACCATCAAAAGCTAAAATGTTATGCTCAGGATGCGAGGCTAAGCACTGCACTCAGGGTCAGCCGCTTTCGACCCAGAGAAGAGCAAGTCTGATTGCATGCGGGTTGATGCCCCAGGTCCCGCCTCTGAGAAAAAGGTATCGGATGGGTCTGATGCTCTTTGATTGGATGACACCTAAATGAACATCGGTACAAAGTCCCAATTTATTTCTAATATCAGAGATCAGACCTCTACTCTTGCCTGATGCGTCTAAAACAAAAAGGGGGAACTGTAGAGAGCTGCGTAATGCCGCGCCTTAAAGATGGAGCTGGTTTTCGCCTTCCACCTTCCCGATGGTGAGTGCTCTCTGTCACAAACAACTCCACATTTGGCTAAGGCTGAGGATCTGGCTTGCTTCCATGTATGTGGACCTATCTGCATTGCCCACGTGGCACGCTGGGTTTGGCTACCCAGAGGCTATTTAAGCTGTGGGCTGGCTTTCCCCAGGGTCCGATGATTGTTCAAGGTTCCTGAATAAACTGCATTGAAAAAAAAAAAAAGTCAGGCATTGCTGTGCTTATGTGTAATTCCAGCTCTCTGTCTCAGGAGCTTACTAACAATATTGAGTTTCCAATTCAGAAAAAACCAACAACAACAACAAAAAAACCCTTCGTCTTAAAAGGAATAAGGCAAATAACGATAAAGGAATGTGCCCAGCTTCCTCCTCTTGCCCTTGCACATCAGTATGCATCTAACACACTCATCGTGTGTGTGTGTGTGTGTGTGTGTTATCCTGCAGAAGGTAAGAGATGTTTTTATTTGAGAGTTATGAAGCAAGATATGTAAAAACAATGACTGACTATTTTCCTCACCATCTGCCACATTCTCAAGGTGTGATAAAATGAGGCGATGTGGAACTCGCAGAATATTGTTAGAGCAAATGTGGTACAAGCAAGACCTCATGCCTATCATTCGATTCCACAGACCAGAAAGTGAGCGCACAAAAGAACTTCTCTGTGCTTTAAAAGGTACTTTAGCAAACCAAATACTACAAACTTTTTTTTTTCTTTTTTGAAAATCTGTTGTGGTTGATTTTATTTCAAACTCCTAAATTATTCCTTAGAAACAGAAATAAATAGAAGATCAGTGCCCACGCTCCTCCCAAAATACTTAATTTATACAATTTATTTCCACTCACTTGTCCAAAGTCCTTTATAAGATTGTCAAAATATCCCATCAATTGTCTTCTTGAGGGAAATAAAAACTTATTTCAGTGAGAAATGAATGATTAGCAGGCAAGAATGATCTCTACTAGAAACGAAACAAGTGAGAAATGGACATTTCAAAGGGAAATAAGTGCTAATATTCTCAGATAAAACCTGTTTTATGTGACTTAGGAACTGAATGTGACTTTGGAACTTTTGATCCAAACTATCTTTTATTTCAGTTTTTTGTTCTACTTAAATTTTTATAACTAGAGATTCATTTTAGATAACAATTCAGTGTGAAAGAAGAAATAATTCTAGGTCTCTGAGGTTTTTCACTGTCCATAGTATGTATGGTTTAGTTCAATTCTATTTTTCTTTTTTAAATTTTCCTGGTGGAGCTTAACTGTGGTGAAGGTGGTGATAATGAATGGTGGAAGAGGAGAAGAATAGAGAGAGAGCTACTTACAATAGTAGCTGCCATTCCTTCTGTAAAGCAGGGCTCCAAATCCTGCATGAGTGTTAAAGCTGCCTAGAGAACGATATAGAACAGAAACAAAACAAGCTTGAACAAAAAGTTATCTTTCTGGCTAGCCAATGGTCAGATTCTACCTCGGTAAGAGAAAGAAACAAAGAAAAGAAAAATAAAGGAAGGTACCCAAAATTCTTCTTTGGTCCTTTGCACCCGTATGCATGTAACATATAGACAAGCATATACAGAGAAATGTGTGTGTGTGTGTGTGCGTGTGTGTGCGTGTGTGTGTGTGTGTGTGTGTGTGTGTGTGTGTGTCTTATCCTGTAAAACTTGAGAGATAATGTTTTTAATTTGGGGGTTATCTTTTAAAATAGTAATTTAACGATTTTTTGTTAGTCAGTACCGGAGCACCTAAGCTCCCAAATAGAATTATATCACATCTTTGGGCAGGGAGAGCCACAGTTGTTCTTCCTTCTGAAAACTCCCAAAGTGATTTTTTAAATTAACTACTTAGACTGAGTTCTACAGTCTCCATCTTGGCAGCACATGATAGACTTCTCCATGTTGGAATATCCTGAGCAGGGATCCTATGAAGCGAAAGGTTCTGGTTTCTTTGAAGACTCCGTTGTGTCCCGTGACGTTTTGCTGGAAACTGTCTTGTGAGAGTGCAGGTAATGTTTTACTGTGAGCTGTCTGGTGCTAGGGGCATGACTCTGGCCAGCTGACAACATGCGTCAGTGGGCTTTGAGAAGAGAAGATACATAGAAGCCCATCGACAGTGAGACAACACTTTTTGGATCCATAATGCTGGCCTGGACAATTCTTTGACAATTCATTTTGCAGAGAGAAACAATCCAGAGTTCTTCTCAGGGCAACGTAACTGAGTCTTTTGGCTTTAGCTGACTTGTGCCAGTTTGCTGAATTGTGCTGATTCATGTTGCTGATTGGTGTTGGCAGCTGGACTGCACTGCTGGTCTCCAGACAGGGAAGAGGGGACTCACCCCAAGGAACTACTTCTTTTTTTTAGTATTTTTCTTTTATTTTTAAATAATTTTATACATTCACTTGTATCCCAGCTGTAGCCCTCTCCCTCTTTCCCTCTCAATCCTCCCCTCCCTCCCTCATCTTCTCCCTGCCCCCTTCCGAGTCCACTGAGAGGGGGTATCCTCCTCTCCTTCCATCTGATCTAGCTTATCAGGTATCTTCAGGATGGTTGCAATGTCCTTATCTGTGGCCTAGCAAGGCTGCTCCTCCCTCGGGGGGGGAGAGGAAGCTCATGAGTTCATGTCAGAAACAATTCCTGTCCCTCTTACTAGGGAACCCATTTGGATACTGAGCTACCATGGGCTATGTCTGAGCAGGGGTTGTAGGTTATATCCAAGCATGTTCCTTGGTTGGATAAATAGTCTCATAGAAGACCCCTGTGCTCAGATATATTTGGACCTTGTGGGGCTCCCTGTCCCCTCTAGGATATACTAATCCTTCATATGATTCCCTACACTCTGCTGAAGGCTTGGTTATTGGTCTCAGCATCTGCTTTGATACACTGCTAGGCAGAGTCTTTCAGTGCCTTCTGTGGTAGGCTACTGTCCTGTTACTTGTTTTCTCCTATTTCCAATGTCCATCCCCTTTGTCTTTCTAGATGAGGATTGATGATCTTACCCCTGGACCTCTTTCTTGTTTATCTTCTTTAGGTGTACATATTTTAGTATGTATATCCTATCTTATAGGTCTATATAAGTGAGTATATACCATGTATGTCTTTCTGCTTTTGGGAAGAAATTCATTTATTAATGTTTATTTGTTTCATAAACAAAATCTCTACATTCTGGAATGAAAACGAGGCTATAAAATACAATAAATAAGACCCCTACAATACAAAATAAACAGTTCCTGCTTGATGTCTGGAGAACAGAAATGACACGAAAAGATGTACTCTAAGTCTTGAGATGATTGTATTATTTTGTTTTACTTCTGCTTTTTATTTTGCTTTATATTGCTGTGCAATAAATAAAGACTTAAAGCAGACTTTGGGGACTTTGGAAACTGCTGTGCTTCCTGGAATGAGTGCTACAGGTAGATTGAGTGCACAAAGCTTGCTGAGATCACAGTGCCTGCATTTCCCGACATTTTATGCAGCAAATTTCTCCAACTAAAACATAAATAGATTAGAAGGTAAGGAAACGTGCTTTAAAAACAAGAAAGCAAACTTTTCAAAAATATGAAATTAAAAAAACAAAACAAAACAACTCCCTTTCCATGGAAGTCCTGTGAGCTTACATGTAGCCATTATCATTGAGTTTCTGAGAAAGCAAATAAAAAAAAGAGAGAAAGAAGCCAAAAGACAGATGAAAAACTCCAAACCCCAAACAACTGTTTTCTCTTTAAGCTGAGAACAATGAAATGGAAGAAAAGCAGAAGTTAGGCTTAGGTGATTCCTCCATGGCTATTTTGAGCCATGTGACTTCGGGAGTTTTTGGAAGGCAGAATATGCCAATGGTAAGCACCATGGAAGGTTGCTCACTCTGATCAGGAAAATAAAGAAGGAGGAGAGAAAACCCAGACTTTACAATTATTCAGCTCTGTCCATGCTGGCTTTTATGATCAGGAATTTTTCTATGGTCACAGTCATGTTCTTTAACCTCCCAGTTGTGAGCCTGAGCTAGGAATACGCGTGGGATATTGACTCCTGTAGTATACCTTCCTTAAGTCACTCTTTTATTATAACTTCCATAACAAAAGACTTAGGCTTTGAGGATGAACTTGGATATGGAGAGGTATGTTTTCCAGTCATTGCACCAATCCTCCAGCAACTATGCTCCTGATTTTTCTTCCCTCAGAAAGATGCCTGCAGGAACAATATAGTCCCATATTGGCTGTCTTTTTAAAACTCAGCATGTTTTAAAGATCATGTTCCTTGTTGGGAGGGCATCATTGTGTTTCTCTTTGTTCTCGGGTAGTACTGCAAGGCATAAATCCACATTTAAAAAAATCTGTTTACCCTTGGATGAACCCTTAAGATGTAGCTATAATGCAGTTTGAAGTCTGTAGTGAATAAAGACTGTGTGACATTTTGTTTACTGTTGAAAAAAAAAAAGAAGAAGTAGTTCTCAGTGGCCATCTCTTTGATCACCTCCCCTGGTGGGTGCAGCCTTGCTGTGCTACAGAGGAAGATGATGCTGCCAGTCCTGTTGAGACCTGAAGGGCTAGGGTCAGATAGAAAGAGAGGAGGACCTCCCTTATCAGTAGACTAGGAAAAGGACATAGGGGGAGAAGGGGGTAGGTGGGACTGGGAGGAGACTAGGAAGGGGCTACAGCAGGATACAAAGTAAATAAATTTTAATAAATAATAATGCAGAGAATTTTAAATAGAGAGAGACTTAAAGGCTCAACAATCCCACATAAAGCAAGAACCTAGATAAGTAAAGTGAGATGTTAAATTTTATTTTCAAGTAAACTCAACAGAATTTTTCTGGTGTCTGGTCTAAATTTGTTTGCCATTAAGGCATTATTATTTTTTAAAAGTCTAGTAAAACATAGCTATAGAAAAGCTTCTACTTTTTTGAGTATATTTAAACTACAGTAGATTTATGTACTGTTAATACTTATCGCACACACTGAATGGATTTGAGATTTTTCATTGTGATGTTTGCACTGTGTGATTTTCATTTTGGGATTAGGTAAATCGAGCTCTGGTCCCTGGAATTTTCCTTTTCTAATTATATAGCTTGATGCAAGATACTTTAAAAAGTGACATAAACAAAATGATATTGAATATTTAACCATACACTAGTACATCGCTAATTCATAATGAAATAAGCATTAGTGATGGCATTTTAACAGAATTAACTGAGACAAAGGAAGGAGACCAATAAATACACATTTGCTCAACCTAAGTTAGATTTGAACACAGGTCTGACATTCCAAAGCCCACACCATTCTCCTAGAGCTGTGCATTGCCCCTGGTGGACTGTCAACCAACTACACTAAAGAAACTTATTTTGCCGAGTAAGTCATTGTATTTTAACAGAAAAACATGGCCAGAGTGCAGGCAATCTTATGAAAGAAAGGGGGAGATAGAAAGACCTGGAGGGCACAGGAGCTCTACAAGGAGAGCAACAGAACCAAAATATCTGGGCCCAGGGGTCTTTTCTAAAACTGATATGCCAACTGTTTTAAGCCAACCAAGGACCATGCATGGAGATAACCTAGAACCCCTGCACAGATGTAGCCTGTGGCAGCTCAGTCTCCAGAAAAACAAAAGAATGATAACTTGAAATCATAATCTAGTCTAGCAATGAAACTCACAATGTGGATAGAATCTTTACAAAAGAAATAAACTAAACAACAAAACTGATTAAGAATAGCATGTGCATGAACACTTGGATTTCTGTAAGAAACGTACGCATTCATCACACATTCCCAACTAACAGACATCACTCCAGTTTAAATGATGCTAAATTTCATCTGAGACTCTTCCTGTGGAAAATGCACACAGGGAGACAGTTTAACCTGGAGAAGGAAATCACATCCTTCTGATGTCTTTCTATTGAGTTTAAAAAATTCAGTTATGGTCACAATATTTTGCTAAATTCTTCTGTCCTCCCTACAGGACATCCATTCTTGTTTTACTCTTCATCTTTGCCAGCTCTATTCTGGGTATAGAAATTCTTGTTTAGAATCCTGAGTCTTCTACCTCTTAGAGTTTGTTTCCCACAGGAACTAGATAGAAAAAAAAGAGTTGAATCTTCTGAAGGAGCAAAAAAGTTTAACCTGACTTTCGTTTGACTTTGGGTTTAGAGTACTTCCATTAGTGATAGGCATGTGCTCTCCTTGGTGGTCAGTTGGCATGTGCTCTCCTTGGTGGTCAGTCGGCGTACCAATGCTAGTATTTGCAATGGCACTGTGGGTAGAAGTTTTAATTTTACTATGGTAGTCTCTCACCCTTTGGGTTTTGTTATTTGTTTTTTCCTTTCCTTTCATCCCCTTTCTTCCTTTCTGCTTTACTTTATAACGCTTTTTCTCTTACATCTCTTGTCTTTCTTTCATTTGTGATTCTACCTTTATGCCAGCACTTTGTCACTTGGTACTTTTTAGACTCAAAAATGACAAAACATAATCTTATAAAGAAACCAATTCCCACTGGCCGACAGATCATTTAAGTTACCAAAAAATGATGAACATAGCCTTAAAATAATGTTTTTAAGTACTGATCCAAACCTTGATTTGTTGTCTTTACACAATGAGAAAAACTAAATGATATCTCAGGATACTTTTGAGGTATTGTATGTGGATTTGTGCCCATGATTCAGAAAGTATCAGGCTAAGGATTTTCAAATTATAGAGTGGTTGTTAACTGTAAAGGGAACTCAACAGCGAAAATGACTCCCTACACACACTTTTACTGTGAAGAGAAGGCACCAGACTGGGAAAGTGCTGCTTCGTTTTTAATTATTATTCTGTAATAGAGACGTTAACGTGGTATTTCTCTCTGCTCAGGCTTTGAGCCACATGCAGCTGCTGCATTAGAGTCGCTGGTACTGTGGGTTATCTTCTCTTCAGTGTCAACATTTATTGCAAAGTCCTCTCTTAAATAACATTCAGAAGAAATGAACTAAACCTAAGGCTTTGTTGGTAGGCCGATGCTGATCTTCAAATGCTGCTTCTTGTAACTCAAGTGTGGGATCATGTCTTTCCTCACTTTGAAGCACTCACATCCACCCTAGTGAACCACTATTGTGCAGTAGAGAATTTCAGTCTTACATTATCATTGATTCATGTTCACTGTGCAGTTTGCTGTGAAGCAACATAAAGGTTCAAATGCAAAGACAAGTTAGGTCTTCTCTAGCTTGATGTAAATGGTACAAGAAAGGGCTCCAGGTGGATTGCTAACTCTGTGATTTTTAAAACCATGCTCTATTTGGAAGTAAGTAACTAAATAGAGTTTGTATGTCTGTATTTTTCTTTTTTTTTTGTTAGATGGTGCTAATTAACATTTAGAGGCCATCATGCTGTACTTGGAAAAGGGATAAGAACAAATAGGACAAATCAGTTTTCTAGATGAGAAGTCACACCTGTAACTCCAGCTCTAGGTGATCTGATGACTTTTCTGGATTCTGCAGGCACCTGCATATATGTGACACACAAACATACATCAAGGTGCATACCCATCCTCATAAAATAAAATAAATAAAATAAAATCATAATTAACATAATATAGCATATTAAGGCTAAGAACCACATTGTCATCTCAATAGATGCAGAAAAATGCCTTTGACAAAACCCAACATCTCTTTATATAATAATACTGAAAAAAAAAACCCTGAAGAAACTATAAAAGAAGTATCATCTCCTAACATAACACAACATAATCTATGGTAGACCTATAACCAGTATTATACAGAAAAGAAAAAATTGACATACTTTTTCTAAAATTAAAAATGAGTTAAGGATTTTCATCACAGCTATTCCTATCCATATAATGCCTCAAAAATTAGCCTAAACGTCTTAGCCAGAGTCCTCCTTGCTTAGCTTCCTTAGGTGTATGGATTTTAGTATATTTATCCTATGTTATATGTCTAGTAGCCACTTATGAGTGAGTATATACCCTGTGTGCCTTTCTGCTTTTGGGATACCTCACTCAGGATGATCTTTTCCAGTTCCCACCATTTACCTGAAAATTTCATGATTTCCTTGTTTTTTTATTGCTGAGTAATATTCCATTGTGTAGATGTACCACAATTTCTGCACCCATTTATTCAGTTGAGGGGCATCTGGGTTGTTTCCAGCTTCTGGCTATTACAAATAAAGCTGCTACAAACATGGTTGAGCAAATGTCCTTGTTGTGTACTTGAGCCTCTTTTGGATATATGCCTAGGAGTGGTATAGCTGGATCTTGAGGAAGCACCATTCCTAACTGTCTGAGGAAGTGCCAGATTGATTTGCTCAATCCCCATTCAGAAAGACAGAGAGGATGGACATCGGAGGAGGGAGAAAACAAGGAAGAGGACAGGAGCCTACAACAGAGGGGCTCTGAGGGGCTCTACCCTGCAGGGTATAGAGGCAGATGCTGAGACTCATAGCCAAACTTTGGGCAGAGTGCAGCGAATCTTATGAAAGAAATGGGAGATAGTAAGACCTGGAAAGGACAGGAGCTCCACAAGGAAAGCAACAGATACAAAAAGTCTGGGCCCAGGGGTCTTTTCTGAGGCTGATACTCCAGCCAAGGACTACTCATGGAGATGGCCTGGAACCCCTGCACAGAGGTAGCCCATGGCAGTTCAGTGTCCAGATGGGTTCACAGTAACGGGGATGGGGATTGTCTCTAACAGTAACTGATTGGCCTGCTCTTTGATCACCTCCCCCTGAGGGGGAGCAGCCTTACCAGGCCATGGAGGAAGACAATGCAGCCACTCCTGATGAAACCTGATAGACTAGGATCAGAGGGAAGGGGAGGAGGACCTCCCTTATCAATGGACTTAGGGAAGGGCACGGGTGGGGAAAAAGGAAGGAGGATGGGATGGGGAGGGGAGGAGGAAGGGAGCTACAGGGGGGATACAAAGTGAATAAATTCTAATTAATAAAAATAAAAATAATTAATAAAAATATTCACTAACAAAAAATTAACCTAAACAATAAGACAGAAAGGAAATCGGCCCTAACAGGAAAGAAAACCCAATAATAATTTTTTTTTTTACACAAGAAATAATCCTATACTTAAAAGTTCATTTAGACAATACCAATGACATGTACCTGTGAAGAACACTTTGAGCAATGTATGACAGAAAACCTACACACACACACACCACACAGGCACAGACGTATGTACACACATACACATGCATACTCACACACATATACATACACACGAATAGTTTTTTTAACACCAATGATCAACTAAAACAAAAGTCAAGAATACAATCCCATTTACAAATGGCAGGCAAGAAGCTGATACAGAATATTAACCAATACACATCTTCTATCCTTAACATTAGCAAGGGTCAGGCAGGAGACAAAGACTGAGCAACAATAGTGAATTTACATTCTTATACCAGTTATGTGTCAATATCTTTCAAATGTTTTTTTTTTTTTCTTTCCTATAGCCTCACATATATTTCTGTCTTCTTGTACTTCGGTTCTCGGGACAATTGTTTTTTTTATATTAATTTTTATTTTTTTTCTATTAATCACAGGTTATTTACTTTGTATCCCAGCTGTATCCCCCTCCCTCATTCCCTCCCAATCCCACCTTCCCTCCTTCATCTCCTCCTGCCCCTTTCCAAGTCCACTGCTAGTGGTGGTCCTCCTCCCCTTCCATCTGACCATAGCTTATCAGAGATCTTCAGGACTGGCTGCCATGTCCTCCTCTGTGGCCTAGCAAGGCTGTTCCATCCTCAGGGGGATGGTGTTAAAAGAGCCAGTAATTGACTTCATGTCAGAAATAGTTTCTGTTCCCCTTACTGGGAAACCCACTTGGTTACTGAGCTACCATGGGCTACATTCGAGCAAGGGTTCTAGGTTATATCCATACATGGTCCTTGGTTGTAGAAACAGTCTCATAGAGGACCCCCGTGCCCTGATATATTTTGCCTACTGCAGAGGGCCTCTGAAAGTCTCTACCTAGCAGTGTATCAAAGCCGATGCAGAGACTCATAACCAAACCTTAGGCAGGGAATCATACGATAAAAGGGGGAGTTAATGTGATCGGGAGAGGACAGGAGCTCCACAAGGACAATTGTTTTCAATAAATTGACAGTTGGGTCAAAGAGTCAAAGAAAGGCTTTGTAATGTGGGAAGGAATCTTGTTTGCTGAATATGATACATAAGCATGAACTAAAACAAAACTCCTTAATTTTGCCAGTTGGTGATAACCGTTCTTCATGACAGAAAATAGGCTATGTTCGGGACAACAAAACAACAAAGGCAATCGACTCTATATAACCCACAGCTATAAGGCAGAGCATTAGGTCTCTAGAGTGTCCATGTAGAAATGTGCTCCGTGTAGTCTAACTGCTGTAGACACCTACTCGGGCATTTTGCTGGCATTTATCTCTGGCAACTGTCTGTTAACAAGATGGATGAATCACACCTTTCCAGTGTGGAACACAAAACTCATGAGACTGTAATAACTGAAACAGGAAGTATTTGCTTTTGTAACAGAATTAGGAAAATATTCCATATTATAAAAATAATGCAAAATTAACTAAGACTGAGGTTGTGTCTTCAGCTTCCTCATCAGTCATGTAGACGACATACTGTGAGCTCTCTACTCACTAAGCCATTTGCTCTCTCCTTTTTCATCTTTACCCACCCACACCCTCAGTCACTCACACTACAGACAATAAAAACTTGTTTAAAAGGAATCTGGAGACTCATTTTGTTGGTTTAATTTATTGATTTAAATATTTTATAAGTGACAGTTTGAACTTTTAAGGTAAATAATGCATGATTTAAACAGCTCTGTAATGAATCATGTAAATATAACACACTTTTATTTTCACTTTGTTTAGAAGAATTCCAGGTGTCCATCAATCATTTCCATGTACAAACTCACCTTGCTCTGCAGTCTACATGCACAATGACTACTGCATCATGAAACAGAATATATATTGTGCGTAATTTAGGATAATTATAAGTAAAAGAAGAAAACAGGCAAAAGGTCGTGCTACATTAAAAAGAAGATACGGCAGATGTTTATAATTTTATAAATACTTCTATACATTTACAGGTATTATTTTTAAAATTCTAGTTAAATGAGGCATTTTTGATTATTTTAATCAGAATTTTCATTTTGCAACCTGTACTATTAAAGAAAATACTTTATAATTTGAATGACCAAATAAACTCTAAAAAGTTAATGATACAGGTTTAACTGATGCATTCATTAAAAATAAAAAAATGAAAAATAGCTTGCCATTTCAAAATGTATGTAATTTAATCATGCCCTACATATGTAATAGTATATTTACCAGGTATTATTTGATGATATTATAGTTTAAGTTTGGGATAAATAGATATTTTTTTTTCAAGAAATGATTCACAAAGTATAATCTGTTAGTAAAATAGTATATGTAATATTATTTACAGCAAGCCAAGCCAAAATTTAGATGTATGAGATTGCAACAAACAAATGGACCAAATATTAAGTTAACTCAGGTATCTGTTTAAGTAAAAACTACCTCGTGCAGAGGACACAAAGGGAAGCCTAGCACATCACGACGATGTCTTTGCGTTAGCATGAGGAACCTAGTTGTTACTATGCAGTGCTCAGTGTTTGATATGTTGGTCTTATGCGTTCAAATGAGCAGGATACATTTGATATTGAAAGAACGGTTTGGGAAATGGGACCCTTTGGTTTTGCAAAATGGCAACTCACAGTTAAACAGTCTGAATTCAGGTAGGTTTCGGAATGGAGGAATGATGTGTGTTTGAATGCACTTAACTGGTGTCTTCAAAAGCAGAAGAGCAGTTTGCCAGTCGCTTACTGAAGGTGCAGTGTAGGTGCCAGGAGCCGTCACAGCACTCACACCTTTCCAAGGCAAACTCTCGGGAGATTTGCTTTTCTTCTCTCAGTGAAACAAACTGATGTCTTAACTTAAAATAAATAAATTAGGTAAATAACATTTCTCTTCCTGGACTGTTTTCCTACCAGACTTTCTGAATATTCTCACATCGTGACCATCTGTGACCACAGGACTAGATTTCCTAATAGAGTAACTGCTGCTCTAAGTCTGTGGTCAGTAGTGTGTAGATTTTGTACGTTGGGATTTTAGCAACTGATTTTCTAAAGCAAAAACACAGGGAGACATAAAAGGAGACTTGGCTCACAACTTAATTTCTTGTTTGCATTATCTATATTTCTACCATTTAAAAATCACTTAAAACTGTTTTCCTAAACAAATAAAAATGATAAAGATATTAAGTTTATCTTAATATTTATTTTAAAGAAATTTATTCATTTACTCATCTAAGTCTTAATATTGGCTATACTCTAGAACAAAATCACTCTTAATAAGGAAAATCATAGGAAAACAGTCAATAGCCATGTCCATCTCAATTTAGATGGTAATTATTAACCCATTTCACAAGGTCAGAGTGAAGAATGGGAGAAAGAAAAGACGATGAACAAAGCTGTTACTGTTCGGAGGTGTTAATTCTTTTGAAATTTGTATATTTTCTCCTTTCTATGTGATCTGAATTTCGGATTTCTGGTAACAAAGAATATATTTAGAAATAGGAATGGAAATGTAAAATATTCCAGCTGAGAGGGTAGTTCCCAGATGGAGTTTGCCTAGCATGCACAAGTTCCATTCCCCAGAGCAGAAATAAAGTGTTTAAAATATGTATGTATATCTAAGAGGAAAAAATTAATGCTCCAATCCCACTACAGAATACAAACAAAACGATTCTATGGATGTTTGAATATATTATTGGTCAGAGACATAAAAATATAAGACATTTCAATTTGGAAAAATGTCTAGGTGTGTTTCCTAACATTCCTGTTTTGCCTTTTTCTTTAATACACTTTAGATATTTGAATTAATTTCCCTTGTAAACCAAATACTTTGCTAGATATTATCTAAATTTCCCTGAAAAATAAATGGCTTTGGATTAAGATTTATAAATGATGGCTCCCTTTTTACGACAGTATAAAATATCAAAATTAGCTCTTTTTTTGTATTTCAGACCATGGCAATTCATCAATTCCAGCAAATAAGTCAAAAGTGTGGTTTTCAACAGTTATGTGAAAATGGGCTAAAACCTCAAAGGTATAGAACTACGAAACGTGGAGAATGCCACATATTGCTTCTTTGGCAGGGTAGGCATAAATTCTATGTTGAATGCTTTCCGACACTCACAACCTAGACACTGTAACATGACTGTCTGACTCATGGAGCAGAATCCAAGATACTTGGCTTTGCATCCCTTATGGCTAACGAGCAGGCGAAATCAAGCTGCATTTGATGGACCTATCATGCTCAAGGCAGATTTCAGAAACGGCTTCTTATCTATCCCAGTCTTATCAGTGTGATTCTCCGGTCTAATGAAAAAAGAAGTTTTAGCTAAAAGATTTTTCTAAATGAAGACTTGCAGGGGCAAAGGGCATGAGCTTTAAAATGTTGATTCTGACACTTCACAGGAGACAGCAAAGGTGTTTGTTTAGACACATATTTCTCTTGTATGACAAAGCTTTCAACAGCTAAGGTCCAAATTCATAGTCACGTCTCTTCCCAAATGATTGCTGCTAAGTTCTAAGCTCTTCCTCCCTGCCTCCTAGGTCTACAGTGCCCAGTCATGTGGATGTGAAAAAGAGAAGGCTCAACGCAAAGAGTACACTACTGTTGTGATGCGCTTTATAGGAGCTATGGAGAAACAGAGGTAGAGAAGACAGCATAAAGAGAAGTAGGAAGGGCGGGAAAGCAGTACAGGAGTTAAGGTGAGCCGGGAGAGCAGGAGTTAAAAAGGCCAACACACTTCAAGACCTGATTAGTTTGCCCTACGTAGCATCTACGAAAGAAACCATTCGTTAGACCTTCCTTGAGAGTTTCATTCAGAAATGATGCCAGGTCTATCATTTTTAAGTTGCAACTCCAGCTGACACAGATGACATTTGAATTCCTACCTGGCTTCTCATTAGCATAAAGGTTATACTATACCTTGGTTCGTCATGTAGCAAATACCGTTTGAAGACGTAGTACTGAAACAGAAACAAATTCTACTCTGGTGGAAATCCGTGATGAAGAAATTTTTTGTCATTGTTCCTGTAAATCATCATCCTGATTAGCAGTTTTATTAAGTTCTTCATTTGTTTTTTTAAACTTTGACATGCTGAATTTTATAGTATTTTTTCACCAGTTTGTTGAATATAAATACGGTGATTTTTAAGAAGTCTGTAATGAAATATGCATGTCATGTCTTCAGCTTTCTCTTACGTTAACAAAGATGGACGACAATCATAATTTTGTCCTACCTATGAGGGGGTATTTCTTACTGTTTCCTTTTCTCCAGCTGAATCCACCTAAATATTTCACATATGCTCATAAATTAGGAAAACTTTTATAGGTCAGATATTAATTTATATTTTATAGACATAAAAAGGTGTTTTAAGGATAAAAAAAAAGCAAGAGATAACCATTATTTCAAATCACAGAGTTACATAACATATGATGCGGCTAAATTTTTTTGAGTACCTGGTGATACATTTGAAACTAATAAAAATGATAGGCCTGATAATTGTGGCTGCTATCCACTCATCATTAGGCTTCCAGAACATCAAATTTTCAAAACTTTTTCTAAAATTTCCACTGAATTGTTTCAGATGATCCTACAGTCCTGCACATTATCTAGACTGTGGTGCCTAGAGATATAGAGCCAACATTAAAGATGGTTTGATCTTTTTTTCAATATTCTTTGCTAGTGACTACAAAAACCAATTTGACTGTGCATCCACCCCCAAACCAAGGTTAGTTTTCGGTTCAATGTGGAAATCTATACAAATCAAGTTTTGGATAATTTCTCACTATTTGCAATGCTTCAATATTTTGCTTTATTCTCTGGAGATAGTTAACTTATAATGCTTAGGGTGGGGGATAAGGGGCTTTTAAATGGCTGCATTCAGAAACGTTGGTGAAAACTCAGAATAAAGAAGATATTTGTTTGCCTTGAAAATCAGTGACACAGAACAAATCAGAATGCTTCCTGGAAAGCAAAGAAAGTAAAATCACTCTTAAAGCTCACTTTCTCTGGATGTGGAAATGCATGGATTCTTGTTAGTCAGGGTTGATGCACAATATTCTGTTGTTGTTTTTTTAAATCCTAACAACTCTGAAGTTTATACACAAGTGAACTGACTCAGCATATGCTAAAATAATTTCTATGACTGATGATAGTACTGAAAAATAGGAGGGGACTTCTAAAATTTTTGACATAAATGAATATGCATGAAATAACCAGTTACAAGTAAGTGAGGAATCTCTGAGTGGTGATACCAGACCATTCGCCTCTTTTCAATAATAGGTAACAGAAAGAACACCTTCCTCTCACCCCCTGACCACTGTCAAATGCTCTGGAGTTCTCTTCTTAGCGCCAGCTCTCTGGAGCCTCCCAGAGAAAGATAGTCATCGTGAGTATAGCTAGGCTATTTTTCTGTTCAGAAGCTGAGTACTTGCTTTGTTAGTAGCCAGAGTGGAAGCTGAGAAAGTATGAAGCATGGAATATGGAATAGCCTCAAAGATTGATGGCACAGGCTTTAGGACATGAAACATTGCCAGACTATGTGACTGAAGTTCACAATAAAAACAAACAAACAAACAAACAAACCCCCCAAAAACAGTATATCATTCCTACATCAGGGGTTGGGGGCATGCAAAGTGAAAAATAGTCTTCTTACTAAATGGTAGCTCAGCCAAACATGTTTGAAGAGAGAAAAAAAAACTTTCTGTTTTATATCATCGTACACTGACTGTATGTCCTGTGCTAATTTCAGTAGCTTTTCTGTGACATGAGGCAGAGCCAGTGTTTGGCCCTCTTTGTTTTGTAAATCCAGATGTTCTGACACTTCTATTTACCTTCATCACTATAACCAAGGCTTACTCTATCTGCTTCCTTCAGAGAGTTGCTATTTATAGCTCTGTGAGCTTTTAATTACAGTTTTGCTGAGACTCACAGATGCTGCAGTCCTGACACGATCTAGCTTGGGAGTTTTTTCTGTGAAACAAAACAAAACAAACAGATAGACAAACAAACAAACATAAAAACACAAGAGTAACACATACCAAATGAGTTACCTGATATTCATTAAATCGAAAGGTGTCTACAATGGAAAGTGCCTACTCCCTAACACTCTCTCTTCGAACTGTCTCTACGCCTTTAGAAATCTCTTCGCTCCTTTTCTATTCATACCTTTGAGGCCTTAGAACACCAACACCCATGGATATCTTAGCAAAGTTCACTTGCTCAATCAGCTCTTCCAACTTACACTCTACTTCCATTTATTCATCCTTGTTACTCGCTGTGATAAACTACAGAGATCCAAAGATTTTAGCAATTTTACAAATAGTACATCAGTGTCTTTGAAAGAAAAGAAATTGCAGTAATATAAATTTAAATTACATAGCAGGCATAGTCTGATGGAAATACACTAGCCGGATGTCTGCAAATTAGTAACTTCTGATTTGTACACTATTTGTTCAGTTTTTAAAATCGAATTCACACCTTGTTGCTAATTTTGTGGTGGAACACAAAATAACTAAAAATTCCAAGCCGCCTACATTATTGCTTGTGGAAACCATGTCTCTATTTCATCAACGGCTCCGTAAAATGCACAGATAGGCATTATATATGGCATCATCACCATGGCTTAAATTATTGCTTGAAAGGTTGTTATAAAGTATTGCTAAGAAGTTGCTTTGAGGCAAGTATGAAATCCCGTGTTTGGTATACACAGTGCGATGAAGCATTAAGTTAACTTGGTGTCTTTTTATAAAGACACAAGATTTAGAGATCACAGCAGTCTGAAGTAAGGCTGTCATTTAAATACTTATTTGCATCCTAAACTCATACTCTGTACCTCGGTGGCAAAGGTCAGCAAATGTAATGTACTGCTCAGCTTTGCAGTAACTAAGAAAGTGTCTTGTATACTTAACAGCCCTATAGTGAGCAATAGTCATCCCTCATGCTTATCAGTGTTGACTTCCACCCCTAATGAGTTTGATGAAATCAGATCAAGTATTTGAAAGCAAAGCTAAAATTAAAATTTATGTTGGAAATAATGGCAAGAAACCTTAAGTGCTTAAATACTCAAAGTAACTATAAATAAAGTAATATATTGCTATTACAGTCAGCTTGTATTAACTTCTAGTCATTGAGATTGTATGTATGTTCTTCAGTAATCCCCAAATCTGGGTGTGTGTAGTGTTATCTAGAGTGGTTTTCTAAACTCAGATTCTTGGGTCCTACTCGTGAGACCTGCTAAAGGAGTTTCTTAAGGAAATGCCCAGTGATTCATACTCCTAAAACATTCTAGGTAATTCTTTTGAAGCCAGCCAGGCACTTTTAAGCAGACCAACCGAATCATTAAACTAGGATAGCAGGGGAGAACAATGAAGTACCCAGCTACAGGTGTGACAGGGATACACAACATTAGAACAAAGACAACAGACTCTCGGGCATCCCCAAGTCCTTCCTAATGGCATTCCTTTTAGACCCAAATAACCGCATGCACATGCGCACTACATATATGAGCTTCGTTACTTTATAAATCAGTTTAAAAGGATGTAGTCAGTTGTGATTCTTCCTGATCTATAAACGTGTGAATGTCTTGTTTTTGAGGCAAGTGTGAGGAAGGAATTTTGTACACTACCTCAACATACTCTGACAAGATTGTGTGAAGCTATATAGACTATCAGCAGCTGTTCTTCATTCACCAACATGAGGACTCTGACCTGAGCCAACAGCTAAAGGCATTGTACTCAACATAAATTTTGTTCCATCAGATTGACACAGCTTATGTGTGTATTAAGTTGGTTGTGAGTTAGGCACACTCATGCAAGACATGTTTTTTTCTCTTACATAATGAATTTCGGCTATCATTTTCTACACAGGCTTACAGAAGTCTCTAAAATAACAGTTTTTATAACTGTAGATGTCCAATCTAATAACAGAAAGAACCAAAGTAAATTATGGTGATGGTCCAAGGATTTGAATCTTTATGTTCTGTTGGATGAAAGGCCACGAGTGTATAATTAGTTCCAAAGGAATAGTCAAGGGGTTGCACAAGGTCAGGTTCTATTTTAAGAAAGAAAAGTGCAGACACAAGTAATGGCTCCACAGACCGCACCAGTCAGGAAGGCCCAATACTATGTGGGTATATCTACCCTGGGTCAAGCATTAGCAACTCTTTCTGTGTCTAAGTCTGGTTCAGAGTAAAGAAGAAATGATATTTGATGGACCCTGGACTCGAGGGGTTGAGATAGTATCTGGTGAGCACACAGAAGAAGAGAGGGTGAGGAAGGGATAACTAATATCTTGCTCAAAGAACATGACAACACAGAAACTTATGTCACTGTTTACTGTCTACCCTATACCTTTGCAACCATTTCAGTCAGTCACAAACCCAAGCAACTGTCACTGTGGTGATGGTCATAATCTCCAAGTCCCCCTTAACACAACACAACTATAGACCTGCTTTTTTAGTCAGTACCAACACTGTTCTGTCATGAACACAGAGTCTGAAGGGTCTGAATTTCTGTGTGCCTTTTGCTTCTCTTCATTTTTGCTTTATTGCTAGAACTCTTTGGAAAAAACTGAAAGCTTAAAAGCATTGGAGCAGTTGAGAATTAGATTTTGTTTAACTCATCAATGTCTTGTTTTGCTTCCTTTGAAGAGGCCCAAAATTTCACACTTTATGAAAATCTATCTCTATCCTGATGTCACTGTAAGAACTAATATGTGCTGGATCCACTGACCAGTTTTCCTGTTTTATGTATCTGTGTCAGAAACATCAGTCACACCTCAGTGGACTCCATATTTAATATGGCATTGAAAAGGAAACCTTCACTAGTCTAAAATACACCAAGAGGAATGCACACAGAGGTAGATTTTAGAAAGCTGGGTCACAGACACCCTCCACCACATGATATAGCTGGAAGGCCCAACCATGTTCTGAGACAACTTATTTTTTCATTGTGGCCACTTTTGCCTATTTATTAAAACCCATAAGACAGCTTCTATATAAGAAGATAATAACTATGTTAGGTTATTATTGTAGATGACAATTACCTTTCTGCCAGTGTGAAATGTTGGTAATAATGTCCAGTTGCAAAGCCCCTTTACTAAATTTGTGACCTGACCTAACATTCAAACCAGAATGAAATCATTTGTTGTATGGTGAGCTAAACATACTACCCCAATTTGCATTCACTTTGTTTCTATGGGCACTTTTCTCAGTTCCTTTCAATCTGAAACACTAAAATGTTTACCATTCCTAAGAGTTGTAAGTTTATGGAAGTAACAGAGATATTTGTCAATAGAATCACAAGACTGTCTTGTATTTGCAGTTAATATTCCTAAAGTAGAACATATGAACTCTGCTGTGTAGGAAAAATGAAAGCATAAATTCCTCACCTTCTACCATCTATGACTGCAGACAGAACAAATAAACTTTTTAACTGTGCCTCATGAGCACATTCAGCAACAGTGTAACTATTATAGCAATTTCAAACAGTCTGGAAAACTCATAAAAGATTAGGCTGCTTCCTCAGACTGTCTTCAGAAGTATAGATTTTAGTGTTTGAAGACTATAATTTCCTGTCAGTAATATATAATAGATTTCTGCAATGTTCTTTAAAGTGATATTTCTGACAGTGCAATAGCTATTTCCCCTCAATGTGAAATAACGTAAATAAATACAGAGTTAGTGATGCTTTTGAAAACTGAGAATAAATGAATAAATTCTCCTTTTGAGCTTTATAACCAATCACTGAATAATAGGGTGGATTTCAAATGATAGGTTTTAAAAAATAACACTGTGTGTGTACATTTTTCATATATTTTCTTAAATACAGAGAGAACACTGTATTTAATAATTTCTGAGACAAATCTTTGCAAAAAGTATAGAAAGAGATTGAATGGATCCTGGGAAATGCTTTATCAGCCTTATGGTTTCAGAACATGCTTACTGAATTTTGAGTGACTGAGTGTATCACAATAAATACAGTTACGGCACCTAACAGGCCTAAACAACCTTGTGAGCATGGCTATCCTTCCATGTTCCTCAACAGTAAGGAGACTGGCAGCTTTCTTCATGATGCTTTCATATGAGTACTTTAAATATGAGCATGACTAAGTTGTGTTTCTAGCTTATGACTTCTACATTTGCTGAAAATTCTCCCCTGACTGTGAAGGAGGTCAGCTAATACCCGAGTCTCTTGAAGAAACTTCTAATTATTCTCTTAAGGATATACTAGAGTAGACACAGTAGAGTAGAGTAGACACAGCCCGATGGCCAGCATTGCCCAAACTGTCTGCAGGGTGCAGCCCCAGGGAATCATTGCAAGAGAGAGAGAGAGAGAGAGAGAGAGAGAGAGAGAGAGAGAGAGAACTGGGAAAAGGAGGGGGGCAGGTAACAGCTTAGAACCCGGGGAACATCCATCTTCCTTTCTCTCTATGAAGGTTGATGAACTAGTATCTCCATTATATTATATCGGGGCAAGAACACAGCTCCAATTAGAAAGAGATTAGGATTATAATAAGTACTTTGCTTAAGTTAAATGTTCACAAGTCACATACTTGGAGAACATAAAAACACTGATTAATCCTCACAGATTTCACATTGGAAATTAATATATAACTTATCTAAGATGTGTCATAAAATCTTTAATGCAACCCCAAATCCCTGAACAGGAAATAAAAAAAAGCATATTGACTCCAGTAAACATGGCTACTAGTGAGAATACATACTTGAGTAAGTAGAAACGGTCCACTCTAATGTTTTCCACAGCAAATGCTTCCAGGTCATGAAACCCTTTAGACGTTTAGGTTTTATATCTGATCCCAAATAAGAAGATTTTGGCCACACTGTGCACTCCTAATTTCAGTGAGCCCAAATAACTGTTTCCACACAGTGTCAGGTGTTGGTAACAGACCTTCAATTCAGAAGAACATGCAATGGAAACATCTGTATATACATTTGGCGCTTGCTAGAGGTTCACGAGGTGATTCACTGCTTTAAAGGATTTGTCAAAATGAAGAAGAATATAATTTTTAGAATCTCAAAACCACGACATCCAGGGTTTTCCTTTGCTTTGTGGTTAGGCAATAAGAATCAAGATTCTTGACAAATTTCTTGACAGGTCTTTGTCAGTAACACTGGTATCAAGAATTTGCTTCTGAGAGTGGCAGTCAGTTCTTTGAAGGCATTGGTCAGAGACACAAAGGGCAGTGACTAATACATTATTTTGTGAGATTAGGGAGCCATGTACCATTGCAAACACCACCTACATTGGATGCTGTTTCTAAATTGAAATGCCCAGTTTTGCAAAGCGTTTGTTTTAACTGATATGTGTTTGAAGGTTACAGAAAGGTCTTTTCTGACTCTTAGTTACAGATAAAATTTTCTACTAGAAAATTTCATTTCCTCTGGATCCATGCTACATTAGGTAAATCTAAAAGATGTGTTTACCGAGCAGACACGTTTTCTTGGCAGCTGATATCCTTAATTACACATACTCTTGGTTCAAGCACTAATCTCAATGAGTGAAACTATATTAGATTAGGACTTTGGCATCACATAATATATCAACAAAGCAACAGCACTTTCTAAATACCTAATCATGTTGTGTGAAATGCAATTATCTGGAAGAAGATACATACATAGATATATATAAAAATAGGTAATATCCCTAAAATATTTTGCTGAGTTATAGTTCTTCCTGCTTGTAAGTTGAACCACACTGCCATAATATATGTATGAAATGTCTATACAGGAAGAGAAAATTAAAGCATATTCCTTACCTACCAGTTCACTAAGTGTAGGAATATATATTCAAAACTGGCTTTTGAAAGTGGTGCAAATATACAGGGAAAGATACCTGCATGGTGACAAACAAGAAAACACAGTCTCTATTGAGCGGTTACTTTTGAAAGGGGGCAGTACTTACAAATAAAATACATATGACCAGAAATACTTATATGGACGGAAACATCTTGTGTTTTCCTGTCCACCATCCAGCTTTTTTAAAATTGACAGCAGTAATTGACTGTTTCAAGGATTATTGCCTGACATTAACACAAAAAAACTTTATGTTCTTACAGAGCATTGGAAGAGAAACAATCTCTTCCTCCCTTCATTGGGACCCATGTTCTGGGTTTGTGCTTTTTGGAGGAGTCTTTGATGCACAGCAGGTCTCACAGGCTTGTCTCCCGGAGGAACATCGTGCCAATATTGTAGGACACCTTTTTTATTCTCGATGAAGACAGAGATGGCTTTGGTGGCTTTGGACCCGTCCTTAACTCCAGGAAATAGCAGACCCCAGGGATTTCCTTTGGGAAGTTGTCTGGAAGGTCTTCACGGGAACGAGGAATAAATGTGAAACTGTCTTCTCGTTTTAGTAATCTAAGGAAAAAAATAAAATAATGTGAATGAAAGAGCAGGAGGTTGTAAAATAATATTAAAATTTATTATTGATATATCTTTTAGTAACGCTGATATTAGTCCTAAACAGCTGTATAACCAAATCACCACACGGAGACTATGATTTATTTAGTTAACTTAAAACACAATGCTGGGCAATAATTACTCCATCCTAAACCTCCAAGCCCTCATAGTTTCCTAACATTTTAGATTCATCCATTATACTTGCTTTTTGTGATATATTAGGTCTGGTTCATTTCTCCACATCGTTACAAGACCTTTCCTGCTGCCTCTGCTCTCCCAGCCTCTGTTCTGCTACTTCTCCTTCTCCTCCGCCTCCCACTTCTTCCTGTCCTCTGGCTCCTCCCCTCTCCTTCCAACTCCTTCCTCTCCTTTGCTCAACATTGTGGCTGGTTGTTCTATTTTGGCATGTTTACATAAAGTTGAGACAGGTGATGCTTGTCCGGATTGAAAACAGAGAGTGGGGGAGATAAATCATATTTGAATGAACAAGAGTAAGGTGTATACATTAAAAAAGAACATTATACCAACAGCAGGAGAAATTGGACCACATGAACAGAAATTTTGAAAGACTTAGGAAGCTCTCCTCCACCTATACTCAGAGGGGCTATTCTCCAACTGTACTCAAGCTAACTATGTTTTTGAATACATGTGACAGTCACAGATTTCAAATATTAGGAAGTGTTATGATGCAGGGCAAAGTACTTCACATTATAACAATAGTATAAAAGTCTTATTATGGTATTTAAAATATTTCATAAAGTCTGGTTTCTTTTCTAAATAGCAGTCTTTAAAAAATATATGGCCAAGTTTGATTTTTCCTAAAAAAAAAAAAAAGCATAAGAAAACACAAAACAGGGGGCATTATTTAGAATGCATAGGACCTAGTTTGTCTGTTTTGAAAACCAGCCTAAATTCTAAACTTTTAAAAATATTTTACAGACTTTCAAAAAGCTTTGAGTATGTGTCTTGTGTTTGATATTTAACAGATATTTAGCTTTGTCAAATTAATTACTACAAGTATTTCTGATACTTGGTAGCATATTTCTAGCAAGACATGGTTTCCAATCAAAGATAGACAAATATCTTGGTTCATGCTTTCCTGTCTCACACAGAGACTTACATTCAGAATAGGAACACTAGAGAACTTTTATTCTTTAAACTTGTTGAATTCAATTAAAAGTTATGTTTAATATCCATATCTGAAAATACCACCCAACAGTTCAATTTAATTCAATAATTCTTTACAAATCACTTGATTTTGTCTAAATAATCCTCTACCCCCACTCTTGCGAACACAGTCTAAGCACTTCACAGTTTGACAATAGAAATGAAAATGGAAAATAAATGAAAAGGAAAAGAAACCCCTAGCACAAATACACGACAGCATCATGAAACAGTAGCTGCTGTAAAAAGACATGGCACAAAAATAAGTGAGAGAAATCCCAGAAGAGGAAATGGGCAAAGTGAGAGAACCGTAAGAAATTTGCAGATGAGAGGTTATTTTGAGAATTAAAGAACAATGTAAAGGACAATGCAGCCCTTCCTGAGGAGACCTGATAAGCTAGGGTCAGATGGAAGAGGAGGAGGACCTCCCCTATCAATGGACTGGAGAGGGGCATGGAGGAGATGAGGGAGGGAGGAAAGGTGGGATTGGTTGGGAATGGAGCGGGGGGGGGGCTACATCTGGGATACAAAGTAAATTATAATTAATATAAAAATATGATTAAAAAAAGAAGTAAAGAATTGTAACTTCAAGTCCCTGAAGAAAGAAATTGAAGAAGATATCAGAAGATGGAAATATCTTCCATGTTCATGGATCAGTAGGATTAACATAGTGAAAATTACCATCCTGCCAAAAGCAATCTACAGATTCAATGCAATTCCCATCAAATTACCAACACAATTCTTTACGGACCTTGAAAGAATAATTCTCAATTTCATATGGAAAAACAAAAAACCCAGAATTGTCAAAACAATCCTGTAAAACAACAGATCCTCTAGAGGTATCTCCATCCCTGATCTCAAGCTGTACTACGGAGCAACAGTAATAAAAACTGCATGGTACTGGTATAGAAATAGACTGATGGATAAATGGAATCGAATAGAAGACCCAGAAATAAACCCACACACCTATGGAGACTTGATTTTTGACAAAGAAGCTCAAACCATGCAATGGAAAAAAAGACAGCATCTTCATCAAATGGTGCTGGTCTAACTGGATGTCTACATACAGAAAAATGCAAATAGATCCATAGTTATCACCTTGCACAAAACTAAAATCCAAGTGGATCAAAGACCTCAACAGAAAACCAGACACACAGAAAAAGTGTGGAAGAGCCTTGAACTCACTGGCACAGGAGACAACTTCCTGAACAGAACACCAACAGCACAGGCTCTAAGAGCAACAATCAATAAATGCGACCTCATGAAACTGAAAAGCTTCTGTAAAGCAAAAGACACTGTTGTCAGAACAATCCTACAGACTGGGAAAGGATCTTCACCAACCCCATTTCTGACAGAGGGCTAATATCCAGTATATATAAAGAACTCAAGAAGTTAAACAGCAACAAATCAAGTAATCAAGTAATCAAGTAATCCAATTAAAAAATAGGGTACAGAGCTAAAATTCTCTGTACCCTATATCAAGAATTCACTTGATATTCTCAATAGTGGAATATCAAGTGGTAGAGAAATATTTAAAGAAATGCCCAGTGTCCTTAGTCATCAGGGAAATGCAAATCAATTTGACACTGAGATTTCAACTTATACCCATCAGAATGGCTAAGTTCAAAAGCTCAAGTGAAAACACATGCTGGAGAGAATGTGGAGAAAGGGGAACCCTCCTCCATTGCTGGTGGGAATGTAAACTGGTACAACCACTTTGGAAATCAATCTGGCGCTTTGTCAGACAGTTAGGAATAGTGCTACCTCAAGATCCAGCTATACAACTCCTAGGCATATATCCAAAATATGCTCAAGTACAGAATAAGGACATTTGTTCAGCCATTTTTGTAGTAGCTTTATTCCTAATAGCCAGAACCTGGAAACAACCCAGATATCCCTCAACTGAGGAATGGATACAGAAATTGTGGTACTTTTACACAATGGAATGCTACTCAGCAATTAAAAACAAAGAAATCACGAAATTTGCAGGCAAATGGTGGGATCTCGAAAAGGTCATCCTGAGTGACGTATCCCAGAAGCAGAAAGACACCCATGGTATATACTCACTTATAAGTGGATACTACACCTAAAAGGTAGGACAAACATACTAAAATCTGTACACCTAAAGAAGATAAACAAGAAAGAGGACACAGGGTAAGATGATCAATCCTCACTTAGAAAGACAAATAGGATGGACATTGGAAGTAGGAGAAAACAAGAAACAGGACAGGAGTCTACCACAGAGGGCCTCTGAAAGACTACCCAGCAGTGTATCAAAGCAGATGCTGAGACTCACAACCAAACCTTGGGCAGAGTGCAGGGCATCATGTGAAAGAAGTGGGAGATAGAAAGACCTGGAGAGGACAGGAGCGCCACAAGGACCAAATATATCTGGACACAGGGGTCTTTTCTGAGCCTGATTCTCCAACCAAGGACCATGCATGGATATAACCTACAATTCCTTCTCAGATGTAGCCCATGGCAGCTCAGAATCCAAGGGTGTATCCTAGTAAGGGGAACAGAGACTGTCTCTGACAAGAACTCAGTGGTGGGCTCTTTGACCTCCCCTGCCTCCAAGGGAGGAGCAGGCTTGCTAGGCCTCAGAGGAGGACATCGCAGCCATTCCTGATGAGACCTGATAAACTAGAGTTACATGGAAGGGGAGGAGGACCTCCCCTATCGGTGGACTTAGAGAGGGACAGGGAGGAGATGAGGAAGGGAGGGTGGATTTGGGAGGGAATGAGTGAGGGGGCTACAGCTGGAATACAAAGTAAATAACCTGTAATTAATATAAAAATAAATAAAATTATTAAAAAACTCAAGTGAGAACACATGCTGGAGAGGATGTGGAGAAAGGGGAACCCTCCTCCATTGCTGTTGGGAATGTAAACTTGTACAACCACTTTGGAAATCAATCTGGCACATTCTCAGACAATTAGGAATAGTGCTACCTCAAGATCCAGCTATACCACTCCTAGGCATATATCAAAAATATGCTCAGGTACACAACAACGCCATTTGCCCAACCATGTTCATAGCATCGATACAGAAATTATGGTACATTTACACAATTAAATACTACTCAGCAGGCAAATGGTGGGAACTAGAAAAGATCATCCTGAGTGAGGTATCTCAGAAGCAGAAAGACACACATGATATATACTCACTTATAAGTGGATATTATAAATATAATATAGGATTAACATACTAAAATCTGTAATGTAAAGAAGCTAAGCAAGATGGAGGACCCTGGGTAAGATGATCAAATCTCACTCAGAAAGGCAAACGGGATGGACATCAGAAGAGGGAGAAAACAGAACAGGACTGGAGCCTACCACAGAGGGCCTCTGAAAGACTCAAACCAGCAGGGTATCAAACAGATGCTGTTGCTCACAGCCAAACCTTGGGCAGAGTGCAGAGAATCTTATGAAAGACGGGGGAGTTATAAAGACCTAGATGGGACTGGAGCTCCGCAAGGAGAGCAACAAAACCAAGAAATCTGGGCCCAGATGTCTTTTCTGAGACTGATACTCCAATCAAGAACCATGCATGGAGATAACCTAGAACCCCTTCACAGATGTAGCCCATGGCAGCTCAGTGTCCAAGGTTCCTTAGGCAAGAGAACAGGATCTGTCTCTGACATGAACTCAGTGGCTGGCTCTTTGATCACCTCCTCCCTGAGTGGGGAGCCTTACCAGACCACAGAGGAAGATAATGCAGCCAGCCCTTAGGAGACCTGATAGGCTAGGGTCAGATGGAAGGGGAGGAGGTACTGCCCTATCAGTGTTCTTGGAGAGGGGCATGGGAGGAGATGACGCAGGGTGAGATTGAGAGGGAATGAGGGGCTACAGCTGGGATACAAAGTGAACAAACTGTAATTAATATGAAAAATAAAAATGAAAAATGAAAAATGTGAGAAGTAAGGAATTGTATACACTGAATATAGAGGATGGATCTGAAGGCCAGAAACAAGATTGTGAGCTGGACAAATGAGTTCCACACCATTTCATGGAAAGCATTACTGACTATGTTTGGGAGTGTGAGTTAAGGCTAAGGCCATAGATTGGTACACATTTTTAAAATTAATAAAGAGCCTAGATTTTATTTGAAAGATATTATGGAGGGAAAAGAATCCTTTTTTTCATAAAGATTACACATCTTCATAAATCAGGTTAGTGTTAACTGCAGCTCCATGCTACCATGTAGGAGATGGGATGGAAAAATGAATCACTTTCAAATGTCCCTGCCAGGTAAAATTATTATGTAAAAATAATCATTAACAATACTAATAATGATTACATTGTGAGCAGCCTATGGTTACTGTAATAATCCATAACTGTATATTTTTGATGGTGAAAGTATAAAAGAACACTTTGATTATAAATTGAAATATAGTGCAATTGTTTTATTCATTTGGGGCAGGAGGTTAATTCTAAGAATTTGAAATTCTATAAAGAGCCTGTCATATGTGTAGTAAACGTAAGGATGATCATATTCCTATCTGTTCAGTCTGTGGGGGGAGGTGGAGAGTTCATAATAGAGTGCTTTGCCTAAGGAAGCAGCAGGGGCAGTATGGCCTGCTAACTGAGTAAGCCTGGATTGGACTAAAGCTGACAAAGCTGACGTATAAGTAAGTAAATGGGAAAGTAAGATTAAGTGTGTAGGATAAGTCTCCACCACAAAACAGTAAAAGTGGGGACACTGATGGCGGTCAGATGCGGTTGCTTATTTTGCATTTGCATAGGTGTCTGCTCACTTGGAGGTAATGACTAATCAGTTACTTTAGAAATAACACATTAAAAATTTCCCTTATTAGTTGTCTAGTTTAGCAGTGAATCCCAAAATGATTTTACTAAGTGGAGTAGGCATTGGTGTGTTGTGTACCAAACAAGGACATCAGCTAGTCTATACTGGTGTATTGCTTGTAGCAAAGATGGCCTGTGTACAGAAAACAGTGGTGATACTATGGATAAGCTAATATAATTAGGAAAAAAAAAGTATTAGAGGAAATCTATGATTAAAATAAAGCACAAATAGGATTAAGAAAGAGACTAGTACCTGAATTGTAGAATGATAACAAAAATACAACGATAAAGTACATCACTACGTAGTGTAATGTTCAACCATACACTCCATCCTTTCCAAAGATCATTAAAGCTCAACAGTTAGGGGTTGTGTCTGTCTCTCTCATGGTCCATAGTTTGCTTCATTGTGCTCTATTTTGCTATAATTTATACTCTCTGATAATGAAGATCAAAAGTGTGTTATCTGTGAAACTACTTAAAAAGCACCAAAAGAAGAGGGCAACAGCTACTTCAGATTCCAGTATTTTTAAATAATTCATTGCATTTTGTATGGAAAGAAACTCTTGACAACACATTGCTCTCTTGGCAGTTTAAGTAAATCTCATAAACTATGCTAGAAATCCCAGAGAGGGCAGCTTTGGAAGATTTTATTCTTGTCCAAGTAAACAATTTGGTATCAATAAGTGAACACAGTTTTAAATTTTAATACTTGAAGCCATGGCACATAACGTTGACCTGATTGAATCTCCTATGAAAGCCGGCACTTAGAAGTCTTTGAATGACTCCCAACAGAATATTCTGGATGACCTACTGGGGTATTTGTGAGGAAAGTCAATAAAAATGTTTCACACAGTGTGCTGGTCATGTTATGACTCATGGTGCTGAATAAATCATCAAATGTGTGTATGGGAATTAGAAATGTAAACTGATTAAACCAGAACCTCTGATACCCACTGAAATTCTAAGCCCATATGCCTGGAATAGTTCTGAAACACTTTCTAACAATTCATTTCTTCAGCACATCAGGATTGATAAGAAAACTTATATTCTACATAAATCTAAATAAACCCCAGCTGCTTGATGGACAATGTGGGACTTTCAAAAACACATACTTTGGAAACTGCAACTTTTCAAAGTTTGATTTTTGAAATTTGCAGTTGTTTTGAATCAGGATATGATTCTCAGACATACCTCAGTGCTGCAGAAATGAAGCTGGTCTCTTCCTCCCTCAGATCTTGCTTTCATGCCCTTTCCACTAATTGCCCCAATTTTGTGCTCTACCTTACGTCTTCCTTTGGATTTGGGCTTGAAGCTTATAATGATATACATAGTACATAAGCCATTTACATTTTAATACAAGATTCAGGGTATTTTTTAATGTTTAATAAATTTATTTGCAAAGTTGGAAACACCATTTATTTAGGACTATTTTTCTCTATTGCAACAATTTTTTTCTTTATTTTTAAAATTAATCTATTTTTTGTTAATTACAATTTATTCATTTTGTATCCCAACTATAGCCCTCTCCCTCTTCCCCTCCCAACCCCACCCTTTTTCCCATGCCCCTCCCCAAGACCACTGATACGGATGGTCCACCTCCCTTTCCATCTGACCCTGACCCTATGTCTCATCAGGATTGGCTGCTTTGTCTTCCTCTGTGGCCTGGTAAGGTTGCTCCCCCCCCCCCAGGGAGAGGCAATCAAAGAGCCAGCCACTGAGTTCATGTCAGAGACAGACTCTGTTGCCCTTACTAGGAAATCCCTCTTGGACACTGAGCTGCTATGGGCTACATCTATGCAGAGTTCCCATGATTTGCCTGTAAATTTCATGATTTCCTTGTTTTTAATTGCTGAATAGTATTCCATTGTGTAACTGTGCCATAATTTCTGTATCGATGCCTCAGTTGAGGGACATCTAGGTTGGTTCCAGCTTCTGGCTATTATGAATAAAGCTGCTATGAACCCATGGTTGAGCAAATGTCCTTGTTGTGTACTTGAGCATATTTTCGATATATGCCTAGGAGTTGTATAGCTAGATCTTGAGGTAGCACTATTCCTAATTGTGTGAGAAAGCGCCAGATGATTTCCAAAGTGGTTGTACAAGTTTGCATTTCCATCATCAATAGAGGAGGATTCCCCTTTCTCCACAACCTCTCCAGCATGTGTTCTCACTTGAGTTTTTGATCTTAGCCATTCTGCTGGGTGTAAGGTGAAATCTCAGGGTCATTTTGATTTGCATTTCCCTGATGACTAAGGACATTGAGCATTTCTTTAAGTGTTTCTCTGCCATTTGATATTCCTCTATTGAGAATTCTCTGTTTAGCGCTGTACCCCATTTTTTAATTGGATTACTTGATTTGTTGCTTTTTAACTTCTTGAGTACTCTATATAATCTGGATATTAACCCTCTGTCAGATATAGGGATGGTGAAGATCCTTTCCCAGTCTGTAGGCTGTCGTTTTCTGATGACGGTGTCCTTTGCTTTATAGAAGCTTTTCAGTTTCATGAAGTTCCAGCATTTAATGACAGGCCTTGTTCTAGCCCACAGTGGACTAACATTCACTTTAGCCCAGCCTGGCCTTGAACTCAGGACCCTCTTTCCTGCTGGGATTGGAGGCACACACCACCACACCCAGCTTTGATATGGGGGCAGTGTGCCCCATTTTTCATCCTTTTCTAACTGAAATTTGGGCTTATGAGTGGAGACAACCACTGTGCTTAGGGCCTAGGTTTGCCTTCTGTTGTCAGGCTTAGTTGTGGTGTCTCAGAACATGGCTCACAAAAATCCTTCATGTTGTGGAGGTAAGCTATGACTCATTGTTAAATAGAGCGATACAGGGGAATATCAGTTACTCCATCACAATTTTAAAAGCAGTTTGTTTCTTAATAAAAAATTGGTCTCATTTATAAGCAGAGTTTAGATTATTGATTGTTGATCTTAGAGCCTGTGCTGTTGGTGTTCTGTTCAGGAAGTTGTCTCCTGTGCCAATGAGTTCAAGGCTCTTACCCACTTTTTCTTCTAACAGGTTTAGAGTGTCTGGTTTTCTGTTGAGGTCTTTGATCCACTTGGACTTTAGTTTTGTGCAGGGTTATAAGTATGGATCTATTTGCATTTTTCTACATGTGGATATCCATTTAGACCAGCATCATTTGTTGAAGATGTTATCTTTTTTCCATTGTATGGTTCTGGCATCTTTGTAAAAAATCAGTTGTCCATAAGTATGTGGGTTTATTTCTGGGTCTTTTATTCAGTTCCATTGATCCACCAGTCTGTTTTTATGCCAGTACCATGCAGTTTTTATTACTGTTACTCTACAGTACAGCTTGAGATCAGGGATGGAGATACCTCCAGAAGATTTTTTTTCATGACACAACTTTTTATTGACTGTACATACTTGGGGTCTCACAGAATACCAGCCATGCTACAGGTATTTATTAAAATTCTCGGACACTCCTTTACAAAATGCTCAAGAGCATAGCTGAAGGGAACAAATGTGGGTCTCCTTGTATTTGGTGCATAGATGTTCAGAATTGGGATATCTTCTTGGTGGAATTTTTCTTTGATAAGTATGAAGTGACCTTCCCCATCTCTTTTTATTAATTTTGGTTGAAAATTTATTTTATTAGATATTAGATTGTCTACTCCTGCTTGCATCTTGGGTCCATTTGCTTTGGAAACTGTCTTCCAGTCCTTTATTCTCAGGTGATGTCTATCTTTGTGACTTAGGTGTGTTTCTTGTGTGCAACAGATTGTTGGGGTCTTGTTTATGCATCCATTCTGTTAGTCTGTGTCTTTTTATTGGAGAATTAAGTTCATTGATGTTGAGAGAGATTACTGACCTGTGGCTGTTAGATCCTTTGATTTTGCTAATGGTTGTAGTAGTGTATTTGTGTGCTTGGTTACTTTTAGTTTTGCTGTACTGAGGTTTTTATTTCCTGTGTTTTCCTGATTATAGTTAACTTTCCTGGGTTGTATTTTTCCTTCTAGTATCTTCTGTATGGCTGGATTTGTGGGTAGGCATTGTTTAAATTTGTTTTTGTTGTTGAATACCTTGTTTTCTCCATCTATGATGACTGAGAGTTTTGCTGGGTATAGTAGCCTGGGATGATTTCTGTGTTCTCTTAGAGTCTGCATGATATCTGTCCAGGGCCTTCTGTCTTTCATAGTCTCTGTTGAGAAGTCAGGTATGATTCTGATAGGTTTGCCATTAAATGTTATTTGGCCTTTTCTCCTTTCAGACTTTAGCATTTTTTTTTTCTTTCTTCTGTATACTTACTGTTTTGATTATTATGTGGCGGGAGGGTTTTCTTTTCTGGTATAATTTATAAGGTGTTCTGTAGGCCTCATGTATGCTTATAGGCCTCTCCTTTAAGTTGGCATAATTTTCTTCTATGATTTTATTGAAAATATTTTCTGGGCCTTGGAGACAGGAATCTTCTTTTTCCTCTATTCTTATTATTCTTAGGTTTTGCCTTTTCATGTTGTCTTGGACTTCTTGCAAGGTTTGTGTCATGAATTTTTTGGATTTAACATTTCCTTTGATGGATACCTCAATCTCTCCCATTGTATCTTCCACACCTGAGATTCTTTTCTCCATCTCTTGTAGTCTGTTGGTTATGCTCACCTTTGTAGTTCCGGTTTTCTTCCCTAAGTTCTTCCTTTCCTGATTTCCTTCATTTGTGTTTTCTTTAATTTTTTCAATTCTATTTTCAGATCTTGAACCATTTTGTTGTTTTCCTTCACCTGTCTGGACCTGGGTGGTAACTGTGGTCGCTGGTAGTCAAGGAAGCTCTCCTCTCACGGGGAGAAGTCTTGGAGACTATGCCCTGCCATCGGGTGGTCTTACTCTGGATTTAGTGGACTGCAGCTCTTATGCTGTGCTTGAAGAAGCAAGGAGCCCAGCAGTTTGGTCAGTTTAGCTGGGGAGACAGGTTGCACCTTGGTACAGTGTTTGGAGCTGATCCAGTGGATCCCGGGCTTCTGTAGGTCTGAGGTTGGAGCTCTGTGCCTCAGTACCCAAGTGGTGACCAGTGGCAGGTGAGTGTAGCACTCATGCCTGTGTGTCGGTAGGCTATAGCCCGGAGCCTGAGTGAGCCCAGAAACTTTTCCAGAACTAAGTGTCTTGAGGTGAGACCTGATGTTTTCCCCACCGTGGGGTTTTCTCCCAACATGGAGACCCAGTCTGTAGTGTTTTGGGGTCTACAGTTCAGTCTGGGATGGTGAGTAGAGCACACAGGCACTGGCAGCTGGGCGCCTGTAGGAACTCAAGTTCCTGAGAACTTTTCAGGGGCAAGAGTGTTCAGCTGAGTAACCTGAGGTGGGACCTGCTATTTCCCTCACCGTGGAATTTCCTCTCGAGAGCAAAACCCAGTCTCTAGTGCCCTGGGGTCCACAGTTCTGTCTGAAACAGGGAGTCAGGCGTGCAGGCAGGTCTCTGAGCTGGCAGCTGATTGCACGCTGGACTCTGGGACTTTTTCCAGAGATTGTCTGGGTGGCCTTAGGTTGGTCCCAGTTGCTTCCTTCACTGTGGGGTTTTCTCTCAACTGGAAATTCCAGTCTCTGGTGTTTTGGTGCCCACAGTTCAGTTTGGTATGGGGATCAGAGCACGCAAGGCATGTTGTTCTGGACTGGTGACAGAGTGCCTGCTGGGACCTAGGAACTCTTCCAGGGTTTAGCTTCCAGGGTGACCTGAGAATGGACCCTATTGTTTCCCACACTGCGGGGTTTCCTCTCACCTGGGAAACACAATTGCTGGTGTTTTAGGGCCCAGACTTCGGTCTGTTGGTCACTGTGTAGTCACTGCTGTCCTGCTAGTTAGAAACAGTGTCCTCCTGTCGCTGCCATCCTGGATCTGTTTTTGTTTTTGTTTAATACTTGCTGAAGTATTATCATCATACCTTTCTTTATTTTTTCCTGAAGATTATTTTTTCAAAGGATATGTTCTGATCATGGTTTCCCTCTCCCACAAACTCGTCAATGCTCATCCATCTGACTCCTTGCCTTCTTTCTCCCTTACGAGCACATGTCCAGGTCAGCTCCCATTCTTAACCAAGAAGCTATCTCCAATTGACAAAGGGAAATTATCCATAAAGGGAAATTAGTTTTCTCCAATGGGTTCTCCCCAAAGATACTAACCACACTTAAGGTCGGCCTCATGTTCAGCAGTAGATGGCCAATACAAAATGAACTCAGTGGTATTTTTTGTAGTTCATTTGTCTCATATCACCTTCTTGGGCTGTCTTACTTGTCTTTGGCTTGTATATTGCGGTTTCTCATTTTGTATTTTTAAAGGTTTTATTTTTGTATGTGGATATGTGTTTCTTGTGCCTCCACAATTTTTTGATTAGTTTTTATAGTCCCCACTGTTTCTTGCTATTTTGTTTTGCTTTTTTTCTTTAATGTCAAAGGCATTGAAAAAAATGGTGCCTTCATTTGCCTCATTTTCAAGCTTCTTTCTACTACTTAAATATGATGTGTTAATTAACCAGCCATAGACAGCTCAGATAAGAGCTAGATCAAAGACAGGCCTTGGATATGTTAAAGAACAAACCCTAAAGTGCTACTGATATTAATGGATCAGCCCTAAATGATTAGCCCCACTAGCACAGAGTTATAGCCTAGTGAAATGATGCAAAAGTTGAAACTTTGGCTCCTGTCTTCAAGCTTAGCAGAGAACGCTTTACAGTGTCAGGGGTTGGCACTCTTGCATCGGGTAAGGTCTTTGGTCGTGCTGGCACTGGTTGACATTTCCTTGATCTCTGCTCTATCTGCTCTATCTTTATCTTGAAGGCAGGGTCAATGTGGGGTTGAAGCTTTTGTGGAAGGGTTGGAGTTCACCTCCCTCTACTAGGAGACTAGCCTACTTAGCAGCTGTCCTCTTCAGTCTCTATCTACTTAGCAGCTGTCCTCTTCAGTCTCTATCTACTTAGCAGCTGTCCTCTTCAGTCTCTATCGCCTCTGCTACTAGAAGTCTCTACTTGAATCCCCTTAGTATCCTCCCAGAGTTGTCCTCTGAGAGACTCTACCCAGCATGACCTCCAAACGATGCTGAGAATCACAGATAAACATTGGAGGATGCTTAAGGAGTCTTGTGGAAAAGTAGAAGAAAAGACATAAGGACCTGGAGGTGACAGGAGCTCCATAAGATGATCAACAGGTCCAACTTGAAGCATCAACCAGGGACCATGCATGAACTTGACTTAGGCCCTCTACAAAGATATAGCAGATGGAGAGCTTAGGCTTCATGTGGGTCCTCTAGTAAGGGAAGTGGAGACTGCATCAGACAAAGACTTTCCTACAAGCTTTTTGATCACTTCCCCCTTGGCAGGACTGCCTTACCAAGCCACAGGGGAAGAGGACATGCTCAGTCCTAATGCAAATTGATGAGCTGAGGTGGATGAGAAAGGGAGCTCCCATTTTTCTGAGGAATAGGGGAGCGAAAGGGTGGAGGGTGTGACTGGCAGAGGAGGAGGAATGGGTCTACAACCAGGATGTAAATTAAATAAAAAATAAATCAATTAACCATTTCCCAAGAACCACCCTTATCTGTACTTCCTGAGACTAGCACAGATCAGAGAGCAGCAGGTAAGAGACCTCAGAAAACAGTGGCAAGGTCTGCCCAGGGCCCCTTGTGCTCCACTTCCTCTGAGCACCTCACACCTCAGCTCCCCAGCCTGCAGCATTTCCTGGGACCCTCCTCTATCTGAAGCCCCCCAGACTAACACGGATCAGGAAGAAGCAGGTTAAACCTTTCACCCTCATCTACTCACCTGTCACAGCCTGTCAGTAACACAGGGTCATATGACAGCACCAAACCCCAGCTATCATACCACAGCATGTCCTGAGGTAAGCAAACACACACACACAAAATCTTAAAATCTGAAGTTATAAAAATGATAGAAGCCTTAAAAGAAAGAAAAAAAAAAAACCTTAAAGAACTGCAGGGAAATACAACCAAATAGGTTAAGGAATTGAATAAATCCCTTAAAGAAACACAGGAAAATATGATGAAACAGATGAAGAAACTGTGTAAATCCATTAAAGAAATATAAGAAAATACAACCAAACAGGAGAGGGAAAGGATTAAAACTGTTCAGGACATATAAAATGGAAATAGAAGCAATAAAGACAACACAAACCAAGGCAATCCTGGAGATGAAAAACCGAGGGAAGAGAACAGGAACTACAGACACAAGCATCACTAACAGAATACAAGAGATGAAAGACAGAATCACAGGTATAGAAGATATGATTAAAGAAATCAATATACCAGTCAAGGAAAATTTTAAATTTAAAATGTTCCTGACAATAAACATCCAAGAAATCTGGGACAATATGAAAAGACCAAACCTAAGAACTGTAGGAATAGAAGAAGACTCCAAACTCCAAGGTCAAGAACACATTTTCAACAAAATCATAGAAGAAAACTTCTCCAACCTAAAGAAAGGAATGTCTATAAACATACATGAAGCCTACAGAACATCAAATAGATTGAACCAGAAAAGAAAAATCCTCCTGTTATATAATAAAACACTAAATGTACGGAACAAAGAACGAATATGAAAAGCTTCACGGGAAAAAGGCCAAGTCACATATAAAGGTAAACCTAACAGAATTTTCTAAATGAGGATTGATCATCTTACCCCATGTCTGCTCAATTGATTATCTTTTTTAGGTGTATAGATTTCATTATGTTTATCATATCTTATAGGTCTATATAAGTGAGTATATCCCATGTTTGTCTTTCTCCTTCTGGGATATTTCACTCAGAATGATCTTTTCTAGATCCCACCATTTGCCTGCAAATTTCATGATTTCCTCCTTTTTGATTGCTGAGTAGTATTCCATTGTATAAAAATATCACAATTTCTGTACCCATTCCACCGTTGATGGACATCTGGGTTGTTTCCAGATGGGATGTGCATTGAACGTATGACAGGAGTCTACTGAGCGCTTCTGAAAGTCTCTAACTAGCAGTGTTTTCAAAGCAAAGACTCATGACCAAACCTTTGGCAGAGTACAGGGAATCATAAGAAAGAAGGGGAGTTAGTCTGATGGGGAAAGGATAGGAGCTCCACAAGGACCAAATATATCTGGGCACAGGGTCTTTTCTGAGACTGACATTCAACCAAGGACCATGTATGGATATAACCTAGAACCTCCACTCAGATGTAGCCTGTGGTAGCTCAGTAACCAATTGGTTTCCCAAAGTGAGGGGAACAGGGACTATTTCTAACAGGAACTCGATGACTGGCTCTTTGGTCTCCCCACCCCCGAAGGGAGGAGCAGTCCTGTTAGGCCACAGAGGAGGGCTTTGCAGCCAGTCCTGAAGATACCTGATAAAACAGGATCAGATGAATGGGGAGGAGGTCCCCCCCCCATCAGTGGACTTGGAAAGGGGCACGGTGGAGATGAGGGAGGGAGGGAGGGAGGGAGGGACTGGGAGGGAATGAGGGATCGGGACACGGCTGGGATACAGAGTTAATAAAATGTAACTGATAAAAAAATAAAAAATAAAATAAAATAAAATATAAAAAAAAAATGAAAAAAAAAAAAACCTAACAGAATTACACCTGACTTCTCAACAGAAACTTTAAAATCCAGAAGGGCCTGGACATATGTCATGCAGATGCTAAGACAGCACAGATGTCACCCCAGACTACTATACCCAGCAAAACTTTCAATCAACATAAATGGATAAAACAAGATATTCTATGACAAAACCGGATGGGTCTGATGCTCTTTGGGTGGATGACACCTAAATGAACATCAGTACAAAGTCCCAATTTATTTCTAATATCAGAGATCAGACCTCTACTCTTGCCTGATGCGTCTAAAACAAAAAGGGGGAACTGTAGAGAGCTGTGTAATGCCGCGCCTGAAAGATGGAGCTGGTTTCCACCTTCCACCTTCCCGATGGTGAGTGCTCTCTGTCACAAACAACTCCACATTTGGCTAAGGCTGAGGATCTGGCTTGCTTCCATGTATGTGGACCTATCTGGATTGCCCACATGGCACGCTGGGTTTGGCTACCCAGAGGCTATTTAAGCTGTGGGCTGGCTTTCCCCAGCCAGAAAATTGTTCAAGGTTCCTGAATAAACTGCATTGAGAAAAAAAAAAAAATTAAAAAAAAAAAAAAGGAGTACCAGGCCACAAACCCATCCCTACTGAAGATACTAGAAGGAAAACACCAACCAAAACTGGCTAACTGCTAACTACACCCAGAAAAACACAGAAAACAATTCCACAGCTGCAAAACCAAAAGAAAGGGAGCATGCATACACACTTTACTACCACCAACATCAAAATAACAGGAAGTAACAACAACTGGTCATTAATATCTCTCAACATCAATGACCTCAATTCCCCAATAAAAAGACACAGGCTAACAGATTGGATGTGTAAACAGGACCCATCATTAAATTGCATAAAGGAAACACACCTCAGCAATAATGATAGACATTACCTCAGAATAAAGGGCTGGAAAAAGGTTTTCCAAGCAAACAGACACAAGAAACAAGTTTGTGTAGGTATTCTAATATTTAATAAAATAGACTTTCAACCAAAATTAATCAAAAGTGATGGGGAAGGGCACTTCATACTCATCAAAAGAAAAATCGACCAAGATGACATCTCAGTTCTGCCCCAAATGCAAGGGCACACACATATTAATAGTAGGAGACTTCAATACACCTCTCTTACCAATGACAGATTATTGAGATGGGAAGTAAATAGAGAAATAGCAATACTAACCAAATTTATGAGTCAATAAGACATAACAGATATCTACAGAACATTCCATCCAAACACAAAATTATATAACTTCTTCTCAACACCTCATGGAACCTTCTTCAAAACTGACCACATACTCTGACACAAAGCAAGCCTCAACAAATACAAGAATATTAAAGTAATACCTTGTATTCTATCAGACCACCATGAATTAAAGCTAGACTTCTACAACAAAAGAAACAATAGAATGCCTACAAACTCATGGAAACTGAACAAGTTTCTACTTAACAACCACTGGGTAAGGGAGGAAATAAAGAAATAAATTAAAGACTTTCTAGAATTTAATGAAAATGAAGGTACAATACAACCAGACTTATGGGACACAAAGAAAGCAGTGCTAAGAGTAAAGTTCATAGCACTAAGTGCCTTTATAAAGAAAGTGAGAGAGCTCATACTTCAACTTAGCAGCTTACCTGAAAGCTCTAGAAAAAGGGAATCAAACACACCAAAGAGGATTTGATAGCAGGAAATAATCAAACTCAGGGCTGAAATCAATAACAGAAACAAAGAGAACAATACAGAGAATCAGCAAAACCAAGAGCTGGTTTGTTGAGAAAAACACAAGATAAACAAACCCTTAGCCAAAATAAATAAAAGTCATTGGAAGAGTATCCAAATTAACAAAATCAGAAACAAAAAGGGGCATATGACAACAGACAGTGAGGAAATTAAAAAAAAATCATTAGATCATACTTCAAAAAATTCTACATCAAGAAATTGGAAAATCTAAATTAAGTGGGTGATTTTCTTGATTGATACCATTTACCAGAGTTAAATCAAGATCATGTTAACAATTTAGATAAACCTAAAACCCTAAGGAAATAGAAGCAGTCATCAAAAGCCTCCCAACCAAAAAAAGCCATGGGCCAGCTGGTTTTCGCACAGAATTCTACCAGACTTTCAAAGAAGAAATAATAGCAATGCTGTTCAAACTATTCCACAAAATAGAAACAGAAGGAACATTGCTAAACTCATTTTATGAGGCCACAGTCACCCTGATACCTAAACCACACAAGGACCTGCAAAGAGAGAGAGAGTGAATTTTAGACCAATTTCCCATATGAATATTGATGAAAAAATACTCAATAAAATACTTTCAAACCGAATCCAAAAACATAAAAAATGTCATCAACCATGATCACGTAGGCTTTATCCCAGGAATACCAGGATGGTTCAGTATACTAAAAGTCACCAATGTAATCCACCATATAAACAATATGAAAGAAAAAAAAAACATATGATAATCTCATTAGATCCTGACAGGCCTTTGACAAATCTAACACCCCTTCAGGTTTAAAGTCTTGGAGAGATCAAGGATACAAGCCACATACTTAAAGACAATAAAGGCAATATACAGCAAGCCAATAGCTAACATCAAGTTAAGTGGAGAGAATCTTAAAACATTCCCGCTATAATCAAGGACAAGACAAGGCTGCCCACTCACTCTGTATCTCTTCAATATAGTACTTGAAGTTATAGCTAGAGCAATAAGACAAGTAAAGGAGATCAAGGGGTTACAAATTGGAAGAGAAGAAGTCAGAGTATCACTATTCAGATGATATGATAGTTTACATAAGAGACCCCAAGATTCTACCAGAGAACTCCTACAGCTTATAAAACACTTTCAGCAAAGTGTCTAGATACAAAATTAACTCAAAAAAAGTCAGTAGCCCTTCTTTATACAAGTGACAAAAGGGTAAAGAAAGAAATTGGGGAAACAACACCTTTCACAATATCAACAAACAATATAAAATATCTTGCTGTAACTCTAACTAAGCAAGTTAAAGACCTATATGACAAGATCTTCAAGTCTTTGAGGAAAGAAACTGAAGAAGATTTTAGAAGATGGAAAGATCTCCCATGCTTGTGGATTGGTAGGATTAACATAGTAAAAATAGCCATCCTGCCAAAAGCTATTTACAGATTCAATGCAATTCATATTAAAATTCCAACACAATTCTTTACAGAGCTGGAAAGAGCAACCATTACCTTCATATGGAAAATTAAAAGACCAAGGATAGCCAAAACAATTCTGTACAATTAAAGGACTTCTGGAGGTATCAACATCCCTGATTTCAAGCTATACTACAGAGCAACAGTAATAAAAACTGTGTGATGTTGACATAGAAATGGATAGATTGACCAATAAAACCGAATTGAAGAACCAGAAATAAACCCACAATCTTATGGGCTCTTGATTTTCAACAAAGAAGCCAATACAATACAATGGAAAAAAAGAAAGAATCTTCATCAAATGGTGCTGGTCTAACTGGATGTCTACATGTAGAAAAATGCAAATAGACCCATACTTATCACTCTGCCCAAAACTCAAGTCCAAATGGATGAAGACCTTGTCATAAAATCAGAGACTATAAATCTATTAGCAGACAATGTGAGGAAAGTCTGGAATTCATTGGCATAGGAGATAACTTCCTGAACAGAACATCAATATCACAGGCTCTGAGATCAACATTTAAAAAGTGGGATCTCATGAAGCTGAGAAGTTTCTGTAAGTCAAAGGACACTGTCAATTGAACAAAATGGCAGCCTACATATTGGGAAAAGGTATTTACCAACCCCATATCAGACAGAGGGCTAATACCTAAAAGGTACAAAGAACTTAAGAAATTAAACATCAACAAATCAAATAATCCAATTAAAAATGGGGTATAGAGCTAAACTGGGGATTTACAACAGAGAAATATTGGATCCCTGAGAAACACTTGAAGAAATATTCAATGTCCTTAGCCATAAGAGAAATGCAAACCAAAACAACTCTAAGATTCTAAGATTCTAAGACTCTAAGATTCCATCTTACATCAGTCAGAGTGGCTAAGATAAAACACTCAAGTGACAACACATGCTGGAGAATGTGGAGAAAGGGGAACATTCCTCCATTGCTGCTGGGAGTGCAAACTTCTACAACCTTTCTGAAAATCAACCAGGTGCTTTCTAAGAAAATTGGGAATATTTCTATGTCAAGACCCAGCTATATCACTCCTGGGCATATACTAAAAAGATACTCAACCATACAACAAGGACATTTGCTCAACTATGTTCATTGTGGCTTTATTTGTAATAGCCAGAAACTGGAAACAACCTAGATGTCCCTCATCTGAAGAATAGATACAGAAATTGTGGTACATTCACACAATGGAATACCAGTCAGCTATTAAAAAGAAGAAAATAATGACATTTGCAGGCAAATGGATGGAACTAGAAAAGATCATCCTGAGTGAGGTAACCCAGACTCAGAAAGACACACATGGTATGCACTCGCTTATAAGCAGATATTAGACTTCTTAGTACAGGGTAACTGTCCTATAATCCACAGATCCAAAGAAGCTAAGTAACTGGGAGGACCAAAAGGAGGGTGCCTGAATGTCACCTAGAAGAGGAGAAAGAATAAACAGCAGAAGTGGCTGAAAAGAGGGAATGGGCAGGAGATAGAATGAGGAGGGAAACAAAACTGGGGATATGTGCAGAGAATGGGGTGGGAGGTGAGAGGGCTGAGAACAAGAAGGGAAAACAAGGGGGCATCTCTTTGTCAAGCTGGAGGCCTGTGACAGGGTAGGCTCCTGAGAATGTGACTCTAGCTGAGACTCCCAATTGGGTGGGTGGGTGGAGGGGATAAAGCCTGAAGAGACCACCACCTCCTAGCCAGGCAGCACTAGTGGATGGAGGGGAATGCCAATCCACCCACAAACGCTTTCATCTCAATATTAACCTGCAAACAAGAAGTACAAGGATGAAGAGGAATGTCCAAGCAATAATTGGCCCAACCTGAGACCCACCCCACGGTAGCGAGCCAGCCCCTGACGCTGTTAATGATGCTCTGCTCTGCTTGCAGACAGGAGCCTAACATGACGTTGTCTGGTAGGTTCCACCCAGCAGGAGATTGAGACAGATGCTGGGACTTCCAGTCAAGCAGGGGGCTGAGCTCCACGGGTCCTGTGGAAGTGTTGAGGGAAAGACGGAAGGACCTGGAGGGGAAAGGAACTTCACATGATGACCATCAAAGACAACTAACCCAGACCCGTGGGGGTTCACAGAAACGGAGGCTTCAACCTAGGCTCCCTGTACTCATGTGGCTGATGGGCAGCTTGTTCTTCATGTGAGTCTCCTGGCAAGTGAAGGCGGAGGCTGTTTCTAACACGGACCCGACTGCCTGCTTTTAGATCACTTCCCCCGGCAGGGCTGTCTTGCTTCAGTGGATAAGGATATGCTCAGTCTTGACTTGGTGTGCTGGGGAGGGTTGATAAGTGGGGATTGGGCTTCCCTTTTCTGGGGAAAAGGGAGAGAGGAAGGGGGAAGAGGAGAAGTAGGGAGACTGGGAGCAAAGGGGGTAGAGGGCATCTCCTATTTCAGTAAATAAGCTAAAATAAAAAAAAATTGGAGAAGTATCTTAAAAATAAATTAATTCCCTAATTTCTTTCTCAGCCCCTTTGTCTTTTGTATACAGGAGGGCTACTGATTTTTTTGAGTTAATTTTGTATCCGGCCACTTTGCTGAAGGTGTTTATCAGCTGCAGGAGTTCCCTGGTGGAGTTTTTGGGGTCACTCACGTATACTATCATATCATCTGCAAATAGTGATAATTTGACTTCTTCTTTTCCAATTTGTATCCCCTTGATCTCCTTCAACTGTCTTATTGCTCTAGCAAGGACTTCCAGCACTATGTTGAAGAGATATGGGGAGAGTGGGCAGCCTTGCCTTGTCCCTGATTTTAGTGGGATTGTTTTAAGTTTCTCTCTGTTTAGTTTGATGTTGGCTATAGGCTTGCTGTATATCGCCTTTACTATGTTTAGATATGTGCCTTGTATCCCTGCTCTCTCCAATACTTTAAACATGAATGGATGTTGGATTTTGTCAAATGCCTTTTCAGCATCTAGGGAGATTATCATGTGTTTTTTTTTTTTTTCTTTCAGTTTGTTAATATGGTGGATCACATTGATGGATTTCCGTATATTGAACCACCCCTGCATACCTGGGATGAAGCCTACTTGGTCATAATGGATAATATCTTTGATGTGTTCTTGGATTCGGTTTGCAAGTATTTTGTTAAATATTTTTGCATCAATGTTCATAGGGGAGATTGGCCTGAAATTCTCTTTCTTTGTTGAGTCTTTGTGAGGTTTAGGTACCAAGGTGACTGTGGCTTCATAGAATGAGTTTGGTGATGTTCCTTCTGTTTCTATTTTGTGGAATAGTTTGAAGAGAATTGATGTTAGCTCTTCTTTGAAGGTCTGGTAGAATTCTGTGCTGAAGCCATCTGGTCCAGGACTGTTTTTGGATGGGAGACTTTTGATGACCGCTTCTATTTCTTTGGGGGATATAGGACTATTTAGTTGATTTACCTGGTCCTGGTTCAGAAATTAGGGAAACAACACCCTTCACAATAGCCACAAATGACATAAGGTACCTCGGAGTAACCCTAACCAAGGAATCAAAGACTTGTATGAAAAAAATTTCAAGTCTCTGAAGAAAGAATTAGAAGAAGATATCAGAAGATGGAAAGATCTCCCATGCTCATGGCTTGGCAGGATTAACATAGTAAAAATGGCCATCTTACCAAAAGCAATCTACAGATTCAATGCAATTCCCATCAAATTACCAACACAATTCTTTACAGACCTGGAAAGAAAAATTCTCAACTTCATATGGAATAACAAGAAACCCAGAATTGCTAAAACAATCCTCTACAATAAAAGATCTTCTGGAGGTATCTCTATCCCTGATCTTAAGTTGTACTATACAGCAACAGTTTTAAAAGCTGCATGGTACTGGCATAGAAACAGAATGGTGGATCAATGGAACCGAACAGAGGACCCAGAAATAAACCCACACACTTATGGACACCTGATCTTTGACAAAGGCGCCAAAACCATACAATGGAAAAAAGATAGCATCTTCAACAAATGGTGCTGGTCCAACTGGATGTCTACATGTAGAAAAATGAAAATAGATCCATACTTATCACCCTGCACAAAACTGAAGTCCAAGTGGATCAAAGACCTCAACATAAAATCAGACACATTAAATCGGCTAGAAAAAAAAGTGGGGAATACCCTAGAACTCATTGGTACAGGAGAAAACTTCCTGAACAGAACATCAACAGCCCAGGCTCTAAGAGCAACAATCAATAAATGAGACCTCATGAAACTGAAAAGCTTCTGTAAAGCAAAGGACACCGTCATCAAAACAAAACGACTGCCTACAGATTGGGAAAGAAATCTTCACCAACCCTTTATCTGACAGAGGACTCATATCCAGTATATATAAAGAACTAAAGAAGCTGAAAAGCAGCAAACCAAGTAATCCACTTAAAAAATGGGGAACAGAGCTAAACAGAGAATTCTCAATAGAGCAATATCGAATGGCAGAGAAGCACTTAAAGAAATGCTCAACCTCATTAGCCATTAGGGAAATGCAAATCAAAACAACCCTGAGATTTCACCTTACACCCATGAGAATGGCCAAGATCAAAAACTCAAGTGACAACACATGCTGGAGAGGTTGTGGAGAAAGGGGAACCCTTCTCCACTGCTGGTGGGAATGTAAACTTGTACAACCACTCTGGAAACCAATCTGGCGCTTTCTCAGACAACTAGGAATAGCGCTTCCTCAATATCCAGCCATGCCCCTCAACTGAGGAATGGATACAGAAATTGTAGTATGTCTACACAATGGAATATTACTCAGCAATAAAAAAACAAGGGAATCATGAAATTTCCAGGTAAATGGCGGGAACTGGAAAAGATCATCCTGTGTGAGGTATCCCAGAAGCAGAAAGACACACAGGGTATATACTCACTCATAATTGGATATTAGACATATAATATAGGATAAACCTACTAAAATCTATATACCTAAAGAAACTAATCAAAAAGGAGGACTCAGGCTAAAATGCTCAATCCCCATTCAGAAAGGCAAAGAGGATGGATATCAGAAGAAGGAGAAAACAGGGAACAGGACAGGAACCTGCCACAGAGGGCCTCTGAAAGGCTCTACTCTGCAGGGTATCAAAGAAGATGCTGAGACTTATGGCCAACCTTTGGGCAGAGTGCATGGAATCTTGTGAAAGAAGTGGGAAATAGTAAGACCTGGAGAGGACAATAGCTCCACAAGGAGAGCAACAGAACCAAAAAATCTGGGGTCATGAGTCTTTACTGAGACTGATACTCCAACCAAGGACCATGCATGGAGATAACCTAGAAGCCCTGCACAGATATAGCCCATGGCAGTTCAGTGTCCAAGTGGGTTCCATAGTAATGGGAACACGGACTGTCTCTGACATGAACTGATTGGCCTCCTCTTTGATCACCTCCCCCTGAGGGGGTAGCAGCCTTACCAGGCCACATAGGAAGACAATGCAACCACTCCTGATGAGACCTGATAGACTAGGATCAGAAAGAAGGAAAAGAAGACCTCCCCTGTCAGTGGACTGAGGAGGGACATGCATGGAGAAGAGGGAGGGAGGGTAGGATTGGGAAGAGAGAAGGGAGAGGGTTATGGGGGGGATACAAAGTGAATAAAGTGTAATTAATAAAATTAAAATACTTTTAAAAAAGACTCTGATAACCAACAGGGTATCTAAGCAGATGCTGAGACTCATAGCAAAACTTTAGGCAGAGTACAGGGAATCTCATGGAAGAAAAGGGAGATAGAAAGGCCTGGTGGGGACAGGAGCTCCACAAGGAGACCAGAGCCAAAAAAATATGGGCACATGGTTTCTGCAGAGGCTATTGAATCAACCAAGGACCATGGGTGGAGAGGACTTAGAACCCCTGCTCAGATGTAGCCCATGGGCAGGTCAGTCTCCATGTGGGTTCCCTAGTAAGGACATGGACTTAGTGCTCAGTGGTCTGCTCTTTGATCAACTGCCCATGGAGAGGTCGCCTAACTAGGCCACAGAGACAGAGGATCCAGACAGTCCTGATGAGACCTGATAGGCTAAGGTTGATAGTAGGGGAGGAGGTCGTAACATAGGGGACAAGAGGGAGAGAGTGGGGCCGGGAGAAGATGAGGGAGGGGTAACAGCCAGGATACAACGTGCATAAATTGTAAAAAAATAATAATAATGAAAAAATTTAAAAATAAACTAAAAAGAAATACTTTAGAAGCTTCTCAGGATTTCAGATAATTAGGATGTATTGCACATTCTACATGATAGAAACTAGAAATGTTATCTTTCATGAGATTAATATTCACTTTGATTCCTGTTTTCTGAAGAAAAAAACTTTCTTTCCTTGTAAAGAAAGTTACTGTAAGGTCAGTCTCGATATTTCATTTTGAGGGTTCTCAAAAGAAGCAAAGTATGTATCTGTGGGCATTTAAGTCACCTGTGTAGTGTCAAAAGCAGATTTAGAAAGATAACACTACATTAAAACACCATATATATATTAAGCTACATAAAATAAATGTTACTGTTTGAAGAAGATGCATCTGTAGAGAGTTAATATATAAAAATTGAATTTTGCTAAACACTGCAGACTATGGTATTGCAGACATTAGGGTAGAAAAAAGCCGGAGTAAGTACAAGGCACAAACAATAAGTATGGAGATAAAACAGTGATCACCAAGGCACAAAATGTCAGTGATCTGCTAAGCATTCCATATGTGACACTGGGGTAAGATGCCTGTGTTTCCATCACTGCATTATCTCCCCACAGACAGTGCAACCCCAACTATCACTCCTCCTTTTACAGCCTTGACAATATTTTTAAAGCACGAAGTAGATTACACCTCTCCGCTACCTCCGAACTCTTAAGGTTTTTGTCGTTCTTAGGATGAAATAGAAATCCTTTAACAGGTTTACCTGCTTGTGCTGATCTAAGAAGTTTATTTTTCTATCCTCATTTTATGCCCATTCTTTCTTTTGATCTCATTCTCTAATTCACGGTCTCCTAACATCTGTGCTAGTCTGTTGCAATCGATCTCGGCATCCACTACAATGTTTAGAATATGGTAGGTCATCAACAAATATTTGTTATAAGAATAAAAAAGTTCAGAAAGGGAGAAAGAGGAATGTTTATCTTAAAGATAGCCAAAACATAAAAAAATATTTTATGTGGTATTATTAGCGATTATGGTTTGGGGACAAAGAACATATCTTTTAGGAACAATTAACAAAGCACAGTACGTCTGTCTATAAACACAGATGATCTTGAGGGGCCTGGATTGGAAGAGGACAAGAGAACAATCTCAAATGGCTAGAGTGGCTGAAGGCATTCAGTTCCTCAGACTCATTATTAAGGACTCTGATAAATGAGATGTGAAAGGAATTATGAAAACTCAGAATCAGTACCAAATGCTCAGATGACTGTGATCTGCAGAGCTTCCATTTCTGCATCACCTGAGCACAAAGTCAGCTGTGGTTATTGCACATAAGCTCTCCCTGTACAATCTATTTCTAATGTGCTACTATTATTGTAAGTGCAGTTTCTGAGAAGATAAAGATATAAAGAATTATGAGCATGTATATGAATAAAACAGTTGAATTTCAGTAAATTCCCCTTACCTTACAGTCTAGATCTTTTATTGATTTATTTATTTTTGATTGTAAAATTATTGTTTTCTGCTGGATACGTTTATAACATCAAATCTACTATGTCAAGTAATGTCAGATGCCCAGAATTATGATGAAAAAATGGAGAAATTTAAATGAAAATCACTTTTACAAATACCCCAAATTAAAAATATGTGTTAAGCAAAAAAATACAGGCAGGTGCTCTGTCATGAAAGGTCAATGTTAAATCTCTTGGACTCCTTTGATGAGTAAGAGATATATCTTCAAAACAGTAATATGAAGTTCAGCATTGTAACTGAGTATAGCTAGAGCTTTAAAAATATGTCTCCAATCCCCACTCCCTTTTGACTTGTACAATTTCAATTTCCTTTCTCATCCGTTTCTGGGAATCTGGAAGCATATGTCTTTCCTCTAAAAGGCTACATTTCTAGTATTAATATATGGTAAGATGAAAGACCTGCAGGGGCAGGAGCTCCACAAGGAGAGAAACAGAACCAAAAAATGGGGCCCAGGGCTCTTTCTGAGACTGACACACCAACCAAGGACCATGCATGGAGATAACCTAGAACCCCTGCTCAGATGTAGCCCATGGCAGTCAGTGTCCAAGTGGGTTCCTTAGTAATGGGATCATGGACTGTCTCTGACATAAACTGATTGGCCTGCTCTTTAATCACCTCCCCCTGAAGGGGAAGCAGCCTTGCCAGGCCACAGAGGAAGACAATGCAGCCACTCCTCATGAGACCTGATAGACTAGGGTCAGATGGAAGGGGAGACTGGGGAGGGGCATGCATGGAGAAGACAGAGGAAGGGTGGGTTGGGAGGGGATGAGAGAGGGAGCTACATCTGGGATACAAAGTGAGTAAACTGTAATAAAAATAAGTAAGTAAACAAATAAATAAATGAATAAGTAAATAAGAAAAAAAGGATGAAAAGACACCAAATGATGTTATCTTACTTACTGTTATAACTAATTTTCTATTTTTATTTTTTGAATGTTCTAATTTTTTTATAATCATATCAACCAAAAATGCAATTGTCATTCTTTTCTACTTAAGAGTTTTCCAAAGGATTTTTGTTATCAGAAAGATGGCACTAATAATATAAATAAATAATATAAATAGATAAATAACATAAATAAATAAATAAAAAGCTTATGTACAAATGACAAAGTCTCACATAATGTGAGAGATTTTCAAACTGGTCTTTGGTACTTATTCTGAAGTGGTCCATCCTATCAAACATTTTCCATTCATTCAATGAATGTTGGTGGAGTGTTTTATTAAATGTGTTGACAACTTAATCAAAATTCTTAGTATATAATAATAATCCAAACCTAAAGCAGTCTTTGCCTGCATGGTAGTTAATGTCTACTATGGAAGAGGACATTTATTATGCACAAAATAAGGATGGTTTTAGGAGAAACCATTTTTAACATTGTCAAAAATAACTTAGAGTTCAGATTTTATTATATTTAATTCTGGCATTCTTAATTATACTCCAAATTCAAGAATGAAAACAAATGAACTATATTTCCTTATTTGCTACACTTTTACAAACAACGAGAAACATTTTGAAAACATTTGGCTTTACAGTGTAATGCAGAATGAAGACCCTTAACATTTACACCTCTGTGTTTTAAGCAATTGTCCCCAAAAACGACAAAGACTGGAAAATGATAAACTTGCTTATTTTTCAGACAACTCAGACTTTCTCAGGGTGCAAATAAAAGTTTATGTTACAATTACTATGTCTCAGACTGAGCAGAACTACTCATAAGCTTTTGAACAGTGACAGAATCAAGAAAAGGGAGGGGGACTCAGAAATGACAGAGTATAATATCAAGTCAATGCAAATGGCACAAGAGAGGAAGCAGAGATCGCTTACTGGTAAGTGGTTGGGCTGACATTGATGCGCCGAGGATGACTTCCCGATTCAAATTTGCTTGCCAGAGTGACATTATTTCCAAACAGACAATACCGTGGCATTCTCACACCAACCACGCCAGCCAGCACGGAGCCCGAGTGAATGCCTATCCGCATCTGAAAAAGGAAAAAAAAATGGAGAATAAACAATTATTTTTATTCAAAATATAATTTTCTTAAGTTTTCTTTTTGAAAATTTTATGTACACGGCTGTTTTGCCTGCATATATCATGTGGACCACATGTCTGCCTTTTACTCTCAGATGCCAGAAGGGAGGGCCAGATCCTTTGGAGCTGGAGTTAAGGGCAGTAGTTAGTGAGAGAGCTTGGAATCAAACCAGTCCTCTGCAGGAATGGTAGTCTTATGTGCTGAGCCATCTCTCTAAGCCTGGCATAAAATAATCTCAAAAGCTGAAACTGAGTCTAGGTCATCGTTTTGAATATAATATCTGGTTTGTTTCAGTGTTTAATGAACATGAGTATTTTAGAATAAATAAAATCACAGATTAATTATAAAAACAAGATATATAGTCTTTTAAAAAAGATTTATTTTACTTTTAACTATGTGTGTATGCGTGTTTGTGTGTGTCTATGTAGAGGAGTGCATTAACATGAATGTAGGTACCCAGAAAACCCAGAAAGTATGCTGAATGACTGGAGTTGGAGTTAGTTTGTACTGTCTGATAGGAGTCAAGGGAATTGAACTCTGGTCCTGTGTTTCCAGAGCAATATTCTCTTAACTGCTGAGCCATCTCTGTAGGTCAGGATTTACAGTTAAGTTGTTGCATAAATATGTTTGTTTCAGGGTGAGCCCTATTCCGTTTGTATATAATATCTAAAAGTGAAAAAATATATAATGTTCATCCTCCATCAAGTTATTTCCACACAAAGGCCTACTGTTCCACCTTATGGCATTAACTATACTTGTAAATTAAATATTTATGTCTACTTGCTTTAAATATTGAATTTTACCATAATAACCAGGCTTACACCTATTTTCTCTACCACTGAATACTCAGGAACATACAGAATAAGCAAAGGAGACTCAATAAGTAAGTCATGAATATAGAATAAATTGCCTGAGTCTTAAATATGGCATCACCAATAAATAATCTAATCCTTGACTGAGCCAAAGATTTGATTGAATGAGGAGTACATTAGCCACTGTATCTGATAAAGATTAATGTTTCTCAAGACTTGAATAAGCTTTCAAGATAAAATTGCTACACAGTGAAATATGAGAGCAATAAAATTTTATCAATATGGTATAGAACCAAATAAATGAAGCTAGGAGACAAAATAAAAGAGAACGATGGAGGCAGAAGAAGAAAGCGAGAAAAGAATGTCATTACGGAGCTGAAAACGTCTGCATGCATTAACAGACCGGAACAAATCTGCCCCAGGTGTAGCTCCCATAAAGCCACATACGTTTTTAAAAAGTTAAAACAAAGATCACCATTACCACCATCACTACACCGACAAAGCCTAACAACAACCCCAGCCAACCCGGAAAACAAACAAAACTCCTGGCTTAACGGTATTTGAAAATCCAATATGATAGGGCATATCAAGATACTATAGAAGAAAAATAAAAGAGTTAAGAATATTTGTCCCACCAGATATGAAGTTTCATATATGTCTAGCTGTTGAGTAGGTGGGTGTCGTTCAAGAAAGAAACAGATAAATGGAATAAACCAGCCAGGAAGGGGCCCAGGCCTGTACATGTTCCAGAAAGACATAGAGGAAAAGACTGTTTCTGGTGGAATGATTTGGATTAATTTTGTCTCAAAGTAAGAGAGAACTAACTTAACTCCTGAAAATTTTCCTCGAACTTCGACACACATCATAGTGGCCTCCCAAATAAATAATTAATAAATTAATAAATAAATAAAATGTAAGAAAAATTCTCTTTAAATTTTTTATTAATTACTTATTTATTCACATTACACTCTGATTGTAGCCCTTTCCTCCACAACTCCCATTCCCATTTTTCCTCCTTCTTCCCCTTATCCCCCTTCCCCTAGTCCTCAGAAAAGGGGAGTCATTCCCTCATCAACTCATACCAGCACATCAAGTCTCATCAGTACTTAGTACATATTCTTCCCCTCTGGCCTGCATGCAGCCCTGCTGGGGAGTGGTGACCTAACAGGTAACAGAGTCGGGGACAACCCCATCAGCTACGTATGGAAGGGGCCTAGGTCGAGTTTCATTTGTCCGTCTACATCACTTCCCAAGTGAGTGGTCTGAATTATGGAGGTAGCTCTTCCACTAGCAACCAATTCCTTGTTTGAGCTTCTCTTCGGTGTTTTAGCCCAATTAGGAGCATCCTTGTGGTTCAACTCAGGATACAGGAAGATAGCATCAATAGTTGAAAGTACTGTCCAGCTTTACAAAGAATCTCCACACTTACCATTTAGGAGAAATTCTGTTTGTTTTGTAGGTCCAAACTGACACTCGGTACCATTTTCCTTCTTTCCTTTCCAGAGGATATATTTGCCATTTTTATGCCTCAAGACCCTGATAATGTATTTGTTCAGACTTAATATGTTTAAAAAGGCCAATAGTTTGCCTTTACAACAGAAGGGTATTTTCACTGGCTGTAGAGTTCTAGGTTGAGGGCTGGCGCTGCAGCTCAGTGGTGACTACGTAGCATACACGGGCCAGACTTCCATCTCTAACATTGAGCAAAATAGTAAGGGAGGAAGAAGAGAAAGAAGGAAGGAAAAAAGGAAAGAAAGGAGGGAGGGGAAGGAAGAATTTTAGGTTAAAATTCCTCCCCTTTTCTGCAGGTTAAGGGTGCTTCTCCCTAGATCCTCTCTTGCATTATTTCTTCAATTTCTTTTTACCACATTTAACATTTTTTGGAGGGGGGGGGGGATACTTGCACGTAGCCACCAGAGGACAACTTGCTGGAACCAGTTCACTTACTCTACTGTGTGAGTCCAGGGATCAAACGCTGACCCTCAGGGCTGGCGGCAAACACCTTGACCAGCTGAGCAGTCTTCGCCGGCTTCTTAGACTGTTTCTCAAAGCAAAGTAGCTATTGTCCTTAATCGTTCAGAACATGAAAATTACCATGTTTTCTTCTAGCAGCTTTCAGGTATTTTTCCTTAGATGACTTTAAATAATTCAGTGATGATTTGCTTTCGCGTGATCGTATTGGTTGATTTTATGCTTTGGGTTTACTGCGCCCTATAATATACCAGTCAGTATATAAGTTCCACAAAATTTAAAAGTTTTTCAAAAATAACATCTTTTGCATTTTTTGAGGTTCTCACATATATCTTTAGATGCCTGAAGTTTTTTCAAAGATCTCTGATGACCTGCTCATTTATGAAGACGTTCTCTTGTTTATTTTGGATTTCTAACTGTTATGTCTCCAAATTTGATTTTCTTTCCTTTTGCAAAGTCTAATCATTCCTAAATCTGATGTGCTTTTAATGAAAAATACTTTAATATTTTTCTCTAAAAGTTAAGTTTGGGATATTTGTTTTTAGATGACAACTTGAAACCTAAACACAAATGGACTTTAAATAACTTTGACTGCTCTAGTCTGCAAGCATTCACTTTGGTTCTATATCTGTCACTTTTGATGGATAGATTGTTCTCATCGTGAGTCATCATTCAGCTTTCTCCATGCCTAGATGCATTTTATTAGGTGGCAGACATTATGAAGTGAACTTGTTGTGTGCTGGATTCTCACAAATATTCTTGAACTTTGTTCTGGAATCCAAATAAGTGGCTTAGATGCTGCTCCTTTGTAGTCTTGCCTTTAGGAGTTGTAGAAATGCATGTGATAGTGTTTGATGAAGGCCTACTTATTCCCTGTGATTACAGCAATAACATTCTAAGGCTCTCCCCTACACATGGGATTTATGCCCTTTTGAAGGCTACCTGGCATTGACAGTGGATGAAGTCCTGAATAAATGTGTTTTGTTGATATCAGCACAGACATATTAAGGACCCCAATGCCTCAGACCCATTGGCATGGCAAAGCCTTTTCTAGTTCAGGCTCAGAGAAATGTCAAAACTTCGCCTTGTCTCTGTGAGAATGTTGGTAGAGTATGCAAAAAGCATCGTGTGTGTGTGTGTGTGTGTGTGTGTGTGTGTAAAACCATAATACTTTTAGAGGAGTCTATGAATTTGAGGGGAAGTAAGGAGACATGGGAGGGGGAAAGAAGGAGTAGAAATAATATAAAAGAGTACTTAGGTATAGAATTCTTTAACAATTTAAATTAAAAAATCAGGTACCATTTCCCCATCCTTCTGGTTCTTCTCTCCATCCCCTCAGAGTTAAGTTTGTTTCTTCACATGTACTAGTTAGTATTTTTTCTAATACTGGTGGAAGACACTATGGAGATCTCTGATGGTCTTTGTGCAATTCTTGACTCCAGTATTTTCAACATCTCATCCAGCATGCTGGGTCTCCCCAAATGCTCAGTTACATGATTTTAATATTAACAATATGTTCCTGGTTTTATCCCTATCTGGAACAGAGCCTGAGCATCACTTGCATCAGGAAGCTAGGAAAAGCACAATTCCCATCTCCTTTGTTCTCGAGTCCTAAAGCCTTATCACTTTCCAGTGTTTAATATCCACTGTTATGAAAATAGTTCTCTATTCCATGCCCAAGGTTTTTATTTTATAAGACTGCCTCTGAACTCCACATTAGCTGGATTCAGAAATAAGCTTATTATTAAGAAAGCAAACTATAAAATATAAGCCTACTTCTAATGAGAGGTGTTCTATGTGTATTAAAAGGGGGAATTATGAGTGGCATATTTCCCTCCAGACAAAATAAATGTAGAACATACTTTTTAATAAATGTAGAACATACTTTTTAATAAATGTAGAACATACTTTTTAATAAATGTAGAACATACTTTTTAATAAATGTAGAACATACTTTTTAAACTTAGCAATATATTCCCCCTTCCTCCTTCTGCTCCTTCCCTTTCTTACCCTCTTTCCTCTCTCTTGATTATTTTCTAAAAGGCTATTTTTACTGTTACCTTGCCTAATGCACAGTTATTCAAGTGACACCTAGTCCTTATAGACTGAGATAAGTCTGGGCCAACCATCACACTGTGGTTGTTTCCATGGAGAAGGGAAGGAGTGAATCTAGTATTAACATATTTCATAGCTTCATTGCATAATATCTGTTGGGAAAACCACTTCACCTGCCACAAATTCAGCAAAGACTATGTAGTTATACCTTGACTTCCTTTCTAAAGAACTGCTGACAGGCGGTGGTGGCATATGCCTTTAAGCCTCCCATGTGGGAGTTAGAGATAGCCTGGTCTGTCGAGCAAGTTCCAGGACAGCCAGGACTACACAGAAAAACCCTGTCCCAAAAAGTCAAGAGAGAAGAAAAAGAGAAAGAAAGAAAGAAAGAAAGAAAGAAAGAAAAAACTTTTTAAACTGCTGTTTAAAAGTTTTTCAGAAAATAAATTATTTTCACCCAAGAATGATGATGACAAAACAAGAGGAAAGAATTGCCATTTATAAACAAAGCCTTAGAAGGCTAAAGCACTAGAGTGTGTCCAGCAGTATAACTAACTGCCACCCCACTACACCACACAGACACACATACACAGAGAGAAAGAGCAAAAGTGAGAGAGAGGGACCACATACCATACACTTCACAGACCTGTCTTTGCCTTATAACAGAAAATGATTCATAGAATTATTTAGTCTGGGAAATTTTGGAAGTTCTGTGATGACAGCACTAAGAACTTGGAAGGGGATCATTCACACTCTACTTTCCTTTGCTTGTCTTTTGAGGACTTGTGCTGAGGCCTCCCGGGAATTGTGTCCTACATATGGAAGGCACTGATGACCTCACTGAAGATGTGCCAAGAACATCTACCAGGAAAGCAAAGTGAAAGGATTCATTAAAATATCAATGTGGTGTTGGATCCATTTTGGCAGATTTTAACCGTGTATGAATGGGCTAAGCAAGTGATAACATTCACATCTGGTCAGTCAACATAGCTAGGCAAAGAAGATTCCTTTTATTAAAACCTATCAACAGGGGCATTTGTCCCACACTGGAAATTTGGCAATATCTGGGCTGGGAGATGCTACTATAGGATTACCTGATAGTGCTAGAAGCTCCAAGGAAAGCCTCCTGCTCCTTTGAAGAGTCATCTAGAACACCAAGAGTACGAAAACCTGGTCCTGCAAACACCCCCAAAACAGCAGAAACAAATCTAGGGATAGTTTAACCAAACCAAAGCTTTGATAAAACATGGTAGATTTCTATTTTAAGAAAAAGTTTCTTCTTAGCACTGCTTTCATTGTGTCCCATAGGTTTGGGTATGTTGTGCCTTCATTTTTATTGAATTCTAGAAAGTCTTTAATTTCATCTTTTATTTCAATCTATTGTTTCTGTTGTTGCTGAAGTATAACTTTAACCCATGGTGGTCTGATAGAACACAAGGTGTTATTTCAATTTTCTTGCATTTTTTGAGGCTTGCTCTGTGTTTGAGTATGTGGCCAGTTTTGGAAAAGGTTCTATGAGGTGCTGAGAAGATGAAATAAGCTCTGGAGTCCCTGTAGAAATGTTGGGGAGAAGATGAAAGGACCTGGAGGAAACATGAACCTCACAAGAAGACCAACAGAGATAACTAAACCAGTCCCATGGGGTCTTACAGAGACTGAGACATCAGCTAAGGAGCATGCATGGTCTGGACCTAGGCTCTCTGAACATATGTGGCCCATGGGCAGCTTGATCTTCATATGTGGTGCTTGGCGAGCGGAGAGGGGGAACTGTTTCTAACATGGACTCTATTGCCTGCTTTTGGACCACTTCCCCATGGCAGTGCTGCCTGGCCTGGCCTCAGGGATGAGGATGTGCTCAGTCCTGATGTGACTTGATGTGCTGGGGAGGGCTGATACAGGGGGGAGGGGGGCTCCCCTCTTCTGGAAGGAAAGGAGAGGGGAAGGGGGAACTAGGAGGAGAGGAGGGAGGAGGTAAATAAAGTGAAAAAAGTGACCCCCCCAGAAAGGAAAAAAGAAAAGAAAAATTTTATAAAAATAATGTCTGTCTTCAAGGTTTATTTAAAAAGAGGATGGACATCAGAAGAAGAAGAAAACAGGAAACAACCTAGGAACCTACCACAGAGGGCCTCTGAAAGCCTCTGCCCTTCAGACTATCAAAGCAGATGCTGAGCCGGATGGGCAACTGTTGGGCAGGTGAACGGAATTTTAGGTAAGAACTGGGAAATAGTAAGAGCTGGAGAGGACAGGGTCTCCACAAGGACAGCAACAGAACAAGAAAATTTAAACACAGGGAACTTCCCAGAGACTCATATTCCAACCAAGGACTATTCATGGAGATAACCCAGAACCCCTGCACAGACGTAGCCCAGGGCAGTTCAGAGTCCAATTGGGTTACATAGTAATGTGAAGAGGGACTGCCTCTGACATAATCTGATTGGCCTGCTCTTTGATCACCTCCCTCTGGGGGGGGAGCAGCCTTACCAGGCCATAGTAGAGGACAATGCAGCCACTTTTGATGTGAACTGACAGACTAAGATCAGAAAGGAGAGGAGAACCTCCCCTGTTAGTGGACTTGGGGAGTGGCATGCAAGCAAAGGGAGGAGGGAGGGTGGGATTGGGAGGGGAGGAGGGAGGGGCTTATGGGGGGATACAGAATGAATAAAGTGTAATTGATGAAAAATTTTTAAAAAAAGGGAAAAAAATTTAAAAAAAACTACATTAACTTCAAGATTTACAGCTGAGGTCAGGAAAGCAACTACCCTGTAAAAGGATTATTAATATGGATATAAACGCATGAAATTATTATGGCAGTGCTTTATCTTTAGACAGCTAGTTACCCAGATAGTGACACATGAGAATATGAGTTATTTAATTAGCCGTGACACAATCCTGAGAAATTTTTAATCCATCTTAAACCTCCAGATAGTCAGACTTTTTCCCAGCCCCAAATCCTCATGATGCTTGGATTTTTTATCCTTTCCTGTCTCCAGTTCTCTTCTCCTGATGCTTCCTGGGCCTCTCCTTGTGGCTCAGTCTTCCAATTCTCTCTTTCTCCTCCCCCTACTGCAAGCAGATGTCCTACCTATTCTCTCTATTACTTAGTATTGGCTCGTCGGTGTTTTATTGGCAAGACAGGGAATGAATGAGGAGCAATTTTTCTTTCTTTTTTTACATTTTGTATGTTTTTTATTTGTTCCAGGTAGGTTAATGGCAGTTCAATTTCCCTCACTCTAGATTATTTCTGATCCCACAAGAAGCCTTCAATGTGATTGGCAAATTCAGAAACAGGGACAAAGTTTTTTCCTGCCATTTTACCGAGGCAGTCATTTTAGATTAAATTTAAAGGTTATTGCACTTGAGGCGGGATAAATTCCATGCTCAGCTTCCCCAGATTCTGACCACCTCAGCTGAGCCCCTGTATTGCAGGGAGGAGCTGGGCATGGGTTGGGGGAATATGGTTCCTCTTTTTGTCTGTTAAAAACCAGGAGGGAAAATGATACCCTGTCCCTCCCATTGTGAGCCCTCAAACTACCCCCTCACCCGGGCTGAAATCCTCTGCACAGAAGGCTAGGTAGAAGCTGATGTTTTCACACATCTCACTGTTCTAAAAGCACCACCATGAAGTCAGGTTGTTTAGTAGTTAACTATACATTTATGCTGTAAGCAAGAGGTAAAAACGGCTTCTAGACGCTGGTTTTCTTCAGGTGAGTGCCTGTGTGGCAGACCCTGAGATGCTACAGAAATGTGTCTGGGGTGATGTTCTCGGGGCCCTGCTGCCAGTCGGGGTCTACATGACCAGGAATGGTACTGAGGAGACTGCTCAGGGTCTGGGAGAGGGGTCTGCTTCTGAGCGTCTCTGTTCTATTCCTGTGTGTGCTCCTATCTGATCAGGCTAGAGACAACCAAATGGATATATAGAAAAGAAAACAATACAAAAACTTTTGTAGAACTTTCCCTCTTTCCCTTTCCTCTCCAAGCCATCTCTACTTTTTGTTGTTACTGACTTTGCTGCAATAACTCTCTTGTTTCAGTCACAGCAAGAAACAAAACCCCAAACAAACAGAAAACCCCTCTGAAAAGAGCAGAAAACAAAAGCTTCATCTCCTAGAACAGGAGGGTAAGAAGGGAAGGGGGCCTATTTTTCTGTTCAAATAGGACTGAAGATTAACATTGATGGAGTCCGAACTTCTGCAAGGCCAAGCCCTCCAGCATTTCCTCCTCTGTGGTTTGTTTTAAATTCCTTTTTCTCTTCTGGGTGCTGACACTTTTCTCTGTTCTCTCATTCTTGGTGTTTTATTGTGTTTCGTTTTTTGTTTGTTTAATTTTGTTTTCATCACTACTTCAGTTTGCCCCCATGTATCTTATACACAACCCAAATATTACTTCAGTGGACTGAAGAGGTGGCAGATGACTGGCCCACTCCATGATTGGCCCAGCAGTTTCTGCCTTGCCAAGTGGCTCATGTTGGAGACATCTGTGTAGTGGACAGAGAAGCCAAACACCCTTTCCCTCCCAGTGCACCAGAGGGTGTCCTCCTTCTCATTCACGAAGAGGGAGAAATGCTGGTCTTTGCCCTGCTTTACGGAGTTTGACCTGGTGGTAATGGTCCTCACTTAGCTGAACTTGGCTATTCTGCTGTGTTCCAGACTCCTGAAGCTCCAGTTTATCATTCATAGTGGACGCCAATGTTTACACTAGGAAGGTTACCCCAGAAGTAACAGGCCTTGTGTGCAGCAGACGCTTTTTGGCATCAATCATCGTTGGGTTAGACTCAAGAAATCGTGAAATGTCCCTCTTGTCACTAATGCCCATGGCCACATTCCCAATGAGCCAGAAGAAGGGGGGTCACCTCCCTCCTTGGGCAGCAGTACATCACGCAGGAGGTGGTCTACCTCAAAGAAGAGGAGGCCTGTACCCTCGTAAAGTCCCTTGTGGGCAGGGTTGACAACGAGGACTGCCCCCAACCACCAGATAGAATGGGCCCCACTCCTGGATAAGCTTCTGTGTGTCACTGTGGATGTCCCTGACGCAGCACCATGCCCATGATGACGGAGGCCTTACCCACCTCGGAGGTGATGTCGCTGTCCACCTGGATGCCCAGGGCTTTCCGCACCAGGAGCCCTGTAGCAATTCCATCAGTGAGAAACAGCGCCTGGATGGGCTTCCTGGTCTCAGCTGGAACAGGTGGGTAAAACTTCCTGGTTGTGGATGTTGGTAAGGAGCATCTGGAGTCGAGAAGACCAGCCTTCTCATCTCTGCCGCAGCCCATGGGTGACCTTGTGCCTTGCTGTTCCAGGGCTCTTCCTTAATGGCTGCTTGGGCAGCTCCTGGCGGTCGTAGACATTTTGGTTTATGATATGTAAACATGTTTTTGCTATAATTCCAATTTGGAGATTTTAGTTTGTCCACACCTGTTAAGTATCTCATGTGGAGTGTGGTCTCTGCCAGCTGGAATTGGTTGAATTCTGAAGACTTTGAGGGGTATAAATAGGGATACCCCAAAGGAAGAATATATGGCTGCTTGGAGGAGGGCTCCTTGCTGCTAGTTTGTCCTCTTTCTGCGTTTGCTATTTGCTGATTTGCTAGTTACCTGAACTTCTGAATTTCCTGATGACAAATATTGGTATTGCCCTCCGAATCCTATGGCCCTTCCCAGCAGGAGCAGCAAAGAGAACTCTGCCCCTATCCGCACTAATCTTTCTCTCCTACCCAGTGTTGGGGGGTTGGAGGGGAGATAGAAGCGTTTAAGAACCCTAAATAAAGTAGCTGTGTTAAAAAGTCTAAGCCTGCACCCGACCCCAGCAAACAATCCACACACTCGAGTCAACAGCACAGGGAGCGGTTGTCCCACACACAAGCCCTTCACGGCCCCACGGCAGACGGTGCAACAGGACGAGTACCCGTCATCATCACGCTGCTATGCACAGTGCCCGCAGCGGTTCTCACAGTTCTGGCCCATCCCACCAATGAAGACCGAATGCTCTAGGCGGACGCTGAGGCTTCCACGTCAGATACAAATGTCCTCCATGTTCCGGCCTTTCTGCCTCACCTCATACACTAGCTGCTCTCTTGTGTGCTCATCAGTGATCTCTTTGGGCTTCTCTGTTTTGCTTTTCTGGGTTTCTTGGATGGAGGGGGTGGGGCAATAAGCAGCTGCCTCAGGCTCAACCCACAGGTCTGTATAAACTTCCTTGTATGGATTCTTCTCTTCTTCTTGTGACTCTAGGCCCTTAGGACCAGAGGACTGGACCCTTCCACCTTCCGACGGCCCATTTAACCATCTGCTTGTTCTGTACCTCCACAGCCTTGCCAGTGTCACTTTCGTCACTGTCATGGCGAGCTGGAAAGAGTTCCCTGCATGGCTGCTGGCCGCCTGGAGGACCTCATAGATAGCTTTGTGGTATATATTGTAGGTAGCCTGTGGGATCGCACTGCAGAAGGAGATCAGTGGCACGAGTTTCTAGGCACAGACCACTGAGAACTTGCCATCTCTGAACCACATGACCCAGCGAGTGCCTTCTGCTGCTCAGCTCTGGCCTGTCACCTACCAAGACACAATTCATCCTGGCCACCAGAAGAAGCCTCAAAGTTTCCCCACAGGACGCCACAGCCCAGCGGGAGAGCTGGCCTCCTCCACCTTCTGAGGCTCTCCAGGGGCCTGGTTTTCTTTCACAACATTCATTACTGCAATTACCTTGGCTTTGGCTCAGAGGAGCAATGTTTATACAAACTAGAAACACGAGATTCTTAGAATAAATACAACTGAGCCATGTCTGAATTGAAATGAGATATTGGAACAGAGAAATCGGCATTTGAATATTACATTTGAATATTACAAGCTAAACTATTCACAGTGCACAATAACATTATGCCAACACTACCCAGCATTCTTTGTCAAGCCGTCAGTGTTTTCAGTGATTCACAAAATGTTATTATTTAGAAACAACTACATTTGGGGAAAACATTCCTACTTTTTTCTAGTGGAAGGTTTATACAGTTCTGCCAGGCCTCTCTTGAACTTAGTAAGAAAGGAATGCTAAAGTTGAGAGGGCAGGAGAAGTTCATTAGTCTAGTCTCCTTGTTTAAAAAGCTCAGAATAGATAAAGAAAGGGGCAAATAGTGTTGGGAAGACCTCTGGACTCAGGTCATCTGGTTTTGGCTCTAGTACACTATTAAGAGTTTACAAGTTGAAACGATAGGCCTGGCTGAGATTTCCCAGGAAGTCCCAGGAAGTCTAAAACACTTATCAGATTAAGTTAAACAACAACAACAAAAACTCAAAATTGCTCATTTGCCTCATCTATTCACAGAAAAGCACTAACACTTTCCCATTTGAAGATTAGGGGAAAATCAATAATTTAGATCCCACCTTATGAGCCTCCCACTGCCTCTCTGGTCACGGTTTTCCTGATTTGTTTCTTTACCACATCCCCACGGAAGATGCCCAGGGCAATCCAGCCTTAATCACAAACGTTGTGCTGACTGTTCAAGCCACAAAAGAAAAAAAAAGGAAGAGCTTATTTGTTGTTCTGGAGTTTTAGTTCACAGGAAAAAATAATGATTAAAAAAATACAGGTGTGCTGGGCACATGCCTGCACTCTTGGCGTCCAGAAACAAAAGGCCCCAAGCTGGAGGCTAGCCTGGGCTGTACAATAAAACTCTGTCTTGAAAAGGTAAAACAATGCTACTTGAAATTAGAAAATGTGCTAAAACATAAAGCATTAAAAAGAAAAAGACAGAGACACAAGAGTTTCTGTTAACCCAGTCTAGGGAAGAAGAACCTGCTTTGAAAAAAGTTTCTTACAAACATGGGATATACTCACTTATATAAACCTATAAGATATGATACACATAATGAAATCTATACACCTAAAAAAGATAATCAATTGAGTGGACATGGGGTAAGATGATCAATCCTCGTTTAGAAAGACAGATGGGATGTGCATTGAACGTATGACAGGAGTCTACTGAGCGCATCTGAAAGACGCTAACTAGCAGTGTTTTCAAAGCAAAGACTCATGACCAAACCTTTGGCAGAGTACAAGGAATCATAAGAAAGAAGGGGAGTTAGTCTGATGGGGAAAGGATAGGAGCTCCACAAGGACCAAATATATCTGAGCACAGGGTCTTTTCTGAGACTGACTTTCAACCAAGGACCATGTATGGATATAAACTAGGACCTCCGCTCAGATGTAGCCTGTGGTAGCTCAGTAGCCAATTGGTTTCCCAAAGTGAGGGGAACAGGGATTATTTCTAACAGGAACTCAATGACTGGCTCTTTGGTCTCCCCACCCCCGAAGGGAGGAGCAGTCCTGTTAGGTCACAGAGGAGGGTTTGCAGCCAGTCCTGAAGATACCTGATAAAACAGGATCAGATGAATGGGGAGGAGGTCCCCCCTATCAGTGGACTTGGAAAGGGGCACGGTGGAGATGAGGGAGGGAGGGAGGGACTGGGAGGGAATGAGGGATCGGGACACGGCTGGGATACAGAGTTAATAAAATGTAACTGATAAAAAAAATAATAATAAAAAAATAATTTAAAAAAAGTTTCTTAGCCTTCACCAAGGAAAGAGAAGCAAGCTTGGTGGGTGAAGAAGAGGGCTCATCCTTATTCATCAGGAGAAAGGAAAACATTCATACAGAGTAAAAATAATATAAAGAAAGAATTTGGGTAGACAGAATAGTGCAATAGGCTCTGGATTCAATCTCTGTATCACTAACAAATAAAACAAACAAAATGGTATTTTAAGATTTTGAAAATCACTATTTTAATAGGAAAGGGCATTTAAGCCATTGTTCATATAATTAGGCAAGAGAGAACTTTATTTCTAACTGAAATTTCACCCTTGTTAATTTTATTATAAAATATTCCTTTTCAATGCAGCCACTCCTGGCGAGACCTGATAGACTAGGATCAGAAGGAAGGAGAGGAGGACCTCCCCTATCAGTGGACTGGGGGAGGGGCATGCGTGGAGAACGGAGGGCGGGATCAGGAGGGGAGGCTTATGGGGGTACAAAGTGAATAAAGTGTAATTAATAAAAATTAAAATAAAAAATATTTTTAAAAATTCCTTTCGCCAATAAAATGAAGTGAATGAAATTCCTTTTCACACTTTCATTTTATTCCCTGATTAATAATATTTCCCTGACAATAAACAGTCAGTTAATGTTTTGAAATCTCAAGATCTTCCCTCAAACTTTAAACTCACAAGTGTTCTGTAGTGTCTATGACATCTGCTTGCTTCTTCTGCGTGCAAGGGAGAAGGAGGGAGTAACCTCAGTGGCTATCTGGTGGTTTCCTCTTAGGAGCAGAGCTGACTTTCAGTCTTGACGCTGTCTCATGGCACACTCACAGTTAATGTACATGGACAAGTAACGCTTTGAGCAAAGCAGCTTTCTACATCTACTGAGAATCACACAGTTCAACTCACAAACAGCTTCACTCTACAGAAGGTATTTGATCGCTTAATTATTCTCATCGCTATCATGGTAACGTGTAAATTATGATGAACTGCTTAGTGGTTTTGTGTGGAAGGTCTCATCAGGTTCTATAGCTGGCAGGGAAACAACGTGCAAAAAGACAAGCATGAAACTAGCTTCAGATCAATTTGGGTGTTGGACCAGAACTTATAGAGTTTGACATCAGCTCTGAGATATATATATTTGCCATATTTAAGCACGCATATCACATTTTTAGGAAAAAGTTTTCAGGTAATAATTAACTCAGCCCTGTGGGTACAACAAAGCTTAGGAAATGTTTACACTGAAGCTCTTTACAAAGTTCATACAGCTTCTTCCCTAGGACGGGTTTTTGTTGACTTAGAAGCAATGCTCAATGTAAGAGTCTGCAGAGAATGACCTAGGTGTATAAACATAATGTCTGGCCCTAAGGTGACAGAAGGTTACCCTGAGGTAACACTTAGGCTGTTGCAGAGTACAAATAACATCTGTCACAGATTGATTTTATAGCAATGCTTAAAGTTTTAGGGGGAAAGGTCTGGGATTAAGAAAAAAAACTTAATACACTTTTTGATATGGGCAGAACCTGTCACAACAGGTAGCAAAGAATTACCAGATTATAAACTAAATTTCCCCCCTTCCAGGAGAACAGCCAAGTATCTTATCCTTCTGGAGAGACGAGTGCCGTGTTTAACTTTCCTGGCTTCTTCAGTGTTTATCTGTGTGTACAAGTACTTCTTTTCTCTACATTTTGCAGAATCATATGGGATGAAAGTTTAAACAAATACTCGAAGTTGGGGAAGAGAACAGTTTTGTGATAAAGTTTGAAGTTTCTGAGGGAGAAGACAGAATCCTACAAAATACTCATTAGAGAGCGCACTTGATGGGATTATAACTGATGGCAATGGATAAGTATCAGATATTGCTATGGGGTGGAGCAGGATGGCCATTCAACCTACAGGTGATATTCAGCACTAAAACGGAATTTGGAAAATTGTCTTTGTGTAGAAAAAGACTTGATATTCTTTAAAAGTAAGAAAACGGCTTAAAGTACCTGTAATACTAAGAGTAAATGTGTATGTATTTAGATACAACCAGCATTTAATTTAGGTATTTTCAAAATTAGCACTTTGTGCAGGGACTATGAGGTACTCATGTATGATGTAACAGCATAATAACATATTTTAATTGTACTAAAATTGTACTTAAGATATCCTTTAAGATATAACATTTTAAGCATATATTAACATTTTATATATGACATATATATGTCATTATATATATGTCATTTATGACATTATACATGACATTTATATATGTATATATGTATATATATGTCATATATATGACATTTTAAGCATATATTAACTGATTAGTATAACAAAATTAATTGACAGTAAAGACATTTGAGAAATTAAAAAATCATTCTCATTTTCTATCAATATTTAATTTTCATTCTAATATTTAGAATTTTTTCTGATATCTAGTATTTAGCTACTTTTCTAGTAGCACTAAAGAAACACCATAGCATCAGAAGAGGGAGAACACAGGGAACAGGACAGGAGCCTACCACAGAGGGCTTCTGAAAGGCTTCTGAAGGTTATTGAAGCAGATGCTGAGACTCATAGCCAAACCTTGGGCAGAGTACCGGGAATCTTATGAAGGAAGGGGAGATAGAGGGACCTGGAGGGAACAGGAGCTCTTCAGGGAGAATGGCAGAGCTCAAAAATCTGTGCCCAGGGGACTTTTCCGAGACTGATACTCCAACAAAGACCATTCATGGGGATGGCCTGGAACCCCTGCACAGGTGTGGCCCATGGCAGCTCAGTCTCCATGGGTTTCCTAGTAAGGGGAGCAAGGGCTGTCTCTGACATGAACTCAGTGGCTGGCTCTTTGATCACCTCCCCCTGAGGGTAGGGGGCAGCCTTACCTGGCTGCAGAGAAAAGATAATGCAGCCAGTCCTGGTGAGACCTGATGGGCTAGGGTTGGATGGAAGGGGAGGAGGACCTCCACCATCAGTGGACTGGGGGAGGGTATGGAAGGTGACGAGGGAGGGGGGCAGGGTTGGGAGGGGGCTACAGCTGGAATGCAGAGTGAATAAATAGTAATAAATAAAAAATAAATTAAAAAAGAAACACTATAGCACATATAACAATCAAATCTTTGTGATTTTTAAATTTAGTCTGTTAAGTGCATCTATATTGTATAATTGCTCAGATTAAAATCCATCCCTTACTTTTATCATAAAGGCATTCCAGGATACTGGCTTCATTTTAACAGGCACAATCTATTAATTGGATCAGATACTAAGAATGATTCCTGCTCTTGTTGTAGAGGACCCAAACTCAGTTCCCAGCACCTACATGGTCGGTCATACCAATAGTTTCTTCATATATATAATATGTCTAATATATATATATAATCTTCATATAAATATATATATCTCACTCAGGATGATCTTTTCTAGATCCCACCATTTACCTGCAAATTTCATGATTTCCTTATTTTTCATTGCTGAGTAGTATTCCATTGTGTAAATGTACCACAATTTCTGTATCCATTCCTCCATTGAGGGACATCTGGATTGTTTCCAGGTTCTGGCTATTAGGAATAAAGCTGCTACAAACATGGTTGAACAAATGTCCGTGTTGTATACTTGAGCATCTTTTGGATATATGCCTAGGAGTGCTATAGCTGGATCTTGAGGTAGCACTATTCCTAATTGTCTGAGAAAGCACCAGATTGATTTCCAAAGTGGTTGTACAAGTTTACATTCCCACCAGCAATGGAGGAGGGTTCCCCTTTCTCCACATCCTCTCCAGCACATGTTGTCACTTGAGTTTTTAACCTTTGTCATTCTGACGGGTATAAGGTGAATTCTCAGGGTCGTTTTGATATGCATCTCTCTGATGGCTAAGGATGTTGATCATATCTTTAAGTGTTTCTCTGTCATTCTATATTCCTCTATTGAGAATTCGCTATTTGGCTCTGTACCCCATTTTTTAATTAGATTGCTTGAGTTACTGCTTTTTAACTTCTTTAGGTCTTGATGTATTCTGGATACAGCCCTGAAGATACCTGGTAGGCTAGGGAGATGGAAGGGGAGGAGGACCTCCCCTATCAGTGGACTAGGAAAGAGGCAGGGAGGAGATAAGGGAGGGAAGGTTGGATTGGGAGGGAATGAGGGAGGGGCTACAGCTGGGATTCAAAGTAAATAACTTGTGATTAATACAAAAAATAAAAATTAAAAAAATAAATATATATTTATTTATATCTGTTATAGCTATAATATATAAATATAGCATTTATATTTATATTATATATATTTATGTTTATAGATATACATTTATATGGGAGAGAGAAAGAGGAGAGGACAAAGAAGGGCTGGAACACCTGCTTCTAGAAGCCATGGACATTAAACAAACAAAGAAAGAATACTAGGGATGGGAGAGCGCCTGTGAGTTTCATCATAAAACAGTCTTTTCTTCTGTTGAACTCATTCAAAAGAATAGCAAAAGAAACAGCAGAACTAATTTTACAGGCCAGAATACAAGTCCAGCTGAGTTAAAGAGAATTAAGCACTTTTGGCTGCAGGTTAAGAACACCTTGGGAGCTGTAGAATGCTGTTTTCAAGAACACATGCAAAAAGCTATGATTTAATGGATCTGCAATGAGGTTGGCATTGGAGTTTGTAGGTCTTTCTAAGGTTTCTAATGTGTATCTGAGGTTAAGCTGCATACAGGTACAGAAAAAAATTAAGTTTCACAGATATCTCCCATTTTATCTCTATTTCCCTGTTTAGCTATCTCTCTCTCTCTCTCTCTCTCTGAAAAAATGTTCGCAGAAGGGAGCTACACTGTCCATTGTTTTACACGACTGACTAACTGGATAAAATTTCAGTGAGGTGGAGAGGCTGCAGGTGTCATGATCTATCCTCAACCATGTCAATGGACATTCCTTTAAAATCTCTGCGGCTAATCTAACATCTTTAACAACAGATATAACTTTTTGTACTAACATAACAAACCCCTAGCTTCTACCAACCAAAAGCATCAAAGAGACAGTGAAGGGAGCCTTCTTTTCCTTGAAGTGTTGGTCATCATGGAGAACCTAATATATGGTAGCTGGGGGTGTTTGAAGATTCTAGATGATAAAATGTTGTGATCTCTTTTGAAGGTGTCAGGCTTTGGAGGTTGATTCACCTTTCACGTGTATGAGTTTGAGAGGATTAGTTCGCTAAAATCCTTTGTGGAAATAATAATACGTCCTACACTTCAGGCAGGTACATAATAAGCCGTCCTTTGTAACCAATCTGAATTGATATTGATCCTTTTAAAGTCTTGGATCAGGGATACAAGGCATGTACCTAAACATAGTAAAGGCAATATACAGCAAGCCTATAGCCAATATCAAACTAAACGAAGAGAAACTTAAATTAATCCCACTGAAATCAGGGACAAGGCAAGGCTGCCCACTCTCTCCATATCTCTTCAACATAGTTCTTGAAGTCCTTGCTAGAGCAAAAAGACAATTAAAGGAGATCAAGGGGATACAAATTGGAAAGGAAGAAGTCAAAGTATTACTATTTGCAGATGATATGATAGTATACATGAGTGACCCCAAAAATTCTACCAAGGAACTCCTACAGCTGATAAACACCTTCAGCAAAGTGGCTGGATACAAAATTAACTAAAAAAATCAGTAGCCCTCCTGTATACAAAAGACAAAAGGGCCGAGAAAGAAATTAGAGAAACAATACCCTTCACAATAGCCACAAAGGACATAAAGTACCTTAGTATGACCTTAACCAAGCAAGTCAAAGACTTGTATGAAAAAAATTTCAAGTCTCTGAAGAAAGAATTAGAAGAAGATATCAGAAGATGGAAAACTCTCCCATGATCATGCCTTGGCAGGATTAACATAGTAAAAATGGCCATCTTACCAAAAGCAATCTACAGATTCAATGCAATTCCCATCAAATTACTAACACAATTCTTTACAGACCTTAAAAGAAAAATTCTCAACTTCATATGGAATAACAAGAAACTCAGAATTGCTAAAACAATCCTTTGTAATAAAAGATCTTCTGGAGGTATCTCCATCCCTGATCTCAAGCTGTACAATAGAGCAACAGTAATAAAAACTGCATGGTACTGGTATAGAAACAGAATGGTGGATCAATGGAATTGAATAGAAGACCCAGAAATAAATCCACACACTTATGGACACCTGCTTTTTGACAAAGATGTCAAAACCATTCAGTGGAAAAAAGACAGCATCTTTAACAAATGGTGCTGGTCTAACTGGATGTCTACATGTAGAAAAATGCAAATAGATCCATAGTCATAACCTTGCACAATACTAAAGTCCAAGTGGATCAAAGACCTCAATATAAAAACAAACACACTAAACCTGTGAGAAGGAAGAGTGGGGAAGAGCCTTGAACTCATTGGCACAGGAGACAACTTCCTGAACAGCAGCAGCACAAGCTCTAAGGTCAGCAATCAGTAAATGTGACCTCATGAAACTGAAAAGCTTCTATAAAGCAAAGGACACTGTCATCAGAACAAAGACAGCCTACACACTGGAAAAGATCTTCACCAACCCTGTATCTGACAGAGGGCTGATATCCAGAATATATAAAGAACTCAAGAAGTTAAAAAGCAACAAATCAAGTAATCCAGTTAAAAAACGGGGTACAGAGCTAAACAGAGAATTCTCTGTAGGGGAATATCGAATGGCAGAGAAACACTTAAAGAAATGCTCAACGTCCTAAGGCATCAAGGAAATGCAAATCAAAATGACCCTGAGATTTCACCTTATACCCGTCAGAATGGCTAAGATAAAAAATTCAAGTGATGGTACATGCTGGAGAGGTTGTGGAGAAAGGGGAACCCTCCTCCATTGCTGGTGGGAATGTAAACTTGTACAACCACTTTGGAAATCAATCTGGTGCTTTCTCAGACAATTAGGAATAGTGCTACCTCAAGATCCAGCTATAGCACTCCTAGGCATATATCCAAAAGATGCTCAAGTATACAACAAGGACATTTGCTCAACCATGTTTGTAGCAGCTTTATTCCTAATAGCCAGAATCTGGAAACAACACAGAAGTCCATCAACGGAGGAATGGATACAGAAATTGTGGTACTTTTACACAATGGAATACTACTCAGCAATGAAAAATAAGGAAATCATGAAATTTGCAGGTAAATGGTGGGATCTAGAAAAGATCATCCTGAGTGAGGAATCACATCAACCTTACTTTTAAATTCTAAATAATTTTGTGTGCCTTTATTAAGTAATAGGTTTTGTATTTTTGTAGATAGTCTTAAAGTATGTATTGAATGAATAAATGAATTTATGAGTAGAAGAATGAATTAAAGAAATTTCTTTCCTAGGCAGAAATGTCATTTTCTCCTTCATCTCATATGAATTCATCTTTGTAATTAACAAAAAAATAAATTTAAAAAAAGGAAGGAAGAATAGAATGAAGAAGGGGAGGAAGGAAGGAATGGAGTAAAGGAAGAAAGGAAGGAAGGAGAGAGACAGAAAGAAGAGAGAGAAAGAAAAATAAGAAAGAAAGAAAGAAAGAAAGAAAGAAAGAAAGAAAGAAAGAAAGAAAGAAAGGAAGGAAGGAAGGAAGAAAGAAAGGAAGAAAGGAAGGAAAAAAGAAAGAAAGATTGATTCTTTGGGTAGAATGAGGCGGTTGTAGTTCTATACTGAGGAACATCTGCTTTGTCCACACTCTAGCAGCCACCATCCAGAAAGGCAAACTTCTGTGTTGCATCTCTTCATAGTGAACTTTACACAAAAAAATCCTGTATTTAATAAAGTCCAATTCAGTGTTTTTAAAAAATAAAGTATAAAGAGAATTAAACATAATAATAAAATAATAATGTTTAAACACGGAAGTCCATCAGTTAATTAAGCCAAGCACCCAACTCTTAACCCTAAAATAGCGTTGGGATATTACTTCCTTCCTTTCAGTCTGAGGGTAAGCTGCACGCGGGTGCAGCAAGAACAGTCTCACAGATACTGCTTATCTTTACCTCTGCTTCCTGGTTATCTCTATTTCACTGTTTAATTTCTGAGTAGAAGAATGAATTAAAGCAATTCTTTCCTAGGCAGAAATGTCATCTTCTCCTTCATCTCGTATGAATCATTTTTATATTATTCATTAATGTTTGCAAGGTTTCTTGATTGTGCAGCAAATCCCGGAGATGTAGACACCGAAATACAAAGAGTAAATTGTGTTCTAAAGGGCACACAGCCAACACAGATTAGAGACATAGAGACAAAGAAAATAGAAACACAATCCTGGCTTCTAGTGAATGCATATTTCCATGAAAACACCCCAGAAATTATCTTTCCATAATCCATTTTTATTATTAAAGTAAAAAATGGATAAGGCTAATTTTGTAATACGCTTCTACAAAGTTGATTAAATAACTGCACAGGGAAATGAAACCAACAAAGCAAGGGAAAATGTTTTCTAAGTAGTTGAAATTTTTTTTTTTTTTTTAGGGGAATATCAGTGTTAACTCTTTAATGGTAGCATTGACCTCCACAGGTGTTTTTCTATGCCACACTAATTAAATCCTGCACATTAAATCTATGCAGACTCTTTGTATATCAAACTATATCAATTAAAATAATCTGGCCAAGTTGGTGAGAGATTTGTATATCCAGAAGACCTGTGATTAAAGTTAAAGAGAGAGGGGGGGACTCCTTAGGAAGCAGGGACCTAATTGAAAAATTACCCATTTATGTAGGAAAGCCCTTATTAAGGTCCACACAAAAATAATACAGAATTCTCAGGAAGCAATGACTGATATTCACATCATATTCTTTTTTATGAGTGGTGGAGTTTACTAAAGTTGTCTTATCCTGCTCTATTACACAAACAGTTGACATGAGAGACTAATTTTCTCATAGTTCTCCAGAGAGCAGAATCGTATTCAAGCTGTTACCTCATGGGAAGAAGTTACCTCAGATACCTCTCTTGGCCATGCATTCACTAGTCAAATGACCTCTTTTATCACACAGCTTTTACAAACTCCAGGAAGCTTAAAAATTCTTGCCAAGAACCCAGTACCACCAGAAAGGGCTTGTTTACTTCTCTGGCAGAATGTAGCATATTCCTCAGATTTAATGCACAGGCCATTCTGGGCTCTGAGGCTTTTATTGGTTTGGTAACAAATCTAAGGCTTTTTTGGGTGGCTACTGTGAAAGTTAACGATAGTAATCTCTCTCTCCCTCTCTCTCTCTTTTTGAAGTTTTTTTGTTTTTTGTTTTTTTTTTTTAATTTATTTTTTTTTCCAATGCAGTTTATTCAGGAACCTTGAACAATCCTCGGACCCTGGGGAAAGCCAGCCCACAGCTTAAATAGCCTCTGGGTAGCCAACCCAGGCGTGCCACGGGGGCAATGCAGATAGGTCCACATACATGGAAGCAAGCCAGATCCTCAGCCTTAGCCAAATGTGGAGTTGTTCATGACAGAGAGCACTCACCATCGGGAAGGTGGAAGGCGGAAACCAGCTCCATCTTTAAGGCATAGCATTCCGCAGCTCTCTACAGTTCCCCCTTTTTGTTTTAGACGCATCAGGCAAGAGTAGAGGTCTGATCTCTGATATTAGAAATAAATAGTAGTTGATTTTATTTTGCACAATATCAGAAAGGTATAACAGAATTGAAACTCAAACATCACTAAACATCAATAAAATTGTGAATGAAGCCCAAGCTTGTAAGCCATGGACAGGTAATAATAAATCCAATGCAAGAAAAGATTGCGGAACACTAAAAGGATAAACTATAATTAGAAATTATAGTTAAGAAAATTAGAATAAACTATAGTTTTCAGAAATGATAAATTAACATTGGCTCATGAATTATAACAATTTTGCAATATTCATATTTCAGGTGAAACTGGTAGTGGTACATTTAGAGATTCTTTACATTATCTTTACATTTTTAAAATTCTAAGACAATGTTAAAATAAAAAAAAGAAAATGTAAATCTTGTGTCCTCCTTTAATGCAGAGCACATATATAGCATCAACTCTTTTTTTGAGGCAGAGACTTATATAACCCAGGGTAGCCTGAACTTGCTATGTAGCCAGGAATAACTTCTTATCCTCTTGTTATCCTCTTCTATCTACCTCCCAAATGTTGGGATTACAAGAGCGTACCATGTGCCTATGCCCAGGTATAAATTCTCACCATTTAAAATGTGCCACAGCCTTCCTGACTCATTTCTATATATCTAGTGTATTTAAATTTCACACACACAAACTATATATATTATATATATACACACAGTCATTATTTTAGTTATATTGTACAGCAATGGTTTTGAAGACAATGGTAGACAGAAAAGCAATTGTGTTGTTTATTAATTTAAAATAAGAAAATAAACTTTTGTTGATGAGTTTAAAACAAAAAAAAAATGTGCTTCCGCATCGAGTGGAGACATTAATAGTGAACTTGGAGGAAAAAAAACTATGAAACATAATTTTAAAAATTATAGTTTACAAAGGGAAGTCAATGAATCAACCCAAACGAGCACCCAACCAAAACAACAGCTACCCTTGCCTTTGGCACACACTTTAATTCTCAGTTCCATTAATGATTTTGACATTTCCTCCACTTAGGCATTAGATGGTGCTCATGACCATTTTACCAAGCAGGATGGCTCCTCTGTATGAACAATAAGTCTTTCAACAGGAGACATGTCTGAGAGATCTGACCCAATAATGCTTGTGAGAATAGATTATTAAAAAAAAAAAAAAAAAAAAAAAAAAAAAAAAAAAAAGATAGTTGAAAAAATTTCACTGATTTGGGTGGAAAATTCAAGCCGTTAAGAAAACTGACAAAAGATCACTAAGCAATCCATAGGTCCAAGCGCCCAAGGGCGAACTTCAAGATGTCCCCAGATACTGACGATAGGTGCTTGTGCTGCCCCACAGCATCTGTCGGCATTTAAAAAGAACCCATCAACCTTACTTTTAAGTTCTAAATCCTTTTGTGTGCCTTTATTTAGCAATGGGTTTTACATTTTTGTAGATATTCTTAAAGTATGTGTTGAATGAGTAAATGAATTTATGAGTAGAAGAATGCATTAAAGGAATTTCTGTCCTAGACAGAAATGTCATTCTCACCTTCATCTCATATGAATCCATCTTTGTATTATTCATTAATGTTTGCAAATTAAAACTCAGAAGCACTCTTAACAAGATATTTTGAACAAATGCATTACATCTAGTTCTAATTTCATTTGCCGCATTCTCCCAATTGTTAACAAAGCAAAACAAAACAAAAGTTCACCCTAGGCCTCATAAAAATATATATTTTAATTCTCTCAAATATGGCTAGAACATACCAACAATTCTCAAACAAATGGATCATGACAAAGGGGAATCTCAACCCATGAATTGATTTTCAGACTTGAGTCAATTTGTAGACCCCCAAGACCTCTTGAATAAAGGGATGATGTCCAGGTTCCCTGAGGAAGAACCTTGATGAAATATTTAAAGACTTTTCTGTAAGTCATTCTCCAGTTCTTCCCCAGAGGCTCGTTTACAAAAGTAACTCTGCACTAGGGGGGAGGAGACAGATTTTCTGAAGGTATGTTGAATACAGATTCTGAATTGATGCTGATTCTGATTCTAGGAGACCATAAGAAACACTGTGGCCGTCCAGTTAGAGTGCGGGCTTATGGGGGTCAGGGGATTAAGAGAGTTTTGGCTGAATTCTGACTCACAGTGAGTTCAAAGAACCTAAGCTTCCCCTTGTGATCTAGGTGTTACCTGACACATCAAGTCATAAAAAAGAATGTTCACAGCAGCCTAGATTATCAAATAGAAGTGGTAGATACCTGATGGTGCCTGAAGACACAGAAAGTTACATGATGAAGTTGTCCAAATGCCTATGTTTTCTCTCCTGTTACAATAGAAGCATGCATCCAGCCTCATGGATTGTATCCGCTGATAGGCTGACTGAGGAAGAGAAGACTAGAGCCTGGTTTACTGATGGTTCCTCATGTTATGCAGGTACCACCCACAAGTGGATAACTGTTGTATCACAACTCCTTTCTGGGACAGCCCCATAAGATACTGGCAAAGAAAAACTTTTTCTGTGTGCAGAACTTCAAGCAGTTCACATAGTCATATGTTTTGTTTGGAAGGAGCAATGGTTTGTTGGTTCATGGGCTATAGCCAACAGATTGTCTGCATGGCCAAAAACTTGGAAGGAGCATGTTTGGAAAATTGGCGAGAAAAACATCAGGGGAGAAGTATGGTGATAAATCTCTCCAAATGGGCAAAGCATGGGAAGATACTTACGTCCCATGTAATGCTAACAAACTTTTGCTGAGAAGTTCAATAATCAAGTAGACAGAATAGCCTACTTTGTGGACAGTCAGGATCTTTACCCAACCATTCTTGTCATTTGCCCCATGGGCCCGTGAACCAAATGGCCCCGGTGGCAGAGATAGGGGTTGTTCTTTGATTCAACACCATAGATGTCTACTCACCAGAGCTGACCTGGTTATACCTGCTGCTGATCTGGCAGCATCAGAGACCAGCACAGACACTCAGCTACTGCACCATTCCTGAGATGACCAGACAGCAAGCTGGAGGGAGGCTGGCTACAATGAACAGGAGATAAAAATCGCTTTTGGTTGTAGAAGCCAGGGCTATTTAGTGTGGGTGAAAATGAAGAGTAGAGGGGTAACTATAATGGAAATAGTTAAGAGAGTCATATCAAAACAAACAAACAAATAATAAATAGAAGAGGACCCCAAAATGGATCAAAGGTTCAAAATTTTAGCAGACTAAAGTTAGGGCAAATATCAGAGGAGAATGGAAAGAAAGCACAGAGTCAGATGATGGATAAGAAGGCTAACACGAGATGATAGAAAAGCAGGACAACGTAGCGAGGCTATCAGGACCACAGTCATGTTCAAGTCAGAGCCGAGCTAAGGTCAGAGAGAAATGGATGCTGTTACTGAAAACATACATGTGAGTGAGCAGTAAGGAGCACATTATGGCAGAAGACCCAACTCAGCAGCTCTTCTGTGCAAGCCAACCAGTCTTGATAGCTCTGTCTCTGTCTCTACGACCGGCTCACTGGATGTCAACCAGAATCCAGCCTCTGACGTTTTCTCAGAACAGCAAGATGAGAACATGCTGCAATGGCTTGAGCTCCTCAGATGACCTTAATCTCCTGATCTTGGAAGGAAAACCAAGATAATTTTAATTCCTTGAGCCTCTGAAGAGTTTTCAAATCACAGTTTAGAACTGTTCATTTGTCACAGTAACTTACAAAGAATTCAATAAGCAAGAAAAATGTACAATTATTTATGGGGAAAATCAAAGATTTCTTTAAAAAAAAAAGAAAAATCAGGTTTCAGAAACTAAGGTTTGTTGTTGAAACGATGTACCAAGTGTCCTGCCAATCACAACCCTAAGTCTTCCAAGAATTAACTTCCTCCCTATGCCCACCGCTGTTGTAGTCTCAGGTGGTTTGTCTTCTTCGATATTCCCATAGTGCTCTCCTCATAAATGCATCTCTAGCCAGTTTCTCCTTCAGAACTCCAGTACACAGCTCCAGATGGCTCTTTATAAAGCACTCTTCTGAACAGGCTTCTTGTTAGAATCTCCTGATAGCTCCTAACTTCCACAGAATAAATAAACATCCAGATGCCTTTGCAAGAAAATCAGTTCTTAACAGATGCCATGGCTCATCTGATGCTCCTCCTGCCTTTATAGACTGCTATACCTAATGAACTATATGCCTTCTTTTCTAACTTACCAAGAAATTTCACATTTCTGGGCTCTTTTATATGCTGTATGTTTTGTTTCTACTTTTCCTCTCTACCTTAAAGAAGTCTTCACTCTTCCCTCCTAAGTCTATTAACCTTCAGTAGGCACCCTATGTCTCCTAGTAAAAGCCTACCTGGCTTAATATTTCTGTACTCCGTCACTGACTTGTCATGGATTATTACCCTGTTATTTGACTTCGTGTGTGTGTGCGTGTGTTTAAACAGGACATATTGGCAATGGCAGAGCCTGAAACTCTGCTGAAAAGTAATAGGGTGATCACTTCCTCAGAAGTCTTAAAAAGCCCCTGAGGACTTCCAAATCCACAATGCCACAGCATGGAGCAACTTCACCAAAGAAAATCTAAGAATGAGACAGAACCCAAGTCGTGTAAACAGGTACATCAGTGGTTCTTAGCTTATGAGTTACGACTCTTGTACATGGATTGTCCTAGGCCCGTTGGAAAACACAGATGCTTGAATTGCTATTCATAACAGTAACAAAACTACAGTTATGAAGTAGTAATGAAAATAATTTTATGGTTTGGGATCACCACAGCACGAGGAATGGTATTCAAGCATTGGTGTATTTTAAGAGCAATTGATGTAGATGGTAAAGAGAAATCTAAGCTCACTACAAGTTCCCAATGCGAGCCTGGCAGCACAGGTGAGTTAAACATTTACTGTACATAACCACTTTCAGCAACTTTTAAATAGTTTAGAGTGACAGAAATACACTTAGTAACTAAGAAAAATCTTACACTGTCACAAATTTATGTACTTGTCTGTTTAAAAGAAAGTCAAGTTGTTCTTAAAATCCAGGTAGGAATGGGGCTCCCACCTTCATAGGAGGAGTTGGGACTGGACGACTAAACTGTGGCTTTTTATCTGTAAAAAGTAAACCAATCTATCGTTCTCCATTTTAGAAGATTTTTCCAGTCTTTGCACTGTTCCCTACATGTTTGTGTGAAAACTAAATGACTCAGTTTTATTTAAACATCTGTGGGCCACATGTGTGACTCTGAAATGAGCAATTCTACCAGGAAAAAGAGAGGCATATTTAAAAGATTTTACTTTTTTCAAAGGGACTTGTATCCTAGCTATGGAAACCCAGAGGCCTGGTGTGGTTGTTGAATAAAAATGGCCTCCATAGGCTCATGGGGAGGGGCACTAGTAGGAGGCGTGGCCTTGCTGCGAAAGCTGTGGCAAGAATGCCTCTGCTCTCCGTCCTTGCCCCCCCAACCCTCTTGCACTAGGTCTGTTGTTAGATCTGTTGTAGGGCATAATTTCTTAGCAGTACATTTTGGCATGGGGCCACTTGACGGCGCTCCCCACCCTCACGGTTTTATCCTATCACCTTCTTTCCATAAAAGTTTTCTATTTCATGCAACCCTATCAATCAATTAATTATTCTCTAATTTTCTGAGCTGCTGAAGTCCGGTATGCCCAAGCCGGTGCGCCTTCCCTTCCATTGCAGTGATCACCATGACTTTTTTCACAGCTCAGATTGCAAAGATACACTTGACGTGCTATCTTTCCGGTCCATCAGAAAGTAGTAGTCTTGGCTATCGCCAAGGGAAGGGGACTTTCTGTACACGCTCATAGGAAACGGCTTCCTGTGTACACCCACAAGAAGAGGACTGACTATACACGCTCATGAGAAGGGCATTTCCTGCACGTCCTCACACATGAAAGGATTTTCCTATGAGCTGTATGGGGAGAGGGTTTTCTGTACACTCTCACAGGGAGATAGTTTTCTCTACCTGCTCACAGAGAGAGAACTTCTGTGTACTCTCAGAGGCAAGAACTTCCTGAAAGAAAGGAGAATTCCTTGTCCACAGGTGGCAAATTGTGGATGTGAGGGAATTGGTGCTGAGATGTGGCTGAAGTGTTTTCCTGGTAGACATTTGTGGCTCATGGCTGTCTGTGGATCAGGGATAAAATCAGGTATTTAAGAAGACTGTTTCTAAGCTAAACAGAGAATTCTCTGTAGAGGAATATTGAATGGCAGAGAAACAGGTAAAGAAATGCTCAACTTCCTTAGTCATCAGGGAAATGCAAATCAAAACGCAAAACTCTGAGATTTCACCTGACACCTATCAGAATGGCTAAGATCAAAAACTCAAGTGACAACACATGCTGGTGAGGATGTGGAGAAAGGGGATCCTTCCCCCATTGCTGGTGGGAATATAAACTTGTACAACCACTTTGGAAATAAATCTGGTACTTTCTCAATTAGAAACAGTGTTACCTCAAGATCCAGCTATAGAACTCCTAGGAATATGTCCAAAATATGCTCAAGTACACAACAAGGACATTTGCTCAACCATGTTCGTAGTAGCTTTAATCGTAATTGCCAGAACCTGGAAACAACGCAGTTGTCCCTCAACTGAGCAATGGATACAGAAATTGTGGTGCCTTTACACAATAGAATACTACTTAGCAATTAAAAACAAGGAAATCATGAAATTTGCAGGCAAATGGTGGGATCTAGAAAAGATTATCCTGAATGAGGTATTCCAGAAGCAAAAAGACACACAGGGTATATACTCACTTATAAGTGGATGTTAGACATATAATATAGGATAAACATACTAAAATCTGTACACCTAAAGAAGCTAAGCAAGAAGGAGGACCCTGGATAAGTCGATCAATCCTCATTCAGAAAGGCAAACAGGATGGGCATTGGAAGAAGGAGAAACAGGAAACAGGATAAGAGCCTACCTCAGAGGGCCTCTGAAAGACTCTATCCAGCAGTGTATCGAAGCAGATGCTGAAACTCATAACCAAACTTTGGGCAGAGTGCAAGGATTCTTATGAAAGAAGGGGAAGATAGAAAAACCGGGAGAGGACAGGGGCTGCACAAGGAGAACAACAGAACCAAAAAATCTGGGCCCAGGGGTCTTTTCTGAGACTGATACTCCAACCAAGGACCATTCATGGATATAACCTAGAACCCCTGCTCAGATGTAGCCCATGGCAGCTCAGTGTCTAAGTGGGTACTCTAGTAAGGGGTACAGGGTCTGTTTCTGACATGATCTCAGTGGCTGGTTCTTTAATCACCTCCTCCTGAGGGGGGAGCAGCCTTGCCAGGCCACAGAGGAGAACAATGCAGCCAGTCCTGATGAGACCTGATAAGCTAGGGTGAGATGGAAGGGGAGGAGGACCTCCTTTATCAATGGACTTGGAGAGGGGCATGGGAGGAGATGAGGGAGGGGGCTGGGATACAAAGTGAATAAACTGTAATTAATATAAAAATAAAAATTTAAGAAAAAAACTTAAAAAGACTGTTTCCACAGGTTCATTTTTTTTGTCAGAAGACTTTATAGAAGTGTTTTTAAAAATCAAAAGCTGATGCTAATATTTGCACCTGCTCCCTGCTCAAGGTGACTATTGCATGGCCATCTTCCATGTTCAGTGAGGAATGACTCACTCTGCTTATCGACTCCTGTGGATCTTATCACAGAATACCTTCTTGCCTTTTTGAAACTAGTTGAATTACCCCAGAGCAGAAAGCACAGCTGCTCTAACTTGAGTGTCCTTTCTGTGTAGTTTTGTTCAATGGAAATAATACAAGGCTTAGGTGTAAGCCTCAAGTGCAGTTTAAAATTTTCTACTACCCACATGCTGTGTAAAATTTTATATTAAAGAAAAAGAGATAAAACTAAGTTAAGAACATTTTGTTCAACATAATACACATATAAAACATTACTTTTTTGTATAAAACAAAAACTTCAAAAATTACTTGTAAAATATATTTCTAAGGAAATCTAAAATCTGATGTGTAGTTTTAGTTCAAAAGCATAATTAATTACTGGGCACTGATAATTAATACAGCTGTAATAGGCCATGACATACTTAAATTCACAGGAGCTGATCTTATGCTTTTATGAATGAAAATTATATGACAGCAGAAATAGGAGATTGTAACATTGCTGCCTATAATGGACAAAGAAAAACAGAAAAAAAGTAGAAATAATGTTTTGAAGAATTGTTTCCAGTGACCCACAAACTCAAAAATATTGCTAAAGAAAGCAATTGTCATAATCATTTTGGAAGAAACAAATGCAATGCTTTTAAGGAACACAGAGTGCTTTTACATGTAGGTATTTAGAGAGACACATACAATAGTGATACTGGTGAAAGGACAGAGATAACTTTTCATCCTTCAGATCCAAGCACAGTTACAACGAACATGGTAGGTTTCACTGCTAAATAAAAATGTCAAAACCAAAGATATTACATCCATTTAGCTCGTAATATAAATAACTGCTTCCTGAGGCATGGATTTAAAGGTGTTGCTATCTGAATACATAAATGGTTTACTTGTGTTTCTTCTCTTAGAAATGGATTTTTCATTCAATGACAAGAAATTATTCTACCACGATTACCTGCTTGTCTTCATTAAGGCTTCATTGCTGTGAAGAGCAATGAATGCCCAAGCAAGTCTTATAAAGAAAAACATTTAACTCATGCTGGCTTACAGTTTCAGGGGTTTAGTCCATGATCATCATGGTGGGAAGCATGGCAGTATGCACACAGACATAGTGCTGGAGAAAGAGTTGAGAGTTCTATATCTTGATCCACAGGCAGCAAGGAGGAGACTGTACCACACTGGGCTTAGCTTGAGCATAAATGACTTCAAAGCCCACGTCCACAGTGACAAATACCCTCCCACCAGGCCACACTCACTCCAACAAGGCCGGACCTCCTAATAGTGTCACTCTCTATAGCCAGGAATTCAGCCAGTCCTGATGAGAGCTGATAGGCTAGGGTTAGATGGAAGGGGAGGAGGACCTCCCCGATCAGTGGATTTGGGGAGAGAGGCATGGAGATGAGGGACAGAGGGTGGGACTGGGAGGAAACGAGAGAGGGTGCTACAGCCGGGATACAAAGTGAATAAACTGTAATTAATAAAAAAATTAAAATAAAAAATAATTCAAACACGGGAGTCTGTGGGGGCCATACCTATTCAAACCAACACACCAGTATTGTTTGAGAACTAATTACTGCTTTCCAACCAAATGCCACTTATTTTTTCATGGCTAAGGTTGTTATCAAAATAAAGATGTACTATTTAGTAAGATTTAGGAAGAAAGGGCCACAAAACAAAATAACACCGGAAAGAAACAAGTACACAGAATTATAAACAATGACTTTTCAACAGACAAGAGGTTTTAGAGTATTCTGATCATCTTTAGGCTTTTTTAATGAAGGCTCAGTTTTTTTTTTTTTTTACTTGATACTTGTCTGTTAATCAATGAATTTTCTCTAGGTTTTAATAGTAAGAAAATATAATAAAACATGGTAGATTCCTGGGAGAGGTTTGTATTCTTTTATGTATCTTATCTAACCAAAAGATAAGTTCTATCAATTTAGAGTCACATATATATGTCAAATATACTGTTGATATCAAGTTTCCTTGTTGTAGTCATTTGTATCTCTACAGACCTGTCTCCATCTTCTCATCTTCATTTTTAGTATCACCTTAACTCAGAATTTCACCTACTCCTAAGATGAGCCTTCAGTTGATTCTACCTGTTCTAATGCTTTCACCTCAATTTCATGACCCACAAAGCCAGCAGAATTGACAATTTCCTGTTTAACGAAACACTGTATCCTAAATGATCTCTGCTGTATTTTCTGCCCAGCACCTGTTATCTATCACATCACTAGACAGCTTTCTATTTACTCTGTATAATGGGTGAATTGGTGTTTCATTTGTTTTCAAAACTGCGGGCTGAAATTTTGTTTTCTTTCAGGTAACATATACCATGCATATTCTAATTTTGTACTCATATTATATTAATATGTATTTGTGTTTGCATCTCCTCTATAATCTCACTGAAGTCAGAAAAAAATATTAATTTGAATATATTTGAGTTAATTTTATAATAGGTCACATTCCGGGATCTAGATTGAAGAACCTAAATCTAAGATTGTATTTCATACATGAGCCACACTCAGTAGATGCAAACCAAAATAAATTAAATTTATAAACTTATTTATAGTTGGATGCAAAACATCAGAGTTTACCAGAGTAGATCAGGAAATGAGCCTTTAGGAGTGGTCAGCTCAAAAATCCACCTTGACATTAGAGGAATCGTATTTTAATTTGGAAAATGGAGGAAAACTTAACTACCAACATTACATATGCACAATATATATAATCATTAAATCACAAACATGTCCATTCACCAGCCATGACTGTATTAAAGAAAGAAAATCATTTCCTGTCAATCAGAGTTCAAAGAACACTGGGGACACACAATTTGAGTATGTTTAAGCCTCTGAAATTTTCCCCTGTAGAAAATATTTTTAAGTGTGTTCACCAAACAGAATGTTTTACAAACTAGCAGAAAAGTTGCCATTTTGAAGAACTCAACTTTGATATATAATCCTCACTTATATAATTTGGGTTTTATATTTTCTTAAGTATTTTAAAATTATTTTTAAAAATTATGAAAACTAATGGGCTAGCATGATTCTTTGCCAAGCTTATCTTAGGGCTGTTTGAAAAACAATATCGATCCTATATTAGGTAAAATAAATGATCTTGCAAAGATGCTTTTAATCTGAAAATAGTTACTTATCATTACAGAGTGATGGGACTGCAATGTGACAACGTCCATTTTATGGACCATGAAGAGCATCTTAACACAAACTTCACCAGAAATCATATTTTGATGGGCATTTCTCTTATCAGAATGGATGACTGATCACCCTTTGTCTTTACCCACCTGTTTAATAAAAGTAAATAAAAGACTGTCTACACAAGAGAGACACAGAGTGAGAGAGAGAGAGAGGTTTCAGTATGCGTGCATGTCAAAGCCAGAGGTCAACCTTGGGTGTTGTTCACAGGTGTTTTCACCTTCTCTTCTGATATAGGGCTTCTCCCTAGGCCTGGCGTTTGCTGATTAGCCTAGACTAATGAGCTCCAGCATCTGTCTGACTCTGTCTTCCCAGAGGTGGGATTGCGAGAATTGACTAATTTCAGCTTTTTAACAGGAGTTTTGTTTATCAGTACAGCAAGCTACAAAGCAAGCACTTTAGAGTCACTTTTAGACACTATCTCTCCATTTCCTAGACTTAATTTTTTTAATGCTCCTAAGTTTAAATTTTTAAAAAATAGTATTTAAGTGCTATGTAAACCATGGTTATAAGCAAAGAATAAATAACAGAAATTTGGAGATAAAAACAAGCTGCAATCACCACGGAAGCAGTCTCACATGCTGAAAAGTGGTGTAATTTACCAGCCACTTAGGACTTTTTGCATTATTGCCTTTGTAAAGCTCCACCTTGTCGTTAAACAATACAGTGCAATGAATTGCCATTTATGACCACTTATCAATTGTCCAGTGCATTGAACTTTTAATATTTCAATCCATACTTGGAAGAATTATAAATATGGATCAGTGTTTACTCTACAGACACAAGAACTGAGGAGTGTCTCCTTTTATTTTTTCTTTTAATTCACTTTACATCCTGGTTGTAGTTCTGTCCCTGCTCCCCTCCCAGTCCTTCTCCCATCTCATCTCTCCTATTGCTCAGAAAAGGGGAGCTCCTTTTCCCATCCACCTCAGCTCATCAAGTTGAATCAGGACTGAGCTTGTTCTTTTTTGCTGTGGCCTGGTAAGGCAAGGGGATCACCAAGGGGAAGGGATCAAAAATTAGCCAGTTAGTCCATGTCCCATGCAGTCCCTGCTTCCCTTACTAGAGAACCCACAGGAAGCCTATCTGCTACAACTTTGTAGAAGGCCTAGGTCCAGTTCCTGCATGGTCCTTGGTTGATACTTCAGTCTCAATAAACCCTATGGGCCCTGGTTAGTTGGCTCTGTTGATTTTCTTGAGGAGCTCCTGTCACCTCCAGGTCCTTTTCTCTTTCTCCCACTTTTCCACAAGACTCCCTACACATCACCCAACGTTTGGCTGTGAATCTCAGCATCTGTTTTGAGGTGATGCTGGGTAGAGTTTCTCAGAGGACAACTCTGACAGGCTCCTGTCTGGAAGCTTAGAACATCCTTATTAGTGTCAGGTGTTGGCACTCTCCCATGGGTGGGCCTTTGGTTGGGCCAGGCATTGATTGGGCTTCCCTCATTCTCTGCTCTATCTGCTCTATCTTTATTCCTGCACATCTTGTAGGCAGGGTAAATACTGGGTGAGAGTTTCTGTGGGTGGGTTGGTGTTCCCCTCCCTCTACTCGGAGACTAGTTTAGTTAAAGGTGTCCTCTTCAGTCTCTATGGCCTCTGCTACTAGGAGTCTCTGCTTGAATCTCTGTCATATCCTCCCAGGAGCCTACCCTGACTTAGGTCTCCAGCTTGTCACAAAGATACACTTACCCTCAGGTTCTCTTTCCTCTACAAGCATTCTGTCCTCTTACTCTCCCCCAGGCTGATCTCCACTCTCTTAACTCTCTCTGCCTCCTCTCCTACCCTGTTCCCTCTCTTCAACCACTACATGTGTTTATTCTGTCTCCCCTTCCAAGTGAGATTTATGTGTCCTCCCTTGGATCCTCCTTGTTAATTATCTTTGGGTTTTGTGCCTCTTAATATGCTTTTCCTGTATTATATGGCTAAAATCCACTTATATATGAGCACATATCACGTGTGTCTTTCTGGGTCTGGGTTACCTCACTCAGGATGATTTTTTTTCTAGTTCTATTCTGGAAATTTCATGATTTCTTTGTTTTTAATAGCTGAATAGTATTCCATTGTGTAAATACACCATGGTTTCTTTATCCATTCTTCAGGTAAGGGCAGCTAGGTTGTTTCCACATTCTGGCTATTATGAATAAAGCTAAGAACATATTTGAACAAATGTTCTTGTTATATGGTGGAGTGTCTTTTGGGTATATACCCAGGAGTGGTATAGCTGGGTCTTGAGATAAAGCTATTCCCAGTTTTCTGAGAAAGTGCCAGATTGGTTTTCAAAGTGGTTGTACAAGTACCAGCAATGGGAGAGTCTTCCCCTTTCTCCACATCCTTGCTTGTCACTTGAGATTTTGATCTTAGCCGTTCTGACTGGTGTGAAATGGAATCTCAGAATCCCTTTGATTTGCATTTCCCTGATGGCTAAGGAAGTTGAGCATTTCCTTAAGTGCTTCTTGGTCATTTGGGAGTCCTCTGTTGAGAATTCTCTGTTTAGTTCTGTGCCAAATTTCTCAGTTGGGTTATTTTGTTAATTGATGTTTCATTTCTTGAGTTCATTGTATTAGCTCTTTGTCAGATGTAGGGTTGGTGCAGATTTTTTCCCAATCTGTAGACTGTCATTTCCTTCTGTTGACAGTGACCTTTGCCTTACAGCAGTTTTTCAATTTCAAGAGGTCCCATTTATTGATTGTTGATCTTAGAGCCTGTGCTATTGGTGTTCTATAAGGACAGGAAGTTGTCTCATGTGCCAATGAGTTCTGAGCTCTTCCCCACTTTCTCTTCTAATAGATTTAGTGTGTCTGGTGTTATATTGAGGTCTTTGATTCATGTGGATTGTAGTTTTGTGCAGGGTGATAAGTATGGATCTATTTGCAGTTTTCTACATGTAGATATCCAGTTAGCATAGCACCATTTGTTGAAAATGCTGTCTTTTTTCCATTGGATGGCTTTGGCTCCTTTGTCAAAAAATCAGTGTCCATAGGTATGTGGGTTTGCTTTGGGGTCTTTGGTTCTATTTCATTGACCAGGCAGTCTATTTCTATGCCAGTACCATGCAGTTTTTATTACATTTGCTCTGTTGTATAGCTTGAAGTCAGGCATGGAGATACCTCCAGAAGTTCTTTTATTGTATAGGAGTGTTTTAGCTATTATGTTCTTTTGCTTTTGATATGAAGTTGAGAATTGTTCTTTCAAGGCCTATAAAGACCTGTGTTGGTATTTTGATGGAGACTGAATTGGACCAACAGTTTGTTTTTGGTAAGATGGCTATATTCACTATGTTAATTCTACAAATCCATGAATATGGGACATATTTCCATCTTCTGATAGCTTCTTCAATTTCTTTCTTCAAATACTTGAAGTTCTTCTCATACATGTCTTTTACTTTTGCTTGGTTAGAGTTACACCAAGATACTTTATATTATTTGTAGCTCTTTTGAAGGGTGTAGTTTCCCTAATTTCTTTCTCAGCCCATTTGTTGTTTGTGTACAGGAGTGCTACTGATTTGTTTTTTAGTTAACTTTTTATCCAGCTACTTTGCTGAAGCTGTTTTTTCAGCTGTAGGTGTTCTCTGGTGGAATTTTTGGGGTCAGTTACATATACTATCATGTCGTCTGCAAACAGTGATACTTTTACTTCTTCCTTCCCAGTTTGTATCCCCTTGATCTCCTTTAGTTGTCTTATTGCTCTAGCTAGACCTTTAAGTATTATAGTGAAGAGGTATGGCGAGAGTGGACAGCCTTGTCTTGTCCCAGATTTTAGTGGAATTGCTTTGAGCTTTTCTCCACTTAATTTAATGTTGGTAATCAGCTTGCTGTATACACCCTTTATCATGTTTAGATATGGGCCTGTATCCCTGATTTCTTGAAGACTTTCATCATGAAGGAGTATTGGATTTTTTCAGAGGCTTTTTTTGAATCTAATGAGAAAATCATGTGATTGTTTTCTTTGAGTTTGTTTATATTGTGGATTACATTGATGGATTTTCACATGTTGAACCATCCCTGCATCCCTGGGATGAAATTTCTCCTTCCTGACTATTATCCTGTCTATACTAACAGGCAACCGATAGTGACTAGCCAGAGGTAACTCCTAATACACACACAGTCACTCTGAGGGACCTCCTAAATGTATTCAGTTTCTTTTGTAGCCTTCTTTTATATGCTTTTGGTTAGGCTTTTGCTTTCAAACTTACAGGTTTTTAATTATTTCTCTAATCATTATCAGTCTCTGGTAGCAAAACAAGGGCTTTAATTCCTATCTTCATTCTCACTGACCCAACAAACAAACAAGCAGCAATAAGCATGCTTTTTCTTTGGTGTAAGTTCAGTTTTTTTTGTTTTGCTTTTTTTTTTTTTAAGTAAAAGCTACAAGAAAATCACTGGAATGTGGGACCTAAGTGTATAGAACCACAGTGATGATTGAACGTAGGAAGTCAGGTCATAGCAGAGGCGGAAAGGCCTTTGAGATAAATGCCCTTCTCTTTCTGCCATATATTACCGTGTGACTGAGGCAAGCCATTTCATTCTTGTGAGCCTGTTTAATTTATAAACTGAAGAAAGTAACATATATATTATAATCAAATTACACATACCTAACATAATTCTGGGAACAAAGTACATTCTGAACAAACCAGTAATACCACAAATGATGTGGTAATGATGACAGTTGAATAAACAAAATGCAGATGACACTCAAGGAAGAAAGTAAGAGCTAATATTTATATTCTCTAGTTTCATTTACTTTGTAAGTGAAGCTTCTGAACCCTGTGGAAGCAAAATTGATTCAGCTCTAATATAAAATCAACACAACTGGATGAAAATATGAATGGAAAGAGTGTATGTCTTTGGGTCCTAAAATGTTACATGAACACATCAACCAAGCCAAGGGACAAGAACCAAAAACATATAGTGATTGATTCTAATATGCATGTTCATGTGATTTCATGGTTGAAAATGGTAGTACGTTGTTGAAATTACACAAGACAGGAAAAGCTGTTGTTTCAAGGGAAAAATTTTTCTCAGGGACTTAGATGGATAAAGCATTACATAAGGACTGTCAGGATACCAAAAAAGAAAAAAAATGGAATTCTAGTTAGAATACTTTCTTCTACACTGAGTTGTGCAAATCTGCAAATCACAGCCTTTCAAGGGTCACAGATGTCCTACAGGACTGTGAATATAGCTTAGTTGCAGATCAGTTGCCCAGAATCCACAAGCCCCAGAGTTCTATCCCCAGAACTGAAAGAAAATTATGTTTTATGAAATGATAAATGAGTAGTAATAGATTTAAAAAGTTAAATTTCTTAAACTTTATGCCTAGAAGAACCTTTAAAATCCTAACAAGAGTTTTTCACAGAGTGGACACTTTGTAGTTGCTTCTACACCAGTCATCCTAGAGATGGCCCTTAACAACAGGTGAGGTTGGCTTTGGAGTTAGTTGATGAGATTATCCCTCCAAATGGAAAGAAAGTGGCAACTGCCTAAAGATTTACCCTGAAGGTGCTTTTTTTCTAAGACTCTTAAGCCTAGATGTAGTCCCAAGGTCCAGCTGCAAACACCAGCCACCTCTGACTTTACCTTCTATCCATTCCTTTAATGTTTATTATTAGTAATTGAAGATAATCAAATGCAGTTGAGATCTCCCAAGAACTTGGTGTTGTCTGGTAGCTTGTTGTTGTTGTTGTTGTTGTTGTGTGTGTGTGTTCTTTCTTGTGAGACAGTGAAACACTTTCTAGGTTGGATATCACCATGAAAGTTCAAGTGCTGATGATTGTAACAGAAGCACAGATATAGATATAGATATTATCAGAATGAATGACCCTGGGGAAAGTTACTTTTTATGGGAAGGTTGGTCCCCTATTCCTGTTCCATGCATCCTTTAACAGTGTCCTTAACCACCACAAACCACCATAGAAAGGCTGGTTGGTTCCCCAGCTGTGACATTGTTACACGCTATCTGACAGCAGGAAGTCAGACAGCCAAGACTGATAAAGACTGGCTGGGTTTTCCCAAATTCTTAGGCTCCCATTTCTTCCAAAGAAAACAAAGAGATAGAAAAGGAATAAAGTTGGTTCTTTTTAACAAATCACTTCATGTTCAGGATTTGGTGGGTGTTTGAATTATTATGATACACCTCCAGAGGATAAAAAAATTATAGGAAATTTTATCTTTTCTAAAAGGAGGTTATGATAACAGATTCTGCTCTTAGGAAACAGAAAGAGCCTTCTTAAGAACAAGTGCCAAAAAATAAGCAGGATGCAAAAGCATCCTGAGGTAGCACAATCTTCCTCTCTACCTCCAGAGAGAAATACCTCTGTGGGATATACACACTCCCTGCCAACACACCAATGAGGACATCCAGAAACAAAGTAGCTGAGGGGAACACATGGAGATGCAGCATCTTGTTATTGAGCCTTTCTGTACTCTTGCCCTTTTTGTTCTTCGTGGAAGCTACACATTCTTTCCCACTTACAGAATCCAAAACACTGGCAGATGAACCCAGAACCATAGACCATGAACCCAAGCAATAATTTTTTCCAATTTTGTCAAAATTCATCATTTTTTGAACTCAGATTGATCAGATGGTCTTTCTTTCTCATGTTTTCACTGTTTGTAGAACCATTCCCTGTGATTTTAATCATATTAATATGTGTTCACTTACCATCTTAGGCAAATTAATTTCATTATATTTCAGTCAGTGTTTTCTAAACCACGGTTTTAGAATTAATCTAGGGATTTAAGAACAGTGACATTTAATTAAATGGAACAGATTTAACACTTGATTTCTACTATTTGTTGGAACTATTTACCATCCCCCACCTACATTGTATTTCTAGTCCCTAGTTCTGAATAAGACTATTTCAGATTTTTACATAAATGGGATTATCTGCAATCTCTTTTCTCTGTGTCAGGCCTCTTTTACCTAATGTCTTATAGATTCACTTTCATTGTCACAAATGACACAATTTCCTGTTTTCAAAGAGTTGAATAGTATTCCAGTGTGTGTGTGTGTGTGTGCTTCTGTTTGTGTGTGTGTGTAGAAATCAATGTTTTACCCTGATAATTGACTGATGTCTTATATCTTAGTAATTTAGCTGTCTGACAAAGATGCCAAAACACACCATAAAGGAAAATAATCTTTAATAAATGATAGTGGAAAAACAATGAAAAATTTAGATGGCTATTTTGTCTACCCTTTCTACGGGCATTACTAAAAAAAAATTTAAAACTTAAGAAAAATATAAAAACTATAAAACTACTTCAAAAGGTATCAGACAAAGGTATTTCCAGTGATTTAAAAAAATCTGAGATTAAAAAAAAGTTAAAAAAAGTATAAATAAATAAATATTTTTCCTTGTATTAGGAAAAAAATCTGAATCTACAGACACAAAGAAAAGTATAAATAAACAAACAGGAAAACTAAATAGTTTTGAACAGAAAAAGAAATAGCCAATTCAATAAAGATGCAATCTATAAATTGGGGCAAAATATTTCCAAATCATACACTGGATGAGAAAATAATGTCGCAATTACCCAAGGAACTCACAAGCTAATTAGTTAAAGGATACAATTCTCTGAAAAATGTTAAATACTTATAGTTTAGACAGAAAATGTCCTGCAGATTTCATGTTCAAAGTTTGTTCTGTCCACAGTTGATTAATCTAATTATTGAAAGATGATCGGATCCTGAACACTTCTCTGAGAGGGTTTACTCTCTCATAAACCAATCAATGAGAGGGTTTGCTGAAAAATTAATTATTTGATAGAATTATCAAAACTATACTGTGAAATATACTTAGAGGATACATCCTTTTTCAGCTCTGCCCTTGCCTGTCTCTCTGCTTTCTAGATGTTATGTGGTAAGCAAGTCTGATTGATCCATTATGTACTTCAGCCAATATGTTTATACATGATCATAGACCCAGAAACAATGGAACCAGGTCACATGCTGAGACTTCTGAAAGCAAGAGCCAAAATAGATCATCCCTCTGTTAAACTAATATTCCTCCTTCAGCTGTTCATCACAGTTATGGGAAACTGACTAAAAGAGCAGAGCAGACATTCCTCAAGGGAACTTAAAGGATCATCAATTGTATTAAAAAGCATCTTTGTCTGCCATTATTAGAGAACCAAATCAAAAAGGCAGCAGAAATGTAGAGAAAGAGACTATTTACAAGTGGTAATTTTGTAAATTTATTGTGAGTAATATTGTAAGGTTATACAGCCATTTTGGATAAATGTATGGAAGCTCTGCAAACAACTGGGAATAAAACTGCCATGAGCCATCTATTGGAATTAAAATCAGTGTGTTGAGAGATGAGAACAACCACATGATCAGGGTCACACTTTTCACTTAACCAAGACATTATCCATGCCATTCTTACTTTCATTGTATGTTTCCTAATGCTACAAGGCAGGTATGGTAACCTGTCCCAGCCTGGGATTTGAAAGGTGGAGTTAGTGTCCTTGGGGTGAAACAGAGGACAGCCAACGGACACAGGTAATTTCCTATCTTTCTCCAGATACAAACTTAAGGGCAACTCTTTCTCTATGTTTTTGTGTGTTTGTTTCAGGAGACTCCGGACATAACGAGGTTCACTGGTTCACAACCTCAACATGAACATGTGCTGTTTCAGGTTCTCCGTCTCAGACTTCACTTTCATGTCTGACCCTGATACCACTCTACAAGTACAGTAATCACAGCCACTGTTTAATGCTAAGTGTATCAAATCACAATCTAACAAGATAGTAAATACTTTCATAAGTTTTAGGAACACGTGTTAAAGATACAGCCTTGCTATAAGAAAATGCAGTTTCGCTATGGGTCTCAGTATCTCCTTCGATACCCTGGTGGGTAGTCTTTCAGAGGTCCTCTGTGGTAGGGTCCTGTCCTGTTCCTTGTCTTCTCCTACTTTTGATATCTATCCTGTTTGCCCTTCTGAATGAGGATTAAGCATCTTCCCTAGGGTCCTCCTTGTTGTTTAGCTTCTGTAGGACTGTAGATTTTAGCATGTTTATCCTATATTATATGTCTAATATCCACTTATAAGTGAGCATATACTATATGTGGCTTTCTGCTTCTGGGATATCTCAATCAGGATGATCTTTTCTAGTTCTCACCATTTGCCTGCAAATATCATGATTTCTTTGTTTTTAATTTCTGAGTAGTATTCCATTGTGCAAATGTACCACAATTTCTGTATCCATTCCTCTGTTGAGAGACATCTGGCTTGTTTCCAGATTCTGGCAATTATAAATAAAGCTGCTGTGAAAATAGTTGAGCAAATGTCCTTATCCAGAATCCTTATGGAAGAAGAGGGAGAGAGATAAACCTGGAGGGGACAAGAAACTCCACAAGGAGAACAACAGAGCCAAAAATAAAAAACCCGGGGCCAGGGGGACCTGAAGAGACCAATACTCCAACCATGACCATGCATGAAGAGGACCTAGACCCTCTGTTCAAAGGAAGCCCATAGGCTGCTCAGTTTCTAAGTGGGTTTCCTAGGAAGGGGAGAAGGGGCTGTCTTTGACATAAATTCAGTGGCCAGCTCTTTGATCACCTCCCCCTTAGGGGTGTGTATGCAGGCTTGCCAGGCTACAGAGGGAGATGATGCAGCCATCCCTGATGAGACCTGATAGACTAGGGTCAGATAGACAAGGAGGAGGTTCTCCCCTATCAGGGGATTAGGGAAAGGGCATAGGGGGAGAAGGGAGAGGGTGGGTGGGACTGGAAGGAGACAAAGGAGGGGGCTGCAGAGGGGAAACAAAGTGAATAAATTGTAATAAATAAATAAATTAAATTAAAAAAGAAAATTCAGGTTAAATGCAAATTGAATAAAAATAAAGACACTCATCATAAATGAAACAAGTTATATAATACCACAAGTGGATGCTAAATAAAAATTAAGTATTTATTTTTTACCAGTAACTCCACAACCACGCTATTTCAAACTGTAGTGATTTTAGTACCTGAGTGAATGTGGAACTTTTTCTACATTTTATTTTCAATAAATTCTTAGGCAGAAATACAGTTTTCCTTTTCCCCATGTATTTTTCTTTTCTGTTCTCTTGAAAAATCCGCAAGGTGTCCTTGAATTACAATAATAGAAATGGATTGGATGGGTCCCAGTTGCCAATCAAATTGATAGCTATAAAATGAAATCAGCCTATCTGCTAAAGGATGAATTTCCAGCTCCTCATTCTAATCACTGGAATGTTTTTTAAATGTAAAGTTGATACTTGGTTAATTCCTTCTAAAGTCATTTCATATTAATTTACATATCTCCATTAAAAGGGTACTCTCTTCATGTTCTGTAAAATATATGTCTAGCCTTATTCTTGATGAACTTTAGACTTTTCACTGAATGGGGTTGAGAATGACAATTCTAATAACCACTGAATGGCAGAAATAGCTTATCTCTCAACCTTTTCTAGCTCTGCCTACATGTCTTTCCCCATGCAAGACACTAAAGTAACCCAAATGGAAAGGATGGAAGGATCAGGTCTATTTCTCAGTCTTGTCATCGGAGGCAGTAAAGAATGTATATGATTGAAGGTGACCGTATAGTTAACCTGAGCCTATGAAAACTTCTCTGAAGTCTTATTGTCCTGTGGTGATGTTATGCATTCTTCTTTAAAAAGTCACATTTCCTACTTCCTGAAATTCTTTTTTGGGGCCTCAAGCTATGGCATAGTTTTCTATGTCTGAGCACTGGCATGGATAATACTATTCTATAACCAGCGATCTATAATGTTGTTATTAACAGATGATATGGAAATACCAGACACGCCTTTTCTTATCAATATTAAAGCATAAACTTATACTTTAAAATGATTTATTTATGTTTATTTTATGTACATTGGTGTTTTGACTGTATGTATGTCTGTATGAGGGTGTCCGAGCCCCTAGATCAGGAGTGACACACAGTTGTGAGCTGCCAAAAGGGTGCTTGGAATTGAACTCAGATCCTCTGAAAGAGCAGTCAGTGCTTTTAACCACTGACCCATCTCTCCAGCCCTTACAAACTTACACTTTTTAAGCTTAAAATACAATATCAACACTATATTTTAAATATGATATCATAATCCAGGTGTGGTGGCACACGTCTTTAATCTCACCACTCAGGAGGCAGAAGTAGGTAGATAGATCTTTGTGAATCAAGGCAGATTAAAGAAGGTATACATTCTTAACAGATATTCTACTACAATAATTGTGCAGAATTTTCTAGTAGCACAAAAATAAGCAGGCAGTACTGAAATGGAGTTGGGCTCAGGGGTATCTTGGCAACTTCGTATAATATGTAGGATTGTATTCTGCCTGTCTCCTTATTCAAAACTCTTATGTTGAAATTCTAATTCTTGTTATCCCGAAATGTAATCATGTTTGATATAGATAAACTCATGTGAAACTCTATATATCAAACACAATGGCCTGCTAAGCCATTATGGCTGGTTCTCTTACAAAGGTAAGAAATTTGTTTGGAAATGTGCAGGCATACTGGGAAAGTGCCATTTTGATTGCAGTGATACGGACCCAAGCCACAGAACTATGAGAGTCAAGAACAATTCTTTCCAAGAATCTCTAAGGTAAGTATGGCCATGGCAGCTTCTTGACCTCAGACCTGCAGCCTACATTATTGCGAGACAATGAATTCCAGCTGTACTGAGCCACAGACTGTAAGTGTTCATGATGGCTGCCAAAGCAAACTGATGCAACCAGCTACATGGACAGTATAAGGAGAGACATAACTTTGGACATCACAGTAATCCATGTGAATGGCAGAACAATAAACAGCAGAAGAGCAAGGGGTAATAATCAGGGAAGTCACTGGAGCTGAAATTCCAGGACGAGTTAGCGACGTAGTCATAGCAACAGTCTAAAATTAAAACGGCATTTACACGAGCCCGACGTTTTGCACTTGTCACGCTTTATCCTATCAGGATATCTTAAGATTTGTGAGTAATATTTGTAACTTGATAATACCCACACAAGGTACACAAAGTTATATTACACTAATTAACTCTACTGACATGTTTGAAGATAGCAAGAAATGGGAATACGTCACAACTGAAGATGTTCCGTCTTCAAGACGCTTGTTTTTGAGACAGGGTCTTACGTAGCCCAGGCTACCATTATCTGTGTCGCTGACGATGACCTTGAATGTTTGTGTTTTCCTGGGTTCCTTTAAGAGATTTATTCATTTCCTCCTAAGAGCTACTTATATCTTCATACAGGATATTTTCAGGTCTTTTTTTTTTTCATGGCTTCATCTGTGTTAAGATATCCAGGGCTTGGGTGGTAGGGTGGCTGGGCTCCAGTGACGATACATTACCCTAACTGTTATTGATTATGCTTGTACACTGGTGTCTAGGCATCTTGGATTGGGATGATTAGAGGTCTAATTTATAACACCTCTTTTTATCTGTTAGGTGAGTGCTTTGTTTTATGGTTTCTGCTTTCTCTCTGTACTTTAGCAGAGTGTGGTGGCAATGAGCTGGGTTGTACAAAATTTTATATGTACCTGTTTCCTTGTCTTGCTCAGCTGGTGTGTTCCATGGGAAAACCTGCTCCTGTTGGAGGCTGGGAAAAAATGATGAATTGGGGGAAAACAAAGTCGAAGAAGAAGATATTTGTGAACCATTGGGCATGGAGGTTAGAGAGGAAACAGATACCTAAGGAAGTTTTCTGCTACATAGGTGGGGATGAGACTCAGTTACTGTGCCTAGAACAGAAGGAGAGGTATGGATCATCTTACTTGTTTCCCTTGCAGGAGCAGCACTTAAATTAACAGGTCATGCCTAATGGGTTGGGGACTGGGCAAAAGAATGAATCGGGGGAAGGAAGTTAGAAAAGGAAGATCTGTGGAAGCCACAGAAGATAGGGATGGAGGGCAAAGAAGGTCACCACAGCTATTCCGTTGCAGATCTAGGAATGAGACGGGGAGACTGGATCTAGGAGAATCGAGGAAGAAGATAACATCTGAAGTCGTCTGTCTGGGTTTCTAGCACGGCCTGTGGATTAGTGGGCGCGCCTGCTGGAGTTGGAGGATGGGATACAGTTGGGATATAGTGATTGCGTCAGTGGAGGAAGGCTGAGAGAACGCGGTCTAAGCGATCCACAGTGCTTGAAGGGGGAAGGCTGTAGCTGGTGTTCTCTTCCATAGCTAGATATCAAAATGCTGTCTTTAGATGTGTGCTTACTGTACCTGTAATAAGATGTCCTCTAAAAATTCAAATTTAAGAAAGTTTATTATTGTTAGTTATTCACAACTGAATTTGTTGAACTACTGCAGAATTCTCCTTTTGTGAATTAACTTTGGTCCCACCAGGGATAATCTATCAGAGAGAGAAAAGGGTTTCTTGGGCCCCATTCAGCTAGAAAGCTGAATTCACCATATAAAAAGTCCAATTGGCTTTTTATAGACAGTAGCAAAGCAGAAATCATCTGAGGCATGTAGGAGAACATACTTGAGTCTAGACTCTGGCTTGAACTGGCCATCTGAACAATGACATCATCGGATGGATATATTTGCCTGAAGCAAGTGTGAACGTCGGTACAGAGACCTACTGGAGCACACTGACAGTTTCCAACTTAAAGCAAGTGTTTGCCACGTTTTGCCAGATGCCTACAGGCATAAGCAGTCTCAAAACAACAGGGGAAGTCTCATCCAGATTGTTGACTTATGTCACATTGCACCTCTCATAGATGATGTACCTTGAACAACTGCTATAATTTGTGCTCTATAAGATGGGCATTGTACAAAATTGTCTTTTTGTGAATTAATTTTGAATTAACAAGCTAAAGGGAAAACCCAAAATTATTGATGTAACAGGTAATCTGTGTTGTCAGTCTGAATGGACTTAGAATCATCATAGAAAGACATTCTAAAATACCATCCTTTGGACTGTTGTCCGGAACTGAATAAAAAAAGCAAACTGAACACCAGCACTCAGTTTTCTGTACTGCATGACTACAGCCACCACCTGGCCCTCTGGCTCATAGCTCTGATACCACGCTTCTCCATTATCATGGACTGTTTCCCTTAGAACTCTAAACAAAAATAAACTCTTTTTTTTCCTTAGATTGCTTCTTTTCAGATATTTTGTAATAGCACAGAGAAAATAGAACAATATCTCTTACTGCAGGCATATGGACATCATAATATGTCATAATTTCACTATATCACCATAACATCAGTTCTACTTCACTTCATTATACTTTTGATAGCAAAGTTGTTCATTTTTCTCAAGTACTAAAGGCAAAAAATGAATACAGACATATTTAATATTTTCAAAAGGACACAATTCAGATTATGTAATTTCAGACAAAGAGGCATATGAGAAAAAACTAGGAGAAAAAGAATCAGGTGTACTACTAATCAATTCAGGTACTTAAGCCAAACTACTTGCTTGAACAGTTAGTAAATGCTCTGGCAAAATATGACTACATTGATGTTCAAACCAAAGCACAAAAAGGGAGCTAAAACCTCCCAAAAATATCATGTTAACTTTAAAAAAATGAAGGAGCATGAAAAATATATAATGCTCATCAATGTAAAAACAATTAAACAAAATTCTCCACTTTCTATAGTCAATGGCAAATTCAAATTCATTGAGCATATATATATGTGTGTGTGTGTGTGTGTGTGTGTGTGTGTGTGGCTGTGTGTGTGCATATATACATATATATATATATATGTGAGTGTGTGTGTGTATAGAATTTGAAATATCTCCTGTTAATAAAAAATTATAGTTTGAGATATTTTCACCCTACAATGGAGCAAAAAGGCTCAATGCCAAAGTTGACTAGTATTGGTGAAAAATAAATTATCTTCTAGACTAAAGGCTTTCAAGTCAGCTTAATTGCTGCTCTATTTTTTCTTTTTTTTAAATAATAATAAAGTAAAATACATAAGATAAAACAAAAGTAAACAATTGTTTGAGATTTGATACATGTATATATTGTTTTCTGATCAAATCCACTCCCTGGTCCACCTGTTCTACATCTCTCCCTACTCCTCCACCATGTCCCTTGCAACTTCATGTGTTCTTTTAACAACTCCACAGGGTCCTCTTACTGCTTCCTGTATGTGCATGGGTATAGGACCATTTTCTCAAGCAGAGGTAGCCTCTCAGGGACTGCTTTGCTGAAGAAAACTGAATCCCCCTCCTTAAGTTGACACCAACTGACAATAGCACCCCAGAAAGTGTCAAGACTTCATGGGCCCCTTGAGCTTTCAAAGGTCTTGCACATGATCTTAGGAGTCATGAGGATGGAGTCCCAAACTTGCCTGATGTTTAAGGCTAGGATTTGAAAACCCAGAGAAGCCCTGTCTTTTCCACTTAGGACAGTGGACAGAGGAAAGTTCTGTTTTCCTACTGTAGCCCTTCAACTATTATCACTGTATTGGAGCTCATTCCTTTCTGTTATCTGCCTCACACACCAAGGCTCCAACTTCTGTTCTTTTAAACATTGAAGTGCCTACATTAACAAGACCAGAAGGCACTCCCCATCATCAAGGTACCACTACATCTGCTCACTCTTTTTCACTCAGAATTTTCAGTGTTTTCTCTTTCTGGTACTGTAGTTTCATTTTTCCTTTCTGAGATACCCACTTCATAAGAGTTTATTTACCGATTTTTAAATTTTGATTTATTCATTTTACATGCTGGTCATAACCCCCTCCTTCCTCTCCTCCCAGTCCCATCTTTCCTCTCTTGTTTCTCCTATGCCCCTCCCTTACTCCTCAGAGAAGGGGACCTCCCTCCCCCTTCGGTAACCCCCCCCCAGCATATCAAGTTGCATTTAGACTGAGCACATTCTCTTCCCCTGTGGTCTGGGTAGGGAGCCCTGCCAGGAGAAAGTGGTCAAAAAACAGGCAACAGAGTTCATATCAGAGTCATCCCCATTACCCTTACTAGGGATCCTATATGAGGACCCAGCTGCCCATGAGTTACATCTGTGTAGAGAGCCTAGGTCCAGCCCATGCCTGATGGTCCTTGCTTGGTGCTTCAGTCTCCACAGGCCACCCCCTGGGTCCTGGTTAGTTGGCTCTGCTGGTCTTCTTGTGGCGTTCCTGTCCTCTCTGGATCCTGCTGTCCTTGCCTCACTCTTCCACAAGACTCCCTGTGCTCCCTCCAATGTTTAGCTGTGAGTCTCTGCATCTGTTTCCATCAGGGGCTAGATGGAGACCTTTAGAGGATACCTAAGCCAGGCTCCCATCTGCAAGCATTGCAGTGTCATGCGTTAGTGTCAGGGGTTGGCTGTCTCCATGGGGTGAGTCTCAGGTTGGGCCAATTATCTCTACTTTATTTTTGTTCCTGCATATCTTGTAGGCAGGGCAAATTTTGCATCATAGTTTTTGTGGATGGGTTGGTGTTCCCATTCCTTCACGAAGAGTCATGTCTTAGTGAAGAAATGGTGACCTCTCCAATCTTCATGGCCCGTTCCTAGGAGTCTCAGCTAGAGTCACCCTCATATCCTCCCAGGAGTCTACCCTGACATAAGTCTCCAGCTTGTCATAGCAAAGTCCTCACACAAGGTTTCTCTTCTCTGTCTTCCACCTCCAGCTCTCCTAAGGTCTGATATCAAATTGATCCTCTTTTCTCTGTTTCCTCTTTCACACTGTTACCCCTTTTCAACCAATTCCACTATCTATTCTATTTCTACTTTGAAGTGGGAGTAAAGCATTCTCCTTTGGGTCTTCCTTGTTACTTATCTTCTTTGGGTCTGTGAGCTGTAGTATGGTTATCCTGTGGCTAAAATCCACTTATAAGTGAATACATACCATGTGTATCTTTCTGGATCTGGGATACCTCACTTTGGATGATCTTTTCTAGTTCCATCCATTTGCCTGCAAATTTCATGATTTCTTTGTTTTTAATAGCTGAGTAGTATTCCATAGTGTAACTATACCACAATTTCTCTTTCCATCCTTTGGACATCTTGGTTGTTTCCAGATTCTGGCCATTACAAATAGAGCTGTTATGAACATAGTTGAGTAAGTGTCCTTGTTGTATGGTAGAGCATCTTTAGGGCATAGTCCCAGGAATGGTATAGCAGAGTCTTAAGGTAGAGCTATTCCCAATTTTCTGAGAAAGGGTCAGATTTTTTTTCCAAAATGGTTGTACAAGTCTGCACTTCCACCGACAATGGAAGAGTGCTCTCCTTTCTGTCCATTGTCGCCAGCATGTGCTGTCACTTGTGTTTTTGACCTTAGCCATTCTGATGGGTATAAGATGGAATCTAAGAGTCATTTTGATTTGCATATGCATTCTGATGACTAAGGACATTGAACATTCCATTAAGTGGTTCTTGGACATTTGAGATTTCTCTGTTGAGAATTCTTTGTTTAGCTCTGTATCACATTTTTTAATTTTATTTTTAATTTTTATTAATTACAGTTTATTCACTTTGTATCCCCCCTGTATCTCTCTCCCTCCTCCCCTCTCAATCCCATCCTCCTTCCCCCTTCTCCACTAATGCCCCTACCCAAGTCCACTGTTAGGGGAGGACTTCCACTCCTTCCTTCTGATCCTAGTCCTTCAGGTCTCATCGGAAGTGGCTGCATTGTCTTCCTCTGTGGCCTGGTAAGGCTGCTCTCCATTCAGGGGGAGGTGATCAAAGAGCAGGCCAATCAGTTCATGTCAGAGACAGTCCCTGTCCCCATTACTAGGGAACCTACTTGTACACTGAGCTGCCATGGGCTACATCTGTGCAGGGGTTCTAGGTTATCTCCATGCATGGTCTTTGGTTGGAGTATCAGTCTCAGAAAAGACCTTTGTGCCCAGATTTTTTGGTTCTGTTGCTCTCCTTGGGGAGCTCCTGTCCTCTCCAGGTCTTATTATCTCCCTGTTCTTTCATAAGATTCCCTGCACTCTGCCCAAAGTTTGGCTATAAGTCTCAGTATCTGCTTTGATACCCTGCAGGGTAGAACCTTTCAGAGGCCCTCTGTGGTAAGCTCTTGTCCTGTTCCTTGTTTACTCCCTCTTCTGATGTCCATCCTCTTTGCCTTTCTGAGTGGGGATTGAGTATCTTAGCCAGAGTCCTGCTTCTTGATTAGCTTCTTTAGGTATACAGATTTTAGTATGTTTATTCTACATTTTTACATTGGATTATTTGGTTTGTTGGTATTTAATTTCTTGAGTTATTTATATAGTTTAGATATTAACCCTTTGTCAGATGTAGGGTTGGTGAAGATATTTTCCAAATCTGTAGGCTGCTGTTTTGTTATGTTGAGGTATCCTTTGCCTTACAGAAAATTTTAGTTGCATGAGGGCTCATTTGTTAATTGCTGACCTTACAATCTGAACTGTTGGTGTTCTTTTTAGAAAGTAGTCTCCTGTGTCGATGATTTCAAGGCCTTATCAGGTCTTATCATGACTGGCTGTAGTGTCTTCTTATGTGGCCTGGCAAAGCTGCTCCCACCTCAGGGGGAGGTGATCAAAGAGCCAGCCCCTGAGTTCATGTCAGAGACAGTCCCTGTTCCCTTTGCTAGGGTACAATGACTTGGATACTGAGCTGCTGTGGGCTACATCTGTGCAGGGGTTCTAGGTTATATCCATGAATGGTCCTTGGTTGGAGTATCAGTCAAGAAAAGACCCCTGTGCCCAGATACAGGAAACAGGACAGGCGCCTACCACAGGGGGCCTCTGAAAGATTCTACCTAGCAGTGTATCAAAGCAGATGCTGAGACTCATAAACAAACCTTGGGCAGAGTACAGGGAATCCTATGAAAGACGAGGTGGGGGGATAGTAAGACCTGGAGAGGACAGGAGCTCCATAAGTCTCGTATTATTAATGTGTTTGGATAGATATATGATTTAAGCTTTAATAATGCTTCTGTTACAAATGCAGGAGGCCTTGTATTGGAATGAACATAGATGTTCATGATTGTGATGTCCTCCTGGTGGATTTTTCCTTTGATGAGAATGAAGTGTTCCTCCCCATATCTTGTGATTAATTTTTGGTGAAAGTCTATTTTATTAGCTATTAGGATGGCTACTACAGCTTGCTCCTTAGGTCCATTTGCTTGGAAAACCTTTTTCCAGACCTTTTTCTCTGAGGTAGTGTGTATCATTGTTGTATTGCTGTATTTCTTAAATACAGCAGAACGTTGGATCCTCTTTCCACAACCATACTGTTAGTCAGTGTCTTTTTACTGGAGAGTTGAGTCCAGTGATGCTGGTAGATATTAGTGACCAGTAACTGCGGAGTTGGTGGTGATAACGTGTTTCTGTACTTGTTTTCTCTCCCTTTTTTGTTGTAAAGGTATCTTTATCCTGTGCTTTCTTGGGTGTAGTTGATCTTGTTGGGTTGGAATTTTCCTTCTAGTATCTTCTGTAAGACTAGGTTGCAGGCATTAGACTTTTTTATACTTGATTTACATGGGAATTTTTTAACCATCTGAAAATATAATAATACAGATGTAATGACTATTCCACACTCCACATTTATTCTTCTTTAGAAGGAACCTATTTTTTTTCTATTTTAAATGAAGAGAAAATTGGAAGTTTTCTTGTTCTTTTTTTTTTTTTTTAGTTTGAACTAGTTATATTGTAATTCTACTAGAAAACTGTCTGTTTTTTCTTTTGCTTAGTCTTATGAGCCTATTATTTTTATTTATTTGTATGTTTGTTTGTTTATGTTTTATTCACTTAATATTCTGGTTGTAGCCTCATCCCTCCTCCCATCCCAGTCCCATTCTCCCTCCCTCCGTGTCCCTCCTTGTCTATTCCTCAGAAAGGAGAGCTCCCTTTTCCATCCACCCAGCTCATCAAGTTAAATCAGGATTGATCATGTCCTCTTCTTTTATGGCCTGACAGGCCTAGTGGAAGTTATCAAAAAGCCGGCAAGTGAGTCCATGTCCCACGCAGTCCCCACTTCCCTTACTAGAGGACCCACATGAGGCCTAAGCTGCCCATCTGCTACACCTTTATAGGGGGCCTAGGCCCAGTTCCTGCACAGTCTTTGGTTGATGCTTCAGTCTCAATAAGCCCCTCTGGGACATGGTTAGTTGGCTCAGTTGGTCTTCTCGTGGAGTTCCTGTCACCTCCAGGTCCTTTTCTCTTCCCACCCACTTTTCCACAAGCCTCCCTACATGTCACCTAATATTTGCCTGTGAGTCTCAGCAGCTGTTTCGAGCGCTGTTGTATAGAGTCTCTCAGAGGACAACTCTGACAGGCTCCTGTCTGCAAGTTTTGCAGAATATCCTTAATAGTATTAGGAATTGGCACTCTCCCATAGGATGGGCCTTTGGTTGGGCCAGGCATTGGTTGGGGCTTCCCTCAGCCTCTGCTCTACCTTTATCCCTGCACATCTTATTGGCAGGGTAAATTTGGGGTCAAAGTTTTTGTGGGTGGTTTGATGTTCCCCTCCCTCTACTAGGAAACTAGTCTAGTTAGTGTCCTCTTGAGTCTCTATGCCTCTGCTACTAGCAGCCTCTGCTTGAGTCCCGGGAGCCTACCCTGACTTAGGTCTCCAGCTTGCCAGAGAGGCGCATCTTCTCAGCTTCTCTTTTCTCTGCAGGCCTCTGTCCTCTCTCCCCTGCCCTCCCCGTTTCTGATCTCCGCCCACTTAACTCTCTGTGTCCCCTCTCCTACCTTTTTTCCCTCTTCAGCCGCTACCTCTATCTATTCTTTTTCCTCTTCCAAGTGAGATTTATGCATCCTCTCGTGGAGTGGGAGGATCCTACTCTGATTCGTCACTCTTTCTGCCAGTCAATTAGACATCACTTTCAAACATGGGTGCTTCCTTCTACAAACTAACTTTATCTTCATTGTTTGGGATTAAAAGTATGTATGACTATACCTGGACCTAAGCTTTTCTTTGACTGATACTTACTCTATACCAGGCTAGCCTTGAACTCAGATCTGCTTGCCCATGTCTGCTGGAATAAGGGTGTGTTTGTATTACAGCAGGATCACACACACCTAGAAGACTTCGGTGTGATCTCTTACCAGAGCAGCCATGCTCTGAATTAAAGTTCCACAACACTATAAATTAGTAACAAAGCTGGGATTGTTAAGGTGGTTTTATTATTTTGAATTCTATTTCTCCAGTCTTATTAAATCTTTATGAATATTTTCTCTTATAATTTAATAAGATTATCTGACTCATGAGATGGTTTAAATGTCACAACATACAGATGGGAATACTGAGGGCCACCCTATAAAATATAATGCCCTGGTCCTGATCACCACAGTTTGTTAACATTGATGCTGAGATCAGCTTCAAGCATTAAAACCTCTATTATTAAACTCAATATACAATGAAAATTTCACATATTAAGTTTGCCAAGCTGATAGGCTTAAAAGTTTCAGTGTGTGGTGGCTCGCAGTAGAGCAGAGACTGCATTTCCGTGGTGTAATTTCCCTGTATAATGGGAAGTACCATTCATAAACTTAAAAGCTCTAGGATGACAACTTCAAGGTTTCTTCTTAAGGTTCCATACCACCCTAGTAGAACCACAGTAAGAGCATCCAGAGGCCTCTACTTCCAAAACACTCACACATAAGCATCGAGGCACCCGTGAAAACAATGAGGTAAACAATTTTGACTGTGTTCACTTCCCTTATTACAGACCCCTCGTCAATCTCACTCTTTCTTTCAATTTCAGGACAGTAGCTTTTTTTTAAATTTGCATTTTTTTTCTGTCAGTGCAGGGATCTATAAAGAGCTGTTTTTACTCTGTAGATTATAAACTTTGACTGAATGGAGTAACATGGAATTCTTAGATGACACGTCACCCTTTTCTACACCCACTCACACTTATGTCACCAGCAAACGTCATTAATTTTCCCAGTTGTATGGTATACTAAGGTATAACGTCTTATGTTATTCGTTCACGCAAAAGTTTTCTCAATTGAACCAATTACAGAAAATGTTCCTGTAAATAACCTTGTATGTGATTTCTGCTACATACAGTCATAAGCACATCCTAGGGCAAACCTCAAGGAGAAGATTTGCTGAGTGTTACGACATTCACAAATTAAACTTTCCTGTTCCCAAGTGGACTGCACCAGTAGCACTGCCCAGCAGCTGTCATTCAGAATCATTCTTCCGGCTCCTCTCCACAGCGACACTGCCAGAGGCTGACTGGTGAACCAGGCTGGCTGGAAAAGTGCTGTTCCGTAGTGTTATTATGTATGTGACTTTAATTACTGATGAGGTTAACTAATATTATTTTTATTAATTATATATGTTTTAAAATTCTGGTGGCTTTCTGGTTGCTCATTACTCTCTTCAGTGAAAAGAAAGGTATTGTAGCAAAATTTATACAACTCTCCTTTTATGATAAGTGTTATTTTTTTATCTTATTTTACCATGTATCTTTTTCTCCTTTAAGTCACTAGTTACATATTTATGCTTTTATGCTGCAGTGTTTTTACATTGGTCTGTCCTGGAATTGAATTACATACAAAACAAATTTCAGATTTATTTCCCCCACATGATTTTACAATTGTCCCCATTTATTCAATTATTCATCTTTAATCCCACTAACCAATGTCTCTTTTATAGTCACATGCCCTTCTCCTCTGAATCACTTCAGTATTATCTAGAGACATTTAGTTTTATATTCCTTTTTATCATCTTTTCTAGAATTCTTTAGGACTCATTTGTCTGACAGCTGGTTAGTGTCTTTTAATAGTTCTAGTAAACATTTTCTTTTTTACTTTTATTTTTGCATTCCTTGTGTATCTCAGTTCAAATCCCACTGAATACAGATGCATTTCCTGATCATTTTTGCTGCATCGTTTATATATTTTGCATTTCTCACTCCATTGTTCTTATTGACTCACTTCTGCTTATCTGGTCTCATTACTAACAAATTTTTTTTTCAGTACTAATTTTTAGCCTACTTATTCTGCTCCATTTGTGTATTACAGGCTTCAGAGCCCACTCAAGTTCTCTCTCCATTGTTAACATAGTGTGTTGATGAATAAAAGCATATCCGTCACTTTTCAAATCTTTTTCCTTTTTCACACAGCTTCTCTTATTTAACTGTATTAAATAGTGTCAGTTTGATTCTTTCTGGTAATTTTGATATGTAATAGTGTTGCTGGTTTTGACCCATTTATGGTTTCTTTAGGTTTTTATGCAAAATATTTCTCTCTCTCCTTCCCTTCCTCTATCCATCTCTCTTTCTCTCTTTCTCTCTCTCTCTCTCCCTCTCTCCCTACCTACCTATTATCTATCATATCTACCATCTATCCTCTCTTTCCCTCTCTCCCTTCCTCTTCTTTTTTCCTTCCCTCTACTCTCTCCTTCTTATCTGTTTGACAAGGATTTGTAGTAATAACAATTCTGGGATTACTCTTTTGATATTGACAGAAACACAATTAGATAAACTTAGTCATTCTTAGAGACGAACCGAGCCATTTATTTGTACAAGACAATAATACTACTATAAAGCTGCAATGCCCAAGGGACAGGTCTGCTGCTGTTTTTCAAGTTACTTTGGTAAGTATCCCTAAGAAGTAAGCTTTTTTTTTTTTTATTTTATTTTTTTTATCAGTTACATTTTATTAACTCTGTATCCCAGCCGTGTCCCGATCCCTCATTCCCTCCCAGTCCCTCCCTCCCTCCCTCCCTCATCTCCACCGTGCCCCTTTCCAAGTCCACTGATGGGGGGGACCTCCTCCCCATTCATCTGATCCTGTTTTATCAGGTATCTTCAGGACTGGCTGCAAAGCCCTCCTCTGTGGCCTAACAGGACTGCTCCTCCCTTCGGGGGTGGGGAGACCAAAGAGCCAGTCATTGAGTTCCTGTTAGAAATAGTCCCTGTTCCCCTCACTTTGGGAAACCAATTGGTTACTGAGCTACCACAGGCTACATCTGAGTGGAGGTTCTAGGTTATGTCCATACATGGTCCTTGGTTGAATGTCAGTCTCCTGAGCGCATCTGAAAGACTCTAACTAGCAGTGTTTTCAAAGCAAAGACTCATGACCAAACCTTTGGCAGAGTACAGGGAATCATAAGAAAGAAGGGGAGTTAGTCTGATGGGGAAAGGATAGGAGCTCCACAAGGACCAAATATATCTGGGCACAGGGTCTTTTCTGAGACTGACATTCAACCAAGAAGTAAGCTTTACAACGGAAAAAATCACAGAACTCTGAGGTCCAGACCCTCATGAGCGACACTGGACTTTTATTCCTGATTTTCCTCATCAGCCTCACTGACATTAAGGCCTTTTCCTTGGTCAAATTCTTCCATTCTTTTTTTTTTCTTTCAGTTCATGGTAATTTGTCTTTCACATCCCTTTTTATTTACGCCAACATGGCCTATGAGGTTGCACTAGTAATTCTCTGTCTTGTCTAGATTTATCAACTATAGTAAGTACAATTCAGAAGGAATTTCTGAATACCACATCCATCCCCGCATGCCCAGCTAAAGGTTCGTTAAAAGGTTCGGTTTTTTTCTTCTTCACATCAGCTTGTTGAGCTTACCTGAATGGGTCTTCCATCGGGGGTCAGAACCTCTTCTGACAGCTCCATCATCTTTAAGGCCATCAGAGCGATGGGCTTGGCGTGGCTCAGGCTCTTCCTGTGCAGCCCTGCGGCAACACAGTATGCGTCTCCTATTGTCTCCACCTGCAGTAACCAGACAAGCCGAACATGTAACGATGAGCCAGGAGAGAAACACACCGCTATCTGCAGTCAAAATAGTGCTGAAAAACATGCCAAGGAAACAGTAACAGATTAAGCAATTAGACAACTGCGTGTAATCACAGTAGAGTTTGCCCACAGTGCCAGTCAAATACTCATGTCTCATTCCAGGGGTTCATTATCCCTATAGATGATATTAGGGATGAGTGGAATCTGATTATCCCTCCAAAAATAGAATTGTCAGTATTTTACCTAGATGACTCAAATGATGACTCTTTCAAATGGCATCCTTATATATTCTTCAAACTTGTGGTTGTACTTTCAAAACCTTTTGTTTTTTTATCTTCAATTTTCCTACCTTTCCAATTGCCCCAAACTTGAATGTTGCATGCATCTGTAGTTTGATGTCAGGTCTGATTTTACTTATTCTTAATAATTATAATACCAAAATTTATTAAATTCATACTTCATGCCATTAATCAAGCTAAACACTTTATATGCATTATCTAATATTAAGTAAAATGAGCAGAAATAAAATTATATGTGATTTGAAAAATGTGAAATAAGAAGGCAAAAACAGTCACAATTATGCAAGAACATAAATAATTATCAGTTCTTGTTATTGTACTCTTCTGGCCCTAATTCCATTGTCAGGATTCATTTTAATTAGTTGTTGCTGTTTAATTATTTAAGATATTTATCCAATATTAAATGACCCCGATTTCCAAAGCTTTATTGTGAGGTCATCAACAGTTCTAACTGCTATAGTTAAATGTAGACTCCTGTGTCCAGCTTTGAATGGGGCCTAAAGAGATCCAAATTTGGGTCCTGGTACAATAAGTACTGTGATCAAATGAGCATTCTTCCCAGGCCTAATCCCTTTTATTTTAACACATTTTTAAGTTTTTCAAGGCTTCCAGCTATGTACTTTGAAATTAATTCATTTTTTTTCAGGAATCAAAATGAAAGGGGAGTAATTTATTAGTATGAATTACATGGCTTTGCAGCCAGTTTAAACATACATTTTCCCGATATTGTTATTTAGGATAACTATTGTGACTTTAGGTATTTGGAAGGTAAGTGTTTTGAAACACTTACATGGTGTGATGTGACTATCTTAACATAAGTCTGATGAACTTATATGTATACTCTGTACGCCTTTATTTCTCCGCGTATTTATTCCATAGAGTGTTCATACAGAGTTTACACTAGTTCACCTCATTAGTTCACCTCATGAGATAGTGCCTATATAATTAATCTTTATCAATGCTTTTCTGTGTGAGAGAGACTTTGGCACATTTGTGTGGTTATACACATGTGAGTAGGTACATATGTGCACATGTCAGCCTCAGATATTAGTCCTCAGGAGTGATCTATCTTGTTTATTTCAGAGAGGATCTCTCATTGCCCTGGAGATCATAGATGTAACTAGGATAGCTGTTTATCAAGGCTCAAATACCTCAGCAATATTTAATGTCAATATTAAACAGCAATATTTAATGTCATCAAAGCAAGTGCTTCAAGTGTAAAACTCAGGGCTATCTACAACAATTGCCTAGCTTGTCTTGAGGTCCAGTTATTTTCATAAGGTGCAAGGACTTATGTTTTCTCAAACATGAAATGAGCTGAAAATACTACACTATTTCCTCAACAGTTCCCTCTGTCTAAACAAGGGAACACGCCTATCCAGAACCCTTCCTGAGCTCTCTCTGTCTTCCAGTCTATTTACAGATGAAATAGACATTCCAGAGTTTTCAGAATCATAGGTTACAACTCCTAGGTCAAACATACCCATAAGCATAAGTGTACACACACACACACACACACTCACCAATATGCACACACACATATGGGCACACGCAGGCACACACATACATACGTGCACCTGCATGCATTTGTGCACACACACTCTCACACACACATACTCACGCCTCAAGTGCTAAGAATGCTGTGGCATGGAACACAGCCAATGATCCTAAGTTTGTTGAGTTCCAATAAAATATTCCAAGTAAATTATACAAAATGCTTCAGAGATTTGAAAGGAAACAATTTTAACTAAGGGCTGACTGATAGGGCTGCCTCAAAAACATGCGTTCACTTTTTAAAAACAATAAATCTAGTAACAGTCATTTGGTTGATGTTTCTGACCCAAATACTGCCTTTTAGCGTGTCTTTACAGTGCTCAGTGAATACAGAGTCCTAAAGGAGGTCATGGATATAAATAGCACAGCAATTTGGCCTGGGAACTATTCCCAAGTGTTCTCCACAGATTCCAAATGACTGCTTATCACAGAGAGGGCTCTTTTCCTGATAAACTTTGAGTAAGTGTATCTACTACCTAGATCCATCCAAGGACTATCAATTGTGTGGAATATATTGATGCCAGGGTCCAGATCACTAATAATAGAGATCATTGATATTGAATCATGTTAGAGAAGAAAAAATACTGCACAGCTTTGCTTTAAATTTGGGAGATTCAGTTTTACTCATCGGAGTAACAGTCCTGTGAGATTTTCAACAAATGGATGCCAATTTACAGCCACTCTGACCACTGTCCTTCAAATTTACTACATGTTCCTATCAAAAGGAACAGCATGACGCTCTTCGCAGACGTCCTTTACCTTCTGCCACCGTGTGTGCACTGAAAGTACTGTTCTGTCTGGAGTCCACCAACCCATCCTGTGCAGGAGAATTCGCAAGTGTCTATTTCAGGGCCAGTGTGACTGCTCACACTGATGACCAGAGTTCAGTCTCTGGGTCTTACACACACTCCTACGCTCTTTTCTGACTTCCACAGTCATACCATAGCTTGTGGTACCTGCGGTCACACACACATGCAATAGTATGTTCTTTTTAAGAGAAAATGTCAATTATTTGTAGATACTACTCAGTAATTAAAAAGAAGAAAATTATGAAATTTGCAGGCAAATTATGGGAACTCGAAAAGACCATCCTGAGTGACATATCTCAGAAGCAGAAACACACAATGGTATATACTTACTTATAAGTGGATATTAGACATATAATATAGAATAAACATACTAAAATCTGTACACCTAAAGAAACCAATCAAGAAGGACCCTGCATAAGATGATCAATCCTCATTCAGAAAGGCAAAGGAGATGGACATTGGAAGAAGAAGAAAACAGGCAACAGGACAGGAGTCTACCACAGAGGGCCGGTGAAAGACTTTACCCATCAGTGTATCAAAGCAGATGCTGAGACTCATAGCCAAACTTTGGGCAGAGTGCAGGGAATCTTATGAAAGAAGGGAGAGATAGAAAGACCTGGAAGGGGACAGGAACTCCACAAGAAAAGCAACAGAACCAAAAAAACCAAACAAACAAACAAAAAAAAACCAAACAAACAAAAAAAAAACTGGGCCCAGCAGTCTTTTCTGAGACTGATACTCCAACCAAGGACCATGCATGGATACATGGAGATAACCTAGAACCCCTGCACAGATGTAGCACATGGCAGCTCAGTGTCCAAGTGGGTTCCTTAGTAATGTGAACAGGAACTGTCTCTGACATGAACTCAGTGGCTGGTTCTTTGATCACTTCCCCCTGGTTCTTTGAGGGGGGAGCAGCCTCACCAGGCCACAGAGGAAAACAATGCAGCTAGTCCTGAAGAGACTTGATAGGCTAAGGTTAGAAGGAGGGGAGGTGCTCCTCCCCTATCAGTGGACTTGGGGAGGGACTTGGGAGGAGATGAGGGAGGGAGAGTGGGATTGGGAGGGACTGACAGAGGGGGCTACAGTGGGGATATAAAGTAAATTAACTGTAATTTATAAAAATATAAACAAAAATTTAAAAAGTGAAAAAAAAAAGAAATTTCTGATTACCAGACTTTTAAGTATATTCTCAGAGAATGTTGAATGCCTGTCATATTTCCCATGAACACTTAGGGTACTAAGTGATCAAGTGAAAATATTCAGAACTGTCTGTTAAAAAGATAATGTAATATAATATTCTCAAATTTTAGTATTCATTGGGTATTGTGGCATTATCACTTCTGATTAAGTATAGTCATAGACAATGAGTTTTCCAGCACCCTTGCAAGGGTCAAATCTATCATATGCTTCTAAATTCATCTCTTACCCTATAGTTTTTCTGCAGTTACACCCAATTCTTTATGAAGGTATTAGCTTTGCTTATTTTTTTAATAATAATGCAATTTGTTTGTTTGTTTGTTTCAATTGAAGTCTTGTACTTAACTATTGTCCTGTATAGATTGACAAATCACTTTTATAGGTAGCACAATAACTTAGTTATCTTTTTTAAGGAGGAACGTTTGTTTTTGTTTTCTTCCTAGGTACTTTTAAAATTTTCTTTATTGAAAGGGAGAGACTCCTCCATTACCATCTGACCTCAGCCTATCAAATCTCATAGGGACTGCCTGCATCCTCTTCTTCTGTGGCCTGGCAAGACTGCCCAGTCAGGGGGAAGTGATCAAAGATTAGGCAACAAAGTCCATGTCAAAGACAGTCTCTGTTCCCCTTACTAGGCAACTACCTGGAGACTGAGCTGCCTATTGGTTACACCTGAGTAATAAGGACATTTGCTTAACCATGTTTGTAAGAGCTTTTTTTGTAATAGCCAGTGGATGGATGCCCCTCAACTGAAGAATGGATACAGAAATTGTGTATACAATGGAATATTACTCAGCAATGAAAAACAAGGAAATAATGAAATTTGTAGGTAAATGGTGGGAACTGGAAAGGATCATCCTGAGTGAGCTGTCCCAGAAGCAGAAAGACACACACAGTATATGCTCACTCATATAGACATATAATATAGGATAAACCCACAAAATCTGTACATCTAAAGAAACTAATCTAGAGGGAGGACTCTAGCTAAAATGCTCAATCCCCATCCCGAAAGGCAAAGAGGATGGACATCAGAAGAAGAAAACAGGAAACAAGTTAGGAATCTACCACAGAAGGCCTCTGAAAGGCTCTGCCCTGCAGACTATCAAAGCAGATGCTGAGACTCATAGCCAAACTTTGGGCAGAATGCAGGGAATCTTATGAAAGAAGTGGGAAATAATAAGATCTGGAGAGGACAGGAACTCCACAAGGAGAGCAACAGAACCAAAAATTTTGAACACTGGGGTCTTTCCTGAGACTCATACTCCAACCAAGTACCATGCATGGAGATAACCTAGAACCCCTGCACAGATGTAGCCCATGGCAGTTCAGTGTCCAAGTGGGTTCCATAGTAATGGGAGCAGGGACTGTCACTGACATGAACTGATCGGCCTGCTCTTTGATCACCTCCCTCTGAGGGGGGAGCAGCCTTACCAGGCCACAGAGGAAGACAATGCAGCCATTCCTGATGAGACCTAACAGACTAGGATCAGAAGGAAGAAAAAGAAACCCTCCCCTACCAGTGGACTTGGGGAGGGGCATGCGTGGAGAAGGAAGGAAGGGAGAGATTGGGAGGGGAGGAGGGAGGGAACTAGAGAGGGGATACAAAGTAAATAAAGTGTAATTAAAAATAAAATAAAATAAAAATTTAAAAATATTCTTAAGATTTCCGTAAACTGTGGCACATATTTCCTTTTGTTATCTATATCTCACCCAACTCATGACTCCATGACTCCTTGTAATTTTCTTTTAATTTAGAACCTGATTCCACTGCCTAGAATCCTCTCTTTCCACTAATCCTCTGCTTTTTCAATGCCTACTAAGCCTTTTTGGTCTCCTTTATCTCCACTCCATGTGCTTGCCAAAGGCAAAATACTAATGAAACAAAACCTTGATCATTTTGCAAGCACTGTATAACTTTGAAAATGACAAAATAATTCATCTAGAAGAGAATGTTTGTGACTTCCACCTCAAATCCAAACACACATAAATTCTTTTCTACTCATAAAACAATGCTCAAATTTGTGTAGTTTCAATAACATTTGTTAGCATCCATGGTCATCTGCTTCCTTATTAAAAGAAGAAGTTGGAAATAGTTTTACAAATATCTAGAAACTCTTCTAACTTGCTGCTTAGAAGAAGTCTCTGCTCCCTGTCCATTCAAGTAATAGCAAGTATAAATGACATTACTGACTGAGATTACTGCAAAAGTGAATGTAAATCTTTAATAGTGTTCAGTTTCAGAAATTTCTCCACTGACAACAAAAGCACAAAATATGTCACTCCTGGAAGACTGTAAGCCAGTTTTTCTATACTAAGTGTGACTGTCATTTCATTTAGGCAAGGAGAACAATATAATACACATATTTATAAAATTCCAGAAATAACAAGTAATTTAAAAGAGTCTCTATTTTATTAGAAACAAAGAGGAAAAGGAAGCATTTTATTCATGAGGTAAAATCTGATTCTAATGGAACCAATCTATCCTTAAGGATCTATTTTGTTCTTTAAAGGTCAGCTGAGGTTCAGTGGACAGTTGGCCTTAGCAGCTCCACACTGTGAAGTGTCAGACAAAACAAAATCTTTATGTCCAAAAGTTCTGTAGACTTAAAACTTTGTGTGAGAAAGGCCTGCTTTTCTTTCTTATAAATGAGGTTATAAACAAAAAAGATATAAGTTTCTTATATAGTGCCTTACCCAACATGCAAATTTGGGTTCTCCAAATGCACCTGTATGAAGCATGAATGATTGTCACCAACATGCTTTCCTGGCTCTCATCTTCTCTAGGATATAAACACTCAAAAGTGTGGGTTGAGGAAATTGCTCAGTGAGTGGTGTTTATTACCAAGATTGACAACCTGAGTTCAATCCTTGGGACCCACGGAGCAAGCAGACAAAAATCAATTCCACAATTTGTCCTTTGACCTCTACTGGCAACATGACACTCTCAAGCATGAACACACACAAAATAAATAAATAAATAAATAAATAAATAAACAAACAAACAAACAAACAAACCACTCTGTGGGAGGCCCAGAGGAGGTTACAAACTCTCTGGCTCAGGGACTGTTGGATAAAGCAAACTCCACCCTGCCCCAGAGCTAGTGCCCCCCTTTTCTCCTGCAGAAAGAAGATGCAGAACACCCCGTTCTGGGTTTATGATTCCCAAAGACAGGTGTAGAGATGGCCTTAGTCACAAATATTCGGTTAGAAACATGTTCAAGGCTTCGAAGCCTGCCTATTCCTAATTCCCACCACTGCCCTTGCTAGTGTCTGTCTTGCTTTGCCTGAGGCATACATAGTAGCAGAAAGTTTGTTGCCTCTGGTCCCATTAAAATAAAGTTGCAAAACCTTACAAAAAGATAAAACAACATGATTCAAGTTCTGACTTACTTCTTGAAGTGCCCCGGTTTCCTAAAGTGTCAGAAATGTGGTTTTGTTTTGATGCAATAGGGATTATGTGGTGACTCTTAGTCACGAGAAACCAAATAACATTATTTACATTTTATTCATTTGTAATAAACAATGGGTGCACTCTATTAAAGAATACCCACATATTTCTAAAATAACACGTCACTCCCCTGCCACATACCTAGGCTGACTTGTCTAAAAAACATGGCAGCTAGGGTCCTCTCTCTTGCTTAGTTTCTTTAGATGCACAGGTTTTAGTGGGTTTGTCCTATGTTGTATGTCTATATGAGTGAGTATATACCATGTGTGTCTTTTTGCTTCTGAGACAACTCACTCAGGATGATCCTTTCCAGATCCCACCATTTACCTGCAAATTTCATGATTTCCTTATTTTTCATTGCTGAGTAATACTCCATTGTGTAGATGTACCACAATTTCTTCATCCATTCTTCAGTTGAGGGGCATCTGGGTTGTTTCCAGCTTCTGGCTATTACAAATAAAGCTGCTACAAACATGGTTGAGCAAATGTCCTTTTTGTGTACTTGAGCCTCTTTTGGATATATGCCCAGTAGTGGTATGGCTGGATCTTGAGGAAGCGCTATTCCTAGTTGTCTGAGAAAGCGCCAAATTGATTTCCAGAGTGGTTGTACAAGTTTACATTCCCACCAGCAGTGGAGAAGGGTTCCCCTTTCTCCACAACCTCTCCAGCATGTGTTGTCACTTGAGTTTTTGATCTTGGCCATTCTCATGGGTGTAAGGTGAAATCTCAGGGTTGTTTTGATTTGCATTTCCCTAAACGTCCAAACCCCATCCAGAAAGGCAAAGAGGATGGACATCAGAAGAAGAAGAAAACAGGAAACAACCTAGGAACCTACCACAGAGGGCCTCTGAAAACCTCTGCCCTTCAGACTATCAAAGCAGATGCTGAGCCTGATGGGCAACTGTTGGGCAGAGTGAACGGAATTTTAGGTAAGAACTGGGAAATAGTAAGAGCTGGAGAGGACAGGGTCTCCACAAGGAGAGCAACAGAACAAGAAAATTTGAACATAGGGAACTTCCCAGAGACTCATACTCCAACCAAGGACTATTCATGGAGATAACCTAGAACCCCTGCACAGATGTAGCCCAGGGCAGTTCAGAGTCCAATTGGGTTACATAGTAATGTGAAGAGGGACTGCCTCTGACATAATCTGATTGGCCTGCTCTTTGATCACCTCCCTCTGGGGGGGGGGGGAGCAGCCTTACCAGGCCACAGTAGAGGACAATACAGCCACTTTTGATGTGAACTGACAGACTAAGATCAGAAAGGAGAGGAGAACCTCCCCTATTAGTGGACTTGGGGAGTGGCATGCAAGCAGAGGGAGGAGGGAGGGTGGGATTGGGATGGGAGGAGGGAGGGGCTTATGGGGAGATGCAGAATGAATAAAGTGTAATTGATGAAAAAATAAATAAAATATAGAAATCTAGTATAGAAAAAAAAAAAACATGGCAGCTAACATAACATTTGTTTCGTAGTCGTTACTGTCCCAATTTTACTTTGTAGAAATAAAAATAAACTATGTTCTGAGAAAAACCAAGTTAAGAACATGATTAAGGGTAAAAATGATAATAAGTGGATGATACAGCTTTCTCTTGGCTTCTTTCTTACCTCACACCAAATTTGTTGCCAAAGTCAAAACAGAAAAGTGGAACCTACACGGTAGAATCACTCTCCAAAGCCCCTATGATTCCTATTGCCTCCTCTACTGTCAACAGACATTAATTTAGTATGTTAGAATTACTGGCTCTTTATTGTTTGCTTTTTACACAATATCAGACTTTACAAACAATGTAAGCCATAGTACATTAATGATGCTAATTTTTGCTGACTCTGCTGTCCTTCTAATTACAAAAGGATCAAAATTATAATGCCTCCTTCCTCCAAATTCACATAGCTGTAACATCTTGGTAGCCAACTCCTACAAAGCCTTTCATTTTCTCGTGGCTTAAATGTGCTCAGAAAGATGCACAGCTTCTTCCTACACCTCTCACTTTATAGAAATGTGAATTATTTTAGGAGAACCTTCTTATCATGGCCTAGATTTGCTGAATTCTTCCACTCCAAGTATAATCCATCACTGCATCTCTGTATTGATAGTGAAACACTAAAAGGTGAGGTGGGCAGCCTCATGTTTAGAGACTGGGTTTTACTGGGTCACTCACAACGTTGAATATATATGTGAGATAATTCCCTCTACCTTGTTTCCTAATTTTATTCCACTTCATTTGCTTTATAATATAAATGGGGCTTGCACATTTTTTTCTCTGTGGCATGATTATTCTATTCAAAACTTATGCACCATTTAAATCTGTTTTACATTCTGTAAATCAACAGAGTTGCGTAAAAATGGCCTTTTGGATTTAATTTTTCAATAGGAGTTAAAATCTGCCCATGATTTATGAGTGCCGAATCGTCACAGCACATAATAGTAATTGTTCTAGGGCGTACAACAGCACCGTGCAGATATGCTTAAACATGACCCTGAATGGTTTCACGGCAGAAAGGCAGACAAAGAGCTGCCTGTTGCATTCCCTCTCGTTTAGCCCTCACAGTGTTCTTTCATTTGTCTTATTCGTTCCCTCTCTCTCAGAACAGTGTGCGCACACGTGCACAGGCACTCACTTGCATGCACATGTCCTTCTGAGAGCCAGCGGGAACTTCAAGCGTCTTCCTTTGCCTCTCACGGAGCCTGGACTTCGTGATGTGGATGGCCTATCTGCCAGAGAAGCTGCGTCCCAGGCTCCACCTGTCACCAGTTGCACACCACTGGCTGGTTATTGTGTGCTCTGAGGAACCGAGGTTAGGTCCTCATGCTTTAGCAACAGGCACTCTCCCTCTTGGCCAAACCTCCCCCATCTTTCATCATCATTGTGACATCAGCAACTTATTGTGTCTGGACTGCCCAAATCCAGCTCTTTTTCTAATGCAAATGAACATCCAAAGCTGTCTACTACCCAATATCTACCTATGGTAGATCCACACAACCCTAGCATTGAATACATTTAAAACAAAAAGCCCTGGAATTGCAGGCTTTCATACTTCACTACTTAAATCTGAGAACCAAATGTGTGATTTGAATAATGTCTGTTTAATTTTAAATATACACACACATGTACATGAGTGGTGGAAAGTGCATGGATTAGATCAAGAAGATCAATTTTCAAGTTAAAACTTGCTGGTCATTATTTATGCCTACAGGAATGTGCCCTTGGTTAAATAACATACAAGAAAATTTGAAGAGCATACATGATAATTTCAGAGATTTATTTTCTGAGATGTCTGCTAATTACATTTTTGAGCTTTGAAAGTACATGGTTACCCTCAGAAGGCACCATATTTGTTCTCATGTTTCTTCTCAAAGCCTCCTTTGTATTTTATTTAAACTATGGATTAGATAAAGTGATTCTGTTTATCTATCTTTTTCACTTAATTACATAAAGTTAGAATTAAAAAAAATGCAAGCTGGAAGAGCTAACACTGAAAGTCAGTGATTTAAGAAAACAAGATTAGTAATAGCAATAATATGAAGGATAAGGTACTAAGGAAGAAAGTACAGGCAAATTCGAGCTTGTTTCTTCTCGTTCAGGAAATGGTAGGGCATATGAGCAGTAGGACTAGGGTGTCACTCTGTCTGACAACTAGACACTGGGCTACCTTTATCACAAATTACACAACAATAAATTACAAAGAGGTTAAAGGCAATTTGTAAAAACTCTTGCTTTATATAATAAGGCGAAGGAATTTTTCTTATCCACCCTCCACACATAATGCTTACCTCGCAGAGGAAAAGTGAGCATCTGCTCTGTATTCTATACAATTTCCTACATAAACTCCTTTTTCCCAAGGAGACACATCTTAATGAGCGTATCTCCTGAGTCATAATCTGCGACAAAAATAAAACACATAAATTCTATCCAAATCTGTTTATACGTTGCTTAGACCAAGAAAAGGAGCTGCTGCTCGATATTTTCTGAGTATATTAAAACCCTGCCATTCACCGTTTGCTTAAACGGAATGTTCTTGCTGCCCTTCGTGTAAAAAAGCCATAGACTCTGACATTATGTAATCTGTGTAAAAATCCATGCAAACTGTTTGTTTCTTAGGTAGGTAGAGATTTGAAATTCTAAAAATATTACTACACTTTTAACAAGAGTTCATATAGAGTGCCAAAACCAAATCAATAAATGGTGGTTGTTGCCCATTCATGATTATTTTTTTCATTTCAAAACTAAGAACATTAAGGTGCTTCTAACTGAGAACTATTGACCAGGTGGGAAAGATGGAGAATACTTACATATATTCTTTTTTTTTTTTTTTCTAAAGGAAAACATTTAATTATGGCTGGCTTACAGTTCAGAGGTTTAGTCCATTATCATCATGGGAATTATGGTAGCATGTAGGCATGTAGGCAAACATGGTACTGGAGAAGGAGGTTGAGTATTTTACATCTGGATCCAGAGGCAGCAGGAAGAGAGAGACACTGGTCCTGGCTTGAGCATTTGAAACCCCAAAGCCCACTCCTAGTGACACACTTCCACCAACAAGGCCACACAACCAATAGTACCATTCCCTAATGACTAAACATTTTTTTATCTTTAATTCCAGTTTATTTCTTGTCATTAAATTAGAAAACCTGAGCTATTTCTTTGACTATATTCTTTTAGAATTCTTTTAGAATTAAAGGACCTCATTTCACTGACATTGTGAAATGCATATTTAACATTACTTACTATTTCCTTTTACCATCAAAACAAAAATTTTAATCTATATTGGAGTCTCACTCTCTAAGCAAAAGAATAATTACGTGGTTCAAATTAAGTTTAATTGTTTAATAATACTGGTAATATAGAAGCAGCCATGCAGAACTGTTTTTCTTAAAGAGCAAATATCAGAATTCAGAAGTCAATGTTGTAAGATGAAATAATGAAGTTTTGCTTAGAGACTAGAAAATCCATATTCTATATAAAGATTTATCTCTATGTGCATATGAAGTATAATATATGTTTTTCATCAAGTTCAAATTATCATGCATTCTTGTGAGTGGAGAATTTCTTATTAAACAGTAGTTATATATAAGTACCTCATTACAAGCTCATTACAAGCTCCATTACCTTGTAAATATCCAAAAAGCCACACTGGTGATCAAATCTGGTGTAGAGTTCGTTGAGCATGCTGATCACCTGCATGGGAGTACACTGGGCACATATGGCTGTGAAGCCCACGATGTCTGAGAAGAGCATGGTGACATCATCAAACTTTCTGGCCTGCACTTGCTGTCCTTGCCACAGCTGCTGGGCGACATCACCAGGGAAAATAGAATACAGCAGATCCACTGTCTTCTTCTTCTCTTCCTCCAGGGCCTGGTGAGTTTTTTCTAATGTGGCCTTTAATTTATCCATCCTTTTCTTCAAGCCATCCTGTGCCTTTGCTTGCTCTCCAACTAAAATGACGTCTCGGGTGGCGTCGTGAATAGGGATGTCTGACAGATGCAGTCCTCGGCCCATGAGCTCATCCAGCTTGTCCACACATGGAGAGCCCAAAAACAAAATGGCGTGGGATTCTGGGACATGGATCATTTGCCCTTTGATTTCCATCACCTGCAAAATGGACGTGGAATTTTGATTAGTCCTCCTCACAAGCAGGTTGAAGAAAATAATGTATTACCTGATGATTAAGCAGAACAGAAAAACTTAAGTGTTTTCTTAATTGTATGGATTATTTTGTTCACACTAGCAATTTTCCAACTGATTCAAAGCAAATATAATCTTCATGGTTCAGAATAGAAATGGTCGTTTTGTAGCTTACTGTAAAGACAATGATGAAATATAAAATGAAGTCAATGAGAAAATGAAATAGGAAAACATTTTTATTCAGGATGGAATTATTCCCAGGTATATTGTTGAACTGTCTTATGAACCAACTCAAGCCCTTTCAGCTTAATAACAGAGTTAGGAAGAATTCACTTGTCAAAATACCTGCACTTAACTGTTATTAAAATAGCACTCCCTTCAAAAATTAAGTCTGGGAGCTTAAGATGAATCATATAAACTACTTAGCTTTGTGTATATAACTTTCCAACCAGTTACAATATTTGGGCAAAGTAACAGTCATCACAATAACGAGACTAGTCATCAAATTGGTAAACTTAACAATAAAGAATTTAAATCAGGCATCTGTCATTAAGCCATCATTAGCAGAGAGTGGATATCCTAAAGCAAAACGTATCTCACAGACATGAAATTAGAACAGCACTAAAGTCAGTTAAGAACGTAGAGTGTAGGGACAAGTAAAGCATTGCTATCCTTTCCTCTTTTGACTTTTTTTTTTAATTTTATTTTTTTCTTATCAGTTATTTATTAACTCTGTATCCCAGCCGTGTCCCGATCCCTCATTCCCTCCCAGTCCCTCCCTCCCTCCCTCATCTCCACTGTGCCCCTTTCCAAGTCCACTGATGGGGGGAACCTCCTCCCCATTCATCTGATCCTGTTTTATCAGGTATCTTCAGGACTGGCTGCAAAGCCCTCCTCTGTGGCCTAACAGGACTGCTCCTCCCTTGGAGGGTGGGGAGGCCAAAGAGCCAGTCACTGAATTCATGTTAGAGATAGTCCTTGTTCCCCTCACTTTGGGAAACCAATTGGTTACTGAGCTACCACAGGCTACATCTGAGCGGAGGTTCTAGGTTATATCCATACATGGTCCTTGGTTGAATGTCAGTCTCAGAAAAGACCCTGTGCCCAGATATATTTGGTCCTTATGGAGCTCCTAGCCTTTCCCCATCAGACTAACTCCCCTTCTTTCTTATGATTCCCTGTACTCTGCCAAAGGTTTGGTCATGAGTCTTTGCTTTGAAAACACTGCTAGTTAGAGTCTTTCAGATGCGCTCAGTAGACTCCTGTCATACGTTCAATGCACATCCCCTCTGTCTTTCGAAATGAGGATTGATCATCTTACCCCATGTCCGCTCAATTGATTATCTTTTTTAGGTGTATAGATTTCATTATCTTTATCATATCTTATAGGTCTATATAAGTGAGTATATCCCGTGTTTGTCTTTCTCCTTCTGGGATATTTCACTCAGAACGATCTTCAGGGCATTGAGATTCAATGAAGAAAAATCACTGTAACCAGGATTTTGCCCCCTCAGCTTGGGCTCCTGCTGAGAACGGCAGAACGGCAGAGTGTAGCCGCAGGACAAGGCTTCCCTGATACAGTTATTTGGGTTAGACCAATATGTTTGAGTAAAACTGGCTGGAACAAAACCTGTTTTTAAGTACCTGAGGCAATAAAAGGGCCAGGTGCTGATCAACCTTGAGATTTCCCATCATTCCTTGTCACCATCCATTCCCACATAGAATGAACTTTGAACATTTATTCTCCCTTATTGTTTATAAAAAGACACAGGCTACCTTATGATGCTAGAGGCCAAGAATAAATAAAACTATTGACCATTCACCACTAAACCATGGCTTGGAGTTATGAGTTTGTAGAAAGGGGTTCTCAATGTTTGCATTATACAGTTTCTACTGGAGTTCAGGATTTCATACCTTTATCCAGTGTTCTACCTTTCACCAGAGCAGATATTGAATGTTTTTCTTTACTAATACTCCTCTGGGTCATGGACACAAATACACAAAATAACATTTTCCTTTTCAAACATTTCATTTACAAATCCAAACTATATAAGCCAGAAAATACTGTGGCGAGAAGCCATTATCAGTCCCACAACCAGGTAAGCTCTCAGAGGATGATAGAGCATGTTTGAAATCATTTTCTTGTAAAGTATTTCTGGATTGTTTCACAAAGAAACAACCTGATTGCATTTTGTGGCAAAGGTATTGTTAATGTCATATATTTTCTTATTGAAGAATAAGAAGGACAGAAAAGCAAGATAAACATAGTTTTTACTCTCACACTCTGCCTGCCGCTGGGACTCTCTTCCTCTTGTTGATTACTTATATATGACAGCTTTTTCTTCATCTCATGTTTTATTTTGTCATGTTTTGGTAGTTATCTCTTAGAAGCCTGTTCTTTTCCAATGAGAGACAGAAAGGGAGTGAATACTGAGGGGAAGGAAAGTGGGAAGGGACCAGGAAGAGAAGAGAAAGGGAAATTAATCAGGATATATTGTATGAAAAAAAAATCTACAATAAAAGAAAAAATAGTGTATTGGCTATTTGCTTAAAATTTAACAAAAGATCAAAAACCTTTATAAACTTTGTACAGCTTATAATCTTAAAATGGTAAGTTCTGGAGCACCTGGACTTAAACTTCTAATCTCCCCCTCTACCCCTTGCTTCATTCCTCACTTTTTCTGTCCATCTTCCTATTTTCTTCCAATTATTTTCTTTATTCTTTCTAGTCTCACTTTTTATTCCACTTTGATTTTTGGACCTATATGCATTTTATTCCCCTCTTTTCTTTGGCCTTTGTTCTTCCTCCTGTCTCTCTCCTCATGACATAACCTCCCTGTCCATCCGTTTCCCCATGTGTTCTCCTCGTCTTTCCTTTTACTTCCTAAATATCAATGGGCACATTTTATATTATAAGTGACTTTTTTGGCCATTGTTCTTCATTTAGCGACTTATCTTTAAAGAGATAAACTGTAACTATCATCAGTACATATGTATTTACATAAATGTCACTTGATACATAAGACAATGTATAAAAAATAGCTTTATTTTACATACAAAAAAAAAGCTGGGTTGAATAGTTTGTAACCCTGGTAAACCTGGAAAGACTTGAGGAAGAACAGGACCCAAATACACTGTGCAAATTTCTCAAAGAAATAATAAATATGTACATGGAAGGTGCTAAGTTTTCATGATTACAACTTTTATAATTATTAGTCATTTAAGAAATATTTTAGTGTTTTTCATAGTAAAACTGTAAAAAAGTTTTTTCTGTATTTTAATAATTAAAGTGGTTCATAATTTTTAACATTCTTTATAATATTTGTCTTATGTTCTTTAATTAAAATTTCATTATTTTATATTTACTTTGTATCCCAGCTGTAGCCCCCTCCTTCATTTCCTCCCAATCCCACCCTCCTTCCCTTCCAATCCCACCCTTCCTCCCTCATCTCCTCCCTGTCCCTCTCTAAATCCACTGATAGAGGAGGAGAACCTCCCCTTCCATCTGTCCCTCCATTATCAGGTCTCACCAGGACTGGCTGCAATGTCCTCCTCTGTGGCCTAGCTAGGCTGCTCCTCCCATGAGGATTGGGGAGGTCAAAGAGCCACTGAGTTCATGTCAGAAACAGTCCCTGTTCCCCTTACTAGGGAACCTACTTGGAGAATGTGCTGCCATGGGCTACATCTGTGCAGGGGCTCTAGGTTATCTCCATGCATGGTCCTTGCTTGGAGAATCAGTCTCAGAAAAGACCCCTGTGCCCAGATATATTTGGACCTTGTGGAGCTCCTGTCCTCTCCAGGTCTTACTAACTCCCTCTTCTTTCATATGACTCTCTGCACTCTGCCCAAAGTTTGGCCATGGGTCTCAGCATCTGCTTTAATACACTGCTAGGTAGAGTCTTTCAGAGGCCCTCTGTGGTAGGCTACTTCATACAATTAGGAATAGTGCTGCCTCAAGATCCAGCTATATACCACTCCTAGGCATGTATCCAAAATATGCTCAAGTACACAACAAGGACATTTGCTCAACTATGTTTGTAGCAGCTTTATTTATAATAGCCAGAACCTGGAAACAACCCAGATGTTCCTCAACGGAGGAATGAATACAGAAATTGAGGTACACTTACACAATGGAATACTACTCAGCAATTAAAAACAAGGAAATCATGAAATTTGCAAGCAAATGGTGGGAACTAGAAAATATCATCCTGAGAGAGCTAGCTCAGAAGCAGAAAGACACACATGGTATATACTCACTTATAAGTGGATACTAGACTTATAAGATAGGATAAACATACTAAAATCTGTACACCCAAAGATGCTAAACAAGAAGAAGGACCCGGAGTAAGATGATCAATCCTTACTTAGAAGGACAAATGGGAAGAAAACAAAAGACAAATGAGATGGACATTGGAAGTAGGAGAAAAAAATGTTCTTACTGAGTAAGAGCTGTAGCTGGGAGCACTTTGTGGGACTACAATATGGCTGACCGAGCGGAAGAATATAGCGTTTGGGTAATTAAGAGAGAAAGTTTTCATTAGATTGCCTTACTCTGCCTTGTACTGTTTTCTTAGCACATGCACTGTTTTCTGCCTCTGCATTATGAGGTTTGGAGAGTTCAAAATAAACGATGTTGACTTTGAGGAGGGAGTGGTTCCTATCAATAGCACCAGAACATCCCACTCAAGAACTTATTCTGAGACAGTATGTCCCTTATTGCCAGGCAATTTCTTCCCTCTCGATTTATGGTCCAAGCTGGATTCACATAGAGAGAACACAGTAGAAGGGACAAAGATGGATGGCGGCTGTCTAGTTTTAAATCTTAATTTATTTTTACATACAGTTTTGAGTTTCAGTATAGGCAGATAGATGATTTTGTATTGTCCTCACCATAAATAAGACATAGAAGAGCCCACCATCCCTCAGATTCCTTCCTGCTCATCTTTCCTGTCTGTATTCAACCAGCTCAACCTTGGACACTTGCCTGTCCCCCTTCCTTAAAGCCTTTACTTCTCAAGAAGGCCATGAAAATAGAATCAAATAGATTTGTGAGTGTGTACCATTGCAGTACTAACTTCTTTCCCATAATATGAAGCAGATGACATTCCATGTTGAGGAAATGATAGTTCATTTCTTTCTATTAATGAGTATTATTCCTCAGCGAGATGAGCCGTCACTCATCCATTCACCTGCTAAAGGACATTTTGGCTGCTTCTTGTTTGGTAGGATTATGAATAATGTTGATATAAATGTTCATGTACATGTTTTTGTTCTGAAGATAAATTATTTCCTTAATGTGCAGCCATGGTATTGTTATGCTGTAGGATATATTAATTATACCTTAAAATTGAAAAGAAATATGGAAACAGTTTTCATCATGGCCTTCCTGGTTTTCATTCTTTTCTATCTCATATGGCAGATCAACTTATTGCATATTCTTTCTAGAAGTTAAAAAATTTTGATTTATAAGTGGTCATTTGTTAATTTTTTGAAATTTCTAACTTCTATAGACTTTGGGAGAAAAAATATACTCACTATCTGTATTATAGAAAGGTTATTTAAGAGAGAGAAAGTGAAATAAATACCTTTCTTTTAAAATAGTTTGTGTTGGTGAATTCTTCTTTAGTGAGCAAAGTCATCTGGAATATTTGTGTCACTGTCATAAATATATTTTTCTCTAGTTGAAAAACAATACAAACTGTTCTTCCTGAATTATTCTGTTAACTATATGTTCCCAAACCAACTATTTGCATTTATTAATTTATCAATGAAAAATTCCACTAATTACCATATTTTTATTCAAGGAAACCGGAACTACAGGAAACTGTCTCAAATATAAAGTCTTATTAATATACCCAATAATATTAGAGTTTTATGAGATACTAGATAACCACAATAAGAATAAGAATTTCACAAAACCAATAAGATTTCAGAAACTAGAAATATTAAAAGAGATTATTTGATCCTGAATTGTAATAAAGAATTGAAGATATTAAATAGGAATTTTAGTTAAGTCAAGTTATTCATTCTTTCAAACCCCAGGTTTCATTATGAGTAAAACAGAGATGCCAATAAGGACTCTGATGAGAATAAATCTGTAACTAACACAGCTTTTGCATACTTGCTTTTTACCTATGCACAGCACCGCGGAAGCTGAACAGCTGGCAAAAGAAGAGAACAATTATTATTTTAAGTATACATTAACGTGATGGCAAGGACACATAAAGAAACATCCTCAGCAAGCAGGTAAAAGAGGAATAACTGGTACAGATACTGATAAGTAGCTACTCACTCTATTATCTAGCCACATTCTGGATGTGGCTTTGATTTTTTAATTCTCTGGGATATAATTTATGGAAACACATGATGTTTTATGTCCTTGGATCTTTAAGAATAAAAGGGGTTTCTGTTCTTGAAGAATAATAATATTTCCATGAGACTAGTTCTGTTGAAAAAAAAAGAATAGAAACCAAAATGTCTGGCCAGAGAAGCTTCTACCCTGTGTAATGTTTTTTCTCTCACCTGCTAACATCATTGCTGTTTCGCATGACTAAGGTCCCAAGAAAGAATTAGCCTGACCTAGAGGTACTTGGACAAAGCACCCCTCACATGGGCTGTCATGCCCCTCCTTTACATAAACATACCAAGACACTGGCCTGACAAGATATATCCTATTACCCAGTGAGAGTAGGCAGATTCTAAAACTTGAGGTTTGGCTGAAACTACAACCCAGCCTGAAATTAAATTAAAAACCAGCCAGAATTGTGAGCCAAACCTAGTTAAAGTAATTCCATGATAAAAATACTTAAAGTTTAAACAAATAAAGTATATTCTTTTTATTTATTTATTTATTTATTTTATTCATTACAATTTATTCACTTTGTATCCCAGCTGTATTCCCTCCCCTCATCCCCTCCCTGTCTCACCCTCTCTCCCTTTTCTCCCCTATGCCCCTCCCCTAGTCTACTGATAGGGGAGGTCCTACTCCCCTTCTATCTGACCCTGGCTTATCAGGTCTCATCAGGACTGCCTGCATCATCTTCCTCTGTGGCCTGGTAAGGCTGTCCCTCTCCCCCCCCCCACTGGAGGGGGGGCGGCATTAAAGAGTCAGCCTCTGAGTTCATGTCAGAGACAGCCCCTGAACACACAGGCAGACTATGCTGGACATAATAGAAAAATAAATATTGATACAAGGACCAGGAAAATCACAACTGGAAAGGAAAAAGATAATCAAGTGATGCAAAGACTAAATTGAATCAGATGTAGCAATTACCTATCAAGAATTCAAAAACTGTGTAGGAGTCAGAGGGAACACAGGACAGTAGGAGCCCTGGTCCTTTCTGAAGGGATTGGGATGGGAGGAGAACTGGGGAGGAGGGGAAGCAGGAGGATCTGGGAAGAGCGAAGAGAGGGAAACTGTGTTTGGGCTGTATTGCATGAGAGAAGAATCTATTTTCAATCAAGCAAGAGAAATTTAAAAGGGGGTTGTAGAGAGCTCAGCTGTTAGAAGCACTTGCTGGCCGTATGTTTTCCCAGCGCCCACGGGATGCTCATAATGCCTTCTAACTCGGGCTCCAAGAGATGTACCGCCCTCTTCTGACTGCGGCAGACACCAGACCATACTAAAATGCATGGAACACAGAGGAAATTATGATGTTATTGTAGAGATATTGAAAGGAAAACACATCCTATCAACTGAATTATGTAACTGGAAGCCGTTCATTAATAATGAATAAAATAAAAAAACAAATAAAAGTAAATAAAAAGCTAAGTTGGAAATATACGTGTATATTTATGTATCAAAGCTACAATACATGATATTGGCACTTACACAGAATATGGAACCTGAATAGAGTCTGCTTAACATAGTTCATACAATTACGAACAGCGATATTCAGCAGAAGCAACAGTAAGACTGGAACAGAAACAATAAGACCGGAAAAAGATGGCCTGTTTAGTAATTCTGTTGGGAAAATTGGATACTCCATGTATATAAAATCCAGTTAGATACATATTCTACATTATGTAAGTCATTTGGGCTTAATCATAACATGGAAAATATGAAACTACTGGCAGAACACACGGAGGAGGATGTTCTTTGCCACTGGTTTGAACAATAATGTTTTTGGATATATATAATGTTATATATATATATATATATATTTACACATATATATATCTGTGGAAGCATAAGCATCAAAGGCAAAAATGGAAAATGCAATTATAACAGGCTATAAAGTATTTTTATAATAAATAAAACAATCAATAAAATGAGAGGGAAGACTAAAGACTGGGAGAAAAAATTTACAAATCATATATTTAATAATTGTTTCAGACAATGCAGCCAGTCCTGATGAAACCTGATAGGCTAGGGGAGGAGAGAAGGGGAGGGGACCTCCCCTATCAGTGGACTTGGGGAGGGGCATGGGAGGAGAAGAGGGAGGGAAGGTAGGATTGGGAAGGGATGAGGGAGGGGGCTACAGCTAGGATACAAAGTGAATAAACTGCAATTAATAAAAAATAAATTAATTTTAAAAAATAAAGAAAAAAATAATTGATTCATATAAAAATATAAGGATATAAAATAAACTATAAATAAAAGCAGGAAAGTCCAAAGCTAGCATTTCTCAAAAAATATACAAATGTCCAAACCATAGTTATACTTTTTTTTTTTTTTCACTAAAAGAGGACAATATATATGATGGCAAACTTATCAAGAAATTGGAAAAATAATTCTCCAGAATAGCATTTGAATAAAATTCAAGTGAGAAGAAACACACCAAAGCCTACCTCAGGCCCCATCTACACACACCAAAGCCTACCTCAGGCCCCATCTACACACACCAAAGCCTACCTCAGGCCCCATCTACACACACTTAGTAACTAGCAGCAATTGTTGCTAAGCATTATGACAATCGTAATGAATACAGCTGACACAGGAGAGACATTGCAAACAGGAAATAATAATAGAATTATGTTGAGAGGAGGGGTGTGTGTAGGTGTGTGTGTGTGTGTGTGTGTGTGTGTGTAGGTGTGTGGAGGTGTGTGTGTGTGTGTGTGTGTGTGTGTGGAGGTGTGTGTGTGTGTGTGTGTGTGGAGGTGTGTGTGTGTGTGTGTGTGTGTGTGTGTGTAGGTGTGTGGAGGTGTGTGTGTGTGTGTGTGGAGGTGTGTGTGTGTGTGCGTGTGTGTGTGTAGGTGTGTGTGTGTGTGTGTGTGTGTGTGTGTGTGCGTGTGGAGGTGTGTGGAGGTGTGTGTGTGTGTGTGTGTGTGTGGAGGTGTGTGGAGGTGTGTGTGTGTGTGTGTGTGTGTGTGTGTGGAGGTGTGTGTGTGTGTGTGTGTGTGGAGGTGTGTATGTGTGTGTGTGTGTGTGTGTGTGTGTGGAGGTGTGTGGAGGTGTGTGTGTGTGTGTGTGTGTGTGGAGGTGTGTGTGTGTGTGTGTGTGTGTGTGTGTGTGTGAGAGGTGTGTGTGTGTGTGTGTGTTCAATTTGCATGCTGTGAATTGATTTGAAGTCAGGACCTTATACATTTTAAGCAAATACTGTACTCTTAAGGCACACACCTGGCCTAATGATTTATGATATTATTTCACAAAACTCCATTGAAAAGTTACAGAATGTGCATACATTAAAATATACCAGGACATTAAAGTCATGGTGAAAACCTAAAACTAAATGTCTATAGATAGGGTCAGAAGGAAGGGGAGGAGGACCTTCCCTATCAGTGGACTGGGGAAAGGGCATGAGTGGAGAAGAGGGAGGGAGGGTGAGATTGGGAGAAGAGGGAGGGGGCTACAGGTGAGATATAAGGTGAATAAACTGTAATTTAAAAATAAAATAAAATATAAAAGAATGCCTATAGATATGCTTCAGCTTAGTTCTATCAATTAAAGGAAAAATTCACAAACCATACAAAGTGCCACATAAATTACAATATGATGATGAAGGCTGAGTTTGAATTGGTAAAAAATGTTTTATACACACAGATCTTTATAATATGTCTTCCAGGGCATTCCTGTGAACATAAGCAATGTATGAAAACCTCACTGACAACATGATTCAGCTGTAGAAACATCCTTAGAAGCTGGCCGTGGCTGTGAGAAACACAGAGAGATGTGGGTATGCCGAGACAGATGAAGGAAAGATCAAAGTCCAGAGTGAAAGGGAACAAATCTGATTACAACAGAGGCTAATGGAGAAAGGGACTAACCCACACACACTCAAGTTACGTACATGTGACTGCGTTATGACCACTGGGATGTGAGCCTGGCCTATATTGTTCTTTCTCTGCCCTCCTAAATAATCAGTGTGTCTATTTGTCTAATGTGATAAGTCAGATTATATAAAGAGAACTTGCATACCCCAGTCTTCGGGCATTCTTCTAGAATACTCGGGGAAACGCCTCTTTTGAGAGTAAGAAGAATATATGCAAATACACACACGGGCATGACATTTTTATTTGCTGACGTGACTGTATCGTACTTCTGCTGAATCACTTTAGGCAATAACCAGTTTAAAATGCTTCTATGTTTATAATATGCTTAATAAAGAACATTGTTTTTAAAACCCTTTGGAAAGATGTTGTTATGCAGTGAAACATCAGTCAAGAACTGAGAACAGGTAAGCTATTTTCCTACATTGAAAGGAAAATAACAATTTGAGTTAAGTTATAACAAAAAAAATGCCTTTATTTAGTTCTTAGAGAGACATCAGAAGGACTATAATGGTTTAGTTGAATATAATAAAAGTTAACTATTTATCTTGATATTTTCCACTCACTTTAGTGACGCATTTACCTGTGAATGCTTCAGTAAATTTCCATGGCTTAGGAATAAAGAAAAACACCACATCCCCACAGATGTCGCCTCTGGTTAAAAAGGCTACTGTCAGGTTCTTTACTCTCCCTCTGAGCTCCTTAGATCACGTGCTCTTCCCTACCCCGGTTTCTCCCATCAGCGGCTTCCCAGTGCCTCGATCTCCAACATGCTGATATCCACTCTGCTTTCACAGCTCCTACCTCCATCAGTTACCTAACTTCCTTTTTATACTTCAAGTCTCAAATGTCTCATGCAGTCTGTTTGGCTATCTCATCTATGTTCTCTGTTTAGATTCCCAAATAATACACTAAATGGCGGAAAGATCAGGCCTCAAGCAATTTGACTCCAGAATCTTTCCTTGCATCTTGTTTACATATTATACTTCAAAACAAAACTCTAGTCAAGGATTCAAGTGAAATTGTGAACCACTTAAATACTAGCCTGATGTATACATCAAAGTAGAGTCAGCACATAGGATGACTTGCCAACAATTTCTAGATAATTTGTAATAGAATTAGAATCTTGCTCCCTAAACTCTGGACACATAGTTCAAAGATATGTGCTTGCCAAGCACATGATACCATAACTTTCACATGAAGCACTCTTGTCTCCCCAAAACATTTCCATAGCTACTTATTCTTGTTCCTGCTTTTTGTTTTTAATCCTCATCTTCTCCTTTGTATTACTGCCATCATTTTTAAGGAATTAGGAAAACAGTCTTCTTCATTTTTATATAGGCTGTTGAACCTCATTCTTGCAGAATATCTGAAATTTTTTAGGAAAAGAGACATGACATCAGGGCCAGCATGTTCCTCTCCCTTGGGAAGGTGCTCTTAAGGAAACCTTTCCTTTACAAGGAACTCCTAGCCGTGTTTGCAAACACAGTAAATAACATCAACACTTTAGACCTGGCAAGCATTGCTTTGCCCTCTGTTGTGGAATCTCTGGATATAAATATATTTATATTTAGGTTATTATATCCATGTGCTAATTTAGGTTTCCATTTTACAGAAGATATGAAAATGAAGTCCACGCTGTGTGGAATGTTGCTTATCTAATTTCTCTGGACTGTAACAGAGGAACAGCAAACATCTTTACAAATTTGCTTTCCATCTTTTCACAGTGAATGTGCTTTCAGATTAGGAACCTGTACAAGGCCTCAGAGACATATTATACCTGAAAAATTCAGTAGCATGTATGGATTATTAATATTTATTCATGTTAACTTCAATTTAGTATTCTCCATAGATATCAAAGTTGAAATGTTACTGTGATCTGAAGCTCTGAAAAAAGCTAATTTTTATGCCATTCATCTGACAGCCCTGTGACTCACTGTCCCTAATTACTATTTCTCTAGAATATTTACAGCCTGCTTCTTGTATCTCATAACCAGAAGCCTGTGGTAAAAGCACAATGAAAACCTAAATTATGTATTTTTGCTTCTTTCTAATCTCATTGCTATATCAGACATATTTTCAATAAGCTATGTTTTACTTAATATCTTGCCACACAAAAGAGGGTGTAATTTCCTTTACAAATGGCTGTAATAGGATTGCAGTGAATGGGGCTTATTGTATTGCAATGATTAACTGTGGGACACCAGGAAAAACAGCACATTACGCCTATGATCACAGAAATACTGCTGCATTTGTGATTCTTACAAATTAGTCTACTTTACTGCCCTATTCCTCTTTATCTTTCAATCAACAAGTCAAGGGGAAAAGCCCTATACCCAAATGAGAATGTCCAATCCCTATCATCAGTGGATGAACCTAGCAAGCTATTTTCTCCACTCAGAGGTACATCACTCAATCTCATGTCCAAACTGCACCTTTTAAACTAGAGTAACTGGCTCCTCTTGAACATTACTTTCTCAGGTAATATTACCTAAAGAAGCAGTGAATGCCGACATCCAGAGCCCACTCCAGAGCAAGCAAAAAAGAAAACATGTATTTTATATTTCAGAGCTGCAATTTACAACAACAGAACAGAAAAACCCAAGATATATTTTTAAATATATTCTTCATTCTCCCACAAGAGTTAATTTTCTTTTTTTAATTTAAATTTACTTTTTTAAATAATTTATTCACTTTACATAGTGACTGTAGCGCCCTCCCTCATCTCCTCCCAGTTCTTTCTTCCCTCCTTTCTTTCCCTTATCACAATTCCCTGGTCCTCAGAAAAAGAAAGCCCTCCTCCCCTACCGTCTGACCCCAGCCTATTAAGCCTCATTAGGACTGTCTGCATCCTCTTCCTCTATGGTCTGGCAAGGCCAAACTACCATTGAAAAGTGATCAGATAACCTAGAACACCTGCACAGATGCAGCGCATGGCAGTTCAGAGTCCAAGTGGGTTCTATAGTAATGGGAACAGGGACTGCCTCTGACATAAACTATTGGCCTGCTCTTTGATCACCTTCCCCTAAGCGGGAAGCAGCCTTACCAGGCCACAGAAGATGATAATGCAGCCACTCCTGATGAGAGCTGATAGACTAAGATCAGAAGAAAGGAGACAGGAACCTCCCCTATCAGTGGACTTGGGGAGGGGCATGCGTGAAGAAGGGGGAGGAAAGGTGGGATTAGGAAGGGAGGAGGAAGGGGTTTATGGGGGGATATAAAGTGAATAAAGTATAATTAATAAAAGTTAAATAGATAGATAGATAGATAGATAGATAGATAGATAGATAGATAGATAGATAAGAAAAAAAGCAAAGTGATCAGAGAGCAGGCAACAGGGACATTTCAGAGACAATCCCTGCTATCCCTGCTCCCCTTACTAAGGAACCTACTTGGAGACTGAGCTGTCTGTTACATCTGAGCAGGGGTCTAGGTCCTATCTCTGCATGGTCCTTGGTTGGTGCATCAGTCTCTGCAGCACCCTCTCCCCTGGACCCAGACTTGTTGGCTTTGTTGGTCTCCTGGTGGAGCTCCTGTCTTCTTCAGGTCCATCTATCCTCCTATTCTTTCATAGGACTCTACCAAAAATTTGGCTGTCTCAGCATCTGCTTCGATCCCCAGCTGGACGGAGTCTTTCAGAATGCTGTTTCCTCTCTTCAACTATGTCAGCTGCCTATTCTAATTGCCCTTCAGAAAGAGAATTAAGCATCCTCCCTAGGGTCCTCCTTCTTATTTAGCTTTTTAAAGTCTGTGGATTGTAGTATCTTGTATTGTGACTAATATCCACCTGAGCTCTTGGTGTTCTGTTCAGGAAGTTGTCTCCTATGCCAATGAGTTCAAGGCTCTTTCCCACTTTTTCTTCTAACAGATTTAGTGTGTCTGGTATATGTTGAGGTCTTTGATTCACTTGGTCTTTATTTTAGTGCTGGGTAATAACTATAGATCTATTTGCATTTTCCTACATATAGACATCCAGTTAGACCAGCACCATTTGTTGAAAATTTTTTTTTAATTTTTTTCCATTGTATGGCTTTGGCTCCTTTGTGAAAAAGCAAATGTCCATAGGTGTGTGAGTTTATTTCTAGATCTTCAGTTTGATTCTACTGGTCCACCAGTCTGTTTCTATGCCAGTACCATGCAATTTTTTATTACTGTTGTTTCATAATATAGCTTGAGGTCATGGATGGACATCCCTCCATTGTACAGGGTTGTTTTAGAAATTTCGAGTTTTTGTTTGTGTTTTTGTTTTTTTATGTGAAGTTGTGAATTGTTCTTTCAAGGTCTGTAAAGAATTGTGTTGGTATTTTGAGGGGGATTGCATTGCATCTGTAGATTGCTTTTGGTAAAGTGACCATTTTTACTACGTAGATCCTACTGATCCATGAGCAAAGCAGATCTTTCCATCTTCTGATCTTCTTCAATTTCTTTCTTCAGAGACTTAAGTTTTCTTCACTTGCTTAGTAGAATTCACCAAGATAATTTGTGTGTGCGTGTGGTTATTGTGAAAAAGCCCATTTTCCTTTTGTATAAAGGAGGTCTACTGCTATTTTTTTTTAAGTTATTTTAGTTTCCAGCCACTTGGCTGAAAGTATTCATCAGTTATAGAAGTTCTCTGGTAGAATTTTGGGGATCACTCATGTATAATGTCATATTATCTGCAAATAGTGATACTTTGAATTTTTCCTTTCCAAACTGTATCCTCTGGATCTCCTCTATTTGTCTTATTGCTCTAGCTAGGACTTTGAGTACTAACTATATTGAAGAGATAAGGAGAGAGTGGGCAGCCTTATCTTGTCCCTGATTTCAGTGAAATTGATTTAAGTTTCTCTCTGTTTATTTAGATGTTGGCTAAAAGCTCGCTATATATTCCCTTCACTATGTTTAGATATATGCCTGTATCCCTGATCTCTCCAAAACTTTGAATATGAATGGGTGTTGGATTTCATCAAATGCTTTTTTGCCATCTAAGGAGATGATTGTTTTTGTTTTCTTTCAGTTTGTTTATATAGTAGGTTACGTTGATATTGTATATTGAACCATCCCTGCATGCCTGCGATGCATGCACTTGGTCATGGTGAACAGTATTTTTTGTGTGTTCTTGGATTCAGCTTGAAAGTATTTTGAGTATTTTGTGTCAGTGTTCATAAGACAAATTGGTCTGAAATTCTCTTTCTTTGTTCGGTCTTTGTGTAGTTTGTGTATTAAGGTGATTATGGCCTCATAGAATGAGTTTGGTAATGTTTCTTCCATTTCTATTTTGTGGAAAAGATTAAAGAACATTGGTATTAACTCTTCTTTGAAGGTATGGTAGAATTCTGAGCAGAAACTGTTTGACCCTGGACTTTTTTTGATTGAGATACTTTTGATGACTGCTTCTATTTTCATATTGGATATAGGACTATGTAATTTGTTTACCTGATTTTGATTCAACTTTGGTAAGTAGAATCTATTATGAAAATTGTTCACTTCATTTAGATTTTCAAATTTCCTGGTAAGCTTTTGAAGTAAGACCTAACGATTCTTTGTATTTCCTCACTGTCTGTCATTCTGTCCTCCTTTCGTTTCTGATTTTGTTGATTTGTATAGTGTCTCTCTGCATTTTAGTTAGTTTACTTATGGGTTTGTATCTCTTGATGATTTCCTCAAAGAACCAGCTCTTGAGTTCATTGATTCTTTAAATTGTTCTCTTTGTTTCTAATTTATTGATTTAATCTCTTTGTTTAATTATTTCCAGCCCTTTATTTCTCTTGGATGTGTCTGCTTTCTTTTTTCCTAAAGCTTTAAGGTGTGCCATTAAGTGGCTTGTATGAGATGTCTCCAATCTGTTTATGAAGGCACTTAGTGCTACACACTTTCCTCTTAGCACACTTGTGTCATATATTTGGAAATGTTGTACCTTTATTTTCATTGAATTTTTAAAAAATCCTTAATTTCTTTCTTTATTTCTGCCATGACCAAGTTGTCACCGAGTAGAGCGTCATTCAGTTTTTATGTGTGTGTAGGCTTTTAAATTTTTCTATTGTTTTTGAGGTCCAGCTTTAGTCCATGGTGATCTGATAGTATATAAAGGATTATTTCAATCTTCTTTTATCTGTTGAAGCCTGCTTTGTGACCTACTATTTTGGTCAGTTTTGGAGAAGGTTTTGTGAGGTGCAGAAAACAAGGTATATTCTTTTGTATTTGGGTGAAAAGTTCTGTAGATGTCTGTTATGTCCATTTGATTTATGACATTTGTTAGTGTCATAATTTCTCAGTTTAGTTTCTGTTTCATTGACTTGTCCTTTGATGAGAGTGGGGTGTTGAAGTCTCACAATATTAATGTGTGGGGATTGATGTGTGGTTTAAGCTTTATTACTGTTTCTTTTATAAATGTAGGTACCCTTGTATTTGGGACATAGATGTTCAGAATTGAGATGTCATCTTGGTAGGCTTTTCCTTTGATGAATATATAGTGTCCTTCCTTGAAGTAGAAGTTTCTGGACTCAAGTTGGTCATGTGATATTTTGCTGCAAGCTGGGCATGTGATGTTTTGCCCATGTTGGTTTTCGAGAGGGTACATCATGTTTTGCTCTCTCATGTGAGGGGTGTGACTTTGGTCAGCTGAGAACATCCATGGGTGGACTTTAAGGAGAGGACATATATAGAGGCCTAGGCAGAGTAAGACATCACTGGTTGGACAGATACCATTGCATTGATCTTTGTGCTTCCTCATTTGGCTTTGCAGAGAGAAATGTTCCAGAGAGCTTCTCCAAGGAATCTAATTGAGTCTCTTGGTTTTTGCTGCTTCATGTTGGCCTTTGAACTGTACTGCTGGTATCCTGATGACTAAGTCTGGTAATCCCCTAATGACCCAGTGACCCTAATCATCAGAGAGTAGATAAAAGAGGACTACAGTCCTTTTCTCTACTACCTAATATTGCTACCTAAGATTGCTGGGGGGGAGGGTGTTGGAAGGGAGGTAAAGGTGCTTAAGAGCCCTAAACGATGTAGGTTTGGTGAAAAATCTAAGCCTACATGTGGCACCCAATGTGGCTTAGACACAGTGGGTAACTTCACTTCTAATGTAGTGGAGGAATCCTCAGGTTTTGATGGGATGGCAATGTTGTTTAAGGAGGTTGGCAAAATAGTGGCTTTTGCCGCTGGGTGGTCTCCCTGTCCTGCTCCCAGAAGGGGTTTTCTGGTTTTGCTTTGCGGTCTTCATACATACCATTTAGAAAAAGTTGGGAGGAAAGCTGACAACTCAGAAGATTCACTCAACTCTCTGGTGTTGGAAAGGATTGCAGAGTTGGCTATATACCTAGAGGTGCATTTAGAGGTTGATGTGCTTGGAAAGCAAAAGGAGCCAGTGAGGGGAGAACAACAGGGTTCACCCACACAGGGAATTTCCTGCTCAGTGAGAGAGGGAGGCAAGCTAGGCTGGAAGACAGCTGCCACCCAGCCCTGCTTCGCACCCTGTGCTCGCAGGTGCCCAGTGCAACACTGTGAGGCAAAAGGCTGGCAAGAGCAGGAGGCTGCGCAGGGTAACCAGGTTCCTGTCAAGCCAAGAGCAGCACCGGAAGAGCAGCCACAGGCACCATCAGCCTCCCCAGTCATTGTACAGCATATGCTTGTAAAGACAGTGGTAAAGTTTACAATGAAATGACCTGGCATCCAAGAGACATGCTAGATTCAAAATAGTTTTAAAAGTCTATTTTAAAGTTTGGGATGCATTCCCTATTCATTATTCTTATTGTGTGTAGACAGTTAATGTTAAAAAAAAAACATTTAAAAAAAAAAGAACAGGGCATATAAAGTGGAATTCTCTGGTTTCTTTGAAGACTCAGTTGAGTCATATGGTGTTTTTCTAAAAGCTGTCTTGTGAGAGGACATGTGATGTTTTGCTGGAGGCTGGCTTGTGATAGGGTACGTGATGTTCGTCTGTGTACTCTCTCTCGTGAGGGGCATGACTGTGGCCAGCTGAGAACATCTGTGGGTGGACTGTGAGGAGAGGACATGTATAGAGGCCCACACACAGTGAGACGTCGCTCTTTGGATGGACATTGCTGGACTGATCTTCATGCTTTGACACTTGACTTCAAAGAGTGAAATGTTACAGAGAATTTCTTAGGGCAATCTAACTCAGTATTGCAACTTTTTCTGACTTTTCCCAATGTTCTGAATCATGCTTTTTCATGTTGCTTCTTGTTGTTGGCCTTAGGACTGGACTGCTGGTATCCTGATGACTGAGTTTGGTAATCCCTGAAGGACCCATCAACTCTAATCAGCAGGAAGTAGATAAGAGAGGTCTACAGCTTCTTTCCCTGCTAATCTCCTACCTAAGGTTGGCAGTTTGGAAAGGAGGTAAAGGTGTTTAAAAACCTTAAATAAAGTAAGTTGGTAAAAAGTCCAAGCCTACATACACCTCAGCCACAAAGATAGATATTACCTGAGAGTAAGGGATTAGAAAAAGGTTTTCCAAGCAAAGGGACCCAAGAAGCAAGCTGGAGTGCCATACTAATATCTAATAAAATACACTTTCAAGCAGAATTAATAAAAAGAGATGAGGAAGGACACTTCATACTCATCAAAGGAAAATTCCACCAAGATGACATCTCAATTCTGAACATTTATGCCCCACATACAAACATACCCACATTTGTAAAAGAAGCATTAATAAAGCTTAACATACATTAACATACATCAATACGTACATATTAATAGTGGGAGACTTCACACCCCACTCACACCAAAGGACAAGTCAATGAAACAGAAACTAAACCAAGAAATAATGTCACTAACAAATGTTATGAATCAAATGGACCTAACAGACATTGACAGAACTTCTCATCCAAATAGAAAAAACATAACCTCGTCTCAGCACCATAAGGAACAGTCTCCAAATTTGACCATATACTTGGTCAAAAAGAAGATAAATAATAAGGAGCATCCAGGACACATAAATCTCACTTGGAAGAAGAGAAAGAATAAACACAGCTAGGGGCTGAACAGAGGGAACACTGTAAAAGAAAGGGCTTCGAGAGTTAAGAGGGTGGATATCAGACTGGGGAGAGTGAAGGCTAGGGGAAAGAAAGCCTGTAGAGAAAAGAGAAACTGAGGGTAAATGTATCTCTGTGACAAGTTGGAGACCTAAGTCAGGGTAAGCTCCTAGGAGGATATGAGGGGTGCTCAAGCAGAGACTCCTTATAGCAGAGGCCATAGAGACTAAAGAGGACATCCTCTAACTAGAGAAGTCTTCTAGTAAAAAGGGAAAAACACCAATCCACCCAAAAAAAACTTTGACCCAAAATCTACCCTTCCTACAAGATGGGCAGAGATAAAGATACAGCACAGAGAACAGAAATTGAGGGAATGCCCAACCAAAGACCCACGCTATGGGAGAGTGCCAACCCCTGACACTACGAATGATAGATACTCTTCTAAACTTGCAGACAGGAACCTGTTAGAGTTATCATCTGAGAGACTCTATGCAGCAGCACCTCAAAACAGATGCTGAGACTCACTGCCAAACATTGTACAATGCTTTAGGGAGCCTTGTGGAAAAGTGAAAATAGAAAAGGACATGGAGGTGACAGGAACTATACATGAAGATCAACAGAGCCAACTAACCAGGGGCTTGCTGAAACTGAAGCATCAACTAAGAACCATGCGTGAACTGGACCTAAGCCCCCTGCAAAGATGTAGCAGGTGGACAGTTTAGGCTTCATGAGGGTCCTCTAGTAAGGGAAGTGGCACCTACATCTGACATTGACTCACTTGCCAGCTTTTTTATTACTTCCCCCTGGTAGGCTTGCCTTGCCAGGCCACAGAAAAAGAGGACATGCTCAGTCCTGATGCAACTTGATGAGCTGGCATAAATGGAAAATGGAATTCCCCTTTTCTGAGAAATAGGCAAGGTGGGTAAGGAGGGAGAGAGGGTGTGACAGGGAGGAAAGAGGAACAAAGCTATAGCCAGGATGTAAAGTGAATAAAAATTAAATAAATATAAGGAACAAGTCAGAGTATCAATATTCACAGATGATATGATAGTACATATAAGTGACCCCAAAAATTCTATTAAGTAACCCCTTTAGCTGATAAACACCTTAATCAAAGTGACTGGATACAAAATTAACTCAAAAAGATTAGTAGCCCTCTTGCATACAAAAGGCACTTGGACTGAGAAAGAAATTAGGGAAACAATACCCATCAAAATAACACAAAAAAACATAAAGTATCATGATGTAACTCTAACCAAGCAAGTGAAAGACTTGTATGGAAAAAAAAAGTCTCTGAGGAAAGAAATTGAAGAACACATCAGAAGATGGACAGATCTCCCATGTTCAGGATTGGTAAGATTAACATAGTAAAAATGGCCATCTGGCCAAAAGCAATCTACATATTCAGTGCAATTCCCATCAAAATTCCAACACAATTCTTTAGAGACCTTGAAAGAACAACTTTCAACTTCATATGGAAAAAACAAACAAACAAACAAACAAACAAAAACCAGAATAGCTAAAACAGTCCTGTACAATAAAAGATCTACTGGAGGTATCTCAGTCCCTAATCTCAAGCTGTACTGCTGTACTATAGAGCAACAGTAATAATAAAAAAATAAAAAAATAAAAAAAAACAGCATAGTGCTGGCATAGAAACAGACTGGCGGATCAATGGACTTGAATAGAAGACCCAGAAATAAACCCATGGATATTTGATTTTTTACAAAGAAGCCAAAACCATACAAGTAGAAAAATGCAAATAGATATATATTTAAATAAAGTCTAGGTGGATCAAACACCTCAACAAAAAAAAAAAAAAAAAACAACAAACACAGTCAACCTGTTGGAAGAAAAAGTGGGAAAGAACCTTGACTCATTGGCACAGGAGACAACTTTCTGAACAGAACACCAAGAGCTCAGGCTCTAAGAACAACAATTAAGGAATGGGAACTCATGAAACTGAAAAGCTTCTATTAAAGCAAAGGACACTGTCAGTAGAACAAAACCATAGCCTACAGACTGGGAAAAGATCTTCACCAACCCTACATCCAACTGAGAGCTAATACCCAAAAAACATAAAGAGCTCAAATATTAAATACCAACAAACCAAATAAAAAAATCCAATTAAATATGAGTTACAGAGTTAAACAGAATTATCAACAGAGGAATATTGAAAGGCAGAAAAACACTTAAAGAAATGCTCAATGTCTAATATCCACTTATAAGTGAGTATATACCATGTGTGTCTTTCTGCTTCTGGGATACCTCACTCAGGATGATCAATTTGCCTGAAAACTTCATGATTTCTTTGTTTTGAATTGCTGAGTAGTATGCCATTGTGTAAATATACCACACTTTCTGTATCCATTCCTCAACTGCGGTACATCTGGGTTGTTTCTAGGTTCTGGCTATTACAAATAAAGCTGCTAGGAACATGGTTGAGCAAATGTCCTTGTTGCATACTTGAGCATATTTTGGATATATACCTAGGAGTGTTATACCTGGATCCTAAGGTAGCACTGTTCTTAATTGTTGAGAAAGTGTCAGATTGATTTTCAGAGTGGTTGTACAAGTTTACATTCCCACCAGCAATGGAGGAGGGTTCCCCTTTCTCCACATCCTCTCCACCATGTGTTGTCACTTGAGTTTTTCTTGGGTAAGATGATCAATCCTAATTCCGAAAGGCAAATGGGATGGTCATCAGAAGAGGGAGAGAAGAGGGAACAGGATAGTAGCCTACCACAGAAGGTTTCTGAAAGACTCTACCCAGCAGAGTATCAAAGCAGATGCTGAGGCTCATAGCCAAACTTTGGGCAGAATGCCCAAAGGGAATCTTATGAAAGAAGGGGGAGACAGAAAGACCTGGAGGGGACAGGAGCTCCACAAGGAGAGCAACAGAACCAAAAAATCTGTACTCAGAGGTCTTTTCTGAGACTGACACTCCAATCAAGGACCATGCATGGAGATAACCTAGAACCCCTGCTCAGATGTAGCCCACAGCAGCTCATTGTCCATGGGGGGTACCCTAGTAAGGGGAACAGAGACTGTCTGTGACAGGAAATCAGTGGCTGGCCTTTGGATCACCTCCCCCTGACGTGGGAGAGAGCAGCCTTACCAGGCCACAGAGGAAGACAATGCACACAGTCCTAATGAGAACTGATAGGGTAGGGTCAGATGGAAGGCAAGGACATCCTCAATCAGTGGACTTAGGGAGGGGCATGGGAAAAGAAGAGGGAGAAAGGGCAGGATTGGGAGGGGAATAAGGAGGGGGCTACAGCTGGGAGTTAATGTGAATAAATTGTACTTAATTTAAAAATAATTTAAAATTTTTTAATTTATTACAATTATGTACTCTGTATCCCAGCTGTAGCTCCCTCTCTCATCCCCTCCCAATCCTGCACTCCCTCCCTAACATAAATAAATTAAATAAATAAAAGAAATGCTCAATGTCTTTAGTCATCAGGAAACTGCGAATCAAAACAACCCTGAGATTCCATATTACACCAGCTGGAATAGCCACAGTCGAGAGCTCAAGTGACAGCACTTGTTGGCAAAGGTGGGGGGGGGCTCTTCCATTCCTGGTGGGAGTTCAAGCTCCCACCTTGTAAATTAATCGAGCCTGGCGCTTTCTCAGAAAATTGGGAATGGTGCTACCTCAAGACCCAGCTATACCTGGACATATACCTGAAAGAGACTCTACCACACAACAAGGACGTTTGCTCCAGGATGCTCATAGAAGCTTCATTCATAATAGCTAGAATCTAGAAACAACCTAGATGTCCTGGAACTGAAGAATGGATATAGAAATTGTGGTACGTTTACACAATGGAATACTATTCAGTTATTAAAAACAAGAAAATTATGAAATTTGCAGGCAAATGGATAAATAGAACTAGAAAAGCTCATTCTGACTGAGGTAACCCAGGACCAGAAAGACACTCAGAGTATATACTGTCTTATAATATTAGCCTATAATACAGGATAATCATGCTAAAATCCACAGACTTAAAGAAGCTAAATAATAAGAACCCTAGGGAGGATGCTTAATTCTCATTCAGACCAGGAAATAGAATGTACACTGGAAGCAGTGTAGTTGAAGAGAGGGAACAGGACAGGAATCAACCATAGATGTCCTCTGACTCTACCCAGCAGGGGATCAAAGAAGATGCTGAGGCTCATAACTAAGCTTTGGGCAGAGTGCAGGAAGTCTTCTGTAAGAGTTGGGGAATAGAAGGATCAGGAGGACACAGGAGCTCCACAAGGAGATCAAAAAGCATCAACTCTTCCATTCTCTGTAGAGGAATATCGAATGGCAGAGAAACACTTAAAGAAATGCTCAACCTCATTAGCCATCAGGGAAATGCTAATCAAAACGACCCTGAGATTTCACCTTACAACCATCAGAATGGCCAAGATGAAAAATTCAAGTGACAACACATGCTGGAGAGGTTGTGGAGAAAGGGGAACCCTCCTCCACTGCTGGTGGGAATGTCAACTTGTACAACCACTCTGGAAAGCAATCTGGCACTTTTTCAGACAACTAGGAATAGCGCTTCCTCAAGATCCAGCCATACCACTTCTAGGCATATACCAAAAGAGGCTCAAGTACACAATAAGGACATTTGCTCAACCATGTTTGTAGCAGCTTTATTTGTAATAGCCAGAATCTGGAAACAACCCAGATGCCCCTCAACTGAAGAATGGATGCAGAAATTGTGGTACATCTACACAATGGAGTATTACTCAGCAATAAAAAATAAAGAAATCATGAAATTTGCAGGTTAATGGTGGGACCTAGAAAGGATCATCCTGAGTGAGCTGTCCCAGAAGCAGAAAGACACACACAGTATATACTCACTCATATAGACATATAATATAGGATAAACCTACTAAAATCTGTACATCTAAAGAAACTAATCAAGAGAGAGGACTCTGATTAGCAGTGTTTTCAAAGCAGATACAAAGACTCATAACCAAACCTTCGACAGAGTACAGGGAATCATAAGAAAGAAGGGGAGTTAGTCTGATGGGGAGAGGATAGGAGCTCCACAAGGACCAAATATATCTGGGCACAGGGTCTTTTCTGAGACTGACATTCAACCAAGGACCATGTATGGATATAACCTAGAACCTCCGCTCAGATGTAGCCTGTGGTAGCTCAGTAACCAATTGTTTCCCAAAGTGAGGGGAACAGGGACTATTTCTAACAGGAACTCAATGACTGGCTCTTTGGTCTCCCCACCCCCGAAGGGAGGAGCAGTCCTGTTAGGCCACAGAGGAGGGCTTTGCAGCCAGTCCTGAAGATACCTGATAAAACAGGATCAGATGAACAGGGAGGAGCCACCCCCCCATCAGTGGTCTTGGAAAGGGGCACGGTGGAGATGAGGGAGGGACGGTGGGATTGGGAGGGAATGAGTGAGCAGGATACAGCTGGGATACAGAGTTAATAAAATATAACTGATAAGAAAAAAATAAAATAAAATAAAAATATGAGCAATTATTACCAGCAATTTTGTTTCTTGAGATTTAACCAATGTGTTAGAAACATCTTACAGATAAAGACCTGGTGACACCCCGGCAGGTGTGGAACCTGGGGGCGATAAACGCCGCGGACTAAAGTCTCAAGCCACAGCCCGAGAGTATAGGAGAGTGAGGACTGCTGGAGAATAGAGCAGGGAGGACTGCTGGAGTGTAGAGCAGGGAGGACTGCTGGAGTATAGAGCAGGGAGGACTGCTGGAGTATAGAGCAGGGAGGACTGCTGCGGACACTCTCACACCAGCTGAGTTGCTCACACCAATTGGACCACCTGGGGAGAGCACTCTCCAACCTGCTGGGCTGCCTGCAGGCTCCAGGTTTCTAGCTTTTGCGTGATGTCACCCAAAGGTGCTGTTTTGGTGGTGTAATTGTTTTTGAGTCATTTGTACTCCTGTGAAGTAACTCCTCAGTCGCATCCCTGTAACCAACTACAAATAACCTTGCTGGTTCACCAAGTTCAAAGTGGTGTCCTCCTCGAGTGTGTGCCTGCAGTTGTATTCCAGATCCAATTAATTTGACAAACAAGATTGACAATGACGGGATCCGGAGTGCAGCCGTGGGCACATATTTGAGTAGGCTTGTAAGGGTAATTACGGTAAGACTGATGAGAGAAAACTCTTCCTGAGGATGTGGAGCTTTCTGTGAGCAGCACAGCATTAAAAGTTCTGAGAATAAAGACTTTGCCTGCTTGCGTTTACTCTTTTACCAATGCCTGCACCTACTCTGTTGTTGCCATTAATGCTTTCATCATTTGGTGACATTGGAACCCAGATTTTATTCTTCCGAGTTGAGATGAAGAGCAGTAGCACTTAGTTTGTGCCAGTTGAAACCACTAAGTTGTCTTGCCTTGTGATCTAAGCCACTTCTGGGTTTTCAGTATAGAGAGTTGTTGGACAATTTAGCCCATACTGTATAAGCCAATCTAACAAATTCCCTTGTATTTCTAAGAATTTTTCTTACTTGTCTTTTACCCTACTACTCTGAAGTAGTATCCACGTATTGAATTTTGCATTTTAGTAATGCAGGATGTTTTTGAAGATCCTGAAATCTGTTTAGAGCCTATGATATGAACAATCAATTATGGTATCTAGAAAGTGTTAACAGGTTTTAACAAACCAAACACAATTATTCCATAAGCTATGATTGCATAGCTCAACATAATAGAGAAATTAATAATAGAATATGAATATTTAATAAACATATCTGCACTGCAGAAAGATTTGTGGACATTTCTAATGCTAAGCCTCATTCATCTTTTGAATAATTCCTGTGAACATTTTCTAAAGTTCTAGTTTTCCTGTGTCTACAATAAATGCCAGTAAGGGTATATTTTCAGAAACTCCAAGGAAAGTTTTTAAAATAATAAATAAAAATGCCATAATTTTAATTTTAAAAAGTCATATTTTTTCCAGAAAGCTAGTATGGCTTATCTTCTTAGAGTAGAAAAGCAGACATTTAAGAATTAAAACAAATCTTCCCTTAACTTGAAATTTAGTGATGTTTCAAGTAAGAGAGTTGGACTTTAAAGATTACACAGAATGATGGCTTAAGAAAAGGTGCTCAGCCTCTTGTGGTTCTCAAGCCTGCAGACATCTCTCAGATTCTCTTAGGGGCTCTATAAGGTGTGAATAATGATCAAAACACGGTCTTTTTCTTCTTTCGCTGATGACACCTAAGCACATGGAAAAATATATTGGCATCCTATCTCAAAAGCTACCAGAAATCGAACTTCAGATCCATGAAATTATCCAAAGAGCATTTATGAGACTCTTGGTTATGTACCTGTGGTCTGCCAGGAGGAATCAGATGTAAGAATCCTTACCCAACTTCTAGCATGATTCCATTGGTTATTCTTCCCTGGAACTATGATTTTATTCTTTAGTCTCTAAACTTCTAAAAAGGAGAAAAATAAATCCATAAAGTATTAACTAGATTTTATCAAAGGCACAAGATGGCAGCAAACAAATATTAAACCATTGTTATATTTTTGGGAGGATATTAAAAACATGCTTCCATTTTGCAAACTTTTCACAGCCAGTCAGTTTCATTTTACTGCTTTGACTCTTTCTGGCCATATTCAATTTTCTCAGCTTAATTGTGTAGCATGTCTATCTTGATTCAATCTAATTTTGACCTTACTGAACCTTCTGTAGAACATAATGATACAAAATTTCTTTGGATTACGTTTCATTGTTATATCTTCCATTATGACTTATATTGTGACAGGAAAAAAAAGCCATTGTCATGAATAAGTCCACGGAATTTCACTTGTCCAACAGATCTGTTTTCTACTCTTAAAAATGTGTTTTGTATTTTTCTGCAATTAGTTTTGACTTCACCAGAACCATATTCCCATTGCAGACAACCCACGGATCTTTCTCCATTGTCCATCTTAAACAGTCATATTCATTTAGCCATGGTGGAGTCCGTAGTTGTCTATTGAGAAGAAAGTCAGCCAGATGTTTGCACTTTGCTAACTAGTTCAGATTTTATGAATACCTATAAAAGTAGATTAGTGATTGTTAAAATAAAAGCTCTGTATATCTATTCCATTTTAATAGGGCCAAGAAAATATCAATGGAAGGGAAAGTGTTAAATAGCAAGAGTTCTATGAAGTATGTTATTGTCCTTTTAATCAACCATCAACTTTACAGTATTATGGTCATAAATAGGTAAAGCTTTTGACAATTATTTTCAAATATTTTGTGAGAATATTCAAATATACCACCAATTCTCAGCTGATATGAGATCATCATTGGTATAAACATTTTCTAAAAATAAACATAAAGCACTTTCCCCAATACAGTTTCTCAGCTTTTGTTCAACTGAAGTTGTCTGTAAATAAAGGGACTCAAAAGTAACTAAAACAAGATCCGGCTTTACCAAACAGAAAGCTAAGTCTTGCAGAGTTGTCATAGCTTGACTGAGTTCTTCCCAGATTTGTTGGACTGTGGCTGCACAGCAAGAGCATTGTTAATAGAAGGCTGTGCAGAATCAGGTCAAGGTGTCTGCGAGTCTTCTCTCTCTGGACCTCCATTCCCTCCAGAGAAAAGTGAAAATTTGAATGTCACAATGCAGGGTTTAGAGAATATTCAGGGCCTTCCGTGGTTTTCATTTCTTAACACTCATTTTGTTTAGTAAATGTTTAGAATGTACAATGTTCGTGTGAATGTGTGTGTATGTGTACACCTGTGTGTATGCAGATGGGGATGTCAGTGAGTATATGTCATTAATTCATAAATTTTTTATGAACTCTTTGGGTATATTTACCAAGAAACAGTTTAAAAAACAATTTTAGAGGTATCTGGTATACAGCCCTTATCCTAGCACTTACGAGGTAGAAGAAAGAAGATCTGGGATTCCAAGAGAGTTTGACCATCTCCAAAAGATAATACATAAATCAGAACAAACTGTCCATAATCATTTTAGGTGTTTCAATTTTATGTAAATTATTTTTTAAATTTAATTTAATTTTTTATTATTAGTTATATTTTATTAACTCTGTATCCCAGCTGTATCCCGCTCCCTCATTCCCTCCCAATCCTACCCTCCCTCCCTCAGCTTCTCCCTGCCCCTTTCCAAGTCCACGGATTGGGGAGGACCTCCTCCCTTTTGTCTGGCCCTGTTTTATCAGGTATCTTCAGGGCTGGCTGCAAAGTCCTCCTCTGTGGCCTAGCAGAACTGCTCCTCCCTTCAGGGCTGGAGAGTCAAAGAGCCTGCCATTGATTTCCTGTCAGAGATAGTCCCTGTTCCCCTTACTATGGGGAACCAATTGGTTATTGAGCTACCACGAGCTTCGTCCACGTAAAGGTTCTAGATTATATCCATACATGGTCCTTGGTTGGAGAAACAGTTTCAGAAAAAAACCCTGTGCCCAGATATATTTGGTCCTTGTGGAGCTCCTACCCTTTCCCCGTCATACTAACTCTCCTTCTGCCGAAGGTTTGGTTATGAGTCTTAGTATCTGTTTTGAAATGCTGCTTGGTAGGGTCTTTCAGATGCCTTCTGCTGTAGACTCCTGTCATACGTCCTATGCACACCTCATTTGTCTTTCTAAGTGAGGATTGATCATTTTACCTTGTGTCTGCTTTCTTGTTTATCTCCTTTAGGTGTACAGACTTCATTATGTTTATCATATCTTGTAGGTGTATATGAGCGAGTATATACCATGTTTGTCTTTCTCCTTCTGGGATACTTCACTCAGAATGATCTTTTCTAGTTCCCACCATTTGCCTGCAAATTTCATGATTTCCTCCTTTTTGATTGCTGAGTAGTATTCCATTGTGTAAAAACACCACAATTTCTGTATCCATTCCTCCGTTGATGGACATCTGGGTTGTTTCCAGCTTCTGGCTATTACGAATAAAGCTGCTACAAACATGGTTGAGCAAATGTCCTTGTTGTGTACTTGAGCAAGTTTTGGGTATATACCTAGCAGTGGTATAGCTGGGTCTTGAGGAAGCACTATTCCTAATTGTCTAAGAATGCACCAGATAGATTTCCAAAGTGGTTGTACCAGTTTACATTCCCATCAGCAATGGAGGAGGGTTCCCCTTTCTCCACAACCTCTCCAGCATGTGTTGTCACTTGAGTTTTTCATCTTGGCCATTCTGATGGGTGTAAGGTGAAATCTCAGGGTCATTTTGATTTGCATTTCCCTAATAGCTAATGAGATTGAGCATTTCTTTAAGTGTTTCTCTGCCTTTCGATATTCCTCTATCAGAGTTCTCTGTTTGGCTCTGTTCCCCATTTTTTAATTGGATTACTTGGTTTGTTGCTTTTCTGCTTCTTTAGTTCTTTTTATATACTGCATACTAGCCCTCTGCCAGATAAAGGGTTAGTGAAGATTCTTTCCCAATCTGTAGGCAGTCGTTTTGTTTTGATGATGGTGTCCTTTGCTTTACAGAAGCTTTTCAGCTTCATGAGGTCCCATTTATTGATTGTTGCTCTTAGAGCCTGTGTGTTGGTGTTCTGTTCAGGAAGTTTTCTCCTGTGCCGATGAGCTCAAGGCTCTTCCCCACATTTTTTTCTAACTGATTTAGAGTATCTGCTTTTATGTTGAGGTCTTTGACCCACTTGGACTTTAGTTTTGTGCAGGGTGATAAATATAGATCTATTTTCATTTTTCTGCATGTAGACATACAGTTGGACCAGCACCATTTGTTGAAGATGCTGTCTTTATTCCATTGAATAGATTTGGCTGCTTTGTCAAAAATCAAGTATTCATAGGTGTGTGGGTTTATTTCTGGGTCTTCTATTTGGTTCCATTGATCCTCCAGTCTGTTTCTATGCCAATACCATGCAGTTTTTATTGCTATTGCTCTGTAGTACAGCCTGAGATCGGGGATGGAGATTCCTCCAGATGATCTGTTGTTGTACAGGATTGTTTTGGTTTTTTTGTTTCTTATGAAGCTGAGAATCTTTTTTTTCAAGGTCTGTAAAGAATTGAGTTGGTATTTTGATGGGAATTGTGTTGATTCTGTAGATTGCCTTTGGCAGGATGGCCATTTTCACAATATTAATCCTACCAATCCATGAGCACGGGAGATCTTTCCATCTTCTGATATCTTCTTCAATTTCTTTCTTCAGAGACTTGAAGTTTTTTTCAAACAGGTCTTTCACTTGCTTGGTTAGTGTCACCCCAAGGTACTTTATGTGGTTAGTGGCTATTATGTAGAGTGTTGTTTCCCTTATTTCTTTCTCGGCCCTTTTGTCTTTCGTATGCAGGAGGGCTTCTGATTTTTTTTGAGGTGATTTTGTATCCTGCCACTTTGCTGAAGGTGTTTATCAGATGGAGGAGTTCTCTGGTTGAATTTTTGGGGTCGCTCATGTATACTATCATATCATCTGCGAATAGTGACACTTTGACCTCTTCCTTTCCTATTTGTATCCCCTTGATCTCCTTTAGTTTTCTTATTGCTCTGGCTAGGACTTCAAGTACTATGTTGAAGAGGTATAGAGAGAGTGGGCAGCCTTGTCTTGTCCCTGATTTCAGTGGGATTGATTTAAGTTTCTCTCCATTGAGTTTGATGTTGGCTATAGGCTTGCTGTTTATTGCCTTTACTATGTTTAGATATGTGCCTTGTATCCCTGATCTCTCCAAGACTTTAAACATGAATGGGTGTTGAATTTTGTCAAATGCTTTTTCAGCATCTAAGGAGAGGATCATGTGGTTTTTCTCCTTCAGTTTGTTTATGTGGTGGATTGCATTGATGGATTTCTGTATGTTGAACCACCCTTGCATGCCTGGGATGAAGCCTACTTGGTCATGGTGGATGATATCTTTGATGTGTTCTTGGATTCGGTTTGCAAGTATTTTATTGAGTATTTTTGCATCAATGTTCATTAGAGAGATAGGTCTGAAGTTCTCGTTTTTTGTTGGGTCTTTTTGTGGTTTAGGTATCAAGGTGACTGTGGCTTCATAGAATGAGTTTGGTAATGTTCCTTCTGTTTCTATTTTGTGGAATAGTTTGGAGAGAATTGGAGTTAGCACGTCTTTGATGGTCTGGTAGAATTACGCACTGAATCCATCTGGCCCAGGACTTTTTTTGGAAGGGAAACTGTTGATGACTACTTCTATTTCCTTGGGGGAAATAGGACTATTCAATCTTTCTACCTGATCTTGACTTAATTTTGGTAAACGGAATCTATCAAGAAAATTGTCCATTTCTTTTAGATTTTCGAATTTTATGGCATATAGGCTTTTCATATCCCATTTTTAATTGGATTACTTGATTTATTGCTTTTTAACTTCTTTAGTTCTTTATATATGCTGGATATCAGCCCTCCCCAATCTCAAGCTGTACTACAGAGAAATAGTAATAAAAACTGCCTGGTATTGTCATAGAATCAGAAAGGAGGATCAATGGAACCAAATAGAAGACTCAGAAATAAACCCACATACTTAAGAATACTTGATTTTTGACAAAGAAGCCAAATACATTCAATGGAAAAAAAGACAGCATCTTCAACAAATGGTGCTGGTCCAACTGTATGTCTACATGCAGAAAAAGTGGGGAAGAGCCTTGAACTCATTGGCACAGGAGACAACTTCCTGAACAGAACACCAACAGCACAGGCTCTAAGAGTAACAATCAATAAATGGGACCTCATGAAGCTGAAAAGCTTCTGTAAAGCAAAAGACACTGTCAGAACAAAACGACAGCCTACAGACTGGGAAAGGATCTTATATGAATTATTTTTGAAAGAATTTTCAATTTTTTCATAATTTATAACAAACCTCAAACCTCCTCACATTCAGGCACTGATATACAGTTCTTTGTAGCTACATTAAAAGATAAATTTTTTCCTCATATTCACCACCAAATCCATGTTTAATTATGTCTGAAATCTACCACAAATTTAATAAATTCAATCTGCCAATGAAGTCCTGAAAATATATGTGACAAAACATCAGATTTCTGAGACATATCCCCTTGCAGAAAAATAATGCCAACTGACATACAAAATAATTAAATGCAATTATTTAATATTTTAGAAAGCTCAAACTCCTGAGATGGATCCTGTTCTGGAAAATAAAACATTAATATGCATAAGCAACATGTGATTTTGTATTTCAGAAGCCTCCAGTGTAGCTTATCTGACTTAATTGAATTAGACTGCAAAATGATTTCAGCTCCTGGATGTCAGAAAAGACAGGAAATGAGGCACAAACTCAAACCAAAAGTGTAAGACACTGAGGTGCTAGACAAAGCTCTGCAGGAGTCAGCCAACATGAAAATATAAAACCGATAGTTCATTTACTTTACTCAATGCCCAAACACTACGGAACAAAAATAGACTTAAAAATTATTTCTAATGGAAAGATGACTCACACTCGTATCTGCCATGGGATTAATTAATCTATCAGTGATTCTAACACCAGACTTAGTGTCTTAGTCAGTTCTGTCTTGAATAACAAAATGCAATGGGCTGATTTCTTTCTTTTTAATAAATTTTATTTTTTATATTAATTACAGTTTATTTACTTTGTATCCCAGCTATAGACCCCTCCATCATTCCCTCCCAATCCTGCCGTCCCTCCGTCATCTCCTCCCTGCCCCTCTCTAAGTCCACTGATAGGGGAGGTCCTCCTCCCCTTCCACCTGACTCTAGCTTACCAGGTCTCACCAGGAATCACTGCAATGTCTGCCTCTGTGGCCTAGCAAGGTTTGCTCTTCCCTCGGGGGTGGGGGTGGAGGACTGTCAAAGAGCCAGCCACTGAGTTTATGTCAGAGACAATCCCTGTTTCCCTTACTAGGGTACTCTCTTGAATACTGAGCCGCCATGGGCTATGTCTGAGCAGGGGTTCTAGGTTATATCCATGCATGGTCCTTGGTTGGAGAATCAATCTGAGAAAAGACCCCTGTTTTCAGATATATTTGTTCCTTTTGGAGCGCTTGTCCTCTCCAGGTCTGACTAACTCCCACTTCTTTCATAAGATTCCCTGTACTATGCCCAAGGTTTGGTTATGAGTCTCAGCATCTGCTTTGATACATTGCTAGGTAGTCTTTCAGAGGCCCTCTATGGTAGGCTCCTGTCCTGTTTCTTGTTTTCTCCTGCTTCCAATGTCCATCCCATTTGTCTTTCTAAGTGAGGATTGATCGTCTTACCCCAGGTCCTCCTTCTTGTTCAGCTTCTCTAGATGTACAGATTTTAGTATGTTTAGCACATCTTTTAGGTCTGATATCCACTTATAAGTGAGTATATACCCTGTGTGTCTTTCTGCTTCTGGGATCTCTCAGGATGACCTTTTCTAGATCCCACCATTTGCCTGCAAATGTCATGATTTCCTTGTTTTTAATAGCTGAGTAGTATTCCATTGTGTAAAAGTACCACAGTTTCTATATAGATATGGGTAAAGCTATCATTGCAGACCATGCAAGCATGGTCACGGTCAGGTGATGGCTCTCCTAGCTGGAGTCAGACACCTTCTCTCTGGTGTCTCATGTGGAAGCAGAGCTCTGACAGCTCTTTCTTCTTCTAGGGCAGCAATTCTATTGGATCTGGTCTTTATCAAATGACTATATTTAACCTTAATTATTTACCTAAACACCATTTCTCAAAGACTGTGGGAGGTTGGAGTGAGGGGACACAATACTGCTTACAGTGTGTAGAGAATTAGGGTTGAACAGATACTGATGGTCAAAACATAATTAACTGAGCCAACATCTACTTGCATAGGAATTTGTAAGATAAAGCTAAGGTATAGAAATTGTATTGTTATGTAAATAAACGATCCACACAATTTTCAAAAAGATGTAAACAGAGCTTCAAATCCTTTAGGCAGATGGCTGAGATTGAAACTTACAATTAAGTACATATAAAGGAAACTTATAGAGTAAGATAACTTGGGTCCACGGGGACTCACAGAAACTGAACCAACAACCAAAGAGCATGCAAGAGTTGGATCTAGACCCCCTACACATATGTAGCAGATGTGTAACCTGGTCAACATGTGGGGCCCCTAAAAATGGAAGTAGGGCCTGTCCCTGATCCTGTGGCCTTCCTTTGGATTCCTTTCCCCTAGCTGGGCTGTCTTGTCAGGCCTCAATGGGAGAGGGTACATTTAGATATCAGAGTGTGTTGGTGCTCCTTCCCAGCCTCCCATTCTCTGAGAAGAAGGAAAGGGGTCATGGGGGAGAGAGCAGGAGGAACTGGGAGGAGAGGAGGGTGTTAGGGTCAAGCTGTAAAGTGATTAAATAAATAAATAAATAAATAAATAAATAAATAAAGGGAAATCACCTTATATCTAAAAAATATAACTACATATCTGTTGGTTTATCTACTACAACAAATGCAGTAGATAATTCAAACTTTGATACTAAAAGCATGATTACAGAAAAATTAGGAAAATGACAGTGGGGTCCCTCATTAAAATTTGAAGAAAGGAAGAAAACATTAAAACTAGCAAGTATATTTCTTGTCACTCAACCCTTTCAATGCTAAAGCATATATGAGTAATTAACAGTTGCAGTGGAACTCAAAAATTTCATCAGCAGATTTATTTACAGTAAGAAAGAGACCACATATGTCTAGATAATTTAAACAGATAAATATGACGATAGCATTTATATAAACGTGAAAACACATAGAATGCTACATGTTTTAAAGGAATACACCTACATGCCATGCAGAAAAGTAAGTATAGGATTTGCTCAGTCATTTTGTTGTTGTTGTGACCAAATTCCTGCCAAGAAGCTACTTAAAGGGGAAAGAATTTATTTTGGCTTACAAGTTAAGAAAGTCTAAACATGATGACAGTTAAGGTAGCTGGTCAAATGATGTCTGTAGTCAAGAAGCAGAGAACTAAAAGGGAAAGCATACTCTGCTGAGCTAGAAAACCTGATGAGGTTCACCTTTAACCCCAGTATTCAGCAAGCAGAGGCAGATGGATCTCTGTGACTAAGAGGCCAACTTGGTCTACAGAGAAATTTACAGGGCAGCCATGGCTACACAGCAAAACCATGCCTCAAAATCAAAAACAAAAAAGAAAACAACAATAAATCTGAAGAATCACTCGGTGACTACTCTCCCTTGATCAGGACTCACGTTCCTAAAGGTTCTACATCCTTCCCAATTGGTGCAACCAGCTGGAAAACGAGTTCAAACACATGAGGTTGTGAAGGACACTTTGCATTCAAACCATAGCAAGTAGATACCAGTGACAAAGCAAAAACTGAACAAAGAAAAAGGAAGAAAAACTACTTTGTACAGAGTTGTTTATGGTTCAGTGTTGAAGACTGAGAAGGTGAGGGATTCTGTTAACTTAATCTCATAGAGCAAGTTTGGAAGAGAAAGAGAAGAAAGTCTGAGCAGAGAAACAAGAAATGGTTTCAGCTCTGCATTGTAAACCTATATGTCTGTGTGCCGGTGTGCCTGTATGTGCAGGTAATCTGTGTGTGACTGTGTCTGTGTTGTCAAATGAATGTCTATTATATATGCAGGTTTCACTGTCTTCTACTCATAAGATTATAGTTCACTTGCTTGCTTTCATTAAAGTGAATATTTAACCAAAAATTTCACAGGATAATTATGTATTCTCAGAGCTCACCCATAAACTTCCCTGTCCGATATTTTATGCCTTTTATGAGATAATAAGAAAAGGCAAGTGCTAGCCAAATTAGTCATCATCCTGGGTCCATCAATAATTTCATATTTGACTGCGTCACTTTCTACAACAAGGTTACACCTATATGTGCTTATGGGGGTGTGCGGGATTCATACTTAAACCACCACAAACTGCTGGGAAACACTTAAAACTTAGTCTGGCGATCACCTGCATTGGTTATATTTTACAGCATTATTACCTGTCCTAGACTAGCAAGGGAAGAGAGCTTATGCTAAGCATCAGCTGATTGCATACGTGTGGTGAGTTATTTGATGAATCCTGGTTGCCTATGAAAACTGAAACTTTCTACAAACTCTCCACTTTTAAGATGCACACATGAACGTCTAGCACACACTTACACTTTAAAATATATTTGTTAAATCAAGGAGGAGGAAGAAGGGGAGAGAGAAGGGAAAATAGCTGCAGTTTGCATCTAGTATTCCTTAGATCTGATAATATTCTTCAGATGCCCAAATATTAATTTTGTATATAAATTATAGTTTATAACCTCGGGGGTATGAAAGGGTTCAGAGCTCCACAGAATGATGCCTAGATATGTATGTGATATCTAATGTGCTTTCTCTGCCATCAAGAGAGACTTTAGTTTAGTTTTGTGTAGGGTGATAAATATGGATCTATTTGCATTTTTCTATATGTAGACATCCAGTTAGACCAGCACCACTTTTTGAAGGTGCTATCTTTTTTCCATTGAATGGTTTTGGCTTCTTTGTCAAAAAATCAGGTGTCCATAAGTGTGTGGGTTTGTTTCTGGGTCTTCTATCCGATTCCAATGATCCACCATTCTGTTTCTATGCCAGTACGATGCAGTTTTTATTACTGTTGTTCTATAATACAGCTTGAGATCAGGGATGGAGACACCTCCAGAAGATCTTTATTGCAGAGGATTGTGTTAGCAATTCTGGGTTTCTTGTTATTCCATATGAAGTTGAGGATTTTTCTTTTAAGGTCTGTAAAGAATTGTGTTGGTAATTTGATGGGAATTGCACTGAATCTGTAGATTGCTTTGGCAGGATGGTCATTTTTATTATGTTAATCCTGCCAGGCATGAGCATGGGAGAGTTTTCTATTTTCTGATATCTTCTTCTAATTCTTTCTTCAGAGACTTGAAATTTTTTTCATACAAGTCTTTGACTTACTTGGTTAGGGTCACACCAAGGCACTTTACCTGCTTTGTGGCTAGTTTTGTTTCTTTCTCAGCCCATTTGTCTTTTGTATACAGGAGGGCTACTGATTTTTTTTTAGTTAATCTTGTATCCAGCCACTTTGCTGAAGGCGTTTATCAGCTGTAGGAGTTCCCTGGTAGAATTTTTGGGGTCACTCAGGTATACTATCATATCATCTGCAAATAGTGATACTTTGACTTCTTCCTTTCCAATTTGTATCCACCTGATCTCCTTTAATTGTCTTATTGCTTTAGCAAGTTCTTCAAGAACTATGTTGAATAAGATATGGAGAGAGTGGGCAGCCTTGCCTTGTCCCTGATTTCAATGATATTGATTTAAGTTTCTCTCCATTTCATTTGATGTTGGCTGTAGGTTTGCTGTATATTGCCTTTACTATGTTTAGGTATGTGCCTTGTATCCCTGATCTCTCCAAGACTTTAAGCATGAATAGATGTTGTATTTTGTCAAATGGGTACAGTGCAGGGAATCTTATGAAAGAAGTGGGAAACAGTAAGACCTGGAGAGGACAGGAACTCCACAAGGAGAGCAACAGAACCAAAAAATCTGAGCACAGGGGTCTTTCCTGAGACTTATACTCCAACCAAGGACTAAGCATGGAGATAACCTAAGATCCCTGCACAGATGTAGCCTATGGCAGTTCAGAATCCAAGTGGGTTCCACTCTAACAGGAACAGGGACTGTCTCTGACATGAACTGATTGGCCTGCTCTTTAATTACCTCCCTCTGAGGGGGAAGCAGCATTACCAGGCCACAGAAGAAGACAATGCAGCCACTCCAGATGAGACCTAATTGACTAGGATCAGAAAGAAGGAAAAGAAGATCTATCAGTGGACTTGGGGAGGGGTATGCATGCAGAGGGTGGAGGAAGGGAGGGATTGGGATGGGAGAAGAGAGGGAACCACAGGGAGGATACAAAGTGAATAAAGTGTGATTAATAAAGAATAAAAAAAAACTATTCAGCCAAAAAAAAAGATAAAATATCTTGAAGTAACTCTAAGCAAATGAGAAAGACTTGTATTAAAAAACTTCAAGTCTTGAAGAAGGAAATGGAAGAAGATATCAGAAGATGGAAAGATCTTCCATGCTCATGATCAGTAGGATTAGTATAGCAAAATTAGCCATCCTACCAAAAGTAATCTACAGATTCACTGCAGTCCCCATCTAAATTTCAATACAGCTCTTTATAGACGTTTAAAGAACAATACTCAGCTTCACATGAAAAGCAAAAAACTCACAATAACTAAAACAATCCTGTACAATAAGAGAACTTCCAGAGATATCCCTATCCCTGATTTCAAGCTATAAAGTTTGAAAATACTACTGGACTATATACGACTGCTACTAGCTGTTGTAGCAGTCAGAGGATTGAAGACCCGGATGTAAATCCACACACCAGCGGACACATAATTCTTCATAAAGAAGCTAGAAATATACAATGGAGAAAGAAAAAGCATCTTCAACATCTGGGGCTGGTCCTACTGGATGTCTACATTTAGGTGAATGCAAATCCATCCCTATCTATCACCCTGCAAAAAGCTCAAAGTTGGATCAAAGACCTCCAAATAAAACCAGACACACTGAACCTGACAGAAAAGAAAGTGACGGTTACCCTTAAATGCATTGGCAGAGGAGACAACTTCCTAAACAGAATACAGATAGTACCAGCACCTACTATGAGAGGGGGTTCATTCCTGACATTACCTATATGGCCAGGAACAAGAAGCTGGATAGCCCAGAGACCTAGAATAAAACCAGCTCGAAAAAAACCAATAAAATGATTCCTAATGATATTCTGCTATACTCAGAACCTAGACCAATTGTCATCAGAAAGGCTTCATCCAGCAACTGATGGGAGCAGATGCAGAGACACAAACATAAGGTAGGACTGTAGGAGCCAGAGGGTGGAAGATTGCAGGAGAGAAACAGCCCACAGAATCAACTAAGCAAGCCTCATAGGGACTCACAGAGACTGAAGCAGCATGTATGGAGTTTGCATACATGATGTTGTTTTCAGCTTGAGGTTTTGGTGGGAATCCTAGCAGTAGGAGCAGAGGAGGGATGGGTATAGGGGAAAGCGGATGTGAGGGCATATTCAGAGGGGTGGCGGGAGGGCCAACTGCACTCAGGATGTAATAGATGGAGGACGAATACACTGTAAAAAGTTAATTCAGATCAACACACTAATGTGTGACTCTGAAAATGATCTCTAATTACGGGTCTCCAAAAACATTTCAGTGACCAACATTAAAAGAGGAAAGGTTTGAATATTTAGTCAAACACAGAAAGTGCATTTTGCTTATCTATTGAATTTAGATTAGACAAATCATAAATGACAATTGTTTTCACACTTGTTCTGGTACATCTATTTTAGGTATTGGGGTGTTTACCAATAACTACAAATACCTTAGGTGCGAGATTATAATTGTGTATGTGTAGGCTTAGATTTTTCACAAACCCTACATTATTTAGGGTCCTTAAACACCTTTAGCTCCCTTCCAACCCCCAATCTTAGGTAGGAGGTATTAGGGAAAGAGGCTGTAGACCTCTTTTATCTTCTTCCTGCTGATTAGCGTTGATGGATTTTTAGGGGATTACCAAACTCCGTCATCAGGACACCAGCAGTCTAGTCCAAAGGCCAACACCAAGCAGCAACAGGATTCCAAAGATCAGGCCAAGTCATCGAAAGCCACAAAACTCAGTTGGATTGCCCTGAGAAATTCTCTGGAATGTTTCCTTCTGTGAAGTCAAGTGTGGAAGCACGAAGATCAGTGCAGCAATGTCTGTCCAAACAGCAACGCGTCACCGTGTGTGGGCCTCTGAAATCTCCTCAACGTCCACCCGTGGCTGTTCTCAGCTGGCAAAGTCATGCCCCTCACATGAGAGGGCTCACAGCAAAACAGCACATGCCATCTCACAAACCAGCCTCCAGCAAAACATCATCACATGACAAAACTGAGTCTTCACAGAAACCAGAAGCTTCCGCTTCACGTATGTGTAAAGTAATGGTTATGATTTCCTGACTTTCTGTCCCTCGTGGGTAAATTGGAGGAAACAACACCTGTCTCATTTGTAGCGAATGTCAACCTAAGTAATAAACAGGTATCCCTGGAGCTAGCTGAAGATATAGGCCTCAAATAGCAGTTACCTTCATGGGAGAGTTCCCAAGACACCTCCTATTCCACTGTCTTGATTAAAACCAGTTAAACCAGGTGAATGATAATTTAACTAGAGTGAAATGTAATTTTCAAGGGTGAAACAAAATGTTTTAGTTAAATTTAGCATACTAAAATTAACTAGTTTTTTTTTTCAATGCAATTCTTTTATTGTCTTTGATACATTGTATTTATTTACATATTTACAATCATTGTACTATGTGTTTATTTTATTATTATTATTTACAATTTATTTACTTCCTATTTCCTCCAGGTCCCACCTTTTTCTCCCCTATCCCTCTTCCCTAGTCCACTGATAGGGGAAGTCCTCCTCCCCTACTGTCTGACCCTAGTCTATCAGGCTCCATCAGGACTGCCTGGATCCACTTCCTCTGTGGTCTGGCTAGGTCATCCAACCAGGGAGAAGTGATCAAGGAGCAAGCAACCGAGTTCATGCCAGAGACTGTAACTTCTCTTACTAAGGAACCGGTATGGATACTGAGCTGTCTATGGGGTTACATCTGAGCAGGAGGTCTAGGTCCTTTCTATGTATGGTCTTTGATTGATGCATTAGTCTCTAAAGTACCCCTTACCCCCCCCCTTGGGCTTTATTCATCTCTTTTTGTGGCTCCTGTCCCTACCATGTCCTTTTATAGCCCCCTTCTTCCATAAGACTGCCTAAGTTCTGTCCAAAGTTTGCCTGTGAGTTTCCTCTCTGCTTCAATCTCCTGCTGGGTGGAGTCTTTTAGAAGACATCTGTGGTAGGTTCTCATCCTGTTCCCTCTCTTCTACCACCTCCAGTATCTGTCCTGTTTTCCCTTCTGAATGAGAATTAACCATACTCCTCAGAGTCCTCCTTGTTGTTCAGCTTCTTTAGGTCTGTAGATTTTAGTATATTTATTCTATATTATATGACTAATATCCACTTATAAGTGAGTATATACCATGAGTGTCTTTCTGCTTTAGGGATATCTCACTCAAGATGATCTTTTCTAGTTCCATCCATTTGCCTGCAAATTTTGTGATTTCCTTGTTTTTAATAGCTAAGTAGTGTTCCATTGTGTAGATGTACCACAATTTCTGTATCCATTCCTCAGTTGAGGCACATCTAGGTTGTTTCCAGATTCTGGCTATTATGAATAAAGCTGCTATGAACATAGTTGAGTAAATGTCCTTGTTGTATTATTGAGAAATGGCTCAGCCATTAAAGGCTAGGCTCATAATCAGAAATTAATCTATTTCTTTACGGTTTGATTTCTAAAACAAATCCACATTTACTTAATCTCATGCTGCTAAGTATTGATGACAGTATTGTGACACTGTTTTATGTAAAATCCTGTTTAATTTGTTCTTGAGCCTTTCCCCTTCCTGCTGGTTTGTACTAGGAATCACCACATAGAAAGGTGTCTCTTTTTATGCCTTCCAACATGTGGTCTTCCAAACTTCTCTATACAGCAATTTTTTCTTGTTGGTTTAAATTTCAACAGGAATGCCTCTTGAGTAGGCAATTGGGTAGTCTGCTGCCTTGCAGTCCTAGAACCCTCCTCCACTTGCAGAGTCACTTTCTGCCATAGGCCAGGCTGGGCCGACTGCATCCCTTCCACTTGGGCACATTTCATTTATCTGACTCTGCATTTCTTCTCTCACTGGGCAAAGATGGCTTTTGGCGTGAGCACCTAAGATCATATAATCTCAGACATTTTATCTACAGCTTTTCTTGGCCTCTCTTGGATGACTATAAATGTGCACTCAGTCTTCCAAGCTAGGACTACATTGGAATCTTCAATGGTTTTCAGGTGGAAATTTTGTGGCATTACTAGTATCTCATTTTTCTCCAGTTGGGAAAAATATCCCAACCAAACAAGAGAGTTCAAAAAACCTTCTAGGATTCTGGGAACAAGAGCTTGAAGTTTTAGGGCTATGGGTGTGATTCTTTTCTTTGGCCACATTCAAGAGCCTAAGTGAGCATTTCCCCATTTATAAAGTGATGGGGAAAAATCTTAAATATCATGGTACTGCATTCCTAACTAAATTGGCTTTGGTTCTCCAGCTATTGATGTTTGGCTCAGAAGATACTGGGGTTATATTTAAGGACAAATCAAACTAGGGTTCTCTTGCTAAATCAAATGCTAAGGAAGCAAGCAAAATTAAAACAGTCTAGTTTTCCCCCAAAACAGAAAATTCACAGAAACCATTCAAAAATACTCCAAGTGACCCTGACCTGAGCAATAAGGAACTCTTCCCTATATAACCCTTACAGAAAACAAACCTTAAGTTAGCCAATCCAGTTTTTAATTATTATTCATTTCTTTGCTCCGACTTGTAAAAATCACTGTAAAAAGCCCAACAAGTTTTACTTAACAAGAAATGTTGTGTGACTAAAGAATAGCAAAAGCCAACTTAATCCTATAAATTGAACTTGTTGAAATTATTTTTTATACTGAAATTCTAGGCTTTTAAAAAAAAAATAAATCATCTCCTGAAATCCCAGAGACCACAGAAACACATCCAGACTTTAGAAAATAAAATCACAGAGATGAAAATAGAAAAATTAAAAGCATATTAATTACTAGGGAATATATTTTAAAAGGCTGACTTACTGTTTAGTATTGACTATTTTATTGGCATTTTCTATAGAAAACCAAAAACACATTTCTTACATAATTTTTATAGACAATGATTTAAATTGTCAGTCATTGTATTGCAACAAAATGCATTTATTAAATTCCCTTCAACATAAAAGTGAAATAGTTTATACAGAGAGAAGAAAAGAATTTAGAGATTATATTTTCTGTAATTGGAAGAGATGATTAATTCAGAGGTTAGTGTTAGTAATTATCTCTGAACACAAATGTAAATATGAGAATTTTTGATAATGAAAATGGGTTTATATATAAGATTTATATATAGGGCTTACTATGAAGCTTCCCATGGCTAGTGCTAATAATATTACAACATTTCTGATTGCATTTCTTCCTGTTCTTTTGTTTCTGAAAGACATGCTAAAATGCTGTCTGCTGTCTTCTAGAAGGAATAGCTTTTTAGACTCCTGACGAATCAGTTGTCAACTGAATTTCAGCAACTAGAGCCTGAAGCTAAAACAATCAAGATGAAACTTAATGATCAACATTCACACACATAAACCTTAGTCAGAAGGCCTTAAAATGGAGACAAATTATTTCAAACTGATCTAAGCTTATTTACTATTCTATTTTGCTTTCTATTGCTGTGTTAAATATTGAGCAAAACCAACTTAGAAAGAAAACAGTTTGATTCATTTTACACTCTATTATAGAGGGAAGCCAAAGTAGAAATGCAGAGGCAGGAACTGAAGCAGAGACCACAAGGGAAGGCTGCTCAGCAGTTTTCTTTCCATGGCTCACTAAGCTGCTGTTTAAAATATAATCCAGGATCACATGGCCGGGGCGGCACCACTCGCATCACTTATTATTTTAGAAAAAAAGCTGCACAGGCTTGTCTCCAGGCCACTCTGATGGAGACAATTCCATAGCTGAAGTTCCCTCTCCCAAGATTACTCTAATTTGTGTAGAGAAAAAAAAATAGTGCAGTCACTCACTACAATACAACATGAGCTGTGATATTTCCTGGTTAAAAAAGAACTAAGGAAGAAAATGTGTTTTGTTACTGGGGATCTTGATTCATGTATCCAGCTCTTCCCAAGCTGGCCCTGTCCTGAGGATGGGGTTCAACTCAGGTGCGGAGGACAATTAAGAGCTTGTTCACTGAAGAATAAGCTGCATGATAGAGTCTCTGAGAAACATAACTCGTGAGCAGAAGCTTGAGAAGCTAATGGTACTTAGACTCAAAACAACAACAAAAAAAGTAATTTAGAGCTGCCCTGATCTCTCACCACATAAACTGAGAATAGGCAAAGCTTTTCACACTTACCTCGGAACAGCAACATGATGTAGACAGATAGACCCCGCTGCCTGGGTTGAGGCTTAAATTGAATACCTTAGCTCATACAAATACTTAACTTGTTTTGCCAGAAAGAAACACAAAAGTCATTAAATTCCCATCCCACTAGTTAAACTTGTATAACAATATAGGTGAAGCTTAATTTTTTAAAATCTCATTGAACATGTAAACAGAGTTGCTATTTCAGGGCAGTTTTAATCTACTACAAGTAACTGAATTATTTTAGTGTTTTGAATATTTCTAATTATTTGCCATTTAAATTTAATTTTTTAATTTGTTTGTTTGCTTATTTGTTTGTTTTGTTTTATTGAAGCAGGGTCTTACTATGTAGCCCTAGCTGTCCTGGGACTATGTAGATGAAGCTGGCCTTGAACTCAGAGATTATCTTGCTTCTGCCTCTTGAGTGCTGGGATTATAGGTGTGAGCCACCACACCTACAGCATTTGGATCCTTAATGGTGAAGTTTCTTTTATTACTCTGATATGTTATTCCTCTGATATGTTATTCCTCTGATATGTTCAGAATTCCGAGAAGAGTGTAGAACTGACTTTTCTATAGTTTAGAGTCAGCATATGCATTATGTGCTAAAGCCAGTAAAGTATCTGTCACGTCAGACAGTTAACTATGCGCCTCAACTTATTCAGGACATGTGCAATGTGGTAATCACGAGGCACCATGTGGAAAGCCAGGAACAGGGCATAAAAATGACCTATTTTCAAAGTTTCTTCCTCTGTTTCTCATCATTCTTTTCATGTTCACTGAATTCAATCGCCTCTATCCTAAAATGTTTCAAGACCAGAACATAAAGTAAGATTTCTGTTCCAGCTTAACAAAAATAACAATGAAAACCTCACAGATAGTTCCACACTTCCAGTCACTGGAATATTCTAGGACGCCTTCTCTACATGTTCCTAGGGAACCCTGCCAGAAATATGATATTTGAAATGAAAGGTAATCCAGAAAATATGTCAAATTTATTAAAGGAATATGATTAAAATTGATTAAAGGGATATGGCAATGCTCTTGAAGAGCTGTCATTCTGCTCTCCAGAATCTGCCTCACATTAATATTTTAGACCTCTTCCTTGACCCAGTATGATCCTACCACTCATATCTTCCTGGTTTCCTCTTTAAAGTACAAACTGTTCTCTATTTCCTAATCCCGTACACAATGTTCACACTTAAAAATTTTAAATATGAGGTGAGTAGAAGAATTTGACTTTGTAGTCATGTGGGCGAAGATCATGTATGATCACAGGTATGGAAAGGTTACTGTGAGGCCTTGTTCAGCTTAGACATTTGCTAATCAGCAGACAAATAACATGCTAAATAAATAAACAGATCTCTTCCATTGTAAGAGTTCCCAGTTCACTGAGGTCTGATGGAAGCTTATTAACAACAAATGGTTTGTTTATCATTATATCCTTAGTATCCAGCACAAAACAGCAGCCAAGACAAAGTACCTCTTCAGAATTAACAGAGTTACAGAACTTATTAGACAAGGTGGCCATTTGTCTGAATAAAATGTTGGGCTGAAGAACTGGCACAGTAGTTAAGAACCCTGGCCACTCTTGAAGAGTACATGGGTTCAATTCCCAGGGCCTACAACAGCTCCCAACCATCTGTAACTCTAGTTTCAAGGAAGAAACTCCCTTTTCTGGCCTCTCGGAGTACCAGGCACATGTGGTACAAACATACATGCAGGCAAGAGATCTAAACATATAAAATAAAATTAAAGTTAACAATAAATATGTTAAATAAATGTTATCATCAAGCACAATGTAGCCATCAATTCAGCGCCCAAGTAGTCTTTCTATAAAAGCCAGAAGAAGCTGAGCACTCTTAACACTTACATTTCTAGCTCTTTTTGGAAGGTTTTCCTCATGGAGCTGATTTCTAACAGAAATATCAGTAGATGTGATGCCACAAACACAGAATACAGTAAAAGAAAATTCTAAAATTTCATTATTTTTATCATCTATAGAGAGATCATCTTTTTATGTTAAAATGTTAAAGTAATAACCAGACACAGTGACTTACACCTGCAATATCAAAACTGGCTAAAGCAGAAACATTGCCATGTATAAATTTTAGTTTGTGTTTGTTATGGTTTTGGTATAAAACACCCCCAACTAAATGCTCACCTGCTGAAAGGCTGGTACATAACTGGTGGTGGTTCATCAGGAGTTCTGAGAGCCTCCCAAGGTAAGAGCTGTATCTACTCTAGAGGAGCTGGGTCTCAAGGAGTGGACTTGGGAGGATATAGATTATCCCCGGCTCTTCTTGTCACATTCTCTGCTTCCTGGTTGGCCAAGAAGTCAACAACTCTACACTGCTTCAGGCCACTGCTGCCCTAGTGATCTGCCCAGGTACATGAAGCCAAACAAACCATAGTGGGAACTCTGTCAAGATAGGTAATCCCTCCTCCCTTAACTTGTCTGTGTCAGACATTTTGGTTATGGTAATAAAATGGAACTAATATTGTGTCCTTAAGAAACCCACAATTTTTTTTTTGTTTTTGTTCTTCTCAATGCAGTTTATTCAGGAACCTTGAACAATCTTCTGACCGTGGGGAAAGCCAGCCCACAGCTTATATAGCCTCTGGGTAGCCAACCCCAGCGTGACACGTGGGCAATGCAGATAGGTCCACATACATGGAAGCAAGCCAGATCCTCAGCCTTAGCCAAATGTGGAGTTGTTTGTGACAGAGAACACTCACCATCGGGAAGGTGGAAGGCAGAAACCAGCTCCATCTTTAAGGAGAGGCATTCCGCAGCTCTCTACAGTTCCCCCTTTTTGTTTTAGACATATCAGGCAAGAGTAGAGGTCTGATCTCTGATGTTAGAAATAAATTGGGACTTTGTACCAATGTTCATTTAAGAAGGTTCCTGAATAAACTGCATTGAGAAGAACAAAAAAAAAATCAGAAAGAAGGAGAGGAGGACCTCCCCTATCAGTGGACTTGGGGAGAGGCATGCATGCAGAAAGGGGGGGAGGGTGGGACCGGGAGGGGAGGAGTGAGGGGCTTATGGGGGGATACAAAAGAAATAAAGTGTAATTAATAAAAGTTAAATAAAAAATTTTAAAAAAAGAAACCCACAATTTAACTAAAAAGACAAAGAATTATGCCCACACATCCCCATATACACATATGCATTACTGTAGTGAATGCTACAAGATTGCTCCACTGCTGAGATGTGCACTAACTATCATGTACGTCTGATATGCTTGAAAGTATGTAAGTATTTAATTAATGGTCACCTGCCAGAACCAGACTGAATACATCCAGACTACAATGGCAACAAAAAGGGGAAGCAGAGGCTGCTGGGGTGTCAGAGTGAAAATGTGTAATATTTATTATAGAAACACATAAGAAAATGAGCAAGAAGCAGAGAAAGGTGAAGGCACGCAGGTAATGGGTGCTTTTGGCCTTAAAATCACCAACAAAAGCCCTTTAGGGAATTACTTTATTAGCTTCTTATCTATAATTCTATTTTTGTCATTTATACCAGACAGATCATAATTATGATTAAATTAAAGAATTAGTGTTAAGTAATCAAATTATCTTATGTTAGCCATTCATGCTTAAATATGGCCATTAATTAATAAAAAAGTGATTTCAATATGTATAGTACTTTACATTTGAAATGTACTTCTAAAAATATCACATGGATCCTCATACATTGGACTAAAATTTCGTTATAGATTTCAAAATCATGTAATCAATACCTCATATTTGATGAATGGCTGCTTTTTAATGTCAGGTATAAAATAACCCACGTTTGATATGCTTGATATGGCAGACTGAAAAATCTGAAGACAGAGGACAGGAACAAATGGATCACACATATGACTGGCCAAATCAAATCCCAGAACTTCTTTTGAGGGTCCACAGTCATATACCCCAAAACATGCCTAAGCAGTCAGATATATTTTATATGTTTAATGTAAACTTGCAAAAAGTGAAACAACGCATACGGAAAGGTGGTAAGAGGCATGGAAAGCAATATTTCTTTAAAATTTGACTATAGCAATTACTGAAATCTACAATCAAGATGATTCAAATAACAAAATTCTACTGAAAAAAAAAAGAGCTAAATTATGCTAGGAATATAACCCAGCCAGGAGGACCCAACGGGCTATAAAAAGATCTAGAACAAGCTAACCTGCAATCTGAAAGAGCTACATTACAGCAGAGGTAAGTTTTCATGAGGACAAAAAGGGACTAGGTTTTTGCCAAGAACATTTGCAAAGCAAAAGCAACAGAAGAAAGGTAAGATTTTCTCTTTTTGCACAATTTAGAGTAAACTGAGAAAAATAATACCTTTGCATCCTTGAGGAATATTATAGAAAGCAATTAAGATGACATTAGAATTTCCTATACAGCTTTACAACAGGTATAAAACATTTTAAGTCATTCTAAGATTCCAGAGAGAGCAGACAGAACTTTGGTGGAAAGATAAAAAAGCAAATACCAATAGTATAAGTCGATCATTTACATGTCATAGTAAAAGAAAATTTTAGCTTGTATCCAAGTAAAGGGATTATAAATTCACAGTGATAATAAAGCAAGGGACAACTTCACACATGCTGTGTTAATTATGACTTTTATATAATTGTATCATGCTTCCCAAATTCATTTTAGACTTTACAAGAATAAGAATTTCATAGAGCCTACAGCAGTTGCATCTTGCAAAAAATGTTGAAAACATATGTTGGCTGATATTACATCAGAATAATCTACTAAAGTTTATTTCAGGCCATAAATTATAGCACGGACTCTGGGATCCAAATGCTACCGTGGACGAAGGTTCTAGTTACACCATGTTGGAAAGCTTTCTTAGCCTCTTTGTATTTTAATTTCTTCATATAAATTTTGAAGCTTTGGAAGCTTATAAAATATTTTTTCTCTTTCTGCAAAAAAGACCTTAGTTTTGTCAAGATTGTGGAAAATAGTTCATGTCAAATCACATAAGGAGTAGAACGGTATGACAGTACTTATCTCACAGAATTGCTAAAGGGGTTAAAGGATAATGTGTACATGTGTGAAAGTGTCTGGAACTAGGCACGCGGCAAGCACACAGCGCTATCATTATCACTGTCACCTTCACACTCCTCACTTTGAAACAGACTAAGGCATTATCATGTTACTTGTCAGGGTATAGTTAAAATTCAAGGAGAGCTTTTTTAAAAAGTCTAGTCACTAAGAGAATCTTTTAAATAGATTAAAATATAGATTTCAAGGCCACTTTTAAAGAAAATCCTTTACCTTTAAATTTCAATAAACGGCACAATCTTTCCTAATCACTATGGTGTTTTGTTTCATCTTACAGCTGCTGGCTCCCCAACAAGTCTTGTGGACATATCTTTGACCCTACTGCCAGTCAATTCTAAACAGTAAGAAGGAGATTTTGATTAAATTATCATCTGTCTTAATGGATAAACCACATCAAAAATTATGAAACTTAAGTTTAAGTTACATGAAAATAGATTTTTAAAAGTTTGGATTAATTCCAGTGGAGGAAACAATGAATTATTAGATAGTTGCCCAACTCAATTTTGGGCAAGATGAATAAGCTGATAGTTAAAACACTTATAAGTTTAAAAAGTATTTCTAATACTAACATAGTAATAGTTTATAGATACTATTATCTATGGCTAACTACATCTATGGTTGGTCTGATAAGTATATATTACTAACACTCAAAACTGTCATAAATATACCAAAATAGTATATCCTGAAAATAGCGTTTTAGTCAAAACATGAAAATCACTGTAAATCTGAAATAACAGCAATGATAAGGTAACGGAAAATTAGATTACTAAGTCTCATCTTTAAAACTAATTTATTTATTTTTGCTGGGCACATACTAAAAAAAGATTTAGAGGTTTCTGGTAATATTTTCTCTCTTCAGGAAGTGAGGTCTGAGCCTTGCTCAGATTATAAAGAACAATTCAAGCCAGATACATTTAATCATCTCTTCCATTTAGAATTACTGAAATAGTGGCTGAAGAAAACAGAACCAATGCATCTATATTCTATACTTAGATGCTGAGAAGTCACTCAACACATGTTAAAATTAAATTAATTAAAATTGGTATATAAGGGAAGAACAGTTTTATAAGTTAAACATTGGCAGTACCCAAAAGCTTACACTGTGAAACACCAATTCTTTTCAAAGAAACGCCTGGGGAAAACTAAGGAGATAAATTATATATGAAGCCTACAATATAATATTCTCTTAAGAAAACAAGACACAATATTATAGTGTCCTTATCTGAAATGAGAGATTTTTGTCTCTTATTGTGATAAAATTATCAATTCTCTTACATAAGATAGTGCTGTAGATTTAAATTCAAAAGCTTTATCTACCTATGAATGGAACACTGACAGATATGAAGATGTGAAAGCAATTAAGTATGCAAGCCCATAAAACTATGACGATTATAAAGAAAATAGGACCTATACATAATTTATTTGACATTATTTCTTTGTATAAATTAGGAGTATAAGTAAGAACTCAAAACTTCAGAAGATTTTTCCCTTTGGAGGTAATATAGGATATAAGTATATACAAAATAATATGGAATGGATTGTGTCACAGAGTAATATGTACATACAAAGTCTCTAAAAGCCTGGAGATTACAAACACACACCTTATGCTTGTCTTTTTATTTTATCTGGGTTCTGGGGAAATCAAAACCAGGTCCTTGTGCTAAAAAGGCAGTCCAACCAGCTAGGCTGAAACATTTGCCCGTTCAAATCCTTTAAATGCAAAATATTTGTATAGATTTTCTTCTATTTAATTTTGTGGCAATTATAGCATTAGATATGTTTATTGTATTCATAATAAAAATGTAGAATTCAAGGTGCTATAAGACACAATGTAAACACTTTGGGATGTTTATGAAGACATAACAATCTTCACTACTTTTCTTAAAATGGGAGATTTCCTAATCTCATGTTGATAGGCCAAGAGTCATTAATTTTTCCATAATGTTGAGATATGAACTTGAAATCTCAACCTTTTGAAAGAGCTATTTGTGTAATCACAAACTTTTTAATATCAACCATCAACAATATCACAGATGAGCCTATCCTTGCAAGAACTGAGTTCCTGATGTCTTTAAAGAGCCTACCACAGTGGGCTTCTGAAAGACTATCCAGCTGAGACTCATAGCCAAACTTTGGGCAGAGTGCCAGAAATCTTATGCTGGAAGCGGGAGATGAAAGACCTGGAGAGGACAAGAGCTGCACAAGGAGTGCAACAGAACCAAAAAATCTCGGCCCAGGGGGTCTTTTCTGAGACTGATACTACAACCAAGGACCAAGCATGCAGATAACCTAGAACCCCTGCACAGATGTAGCCCATGGCAGCTCAGTCTCCAAATGGGCTTCCTAGTAAGGGGAACAGGGGCTGTCTCTGACATGAACTCAGTGACTGGTTCTTTGATCACCTCCTCCTGAGGGGGGCAGCCTTATCAGGCAACAGAGGAAGACACTGCAGCCAGTCCTGCTGAGACCTGATAGGCTAGGGTCAGATGGAAGGGAAGGAGGACCTCCCCTATCAGTGGACTTGGGGAGAGGCATGGTTGAAGAAGAAGGAGGAAATGTGGGGCTGGGAAGGGAGGAGGGAGCGGACTACAGCTGGGAAACAAAATGAATAAATAGTAATTAATAAAAAATGAATTAATTTTTAAAAGAGCAGGAGTAAAAGATACTCTTTCTTCCTTTGATTGTCTCTTGCAAATAAGATCAGATCTTTTATACCCATGATAAATACACACAGCCTCTGTTAGAAGAGAAGGGAGAGGAAACCAAGACCCTCATAGGATTTGAACATTAACACTTCCCCGTTTCAACAACCAGAATGGAGTGAATTCTACTCATGTCAAAAATCAAGTGCACGGTGTTGAAGAAAATGAAGGCTTGAAGGAACCATTTTTCAAGTATAATAGAACAGATCTATCTAAAATGAAATCAGTCTTCAACCTCTAACACAAGTACAAGTGGCTTTAATTTTCTAAAAACTACACAAGCTGAAAGATAAATTTGTTAAAGATGCATACCCTAATGACTTCTTTGCAATTTCCTAAATGTCTAATTTCATGGAGGCTGAAAAACATAATTAAACAGGTTTTTTTATAAAGTACTCTTGTAAGTTGAAAATATTTTAAACATAATTTTACTCTTTTTAACTAGTCAGGGCAGATCATGAAGATTAAGTCTCATTGTGTTTTGAGAAGTGGAAATTGGCTATAAAACTTGAAACTCAAACATATGTAGCCTTCCAAAGAATTTAATTAAAATTTTGAAAGCCATTGTGTTCTAAGCTTTATGTAAGGAAGGTATGTTCATGGAATTATAGCTTCTAAGCCTGCCTCTACTACTGGTCTACTATTTCATCACAGGTATAGTGACAGATGCAAAGCGAAACTATGCTAGTGTCCCAACCTTTATTCCTTGAAACGAGTACCAGAAAACCTTTACTTTGAAAAACTTTGCACTCTCTCCATGACTCTTTAATAGAATGTCCCTATGCAGTTTTTATGCTGATTTGGGGGATTTTATGTATTGTGAAGCCAATGACCTCATAAGCAAATTTTATTTATCTCTACTATTTCTAATTTCTGTTGTAGTCCTCTTAATATTTAACCAAATCTAATTATCAGTAGCTTCACTCTCCTAATTTAGTCTTTGAACCAAAATAAAATAAATACTATCCTTCCTGTTATGATAGACTATTCAAATACCTAAAAGTACTCCTTATTTTTAATATTTCATACATACATGTAAAAATATATCTGAAATGTACATATATATGAGGATAGGTATACATTTATAAATGGATACATTATATATGTATATATTGCTATAATGTACCACTCTCACTTTTTTACACTAGCACAATTTCTTACTACATCCTAAATCTTTGCCTTAAACCCAGAGAAGTGGTATCATATCAAAGAAGCCGCTCTTTAAAGCAAATAGAGACATCACAGAAAAGTATAATTAGACACACTGAAGATATCAACAGATCTAGGGTTCTCAACCCCGACAGATTTAAATCACAGGTCTTGCTTCTATGGTTCAGGAAACATCACCAAAGGAGGAGCTGAAAAATTGTCAGAGCTAGGATACCAGGAGGTCTAATGTAAAATGACCTATTATAAAAATGACTGCATGAATAAAACCAGAATAATGCAATGTCAGTGGACATGTTAACATAGAAGGGGGAAACCCAGAGACACGGAACTATAGACAGTTAATGGCTCCTTAGAAAAAACAAAGAAATAGACTCTTCTAGGAATGAGACTCCCTATTGCTTGTCCAAGGCCTTGAAACTATATAAACCAAAAGAACAAAGTGGTATCAGCAGGGAATAATGTACTTCTAAAATGTTAAACCATATTTAAGTATTTTTCTCTAGGAATGAATGGTTTTTAATTTTACAAAGACAAGTTGAGCTTAACAAAGAACTGGAGTTAGAGATATAGTTCAGTTTTAAAAAAATTTTTAAACATCCCTGCAGCCTTAGGTTCATTCCTCAGCAGCTCAAAATAGAAAAGAAAGAGGATTTAAAATAAGGAAAACACCCAAGAGAATACGAAGTGAGTGTTTGGTTGAAGAAAAAACTAAAACAAACCTTCTGTCTGGAAGGAAGAATAATGTCATGGTATTTTTAAAAGGAAATGGGAGTGAACTAGAGAAGATTAAGAACTATGAAGTTGGCAAAGAAAATGAGCTCTAAAGATGAAAATTGCTCAAGATCTCACAGACAATACATGGCAGTCAGGATTTAAATTTGAGAGGCCCCACTTAAGAAGAAATATTCTTCATTGATGGCATATAATACTTGAGTGCTTTTTCAAAACTGGTAACCAACCAGGACCCATGTAGAGCTGGTTATCTCAATTATAACCATTACACATCATCATGATAAACATAGGCAAACAGAAAAATGTGCATCTTAAGTCACAATTTAAAAGGTGTTTTACCAACTGGAAATAAAATTTTTATCTGAATTCTAGGTCTTTTAGAGCACACAACAAGGAAATCTTAACTTGTTATGTTGCAATGCTTGTGAAATCTTTATCTGACTTGCATATACTTCAGCAATAGAGGCAGTTACCACAACCACATGAGCCATTTTCTACCACATCAATAACAGAGTAGCACCTAGCTCTGGATCTTATTTGACCAAGCTCATGTAAACGTTGCTAAGACAACAACTGGTCTCTTTGTTAGTGTATCCTGTGCTGTTATTACAACAATGCAGTGTCGTTGAATGCTTTTGAGCAGCCCACTGAGTTAAATTTTTGTTCAAACAAGAAAGGGGAGAAAAGACCAAAGACACACCACAACATCATGTTTTAATTCCAACTGGCAGGTACCAGGTACTACATAGCAACATGTAAAGAACACAATAGCCAGAGAAGGCTTTTTGTTTTTATTACAACCCAAATTATGAAGGGGAAGGATAAAGGGTAGCATAAGAGACGGTGATGCTAAAATGTAGAATTAGAACTAATCAATAAGAGTTTAGACATGTGTTTCTACAGAGGTTTCAAAAAAGGTTTCTTTACAAATATTTTGAATGTAGATGTATATATGTGAGTATGGTGTGTGTGTGTGTGTGGTATATGTGAACACGTGTTTGTGGGTGCAAAAACCTCTGTATACCAATGCAAAGGTCAAAGAGAATGGCAGTGTCTGATCTATAATTTCTACCTTATTATATTGAGACAACAATATTACCAATAAATATAGACACAAAAGTACTTAATATATTATTAAGTTAATTCAGCAACAATCAAAAGAATCATTTTTCATGACTAAGTGAGATTTGTGACAAAACTTCAATTTCAGCTCAGTTTGTGAAAATCAATTAAGATAGTATATCATATTAACCAAATAAAAGGTAAAGGCACATAATCATCTAAATTGATACAGAAAATAGGCTTTGTACAACCCAAAACTCACTCTTGAATTCTGAACATAACATCTCAACATACTAGGAACAGAAGCTGTTCAAATGGTCAGTAACAACAGCTAATATCACATACTGGGAGCCCGTAAGTTCAAAACAGTCAAGAATTTCCACCATTTACACTTACTGTTATTGTGAATGTTCTAGCTCTCGCAGTGAGTGAAGAAGTGAGAAAGATAGGAAAAAAAAGACAACCACCTGGATCCTCAGACTTTAATTTCCTACATAAGAAAATTCCGTAAAGAATCCAGCCCCAGATAGCAAATTTACTGCTGTTAAATATTGAACTATTTTCAAGTTAGTGAGGTATCCATATCAATATGAAAACATTATTAGTATTCTTGTGAACCAAAAATATAAAAACAAAACTTAAAATCTAATTCTGCTCAAAGAACATCAAAAACAAGCAAAATGTAGCAAAGATCTGCAAGCCCTACACATTAGACACCGTAAACCACCTCTTCACAAAAGTTAAAAATAACTTTTTAAAAAGTGAAACAAATGATACTCTCATGGAATTTTCAGATGTTACTCTTATTAAATTAGATGCAGTATGACTAATCAAATCTCCAGCAACAGGGCTTAAGACGGACAAGTCTGTGGTAGAGTGTGTCCCCAGAACGTTTAGGGCTTGATGTTCAATGCTCAAATTTACAACAGAGAGCTCTAGCTGCTTTTCATTAGAAGTGAACAAATAATGTTTTTTTCAACTTAAAAATAAAGGATCTACAATTACCAAGACAATATTTTCAATGATACAGTACTTTCAGTGTATAAAATTTACTTAAATAAAGTCATATGAAGGAGTGTTAAAAGCATGAATCCCAGAATGAAAAAAATGAAAGGAGAAATAATGAATACATACACTTAAGCATCACATAGGTCCAGGTAATACACATACAATTTGTATGTGTTAAATAAAATTATTAGGAAATAGTCTAGAAAACATATAATCCAGACATTCTTGATAAAGTTACAAAAGCAATTATCATGTTGATGCAATGGTGAACAAACACACAAAAGTAAAATTTAAAAACTTAGACTCTTACATCACACACAGGAATTTTCTCAAAGTGGATCACAAACCTAATTTAAGTGTTAAGATTACGTAAACTCCTACAAGAAAACAAAACAAAAAAAATCCGTGATCTTCTCAAAAACTCAAGTGACAACAAATGCTGGAAAAGATGTGAAGAAAGGGGAACCCTACTCCATTGCTGGTGGGAATGTAAACTAGTGCAACCACTTTGGAAATCAATCTGGCACTTCCTCAGACAGTTAGGAATAGTGCTATCTCAAGATCCAGCTATACCACTCCTAGGCATATATCCAAAATATGCTCAAGTACACAGCAAGGACATTTGCTCAACCATGTTCATAGCAGCTTTACTTGTAATAGCCAGAATCTGGAAACAACCCAGATGTCCCTCAGTTGAGGAATGGATACAGAAATTGTGGTATATTTACACAATGGAATACTACTCAGCAATTAAAAACAAGGAAATCATGAAATTTGCAGGTAAATACTGGGATCTAGAAATGATCATCCTGAGTGACATATCCCAGAAGCAAAAAGACACACATAGTACATACTCATTTATAAGTGGATATTAGACATAAAATATAGGATAATCATACTAAAATCTGTACACCTAAGGAAGTTAATCAAGAAGGAGGAACCTGGTAAGATGCTCAATCTTCATTCAGAAAGGCAAATAGATGGACATCAGAAGAAGGAGAAAACAGGGAACAGCACAGGAGCCTATCACAGAGGGCAACTGAAAGACTCTACCCAGCAGTTTATCAAAACTTATGCTGAGATTCATAGCCAAACTTTGGACAGAGTGCAGGGAATCTTATGAAAGAAGGGGGAGATAGAAAGACCTGGAGGAGACAGGAGCTCTACAAGGAGAGCAACAGAACCAAAAATCTGGGTCTTTTCTAAGACGGATACTCCAAACAAGGAACACGCATGGAGATAACTTAGAACCCCTGCACAGAAATATCCCATGGCAGCTCAGTGTCCAAGAGAATTCCCCAATAGGAACAGGGACTGTCTCTGACATGCATTCATGGGCTGGCTCCTTGATCACCTCCACCTGAGGAGAGAGCAGCCTTACCAATCCACAGAGGAAGACAAAGAAGTCAGTCCTGATAAGACCTGATAGACTAGAGTCAGATGGAAGAAGAAGAGAACCTCCCCTATCAGTGGACTGGGGGAGGGGTATAGGAGAAGAAGCGAGAGGGAGGGTGGGATCGGGATGGGTGGGGGAGGGGCTACAGCTGAGATAAAAAGTGAATAAACTGTTATTAATAAAAATAAAATAAAAAATAAATAAAAATAAAAAAATCTGTGATCCTCTGTTGAACAAAAGTTTATTAGATATCAAAGCAAATGATTCATATTAGGCCACTGCTGGTATCTTCAAACTTAAAGTTATTGAACAGTCAGTTTGATGCAACATAGTGGATCAGGTTCTCAATGCACAGTCCAGCCTGGACTAGAACTGTGGTCTTCCTGCTTCTGCCCTGAAGCGCTGGGATTACAGACATACACCAACTTTCCCAGCTCATTCTACACACACACACACACACACACAGACACACACACACACACACAGACACATACACACAAACAGACACACACACACAGACACACACATATTTCAATAGGAAGACAAATAGCACAAATAAAGTATGGGTAAAAGATTTCACTAGATGTTAGATAGCAAATGAGTTATACCTATATTAACAAACAGGAAAATGTTCAATGTCATTAACTGTCACGGAAATGTGAATTAAAACTTGAAATACCACATTCCATAGGAAGACTATTATTCAAAAACTGTTGGTAAGGTTATTAACATGTTGGACCTCACATGCAGCTGGTCAATGGGAAATGCCATAACTTTCTTGGAAAACAATTAGTAATTATTTTAAGAACCTAAACACATATTTCCAGTGTGACACAGCAGTTTCACTCCTATGAGTCACCCAAAAGAAACAAAAAAATGTTCATGCAAACTTTCGTTTGTGAACAGTCATTGTGATATCAGTCATTACATCCTAAATGTAAAAGCATTTGATCTCTGTCCCCTAATGAACTGATGAACAATAGAAACTTCTTAATGCACACATATTTGTACCATGAAAGTGTTTTCTATAACAGAAATAATAGGCTACTGATACATGCTATATCATGGATAAAATCCTTCAAGTTGTATAGTTACAATGATAAGAAATGCCTATGAAAGTCAAATGTATAAAGATGGAAGTCAGAGAGTGATTGGCCACAAATAATACCAGTAAACTTTGGAATAATGTATTCTTGTGAGTCACATGTACACTCACTAAATATCTTTTCACTGTATGCTCACCAAAAGATAAGTCTGATTAAAGAGAAGTCCTTTCAAAAAGAAAATGTAGGTAGGGTGTTACAAACAAATCTCCAGCTTTTAAATCTTTGAATCTTAAAGTGACTGACTAAAACACATTTTTCTTACTTCAAACAAAGAACCAATTAAATACTATATGAATCTTTTTAACTAAAGGGACTAATGTTTGCCTTCAGAACCTATTATACTGTAACTAAATAAAATTTGGTCTCTGATATCAGGCATTTCTTTTGTAAGCTCAAGGTTGACATCATTTTTCTGAGACAATTTAAATTGGTAAAATAATGTGTTTTAAACATGAAAATGACATTAGGAGTTTATAACCCAGAATGCAACTATCTGGATTTTAGAGAATCCTCTATAGGTAATACAGTAGCTGTACAGCAACAGTATACAGGAGGAGAGGGTGCGGCCTTGTTGGAGGAGGAAGTGTGGCAGCGGGGGTGGAGTTAGAGGTTTCAAAAGTCCAAGCCAGGCTGGGTGCCTCTCTGTCTTCCTGCTGCCTGCAGATGCAGTTTCTCCAGCACCATGTCTGCCCACACGCCACCATGCTTCCCGCCATGAAGATAATGGACTAAACATCTGAAACTGTAAGGAAGCCCAAGTGAACACTTTCTTTTATGGTCGTGGTGTCTCTTCTCAGCAATAGAGCACTGACCAAGACACTGGGATATTTATGGTTGTGAGCCTAGCCTTTAATGGTGAGCCAGAACACTACTCAGCTATTAAAAACAAGGAAATCACGAAATTTGCAGGCAAATGAATGGAACTAGAAAAGATCATCCTGAATGAGGTAACCCAGAAACAGAAAGACACTCATGGTATATACTCACTTGTAAGTGGATATTAGACATACAGTATAGGATAAACATACTAAAATCTACAGACCTAAAGAAGCTAAACAACAAGGATGAGCATAGGAAAGGTGCTATATTTTCATTCAGAGGGGAAAACAGGATAAACACCGGAAGTGGTAAAAGAGAGAGAACAGGACAGAAGCCTACCACAGATGTCCCCTACAAGACTCCACCCAGCAGGGGAATGAAGCAGATGCAGAGACTCACAGCCAAACTTTGAACAGAACACAGGGAGTCTTGTGAAAGAAGGGGCATATAGAAGGACCCAGTGAAGACAGGATCCCCACAAGGAGATGAAAAAAAAGAAAAAAAAAACAGAAAAGAAAAAAAGAAAAGCTGGTCCCAGGCGAATGGCAGAGACTGATGCATCAACCAAAGACCATGCATAGGGAGACCTAGACCCCTGCTCAGATGTAGCACATAGACAGCTCAGTATCCATGTGGGCTCCCTAGTAAAGGGAAAAGAGACAGTCTCTGTCATAAACTCAGTTGCCTGCTCTTTGATCAGTTCTCCCTGGTGGGGTGACCTAGCCAGACCACAAAGGAAGAGGATTCAGGCAGGCCTGATGGGACATAATGGGCTATGGTCAGCCAGTGGACTAGGGAAGAGGGATAGGGGATAGAAAAGGAGGGTGTTTAGGACTGGTGGGACAGGAAGGAGGGGACTACAACTGGGATACAAAGTGAATAAATCAAAAATAACAGTAAGAAAGAAAAATAAGACATTGGCATAGAGAGAGAAGGGACAAGAAAACTATCATATACATAAAAATCTCACTTTGAAAAGTAGTTCTTGAGAAAGGTGGGAAACACAAAAATTAAAATTAATGATACTAAATATAGAGTCCTTTGGGCACATGACCAGTTGTGGGGTAGAATTTCTAACTATATTCTAAATACTTATTAATGTATCCATAAGTAAGTATAGCTCCTTCCCATCTCCAAATATGCTTCTTTTAATAGATAAAGACCATTATAAAAAGCCAAAACTGATCAAAGACCTCAACATAAAACCAGATACATTAAATCTGCTAGAGGTGAAAGTGGGTAAGAGCCTTGTACTCATCGGCACAAGAGATAATGCCAACAGCTCAGGCTCTAAGATCTATAATTAAAAATGGACATCTTGAAACTGGAAAGCTTCTGTAAAGCAAAAGACACTATCAATATAATGAAAAGGAAGTCTACTGATTGGGAAAAGATCTTCACCAATCCTACCTCTGACAAAGAGCTAATATTCAGAATATATAAAGATTTCAAGAAATTAAACACCAACAAACCAAATAATCCAATTAAAAAAATGGGATACATAGCTAAACAGAATTCTCAACAGAGGAATCACAAATGGCAGAGAAACACAGAAATGCTCAATGTCCTGAATCATCAGAGAAATGCAAATCAAAACAACTCTGAGATTCCACCTCACACCCATCAGAATGGCTAGGATCAAAAACTCAAGTGACAACACATGCTGGAGAGAATGTGGAGAAAGGGGAACCCTCCTCCATTGCTGGTGGGAATGCAAACTTGTACAACCACTTTAGAAATCAATCTGGTGTTTTCTCTGAAAACGTGTATTAGTTCTACCTCAAGACTCAGCTATACCACTCCAGGGCTTACACCCAAAAGATATTCCATCATACAAGGATATTTGCTCAATCATATTCATAGAAGCTTTATTCATAATAGTCAGAAACTGGAAACAACCTAGATGTCCATCAGCTGAAGAACGGGTACAGAAATTGTGGTACATTTACACAATGGAATACTACTCAGCAATTAAAAATAAGGAAATCATGAAATTTCAGTCAAATGGATGGAACTAGAAAAGATCATCCTGAGTGAGGACACACAGAACCAGAAAGACACACATGGTATATACTCACTTATAAGCAGATTTTAGTCATATAGTACAGGATAGACATGCTACAATGCACAGACCCCAACAAGGTAAGCCCAATGGGTGTCTTCGGCTTCTTGTGGGCTCCATGTGTCTTTGGCTTCTAGTTAGGTGAGTGGGAGAGTATCTCAGACATGGATTATGTTGTCTGCTTTTTTGATCACTTCCTCCTGTCAGAACTTTCCTACCAGGAGGAAGATGAACTCAGTTCTCATGTGAATAGATGAGCTGGTGTGTCTCCATAGGGGTCTCCCCTATTCTGAGGAACAGAGGAGAGGGGATGCAGGAGGGAGGGTGGAAACAGGAGGAGAGAAGGGAAGAGCTTATGATGGAGAAGTAAACTGAATTAATTAATTTAAAAAAAGGGGGAAAAGCCAACACTGTTCAAAATGCAGAAAAAAAATACAATAAACTGACTGTGGATGCCAGTCCCCAGTTGATAAATCAACAACCCAAAAGGCTTGGGGCAACATCACTGAAGAGACATCTGTTGCAAGGTATTGCCTTGGGGTGAGGGCAAAAAGTGTAGGGAGCCAGGAAGGAAGTAGCTTGATCTGGGAGGAGTTGGACGGAGGAGCTGAGGGTGATTATGAGCAAAATACAGCATATGAAATCCTTAAAGAAATAATAAACATCATATTTTAAAAGTAGCACATGTATTTAGAAGAGCAAAGAATATTCCAAATCAGTGAAGTTACGACTGATGTTCTGCTGATATATAGAGAAAAACAAGAGCAAAGTCATCCATATCACATCAAACCTACCATTTAGTATTTGATATTCTTTAATATATTTTTATTATCTTAACAGAGAAGGAAATGCTTGCACTTTGCTAAATTAAATTAAAAAATGGAAGTCAATCATGGATTCTTGACAGCCAACTGGAATTTGTCTTTTGTCAGCTTCATTATGGTATGGTAAAATTAATAAATACAATTGGAACTTTTCAATTATTATGTCATAAAAAAAAGTGAGCACCAGTCTAGAGAAGACAAAGAAACATTTTGTAAATCGATTTGATCACAGGAATGAAGAGGTTATTTCTTCCTTGGCTCTGGGAAATATTACTCTTACTCAAGACTTATTCAAATCTTAGATTAATAAGACTAATGTGAAAAATTTTTATTATGAAAAACTGTAATTTTTTGCTATGCTATCCATCAATGTCAACTCTGAGAACGAAAGGAGAAAAATAATATTCTGTCCCAGCAATACTTCAAATGTTGGCCTCCTTCCAAGCTATTATTAAAGTTCTTTGAAGCGTTGCTACTAAATCTAAAAAAAAAAAAAAAGAAAGAAAAAAAATCAAAAGAATTCATGTATTTAATTGTCTAGAAAATCCACTGTCACCATAGTGTGCTCCCATGATTACCCTTCTGTTTATTTTAAAAGACAATGCATGATGTTTTGATAAGTGAAAACAAAGATATCAGTATATGTAGCTTATAAAAACTTGATTATAAGTTTTCATAAGTATGAAAAGGAGATGATAGATTTTAATGAAAGAAAGTATGTATGCACAAGTGAAAACAGAAAAAAATGTGTAAAGGTTGTGGCCTTCTGGTATGTATAGAAATGAAAAGCAGACTGCAAACCCTTCTTTTTAAGATATTAGTGAGCTTTCAATTTCTTTAAGTTATTAAACCTACTGATACTCAACATTTTCTTCTATAAGGCAAGAAGGAAGTAGGGAAATGGTAGGAGGAACAGGACAAGTGAAAAATAACATTAACAGTGGCTGGTAGAAATGAGAACCATGAATACATATTCAACACTAAGCCTTTCAGCAGAAGATGTTAAGGCTTTTACATGAATTATACCACTTGATGCTCACAAGCAATTTTCTCAGGTGGGATGCTTAAACTGTCAAAGAAGTGTCTTAATTTAATCTCAACAATAACACAAATTCTTCACGGTGGATCAGGCAAACTTCCTCTGCTGTCTTTGAAGATTAATCTGAACCCACTGGGTCACTAAACTTACAGAGAGATGAAAGAAATCTTTGTGAGCAAGTGGCCTCATATAAGTTTATCTGTCTGCTGTAGTTTTAATATCAAATGTCTTTCATGATTTCATGGATCAGAGTACTTGGCCCCATCATGTGTTGCTATTTTAGTGAAGTTACAGCATCTTTGCGGCACAAGATCATTAAAAACAAAACTTTGAAGATTATGCCTTCTTCTAGTTCCAGCAAAGTTCTGTTTCCCATCCATCAAAACATGAGACGCCTTTACCACATTCTCCTGGAGCAAAGGGCTCTGCCATGCCTTCTCCTCTAATGTGGACAGCGACCCTCTGAAACCATTAGCCCAAATAAAGTTTTCCTCTATAAATTCTGTTAAACATTTTGTTACAACGATGAGAAAGGTAATTAATGAACTATAGTAAGCATTATTATAACGAAGTATAAATATTGTATTCTAGGTTTCTTCATTTCTAGATGGAAAATATGACCAAAATTATAGAGACTTAATATACTAAGATCAGTGCCCCAGGCATTTTCCCCATATATTGTGACAGAGAAAGACTTTAAGATTCATTACCCTGATTTCTAACAGGACTCTTTAGATGTATGTTTGCTTCATTGAAATAAACCTTAGTGTGTCTTTCAATGGCTCATGTTTATATGAGGAAATGTTAATCTCCAACATCTTTTCAAGTTCACCACAAGACCATGTAACCAAAAAATAATCTATTTCAGAAATGTCTAGAACAATGTTAGAAGTGAGTGATGTGAAAAAGATCAAAGCACACACAAAAAAAATGTATTTCTAACTGAATCTGCATTGATGGTGCATCAGTTTAAAAACAAACAATAAGGGGCTAGAGAGCTGGTTCAGCCTTTAAGAGCATATCTATTCTCCCAGAGGACCTTCATCCAATTCCCAGCACTCAAACTCTTAAACCAGCAGTCCTATGTCCTCCTCTGACTACTATAAGCCCATGATGCCTATGCATAAATGCCAGCAAAATGTTCGCACATAAAATTTTAAAAATACATATTTTTAAATTTCAAATGATAAACTAGGTCTGGTAGTTTGAATAAGAGGCTCTCTTCAGCTTATGTGTTTGAATGCTTAGTCATCAGATAGTGGAACTATTTGGGAGTGATTAGGAGGTGTGTCCTTCCTGGAGTAGGTATGCTCCTGTTGGAAGAAGTGTATCACTGGGGGTGGGCTTTGAGGTTTCTAGCCCAAGCCAGGCCCAGTGGCTTTCTATCTTCCTGCAGCCTGTGGATCCAAATATAGAATCCTTAGGTATTTTTCCAACATCATGTCTGCCTTTGTGCCACCATGCTCTCTGCCTTTATTACAATGGAGTAAATCTCTGAAACTGTAAATCATCCTCAATTAAATGTTTTCTAAGAGTTGCCATGCTCATAGCAATATAACACTAACTAAAAGAGAAATTAGTGCTAGAGAGGGTATTTCTTTTTTTTTTAATTTTTCATCAATTACACTTTATTCATTCTGTATCACCCCATAAGCCCCTCCCTCCTCCCCTCCCGATCCCACCCTCCCTCCTCCCTCTGCATGCATGCCACTCCCCAAGTCCACTGATAGGGGAGGTTCTCCTCTCCTTTCTGATCTTAGTCTATCAGTTCACATCAAAAGTGGCTGCATTGTCCTCTACTGTGGCCTGGTAAGGCTGCTTCCCCCCAGAGGGAGGTGATCAAAGAGCAGGCCAGTCAGATTATGTCAGAGGCAGTCCCTGTTCCCATTACTATGTAACCCAATTGGACTCTGAACTGCCATGGTATTTCTATAACAGACCTGACCATGATGTTTGTGGTTGGAATGCCGTAGACTGTAGAGCTCTGAATTAGGAAAGCTGTTGAATGCTTTAAGTGGAGTTTAAAGGGCCATACCAGTAGGAACATGGAAAATAGGGGTGCTAAGAGTCATGCAGATTATGAGGGCCCAGCTCAAGAGGTTTTAGAGGTGAAGAATATTAGCAAGTGGCTATTTTGGTGAAAATGTGGCTGCTTTCTGACCTTGTCCAAAAAAACCCAAATTCTGCCTAAGGTTAAATGTGGTGTTGGGAGAGATTTCAGGACAGCCTAGTACTGACTCTACGATGTGGTTATTCGTGGTCACTCTTATGCAGATCCATTATTAAAAGGAGCAAGTTGAGCAAGGAAAACTACAATGTGCAGTTTGAGAAGAGGAACATCAGGAAGTATAATGGATCTAAGTCTAGTGCTCAAGGGAAAAAAAATTAAAGAAAAGCCTAAATGCTAAATGCAATAAAGATTGTGGTGACCTCAAAGCACACACAGTTAAGCTTCCAACTTGTACAAAGGAATTAAACAAAAGCTTAAGCAGAGAAGGAAATGGTCAACAACAGAAAGCTAATGCAGAAATTCCTCCAGATGCAACCTTCCCTCACCTTTGGAATGGTAATGTATATCCTGTGCCACTGTAAATTGGAAGTCTGTGAACTGCTTTTTGATTCTGATTTTATAGAAGGTTACAGTAGGAGGTAGCCTTAATCTCAGAAAAGACTCTGAATTTCTGACTCTTAAAGTGTTGGATTGTGATAGGCCATGTGGACATTTGAAGCTGGACTGAATGCAATGATGCTACGGCTCTAAGCCTACGGGGACCAGGGAGTGGAGTGTGATAGTGAAAGTAAGAATGGCCCCCAATTAGTTCCTATCTTTCAATGTTAGTCACCAGGGAGGGGCACTACTTGAGAAGGAGTAGAAAGTGTAGAATAAACGTGATCTTGTTAGAGCAAGTGTGTCCCTGATGGTGGGTCTTGAGGTTTCTCGCTCAAGCCAGGCCCAGTGGCTTTCTCTCTTCATGCTGCATGCAAATCTAGATGTAGAACTCTCAGTTATTACTTTAGTACCATGTCTGCCTGCATGCCGCCATGCTCACTGCCATGAAGACAACAGACTAAGTCTCTGAAACTGTAAGCCAGCCCCCGTTAAATGCCTTCCTTTATAAGAATTCTATGGTCATATCATCTCTTCCTAGTAATAGAACCCTGAATAAGGTAACAAGTATCCATTTTTAGTGATTGACTTATGGTAAGTAAAGAAACTGATAAAAGGAAAGATGATCTTAAGGATGAAAACAGGAATATTGCCTGCCCCCTTGCACATCCATAACCCATAAAGCAAGATCAAGTGCATAATCTGAGGTTGAGGATGAGTGTCTCATCAAGACACTCATGAGTGTGTTCAGTGGTTAACACACCTAGCCAGTGACTAAGAATGCAAAATTACAGTGAGTATGTTTTATCCAAAGCATTTTTAGCTAAATCTGCAAATGTTTTGCTATCCTGTGGCTTAAGATTAACTGTCAGCTTATCTTTGTAACAGCAGTTGAGAGTTCATTACTATTAAGTGCATAAGAAAAAAAGAAAAAGAAAGAAAGAAAGAAAGAAAGAAAGAAAGAAAGAAAGAAAGAAAGAAAGAAAGCAACTTCAGTGTTTGGCCTGGTAATAGCATTCTTAAAATAAAGATAAAATAAATAAAAGATAAGATAAAAATAGAATACTTAAAACCGTACTTTTTATCAAAGCTCACTGAAGAAGCAGAGGCTCCAGGCACATTTAAGAATCTATCAAGGATAGCTTTTATGAGGAAATGATTCATATCAAGGTCAAATTTAACAAGAAGCAAATAATCTTCAGATCTGATTTTCTTATTTACATCTTTGAAAAAAACTACATACAGGGTATTTGGTGACATACTAATTCAAAAGATTATTCACTGTTCAAGAGGCCATGCCATCAACTGAGTAACTTTCGACTAGAGACAACTGTAGCTTCATGAATTCCACATTCTGGCAAATATGAGTGAGTAAGCAAGAATGTAAATACAAGGTTGACTATGTAACTACCCCATTCTACCTAAAAACCCTGCTATCACATTATTTTTAAACCATCACCAAATGATAATTGCCTTCTCTCAATGAGCACAGCTTCTTATTATTGGAATTGGCAGGGAGCCGTGACATTGGAGTCATCACCTCATTATGTCGATTTATTATCTTGGTACACCAATTAAATAGAAATCCAAGCACAGTGAAATTTGGAAGTAAAAGTCTGAAGCACTAACTTTAAATTACAAGGGTTTTTCCTTAAATCTATAGAATATATAAATTGAAATTTGTAATAATATATTCTCATTCAGGCATATTTTAAAAAGCCAGCTTTAATTTTAAGGCAAAAATATTTCAAAAGCTTTTAACTAAGTATTGAACCTTTATAAAACAAAACTGATAGTTTCAATATTATCTAAATGTAAAAGTTAGAATGATTATGGGTTTAAAGCAACTACAAATGTAACAAAAATATATGTTTAACATGTATCTCCCATTCTTAAAAGACTTCAGAATGTACAGAGTTTATCAAAACATAGCATAAATGTTAAAATATTAATAATATATCTTTATGTCATAGTTAGTATTATTAGGACCAAGAATACTAATGAGTTAAACTAAAATATCTACATGTGCCAAGTGGAAACTCAAGTCTATCCTCGAGTAATTTTAAACCACTAGACTTGTAAGATGAAAGTGATAAGGTGAATTTTCTAGGTTACTTGAGTCAGCAATTTGAAATAAATGTACATCTTTCTATCTTTCTCAAATGCTTTAAAATTTTTTCATTAAAATCCAAAATAATGAAACTAGTCAACAATAAAGACTAAAAATGATTAGCTATGGCTCTCAGAAGACATTTCTTTTTTACTTACATTTCAAACACTTCAGATTATGTATAGACTATTCATTAACTCAGTTTTTTGTTGTTTCTACCATCTTCCTCTTTGTACATTCTAAACATCCCCAAATCACTTATAATACAAAGGAATAGCCTAAAGTAGCCCTCTTTATCCTGAGAGAAAGACATTGAAATTCCTTATTCAAAACTAAATAAATATATATTCAAAGATCCACCTTGAAAATTAACATGTTTACTGAAAATATATCCCCAAAAGGTAAAAGTAGTAACAACTGATTTTGCTTACATTTCATATTTACATTACTGTTGGCTTTTTAAAGTTTATCTGAGAGACAAATGTTTGCTTGAACTCAATTATCTTGAGTTTTATTTCTGGTATCTTTTCATTAGTTTCTTATATTAAAACTATGGTCCAGATTTCCAAATGAAACTCAAAAGACGAAAATCTACAATGAAAATGCTAGGCATGTGTTCTCTCAAGGAGTGAAGTTGTTGAAAAGGATAAGTCTCAATTTGAATATTAAAATTTAATTAGCCTATACCCAACTTTGTGAGACTATAGTTTTCTTTCCTTTGACACATACACATGACATAAATGGTGTTCAGAGACTGTGAAATTTAAGAAGGATCAGAATCACAATACAGCAGGCTGTTCTTAAAGTCAGGCAATCTCCACAATATTATAATTTCTCTCACAATTTGACTTCAGTCTGTGAAAACCAATCCATTAATGGGTTGAAAACATTAAACTTTCACTGAATCCTATCATTTCGTAATTGCTGTGGCTAGTATTAATAAGTGTCTTCTTTTTGTGTGCAGAAATAAATTAACATATGAGGCAGACACTCTGTAAAAGGCCTGGGAATACAGCCAAATTTTTCCACATACATCCAGGAACCAGTAATCTTCTAAATGGCACTTAAAGCTTTCTTGCCTAAATAATTACAACCACATCCAACATTTAATTTATTGAAATGATAATCCATTCTCCTAGATGCCATCATCCATTTGCAATCCATGGTTACTCACCTTATCTTCGTTCTCAGTACCAGAAGCTTCGGGCTTGGTCCTTATCACAAATGGGGTCGACAGTCGTAGCAAGACCCTCTCGAAGGTGGCATTGACCTTTGGAGACACAATCTCAAAACAGTCCTCAAAGTTCAGCACTTTGTGAGTATCACAGCGGAGCTGTTTCCTGAGTCCCTCCCCAAGCTGGAGGACGACCATGTTGGGGTCAACCATAAGGTGGAAGGGGAATGCTCTGCAGAAGGTGCTGATGCTGATTCTGAGGTCTGCGGGAGCTTGGGACGCACCCTGCGGAGCGTTCTTTGTCATCCGAGTAGCTTCACATTCTTTGATAAGGAAAGTAAGACAGTTACAATTGCTTGGGTTTGAACCATCAGAGCACAATTTTTCATTTTCAATTTGTTCCACTTCCACATTCAAGTGATAGATTCTCTTTCCTGCAGCCTTAATCATTCCCAGCATTGCAAACCCCACAGTCTGGTGAGGGTGGAAGTAGTGGAGCATGAGAGTACCTTCAGGAAGCTCTTTGCATAGGAAAGATGGTGACTCCAGAGTGGCCCGCTTCCCAAAAGAAGTCCTAATGTGCTCCAACAATGCATCAAATCCATTGAAGAAGTCCTGCAACGTGCCACCCACAGCTCGAAGGACTCTCTCATTCTCATCAAAACATATTTTAAAGAATTCCTCACCAAATCTCTCTTGAATTTCTTGGAACTTCAGTCCTAAAGGTAAAGAAGAAAAATGTTAATAATATGACCTATAAGCAATTGGCTTTATAGCTTTCAAGACATTCATCTAATGAGGCAGAAACGGAGAGCTGGAACATCAGCTTAGGGGTTAAGATAATGTGATACTAACAAACAGAACCCGAGTTCACTTCTCACAGCCTACAGCAAGTGGCTCAGAACTGCCTCTAAGTCCAGACCCAATACCTAACACAGGCACACACAGACACACAATTAAAAATAAACAAATGTTTTTAAAGTGGTAAGAAATGGAGCAAGGGAGATCTCTTCCTATGGCCCCGAAATTCCCAAATAAGTTAATTTTAAATCAGAGAGGTGTTTTTTTTTTTTCAGTTTATTTGCATGCATCCAAGATATTAAGGGATAATTGATTGTTTGTTGTTTGGTTGTTTGTTTGTTTTTAAGGGGGAATTGTTTTGGGCTTGGTTTGTTTTTACTTTTAAGAAGAGACTACTCTACAATCTAATACTAGGTTCAGGACACAAATGTGTGGAAAGTACAGATATTTCCCAATGTTCCCCCTGCTCCCCACCACACACATAGATTCCCTTATTGTGTGTCTGCAATTAATATGGGTTTTTTTTATGAGGCTACACTGCTGACTCTGATCACAAAGAATTTACAGTTTACATTACGGTTCAACTTATGATGCTGTGCTATTACATTGATTAATGTATTACCATTATAATATCTTGAGAATATTTTCAGTGGCCAAAACTTTTTTTCCCATATTTTTCTTCCCCCTGACTCCCAGAGTGGAAGCTTTTTAAATACTAATAATGTAGAAAATCATTTTGTCTTTAATACTTCTTTATTTAAATAACACAAATGACTTTTTCTTTTTCTTAATAATTTTACTAACCTTAGAGGACACAGACACACATACGAAGCTATGTGTTCATTAAGTGGAAAGTAGCTATGAAAAAAAGAATCTATGGTGCGTGTGTGGGGAAAGCATCAAGTTTTCCAGTGGAAATAGAGTGTTTATTTTACTATAACAGCATAAATCATGCAAATTCAATAGACTTCATGAAAAAATAAACAAAAAACCAATACAAAATTGTAGAACGCGAAATGATTGGTGTTCTATCAACCACAAAAATGAAAAAAGTGAAGAATAGAGTAGGAATCTGAGCAGAAAAAATAAAGGTCTTTATTAAAGCCATGCAATGGAAAAAAAGCATGTTCAGCAAATGGTGCTGGTCTAACTAGATGTCTACATGTAGAAAAATGCAAATAGATCCATAGTTATCACCCTGTACAAAACTAAAGTCCGAGTGGATCAAAGACCTCAACATAAAACCAGACACACTAAACCTCCTAAAAGAAAAAGTGGAAAAAGCCTTGAACTGATTGGCACAGGAGACAACTACTTGAACAGAACACCAGCAGCACAGGCTCTGAGATCAACAATCAATAAATGGGACTTTATGAAACTGAAAAGCTTCTGCAAAGCAAAGTACACTGTGATCAGAACAAAACGACAGCCTACAGATTGGGCAAAGATCTTCACCAACCCTGTATCTGACAGAGGGCTAATATCTAGAATATATAAAGAACTCAAGAAGTTAAACAGCAAAATATCAAGTAATCCAATTAAAAATGGGGTACAGAGCTAAACAGAATTCTCAAGAGAACAATATCAAATGGCAGAGAAACACTAAAAGAAATGCTCAATATCCTTAGTCATCAGGGAAATGCAAATCAAAACGACCCTGAGATTTCACCTTACACCCATCAGAATGGCTAAGAACAAAAAAAGAAAAAAAACCACATGCTGGAGAGAATGTGGAGAAAGGGGAACCCTCCTCCATTGCTGGTACAAATGTAAACTTGTACAACCACTTTGGAAATCAATCTGGCGCTTTCTCAACAATTAGGAATAGTGCTACCTGAAGATCCAGCTATACCACTCCTAGGCATATATCCAAAAGATGTTCAAGTATACAACAAGGACATTTGCTCAACCATGTTCGTAGCAGATTTATTTATAATAGCCAGAATCTGGAAAAAATCCAGATGCTCCTCAGTTGAAGAATGGATACAGAAATTGTGGACAGAGGACCTCTGAAAGGCTCTGCCCTGCAGACTATCAAAGCAGATGCTGAGACTTATGGCCAACCTTTGGGCAGAGTGTAGGGAATCTTATGAAAGAAGTGGGAAACAGTAAGATCTGGAGAGGACAGGAACTCCACAAGGAGGGCAACAGAACCAAAAAATCTGAGCACAGGGGTCTTTCCTGAGACTGATACTCCAACCAAGGACCATGCATGGAGATAACCTAAGACCCCTGCACAGATGTAGTCCATGGCAGCTCAGTGTCCAAGTGGGGTCCATAATAATAGGAACAGGAACTGTCTCTCACATGAACTGATTGGCCTGCTCTTTGATCACCTCCCCCTGAGAGGGGAGCAGCCTTACCTGGCCACAGAGGAAGACAATACAGCCACACCTGATGAGACCTAATTGACTAGGATCAGAAGGAAGGAAAAGAAGACCTCCCCTATCAGTTGACTTGGGGAGGGGCATGCCTACAGAGGGGGGACGACAAAGGGAGGGATTAGGACAGGAGGAGGGAGGGAACCACAGGGGGGATACGAAGTGAATAAAGTATAATTAATAAAGAATTAAAAATAAAAAGAAATTGTGGTACATTTACACAATGGAATATTGCTCAGCAATTACAAACAAGGAAATCATGAAATTTGCAGGCAAATGGTGGGAACTAGAAAAGATCATCCTGAGTGAGGTATCTTAGAAGCAGAAAGACACACATGGTATATACTCACTTATAAGTGGATATTAGGCATATAACATAGGCTAAACATACTAAAATCTGTACACCTAAAGAAGCTAAGTACAGGGAAGACTCTGGGTAAGATGCTCAATCTGCAATCAGAAAGGCAAAGAGGATGGACATCAGAAGAGGGAAAAACAGGCAACAGGACAGTAGCCTACCACAGAGGGCCTCTGGAAGACTCTGTCCTGCAGAGTATCAAAGCAGATACTGAGACTCATAGCCAAACTTTGGGCAGAGTGCAGGGAATTTTATGAAAGAAGATAGAAAGACATGGAGGGGACAGGAGCTCCACAAGGCGAGCAATGGAACCAAAATATCTGGACACAGTTCTCTGAGACTGATACTCCAACCATGGACCATATATGGAGATAACCTAGAACCCTGCACAGATGTAACCTCTGGCAGCTTAGTGTCCAGCTCAGTATTGGCCTGCTCTTTGATCACCTCCCCTTCAGGGGGGTGCAGCCTTACCAGACCACAGAGGAAGACAGTCCAACCACTCCTGATGAGACCTGATGGACTAGGATCAGATGGAAGGGAAAGAGGACCTCCCTCATCAGTGGACTGGGGGAGGGGCATGGGTAGAGAAGAGGAAGGGGAAGAGGAGGGAACTACTGGTGGGATACAAAGGGAATAAATTGTAATTAATAAAAATAAAATTAAAATATTATAAAAAACATTCCACATTAACTTTAGTTTTGTAGGTTTGATGTTCGAGGTTAACTAACAATGTGATTTATTGACATAACAGCCATCACTCAGTTTACATGGCCCTGTACATGGTTGAAGACTATTGCTCAACAAATGTTGCATAACAATAGAACTAGTGAGAACTGGTAACAATATATTGATCATCCCAGCTCTCTAGAATTGATGAGAGAAAACAAGACAAATGATGTTAGCGACAACTTGGCTGCTACTCTAAGTGATCTGATAGAAATTCTTTTATAATTACATAACCACTGTACACTGTCTTGCCTTTATTTTTCTTAATAATCTTACCTGTTTTTTTCTTTAATCTAATATGATTCATGATTTCTTCCTCCTAACCCTTATATATGTTATTTCATATCAAAACATACTTGTCAGATATAATAACAATATGTTGGAAAACCCAATCCCACCTTCTTTATCGAAGTCTTATGAAACAGCTGAGAGAGACACACTTTTCCCTGGGACACTGGGCAGACTTAGATGCTGCTAAAGTATGTTAAAAACTATTTTGATGTTAATTCTTAACCACATGGTATTGGCATAAAAACTGACACGTTGATCGATGGAATTTAACTGAAGACCCAGAAATAAAATCACATACCTAGGGACACCTGATTTTTTACAAAAAAACAAAATCATAAAATGGAAAAATGAAAGCTGGTCTAACTGGATGTCTGCATGTAGAAGAATGGAAACAGATCCATATTAATCAACCTGCACAAAACTCAAGTCCAAGTGAATCAAAGAACTCAACATAAAACAAGATACACTAAATCTAACAGAAAAGAAAATGATGAATAGCTTTAAATTTATTGATACAGGAAAAAGCTTTCTGAACAGAACAACAACAGCTCAGACACTAAGATCAACAATAAATAAATGGGTCCTCATGAAATTGCAAAGCTTCTGCAAAGCAAAGGACACTGTCACTAGGACAAAACAGCAGCCTGCAGAATGGAAAGCGATCGCCACATACCCTACATCTGACAAAGGGCTAATATACAAAATATATAAAGAATTCAAGAAACTAGACACCAATAAACCAAATAACCTAATTAATAAATGGAATACAGAGCTAAACAGAGGGTTCTTGACATGGGAATTTTTAATGGCCAGGAAGTACTTGAAGAACTGTTCAACATCCTTAGTCATCAGGGAAATAAAAATCAAAACAACTCTGAGATTCTATCATAGACACATTAGAATGGCTAAGATTAAAATTCAAGTAACAGCACATGCTGGTGAGGATATAGAGCAAGAGGAACACTCCTTCATTGCTTGGTGGGAGTGCAAACTTGTACAACCACTTTGGAAAATAATCTGGTGCTTTCTCTGAAAACTGGTAATAGTTCTCCCTCAAGACCCAGCTATAAGCACTCCTGGGCATATGCCCAAAAGATGTTTCACCATATAGCAAGGACACTTGCTCAGCTATGTTCATAGCAGCTTTATCCATAATAGCCAGACACTGGATACAACTTAGATGCCCTCAACCAAAGAATGGATAAAGAAAATGTGATACATTTACATAGTGGAATGTTACTCATCTATTAAAACAAGAACATCATGAAATTTGCAGGCAAACTGGATGGAACTAGAAAAGATCATCCTGAATGAGGTAACCCAGACCCAGAATGTATAGTATGTACTCACTTATAAGTGGCTATTAGCCATAAAATACAGAATGACCATGCTGCAATCCACAGACCCAAAGAAACTAAGTAACAAGCAGGGCCGAAGGTGTTTGATTCCTACTTGGCAGCTGACAAACAATTCCTTGCTGCTCTAAATACCATAAGCAAAAGAACTATATCAGCCAGTTATTCACCTAGGTTGAGTTCAGGTCAGCATCAGTAGATGGAACACCTCACAGGTGCCTTGAGAAAACTATACTTTACCTGTGACTGGTTTCTTTAACTGAAGATACAGCTTCAGCCACAACTGCCCAAACATACAATTGTGCACATGTAGGTTGCTAAGGCCCACTGATTAGGTTATCTGTTACCCCTTCTGGTGTCACAACATGAGCACCAATAAGACTTCTCTTCCCTTCCTGGCCTACATTCCGTAACATTAAAAGAAAGCAGAATACAGACAATTTTGGCAGAGACAGAGTGGTGGTAGAAGCAACAGCTGAGCAGTTTGCAAATCACACCATGAAAGTGGCAAGGCAGTAGTCTAATAGACAGCTGAAGAAGAGTCAGAGGAACTGTTGGAGAGCGGTGGGGGCAGGAAGGACAGGAGGCAGCAATCAGGGGGGAAGGCTGAGACTAGAGAAGGATAGGATCCAAAGAGAAATGAAGGCTTTGGTTTCCAGAGGAGTTCCAGGGAACTGTCATGTCTGTGGGAACAAGAGTCTGGGAACTGTGGCACCAGCTGCTGTGAGAGGCTGAGGAATATGAACTTCCGAGGCAGACACGTGAGCTGTAATACCGTAGGGCTAAGGGTTCGTAATTACTGCATAAGGGATGTGACTGCAGAGAGTGTCACCTGCTACCCTCACCTCCTCACTGCTTCAGCTCACTGCTGCCAAACACCAAGAAAATGAAAGCTGACAAAGGCTAGTATTTATAGAGTTTCTTCCCTACTCAGAATTTCTTTTAAGACAAATGAAAAGCTGGCCAATGGCTAGTATCTACATCATTATCACTATGAATAACTAAAAAATTTGAATGCATAAAAATGAAAATAATACCCACATTAATGTTAGTATTCTTCATAATTGTGAAATGTTTTGGCGATCAGATTTTTACAGAAAACAAAAGTCAGAGCAAAAATTCCTATAATCTGGTTATCTGTCACATGTACTTCCAAAAATAACCCATGGAGTGCTTTTAGACTTTGAAGAAACATAGAGTCCAAGGACTGCAGATCTTTGAACAAAGAAGAGAATAAAATATTGTTTCTAGCTGGCACTGATGACCATAGCAATGAAAATGCTCTCGTAGTTAAGTGGAATACACAGATATAAAGACAATACAGTATGTTCGCGGATGGTCTCTTGTCAGTGCCAAATATTAAGTAGTCATCAAAACAATAATCAAAAAATAAATATACCAGAGGCACCCAAATCAAAACTACTAAGATTCTATCAACCAGAAACCCCTGCTGCTCTATAAAGTACCTCTGTATCTGAAAGCACAATGACAGTTTTTAAATGATCTCACTCAGGCATACAGCGTAACGCTACAGTTACTCTCATTAAAGAAAAACTGAGATGCTCTAAATAGTGTACTATGTAGAGCAATTTTCCATAAAGCATTATATTTAATTTTATAAAGATTTTTATCTCCACAATTGCTCAACTGAACAAGACCAGGAAATAACAAGTATTAGAGTGAAAATTGAAAACTAATGATGAGTTCACCTCTGTACATATGTTATGAGTCAATAATGAAAACTCGATTTTATACTTCATCTGAAAGTGCTGTGGAGAAAGTAGTTCACTTCAGATATGGACTACAGTTCCAACTCCCAGCATTCCACCTATGATTGATGCAAACCCTCAGTTGAAACATATAGACAATACTTATCTTCTCATATCACAGGATGCTGTGACAGCTTGATGTTTGGGGCCATAAGAACATATTTCCTCAAGAAACAAAATATAATTAAATTGTTCTTATTAATGGATTAGTGTAGAGTCGGAGTTTTAAAAATCACTATTAATTCCCCTCTTTTAAAAATTAACTGACTAAATGCTGGAAACTTCAACTATAAACAGGCATGAGCCTGTTGTTTCTGTTTGTTAAGCTATCTCAACCTACTTGTGAATTTCTCGAAGACAAAGTGTTTTACTTATTGTTCCATTCATATCTATCACCAGCAAAATGCCTGGTCCATGGAGAAATTCTTTCTCTCTCTTTCTTTCTTTCTTTCTTCCTTCCTTCCTTCCTTCCTTCCTTCCTTCCTTCCTTCCTTCCTTCCTTTCTTTCCTTCATATAACTCATCCCTGTTGTGCAGTATCATCAATCTATTCATGTTTCAGTTGTATTATATCTAAGGATATATCTAAGGATGTACATATAATATATCTAAGGATATATTCTAAGGATATATTATATCTATGGATGCCAGGATCAATAGACATGTTTTCACTCTCATGAGGTCCTGCAAATAATTATATTACCTTGTGATTAGATTATCACAGAAGCATACACAACTACCTTAGGAGGTAGAGAAAATGAATTCCTACTTCTCTTGTGAAACTGTTTGATGAAAATTAGGTGTTCATGGAAGGGGAGGAGGACCTTTCCTATTAGGAAACTGGGGGAGGGGCAGGGAAGGAGAAGAGTAAGGGATTGGGAGGGGATGAGGGAGGGGGCTACAGCTGAGATACAAAGTGAATGAATTGTAATAATTTGTTTTAAAAATTTTAAAAGGTGTGTAATTAATAAAAAAATTAAAAAATATTAAAGGGGAGGGGGTATTAAACAGGAGAAGACAGGGTACAGGACAGGAGCCTACCACAGATGGCCTCTGAAAGAGTCTACTGATTAAGGTATTGAAGCAGAGGCTGAGACTCATAACCAAACTTTGAGCACAGTGCAGGGAGTCTTATGAAAGAAGGGGGAGATAGAAAGACCTGGAGGGGACAGAAGCTCTAAAAGGAGACCAACAGAGGCAAAACAAAAACAAAACAAAACAAAACAAAAAACCAAAACCAAAATACTGAGCCCTGGGGGCTCTGAAGAGAATCATACCCCAACCAACAATGAACAGAGAGGACCTAAAACCCTGGCTCAGATGTAGCCCATAGATTCAGTCTCCAAGTGTGTTTCCTAGTAAGAGGAACAGGGGCTTTCCCTGGCATGAACTCAGTGGCGGGCTCTCTGATCACCTCCCCCTGAGGGGTGCAGCCTTGCCAGGCCCCAAAGGAAGACAATGCAGCCAGTTCTGGCGAGACCTGATTGGCTAGGGTCAGATAGAGGGGGAGGAGGACCACCAGTGGACTAGGGGAGGAGCATAGGGGGAGGAGAGAGGGAGGGTGGTTTTGGGAGGAGATGAGGCAGGGGGCCACAGCCGGGATACAAATTGAACACATGGTAATAAATCATAATACTAAAAAAGAAAAAACGGGTTATGCAGTTAATTAATCAACATTGGAAATATTATACTTGAAAATGCTGAGTTCAGAATTAAGGATACCAGTCAGAGAGATGATGGGACTAAAACAGGAATATACAAAAATACATTAAAAAGAAAAATATTTGATAGCAAAAGTAACAAAAACAAAGCAGTTATGTAACTATGTTATATACAAGAACTTGTAAAAGCTGCTCAGTTACTTGACACAAACTTTTTATAATATACCTTTAAGAATGATTTTTCAAAAATATTTTCTAACTGCAAGAAAATATTAGTAATAAACGTTTGCAAATAAGGAAAGTCGTGACAAGAAATATTTTAAGACTGAAAGCTAGTCAGTATATACACTTAGATTAAAGAAAAATTCGAAACTGAAGTTATAACATTTGGAACTCAGGGAAACTGAAATCAAGTAAAATTTAAATTTTGTGTCTTCAGCAACAAAAGGAAGGAAGGAAGGAAGGAAGGAAGGAAGGAAGGAAGGAAGGAAGGAAGGAAGGGAGGGAGGGAGGGAGGGAGGGAGGGAGGGAGGGAGGGAGGGAGGGAGGGAGGGAGGGAATAAAAAATAAATAAATACCATTCAGATTAAGACTCCATGGGTACAACTTCTCTGACACAATCTCACATCAAACTTCCTGTTCCTCTTAAGGAACCTTGTTCTAAGTAGAAAACCATGTTGAACTTAAGGGGAAAAATCAGAACATGAAAATAGGCACAACCTAAAATTGAGAAAAAAAAATATACTGAAAAAAAAAAAGACAAATGTACATAATGAGAAGAAACTGGGACAATGGAACCTTTGTATCTGAAAATAAAACTGGAAGGCTCGTGTGTTAAAACTGACTTTCACTGTTTAAAAAGTATTTTTCTTCCTTTCATCCTTTTATACAATGTTTCTTCATTACATCCATCCCCCACTATCATCCTCCTATTTTTCCTAGAGACCCCCAATCCTAATTCCCTCCAAACTTAAGATCTTCTTATGGTTATATCACTAACTGCCTGAGTCCACTTACTGCTGTTCATTTCTCTAGCAGAGAATAATAGAAATATAATAATATAAAACTAAACCAAACAAACAAACAAAAAGCTCAAGAAAAGGCACAAGAAACAGAGAGAGATGCAGAGACCCTTTTATTGCACACTCAAGAATCCCATGAAAACACAATAGTGGAAGCCGTAATATGCACTAAGGTTAAGAGCACTGACTCTTCCTCCAGAGGTCCTGAGCCTGCATCACAAAGGCTCTAACATCATCTACAGGCTAATTCAAAGCTAAATGGAAGAGGTAGACTCTAGCTAAAGGGACGTGGTCCTTGGACATGTGTGCTCTAAGGTCACATCCTGTCACTGGCCTTTCTCTCTGTCACCTCCCTGTTTCCCGGATTCGATGAGGTAAGGAACTTCAGCGCACACTTCGTCCAGTGATGTCTTTTATCCATCCATCCCCGCAAGAAGGACCAGGCGACCATGAATTAAAACCTCTAATAGAAGCCAAAATAACTCTTTGCTCCCTTGTTCGCTTGGGTATTTTGTCATAGCCATGCAGTGACCATTAAAGGAAAGAATCAGGCAATTTTCCAAAGCTTCTGTGTGGACAACAGTGTGAACAAAGAACGGGTAAAATGTAAATGACTGAAGTGAGACTTGGCCCACTTTTAAGGAAAAAAAAAATCTGAAGCTACTCAATTATCTTCAGGGCCATAGGCAAAACAAAACAAAAAACCGTGATTTTTTTTAATTTTAATTTTTCTTTTATTGAAAATAGTTTTTTTCATATAACATATTCTAATTATCATTCTCCTCTTCTAGCAGAGAATAATAGAAATATAATAATAGAAAACTAAACCAAACAAACAAACAAAAAGCTCAAGAAAAGGCACAAGAAACAGAGAGAGATGCAGAGACCCTTTTATTGCACACTCAAGAATCCCATGAAAACACAATAGTGGAAGCTGTAATATGTACTAAGGTTAAGAGCACTGACTCTTCCTCCAGAGGTCCTGAGTTTAATTCCCAGAACCAACATGGCGACTCACAGCTGTCTGTAACTGTAGCCCCATGATATCCATTGCCTTCTTCTGGGGTGGAGAAAAACACTTTAACCTCATGTACAACCTGTCAAAACCCCATAGCATATATTAAGACCAATTTTTCTCATGAACATTTTCTAAAATAGTAAGCAATACAAGCTAGTAATCTGTAAAGTACCAAGTAATGTTTCTATCATAAATGAAACAGTAATTTGATGGTAGCAACATTCAATCAAAATTACTGAATTCATAAATCAAAATAACAAAATAAAAGATATCAATAAATTCCAAAAAGTCTAAGATTCAAATATGTTAATAAACATTTAATAAAATAACAATAATAAACTGTTTGAAATGTAATAAAAGCTGTTTTAAAAAACTAGATGCAATGCTTATTCTAAATGATAAAAGATTTGAAAAAAAACTTCAAAGTTTGATTTCATGGCAATTGTCCAACATTGTGCTGGAGATTCTAACAATAACTGTCAGATATGAAAATACAATCATATATATATGTATATATATGTACATATATACATACATGTATATTATATTATTGGAAAGAATAATGGAATGACAGTAATTTCGTAAAATAAATCTGAGTTATATACAGGAACTTATAATATCATATCCAGATTTGGAAAAGCATAAAATGCGAACAAATAAAAATGTGATATTGTACAAGAAAATTCAGAGACTATGTGTCCCTTAGCTAACACAGGGGAACACACACTCACACACACACACAAATAAAACATTAAAACATTTGATTTTTGTGTGCTGTAAAGCAGAGCTGAAGCTGCCTGTGACGTGGAGAGAACACCATTTGTTTCAGACTGTAGCTCGTCGCTCACCTGCGCTGACTTTCCATGAGCCTCTGTTACTAAGCAGCCTCAGGCCACTGTCGAGGACAGTCCTCCAGCCTCTCAGCCGACTTTTCTCTGTTACTAAGCAGCCTCAGGCCACTGTCGAGGACAGTCCTCCAGCCTCTCAGCCGACTTTTCTCTGTTACTAAGCAGCCTCAGGCCACTGTCGAGGACAGTCCTCCAGCCTCTCAGCCGACTTTTCTCTGTTACTAAGCAGCCTCAGGCCACTGTCGAGGACCGTCCTCCAGCCTCTCAGCTGACTTTTCTCTGTTACTAAGCAGCCTCAGGCCACTGTCGAGGACCGTCCTCCAGCCTCTCAGCCGACTTTTCTCTGTTACTAAGCAGCCTCAGGCCACTGTCGAGGACCGTCCTCCAGCCTCTCAGGCGACTTTTCTCTAGTCCGTTCTCCATGTGCCCTTCTTAAACCAAGAATTTAGTGTCATTCTCTGCTCAAAGATTTACAATGACTATCTGTTGCCTTCAAAATAGAGCCCAAGCTTTGTGGGTCATGTGACCCACTGTGGTCTATTCTCACTTCCTTAAGGCCCCATGTAACTTTTTTTATTTTAATTTTTTAATTACAATTTATTTACTTTGTATCCCCCCTGTAGCTCCCTCCTTCCTCCCATCCCAATCTCACCCTCCCTCCTCCTTCTCCACCCATGTCCCTCCCCCAGTCCGCTGACAGGGGAGGTCTTCTTTTCCTTCTTTCTGATCCTAGTCTATCAGGTCTCATCAGGACTGGCTGCACTGTCTTCCTCTGTGGCCTGGTAAGGCTGCTCCCCACTCTGGGGGAGGTGATCAAAGAGCAGGCCAATCAGTTCACGTCAGAGATAGTCACTGTTCCCATTACTAGGGAACCCACTTGGACACTGAGCTGCCATGGGCTACTTCTGTACAGAGGTTCTAGGTTATCTCCATGAATGGTCCTTAGTAGGAGTATCAGTCTCAGAAAAGACCCTTGTGCGCAGATTTTTTGGTTCTGTTGTTCTCCTTGTGGAGCTCCTGTCCTCTCCAGGACACTGTTTAAAAATGCTCAACAGTCTCTCCTGTTTATGGGCATCAGAACATACTGGATTATTGTCACATTTAATTTTGTTTTGATAGGGTCTGGATCATGCTGAAGAAAACACCCCAGAGTTAAATAATATGTAAACAGCAACAGTGTATAATTCTGCAGAAATCCATGGGTCCCCGCCTATGCAAAGCAAAATGGTGGAGAACCCCAATTGAGCTCGCATGCTTCCTTTACAGGTACTCAGGGAATTTCGGGGCAGGTTAGGTAATCTTTAGTATGATAGGCACATTCAAACTTATGAGCAGAGGCGAAAAAACAAAACAAGGGGCAACTTTTGGGCGGTCAGCAGTCAAGAGTTTATCGTGAGACAGGCTATTTCTAACCTAACAGTTAAGCAACCTTATCTTTCCTGCTATATGGTCAGGCAGAGGGTCCAGCAGATGACCAAGTGGCCCCTGACTGGCTGTTTTCTGTGGTTTCTCCAGGAAATGCTGATCTATTTCTAGGAAAGGGAACTTTGGTTTGCTCCTTGATCATTTCTCTCTAGCCAGCACAAAAAAGAGGATCCAGACAGTCCTAATGGGACCTGATAGGATAGGGTCAGACAGTAGGGGAGGAGGATTTTCCCTTTCAGTGGACTAGGGGAGAGGGACAGAAAAAGAAGAGAGAGGGAGGGAGGGGCTACAACTGAGATACAAAGTGAATAAACTGTAAATAATAATAATAATAAATATTAAACTTAAAAAAACACATGGCAGTAGCTTGTGGACTTTGGAGACACCCTACTGATGGGTATTCTTATATTTCCAATACTAGCGCTTTTACCTGCTGTTTGAGAAGGTGATTACTATGCAGGTGACATGGAATCTGGCTTCTGTTCCTAACTGGCCCAGTTCAGACTGAAAGACATGGCAGTGGAATCCAAAGAGCAGACCTTCCACATTGATACATCCTAAAAGGCCTTTCCCAGAGCTGTTAGTCACTACTCATGGTTCTTTGCTTGTTTTTTCTTTAATTACCAAACTGTTAATTTTCCTCTTTAAAGGTGCTGATGAGATCTAGGGTAGCCATGTTGCTGTCCTTAAAGACGCCAAGCAAATCTAGGGAGTCACACTGCTGTGCAGTCTCCACGGAAGGGAAGCTGAGCGGTGAGGCTGTGGTGTGGTGAAGAGTAAATCTCAGGGTAAGCTGAATTGTTCTTACAATCTTCTTACTGAATGTTAGCAAAGTCCCAAAGTGCATGTGTGATTAACTAAACAGAACCCAATTTATAAAGAAAACGGAAAATGAATCCATTTGCATGAGTCTACAATGGAGTTATTACAGTAGTTATGACTGGTTCATAATTAGCAAGTGATCCTCATGCTTTACTTTTGAAGTGTGCAAGCATGTAGTTATGGAAATATTTGCTTAAAAGATCATTAAGTACTCAGCATCGTTCATTATGCTAGTATATTAAGCCATGAAGTGTGCTGGAACTTCTGTGGCAACTCATCAGTCCAAGTCCAACTTCCCTCAAATCACAGTCATCCTCCAAATGGTCATTCTTCCTTTGTTTCAATTCCTCCAGTGATGAGCAACCCATGAAACCTGTTCTTCCAAGCGTAGTGGCTTCAGAAATTACAAAGCTTCTTCCAACTTCTATGTGAGACAGAGTCTAGTGCTCTAATTTCAGTGGCCAGTTGTGTGACATCTTCTGTGATGAATGTAACAAATCTGCCTCCTCTCTTCACAGACACCCTCTAAGTAATCCCCAAACAGCTTTCATGCTCTCTTTTGTTTTCTGTCTTATATTTTCAAAGAACTAATTCAAAATGTATTAAAAGCAACAATAAAGAACTGCTTAAGCTTAAGTTAAAGTAGATAAAGTACAGTAACAATAGAGAAAAGGAGAACAAAACAGGGTTTGTGTGACTAGGACACTGAGTTATGACTCAGCAAGAAATCATAGTGGACACAGAAACAGAAGAATCTGTTTAAGATAAGGGGGCTTTCCTGGGCCTACAGTCTTTTGTGTATATGCGTCCTGGCTTGTAAAAGAGATCTACATGCGCCTCCTTGCTAGAGTGAATCTTTAAATTGTACCTTTAGCATATTTGATTTCCTTACCCTGGACCATCTATATTCTTCATTCACAATTTCTATTATAGCTAAGCTGACTTCTGGAGGCCTGGAACTCAGTTCCAGTCTTTCCACTTCCAATGGCCTGTAACTCCAACTCCAGAGATAAGCAGTGCCTCTGGCCTCCTGCACTCATATGTACATGGGCACGCACACACACAAGCACACACACAAGCACTGCAAACAGAGATGATAAATCTTGTTTTAAACGATGTTTAAATGAATAAAGAAGAAGGAAAGTGGAAATGAGCATGTAATGCACATGTAGGAATTAGACACGTGCACATCACCTCATTATTACTCTGAACTTCAGCTGATCTAAGAACGGCTGAGGTCACGCTCTCAAAGCACCTGTCCCTAAGTGGCTCTGACAGAGGCGCACAGAGCTGAGTCTGCCGGGACCACAGCATAGCAGGCCTCACAGACCAACCACATACGAACCTTGAGACATGCAAAACTACAACAGCAAAAAAATAGCTTTTTTTTAACTGACTAAAGAAGAGACAATAGAACCCTGAATTCTTCCATTACTGTAAAAGAAACAAGCTGGCTGACATTCTAGTTTATGGGCTGAAAAGTTATTATGAATTATTCTACATTTGTAAAATAGCTACATTTTGTATCTCCTTCAGAAATATGTAGACCCACACACATTTTTCATAGTTAAATCCATTTTTCATAACACAAATGCTTTGTGTTCAGCTTTTCTTATTTTATGTACTGTGTCATAACTAATGGAGGCTAGTGTTTGTAGCTGTGAGCCTTCAGTTGAGTGTTGCTCTGGGTTTGACTACAGCTGAGGTGAAAGCTGGCCCAAGCGCCTGCTTCTCCCAGGGCATCTGAATCAAGCCAAGCTGGTCTGTGGGGAAAGAGCTGAACACAAAGGCTTTACTTCCTTGTATAGGTCAGTAATTCAGGAAGCATCAGCCAGGACTTGACTTCGTACTTGTGCCCATTCGTCTCAAATCTCAAAAGGAAATGCTCTAGAGAGGCCAGAAAAGTGCATGTGTTAATTCTCACAAAAAAAGGAAGATGACTCAGACAGTGGAGCTGAAAGCAACGTAGGACCAGTCTCAGGCCCTGAAATTTAATGAGGTTTGCCTGGTTAGATCATTGATCCTGAGGTTCAACTTCCTGTGTGCAAATTTCCATCTCAGCATCTGTTTCCCAGGAAACTAGAGCTATAACATCATAAACATTGCCTTGGACTGAATTACATCTGTGCACATAATTCTCATTTAAACATGTGTTTGACATTCTCCAAAGCTGATGTGTCATCTGGTAATTGATGATTCCATACCAATAAGAACAATAATGTTGCCAATAAGAACAATAATGTTTTTCTGTTTCTTTGTAAACAGAAAAACATTCAACCATCATAAGGTCATTATCTGAATTTTCATCTTCTTTTATTGAATTATTTCTTTTAAAATATCTCAGCCAAAAATAAATAAATAAAATACCTCAGCCACAGGTCATTATTAAGTCAAAGTTTATTTTGAAGTCAAGTAATATGGAAGTTTTTAGCTTATTGTGTAAAAAAACAAAAATCCAACACACACACACACATACCAATATATACCAACAGGATGCTAACTAATTCAGATGTATTATTTTCAGAATTATTATATGTTTGATCTAAGATCCAAAATTTTGTGTTTGAGAAGTCCACAGAGAAAAAAACCTGAATAGTTTATAGTTAATACTACCAAAGCATTCTGATGTTTAAAAAACAAACAAAAAACAAAAACAAATTTAAAAAACTTGTGCAATGCCATCATCCATGATACAACAAATGTTTGTTGAATGAATAAGTGATATTCAAGTATCTTTAGATTTTATCTCAAATCCATCCAAAGAACCTGACTAACAAAGAAATGTAAAGAATCTGAATAATGTAAAAATATGGACTAGTTATAGATAGAAGCTCCTAGCTCAAAGTTCTTAAGTCTTCCCAAGCAATATTAAGGTGGTGACAACAGTGCTGATACAGTATGGGTCATTAGATCCTTTTACAGAAAGGAAATGATTAAAATCAGGCACTAAGGGGGAACAAAGTAAAGTAATCTTCAATAAGAGCATCTGAAATCAAACAGAAAACAATAGGCCAGATGTGATAGTAATATTGTCACCTTAATAGGACCTAGAATGAGCTAGGAGATAAGCCACTGTCTGTGAGAGAATTTCTAGCCTGGGTTAACTAAAGTAGGCAGATCCACCCTGCCTGTGGGAGGCAGGATTGCTAGGCTGAATAAAGGGGGTGGAGGAGCTGAACACAGGTATTGAAAACCCTGCTTCCTGTGTGCGTGATACTTTCACAATGTGTCCAGCTGCCTCAAGCTCCAAAACAGACTCTGCCCTCAAAGTGTGAGTTCAAATAGACCTTTCTTGAAGCTGATTTTGTCACAGAGACAAAAATGCAACAAATAAACTAAATTTGCAATTGTCTCACCAGGACCCACAACATAAGTTCATGGGCAAGAATGATAGAGATGAAGAGCTGTCTATGAAAATACAAACCCTGAGAAAGGATATGGGATATGAAACTGGGTAGAGCACTTTCTCTTTTGAGAAATGATAAAAAAAAAATCCCTTTCTCATTTCACAAAGACTCCACAAGAAACATTTCTCAACTCAAACTGGTCTCTCTAGGGTCTCATGCGCACACACTGCTCATACACGCACTTTTCTCTGTCTTAGCGTGGTCAAATGGGAAGGCCAGGAGCAGGGAGATAGAGAAGAGAGCAGAAAGAGGAAGAGTACAGTGCCACTGGGTTTAATCTTTTACCTAAGATTGAGGCTGGCTGACCTGAAAAAACTCAAAACAAAACAGTGCACTAATGTATGGAGATATTCTTGTTTTCATAAATTTTAAAGAAAGCAAAAGCTGGTATGATGAGAGATCTTTGGACGATTGCAAAGCAGACAGAATGGCATTATACAAAAGGTCAGCTAGATCCAGTACTTACTGGGAAAAAGATATCACAGAGCTGGGTGTCCTGAATTCACACACAGCGACACACCCTGTTGTTTCAAAAGTATTTCTTTAGTGTGAAACAGAAAAAGTCACAATTAAGAGTTAAAATTGTCAGACATTGTAGCTCACACCTATAACCCCACCCACCTGGGAAGCTGAGCCAGAAAGGTTACCACAAGGTCACCTGGGTTTATACTGAGTTACAGGACTACACAGTGAGACACTCTTGATGTAATGAAAAAACAAACTGGCTTTTCTCATCTCAGCTCCCTATCAGCCTTGCCAGAATGCTTGCTATTTCCTATCTCGTTTCTAAGAAGATGTCAAAGGACAGCACTGTTTATTTTTTCAACCCAATAACAGCACAACAGTTAACCCGTGTGACCAAGGGGCAAGAAAATAATTTAGTTTTGTTTTTGTTTTTGTATTTTCTTGGAACTCTAGAAACTTCATCCCACCATTTAACTAAAAACTCAGTTTCCAAAGGATTGCCACCACAAGGTCCAACACAGCAAGAAAGTTGTGGGGAGCATATGGATAAGGCAGTGGGGGTGGAAGGAGTAGAAGTTTAGAATATAAGATGATATTTATAGCTGCTTAGGAGAGAACCTTTTAAATATAAAAAGAACCACTTAAGCTCTGCGATTTCTATGTAGTGACTAAGGTTTGAGAAGAGTAAGCATGTACGGGGCTGTAACTGGCTCTGTGACTAAGAGCTCATCCACGGAGCATCCTCGGAGCATGATGGCTAGGTTCTAGATTCCACTTCCACATGGAGGCACACAACAGCTGAATGCCGCTAATAATGGCGGCGTTTCTGCAGTTAAATGCAGCATTGTCTAATGGCTGGTGACAGGCAATGAAAAATAACTAAGATTGTATTTAAAATGTCAGGAAGCAATCAAAAAATCGGAATCTACAGAGGGGAATATATCAACGATTGCTGAGATTTTTTAATTCAGGCAAACTACTGGGGAAACCTCAAATTATCATTATCTAGCAATGAAAGAAGTTCTAAAGCAAACATATACCCAGTGTGGCTGGCTTCCAATCACCGCATTATCAAGAGAGTAGGCAAGTTCAGCAACAGAAGTATCTGGCAACTTCATTTCCGTTGCTATGGGTTCACTAGTACACTGTATTTTCTATACATTCAAAAACTTGTTCTAGAACACAGAGAAACTAATTACCTAGGCTAAAGCCAATTGCTGTGTAAACTAGATGAATGCAATGATGTTCACATGGAGAATCTACACACTCCATATTACAAAATCAGGTTAAAGTGACAGTATAGAATTAGAGAAAAGAACCTCATATGATAATTTCTAATCTGGACATTGATCATAGAATCTGTTATTTTATTGACAATACTAAGAAAACCAAAATATTTTAATTATAAGGAGACATCACAAGGCCTTTAATGCACTTATGTTTAACATATTAGTTTCATTTAGTTTAGGATTTCTGTTGGTGTTTTGACTGAAGTTCCAGCCTAGTAAAACAAAACAAAACAAAGTATTATCAGACATGGGATTATTTAACTAGAGTTTAAATTTATTCAACAAAATTTTTACTTTTCTTCTTAATATAATTTTTATACTTTGGAGGGAAGTTGGGAAATAGGAAAAATTTTAAATCCCAAATTATTATACCAATTTCTTTATAATATGTCCCTCTTTTTATTCTCTCTCTCTCTTTCCCTCCCTCATACACACACACACACACACACACACACACAAGCACATGAAACGTACATTCCATTTGAAGGCATTAAACATCACAGCCCTTCACCACTAACTATTTTGCCAATTTTTGAGGTAGGTGATTATCTAATCCTCAGTCTAGACTGAACTTGTGTTGATTATCCCAATAATTTACTTTGTAGCTAGGTATTTTCTAATACAAGTACTAGTTCAAGCATAATGATATTTCTCATCTATTTCTCTTTTCTCTGTAGTCTCCTCTCTGTTAGACAATTTCCTCAACCTTTGAAATCATCCTAGACAGAATTTGAAAACAGGAAAGTGCTTCTATAGGTAGAATATCATTGGCAAAAACTGTTTATAGGGCTTGGGAATGTAGCTCAGTGACAGATGTCTGTCTAGTATGTCAAGGGCTCTGGTTTCAATCTCTAATAGTGCCAAAAACAGATAAAAGGTACTTAAGTTGAGCTGGCATGTGGGGTAGGGGAGCTCCATTATTTTGAGCAATAGGGGAGGGGGAGTGCAAAAGGGAGGGTGGGACTGGGAGGATAGGAATGACACCTCTATGAATGAGATATAAATTGTATTAATTAATAAAAAAAATGAAAAAATCCAGAAGTAAAGTAAGACACTGTGCTGAAAATAGAACACAGTAATATATATATATATATATTATAGACAGAAGTAGAAAACAATGCAACAGGTTAAAAAGCTGTGCATTCTTTTCAGAAGTTGAAAAAATATATCCCAAGTCTTCTTCAGTATTTGTTAAGTGATTTGGACTAAGCAGCCTTCTTAGCCTTAACTCTTAAAATTAGAGTATCAACATTTAGTTCTATAACCCAATAATAGATGAATTAGTAGCATAAAAAGTTCCTTGGAAATAGGAAAGTACACCATCCATAATTCTCTCTCTCTCTCTCTCTCTCTCTCTCTCTCTCTCTCTCTCTCTCTCTGTGTGTGTGTGTGTGTGTGTGTGTGTGTGTGTGTGTGATGCTTAAATTAAACAAAAAGGATTCTCACTGGCATACAGACATTTCAAACCTTCCCACTCTTTTATGTCAGGGTTCTCAGCAGCTATCATTCTAGAATTCCCTTATTTGTTATTTTGTGTTATTTCCAGCATCTGCTCCCCCGCTTTATATCTGTTTTTCCCCTAATGCGGCACATAGAACAGAAACTGAAAACAAACTACTCAAGAACACTGCACTGGTAGAGACAGGCCTGGAAAACTGCTACTGTAATATGGCGTTTCTCCACACATCATACAGACTTCCATAGCATAGTAATCCCTCATATTTAATAAACTGAGCGTTGACTATAAAATTTGGTTCTCATTTGAATCCTCAACTTAAAGATATTTTATATATTTGTAGCAGATATATCTATTGATTACTTGGTTTTCTATATAAAATACTAGGAATATTAAAATAATATTATAAATATAACACTAAAGCAAATGCCTAATCATGGAATTGTGAAGCAAATTTTTAAATGTTTGATCAATTTGTGTTGCTGCTTTTACTAAAATGTGAGGTAAGTAATCAGAATAATGCAAAAAATGTTGACTGCCCAGAACGACCAGAAGAAGGCATTGAATCCCCTTGAGAGAGGATTGTAAATGGTTTTGAGCATCCTTAAATGGATGTTGGGAACCAAATTTAGGTACTCTACAAGGACAGTATACACTCTTAACCACTGAGGCAGTTCTCCAGCCTCAAGATTTTTTTAAGGTAAATGGAAAGTAGTCTGAGGTACAGAATTGAATTAAAAAATGAAAGTGTCAGAATGTTGTGGAAAGTTCAGAGAACTGAAACAAAAAGAACAATTGAAAAATAAGCACAATTGGTTATAGTCAGTCAAAATAATCTAGAGACTCTACAGTAACTCACATCAATCAGGGCTATCTCTCAGGGCAGTTCTCTGGTGATATTATTGCATCCCACTTGCAAACATCTAAACAAGCTCAGAGTATAATAAAAGTCTAATCAAGCACAGCCATCCCTTCCCTGTGGCAGGAGCAAACTCTACTGCCCACTATTTTTCTCCTAGACTAAATGTTTCTTCTGGTGCTCGATAAATTTATGATTTTAGGAATACAAATTTTAGGAGGACAGAAAAAAAAAATACCTAATCGTCTCAAATGAAAAACTACCAGTAATCCAGCACTTCGGTAAAGTCATATATGACCATTTGCATTTGCTGTTCTTTGAACAGCAACAATGCAGGTCTGTGTGAGATAATTATGTAAGGTGACCCTAGATGCCCCTCAACCAAAGAATGGATTAAGAAAGTATAGTCTACTTAAACAATGAAATATTGCTCAGCTACTAAAAACAATAGCATTATGAAATTTGCAGACAAACGGATGGAACTAAAAAAGATCATCCTGAGTGAGGTAACCTAGATCCAGTAAGACAAACATAGTATGTACTCACTTAAAAGTGGTCAAAGTACAGAATAAACATGTGCGATTCACAGATCCAAAGAAGCTAAGTAACAAGGATGCTTGATTCTCACTAATAAGAGGAAATAAAATAGACATCTGGGGTGGATGGATAGAAGGAACTGGGTTTGGGGGTAACAGGAGGGATCAAGTATGGGGAAAGCAGAGGAGAGAGAACCGGAATGGAGGAATCTCTGGGGCAAGCTAGAAACCTAGACCAATGGAAACTCCCAGAAATCTATAACGTTGACCCTAAGACTCCTGGCAATATAGGACATGGAACCTGAAATGGCTGCCTGCTTTAACCAGGCAAGACTTCCAATGAAGGTATGGGGACACTAACCCAGCCACAAAATTTTCAATCCACAATTTTTCCCGCTATAAGATGTACAGGGATAAGTAGGGAGCAGAAACTTAGGGAATGGCTAACCAATGACTGGCCCAACTTGAGACCCACACCATGAAAAAGAGCCCACCCTTGACACTATGAATGATATTCTACTGCACTTGCAGACAGGAGTCTAACATAATTGTCATCTGAGAGGTTTCACCCAGCAGCTGATGGAAACAGCCAAACATTAGGCAGGAGTTAGGGATTCCTGTAGAAGAGAGGGAGGAAAGATTAAAGGAGCCAGAGAGGTCAGGGACACAAGAAAATCTACAAAATCAACTAACCTGGACCTATAAGGGCTCAGTGTGACTGAACCACCAACCAGACAGCATGCATGGATTGACATAGAGCCCGTACACATATGTAACAGATGTGCGGCTTGGTCTTTCTGTGGACCACTAAGAGCAGGAGAAGGAGCTGTCTCTGACTCTGATGCCTGCCTTTGGATTCCTTTCTCCTACCTGGTTGCCTTGTGTAACCTCAATGAAAAAAGATGGACCTAAATCCTACTGCAACTTGATATGTCAAGGTGTTGTAGGAACCCTGGTGGCCCTTCATCTATAAGCATTAAAGACACCAAGACCTTTAATATTTCAAAGCTTAGCTGGATGGACTCTCAGCTAGCTTATCCCAACCACCTAGCCCCATCTAGCCATGTGGCTAGCTAAGGCACATAGTCCCTTCCATCTCTGCTCATGTCTCCTGGTAAAAAGCCTTCCACTTTCTCCTTCCCAGAAAATCCCACCATCCTTTTCTCTCTCTGCCTAGCTTCAGGCTGGCAGCAACTTTTATTATCCAATCAGGGATAATTGGGGAGCACTCCTCACATCACATGGATTGGGATGATAATTCAGCTTTCATAACAATGCCCATAGCAGGACTGTACCCAATTTTCAAGGCACTGACATCAGCATCTGGAAACACAGTACACAAGACCCTTCTCGAACAGCAAGGTGGGATGATATCCATGGAGGCATCCCCTTTTCTGAGAAGAAAAGGAGGGGAGCATGAGGGGAGGGGAGGTGGGTGGGAGGGACTGGGAGGAGACGAGGGAAGGGAAGCGTCAATCAGGATATAAAGTAAATAATTTAATTAATGAATGGGAAAGTAAAAGTACAGTGAAAGGCCAGCCATTATCGCACATTGGACTAAAGTGGAACACGGACTTCAGCTGTCAGCAGCAGTGTGGTCTGTTGTCCAGTTTCCCAACAGTGGAATTACAAAGGAGTCACAATCTTTGCCAAAAGTAGAATTAGCCTTCGAGCCAAGATGTGAGGTCATGGATCCTCACCAGAACTGTGGAGGGAACTTAGCTTTGAAAGCATATCTCTGGACACAAGTAGTCAGAATACCTGATTAATGTGATCACGGGCCATTTTTATTAATGTCACTAGGTGATTCAACCATACAATCCCTTGAGTATATAAAATATGTTAATATAGTATCTGAAATGCAGATTATTATTACTTAGATTGAGATTCAAATCAATAATGCAGTTCCTATTGCATTCCTATCGTATTAAGAAGGGTAAATGAATACATACATAACATTTTTTAAATTAATCTTTTCAGTTGGATTTTCAACTCTCTCTTTTCTTGTCTAGCTTCCAACACTATTCTATAGTGGCAATTATTTATTACTCAGCTATTAGTTCAACATCTTTGCTCATAAAAATCATACTGGAGCAGTGGCTCAACAACTATGAGCACTAGCTGCTCCTCTAGAGAAAGACCTGAATCCCAGGCTCACAGAAAGGCAAGCACAAAACTATAATATTTGAGTTAATTCTATTCTTACTTAAAATTTTATTACTTTTTATTAATTTTAAACTTTAAAATTTGTAAGTGACTCAAAATGAAGTTATACTGCAAAGAAAGAGCAATGTAAATGGAGAAGTAAGGAATGTAAAAAAATCAATAGAACTATGCGTCAGAGGCTATGGAGTTAATTACTGAACACCAAAAATAAAAAGAACAAAGGCTTGAAAGAAGATAAGTGGTATGTTCATTCAAATTGATTCTTTAAAAAAAAAAAACCACTAAAAAGAGTACATTGAAAGTGTGTTGTAATGTGACTATAATTTTTTTTTAGATAGGATGGCAAAAAATAAAGCAAATTATGTATTTGATAGATGATGTAACTATGAGCTGTCATCATGTTTTTATATAGTTAGGAAAACATAAACTTCCTTCTAACTCAGAAACAAGAAAGTCCAAAATCACCATTGTTCAGAACCTGAAGTCAGTGAAGAGGCAGCAGGTTTTCTCACAGCCTCACTGGGGATGCCTTTTGAGGGTTGCAGGCCTAGTGACTGCTTCTGTTTGTGATCCAGGCACATACCTTTGTTCACTGTCCCAGACTAAACCGTACATGTCAAAAACACCAGAGACTGCGACTCCCAGTCGAGAGAAAAGCCCATGGTGAGAGAAACGGAGGTCCAACCTCAGGTCACCCAGCTAAACTTCAGAAAAGTTTGTTGAGTTCCTGCAGAAGCGGCATCTAAAGCACCTAGCCACAAGTCTGTGCACTATGCTCACCAGCCAGTGAACTCCTTCTGGGTATCAGGGCATACAGCTCTAACCTCAGGCCTCCTGACACATGGGGACCACAGGAACAGCCACAGATACCACTCCAAAGCTCAACACATCTCCAAAGGAGAGCAACCAAACCTCTGGGCTCCCTGGTTGTCCAAGATGGCTGCATCCAGCAAACAAAGTGTCTGAGTACAGTGTCTGGGCAGCTTCAGCTCATTAACTTCAGAGCAAAAAAAGCCAGTGGAGAAACAGGTGTCTCTGGGATTTCCCTTGGCGAAAGGAGAGCCCCTGGGCTCCTGAGGAGTCCAGTTAGTCTACAGGATCATACATCTGAGGAGAGCTTCAGCAATTCCCTAAGAACCATTTGCCAGCTGGAGATCATAACCACCAATCTGAGGAGGGCTCCTTTGGGAACATCCAGCTTCCTGCTCAGGGCTCTTCCAACACAGCATCACCACAGGCCTGAAGTAGGCACCCGAAACTACCAGCCAACACCAGAGACAACCAAATGGCTAAAGGCCAGCATAAAAATACAATCAACAAAAGCCAGAGCCAATAAATTCAATCAACAAATCTCCAGAACACAGTTATCCAAAGGCAAGCACAAGAAAATTACCTTAAATCTGTGTTTATGAAGATAATAATGGAGGAAATGAATAAAATTCATGAAAAAGTACAGGAGGATGGAGTCAAAAAGACTGAGGCCATGAAAGAGTCCTGTAGAGAGGAAATGAATAAATCATTCAAAGAAATACAGGAAAATGCAAACAAACAGGTAAAGAAAAATCAATAAAAATGGTTCAAGATCTGAACATGGAAATGGAAACAATAAAAAAAAGCACAAACTGAGGCAGCCCTGAAAGAGAAAACTTGGAGAAGAAAACAGGAACTACAGAGGTAAGCATCTCCAACAGAATATAAGACATGGAGAAAAGAATCTCAGGTGCAGAAGATATGATGGAAGAAATTGATACATCCATCAAAGAAAATGTCAAACCTAAAAAATTTCTGGCACAAAACATTCAAAAAATCAAGAATACCATGAAAAAAAACAAAATCTAAGAATAATAGGAATAGAGGAAAGAAGATTCCTGTCTCAGCGCCCAAAAATATTTTCAACAAAATCATAGAAAAAAAGTTCCCCAATTTAAAGAAAGAGATGCCTATAAACTTATAAGAGGCCTACAGAACACCCTAAAGATTAAACCAAAAAAGAAAACCCTCCTGCAACATAATAATCAAAACACTAAATGTATAGAAAAACAACAACAAAGATATTAAAAGCTGCAAGAAAAAAGGTCAAGTAATGTATAATGACAAACCCATCAGAATCACACTTACTTCTCATCAGAGACTATAAAAGCCAGAATGGCCTAGACAAATGTCATGCACATCCAAAGAGAACATAGATGTCAGCCCAGACTACTGTGCCCCTCAAACTTCTCAATTATCATAGATGGAAAAAAAAACAAGATATTCCAGACAAAACCAAATTTGAACATTACCTACCTACAAATCCAGCCCTACAGAAAATATTAGAAAAAAAAAACTAACCCAAAAAGGCTAACTACACCCAGAAAAACACAGGAAGTAAATAACTTCACTACAGCACACAATCACACAAGTACACAATCACACAAGCACTCTACAACGTCAAAATAAAAGGAACTAACAGTCATTGGTCAATAGTCTCTCTGAACATCAATGGACTCAACTCTCCAATAAAAAGACAGACTAACAGAATGGATAAGTAAACAGGACCGAACATTCTGCTGCATACAAGAGACATACTTCAGGCACAAAGACATTACCTGAGAGTAAAGGGATGGAAGATTTTCCAAGTAAACCCAAGAAGCAAGCTGGAGTAGCCATTCTAATATCTAATGAAATTGATTTTTCAACCAAAATCAATCAAAAGATATGAGGAGGGACACTTCATACTCATCAAAGGAAAATTTCACCAAGATGACATCTCAAATCTGAATATCTACAACATCCAAATTTGTAAAAGAAGTATTAATAAAACGTAAACTGTACATTGATGGTGGGAAACTTCAACACCACACTTTCCACAAGGGACAGGTCAAAGAAACATAAGGTAAACCAAGAAACAATGACTCTAACAGGTGTCATGAATCAAACTGACCTAATAGCCATCCACAGAATATTCACCCAAAAACAAAAGAATTTACCTTCTCAGCACCTCATGAAACCTCCAAAACTGAACATATAGTAAGTCACAAAGAAAGCCTCAACAGATACAAGAAGACTGAACAATACCTTGTATCCTATCTCGCCTTGATTGATTAAAGGTGGACTTCAACAACAGAAATAACAAAAAGCCTACACACACAGAAACTGAACGAATCTATACTCGATGACAACTGGGTCAGAGAAGAAATAAAGAAATTAGGGCTTCATAAAAATCAATAAAAATGAAAGCACAACTTACCTAAACTTGTGGGAAACAAAGAAAGCAATGCTAAAAGGAAAGTTCATAGCACTATGTGCCTTCATAGAGAGCTGGAGAAATCCCATACAAGCAACTTAGTGGCATACTTGAAAGCCTTAGGGGGAAAAAAAAGAGCCAGACACACCCAAGAGCAGTAGAGAGCTGGAAATAAACTCAAGGCTAATGTCAGTAAATTAGAAACAAAGAAAACAATTCAAAAATAAACAAAACCAAGAGCTGGTTCTTTGAGAAAATCAACAAGATAGATAAACCCTCAATTTCATATGGAAAAATAAAAAACCTAGAATAGCTAGAACAATCCTGTATGATAATCTTCTGGAGGTATCTTGAGATTTTCCTGATCTCAAGCTGTACTATAGAACAATAGTAATAAAAAACAACATGGTACTGGCATAGAAACAGAACGAAGACCCAAAAATAAACTCACACACCTACTTACACCTGATTTTTTTACAAAGGAGCCAAAACCATACAATGGAAAAAAAAAAAAAAAAAGAGACAGCACCTTCAACAAATGGTGCTGGTCTAAATGTCTACATGTAGATACAAACAGATCCATCCTTATCACCCTGCACAAAAGTAAAGTCCAAGTGGATCAAAGACCTCAACATAAAACCAGACACACTAAATCTACTAGAAGAAAAACTGGAAAAGTGCCCTGAACTCATTGGCACAGGAGACAACTTCCAGAACAAAACACTAATAACTCAGGCTCTAAGATCAACAATCAATAAATGGGTCCTCATGAAATTGAAAAGCTTCTGTAAAGCAAAGGACACTGTCATCAGAACAAATTGACAACTACAGACTGGGAAAATATCTTCACCAACTACATCGGACAGAGGGCTAATATCCAAAATATGTCAAGAACCTAAGAAATCAAACTCCAGCAAATCAAGTAATCCAATTAAAAAATGGGGTACAGAACTAAACAGAGAATTCTCAACGGAGGAATATCAAATGGCTGAGAAACATTTAAAGAAGTACCCAACATTCTTAGCTATCAAGAAATGAAAATCAAAAGGATCCTGAGATGCCATCTTACACCCATCGGAAGGGCTAAGATCAAAAACTCAAGTGACAGTACATGCTGGCAAAGATCACATTCCCCATTGCTGGTGGGAGTGCAAACTTGTACAACCTCTCTGGAAATCAATCTGGTGCTTTTTCAGAAAATTGGGAACAGTTCTACCTCAAGACCTGGCTTTACCATTCCTAGGCATATTTCTGAAAGATGCTCAATCATACAACAAGGACATTTGCTCAGCTATGCTCATAGCAGCTTTATTCATAACAGTCAGAATCTGGAAACGACCTAGATGTCCTTCAACTGAAGAATGGATATAGGGATTATGGTACATTTACACAATGGAATACTACTCAGCTATTTAAAACAAGGAAGTCATGAAATTTGCAGGCAAATGGATGGAATTAGAAAAGGTCATCCCAAATGAGGTAACCCAAAACCAGAAAGACATGAATGGTAAATACTCACTTATAAGTGGATATTATCCATATAATGGAGGATAACCATACTACAATCCACAGACCTAAAGAAGCTAAATAACAAGGATGGCCCTAGGGAAGATGCTTAATTCTCTTTCAGAAGGGCAGAGAGCATGGACACTGGAAGTGGCTGAAGAGAAGGAGCAGGACAGGAGCCCACCACAGATGTCCTCTGAAAGACTCCACCCAGCAGGGGATCGAAGCAGATGCTGAGTCACAGCCAAACTTTGGGCAGAGTGCAGAGAGTTGTATGGAGGGGACAGTAGCTCCAGAAGAAGACCAACAGAACCAACAAATCTGGGCCCAGTGGGCCCTGCAACGACTGATGCACCAACCAACAACCATGCATGGGGAGGACTTAGACTCCCTGCTCAGATGTAGCCCATAGGCAGCTCAGTCTCTATGTGGGTTCCCTACTAAGGGGAGCAGGAGCCTCTCTAACATGGACTCTGTTACCAGCTCTTTGATCACTTTCTCCTGGTGGGAGGGACTTGCCAGGCCACAGAGGAAGATGACTGCAATCTTAATGAGACTTGATAGGCTAGTGTCACATGGTAGGGAGGAGAGCTTCCCCTTTCTGAGGACTAGGAGAGGGGGAGGGGCAAGAGGAACAGAGGGTAGGACAGGGAGGAGCAAGGAGGGGAGCTATAATCAGGATATAAAGTGAATAAATTATAAAAAGAAATAAATAAAAAGAAAATCCAAATGTATCTTTAAATGTTATGAAAAAGTCTCACTGAAAGTAATGGTACAGAAAAAGACTGCTCACAATAACTTTGGGAATTAATGCAATCTGTAAAGTTCCACATTTAACTAAATTTTCTAAGACTATCTATTAGTCCTGTGTTCTCATTGATTAAATTATTTTCCATGTGAGTTTCTGTTTAGCACTTTTAATGCTATTATATGTAGGTTGTGAAATTGAATAACTGAGGGAGCAGGCATCTCACAGAATAGGTTGCAGACAAGTAGAAGAGGAAGAGTTTATAATGATCCTTGGTGGAATAGGAGAGAAGTGAAGACATCGTAATTTGTACAGTATAAATATGCATAAAATCATATGAACCAACATGCAGACACATACCCCCTTCTGTTTGCTCAAGAAGGCTTTAAAAGAACATGCTACAGCAACAGATTTTGGTCTCTAACACCATTTTTCAACAAAAAAGAATGAAATCTCTTTAGAGAAATAGTTGATGGTTAGCCTCAACAGAAAATATCCTCTTGGTTGCCACCATAATTAGACAGAAAGACCCTTGTACTGAAGATACTACACATTGTGATTATAGAACATAGAAAAAATCAATTTGAAAGAGCAGCAAAACTGGGCCATCAGTCCAAGCCTGTTGTCATAGCTACTTGGGGTGCTTAATGCAGGAAGATTACAATGTTCAAAGCCTGGCTTAGCTACACAATTGGTTCAATGCCTACTTTGGCACTTAGTGAGACTCTTGATTCAAAACAAAAAGCAAAGATAGGGCTCTGTGGCAGAATTCTTGCCTAGACAGAATACATGATGCTTTTGGTTCAATAGCAAACCAACAACAGCAAAACAATAAATTAAGTAAACTGCAATATCATGACAACTTTGACTATTTCCAGAACTAGAAAGGTGATACATATATTTAGCATAATCAGCATTGAGAAGAGGGCATGAGGCTTTCAGGCAAACTTCTGGGAGAAAAGTAATGCACAGAATATGATATTTGAGTTAGAATGACTCAGATTTAAACAGTGCCACTGTGGCAGGTTTATTCAGAATTAGACCAAAGATTAACAAATTAAAAAAAATCAGTTTCCTTACCTATTAACAAAGTGAACATAACTGACCTCCAGTTCTGCCAAAAAGATAATTTTATGAATATTCAATAGCAATAACAAACATCAATGTGGCATTGGTATGTTACATATCAGATTGTTGTAAGTACTTTATGTAAATTACACTGTTTTAATTTTCCTATCCTCCTATTTCCTATTCTCCTATAAAGGAGAAAATGTATAATTACATTATCTCTGATTTACAAATGAGAAATTTGAGGCATGGCTACATGGAGTAACTGACTTCAGTCAAACAGCCAGGTAGTTGTTAAATCTGGCCTAGCCTCGCCTAGATCTAGCTGGCCCTCGTTTCAAATTTAATAAATTATAATAACATAAATTTTTTACTTCTTGTCTTGGTCAGTAATCTATTGCTGTGAAGAAACACCACGAGCACAGCAACTCTTATAAAGAAAGCATTTAATTAGAGCTTCTTCATAGTTTCTTAGGGTTAATTCATTATCATCATTTCAGGAAGCATGGCAGCACACATGCAGAAATGGTGCTGGAAGAAGTAGCCGAGAGCTGTGTCCTAATCCAGTGGCTGACAGAGATTCTGGGCTTTGCACAGTTCTTTGAAACCTCAAAACTCAGTCCACTTCTTCCAACAAGGCCACACCTCCTAATCCTTTCAAATTTCCACTCCCTGGTGACCAAGCTTTCAAGTCTATGAGCCTGTGAGAAACATTCTCATTCAAACAACCACACCCCTCCAACCACCTTAATTCCAATCCATCACATTAATACTCAAAGTAATTTTCCCCCCTCCAAACATGGTTTCTCTGTGAAACAGTCTTGGCTCTCTGGGAACTCATTTTGTAGACTAGGCTGGCCTCGAACTCATGTAAATCCTTCTACCTCTGCCTCCTGGGTGCTGTGATTAAAGGAATGTGCCACCAATACCTGCTGTCAAAGAACTGTTAAGAAAGAAAAAACTACCAGCCTATTGAGTTAGAGGGGCAAGAACATCACTGATGGAAGGTATCTGTTGCTGTCAATATTACTTCACCAGTGAAAACGGTAAGCAGCAATTTTCCTAACTAGTGCTTTAAGACCCTAAACGTGTGGAACGCATTCCAGCCACCAAGTAACGTCACTTAGTAACTTTATAGCAGAGCTATTCCAAGAAAAATTAGTTATGATAAATGGCTAATTCATTAGTTTATCACCAATTAATGGTTCCCAAATAGACATTTCAAATCAAAACAAACTGAGCATGCAGGTTGATATAAACAATAACCAATTTTTTAAAAATTATTTATTTATTATGGATACAGTGTTCTGCCTCATTATAGATGGTTGTGAGCCTCCATGTGGGTGCTGGGAATTGAGATCAGGGCCTCTGGAAGAGCAGCCAGTGCTCTTAACCTCTGAGCCATCCCTTCAGCCCAGCAACTAATTTTATAGTCAACAACATAAAGCATCACGTCGTATAAAGAATCTGCAGTCCGTAGCCATTTCTGGAAAGCTACAGTAGTTTAGAGTTCCTGGTGATGGCTAAGCCTCTGGGGTCATCCCCTCCAGGCTCCTCACTGGCACTTACCAAGTGCAAAATGCCCTGGAAACAACACTTTCAGCCTGACTTTAAATGAACCAAATTTGTAGAAGAAGTACAGAAGTACATCACTCTTACAAAGGCCTTTAAGACAGAGAAAACATGGATGAATCTTCTGTCCTCCGCACCTGCCCTTCCTGGTTATTGTGAGAGTGGATACTTAAGAAGAACAGTCTGGAGCTGTTTTTTTGTGATATTTAATGAATAACTGATACTTCGTGAAGCAGCAAGCTTTATGTTGATATAAGTCATCAAATGAATTCATGTACAACACTCATGTGTCTGCCCTTCGACCCTCTGTGGTATCTTTTTTCAGACAGCATATCTCAGCAATTAAGTCACACATTGAAATATCTGCAACCCCCATCAAAACCTGTTTAAAAAATCAAAATATCATAACTACACTGATATTTAACTCATTAGAGCAAAGGATGACACAGCTGGTAATTTCTCTCCCTTAATTCTCTACATTCTTTCTGTCTCCCTCCTTATAGTGCTAGCTAAATCCAAGCCACAGGACAAAATGTTCAAAACAAACACAGCACAGGCCCTTATGAGACACACCTCACTACACCACTACAGCATAATTTTCAATAAAATATGAAATGTCCTGGCTTACAAGGAGCACAAGAATATTTTTACAACTAATGCAAACTAAAAATAGGCTTTGCATATCATTGCCTTAAAATATTGACTTTTTTCAGACTGCTAAAATTAGGCCATATTAGCATTCAAACGACATTATGAGCCAGATAATGCCGTAATTTGACACTCAAAGCCACAAGCAGAGAGGGCACCATTCACGCCTATCTCCCCTTGCAGAAGGGCCTCTTGGGAAGACTCTGCTGTCGCAACGACTATTAGGACTCCAACTAGGAACACAATGCAGTCAGTGTTCCTAATTTGGAAAACATGCGACAGAATGTAGAAACAAGTAGTTACTGATTTTTAAAAAAATGTTATCTGTGAACATTGTTTTCTCATTGGGAGAGGGCCAAGAACCAGGATTTGGTAAGCAACTGTTTTTCAGGCCTTCAGATCAGGAAGTGATGGAATCAACACATGATGAAGGCATTATTGGCCATCCACTATGCCATAGATTCTCACCTGAGGCATAAAGAAACAACGAGATTCCAAAAATGAACTGAATTATGTTCACTTCAAACGAAGAAATAAAATAAAATAAGTTATATAAGAAAGTAGGGCTACATGGCAGCTCAGTGTCCAAGTGGGTTTGCTACTAGTGAGAACAGGAACTGTCTCTGACATCAACTCAGTGGCCTGCTCTTTGATCACCTCCCCCTGAGGGGGGAGCAGCCTTACCAGGCCACAGAGGAAGACAATGCAGCCAGTCTTGATGAGACCTGATAGACTAAGATCAGATGGAAGGGGAGGAGGACCTCCCCTATTCGTGGACTGGGGGAGGAGCATGGGAGAGAAGAGGGAGGGAGGGTGCTATTGGGAGGGAATGAGGGAGGAGGCTACAGCTGGGATATAAAGTAAATAAACTGAGCTCCACAAGGAGACCAACAGAACCAAAAATCTGGGCACAGGGGTCTTTTCTGAGACTGATACTCCAAACAAGGACCATGCATAGAGATAACTTAGAACCCCTGCACAGAAGTAGCCCATGGCATCTCAGTGTTGAAGAAGGTTCCCCAATAATAGGAACTCAGTGGCTCTGAGTTGAACCGTGAACTCAGTGGCTGGCTCTTTGATCACCTTCATCTGAGGAGAGAGCAGCCTTACCAGTCCACAGAGGAAGACAAAGAGGCCACTTTTGATGAGACTTGATAGACTAGGGTTGGGTGGAAGGGGAGGAGGACCTCCCCTATCATTGGACTTGGGGAGGGGCAAAAGAGAAGAAGAGGGAGGGGGTGGGATTAGGAGAGGATGGGAGAGGGAGCTACAGCTGGGATACAAAGTGAATAAACTGTAATTAATAAAAATAAAATTAAAATTAAAATAAATAAATAAGTTAAGTAAAGAATACCAAAAAATAAAAGGAAAAAAAAGATATTGGGGCTGAACAGGTTGCTGCTGTCATGTCAGCTATGCGGAGTACTCTCACACACCAATATCTTCAAACCCTTCTAGAAGCCAGTTCAATTACAGAACACAGTGCATGGCTCCCCTTAGTAAATGCTGGCATCTTCAAGGTACACAATCCCTAGGCCTAAGCCCAAGCATCGCACCCAGTATATGACAAGTTTCATTGATATGCTACAACAAGTGCATCCCAGAAATAATAAAATGTAACCTTAAGAAGAAAGAAAGACCTTATGATTCAGGCAAAGATAAAAGGCAGAGAAATATGGATTATATCAGGCTAATACTAATATCATATAAATATTTGAAAACATTTCCCCAGAATGTAAGAACCTGTTATAATGTTTTTGAGTTTACAAGTAAACGGTTTGTTTGTAATTCACATTTAAATATTTTCATGGGTGTAAAATTAAACACCTAATAACAAGGTCTTGGTCTCCAATTACCATACTCTCCAAATCTCAAGAGAAAATGAAACAATGATAACTTTACTTCCCCTTCCCCTCATATTCTCTGTCAACCATATAAATATATAGTTAATATACCGAGTACATTAGCAGTACACTGAAGAATTCTTGAGACATCTTCAATTTCCTCTTTGTTGGAATGGTCTGCATAGGAGCATCTGTTAGAGATATTGTGGAAATTTTTTTCTGCATCCCTATAACTAAGAAGAAAATAAAATTAGCATATGGGGAATTTTTGAAAGCATTTGCAAATGCACTCACATCTACATCAAGTGCGTACAGTTTATGCTTTCAGGAAAACCATTTTTAAAATAGTTGATTATTTAAACATAATTCTGTCATAAGCCACTATTCCCATTAATACTAACAGTACAGGACTATATCTAGAGGCAACTGTTAATTAGAAAACTGTTAATTAGGTAGCTTTCATAGTACCAGAAATTACAATGCAGGCTGCTGGGAGAAAAAAATCAAAAGTCTTATCTAGCTGTGAACTCTGTGAGCTACAATAAAAACCAGCATGGCAAGACATAGCCAAGGTGCCGCAGTAGGATGAGTGTTACAGAGTAACCAACTGCTTTCTGTTATAGCACGAGACAAAATTCATGCCTGGTACTGTAATCTGGCTAAGAACTCAGAACTGGGAAACTCACAGAACCCAGGTGTGAATGAATCTACTATTATTATTTTGCTAAGTGAAGGAAGTATCAAACTGACCTCTAAATTTGTATTTCAACACTTGTAAAGCAGTAAAACTGCCAAAACACACTAGAAAAGTTTCTTTTCTTCCAGTGAAAAAGTATAGCGTAAAATTGTCAGGTAGTTAGCCAAATATGGGGCATCTATATCACTCACCCAAAGATGTAGGGAATCATTGCAGAGGAGGAGTGTTAGGGTATGCTGTGTGAAGATGTGTCTGTGTACCTCCCTACCTACCCTGAGGCATTCTTAGATTATCTTTAATAAGATCTGACAGGGAGGCTCCCAGGAATCTACGGGGTGACACTGAGACTCCTAGTGGTGGCGGATATGGAGCCTGAAAGCTCCACCTTCTGTAACCACCTGAGACATCCCATTGAGGGAAGGGGAAAACCCGCCCATGCAATTTTCAACTTAAACTTTGTCCTGCCTACAAGGAATGTAGGGATAAAGATGGAGCAGAGATTAGAGGAATGGCAAACCAATGACTGGCCAAACTAATACCCACCTCATGGGAGAGAGCCAACCCCTGTCACTATTGACACTCTGCTGTGCTTGCAGACAGGAGCCTAGCATAACTGCCTTCTGAGAGGCTTCATCCAGCAGCTGATGGAAACAAATATAGAGTCCCACAGCCAAACAATAAGCCAAGCTCTGGGAGTTTTGTGGAAGACTGGGAGGGTCAAGGAAACCACAACTAACCTGGGCCTATGGGGGCTCACAGAGACTGAAACAACAACCAAGGAGCATGCATGGGCAGGACCTAGACCCCTATACATGTGTAACGGATACACAGCACGGTTACCATGTGGGTCCCATCATAATAGTAGTAGATGCTGTGTCTGACTGTTCCTGCTCTTGGATCTCATTCCCCTAGCTGGGCTGCCTTGTCTGCCCACAGTGGGTGAGCACACACTTAGTCCTGCTGTGACTTGAGGTGCCAGGGTGGGCTGGTACCCCTTACGAGGGAGGGGGCTTCTCTTAAAAGAAATAGTGGAAATGGGGGTAGAGGGTGTGAGGGTGGAAGTGGGTGGGGAGGGGGAAAGTGTGGTATCAGGCTGTTTAAAATTAAATAATATATTAAAACTTTTTAAAATTAAAATTTTACAGCCAGTAGCTGGACAAGAAGTGAAAGGCAGGACTTTCTGGTAGAGAGAAATAAACAACGGGAAGAAGATAATAAAAAGCAAGATAATGAAAAGCAAGCAGGCATGACTGGTAGACCATGTGACTATAAGCAGAATATCAGATGTGAATATAAGCAGAGAAGTAGACTATGTTGTAAAGGGATGTAAGCAAATTAGTTTGTTAGAGAAGCTGGGAGATAACCCAAGTCAGACTAAGCTTTTGAAATATATAAGAATTTCCCTGTCCATATTTATATAGCAGGTGGGTCTGTAAAATCCAGAGACAACTGATACCCAATGCAGGTCTTCCCTGAAAAAAAGAGCTTAAATTCAATCTTACAAAGATTATTGAGGCCTTTAAAGAGCAAATTAATAAATCTAAAGAAATTCAAGAAACTACAATCAAACAATGAAAAAAAGAAATAAAACTATTCAAGACCTGAAAATGGAAATAGAAGCAACAAAGAACACAGACTGAAGAAATCCTGGAGATGGAAAACCTAGGTAAGAGAACAAAAATACAGGTGCAAGCATCACCAACTGAATACAAGAGATGAAAGAGAGAATCTCAGGCATAGAAGATACAATTGAGGAAATTGAAATATCAACCAAAGAAAAATTTAAATCTAAAAAGTTCCTGGCACAAAACATCAAGGAAATCTGGAACACTATGAAAAAAACCAAACCTAAGAAAAATAGAAAGAGAAGAAAGAGAACATTCCCAACTAAAAGATCCAGTAAATATTTTCAACAAAATCAGAGAAGAAAATTTCACCAATCTAAAGAAAGAGATGCCTATAAACATACAAAAAGCTTACAGAACACAAAATAGATTGGAAAGAAAAGACAATGCTCCTGCCACATAATAATAAAAATACTCAATGTATGAAAAAAGAGAGAATATTGAAAGCTGAGAGAGGAAAGGGTCAAGTAATGTTTAAAGGTAAGCCAATCAGAATTACAGCCAAAATCTCAACAGAGACTATAAAAATTAGAAGGTCCTGGGACAGATGTCTTATAGTCTCTAAGAGACCACAGATGACAACCCAGACTACTATATCCAGCAAAACTTTAAATTATCATAGAGGAAGAAAACAAGATATTCCATGACAAATCCAAATTTAAACATTATCTATATATATACAAATCCAGCCCTATGGAAAATACTAGAAGAAAAACTCCAACCCAAGAAGATTAACTACACCTAAGAAAACAGTGGAAATAATTCCATACCAGCAAAAGCAAAAAAGGGGACACACACACAACCATCATCAACATCAAAATAAGAGGAATTAACAATCATTGGTCACTAATACCACTCAGCATTACCCCACAAAAACGACACAGGCTAACAGAATGTGAAAATAGCATCTATTACTCTGCTGTATACCAGAAACACACCTCAGTATCAAAGGTAGACATTACTACAGTGTAAAGGGGTGGAAAAAGTTTCCAAGCAAATGGAACCAAGAAGCAAACTGAAGTCGCCATTCTGATATCTAATAAAATAAAATTTCAACCAAAATTAATCAAAAGAGATGAGGAAAGATACTTCATACTCGTGAAAAGAAAAATCCACCAAAAGGATGTCTGAATTCTGAATATCTATGCCCTAAATGCATGGGCACCATATTTGTAAAAGAAAATTACTAAAGCTTAAATCACAAATCAAAGACCACACATTAATAACAAAAGACTTGAACACCCCAATCTCACCAATGGACATGTCATCTAGACAGAAACTAAACAGATAAATAGTGAAACTAAACATGTTATGAATCAAATAGACCAAACAGATATCCACAGAACATTTTACCCAAATACACACAAAAAACACCATACCTTCTTCGAAGCACTTCACAGAACCTTCTCTAAAACTGACCACATAGTCACTCACAAAGCAAGCTTCAATACATACAAGAAAATTTAAATAACCCCTTGTATTTTATCATATAACCATGAATTAAATTTAGACTTAATCTACAACAGAAATAACAGAAAGCCTATGCATGGAAACTGAACAACTCTCTACCTAATGACCACTGGGTCAGGGAAGAAATAAGAATGAAATTAAAGACTTCCTAGAAGTCAATGAAAATGAAGGCTCAACATGCCCATACGTACAGGACACAATAAAAGCAGTACTAAAAGTGAACTTCGGAGCACTAACTGCCTTAACAAAAAAATTAATAAGTGACTTAACAACAAACCTGAAATCTCTAGAATGAATGAAAGAAAATGAATCCAAAAGGAGTAGATAGCAAAAAATTTTCAAACTCAGGGATGAAATTAGAAATAAAGAAAACAATACAAAGAGTTAATGAAACTAATAGTTGTTTCTTTTCAGAAAAATCAACAAAAATGACAAACTCTTATAAGTCAGGTAGAGAATGTCCAAATTAGCAAAACAAAAAATAAAGGGAGGGTACAACAATAGACACCAAGGAAACTCAAAGAATCATTAGATCTTGCTTCGAAAACCTGTACTCCACAAAATTGGAAAATCTAAATGAAACTGATGAATTTCTTGACATATACCACTTCCCAAAGTTAAATGAAGAGTTGGTAAACAATCTAAATAGACTTATAACTCCTAAGCAAATAAAAACAGCTATTAAAAGTCTCCCAAACAAAAAGAGCCCAGGGACAGATTCCACACAATTCTACAAAACTTTCAATGAAGAGCTAATACCAATACTCCTAAAATTATTTCACAAAATAAAAACAGAAGATACATTCATTTTATGAGACCACAGTCACCCTGATACCTAAATCACAGAAAGACTTAACAAAGAAAGAGAATTTCAGACCAATTTCACTTATGAACATTGACAGAAAGAAAAATACCTCATGAATCTGAAAAGCTTCCATAATGCAAAGGACACAATCAAGAAAACAAAATGGCAGCCTACAGAATGGGATAAGACATATATTCAACATGAGGCTGATATTCAAAACATATAAAACACTCTAGAAACTAAACACCAACAAACAAAATAACCCAATTTTTAAAATGGGGTACAGATCTAAACTATCAACAGAGGAATCTCTAAAGACTGAAAAGCCCTTAAAGAAATGTTCAACATTTTTTAGTGGCCAGAGAAATGCAAATCAAAACAACTCTGAAATTCTAACTTACACCCATCAGAATGATTAAGATTGGGGTGTGGGAGGGGAAAGGGAGGAAGGGAAGGGAAAAGGGATAGGGCTACAGCTGGGATACAAAATGAATAAAATTTTAAAAAAGGGAAAAAAAAGAATGGCTAAGATCAAAACCTCAAGTGACAGCACATGCCAGCAAGGATGTAGAGCAAGGGACACACTCCTCCATTGCTGGTGGGAATGCAAACTTGCACAATCTCTTTGGAAAAAAATCTGGCTATTTCTCCGAAAATTGGAAATAGTTCTACCTCTATACACAGTTATACCAGTCCTGGACATCCCAAAAGATGCTATACCATACCACAATGACATTTTGTCAATCATGTTCATAGCTGCCTTATTTGTAATAGCCAGATGCTGGAAACAACCTAGATATCCCTCAACTGAAGAATGGATAAAGAAAATACGTTACATTTACACAATGGAATACTACTCAGCTATTAAAAACAAGGAAGTCATGAAATTTGCAGTCAAATGGGTAGAACTAGAAAATATCACACTGAGTGAGGTAACCAAGACCCAGAAAACAAACATGGTATGTACTCACTTATATGTGAATATTATATTATCTATGGATTACCATGCTACAGACCCAAAGAAGATGTATCAAGGAGGGCCCAAATGGGGATGGTTGTATCTGACTGAGAAAGGGAAATAGAATAGACATCTGGGGTTCATGCAGGGAGGGAACAGTGTGGGGTGGGGTGAGGTGAACAGGAGAGATCAGTTATGTGAAGGACAGAGTACTGGTAGAGAGAACTGGAATCCTTGGTGGTGGGGGTGTCTCTGGGATGAGCTAGAAACCTAGGACAATGGAAACTCCCAAGAATCTGTAAGGGTCACCCTAGTTTAGACTCCTATAGTGGGGGATACGGAACCTAAAACTGTTACGTCCTGTAACCAGAACAGACTTCTGATGGAGAGATTGGGACACCAACCTAGCCACAAATCCTTCAACTCACAATTTCTCCTGCCTACAAAATATGCAGGGGTGAAGAGGGAACAGAAACTGAGGGGATGACCAACCAGTGACTAGCCCAGCTTGAAACACATGCCATGAGATAGGGCCTAGCCTTGACACTATTAAGGATATTCTGCTATACTTGCAGACAGGTGCCTGGTGTAACTCATCTGAGAGGCTTCACCCAGCAACTGATGGAAACAAATACAGAGATCCACAGCCAAACATTATCAAATCTTGAGGAATCCTGCGGAAGAGGGGAAAGGAGGATTGTGGGAGCCAGGGTGGCCAAGGACACCACAAGAAAACCCACAGAATCAACTACCTGGGTCCCTACAGGCTGCCAACCAAGGAGCACGCATGTCACTGCCCTAGGCTCCCTGCACGTGTGTAACAGCTGTGTAGCACTGCCCTAGGCTCCCTGCACGTGTGTAACAGCTGTGTAGCACTGCCCTAGGCTCCCTGCACGTGTGTAACAGCTGTGTAGCATGGTCTTCTTATGAGACTCCTAACAGCAGGGGCATGGGCCATCTTGACTGTGTTGCTTGTTTTGATTCCTTCACCCTAACTAGGCCGCCTTGGCTAGCCTCAATAATAGAAGATGGACTTAGTCCTACCAAACCCTGATATGCCAAGGTGGATTGATATGCCATGGACGGCTTCTTTTTTCTGAGGAGAAAGGGAGGAGGGAGGAGGAGGATGGGAAGGGGACTTGAGGGAGAAGGTCTGGGAGAAGAGGAAAAGAGGAAGCTGCGATTGAGATGTGGTCTTTTCTGGAGTACCTGTGAGGAACTGCATGACTCAATGCCTTTATAAGCAGAGAGAGGCTAAGACTTCCCTGGTGGCTATGAATGACATAAGAATTGAGGACAGCGGCAGCCAAGTGTTTCACATTCTAAAGGGCTGACCAAGAAGACCAGATTGCTTATTCAGATGGTAAGCTTCACTCCAATTATGTTGACACTCATTTTTAAAATAAGGAAACTAAAGTGCAGAGATTTTAAGGAATCTTCCCACAATTATTTGATAATAAAATGTGGTTTGAAGTCCAATGTGTATTACTTCCCAAAATCTGAAGTTCATAGTTCCACGTAGATAGAAGAAAAGGCACACAGAGGTGGCATAAAGCATTAAAAAAGAAACTCCACACTAACCAGGCATCTCTCAAACTTAGTTCCTTTTAACCCTTTAATTGAATCCTGCCCATTTCCTATGGGCTCTGCCTGTTTCTCACTATTCTTCCCATTCCACATTGCCAAATGTCTGTTCCTTATTGCGCTCCCTTCACCAGCACTGATGTCTTTCCCTGGGGACCTGAGTTAAATAGTCACTAACATAACAAAGCACAGGCTCTATACCTTTATTCAGAGTAGGCAATGGGAATCAAAGTGTGTTATACAAAAAAGATAATAAAACCAGAATATTTTACAAAGGGCTCACAGACATAGAAAGCTAACAATAAATGTGAGACTATGCAAGTAAACTGGTGTACTTTATGGTAAAGAGTATCTGATAACTAAAACTACAAAATTTATAATTACAATGCATACAGATATTATTCTCAGGCCCTCAGGTTATAGCTTTACCATATAAAACTTTTTAGTTCACTATACTCCTTAGAAGTCTACTCACACACTTCTAGATTATAATTTCTTCCCTCTCTACCCATATTTCTAAAAGTTAGAAATATGCCTACATGCCAACCACTAACAAAAACAAAGGGATATGGATATAAGCAAGATAAATGAAAAAACAAGGGAGTATCAGATAGTGACGATGATCACTATGAAATTTTAGGTGATAGTATAATAGAAGTGGCTGGCTTGAAGAGGTCAGAGATGGAGGGCTGCTTTAGGGCGGGAGCTTAGGAAAGACCTCTCAGAAGTGATAGCATTCTAGCAGAGGCATACACATAAAGAGTAGTGCGCAGACATCTGCATACAGAACATTCAAGAAAATAGTATAAACTCTGAGACTAATCTTGAGAAAACTGAGAAGCCAACAAAAATTGGAATGAAATGAAAAGAGGGAAAGGTAGAAGAGAATAGACTATAAAAAGTAGAGGCCAGATGACCGAGAATTCAGATTGTAATCTGTCCTACTGGCTATGGATATAATGATATTTCTAAACTGGCAGCATTAGAGTGACCTGATGATTTAAAAGAAATGTTAATCTACATCTCTCTTCATATAGATGAAATTAGCAACTCTGGTGGCACAAGAGCATTCATCTTGGCTGTTACTTTGTCAGAGTTGAGATAGTCTCACAGTGTAGGAAATACACTGTGTGGAAAATATCCTCCTGAGTGTGTCTATAAGATGCTTCCAGAGATGATGGACATGTGTGTCAGTGAACGGAACGGAAAAAGCCACCTTGAGCATGGGTACCATGGTCTAGCAGGCAGGGACAAAAGGGAAAGAGGCTAGCACACTCTTCTGTGTGCAACTCTTCTTAAGCAGATTAACTTCCGCTGTTGTCACTGCTACAGACTTTACACTCCACATTCATCAGCTTTTAAATCTCAACTTATGCCACAAGCTCTCCAGGAGAGCTACTGGACCTCTGTCTTCCCACTGGGACCTCACTGCTGTCTTTGTTCTGTAGCCTCCAGCTTCTTGGACTGGGAAGCTAATGTTTTCACTCCAGTGTGTGACCAGCCACTGTAAGACTATTCAACTTCTGATCATAAAAGCCAAACTGATACATTGTCTGTTGGGTGTCAGTGTGTGTATACTTGTACATACATATGTAACTCCAAGTAATTCTAATGCACATTCATATTTAAGAACCACTGGTTTCAAACAATTTTAAAATCATTTTTCTATGGTAAAAATGAGACATTGAATAAAAGCCAGAAAATTAGATCAAAATCTCTCAGTAAGATATGATGATGATGATGATTACAGTAGAGAGAAAGAGATTTATCACACAGCATGAATAAATTATTTTAGCATTCATTTTGCCAACACAATTGATCTTATGAATAAATACATGAACAAGTGAAAAACTAATGCATAGAATAATCGTCTGTGACAGAGAGGTTATCTATTCCATAACAAAAAGGCTCCATCTTTCTCATGATCATTCAAACAGATGTTCCTTGGGTTCAGTGCTAGGTTTGGGGAGGCAGCAAAAAGCCTCCATGAGTCTCTATTGGCAACAGGTATAAGAATTCAAGGAGTGGTATATACTACCCTAGATATTGAAAGGTAAAACAGGTAAAAGTGCAAAGTTTTAAGAAAAGAAGAAGGAAATAGAAAGGCCAGTGTTTGAGGCCATGTTCAGAAATTAAAAAGAGCTCATATAGCTTGGAAGGGTGGTACATGCCTGTAATCCCAGCACTCAGAGAAGCAGAGCTGGGTGGATTGCTATGAGTTCAAGGCCAGTGAGTCCAGGACCCTGGCTTGAAGAAAAAAGAAATAGATACATACACTGTCATCTCTCCTATGTTAGCATCTCAATCTGTGGTATCCAAAAGCTAAATTACTTCAAGCTACGTAATTTACAGAAAGTAGAAAAAGAATCTTTTTCTTAGCCATATCCCTCCAAAAGTATGGAAAACAATGATTGTTGTCACTTGTCCTCCATTGCTTGAAATTTCCTTAAGTGTAGGAAACACATCACTTTTCACAGTTAGAAATAAAAGGCCCTAAACTGTGTGCTTCACAACACACAGGTGTGAGCACATTAGTCCCAGTGTTAATGGTATGTGTTCTTCTCCTTCCTCCAGTTTGTAAAGAGAAATAAAGAGCAGAAAATCTCAATGTCAAAAAAAAAAAGCTGAAAAGGTAAGCTATATAATGAGAGAAAAGTGGAGATAAGGGAAGACAGGGACAAGAAAGACAAACACAATGAGACTGTAGCCATTAGCTTTTTAGTCTCCATCAATATCACGGCAAAGGAAAGCATTAGTGGTCCAGATCCTAGATGCCAGCCAAGCAAACATGTTGATAGTTCTATTTTAATCAAGTTAGACATCAAGACATCTTTTATACTCAGGCTATCCATAGTCCTTATATTGTGTTGGACAGAATAATCAAAACTAAGTAAAGATCATTTAGCAAAAAAAAGGGAATCCTCCTAGGCCATGTCAACATACATAGAGAGGACAGTTAAGGCAGTTAGATAAGGGAACTCCATCCCACCAATGGCCAAAGAATTCTTTATTGATTATCACAACGAGGTTAATTATCTATTTCAGTGGTAATATGAGTCCCTCTCCCAGTTTTTCCTGAGGCAGTTTGGTTCACAAATGAGAACATTTTAACAATTATTTGATTTCACAGTAAAATAATATTTGTAATTCCAAAAACAATACTTTGAATTTGATAACTGGCATTATCAAAAAATATTTAAAATAAAAACAGTTATATAGCACTTACCACAGTGAGAAATTGTTTTAAGGATATGAACTAAGTTAACCTACACAGCATATTTTAAGGTAGCAAACTCAATGACAGTGATTAATTTTAAAATTAAGACTGATTTTATTTTAGAATGTACAAGAAAAGGTTAACTTGGCATTCTTTAGCTCCATTAGGATAAAGTATTTTAAATCACTAATGGCATCAAATTAAAAGCCATCTCAAGTTTAAATATGTTTCTCATAGCACTGCACGCCTGAGAATTAATGTGTCAAAGTTTCAAAGCAATTCCCACTTGACAATCAACATAATCATCAAGTGCTTAAAGTACATGGTATTATGCTGTACTGAAATCACTTTCTTTTCTCTTTCTGTTTTATTTTTAATCACATTATATCCTAATAGCCCCAAATGTATTCCTGATCCCCATAGAGTAAAATGATCCTTAATAATATTTCAGGAATTACCAGGAATTTTGTCTCTTCACAAAGACAAAACTTTGCAGCCCACAGAGAATACTAACAAGTTATTGTTTCTAATGAATATTGAAATATGAAAAGCTAGATTACTCAAAAAAGTAAAGTTTTGGGTATCTGCCAAACTGTCTTTACTATAGGCAATCGAAAGTGACTTTAAGCTTATTTAGAGTTTTCTGTGTGAAAATTACTTTCCCTGAAACCCTATCACTTAATCATGATGTCTAATCTTTGATTTCATTATTAACATACACATTACATTTTATTACAATTTCTCTGTTCTGGTGAGCTCCTGCTTTCTTGCTTTTTGACATGAAGCATTTTAATACACACAATTATCAAAATCATTTAAAGAAACAGGGACTAAGAGAGAAAGCATGCAGTATGTGACTCTGGCTAAACCAAGGCTATGCTTAAAGTGTGCTTTCAGCCAAACTATATGTAAGGATTCCAAATCACATTCAAAGCCTCCCACTTGGCATTTTAAAAGTTGTGTGATTCAGTCCTTCAAATGGAAGATAAGAACATGAGAGAGGGAAAGTGTGAGAAAAACAACAAGAAGATTGTATTTTTCATTTAAAAGTATCAAACACCATAGCCTATGGCAGCTCAGTATCCAAGTGGGTTCCCTAGTAAGGGGAACAGGGACTATCTCTGACATGAACTCAGTGGCTGACTCTTTGATCTCCTTCCCCCCCCTCCCTCCCCAAGAAGCAGCCTTGCTAGACCACAGAGGAGGACATTTCAACCAGTCTGAAGAGACCTGATAAGCTAGGGTCAGGTGATAGGGAGAAGGAACTCCTCTATCAGTAGACTTAGAGAGGGTCAGGGAGGAGATGAGGGAGGGAGCGTGGAATTGGAAGGGAATGAGGGAGGGGCTACAGCTGGGATACAAAGTAAATAAACTGTAATTAATATAAAAATTTAATTAAAAATAAAAATAAAAGAAACACAAATAAACCAAAGGATTTGACTTCAAAGTACTCTCAGTCCTAGCCTGCATGTGAAGAAGCTATAAAGCTGAATTCAAGAGCACACTAACTTACAAGCTCAGCAGCTTTGAGTTTGTTCCATCAATAGCCAAAACCATTTATACTCACCCGATAACTTGATGTTCATAATACTGCAACGTCCTCTTGAGAGTCAGGTTTATCATCTGAGGCTACAGGGTAATAACAAGAATGAAAACACATTATTAGCTCATTAGTGTAGTTCCCACTCTACGGAGTATAGAAGGATTTTCCTCATAAAAGTTGACACTACACTGCATTAATGCATTTTGAATCTGGCCATGTGTTTTCCCCAGAATGACTAGAAGAGGCAGTCAGCAATTGCTCAGTTTCCCAGTGTTGAGTACAATGTTATTTTCTGCCCCTCCCCATTCTTTTGATGAGATATTAATGAGTATTAAATAAAATATTCAGTGGCTACAATAGAGGGTTTGGAGCAATGGGCAAGGGCACTACAGGAACACCGCTTGCAGCCCTTCCCAGGTGCTGTGTACAATCCCTGTGAGATAATGGATGTTCACACCTTTATTTGTTCTTTTATGTTGTAATAAGACTTTCAAAGGTAGTCTGGAAGGAACAGTAAATTGAGTTAAAATTTTCAGCTCTATAATTACATATTTTAAGCTTAATGAGCTTTTTTTTATTAGTTTTGCATCTAAAAGAACTCACAAGATGGGGTAAGATGGGAAGCAATGGCCCATAGTCCATCGGCAATACTTAAAGTCAGCTCAACTTCCTGTGTGCCCCAAGAGAAAACAAGCAGAGGATTGTTCTCACGTCTCTTGGAGGGGACAGTAGCACTTTGGATTGCCCTCTTCATGTCTTCAAAAGAGAACTTCATAGCTCATGAATGAATTATATAAGCTCTCCCAAAAACAGGTCAAGATAGTTTATTAATCCTAAATCAAGAAGTTACTCTCAGATTTATCTGAGGAGTAGGGCCCCAAACTTGGAAAATATATACATACAAGTGAATGGGATACAAACCTCTCAGAACATTAATTTTATTAAAATGTTATAACAACTAAATCTCAAAGGCAAAAGAGTGAATCTTTAAAATAAAGGTGTTACCTAAATTCTTACATTTATATCCATTGATTGTGCAACTCCCAACAGAAAATAGACTGTTGAGAGTGTGCTCAGCTCTAAATGAGACATCTGTATTATAGCCCCAAACCACAGGCTCAAAGGTGATTGTGAAAGAGGGAACAAAAGATGGTAGGAGCCAGAAGTAGTGAAACGGTATTTGCTAGCCATGACAGGGCTGTTGCACATGTGAACAGAAAGCAGCTCTGATTCCCTGCACAAAACCTGCCGCAGATTAAGCCAAACAAAATCCCAGCATGAGGAAAAAGGGGCTCCGCCCCTGTCTGAGTAGCTATTGGCACTGATGGCTGCTGGTGGAGAGAAAGTCAATTTTCTTCAGGGCTGTTGCTCGGAGGCTGCCCATGCTCCAGATGATCCCACACCCATAAGCATAAACTCTACATGAACTCAGTGAAGTCTTGTGTTTTATTTATTTGTTATTTTAAGTATATAAAGTTGGGAAGGAAAGTGGGGAGAGGGATAAGGAAGGGATTACATGGGGGGGAAGATTTGATCAAAATTTGTTATATGCATAGTTAAAATTCTCAAACAATTTCTCTTCACTATAAGTTTCAAAATATTTCTGTTCACTATAGCCAAACAGAAATAAAGCCATTAAATGCTTAGCACACTGCTGAGCTATTACAGCAAAGATACATTTTTGGGAATATGGCAATAACATGGATCTTCAATACTCAAGCACCACTACAGTTTGGTAATGTCAGAGACTACTCCTACATAATTCTACAAAACTAAAAAGGCCGCTGGTCTAAAAAGCCAGTGCCACGCTGGCTGCCAGAGAGAGAGTTGATAAATACCAGTTTCTTCATTCTAATCTCTCAAAGTGAATCTTAATGGCATATAATTTAAGGGAGACACAAGACATCTATGCTAATTTTTACTTGGACCCAGCACACACTCATATCTGTATAAAATATGCAGGATAAATTTGGTGATCTTCTACCTTCAATCCTTCAGCACTCTCCTTTTGTCAGAAGCAGTTGTTTTAAAGCCAGAAGCTGAGTTTAAAGCAATAAAATAAAACAGGAGTACCCACGGAGACACCTAAGAGTATGTCTAGCTGAAAGTACATCCCACTGCACAAATCTAACACCTTAGACCTACTCCTGACCTAGACAAAGCAAGGCACAGATTAAGTTTAGAAAAAATCAGACTGCATAAACTCAAAGTGGGACACTGTGCCCACTTCCCCTTCTCTGTTGGGATTTTGTCTGTCTGAAACCTGTGCATTCTTCCACAGTTTTTGTGAGTTCATTTGTGCGTCAGCCCTGTTGTATTAGAAAGACGCTGTTTCCTCTATCACTTCTGCTTCTTCTGCAGAGTTCTTCATTTCTACCAGATTGAAAAGATATCAGACTACTTCAGAGAGTTCTACTAATCAGGGGAGAAACAAAGCAGAAAAAATAGAATGTACCTAAGAAAGAAAAAAATTTCTCCTGAACCAAGAAGTCCTAAAGCATTTTGAGAAATCAAAAAGAATGAGGTGGCTGCTTCAGTGCACATGAAAAAAAGGCTCACTCTCACAACCAAGTCATGGCCAGCCAGTCACTGGCTGAAGGCCCCTGGGAGAACTCTGGCGCTGGACTGACAGTTTCTAGCCTGAAATAGCTTTCCCTTTGACAGGGAATGTCACAGAGGAATTCCCCATGTCCAAAGCATGGAACAGAAAGCAAGAACTAGAGAACACAGAGAACACACCACCAGCCGCTACTAGAAGGATCTTATTCGTCCAAAAGAACATTTTCCCCTACACTGGGAATTTCTACGCCATTAAAGGGTACATGTTTGTGAAAGGATAAAAACTGCTGGTTAAAAAGCTGACTTTTGCCCCTCTTCCGATGTCTATCCTGTTTGCCTTTTTGAATGATTGAGCATCTTCCCCAGAGTCCTTCTTCTTGCTTACCTTCATTAAGTGTACAGATTTTAGTATGTTTATCCTATATTATATGTCTAATATCCACTTATAAGTGAGTATGTCGCATGTTTGTCTTTCTGTTTCTGGGATACCTCACTCAGAATGATCTTTTCTAGTTCCCACCATTTGCCTGCAAATTTCACGATTTCCTTATTTTTAATTGCTGAGTAGTATTCCATTGAGTAAATGTACCACAATTTCTGTATCCATTTCTTAGTTGAGGGACTTCTGGGTTGTTCCCAAATTCTGGCTATTACGAATAAACACTGTGCTGACCCCTTGGTATTTCCCAGAATATGGATTCACTTCTGTTTTCAGCCTTCATTTTATGGCCTCAAGCCAAGATGTTGTCAGTGAGAGACATCGTCACGTCGTCCTATGGGCTTTCTGTCTCAAATAAACATCATGAAATGAAGGTCTGTCAATATATCCTTTATATGGGTGGCTTCTGCCTCAAAGTGTGAGACTACTTCTTCATTGAGTCTTCACTCTGGTGGGACTGAGAAGACAGCTCAGTGGGTAAACTGCCTACCAAGCAAGACTTGACGACACACCCCAGTTACTGAGGAGTCACTGTGAAAACTCGCTGGCCAGCTAGGTTCCTCTGAACTAGGAAACTACAGATACAGTGACCCCTGTCTCAGATAAAGTAGTCAGTGTCCGAGTAGGACAGATGACTTTGATCTCGGGCCTTCACACATATGTCTGTACCACACACACATAGACACACATGTGCTTGTACCACACACATATACACAGACATGCACACATGCCTATACCACATACACTTATATACATGTCTATACAACATACATACAATAAGCCTGAACCGCACACATGTACACACACACAAACATGCACACTGCTTATAACACATACACATAAACATACAAAAACACATGCCTGAACCACATACATACACATATGCCTATACAACACATACACACATATGACTGAATCACACAAACACACATATTTGATTGTACAACACACATATGCCTGTACCACATACATACTCATGCCTACAACACACACACACACGATTGTACCAAATATGCACAAACACCTACACGTTTGTAACACACAAACACACACAAACACACATGCTTGAAACACGCATACGCACAAAGATAAATTTTTAAAACATCCTTCACTAAATGCTCATGTGCGCTAATGATGCAAGTCAACATAACAAGACAAGACCGATGTCCCTCTAACATATTCTTCTTACCTTTCAGAATCCGTTTAGAGTATCGTTAATAGTGTCAGGGACTGGCTCTCTTTGTAGAGTGGGGCTTGGGTCGGGACAGACCTTGGTTGGGCATTCCCTCAGTTTACACTCTCTCTGTTCTATTTTTGTTCCTGCAGGTCTTGCAGGCAGGGTAAGCTTTGAACCGAAGTTTTGGTGGGTGGGTTGGTGTTCTCCCTCCACTAGCAATCTTGTCTAGTTAGTGTCCTCTTCAATCTCCATGACCCTTGCCGCCAGGAGTGTCAGCTAGAGTCCCCCTCATATCCTCCAAGAGGCCTGTTCTGACTTAGGTCCAGCTTGTCACAGAGATTCCCCCACCCACAGTTTCTTTTTTCCCTGCCCCCACTCTCCCCACGTCTGATCTCCACTCTTATTTACCTTGCCTACCTGTGCCCTTTCTTCAACCACTACTGTTGGTATAATGTTCTTGTGGAATGTATACAATTTACCTTTGTTCATTCAAATACTTATTTCTCTGTCCCAATACCTGGTTTCAATCTGGATATTTCATTGTGATGTTTGTCTCAAGTTTGTGTAAACATGCCACCAATTGTTCTCTGTATTGTCAATAAAACAACCAGCCACAATGCTGAGCAACACAGAGAATGGGGTGGAACATCCGTGTCTGGAGGGAGGAGAAGGAAGCAAGTGGGAGTAGTAGGAGAGGAGCAGAGATCAGGAGGAGAGGACTTGGAACCACAAGGAGAGATGGACTGGACCTAAGGTATGACTAAAAGCAAGTACAGTTGGTAAAATCTGAATGGTAGGAAACTATGTGGGCTTGGAGGTATAGGATGGAGTAATCATGCCCAGAATTGTGCTCTAGGATAATTAAGTACATCCTAGTTTCTGTGCGGTGATTTGGGTATACAGCTGATAACCACTGATTAACTAAATGATAAATCAATGATAAATATTAATAACATTAAAACAAATGGTGTACCAACATGTGGCAGAATTTACAATAATCTAGCAAGAACTTACATAGAAAGTAAAACTATAGAACAGTTTTTTAGTTGTTCCTTAAAAACAAAGCAAAGGCAGTTCCTAAACTAGGAGCTCACAGATTCCTGAGTAGACATAACCCCTGCAGAGCAGCAAGGCCTCCAGCAGGCTGCAGAAAAACAAAAATTGATACATAAAAACTCCAGACAGGCAGTTTCTTCAGGTAGAAAAAAAAGTGGCTCTTTAACAAGGAAGATTCTAAAAGTCAGACTTTGCTAGCCAAGGCAGAAAGCAAAATCCCTTGCCCGTCTGAAACAAACTTTTGTGGACGCTCCAGTCAGGGAGGCAGAAAATAATACCTCTCCCTGGAAGCAGGAGCCAGACAGACTGAGAAGCCTCAAGCATCTGAACGGGTAAGGTCTGAAAGAGAGGCTGAGTCTAAGAAAGCAAAGTCCCTAGGGAAAGGTTTTGAGATTTAAAAAGATATTTTTCTATGTTGAAAATGGAGGAAGACACAATGACACAGTGCTTCTGGATACCATTTGAGTTTGTTTCTCTTAGCATACAAATAATTTTTTTCACTGACTATTTCAGTTTTGTATATCCTTTTGGGGAAAGATTAAGATAAGACGTGGAGAAAGAAGAGACTGAAAAAATAAATGCTAAATTAAAGGCCATGGAACAGAGGTTGGGGGAATCTCTGAATCAAAATAGCCTTCAGAGCAATCCAATCTGGTACTTACAATAACTCTAAAAGAGGTGGTTCCAGATGAGAAAAGTCCACAGAGGCTTGAGGATGTTACAAAATGGCAGCCATTCAGATGCTGGAGAGAAAGTCTTCAGCTAAGGGCCAACTTGGTCAGATGGATATTGTATGTGTATCCTTAAGTTTCAGCCACTAGATAAAGGTCTATATGCTAAAGTAGAAATGCAGATCCTGTTTAGTGCTGTCTTGGAACAAAGTCATATAGTGGCTGGTGTGCTCCATTTTACAGAGTTTGAAGAACCGAAATACATGCACCATGCCATAGATTCATATTCAAAATTCCAGTGGGTGGGCTTTTGCCTTAAATTATGGAGAGCATGACCCTAAGGTTACACATTTGTTAGAGATGGTGAATGTTTTGGAGATGACCTTGCAAACTGGGGCTGATGGTCCCTCAGCATGTGTATCCGTTGAAATTCAACAATGTTTTAGACATTATGACATGAAACCTGTTACAGATATAACTTGTAATCCTGTAAGTAAAACAATTCTGAAAATATCTAACAGTAATTTTTAAAAGGTAGTCATAAAGCAGAAGGAAAATGTAATATTTTCTCAAATAGATTAAATGATGATTTATCAATTTTAAAATGTTTAAATGAGGTAAGTAGCACACCTGCTAGGACACAGTGGAATTTAGAAAGGACTGCTGAATTAGAGCAGCATAGAAAGGTCCTAATTCCAAAATGGAGAACAGGGAATGTGCTATGCTGGGGAAGAGGTTTGTGTATGTTCATACAGGAGAAGAGAAATTATGGGTTCCATCTAAACTAATAAAAACCAGATATGACAGTGGAAGACCACCAGAAGATCTTAGTCACACATAAGAAGAGAGAAATCGAGGGGACTACAGGGGCGGGGCAAGATGGCGGCGCCGGGAGGACTCTCATTCTGACCAGCAGTACAGCAGGATCGGCACAGTGACCAGCAATCAGAACTCTCCACCATAAAACACAGGCGATTGTGTTTCCCAGGTGAGAGGATACCCCACGGTGGGGGATTCAATCAGCTTTTAACTCACCCGGCTAAACCTCGGAAGAGATCCCGGTTCTGCCAGATGCTTGGTCGCGAGCCCCAGCCCAGAGCCACACACCAGCGTGCTGTGGTCACGGTCCCATACTGAACCGTGCGCACCACACTATCAGAGACTGGAATTTTCAGTCGGGAGATAACCCCACGGTGCAGGAAACGATTGGGACAGACCTTAGGTCACCCAGACATCTCCTGGAAAAGACTCGGGTTCCACAGGCGCCCCAAGAGCCATCCCAGAGCCAGAGCCGGGAACCCAGGCTCCAGCACAGAGCCCTGCCTGCGCGCCTGATTCGCTGCCTCAGATAGAACTGTGGGTCCCAGGGCACCAGAGACTGAGTCTCACTGTCGGGTGCAAACACACGGAGAGAAACGGCTGGTCTGATCTCAGAGCACTCAGCCAACACCCCCACCCTGAAAAGGTCTGGGGGAAATTACCCAGTTTAGGCAGACGCCCAGGCTCCCAAAGGCCAGAAAGGCAGAAACAGGCAGTTTCTGCGTGCCAGCTAGCTGGCGGAGACTGAGCGGTGCACCCCAGGGCAAAAAAGAGACTGGGAGTCCCTGTCTCCAGTGAAACCACAGGGAAGGAAGGAATCTGTACAGACTTAAATCACCCAATCCTTCCCTGGAAAAACTCTTGCAGACCGGCAGGGCCCAGCCGCCATCACTAAGCTGTGCTCCAGACACAGGCACAAACGGTTACTGCACGCCATATGTCCAACTGTGTCACAGCAGCTGATCATTAAATTTATAGCAAGAAACCCAGAAACAAGGCAGCTGTCTTCAGGACTTCCCTGGGTGAGAGGAGAACCCTCTCGACTAACACCACAGTTACCACTCAGGTCTCTATCCCTGAGGTGAGCAGCAGCAACTCTTGAAAAAACGCCAGCCATCCAGGGACTATACCCAAAAAGCTGAGAAGACTTCCTTCAAGAAAAACCACCTTTCTGCCAAGGGAATTCTCTCCACCACAGGATCCCCAAGAACCACCAGAAAATAGCCCCAAACACCTAAGATAGCCCAATGGGTAGAGGCCAGCGTAAAAGCTCAAGTAACAAAAGACAGCAATATGGCATCTCCAGAACCGAGTTACCCAGGGGAAAGTAGCCCTGGAAACCCCAGCATAACTGAAATCCAAGAAGATGACCTAACAACTATGCTCATGAAGATGATAACAGAGGAAACAAATAAGATACGTAAAGACATAGAGGAAGATGAACTCAAACAGAATATTGCCATCCGTAAAGAAATAGAGGAAGTTGCAGCCAAACAGTTTGTGGCCTTTAGAAAGGAAATGCTTGAAGCACTGAATGAAATAAAAGAAACAGAGGTTGGTTCAAACAAACAGCTGAAAGAAGTGATGGAAAAACAGGAAAATACAGTCAGACAGGTGAAGGAAATCAACAAAATGGCTCAAGATCTGAAGATAGAATTGGAAAAATTAAAGAAAACACAAATGGAGGAAATTGCAGAGAAAAAGAACTTAGGGAAGAAAACAGGAACTACAGAGGTTAGCATAACCAATAGACTAAGGAAATGGAAGAAAGAATCTCAGGTGTGGAAGATACAATGGAAGAAATAGATGTATCTGTCAAAGAAAATGTTAAATCCAAAAAATTCCTGACACAGACCGTCCAAGAAATCCAAGACAATATGAAAAGACAAAACCTAAGAATAATAGTATAGAGGAAAAAGAAGACTCCCTTCTCCAAGGCCCAGAAAATATTTTCAACAAAATCATTGAAGAAAATTTCCCCAAGTTAAAGGAGAGGCCAATAAGAATACATGAGGCCTACAGAACACCCAACAAATTTGACCAGAAAAGAAAATCCTCCCGCCACATAATAATCAAAACAGTAGGTATACAGAACAAAGAAAAAATTCTAAAAGCTGCAAGGGAAAAAGGCCAAGTAACATATAATGGCAAACCCATTAGAATCACACCTGACTTTTCAACAGAGACTATCAAAGCCAAAAGGGCCTGAATGGATATCATGCAGAAATTAAGAGAACACAGATGTCAGCCCAGGCTACTATAACCTGCAAAACACTCAGTCCTCATAGATGGAGAAAACAGGATATTCAATGACAAAAACAAATTTCAACAATACCTACAAACAAATCCAGCATTACAGAAGACACTGGAAGGGAAAATACAACCCAAGAAAATTGGCTTCTTTTAAGAAAACACAGGAAATAATTAACCCTACTACAGTAAAACAAAAAACAACCAAGAACACAACCTTATGACCACAGCCAACATCAAAATCAAAGGATCTAACAGCCACTGGTCATTAATCTCTCTCAACATCAATGGACTCAACTCTCCAGTAAAAAGACACAGATTAACAGAATGGATACATAAACAAAACCCAGCAATCTGTTGCATACAAGAAACACACCTAAGACACAAAGATAGACATTACCTGAGGGTAAAGGGTTGGAAGATGACCTTCCAAGCAAGTGGACCCAAGAAGCAAGCAGGAGTAGCCATTCTAATATCTGACAAAATAGACTTTCAACCAAAATTAATAAAAAGAGATGGGGAAGGACACTTCATACTCATCAAGGGAAAATTCCACCAAGAAGACATCACAATCCTGAACATCTATGCCCTAAATACAAGAGCACTCACATTTGTTAAAGAAATATTGATAAAATTTAAGCCACATATAGATCTCCACACATTAATAGTGGGAGACTTCAACACCCCACTCTCAACAAAGGACAAGTCAACAAAACAGAAATTAAACAAAGAAACAATGTCTCTAACAGAGGTTATGAATCAAATGGACCTAACAGACATTTACAGAACTTTACACCCAAACACAAAAGAATTTACCTTCTTCTAAGCACCTCATGGAACCTTCTCCAAAATAGACCATATAGTTGGTCACAAAGCAAGCCTCAACAGATACAAGAAGATTGAAATAATCCCTTGTATATTGTCTGATCACCATGGAATAAAGCTGGACCTAAACAATAACAGAAATAGCAAAAAACCTACAGACACATGAAACTGAACAACTTGTTACTAAATGACAGCTGGGTCAGGGAAGAAATAAAGAAAGAAATTAAAGTCTTCCTAGAACTCAATGAAAATGAAGACACAACATACCCAAACTTGTGGGACACAATGAAAGCAGTGCTAAGAGGAAAGTTCATAGCATTAAGTGCCTTCAAGAAAAAATTTGAGACAGCTCATTCAAGCAAATTAATGGCTCACTTAAAAACCCTAGAAAAAGAAAAAGCAGACACACCAAAAAGGAGTAGATGGCTGGAAATAATCAAACTCAGGGCTGAAATCAATCAATTAGAAACAAATAAAACAATTCAAAGAATGAATGAAACCAAGAGCTGGTTCTTTGAGAAAATCAACAAGATCTACAAACCCTTAGCCAAGCTAAATAAAAGGCAGAGAGACACCACCCAAATCAACAAAATCAGAAATGAAAAGGGGGACATAACTACAGACACTGAGGAAATCCAATCATTAGGACTTACTTCAAAAGTCTATATGCCACTTTTTGGAGAGATTAGGGATACAAGGCACATATCTAAACATAGTAAAGGCGACATACAGCAAGCCTAAAGCCAATATCAAACTGAACAGAGAGAAACTTCAAGCAATCCCACTGAAATCAGGGACAAGACAAGGCTCCCCACTCTCTCCATATCTCTTCAACATAGTGCTAGAAGTCCTTGCTAGAGAAATAAGACAGTTGAAGGAGATCAAGAGGATACAGATGGGAAAGAAAGAAGTCAAATTATCACTATTTGCAGATGATATGATGGTATACATGAGTGACCCCAAAAACTCTACCAGGGAACTCCTACAGCTGATAAACACCTTCAGTAAAGTGGCCGGATACAAACTTAACTCACAAAAATCAGTAGCCCTCCTGTATACAAAAGACAAAGGGGCTGAGAAAGAAATTAGGGAAACAACACCCTTCACAATAGCCACAAAGGACATAAAGTACCTTGGTATGACCTTAACCAAGCAAGTCAAAGACTTGTATGAAAAAAATTTCAACTCTCTGAAGAAAGAATTAGAAGAAGATATCAGAAGATGGAAAGATCTCCCATGCTCATGGCTTGGCAGGATTAACATAGTAAAAATGGCCATCTTACCAAAAGTAATCTACAGATTCAATGCAATGCCCATCAAATTACCAACACAATTCTTTACAGACCTGGAAAGAAAAATTCTCAACTTTATATGGAATAACAAGAAACCCAGAATTGCTAAAACAATCCTCTACAATAAAAGATCTTCTGGAGGTATCTCCATCCCTGATCCCAAGCTGTACTATAGAGCAACAGTAATAAAAACTGCATGGTACTGGCATAGAAACAGAATGGTGGATCAATGGAACCAAACAGAAGACGCAGAAATAAACCCACACACTTATGGACACCTGATTTTTTACAAAGATGCCAAAACCATAAAATGGAAAAATATAGCATCTTCTACAAATGGTGCTGGTCCAACTAGATGTCTACATGTAGAAAAATGAAAATAGATCCATCCTTATCACCCTGCACAAAACTGAAGACCAAGTGGATCAAAGACCTCAACATAAAACCAGACACATTAAATCGGCTAGAAAAAAAAAGTGGGGAATACCCTAGAACTCATTGGTACAGGAGAAAACTTCCTGAACAGAACACTAACAGCACAGGCTCTAAGAGCAACAATCAATAAATGAGACCTCATGAAACTGAAAAGCTTCTGTAAAGCAAAGGACACCGTCATCAAAACAAAGTGACTGCCTACAGATTGGGAAAGAATCTTCACCAACCCTTTATCTGAGAGAGGACTTATATCCAGTATATATAAAGAACTAAAGAAGCTGAAAAGCAGCAAACCAAGTAATCCACTTAAAAAATGGGGAACAGAGCTAAACAGAGAACTCTCTGTAGAGGAATATCGAATGGCAGAGAAGCAGTTCTAGAAATGTTCAACCTCATTAGCCATTAGGGAAATGCAAATCAAAACAACCCTGAGATTTCACCTTACAGCCATCAGAATGGCCAAGATGAAAAACTCAAGTGACAACACATGCTGGAGAGGTTGTGGAGAAAGAGGAACCCTCTTCCACTGCTGGTGGGAATGTAAACTTGTACAACCACTCTGGAAATCAATCTGGCACTTTCTCAGACAACTAGGAATAGTGCTACCTCAAGATCCAGCTATACCACTCCGAGGCATATATCCAAAAGAGGCTCAAGTACACAAAAAGGACATTTGCTCAACCATGTTTGTAGCAGCTTTATTTGTAATAGCCAGAAGCTGGAAACAGCCCAGATGCCCCTCAACTGAAGAATGGATGAAGAAATTGTGGTAGATCTATACAATGGAGTATTACTCAGCAATGAAAAACAAGGCAATCATGAAATTTGCAGGTAAATGGTGGGACCTGGAAAGGATCATCCTGAGTGAGTTGTTCCAGAAGCAAAAAGACACACACAGTATATACTCACTCATATAAACATACAACATAGGAAAAACCTGCTAAAATCTGTACATCTACACAAACTAAGCAAAAGAGAGGACCCTAACTAAAATGCTCAATCCCCATCCTGAAAGGCAAAGAGGATGGACATCAGAAGAAGAAGAAAACAGGAAACAACCTAGGAACCTGCTACAGAGGGCCTCTGAAAGCCAGAAGAAGAAAAGAGGAAACAACCTAGGAACCTGCCACAGAGGGCCTCTGAAAGCCTCTGCCCTGCAGACTACCAAAGCAGATGCTGAGCCTGATGGCCAACTGTCGGGCAGAATGAATGGAATTTTATGTGAGAAGTGGGAAATAGCAAGAGCTGGAGAGGACAGGAACTCCACAAGGAGAGCAACAGAGCAAGAAAATTTGAACACAGGGAACTTCCCAGAGACTCATACTCCAACCAAGGACTATTCATGAAGATAACCTAGAACCCCTGCACAGATGTAGCCCATGGCAATTCAGTGTCCAAGTGGGTTACATAGTAATGGGAAGAGGGACTGCCTCTGACATAATCTGATTGGCCTGCTCTTTGATCACCTCCCCCTGAGGGGGGGAGCAGCCTTACCAGGCCACAGAAGAGGACAATGCAGGCACTTCTGATGAGAACTGATAGACTAAGATCAGAAAGAAGGAGAGGAGGACCTCCCCTATCAGTGGACTTGGGGAGGGGCATGGATGCAGAAAGAGGGGGGAGGATGGGACTGGGAGGGGAGAAGGGAGGGGCTTATGGTGGGATACAAAAATGAATAAAGTGTATTTAATAAAAGTTAAATAAAAATTAAAAAAGAAAGGGGACTACAGCTAGTATACAAACTGAATAAACTAATTAATAAAAAATTAATTAATTAAAAAAAGAAGAGAGAAATCAAGAAGGCTAAACAGAACATATAACATAAATTACTGTTCCTTCACATGGGAACAACTCTAAAACTGACTGAGACATAAAAAATGTCTCCAACCAGAACTTCAGTATTACATGGCCAATAAATCCTTGGCTACAATATCCTCAAATTTTATTATGTCATTTTTAATGACATAGATAAATGTTTACAGTTTGGTTTCATCCTGCATATCTCATACATTTATAATTTTAGGACTGTATAATGCTCGTGAGAAATTATATGTTTTCACAACAAAAGGACCAGACACTGTGGATGCTGGATCAAACCTGACAAAATTCATCCTCCAGCATGCTGAGACGTTGACACATCTTTTCCAGCATCCTGCATGTTCCAGCATTCTGCTTGTTCCTGCCTCAAGTGCTTCAATTGCTGTTCCTAATCAAAGCCTGATTCTAAGAGAGCTTTGAAGAAAGACATTAATCTCAATTGGTCCAGCATTTTAGAATGTTTCAAACAGGACTTCTATTAAGCCTAAAATTTCTCAACATTCAAAGGCTGGACCACAAATATTAATGCTTACTTAATTAACCATTTTTCCCAATTTCCTTTGGGCCCCCTAACAGGATTTCTGCATGTCCAAAAAGTCAGCTAGAAAAAATTCATGAGAACAATGTCCAGTTTCCTTTAAAGGGGGTTGGGTAGGGTTTGGGTTGTTTTTTTGTGGCTATGAATGTTTATTGTCCTTGGGAGATGGTTATAAATTATTAATGGTATTATTCAGAAAGAAAACAAGGTTAGACTCAGGGATTTCTCTCTTTTCCTTTTCTCTTTCTTAGATAAGGAGAAAGGGGGTTGAAAGGAAAGGGAAATACAGGGATAAAGGAATAATAAGACAAAGGTAGATTATTGAATCTACTCAACTTAAGGTTTTATTTGTTATTCTCAAATAAGGTTATTTTTAACTCTGGTATAAGACTTTGTATATTGATACAAGTCTATTTTTAATACATTGGTAAATTTCAGTATATTGATACAAATTCAGTGTTACTTCCAATACTTTGAAACTGTGATTACAAACTGTTTAGGGTATTAGGTGATAGTTAATTGTTAGTTACGCAACTCATAGTCATGTCAAACTCTAGTCTAATTTATCATAGGAGTATATATCCTAGGCTTTACAGATAGATATGATTTTGTAGACAGATTACATAAAAAATTAAAAAGTTCTGCACCAACGCAACATGTGACAAAGAGCTAATATCCAGAATATATAAAGAACTCAAGAAATTAAACAACAAACCAAGTAATCCAATTTAAAATTGGGGTACAGAGCTAAACAGAATTCTCAACAGAGGAATCTTGAATGATGGAGAAGCACTTAAGGAAATGCTCAATGTCCTTAGTCATTTGGGAAATGCAAATTAAAACAACCCTGAAATTTCACCTTACACCCATCACAATGGCTAAGATCAAAAACTAAAGTGAGAACACATGCTGAGAAAGGGGAACCCTCCTCCATTGCTGGTGGGAATATAACCTTGTACAACAACTTTGGAAATCAATCTGGTGCTTTCTCAGACAGTCAGGAATAGTGCTACCTCAAGATCCAGCTATACCACTCATGGGCATATATATACCCAAAAGATGCCCCAGCATTCAATAAGGACATTTGCTCAACTATGTTCATAGCAGCTTTATTTGCAATAGCCAGAACCTGGAAACAACCCAGATGTCCCTTAACCAAAGAATGGCTGCAGAAAGTGTGGTACATTTACACAATAGAATACTACTCAGCAATTAAAAATAAGTAAATCATGAAATTTGTAGGCAAATGGTGGGAACTAGAAAAGATCATCCTGAGTGAGGTAATCCAGAAGCAGAAAGACACATATGGTATGTACTCACTTATAAGTGGATATTAGACAGGGATAAACATACTAAAAATATGTAGTCCCAGAGAAGCTAAACAACAAGGAGGACCCTAGAGAAGAGGCTAAAACGTTACTCAGAAGGAAAAACAGGATAGGTATCAGAAGTAGGAGAAGACAAGGAACAGTACAGGAGCCTTTCATATGGGACCTCTGAAAGACTCTACCCATCAGGGTATTGAAGGAAATATTGAGATTCATAGCCAAACTCTGGGCAGAGTGCTGGAAATATTATGGAAGAAGAGGGAGATTTAAAGACCTGGAGGGGACAGGAACTCCACAAGACCAACAGAGCCAAAAAACCTGGGCCCAGGGTGTCCTGCAGAGACCGATATTCCAACCAAAGACCATGCATGGAGAGGACCTAGACCACATGCTCAGAGGAAGCCCATAGGTGGCTCAGATTTCAAGTGGGTTCCTTAGTAAGGGGTACAGGGGCTGTCTCTGACATGAATTCAGTGGCTGGCTCTTTGATCACCTCCCCCTGGGGGTTCAGCCTTGCCAGGCCACAAAGGAAGATGATGCAGCCAACCTTAATGAGACCTGATAGGCTAGGGTCAGATAGGAGGGGAGAAGGTCCTCCCCTCTCAGGGGACTAGTGAAAGGGAATGGGGGAAGAAGAGGCAGGGTGGGTGGGACTAGGAGGAGACAAGGGAGGGGGCTAAGGCAGGGATACAAAGTGAATAAATTTAAATGAATAGATAGATAGACAGACAGACAGACAGACAGACAGATAGATAGATATTACTTAAATGACATATTGTTTACATAGTTATAGTTGTAGTGCTGACAATTTTAATGACTTCTAGAAACTCATGTGTAAAATCTCGAAACCATGGGGGGAAAAAAAGAAATGCTCATTTTCCACAATAAGAAAATAAGGGTTACTATATTGTTAACTGGCACATATGGGAATACAAAGCAATAACTACTGTCGTATTAAAAGCATAATCTAATTAGCAGAACACAGAGGGTATATCATTCTACCTATTGATTATAAGTGAATATACTTAACATATAATCAATATGATCCTTTCTATTCAAAGTCTGTTCCTTTTCCAAATATTTGCTCTTTTATTCCTTTACTTCAGTGCTTTCTAAAAATAGCTATTGGATTTCAATTTGATTCTAATCAATACCAATTTAATGTGAAGACCCTTGAAAACAATTGTATGCAAAGGCTTATTTATTTAACCCTTCTTCCCATCTTCATGCAACATCACATTTAAGTCACCCAAGATAGTCTTGATGCTTGGTAACAAATTCAAGACTAGTAAAACCACCTTACACAACCTTACTACTCACTTTCTTTTCCCTTATCCTATAAGATGGTCATAGCACCTTCCTGAGTCTCTGTTTTAATTACCTACAACTGACACATGAAAAACCTGGGGAATCAGTGAGGTCACAATTTTTTATGTGCGTTTCTTCTTCACAGATGCTGGGCGTAATGACACATAAGCCTAAGACCTGCCCCCATGTGACTTACTCACACCCTGACGTTTCCAGCAGGAACTTATTTCACTTTGATAACAATCAGGAATGCTCCATGCTAACTAAATAAAGTTCCTTTTTACCTTTAACTTTTATGTTTGAAGGCTATGGAAATGTTATTAAATTGTTTTCTCAAAGATAACTTATAACAATCTTCTCCCTCCACCACATTAGAATAAAAAAAATCCAACAAAACCTTAAATGAGACATGATATAGCACTGCATATAATCTGATAATCCAAACAGATATTCAACAGGATTATTAAGCAGACAATGGGAAGATGATACCCATATCACCACAGTGTCTACAATGCACTGTACTATTATAGTAAATAATCACGCTTTTATGAAGAAAACATACACCAACCTAAGAATATTAACAGTGAATCACATGAAAATCTCACTGTTGTAGTTTAACTTCAAATGATTAAAGCACATTTTAATCTGCCTATTTATTTCCTTCAAAAATATCACCTCCTCATTCCTGCTAATAAGTTAGAAGATAACTTAATGTTATAATTACTTGTGCCAAGACATATGAATACATAGATGTGCGTAATTATGTGTAATGTGTTAAGAGAACTGATACTCTCATGTACAATTACATTCATGATGATCATAGCTTACTTATTTCACATTCAGAAATCAAACTTCAAGTATTGTCATTGTTCTTCTGGACTCTGTAACATTGGCAGGGAAGACGGCTTTTGTCAGTCTGCTCACAGCTGTCTCATCCTTGCAAGGCCAGAGAACACGGACATGACAGAGGAAAAGCAAACTAGGTCAGCCTAGAGGCAGAGCCCCAGGGAAGAAGAAGCCCATAGCATTTCTAACACAGGACTGCTGCACGCTTAGAGCTGACTCTCTGGTGAGAGTCGAGTCCACGCAAGCCCACAGGAAACTTCAAACAGCCCCTTTCAGCAAGTCACTGAGTGGAAGACACATGAGAGAAGAATGTACATAGAATGTACACAGAGCATTATTATACACGGAGGGTAAAGCTATTTGTGGTGAGATGCGGGCTTGTAGAAATAAATTTTGAACCTGAAGTAGGAGCAAAGACATTAAAATGTAAGCGATGAAGAACAAATAAGGAAAAGGTGATATACACAGTGGATCTTTATTTAATGATGAAGAACAAAATCATGTCATTTTCAGAAAAATGCATAAAACTGGAGGACATCACGCCATACAAGGCAAACCAAGCTTCTAGAGACACATGTTTTTCCTCACGTGTGGGAATAATGGAAACAGAAGAGTGTCTGCTGGGACCAGAGACTGAGAACATAAGTTTAAAACAGGTAGTAAACACAATCACAGTACCTTACACACATTCATAAAATATCATAATGAAATCTACTATTTTTTTACAATTAACATACACCAATAAAGTTTTAATGTGGCTATTTACCAACTGCTTCATTTTTTCAAGTTATTATTCCTTTCTGAGCCTCAACAGAGCACATCCTCACAAGACCTAAGTGTGAAAATTTAAGTGATATACATAGTATCTTGTGAGTACTACCAAAAAGTTCAGAGGATAAGGTCCCTGGATCATCGAATCTGCTTAAACTTAACACTAAGCCATTCATGACAAAATGGTCATCATAATATCAACTATTATGAAAGACATTTAAAAGACCTTAGCAAAAAAGAAAAGAACAAGTTGTTGGAAGAAGGAAATGTAGGGGTGATTAATAAAATATATTTTATTATATATGAATGAAATTCTCAAAAACAAAGTTATGAAAGAAAAATGCTTACATTAAAATTTTATTTTGATGACAGTGTATTTTGCTTTACAGAAGCTTTTCAGTTTCATGAGGTCCCATTTATTGATTGTTGCTCTTAGGGCCTGTGCTGTTGGTGTTCTGTTCAGGAAGATGTCCTGCTAGGCCACAGAGGAGGACTTTGCAGCCAGTCCTGAAGACACCTGATAAAACAGGGTCAGATGAAAAGGGAGGAGGACCGACCTCCCCTATCAGTGGACTTGGAAAGGGGCAGGGAGGAGATGAGGGTGGGAAGGCAGGATTGGGAGGGCATGAGGGGGCGGGATACAGCTGGGATACAGAGTTAATAAAATGTAACTAATAATAAAAATAAATAAATTTTTAAAAAGAAACTGAACTAGGCAATGTGGATAATATAAAATACTTTAATAAGTTCTTACTTTTATGTAAAAAGATAAAAGATAAATAAAATTTTAGCTCTTTCTAGTCATTTGCTTGTCTCATTAGTTAAGAAAATAAGTATCTAGGAAAAAAGAGAATGAAAGGATGCAAGAAAAAGATAAAGGGAACAGGCACGAGCACAATAGAGGAAATGACATAAGTATATTATTTTTTTACAAACTTTCTATAACGCTACATTAGTTTTAAATATTTTATTATATAAGTTGGCTTCTCACACATTAGTGAAACAATGACCACACACATTATGTAGATAAGCATGAACATAGACTCACACCAAATAACAGGGAACATGATAAAATGATTCTTAGAAATTATATTGATTGGCTATTATGCACTATTTTAAAACATTCTAATTTTAAGACAACCAGTTTTTAAATGTGGTGTGCATGCCTTTAATCCCAGCACTCGGGGAGGCAGAAGCAGGCAGATCTCTGTGAGTTTGAAGCCAGCCTGGTCTACAAAGCAAGTCTAGGAAACGAAGGCTACACAGAGACCCTGTCATAGAAAACAAAACAAAACAAATGTAAAAGTCATTCTAATTCTTCTGAGATCATAATTCCTCATTAACCCATAAATTATTCACATAAATGGTGAGACATCTTGAAATTTTGGGGAGGTTTCTTTTTTTAATTTTTTATAATGTTTATTTTTTATATTAATCACAGGTTATTTACTTTGTATTCCAGCTGTAGCCCCCTCCCTCATTTCCTCCCAATCCCTCCCTCCATCCCTCATTCCTCCCTGGCCCTTTCCAAGTCCACTGATAGGGGAGGTCCTCCTCCCCTTCCATCTGACCCTAGCCTATCAGGTATCTTCAGGACTGCCTGCACTGTCCTCCTCTGTAGCCTAGCAAGGCTGCTCCTCCCTCGGGGGAGGCAGGGGGCAGGAGGCCAAATTGGTTTAAAATCTAAAACTTTATAATGACACAATCTCAGACATGCTAAGTATATGTGTTACTTTCTATCAACATGTTCGTCCTTGTAGACTGAAGGCATGAAGCAATTTACATACCTATGTAATTCTTCATGTGCCTACTTAGACAACTCTTAGAAACAGTATTCTTACACAATCATTGCTATACAGTAGAACCTTGTGAGGACAGATACTGGATCTGATTAGACAGGAGAGCTGTCTCCACCCCACATATCACCACTCTTGTCTTCCAAACCTACTTTTTACCCGTAGTTGTTTGGAATTAAGAGATTTTGTTTTCAAATAATTTAAAGAAAATGGTGTTTAACAATTTATTGGTACAGATTCATGGATTGTATTTGAGGCATCAGAGTTTCATTCAGGAATCAACAAAATGTAGAGGAAAGGATGGAATGAGGAAGGAGCAGGGAGTATATATAGCTAAAAATTAACTTCTCTACAGCCTTTTCTTACCCTTAGTCTATAAAAATGTCAAAATTTGAAATAATATACAAAGCTAGAAATTTCCATAGACTTTGAAAGATCATTTCTTTCCTGTCTATTAGCAACTCTAGAAGAGAAACAACAAAATTGTTATATGGATTACTAAAACAATAAAAATATTTTATATTGGGGTGCACCTGAGGCACAACTAGCAGAGGTGAGCTGTGAGCTGTTCTCTGAGCCCTATTGCCCACATTTCTGAGGAGACCTGCAGGGCCGCAGGACATCCAGCTCCACTGTCTGGTCACCACACAAGACCTGATACACTAGGAACATCCAGGTTAGGCCCTCCTTCCCAAGACCTGCCATACCAGGAACAGCCAGGGACAACCAGATGGCTACAGGCCAACATAAGAACACCATCAACAAGAGCCAGGGCAATATGGAAACTTCAGAGCACAACTATCCCATGACAGCAAGCCTTGGATATCCTAACACAACCAAACCACAAGAAAAATGAAATTAAATCCAATCTTATAAAAATGACAGAGAGCTTTAAAGAAAAAATAATAATAACCCCCTTAAAGAAATACAGGAAAATATAAACAAGTAGAGGCCTCTAAAGGGGAAATGGATAAATCCCTTTTAAAAATATATGAAAACAAAATTAAACAGGTGAAAGAAAGAAATAAAACTGTTCCAGACCTGAAAATGAAAACAGAAGTAGAAAGGAATAGAAGTAGAAACAACAAAGAAAACACAAACTGAGAGAATCCTGGATACAGAAACCTAGGGAAGAGAACAGGAACAAATGACACAAATATCCCCCACATACTACAAAAGATGGAAGAGAGAATCTCAGATGTAGAAGACACAATTGAAGAAATTTAAATATCCATCAAAGAAAATGTTAAAGCTAAATAATTCCTGACACAAAACATCCAGGAAATCTGGCATACTATGAAAAGACCTAACCTAAGAATCATGGGAATAGAAGAAGATGAAGAGTCCCAGTTCCAAGGATCAGAAAATATTTAAAAAAAAAAACAACATAGAAGAAAATTTCCCCATAGAAGAAAAAGGTGACTATAAACATACAAGAAACATACAGAATACTTGTTAGATTGGTTAAGAAAATAAAAACCTACCACCACATAATGATTAAGACACTAAATATTAAAAACTGCAAGAGAAAAAAGGCCAAGTAACTTACAAAGGCAGACCTATCAGAATTACATCCAACTACTCAACAGAGATTCTAACAGCTAGAAGGGCCTAGACAGATGTCTTGCAGACTGTAAGAGACCACAAATGCCAATCTAGACTACTAGACCTAACAAAACTCTCAATCACCACAGATGGGGAAAACAGGATATCCCAAGATTAAAACAAATTTAAATAATATTTATCCCAAAAGCCAGCCCTACAGAAAATTCTAGAAGGAAAACTCCAACCTAAGACGGTTAACTACATCCAAGAAAAAATAGGAAATAAATAATTCCATACCAGCAAAAACAAAAGAAGGGAAGCACACACATGCACACATTACCACTACCAACATCAAAATAACAGGAATTAACAATCATTGGTCATTAGTATCTCTCAACATCAATGGACTCAGTTACCCAATAAAAAGACACAGGCTAACAGAATGGATGTGAAAACAGGATCCCTTGTATTTGGGGCATAGAGAGTCAGAACTAATGTGTCATCTTGTTGGGATTTTCTTTCCTTTGACGAGTATGAAGTGCCTTCTTTATCTCATTTGATTAAATTTGCTTGAAAGTCTATTTTACTAGGTATTAGAATGGCTAATCCAGATTGCTTCTTGGGTCCATTTGCTTGGAAAACCATTTTCCAGCCTTTTACTCTGGGGTAGTGCCTATCTTTGTGACTGAGGTGTATTTTGTGTATGCAGCAGAATAGCGGATCCTGTTTTTGCACTGAGTTAATGTACCACATTTTCTTTTCCATTTTTCAGCTGGGAGATATCTAAGTTGTTTCCAGTTTCTGGCTATTACAAATAAAGCTGCTGTGAACATAGTTAAGCAAGTTCCCTTGTGATATAGTAATAAGAAATAAAATAGACATCTGAAGGAGATGGAGGGAAAGAACTGAAAAGGCAGTGGTGAGGGTAACATGGGAGGGGATGAGGTGTGAGGAGTGAGGATGTCGGGATGGAGTGTGGAACAGGGGAGAGAATGGAAATGAGTGGGGTGCATCTCTGGAACAAGAAAAGTTGCCTAGAGTCAATGGGGGTGACTTGAGGTGAGATTTCTAGCAACAGGGGTTAACGAGCCTGAAGTTGCCACCTCCTGTAGCCAGGTGGAACTTCCAGTGGAGGAAGAGACACCAAACCACCCATAAAACCTTCAATCTACACAAGCTTTTCAGTTTCATGAGGTCCCATTTATTGATTGTTGATCTTAGAGCCTGTGCTATTGGTGTTTTGTTCAGGAAGTTGTCTCCTGTGCCAATGAGCTCAAGGCTCTTACCCACTTTTTCTTCTAACAGATTTAGTGTGTCTGGTTTTATGTCTTGACTCACTTGAACTTTAGTTTTGTGCAGAGTAATAAATATGGATCTAACTGCATTTTTCTACATGTAGACATCCAGTTAGACCAGCATCATTTGTTGATGATACAGTCTTTTTTCCATTGTAGGGTTTTGACTTCTTTGTCAAAAATCAAGTATATGTAGGTGTGTGGGTTTATTTCTGGGTCTTCTATTTGATGCCATTGATCCACCATTCTGTTTCTATGCCAGTACCATGTAGTTTTATTACTATTGCTTTGTAGTACAGCTTGAGATCAGGGATGGAGATAACTCCAGATGATCTGTTGTTGTACAGTATACTTTTTGCAATTCTGGGTTTTTTTGTTTTTCTATATGAAACTGAGAATTTTTCTTTCAAGGTTTTTAAAGAATTGCATTGGTATTTTGATGGGAACTGCTTTGAATCTGTAGATTGCTTTTGGCAGAATGGCCATTTCGCTATGTTAATCCTATCAGTCCATGAGCATGAGAGATCTTTCATCTTCTGATATCTTCCTCAATTTCTTTCTTCAGAGACTTGAAGTTGTTTTTTGTTTGTTTGTTTGTTTGTTTTTGTTTTTTTTTCAAACAGGTCTTTGACTTGCTTAGTTATAGTCACACCAAGGCACTTTATGTTATTTGTGACGATTGTGAAGGGTGTAGTTTCCCTAATTTCTTTCTCATGCCTTTTGTCTTTCATCCACAGGAGGGCTCCAGACTTTTTTGAGTTAATTTTATATCCAGTCATTTTGCTAAAGGTGTTTATCAGCTGAAGGAGTTCTCTGGTTGAATTTTTGGGGTCACTCATGTATCCTATCCTATCATCTGCAAATAGTGATACTTTGACTTCTTCCTTTCCGATTTGTATCCCCTTGATTTCCTTTAGCTGTCTTATTGTTCTAGCTAGGACTTCAAGTACTATGCTGAAGAGATACAGAGAAAATGGGCAGCCTGGCCTTGTCCCTGAGTTCAGTGGGACTATCATCAGAACAAAATGACAGCCTACAGACTGGGAAAGGATCTTCACCAACCCTGTGTCTGATAGAGAGCTCATATCCACAATACATAAAGAACTCAAGAAATTAACACCAACTAATGAAATAATCCAATTTAAAAATGGGGTACAGAGCTAAACAGAGAATTCTCTATAGAGGAATATCGAATGGCAGAGTAACAAAGAAATGCTCAAAGTTCTTAGTCATCAGAGAAATGCAAATCAAAACAACCCTGAGATTTCACCCTACACCCATCAGAATGACTAAGATTCAAAACTCAACTAACAATACATGCTGGAGAGGATGTAGAGAAAGAGGAACCCCCCCCCCGATTGCTGGTGGGAATGTAAACTTGTACAACCACTTTGGAAATCAATCTGGCACTTTCTCAGACAATTAGGAATAGTGCTACCTCAAGATCCAGCTATACCACTCCTAGGCATATATTCAAAATATGCTCAAGAACACAACAAGAACATTTGTTCAACCATGTTCGTAGCAGCTTTATTCGTAATAGCCAGAACCTGGAAACAACTCTGATATCCCTCAAGTGAGGAATGGATACAGAAATTGTGGTACATCTACACAATGGAATACTACTCAGCACTTAAAAACAAGGAAATCACGAAATTTGCAGGCAAATGGTGGGAACTAGAAAAGATCATCCTGAGTGAGGTATCCCAGAAACAGAAAGACACACATGGTATATACTCACTTATAAGTGGATATTAGACATATAATATATAATAAACATACTAAAATCTGTACACCCAAAGAAGCTAAGCAAAAAGGAGGACCCTAGGTAAGATGACCAATCCCCACTCAGAATGGCAAACGGGAAGGACATCAGAAGAAGGAGAAACCAGGGAACAGGCCATTAGTCTACCACAGAGGGCCTCTAAAAGGCTCTACCCAGCAGTGTATCAAAGCAGATGCTGAGGCTCATAGCCAAACTTTAGGCAGAGTTCAGGGAACCTTATGAAAGAAGGGGAAAATAGAAAGACCTGGAGGGGACAGGAGCTCCACAAGGAGAGCAACAGAACAAAAAAATCTGGGCCCAGGGGTCTTTTCTGAGACTGATACTCCAACCAAGGACCATGCATGGAGATAACCTAGAACCCCTGCACAGATGTAGCACATGGAAGCTCAGTGTCCAAGTGGTTTCCGTAGTAATGGGAACAGGGGCTGTCTGACATGAACTCAGTGGCTAGCTCTTTGATCACCTCCCCCTGAGTGGGGAGCAGCCTTACCAGGCCACAGAGGAAGACAATACAGCCAGTCCTGATGAGGCCTGATAGGCTAGGGTTAGCTGGAAGGGGAGGAGGACCTCCCCTATCAGTGGTCTTGGAGAGGGGCTTGAGAGGAGATGAGGAAGGAAGGGTGAGATTGGGAGGGAATGAGAGAGGGGTCTACAGCTGGGATACAAAGTAAATAAACTTTGTAATTAATATAAAAAATAAAAATAAAAAAACAAACTTCAATATAAAATTTGTCTTCCCTAGAAGAAGTGTAGGGGTAAAGATAGAGCAGAGATTGAGGGAATGGCAAACCAATGACTGGCCCAACTGGAGACCCACCCATGGGAGAGAGCCTGTCCCCAACACTATTAATGACACTCTGCTGTGCTTGCAGACAGGAGCCTAGCATAACTGTCTTCTGAGAGGCTTCCTTCAGCAGCTGATGGAAACAAATGCAGAGATCCACAGCCAACAATAGGCCAAGCTAGGAAATTTTGTGGAAGAGTGGGAGAAAGGATTGAGGGATTCAGAGTGTCAAGGACACCACAAAAATACCTACAGAGTAGGTATTTTGGCCCTTGTGGGTCCACAGACGAAAGAGCAGGAATGGACTGGACCTAGACTCCCTACACAAATGTAGCAGATGTGAAGCTTGCTCGTCATGTGGGTCTCCTACCAATGGGAGTAGGGGATGCCTCCAAATCTCTTCCTTGCCTTTGGATCCCTTTCCCCTAGCTGGGCTGCCTTTCCAGGCTCCAGTGAGAGAGGATGTGCTTAGTCCTGCTGTGACTTGAGTTGACAGGTTATGTTGGAATCTCTTGGTATCCTCCCCTGCTCAAAGAAAAAGGAAAGGGAGAATGATGGAGGAGGGATGAAGGTGGGACTGGGAGGAGAGGAGTGAAGAGGTTGAGATCATATTGTAAAGTGATTAAATAAATAAATAAATAATGGAAGAAAAATCTGTTATATTAAATTTTTACTTCTTTGGTTAGAATATCTTGATTTCATTTATAAATTAAATAAGGTAGTGACTATTTCACTTAGTGGTCAAAAGTTACTCTGATCTATATTTGTACATGCGTGCTGCATATTTATAATTTGTAGTTTTACAGGACTAAGATATTTTCATTGAAATAACTGAATATTTGTGTCAGTTTGATTACCTTGATTTTACCTAATAGTAAATATAACTAGACTGGCAGCAGAAATTTACATTTACAAGTTAACTTAATATTTGATTCCCTTCATCTTCTACAACCTAGAATCTCTTGAGACTAATATTACAGTGAGAGATTGTCTGGATCAAGGGTAGGGTGAGGGGTACCTAACTTACCTTAATGGATCTTTGAAAACCTAGCCGACTGTGGGTGGCCCCATTCCCTAAGTGGGGAACCGAGACCATGTAAGCTCACGGAAGGGGCTGCACACTGGCAAGCATGAATGTTCTCATTCTCTCCTTGGATATGACTATTTGCTTCAGGTTTTTTCCTTTAGTTCCCCACAATGATGGGCTGTAACCTGGGACTGTACACTGAAATCCCTTTCTCCTGTAAAGTTTGGTTTTTTTTATAGTATTGTACTGCATCAACATAAATGAAACCAGGAAAATCATAACGTTAAGTATTTAGATAAAGAGAATGCAACCTAGCGGAAGAAAGACTTTTTGTTTATAATGTTGTTCAAAATAACAAAAACATAACTTTTTAAATTATATACTCTCTGCTTATACTGAATTCTCTATTTTTGACTTTTGTTCGTAGGTTCTTATGTTTATTATATTATTTGGTTCCTATATTTGTGTACTCTTAAACATACTTATAGTCTCTCTATGACAGATGATGATCTGTAGATGAATCTCCACCATTGTACCTCAGGCCAGAGAAGGTAGGTTTGAACTTTCCATGCATCCATTTGGGAAAAGAATTTAATTTAAAACAAAAAGATAGTTTTCTTTGAGGTACTTTCATAATAACAGTAAGTTAGCCCAAAAGATAAAAAGAGATACTTTATAGTTTTCAAATATGTCAAGCCCACAAAACATTTATTGATCTTTGCATCAGGAAGAAACAATAAATCTCTCTTCTCCAGAATCCATACCACAAACTCCCTCATATCTATCTGAAGCTTCAAATGAAATTATAACTGTCAGTAGCTAAGATTTACTCCTTTGGTCTCTGCCTGTCAACCCAATCTCAACATTATCACTAAAAATAATGCTTTGGAAGGCAAGAATTTTCTTTTAAGAAATAAGGATTTTTTTATTACCTGTGGCAAATTTTTAAAAGATAGAAAGTAAGTATACTTTCTGCAAATTCCAATTAAATGTCATTGCTCCACTCAGTACCCAGTAACAGAATCACTTTTCTGCCCCATATAATCAATAGTTCATAGATACATAAGCAGTGGCAGGGTTTCAAAAACACTATAAAGACTGGATTTTATGTGTAAATACCCAAAAAAAGTTACATTCTGTAGGAATCTGTGGCCATTCCCTTCTTAGAAAGAATAAAAAAAAAAAAAAAAAAAAACCTCCCTAAGCAAAAACACCAGATATTTGGTTGAATAAAAAACAATAAATAAAAGCACTCATAAACAAGCAAACCAATCTCCCAAGAATAGACACGAAATCTAAAGAAAGCGCACCAAGGCAATGTGACCAACAGGCATATATGTGAAGCCCTTTTTGTTTACGTCTACAGGTCCTGCTGAATGAACATGACAGGCTTCTTTCCAGTATAGCAACAGTTGCTCCTTAAATATGAGCTTCTCTTTCAAAGGGCTCTGCTATCCTTTGAGAATAAGAAAAAGAATGGAAGCTAGAGATGCAATGCTTTTGAATTCCATTCCAGGAATGTGTAAAACAAAAATCAAAAGACAATATAAAGGGGAAATTGTATTTCCCATCAATAATTGAGACATTTCAAATTCTTGACTCAAAAAAGAGCAATAACAAATATCTGTTTAATGATGCAATATTGAACTTGGATATACATATGAACATATGTATAGATATAATAAAAATAACTTCATTTCTAGTAGTATATATGTAAATGTACTGATATATCAGATTATGTGATCATTCAAGGAAAACACTATTTTAAAACTCTGCCAATGATTAAAGTCATTTTTTAGACATAGATCCATATCCCTTGTGGTGTGGCTCAAAACACAGTAAAGTCAGGCATGCGTGGTAGGCATTTAATAAACATGTGATGAAAATAATAAAACATAGCTTTTGTCCAATTATAGATTCTCTGAATTTTCTATTTTTATTTTTGCTTTTAGGTTTTTATATTTGTTATGTTATTTGGTTCTTAAATTTGTGTGGTACTTTTAAACATAGTTATGTTCTCTATGTCCTCACCAGTTTAAAAATATGCATTATTGGTACTAAGGAGCATGAAATTGACACCTCCTATAGCCAGGTGGGACCACCAGCAGAGGGAAGGGGACACCAACCCACCCAAAAAACATTCAGCCCAAAATTTGTCTTGCCTACTAGCACTGCAGGGATATAGGTGGAGCAGAACCTGAGGGACTGCAAACCAATGACTGGCCCCATTGAGACCCACCCTAAGCGAGAGAGCCTACTTGTAACACTAATAACGATACTCTGCTCTCCTGCAGACAGGAGACTGGCGTATCTGTCTTCTGAGAGGCTTCATTCAGCAGCTGATGGAAACAAATGCAGAGACCCACAGCCAACAATAGGTCAAGCTTTGGGACTGCTGTGCAAGAGCGGGAGGGAGGATAGAGGGAGCCGGACAGGCTCAGACACCACAAAGAGACTTGGGGTCTCACAGACACTGAACCACCAACCAAAGAGCATGCGTGAACTGGACCGAGACTCCCTACACATATGTAGCAGAAGTGCAGTGCGGTCAACATGCAGGTTCCCTAACAACGGAAGTAGGGGCTGTCTGATTCTGCTGACTGCCACTGGCCCTTCCCCTAGCTGGAATGCCTTATCTGTCAGGCTCCAGTGGGAGAGGGTGCTCTTAGTCCTGCTGCAGGAGGGAGAGGGGGCTGGTGCCCTTTGAACTGAAGGCCTCCACTTCTCTGAGAACAAAAAGAGAGGGAATGGGAGGAGGGGGCATGAGGGTTGGACTAGGAGGTGAGGAGGGAGAGGGCTGAGATCAAATTGTAAACTGAAAGAGAGAGAAAGGAAGGAAGGAAGGAAGGAAGGAAGGAAGGAAGGAAGGAAGGAAGGAAGGAAGGAAGGAAGGAAGGAAGGAAGGAAATATGCATTGATTAAACTATGGTGCGTCATTAGATATCGAATTTGGCAGCGTGTAAAGTATGCAGAAATTCTTATTTTATGAAATTCAGCAAAATTAATGCAGAAAAGGAAAGAATGAAAGGCAAAAAGTTAAACTTGATTGTGTATATCCTGTTTGGCCTTATTTTATCTTCTATATCCACATTCAAATCATAAAATTATTCAATGTAGCCACAGTATAAAGTTGTAGTCCTTTGTCTCCTAAAATACTTTAAGAGATGTTTCCATTAGTGACCTTCCCAGAGCACAAATTAAAAAAAAAAAAAATCATCTAAAAGAGTTCTGCTCTTGGCCTCTTCTCTCTTGCCTCTTGCTCCCCCTCTTGCCCTCTTGGCCCTCTCTCCTTTCTCTGTCGGGGTGCCTCCTCTCTCCCCCCATCATGTCCTGCTCTCCCTTCTCTCTCTCTTTATCTCTATCTAATAAACCTCTTTCATAAAAAAATAAATACATAAAAAATTTAAAAAAAGAGTTCTAAGTAGGCAAAGCCATATCAAATGTTAAGGGGATAAGAATAAAAAAGCTGTGTATTTTTGTACATATTTTTCTTTCCTTTTTTGATTTAAATTTTTTTAATTTATTCACTTTACAGCTTGATCATAGCCCCCTCCTTTTCTCTTCTGCCCTTCCCCCTCCTTTAGTCCTCACAAAGGGGGAGCCCTCCTCCCCTACCAACTGACACCAGACTATCAGGTCTCATCAGGACTGCCTGCATCCTCTTCCTCTGTGGCCTAGCAAGACCACTCCGCCAGGTATAAGTGATCAAAGAGCTGACAACAGAGTCCATGAGAAAGACCCTGCTCCCCTTGCTAGAGAACCCCATGGAGACTGAGCTGTCTACAAGCCACATCTGAGCAGGGGCCTGGATTCTCTCCATGCATGGTCCTTGGTTGGTGCATTGGTTTCCACTCTCCCCACTCCCAGGCACAGATTTGTTGGTTCTATTGGTCTTCTTCTGGAACTCCTGTCCTCTACTCTTCCTTCTATCTTCCCATTCTTCCATAAGATTCCCTGAGCTCTGCCCAAAGTCTGGTTTTGAGTCTCAGCATCTGCTTCCATCCCCTGATGGATCGAGTCTTTCAGAAGCCCTCAGTGGGTAGGCTCCTGTCCTGTTTCCTGTTTTCTTCTTCTTCTTTGTCCTTCCCCTTTGCCTTTCTAAGTGAGGATTGATCATCTTACCCAGGGTCCTCCTTCATGTTTAGCTTCTTTGGGTGTACAGATTTTAGTATGTTTATCCTATCTTATATCCACTAATATGTGAGTATATGCCATGTGTGTCTTTCTGCTTCTGGGATTCCTCACTCAGGATGACCTTTTCTAGTTCCCACCATTTGCCTGCAAATTTCATGATTTCCTTGTTTTTAATTGCTGAGTAGTATTCCATTGTGTAAATGTACCACAATTTTCTGTATCCATTCCTCAACTGAGGGACATCTGAGTTGTTTCCAGGTTCTGGCTATTATGAATAAAGCTGCTACAAACATGGTTGAACAAATGACCTTGTTTTGTACTTGAGCATATTTTGGATATATGCCTAGGAGTAGAATAGCTGAATCTCAAGGAAGCGCTATTCCTAAATTGTCTGAGAAAGCACCAGAGTGATTTCCAAAGTGGTTGTACAAGTTTACATTCCCACCAGCAATGGAGGAGGAGGGTTCCTCTTTCTCTACAACCTCTCCAGCATGTGTTGTCACTTGAGGTTTTGATCTTAGCTCCCCTGATAGGTGTAAAGTGAAATATTGGGGTTGTTTTCATTTGCATTTCCCTGTTGCCTAAGGACGTTGAGCATTTCTTTAAATGTTTCTCTGCCATTCTACGCTACAGAGCAATAGTAATAAACACTGCATGGAATTGGTGTAGAAACAGAATGGTAGATCAATGGAACCAAGTAGAGGACCCAGAAATAAACTCACACACCTATGGATACTTGAATTTTGGCAAAGAAGCCAAAACCATTCAGTGGAAAAAAGACAGCATCTTCAACAAATGGTGCTGGTCCAACTGGATATCTACTTGCAGAAAAATGAAATAGATCCATATTTATCACCCTGCACAAAACTAAAGCCCAAGTGGATCAAAGACCTCAACATAAAACCAGACACATTAAATCGGTTAGAAGAAAAAGTGGAGAAGAACCTAAAACTCATTGGCACAGGAGACAACTTCCTGAACAGAACACCAACAGCATGGGCTCTAAAAGCAACAATCAATAAATGGGACCTCATGAAACTGAAAAGCTTCTGTAAAGCAAAAGACACTGTTGTCAGAACAATCCTACAGACTGGGAAAGGATCTTCACCAACCCCATTTCTGACAGAGGGCTAATATTCAGAATATATAAAGAACTAAAGAAGTTAAAAAACAACAAATCAAGTAATACAATTAAAAAATGGGGAACAGAGCTAAATACTTAGCTTCTTTGTGTCTATGGATTGTAGTATGGTTATCCTGTATTATATGGTTAATACCCATGTATAAATGAGTATATACCATGCTTGTCTTTCTGGGTCTGGGTTCTCTCCCTCAAGATGATCTTTTCCAGGTCTATCTATTTGCTTGCAAATTTCATGATGTCCTTGTTTTTAATAGCTGAATAAAATTCCCATTGTATAGATGTACCACAGTTTCTCTACCCATTATTCGGCTGAGGGACATCTGGATTCCTTTTCTTTTTGTAGTTTTGGGGATTAGATCCTAGGGCCTAATGCATGTTAGGCAAGTAACCTACCACTAGGCTATATTCTCAGTATATTCTTAAAGCTGAAAGCAATGAACTAAAATAAGCACAGACCTAAAAACGGTTTCTACCATGTGGTGATCAATATACAAACTGTTTAGAAAAAATTCTTACCAAAAATAACTGACAAAAGGTTGAGCAGGTTGGTGCACAGCACTCAGGAGATAGAGGCAGGTGGATCTCTTTGAGTTTGAGGACAGACAGGTCTACCTAGTGAATTCCTGGACAGGTAGAGCTACATAGTAAGACCCTGTCCCCCAAATTCCAAAAAACACAAAACCAAAAACCTACTGATGGAATAGTCAAGAAGTTTTTAAAGCAGTAGATCTTACAAAAGAAAAAAGTGTACTTTTCCATTTATGTTTAAAAGTATTGAGAGATAAATAGTGCTATTTCATACTTGATTTGGCATCATCAAGAAATGCCAAAAGAACTGGGCCAGTGTGGCACACGCCTTTAATCCCTGTACTTGGGAGGCAGAGGGAGGTGGATTTCTCAGAGTCAGAGGCCAGCCTCATCTACAGAGTGTGTTCCAGGACAGCCAAAGGTATACACAGAATAGAAACCCTGTCTTGTATACAAAAAAAAAAAAAAGAGCTACAAATAACATGGACTAATGTGGACACTTGAATTTTAATCATTGCTGGATATGCAAAATTCCTATCCAATAACTGAGCTGTCATGCAATAAACTGGTGGAAATGAAGCTAAAATCTGGTGAGAGAGCCATTTATTACACTCTTTTTTGTTGCTTGGGAATTTCATACGTGCATTTAATATGTTTTGTTCAAATACATCCCTCCATTACTTCCCCTGAGACTGTATCCCATCCTCTTCACCATGGTTCCTTCCCAATTCCATGTGTTGCTGCTGTTGTTTTTAATCCACCTTGTTTGGGGATGGAAAGATGGTTTAACAGTTAAAAGCACTGTCTGTCCTTGACGAAGACCCAAATTCCAGTATCCGTATAGTGATTCACAACTATCTGGCATTTCAGTTTCAGGGATCTAATTCCCTCTCTGTCCTCTATGAGCACATGCCATAGCACTCTTACACGCACTGCCAGCAAATATATACCTAACATAAAAATCAATAAATCTTAAAAATATTGTTACACTTAGTTTTGTCAATATGTACACAGCCATAGGGCCATCTGCTGGAGCACGGTTAGCCTCTCAGGAGCAGCGTCCCTGAAGAAAACTGACTCTCCCTGTCCCAGCAGCCATCAGTTACCAATAACTCCTCAGCAGAGAAGAAACTCTGTAACTCCCTCCCAACCCATGCTGGTATTTTTGCAGGCTTGATCTTGCACAGGTTTTGTGCACACAGTCACACCTGCTGTAATCTCATGTATGCAACAGGCCTGTTGTGTCCAGAAAACAGTGCATTGATGTTCTGGACCTCTCAAGCCTCAGAGTTCACCTCAGAAGAGGGAACAGAGAGAATGCCTTACGCTCATGGTAGGCCATCTTACATTTCTGATACAGAGAAGTATGCTTATTCCTAGGAAAGGAGGTGAAAATGCTGTGAGAGCAACCCTGCCCTTTCTTGATGCTTATTCATTTCAGGGGTTTGCTGCCTCCTTTAAACATGAATAACTATCTGATAAACTGATTCAGTCTCACAGGTCAAACTCTTTCTCATGCCTTCTAAATCTTTTGCTTGTTCTTGCTCTTTCTATGTCTCACTGTTTCTATCATCTATCTGTCTATCTATCTATCTATCTATCTATCTATCTCGCCATCCTTTATCCCGCCAAATGCTAGGAATGGGATTTTATGACCAGCTACCCTTATCTATATGCTAGAACCATGACTGCAGATTAGACAAACCATCACCAAGCAAGGGGATCGTAATGCCTTGCAGACCTTGTAAATGTGTCATGCATGCATTGCTGTTTTATTTAATTAAAAATGCATATCACTTAGCATATCAATTGCAGGTGTACGGTTAAGTACTCAAAATAAAAAATGTATAAAGTAGCATCTTTTGTTTATTCATTATATATTCTCTCTATAAATCGCATTTAATTCTTTTTTGGATGCAGGATAAACAGTAATTTTCTAAGGATAGGAGGCAGTTCATTCATAGTGGCTTTGAAAGCACCATTCTTTTTTTTTTTCTTGTTTGTTATCATTTATTACAATTTGTATACCAGCTGTGGTCCCCTCCCTCATCCCTCATCCCTCCAAATCCCATCCTCCTTCCCTCTTCTCCCTCTGTGCCCTTCCCCTACTCCACTGATAGGAGAGGGCCTTCTCCCCTTCTATTTGACCCTAGCCTATCAGGTCTCATCAGGACTGGCTGCATTGTCTTCCTCTGTGGCCTGGAAAGGAGGCACCCCCAAAGGGGGAGGTGATCAGAGAACCTGTCACTGAGTTCATATCAGAAAAAGACCCTGCTCCCCTTACTAGGGACCCCACTTGGATTCTGAGTCTATGGGTTACATCTGAGCTGGGGTTTTAGGACCTCTCCATGCATTGTCTTTGGTTGGGAGATCAGTCTCTGCAGGGCTCCCTGGGCTCAGTTTTGTTTTTTTTTTTTTTTTTTTTTTTTTTTTTTTGGCTCTATTGATCTCCTTTTGGAGCTCCTGTCCCCTCCAGCCACACCACTCCTAGGCATATGTCCAAAGTATGTTCAACTATACAACAAAGACATTTGCTCAACCATGTTCATAGCAGCTTTATTCGTAATAGCCAGAAGCTATTCATAATAGCCAGCTCTGTACATAATAGCCAGCAGCTGGAAACAACCTAGATGTCCCTCAACAGAGGAATGGAGACAGACACTGTGGTACATTTGCACAATGGAATACTACTCAGCAATTAAAAACAAGGAAATCATGAAATTTGCAGGCAAATGGTAGGAACTAGAAAAGATCATCCTGAGTGAGGTAACCCAGAAGCAGAAAGACACACATGGTATATACTCACTCATAAATGGATATTAGCCATAGAATATAGGATAAACATACTAAAATCTATACTCCTAAAGAAGATAAACAACAAGGAAGACCCTAGGGAAGATGCTTAATCCACATTCAGAAAGACAAATGCAATAGACATTAGAAGCAGGAGAAGACAGGGAACAGGACAGGAGCCTACCACAAAGGGCCTCTGAAAGACTCTACTGATTGAGGTATTGAAGCAGATGCTGAGACTCACTGCCAAACTTTGGGCAGAGGGCATGGAATTTTATGAAACAAGGGGAGGGGGGATAGGAAGCAGCATTCTTAATTTATCTTAATTACTTTGCAAATATCACTGACCACCTCATCTGCTCCCTGCACAAACACATGACATTCTGATATAGGTTCTTTCGTGATTTTGTTTGGGGTTTTTAATTGTTCTTCAGTTCTCCATTATTTCCCATTTACTCGTAGAACTTGTCAATATCCAAGTACTAGCTGTCATCTCCAAAACCATTATCTTTAATCATGAGCTTTATTCCAGTCTGTAATCCGGAGTCTTCTATTTTCTCTTCGTAGAACTGATTAACAAGCAGTGTGATAAGGTTGGTAACTCAGTGATTCCAAGCCTTTAAAGGTCTTACAGTCTCCATCTATTCACATTAGCCAAATACAAAATAGCCCAATCCAAAACTATCTTTTTATTCCTTTCACATCATACCTTTCAATTGGAAGCCTGAAATTTTTGACAGCCATCTACTAGTTAAGAAGAAAGTCTAATACTGGATCACCACTTCTTCATGACGGAGAACTAAACCCTACTCATTTGCTCACTCAATAGTAGATTTGTTTTCTAAATGTGTAGATATTAGCAACAGATTCTATTTCTGTAAAGCTGTGGCAGGGTTTGAGGAGTAGCTCCTATAGGGCTGGTATCTGAACTGTTATTTCCTTGCTGGAACAAATCATTCTCCAAAATAAATTGGTAGATGGATGATTCAAGGAAAGTATTAACCTCATTCATAAAAGTTTGCTGGTCATGTTAAATCGGCCGTCATAATAACCCTTTCTCTTTCCCATACAGTCCCATCCTTTTCGGATCTGTATTCTTTTGTTTGGATGACCAACACCTCTTATAGTAATGGCTCCTGAACACAAAGAAGAAACAACAAAATGTCCTCAGGACACACCTGACACACGGTGGTCCCTGTCAACAGCCTCTGTTCTTGTTCCCATGCAGCAACAGCTGCCAGGGATATGTACACATATTTTTTCATCTCAAAATAACAACTTCCAAGATCAGTGTTTCCAAACGTCCATGTACAAAGCTCAGTGAGCTTAAGTCAATGGTCTTTGGGCCACTGGATACAACACTTTTGACCATAAATTTTATGTATCTATCAATCACCCTGAGTTTCATTCAGAATTCCCAGGCCTCCTCTCTCTGGAACTTTGAAACTAGACTCTCTAAGTCAGGATGCAAGAAACTACATGTTGAAAGGTTCCCCCAGTTACACATTAGTTTGATGACCACCAGCTTAAATGAAGAATTTCCTGATAGCAAATATCAGATAAATCTTTTTGAGGAAATGTTTTCTTCCTGATTCATTTATAAGAACAGTCACTGTCTTCTAACTTTCCACAACAGCCCCAAGGAATCTCCAGACTTCAAAGATACTTCCAGCCTCTTGCTTCCTAAATCACTCCAGGCCTAGAATTTTTAATACTGTAAAGATCTCCAGGCACACATAACATAATTTTGTATCACCAGATCATATATTGATGTAATATTTGATAACTAAATGACATTATTTCCATCTTCTAGCATTATGTTTTTGGCAACAGTAGCCCACTTGATGGCAAACATTTATCTCATTTGGCAAAGAATTGTGTACAAAATGGAAGGAATCCAGATGGGAGGAGGGTCATTACATTTACCTAAACTCTTAAAATATAGATTACTCAAGAAGTTCTCAGAGGAGACCATCATTCCATATGTTTTTGTAACTACAACTACATTCTGATGTTTCATTTTAAATAGTAGATGTAAGCAAAATTTCTAAAAGTTTATACTCTTGAGTCTGGGTGCAAACTCTACAGTTTTTGTTTAATAAAAGCAAATACACCAAAAAATATCAACCACAAACAAGCATAATTAGACAATTAATAAAAACATCCATTTCTTTACTCTGAGTATTTTATTGAATATCAGGTACTAAGTGCTCAACACCAGGTAAGCATAAAAGTATTTAAGAGTCAGAATTTAAATAGAAGCTTTGAATTTGGAGTTAAATTTCTGCTCTTGTGTCACACAAGAGCCTACAAAGATAACCCTTGGCAAACATTCTCCCTACCACTTAAACTTTCTTTTCTTCCTTGATATGTGTAAAAATCTCCAAAGAGAAAATTATACCTTTCGGTAAGTCATGGTGTAAAATGTAGATGTTTACAGAGAGTACCCTTATTTTTCTACTGTGGCCAATGAAATATGTGTTTTTATTTTATTTTCAGCTTTGTTTAAGAGACCACAGAAAATAGCAAAGTTAAATGAAAAAATCAATGACAATATAGAGGGAAAATGAATTAAGGGCTCTTATGATGCATCTCAGAAACCTTCAATGTAGACAAATTATACACTAAAACTGAATATATAATCACTTCATTTCTTCAACTAAGATTCACTGGTGTCTTTTCCCATTGTTCAAATATATCTTTAAAGTAAAAGCCTTACAACTGAGCTTTTAGCCATTGAACAGAGCATGAGATATGAAGCCAAAATACATAGGATTTAAGCTGGAGTTATTGCATTATCTTCCGGCCTAGCGTATGTACTTTTTGAGCAAGTATACTGCTTTAATGCAATGGATGAAGACTCTTACATTCTCAACAAAATGAAATAAGTGGTTTTTCTCACTTTTTAATAATTTTAATTCATTTTCTGTGAATTATTCACATTGTATCACACAAAATTGTTTTTATGTCATTACATGATCCCTGAATTGTGGCACAGAAGTATCTAGTTTGGTAGAAATGTTGGAAACTGCAATGATTATATAGGCCTGTGTACACGTACAATCCAAAGCTAGAAATGTCAAAGGGAGATTTCATTTTAACTTGTATATATCTGACGAATTTGTCAGCTCTATAGACAAAATAAAGTGGTTCTGTCTTTTAACGCTACTTAACTTAGTCTATAAATTGTTTCTAATACAGCTATACATGATACTGATAAAATGGGGAAGAAAGAAAATTTTCACAAACCTAAAAGCTTTTAAATTTGATATTTTTGTATCACACCCTGGAACCTCTTACTGAGTTGAGGGATGTTCATATAAATACACACACATGCAATGTATGTATATGTATGTATGTATATAAAACATACTAACAAATTTCCCTAAGAAAACATTTAAGTATGACTACATTTTATTAATTTTATGACTGTATTCAATTTATTTTTCATTTTTAATCAAATTGAACCCTAAATTTAAAGAGTTTTAGTTAAAGCACATAAATTACCAAATATCCTATTACACAAATTTTGTGTATATTTCATAACAAATAAGAAAACATCAGGAATGGTGTGTGTGTGTGTGTGTGTGTGTGTGTGTGTGTCACATAGGATTACAGGTTTGCGTGTGAAAAGATAACTCAGAAAAGTATCTAACAGCGTTCCTAAACATGAGAAAGGCATGCGGCAGAGACCGCTGAGAGCCTGCGGAATTTAGAGATGCCCCAAAAGGTCATGACTAAGGCCAAAAGAGTGTGGGAAATGGGGAGAGTAAGGACTTCCAGGGGCGGGGCTGGGGCTCCTTCGGAATGTTGGAAAAGGGAAATGGAGCTACAGAACACATCCTGGGAAAGTTTTGTGGGAAAATAGAAGGAAAGAAAGAAAAAAGAAAGAGAGGGAGAGAGAAAGAAAGGAAAGAGAAAGAAAGAAAGAAAGAAAGAAAGAAAGAAAGAAAGAGAGAGAGAAATAAAGGAGAGAGAGAAATAAAGGAGAGAGAGAGAGAAAGAGAGAGAATGGAGAGAGAAAGAGAGAGAATGGAGAGAGAGAAATAAAGGAGAGAGACAGAGAAACAGGTGGCCTGAAGGATCCCTGACGCCCACAGACAGGACAGCAGTGCGTTTTGATTGAAGGCTGGAGCTGGGCAGCCGTAAATCAGAAAGAAGGGGGTCTCATTCTTTCCCAGTGTCCCCCCTCTGCCTCAGCCCTGGAGGCCACTGGGCACCCCAGGCCGACCCGGGCGAGGCCAGGTCGCCCCCCAGCGGCCTGCAGCTCCCCGCGGTCCCCGGACAGCCCTGCTCCAACTTTCCCCATCCCCGCGCTGTCTGCCGCTCGGAACCCCGCTCCCCGCTCACCGAGGGCGCCGTCAGGAGGCTGATGCTCTCGCCCAGTGAGTCCAGGTTGACCCTCCGGCGGCGCTGGGCTCTTTTGGAGCCGGCGGCGGCCGCGGCCGCGGCCACGGCGGCCGAGGCAGCGGGGACCCGGGCGGCAGCCGTGGCGGCCGCGCTGGAGCCGGGGGGCCCGGGCGGGCTCCGGCTGCCGTTCCAGCAGAGCCTGGACAGCGGGCACTCCCCTTCCTCCTCGGGGCTGGTCTCCGGGCAGTCGGAGCCCAGGGAGCTGAAGGACTCGGACGAGATCTTCCTGCGAGACATGCTGGCGGGTTCGCCGCTGCAGCGAGGCGGAGGCGGCGGCGGGGACGCGGCGGTGGCCGCGGCGGCGGGACCCGCGGGCGGGCAGCCTCAGGCGCGCCGGGGCCGCGGGGCGCCGCGCCCGCGCTCGCGCAGACCGTAGTCCCCCGGGCCGCCGAGCCCCGCGAGCCGGCGGCTCATGGCGCGAACCCGGGTCGCCGCGGCTGCTCGGGGCCCAGGCTCGGCCCGGTGGCGCCGGGGACGCGCGGGGACACGGGGGCCGCCGCCGCCGCCTCCGCAGCCGCCGCTCTCCCGGCGCAGCCTCGGCGCCCGCCCGTGCGCGTCGCTCCCGCTCCGGGCCTGCGGGGCTCGGGGCGCAGCGAGGCTCCTCCGCTCCGCGTCCCCGCCGCCCGCGGCCCGCTCCTCCGCCCCCTCCACGAGCCGCGCGCCTCCCTCCTGCTCCCCTTATACCCCCGCCCCCCAGCGCTGCCTCCGCGGGCGTCACGTGTCCCCAGCATACTCATTGGAAGTCTTCGCCTCTCTGTCTCCACGTTTCTGGAGCAACTAGGACACTTTGCTGCTGTTCTCTGCGCTCCCCGCCATCGTGCCGGTAACAGGGGGCGCGAACAGAGGCTCCCGTGGAGCCAAACGTCCCCAAGCCCAAACGTCCGCTCCCTTGGCCCCTGGAGAAGCAGACGGGCAGTGAACACCCGGGGACTGGCGCTAGGATGTGGGGGACATAGAACTGAGGAAGGGCTCTCCCTGTGAAGAAAACTGACAGCCTGACCTGTGGTGCTGGGCTCTACACACACACACACACACACACACACACACACACACACACACACCCGTGTCCAATTCTAGTACATTTTGGAAGTTCGGGTCTGTCACCCAGCTGCTCCAGCGGAGACACAGGGAAAAGGAAGACTGGGTTGGCCTGTGGGGATGGTTCCCAGCTCTAGCGAGGCGGCGTGTGCACCGAGGCTGAGGCTGGTGTCTGCTCAGGCTACAGCCCTGTTGCTTTATTTGCCAGAGTCGGGTTGGAAGAGCCGCTCCCAGGCCCAGCTGTCTCCGCTCCGGTGCTGGACAGCTCCCCTCGCCACCCGCGAGGAGTTTGTCAGGTGGTGACGAGATCCGATCTATTCCCAGGCAGACACTTCTCCTTGGACCTGACACTAAGGGGCCTGGGGGAGGTTTCTACGTCCCTCAAGCACTGGGCTCCCTGAAATAAACACGCATCTGGTTGGTAAAACCAAGGGGAGAGGGAAGAAAGGTGATTCCTGCACCAAGGCCAGATTCGCCACAGTGAGAGCACAGCAGCTTCGTGTGAGAGCTTGCCCAGCTGCTATCAGCCTCTGTGGTGGCCCCAGGGCCCTTGTGTAGCTACAGAAAAGGTTGGGGCTTATTCTTAAACTAGAGTAGGCGATGATTAGAAGGAAGAGGCAATTGCAGTATCCCAGAAGAGAAATCCCAGTGCAGGGAACAACTGGGCACCTTCCTTGCCTTCCCCTGATCTCAGAAGGTAAAGTTCAAGGGCTTGGTCTTTAACTCAGAGGTCACAAAACCCAAACTGCTTTTACGAGCTTTTTCAATGAACTGGTCTGAGTAAAGCGGATAGGTTTCAGTGGGCAGAGCACATTTGAAAACAAAAGAAGAGCTCAGAAATGTTCCTGCTTCTCCACTCTGACTCGCTTTTAACTCTAAGTCTTTCTGACTGTTTAGGAGGACTCACATAAACGTATGGAGGTTTCATTTTATACTGTGGGAAAATCAGATCCTAAGTGGACATTAAAGATATGAAATGATTATGTGCACTACCATTAACTCATTTAAATACGTAGTCACATCTATGTTACAATGTACTATGTACATTTTCTTCACTGACTACTGAAAAAGATCCTAGCTTCATACTTTCACATTTCACCAGAGGAAATCCATGTCTGTGTTTTAATTTTATTATTATTATCAGCATTACCATTATCATTGATATTATTTGAATTGTTAATGTATTCGTAGTTAAGTTTACCACTCCATTAATTAATCCTATGTCTTTGTTTATGCTAAAAATCAGGCACTGGCCTGGAAATATGGCTCAGCCATAAAAATTAGATACTAATTACACTTTTTGCAATTATGAAAGTCTTCTGGATTTTTTACTAATTCCTTGAAAACTGTATACAATGTATTTATACAATGAAGAATCATGTTCACCCCCATACACACACTTTTCACCCTTAACTACACATAGATTCATTTCTCCATCTTCCCACTCCTTCACAATTTCATGCTCTTTTTTTTGATAGGTTTTTAATGTTTTTACTTGAGATGGAATTATATCACTTCTCTTTCTTTCCTTCCCTCCAGCCCCTTCAAACTACCCTCCTTTAAACTCACCAAGCCCATTGTGTGCTATCATATATATACTCATGGACGTGAGCATATCCAGTGGCCTATGATGGGCATATTCTCTTAAAGAAAATATTTGCAGGGCTTTCAAGGATCCCATTTGAGGTTTATTAGTAAAGGCGTGGAAATATCTATGCAGTTTGAGGCTCTTGGCCTTTTGGTCTCTCAGCTAGGTACTAACTTAGCCTGACTTCTCAGGCCCTCCATCTCCTCCTCAATTTTTTGATCTGTTGCTCTCCTTGTGGTACTCCTGTCCCTTCCAGATCTTCCTGTCTCCCCTTCTTTTGTAAGATTCCCCGTACCCTGCCCATAGTTTGACTGTTTCTCATGGCTACCTCCCGGTTCTGTTCTGTCTCCTTTTAGTCCCCCTTGGGTCTCAGTCAACCCTGAAGTTCAGCCCTGCCCTAGCTTTGACTGCCAGCTCATTATTATGCAAAATACCACATTTCTTACTCAACTAGCAGGCTGGGGAAAGTCACCTTCCCTACGGCAATTTGCCTTACTTTTTTTTTAATTTTTTTCACTTTATATTTTTATAAATTACAGTTTATTCATATTTAATCCCCGCTGTAGCTTCCTCCCACCTCCCCTCTCAATCTCACTCTTCCTCCCTCACTCCCTCCCTCATCTCCTCCCAAGCCCCTTTCCAAGTCCACTGATAGGGGAGGTCCTCCTCCCCTTCCCTCTGACCCTAGTTTATCAGATTTCATCAGGCCATACTGTTTTCCTCTGTGGCCTGGTAAGGCTGCTTCCCCATTAGGGGGAGATGATCAAAGGGCCATCCACTGAATTCATGTCAGAGACAGCCCCTGTTCCCTTACTAGGGAAACAACTTGGACACTGAGCTACCAAGCTGCTACATCTGTGCAGGGGTTCTAGGTTATCTCCATGCATGGTCCTTGATTGGAGTATCAGTCTCAGAAAAGACCCCCTGGGCCCAGAATTTTTTGATCTGTTGCTCTCCTTGTGGTACTCCTGTCCCTTCCAGATCTTCCTGTCTCCCCTTCTTTTGTAAGACTCCCCGTACCCTGCCCATAGTTTGGCTGTGAGTCTCAGCATCTGCTTTGATACCTTGCTGGGTAAAGTCTTTCAGCTGTGGTAGGCCTTACTTTTAAAGGCAGGTGAGGGGTTGCCAGCTTCAAATAACAATGAAGAACACACTTTCGTAGCCAAACACCGCAACATTTGTGCGTCATGCCAACAGAAAACCGATTCTCCTGGCCCTGGAAGCCGCCAACATTGCATGGTTCACCAGTTGTGCGTGGTGGCTTGTGAGTCCTGTGTTGGAAGGCTGACAGATTGGTTCTCGTGCAATTCCTTGTCTCCTGCAGGTAACCACAGGCGCTGTGAATTTAGGAGTACAGTGGACTTGTCACATTCGAAAGACTTTCCCTCCAGTCCTCCGCAACCGCTGGCTGGCTCTCAGGCCTCACCAGAGCTATTTCTCTGTACAGGAGGTGGCCAGGAGCAAAGAACTAACAACTGATCCAAGGGCAGAAATGTCAGTTGAGCCCACAGCTGTTAGCATACAGGCAGCCTGCAGTCATCACATGCTAAAATGCAGCCTGCGAACTGAAGCAGGCTCTCTCCAACTTTCTCTCTCTGGGGGCCCCACAGCCCCCTCTTTCCCTTCTATACTCTCCCACTGTCTCTATCTCTCTGTCTGTCTGTCTGTCTCCCCACCCCTATGCCATAAATCTCTTCATAGCAGATCTGTTGTGCATGGCATTTTAAAATACAACATTACAAATGGGGCATGTATATCTCACACAAACACAAGTCCATGCATGAACAGGAAGCTAAGTAAGTGGATCACAAGGTTGATGCCAGCCTGGGAGACAGAGTGACATTGTGTCACATTTCTTTTTTTTAAGTATAGTCTTCAGTTCTGCTAAAAAAGTTTCATAGTTCCTTTGTTCTAAATTACAACTGATTTTTTTTTAATTACCTTCTTTTAACTTTTGGAAAGCTGTGCAATCATCACATTGTTCAGCATCTCACACCGTAACTGAATTTCTAATTCTCTTCTTTGGTAAGAATATTGTAATCGTCAAATTCTTTAAATTACAGATTTTTAGAGCTATTATTAAATATGCTAAATACAATATGCCCTTCCCATTTCTTGAATTAACTATTACTGTTCCACTCCCTCAGGAAAAAAGTTTTAATATTTGTATTATTTTTTTAAAGGTAAACATACAAAGTAATAAATTCACTATGAAATTTTAAAAATTATTTTATTTGCACTTGTGTCTTGCCTCAAAGTACATGTGTGCAAGTGTGTCGGATCCCCTGGAACTGGAGTTACAGGCAGTTGTGAACTGCCATGTGGCTGCTGGAATTTGAACCCAGGTCCTTGGGAAGAGCAGCCAATGAGGCACCTCTCCAGCCCCTCACTATGACATTTTTATATATCTATGTCATCATACTTTATTCTCCTCTATTCCAGCCTCTGGGCTTCTGTAACCCTGGAGATTAAAAAAGTCAGAACTTAGAACTGGAATTTTCCCCCCATCTTTCAATTCTGTAAGCAATGTGTATTTGAAACGCTTAAAGGAGGGTCACATGTCTTCCTGTTTACAGTGGAAGTTTAGTGCCTGAAAGAATTCTAAATCTATGGGACTTTTTTCTTTGTGTGAACCATTTGAATCAAAGACTTTTAACAGAAGTGATACAGATGAAGTGGTTTCACAGTTTTCCATATAAATTGCCCTGTCTTTGATCATAGTTTTTCCACTGATTTTTAAGCCATAAACAAACGGAGGCCTAAATATAGACAAGGCACCCTTGGGTTTGCTCTCAAAGGTTTCTTTGTATTCCTGTTAAGGCATAGAGTTCAAAACTCTCAGTACAAAGAGAGCTTTGTTCTATATTTGAATTAAAATTTTAACTTACTTTAGAAAATTCACTTTAGAGGAAGTAAACACAACTGCCACTAGTTTAAACAACAACAACAAAAATCTTATTGAACTTGAATAATCTACAGTATGATTTTAGGAGGGAAAAAGCTGGGAAATTCATGCTTACAAATGTAGCCTCTCCAGTGTATCATATGTTAATAAGATCTTTAAATACAAGCCTAAGAGATAACTCAGCTGGTAAAAGAATTTACATCAAGCCTGATGAGCTGACCCGTATGGTCCGAAGTGTCCCCTAACCTCTACATATGCATCACGGGACACAAGCACCCACCCACACACAGAGACACACCCACATCCTCAATCAATCAATCAAATGCAGTTTTAAGACTTTAAATCTTGTTATTATCTTTTAAAAGGAAAGTCCAGAAATGTACTCATTTCTTTGTCAATTTTGGGTACCTACGGACTAATTAAGGTTGATAAATTCCGTGAAAGAAGACACTAGAACATAGAAATGAAAACAGGGGCTGTCTCTGACATGAACTGATTGGCCTGCTCTTTGATCACCTCACCCTGATGGGGGAGCAGCCTTACCAGGCCACAGAGGAAGACAATGCAGCCACTCCTGATGAGACCTGATAGACTAGGATCAGAAAGAAGGAGAGGAAGATCTCCCCTATCAGTGGACTTGGGGAGGGGCTTGCTTGGAGAAGAGAGAAGGGAGGGTGGGACTGAGAGGGAAGGAGGAAGGGGTTTATGGGGGGATACAAAGTGAATAAAGTGTAATTAATAAAAATTAAAATAAAAAAGAAGACACTAGAAAGCAGGTATTCCACCTTAGTCAAGATATGTCTTACCATCACATAAAATATTACTATCTAAAAACTCAGTTAAATTCTTTTCATTTTTCCCATAGAAGCAAAAAAAAAGTTACACTTGTCATATTGGAATATAAAGTACACTCTGTCCAATTGAATCACTCCAATTTTTTTTCACTCAGAACTCTCCTAATTATTTTTTATCCAAGTAAGTCTCCAGCAAGAAGATGGGCAACATCTGTATGAATGAAGCAATGCTCTTTCCTAATACCAGAGGACTCAGGAAATGTCTCCCTGTAGTCGATCTGTGCATAAACCTGGCAGCTCACAAGGACTGTATATGCAGTTATTACAGCAAGTTCTCTAATGAAATACAGTAGTCAGAGAATTCTTAACTACGCCAAGCTTTTCAGAATTCTCAGCCTAGAAAACAATACACACACACACACACACACACACACCTTACCCACAGTTTTATCTCTGCATAGTACCCACATGATAACAACATCTTTCTACCATTTCATTTGCCATATCTATATGTGCCACACCCACGCCAGTGTCGCCATAGTAGCATAAGCTACAGGGCGGGGGATATGATTTCCCCGGAAATAATGCCCCCTGGAAGGTCCCTGGCAAACTCATCCCACTTGGAAAAGAGACGTGTTCTGAGATTTCTACGCTTCTTCAGTTGTGGCTCTGGGGCTGGAATAATGAATTCTTTGATCTTTTCCTGTGACACCTGAAACAGCACAACTAACTTTATAAAGAAATTTATTATTAGTAGATTGTTAAAGGCTTTAATAAAAATAAGTTTAAGGAAAGTAATGAATTAGATTTAGTATTAATAGGCATTAAGAATAGTAAAATAATAATAGGCTCCTTCTTAAGAAATAATAGCATGAGAGGTGCAGCTGGCGGGAGTTTCCCCCTCCCTTCAGTGCCTTGTTTCTAGAGAAGATCATAAATCTTGGGCAGGACATATGGGAGGAGGGTTAACAAAGGTGTAGTTAGATTTTGATATAGAGAGGGACTTTGGCAGGCATCTGACTTAGCTCCTGACTTTCCTCTTCATTGGTTAGCAATAATGAAACTATATTTGAGGTTTCTTTTCCTTTGTTTGCTCTGATCAAAAAGTTTTTAGGCCAAGATTATTTGTGGGTACTGCTTTATGTTTGATTGCATTTTGAGTTAAAATGTAAACTTTGTATTCTTGGTAAAAGTCTGAATGTTCTGGGAAGTATGCCAATTTTAAGGTGCCTTTTGTGAAATCATTATAAAAATACTAGCTTGATTTCAGTAAAGTTGCAGCAGAGTCAAAACCATCAAGGTGTCTCTGTCTGTCAATTCTTCGCTGAAACCGTGTCTTCCTGTCTAAAGCCTTGTTCTCCCGCGGACGATGGGAGCCCGACTGGGCCGGTCCGTGGCAGTATGTCCTCACCATCCATTACTGTGTTGAGATAGACGTTTGGGTTTTTTTTATTCCTAGTTTCTTTGGGGCCTTTTGTTTTTATTCTTATGGGTGAGAGATTATTTACCAGAACTTGGGCATTGGTGAGTTATCAGTAAAGAAAGTTACATCGCTTCCCCAGCCACCACTATCTGTCAGGATCGTGTTAGGGAGAGGCGTCAGGAACGTTTTTCTATGACAAACACTTGAAGGGTGTAGTCATCTGCGGATACCCTCAATGGCTGTACGCTCATGAGTACAACAGCCATCGTGTCGAGAAGACAGTGCTTCCCAGCACTCCTCCCCAGCCTAACAGGCTGTACCTTTGCAGTGAAAAATCTGAACAAGAAGAAGATGCATTATATTTCTGTTCTTGCATAATTCTGTGTAACTACTAAACATAGCGTCAACGTGAAAAGACACATGTACTTCCTGAGTATGCAAATCACCACTTTGATGGAATCCATCACCCTATGGTTATGTCCCAGCATACAGTTGTCCTATGCAGGAAGTTGCTCACTGCTAGAGCACAAAAATGGATGGGTTGAAAGTCAAGTAGAAGTGATGACACTTGCTGGCAAGGATGTGGAGAAAGGGGAACCCTCCTCTATTGCTGGTGGGAATGTAAACCTGTACAACCACTTTGGAAATCAATCTGACGCTTTCTCAGAAAATTAGGAATAGTGCTACCTCAAGATCCAGCTATAGCACTCCTAGGCATATATCTGAAAGATGCTCAATCATATAACAAGGACATTTGTTCAACTATGTTCATAGCAGCTTTACACATAATAGCCAGGATCTGGAAACAACCCAGATGTCCCTCAACCGAAGATACAGAAATTGTGGTACATTTACACAATGGAATACTACTCAGCAATTAAAAACAAGGAAATCATGAAATTTGCAGGCAAATTGATGGAACTAGAAAAGATCATCCTGAGTGAGGTAACCCAGAAGCAGAAAGACACATGTGGTATATACTCACTCATAAGTGGATAGTAGACATAGAAGATAAACATACTAAAATCTATAGGCTTAAAGAAGTTAAAAGACAAGGAGGATCCCAAGGAAGATGCTTAATCCTCATTCAGAAGAGCAAACAAAATAGACATCTGAAGCAGGAAAAGACAGGGAACAGGACAAGAGCCTACCACAGAGGGCGTCTGAAAGAATCTACCCAGCAGCAGATGCTGAGACTCATAGCCAAACTTTGGGCAGAGCACGGGGAATCTTAGGGAAGAACCGGGAGATTAAAAAAAAAAAAAAAAAAAAAAAAAAGACCTGGAGGGGACTGTACAAGGGGACCAACAGAGCCAAAAATTCTGGGCCCAGGGGGTCCTGTAGAGACTGAAGCTCCAACCAAGGATCATGCATGGAGAGGACCCAGACCCCTGCTCAGATGCAGCTAATAGGCAACTCAGTCTCCAAATCGCTTCCCTAGTAAGGGAAGGAGGGGCTGTCTCTGACATGAACTCAGTGGCTGGTTGTTGATCACCTCCCCTTGGGGAGGGTGAGGGCAGCCTTGCCAGGCCACAGAGGAAGACAATGCAGCCAGTCCTGATGAGACCTGATAGGCTAGGGTCAGATAGGAGGAGAAGAGGACCTCCCCTATCAGTGGACTAGGGGAGGGGCATGGGGGAGAAGAGGGAGAGAAGGTGGCACTGGGAGGAAAGGAGGGAGGGTGCTACAGTCAGGATAGAAACTGAATTAAATGTAATAAATAAATAATTTTTTAAAATCCTAAAAAAAAAAAAAAAAGTCAAATAGAGCACCAAAGTCAGCACTACACTTAGTAGTAACAGAATGATAAAAGCAGATAGCTGTTTGGATGCCAGCAACAAAGATCAAAGGCTTCAGAGACTAATCAGCCTGTCTTGCTTCCTCGGGCATATTGCTCCATACCTTAAGTGGCTTTGTGCTGAGCCATGTACAGCGCATGTCCATCTTTCCTTCGGAGATGGAGCCCCTCAAGCCAGGGTCTCAAGTCAGCTCTGTAGCCTTTCTGTCACTAACGCACACCCTCAGCATTCTTCGCTCTTCACACAGTTCATTTCAGCTCCGGTCTTCTGCGGCAGCAAGTACAGGCTACACTGGGATAGTATTGTGCCTTTCTGTACATGCTCTTATGGCCTCAACTGTTAACCTTATATGTCTAATAACCATAATATTTTATAAATCATTTTATGTTATATAACATAGTCCTAATTATATATTTCATATATGTGATTATTATATTTTTATGTTATTTATTCCTGACTGTAGCTTCCCTTCCAGCCTTTCCTCCCAGCATTCCCCACCCCCAACCTCCATCCAATCTCCTCAGTTCCTCTTCATAAAAACGAATGCCTGGATAGTTATCAAGCAGCCATGGCATACTAAGCTGCAGTAAGACCAGGCTCCTCCTCTTCCATTAAGGCTACACAAGGCAACTCAGTAGGGGAAAGGATCTCACAGGCAGGCAACAAAGTGAGAGACTGCGCCTGCTTCCACTGTTAGGAGTCCCACATAAAGATAAAGCTACGCAACTGTAACATAAGTGCGGAAGGCTTAGGTCATTCCAGTCGGGCTCCCTGGTTGATGATTCCACCTCCTCGAACCACCATGGGCTCAAGTTGGCTGATTCTGTGGTTTTTCTTGTGGTGTCCTTTACTCCGCTGGCTCCTACAATCCTTCTTCCCTGTCTTCTGTGGGACTACTCAAGCTCTGCCTAATGTTCGCCTGTGGGTTCTGCATCTCTTTCCAAGAGTTGCTGGGTGAAGCCTCTCTGAGGACAGCTGGGTTAGATGCCACTCTGTGAGTATAGCAGAGATCACTAGAAATCACTTCCCTGACTTTGGTTTGTTGCTGGTTGGTGTGGTGCTATCGTGTGTCTCTAGGCTATTCAGCCTCTGGCTCCCGATCAGTGCCAGGGGTGGGCTCACGCTCACGGCAGGGTCTCAAGCTGAGTAGTCATTGGATGGCCTCTCACAATTTCTGCTCTGCCTTTACCCGGCACATCTTATAGGCAAGACAAATTGCAGGTCAAAGGATTTGTTGCTGGATTGGTGTCTCGACACCTCTACTGGCCATCTTGCCTGATTACAGGAGATGGACAGTTCAGGCTCCATACCCCGCTTTGCTGGGAAATTTAGGCAGGGACACCCTCATCAGTCCCGGGCGTTGCCAATGCTCTGTCTCCCACAGTTCAGCTCTCCCTCCCAGTACTCTCCTCCTCAGTGCTCCCCACACCTGACCCCTCCTGTTCCCATCCCTACCCCTGACCCCATATAGTCTCCTCTCCCCAGCCACCACTGATATTTATGCACACCCCCGCCCTTGAGCCCGCCTTGTTACTTAGCTTCTTCCGGCCTGTGGACTATAACATATTACCCTTTACATCGCAGCTAATATCCACTTCTACGTGACTGCATAGCATGTTTGTCTTTCTGGGTCTAGGTTACCTCACTCGGGATGATCTTTTATAGTTCCATCCAAATGCCTAAAAATTTCATGATATTGTTAATAGCATAGTAATACTCCATTTTGTAAATTACCACATTTTCTTTATCCATTCTTCAGTTAAGAGACATCTACATTGTTTCCAGTTTCTGGCTTTATTATGAATAAAGCTTCTTTGAACATAGTTGGGCAATCCTTGTGGTATAGTGGAATGTCCTTTGGGTATATGCCCAAGAGTAATTAAAGTGAGTCTTGAGGTACATCAATACCCAATTTTCTCAGAAACGGACATATTTATTTCCAAAGTGGTTATACAAGTTTTCACTCCCACCAGCAATGGAGGAGTGTTTCCCTTTCTCCACATCCTCACCCTTATGTGTTGTCACTTAACTGTTTGATCTTAGCCATTCTGAGGGGTGTAAGATGGAATCTCAGAGTCATTTTAATTTGCATTTCCCTGATGGCTAAGGATACTGACAATTTCTTCTCCATCATTAGAAATTCCTCTGCTGAGAATTCTCTGTTTAGGTATGTACCCCCATTTTTATTTGTATTATTTGGTTTGTTGATGTTTAGTGTCTTGAGTTCCTTATATATTTGGATATTGGCCATCTGTCAGATGCGGATTGGTAAAGATCTTTCCCACACACTTCATTTAAACTCAGGTCTTTTGGAGCACTAACTGGAGGCTTCACTGAAATAGTATTGTGTTTTTCTACATATATTCTTGTAGTATAAACTATTAACCTTACATGTCTAATAACCTTAATATTTTTTAAATTATATTAAGAGATATAATATTAGATTATATAATATAGTTATAATTACATATTTTATATATGTGATGATTCTATTTTTATTATTATACTATTGAGAACTTTAGTTATTTTAATAAATACGTGTGTGCACTTTGAATCCATTTCCAAATGTTTTTCCTCTAAATCTTTTCAATTAAAGGAAAATTAATTAACATTTTAAAAGATAACTGGTACCAATATTTGTTCTTTTATTGCTAAAATTGTTTGTTGTTTGTCTATAATGTTCAATGTTTTTCCAATTACATAGGCATGAACATTATGACACAGAAGTTGTAAATATCCTCAGTGATATGGATTTCATAAAGTTATAACTGAAATTCTCGCTCATGCTTTTCCACTGAAACAACTCCTGCTGGCCTCTTATAACTATTTTCAAATTCCCTTACAAAGCAGAGAAAAAAAAAAAAACCTGAGGAATTAAAACAGCAATGTGAATGGGCTTTTTTGTGATACAAAATAAATTGTTCATGTACAATCAACCTGTTTGAATCACTTTCTGAAAGATTCTGTGATGAAAAATGCCAGTGTATGTAAAAGTTCTGCATCCCAGTACACGCTCTCCTGACAGCTAGCTGTGTTGCACAACCTTTCTGAGACAAAGATGTAGCATCTCTAAATGAAAAAAGCTAGATAAAAACCCTAAAGTATAAGCAACCCATAAGTTTTCTAGTTGTTGAGGTATTCATTTTCTTTCAGATAATATATAATCTACCTAGAAGATTTTTCTTCTTACAAAATATATAATAATCATAGAAGGTTGGCTTCTCTTTTTTTTTTTTCCTCCCTATTACAGCCTTCCTGAGAATTCAATTTCTCAGTAAATCTCTTATTTAACTACCTAAGATTTCCTCCACATATGAAACTGCCATGAGCAAAGTCAATGGAATTAAGCGGATAACAAGAAATGACCAATGATATTTGCTCAGATGCGCAGTACCACCCTGTCTTTCCATAACCTAATTTCTGTCTGCTTTATTATATTATGGAAAGTAATCATGTATTTCTGTCTGCAGCTTATTAATCTTGACAGGTAACAATAAGAAGTAAGAATTATAAGAAAGAGTACTCTCATTTAACACTGTTAGTGGTAATAAACATTTACTTGACAGTGTTCCATGTGTAATAAACATATAATCTGTTATTTACATATTATTTTAAATAATAAATCTATTCAAAATCAAGTTTATATAGATGGTGGAAGTCTTAGAAATAATGGCTTTAAGAATGAAGCATGCATATTCTCTAGGGTCCTCCTTGTTGTTTGGTTTCTTTAGGGCTATAGATTTTAGTGTGTTTATCCTGTATTATCTGTCTAATATCCACTTATAACTGAGTATATATCATTTGTGTCTTTCTGCTTCTGGGTTACTTCACTCAGGATGCTCTTTTCTAGTTCCCACCATTTGCCTGCAAATTTCATGATTTCCTTGTTTTTAATTGCTGAGTAGTATTCCATTGTGTAAATGTAGCCCACTTTGTGTATCCATTCCTCTGTTGAGGGACACCTAGGTTGTTTCCAGATTCTGGCTATTATGAGTAGAGCTGCTCCGAACATGGTTGAGCAAATGTCTTTATTGAATGGTGGGGCATCTTTTGGGTATAATGCCTAGTAGTGGTATAGCTGGATCCAAGTGAGTTCCCTAGTAAAGGGTACAAGGGCTGTCTCTGACATGAACTCTGTGGCAGGTTCTCTGATCACCTACCCCTGTGGGGAGCAGTCTTGGCAGGCCACAGAGGAAGATGATGCAGCCAGTCCTGATGAGACCTGATAGGCTAGTGTCAGAGGGAAGGGGAGGAGGACCTCCCCTATCAGTGGACTGAAGGAGGGGCATAGGGGGAGAAAAGGGAGGGTGGAACTGGGAGGAGACAAGGGAGGGGACTGCAGCAGGGATACAAATGGAATAAACTGTAATAAATAAACATAGAAATAAAATTAAATTTAAGAAAAGAATGATGCATGCAGGCCCCAGATCAGGGAGCAACAGGAGAGAACACACCCGTCTACTGGCCAGAGACTGCCAGCAGGGGCAAGGTCTGCCCAGGGACCTCTGTGTTTCACCTCCACTGTGCACCCCACACCCCAGTTCCCAGGCCTTTGCCATTCTCTGGGTCCACCCCCATCTTCTGCTTCAGAGACCAGCACAGATCAGGGAGCAGCAGACAAGCACAGATGAGAACAGCAGACAGGGAGCAGCAGGGAAACCAGAGGACTGTGGTCATCAGGACCACCAGCTCTACCCACAACCCCAGAGACCTACTACTATGAGAGCCCACCAGGCCTGCTAATACTAGAATCAGGCAAATGGCTAGAGTCAACCAAATGGCACAAGAACACAAGCAACAGAAACCAGGGCCAAGCTTTGCACTATTTCCTCTAGAAAAGAATGTTCCTCAGATCTGTATGTGTCGGTAATTTTTCATCTCTTCCAACTCTTTGATTTCCCATTGTCTGTTACGTTTAGAGTGCCTTTTTTCCACCCTTACATAAATAAAATTCTCTTCGGAAGTGATTTAAAAAAAAAAAACAAAAAACAGGGCGATATGATACAACCAAAACCCAACTAACCTACCACAGCAAGCCCTGAAAGTACTGTCACACTGGAAGCACAAGAAAACGATATTAAGTCTGAGGTTATGAAAATGATAGAGGCCTTAAAAGAAGAAAATAAATACCTCAAAGAAATTCAGGAAAATACAATCAAACAGATGAAGGAATTGCATAAATCCCTTACAGAAACACAGGCAAGTACAATCAAAGAGATAAAGGAATTAAATAAATCCCGTAAAGAAATACAGGAAAATACAAACAGGGAAGTAAATGAATAAAGCTGTGAAACACCTAAAAATGGAAATAGAAGCAATAAAGAAAACACAATCTGAAGTTGACCTCCAGATGGAAAAGAATAGGAACTACAGACAAAAAGAACAGGAACTACAGACAAAATCTTCATCAACAGAATAGAAGTGATGGAAGAGAGAATCTCAGGTGTAGAAGATGTGATTGAAGAAATCAATACATCAATCAAAGAAAATGTGAAATCTAAAAAGTTCCTGACACAAAACATCCAGGAAATTTGGGACAATATGAAAAGACCAAACTTAAGAATAGGAATAGAAGGAGAAAATATTTTCAACAAAATCATAGAAGCAAATTTCCCCAACCTAAAGAATGAGATGCTTATAAACATATAAGAAGCCTACAGAACACCAAATAGATTAGACCAGAGAAGAAAATCCTCTCATAACATAATAATAAGGGTGCAGAACCAAGAAAGAATATTAAAAGCTGCAAAAGAAAAAGACCATGTCACATATAAAGGCAGACCAATCAGATTTACATCTGACTTCTCACCAGAAACTCTAAAAGCAAAAAGGACTTGGGCAGATATCTTACAGACACAAAGAGACCACAGATGTCAGCCCTGACTACTATATCCAGCAAAATTCTAATCACCATAGACAGAGAAAATAAGACATTCCTCAACAACAACAAAATTAAACAATTCCTATACAAAAACCCAGACATACAGAAGATAGTAGAGAGAAAACTCTGACCCCAGGAGGCCAATCACACCCAGGAAAACGTAGGAAATAAATGACCCACAGCAGCAAGACCAAAAGAGGGGAGTCACATATCACACACACTCTACCACCACCAACATCAACACAACAGGAAGTGACAACAACTGGCCATTAATATCTCTCAACATCAATGGCCTCAACCCCCCAATAAAAAGACACAGGCTAACAGAATGGATGCATAAACAGGACCCATCATTCTGTTGCATACAAAAGCACACTTCAGCAACAATGATAGGCATTACCGCAGGAAAAAAGGGCTGGAAAAAAGGTTTTCCAAGCACGTGGACACAAGGTGCAAGCTGCAGTAGCAGCTAAATTAATTGAAAGAGATGGGGAATGACACTTCATACTAATCAAAGGAAAAATCAACCAAAATGAAGTCTCAATTCTGAACATATAGGTCCCAAATGCAAGGGCACCCACATTTATACAAGATACATTACTAAAGCTTGAATCACACATCGAACCACACACTTTACTAGTAGGAGACTTTAACACACCTCTCTTACCAACGGACAGATTATTGAGATGGAAACTAAATAGAGAAATAATGAAATCTAACAATGGTACGAGCCAATTGGACCTAACAAATATCTACAGAACACTCCATCCAAACACTAAAGGATATACTTTCTTCTCAGCACCTCATGCAGCCTTTTCCAAAATTGACCACATATCTGAACACAAAGCAAGCCTCAACAAATACAAGAAAATTGAAATAACAGCGTGTATTTGATCAGACCACCATGGATTAAAGCTAGACTTCAACAACAACAGAAAAAATAGGATGCATACAAACTCATGGAAACTGAACAATTCTTCACTTAATGACCAAGGAAATTAAAGAAAAAAACTATATACTTTCTAGAATTCAATGAAAATGAAGGCACAACAGACTCAAAAAGAATCAATGAAGACTTGATTTTTTGAGAAAATATTAAGATTGATAAACCCTTATCTCTATTAACAAAAAGCAAAGAAAGAATATCAAAATTAACAAAATTAGAAATGAAAAAAGAAACAGAAGAACAGATACCAAGAAAATCTAGAGAATCATAAGGACACATTTTTTAAAAAAAAATGAGTACCCCCAACCTGGAAAACTCTAAGACATGTATCATTTTCTTGATACATACCACTTATCAAAGTTAAACCTAAATCAGATAAGCCATTTAAACAGGCCTAAAACCATGAGAGAAATAGAAGCAGTCATTAAAAGTCTCCCAACCAAAAAAACCAAAAAAACAAAAAAAAGCTTTAGTACAGAAAGCTTTAGTGCAGAATTCTATGAGAGTTTCAAAGAATAATTAATGGCAATACTCCTCAAATTATTCCAAAAATAGAACCAAAAGGAACAATGCTGAATTCATTTTATGAGGCCACAGTTACCTTGATAAGAAAACCATAAAAAACCCCAATAAAGAGAGTTACAGATCAAGTTTTCTTATGAACATAGACACAAAAATAGTCAATAAAATACTTCCCAACTAACTTCAAGAATATATCAAAAACATCATCTACCATGAACAAGAAGGCTTCATCCTTGAGATGCAGTGGTCATTCAACACATATAAATTAATAACTGTAATCCACAATGTCTCAGGGTCGTTCTGATTTGAATTTCCCTGATGACTAAGGACATTGAGCATTTCTTCTTTTAATTAAATGTTTGTTTTTTATATCAATTACAGTCTATTCACTTTGTATCCCAGCTGTAACACCCTTTCTCCCTCATCTCCTCCCATGCCTCTCTCCAAGTCCACTGATAGGGGAGGTCCTCCGCTCCTTCCATCTGACCCTAGCTTATCAGGTCTCATCATGACTGGCTGCATTGTCCTCCTCTGTAGCCTAGCAAGGCTGTTCTCCCCTGGGGGGGGGGTGTCAAAGAGTCCACCACTGAGTTTATGTCAGAGACAGTCCCTGTTCTCCTTACTAGGGAAGCCACTTGGACACTGAGCTGCCATGGGCTACATCTGGGCAGGGGTTCTAGGTTATGTCCATGAATGGTCCTTGGATGGAGTATCAGTCTCAGAAAAGACCCATGTGTCAAGATGTTTTGGTTCTGTTGCTCTCCTTGTGGAGCTCCTGTCCCCCTCCATGTCTGTCTATCTCCCCCTTCTTTCATAAGATTCCCTGTACTCTGTCCAAAGTTTGTTTTTGAGTCTCAGCATCTGCTTTGATACCTTGCTGGGTAGAGTCTTTCAGAGGCCCTCAGTGTTAGGCTCCTGTCCTTGTTTCCTGTTTTCTTCTTCTTCCAATGTCCATCCCATTTGTCTTTCTGAATGAGGATTGATCATCTTGTTTAGCTTCTTTAGGTGTACAGATTTTAGTATGTTTATCCTAACTTATAGATCTAGTATCCACTTATAAGTGAATATATACTGTGTGTGTCTGGAATACCTCACTCAGGATGACCTTTTCTAGTTCCCACCATTTGCCTGCAGATTTCATGATTTCCTTGTTTTTAATTGCTGAGTAGTATTCCATTGTGTAAATGTACCACAATTTCTGTATCATTCCTCTGTTGAGAGACATCTGGGTTGTTTCCAGGTCCTGGCTATTATGAATAAAGCTGCTACAAACATGGTTGAACAAATTTTCTTCTTGTGTAGTTGAGCATATACAGGTAGACCTATCAGAATCACACAAGGCTTCTCAACAGAAACTGTGAAAGCCAGAAGGGCCTGGGCAGAGATCATGCAGACTCTGAGAGACCACAGATGCCAATCCAGACTACTATACCCAGCAAAGCTTAGATGGAGAAATCAAAATATTCCATGACAAAACTAAGTTTAAACAATATCTACACAGTAACCCAGCCCTAAAGAAAATACTAGAAGGAAAACTCCAATCCAACAAAAACAACTACACCCAAGAAAACATAGGATACAGATAACTTCACAACAAAAAATTAAAAGAAAACAAGCATTGAAACACAGTAACACCACCAACTCCACAATAAAAGAACTAACATTCATTGGTCACTATTGTCTATCGACATCAATGGACTCAACTCTCCAATAAAAAGACACAGACTAACAGAATGGTTGCAGAAACAGGATCCAACATTCTGCTGCATCCAAGAAACACTGCTCTGCAAGAAACATAAACACTACCTCAGAGTAAAGGGCTGGAAAAATGTTTTTCAAGCAAATGGAACCAGAAAATAAGGGGTAGCTATCCTACTATCTAATAAAATAGACTTTCAACCAAAATTAATCAAAGAAAATGAGGAGGAACACTTCATTCTCATCAAAGGAAAAATACACCAGGAGGACATCACAATCCTGAACATGTATGCTGCAACTACGAGAGCACCTACATTTGTAAATGAAACATTATTAAAGCTGAAATCACACATTGATCCCAACACCTTAATAGTGGGAGACTTCAACACTCCACTCTCACCAAGGGAAAAATCATCTAGACAGAAGCTAAATAGGGAAATAATGGCACTTACAGGTCCTAAATGAAATGGACCTAATATATGTCTACAGAACTTTTCATCTAAATTCAAAAGAGTTTACATTCTTTTCAGCACCGTTGAGCATTTCTTTAAGTGTTTCTCTGCCATTCCATTTTCCTCTATTGGGAATACCAAGGACTATACATGGAGATAACCTAAAATCCCTGCACAGATGTAGCCCATGGCAGCTCAGTCTCCAAATGGGCTCCCTAGTAAAGGGAACAGGGGCTGTTTCTGAACTCAGTGGTTGGCTCTTTAATCACCTCCCCCTGAAGGGTAAGCAGTCTTACCAGGCTACAGAGAAAGTTAATGCAGACAGTCCTAATGAGCCCTGATAGGTTAGGGTCAGATGGAAGGGGAGGAGGACCTCCCCTATCAGTGGACTGGGGGAGGAGCACGGGAAGAGAAGAGGGAGAGAGAATGGGATTGGCAGGGGTGAGGGAGTGGGCTACCTCTGGGATACAAAGTGAATAAATTGTAATAACTAAAAAGATTAACTAATTAATTAATTAAAAAAGTGGAGTTAGTTGGTCCTTCAGGTAACTTATCTTGAGTTTGTGATAGAGCCTCTGCAACAAAGAGAACGTCAATTCTCAATTCAGCTCTCAAAGCTGAGCTCAGTTCCATGAGGCACAATCAATAAGCAGAGATTATGGGACTAATTTCACACATCTGCTGAACCTCTCACTGCCCATGCTGCTAAGTTTCAGGCAGTTGTGAGGGTAATAATTACTAGACTTGAAGTCATGCTGAGCCTGACAAGGTTGATTTTGCTGGATAGTCTTATGTCAACTTGGCACACAAACTAGGGTTATCTGAAAGGAGGGGATCTCAAATGAGAAAAGGACTCCAAGCATTTCCTTAATTAGTGATTGATGGAGGAGGGCCCAGTCCATTGCGGGCTTTTCCATCCCTGGGCTGGTGGTCCTGGATTCTATGAAAAAGCAGGGTGAGAAATAGGAAGCAAACAAGTAAGCAGCACTCCTCAGAGGCCCTGCATCACTTACTTCCTGCTTCCAGGATCCTGCCGCACTTGACTTCCTGACTTTCTTCAATGATGAACAGGACTGTGGAAACGTAGGCAAGTAAACGCTTCCTTCCCCAACTTGCTTTTTGCCTATGGTGTTTTGTCACAGCAGTAGAAACCCTGACTAAGACAGAAATTTAGAGGATATTTTGAAAAGTTTTTGAGGATGAGTACATTGCTGCAGATCAAAGGCAATCTTTTTTTACTTTCTAATACTTCCCTCATAAATGCAGAGAGGGTGCTGGGTACAAACTACGAAAACACACCACAGTACCAGTTCCTCCAAACTCAAAGAAGTGTTAGCACTGATGTTTTGTATCTGAAATTAAAGCTCAAATATAAGTAATAATAGCAACATTAGCTTTCTGTTTCAAAACCACAATAGTTCAGAAATATCGTATAGGGGGAAATTAAAATTAAGGTTCATAATGGTTCCATTTTTTTTTTCTGGATGTAGCAATTTGAACAAGAAATGTCTCCCCATAGGTTTGAATATGTGAACACTTGACCACCAGATGATGGAGCTGTTTGGGGAAATTTACAAGGTATATCCCTTCTCCAAGGGTCCAAGAGTCATTGTGGAAGAGGAAGAAGAACAAGTGTCAGAGCCAGAGGTGGTGGATGGCTACAAGAAAATGGAAACTTCTGGAAACAGCAGGGAAGCTGCACTTTTGACGTCACAGTGATTTCAGCAGCATGAATAAGATATATCCAAGCCCACGCCAAGCTGTACCCCAACATGGAAAGAGAAATCAGGGGCAATGTTCCCCACCTGCTGAGAAGAACCTACTGGCAATGGTTATCTACTGGGAAAGGAGCCGCTTTCCCTAGGAGTAAAGCCCCTGCTAAGTAGAAAAGATGGGAAGGGAAGCTGTGGCTTAGTAGATACAGTTTTTATTTCACAAGATTAAAACTTTCTAGAGGAGTTATACAATGACATGAATATACTCAAACTGTGAATTAAAACTGGTTGTGATCGTAAACTTCATATTTATATACTTTTGTAGAAAAATTAGAACTGTATTAGGCTATGGGAAGAAGTATTGCTATTTTATACAATTTTGAGCTGAATCTTTTTAAGGAAGAAAGGTAAAGAGTTGCACAAAGTTTCTGAAAAGACTTGGAAGGGAGGCTGTCCCCACCTCTACCCCAGGGTCCTACTGATGGCTTGGCACCACGGTTTGCTGGGCTACAGAAAGCTCTTTTGTGCAATAAATGATAGGTTGTTGTAGATACCATCTAGCTCTTCCTTGTGACCACTGGGATGCTTCCTCCTGGCTTATGGTGGGAAATACGGGTTCTTTAGAGAAAAACTGGCAATGACTTTACTTACGTTTCACTACATATTTGGGTCAAGGTTTTGGCTCACCATTGATCCACTGCAAGGATTAAAATGCTTTACAAGTGCTTTCCTACTCACAATCTAATTAACCTCTTCAGTGACTTGTTAAAAACAATGTGTACATCAGTTATATTTTAAGTGCAGAAAAGTTGAGGCTCAGAAAATCTAAGCCTATTATTCAATGTGAAACACACTCTAAACAAGGCCCAGGCCTGTGAGTAGAGTTCCAGCTCAGCACGCACACACATTTCCACATGGTCACCCACTATCATCGGGCGAACCAAACAGGCCTCCACCTGTCACTCCAGTTTCAGCTCAAACTTAACCTCTGACAGGAAAAATTTGCAAGTGCTGCAAGTGTATCTGATTCAGACTTTCAGGGCAGGATGACGTCAGTTCTTGATGGAATTAAATTCCTGTTTACTAGGCTGTTTCTCCCTATGCCATTAGGACTTTAATATTCCAGTACCTTTCCTCACATGCTTATCCTCACAACAGTGGCATGAAACTGGTTGATGAAATTGAGTTCTTATCTCTAGAAATTTTTCATTTGATAGAATTGGAATCATTAAAGACACTAAACTATATATGACCAACTTTCTCCCATTCAAAGTATTTTAAAATATTTTAATAAGCACAATATTTGGAATCACTCACTCATGTGATCAAGGCAATGTTAAATAAGTTGGAGAAGGTCAGCTGTCTAAAAGGCTAAAGTTTGTTGTTTTTATTATTCATGATATCTTAATCTTAAAGTCCTCAAGATACATTGTGACCTCTTTTTTCCGTCCAGTTGTTATTGCACGTACAGTAATTTGAAGGGAAAAAGACGGTGTATAGAGGAAGGAAAGCAGGGGAGGAAACGTGAGAACTGATAACCACCTCCCTTTGCCCCTTGACACCTGCAACAGTCAGAAGAGCTGGTCCTGGGATCACGAGAGCAGGGAGCTGGCCGTGCCCACGCAGCTGCAGCTCTCAGGAGAATGGGTCCAGCACCTCTCCTGGGCAGCACCATAAAGCTGGACCTGGTGGAGAGGGCACAGGTGAGCTGGCCCATGGGTGTGGGTAGCGGAGATCTGGCCCTGCCACTCATCTGCCATGAGGTTGAGATGGGGGATGATACCCTTCCCTCTTCATTCCTGCCACCTGTGGAAGTTCAGAGAGCAGGCCCTGAAGTCATGAAAGCAGGGGAGCTAGTCCTGCCTGTCACCCGCTACAGCACAGGTGAATGAATGGGTCCTGCACCTCTCCTGGGCAACATAGTGGAACTGACCCTGGTGGCCAAGGTTCAGGTGAACCAGTCCCAAGGTTCCATGAGGGAGCAGAAGGGCTGTCACAGTTGATCACCAGCTGCAGCACTTGGAATAATGGGCCTCCCACCTTACCTGGGCAGCGCGATGGCTCTGGAGTTTGGGTGCTGGTGAACCAGCCTGAGATCATGAAAGCAGGAGAGCTGCCCCTGCCTCCTGCTGATGGCAGGATTGGCTGGCCTAGCCAGAGTAGTGCTGGAGGGCTCAGCCTGGTGGTGCAAATAAGGGAGAACCAGCAGGCTGACCAGCTCAGCACCCACCCAGGACCCCAATCTAGGGTTTCGAATTGGCCCACTGGCAAATCTGCATCATCTTTAAACTGTTGAGGCATGTGAAGTGGCCAGTCCTGCCAGTCGAGGTCTATGAGATCTCTGTGACACAAGGCAACAACAAGATAATGGAAGGAGTCCCAGTGAAGACCCAATATTGACAGTGTCACAGAGGCCAGAGACCTCCAACCAAACCAATGACACATTGCAGGAAATATTTGCAAGATGTGTGGACAGAGCTTGTGTACTGGGACACATGACAGCTTCCACGATGAGATGTTTTCTATGGTGTGTGTGTGTGTGTGTGTGTGTGTTATTTTGGGAGGGTTGCAAGAGCAGAAAGTAGATGAAAGGGGAGATGAGTGGGACTAGAATGCATCGTGTGAAGCTCATGAAGATGCACTAAAAAGTTGAGGAGAAAAAGAAAGAAAATATTTCTAATCAATTCAAGTATTTTTGTAAAACAAATACCTCCCAAAACACATGTTATGACTTGAAAACCAAACCCAAATGGTTAATTTTTTTTATGATAACTATTCAAATGAAAGACTTTTAAAACTTGGTGTTCTTTGAAGACCTTGGCTTCGGTAAATCACTGATTCAAACCAAACGTTTTTGGCTTTTGAGTCTAGTGGATGGTTATATTTTTATTCTCCTAATTGGAATACAAGGGATAACATTTTACTTGTTCCACCTATGTCAATTGACAGACGTAATCATAACAGTTCAGTCATTTAAATATTGAACTGTATGGGAGGCTGGAGAGATGGCTCAGTGGTTAAGAGTACTACTGTCTGCTCTTCCAAAAGACCCGGGTTCAATTCCCAACACCCACATGGCAGCTCACAACTGTCTGTAACACCAATTTTAAGGGATCTGACACTTTCATATTAATGCACATAAAATTAAATAAACTATTTTAAAAAATAAATAAACTATAAGAATTGGTCATGGTGATGCATGCACTTGGGAAACAGAGGCAGATTGATCTCTGAGTTCAGCCAGGAGTACATAAGACTCTGCCTCAAAAAAAGTACAAAGTACTAGCAACTCAGGATCTCACTAAGGCAGATTAAAAAGAATCAAGTCCTGGATTTCAACATTTAGCATCTTGAACCACTCATCTCCCTCACTCTCACATTTGAGAGCCAGGATTGTGGAATGCCATCTACAGCTTTAAAGAGGTGTCAGAGTTAATGAGCCAAAGACATAAACGATGGAGTTCTTCCATTCAGTTACAAGCAAAGGAACACTATCATGGCCTACTGCATTACTTAGTAGGTTTAGGACAAGATATTTAACCAACAAAAGTGCTCCATTGCTAAAAATATCTGAAAGTCAATGGCCTCTTCTCCTTTCATAACACCATTCTTTGTGTCTTGAATTAACTGCCTTTTAGATGTTGGGCCATAATTACAGTCACAAAAATTTTCTGCTACTAATAAAAATAGATGTAAGTAGTTATCTTGAAATATCAGCTCCTTTCTAGAATCTGGAAGAGTTTGCTTTTCAGAAACAAATTAACTTGCATGCTATTTTCTAATGCATGGGGCGGTAGTCAGTTTTACGAACAATGTTTGTTTTTTTTCTTCAAATACTTTGGGTGATCTCAATACATAAAACAAACATAGAAAGAAAACATCTGTGGTTGATGTCCCTGTTTGCCTTTAAGTCCTATTAACCTTAGGAGACTAAATCAGCAAGCAGAAGCCCCTCAAAAGGAAGGAGGTCCTCTACTGGTACGTGATAGCGCCCGCTCTCAGCAGTACCAAGACAGCATTTCTATCTAGCATTCCTGCCTGGTGATGTGGATTGTGGAACATTACCATTGGCCCAGGCTTAACCTCAACCAGGCAATCCCAAATAGCTCCAGGGTAACTAACATATTCATTCAACCTAAAGGCATGTGAAGCAACATGTGGACTATTATCTTCCTTACTTATTCTCTTTTTACTCTTTGATGCACAATATGCTGCCTCTCCACATCGTTTATTCCAAATCAAAGGATAAAAATTAATGATACCAAGAGAGAGCTGACATAATGTGCATACTTGGGAGTATTTTCTCTGTGTTTTTTAAATAAAAACTGTAACTTTCTGTTCTTTTTTGATAAGTATGTCCCATCTATGTCTCTTCAAAACTTTCATTTTATGTAGAACCAGAAATCGTATCCATGGAACAGAAAGTTAACATCTTTAATTCATAACAAAATTAGTTTCTGGAAAAATTTAGGCCCATCCATATGTCAAGTTAACAATTAACCAATAACAGGGGAGAAGCAATTTGCTTACCCTAAAAGCAGATTACAAACAGCCCTGCAGAAAACATGTTTCTTCCAAGATGGTTAGCATCAGCAATGCACAGTAAAATGTGAATCCAAACCATAATGAAAGGATAGTTCCAAGACAGATACAGATTTATTACAGTAACTGGTTCATATTCTGGGGACAAGAGGTCTCATCACATTTCATCTGGAGGCTACAGATAGAGAATGCTATTATGTGATTCAAATATATATCCAAGTTCAAAGCCCAAAAATTATCAACAGTGAGAATAATACTGCCATCTGAAGATCCAAAAACCACTCTGATATCTGAGTGGGAAAAAAAAAAAAAGATGCCCCAGCTCTCAAACAGAGCAGGTGTTTCCTTACTCCAGTTCTTTTGTTCTGTTTGAACAGTCTATCAGTGGCTTAGATAGTTCTAAATAATATTAGTGAGAGTAGGTTTTTAAATGATTTTATTTCATGTGTATTCAGAAAGAAGGAAAAGAGTAGAGAGAGGTGACATACCTGATGTGAGAGTACAGCATACAGATGTGGACATTGGAAGACAACGTTCAGTATTCAACTTTATCCTTCCATTGAGAGTTCAAAACACTGAGCATCTCATCAATCCCTGGGGGCAGATTTTAACTCATGTCTGAGCCCAGGAAGGGCCACACAAACTACTCAGAAACTGGTCTCAGGTAGATATTGACAGTTTATTAGAATTCCTTTTCCAAGTTGATCAATCAGGGTCACAGAAAAGACTCAGGAGCTCAACTGTGACATCTACCTGCGCTCGCTCAGGGCAGGCTTTTTATTGACCAAAAGTCATGGGGAGGACAGTTACACATTTTAGCTAGCTATCCAAAGCAATGCTACATTTTAGCTAGCTCTCCAAAGCAACGTTACATTTTAGCTAGCTCTCCAAAGCAATGCTACATTTTTGCTAGCTAGACAGAGTATTATCAGCTAACCTTTAAGCTGATTAGTTCTAGGTGAGGTGAGAGTCTTCCAAAGTGCAACCCAAGTGCAACTGAGTGCAACCAGGTGTGTATATAACATGAGTGCAATCAGAGTGTAGTCACGTGTATAGATAACAAAGTATGAGTTATGAAATTATTGACTCAAATTAAAACATAAGGTCAGCTTGACCTTCTGGCAGGGTCTATTAGTATAGGCTCTTTGGCAGGCTTTGTTATTGTCAGCTATGAATAACTACTTCTAGAAAGCAAGGTTAGAAGTTTAAATTTTTGAACTTATTTCACAATATTAACAAAATGGAAGTTGAATATGTTGAATACAAAAATGGCTGGAGCTATGTCTCAAATCAGGCTTCAACATTTCAGGCCTCAAACACTAAAAGTTGGAGTCATGAGTTGTTTTGCACATGCTGCTTTCAAACTTCTTTGCCTGACTTCCATGTAGGAAATCAAGCCAGTCAAAATTCCAGCACTGAGTAACAAATGATTCAGGAGTCCCTCCCCTTAACTGAAAATCAACTGACAGTTGCAGCTCTTAGGCAAAGGGAAAGGAGAGTCCGTTTTCTTTAAAGCTATATCATTTAGTAGGCAGACTATGCCCCAGTGTATGACCCATAAGCTAGAAATATTTGGGTGTAGTGGACTTAAGTTATCCAAAACACACAAACAAACAAAGAAAAAGAAAACAGTGAAAGAGAGGAAATAAACTTGAGAGGAGAATGGAGGCAGAAGCGGATCTGGAAGGAGTTAAAAAGAAGGGTAAAAAGAAAATATGATCAAAGTACATTGTAAGCATTGTGGTTTGACTAGGTGCAGCCCCCAGAGACCCAGGTGGTCCAATGCTTGGCCCACAGGGAGTGGCTTTATTAGGAGGTGTGGCCTCATTGGAATAGGTGTGGCCTTATTAGAGGAAATGTTTTACTGTTTGGTCTTTTGAGGTCTTATATACGCTCAAGCTAACCCAGTATGAAAGACAGTCCCTTTTTCCTGCCTGCAGCTCACGATATAGAACTCTCAACTCCTTCAGCACCTTGTCTGCCTGCAGGCTGCTATGCTTCCTTCCACAGGAATAGTAGACTAAACCTCTGAAACTGTAAACCAGCCCAAACTAACTGCTTTCCTTTATAAGAGTTGTGGTCATGGCGTCTCTTCACAGAAATAAAACCCCAACTAAGACAAAAGTTGGTTCCAGGGACCGAGGTATTGCTGGGATAGGCCTGACAGTGCTTTTGTCTGGAGAAATGTGGAGTGCTTTAGGTGGGCTGCAATGGGCCACAGCAGAAGACGCAAGGAAGACAGTGGTGCTGAGGGCGATTTGAACTGTGGTGGTTTCAAAGAAGAGTGTTAGTATGCTGCCTAGAGGTGGTTCTTATGATATCTTAGTGAGAAATGTGGCTGCTTTTTGCCCTTATCTGAAGAGTCTGCCTGAGGCTAAGGTGAAGAGATTTAGATTAATTGCATTGGCAAAGAAATTTTCAAAACAGCCTAGCACAGACTTGATCACTCTTATGAAAAACATTTCATGAATCAGAGAAAGCTTACAAAGGAAAAATAAAAAATGTATAGTTCAACAATTAAAGGGGCACCAGGAAGTAAAGTGGAGCTAAATCCTTTATTTAAGGATATTAAATAGAATTAAGGAAGTGGTGACCTCCGGGCAAGATTCCACCCAACTAAGCTTCAATCTTGTGAAAAGGAATTAAAGAAAAGCTTATGTCCAGGCCTGGTGATGCACACCTTTAATCCCAGAACCCAAGAGACAGAAGCATGCAGATAGTCCAAGGCCAGGCCGGCCAGAGTGAGTTCTAGAGCAGCCAAGCTTAGGCAGTGAAAGAAACCATTGAAAAAGCTGGTGAAGAGGTAATAGAACAAGGAATCCAGGTTTCAGCCCCAGAAAGCAGCAGAACATGGCAGCTTTGGTCACATAGTTCTGGCCATAGAGTCAAGAAAAGAAAAGAAAAGAAAAGAAAAGAGAAGAGAAGAGAAGAGAAGAGAAGAGAAGAGAAGAGAAGAGAAGAGAAGAAGAGAAGAGAAGAGAAGAGGAAAGAAAAGAAAAGAAAAGGAAAGGAAAGGAAAGGAAAGGAAAGGAAAGGAAAGAAAAGAAAAGAAAAGAAAAGAAAAGAAAAGAAAAGAAAAGAAAAGGAAAAAGAAAAAAAAACAAAGTTGTTGAATCTCCCTCTGGGACCAAGGAAAGTCACTGAGGCCAGACATGTGGCAGGGCTGTCTCTGCATGGAGACGCAGAGAGGCCATTGTGTGAATCTGTGAAAAGGTTGTTATAGGCAGCTGTGAAGGTGAAACCTGGATTGCCTTGGAAACTCCAAGAGATTAGAAATGCCACAGCTGTGGGATACTTGCCAAGGAAATCTGCTAACAAGGGGTAGAGCCAGCCCAAGAGAAAGAAGTGTGCTACAGTCAACAAAGCTGAAAGGACTTGGAGATCTGAAGAATGTTTGAATATTAGACATAAGGTGCAGAGTTTTGAGTTCACCAGCTGGCTTTTGGTATGGCTTTGGTCCAGTATTTCCTCACTATTCTCCCTTCCCTACATTTTGGAATGGTAATGCATATCCTGTGACATTGTGTATTGTAAGTATGTGATTTGTTTTCGATTTTGATACTATAAGGGATTACAGTTAAGTGATGGAATGAATCTCAGGAGAGACTTTGAACTTTGGACTTTTAAACATTGAGACTGCGTTAAACTATGGAGACTTTTGAAGCTGGACTAAATGCATTTTGCATTATGTCTGACTACAGACCTATGGGGGCCAGGGAGTGGGATGTGGTGGTTTGAATAGGTTTGTTCCCCATGAACTCAGGTGTTTGAGTGCTTGGCCCATAGGGAGCAGCACTATTAGCAGGCCTTAGCGGAGTAAGCATGGCCTTGCTGGAGGAAGCGTGTCACCGTGAAGGTAGGGTTTGAGGTCTTATATATGCCCTGGGTGACAAACGGTCCCCTGTGCTGCCTGCAGAACAGGAAAGAGAACTCTCTGCTTCTCCAGCACCGTGTTTGTCTGCGCGCTGCCAAGCTTCCCGCCATGATGATGATGGACTAAGCCTCTGGACTGTAAGCCAGAGCCAGCTAAATGTTTTTCTTTATAAGAGTTACTGTGGCCATGGTGTCTCTTCACAGCAATGAAACCCTAACTAAGACAGTTAAAAAAAAGTCTCCAAAAAATAACAAAAATATTAGGAAAAGATACTTTATGTATCTGAGCTTCTTTGGTGGCCTTGTACCTGGGGGCTCACTCTCTGTCCACATTGTGCATTTATTTCTTTACAGAAGTTTCTCGCTTTGTGCAGTTTCTTCTAAAACTGCCCATAACACATGTTGATTTGTGTCACGTATAGAGCACTCTTATAGCCTTCCTTCGCCCTCATGAGCATTTTTTCTTTTTCTTTTCTCTCACTGTATTATAGCAAATGGCAGGTCTTGGAGCATTTGAGACGTTTCTTATGGTTGTTGTATCTGCAACTGAAATCTCCTACAGAGCTTCAGTCCAGCTTTGCCTGTTCTGCTCAGAATTTCTGCTTTGCTCTTTTATTCTTTTATCTCTTTATTGTAGTTTTGTGATCTTTGATCTTTGTGTATTATTTTAAAAATTATTTTTGCCTAATTGTCAGTCATAGTTAGGGCTTTACTGCTATGAAGAGACACCATGACCACAGCAACTCTTATAAAAGAAAGCATTAAATTAGCTCTGGCTTACTGTTCAGAGGTTTAGTCCATTCTTGTCAGGGAAGCATGGTGGCATTCAGGCAGACACAGTGCTGAGAGGTGGCTGAGAGTTCTATTTCTGCATCTACAGGCAGCAGGAAGAGACTGCCACACTGGGCATGGCTTGAACATATGAGATCTCAAATCCCACTCCAAAAAAGGCCACACTTACTCCAACAAGGCCAAGCCTCCTAGTAGTGGCACTGCCTAGGAGCCTATGGGGGTGATTTTTATTCAAACAACCTCATTCCATACCCCAACTCCCATAGGCTTGCAGCCATTTCATAATGCAGGAATGTGTTAAGTCCAACTTCAAAGGTCCCATAGTCTATAAGAGTCTCAAACTTGTTTAAAAATCCAAAATATCTTCAGAGATTCATGCATCTCTTAACTATTGCCAATGTAAAACCAAAATGAAAAGCATATCATGTACTTTCAACATGCAACGGCACAGGGTATATACTATCATTCCCAAACGGAAGAGAGGAAGATAATAAGAAAATACTGGTGGATTTTTCCTTTGATGAGAATGAGTGCCCCCTCCTTATCTTTTTGATTAATTTTGGTTGAAAGTCTATTTAATTAGATATTAGGATAGTTACCCCAGCTTGTATTCTGGGTCCATTTACTTGAAAAACATTTTTCTGAGGTAGTGTTTAATCTTTGTTGCAGAGGTGTGTTTCTTAGATGCAGCAGAATGTTGGATCCTGTTTCCACAACCATTCTGTTAATCTGTGTCTCTTTATTGGAGAGTTGAGTCCGTTGATGTTGATAGATAATAGTGACCAATGAACGTTAGTTCCTTTTACTGTGGAGTTGGAGGTAATAGTGTGTTTGTGTGTTTGTTTTCTTTTAAATTTTGTTGTTGTTGTTGTTGTTGTGAAGTTATCTGTGCTGTGCTTTCTTAGGTGTAGTTGCTTTCGTTGGGTTGGAGTTTTCCTTCCAGTATCTTCTGTTGCTGGGTTGCTATGTAGATATCATTTAAGTTTAGTTTTGTCATGGAATATTTTGTTTTTCCATCTATGTTGATTGAAAGCTTTGCTGGGTATAATAGTTTGGGTTGGAATCTGTGGTCTCTTAGAGTCTGCATGACATCGGCCCAGACCCTTCTGGCTTTCATAGTTTCTGTTGAGAAGTCTGGTGTGATTCTGATAGGTCTGTCTTTATGTTACTTGGCCTTTTTCCCTTGCTGATTTTAATAGTTTTTCTGTAGATTTCATGTTTTGACTATTATGTGACATGAGGAGTTTCTTTTCTGGTCTAGTCTATTTGGTGTTCTGTAGCCTCTTGTATGTTTATAAATATCTCTCTCTTTCAGTTGGGAAAATTTTCTTTATGATTTTCTTGAAAATATTTTCTGGACCATGGAGCCTGGAATATTCATTTTCATCTTTTCCTATTATGCATAGATTTTGTCTTTTCATGGTGTCCTTGATTTCTTAGATGCTTTGTGTTTGGAACTTTTCTGATTTTACTTTTTCTTTGAGAGACCGCAACATAACTAGACACACAAACCTGTTAGAAGAAAAAGTGGGGAAGAGCCTTGAACTCATTGGCACAGGAGACAACTTCTTGAACAGAACACCAACAGCACAGGCTCCAAGATCAACAATCAATAAATGGGACCTCATGAAACTGAAAAGCTTCTGTAAAGCAAAGGACACTGTCATCAGAAGAAAACAATAGTCTACAGATTGGGAAAGGATCTTCACAAACCCTATATCTGACAGAAGGCTAATATCCAAAACTTAAAGAAGTTAAGAAGTTAAACACCAATAAACCAAATAAGCCAATTAAAAAATGGGGTACAGAGCTAAACAGAGAATTCTCAATAGAGGAATACCAAATGACAGAGAAACACATAAAGAAATGCTCAACATCCTTAGTCATCAAGGAAATGCAAATAAAAACAATCCTGAGGTTTTACCCTACACCCATCAGAATGGCCAAGATAAAAAACTCAAGTGACAACATGCTGGAGAGGATGTGGAGAAAGGGAAACCATTCTCCACTGCTGGTGGGAATGAAACTTGCACAACCACTTTGGAAATCAATCTGGCGCTTTCTCAGACAACTAGGAATAGTGCTTCCTCAAGATCCAGCCATACCACTCCTAGGCATATATCCAAAAGATGCTCAAGTACACAAGGACATTTGTTCAACCAAGGATATTCATAGAAGCTTTATGCATCATAGCCAGAATCTGGAAACAACCCAGATGTCCCTCAACTGAGGGAAATTGTGGTACATTTACACAACGGAATACTACTCAGCAATTAAAACAAGGAAATCATGAAATTTGCAGGCAAATGGTGGGAACTAGGAAAGGTCATCCTGAGTAAGGTATCCCAGAAGCAGAAAGACACACATGGTATATACTCACTTATAGGTGGATATTAGACATATAATTAAAGATAAACATACTAAAATCTGTACACCTAAAGAAGCCAAGCAAGAAGCAGGACCCTGGGCAATATGATCAATCCTCACTCAGTAAGGCAAATGGGACAGACACTGGAAAAGGGAGAAAGCAGGCAATAGGACAGGAGCCTTCCACAGAGGGCCTCTGAAAGACTCTACCCAGCAAGGTATCAAAGCAGATGCTGAGGCTCATAGCCAAACTTTGGGCATAGTGCAGGAAATCTTAAGAAAAAAGGGGGAGACAGAAAGACCCAGAGGGGACAGGAGCTCCACATGGAGAGCAACAGAACCAAAATATCTGGGCACAGGGGTCATTTCTGAGACTGATACTCCAACCAAGGACCATGCATGAAGATAACCTAGAACCCCTGCACAGATGTAGCCCATGGCAGCTCAGCCTCAGTGGGTTCCCTAGTAATAGGAACAGGAGCTCTCTGTGATATGAACTCAGTGGCTGGCTCTTTTACCACCTCCCCTTGAAGGGGAGCAGCCTTGCCAGGCCACAGAGGAAGACAATGCAGCCAGTCCTGATGAGACCTGATAGGTTAAGGTCAGAAGGAAGGGGAGGAGGACCTCCCTATCAGTGGACTTGGAGAGGGGCATAGGAGGAGATGAGGGAAGAAGGGTGGGGCTGGGAGGGGAGCTGGGATGCACAGTGAAAAAATTGTAATAAATAAATAAATAAATAAATAAATAAATAAATAAAAAGGGAAAAGACACTAATGATCTTCTTGATATGTGAAAAATTAAAGATTGCAGCAAAGCCCAAAACATAATATAGGACAACTGGCTTCTGGAGAAATACAGATTATGAGTATGGCTGGGAAAACTAATTTTCAAAAGACTGGATATAGAATATTAAAATTAAAATTTTCATATGCATAAGGCTATGGAATATGATGGCATTGCCAGGAATAATTGTGGCTCCAGTGCCCAGAGGAGTCACTGGCAGCTCAGTCTCTGAGCTAAAATATCTCTGAGGCATTTAAAACCACCCTTCCTGTGACCACGCCGTTCTGAAGGCTAGAAGAAAGACCCATTACAGTGGAAGCTCTAAAGAACAGGAAACAAACTAAACCTGGTGCTGGCTCCACTGTTCTGCGCTGTGCTGGGCAGCTCGCCACTGAGCACGCTCTGAATGCTCTCATAACCAGTTACCCTTGCAAAGCCTCTCTCCATAACCTCTCAGGAACCCTTGCGCAGGTTCCCATTGCTTCCTGCCTGTCCTGCCGAGTGCATTTCACGTGCAGCATTCTGCATATCCCTCACCCAAAGCCTACACCTTCAACAAGTTCTTCTTAGGTGGCAGTTAATGCATTATTGACTCCCCCTTACCAGATTACGTGTGTTAAATCCTTGGCCTCCTTCTGAAAAAAAAATTTCAGCATTGTAATAAAACAGAAGACAAAATAAGTAGTTCAAATGTTTTCAAGTTGTTTACATTTAAAACTTTGAGCAATGGGAGCCTTGTAAGTATTTTTTAATGTTACACGTTGTCATCAAACACATTAGCACACACACACACAAGCACACACACACAAGCACACGCACACGCACACGCACTCACACACGCACTCACACACACACACAATTCCCAGGCTACCTCAGAAACCCTCTGCTCTCTCCTGTTGGTCAGCCCTTTTTACTGATCTCAACAGTAGTGGCTGGACTTTTGTTTTGTTATTACTCATAAGTTTGCAACAAAAAAAGAAAACAAACACAAGAGAGCAAATGAGTTTACCGTCCATTGGGGAGAGATGAGACAGACTCTGTGGACAGGGGGAAGCATCGCTTAGAATTGTTATCACTGCTGGGGGCCAGGTGTGCTTGGCCTCAGTACATCCCACGCTTACTGAACCAATTTCACATAAGGGTTAAAGTGGAACAGAGCCGAGCTGCCTGTCCAGATTTTCCTCCCAAAAGCTTCTGAGATGTCTCTAGGGGAATTCAAAACTACAGAAGGGTAGCAAAGTGAAGCTTCAACTGACTTTTTTCAGAGTAAGAATGATTTCCAAACTCTACTCCAGCACAATTATATTTAGAACTCAAAATCACTAGATATGGAACTTTTATACTCATAGCCCTCAAGATTTCAAACTCGAGGAGGGCTTAACCTAGAAAGTAGCACAGTGCCAACAAGCCTGCATTTCTTTGCCTTCCATGGAAAGTTGAGTAAGCAGTGTTAATCCAACCCTGGGGCTGTGCCAGATCAATCCCTTTTTTAATCACGTAAGCCATGACAATGGGAGTGTAAAGTTATATAAGACTGTGGGGCCGGAAATGAGAACAAGAACCAAGAAGAATGATCATCAGAGAAAGGCAAGATTTGTGAACAGGAGGAAAAAATAAGCATAATATTTTGTTTTTTACTTTAGAATTAGTTTCTCAATGTGGCCTATTGGGGGTGGTTCTGATGCTAATCCTCAAGATGTGGTTAAACCTATCCTTGTGTTAACCTGCCTAAGTCATTATATCTGATTGGTTAATTAAACAGCCTATTGGGCAGGGCAAAACAGGGTAGGTGTGGCTAAGGTTCCCAGCCTCTGGTTCAGGAGAATCCTCCCACCCCCAGACTGACAGGAAGAGGAGGAAGGAGGATGCTACAGAGGGTTAGGCTGATAGGAAGGACTCTAAATACAAGCAAGTACCAGGGAGTATGCATGGAAGGTAGAACAGATGAGGAAGATTAAGGCGGATGGCAATGGATGGAGGCTGGGAGATGGATGATGAGGTTCCTGAGACAGTGTAAGTGAATTATCTGCCCTGCCTAAGGTAAATAAGGCAATCATAAATCTAGCAGGTGTTTGTGTCTTATTATTTGTGATAGCAGGATAAATAATATCGCTGTGCTAGTCTTAGAGCTAATAACAAACATTATATAGCCCAAAACCGTTTGTATAATCTACAACAACAGTGGACAGGGCAACCCTCTCCTTACCTGAAATTATCTAACACTTCACTATTAGAATTATCTTCCTCAAAGGAAGTTCTTAGCCTGTTTATAATACACACACCTATGATTCTAGCTACCAAGGAATCAGTGGCCAGAGAATTGCCTGAGCCCTGGAGATTGAAAACCAGCCTGAGCAACAAAGCATGTTTGTAGCAGCTTTATTTGTAATAGCCAGAACCTGGAAACAACCCAGATGTCCATCAACAGAGGAATGGATACAGAAATTGTGGTATTTTTTCATTTTATTTATTTATTTATTTTATTATTACTTACATTTTATTAACTTTGTATCCCAGCTATATCCTGTTCCCTCATTCCCTCCCAATCCCATCCTCCTTCCCTCATCTCCTTCCTGCCCCTTTCCAAGTCCACTGATAGGGGAGGACCTCCTTCCCTTTCATCTGACCCTGTTTTATCAGGTATTTTCAGGACTGGCTGCAAAGTCCTCCTCTGTGGCCTAGCAGGGCTGCTCCTCCCTTGGGGGGTGGGGAGGTCAAAGAGCCTGCCATTGAGTTCATGTCAGAAATTGTCCCTGTTCCCCTTACTAGGGTTCACACTTGTGGTATTTTACACAATGGAATACTACTCAGCAATTAAAAACAAGGAAATCATGAAATTTGCAGGCAAATGGTGGAATCTAGAAAAGGTCATTCTGAGTGAGGTATCCCAGAAGAAAGACACACATGGTATATACTCACTTATATAGACCTATAATATAGGATAAACATACTAAATTCTGTACACCTAAAGAAGATAAACAAGCAAGAGGACCTGGGTAAGATGATCAATCCTCACTTAGAAAGACAAATGGGATGTACATTGGATGTAGGAGAAAACAAGTAACAGAACAGGAGCCTACCACAGAGGGCCTCAGAAAGACTCTACCTAGCAGTGTTTCAAAGCAGATACTGAGACTCATAACCAAACCTTTGGCAGAGTGCAGGGAATCATATGAAAGAAGGGGGAGTTAGTATGACCTGGAAAGGACAGGAGCTCCACAAGGACCAAATATATCTGAGCACAGAGGCCTTTTATGAGACTGTTTCTTTAACCAAGGACCATGTATGGATATAACCTAGAACCCCTGCTCAGATGTAGCCTGTGGTAGCTCAGTATCCAAGTAGGGGCCCTAGTAAGAGGAACAGGGACTATTTCTGACATGAACTCAATGGCGGGCTTTTTGACCTCCATACCCCCAATGGAGGAGCAGCCCTGCTAGGCCACAGAGGAGGACTTTGCAGCCAGGCCTGAAGATACCTGATAAACCAGGGTCAGATGAAAGGGGAGGAGGTCTTCTCCAACCAGTGGACTTGGAAAGGGGCAGGAAGGAGATGAGGGAGGGAGGGTGAGATTGGGAGGGAATGAGAGAGTGGCATACAGCTGGGATACAAAGTTAATAAACTGTAACTAAAATTTGTAGCTGAAGCTACATTTTTCATATATACATATATTTAAATCAATCATCTCAAAAGTCCGTCATCATTCATGTTCCATGGGGGAATTGGTAAAAAGAAGTAAGCGGAGCTGTGGAAATAGACACAGTGTTTCTAAGACTATAAACTCAAGAATACTCATTGGCTACCCACAAACATCTTGTTCTACTAAATTTTACCAAGAATTTATTTTCTAAGAAGGAATCCCTGTTATGACACAGCTACTTTCTTATCCCTAAAATTTTCTATTTGGCTAAAGAGTCTCAGTTCTTTGAGATCCACAGTTCCGTATTTAAAGCTAATAAACCCTAAATTGTCTTTAATTCTTGAAACATAAAATTAAGAGATAATTTTTCCACAAACATACTTTGAATGCCAATGACAAAAAGTTAGACATAATAAAATACAGGTTTATTATTTAAACATTTGTGACATAAAATAAATACATGAACTCTTCTGCACAGTCCAGAATGTCCAGCCAAACATGACAATAGAAGCCTCCCCTACACTTTTTCTTATTATCCTTGTAGAGCAATTCCAAGTTGGTTTATTCATGCAGAGTTACAGATCAGTGTCCCCAGCACTAGGAGGAGCCCCGTTCTTCAAGGAAAGAGACTGTATCACCCATTGTTTCCTTAATCTCCTTTCTAAACTGATCTTGTTCTTACTAACTCTTGATTTTAAAAGTTCAAATACTATCAAGAATGTGTGAAAAGCCAGCATGGTGGCTCACACCTTTAATCATAGCAATCAGGGAGGCAGAGGCAAGCCAGTCACTGTGAGTTTGAGGCCAGTCTAGTCTACAAAGCAAGTCCAGGACAGTAAGGCTACACAGAGAAACGCTGTCTCTAAAAGCAAAAACAAAAAACAAAACAAAAAAAGAATGTGAACGACAGTCAGCAGAGGCAAGCAGCGAGCTGTTGTGTGAGCGCCATCACTTGCATTCCCAAGGAGACGCCATTGCTTGCATTCCCAAGGAGGCGCGCAGAGCTGCAGAAACATCCAGCTCCATTGTCTGTCCACCACGCCAGGCCTGCTGCACCAGGGATACACAGGTTAGGCCACCTTCCCAATGCCTGCTCTACCGGGAACATCCATGGGCAACCAGATGGCTATGGGCCGGCAAAAACAACAACAGCAAACAAAAACAAAAAAACCGCAGTCAACAAGATCCAGGGCAATAGGACACCTTCAGAGCAGACATCCTACTACAGCAGGAAATGACCTTAAATACAATCTTATAAAGATGGTAGAGGTCTTTAAAAAGGAAACAAAGACATTCCTTAAATAAATACAGGGAAACACAATTAAATAGGTGAAGGAAATGAATAAAAGTGTTCAAGACATCAAAATGGAAGTAGAAGAAATTTTTAAAAAAACATAAACTGAGGTAATCCTGGAGATGGAAAATCTAGGGAAGAGAACAGGAACAGACACAAGGGTCACCAACAGAACACAAGAGCTGGAAGAATCTCAGGCATAGAAGATACAATAGAAAAAATATATCAGTCAAAGAAAATGTTAAATCTAAATAATTCCTGACATAAAACCTCCAGGAAACTTGGGATACTATGAAAAGATGTAAAAAGAATAGGAATTGACGAGGGTGAAGTGTCCCTGCTCAAAGGAAATGGTAAAGGACTCATCTCTGGGACAGGGGAGTCTGTGTGGCTATCCCTAACTGAAACGCCAAGCAGTTAGAGTCCTGCTTGCTGACACCTCCTAGAGTCAGATAAGACTTCCAGTAGAGGGAGGGGGACGCCGATCCCCCATAAAACCTTCAACCCCAAATTTGTCTTTCCTACACGAATTACAGGGATATAGCAGAGATTGAGGAAAGGGCAAACAAAAGACTGGCCCAATGTGAACCCACGGGGTGCATGGGGAGAGCCAACCCCTGATACTATTAATGGTACTCTGCTGTGCTTGCAGACAGGAGCCGAGCATAACTGCCTCCTGAGAGGCTTCATCCAGCAGCTGATGGAAACAAATGCAGAGACCCACAGCCAAACAATAGACCAAGCTGGGGAATTTTGTGGAAGAGTGGGAGAAAGGATTGAGGGAGTCAGAGGGGTCAAGGACACCACAGGTAGATGTACAGACTCAACTAACCTGGGCCCATAGTGGCTCACAGAAACTGAACCACAGATATGCACACGCTGGACCTAGACCCCTATTCATATATAGCAGATGTGCAGCTTGGTCATCATGTGGGTTCCCTAACATTAGGAGTAGGGTTGTCTCTGACTCTGTTGCATGCTTTAGAATCCCTTTTCCCTCTGCCTGCCTTGTCTGGCCTCAGTGGGAGAGGATGCACATAATCCTGCTTTGACTTGACCGCTTGGTGGCCTCTGCTTCTTTGAGAAAGAGAAGGGGGAATAGTGCAAGAGGGCCGTGAAGGTGGGACTGTGCGGGGAGGAGGGAAGGGCATGGGATCAGACTGTGAAGTGATAAATAAATAAGTCAAAATCAAAATAAAAAAGAATTTGTGAAAATATCAAGGTTAAAAGTCACACTTGTACCAATTTAGGTGTTAGAATTGAAATGTGACACTCACATTCACATTTAGTATTTAAACATGAAAAACACATAAAATATTTCATAATGCAGTTATAAATTAAAAGTGTTCTTAATAGGAGATAGCCCCAGGTAAAGGTTTATGAATAAAGCTGCCAGGTTCGGAGCCTCCTCTTCCCCAGCAGTGAAATGGAAATAACACTTTGATCAAGAAACGGACCTACCTCTAACGTCAGTGAGTAGGAGGTGGAAACAAGAGGATTAGGAGTTCAATGTAAACCTCTGCCATATAGATGTTATGTGTGACCGTGAGCTCCTCTGAGGGTGCTGAAAATCAAACGCCATTCCTCTGCAAGAAGAGCAAGGACTCTCAACCATGGAGCCCCCTCTCCATACCACAATAAGACAGTCTTAGTGGTTGGATTACAGTAGGAAGACCAGCTGTCACGACAGTCAAAATGGATTGCCCTCTTCTGGCCACCATTGGTACCAGCTACATACATGGTACATACACATATATGTAGGCAAACATTCACACACATAATTTTTTAATTAAAGATTTTTATTGTTAACCTGTATTATTTATATCATTTATAAATAATTGTGGCATCTCAGTTCAAAAATAGAATATTAAAACTTGAATTTTTATCTATTCCAGTCACAAGGGCCAATCATTATCTTTACCCTCATTTACAATATACCACCTGAGCCGAAGAGCTTTCTGGCAATGGCTCAGTTAAAATTCCAAGAAGCTTGGTGCCGTTTTCCAGCAAATGAAAACGGCTGAAATGAAAATTAATGATGTTGAATGCAGGCTGAGAGGGGTATGCCATTGCTTGTGAGATGTTATCTGTGAAGAGACCATGGCAGTAAAGTGCGCATGTAAAGAACCACCCTACTAAAAGTGTCCTGCACATGTGCAGCACAGGGCTGCATTTAACTCTTTGGATTGCTGAGTTGCAGAACACTGTGGTCAAAATACATGTTAGAATCAAGGAAGATGCTTTTCTTCGTGTAGAAATAAGACTCTTAACTGAAATTTCCAGAGCACTGTGCCACACGAGGACAGCTTGACAGAGCAACAAATGTTGCCTTCCATATGTCAGCAGACGCAGGATTTTGACGGTTCATGGCATATTTTGCAGGACTACTAACACCTCTGCGATTGTATTAAAGGAAAAATTCAGTCTTGTTTCCATGGAAACCATAACTACTGTGTAAGCTGTTAAACAAGACAGTTCACAATATGGTGTCTTATTCAAGATAAGCAGTAGCCTTTGAAATGTATCATTGATATTATTTTTCTATCTGGATTTCAATATCTACCTGAGAAAATGTTAAATCTTTGATGCTCTGCAGTAAAAGGAGCAGCCAGCTATGGTACAAGCAAGCCCCACTACACTTCAGATCTTAGGCTGAAAATCAGAGCAGCTTCAGCTTTAAGGAGAGGGGCTCTCCCCGTGACCAGGACTAACCTTCCCACTTTGAAGTGATCAGACGCTGCATTTCACTAACCAGCTTCCAACTGTGTTTCTATTCATCTCTCACCTTGACTAACTACGAAGAGATTAAGTCACTTAGAGTAAATTTGCTTACCACCGTAGGATTATGAAATTTGTTATCTCTTCTACCTGCTCTCTATGATTGATGCGCATCTGCTAGACTGTCATTTATCGCCAGCATCTATCACATGACCCAGAACACAGGCTAAAAAGCAAATGTGTGAATATAAGAGTTTTTGTGGGTCAACAGCTCTATTATAAATATTTTGTACACTATTTCATATGAATTAGCTCATTTAATCCTTAACACTGTGCTATGCCTTGAGACTTTGATAAGACCCAGTGCACAGATAAAGAATCTTAAGGTCAGTGCATCTAGGATATATGAACTGTGTCATGAAGCTATAAAATAAGAGGAATGGAATTTAAAGTCAGATCTGAGGCTGTGGAGAGAGCCCAGCTGGTAATGTGCTTGCCTTGAAAGCGTGAGGAGTTGAGTTTTTTAGTTCAGTCTTCAGTTCCTCTGTGGAAATGTTGGGCATAGTGAACTGGAGACATTGACCAGCAATTCAGAAAACATACTGCTCTTTCAGAGCACCCAAGTTGGGATCCCAGTGTCTACACGGGACATCTCATAACTTGCACATACCCAGCACCTATACTCAATTTTTTATTAATGAATTCAATTTACACCTCAGTCATAGGTCCCTCTCACCTCTCTTCCCAGTCCCACCCTCTGTCTTGCATCCTCTCTCCCTATTCCTCAGGATAGGGGAGCCCCCCTACCCAGACAGCCCAGCTCATCTATTCCCATGAAGGATGAGTTCATCTTTCTCCCCTGTGGCCTTGTAAGGAAGTCCCATTAGGGGGAAGTGATCAAAAAGTAGGCAACACAGTCTGTGTCAGATATATCCCCCACTCCCCTAACTAGCAGGCCAACATGAAGCCTAAGATGCCCCTCGGGCTTATCTTCTTGGGGTCTATCCTGTACTATATGACTAAAATCCACTTATGAGTATATAGCATGTGTTTTTCTAAGTCTTTTCTAGTTCCACCCATTTTCCTGAAAATTTCATCATGTCCTTGTTTTAAATAGCTGAGTAGTATTCCAGTGTAAATGTATCACGTACACTTAAAAATAAAATAAAACTCTTCCTTTTTAAGGCTGTTTTTTTATTTTTATTTATTTATTTATTTATTTATTTATTTATTTATTTTTGTGGTATCAAGTTATAATGCCAGAACTGGGGAATTAGAGAGAAGAGTCCCTAATGCCAGCCAAACTAACCTAATTGGCAGGTTCTGGGCCAGTCAATGACCCTGACCCAAAGAAAGCGAGTGGTGTTCCTGAAGATAACACTTCGGGCATGCATTCATATGTATACACTGAAAATATAGGAATGTCTGGAAGATACCAAATAGGGAGCAAATTGCAAAGCAGTGAGTCAGGTGGTCACTATCCCTCATGAGATATGTTTTATTTATATATCGTTTTACTTTTTTTCTGATATGAGGTCTGTGAAAAGCTGAGGCCTTCAAAGAGACTCCAACAAACCAAGTGCATCCTTTGTCCTAAATTAGTTATCATTGCAAAGAAAAGAGGAGACGAAGTGATGGATATCCTGTGGAAGAGAAGGGTCTCTGCTAATTTCAACAGCTCAGGGCCAAATCAGTACCAGGAAGTGGCACACAGGCTCTAGCATAATCTGTGGTGGCTGAAGTTGGCAACACGATCTTGCCCGTAACAATGCCTGATCTTCGTTGCTGACACAGGAGGCTCGTGTAGGAGCTGCCATTCTCGTTATGCAGAGCATGAGAGAATTTGGGACACTGGGCTCTAAACAGGAAGTCTCTATCAAATCCCTCCCTTCAGGGCTCAGGAAACCTTATAGAAGAAAGGGTAGATTGATATTTCCAAATTAGTGTTCTTAGGAGATTCCTGAATGTGTGAATGAGTGGGTCTCTGTTTTTTTGTGTCATCTCTTGAGCTCTTTTCTTTCTCTTTGTTTGGCTTGTCCAATTTCTATGTGGTTTTGTTTTATCATATATTTATTATATTATTATCTCTTAGAATCCTGCTCTTTTTTCTAATGAGAGATGAAAATTGAGTGGATCTGGATGGCGAGGGGAGGGGTGGGAAGTAGGGAGGAGCTCAGAGCAGCACAAGGAGGGGAAATCAGGATAGATTATGTGATTAAAAAAATTGTCAGTAAAATGGGGAAAATCCAAAAGAGGAGCAGAAGGAAAAAGAGGAGAAAGGGGAGGAATAGGAGAAGGAGGGAGAGGAGGAAGAAGAGGAAAAGTAGGAAAAGAAGAAGAGGAGGACAAGGAGAATTTGGAGGAACTTCCTTTGTCAGCCATCATGCTGGAGAAGATAGTCAGATGCTGGGAAGAAACCAGAAGACCAAATCACTCTGGTTCTCCCTTCCTCCGAGAAGAGGTGGCCACTGGCTCGTGAGGACAAAGGGAGCAGAAGCAACAAATGGGACTCAGATAGCAAAGAGTATTACCGACAAGACTCTGAGAGTCCGCTTTAGAGAGGCAGCTCATTTTACTGTTTTAGGGGTCAGGTATATAAAGTTTCTTAGAGTTACAGGTGGGAAGAACTGATTGGCCTTAGCACAGTACCTAATTATATGAGCAGGAAGGGATGGTTGATCATAACACAGTACCTAATTATCATAAGAGTAGGGGGAAAAGCGGAACTCTGTGCTAGGTCATGTAGTGCCAAGGACGCTCTGTGAAGGGTCATCCTCCAAGCAAGGTTAGGCATCTCTGCCTAGAGATGCTCTCCAGCTAAGGTCAGGTGGAGAAGAGGAAGCCTCATTGAGAAAGGGAGCCCCGTTTTGCGCTGAACTAGGAGAGCTGTCCAGACACGGTAGACTACAACCTTAATAGTAGTGTCTTCCAACGTCATGCTGGGGGCAGGGGACTAGAATTCTGTCTGGCCACAATTGAAGGTTTTAAAACCAATACCTTCAAAGGCAATGCATCTGTCATCATCAGGGATGCAGTTTGTACCGAGGGTGCATACTGGCTTTGTGATATGCTATGCCTTCCCTGTCATGACGGGCTGTCTGTCTATCTCACATAAGCCCTTTTCCTTTGAAAATACTCTTTATTAGGCTATTCCATCACAGCAACAGAAAGGCAACTGATACAGGCATTACTGCTTTGCATTGCAAATGCTCCAATGATATTGATCCAGAATTCTGTATTAATTTCCAATCCTTTCCTTATAATATGCTATATTTTAGATGCTACATTCTATTTTCCTGGGTTATCTGGACATTTGGTTCTCTGAGAACCTTTATGCACCAAAGAGAGAAAACAATAAACTTGGGTTGGTTATTGCCAAATTAAGGCACATAAATAAAAGGCCAAGAATCCTTCCTGGATTCTTCCAAGCGATCTCATCTCCAGTAGCTCTCCATTAAAAATATGTTAGGACGTCATAGGAGACTGGCTTTGCAGCCCTCTATCATCCAACCTAAGTCAGAGCTTTAGTAGGAAGAGATCTGGGATCAGGGTTGAGTTCTTTAGACACAGAAATTTGAGAACTGGAAATTCAGCCTCCTTGTAAAGTTCTGTGTCTGCAGAATAAAGCTTCTTCTTTCTTACCATGTACCAGGTCTTGGCAAAAGCTGGTGCTATGCCAGAAACTGATATTCCTTAGAGTCTGTCCTTACCTGCTTTGTAGACATTAAATTGAGCAGGGACACACTTAGGCATGAGCTGGCAGAGAAAATGAGAGTTCTGTTAGACAAGAATGGGGACAATAGAAGCTGAGGAGATTGGGGACTTTGCTGTGACAGGGCAAGACAGTGTGATTGTTCTTCCATCCTCTATGCTTGCTGAAGCCATTTCATTCTTAACTAGAATTTTATCTCCTTGTGAGAATTCATGGAAAATCACACAACCCTATTCCAGGAACAAAAGGTCAGGAAGTGCTAGCCAACTCAGCTTCTGTTAAACTGCCTGTTTGCAAGGAACCTCAGCTAACCCACTTAGTTTATGTTAAAACTGCTTTGTGACGGCCCCTACCCCACAGACTGAGAGTGAGAAGCCAGGACTTTGTTTCTGCCTTTAAAACCATGTTCTGGAAACACCTGAGGTGGAGGGATGTAAAGCTTATTATGATAGGGTTTACTAAGATGAGTGGCTCTTTTCTCTTTGGTAGTTGACGCCTTCATGTTGAAAAAAAGGTATTTATGGTATGATAGCTATTGTAACCTTAGGAAAAACAATGCTGTAGATTCATGAGTAGATAATTTTCATTGTAGCAAACTCACGAATAAGTACTTTCAAAGAAACCCTCTAAATATCTCTGTTCTTTGCTTCAAAGATAAGAGTTGCCAGTATTTTGACATATACTTTTCTGTATGTGCATTGTATACGCACTCAGTGTATGAGTTTTCTAGAGGAAAATAACCAACAGAATGTAGATGTATTATAAAAATTGCTTTATTAGATTAATTTACAGGATAGAGCCAAGTATTTCAACCATGGTAGTCCACGTGAACAAAAACTTCTGGAAAGAAGTTGCATCTGGCAGTGAATGAAAACTGGAAATCCTGAAAAGAACTGTCCACAGAGACTAATGCGAATCTCAGTACATGGACACATTGAAATACTGTAAGCCTGGAGGCTAATTACCTTATCTTGGCCTAAGATCTGGCCCTCCAGGAAAAGTCACTTCATCCGCTGTCAAAATTAGCATCTTGTGAACCCCCACCCAAATCCTTTTATAATCTATTGATTTAGCAGCAACTAGCATCTACTAATCCACAGGCTAAGAATGTCACGAGATATCCTCTTAAGCTTACAAGAAAGCTTACGCCATCTCACTGTACCTGTCTCTCTGATGTGTTCAATGATATATTTTAAGATTGCCTTGATTTATGACTTTTTCTGTTCTGTAAAACTTTAAAATGTTTGTGAAACTGCTTCCATATTGGAACATGGATTTTGGGGTAGCCTAAAACTCTGTTCAATGGTTATGGTCACTCAAAACAGCTTCAGAATAAACCATCTCTTACTTCCTTTAAGATGAAAGCTGAATGAGGATTGATAATGTTACCCCAGGTCCTTCTTCTTACCTAGCTTCTTTAAGTGTATAGATTTTAGTATTTTTATCCTATCTTATATGTCTAATATTCACTTATAAGTGAGTATATACCATGTGTGATTTTCTGCTTCTGGGATACCTCACTCAGGATGATCTTTTCTATTTCCATCCATTTGCCTGCAAATTTCGTGATTTCCTTGTTTCTAAGTGCTGAGCAGTATTCCATTGTGTAAATATACAATTTCTGTATCCATTTCTCCATTGATGGACATCTGGGTTGTTTCCAGGTTCTGGCTATTACAAATAAAGCTGCTATAAACATGGTTGAGCAAATATCCTTGTTGTATACTTGAGCATATTTTGGAATCCCTAGGAATGGTATAGCTGGATCTTGAGGTAGCACTATTCCTAATTGTCTGAGAAAGTACCAGATTGATTTCCAAAGTGGTAGTACAAAGTTTACATTCCCACCAGCAATGGAGGAGGGTTCTCTTTTCTCCACATCCTCTCCAGCATGTGTTGTCACTTGATCTTATCCATCTGATGGGTGTAAGGTGAAATTTCAGGGTTGTTTTGATTTGCATTTCCCTGATGACTAAGAAGGTTGAGCACTTCTTTAAGTGTTTCTCTGTCATTCGATATTCCTCTATTAAGAATTCTCTGTTTAGCTCTGTACTCCATTTTTTAATTGGATTACTTGATTTGTTGCTTTTTAACTTCTTGAGTTCTTTATATATTCTGGATATTAGCCCTCGGAAGAGGGAGAAAACAGGGAAGTGGACAGGAGCCTACCACAGAAGGCCTCTGAAAGATCTACCCAGCAGGGTATCAAAGCAGATGCTGAGACTCATAGCCTAACTTTGGGCAGAGTGCAGGGAATCTTATGAAAGAAGGGGGAGACAGTAAGACCTGGAGGGGATAGGAGCTCCACAAGGAGAGCAACAGAACAAAAAAATCTGGGCTCAGGGGTCTTTTCTGAGACTGATACTCCAACCAAGGACCATGCATGGAGATAACCTAGAACCCCTGCAGAGATGTAGCCTATGGCAGCTCAGTATCCAAGTGGGTAGCAATGGCAGCTCAGTCTCCAAGTGGTTTCCCTAGTAAGGGGAACAGGGGCTGTCTCTGACATGAACTCAGTGGCTGGCTTTTTGATCGCCTTCCCTGAAGAGGGGGCAAGGAGAGGGAGGAGCCTTACCAGGCTACAGAGGAAAACAATACAGCCAGTCCTGTTAAGACCTGATAGGCTAGGGTCAGATAGAAGAGGAGGACCTCCCCTATCAGTGGACTGGGGGAAGGGCATGGGAGGAGATGAGGGAGGGTGGGCGGGATTGGAAGGGGACAAGGAAGGGGCTACAACTGGGATACAAATTAATTTTTAAAAATTGGAAATAAATAGTTTTTTTTTTTAAAGGTGAAAGCTGTGTTTTTCAAACTTTGATAGTTATGATGCCAGAACATAGGACCTGAGAATAACCCACTTTTTACTGTAGGAAACACCTGATTGGAAGCCAGGTACCTGCATGGACCCATTGAATCCAGACCATCTGGTGTTATTTCTTCAGGTAGATTGTTGGTGAGTTCTTTCAAGAGTTCAAAAACCCTTTGTTTGGTCAAAGATTTTTTTTTTAAATTTCTCAACTAGTTAAGAAGGATTCTACTTTGATATATACCCTTTTGGTCTGTATATATGAGGGCGTAGTGAAACCACCAAGCTGGCCTACTCCATGGGTAGAAAGGAAGATAAGTTTGGGCAAATTCAAAGCTACCATGGCTCTCTGTTCGGGATAGCAAAAGGTAGGGAAAGCCTTACCAGTTTTAAGGAAGCAAGTTGTAGGATGGATGGGGAGTTAGGAAGAGGGGAGCAGGTGTAAGCTAGAACAGCCTGGAAGCTAGCACGGGACTTTGATACGTGTTACATGTGCATGTTAATAGGGAACTACATGCCCTGATTCCTGATGGGGAAGAGAAGGAGGTAACAGCATTCCTGACAAACAGAATCCTGCTTTACACATTTCTAAGGAAGGCTTTTGTTAATCTGCCAACTTCTTCTTTATCTGCTTAGAGTCCAGCCTGAGCTGAGCAGCCTGACATGCCAGTGACACTGTCATTGAGGGGCTCACTGGGAACTCAAAGTATACTGTGTAAGTGTTAGGGGTCATTCAGAGAGTCATCAGTCTGACAACAAATAAGCTTAACAAAGGAGAGGTTTTATTGAGACTGGCACCAGGACTGTACCCTAGAATCCAGAATCACAGATGCAGCCCTGAGATACAGGAGTTAGAAGCTGGTGAAGGCAAAACCCCTTATGTGTAAGGACATATCCTGCCTATGTGTGAACAGGGGTTCAAGTCAACAGCCAAATGTCTTGCAGATGTCTTGGTTATCTTGAGCAAGCAAGGTGCTTTACAGAAGTGGAAACATGTGGTTAGCATTTTCACCCAGTTTTCACAACAGTTTAAAATTGTACAAGACCAGACAATTCTGAGAAGAGCCCTCAAGCATTCTGGCCAGCCACTATTCCTGGGCAAGCTGGTTGACAGATCCCATTCCCATGAGTACAGCTTTTACAGGCTAGAGGTACTCTTTTGGTTTAAGCTTCTTTAAGCAAGAAGCTTAGACCTTAAGTGTATTCAGGTCATTCCATTCCCCTCTTGCGTTGGTCCTGTTAACCCCCTGACCCTATGGTGGGTACCTGTTCATATTGGCACTTGATAATCATCATTTCTTGGCACCCACATTGGAATTTACATATCTGGTTAAGACATTAATGATGTACTCATCAGCAGGAGCAGAAATGCTGAGTCCTAAAATGGCCAAAAACATGGAGGGACCTGGAAATGAAAATGGGAGCCAATTGTTTGCTTCATTTTGGGTTTTCTCCCCTTCTGCAATGCTTTTGTGCAATCAAGCTGAAGTATCCCTAATGATCTGCAGATGATTTCTGCAAATCATATAATAACCTACTTGTTTTAAATAGAGTATGTCAAGTACGCAACCATGTAGTAAGACTATTTCAACTAATGAATCTACCTGTTGTTCTAGCTTGTCAATAGACTTTTCTATTACGGAAAGATCTTGGTCTTTTGGCTTCCTAGGTTTTTAAAGTTGATTTCAGCCAATGCTGTTCTGGAGCCAGGAGTGGCTGCTCCTATGACTGTTAAAATAGGTATAAGCATGGCCCCCTGCTTCATCCTGGATGAGGTTTATGGAGGATCTTTAAATGTAAGTGTTTGCTGGACCATCATAAACATACATTCTGGAGAATAAGAACACCAAGATGCAGCATTGTTGGGTTTGATGCATATGCCACATCAACAAGCAAGGTAAACATTCTGCTGGTGCATGCAAACCAAGCAGTTTCTGTTGGGTGGTGAAGAAAAAGCAACCACCACCAGTTGGGGGTTCGGGGGAGCTTTGTGATGCTGATGATGGAGTTTCACTTACTCTTAGAAGGTGATCTAGACATATAATGTGTTTTTTAATAAAAACAGGTCCTTGAGGAAGCACTATTCCTAGTTGTCTGAGAAAGCACCAGATTGATTTCCAGAGTGGTTGTACAAGTTTACATTCCCACCAGCAGTGGAGAACGGTTCCCCTTTCTCCACAACCTCTCCAGCATGTGTTGTCACTTGAGTTTTTGATCTTGGCCATTCTGATGGGTGTAAGGTGAAATCTCAGGGTTGTTTTGATTTGCATTTCCCTAATGGCTAATGAGGTTGAGCATTTCTTTAAGTGCTTCTCTGCCATTCGATATTCCTCTACAGAGAATTCTCTGTTTAGCTCTGTTCCCCATTTTTTAATTGGATTACTTGGTTTGCTGCTTTTCAGCTTCTTTAGTTCTTTATATATACTAGATATGAGTCCTCTCCATACCACTCCTAGGCATATACCCAAAAGAGGCTCAAGTACACAAAAAGGACATCTGCTCAACCATGTTTGTAGCAGCTTTATTTGTAATAGCCAGAAGCTGGAAACAGTCCAGATGCCCCTCAACTGAAGAATGGATGCAGAAACTGTGGTAGATCTATACAATGGAGTATTACTCAGCAATGAAAAATAAGGAAATCATGACATTTGCAGGTAAATGGTGGGACCTGGAAAGGATCATCCTGAGTGAGTTGTCCCAGAAGCAAAAAGACACACACAGTATATACTCACTCATATAAACATACAACAGAATAAACCCACTAAAATCTGTACATCTAAACATACTAAGCAAAAGAGAAGACCCTTACTAAAATTTTCAATCCCCATCCTGGAAGGCAAAGAGGATGGACATCAGAAGAAGAAAACAGGAAACAACCTAGGAACCTGCCACAGAGGGCCTCTGAAAGCCTCTGCCCTGCAGACTATCAAAGCAGATGCTGAGCCTGATGGCCAACTGATGGGCAGAGTGAATGGAATTTTATGTAAAAAGTGGGAAATAGTAAGAGCTGGAAAGGACAGGAACTCCACAAGGAGAGCAACAGAACAAGAAAATTTGAACACAGGGAACTTCCCAGAGACTCATACTCCAACCAAGGACTATTCATGGAGATAACCTAGAACCCTGACAATGCAGCCACTTCTGATGAGAGCTGATAGACTAAGATCAGAAAGAAGGAGCGGAGGACCTCCCCTATCAGTGGACTTGGGGAGGGGCATGCATGCAGAAAGGGGGGGGGGAGGATGGGACCGGGAGGGGAGGAGGGAGGGGCTTATGGGGGCATACAAAATGAATAAAGTGTAATTAATAAAAGTTAAATAAAAAATTAAAAAAACAAAAACAAAAAAACAGGTCCTTTTACTCTGGATTTCGTCTGTATTGAGGAACTTGAAAATAGAGTGATTATGTTCCCCATGTGCAACTGGCTAAGAAAACATTGGAAGTTGAGTCTTAATACACAGCAAGTCCTATACTGTGGAAGTTTTAGAGGAATGCAGAACCAGCAGTCTGATGTATGCCAGGGCTGGCAGTATTTATAAGCAAGTATACTGATGCTCAGAATTTCAGGAGGATTGGGACAGTAGGGTTAGTAGAAAGAGAGAGAAAATAAAGGGAATGAAAATGATGGTGGTAATAGTGGTGTTGGTGGGAGTCTGGGGTGCGGACTGAGTTAAGGTCTAAAGATCAGTACCTTGGGCTCTTCACTACATCTGCACATACGCCCTAAACTCCAGGACCCACAGGGGCCCTTATCTGTGTAGGTGCAACTTGTGAGGATGGTTTTCCGTTTGGCATCCCAGGGGTCAGAACTTTTGTAGGTAATTCTAGTATACCCATCAACCAAGCTAACCCTGGGTGAGTTTCCCATCCTCAGGGAGAGTAGGCGGTATGCTATTCGTGGTTCCAGTGTAGGACTCTTTCATAACTAGTGTCCTGACAATTCAAGGGAGTCTGCTTCTACATTAAACAGCCATATATAGAAGTTCCATCATTTCAACTCTTAGAGTTTCTTGTGTATTTCTTTAGAGACATGTCTGCAAAATCAAAGGCGAGGTATGGAAGTTGTGTAAAACTGTTAAAAGCAGAAGTTATTGTTTAGTTGTGGTTCTTCATACTATTAAGATGAAATGTTGATGCTCTAGGAATTGGTTTGATTGGTATAGGGACTTGAGGAGGTGGAAGAGGTCGCAAAATTTGGATTCCAGGCAGGAACGGGGGTGATATAGCCGGATATAATAACACTGTGAGCCTGAAACCCAATCAATCTTTGCATTAGTGGGTCACTGCAGGGCTTGGTGATGATCCATTCATTACAGCTGGGTCACCATCTCCTGTTATGTATGTGACTTGGGATGTATCCACATATGTATGCCATTGACCTTGACAGCAGTGAGGGTTCTTTACAGTGGGGTCCCAAAGTCTTAGCTTGATGTCTTTTGACCCGCACCTTATTTATTGTCTGGAAAAAGGGTGGCTGACGTGAAAGTGTCTGGAAGGCATCCTTAGCAGAGGCCACAGCCTACCGAGCCAGCTATAATGCCTATACAAATTTAAGTAGTTGATGGTTAGTAATTGGTCTAGTTCTAGTGCTACTCAAGGGAAAATTGGGGCACTGTTCTCCAGAATTTTGAGTGAAGTTAAACCTCTTACATAAAGAGGGCAAACAGAAGGAATCCCACCTATCCTTAGCCAAAATCTATGGTTAATTTAGTCAAAGTCTCCTTTGGGATCTGATCTATCCTCTCTACTTTACACACACCTGGATACATCATTTGCAAGTCAAGTACATCATTTGTACAGGAGATGATGATGGAGCTCCAGTGAAATGGATCATCACCAAGACCTAGCTGTCCTGAACTTTGGGGCAATAAGCACAACGCAATTTCCAATTTATCCCCCAGGATGGTAGAAATATTTTCAGTAACGCTAAATGTAGTCTGAGTCTATGGACAATGACAGTTCAAACCTAGGTATTATCTCTTTTAAATACTTCTTTTTAAATTTTTATTCATTTATTCACTTTACATCCCAATCTTAGGAGTACCTTCTCCAACCAGTCCCATCTTCCTTCTTCCCCCTTTCTGCTCCCCTACACCTCAGAAAAGGGGAGCGCCCCCGCCAACCCACCTAGCACACCAAGTCACATCAGGACTGAGTGCACTCTTCCCCTGAAGCCTGGAGAGGCAGCACTGCCAGGGAGAAATGATCCATCAAAAAACAGGCAACAGAGTCCAAGTCAGAGCCAGCCCCGTTCCCCTTACTAGGACACCCACACGAAGCCTGAGCTGCCATGGCTACGTCTGCGTAAGGGTACCCACTGGCCCTGGGGTCAAATCTGTCTCTTAATTGGCTGTGGGTTCTCTACAACAGTCTTTGTATGCTGCAAAAGGAAGTGTCCTTGACGAGAAGTAAAAACCGTTGATCTGTTGAATAAAAATACATGTTTAGATTATTGTTAGGGATTATATTAGTTTAGTAAAATAGTGGTTGTAGGTTCCCCTCAATTTTTGCTTCTTTTTGTTCTGTTTTATTAATTTTTTAGGTAGGGATGTATCAGTCTGTCCAGGCTGGCTTGAACTTTTAATATACCTGTCTCTGCCTTCCAGATGAAAAACCACATTGGGCAGTTATTTTTAGCCAATTTAGATTGCAAGTATTAATTAGATTAATAATTTAAACCACAGCAGTGATATAAGCTTATTACCTTATGCCTGGGTTGCCAAACAGTCTCTGACAAAGGACTACTGTAGAAGATACAGACCACTGAGTTTCACAGAAATGATACTTTTTCCTTAGTGTGGAAGAATTTGGAAAGTTATATTGAAATTTTATTATTTATAATAATTGAGTTCACCTTGACATTCAGTGCTCAAGAGATGATAGCAACTCCATGAATCTGAGGCAGTTTCTCACAGCACAAATTGTTCCATATACTATCATTTCAAATATCCTTTCTCACTAATTCCCCTATGAACACAACATTGATATAATTTTAGTACTTTAGAATAAAAAAATCAGTTTTGGTAACTTGACATATGAAAGTATATATTTTTATAGAGATGATTAAATAACGTTAATCTTATTTATGATAGAGTGGTTCATGTCAGACAAATATTTGAACAGTACAGCCAGGTGAAATACAGTTATTTGCTTGCACCGAGTTGCTGATATTGTTTGCAGGGAAAGTGAGATGACTGCATGTCATGTCTGCCCTCAGAGCATTTACTGGTTTTTGGTTTGGTACATGTGGCTGGGCATTTAAATAGAAATTGAACATCTCTTTTCGTGTGTCCCACCAATTATTAAAATGAGCGAACACACACAAATACACACACACACACACATCTAAGTACTATATCACAACCTTTCATAAAACAAAGGTTAAGAGGAGACTCCAAAAAACTAATAGAGAAAAACAAACAAACAAACAAACAAACAAAACACAACACCAGAAAAGGATAATGGTATTCAATATCGATAATGGCCACAAGAAGAATATGGAGTTTTAAAAAATTTGAGGTAAATTTATTTCTAAATAAAATTCTATGTGAAGTAGAAAAGTGTCTCAGACATCAAAGAATATATATCAAGCAAACTATTTCAAGACAATTCTAGAGTGAGTGCTAATTAAAAATTTTAAAGAGAAAAGGAAAAACAGGCTGACTAAGGAAATAGAGGTCCCAACAGGAAAAGTAGGAATGAGAGTCCAGCTTGACAGGGGTAATTAGAGTGAAGGCCCCAACCAGTGTAGATCAGAAAAGGGAAGAACAAATTTTATAAGCTACATGACAGATTTTACAGGGAAAAAAATTTGATAGAATTTCAGAGACTATAGAATTAACATTATGAAATTAAGATAAAAAAATTGAAGCCAGGTGATGGTGATGCCAGTCTTTAATCCTAGTAATTGGGAGGCAGAGGCAGGCGGGTCTCTGGTCTACAAAGAGAGTCCAAATCAGCTAGTGCTACACAGAGACACCCTGTCTCTAAAAAAGTAAAATGAGAGATAATTTTGCTCTGTTGTCCCAGCTGGCATCAAAGCAATAAACTTCCTCCCTCAGCTTCCTGAAATACTGGGATTTATAGATGTTGTTGTAAACAAAAATGAAAATCTCAACTGTTCTATTTTACCAATAAGGACTCAGTAGCCAGATGCTGGGGTGAAAATCTGCTAGTTCAGAGAGGCAGAGAAACACCAAGCTGACCTTACTTCTCAGCTGAGGTCCAGATGGAAAAAACCCAAAAGGCTCACTAGATCAACTGAAAGTCCAGGAGGAAAAGGCCAAAAAATCCAAGGTCGAAGGCTTGCTAGTTCAAAGCCCCCAAAGCCAGTAATCTGAGGAGCTGAATCCTAAGGTAAAAGCCCTTTCTATGTTTTTGTCTTAAAGACCCTCACCTCAAAGTCCCTCCTACTCTTTCATCCCTGTCAGCTAGTTTCTTGCTCTTCCTCTTGACCTAGGGTTAACTTTATTAAATCCTGTATACAGAAAGCCTTTGGATTAAAGGTGTGTGCTAAGGATGGCTGAACCACACCATAATCACCTGTTTACAAAAAACAAAAAGTTCTTAGATTAAAGGTATGTGATAGGACTCAACCACACCAAACAAGAAACAGGGTTTTATAGTTCACGATTTGGGGGTTCACAATGGGATCAATATCCTGAAACATATAGGCACATGTCACCATGTTTTACTGAAATCAATCTTAGGAAAAAATAAAAACATATGAATGGAACCACAATCACAGTGTTATTTCCTAGGGCAAACAATTTAAAACAACCAAATAATGCCTAAAATATGATTTAAAACATTGAGGATACAGGCTCAGCCAACAAAGTGCTTGTTCTGTAGTCATAAAGACATGTGTTTGATCATCAGAACCCATGTACAATATTTTGAGAAGCAGAGAAAAAATGATCAATGGTGTGTCTAATTGATGAGCTCCAGGCCAACAAGAGACCCTATCCCTAAGAAAATAGTCAGGTGTCCCAAGGATGTCACCTAAGGGTAGCTTCTAGCCTCCACAGGTATGCACACATCTACACATGGACACACATATGCAATCAATGTCTTGTGTGAACATTTTGATACGTACATTTGAAAAACACTGAGGTCCTTGTAAGGAAACTAAGGTTCTGTTACATGTCTATTTTTATTCTTCTCGTTTATTACATCCCAACTTCAGATCCTCCTCCCTCTACTCCTTCGCATCCACTCAACTCCCTTCTCCCCCAGATCCACTTCACATTCATTTTCCTTCAGAAAAGAGTAGGCTTCCTGTGCTGGAGAGATGGCTCAGAGGTTAAGAGCAGTGGCTGTTCTTCTAAAGGTCTTGAGTTTAATTCCCAGCAACCACATGGTGGCTCACAATCATCTGTGATGCGATCTGGTGTCCTCTCCTGGCCAGTAAGCACATATGTAAGCAGAACATGGCATAAATAACAAATAAATGTTTTGTTTTTTTCAAAAGCCCAAAACCAAACTTGGTGTATTATTTTTCAACAACAGAAAACAAATTGAAGTGCTAAACTAACAACACAAAACCGCGGAAGGAAGTGTGCACTCGGAGGCCACAGGCAAAGCTAAGTCCTTACAGCTGATGGCTGAACTGGCTACGGCCCTGCCATTCTGGTGACAGGACAAGCAACTGTTTATCTGGAGATGTCATATTCCTGCCCCAAGGCAGCTTGCAGGAAAACGTAGGACACTTTCTTATCTTCATACAACAGTATGAAGCCACTCCCAGAGTTTAAGAGTGGAGCAGAGGCAGACCTATTGGGTTTTGGTGGCCTTGCTGACGGTTTTTCCAAGTTGCTTGCACTTAGCCAACAACGTCCCATCATTTCTTGGTGAGATGGGCATCTTCAAAGGCAGAGTGTGGACTTGCAGTCTCAGTGTTGGCTGTGGTTCTGCAGACCAGTCCAGAATGGGGGACGCCCAGACCTAACAAATCTCCCCTTTCTCCCTGGAGGCCCTTAAAAAAATCTTAAAAAGAAAGAAAGGCTTCTCAGGGTGATCAACCAAACATGGCATAACAAGTTAGAATAACCCTCATATGGCTTCATGGAGCAACCTGGTAGGAGAAAAAGACCCTCAAGAGCAGGTAAAACAGCCAAACAGCCCTGTTTCCACTGTTAGGCAAGCACACCAAGCTACACAACCATACAATGTATACAGAGGATCTAGGTCAAACTCACGTGGGGACTGACTGTCAGTTCAGTCTTTATCAATCCCTATAAACTCTGGTTAGTTGATTTTGTGGGCTGTTTTCTTGTCATATCCTTGAGCTCTCTGGGTTCTATAATTCTTCCCACTCCTTTTCTGTGGGGGTTCCCTGCGCACTGCCTAATATTTGTCTGTGGACCTCTGCATCTGCTCCCATCGGTTGCTACATGAAGCCTCTCTATTAATGACTGGTCTAGCCTCTGATCTATGAATATAGCAGAACACCATTAAGAATCACTTCATTGACATTTTTTGCCAGTCATGTTTGGTTCAATTTTAGGTCTCTGGCATGTTCAGCTTCTGGGTCCTGACTGTCCTTGCAGTGGCAGGCATGGGCTGCCTCATAGGGCATGGACCTTAACTTGTAAGAGTCGCTGGTTGGCCACTCCCACAATTTCTGTACCATTACCCTAGCACATCTTTTTTTTTTTTAAATAACATTTTTTAATTTTATTTTTTTCTTATCAGTTACATTTTATTAACTCTGTATCCCAACTGTATCCTGCTCACTCATTCCCTCCCAATCCCACCGTCCCTCCCTCATCTCCACCCTGCCCCTTTCCAAGCCCACTGATGGGGGGGGCCTCCTCCCCATTCATCTGATCCTGTTTTATCAGGTATCTTCAGGACTGGCTGCAAAGTCCTCCTCTGTGGCCTAACAGGACTGCTCCTCCCTTGGGGAGGTCAAAGAGCCAGCCATTGAGTCCCTGTTAGAAATAGTCCTTGTTCCCCTTACTATGGAAAACCAATTGGTTACTGAGCTACCACGGGCTACATCCGAGCAGAGGTTCTAGGTTATATCCATACATGGTCCTTGGTTGAATGTCAGTCTCAGAAAAGACCCTGTGCCCAGATATATTTGGTCCTTGTGGAGCTCCTATCCTTTCCCCATCATACTAACTCCCCTTCTTTCTTATGATTCCCTGTACTCTGCCGAAGGTTTGGTTATGAGTCTTTGTATCTGCTTTGAAAACACTGCTAGCTAGAGTCTTTCAGATGCCTTCAGTAGACTCCTGCCATACGTTCAATGCACATCCCCTCTGTCTTTCGAAATGAGGATTGATCATCTTACCCCATGTCCACTCTCTTGATAATCTTTTTTAGGTGTATAGATTTCATTATGTTTATCATATCTCATAGGTCTATATAAGTGAGTATATATTGTGTTTCTCTTTCTCCTTCTGGGATATTTCACTCAGAATGATCTCTTCTAGATCCCACCATTTGCCTGCAAATTTCATGATTTCCTCCTTTTTGATTGCTGAGTAGTATTTCATTGTGTAAAAATACCACAATTTCTGTATCCATTCCTCCATTGATGGAAATCTGGGTTGTTTCCAGGTTCTGGCTATTACAAATAAGGCTGCTATAAACATGGTTGAGCAAATATCCCTTTTGTGTACTTAAGCAAAGTTTGGGTATATACCTAGCAGTGGTATAGCTGGGTCTTGAGGAAGCACTATTCCTAATTGCCTGAGAAACCTCCAGATAGATTTCCAAAGTGGTTGTACCAGTTTACATTCCCACCAGCAGTGGAGGAGGGTTCCCCTTTCTCCACAACCTCTCCAGCATGTGTTGTCACTTGAGTTTTTCTTCTTGGCCATTCTGATGGGTGTGAGGTGAAATCTCAGGGTTGTTTTGATTTGCATTTCCCTGATGGCTAATGAGGTTGAGCATTTCTTTAAGTGTTTCTCTGCCATTCAATATTCCTCTACAGAGAGTTCTCTGTTTAGCTCTGTTCCCCATATTTTAAGTGGATTACTTGGCTTGCTGCTTTTCAGCTTCTTTAGTTCTTTGTATATACTGGATATTAGTCCTCTGTCAGATAAAGGGTTGGTGATGATTCTTTCCCAATCTGTAGGCAGTCACTTTGTTTTGATGACGGTGTCCTTTGCTTTACAGAAGCTTTTCAGTTTCATGAGGTCCCATTTATTGATTGTTGCTCTTAGAGCCTGACCCTAGCACATCTTAAAGGCAGGACAAATTGTAGGTTTTGTGGCTGGGCTGATGTCCCAGTAGCATCACTGGAAGCCTTGCTTGGTTACAGAAAATGGCTGGTTCAGACTGTCCCATTACAAAGAGTCCTTGCTATGGACATCCTTGTTGATTTCATGGAATTTCCATTGCACTAGGATTCCACATCACTACTGAGATGACCTCTCCCCCCGATTCCAGTTGTCACTACCAGTACACTCTCCCTCCACCCTCCTCACCTGATCCCTCCTATTCCAACCCCTACCCACACCCAGAGCATCAGCAAAATCTACTTCATTTCTTCTTCCCAGAGAGATCCGTGTGTTCCCCACACACCAAACCTTGAGCCCGCCTTAGTATCTGTAAGTCTATGGAACATAATACGATTATCCCTTACTGAACAGCCAATATCCACTTATAAATAAGTACACACCATGTTAGTCTCTCTGGGTCTGAGTTACTTCACTCAGGATTTTTTTTTCTAGTTCTACTAATTTGCCTGTAAATGTCACGATTGTATCTATTTCTGACAGCTAATACTCCACTGTGTAAATGTGCCACATTTTCTTTATCCATTCTTTGGTTGAAGGACATCCAGGTGGTTTCCAGTTTCTAGTGATTACAAATAATGCTGCTTTGAAAATAATTGAGTAAGTGTTCTTCTGGTATGGTAAGGCATCCTCTGGGTATATGTCCAAGAGTGGTATTATTGGGCCTTGAGGTACATTGATTCCCCATTTCCTGGGAACTACCATATTGATTTCTAAAGTGGCTTGACAAGTTTGCGTTCCCATCAGCAGTGGGGCGGTGTTCTCCTTGCTCCACATCCTTGCCAGCATGAGCTGTTGCTTCTGTTTCTCACCTTACACCTATCGCCATTCTGATAGGTGTAAGATGGAATCTCAAAGTTGTTTTGATATGCATTTCCCTGATGGATAAGACTGTTAAACATTTCTTTAAGTGCTTCTCAGCCATTTGAAATTCCTCTGTTGAGAATTCTGTTTAGATCTGTACATTTTTAGTTGGAGGTTTGCTTTGTGAGGGTCTAGTTTCTTTAGTTCTTTACATATTTTGGATATTGTCCCTGTTAGATGTGGAGTTGGTGAATTATCTTCCCATTCTAGAGTGCCTTTTTGTCCTACTGACAGTGTCCTTTGCCTTACAGAAGCTTTTCTGTTTCATAAGGTCTCGTTTTAGTGCCTGTATTATTGGTATTCTGTTTAGGAAACTGTCTCCTGTGCCAATGTGTTCAAGGCCATTCCCCACATGTTATGTTCTGTCAGGTTTAGTGTGTCTGATTTCATGTTGAGGTCTTTGATCCACCTGGACTTTAGTTTTGTGCTGGGTGACAGATATTTTCATTCTTCAATATGCAGATACCCAGTTAGGAGAGCACCATTTGTTGAAGATGCTTCCTTTTCTCCATTGTATTTTTCAGGATTATTTATCAAAAACAGGTGTCCATAGGTGTGTAGATTTATACCTGGGTCTTCAATTTGATTCCATTTGCTAACCTGTCTGATTTTATGCCAATACCATGCAGTTTTTATTACTAAGGCTTTGTAGTACGGCTTGAAATCACGAATGGTGATACCTCTGGAAGTTCTTCTATTGTATAAGATTTTTTTTTAACTATCCTGTTTCTTTTCTCTACGAGTTAAGTATTGTTCTTTCAAAGCCTGTAAAGAATTACGTTGGAATTTGGATGGATTTCACTGAATCTGTAATTAACCTTTGATAAGTTGGCCATTTTTATTATGTTAATCCTGCTGATCCATGACCATGAGAGATCTTTCCATCTTTTCTTCAATTTCTTTCTTAAAAGACTTGAAGTTCTTGACCTATATTTTTTTCACTTACTTGGTTAAAGTCATCCCACAGTATTTTATATCTGTGGGTGTTTTTCCCTGACATCTTTTTCAGCCTGTTTGTGACTTGTATACATGGGGCTACTGATGTTTTGGAGTTAAACCTCTGTCCAGACACTTCATTGAAAGTGTTTCTCAACTGTAGGAGTTCTGTGGTAAAATTTTGGGATCTCTTACGTACATTATCATATCAACTGCAAATAACAATACACTGATTTTTTCCTTTTAAATTTGTATCCGTATGATCTCCCTCAGTTGTCTTATTGGTCTAGCAAGAACTTCAAGTACTATGTTGAAGAGATATGGGGAGAATAAACAGCTTCTTCTTGTTCTTGAATTTAGAAGAATTGCCTTGTGTTTCTCTCCATTTAATATGATGTTGGCTATAGGCTTGCTGTAAAGTGACTTTTTTAAAAAATTACAATTTATTCACTTTGTATTCCAGCTGTAGCTCCCTCACTCATTCCCTCCCAAATCCACCCTCCATTCCTCTTCTCCTCCTATGCCCCTCCCCAAGTCCACTGATAGGGGAGGAGACCTCCCCTTCCATCTGACCCTAGCCTATCAAGTCTCATCAGGACTGATTGCACTGTCTTCCTCTGTGGCCTGCAAGGCTACCCCTTCCTTCTTCAGGGGGAGGTGATCAAAGAGCCAGCCACTGAGTTCATGTCAGACAACCCCTGTTCCCCTTACCTGGAAACCCACTTGGAGACTGAGCTGAGGACCCTGGGTAAGCTGCTCGATCATCATTCAGAAAAGAAAATGGGATGGATATCAGAAGAGGGAGGAAACAGGGAACAGGAGCCTACCGCAGAGGGCCTCTAAAAGACTCTAACCAGCAGGGTATCAAAGCAGATGCTGACACTCAGAGCCCAAACTTTGGGCAGAGTGCAGGGGAACTTATGAAAGAAGATAGAAAGACCTGCAGTGGACAGGAGCTCCACAAGGAGAGCAACAGAACTAAAACATCCGAGACTGATATGCCAACCAAAGACCATGCATGGAGATAACCGAGAACTCCTGCACAGATATAAATTGTTTAGTTATCCCTAATCTCTTGAGGACATTTATCATAGTATTGTTGAATTTTGTCATCGATGAGATGTTTTTTTTTTCCCTTCCAGTTTGTTTATATGGTGGATTACATTGACAGATTTTCATGTGCCGAACTACCCCCGCATTTCTGGGATAAAGCCTACTTGATCACAGCGGTTGATTTTTTGAATGTGTTCTTGGACATAGTTTTCAAGCATTTTATTAATTTTTTTTGCATATATGTTCACAAGAGAAATTGGTCTCCAATTGTCTTTTTTGTTGAAGCTTTGTGTGGTTTGGGTATCTGGGTGACTGGTGTCATAAAATGAATTGGGCAATGTTCCTTCAGTTTCTATTTTGTGAAATAATTTCAGGAATATTGGTTTTAATGCTTCTTGAAAGTCTGGCAGAATTTTGTGAAAAACAAACAAACAAACAAACAAACAAACAGTGTAGAATGAGAAAGTAGAACCAATCATTAAAACTCTTCCTGTGCTTTTGCTTGGAAGAGTTTTAATGATTGGTTCTACTTTCTCATGGGTTATAGGTCTATTTAAATTGCTTACCTGAACTTCATTTAACTTTGGTAATTTGTATGTACTCAGAGATTTGTCCATTTCTTTTATATTTTTTCAGTTTTGTAGAGTACATGTTTTTAAAATATGCCCTGATGATTCTTTGAATTTCCTCAGTGTCTATTCTGTTCCTCTTTTTGTTTCCGATGTTGATAATTGATATTCTTTCACTCTCTTTTAGTTAGTTTAGACAAGGGTTTGTCTATCTTGTTAATTTTCTCAAACAACTCTGTTTCATTGATTATTTGTATTGTTTCTTTGTTCTGTTTTATTGATTTCAGCCCTCAGCTCCATATTTCCTACCTTCTACTCCTCTTCGGTGTGCTTGCTCTTTGTTCTAGAGATTTCAGGTGTGCTATTAATTTGCTAGTATGAGATCTCTCCAATTTCTTTATGAGGGCACTTAGTGTTATGAATTTTCATTATGCTACTCAAACCTATAAACGTAGGTAAGACTTGTATTCGTTTTTACTGAATTCTAGGAAATTTTAAATTTCTTTCTTAGTCAATGTATTTCCCAGAGATTGGAGAATTCTTCACCGGTGTGCCTCAAGGCTTGTCTCCTAGGTGAGTCCAGATCCTATCAAGTTGACAACACCAACTACACCGGATTCTTCATATGCCCTTCCAAGTTAATTTCCTAAGCACAGTTCCAATTAGGCAGATACTAAATAGGAGTATTAACAAGGGATTTTTGCTGGCAGATAGTAAAGACAGAAAATTTCTCAAGATGAATCTATGTTGGATGGTACCAACTTGGCGCTAACATCAAGTCAAAATCTTCCAAATAAAATTATGGTAATCACAAGACTGAATTTAACATCACACCATTTCCTGTATGGTGCAGTCCTGACCACAAAGCCTCAGAAATTTTTATCTGCAACTCTTTATCACTGTGATTACAATGCTGCCACTGCATCTAACATGTCATGTGAGGCTACTAGAGATCTGAGCTCAGGTCCTTATGTTTGAGTAACAAGCACTTTACTCAGTGAGCCATCTTCTCAACAACCCTTTTCTTCTTAAAACTTTGGTACATAGTTTTACTTGATGAAACGCTAAAGTGAAACTTTATGTCAAAATATTTGACTCACATGTTTTACTTTTTAAAAAATTTATTAATTACAATTTATTCACTTTGTATCCCAGCTGTAGCCCCATCCCTAGTCCCCTAGTCCCAATCTCACCTTCCCTCTCTCTTCTCCTTCCATGACATGTCCCCAGTCCACTGACAGGGGAGGTTCTCCTCCCCTTCCACCTGATCCTAGCCTATCAGGCCTCATCAGGACTGGCTGTATTGTCTTCCTCTGTGGCCTGGTAAGGCTGCTCCCCACTCAGGGGAAGCTGATCAAAGAGCCAGCCACTGAGTTCATGTCAGAAACAGCCCGTTCCCCTTACTAGGATCCTACTTGGACACTGAGCTGCCATGGGCTACATCTGTGCAGGGGTTCTAGGTTATCTCCATGCATGGTCCTTGGTTGGAGAATCAGTTGCAGAAAAGACCCCTGAGCCCAGATTTTTTGATTCTGTTGTTCTCCTTGTGGAGCTCCCGTCTTCCCCAGGTCTTTCTAAAAGAATGCTGTGACATAAAGGCTTTTAAACATTCCAATCCACTTTTCTCTTTGGTTGGTATTTAGCAGGACAGAGAATTTCAAGTTTCTAGTTACACAGGAAAAGAAGACAAGAAAAAAAGTCTGATTCTGAAGTTTACATTTGTATGGAAGTACTCTATATTTGAATGCCCCATGTACGCAGGGCTCTTGTGCTTCATTCAGTTTCCACTATAATTGTGTAGTGCATCTGGACTTCTGAGCCTTGGAATTCTACAGAGTGTGGGCACTTAAGCAGTCAGGACTTGGAGACGATGGGAACGTGAGGGGTTGGGAAAGACTTGAGCTGAAACTACACAACAGCTGCTTATTTTGAGGAGGGAGCTTAGATGTGCACCTCTACTTCACTATCGAGGGGTTTCAGTTAGGAACAGCTGTTATTACATAAATGCCAAAACATCCCAATGGCCTTTATGAAGCAGACCCTAATGATTATTGTGGTTGCCACTGGATGCTGATACCCTCTGTATCTCCTCTTTACTACTGTCTCCTCTCATTTTTCGATTACACTATTGATCTGAGAGAAAGTCAGCTTTCCTTTTTTTCTTCCACTATGCTCGTGTAGATTCTTAAACAGATCTCTGAGCCATACGAGATTCTTCTGTTATCTACGGTGGTTATTATATACCATGTATTTAACACTTGGCTCTCAGTTGGAAGCTCTATTTGAGGTGGTTATGGCACCTTATTGGAAGACATACATGGCCAAGAACAGGCTTTGAGGGCTTCTAAGATGGTCCCTACTTCCCGCATTCATTCATACTCATCCCTCACCCCGTATGTGGACAGGAACCACCAGCCTGCTTTCCGCCCCTGCGCTTCTGCTGTGCATTCCTTGCCATGATGTATTCTGCTGGAACCTAAACCAAAATACACTTTCTTTTCCTTAAGTTGCTTCTGAACGTGGCATTTTACCACAGCGCCACAAAAGTAACTATATCTGGCAGTGATTATGGATATTTCAGACCCCAACACCACGTCCAGGTATTTCTGAAAATACTGATCCACAGACTTAATGCAATCTCCATTATGTTCTGACCCTGCTCTTTCTGTCGTTTTCAGATCCTACTCTTTTTTACAGGAAGTACTAGGGAGACCACAAATGTTCAACACACTGGGATGTCTCTCCAAAGAAAGAGATGTACAACCTGTTTTCTGCCCAGAAGTCTGGGAGCGGAGGTGGGTAACACTGATAACTGACTGCACTATCCTCATGGCCAGGCCATACAGGCACCCCAGACTCTTACATTAATCTCCAACAATCTACAGTATATCCTCCCTGAGATCCTCATCACAAGCATTGTTTACCTGGAGCCTGTTTTCCCAGTTAATCTACGGAACACACATTTACAGAAATGTATTTTACAGGAACTTCGATATAATGTCTTAAGTTTTTTTGTACCCATTGTTTACCTGGAGCCTGTTTTCCCAGTTAATCTATAGAACATACATTTATGGAAATGTCACTTGTATTTTAAATGTCTTAAGCTTTGTTGTACACATGGGATTAATTATCACCAGACTCCCCTCCCCCCCATTGTGATATGCTTAAATATGTTTAAAATAAACTGCTCAGTGTCAGGTTCTCAACATTTGAACCAAAATAAACTACTGAGTCATACTTTGTCTTGCTTCCAACCAATAACACATAGTAGTGGTGACAGGATATATATGTGATCTTGCTCAAGTCTTGTTATTACCTTACTAGATACATAAACCTTCGGTAACTATCTTAACAGATTCCTCTGATACCTTATTGGCTATGAAGAAGCAAGCAGCCACATTGGGAAACATGACATGGAGAACTTTCAATGTCATATAAAAGCTGGCCAACAGCCTGGAAATCATATGAAACTATCCTTCCTGGTTGAAAGGATCTGAATGTAGAAAACAATCTAAGGAAAGTAGATCTTTTCCCAGTGCAGCACAGTTGAAGAGCCTGTTCTGGCTGGCAATGACCACAACCTTCCCTAAGCATGCCTGACATCCTGGCACGGATGCTGTGAGATCAAAAAGCCATGTTGCTGCAAGCAGATAGCTTTGTGGAAATTTGCTACCCAGCAACAGAAAGTTATTGCTGTATGAGGGTTAGATTTTTTTTTTTCTATTTCTCCCATTTGTACTTTGCTTTTCTATTCTCCTTTCTATTTTTATCTCATCTTTTTGGCTATTTTTATTAATTTATTTTCTCATATATCACATCCAGACCACAGTCTCACTCCTGAATCAACTCCTGCCCCATTTCCCGTCAGAAAAGTGCAGGCCTCATGGGGATGTCAACCAAACACGGCATATCAAGCTGCAGTTAAGACCAGGCACCATCCTTCACATTAAGGTTGGACAAAGCAAACCATCTGGACAAGGGTCCCCAAAACAGGCAAAAGCACCAGAAACAGCACTGCTCCTTCTGTCAGGAGTCCCACAAAATCACCAGGCTCCACAACTATAGACGCAGAGGGCCTATGTTAGATCCATGCAAGCCTCCTGATTGCTGGCTCCATCTAAGTAAGCCCACTGGGTCCAGGTTTGTTGATTCTGTGGGTTTTCCTATGGTGTCCTTGACCCTTCTGGTGCCTACAATCCTTCTTCCCCTTCTTCCATAGGATTCACTGCACTCCATCTAATGTTTGGCTGTGGGCCTCTGCATATGTCTCCATCAGTTGCTAGATGGAGCCTCTCTGATGGTGATTATGCCAGGCTCCTGGCTACATAGCAAAATATCATCAGGAATCATTTATTATTATTATTATTATTATTATTATTATTATTATTATTATTATTATTTTCAGTACATGCTGGTTCTATTCTAAGTCTCTGGCCCATCCGGCCTCTGGTTTCTGGCCCTCTAGGCAATGAAAGAGATAGGCTCCCTCTCCTGGCAAGAGTCTCAACAGGACAGTCATCGGTTGGCTGCTCCCACCATTTCTGTACAACCTTTACCCAGCACATCATGGAAAGACAAACTGTAGGTTGAAGGTTTTGTAGCTGGGTTATACCATCTTCTTTATTGGCTTTTTCAACTATCCTTTCCTTTTAATCTTAAGAACGTCTTTTGAAATTATATTTACGTATTTTTAACTTATCAAAGTCTACATTTAAATTATTAACACCTCAAGAATAGAGCAGCAATCATCTAACAGTACATACTTCCATTCCTCCCCTTTACACACCTTCACTTCTTTTTGTGATTGTACCTTTGGATGCTATAAATTCCTCGTTGTTGTTTAAACATTACAGTATCTTCTAAGAAAAGACATTTCTCTCTCTTTTTTTTCCCCAAGCAGTTGCAAGTAGGGTGCTAAGCATAGCTGTTTTTCATTTCATTGGATTTTAGACATTTCAATGTGTTCTAATAAAAATATTTTTCATTTTAATATTTTGAGCTTTGTTCTAGGCAACAAAAAAGTTGCTTGGAAACAGTTTGACACCAATGACTCTTACTTCTAGGATCTGCTTCTCAAAACTAGATCAGTACTTAAACTGGAAGTAATAATTCTAAAATACCAAACCTATTATTTTATGCTATGTGCTAACCCTGTCTCCCCAATTCCCAGGAAATTATGACATTTTACATTCTAGCAAATAAAAAATGTTACTGGTAACTCTCTCAAGCATGTTAATCTTTAGCCAAAGAAAGCCTCATACATAGCCTGAAGGATGGCTCTCTGCACATCTCTGTTCAGCAAACTCTCCTTAAGTAACTGCCTTATGGTCTAGGGCTGTGCTCAAAACTGCTTTTCTTCAGTGGAGTAATGCAATAGGTTTTTCCTGTGTCCCCCACCTTGAACCAAAGCATAGATATACTCAAAGTGGAAGGAGAGGGATTTCAAGAAGTCATCTCACTTGTTTTCTGTTTCTCGGCAATCACTGAACTTTGTTCTATGATTCCGATTCTCTTTACCTGGAAATCATGGTTTGATTTATGTCATCTGGTGGTGGTTTTAGGCAGGTAGGAAATATAATCACACTATCTTGCCTCAAAGCATAATTCTCTCCCCCCCCATTTATTTTATTCACTTTTCATCCTTATAGCGCCTTCCCTCATCCTCTCCCAGTCCTACCCTCTCTCTCTTCCTCTCTCCTCTTCCCATCCACCCCAGCTCATCAAGTTGCATCAGGACTGAACAAGTCCTCTTCCCTTGTGGCTTGCCAAGGCAGTCCTGCCAGGGGAAAGTGATCAAAAAGCTGGTGAGTCCATGTCCAATGCAGTCCCTACTTCCCTTACTAAAATACCCACTTGAAGCCTAAACTGCCCATCTGCTACATCTTTGTAAGGGTAGGCATAATTCTTGAACAATTTCTCATGCATAAGGAAAGTCAACTCAGCTAATTAAGAGTAGAAAGAATAGAGGAAAGAGCTAGACTTTTCTTAAGAACAGACTGAGGCTCTAATACAGAAGACAGTAACATATGCCCAACTTAACTTTAGACTCACTTGAGAATATGGACTGACACATGTCTCCCAGCTGCCTTCCTTCCTCTTCAGTGACTGCATACTGCACCGACATATGCTTCTCTCACTGCTGTAGGTTTAATGGCGTATGTGCATGAGGAGATTCGCTTCTCCAAGTATACAGGTCTTCAGGTTGAATGGAAAAACACCTCAGTAGCTCTTTACCTCCGTCTTGCTTTAGGAGAAACCCTGAACCATAAGCATAAGCCTAAAACCTCCCTACAATGATGCTTTCTTAGGAGAATTTGAACAGAGGAGATTTTTGTTTGTTGTTTGCTTTTTAAACAGGAGAGAAATGTAATTTGTACACAGAGAATAAATTGCAAAAAACTAAAGAGTTCACATGATTTCATATTTCTCCTACTATGACGCCCTCCTTTGTTTTTAATTAATTTATTCACCTCATATTCTAATCATAGTCCCCTCCCTCCTCTCCTTCCAGTCCCAACCTCATTTCCTCTCCTCCTCCCTATTCCTCAGAAAAAGCCCCCCCCCCCCCCAACACACAGCTCATCAAGTTGCACAGGACTGAACTCATTTTCTTCCCCGGGGGCCTGGGGAGGCAGCTCTGCCAGGGGGATGTAATCAAAAAGCAGGCAAAAGAGTCCACTATGGAGACAGCCCTGGCTCTCCTTACTAGGGAACCCATACAAAGTTGGTACTGCCCACTGACTACAGCTGTGTAGAATAGGAACAGTCTATGCGCGGTCCTTGGTTGGGTCTTCAGTCTCTGCAAGCCTCTATGGGCCCTTGGTTAGCTGTTTTTGTTGGACTTCTTATGGAGCTCCTTTCACCTCCAAGTCTTTCTATTCTTCCCTCACTTTTCCACAAAACTCCTTATGCTTCCCCCAATGTCTGGCTGTGAATCTCAGCATCTGTTTTGATCCACTGCTGGGTGGAGCCTCTCAGAGGACAGTTAAGCTAATCTTCTGCCTGCAAGCATAGCAGAGGAACCTTAATAGTGTCAGGGGTTGGCTCTCTCCCATGACGTGGTGGGTCTCAAGTTGGGCCAGGAATTGGTTGGATAGTCCTTCAATCTCTGCCTTACCTTTTTCTCTGCACATCTTGTAGGCAGGGTAAATTTTGAGTTGAAATTTTTGTGGGTGGGTTTGCGTTCTTCTCCCCCTCTGAATAGGAGTCTTGTCTAGTTAAAGGGTGTCCTCTTCAGTCTCCATGACCCCTGCTGGTCTCAGCTAGAACCTGCACCCCTCCCCAATATCCTCCCAGAAGTTTTGTTTTGTTTGAGATTAGATCTCTATGTAGTCCTGGCTGACCTGGAATTGACTATGTAAACCAGACTGGCCTTGAACTCACAGAGACCTGCCTGCCTCCGAAGGGTGGGGATTAAAGGCTTGTACTATCGTACTCAACCCTCCCATCTTCTTAGATGTAGGCAGGCTTTAAGTTAAGGTTGGCAAACACGGCATAGAAATCTCAAGCTGTATCAGAATCTGGGCTCTGCCCTGGGGGCTGGCATGTCCCATTTCTTAGAGTTTTCCTTTGGAATAGTTGCTCTGGGGAGTTTAAGGAAGAGAGGAATTCCGACTATCTGAATATCTGAGACCAGAAGATACCCAGCTGGTCCTCAGCCCAGGCACTAGACAGGTAAGTGACAAAGCCACACAGAATATTCCAGAACCAACATTTGCAGTATAAAGAACAGACGTCCTCCCACACACGAGTCCCATCATCTCCAGATATTTGAACCACTTTAGCCAAGGACCTAGACATCATAATGTAAAGGCAAATCATGAAAATCCCTAACTATAGGTTACAAGATAATAGCTATTATTACAAGCCATTGAGGTTTTGAGGAATTGATTGTGTATCAAGAAGCAACTGGAACCAAGAGTTCAGTTGGGATAGACATGCTACAGATTCAGTAGAATTTGGGGCAGGAGTATTTATATTTTTTGAACTATCAACCTTAAATAGTACTTTATAATCAAATGTTTTAACTCACTGATTAAGAAATGAACATAAGACTCAATACAAATCTAATAGTGAAAAGACTATGATACCATATATCTATATATGTACATATACACACTTAGATGTAACTTATAAATATTGAAGATTAAAACCATTAAGCTTCAACACATTTGTAAAATTTGAAAAGAACAAAAATCTTTGTAGTATACAAAGAACAAACATGGAAACAGTGACAAGCTGACATTAAACATGAGTTATCCTGGAGCACACTTCATACTGATTCTAAGTATTAGCATTTTATAACAAAATGTCACATTTTAAAAACATGTTAAAGACTTACTACAATTCATATTTTTTAAATACAAGGCTTTCTCAAAATCAAATGTTTAAAACAATAAAATGTAAGTGCATTTAATCAAGTAGAAAAACGAGAACAACCTAATACTTAACATCTTTAACATTTGAGACATTAATACCCGATGCAGTGATCTGGCTACAGATTTTAGCTTTACATGAACCCCAAACAACTGAGAATTACTTAAAATAATCACCTTTAAGATTACCAAAATTCAGACCATTTAAAAGTCCAAAAATAAAAAATGCATATTTTCATTATCATTTAATCCTTTAATTTTTTTTAGTGAAGATACTATAGTGATATTATATGCTACTAGTAAAAAAAAAAAAAAAAAAAAAAAAAAAAAAAAAAAAAACTTCTATAAAACCATGAAAAATAAATTTCAATTAGTACTGCACACACCCAGTATTATTTTAAAGAGGCCAGGTGACATACTCTACCTGGAAGCAGACCCGATTTCCCCTGAAGCCATGCTAGACCTCCAGAAACAACTCCTTCTCTAGAGTAACCGAGTAATTTGGAACAGTCAGAAGTAGACCCAGAAAGGAATGTGAGCCGACAATCTTGACATACTTGCTCTTACTCCACAATCACCCAAATCAAGTCCCTAGGAGTCAAGCTGAAAGACAACTTGACCCATATGGACGTCATAATGAGAGGGCCCTGCGGTTGCTTTCCCTGGGCCCCAGGCACAGGTGTGCGTAGAAGGAACCGGCATAACGCGAATGGGCTCAGCAGAGGGAACGATGTACGACACACACTTAACAGCTTTCACTTTTGGTGACATCATACGGTTTCCACCACTGAGCAAACTGCAACGCTTTCTTCCGCTGGTCCTCAAAGCTTTCCTGGATCCCCTTCCTCCAGAGCCTGGGCTCTAGATCCAGCATACCACCAATGATTTCCTTTTAAAGAGTAAGAAAAATATGAACATTTACATTATAAAATACAATGCAATCAAGAATGGAGCTATTCACATATTACCTAGTAAATACAATATTAAGTCGTTCTTTGTGACAATGTACAGATATTTCATATTAGTTTCAAGTAAAATAAACCTTATTTCCAATCTTAACTGTAAACTCTGTGGGTCCCTGTAGTGTCTCCTATGAAGTAATTTGTTGGCTTGTTTGCTCATTAGTAGATCTATCTAATGGTAGCAAAAGGAAGAAAGCAAACTTTCAATTCTTTGGTCATAAAGATAGTATGTCAACAAAGATGCAGTGAGAACCAAAATAATAAACTGTCAGCTGTACAATGGGAAAGGGTACTGGTAAAGCAGACCCTTAAGACACATAAGACAAACAAATAAACAAACATATGTCCTACTTGTGGATAAACAAAAAAGGGAACCACCTATCATTAAGAAAGTACACTGTAAATGGCCCCAGGAGAAACTGACAATTCAGATTTCATGAAAGTTTCCTGGCATCACTCCATCTAAACAGTACAGTCTGAGAAAGTTTGTATCTGTTGAAAACTGTCTCTAGACCCTTGCATGTGTTATGGGACAGTACAAGATGGGTTCTCTTTCCTTTACTGCACAGAGTCCATTTCTGAAACCTCCTCTTGTTCTCCAAGCACTTGCTTAGGCCACAAGACAAAGAAGGATCTAAACTTCTGAGACACGTGGAAACCACATGTTCAGTCTTAAAAATGCATGCCATAAATAATACATGAGTAATATTTCAAGGGGAGGCAATTCTCCCAATGAAAATTTAAAAAGTAAAACGATGGGTTAGTTATGTCCTTTTCTCTAGAAAAAAAAAATTAAAACTATGAATCCAGATCTAAAGAATGGTTAAAAGCCAGGTATGATGGTGCATGCCTGTAATACCAGCACTTGGAAGGCACAGGCAGGTGGATCTCTGTTAGTTCAAGGCCAGTCTGGTCTACAAAGCAAGTCCAGGACAGCCAGGGATACACAGAGAAACCCTGCCTCAGAAAACAAAACAAACAACTACAATAAAACAGTTAGAAATCATAGTGCTTCCTCAAGATCCAGCCATACCACTCCTAGGCATATATCCAAAAGAGGCTCAAGTACACAACAAGGACATTTGCTCAACCATGTTTGTAGCAGCTTTATTTGTAATAGCCAGAAGCTGGAAATAACCCAGATGCCCCTCAACTGACGAATGGATGCAGAAATTGTGGTACATCTACACAATGGAATTCTACTCAGCAATGAAAAATAAGGAAATCATGAAATTTGCAGGTAAGTGGTGGGAACTGGAAAGGATCATCCTGAGTGAGCTGTCCCAGAAGCAGAACGACACACACGGTATATACTCTCTCATATAGACATGTAATATAGGATAAACCTACTAAAATCTGCACATCTAAAGAAACTAATCAAGAGGGAGGACTCTGACTAAAATGCTCAATCCCCATCCCGAAAGGCAAAGAGGACAGACATCAGAAGTAGAAACCTCTAAAGAAATAATAACAGGATTTTTCACAGGAGTGAAAACAAAGTTATTTTTTGTTTTGTTTTTGTTAACAAAGCAGGAAAAAAAGTCTGTAAACATCTCAAACAGGGCTGGGGACACATCTCAGTAGAGTGTTAGAGTGTGTGCCTGACGCGCATGAAAGTGTGGGTCTGATCCCCAAGGCTACATACAGATAGCTGTGATGGTACACTCCTAGAAACTCAGCAATCAGAAAGTGAAGTCAGCATGATGAGGAGCTCAAGGACATCTTCAGCAATATGGTGAGTTCAAGGTCAGCCTGGGCTATGGGATAATTCAAAGATGTCTATGATTTTGGAATCTGACTACCCATTAAAGACCATAGTAAGTTCTGGATCCAAATAAGAGCTCTGCTTCCTATCGGCACATCCTATTTAGTGTAGAGCATGATCTCAAGCAGATGAGAGCTAGATCTAGAGGGAAGAAGGGTGGGCAATTGTGAACGCTCAGAAAAGTTCACTAAGGCACAGCAAAAAAGGCAGTACAGGAAGGCCTGAGCTAGACCCAGATTCATTTTGCCAATTTCAAATGTTGCATTAATTTCATTCTAGTTTACCGTGAATCTATAGACATTTAGTAAGTAGAACTCAAATTTAAGGAATCTACTCTTAGGAAGCCATTTTATTTTCCTTCCCTGAAGACAACTACTGACAATCAAGTGACTGAGACTTTCCTTTTTATTTTTTTTTTTAATTTTTGAAAAAATTTATTACAGTGTATTCACTTTGTATTAAAGATGTAGCCCCTTTCTTTATCCCCTCCCAATTCTGCCCTCCCTCATTCTTGTCTTCCCATGCCCCTTTCCTGGTCCACTGATAGGGAGGTCTTCCTGCCCTTCCCTCTGACCCTAGTCTATCAGGTCTCATCAGGACTGGCTGCATTGTCTTCCTTTGTGGCCTGGTAAGGCTGCTCCCCCATCAGGGGAAGGTGATCAAAGAGCCAGCCACTGAGTTCATGTCTCTGACATGAACTTACTAGGAAGCCCATTTGGAGACTGAGCTGCCACAGGCTACATCTGTGTAGGGGTTCTAGGTTATCTCCATGGTCCCTGGATGGAGTATAAACACTGCAGTGAGAACAAAACAACAGCCCACAAATTGGGAAAGGATCTTCACCAACCCTATATCTGACAGAGGGCTAATATCTAAAATATATAAAGAACTCAAGAAGTTAAACAGCAACAAATCAAGTAATCCAATTAAAAAGTGGGGTACAGAGCTAAACAAAGAATTCTCAATAGAGAAATAACGAATGGCAGAGAGACACTTAAAGAAATGCTCAATGTCCTTAGCCATCAGAGAGATGCAAATCAAAACGACCCCAATATTTCACCTTACACTCATCAGAACGGTTAAGATCAAAAACTTAAGTGAGAATACATGCTGGAGAGGATGTGGAGAAAGGGGAACCCTCCACCATTGCTGATGGGAATGTAAACTTATACAACCACTTTGGCACTTTTTGGCAAAAGAAATCTGGCACTTTCTCAGACAATCAGGAATAGCGCTTCCTCAAGATCCAGCTATACCACTCCTAGGCATATATCCAAAAGATGCTCAAGTACACAAGGACATTTGCTCAGCTATGTTCATAGCAGCTTTATTCGTAATAGTCAGAATCTGGAAACAACCCAGATGTCCCTCAGTTGAGGAATGGATACAGAAATTGCACATTTACACAATGGAATACTACTCAGCAATGAAAAACAAGACTGAGACTTTCATATGTGCCCAGAACCTAACTGTGTGAAATTAGTCATTTATTTTTCCTGGTTTGTACCTTAAGTGTAAATGAAGAGCTGAAGCCATTATCCTCTGCACTCGCCATTAAGTTGTGCTACCAGGCTCTCTCACTTAGCATATAACTCTAGGCAAGTTGCACAGCCTGTCTGCAGTTTAGATTTTTTCTACCTGCATCACAAATGTTACACCAAAATCTAAACAACAGAGCTGCTGTGAGAGCCGGATGACTGATTAGAACAGTAGAGGCATTCTGTAAAGCCCTGAATTAATTTTAGCAACTGTCAGCACTTTTCAGGACAAAGTTGCCTGACTCCAAAGGAAAACATTACAGTTACTAAATGCCCACTACCAAAAATGTCCGGTTACACAATGATATCTCTAACTCTGTCATGAATATTCTGATATTTTTATTGTTACTTCCTAACCTCTCTCTCTCTCTCTCTCTCTCTCTCTCTCTCTCTTTAAAGCTTATATAGAGAAGAACTCATCAATTTCTTATACACTGTACCTGAACTTTTAATTTTCTTTCACAAGGGAAGTATTAACCAAATCACTAAAATTCATGGTTTTATAAAATTTGTGAATATACCTTTCCAAAGTAATGAGGAAATTTGTGTTGATCTTCAATGACATGGGCAAATCCTCCTTGAAGGCCAAAGTCTACAGCAAAGTAAGGCAAGCCTCTGGGCACCTAGGTAAACAAACAAATCACAGGTGAAATGGAAAAGCTGTGTGTACTTGTTGCTCTGATTCTCTGTCATCAGTGAACTAATCATGCATCAGAATAATCTACATGACAAAATTCTGATGATCTAACTTTCCACAGAGTTCACTCTGATAGCCTTTCAGCAAGACAGATCTTCTTCTAGTCTAGTCATTCACAATCAAAGCAAATAGTTTCCTGCTCTTGGAGATAATAGAAAAAAAGGCATTCAAATATTCTTACGTAGCCAAGGAATAATTTTTCTATGATTATACAAATAAAGATATAGTTTCATATTTTACTTAGGAAGAGGAAGCTTGGTCATATATCTATGGATATGCTGGCAGGTACATAAAATCTTTACTATGATAATACTTATCAAACATAAATAAGTTTATAATTTTTATTTATCTCACTAACTGGTGAAGTAGATATAGCAATATTTAGTTTATCAAGTTAATTTCACAGTATCTTTGGGATCAGCTCTCTATTATCCCTTCTCTTTCTCCCTTTCTACAAACACACACACACACACACACAGTTTTAATCTCCATACTGATTGAAAGAGCTATAATTTCTTACTTCCCTATCATTAAATAGATTTTGTATCTCTGTAAGCTTCTCTTCTACGTTCCAACGTTTATCACTAGAAATTCTCCAGGCTGGTCAATACACAGGAAGCCTTCCCTCTGCACGACCACACAAGCAGCATGACTCTTCTGCACACTGACCCAGTGTCCTCCTTAACCGCACACATTCGGTGTTGAGTACTTGGGAAGGCACAGCTTCCGAGTGTGCAGTGCTGTGTGGCAGGGACACAGAAGTCTTCTTGAAGCATTATAAGTCAAATACAATTAAGGCCAACAGAGAGCAAGAATTTAAAAAACAGTTTACAAATAGTGTAAGCGTAAAAATGGTACTTTATGTATTCATATTTTTCTATAGTTCTCTATTTTTAAGGTAATAGTTATGCATGACCTTAACAATAAAAAATAAATAAATAAAAAAGTAAAAACACAGGACAACTAGATAAGGCTGTAAGTACATCTCTGATTCTCGTGAGTATATAAAGCCAGACAGCTCTGCAACACTTGAGTCTCAGGACAAAGATGCAACATTCTGAGGTTTGCTGGGAACATCCAAGAGAATGAGGTATATGCAAGTCCCAAGCTCAAATTTCAGCGAATAGGAGACAGTTACTTTCATTTCTATGTCTTGTGCAAAAACACTTTGTACAAAGCTGTCCAAGGACCAAAGGAAAGAACACTAGGCCACCCAATTAGACTGTCAGGCGTGCAGCAGGCAATACTTTGAGAAATAACATGAAGACATGTATGGTACCAGCACTCTTTTTTTTTTTTCTTTGTATTACATTCAAGGGTCTTTAAATATGTCAAAGCTCCATGTGGGGCACATGGCCTGTGCCAATGGGTAAACCAGCATGGAGCTAGAGTCAGGTTGAGATGTGTCCAAACCTTGGAAATCTTAGTCTTGAGACCAGCAGGGATAAGGATGGCTCCCTCCCTGTTCTGAGCCTGCATGTTCTGGTACAGGCCACCCCTATGATTCTCGGGGTAGTCATGTAGCTGAGCACCTTGAATTTCTCTCCATGCAAATAAAGCATCCCCAGCATTCAGCCCCCGCCAATGATATCCCCCCACCCTCAAAAATCCCTTCCCACCCCCCAAGATTCATACAGCTCTTGTTCCTCCCAAATAAAACACATAAGCTGTTTCACTGAACATCTACGAGAGCTGTAACACTAAATCCCTTGGAGAAACCTAGGTGTGACAGGGCAAGCTTTTAATCCCAGCATCCGGGGGAAGCAGAGGCACGGAGATCACTCTGAGTTTGAGGTCAGTCTGGTCTACAGAGAGAGCCCAGGACAGCTAAGGCTACACAGAAACCCTGTCTTGAACAAAGCAGCCAACCAGCCAACCACCACCACCACCAAAAACCCTAAACCTTCACTAGTTCTATGAAATCTGCATGTTTGGACTGTGCTATCAGTATGATAGACCATGCTTACCATCTATGTGTTTAACATTAGATGTGAAAGGAAATATACCAGTGACATCTACTTGAACAGCAGTGGCCATACATTTTCTGTAAAAAAGGGTTCATGCTGAAATGCTTTAGGGTGTGAAGGTCATCTGATCTCAGACTATTCAACCCTTAGCAGCATGAAAAGCCTCCAAAGGTAATACATGGGCCAGTACATCTGTATTTAAATATAACAACAATAACAAACCACTCCATAGAGAAGACTGGGTTTAGCATATGGGCTGAATTGACAGCCTGCATTAGAGTAAGCTCCATTTTCTCTGTTCTGGTCTATTACATAAAAAGCATGCTTAGAACAGAGCTGATAAATGGCAGGCATGCAATAAAGACTTACTAAGTTATTTTTAAAAGTAAATTCAAAAGCAATCGATGTCTATCAAATATCTATTCAATTTAATTTCTAATTCTACAAAAGAACGGTCATTATAGAGGTAATTATTATATTGCATCAAAAACTGAACCTGCAAGTCAAACCTTAAATATATCCCCACGGAGTGGTAAATCACACTCGGACTCAGCTACTACTTTCTAAGAATGTATCAGGGAACATCTATATAAAAATAAGTTTGGGGCCAGGGAAATGGTTCAGCAGATCCTTGCTGTAAAGTGGAAGGACCTGACGAACTGGGATCCCTAGAACCCAATAAACCTTGATGCAGTAGCGCACAGCCATACTCTCAGGATTGCTATGGCAAGACTGAATGCAGAGATAAGAGACCCTGGAGGCTTGCGTCAGTTAGCCCAGTGTATAAAGCAGCATATGCGAGACCCCATCTCAAACAGAGCAGGAGGCAAGGATGTGAGGACACACACATATTCATACACACACATTTTTTTCTTTTTTAAATGGAGTGGGGAGAAAGGGAGATTGGGAAGGCAGAACATTACAAAAAACGAAAGTGTGCCAAACTCAAAACAACATCCATACACAATTGTTTCTTTTATTGTAACACAGTGACAAGAATGTCCTTCTCCTGAGATACTGTCATGGCAGAACACAGTGGCCACCACATCTGATTATAGGGAGTAAAATGGAAGGGCTGAGGAGCAGGAAGAAGGATTTATCTGAACACACAAAATCCCCCTACAAACAAATAAGTATTTTGCAAAGGAGAATGAATGAACATACTTTCTTCTCAATGTGTTTCTTAGCTACTTCACCTTTACTCAGCCAAATAACCTAATTCTCAACCAAAACATGGACTTTCACAAAGATTCTCAACACAACAGTAATTTCTTATATTAGAAAATCTTAATACTACTCACAGACTTCCTAATATCTTTTGAAGACAAATCAATCAGCTTCTTATTCATGGACCATTCTTCATCAGATTCCATTATGGCTTTCTAAGAAACAAGTAATTGAACAACAACAATAAAAAAAAAAAATCAATAGAACAGCAAACACAAAGAAACTGTTTTTTTTTTTTTTGTTTTGTCTTTTTAGTTAATGCAGGGTACGGTGCACATTACAGACTATGGTTAAGAATGGGTGAAAGCCTTAATAGAAGACCTAAAACTAGAACTACTGAACTTTTTGAAGCCTGACATTTACGCAGAGACAGTATTCTTTTTACTCATTTTTCATGAATGGTAACCAGCTCAGCTTCGTGTGACAAAAAGTGATCTTAGAGAAGATCTGTGAATATTCAATTTCACAAATTTCTTTTTTATTCATAGAAATCTACTCACATAAATCCATTTAATTTTACTATTCTTCCAAACATCAGAAGAGTGAATATGATTTGTGCCTACCAAAAGTGATTTCATCCCATACAACAAGTAAAGAAAAATTACTCTCAAAACTAAAGTTTATGTTTTAAAAGCATGGATTAAAAAATAAATGGAATTTTAAGATTTTCTAAGTAGTAGAGGTATTATTTACAAAATCTTTTTTAGTGGTTACAATTAATGAAATACATTTTAATGTGAAATTAACATTAAGCAAAATCACACATATTCATATATATCATATAGGCTGTTATTTCCTATTTACACTTGAATGAGTTCATTTTTATAGAGTTATGACTTGGAAGTGCTTCATGGTAAAACACTGACTTCACTAAAAAAAAAACAACTAAAATAAGACAGTATTTTATAGCTCACTTATACTTTTATTGTTTGTTTTGTTTTTTTGAGACAGAGCTTCTCTGGGTAGCTTGGGCTGCCCAGGACTCGCTTTGCAGACCAGGCCTTGAACTCACGGAGAACTGCCTGCCTCGGCCTCCCGAGGGCTGGACTCACTTGCGTGTCGCCGCGCCAGGTTGCTTATTGACTTCTGAGCCTCCTTAAATAAGAGCTCAGCATTCTTTACACAGAAATGCACTTTGAATAGTTTATGCGTTACCGCACTTTTTATGTAAAACTTGGCATGGATATATTACTACAAATACATCCCCCCAAAGTGAATACATAAACAAGAATCTACACAAAAGCGGCTTTTCAATACCTTGAAATAGATGGGAGCCATATCACCCACTTCCTTTGGGAGAGGGATACACTCATAAACCATGTGGTACCGTTTCTTCATGCCCATATGAGTCTCTAAAAAGACACAATCCAATCCTTTATCTTCAAACATCTTTACCAATGATTTCCGAAACATCTAGAGAAAGGGGGAAAAAAGCCAAAGCCATATATTCAAGAACTCCACATTTGCAAAAGTTTGTGTCTCAAAAACTCTGGGTTAGATGGGATAACTTGAGATGATCAACTGCATTAACGAAAAAAAAATTCTGTGAGCGCAACATAAAAAAATAATACTATACCATTTGCATCTTTCTCATTTGCAATTTATAGTTATTCAAGTATGTTTTGATGGAATTATCTTTACATTTTCTGCCAAACCATAAGATCCAAGGTTAAATCCAGTGTTATTAGTAATAGTATATAAAAACAAAATGACTGAAAAAGAACTGCATTTTCAAACAATATTTTGTGTTAGGTCAAATCACTTTTCAAAACATATCTAATAAATGGATGCATAAATAGAGGGATAGTCACCAGAGCATAACTGATTTGAGTGTCACACAAATTTGGAAGTAAAAGAAAAACAAAACAAAACTGTGCTATTTCAGTCTCACTGGTATAAACATCTCTGCACTCACTTTTCAGCCCTGTGTAATGTCTAATGTTCTCCTTCCTTTCCCAAGAAGAACTATAATGCCATTACATTCATGAGCTCACTGTCGAGTGGACTGTTTTACTCACCTGAAAGCTTTTCACCACATATCTTAATTTCCCACAGAAATATACAACATACACACAAGATTCATGTAAGTGAATGCTTTTTGCACTCTATTTTATCCCATTAAATCAGTTTTTCATAAAATTTTAAAAGCATGTCAGAAGAGTCCTATAATAGTACCTTTTACATCAAAATTAATTTGTCTGCGTTCTTAGTTATGTTTGGCCTTTGAAACAACATAACTGACCCATGAGCTCTGGGAGTACCAACTTTAAAAAGCACAGAAATAGAAAACACTTCGTAAAACGCAAGCAACTATGTCCTCTTTTGGAATCTTTACCCGTAGTCTGCGAAATCAAGTATGTACTGTCCTCTCTTCTGAAGTCTTGCAATTCCACATTTTTCACCTGGGTGCTAGGTGACCTCTACAAGTAACAGCACTTGAAATAAGAATGTCCTTTCCTTCTGAAGCATTGTAAGGTTTTGAAATAGCTCAGCAACAATTTAACCCATTCTGTGGCTCTCAGTCTGTTAGAGCATCAGCCAGAAACTGTGTCCTGACTCACAGAACTGACTTCAGAGCCAAGAAGGGCGTGACATGCTAAGAAGTGCACACGGGTATGCTATGAAGGGGACAGATAAAACAGAAGCTGACACGGGAGCACAATCACCATGGCAACAGGCGCAAGAGTGGGCTGCCCGCCTGGACACCTGACTCCACATCTTTTCATTCTCAGAAACTTTCTTTTTTGGCTACAATTTAATAAAAATGAAAATCTCAGGCTGCAAAGAGCACGAATTAGAAACCCAACTGTCTTTTTTAGTTTTTATTTTATTATACTTTACAGTTTATTCACTTTGTATCCTGAATGTAGACCCCTCCCTTTTCTCCTCTCAGTCCTATCCTCCTTCCCTCTTCCCCCCATTCCCTTCCCCTAGTCCACTGAAAAGGGGGAGTCTTCCCTCCCTACTATCTTACCCTAGCCTATCAAGTGTCATTAGCCCCTGGATCCTCTTCCTCTGTGGCCTGGTAAAGACACCCACCAGGAGGAAGTGATCAAAGACCAGGCAACTGAGTTCATGTCAGAGACTGCCCCTGCTCCCCATCTTACAAGACTCACTTGGAGACTGAGCTGCCTATTGGCTAAATCTAGGTCCTCTCCATGCATGGTCCTCAGTCTCTGCAACACCCACAGGCCCAGATTTTTTTGGCTTTGTTGGTCTCCTTGTGGCACTTCCATCCCCTCTGAGCCCTTCTATCCTTCTCTTCTTCCATAAGACTCCCTACACTCTGCCCAAAATTGGGGTGTCAGTCTCTGCATCTGCTTCGATCCCCTGCTGGGTGGAGTCTTTCAGAGGACATCTGTTGTGGGCTCCTGTCCTGCTCCTTCTCTTCAGCCACTTCCAGGGTCCATTCTCTCTACCTTTCTGAAGAAGAATTATGCATCTTTCTAGGGTCCTCTGTGTTCTTTAGCTTCTTTAGGTCTGCGTAGTATGATTATCCTCCGTTATATGCCTAATATCCATTTATAAGTGAGTATATACCATACATGTCTTTCTGGTTTTGGGTTACCTCACTTAGGATGATCATTTCTAGTTCCATCCATTTGCCTGCAAATTTCATGATTTCCTTGTTTTTAATAGCTAAGTAGTATTCCATTGTGTAAAAGTACCACAAATTTCTGTATCCATTCTTTCATTAAGGGATATCTAGGTTGTTTCCAGATTCTGTCTGTTATGAATAAAGCTGCTATGAGTATAGCTGAGCAAATGTCCCTGTTGTATGGTGGTGCATATTTTGGGTATATGTCCAGGAGTGGTATAGCTGGGTCTTGAGGTAGCAGTATTCCTAATTTATTAAGTTACTCCTATTGATCCATGAGCATGGGAGATCTTTCTATATTCTGACATCTTCTTGAAATTTCTTCAGAGACTTGAAGTTTTTGTCACACAACTTTTTCACTTGCTTGGTTAGATGTAAGTTACAGCAAGATACTTTATGGTTTTTTGTGGCTATTGTGAAGGGTGTTGTTTCCTTAATTTCTTTCTCAGCCCATTTTTCTTTTGTGTACAGGAGGACTACTGAGTTGTTTGTTGTTTCTTGAGTTAATTTGTATCCAGCCACTTTGCTGAAGGTGTATAGCAGCTGAAGGAGTTCTCTGGTAGCATTTTTGGGGTCACTCATGTATACTATCATATCATCTGCGAATAGTGATACTTTGACTTCTTCCTTTCAGATTTGTATCCTGTTGTTCTCCTTTATTTGTCTTATTGCTTAGCTAGGACTTCAAGTACTACAGTGAAGAGATACGGAGAGTGAGCAGCCTTGCCTTGTCTCTGATTTCAGTGGGATTGATTTACATTTCTCTCCGTTTAGTCTGATGTTGGCTGTAGGCTTGCTATATCTTATCTTTACTATGTTTAGGTATGTGCCTTGTATCCCTGATCTCTCCAAGATTTTAAACATGAACAGGTGTTGGATTTTTGTCAAAAGCTTTTTTGACATCTAAGGAGGTAATCATGGGGTTTTGTGTGTGTGTGTAGGTTTTTTTTAATTCTCAGTTTGTTTACAAGGTGGATTACCTGAAGGATTTTCCTATGTTGAACCACGCTGGCACACCTGGAATGAAGCTGACTTGGTCATGGTGGGTGGTATCTTTGATGTGTTCTTCAATTTGGTTTGTGAGTATTTTACTGAGCATTTTTGCATCAACATTTATAAGGGAAATTAGTCTGAAATATTCTTTCTTTGTTGGGACTTTGTATAGTCTGGGTATCAAGGTGACCGTGGCCTCATAGAATGAGTTTGGTAATGTTCTTTCTTTTCTATTTTGTGGAACAATTTGAAGAATATTGGTATTAGTATTGGTATCTAGTAGAATTCTGCATGGAAACCATCTGGCCCTGGGTTTTTGTATGGATGGGAGAATTATGATGACAGCTTCTATTTCCTTAGGGGATATAGACTATTGATTTACCTGATCTTGATTCAACATTGGTAAGTGGAATCTATCAAGAACATTGTCCATTTTATTTAGATTTTCAAATTTTGTGGCAGATAGGCTTTTGAAGATAGACCTAATGATTCTTTGGATTTCCTCAGGGTCTGTCGTTATGTCCTCCTTTTCATTTCTGATTTTGTTGATTTGGATAGTGTCTCTCTGCCTTTTAGTTAGTTTAGCTAAGGGTTTATCTATCTTATTTTCTCAAAGAACCAGCTCTGGGTTTCATGGATTCTCTGAATTGTTTTGTATCTAATTGATTGATTTCAGCCCTGAGTTTGATTCTTTCCAGCTGTCCACTCCTCCTGGGTGTATCTGGTTCTTTTTTTTCTAGGGCTTTCAGGTGTACTGTTAAGCTGCTTGTATGAGATGTCTCAGATTTCTTTTTGAAGGCACTTAGTGCTATGAACTTTCCTCTTAGCAGCAATTTTGTTGTGTCCTATACGTTTAAGTGCCTTCGTTTTCACTGAATTCTAGGAAGTCTTTAATTTCCTTATTTCTTCCCTGACTCAGTTGTTGCTGAATAGAGGATGGTTTAGTTTCCGCATTGTATATGCTTTTTGTTATTTCTGTAATTGCTGAGGTCCAGCTTTAGACCATGGCTGTCTGACAGGATACAGGGATTATTTCAATCTTCTTGTATCTATTGAAGTTTTGTGCCTGACTATATGGTCAATTTTGGAGAAGGTTCTCTGGGGCTGGGAAGAAGGTATATTCTTTTGTGTTTGGGTGAAAAGTTCTGTAGTTATCTATTAGGTCCATTTGATCCATGACCTCTGTAAGCTTCATTATTTTACTATTTAGCTTCTGTCCTTTGGTGAAAGTGGGGTGCTGAAGCCTCCCACTATTAATGTCTTAGGATTGATGTGTGGTTTCAGTTTTATTAATGTTTCTTTTACAAATGCAGGTGTCCTCGTATTTGAGGCATAGATGATGTCCTCATGGTGGATTTGTTCTTTTTTTTTTTTTTATGAGAATGGCGTGTTGTTTCCCATTTCTTCTGATTAACTTTGGTTGAAAGTCTATTTTATTAGATATTAGGATGGCTCCTTCAACTTGCTTCCTGGTTCCATTTGCTTGTAAAACCTTTTCCAGCCCTTTACTCTGAGGCAGTGTCTTTTTGCTGAGGTATGTTTCCTGAATGCAGCACAATGTTGGTTCCTGTTTCCGCAACCATTCTGTTAGTCTGTGTCCTTTTTATTGGAGACCAATTGTCTTTTTTAAAGTAATTATTTTCAAAGTTTGTTTAATAAACAAAAGATTTCAAAATAGGAGAATGTGACAAAAATAAAAATAATGAGATAGAAATATGATGATCTAGACACCTACACATTGTCAAGTAAAAATATCAAACCTGTTTGAATTTATCATAATAATTTGCAAAGCAAGTCTTGTAGACACTGAGTACTGAAGTACTGACCTGAATCTCCTCCCAGATATCTTCATCCAATACAGTGGCTGCTTGGTGATGCTGCAGAGGAACGATGAGGCAGTGGCCCTCAGTGAGAGACCGACAATTGGGCAAACACAAGTAAACCTAGAGAAGAATTCCAATGGTGATGTGTTATTATTTGGTCTTAGCTGTAACAGCTGAGACTACAGTAGTGAAATCATGGTACTTATTATGGCACACTTGTTTATAAAAACTATTTCTATTTTAAATACTCTCAAAGATAGCTTTTACATTTAAAACATCGTGGAAATAGCTTCTAAAAAACTAGAAATTCAGAACACAAGTCTCAGTTTTCATGAAAGACATTAAAAACTAAGACTTCCCAAGAAAGAACAAGAACAAATGCCACTTGATCTTTTACCTGAAGTAACTATATATTTACAAATGCTGAAAAAAACATACTGTTTTGAAAAATAAAAAGACAATGTAAACCTTATGAATGGAAGTTCCTGATGAGCTGCATCTTGTGCTATTTAGAGCTAATGAACTGGCCAGAGCTCCAGTTGTTATAGAGTCTAACATGCTGCAAATCCAGAGCCAAGTTACCCTGACCACCTTTAACCTTTTGCCCCCTTAAAAGCCATTTACTTCTCCCCTTTTTGTGTAACACTCCCGTGACCAATATGTAAAACTTCCAGAATATACAACAAAGCACTAACTTCTACCAATCAAAAGCTAGGAAGCCTCAGAATGATGAGATTTCCCAGCTGTTACATAACAACTTGCCTACCTGGTGTTTTCAATAATACATACAAAGGGTCGTGATTTTTTTTTCCTTTCTTTTTCCTTATTCTGTTATTCTAAGAGCATCAGTGAATTTTTAAGACACTGGAACATGGAACTTGGGGTGACCTAAACTGAAGTTCCTGGACCATGGTCATTCATACTTAGCTCTTACTCCTTTGTGAGGAGAGTTGTTTTCTTTTTGTTTAAATTATGTGTATCAATAAGGCAATTTCTCTCATTATGGGAGAAAACTGAGTTAACCGAGCTGAGGGAAAGAAAACAAGACCAGGATAGCTGTACCTCTCTGGTAAAAATCTGTTTCTTTACATATATGATTACCTATAACCTGAAGTTATTTATCTATTATATAGAAGGAGATATGAATAAGTAGTATATGAACGATGAGAAATATAATAAATGATGAGAAATAAAATATTATATAATAAATATAATAAATGTTCCCCAAACTATTAGTCCCTGAAGCTAGAACTCATTCATTCAGCCTCAGTCATCCATTCTCACAAATCTGTCCCAGTGGTTTTTACTTTATAAACAAATAAATCAACATACAAACAACAGCCACAACCATGCACACACAACAAACACAAAAACCAAGGTTTCTCTGTGTAGCCGTAGCTGTCCTGGAGCTCTCTCTGTAGACTCTCAGTTCACTCAGGAACTGAGAGATTTGTCTGCCTCTGCCTCCCAAGTAATGGGATCAAAGGAGCGCCACCCAGCCATCTTGGCTCTTTCTCTTCCCTGCCAAAGCTTCTCATTCACTGGTGCCTCAGAGACGACTTATAGGAAATCTTTCCAATATAAGGCCCACCATCATTTTATCCCTCACTTTATGACAATAGCCATTTGAATCAGGGTAATTATCAAACTGTTTATTTTATTACATTTCAATAGAAGAACACTTGCCTAGGTGGAGCCCTAGATTCAAATCCCAATATTGTGCTCTAAAAACAAAAACAAAAAACCCTTTAAATGAACTAAAATAAAAATTTTTTCAATTTTCCTGATTCTTTACTTTTTCATGACAATTAAAATTTGGCACCTACCACATCCACAAACTAATATATACAATGTAAAAAACAGTCACCAACACACCATATTTATTGAAATAAGTGACACTGATATGTTACCGGATATTTGGTTATTATACAGAGAAAAGCTAATTGTTAGCAAAATATAAAGCCTAAATAGATACTGCATTTGTCAGATAGAGTTAGATGTGTCCTGAAGAGATAGTTTGGGTGTGCCACTAAAAGCCTTCATAGATAAGGGTGCTAAAGAATAGAAAGTTCCTGCCTATCTTAGGCCAAGTTGCTTATGAGAGGTCTTGTGATCTTTGCTCCATGACCCAAGGCATGGTCAGCTGGGTGGCCTGGAGCTACCCCAAGTAAACATTAAATGGTTTAGCCCCTTCTGACTTGGCTTGGAGCTCCACACCATAACAGTGACATGCTCAGCCTGCCAAGGGTATAGGGGAGGGGCCAGAACTTCTTTGATAAGCAACTGGACCTTTGATAGAGCTCTCTTTAGGCTTGCAGGAATAATAAATCAGCAGCTGGCAAGTATCAGGTAAAACTAAGGAACTAGCAGTTTGGTTGTCAATCAGGCTTGTAAATGGATATTTTGTATATCATTCAGAAAATAAAGTTACCTTGCTGAGCCAGCAAGTTTTTACCTCTTGAGGCTCCCATGTCTTTATTGCTATAAGTATTAGATACTTTAAATGATTACAGTGATACAATATGAAGATGAGATGCTTGGAATACAATGGTGAGCAAAGGTTCTCTCTACATTCATGAGGAATGACCGAACCAACAAGACAATGTAACTTTAATAAAGTTTTCAAACTGTGACACAGTCTATAAGAAATCAAAGACATGCTATGAGGAAGTAAATTAAAAAAAAAAAAAAAAAAAGGAAGCTGCTTTGGATTAAGACACTGACGGGAGATTTTACCACTGAAACCAATTCAAACATTAGGTCATAAAGCTCAAAAACGGCAGAGCCAGAACCTGATTCTAAATAGAACAGAATCATATACAGCATGGGCTGAAACAATGAAACACTGATGCTATCAAAAACCCTAAGAGCTATGTTAACTTAGACAGCAAAAGTATCTGAAGAAAGAGCTTATCTGAATATATGAAGTGACTTTACCTTGTCTGTGTTTTGTTTCTTACCTTCACACCAATTGCAACAATAAGGTGCTTAGGGAACTGGGTGCTGTCAAAACAGTACAAACACTTTGCCATTTGTGCAGCAAGACTCTGGTGCTCAGCTACTGCTCTTCTCCTCTGGTTCTCTTCCTCTTTACCAAGATGTTCCTTCTCAGCTGCTTTGGAGACAAACATGTCATCCAAAGTATAATAGTCTCCATCTGATTTTCCCATAAACTGAAAAACCCAAATAATAACAGTGGGTGATAGAGTCAGGAGTTAATATTTTATTCAATAGTGGCATCCTAAAGTCTTATCTGTAAGTAATATGACACAGCTTATAGTTTTTTAAATGGTTAAAATTAAGCTTGAGCTAAAAAAAAGAAAGAAAAAGAATATCAATCTATGTATCATTCCTGAGGCCACCATCAACTTCATCACAGCTAAAGACACTGACTCTTTTCTAAGTACAAATTCATGTTTTGTACTATAATATGGAAACCATTATTTGTGCACTTGAGCTGAAAGGAAGCCAAAATGCAGAGGTTAAGCTACTTGAAAACACAGGACATACAAATATAAAAAGTAATTATTGCTCCACTTGATCTCTACTCCTCTGACACTCTTTCCAATATATGGACAAACAGAAAAAAAAAACCCACCATATTTTATGTCTCTGCTTAACATCCTTAAAGAGTTCTATATAAGGACAAATACAAACTCTGCTATAGCCTAGAAAATACTAGATACAAAAAGCTGTAGCAATTGGAAGCTTGATTCCACAGTCAAAATAAACACTGTAAAATTCCATCTCCTCCCTATTTAACCCTGAGCTTGCTATTTACTCACTGTGCGCTCTCTCAGTTCCATATTTTATAATGATCACAAGGATACTGTCTGTCTTCTGGGGTGATCCTCACAACACATGGCTAACATAAGCCAAAGGCTCAGCCTCAAAAGGGACCACTGTCATAATCAAGAATCAGCGACTTCTCCTAACACATCTGGCCACACCTACTCACTCTCTATGTCCTGGCAAGCGGGTGTTAACTCTCCAAGTCACTGCTCCTTCCAGCTTGCACAGGACCTATGACCAGGTCTCTCTGTGCTGCCATCCTTCAGCTGTAGCTTTAGATTCAGCTGAAATTTCAGGAAGAAATTTCAATTACCCGTGTCCCACCAAAGTATTCCCATCGGTCTCAGAAAGACAGCACTGTGTTCAGTGTTTGTAGGCTTGTTTTTCCTTTTTGACTACATTATCTTCTGCTCAATCTATCCATACCTCCCTGATACTTTAAAAACAAAACAAAACAAAAACCCATCAAATAGAAAGCAATACAAGATACTTTTATCTTAGCAGACCTTTAAAACAATTTAAAGATGGAGTAGCTCTACTTAAGTAAAAGGATATTTTTAATCAAGGATTGTGAAATAAAGAATGCTCCTGCTTTAATTCTAGCACATGGAAGGCAGAAGCAGGTGGGTCTCTATGAGTTCAAGGTTATCCTGGTCAACATAGTGCATTTCAAGCCAATAAGGGCTACCTAGTGAGACCTTGTCTCTAAAACCAAAAAGAAAAAAAAAAAAAAGAAAGAAATCCACTTCAAAATCCAGCATTCCTAAATTTATGTGCCTACTAACATAATTTCAAAATACATAATGCAAAAACTCAATGGTACTGCAGGAGAAATATAATCCACAATTCAGGGATTTAATCATCACTTTATAATTACTAGAATAAGAAGAGAGCCGAGAGAAACACTGAAGACTTCGGTACAGAGCCAGTGTGATCTAATTAACACCGAGAGAGGCCAGACAGTGAAGCTTTTCCAAGTGCAGAGTACTCACATAGACAGACGACACTGTGAGCTACAAGGAAACACCAGCCACTTTAAAGAGCTTAGAAGGTAACAAGAATGTCTTTGGAACAACTGCCAAGTTCCAAGACCACATGGAACACATTTTTTGTTGGTTTTAATGGAGGTTCATTATGTAGCTCACACTGGCCTTGAACTCTTGATCCTTTGGTCTGAGCCTTGTGATTGCTCAGATTATAGGTGTGGTCCACCATGTGCAGCCACATTGTCTGGCAACTGAGCTGAAGGGGCCTGGCACATAAATAACATTCTCTCCTTAAGAACCCAATCTCTAAAGTATGGGTCATTAACATACTGTAAATACATTCTATAAAACAAGAGATAGAAGAAAACAAAATTTTTTCAAGAATAAATAAACCAAACAGTGTGAAGGTATTTAATGGGGATTTATTTTATCTACAGTATGCAACACAGTACATGCTTCCATTTATAAAATCATGGCCCTATTAAACATAGCACAATGTTCCTATATCATTAAAGGAGATGTTTATGTTCTGCATATGAAAGACAGCACTTCCATATTTTATAAGTTATCCAGATGCTGCCAATCTTCTCTTGTTTATAGTGTCTGAACTGATTCTGGTATAGACTTGCCAACTAAGTGAGAATGATACCTAAACAGAACTGAAACACGGTTCCGTTTACCTGAGAGCAGCATAAACGGCCTCCTGCACATCAACTGTCTGGACTTCGTCCACTACCTTTTCTGTGGGGTATGCTCAAATGTTCTCAGCTTATCAGTCATATATAATTCTTCTGTCATATCTGATGTCAATAAAAAGTCCTTTAACAGACAGGAAATATTTTATACTTAAGGAAATCGTACAAAATTCCAAGATGGTGGCACACTATGTTCCTGGCGTCTGACAAGCACCGAGAAGGAAAATGGACGTAAGGCCCCACCTTAATGCAGAGCCGTTTTCAAGAGCTAACTGCCAGCACGAAAAAACAAGTTGTCTTCTCCAATGGAGTCTCACTGAAAGGAGGCCCCAATGCCCAATAGTAGATGGCCAACACAGAAACCACTCAATGCAAGTTTGGAGACATTCTGTCTCATAGTGCCTTATTTTGCATCTTTAACATTGCTGGTCTTTCTGCTTGTATATTATGGTTTTGAATTTTGTGTTTTGATTGTGTTTCTCATGCTTTTTCTTTGTTGTTGTTTTTTCCTGTTTGTTTTGTTTTATTCTGGTTTGTTTTTTTAATTTGTCTGTTTTCTAGAAAGAGAGAACATGGAGTTGGGTGGATGGGGAGGTGGGAAGAGCTGGGAAAAGATGAAGGAGAACTGTTCTCAAAACATATTATATGAAAAAAATTATTTTCACTTAAAATATTGGAAAAGTCACACAATATCTGCCCTAATCTTTTCCTGATGTACCATGTAAAAAGGTTCAATTTAATGAAATAAACTAAGATTAGAGACAACCAGATCTCTTTAATATGTATGATCAGACCGACAAATCATTTTTTCAGAATGCAAAGGTTTGCTGAGAGTCTCTTACCTTAGATGCCATTCTCATGAAAAGTCTGTTTTGATTGGTATCTGTTCCCATCTTCTCATTCTTGACTAAATCTTTGAGACACAGATGGTCATCATCAGGAAAGTATCGGATCCTTTCTTTACCCTCATGGGTTGAAACCTACAGCAAAGTGAACTAATGAAGTTTTTGCAGATGCTTTGAATGGATAGTCCATAAATCTAATAATCAATGTACACAATCCCACCAGGTATCACAATTGTTACTTCCATGTGAAACAAATTCACAATTCTTCCCTTTTCCTGGCTTCTCTCCCAGGAGGAAGTATCACACTAGTTGATTGCCAAGTTTGAAGAAAGATCACAACTGTCCTTTCCTCTCTCTCCTCTGCTTTTCTTGTAGTTAAAATTCCTTACTGTTATGTTGTGCAGGAAATTCAACTGGCCTGCCCTTAGGAACCTTTAGGGTCCTGACAACATCCTATGTCAGGACCTGAATCATCTGGGCCAGGTACTTCAGGTAAACCAGTCTGCCACTCTCTTTCCCTCTCCCCTCCTGCTTTCTTGCTCTCCTCTCTGCTCTCTCCCCTTTCTCTGTCAGGGTGGCCCCTCCCCCACCATCTCTCTCTCCTTCCCTCTCTCTTCCTACCTCCGAGCAAAAAACTCTTCCATATAAGATCTATTGTGTGCATGTGGCATCATTTTTAAAATACTAACACTCAGTGCTATGGAAGGAACACTGCCAGTATTCAAATAGGAAATAAGTATACAATAAACAGAGATGAAGGACCACTGCTACAGGCCTAATGCTTGCATCCCTCCCTCAACTCACTCGGTGTCACAGTCCCAATATGATGGCACCAGGAGTCAGGACTTTGGAGAGGAAATCAGGATGATCACAGGTGGAGCCACCATGAATAAGATTAGTATCCTATCAAGACTTGACAGCACCTGTTCTGTCTCTGCTCTGTACTATGTGAGAATAAAATAAGAATGCTTCAATGTAAACCCAGATGTAACCTACCAGGGCCTTCATTTGGACTTCCCAGCTTCCAACACTGCAAGAATTCATTTGTTAGCCAGGCCACCAATCTGACATATTGTTCTGGTAGCCAGCCTGATAAAATAGTCACAATAATTTTGCAAAATTTTTTTTTTTTTTTGTCAACCTGAAACTCATTTGCTATGAGTTCCCTGGCCTACATACTTAATATCTGGCCTGTGCTCAAAATGCAAATCCCAGCCCTGAATGACTGTTTGACTTTAATCATTTATTTAGATTGTTCAGCAATATGCAATTCAAAATGGCATCTGACTGTGTTTATGGACTCCTAGTCAGTTTTGCCATTTTATATATGCAAACTTCTATTTTTCTCTACATCTCCCAGCTTCCCCAGTCCTCCCATTACATTAGAAGTTTTGATCTCATTTCTAATTATTCAAAAAAATCAATTAGTAGCTATAGCAGGATAGGCACACAACAGGCAAAAAGTATTTGACATAAAATTCCCTAACGAACAATTATTTGTCTATTTAATTTTCATACATGATCTTCAAATTTAAAATGAAAACGTAACTTGGGGGAAATGAATGTGTTGTTTTTACCACCTCCCCAAATATTCAACATAGTGCTGAAAACTAATTGCCACCGATGAAAGATAGAAAAGAAATGGGGTGCTTAAAAACTCATAGGGCCTACATAATTAACTAAGACGGTGCTGTGTGAGAACACACTATTTTCAAGCCTCAAATTAGGTGTCAACAGGGCCAAGCTTTTCTATGTGCAAAATGGTAAACATGCAAAAGAAACTGAACACAACATCAAAGAAATATACATTAAACACTGTGGTAAGCCTTTCATGTTTAGACACAGAAAAAGACACAATTGAATTGTTTGCCATTTGTAAAAGGTAAAAAGACACAACTAAGAATAAAAGTGATACATTTTTACTTTCCAATGTTTTCATTTCAAAAAATTTCTAGTCTGATAAAAAAGAAACTCCAAAGAAAAAAACAGAATTGTGAATTAGTAAATGAAAGCAAATGCTAACATACCCTTTGTCTGTTCGTTCTTTTTGCTTTCAGATCCAGGGTTTCTTTCGGGGTGTTCATAGGCCATATTCTTCCAGACTCATCTGTTTTCATAAGGATCACTTCTTGTTCATCTTCATGCTATGGAAAGGTTTAGTTAGTATTTGAAATGCTAAAACGATGGCAAATTTCTACACTTAACATCACAGAAAAGATTCTAGTGACGATGCAGAACTATGTGTAACTTTAAGTCTCTTGGATTTTTATCACCCACTACAAAGTGACCATAACAGAAGACAAGAGGGAAAGAGACCATATTTTACTAATTTAACTATTAAGGCAACCTTCAAATACTTACTGTTACTGATTTTAATGGGACACATTGGGAGTTAAGCCACAGCCCTCATGTCTAATACTAAGCAAACACCCCACCAAGGAGCTATATGCAACCCTCTTATTTACTCTTTAAGGGCAACATGAATTAGAGATGGTGTCCCCCCCTCCTTCCTTCTTTCCTTCCTCCCTTCCTTTTTCTTTTTCCAGAGAAGACATAAGGGTGAAGGAGGGTGGACCTGGAAAGACTAGAGAAGCAAGTGTGACCAAGCTTCGTTACGTAAAATTTCCAAATAATCAATAAAAATATTACATTGGAAAATAAAAGGATGATAAAATAGCAATAGTCTACCGGGACTTGTCTGAGAATACCCATCTCTAATACAGTAGATAGTATACTTAATGGATGTTTCATAAACTTTTAACTTGGATTTGACTATAACAAGGCAACCAATTGACAAAGCAGAGTTTTCAAAGGACCTATTGAAATGATATCAGTGTTTCCTTTGTCTTAACAGTTCAAATACCTTTCGCATGTCTGGTTCTTCAGAAGTTATTACATTTTACATAGCTTAAAGACATTATTGTTACCAAAAAATTGTAGCCAAATATATTCCTGGCATAACATAAGATGAAAGTTTTCTATGATGCAAGCATAATGTCATTAGTAATAATCAATAAGAGCATTAGGTGATATATTTATTAAAGAGCAATTGAAAACAAAGCCAATCAAATTATTTATGTTTCAATTTTCTTCTCAACTTAGAATTTAAGATAAAAATCAATTCTACTTTCATTTAACAACTTCTGTGTTGAAGAAGTAACATACAACCTTATTGGAATTTATTTTTCTGCAAATATTTAATGTCCTAATTTTTCTCCCCTAGTTATTTTATGAGATGTTATATTTTAAACCTTATTTGCTTCCTTGCTAGAAAATATAAAGATGAGCCGGGCATGATGGCACACAACTGTAATCCCGGCACTTGGGGAAGAGGAGGCAAATAGATCTCTGTGAGTTTTTGAGACCAGCCTAGTCTACAAAGTGAGTCCAGGACAACCAAGATTATCCAGAGAAACCTTGTCTCAAAACAAAAACAAACAAACAAAAACAAAAAACAAAGAAAATATAAAGATAGGAAAACAAAATAATATGGCTTCTAACTTCATCATATTGTGAAAACTGCAATTATTAACTGTATAATTACATTCCTTGATTTCAAAGTATTTTATTACGTTTATCACGTTCTCTAGCCTAAGATTCATTTTAATTTTGTGTGTGCGCACACTGGTGTCATGTGTATGCATGCATCTGGAGACCAGAAGATGACCTTGGATGTGGTTCCCTGACCACCTGTTTTTCTATGTTTTTCACACTAGGCTTCTTACTGCCTCAGGATGTACCAGGTTGGCTAGGCTGGCTAGGTAATAAAGCCCAGGAATCTACTTGTCTCCACTGTCTTAACACTGGGATTATCAGGCCTAGTACATGGATTCTGGGGATCCAACTCAAGTACTTTACTGAATGAGCCATTTATCAAGTTCTTCGACATTTTATGCTTTTCTTTCTTTAACTTATTCACTCAATCATCAAATATTGAAGTTACATCAGCACACATTTTCAATACCTATAATTCTAAAAAATAAAGACCCTGACCTGAAAATTATAGTTTTATGTGGGAATTACTCCCATGGATTAATACAATGAAAGCCAGATTCACTTCCTGCTACATCTTAGAACTATCTATTGTATGCTGGAGATTCCAAGATTCATTGATTCCCCAGAAATTCAACCTCACTGGCACTAACATTGCCCCAAAGTCTAACATAACTTACTTGTGCTAGTCTTTACTTACTCTAGAGACTGCATATAGCAGAATGACCTGGTGTGAAATACGTTACTAATGCAATAAACCCTAAGAAACTGAACATGCACAGGCCTTTGACGCCAGCACTCAAATTTTATATTGACTCAATCTAGCTTAAAAATTGAGACATTTTGTAAACATAAATATTCTTGTATTTTTATTTTACATGCATGAATGTTTTGCCTGCACACATGTGCACTACATGTGATACTGGTCCCTGGGTGCTGGGGGTTGGTCTGGTGCTATGTGTTCTGATGCTAATTACTGGCCCAACATCTGGTGCCACCCAGATGAGCACATTCTCTTTCTTTTCTTTTTCTTTTTTAAGCTTTAATTTATTCCAGAAGAAGGCACCAGATCTCAAGACAGATGGTTATGAGCCACCATGTAGTTGACTGGGAATTGAACTCAGCACCTTCGGAAGAACAGGCAGTGTTCTTAACCTCTGAGCCATCTCTCCAGCCCTGAGCACATTCTCATCCACACCTGTCTTTGCTGTGTAAACTGTGCTTTACCTAATTCAAAGTTAATCTGTTAACAATGTAGCCGAAGCCGGTGTGTGACTGGACAGAGAGAACTAGGCAGGGCGTAGGTTCCTGGGCTTGGGTTCTCCAAGGCTGGGAGGTGGAGAGAGAGGAAGTCATCGTGAAGCAGTACAGATCATAAGCACATGGCCATGATGCTGGCCAGATGGAACAGAAGCAGCCCAGGAAAAAACAATTCGGCAAGTAACTTCGGGTGTGTGGCTGGTAAATAGCAAAATAGCTTAGAGGGTTGATATCTGTTCAGTTATGGTGCCTTAAAGCTTTTATAAATCTCAAAGGTCTTTGTTTCAATTACTTGGGAACTAGATAGGGTAGAGACTAGATAGCTTCTCTAGTCAAATAACCATTCAAACATCTACAGAAGCTAGAAGAGGGCACCAGACTCCATGGAACTAAGTTATACAAGTTTGTGAGTAGTCATGTGAATGCAGGGACCCAAACATACAGCAATTAACCACCCAGCCATTTCTACAACCCCATTTCCTATAATCTTATTTCATTTCCCATAATTCATGTGGATATTTTATGACACTATCAGTCCAAGATGAACAACACACACCCACATTTTATACATCTATAAACAACCTGTATGGAAGGCTAGGGGCACTGCACTAAATAATGGAAAGACCAAGAGTCTACAAGGCCTTCAACTTCTGACCCTGTACTTCTTTTTTTGTTCTTCATAAATCTGGTAAATTTACTGTATACTTTACTTCCATTACACAGAGAAAGTTACATTCTTGCTCAACAAGGAAACTAAGAATGTAATTACAGCCAACAGTCAGTTCCCAAGTAATTTTAAGAACTATTAGACTACTTATGATTTTCTGTCTTAACTACCTTTTCCAGGCCAAGACAAAGGTAAATATTTTAAGTGTATATAAGACTTGGTTCACTGTCAAAGATTCCTCAATAAATGGTTCATAAATGGATTAACAGATGAGGGCCTCAAACAGATTGCTATGATTTTACAACTAGCCCACTTCCTCCCATTGGGTGTCTCTAAACCACGTTGTCTTCTTTCATGTCCATAATGCTGCCAGTAAATAGGCCCTGACACCAACTCACTTCATGCACCTACAACAGAAGTCCATCCACAGAGAAAACACAAAAGCCTGGCATGGTAGCACAGATGTTTAATACCAGTGCTTAGGAGGCAAAGACAGGTGGATCTCTGTGAGTTCAAAGCCAGCCTGCTCTCCATAGTGAGTTCCAAGACAACTAGAGCTATATAACAGAGACTTTCAAAAAACTAAAAGGGAAAATAGCAAACCATTATTAACAGCCATGTAATTTACTATTTTTTCTAGAATAAATGCAAACCAACTTTCTACTATAAACAGAAAGCATTTATAAATGCTTTTCATTTCCTAAGAATGTGAAACGCTTCTGAGTTTTAAATTATTCCCAACAATCACAGTTCAAACTGTACAGCTTTCAATTTTGTAAACACTGAAATGAAATACTAAATTATAAACATTTTATGGGGATATTCTTATAAACAAATCTCAAAATGCTTTAGTCTTATCCACTCAGTACCTATAAAAAAGCCTATGGCTGGCAAAAATTGTGAATTCCTATCTTAAGAAGGGAAGGAGTAGGGTGTGGTGGCACACACCTATAATCCCAGCACTCAGGAAGGCAGAGGCAATGCCTCTTTCAATGACTTTGAGGCTAGCCTGATCTACAAAGAGAGTCCAGGACAGGCAAGGCTATACAGAGAAACCCTGTCTTGAAAAGCAAAAACAAAACCAAGGAAAAAAAAAAAAGGAGAAAACAAAATACTTTTTATTAAGTCAACTTTGTGATATAGCTAAGAATGAACATCCCGTACCGGTATCTAAAAATAGCTGTGGGACAGCAAATACTATTCTCCCACAAATGTATTATCAATTTTATAGTAAGAAAGGTAACCACTTGCCAGACACCTCCTTGCCCCAAAAACTGTATCTCCAAGTCTAGTAGTCTGTTTCCAGTCACCCAAGAGGGACTTTCTCACTCCTTCTGGCATAGCATGTATAACTTTCTGATACACACCATCATTTAGACGTTATTGTCCCTTTATTCGTACTCAAATGAAAAGTTCTAGGCAGGTAAGTGGTTTTGTTTCATGCAATACTAAGTAAATCAATAAACCTTAGACAAAATAATTCACCCCATATGAAATGAATATCTAATACAAGTCTCCTACTCTTCAAAAGAAAAAGAATTTAAAGATACTAAGCCATAGAATTTAGAATAAAAGCAGATTTCCTTGGTCCTAGGATGAGGCTTGCATCAGGGAATGCTAGTGAAATTTACACACAGACATCTAGTATTTCAATACCACTGCTGTACTCTAATAATATTAGACTAGATAATATGCATTCACACAAACTCTTACTACTTACCTCTACCCTTGATCTTTTTGCTGATATCTGTGTAGCAGTTTCTTTAAATTTATTTGCCTCTTCAAGTTGGGCTTTAAGATGTTCAGCTAATTCCTTCAAAAGGAAAATAAGAGAGGTAAGCTGGGAGGCTGAATTTTTCATCACAGAATACTTCAAAGTTAGAAAACAGAAAACAGTGAATCAAAAGGCCCTACAGCTAGCAGCTAGCTTCAATAATCAATTCACACTAAATTTTAATGAGCACACCTCAGTTACAAATTGCTGGAGTACTGAGAGCATTTGTTTATGGTTTTAAGGTGAATAGTTTCAAGAAAGCATATTTTGAGAGACTCAAGAAAACAGAAGAAATACAAAGCATCACACATTTCCAATTTCTTAGGTATTACAAACTTCCAATACTAAAAATCTATTCATCATAGGAAGCAATTATAAAAAAATTTATTGTCTTCATTTCTGATGAAAAATTTTCATAAAAACTTTGGATATACTTCACTATTCTCAGGACTTTGTAAACTTATATAAAACATGAAATAAACCACAAAATGATAAATTAAATAGATTAAGTGATAAATTAAATAGACAAAAAATAGCATGCTAATCTGCCATGCTTCCATGAAAAACAGAACACTTTAAATAATATCTTCAAAGGATGCCACATCTAACTGATTAAAACTTCTCAAAATATCTGTGAAAGTTAACATTTCATTCTTCTCCAAGTGAACAGCGCACGGCATCTTACCATATTCCCCATCATCTCTGCTTTGAGAATCCTGGCCCCCAACTTGTTCTTTTCATCAATACTCAAGATATGGGTGAACTCTGCCCCTGGACTGTAGGTAAACAGGGGAAGAACACAGTCATAAATCAACCTCATGCATTAACTGACTTCAGCAGAGCCTGCATCACTAACACAGCAATAACACAGCTTAAGAATTAAGCTCAGTGTTCGAGGGTGAATTAAACTCCAAGAGTCTGTTACAAAGCCAAGAATGGCCTATTACAGTTGTAATGATAACTGAAGAGTCCCAGTAACTATAAGATAAATAATATACAAATTAATGAATCTTCATTTTTTAAAAATACTCAGCCAGTAATCCCAACACTCAGGAGACCAAACTTGGGAGCTGCCATGAGCTAGAGGCCATCTTGAGCTACATGGTAAATTTGAGGCCAGTCTGGGTTCCATCAAGAGACCCTGTCTCAGAAACAAATAATCAAACAAAATCTATACTCATTCTAAAAAGAAAATAAACAAAAGCACAAACATCAGCCCACAATTTTCTCTCTCTTAAGAAATGCTGTAATTCATATCACAAGTTATTGTTCTCTGAACTAGAATCTTGAGTATATTTAACTGCATTCAACAAATAAAAGCAACAATTGTGTGTTCTTCTGCAAAGTTGGCCCATAATTAATTAAAAACAGAAGTTATTTAAAATTGAGATCATGTGTCAAACTCACAGAAGCCTCACATAAGAGAAAATTTCAGCCAACATCAGATAACCCAGCTTAACTATCTTAAGAATCAAGGCCACAAAAACAAGGTGAACCTATTACGAGCAAAGAGTAGTAACAGTTCCACAAATTCAAGGTAGTCCCAGTTCAGAGTGCCAGAGAAGAGAAAGCTATATGATGAGAGAAACCCTCAGGGCTGCCCTAAAGTGTCTATCAAGGAAATACCTATTGTCAGGGAAACAACTCCCTAAATGGTTAAAGAATGTTCTGAGGAATTCTGGTAATGGTGTCTGACCCCATTAACCACACAGCAAACCTGCACAAGTAAGAAAATACTGGGTAGAATGCTTGGGAAATAATGTCGTACACTAAAATGCTACTCAGAGCCAAAATACAAAATGTTAAAATGAAGTAGCAAATGGTTTCTCATTTACATCCCAAAACGAAATGCAAAAATATTTAAATGCATGACATATTTGAATGAAAGTGTTCTTACAGAACTGATCAATTCATACAATGAATGCATGTCAATAATAGGGGGAAACGCAGCATTCAACAAATAAATATCATGATATCTAGTACACAAATATTATCATATATGCAAGCTTAAAACTCATAAGGACGAGAAAATTCTTATCAAAAGCCATCAGAACTGATAGATACAATAAACAAGTATTTTAAGTTATTATTATAAAAGTGCCCCAGCTGGCTGTCTCTGACATGAACTCAGTGGCTGGCTCTTTCATGACCTCCCCCTGGGGGAGATGCAGCTTTTCGAGGCCACAGAGGAAGACAATGCAGCCAGCCCTGATGAGACCTGATGGGCTAGGGTCAGATAGAAGGGGAGGGGGTCCTCCCCTGTCAGTGAACTAGGGAAGGGATCTAGGAGAGAAGAGGGAGGGAGGGTGGGACTGGGAAGAGATGAGGGAGAGGGTTACAGACAGGATACAAAATAAATAAATTGTAATAAATAAATAAAATAATAAAAAAATTAAAAAAGGAAAAAAAGTACGCCATCTGTTCATAAAGAAATAGTAAAGATATTAGGAAGACCCCTAGCCAGACATGGTCGTGTGCGTCTGTAGTTAGGAGGATAAACAAGAGGACAGAGTGTCCAAGGCTAATCTGGCCTACGTCAACACAAGACCTTGTCTCCAAAGGCACAACAAAGATGCAACTTGAACTTCTACTTAGGAAAACTGCAATACAAGATTTTTAAAAAATCCACACTGAGTAAGATTTGTAAAAGATCAGATTACTAAAGGACCTGTATTAAAAGGCAGATGTTACCTATGGACATTGTTAATTAACAAAGAAGTTCTGTAAGTATAAAGATATAAATGTACTATATGTAAAAAGGATGAAAGATACACCATGTCAACATTAGTCATGGGGAGGTTCAAGTATCTATGTTAATATGAGACAAGTTACTTACTGTCTAACACAAAGGGCCTATACTATCCTGGACAAAGAGGGTCATCTCATGAGAGCAATGGGCTGAGCTATCAAAGAATACAGGAATCCTTATGTCCATGCGCCTCAGAAGGAAGTCTCAAACAGCAAACACTAACAGTATTTCAGCAGACCAATCCACAATGAAAGCTATACATTTCAGCATTTCTCAACACTCCAGAAGATAAACAAACAGAAAAATCTGCAAGAATATGGAAGATGAATAACAACTAAGTGAGCTGATGACATTTACAGAACATAACACTCAACATCTATGGGAGACACATTATTTCAAGAATAAAACTCTTTACCAAAATAGATCATATTCTGAGCCATAAAACTGGTTTTCTTAGGAAGCCTAAGAAATCGGGTCATCCAAAAAGTGTTTTCTGCTCAATGAAATTAAATTAGAAATCATTAATAAGAACTGCTGGAAGACCCTCAACAACCTGGACTAGCATTAAAAAAAGCATACCAACTACTCTCAACACAAGGCAACTTTGACCCCCAGCATAAAGTAACCAGAGTCAATCAGGACAGAAGGGAACCTGGAAGGCATTCTGAACTGAATAGAAATACACGTGCCATATGTCTGAATTTGTGGGAATCTGCTAGGGTATGACCTTGGAGAAAGCAGGGAATTCACTACTTACTTAGAAACAACAGACACAGCCTACAGATTTAAAAAGCAGAAAACAGAAAATCAGAAATAATTAAAAAGAAGAAATAAAACATAAAATCAAAAAATAGAAAAATTAAATAAAACTGAAGTTGCTTTTTGAATATGATCAATATGACAGGTTAAGGAAACAAAAGAGAAACCATTACTAGATATTCTAAGCATTAACTAAAAAGACACAAAAGCTCTTGGAGAGAGGCGAAGCATCTGTGGTTCTCAGGAGGTACAGTGTAGCTCTGGGCTACAGCTACTCACCAGGTTAAACAGCCTGCTCACTGCCAAGTGTTTGAACATAAACACAGAGAGTAACGGTACCATATTTGTTGGTAGTAACATAAAATGACATGGCAATTCTAGCAACAGTCTCACATTTTCTTAACATTTAAAGTACAAGTACCATATGATTCAGTGGTCTATCTGTGACCACATGCAGGTCTGGCCACACACGGGAGTGAGTAGGAGCTCCTGGAGGATCTGCTCCTGGCCCTGAGGACTACACCACAGCTCTTGGGTGAGCTGGGCATCTGCTCTCCAGACGCCAGTGCCCAGGTGCCATGCCCACTAGAGGAACTCAAGGGTTCAGTCACCACAAAGGACCAGGAGCTTAGCAGAATCATCAGCCAGGTGCTGAAACTCTCCTGCCAGGCCAGCAAAGCATCAGCCTTGGCAAACCAGGACGTCTGGGAAGTGGCCTGGGCACAGCCACCTGCAACCAGTGCTACTGCAGTCCAGCTGCTCTCGGGACCACAGTCCCTCCCAGGACAGGATGGACTACAGCAGGCACCCTGTCCTGCCACTAAGTGAGCTGCCTCTTCTGCCCATTTACATTCCTTCATGCCTTGTCCCTATGGTATGAAGAACTGAAGGAAGTTCTTGTGACTCAAAATTCCAAAATTTTCTGCCCTTTCTTTTTCTACACTTTTTGCTTGGGAAAGCATCAGCACTTCTGGTTTGTGGTTTTGGTTTTGAGGACAGGGAGTCTCTGCAGAGTCCCGGCTGTCATGGAACCAAGGGTCCCCAGCCCCTGTCCTTGATGCTTTAAAGCAGCCTTAATAAATTCTAATTGATGTGTATTAAAAAAGTTCTCATATCTTCATTTTTTAAAAAAATTAACTTTTATAGTAACTTTAGCTTGCCAGATATATATTATATATATATATTATATATATCTGTTCACCTTATTTTGACATAGGTTCTCTCATTGAAAAGAGCTCACCAATTTGAAAGATGAGGTAATTGTTGAGTTCTGGGGGTTCCTCATCCCCATTTTCTCAGATCTGGGACTGCACACAGACACAAAGTCTTCGGTACTAAGGTCAAGTTCAGGTCCCCAGGCTTTCACTGCAAGCAGACCAAACGAACACACAACCCTCTCCTCAGGCCCACAGTAGCCCTTCTGTTTCTATCTCCTGAATACCATTTCTGTCTCTAATATTGCATGTGGAACCATACTTTAGACTACTGAAACCTGGCATCTGGCTGCTCTGTTTTAAGAAAAATACCTTGAGTGAAGTTGTAGAAGGCTTCTGCTAACACTCACATGGGATGCTTGTTAGTGCTTCTTCACCCTGCTTTTTGTTGAAAAGCTTCCCTCTTCCCTCATGTCTCAGACCTAAGCTGAAAAACTCAGACAAGAGAAGGTACTAAAAGAACACTGAAGTCAACCTGAATCTTACTATTTTCAAGATAAACATAGAATAAACTCACCTTCTCTAACTATCTGTAACTCTGAGCAGACACTGAAAGAAACTCAACCATAATATCTGTCACTGTCCTATATGCAAGAAAGAAGTATAAGAGTCTTATTTTTCTGGATTAGACATATTTCTGGAGTCTCCTTTATAATTAGTTTCTATAAAGAAACCACATTTTACCATTAAAATGTATATTTTTATTAACACCCCCCCACAACTTCTCAGGAGGGAATAACTAAAGAGTTCAATCCACTAACATTGTATTACACTTCAATTTTTCCTCTTCCGACTGGCAGTGTTCACTGATCTCTGTAATTATTCTTTTCTCACCACATAATCTCATATTTTCACTACTGCCTAAGGATCTTACTCAGAGACTTAAGAGCCTGGCATCTTTTCCTTGCCCTTCGGAGCTGTAATACCAAAATGGTGAGATGACACTTCAAGGTTATAATAGTATATTAATGAGTCAGTTTCTGATTAAGTGTGTAAACTCCAAATGACAATATAATATATTCTACTCATCTTAAGTACTATACTGTGTTTCAGGCTCCTAAAATTACTTAGCTAATATATTTTTTCCAACAAAAAATATAGATACACATTTTATCTTTAAAAATAATAAGGTTAAAGCTTTAACTCACATGGGCCACTATTAGATGGTGTCTTCCTACAAGATAATCAAGCTCAAAAAAGAATGAGAAATGATAAAGACGATCAAATAAAAGAAAGTGAAAGAATGGATGGAAAAGGAAAGTTACCAATGATGCAAATAAAAAGAAAGAAAACCCAACTACACAAAAGTACTAGTAACTACACTTACCATAAAAGAAACAAGCACTTTAAAACATATGTATAAAATGTAATGGGCTATCTACTTGCCGCATGGAGTGTGTAGGTCCACTTGTGCATGTGTGTTTAAACCATAAATACATCTAACTACTCCAACAGAATTACAATTTTTTTACTTCATAAATCAAGCAACCCTTGTTATATAATGAGAATTACAACCTCAATTCCCTCAGTTTTCACACCTGGAAAGTGCAGGACTCAGATTCTGATCTGTTCTGGTTCTAAAATCAGATTAAAACCTTTTTATAGTTCTAGAGTCCACTGGTTTAAAACTTCCTAGAAAAAAAAAAAGAAAATTTTCTAGAATCCTAGCATTTGTTTAATAATCCAAAATATCTCACAATAACGTTCACACAAAAAACCTCCAGAAGTCCTTCACTGATGCTATTTGGCGTCCTTCAAGGCCTACCTTGCTCTCTTAACACTACTCCATCACTCAGAAGTATTTTTTCTTCTAAATATATGGAGCTAATTCCTCAAACTTCTAACATCATATTATCTAATGTGAAAAAAAATCAGGTCACAAGGGCTCTAGTATATTCCTGTATCATGATACAACTACCAGAAAAATACAGTTTCAGAAGACATAACAGAAATGAAGCAATTCAATAACCAGATGAATACTAATAATGTAAGGAAACTTCACCCACAAAGCTCACCTACATTCCCAGAAAACAGGACCAGCACATTGTGCTGAAATGCTGAGCCGGTGTCAATGACAGCAGGAATTAGTGGCGTCACCCCATCAGCAGTTGGGGACTAGAAATGATCCACCCCCCGAGGCCCTCGGAATAAAGCCCAGGCAGTTTGTCTTCTAACCCTGCAATAGTAACAGAATTTCCCCTTCCGCCGCGCGGACACCCTTTAGCGTTGGTCCTGCCTTCCAGCTGTTTCAAAGGAGGGTCTCTCATTTTCGCTACTGTAGACATGAACTTTTTCTAGTCCCCGCCATGGTTATTCGGTCTTCATAACAAAGTCCCCTTTCAGTTTCTAAAGGCTCTCTGGCCCATGCGCGTCTGACGGATTTTCCAATTTCCACCTCTCATCTTTCTGCTGGAGCAATGGGGTTACATAACGCGCTACGGCAGCTACCGGAGCTAGCTCCCCAGACCTTTAACCTATTTTAATGATCACTTATGTGGATGTTTGTCCTTACCTTTGAACAGATTTTTTTTTTCTACCTCCACGAGGGTCACATCTATGACAAAATCAAATTCTCCTCGGTTTGAGCCCACTCAAGAAGCTATGTGAAAACACAAACACACAGAATACCCAGACGATGCTGACCTTGCGTCCTGCGGATGTCCTCTTGCTGGAGAGTCAGCCCTTGCGCTCTCAGCCTGAAGCTGTTCTCTCCTGTCTCCTGCAGAGTGCTGATCAGCACCGCAACTCCAGGGTTCCGACGGCTTTTGATCTGAGTGCTTCCCCTCTCCTTCCCGCTTACCAGACAGGCTCCAGGATGTCAAACTTTCTTCACTGCTCTCTGGGGGTTTTTGAAAATCACAATGTAAAGGAGTCCGAGCCACTAATGTAGAAGATAAAGTAGATGATTCAAAATTTCTTCTCTTGCTGCGGGATGACAGTTCATCCTCATCAGAGGGTTTCAAGAATTTAGGTCTCAAATTTCCAGAATATTCTTGGCTTTTTCTTAGGGCGGATTCTCTTCTACAGGTTTCTAAAGACCCAGGTCTCTTCCCCGCGTTAAGACCACTCAACGGACAGTTGCTGCTGCTGTGTGCAAGCTCGGTCTCGGGAAGTCTGCCGTCTGTGCACCGTTCCAGTGTCCCTAACTCCGATGTGCCGCCCACTCGACCACACTGTCCTCTGTCTGGCCGCGCAGGCCTCCTCCACCGCTCCCGTCCACAGTCTCTCCTGTAGGCAATCTTTTCGGCTTCTTTTAACTTTGACTGGAATATTTCCATTGACTACAAGGGAGAACAATAATATATCTACAGTCAAGAAAGGTTCAGTGTCTTGTCTCCCATGACCCTGTGTCCTAATGCACTGTTAAATGGTACAATAAAAACACCCCACCAAAATAGACAGAAGCATAAATATACTAATAATGCTTTAAAAATATAAGCAGATAAAGAAAAATAATTAAATCAAATGAAAAGATTTCAAAGAGACACACTGAGCACAAATGCCCTGTATAAGTGTCACACAGACACGACAGACACAACTTCTAAAAAGTCATAATTAATACATACTGGTAACTTAAGATTCAAGAGGCTACACTATGCTGCTAAAACTACGGATCTTTGTTGGGGGAAAAAACTGTATAAAAATAAAAAAGACTAATGGGGAAAATGTTCAAGTATGTTGAATGAAATAAATTCTTAAAAAAATCAAATTGCCCAAGAAATTCTCTAAAGTGGGAAACAGCAGGAACAGTAAGATGCATGTTTTAAGAGGAAAAAGATACACGACCTTTGATTCTAGGGACCCTCATAACTATGTCGGTATTTCCAGACAAAAGGATGGGAAAAAAGCATGGAAAAAAGGAGGATTTCTTGAACAGAGCTCGTTTACAGCCGTTAGGGTGTGGTAGAAGACACCCAGTTTACTCAGATAAAAATCTTCCCAAAAACTGGACAAGGGAAGAAGCATGCAAGGGGGAGTGTATTTACAGACAGGGCACGCAGCTAACACTTTGCCTGAAAAGAAAGAACATTAAAATGGTTTAAAAACATATGCTGAAGCATAGTCACACAGCCAAAATGCTACAACAGATGAAACTCTGGAGTCTACCAAAATGCTCAAAGTCTTTATCTCTCCAGGTACACTACAGAGATTCTCCTGTATCATTTCAATTTTCTTCCAATGAGAAAAATGCTGCTCTTACATCAAACATGCACTCATTTTAAGTTTTTCACACTTTGGTTTACATTCATTATGTTAAGAAGTTACAGGCTGGGCTGGCAAAATGTCTACGCGGCTAAGGAGACCTGAGTTCACTTCCTAAGACCCACAAGGAAGAAGACACAACATGATGAAGGACAGAACTGACTCCCACGAGTTCTACCCTAAAATGTCACATGGGCCCTACTGCACGTGCACATGACTGAGTGTGCCCACACAAAAATAACTGCAAAACAATTCTTTAAGGACTATCCTTACATAATCAGAAGCACGAAATTGTTCAAAAGAAGAAGATAAATCTACTATCAACTCAAATCTCGTATCTATTAAGAATGTTTCATGTCTCAAAGCAAAGATATTTAGTTTTTCAAATAACTATGAAAAAATGTATTTCTCTTTAAAATACAAATACTTACTCCATATTTTTCAGCTACAATATCTTCAAATTTTCTGTTTTCTTTTTGCGCTTGTTCCTTCATTCTTTGATAAGACTTTCTTAGCCAGCTTAATCCACCATCCTCTACTCCAGTAGCTAAATTTCAATAATAAGCATTAGTTATATTTCTTAGGTAGTTATTGTAAAATTATTATTTCCTGTTTCTATCACTTCTAAAGTACAAAATTAAGTACTTTCCTTGAATATTTATAAGTTATAACCACAATTAAAATCCACCGTATATTTAAATGCCTACTTACAAAACCTAAAAAAAAAAGAAAACTACCAATTTAAAAGAACAAGTATTAAGAGAACAGGTGTAAACACATATAAAAACAGAAAATTACAGAAGAATCAAAAACGTTAAGGACTATTTACATCTTGATATAGGGTCTTACTATGCAGCCCTAGATGGCCTGAACTTGCTTAGTAGACCAAGCTAGCCTTGAACTTACAGAGGTATGTCTGCCTCTGCCTCCTAAACCCTAAGATTAAAAATATGTGCCACTGTGCTCAGTTTAAAAATTATTTTTAACTAGAAGGTCAGAAAAAATTCCACAAAATGAGCTCAAGAAATGAGTTGTATTTATTTTAAAATAATAGGGGGATTAGCACTCCTAGATATAAGGAATACATGTGCACAGTGGAGAAAGATACCAAAGAAGCAACAGAAAGTGTAAGTAAGGAAGTTACAGAAGATAATGTCACTAAGTTAAACCTTAGCTGTTATTAGAAACTATGAACATTTGAATGCCTTCAATAAATCTCTCTCGTGTGTGCTCGTGCATGTGTTCATGTGTGTGTTGTATTTTTAATCTATACAAAGAAATATAATTGATTACTTAAATTAAAATGCTGTTCCTGATTTTCTCGACCCAATGAAGACCAATTTTAGATCCCTCCAGCTTTAGAGCGAAGAAACACACACAGGCTCTCAAAGACATGCACAGGAATCTTCATAACAGAACAGCCTACAGTAGCTCAAACATGGAAATGTCCGTAGCCAGGTCATCTTCTTTTCTTAAATGGAATATTATACAGCAAAGAGAAAAAATGAGCTGCAGCTATTTACAACACCATGGAAAAACTCCAAATGTGGACCAAAAAAAAATCAAAGAGTCGAAGAGTATAACTCATCTTTGATTATAAAATATAGGGCAGTGGTTACCCCTCCAGGAATAGAGTTACTAAAAGGGGACAAGAACATTTTAGGGTGTAGAAACTATTGCTCCTCCAACTGTGTGCTGATTTCCATGACACTGTGACAATGTTCATCCTGCTTTGTATTTGTGGTGACTGTGATAAGAGGGTCACGGAGGGCTGGAGAGACGGTCAAGACCATGCGCTTCTCTAACAGCTGACTCAGAGCTCAGTTCCCATGCCACATCAGTTGGCTCACAAGTGTCTGTAAGTGTGGGTCCAGGTCGGACATACCTGGCCTGCATGGGTACCTGCACTCAATGCACATAATACCCTACTCCACACGTACACAGAACTACAATAATTTTTAAGTGCAGGGAACGTTAAGAAAGAAGGGGGAGATAGAAAGACCTGGAGGGGACAGGAGCTCCACAAGGAGAGCAACAGAGCCAAAAAGTCTGAGCACAGGGGTCTTTTCTGAGACTGATTCTCCAACCAAGGACCATGCATAGAGATAACCTAGAACCCCTGCACAGATGTAGCCCATGGCAGCTCAGTATCCAAGTGGTATCCCAAGGAGAACAGGGGTTGTCTCTGACATGAACTCAGTGGCTGGCTTTTTGATCACCTCCCCCTGAGGGGAGGAGCCTTACCAGGCCACAGAGGAAGACAAAGAAGCCAGTCCTGATGAGACCTGATTGACTAGGGTCAGATAGAAGGGGAGGAGAACCTCCCCTATCAGTGGACTTGGGGAAGAGGTATGGGAGGAAAAGAGGGAGGGAGGGTAGGATTAGAAGGGGACTAGGGATGGGGCTACAGCTGGGATACAAAGTGAATAAAATGTAATTAATAAAAAATAAATAAATTTAAATAAAAAATAGCATGTATCCATACCAATATGCTCTTTAATCACCCTTCTCTTGCTTGAAATGATGGTAAGATTATTTAATGGTATAATAAACATACTAAAGAATGCTCAAAAAAACTTGTTTTTAAGTTTAAAGACAAAACTAAAAGGAAGACAAATTTTTTACATTATATTCAAATTAACTGTACTGTTTTATTCAAATTTCAACATTTACTAAGTAATCTCTTCTAATACAATGTGGTCTTTCTTTACAGATCTAAAACACATTGGTATTCAAGCCTAGATCTCTAATGATGCCACTTTTCATTCAAAAGGTTATTTCACTTTTGTCCTTTAAGTGTAAATTATATAGAGTAAGCACTCAAGGAACTTAGGCCAAATCTGCAGTCAGCATAGTGATAAGTGAAGAACCCAGAGCAACTAATGTCTTTATTAACGTCCCAGCTACATAATTAGATCAATGAGTCTTTAGAACCATATTTGAAAGTAATCAAGTAACAACTGTACATCATGAAAATCTCAACTGTCACTAAGGTGTTAGCAATCCAAAGAGAAATACAGGAGAAAAAAAAAAAAAAAAGATTGCTTGCCCTAGGCTGCTGTGCAAAGGAAATGGGACAGGGAAAAAAAACAAACAAACAACAAATTCAGTCATAACTTAAATCTTAACTTTAAGAATATCTGTACATTACAAATTGTAATCGATAACATAAAACTAACAGTCCTACTAGTGTTACACTAGGGGATGGTTTTGTGCTCTGTGTATTCAATGCTTATTTCTGTGCCCAAATATCTGGCTGCAGTCCCCACATGGGCATTGTCATTGTTATTAAAGAATCTCCCGTCTCAATGTTGGGTCCAACATCTCTGCCTGGTTAGTAAAGGGCAATATTACATAAGATCAGCCAATAGCTGGGCAGGAAAGAAAAGATAGGACTTGGAACCCCAGGAAAAGAATCGCAAGAAAAGAGACAGGAGAGAAGGTCACCATGAGAAAGTCGCCTTGAGGAAATCACCATGAGGACAAAGATGGAGCAGGAGCAACCAGGGTGAGACTTAAGTTGGCAGGTAATGGGATCTGTGGCTGGAAAATAGCCGGGACCAGCATAGTCAGGTTAGAACAGCTGAGAATCTGCCCAGCTATACTGCTTAAAGCTTACTAGTAAGTTTAATAGGTCTCTGTGTCATTATTTGGGAGCTAGAATGGGGGTAGAGAAGCCCACGCACTTTTTTTACACCATGCCTTTATTATTCGACCTCAAGTGGGACCTGCAATAGAAACAATAAACTACAAGAATATGGATTTATTAGTGTCTATTAGCTGTACAAAACAGTGACTTTCATTGTGACATTTTCAAACATGTATATAATGTACTTTAATCATTTTATCCCTCTCATTACTAGAAACTGAGAAATGCCTATGAGACTACAAAAAAATATAAAGATACCTTTAGTAACTGAGGGTATACAATTTTCTGATGGGAGACCTGTCCCACCGTCCTTCCAGTATGGATTCAGTTCTCTTTCTAGAAGTGTGGACTAGAACAAAATATTTTGAAAAGTTAGAGTGTAAAAGTAAACCCAGCATGAAGACGATTACTAAATAATTTGAGGTGCCTAACTGTCAGATATACAACCTCCACGAATCATTTAAAATTCTTAAGACATATTATGTAGGTAACAATTTCTGACTCACATTCATGTGTCTTCACTGAATACCCACCTGTCTCAGAACCTTCAAGTCTAACTCAGACTTGGACAAGACATTCCAAAAATCTTGTCCTTCTCAGGCTCCATATGAGTGGCAGCTTGGCTACAAACCAACACAATTACCAAGCTTACTTTTAAAATTAGACTGGGAGAAAAAAGAAAAAACACTGACCATAGGACTCTCAAAATCATTTGGCCATAGTTTTCACTTGTTAATCTCTATTACATTAAAGATAAATTATAAAGGCAATTTCTGAAAGCCACAAGCTACAGCACTTCTATACTTTGTAGGTTTGTGTCTTTACCTCTTGGTTTATATCCCACCGTTTCTGGTCTCTAAGGATTTCCCATTGCTTCTTGCCTTCACAGTCAAAGAGTGACATAAACACGCTTGTGTAGTATTTCCTATGGAGTTGTTGTCTTGAAAGCATTCTTATAACTAATTTAGGCCCAAATGTAAGTATGACAGTCATGTAACACACAACTGCTTAACTCCATTCGCCCAGATTTACACATCTAGGTATATGTCTTTTACAAAATATATTCTATGTGCCCATGTCTAAGTGTGTACATGTGAACATATGTACAGGTGCCTGCCCAGGCCCAAAGTATTGGCTCTCCTGAATTTGGGTAACAGGCAGCCATGAACCACCCTCTGTGGGTTCTGAATTGAACCTGGGTCCTCTGGGTCTAGGGCGTGATCTTAACCACTGAGCCACCTCCCCGGCCTGAATTTGGCACCTGCTCCTATAAAAACTGCACACTCACTTTCTTTTATGTGTATTTTATATGCATGGCCTGCCTGTGCGTATGTCTGTGCACCACATGTGTACAGTGCCCACAGAGGCCAAAGAAGAATCAAAACCCTTGGAACTGGTTGTCAGCTGTCATGGAGGTGCTGGAAGCCCAACTGGAGACTGCTGGAAGAGCATCAAGTATTATTAACTGCTGAGCTCTCTCTCAACCCTTAGTATCCTTTAAATAGCTTTTCTACAAGAAATTTATGTTTAAAGTATTTGTATCACATTTCTTAGTTCTCACTGTTAGCACACACGACTAGAAAAAGTAGTTTAGAAATAAATTATCATTACAAATAATATGGTATTTATAAGAATAAACAAATATAAAACAATGTATTAGTTTATTTAGGGCAAATTCAAAAATTAAAGTATTCAAACTGTTGTCTTACCTGCAGCAGTGCTTGGGCTTTCTCCTGCTCTATTTTCTGTAGAGTTTCCTTTTCAGCTTTGAGTGATGATGACGACACAGTTTTAACAGACATAAAATCAACAGTCATCCACTCATCCCGCTGTTTAAAAGAATGAAGCCATGTCAATCTATACTTAAGAGATCTTTAAGATCAGAGACTGCAGGCACCAGTCAAAAGTAAGTGCTGCATGGCTAGCCACTCTCAAGTTTCTCATTTTTGCTGCACCTTGGTCCCTCACTTTATAAAATGGGGCAGGAGGAAGTACTTACATTTCAAGTTTGTTTTAAAGAGTGAACAAAATAACAAGTATGAAAGGCAGCCAACACAGGGCTTGGTGTACACAATCAAAAACTAGCTCCTCTTCACCCTTCTTCCTTCATCTGTGGCTAAGTGGGTAATAAATTATATTCTTCCTTAGGTATATGAAACAGAACTCAAAATTTATTTGCTATTCAACTATAAGCACTGACACACAAATTATGACATAAGGAGAAGAAAAAGAAAAACTACAACTGGCCTAGACAGTACAGGAGGTTCCGACAATGTAATAGCATTAGGTAAATCCCTTAAAGAGGAAAATACCAACAATCATAGCTGAGTAAGCTCTGAAGGGCTGCAGCAAAGATGAGCATCTCCTTCTACAGCAGAAGGCCTATCTGAATACCAGCCATTGGCATTTCTGTGGGAAGTGTTCATAAACTACCGCTAAAGTCTAATTCTTCTCCTGAAAAAGTTAAAACCATCAGTTTGACACCCATCTGTTCTTAGAAGCTGCCATTTCTCTTTGACATCAGCTAGGTGCTCACCTGAATAACATGGCTGTCACATTCTTTTTCTGGCCTTTTGTCTTTCACTTTCCAGGTCTTTTCTTTGTCAGGTGTCTGGGAGGGTTGGGCCTCAACCCACTCAACTTCAGAGCTCTAAGAACATTTAGCGTATAAGTGACATTCAAAAATTTGCATACTTATATATAAAGTATCTACATTGTTAAGTGAAAATAATTCAGCTTCTTAAAAGAGATCTTTTAATTGGTTTCCCCTTTTAAAAAGTAACACTGGAGCTGGGTGGTGGTGGTGCACGCCTTTAATCCCAACACTCAGGAAGGCAGAGGCAGGCGGGTCTCTGTGAGTTCTAGGCCAAGGTCTACGGGAGTTCCAGAACAGCCAAGGCAATACAGAAAAACCCTGCTTCGAAAAACCAAAAATAAATAAATAGACTGATTAAATAGACTATTAAATAGACTGATAAATAGATACCTAGGTAGATAAATGTAGCACTGTAAAATCTTAAGAAATAACATAAAAAATCCTCTTCGGTTTGAGCTCAAAAGACATAGCCAAATTTATTCTTCCTCTCATTCATTATCCTCTCATGAGTTATACCAAAAAATAAAATATAAACCTAGGAAAGGAAAGCAGCACAGAGAGGATCAATTTCTACCAACATTCTGATGCACTCAAAAATTAGTAGCATTAGGGAAATGACACCCATGTAAAGGAGTTTGCTATTTGCTCAAGTGTCAAATTTGGGGGATTTCCCTCAAGCTAAAACTGCAGAGCTCTCTAGTAACATCTAGGCAGTAACTAGTATCTTCACAACAATTATCATCCTGAATCCTACACCTAACTTTGTAAAGTGTAACTATTTCATAGATAAAAAGCTTCCTAATATTAAGGAATTTTCCTGCATCACTTAATTTCCAACTGTGAGAATCATCAAGGGAATGTAGTTCTGTCAGGCTCTAAAATGTTCTTCAGAGCTACTGAACTTGTATGAAATGCTAGGATTCATCTGTGCAAAATACCTTCTTGTGTACAGTTGGGAAACTCAGAGGCCAATGAGGGCATAAGAGCAAATACCAAAGCAAACCCTATAACCTTTGCTGAGACAAAAATACTGTACACATGTTTGTGTGTGTGTTAAGTGTGTAGTGCTTGTGAGTGGTTCAAATGCATGTGTGTGAGAGGGCACATGCCCACCAACATGAATGTAGAGGCCAGAAGAGGACACTGGCTTACCACTGCTCCACCACTCCTCACCTTAACTCCCCTGTAAGAGTATGAATGAACTAGGGAGTGGAAGGCAGCAAGCCCCAGAAAACCTCTGCTGTCACACAGTGCTTCAGTTAGGCATGTGCAGTCATGCCAGCTTTTCACATGGGTGCTAGTGGCTGAGACTCAGGACCTTATGCTTGTACAGCAAACACCTTACCAACTGAGGAAAGTTCCTGAAAGAAACTTATGCTCTTCTATTCCATAAAAGTCCTCAAGATTTCCTAAACATTTTTTAAAGATTTACTTGTCTGTCTCTCTGTGTGTGTGTGTGTACTCACGCATGCGTGCATGTGTGTATAGAACACACACCACTTATATATCCTGGAGATGGACTATGGTTGGCTGTTGTAAGCCATCCAATGTGGGTGCTAAGAACAATGGGGCTTGAGCCCTCTGAAAGAGCAGCAAATGTTCTTCACTCCTGAGCTATCTCTCCAGTCCCTTAAGATACAAGCATATCTGTCAAGTGATATAATCAGCACGTAAAAAAATATATATATATATAATAAAATATATATATCAACTGCCACCTGTTTCCCAAAGCAAAGCAGACTCTCCTCATTCATTCTTTTATACCTTAATCTGGATTTAAATTCCAGAAGTTATTCATATTTACATACATAATTTTTTTACAAATAATCTTAATATATATTATATATATAATTATAATATATAATATATTATTTACATATAATTTCTGGCCTAATTCAAGTTTATACAGTCAATTTAGCACCGTGATCACAATTCTTTTAATTAAATTTTTATTTTTTTTAATATTAGTTACAGTTTATTAACTTTGTATCCCAGCTGCATCCCGCTCCCTCATTCCCTCCCAATCCCACCTTTCCTTCCTCATCTTCTCCCTACCCCTTTCCAAGTCCACTTGGAAAGGACCTCCTCCCCTTTCATCTGACCCTAGCTTATTAGGTATCTTCAGGCCTGGCTGCAATGTCCTCCTCTGTGGCCTAGCAGGGCTGCTCCTCCCTTGGGTGGGTGGGTGGGGAGGCCAAAGAGCCGCCATTGAGTTCATGTCAGAAATAGTTCCTGTTCCCCTTACTAGGGTCCCTACTTGTATACTGAGCTACCATGGGCTACATCTGATCAGGGATTCTAGGTTATATCCATACAAGGTCCTTGGTTGGAGATACAGTCTCCTTGTGGAGCTTCTGTCCTCTCCAGGTCATACTAACTCCTCCTTTTTTCATATGATTCCCTGTACTCTGGCAAAGGTTTGGTTATGAGTCTTCCTATCTGCTTTGATACACTGCTTGGTAGAGTCTTTCAGAGGCCCTCTGCGGTAGGCTCCTGTCCTGTTATTTGTTTTCTCCTACATCCAATGTCCATCCCATTTGTCTTTCTAAATGAGGATTGATCATCTTACCCAGGTCCTCTTGCTTGTTTATCTTCTTTAGGTATACAGAATTTAGTATGTTTATCCTATCTTATAGGTCTATATAAGTGAGTATATACTATGTGTGTCTTTCTTCTTCTGGGATACCTCAATCAGAAAGATTTTTCTAGATCCCACCATTTGCCTGCAAATTTCATGATTTCCTTGTTTTTAATTGCTGAGTAAAAGTACCACAATTTCTGTATCCATTCCTCCATTGATGGACATCTGGGTTATTTCCAGGTTCTGGCTATTATGAATAAAGCTGCTACAAAGATGGTTGAACAAATGTCCTTGTGTACGTGAGCATATTTTGGATATATGCCTAGGAGTGGTAGTGCCATGCACTAAAATGAGAATTTATAGCCTGAAACAATTAGAACTTTCTTTAGAAGACTGACAATTTTAGTCTACAATAAAGTCAAATATGAAGTTCGAGTTCCAGGGGTCCTGTCACAGGAATTCTATAATTAGAGTGTCTGTGTCTCATCATATGCTGACCAACCACTTGAGTTTATCAGTTTGAGCCACTAGGCACTCCATCATCACAGTTCCAACCCAGACAATGGCAATCACCACCTGCAAACTTCAATTAAATAGACCCTAACAAAACCAGAATTCACCTTACTTATCCTTAGTTGGTTTAAGCAGTAAGTTCTACGACCACAGATGCTACAATCACTTTTGTCTATACTAAAGAAAACTGAAAAGGCAATGTCAGGGTCCACGTTTTTACTGAAAAGTGGAATTCACAACAAAACAAACAAACACAAGACCAGGTAAGATTATAAAGCACTCACAATTCTAATTCCAACTGTTATTGATCAAGCTAATTCCTAAACCTAAATGTCTTAACAGATGTTTGTATCTGAATGTTATGTCTCTCCCACTTTTTCACATGAGCTAAACTGTTTATTTTCTATAACCTACAAGAAATTTTAACCAACACGTATCTCCCTTTCCATCCTTAAAACAGGAGTCTTAAATATGATCATCTTGTTACCATCATGAAGCTCTAGGACACCCATCTTTCCACTCCCCTTCCTTCCCCAATCTCTGCCCACCGTACATTTGGGTGCTACAGGAAAACCTGACCACAGCACTTATCTTTCATGGCTTCCTGTCACTATGATTTTGTCATCTCTCTTCCTTCCTGCTGACAGAACTCAATTTTGTCTGAGTAAGTAATCAATCCTAAACATTTCTAGACCACCACTCTCGACACATAATCCTTCTTCTTGAAAATAGATGTGAATATTCTGGCTTCCTTTCTTTCATTCCGAGTCCTCGCAGACGAGAGCTAGCTACACAACACTCTCTTCTTTTGGTCCAAAAGATAAATAAATAAAGAAATCCTACTTTGACAAATCAGATGTCAATTTCTATGAAGAAAACAGACCCCAGTGTTTTAAAACCTTTCTCCCTTTTCTACAGTACAGTCCTTCCCAACCATCTGCATGCACGCAGCTCTTCAACGCTGGTGTTCACCTTTCTGTTTCCCTGCACATCTTACTATCATCATGTCTCCAACCAACAGTGATGACTAAGCGGTATCCCATTTTCTGGACCCGACAATCAGTCTACAGAGGCAGTATTCCCCAAGGAACGCCAAGCGTCTGACTTGTGGACATTTCCTATCCGGACCAGCAGTACTTTGCGGTCTCTCGCACCACCAGTCCTGTCCACTGTCCCTCAAGCCCGCCGCTCTCCACGGCGGCAGGCCCCGTCTTGGGGCTCACTTACTGAGGAACTGTCAGTCGACTCACTCTGTTTTTCACATTTCTGTTTCTTGCTCTTCTTTTTCTTCTCTTTCTTCTCTTTTTTTGAATGCTTGCCCTTTTTCTTCTTTTTCTTCACAGAATGTTCCTAATAATTTTAGTCAAGTGTAAAGAAAATTTAATTTTATCTAATTTTAACAGGAAAAAATGCTGAATAAAAAGAAAAATCCGTGCTCCAAAAAAGTTTACATCTTTCATAAAAAGAAATGAAGATTATGACTCTACCTATACTTCAAGTATATGAAATTCTCTAAGAAACCTTGACATTATTTCTATAAGATAAGCACTACTAATCAAAGGAGTAGCTCAGATTTCTTACCAGGAAAATCTGAGGAAAGTTTTCATTAAGTAATTTGTATGTGACCAATATTATCAAATAAACATACAGACGCATACATACAACCAGCTACTAACACATATTAAGCATTTAGAGTTTTCTAACACAAACAAACAAACAGATTTGAGTGGATGATGCGCGTATAAACTCCTATGTGTACACAGGTCAAAATATAACAGCATATTATATAAACGTGAACAATTAATATTTGTAATCAAAATAAATTTTTAAAATCTCCACCAGTTGTGGGACAAATAACAGAAGGTAAGCTACTAAAAACTTGTAAGAAGAGAAAAGGCTTGATAGAAAACAAACAAACAAAAAACCAAACAAATATAAAACATGTGCTTCCAGATCTACAAACAGACCACAGATTTATAATTAAATCTACCAGCCAATATAAATAAAATCGTTTCACATCATGATGAACTTGTTGTCAAAACAGACACTGTGTTGCCAGATAAATTCAACAGTGCCAAACATCTGATAGTGAGGATGTTACTGACAACCTGAGTTCAGCCCCCAGAACCCACAAGGCAGGTTGTTCTTGATATGCACACATACCCATTCTCCTTCCCTTTCTCTGTCTTCCTCTTCCCTCTCTTACTCCCTCCTCCCAATTCTCTCTCTCTTACACACACACACACACACAGAGAAATAAATGTTAAAAAATGTTTTTCAATATTACCTTGAATAGTGTTTTTGTGTCTTTGTTTTGTTTGTTTTAAGACATGAGGCAGGCATAGTAGCACATGCCTTGAATGCCTTTGATCCTAGCACTTGGAAAGCAGAGGCAGGCAGATCTGGCCTACATAACAGTTTCTAGACCCACTAAGCTACATAAAGACCCTTCCTCAAAAAACCAAAACCACAAAGTAAGTCACATCATTACATTAAGCATGTATACTAATATTCACCTGTGAGAACTGTTCAATTCGCTCATTGACATCAGGCAGCATCCATGTGTCCTCACCTCGAAGTTGCTTCAGTTCTTTACGCCTTTGTTCTTTTTCAAAACTGTCTTTGGCCTACAACAAACGAATACAAAAGAGAAACTGATGCTTGATACAACTGCTTTTCTACTACAAAAAGAAAAATTGGTAGCGCTTTTATATAAAGATTCCTAGTCAATGAATGACCTATTCTTACCAATAACTTTGCTTCTAGTAGCTGTAAAAAAAGATTTTTTAAAAACCTATTATTATCTTTCTTCAGGAATACCAATCTTCAGTAAATTTGGATACAAATCACACACAGTATTCTGTCCAGGACTAGCCTATGGCCTTCTTTCTCCCTGTCACTAATATGATTTGGAATCACTTGAAGCTCTATCATCCTTGTGGCTAGTTCTTTAAACTTTCACAAAAGTATGAAGTTGACTTTTTTCCATGCCTTTAAAACAGGCAAAATCTTTACCCCAATATTTTGTCTGAGGGGGGGAAAAAAGTTATCCTCTTAAAAAGAAAGAATCATATTGGTAATTTCTAGTTATCAGTCAACAGCAAACAACGAAAGAAGTTTCTTCTGGTTCAATATCCACCTCTCACATTCCAAATCTGAGTGTGGTCCTTATCAAACTGTATGTATAGACCTATAAAATCGTCACAGCTTACAAGGAGTTCCCTCCAAAATCTGCTTGAAATGCCAGACAACAGTGAAGCGGATTTATTATACCTATTTGGAGATCAGGAAATAATCACAACATTTACCTGTCTAAGACTAGCTGCTCACCCACCCCCTTAAAATGAAACTGAAGTCATTACAAATTTTTCCTGCTACTCTATTTTTTCTACTCTGTATATACATTTAGACTTATTACCTTTCAATTTAAAACAAAAGAAAAAAACCTCACCAACCATCCTGTTGTTCTTCAATTACAAAATTGCCATTTTCACTGTCACAATTAACCAAGAATAACTTGTCAGATAATGCAATGATTTACTTTTTCCCTTTTTTTTTTTTTTTTTTTTTTATAAATTCCATACATTTCAATGTGAAAGGGAATTCTGTTTCCCAAACTTTGGGGTGGGCACATACTCTGAATCCCTTCCATTAGTAAGGGCTAGCCTGAGTCTGGGGTTGGGAAGAACAAGGCAGGCGAGCGGAGGACACGCCAGAGTGTTCAAGCGTGTCCTGCTTCCTACACAGCACCGACTCTGGGGTCCGCGCCGTTAGATGTAGGGCGCACAGAAGCCGAACAATCCAGGCGGCAGAATGTCAGAATAGATGACTTAAAGGCTACCAAGCCGGAGGAACCAGTCATGAGCAAGCGGAGCGGGCCGCGGCGCGGTGGGCCAGGAACCACCCGCAGACGAGGCGGGACGCGGAACCGTCGGGGGAGGGTGGGCCGCCGCCAGAGTCCTGCAGCTCCCGACCACATCCCAGACCCGGTCTGCGACGAAGACGGTCATTTCCGCAGCCGAGGGTCGCCGCTCCGGGAACGCCGCCCCGCGCGCCGGGAAGCCCTCGGGGCGAGCCCGGCTCACAGAGAGGGACAACCCTCCACAGCGGGTACCTGCCGTAACACCGCGGCCCTGGCAGCTCGGGTCTGCTCCTTCCGCTCTGCGATACGACTGGCGCTTTCAAACCGTACACCGAACGCCGCCATAGCTGCTGCCGTAAAGCGAGGAAGCCGTCAGGAAGCCCCGGCTCACGACCGTCGTGATTCGGAAAGTCAATACAGGTCAAAGCAGTGGAAGGGGCGTCGCTGTGCGGACGGAGCAGCCCGGGAGGAGGACCGGGGCCCGCTGGAGCGCTTACGCCGCTGCGCCCCGAATTCCGGCGACACGCAGGACCGCGCGCCCTCTCTCGCCAGGACTCTAGAAAACACCAGCAGACCACACAGTCTGCAAGTGTGGCCTGACTCCCTGTGAGCGTGCACCGGGACGAAAGAACGTAACCGAAGCTCAGAACGTAAAAACGGGGAGAATGCTCTTAAAATCAACCTTCAGCCGGACGCGGTGGAACGCACCCGCAATCCCAGCACTCGGAGGGGTAGAGGCAGGGGGATGTGGGAGTTCGAGGCCAGCCTGGTGTGCAAACGAGTCCAGGACAGCAAAGGCTACACAGAAATCCGGTCTCGAAGAACAAAAAGAGAGGAAAAGAAAGGAGGGAAAGAGAGGTCGATTTTTGAAAAATATTCAGTGTTTTTCGTTGATTATCGTCTTAATATTTAAAATGGGGCTGAAGAGTCGTAGGGTGCTAATTGCTTCTTGAAAAGGACCTAAGTTCGGAGAGAGGAACCCACAAGGAGGGTCCCAGCTAGCTCTTGCTCCATTTCCAGGAGCTCCTCCGCCCTCTTCTGGCCACCACAGGCACTGCGCCTGTGATGCACTTCCGTACAGGCAGACAAAACACTTATTAAAAAGACTTTTATTTCTATGGAGGTTGAGGCTTGATGTTGCACAAGCCTAGGTACAGGAAGAGTCCTCATCACAGCGAGGAAAGATACCTTGTGTGTAAGATTATCTCTCATAAAGAAAACAGTGATTTCTTTGTGTATTTATTACATCTTGCATAAATAAACCTGTATCAAAAGACTAGTTCTTATCTGTGCTTCATTTGATTGGTCCACAGGGATGGTAATAGGAAATTTGAGATAAGCCATTTCTGTCTCCTTCTATCTCTGGCAATTCAGCAAAATTTAAAATGCCAAATTTCAATGTTTACAAACCCCTTCTTTCCCAAAAAGTGCTATAGTTTGGGAAGCAACACCTTGAATAGTTTGTGCATCTGAAGCAAGGGTCATCAGCCTACACAGAGTGCTCACCCATTACCAAAGGCACTCAGAAGGCCATTCCATGAAAAGAGTCACAGGAAATAAAAATGTCAAGAAAATGAAAACTAGATTTTGATGCTTTCTTCCTTATTTCACCTGTTCCCCATACCACATGCAATGGTGATGAGAGACCAGGTTGATATTGTCATCCAACACAGATCTGAGTATCAGGCTCAGGGCTAATAGAGGAAATCTGTCGCCCCACTCACCCCACACCTGCCCTGATCCAACTGTGTAAGGAAAAACAGGTGAAAGTCCTGCCAGATCTTCAGATGTTCTCTTGTGAGGACAGTATAGGTTTACAGTGTTGAAGACTGACCGTCAGGTGAGCCTTGTATAGAAGCCACCCCGTAGCTGTGCTTTCACTGCCTCTTCTGCCTGGACATTCCGCCCTTCACTCCCTCTCCATCTCCCATCCCATTTTCTTCTCCCTCCTTTCCTTAATTGTTGGGCCTTAGTAATAAGGGTCTTCCAGCTTTTATTCCCACCTAAAGCCTTAGTTTGTCATTCATTTTTCAGGTCAAAAATCCCTTTCCCTAATCACAAAATAATGTCCCGTTCTGGACACTACTCCCCAGATATTATCACATCATGATTTAATGCTATTGTAGCTCTGTATCTCTACTTGCTTCGTTTCCTGGATAATCCCCTGTATACCTACCACATGTGAGTTCAAGAACTTTGGTGAATTTACATAATAAAATACATTCATCTGCTTATAATTTTAAAACAGTCCCTTTCAAATTTATCAAAAAAATTTCCAAGAACTAAAAAGTTACCATACAGAACCTGTGCTCTAAAAAGTCTGGGGATGAAGAGATAGCTCCAAGTTAAACAGTACGGCTCATGTTATGTTCCCACTGTGGGTTCCCAGCACCTACACCGCAGGCCACGACCATCTGTAACTCCAGTTCTAGGGCTCCAGGCGCTCTCTTCTGGTCTCTGTGGGCACTGCCTGCATGCAGTGTACTTCAGAGAGTCAAAGTATTCATGCACATAAAACGTAAATCAGTTAATCAAAAAAGTTTTAATGGGTTCTTAATCCTTACAATCTACTTGAAAATAATTATTTATATAAAATGACAATTCGGAGAGGGTAGGTTAAAGTCTATCATAATGTGATAAGGCAACTATAAAAAACAATCAAGATTATCCACAAAATGCCAATAAAATAGAGATGCATAGGTGTGTGAAAACAGTCACACACAGCAGCATGCGTAAATTAACACGCAGTGTAGATAGGGACATGCATTGTGCCAGGAGACAGTCAGTCTTTGTGGCTGCAACAAAACTCGTGAGGATGACGGATGTTATCCTAGCTGTAACTCCCACAGACAGTATCTGTTTCCCTGAGGGTTTGTAAGAGCTCCTTAGTTAGCTTTCAAAGGGGTCTCAGTTTAGATACTAAATCATGTGACCGCCCTAACATTTAATCCTCCTTACTTCCTCTCCAACCCAGAGTTGGCTCAAGAGCCACCAACAACCAAGAGTCTTTTCTAACAATACGTGTAGCCAGTGACAGAGATTTGAAAATCTGTTTCCTGTCCATTAAGCCTGTGATAATTTAAGTATCAGTGAGGTGTCAAGAGCACAGATTCTGAGCACAGATGTGGCAGATTAAATGACTCTGCCACTTCTGTAGCTTCTTAACCGTCAAGTGGTAGCAACACTGTATCCTCAGCTTCTGGAAGAACTGAATAAACTAACACACCCGTAAATAAGGGCAACAATTCTCACACTTTGCTAATATGTCCAGTCAGTGACCTGACGCTGTGTGCCCTTGTCACCTCTGTCACCTTGATACAACCTAGAGTCATCTTAGAGAAAAGCCTTGACTGAAAGGTGTCTAGATCAGATTGGCCTGTGTTCATGGGTGTGGAGAGCTACCCCGGTCAGTATGAGGGTTGATGTATGAGGCCCATCCAATTGTGGTGACACCATTCCTCGTCCAGGTGGTCTTCAGCTATATAACAAGTATGAGCAAGTGAGCCACGGGGCAAACAAACAACATTCCTCCAGGTTTTCTGCCTCAAGTTCCTGCCCTAACTTTTCTCAATAATGGACTGTGACCTGGAAGTATAAAGTAGATATAACCTTTCCTCCACTACTCTGCTTTTGGTCATGGTCTTTGTCACAGCACTAGAATAAAACCAGAACACCATGCTAAATTACCTTTTTTCCCTCTTCATTCTTTATGGCATGAATGCCTTCTATATTTGTTCCATTCTTGTTACAAATAATCATGTCAGAAATAAGGACAGTGTTTTTCAGTAGGTCTTCAGCATTGGAACACATCATCGATTCCCTCTGGTTGAGCATCAAATAGTTTGTATTCAGATGCTATCTTCTCTACAAATCACTACCACCATTTGTGATTTCCATAGGGTAAGTAAAGTTTCCAGCTAAATTTTAAATGTAAAATGTGTCAAGGTAGAGATGTCATCATAATGAACATTTTCATTATCACGTATGAGTAGAACCATGGAAATATTCCCTTGTCTTCTGACACCTATGAACACTAAACTTCCCTGAGTTTAAGTCCATCCAAAATGTAAAGCAAGGTCTATAAATTCTTACACCACTTTGCCTCACCTACATAATTTCTAATAATCACAATAGTCAAGTATTTACTTGACTTTGCAATTATTTAGTCTATAAATCTTTTTACCTTTTTTACTCACTGTATAATGAAGACTTCACAGTCCCTACTTGAAAAAAATTATTATGCAGAGAATGTACGAAGTGTCTTTCCAGAGATCCAAGATGGCGGCGCCACTCATGCACCATATCTGAACAGCAGCTCAGCTGTAAGAGCAGAGCGACCATCAAGCTGTACTCTGGACCCCAACACCCTGACATCTGTGCTTCTCAGGTGAGAGGAGAGCCCACAGGGAAATGCAAAGGTCCAACTTCAAGTCACCCGGCTAATCTCAGGAAAAGGTCCCAGCTCCCACCTGGCATAGCAGCAACCCTAGGCACCTGACAGTCCCACAGTGTGTGGATACCTTCCGGGTACAATCAGCTCATGGCTCCAACCTTGGGAGCCCGCTCCCACTGTCCCCTGGATACCTTCTCGTACTGAGAAGGTGTGGCTCCAAACTTGGGTGCCCACTCTCACTGTCCTGAGCAAGCAGCTCCAAACTTGGGTCTCCTCATGCGCAGGACTCACAAAAGCAACCCAGGCACTGCTTCAAGGCTCAACCCATCTCCCTAAGGAGACCCACAGGACCTCCGAGCTCACAGGTTCCCTAAAAAGAGAAAGCATAGTGTCTGAGCAGAGTGCCTGGGCTCACTCAGAGCAAGAAAGATATTGGTTTCAGGACTTCCTTGGAAAAAGGAGGATCCCTGAGCACCTGAGGAATCCACTTGGTTCCCAGGATCATATACCTGAGGCGAGCCTCGGGAAAGTCCCTGAGAGCTACCCTTCAGTCCGAGATCATTCTCTCCAGTCTAAGGGCTCCTGCAAAAACATCCAACTTCCTGCCTCAGGCTCTTCCCACATCCCCAAGAACTCTAGTAGGCAACAGGATTTAACAGGCAATGCCTGAGAAAACCAGATGCCTGAAAGAACAGTGTAAAACACAATCAACAAAAGCCAGAACAACATGTCATCCCCAGAACCCAGTTATCCCAAGATAAGCAGCCCTGGATACTCTAACACAACTGAAATACAAGAAAAGAACCTGAAATCTATGCTTATAAATATAACTGAGGATATGAATAAATCTGTAAAGAAATTCATGGAGATACAGTCATACAGATTGTGGTCTTTAGAGAAAAAATAAATAAATCATGGAAAGAAATACAGGTAAAGGAATTGAACAAATTATTTAGTGAAAGGCAAGAAAATACAAACAGGTGAAGAAAATCAATGAAACAGTTCAAGATCTGAAGTTGGAAATGGAATCATTAAAGAAAGCACATACTGAAGAAATCTTGGAGAGGGAGAACTTAGAAAAGAAAGCAAGAACTACAGAGGTAAGCATTACCAACAGAATACAAGAGATGGAGGAAAGAATTTCAGGTGTAGAGGACACAGTGGAAGAAATTGATGTATCCATCAAAGAAAATGTTAAATCCAAAAGGATTCCTGGCACAAAACATCCAAGAAATCGAGGACACAATGAAAAGACAAAAGCTAAAAATAATAGGAATAGAAGAAAGAATATTCCCGGCTCCAAGTAGAAAAAACATTATCAACAAAATCAGAGCAGAAAATTTCCCCAATTTTAAGAAAAAAGATGCCTATAAGCATACAAGAGGCCTACAGAACACCAAATAGATTAGACCAGAAAAGAAATCCTCCTGCCACATCATCAAAACACCACATATACAGAACTAAGAAAGACTATTCAAGGGGAAAAGGCCAAGTAACATACACTGGCAAATCTATCAGAATCACACCTGAGTTCTCAAAGGAGACTATAGAAGCCAGAAGGGCCTGGACAGACATCTTGCGAACTCTAAGAGACCACTGCCAGTTCAGACTCTATACCTAGCGAAACTTTCAATCACCACAGACGGTGTAAAGAAGACATTCCATGGCAGAATCAAATTAACAATATCTATGCACAATCCCAGCGCTACAGAAGATACTAGAAGGAAAACTTCCACCAGAGGAACCACACACACACACACACACACACACACACACACGCACCACAACCCAAGCAAACAAATAAAACACCATAGGATATAAATAACTTCACTACAGCAAAACCAAAAGAAGACAAGTACACAAACACATATCTCAACCAACATCAAACTAAAAGGAACTAACAGTCATTGGTCATTAATATCTCACAACATCAATGGACTCAACTCTCCAATAAAAAGACACAGACTAACAGAATGAATACACAAACAGGACCCAACATTCTGTTGCATAAAAAAAACACATCTCAGCCACAAAGAGAGACATTACTTGAAATTAGAGGGCTGAAAAAAGGTTTTCCAAGCAAATGGACCCAAGAAGCAAGTTGGAGAGCCATTCTAATATCTAATAAAATAGACTTTCAACCAAAATTAATCAAAAGAGATGAGGAAGGCCACTTCATACTCATCAAAGGAAAATTCCACCAAGATGAGGTCTGAATTCTGAACATCTATGCCCCAAATACAAGGGAACTCACATTAGTAAAGGGAACATAAAGCTCAAACCACACACTGATCACCATACATTAATAGTGGGGGACTTCAACACCCTACTCTCACCAAAGGACAGGTCAAAGAAACAGGAACCAAACAGAGAAATAAGGACACTAACTGATGTAATGAATCAAATGGACCTAACAGACATCTACAGAACTTTTCACACAAGCACAAAAGAATATACCTTCTTCTCAGCACCTTACAGAACCTTCTCCAAAATTGAACATACAGTTGGTCAGAAAGCAAGCCTCAACAGATACAAGAATATTTAAATAACCCCTTCTATATTATCAGAGGAAGAGGGCAGTTCATGCAGGCAGTCCTGATGAGACTTGACTGGCTGGGGTCAGGTGGTAGGGGAGGAGGTCTCCCCTTTCTAAGGATTTGGGGAGGGAGAGGAAGATAGGGGGGAAGAGTGAGGAAGGACAGGAATGGGAGGAGGCAAAGGAGGGGGCTACAAGCTAGATATAAAGTGAATAAATTATTAAAAAAATAAATTACAAAAAAAAAGAATTACAAAGAAATACCAGCTTAGTCTTTGCGTGACTATGCAGAATAAATGTATTCTACATTTTGGTAAAAAAAAAAAAAAAAGAAAAAAGAGAAAAAGAAAGCCTTTCCCTACCCTGACACTATTGGTAGAATTTTCCCAAGCGTGATCTCCTGACTTCTATAATGATGTTTGCGGTGGTCTTTGGAAGAGAACAGATCCAAATCCCCTTTCTCCATGGGAGCCCGTGACATGAACATCCGTGTCGCGGCTGAAGAGAGTCGAGCCCCTCTGTCTGGAAAGCCCGAAAAACGCGATGTCGACTGGAGAGTGAGTCCTAAAAACACGGATGTCGACTGGAGAGTGAGTCCTAAAAACGCGATGTCGACTGGAGAGTGACAGGCCCATTATTGGGTACTAAGCAGCCAGGTTTTGAGAAACATCCCTCTGGGTGATAACACACTACATGGAGATTACAGGTAAAACTCCAAAGGGCCATTTTATCCATATAAAACAATAATTCGAAAATAATTCGTAAGTGAAAATGAATAAAGGGGAGACGTGTTTCGGTCCATAGATCACAGATCATAATCCTGTGACCAAGAACATTTTCTCTGTAATGGAGACAGTCAGTTTTTCAGTTTCTTCTGCTGTTGTCCGGAACAGCAGTGTGCTGACCAAGTGTCTGCTGTGTCAATGCAAAGCTCTTCCTTGCCAGATGAAACTGCTGTGCTATCTTTACACTTCTCATCCACGAAGAACAGACATCACAGGTAGCATCTCTCACTTCAGACGGGCTTTCAAGGAACTCGTTTAGTTGAGATATTTCACACCAAGATTTTCTCATGATACTGGCCTGACATTGTGTTGTCAAGTGCAATATTCTAAGACCACCTGAAAAGGGAATTCTATACCCAGTTAGAAAAGAACTACCTGCAACACATTCTTATCAGAAAACCCTCACAGATGGATAGATTGTCTCGGGAGTTAGAAATTTTTCCACAAAATGTTTTTAAAATTGTAGAGAAAAGGTTTTGGTGGCAGCTGCTCAGCCCGGCTAGTTCATGCCAGCAGCTGCAGGGTGCAGAGTGGAGAGACATGGTTAAATGCACTTTCACTTGGATCTGCACATTAAGCTGCAGTTTTTATTTTTCCACAAGAGGAGGTGTCATGTGTCCCTGACTGGCCCTGAATTACATATAAGGGTGAGGATGTTCTTCAACTTACGATCTGCTATCAAGTCTCCACTCCCAAGTAAATTATGGAAATGTACCGCCATGCCCATTTTTATGCTGTGTGGGGAGTAGAACCCATGGCTTCCATCATGCTAAGCAAGCACTTTACTGTTATTTTTAACAAAATTTCAATTGTTCAATTTTACCACTAAAGACTGGGTTGAAAGCCTGCTAGCTCAGAGAGCAGAGAAAGCACTCAGCTGATGTTCCTCTTCGGCTGATGCCCTTCTTTTCCCAAAAGGAAAATAAAACCTCCTTCCCAACTCCATCTCAAAAAAATTATCAAACTGAATGTCCCTCCCTTCTACTGCCTGTGCGCCTCTTTGTGTCTCTTTCTTCCTCTTACTCTGTATTTTTTTTTCTATGTTCATTCCCTGTCAACTGGTTGCTTGCTCTGCCTCTCGACCTATGGTTGGCATTATTTAATCCTGTCCAAGCAGAAAAGCTCTTAGATTGAAGTGTGTGCTAGGCCCACGCCACACTGCACTAGTATTGGGTTTTTCCATTAAAGCCACAATCTCAGGGTTCTCAGTGTGATCAAACGTCCTGCCATACTTCGCCAGCTGAGTTTTCCCAGCCCCGGGTGATGGTTTCTCTTATCTGAAGGTTTGGATGTCTGTATGTATGAATCATTTGCCACAGAAGTTTTAAAATGTACCTATGTCTAAAAACCTGTGTTGAATACATTATGAAATGGTCAATAGGAAAAATATTTCTAAATCTACGTAATTTACATCTTTGTATATTGATAAAACTGTGGCCAGTTATCAAGTCCCTGTCTAAGAGTGATGGTAGTTCATTGAAACTTGCTACAAACACATTTCTCATCTTGTAACTTAGAGTAAAATTTATTAACATCTGTTATAAAAGAGTGATTAATTAGACATTCTTACAGGTATGCGCCTGTTTCATGTGATTAATGTCAAAAATCATGGAGGTTATCAACATTGCCATTTTAATATGATTTTTTTAATTTAAAAAAATCAGGTTCTGAAAAGATTTTTTAAATGTTACCTGGGTTATTTCTGTGCCTAAACTACTATTTGTCTCCATATAATATTTATTTTATAACCTCTGCCTCTTGTTTGACTGTAATAAACCAATTTTATGGAGGATGTAATTTATTGTCTAAAGAATACAAATGCATTGATTTTATAAAGAATCGAGTCAGTCAATAAACTGTCCTATTGTGAGAGCCTCAAAAAAAAAATGTCGGGAAACAACATAATCAGTGTGCTTAGCTTATCAGATAGAAATATCTATGATGATGGAAAGATGTTGCAACAAATTTTTTTTTTTATGAATCTTCAAGGAGATGTCATTAAAAGTCTTTACCTTTTCTTGATTTTTTTTTTCTCCTGATCACTCACATCTTAGCAGTTGACTAATTATGGTTTAAAATCTAATTGCTGATTGTAGGCCTTCTCAGTAAGAGACCATTGGGGCTCATGGCCTGGAGTGACTTTCTGCAGATGTGACTGCTGAAGTAGTCAGGTGGAGGGTGCGTAGCCTGACACTGGGGAGCTGCCCAGAGACCAACAACCACACGCGGGCTCTGAGATGGTGTGGAGGAACCTGATTGGTCACCTAAAGCTGTACAGTGCTCTCTCTTCCAGGAACAGGTCAGTCTGCAGCCACTCGCCCTTTGAATCCAATTGCCAGTGTCCGTGTAATGACTCCACCTCTCAACCCCGTGTTCACCCCCGGGCTGGACCCCTGGGAGGACCAACAACAGCCTCTGTTTACCACCATTATCCTAAATGCAAGTGAACATACGTGCTGCCTTGCCTGCAGTCGTTGACACAAGAACACTGTCATCTGCAAACTTTCTTGTTCTAAAGGGAGCTGTGCACGGGAAATAAAAATTATGTAAATAAAAGTATTTAATATAAAAACCCTCCTATGCTCATACACTTGAATGTTTAGTCATCAGGGAGTGCAGCTGTTTGAAAGAACTAGAAGGATTAGGAATGGCCTTGTTCAAGTAGTGTGTCTTTGTTGAAGGAAGTGTGTCACTGGGGATGGGATTTGAGGTTTCAACCAGCCCATGCCAGTTCTACTTTCTCTCTGCCTGAAGATCAGAGATGTAGCTATCAGCTACTGTTCCTGTGCCACGCATTCAGCCACACTCCCTGTCATGATGGTAATGGGCTAACCCTCCAGTTAAGCATCCCTTTTATAAGAATGGCCTTGGTCATGGCATCTCTTTATAGCACTAGAACAGTAACTAAAGCAGTATGCATAAAGATGGTTGTTGAGTAACTGGAGCACACAGATTTTTCTTTTTGGTTTTTTGAGACAGGGTTTATCTGTATAGCCTCGCTTTGTAGACCAGGCTGGCCTCGAACTCACAGAAATCTGCCTGCCTCTGTCTCCCTGAAGTGCTGGGATCACAGGCGTGTGCCAACACACCTGGCTGATTTTTCATTCCTTAAGGAAATCTGCACTCATATATGTAACATTTTGCAGAGTGATTCAAACACTACCCCATCCAAGGCTCTATGTCTAATTTAAACTGAATTTTAATATAGAGCATAGGGTCAATTATCTTTTCTATTGCTAAATTTATTTTTGTGTTTTAAATCCACATCCTTTTATTCTCTCTCTAATGAAGTCAACAATCATAGTTCCAACAACAGCAGTAAATGAATAACAAATTGTTATTTACAAGATTCATTGTTAAGAATTAGAAGTCACATGTGCTTAATTCAGTATATAAATAACTAGGTTGCTATCTTCATCCATATTAAAACTGATTTATCTACAGAATAAGTATGCATGTGTTCAACATTTTCTTTTTCATATAAAAGACAAAAGGATCTAATATGGTAATAACTTAGGAAAAACATGTAAAGATTAATTATCACTATAAAAGATTATATTCATTTCATAGAGGTAAAAAAAGGAAAAGTTACTCAGAGTTCAGTTAGGAACAAAGATCTTTAGTTTTTATACAACTCACTTTGGCAGCATTATGGAAAATCAGAGAGGGGTGAGGCTTGAGCCAGGAGGAAATCACACAGAATGTTTGGTAGTAGCCATCAGAAGAACTTGGTGAAGCAAGAGACATGGAGTAATATGAACAGTAGAAGACAATCAGTTCACAGTCTGAAACTCTGGGGGCAGCCTGTGTGTGGTGCAGCATTCAGGGAAGGGAGTAACAATAACGCCTAAAGGGTCTGGAGGAGACCTGTGCATACCTCCGTTTGCAGTCAGGCCCTCCAGGAAGCTTTAATGAATTGTTATTGTTCAGTAAGACATAACATACAGATCTACACTGTGGATTAAAGTACAAATCAAGAATCTAAAACCAGTCTGTTCCTTATCAATAAAAAGAATCAATTAAAATATTTTAATGTACTGAAATGTTTACTTAAAATAACTGAAGAGAAAATTAGTTAAAATATATTTTGTTACTTAATTTAGCTACATCCTAGGTAAAAGGTATTAATTTACTTCAAAAACTAGTCCACATCTAAAATAGTAGCTACTCATGACATAGCTGGATTACTTGATAATTCTTCAAGATCCATATGTTTTTTTCATATTGTACAAAAAGTTTAGCTGAAATGCGCTATGGTAAAAATCACCATCCCAGTCTGTAAGAAAACACGCCCTTCAGCACAAAAGGCAATGCTTATCTTTGCAACCTTTTCAGGTGCGTGACCTTGGTTTCACCTTGCTCCTTCCACTTGCTTCCAGAGGTCCTTTCTTAAATAGTTTCCTAGGATACTTCATAGTTCGGAGAACCCATGACCGTTGAATATTTCTATCCCAGTTGTGTGTCCTAGAACTGGAGAGATAACCACAGTATGGATTGAGGAACCCACTAGACTACTGTAAGATGGACTTGAGCTACACTCCACTGATGATCTATATTGCTCTGGCCTGTATTTACTGATGGTAACATTTTCAGTCTCTTACTATGAATCCCAGTTCAGAGTCAAGTGTCTAGTCATGCCCAAATGTTTGGTTGTTTGTCTCTAATCCAGTTACTCTGCTTGAAAGTCAGTCTCTTTTCAGAATTACGAGACAGAGATTAACTGTGTACGTTTCAAGCAGTGTAGGAGGCCCCTTCCTCACAGAAGCCCAGCCTGGGCTTCCTTCAGTCTTGAGTTTGTAGACTGATCAACTCTTGGAGCTGCATCACCTGCTTTGGTAGTTCAAGTCACTCTTGATGAGAACCCTCCCACTTCATTAAAATCAAGTAAAAATATTATATATTCTCATCTAAGTATTTTCTAGGGACACCATCATGAACTAGAAAGTGTGAACTAGACAATCCATGCAAACATCTTTACGTCCCGAGCTACTGGTGCTTCTGGTTCTAACTCTGTTGCTACCTGCACTCTTGTGAACACAAGCATAGGAAGACCAGCTTTGTTAGTTTGTGGAAGCTGATAAACGAACATTCTACATATAAGCCTGCCTCAAAACTGTTAAATACTCACAAGCCCTCTAGAGCTCATTCATGGACAAGTGAAGGGCCTTTCTTCTTCACACAACAGAATTCTTTCCTTACATTATCATTTTAGATAACGTTATGTACTTTCTTTTCTTCTATGGAATGCTTCATAAACGAGCATCATCCTTGCTCAGGGCCTATGCTAATCTTCACTGTACTGTTTCAATTTTAGCAAATGTGCTGCTGAGTCCAACATAGATTTTATTTTCTAAAAAGCCCCAATTTCCCTTCTGGGGACTGAAAGGCACAGAAGACTTTTTTTTTTTTTTTTTTTTAATTCACTGATTGCTTGTTTTTCATGTTTTAATGATCAATAAAAGCTTTACTTGCTTTTCTGAAAAAGTGAAGATGAGATTTTGTGGTCTGAAATGACATATATATATATTTTTTCATCCACAGATTTTTGTTGTTGTTGTAAAGGTTTTGGAACCTATAAATAGAGCCACATCAGGTAAGGGAGCAAAAGAGCTTGGAGCAACCTTTCCTTGTCACTATTTATTTCCTCTTTCTTCTTACAGAGGGCATTTGAAAGTTATGCTCAGCATGCCTTGCTCTTCTTAGGTAAGCATGTTTTTTTCTGGTTTACTGAAAATAAAGCAGTATCAGTTGCTTGTTACCCTGCTGCTTACATCATGTGGAGTCCCTGAATGTGTGTTTGTCTCAGTCTAATGGTCCCTAAATGAATTTATGGTCACAACTGTTGCTCTGTGTTCTGTTTACTCCCATTTTCACACATATCCTACTACTCAGCAGTAAATCATAACTGTTTAAGTCATCTAAGATTTATACCCAAAAAGACATGGGAGGTGTAAACTGAGGTAAAAATCTGCTAACTCAGTTAACTATTTTTCCGAACCATATACAAAACACCTATTGATAAGACTGATTATACAGTTTTTCTATCTGTATCATTATTCCTAGCTAGTCTACCTTTTTGTTGAGCTCCTCCAAACACAAGAAGGCTCCTTAGCTCTCTTTCCTAGAATTCTGTTTTACCTGTGTCCTGCCAGCTGCTTCTCTGTTGTTTCAGCAACCCCAAAGAGAGGATCCCTATTTCTTACCCAGAGCTCCTCCATAAATACCCTTCCAAGCCAAGAGAGAAAGGGAGAGGGAGAGAGAGAGGGAGAGAGGGGGAGAGAGAGAGAGAGAGAGAGAGAGAGAGAGAGAGAGAGAGAGAGAGAGGAGAGATCTATTAAAGATCCAATTGTTTATAAAAAGAAGTATCTAGCTCCTCCCCTACATCCTTGACAGACTGAACCAGTCACCCTGATGGTGTATGTGTTGGGGAGGGCTCCAAGCCAGGGCAGCAGGGGCCTAACCATTTCACCTTTATGGTGGGGTAGGCTCCAGGCCACCCAGCTCACTTTGCCTTGGGTCATAGAGCAAAGACTACAGGACTTCTCCCCAACAACTTGCCTTAAAATAGGCAGGAACCTTCTACTCTTTAGCATCTATATCTATGGAGGCTTCTTAGAGAGCACACCCAAGCTGCACCTCTTCAGGACACACCTCCCTGTATCTGACAAATTCAATACCTATATTAGGCTCTTAGGTTTTGCTATGTACAATAATTAAATACCCTGTACCAGCTAATAGAACACCCGCGCTTACAGTAACCGCTAATGTTGTCTGCATATATTGCGTTATATGGAACATTTGCACAATTAGAGACCCCTGTCTGGCACCAGAGAGAAGAAAAGGATGAATTTAAATTGAATTTGGACTGAAGAATGGAAAGTCTGGGAAACAGACTGGAGAAACCACGAAGAAGTTCCACATGTTAAATGTGTGGGCATTATGGGCCCCTTGCACTCTCTTACACAACATTACCAATTAATCAGAAACTCTTGCTATTTCCAAATCCAGAACCCAAAGCATACTGTTCTCCTATGCTCAATGCAAATATATTTGCTGTCGTAGGCAATACTCACCTCTCATTTGGGCTGTATTGAAGCTTCCCCACTGGCGCCTCTGCTTCCACTCTTCTTCCTTTACAGCTTAAGCATCAGACAGAGCCAGAAGTACCCTCCAGAGCAGGGCTCAGATGTCACTTGTTTCAAAGAGCTTGCAATTTCAGAATGATAACCAAAGGTGTTTTGACATATATTGTCTCTGATCTTATCTCCATCTGGCACCATCCTTCAGTATCTGGAGGGGTAGGGTGGTTCCAGGACCTCCAGAAGAGGCAAAAATCCATTATACATATAATGAAATTTGAATAAACCTGTCACACATCCTCTTGTATACTTTAAATGAACTTTAGCTTACTTATAGTACTTAGCACACTATAAATATGCTATGCATATAATTACACTAGTGTTACTACAATAATGAATGGGCTTCTCTAGAGGAACATAACAGAACGTATGTTCACTATATAATGGTTCCTTGTTAGATTGGTTTACATGATAGAGGTTGTTAAACTTAAGGGCCATCTGCATACTGGAAAGAGAGAGAACCCACTGGTTGCTCAGTCCATCAAGTTGATATAGTAGTCCTTGGAGAATCACAGTCAGTTCACTTTGGAAAGCAAAAGAAACTGTCAGCAGAGGATGGCAACTGCAGTAACAGACACTCAGAAAGAAAGACGAACGCATGTAGGGGAAACTGCATTCTCCTCAGACCTCTTCATATCTGGGCTGCCTATAGGAAGGAGCTATCTATTCTGAGAATGAACCCTTCCTGAGCTCACAGGTATGTCCAGAAGTCTGTCTCCTGGTGATTCTTAATTCCTTCAAAGTAGCAATCAAGAGCAATCATCATGACTATGGGAGAAATACTAAGAGCATGTGCACACTCAGCATAGGTAAAATTATTTTCCTAATGGTTTTAGTGTACAGTTGGTTGAATCCATGAACACATGGCAGATTCTCACTCTCTATTACAGACACACCTCTTCCTTGCAGTTCTTCACTTTGGCCTTAGAACTTTACACTAGATTTTTTCCTCTGTCTGAAATTCTATTTCCCCATATAAGTAGATAACTAACTCCCCAACCATTGAAGTCTTCACTTAAATGTCATCTTAGAGAATCATCCACAACATTTCAGAAGTTGGAACCCACCAGCTTTCTCACCCTTAACTTCCTTTCCTGATCTAAGTCTTGTTTTCTCTGTGGGGAAAAATGCCACTTCAGATCAAAATGTATGTTTATCGATTATGCTTTTTGCTTACTGCTCATCCCACAACACTCCACTGAGTATACACCACTCTCTCCAAGAAGAATTATGCCTGAGGTGCAACAGGAAATCAGTACTTAACAATTAAAGAATCACAGGAATGCATTAATGAATGCCAACACCAAACTGACTACACACACAAATAAGTGAGGAAAGGAAAAAGTTAGGGCAGGAGATGAGGACAGAACAGCTGACAAGTATTGCCCATTGTGTAAAGAGTACAATGTTTGAAACAGTCATGATATCTCATGTAATCCGTCTAATGAAACTGCAATTATTATTATTTTCTATGATACATATTTGCCAAATTCTAACAGCTCAGTGGTGGCGTTCAGTTTTAAGTATGTGTCACCTGAAAATACTGTCTTAAAAATGTGTATTAGTCACTTTTTATTGCAGTGATAAAATACCATGGCAAAACGCAATTTATAAAGGAAGTTTATTTTATTCTGTAGTTTCACTGGAATGAAGAGTCCATCGTGGCAGCAGGTGGATACAGTAGGAAGCAGAGGGACCACATCTTAACCACACACAGGAAGCAGAAGGAGAAAACAGGAAGTGGGACAAGGTCACAAGTCCTTAAAGCCCTCAGCAGTAATTTCTGCAGCAAGGCTCCCCGGCGTAACCACTCAATGACCTCCCCAACCAGCACCATCAACCTGGGACCAAGGAGTTAAATACATGTGCCTATGATGGGACATTTTCATTCAGACCACAATATATAACAAGACAAATCTACTTCAGGTCAGACACAGCTACGAAAGTGTGTAAGAAGTCAGTTCCTAAAAGAGCAAAGCAGGCTCACAGCTGTCACCAGATTATGACAACTTAACATTTTCAATATTTTAGTTAAAATCCTTCAAGTATGTAAACATGAATCAAATTGCTATTATTATTTCTAAGCCTTTATCTCACAAGATTCTGATCTGAACAGGACATCCAAAATTATAATTTTAAAATTATATGAAGAAGCTAATGTTTCTAACCAAATTACTGTTCCCCTCATCGCCCAGGAACTTTCATTCAAAAGCTGATAAACAGCAAAAGAGTAAATTATGACACCCAACATAATACAGTATCTTGATACTCTCTCTTAAAACTTGAGAGCCTTTCCTTCATTGTTGATGATTATTAATATTTAATATTGATTTGCCTTTTAGATAAACAGCTGTATACTCACACAAGGACTATGATTTATTTAATTAATCTAGAGCACAACGCTAGGCAATAATTACTCCATCCTAAACCTTCAAGCCCTCATAGCTTCCTCCCATTCGGATTTTCCACATTATACTTGCTTTTTAGTCATATCTTAGGTCCAGTTTATGTCTTCTGATGTTTCCTGGTCCTCTCCTCTTGGATCTCTCCTCCCACTACCTTCTTTCTCCTCCCATCTGGACCAGGATGTCCTTCACTATTCTCTCCATTGCTCAGCACTGGCTGGTTGTTTCATTGGCAACACAGAGAACAAATGGTAGCATGTTTACACAAACTTGAGACAGGTGATGCTTAGCATAAGCATCACAATGCAACGTCCCAATTGAAACCAGATAGTGGAGTAGAGAAATCAGCATTTGAATGAACAAGGGTAAATTGTATACATTCCACAGGAACATTAAACCAACACTTCGTTAACTAAAGAATTCTTCATAATTATAGTCATAACTGAAAAAAGCCAATTGTCAGTTATAGTTTACATTTTCTCTTACTTTGTAACAATTGTTTTAGGAAGAAATTAAAATGTTATCTACTAAAGACTTTAGCAGGAGGCTAGCTAGATTTTCACACTGGCAGTTCCTCTTTAGTCTCAAGAAAATTCCAATCACAAAGGTATAGCTAGGCAGCCTGGAGCTACTAGAAATGGGTTATAACAAAAAATTTCATATATGCTTCTTAATTCTACAGGTAGAAAACATGCAGTAAGTTGCATTTAGGCCCAGAAGGGTCACTGGACTTATTTCTTACTATACTCTTGACTGACACCCAAGGATGCCATTTCAAAAGAGAAGAAATTATAGAAATGACAGAAGAAACAGATTTCTCTGTTTTACTTGTTCTTTTTAGACAGGGTCTCACTGTGTAACCACGGACAGTTTTGAACTCTGAGGCTTAGACTTCTAAGCAGATGAAACTATAGGTACAACCCAATCCCTGCCTTTAAGTTTATTTCTAAAATAACCCAAAATAAGGAAATACTCAACTTAGCTTAAAGAGTCAATATACATTTAAAAGTTTTTTTCTTATGATCAGTCAACATGACTAACTTGTTTACCTGGAAACTTAAATTCACAAACACAATTTTCAAACTTTGATTTAGGGCTAGCTAAAATGTATCTTTTTCTTTTTCTTTTTTTAAGAAAAAATGTATTTAGGTGGACATGGTGGTAAATGTCTTTAATTCCAGCACTTGGCAGAAGCAGGCAGACTTCTGTGCATTCTAGACTAGCTTGGGCATTTCAGCTAGTTCCAGGATAGCCAGAACTACAACATGAAACCCTGCCTCAAAAAAAAAAAAGGTGTGTGTGTGAGCGTTTGACAATTATGTGTATGTATGTGTGGATGTATTTGTGCATGGGTGTGTGTGTGTGTGTGCATGCAAATGCATGTGTGGGAGTGAGTTTTCCCCTCCTATCATGTTAGTCCTGGGGACTGAATTCAGGGTGTCAGTCTTGTTGGCAAATTCCTGAATCAATTACGCCATCTCACTGCTCTATATGTTTCTTTAACACAGAGGTTCTCAACTTTCCTAATGTTGCAACCCTTTAATGTTGTAGCGACCTCCAACCACAAATTTATTTTTGTTGCTACCTCATTACTGTAATTTTGCTACCGTTATGAATCATGATGTAAATATCTAATATTTCCAATGGTCTTATGGACAGTTAAACCTCCAAAGGGATCATGACCCACAGCTTGAGAACTGCTGCTTTAATATATAACCAGCACCAATTTATATGTGTGTGTGTGTGTGTGTGTGTGTGTGTGTGTGTGTGTGTGTGTATAAACAGACTATAGTTAGGCCTGCTGTGGAGGTACAAGCAATCCCAGATGAAAACAGGAAAATCAAGTGTTCAAGATTATCCTTAGCAAGATGAGACCAACCTGGACTACCTGAGATCCTCTCAAAAAAACAAAAGAAAAAATTATATATCAAAAAGAGGTCTCATTTGAAAGAATGCTACTACATTAAAAAAAAAAATTGACAGAGGAGGTCCTCCTCCCCTTCTATTTGATCCTAGCCTATCAGGTCTCATCAGGACTGGTTGCATTATCTTCCTCTGTGACCTGGCAAGGCTGCACTCCCAAAGGGGGAGGTGATCAGAAAGCCTGTCACTGAGTCATGCTAGAGAAAGTCCCTACTCTCCTTACAAGGTACCCCACTTGGAGACTGATTCTATGGGCTACATCTGAGCAGGGTTTTAGGTCCTCTCCATGCAGTGTCCTTGGTTGGGGTATCAGTCTCCTCACGGCCCCCAGGATTCAGTTTTTATGGCTCTGTTGGTCTCCTCTAAGGGAGGGTCATGCGGGGAGGAGGATGAGATTGGGAGAAGAAAAAGGAGGGGGCCACAGCCGGGACACAAACTGAATAAATTGTAATAAATAATAATAATAATTTTTAAAAACCTGTTATTTATCGTTGGGTTGAGACTAGGGACAAGTGGCTGGGGTGCCACTTTAACACATCAAAGCAGACCTGGCTTACAGATCCACACAGCATCCCTCAGTCCCTACCTGTTACAGGCCACGGCTAGCACTCCCTGACTTCTATGCTGAACGTTCCAGCCCAGGGGCTGGGCTTCCTCTCCCCCAGAATCTCTGCGCTATACAACCTAGAAATTTCAGTTCTCTCTCTTCCCACCCCCCTTCTCTGTCTCCCTGTCTGCATGACTTCCCTAGCCCTGTTCTTGAGACTGGTGAGCCAATCTGAGAGCTGCTCTCAATAAACCTGCCTTCATACTTTAATTTGGCTTGAATTGGCTCGTTTTGTCAGTGTGAGAATACCTATCAATTATAAACATTTTTTAATAAAGAGATAGTCTTAAAACATACATATTACTCTTAATGATGTTTTTTGATTGAACCAATTACAAAAATGACAAAAATTTCCTCCTCGTCAACTCAATCTGGCTAGATATTGATCAATCTTACTAGTACTTTCCAAGAGCATGGTTTTGGTTTCACTGACTAGATAAAAATGCTTCCTTATCCTGAATTGGGACAATCTATGAATAAATAGAAATAGCCAATTGTGACGGCAAGAGCACAGTTTTATGTGGCTGAAAACATTTTAGCTTTTGTAATTTAACTATTAAAGGAAACTATTAGAGTTGTCTTTAGAGCTTGGACCAATGTACCAGGAATAGTGATTTCTGGTAATAAATCAGTCAGGATTAATAGTTATTTCAGCCATTAAAAATAACTTTTTGCTCACAGACTAATATTCCCTCCATCCTCCAATTTACTCTTTAAATGGCGTTGCTTTCACCAGGGATACAGTGTGTACTTACTTGCTTGCTTTTGTCAGCTTCCCTTTTAGTAAGTAGCTCCCTAGGGAACAGGGGCTTTGCTCTTGTTGTCTGCTGGTCTGTGTGTTTGTGGTAATGGGCATTAAGTCCAGGGCCTCAATGATAAACACTGCTTCTTTAACTGAGCTACATCTCAACCTCCTTTATTGTTCACAGCTCCATTCCTAGTACTTAATAGTACTCAAGTACATGGTATTAATTTAATGACTATCTGTTGAATGAACTTTCAATTAATTTCTGAGAATCATCTGGCTAAAGTTTTACTGGGCATCCACAATGTGATAGAAAGATGCAGTGAAAAAGTTATTATAATTTGGGGAACAAACAGATGCAGATAAAACTTCAGATAATTTCCTATTCACTTCATTGAAAGCTCACATTACTGCACTGTTATGATCCTACATATGTTAGGAGCTTTATAAACACTTTACAAAAGCTTCTTGAAAATGCTATACACTTAGACAAACATCACAGACTTTTCACAAGTTAACGCCAATCACTTTTAAACACCATACTCAGAAGGCATGTAACAGGAACCTATGTTTACGAAGTCAGCCAACAGAAGCAGACAGACTGTTACCTAAGTAATCTCTGCTCTCAGCTCTCCTTCAGTAATGTTCCCAAAGTTTTCTCATTAAAAGGATAATTTAGCCTCCTTTAAAAAAACAGACAACCATTTTTCTTTATACATGATGTGTTCATGTAAATGATCAGACCTTTTGAAGAATAACACACCAGTTCCCCTGATCATAATAGCTCTGCAGAATGCTAACATCACCCAGAGCCTTGCAAGAAGCCTCCAATTCTCCATCACGGAAAACATGGTAGTAACGATGAAACACAGGACTGGGATCAGGACATCCTGCTGGGCCAAATGGCTCAACAACCTTGCCTTTACCAGGGTTTCCCTTGAGGTGCCAGGGAACCAGCACATCTTGAGAATGAAAAGAAGTCCTATTTCTATGAACAGGAAGCTCAGAATTAGGAACGTTCCTTGACTTACACCCTCCTTTCTTGATGTTATTAGTGGAAGGGACAGACAATGCTGGGTCTTCGCTGACCCCATCAGGCATTTGATTTTCTAGTAATTCTTCCACGGGTGTGTCACTGTTTATCTCCTCTTTATCTCCTTGGCTGATTCTGTTTCCCCTAAGATACTTGGACTTCTGATTTTTATATTCTTGTTCCATTGCCCAGACATAAATGAGCGCCTGCCCACCAGGTCTCAGGAGACGAGCAATTTCTTGAAGAGCTTCCACTCTGCGCTCCTAAAAAACATTTAAAATGAAATGACTGTCACTTATCAACCCAGAGAGAGAAAGTAGGAAACATAATTAAATATAGGACTGTCTGCAGATGCTCAACACTGTACATAAAGCAGCTGGCTAAGGTACTGGTAAGGAAGTTATAGCCTGGACCTGAGCAAATTTAATTCACAGTGAGGGGGAATAAAACACATGCAGAAAACAGAAGATTCACTGGCCTAAGGACACCAGGCTCTCAAAACAGAGAAATCAAGCAGCTGAAATACAGGGGTCAGAATCATAGATGAAGGAGGAACTAGAGAAAAATGCCTCCAAAGGCTACATGCAAACTCCCCTCAAGGCATCCTCCAGTTCCCACACTGCATGTGCACTGGGTGAAATTCCAAAAAACTCAGCAAAGGAGCAGCTAGGAAGTTAGAAAGCAAAGCGGAGGTTTCAGCAATCAAACAATGCTGGAGAGACAGAAGATGACTGAAGGTGTGCACGGTATGATGGCCCAGATATAAACCCAGCTTAACTTGAGACCTTAGGGAGGGACAGAAATTATGTAGCTATAATCTCCCCCAAAAAAAACAGAAAGCCAATCCTTAAAGAGCTAAAGTAATCAGCTTATATGTACTTGATGGTCTTAATTTACTTCTCTTTGGAAGACAAGAATCCATTTAATAAAATAGCCAGAATTTAAGAACAATAACAATAATAACAATAATAATAAATCTACCATGAAGTATATTGAAAGTACTCATGACCAAAGCTTCAAAACTACAGGCACCAGGAGTCCACCTCTATCACTGTGCATTTTGCTCCCTTTCAACAAAGGGTCTCCTGATCCTAGAACTAGCTTTTTCCTTCTAGACTATCAGCCAATAACCCCAACAATAATCCTATCTCTGTCATATTTAGCACTGGGATTACAGGTGTGTGTGAGGACTGTGCCCAACTTTTATATGGGTGTCAGGACCTCAACTCTTGTCCTTATGCTTATACAGAATGTGCTCTGAACTACTGAGTCACCTCGTAAGTTCAAGAATATTTTAGTATATGTAAAAGAAAGGGTGTTTACTGTTGAGAAAGACAGGGATAGATGATAGATAGATAGATAGATAGATAGATAGATAGATAGACAGATAGACAGACAGATAGATAGAGAAAGAAATGGATTTAATGACATCCTTCTTTTTCAGTGGCAAATGACTTATTTAACTCTGAAGTATGTTTTTCATAGTTATATGGATTCTTTACAACTATCACTTCTACAGGGTAGACATCAGAAATAGGAGAAGACAAGGAACAAGACAGGAGCATTCCACAGAGGACCTCTAAAAGACCCTACCCATCAGGGTATCGAAGGAGATACTGAGACTCACAGCCAAACTTTGGGCAGAGTGCTGGAATCCTTATGGAAGAAGATGGAGATAGAAAGACCTGGAGGGGACAGGAACTCCATAAGGAGAGCAACAGAGCCAAAATAACTGGGCCCAGGGGGCCCTGCAGAGACTGATACTCCAACTAAGGACCATGCATGGACAGGAACTAGACCCTCCGTTCAAAGGAAGCCCATCAGGTTCCCTAGTAAAGGGGGGGGGGGGGCAGGGGATATCTCTGACATGAACTCAGTGGCTGGCTCTTTGATCACCTCCCCCTAGGGGTGCAGCCTTGCCAGGCCACAGAGGAAAATGATACAGCCAGCCTTGATGAGACGTGGTAAGCTAGGGTCAGATAGAAGGGAAGGAGGTCCTCCTTTATCAGGGGACTAGGAAATGGCATAGCGAGAGAAAAGAGAGAAGATGGGTGGGACTATGAGGAGACAAGGGAGGAAGCTGCAGTGGGGATACAAAGTGAACAAATTATAATAAATAAATATATAAAATTAAATTTTAAAAAAGTAGGAAGCTTAAAAAAAAAGGAAGTAAGGAAAATACCATTTCATTCCAGAAAAGCTAATTGTCACAGTCTGTTTTCAATTGCTTACATATTCTCAAAAATTTTACCCTCGGGTTTTACAGACAGAAAAGGAGATATCTATTACTTTTCACTAGATTTAGATACTTTCCTACCACCAAATAACCACTGAGTATGGCCTCTGTCTGTGCAGAAATAATCTGTTCACTATTATCCACCTACCCTTTTTTAAATAAAACATGTAAAATTATATATTGCAACTTTCTAAATGCATACTGTTTTTCAACACTACAACTGGCTCAGCATTTGAGAATTGAATTCAGTTTCTGAGTAGGCTCCATAACCTTTCTATCATTCAGGTATATTAGTTTTTATATGGACTAAAACCAATAAAACATATTTAACAATTATTATTATTATTGCTTTCATAAGTTTTTGTAAGTTTCTCATATTCCTTCAGTTGATTTACTACTTGTTACAGATTCTATTAATTTAAATTAAAAAAATCAACTGATTACTACTTGAAAATGAAACTGAGTTTATACAATGTTTCCATCTTAAAGCTTTGTACTTATTGCCCTCTAGTTTCTGGATATGAGACAAAGTTTAGTTAATCAAAATTAAATATACTAGTTCTGTTATATCATAGAAAAACACAGTGATTCTATAACCAATGCAATTAAAAATTAAACATTGTATATTTGGGGCTAGAAAGATGGCTCCTGGGTAAAAGCTCTTGCCAGGGTCTGATGACCTAAGCTCAAATCTCAGAATGCATGTGGTAAAAGGAGAGACCTCAGCCTCAAAGTTATTCTGTAGACCTACACACACACCCTGTGGCAAGTACACATATCAATTCACAACCACCAAATTAAATAAATGCAAGTAAAGTTAAAAATTTTGTATCTTATCATTTCAATTATTTTGCAATGACTTATATTATAAATGAATATATTAAAGCAACTATTAACATGTGTTCAGTTATGAGTAAAACAAGAAAAGACTTTTTGTAGAATACTTCATGTTTAAACCATGACAAAAACTAAAAAACTAAAAGAAAGAAAAGAAATTTAAGGAAGGAAAGGCTTATTTTGACTCACAAAAGTCTATAAATAAATGTGTGTGTGTGTGTGTGTGTGTGTGTGTGTGTGTGTGTGTGTATGTACATGTTTGTATATATACACACACACATAAACTTTTCCTTTCACTTTAGTTACAAGCTCTTACAGAGGGAAAAGCAACACTCACGGCAGTTGCAAAATGGTGGATGACAGCAATGGAGATACAAGCGTCACAGGACCCACTTCGGATGGGAACTGCTAGTGCATCGCAGACGAAGGCCTGAAACTGCCTCTCTCTACAAATGTCCACAAGGTTCCGGCTGCGATCACACCCAATCTGTGATAGAAAAAGAAATTTACAACATTTAGTTTACCTATCACAAGAGGTTTATTGCATACCTTAAATTAATTACACAGCTTCATAGTCATAAGGCAACAAGAACATTCCAAGTTGTAGCAGTCACTACAAAGTCATGACTGTCATTCAGAAAAATCAACTATCACACCAAAAATACTTAGGTCAGATATGGTTGAACACACCATTAATCCTAGCAAGTGGGAGGCAAAGTCAGGCAAGGCCAGCCAGCATTACAGTGTGAAGCCCTGTTTGTTTTTGTTGTTTGTTGTTTTTTTTACTGTTAAAGATTACTGTGATTTTTAAAACTACTGAACCTTTTTTGTGTTAAATGCTTAGCCTTACAAAGAACAAAGCGGCTGAGTTGACAGTTTGTGAATTTATGCCTGTGTAAACCTTTCTGTATAAGAAGGCCAGCACAGATGAACGGTGCACTGAAGAGAGCAAGCAGAGCAAACACTTCCACCTCCCCAAGCAGGCAAAGCCCCATGAGCCCCATGATCATCTCTAGGCAAAGTGTCTAAGGGCTTCCCGTTTTCAGTGCAGCGCTGCTGTTTCTGCGTAAGTTTCCCTGTTTAGTAACATATTTACAAACATCCAACTATTTAGGTACTATGTATACCCATGTGTATGCACACACATCTATACACATAACTGTAATGTGTACATGTAAACTATGGAAGACATTAAAAAATTCAAAACTGCTAACCCATCATTTAATAATTATTCCGAGACATTTTTCCTTACCCCAATCCAATAATGAGCAATGCTTTTCTCTCTGTTAAAACTTGTAATTAAAGTGGTAGATTTAATTCAACAGTAGGGGCCAGTTTGAACTCATATTTACTCATTTATTTCTTCATTATAATAAAAGTTGGTTCTTAAGACTTTTGCAGCCCTTCTAAAAATAAAGAATATGAATTTTTCATATCAAAAATTTTCTTTTCAAAACAATTCTTGTTTGAGTTAATCCACAAGGCTCTCCCAATTATATTTAATACATGTGCTCAATTTCAATTGTTATTATTAAACGACGTCTCTGTTCAGTCCTTAGAGCTGATTTAATTTATGAAATGGGAAAGATTCCCAATGAGCAATCTTTCCTTGGTGGAGTTCAATACAGGATGCTCTAAGGGGCCATCGCCATCCCTAACCTCCCTTTTGCCTAAGGCTCACGCCCAGTTGGACACGGCTATTTACTCTCACACATATTCTGCACAGCTCGGCCGGTAAGCACAGGCCCAAATGATATGCGCAGAGTGCGGCGTTCGCCACATTTCCTTCCACTTAAGCCAGAGGTAAGCCCAGCTGTGACCTGTGCCTGGCAGCTGAGTCTTACTAAAAGGCAACAGAAAGAAATCCACTCTGACTGTAAAACAACGCTTTAAAGGCAGGGCTCAGTGGTTATTTAGAAGAAAGTTGCTAGGAACCACAAAGAAAACCAGACTAGTAGCCCAGTGAAATAAGAGGAAATAACTCTCTTCTCCTGCTAACGCTTTCGACAACTTGTCCACAGCGTTCCTCCTCACTACCAGAAAGCACAGACAACGTGCTGCACCTCCCAGGGACGGCAAAGTGGCCCCAGCCTGGCTCAAGACTTTCACCTCCTTTGCTGTCGTCCTTCACAAACCACAGTTGAATCATGCTTTTCCCCTTTTCCTTTTATAACACCATGTATAAACAAGTATTTGAATTTCTTCACAATGATTCTGCATAATGCCTACAACAGAGTAGAAAGACGGCTTATATATAAGCAAAAACATGAACTCAAAAACTCTTGCGAAGTTACATATTTCATTGTGTTGCATCGAAATCAAGTACATAAAAATTCATATTAACTTTAAAAATATTTCTTTACTCTTCTCTATTTGTGTATGTGTTATGTGTGCACGTGTGTATGTTCGTGTGTGAGCATGCTGGCATGCAGGGGTGCCACACCACACATGTGGAGGTCACAGGATAGCCCCGATGGTAGTCCTTGCATCCCACCTACTTTAAGCCACATGGCCCAGAATTCTCCTGTCTCCATCTCTCACCTTAGTGAAGGGCACAGTGAGTTATAGACATCTGCTACCACGGCTGGGTTTTATGTGGACCCTGAGGACTTCAACTCGGATCCTTTTCTTTGTATGACACACTGAGCCGTCTACCCAACTGTAACTTCATTATTTTTAAAATTCTCAAGGAAAAATAAAACAAACCAAAACCCTAAATACATGATTTTGGAACTAGGCCAAAAACATTTTAAAAAATCATTAAAGCTCCATTTTATACTATTTAACTACCAAATACATAACTTTTAGAACAAGAAAGTAATTGTTGCTTATCTTAGCTGGTAAGAAAGGAAAGATACCTTTTGCAGTGGACAGTGGACTGCATTGAGCTGAACTACCGAAATATCTCACAGTGATGGCACTGTGACAGAACTCGCCTTCCACAACACCGCTGATGGCGCAAATATCTCACAGTGATGGCAGTGTGACAGAACTCTCCTTACACAACACCGCTGATGGCGCAAATATCTCACAGTGACGGCAGTGTGACAGAACTCTCCTTATACAATGCTGTTGATAGTGCAAACTGGCACAACCATTTAAAAAGCAACTAGTCAAGCTATGTGTAACTATCATGATAAAAATGTTCACACCTTTTAGCTTCATAATCACTTTTCTAAAATGTGTTTTAAAAAGTAACACAACGGGGCTGGAGAGATGGCTCAAAAGTTACGAGCACCAGCTGCTCCTCCAGAGGACCCCGGTTCAGCTCCCAGCACCCACATGGCAGCTCACAGCTGTCTGTGACTCCTGCTCCAGGAGATCTGACACGCTCATACAGATACACGCTGACAAAACAGAAATGTATATAAAATAAAAACAAGTAAATTATTATTTTTTTAAGTAACACACATTACAGGAAAGCTAACAAGGCTAAGAGCCACTGACCTGTTTGGAGTTCACGCAGGCAAACTGTTGAAAATATTTTGAGTTAGTTTTATTTCCATTGTGGAGATGATGGAATTTTATGTCAAAGAAAGTTAGTAATTAGCCAAGAATAGACCATGGATTTAAAATCCTGATCTTCCTCATCCCCCAAATCCTTATTTTTTTTTCTTGTCACAATTTCTTTCAATATACATATTTATATAGAGTAAGATTTCTTTTTGTTTTTTAATTATAGCATATATACTCAACATGAAATGCATCCTAAGAAAATTCTAAGTGCACAACAGGGTTGAACCCAGAACCCAGAACTCACACACACTAAAGCACCAGTCAGCAAAGTCTGCAGCACTGCAGGGTAACTTACAATAGCACCAAACTGAACACAGCCATATATCCAGGCATGTCACTAAAAGGTCTAAAATCCAGAGACTTCAAGACAGTTAATATAAAAATGAAGGTAGGTGATATGAACTATCAAATTACATAAACTACAGTGTAAATATTTATGGGAAACGACACATGAATGCACTCATTATAAACTGGTCTGTTAGGGTAACAGGAAAACAGGCAGGTGAATTTCTTTCACCAAATTCTGAATAGGGGCTTAAAAGTATATTAATATTTGGGCTAGAGAGATGGCTCAACAGTTAAGAGACTTGCTACACTTGCAGAGGACATTACTTTGCTCTTCCAGCACCCATACATGGTGGCTGGTGTTACACACCCCAGTTCCTGAGTATCCAGTGCCCGTTACTGGCATCTGACAACAGATCTGCACATGATCCAGGTACATACCCACAGGCAAAACACCCATACACGTAAAATAAGTGAATGCTTTTAAAAAGTATATTCACACACACAAGATCTTAAAAACTGTAACGAAAACATTATGGTTGGAGAGATAACTCAGTGCTTAAGAGCACATATTGCTCTCACAGAGGATGCAAGCTTAGTTCCCGGCACCCTCATCAGACGGCTCACAACCACCTCTAAGTCCAGCTCCTGGGAACCCGGTGACCTCTTCCAGCCTCCATAAACAGTGCCCTCACACACACAATCCACATTCTCCCCTCTCCCCCTCACTCGCTCTTTCTCCCTCTCCCTCTCTCTCACACACTCACAATTAATAATATAAACTAATAAATATTTTTAAAAAGAAAACATCCCACTGTGAGGAAATCAAAGTGCAATATGTAAAGTTCAGAGAAGCCCTAGCTTCAGTAAGGACACTGCTGTGTCCAGCTGTGCTCATCCAAACATTTGACTGTAGTGCTCTCCTTTTATTGTCTTTATATTGTTTTAGATCAGCATAATACTTGCTTACTAAAGGATTTGGCAGAGTTCCTTCATTTTCTATTTTGTAGAATAAATTACAAAGAATCAGAGATTTTCCTTGAAATTTTGATAGAATTCAGCAGTGAATCTATCTAGTCTTGGGTGTTTCTCTGAGAGAAGGCCTTTTAATTATAGCTTTGATCTCATGGATTATAATGAGTCTGCAATATCTTCTGGCTCTTATTTGGAGGATGGTATGTATTTAGAAATTCTATTTCTTCTAGGTTTTCCAGCTTTTTAGAAGACCATTTTTTCATGGTATTTTTTAATAATATTCTGCATTTCATTGGAGTATATGGTAAATGATACCGTGTTAATCTCTAATTTTATAAATATGTCTTCTCTCTTTCTTCTCCAGAAAGCAGAGTCTACTACGAAACATGTCTGAAGAAGTTTTTAAGAAGTGAACATCGACAAGCATGGTGGCATACACCTTTAACTCTAGCACTTGGGAGGCAGTGGCAGACAGAGGTTTATGAATTCAAAGCCAGCCTGATCGACATCACAAGTTCCAGGTCAGCAAAGGTTATACAGTAAGACTTTGTCAGAATACTTTCTTTTTTTCAGTTTGTTTCTGAGGTAGCCCAAGCACTCCACAATAACTGAGACCATAGGCGGGTATCATCAAGCCTGATTTGATTATCTTACTTTGAACTATAGGATGGAATTTTATATGACACATTAAAAAAGAAAAACAACTTCAATGTGAGCAAAACTTAGTCTGTTATTCACAAACTAAACTGAACTAAATACATGATTATATTGTATGTAGATGGAAAGCTACTTTTCATCTGCCTCTTTGTGTCAGCGCTACCTTCCCTTAATAGCAGGAATAGTTTTTCCTTTGTGTTGGTGCACAGTATCAAGTGTGGAGAACTCAAGATTCTCAGCAACCAGAAATATTTCAATAATTTGGATACTGAATGACTCATTCCTTCATTCACTCATGCAATCTCTTCCACTCCTTCCCTTCTTCCTTCTTCTCTCTTTCTTCATCCCAAATCTTGAGAAACAAACTCTCCAGTCGTCACAGAGAAGTGATAACAGGGATATTACATCAATGCTGAACACTCAAAGAACTTTCTTCACACAGCAAGGAGCCTCAAAGAAATGGTAACAAATGAAAGGAGGCAACTGCAGAACTGGAAATGTCTTTAGCCTGAGTGTAGCACAGTGACGTTGGTAATTTTAAGTCTGAGACAACCCTCTCGTTTTCTGAACGAACGAACACTGGAGATCAAGTCTCCGCTATTCAGGTGTGGGGCTGTGCTGAAGATGTATCAGCTTCCAGCAACTCACCGTCAGGTGCTCTTCGCATTTTCACTAGCTGTGGCTATAGTAGCCTTCATCTGTTCCAAAAAGAAGCTTCTTTGATGAAGGGCAAGAGTTACACTTATATCTGATCGTTTGGAACCAGAGTTTACAGTGCTTCTAGCTTTGTGTTCTTCTTGCAGTGGTCCTTTGTCACAGTGTATTACTATTATTTAGTCCACGGCAGAAAGTTAACAAACATGCCCATTCTCTTTTTCTTTTAAACATGTGTATACATGTACACATGTGGGTAAGTGTGCATGTCTGCATTTAAGTATGAAGGCCACAGGTCAGCCTCATGTGTCCTTTGTCAGAAAGTGTCCATCTTGTTTTTTGAGATAAAGTCTCTCGATCCTTGGGGCTCACTGAATCAGCTAGGCCCATTGGTCACTGCACCCCAGGGATCCTCCTAGCACTGCATCCCCAACACTGGGAAGGCAATCATGTGCTATCATACCCAGCTTTTTATGTGGGTGCTGGGGGATCAAACGGGTTCTCGTGCTTCTATGACAAGCATTTTACCGACTGAGTCATTAGTCTAACACTCCTCCAATTCTTTTTCTTATTCCCCTTGGTCTATATGAGCATTATATTCTTTGCAACTTTTCCTGTTTTTAGATTTTACTTTATAATATGATCATGAATAAACTATTTTATCATTATAAACTACAGAAAGGATTTTATAGAGAGGTTTTCCTTATTGGGACATCCTAATAGAAGAAAGATAAAGCAGATGCATAAACCCCACCCCCCAAAAAAAACTGTAGAAGAGGAACAAAAAGATTTTAAGAGCTAGGGAAATAGGACATCTGCTGTGAGAAAACATTTTCTATATATAACAGGGAAGCTGCACCATGGATGTTGTGGTAGTTTTTTCTTCTGGAATAATGACACATGAGACTGAAAAATATATTTAGAAATACCTAGGTCATACAGCTAGGCTTTTCTCTAATTAGCTCATAACTTAAATTAACCCATTTATACTAATCTATATTTTGCCATGTTGCTGGTTACCTCTGCTCAGGTACCATTCCACCATCCTACTCACATCTTCCCGGATGAATCTCCCATTCCTGGTTCTATCCCAGAATCCTTTCTGCCTGCTGAATGTCCCACCTTCTATTCTACTTTTTCCCACGGGCCATAGGTTTTTTTAGTTGACAGCCAGTGGATCCATGTAATACATAGGATACTATCTCAACAATGCGGCTGCTTACACAAGACGTGAACAATGACAACACTGGGTGGCATGCTGATGTGTCCGTCCCTGCATGAAGACGTATGGGGCAGCTAGCGGCTGTTGAGAGAGAATCGGTCTTCTTCCGGGAAAACACCCCCAATAGGTTATCCCATCTCAAGTTGTCAGCTCCAAACACACACACACACCACTAGATGAACTCAGCAGGCTACCTTAGCAGGCTACATGTATACATATATGTAAATATATGAATGTTTATGTATATACATGAATATTTATTTAATAGTAGCAGTTAAAGAAGAGGCCATGAACTTGAGAGAGTGAGGGAAACATGGGAGGAATTAGAATTGAGAGAGAGAGGATTGAAAATGATGTTAAATAAAGTACTTATGTATAAACACCCCTCCCCATTTTTTTACATTAAAAAAAAAGAGAGAGGTGCAGTAGAATTACTTGCCATATATAACTCCTTGTTGATGCCAAGGTACTTTCCATTTCCACATCCAATATCTGCCACTATGGAACCACTTGGCAGAGCTTTCAGGAACTCCTCTATCCGTGGCCAAGGGCTGTGCCTCGTGCTGCTGAAGTGCCTCGCAATCTCTTCATACACATGATGGACATGCTCTTGCTCTAGCTGCAACGCTGCTTTACTGCTCTCTGGGAGGGAGGGAGGTGTGGCCTTCCTCTGTCTGTCGCAAACTGAGGCGTAATCTATGAGGAGAAAAAGGTCTGCGTCCAGGTGTGGCGGTGCACACCCACAACCCAACAATGAGAGTCTGAGCCCCAGAACCAACATGACCTTGAGGACACTCTGTACTACACAGTGAGTCCCATGCTGCCTAGGCTCACAGAGGGCGACGGCACCTCAACCAACCAATCATAATAACAAAATGACTTATTAAATAAGTAAAGCAATGTAAATGTTTAATTTTTATTCAAAAGACTATGGTATCAAATAAAATCCATATATGGGAAAAGGTCTGGGAGTAGTTGAAGGGGGGAGGCTTATCATTTTCTTCAGCAATGTAACCACTGATACATTGTCCATGCTGCAGAAAATAATTCTACATCCATGCTCAAGCAAGTAATTCTAACATAACTCAGTAAGTCATAAAACAAACAAACAAAAAAAACAAAACAAAAAACATAAGGGGTAGGAGTTTGTTGGGAAGAAGACAGACAGTGGGGGAGGGGTAATGGTGAGTGTCAAGGACCAAACTTCATTACACATGTATAAAACTGCCAAAGAAGAAAGAAGAAGAAGAAAGAAAAAGGGGGAAAAAAACCCTGCAAACTAAACAGAAAGCCCAAATGCTTTTAGCATTTCACTTACAATTAATAAGCATCCACAACAAAGAAAAATTTGCTTTTCTCAACCAAATTTTTAAGTAGCTATAGAAGAGGAGCTCTGCTTTAGTATTCTGTAGCTTATAAAGCTGCCAGTAGTGTGAAACGCTTCACGCGCCTAAACATCTTTAAAGTAACACACGTTACGAACTCATTGACACTGTTGGCAAAAAAAGTAAAAACTCGTTTTTAGCTTTACAAATAAGCAATTTTAAGGTTTTTTAAAACAGGATTATCATCTTAAGATATAAGAGGTTTTGCTCTTGAAGATTTATTTGTATTTTTAATTTATGTGTATATATGATTATATATACCATGTGGGAAACAGGTGCCTGTGGAGGCCAGAAACTATCAGATCCCTTGGAACTGACCTGACAGTCCAACAGTGTGGGTACTGGGAAGAAGCAAACTGAGGTCCTCTGGAAGAGCTACAGCTAACCCATCTCTCTAGCCCTGAGAGAAAAGATTTATAACTTAAAATGTTCTTTATGATTACAGCTAAATATAACAGCTACTGTTGTAGGCTACTCCAAATTGAAACACCTGTGATATGAAAAAAGCATTCTCTAATTCCTGTTAATTACAAATTATCATTTATGAAGTAAAAGAAATTTTTGTTGAGTCCAAGAAATAAATCCAGGGAACAACACACTTATATAAACAAGTCAGAATAGCATCCTGAGCAGTTCCTTTTAGATCCTTCCACGTTTTCAAAATAACTAAATTAAAAGCCACCACTTACTCCCATAATCACCTACACAAGCAATCATTCATCTCCATCTTCCCTTCTGGGATTAAAAATAATGCATAGATGATCAATCCTCACTCAGAAAGACAAATGGGGTGGTCAGTGGAAGAGGGAGAAAACAGGGAACAGGACAGGAGCCTACCACAGAGGGCCTCTGAAAGACTCTACCTAGCAGGGTATCAAAGCAGATGCTGAGACTCAGCCAAACTTTGGGCAGATTGCAGAGAATCTTATGAAAGAAGGGGAGATAGAAAGACCTGGAGGGGACAGGAGCCCCACAAGGAGAGCAACAGAACCCAAAAATCTGGACACAGGGGTCTTTTCTGAGACTGATACTCCAAACAAGGACCATGCATGGAGATAACCTAGAACCCCTGCTCAGATGTAGCCCATGGCATCTCAGTATCCAAGTGAGTTTCCTAGTAAGGGGAACAGGGGCTGTTTCTGACATGAACTCAGTGGCTGGCTCTTTGATCACCTCCCCCTGAGGGGGGAGCAGCCTTGCCAGGCCACAGAGGAAGACAATGCAGCCAGTCCTGATGAGACCTGATAGGCCAGGGTCAGAGAGAAGAGGAGGACCTCCCCTATCAGTAGACTTGGAGAGGGGCATGGGAGAAGGGAGGGTGAGATTGGGAGGGAGTGAGGGAGGTTGCTACAGCTGGGATACAAAGTAAATAAATTGTAACTAATATAAAAAATTAAAATTAAAAAAAAATTGCAAAAGGCTGACAAACATTTCCAACAAAAGCCATTTCTGCATGAATAATGTTTTATCACCCTACAATCACTCTTAACTGTTATTTTAAAAACTAAAGCATTTTCTTGGCACTCAAATTTCAGATAAGTTAATGATAAAATATAGCCTCTGCCTTTGAAGAACATAAACACCACTGACAGAAGTCAGAGAAGTGCTGTGAAAGCCGAACACAAGGACGAATACAGAAGATGTCACTGGAGAAGCCAAGAAAAACCTCTCTAAGTACTGATGGCCTTAAGGGATTTTCACAGCAGATTTATTCTGTCGCAGCACACGAGGAAGTGGAGACTTACTACAATTACAGGGCATTCGCCGCACTTTCCTAAACGTGAACGATGTTCGCATTCCCCTCTTGTTTAAAGTCAAGTCTCCGATGTCACTGGTGATTATTCCACCTCTGAACTGCTCAGATGCTTGAACGGTATCAAATTTTCTAGGAGTAATTCTGAAGACAATAAACATTTTAGTGAGAACAATATTTAAGAAACACAACAAATGTTGGAATTAACATACCTTTTCCAATCTATGACACTCTGCAAATTACAATGTACTTGGGAAAGAATGTACATATAGCAGGTTGGGATTTTGTTTTACCAAGTTCATTTCCTATGCCTGCATGCTTATTTCAATTTATTCTCCCTTTCACCAAAGATCTTAATACTCATCCCAGTAACTGGTATACTATTTATTTTCCTTTCTCTATCATTCTCTTCTCCATCTCTGACTATCTCTTACCTCTTCTTCTATCTCTTTCTGCAGCGCGCACACACACACACACACACACAATCAGTCACTTTGGAGGTTATGAATGTCAATGGCAACCTTCAAAAACAATGTTGATATTTATTTTTCTTTCCCTTAAAAATATTACAAAGATGGAGATAACCTCCCCTATCAGTGGACTTGGGGAATGGCATGCATGCAGAAAGGGGAGGGAGGGTGGGGTCGGGAGGGGAGGAGGGAGGGGCTTATGGGGGGATACAAAATGAATAAAGTGTAATTAATAAAATAAAAATTAAAAAAAGGAAAAAAAATAAATAAATACCTCTTAATGATAAAAAAATATTACAAAGAATTTACAATCCTTACACCAGCTTTAAACATTAATATTACTTATAATCCAAACTTTGATAAATAACTACTATTAACATTTAGTAACATGTATTTTCAAAACTGTCAGTCCCCGCCCACCTTCAATTACTCAGCACAGCAGCGAAATGATCACCAGCTGCCAGTGTGACATGTGACCCTTTCAAAGGTCCCTGACATCATGGCCTGCTCGTCTCTCAGGTCCTAACCCTGAGACGGCCTTTCATTGCACTTGTTCTCCCCCGACCCCAGCAAGTGAATCTCTAGTGACATCCGTTACTTGGTGTGATGTGTACAACAGACCTTGGCCCTGACTTGCAAAGGTACTCCCCTATAAAACCCAAGGAAAAATGGGTTTTATAAAAATCTGAGGAGAAGCTATGCATTTCCAAGAAGAGACTGAAATGTTTTCACAACATATATGCAAAGGAACTGTATTTCTCATTTACTACAAGGCCATTATTATAAAAAGGTTAAGGAAGAAACGACAACCCAAAGAGCCTGAAACAAAAAAGAAAAAGTGCTTATTCTCAAAATTCTAAAAATGCTTTAAAAAATGGATTAGATTGCATTTATTTAAAGTGCAAATATTTTAGTGGCCATCAAAATAAACAAAATCAGGTCATCTGTCTTTTTGTTGTTGTTTTGTTTTGTTTATGACTCAAACTCTTAAACCCAATTCTCAAGGTTGTCCCTAGCATTGTAGATGCTTCGGTTTATGATATGTAAACATGCTTTTGTTATGATTCCAAGTGGGGGAATGTTAGTTTGTTCACACCTGTTAACTGCCTCGTGCAGAGCACGGCTTAGTCTAACCCTGAGGACTCTGTGGGGCGTAGTGCAGAGGAGAGCAGTGTGGCGGCCTGGAGGAGGTGCGGGAGGGCTACTTGCTGCACTTGCTGGCTTGCTACTTTACTGGTTACCTCAACTTCCGGATTTCCTGACGATGGATATTAATATTGCCCCCAAAAGAATCCTCTGACCGTACCCAGCAGGAAGAAATAAAGAGGGCTACATCCCCTTCCCCTCACAACCTTCTTTGTCCCCTACCTGGGGTTGGGAGGTTGGAAGGGAGGTAATAAGCTTTAAGGAACGCCCAATAAAGTAGCATTTGAAAACACATTAGTATAGGAGACAGCTTTCTTAACACCACCAATCGTGTAGGCAGTAAAATCAACAATGAATGAATGGGCCCTCACCAAACCAAAAAGCTTCTGTAGGGCTAAGAACACTGTCACTTAGACAAAGAGGTAGTCTTCAGAAAGGAAAAGGATACTTACCACCTCCACATCAGATAGAGGTCTAATATCCAAAATATGTAAAGAATTCAAGAAATTAGATATAAAAAAACCACATAATCCAATTAGGAAATGGGGTAAAGGTCTAAACAGAGAATTCCCAACAGAGGAATCTCAAATGGCCGAAAAACAAAGAAATGTTCAACATCCTCAGCCACTAGAAAAATGCAAATCAAAATGACTTTTGACATTCCAGCTCACACCTGTCAGTATGGCCGAGATCCATAAACAAGCGACAGCTCATGCAGGGGAGGACGTGCAGCAAGGTCTATTGCTGGTGAACTCTCAAACGCTTACAGCCAGTACGGAGGACAATATGTGTCCTCAAAGAGCTAGGGTTCGATCTACCTCAAAAACTACCTCCTTCACTTTTTGGCATAGACACAAAGAGCACTTCATCCTACCGCCAGGATCCTTGCTCAGTTATGTTCATTGTGGCTTTATGCACAATAGCCAGAAACTGAAAACAACCTGGAGATCCCTCTACCAAAGAACGGATACCAGGCAAATGGGTAGAACTAGAAAAAGTCATCCAGACCGAGGTAACTGAGAGCAGAAAGACAAATACGTATGTATGTACTTATAAGAGGATGTTAGCTGTTAGTAAATAATAAACTACAATCCACAGACCCAGAGAGGACAGGTAAAGAAGGCTCCACAGGATGAGCACGGACCTATATCCCTGAGAACAGGAAATAGAATAGATCTGGGGAGTGCAGAGGGCACGACACACAACAACAGAGGAAGGGCAAGAGCAGGAGTGATCAGGTGGGGGAGGTGGGAGGGGAAGAAGGGAGAGAAGGCAGGGAGAGACAGCTCGAATTGGGAGGCATGGATATGAAGTGAAAACCGTGTCCAGTGGAAACTTCCTGGAACCTGTAAAGGTGACCCTTGTGAGGAGTCCTAGTAATAGCGAACCCAGAGTCTGAACTGGCAATCTCTTGTAGCAGGCAAGGCTTACAGTAGTGGGACGGGGTTGCATTTGGTAGTGTTGTTGGCTGAGGGCGTCCTTTGCAGATTCCATAACCCAGGCTGGTATTAGGACAGGTCACTCTGGGAAAAACTGACAGTGGGGGCCCTTGCCAAGGACAACATCCACATAGCTCACTAATATAGAGAGGTCGAGGAGCCTTCATCCTGTGTTCTAATCCCTCTGGCATGAGGAGGTACTCTGTAGGCTATGGAAAGAGGAACTTGGACATCAACCCTTGACCTACAGTCTGTCTTGTTTACAAGAAGTGCAGGAGCAACGGTGGCACAGAATTTGTGGGAGTAGCTAACCAATATTTGGTTTAACTTGAGGCCAACCCAAGAGTGAGCCCATGTCTTACATTGCCTGGATGGCCAGGAACCAGAGACTGGATAGCCTAGAGATTGGGATAGAATAAGACACAACTGGCAAAAATAAAAATAAAAATAATTATTATTAATATTAATATTCTATACTATATCCATAGACAGGCCTCTTTTATATTTGTCATCAGAGAGGCTTCCTCTGGTAGCAGATGGAAGCAGGAGCAGAGACCCACATTAAAGTCTAAATTGGAGGTCTCCATCAGGTCCTTCCCCTTAGTTCCCAGAACCCTGACGAAGCAGAGTGGGGGAGGAAAGATTTTAGGAGCCAAAGGAAATGGAGGAAAGCAGGAGAACATGGCCCAATGAACCAACTAAGCAGGGTTCACATGGGCACCCAGACACTGAAATAGCAAGCACAGGCCTGCATGGGTCTGCCCCAGGTCCTCTGCACATACGTCATGGGTGTTAGCTTGGTGTTTCTGTGGGACTTCTAACAGCAGGAGCAGGTGTATCCCGGACTCTTTTGCCTGCTCTTGAGACTCTTTTCCTCCCATTGGGTTGCCTTATACAACCTCAAAACAGGGCATTTGCCTTGTCTTATTGTATCTTGTTTTGTCCTATTTGGCTGTACTCTCTTGGAGATCTGCTCTATTCTAAGAAGAAACAGAAGGGGAGTGTATCGAGGTGGGGAGGACAGTGGAGGTGGGAGGGAGCAGGGAGGAGTGGAGGGAGGGAAAACTATGGTCAGGGCATACTGTATGAGAGAAGCTCAATCTTCAATAAACAAACAAAATAAATAACAAATAAGTAAATAAAATGAAAGACAAGTTACTGATACAATAACATGATCATTTTCTTGAATATTTTAAATATGTAGGCTACAAATTTGAGCAATATTTTAATTATTTTTGCATGTATACATACTTTCTCACATACACATAAATTCTAGCAGTATAATGTTCTGTCCTTAAAATAAAATTAATAAGATACAGGCTGGAGAGATGGCTCAGAGGTTACGAGCACTGGCTGTTTTCCCAAGGTCCTGGGTTTAATTCCCAGCAACCACATGGTGGCTCACAGCCATCTGTAATAACATCTCCCGCCCTCTTCTGGCATGCAGGCTCACATGAAGGCAGACTACTGTTTACAAAATAAATAAATAAATCTTAAAAGAAAAGAAAAAAATTAAAATGCATTTCCACCAAAATGAAGGAGAATTATGATGTTATAAGTTGCTCTCAAAGGATTAAGTAAAAACAATGACGATACCATGAGAAAAAGTAAAAGTCATAGCAAAGTGTTCACAACTGAGATCTATAGGTAAAACGTGAAGTGAGTTTGCTATATTACACTTACGATTTTTCTTCAAATTTGAAATCTTTTCAAAATGTAAGGAAAACAAACTCTGCATACATCCTAGGAGGTCTGTTCCCAAAGGACTTGGTGTCAAGCACAGGACTTGGCTTCAGCAGCTCAGACAACCAGACAAAGAAGAACAAGAAGTTCCACTAAGCAGAAAACGTCTCATCGCTCACCCCGGTTATCTCAGTACATACCCATGAGTCCAGAGGTATCTAGATTCCCCTGTCATCACCAGCAGACTCCGACGAGGTAGCATAACTTGTACTGTGGCTCCCTCTGGATGCTTAAAATCCATAACAATCTTGGAGAAAATCAAGAGTGGAAAGGTTATCACCAAGTAAGCTTAATACGGAGTCTAATTTCATACACTACAGGAGTTAGGATTACTCATTTATGCTGACTTTATTTCTACGTTAATAGATAAGAAACTGACAACTTCCTCTAATACAATACAATAAGGACAGGTGACCTACTGGGGTAACATATTTGTGTACTAAGATCCAGACTGGAGTAAAGCTCAGAAATCCACATTTCTGGGAATCACACCTAGGAAATTATAAGGCAGGTAGTGTGAGGATCTCATGGGAACACTAAGCCGACACATTCCTAATCTGCTTCTTCAGTTTAGGGGCCATGTGTCATAGGCAGGGAGCTTTTCTGCACCCCGGTTTCCTTAAGCCTCATAGGATTGATGCATGAATTAAACAATAAATAATGGATATAAACCACGGTGTTTGGTACATAGCAAATGCAGAAAAGTATCATATTTTATTATCAATAGAATGTTAATAAGCAATAATCTAAGGAAAAATAATATTAGATTTGGAGTCTCATTTAATCTATGTGGTGCTCTGAAAGCCATATAACACACTGGAATTAGATACAAACAGATGAGAAAAAATAGGAAAAACAAACAAAGAACAACTTTCCCTGAGTTACACTCAAATATTCTAAATGGACCTGCAAAAACACAATACCTAAGAAGAAGTTCCATCTTAGGAACCCATCAAATACCAGGGGTTTCAGACGATAGACAGTAGCAACTGATGAATGGAAATTTAAAGAGCATAGCACAGAATTGAAAAAAAAATAATTTTTGAGTGAACAAATCAACGTATTTCAGAAATAAAATGTGATAAGAAAATGTAAGTAGAATAAAGATAATGTAGCATGTATCCTCTTTGAAGGTGACTACAGCACAGCAGCTGGAAAAGAATATTCTGTGTCATTGAATATCATTGCTATTCTGAATAATAATACTGGACCTAACATAAAAATGATCTGTAAGTAACTGGGTATATGGTGCATGCCTGCAATCCCAGCATCCTGGGAAGCAGAGGTAGGTAGACTGCTGTGCCAGCCTGGTCTACAAAGGGAGTCCAGGACAGCCAAGGCCACAAAGAGAAACTCCGTCTCAAAAAAACAAAACAAAAAAGTTAACAGAAGCAACCGCTTAGTCGCTTGTGTAAAGTGTAAAGAGATAAAATATAGAAAACAAGAAAAGTGAAAATAAAGACTATAGAGGAATGGTGAAGAGACAGGGCCTAACAACTGTATAAAACTGATGGATAAAAGTAACCTAAAGATTCCATAAACTCAATAAGCCCAAACACAGAATAAACAAACCCATTAGTATTGAGGGAATAAATAAACACATCAAAATGTAACTGTAAGAAACAAAACATAAAAGGAAAAAGTCTTGAAAAATGCTAAGCTTACTAAGCTTCAAAGGTACAAGAAGCGCTAGCAGATTGGTTTTTAATCCGTGGGGGTCAATCAACCCCTGAGACAGAAACATCAGGTATTTACATTACAATTCATAACGGTAGCAAAGTTAACATTATAAAGTAGCAAAGAAAATAATTTTATGGTTGGAGTCACCACAACATGAGAAACTTTATTAAAGAATCACAACAAAACAAGCTAAGATACTTTTAGGGCATTAGGTATTCCTATTTAATATCGTATTGTAGAAAACTTAGGCTAGAAACTTTTTTTTTTCTCACATTACTGAGGAAAACAGTCCTATGGAAACAGAGGTGATGATGGCTGCATGTGTTCAGCTGAGTGTGCGAGATAATTATGAGCTCATTTGTATTAACCTCCTTTATTTAAAGTTGGTTCAAAAGAAAGCATGAGATGCAGTAAGCTGTGATTCAGAGCAAAGTTATAGGGACCCAGGCATAGCTCAGTAGCATAGCTTAGCATGAGTGAGGCCCTGGGTTCAAATCCCAGCACTGAAAAGAATTAGATTCCTTTAAAATACATGTCAAAAATGTTTGCCAATTCTAAAGCAATCATGACCTAGAATTCAAAACCAGAGGGAACAGGGATCTATTTTATTATGCATAGAGGAATGAAGTGGGTGGCAAGAGACTGACAGTGAGAATGATTTAGGCAAGCTGAACCTGAGAATCATAAAAATGAGATTGTTTGGCATCCAAACCTGTTAACACTTCTTATACATGCAAATACTGAAGGTTGTATTTGAGACTAGAGCTGAAATCAATACCCAGATTATGTGTATTGTTTTAAACTATGTCAAGACTGTATCTTGGGTTTGTTGTTAGTATGTGCTGAAGATGAGAATGTGATGAAACACAGTACAACAATGGAAGCGGCCCCAGAGTGGACATTCAGTAATGGGAACTTCACTCTCCATGTAGCTGATGATTCCATCCCACCGACTGTAAAGGCCATGAGAAATATGTACTGATGGGTCTGGGGATGTAGCTCAGGGTAATGTAATGTAGTTCAGTGTAATGGTAACGGCAATGCGAGAATTACTGAGCTCAGTTCCCAGCACTGGGGAAAAGAAGAAATATTTATTGATGAGCCAATTTTATAAAATTAGTAATGTAAGATTTTCTGAATGTCCAGCATCAGATATTACCCCTGCCAACTTTGTCAGCCTTTTTGTGAATGTTGACATCAAAAATACTAGCTAATGAAATGCAAATATAAGCAAATTAACATTACAAATTCTCTCAAGAATATTACAAGATTTTCTAAAGTTGACAAAAGGGATTTCTAAGGATTATTTAAATCATTGGCAACAATACTTCATACCTGAAAATCAAGCACTCAGGACATAATTAGTGTTTCTAGGAATATCAGAAAGCTAAGAGAGAGTCCTAGAAATCCAGTATGCTGGCTCTCACCTGTTATCTAAGCACTCAGATGCTGAGGGAGGTAGGTTACCACTAATTCAAAGCCAGCCTGGGCTACTGAGTTCCATGACAGCCTGCACCACAGTATAAGACCTTGTCCCAACAAACAAACGACAAACAAAAAAACTGATTGAAAAAAAAAAAAAAAAACCTCTCCATTTTTATGGGCAGGATGATCTCTTTATAATAAATAAGGCTGTAAAAGTTATGTAAAGAATTTTTTTACTGTTTCCATATTTTATCAAAAAACCAATAGCAAGACAAAGTCCATTAACTTTGTTTAAGAAGTAGTAGTTATGATACAAACTAACTATTGTTAAAAGGAAAAAAATCAACTATCAATACTTAGTTTCATTTTTCAAGTTATGCCCTCATCAAATTTTAATTTATAATAAAAACTTGGCCCATGTTTTGCACATTAAATGATCATGGCATCTTCAGCTGACTGAGTTCCTATGGCATTTGCTGAACGGATTATCTGTCCAACACTCCTAGCTCATTATCACAAGGAAGTTTATTGAAAGAGCACGATTCAAAACACACTTGACCAGAGAAAACAAGCTTCAGTTTCTAACAGAACAAACGTATCGTGAAGGAACACTTAAATGAAACTATACTGGGTGTCTATTATTTTCACATGTCCTGATGTATCCTACCCCTGGCTTGTATCTCACTAAGCAAGACCTCAGGCAATAGAACACGACCTAGTCTTCAAAAAGCATCTTGTTACTGGAGATACCAACTTAATTTATTATGTAATTATTTTTATTCTTACAAGCAGCTAAAAATATCCCCACATGAATACACATCAAGAAATACAAGTTTATATATGTGAAGCACTTTCAGAGGTACAAAAGCCTTGAAGATGACCATAATTTAACTGTAGAAGCAATACAAATACCTCTGAAAAAAAGTAAAGGCTATTTTTGGCTCTCTATAAGAGGTACACTACTGTTTCCAGTTTTGTTTTGCTTTCAGTTGGGTTTGGTTTTATAACAGAGTCTCAGTCTATAGGCCAGGCTGGTCCCAGATTCATGGTAATCTTCCTGCTTTGGCCTCTTGAGTGCTGGGATTAATGTAGGAGCTAGCACATGTAACATTTTCCTAACTTTACCTTTTTAGAAATATAAGACCAGTAAAATACAGTTAGGATAGTAATGAAGTTATTGAAGTAAGACTTAGATTAAAATGAAGAAGAACCTCACAGGAACACCTTGAGTTAGAACATTTAAGAATTAGAAGGAATCTTAGAAATTTCCCAAGAAAGGAAAAAAAAAGTAATATAAATATATCCTCTTAGATTTGGGGGGGGGAAGCAAAACAAAACAAAGCAATGACACAAAAATCTTATTCCACTACGACAGGAAACTGAAAGACGCACTGAGCACTAGGCAACAGGCAGCTCTGTGGCATACTATATACGGGCAGCCATCGGTATGTACGGACCCTGTGCACTATTCACTAGGCACTGACAGATTCTCATGTTAGTTTAGTTAAGTACACCAATAACCTGGCATTCTATAATTTCTTCACAGTGAAGAAGGTTACTGTGCAAATTAGAATATGATACCAACTACATGGTGACAACTGTGCCAATAAACAAGAATCTGCTCTTCAGTGGCTAGAAAAGGAAGCTGACACAGCACACAGGTCCCAAAGGTACATTACACGGAGAAAATTTCTTGAAACAACTGACGATGCCAAGGATGGGAAAACTTGCTTCCAGGTGATGGGGACAAGGGCCTTCCCTTTCCACCAAAATAAAGGCTTAAAGCAAGGACTCCTAGTGGACAAGCCCTCTTGAGTCTTTACCTACATGTATGGCTCCAATTTGAACAGCACTTTCACAAGATTAACTTATTTTCTTCTCACCATAATCCTTTTGTAAGGAAAGTAATACATTAATCCCATCTGATGGATGAAATACAGGCTCAGACTTAGAATTCTATTTTTACTAGCATGATAATCTGAAATGTTAGTTTTGAATTTTTCAAAATTTCAATGATTTACTTGCCCACAAACTATCTTTTAAGGTAAAAGCTTTTCCTGTCATAACTATAACCTGTCTGCTTTCTAGCTATTAGAAAGGAAGTTTTAACTAAAAACTTAATATACCATTCCACCACCAGCTGAAGAACCACATCTCCAGAGACAACAAATAGAAATAATAATCAAAGAGATTTCAGTTCAAAGAAAGCAAAAGATTTGCCTGCCTACAATGTTTAATTAAACACTCCCAGTGATTTTTGAAGTGTTAGAAAAACACGGAATCCCCCCCTGCCAGCTTTCATAGTTCCTTGGGGGGGGGAGCAAAGCATTTCAAGGAGAAACAGGAAACACACTTGTTGGGATTTTGTATCAGCAGTGAGCTGAGTACAGGCCTGACTTTGTACTGTTATTCCTATGGCTGCATTTTGTAAACATCCCATCACCTGATTGGTTAAATAAAGAGCTGAACGGCCTATAGCAAAGGCAGGAGGGAAGAGGCAGGACTTCCAGGTGAAAAGAGAGGGTCACAGGAGGGAACCAAAGGCGAGAGAATCACCAGCCGGACTTGGAAGAAGAAGCAGGGACTAGGAGACTAAAGTAATGAAAGGTAATGAATCACGAGGCAGAACATATATTAATATAAATTTATTTAAGATAAAAGAGCTAATTGGGAACAAGAGTAAGCTAAACTGAAAAGCTATGACAAATAAATAAAGTTTCCATGTCATTATTCAGAGCTGGGTGGACATAGAAAGTCCTCAGGTTATACACACTCCTAACTTTTACCTACCCACTTGCTTATAGCGTCCCAGGACAGCAGCAATGCTGGCTCAACTATTAGCTTGCAGCCAGGCTCACTTGTCCCTGTGGTTTTCTTCAATCTTTTTCAGAACCAGCCAGTTTGTAGGATCTAATATGATACTTTTGGTCCAATGTTACAGTTCGCCTCTTCCTCTAAGCAGAGTCTGGGCTGGGAACAAGGACAGTGTTTCTGTAACTCAAAGGTAAAAAGTGAAATGTCCACTTGGCCATAGATGTATAGTGAGGTCTACCACCATTTCTCTCAGTAGGAAGTTGAAAACAGACTGATCTCCACTTGTCTGCTTTCAAATTTCTCAACTTTGGAAAGAAAATTCAAGGATGTTACTCACTGGACTTCTAAAACTACAAGCAAGGATCAGCAACATGGAACAACTCTTGTTTTTCTCCCATGCTCATTATTTCTGAAGCCTTCCATACCAAGAATCCACATATGTAACTGATGGTTTTACTGTATCAAATAAACATTACTAGTTCTTTAAACACAGCATCAAAATGATCACTAGAATACAGCAAAGGTTAAGAAGCCAAAGCACTTAAACTATAGAGATGGGAACTATATATAGGGGAAGAGAGACAAAAAGAGAAGGAACAAAGGAGCGGGAGAGGAAGGGGAGAGATAAATAGTATTTGCTTCTAGGAACGACATCAGATTTTTAAGAAACCTCTTTTTAGATCAGATGATCTCAATATTTCAAGGATTTAGGGTTTTTTTGTTTTGTTTCTGTCTGAACATCCATTTGTAATTTTCTGTTAATACAGTAAGTGTTACAGCTCTGAGGGAAAAGGTACCCAGGCAGTTGGGAGCCAAGGACTATCACAAAGTCATACCCCACAACAAACCTCATACAAGATATTTATTGGGAAAGACACAAGAGGATGGCTGCCTCTGCTCAGAAAGGAAGCAGCAAAGAACAGAGCAGGAAGCAGGCTTTAAAGACTTCTTGGTGGAGACAGAGCTTTCCAGGGTGGTCTTGGGCATGCTCAAGGACTGCTGGGATTCTGTGGCTTGATCTGGAGCAAATGCATGGATTGGTGGTATTCTGTGCCCTTATACTGGGGCAATCTCAGGGATTGATGGGATTTGGTGGCCTGACCTTGTATTTTTTTCTATAGGGCAGAGCCTGGCCATCTTTATCTCCAAGGGCTAGAAATGGCCATGAAAAGCATTAGAATAGTCTGGGGTTTGGGCCTGGCCACTCATATGTCTCAAGGAGCTGGACCTGGCTGTCAGAGTAGTCTGCAATGGGGCTTGGACACTCATACCTTGAGGGGCTTACACTCACCATTTTAAATAATGGTTCTGCATATTTAGCTGCTCAAGCAAAGTGCAACTACAGAAACTAAACACTGACTGCACATGGGCCTCTTCTTCACCAGAAGAGCAGACATGATCCTTTGCTAAGTTTCTGAAAGGTCTGACTCAAGTTACCTAAATAAAAAGCACTCCCATGTGGCTAGGTGTGGTGCCACATACCTCCACTCCTAGCACTCAGGTAGCAGAGGTAGATGGAGCTTTGTGAGTTCCAGAGCAGCCTGTTCTACCTAGGAAGCTCAAGGTCAAAGAGACTATGTCTAAACAGCAGCAACAAACGAATGAATAAATGAATGAATGAATGAATAGAATGAATGACTAGAATTTCCAGGCATGTGTACTTCAGGTCTGTCATTACTCTATTTTCTTTTGCCACTATTATATTTTGCCACCAGGAGTCAATGTTGCAAAGCTAGGTCAAAAGTTGGCTAAAATGTACCAGAGAAAAGTCTGTATTTTACCTAACCACTAATGTGAAAAATAGAAGTATACTTTTTTCCTGGCATCTGATGAGCTATAAAGTAAAACTTCACACATCTGAAAAGAGAGGCTGTAAAAACTCACTCTAGAAGAACTTAAAGAGTTAATAATGCCCTCTCCATTTAAACATCTTAATTTCTTTTAATTAGAATATTTAGTTCCATGAAGTGGGAGGGGCAATGTACAAGATTTAAAAAAAAAATTATAAAAGCTGATTTAAAAGAATGCTTCAGGACTGCACTTACCGCTGACCCCAAACTGAGAGAAATAATTTCATCCTCAAATGCAGAATGTGTGTCAATATGGGCAGGAATTCCTGAGACAGAAAACACAACAACATCACTTAACTGTCCATGTAGATTTAGACTATGCACACATGTAGCCTTCCCGTAAGTACAATGAAAAGGCTGTTTGGTTCTTAAAAAGGTTCTACAATCTTAGCTAAAGGCAAACAACAAATATGACTCAGCAAATTTAAACTAAATCTGAAACAGAATATCTCAACTACCAGACAAAATGACAGTAAGACTTGACTATAAAATCAAGACTCCCCAGTCACTGCTTACTAGGACACTTTCCATCACAGCACAAGAGGACAAATGTGGAAGACAAACACTACCCTGCCCTCCCCACCAAGCACTAGGACTCTCAAGGACTTGGAGAGCAGAGGGCATGTATAAAGACTAAGTGTATCGGTAATTAAGACACAACTTCTTTCTTTCATCAGTCTAGTATATGAGCTGCCCTCGGTAAAGAAACTGCAACACAGAGAAAGGATACAAAGAAGAGTGATACATCCTCCTCAGGGATGTACAGACCAATGAAAAGCTAGACAGGAAAACATGCTGTTCAAATACTTACAATATGAGCCTGGCAGCAGACACCTGCAACCCTCTAGCACTGGGAACTGGGGCAGGCGGAGGTCCAGTTTGAGTCAGTCTGGCTACAGACTAAGACTTAGCCTTGGGAGCTGGGAATGTAGCTCAGGGACGGGGCTTGTGATTAGCAGGTACTAGGCCCCTAGGTTAATACTCAGCACCACAATAAAACAACAAAAAATAAAATAAAGCAAAGCATGATAAAAGCAGGGGGAAAGTTCCTGCTACTGCCAAAACTAAAACCCTAAACTATTACACTTACTACTGTACTTAACTACTACAAACATTAGATGAAGACGATATTAATAAAGGCAGCAAATCTATATGAAATGTTTTTACTGACACATACTCCCAGAATTATCTTCCACATTCTAAAACAGAAGAAAGAAATCCTCCAGCAGTTAGACTTCTTCCTGTCTGTGAATTAATGCTTGTTCCATCATACATTTTTTTTGTTTGTTTTCCAAGCTACTAACTCCATCTCTAACATGTTGAGAGAGGAACAAAAACAAGCAAAAACCACAAGCAGCAATTTAAACATTTAATTATGTTTTATAACGGAAGTTCCTCAAAGGAATGGAGGTACAGCCTGCAAGTGATAAGAAGCAATACAGATACTGAATACAGGCAAGGCAGCCTAAAATGAGTTTCAGCTAAAATAAAACAAAAACCACTGAATTTTAACTTTTGATCTAAACAATTTCATAAACTTTTTGGTTTCTTTGTTTGCTTGTTTGTTTGTTTTTCAAGACAGGGTTTCTCTGTGTAGCCCTGGATGTCCTGGATTCACTTTGTAGACCAGTCTGGCCTCAAACTCACAGAGATCTGCCTGCCTCTGCCTCTCAGATGCTGGGATCACAGTTGTGAGCCACCACAGCCAGCTCATACACTTCTGAATTCAGAAATACACAACTGGGATTTTACAGAAGAAGCAGCTGTGGCTGGGGACGGGCCGTGTGGTGAAGAACAGCTGCTCTTCTTTCTGAGGACCTACACAGCCGCTCACAACCACACAACTCCAGCTCCACAGAACAGGATGTTCTCTTCTGACCTCCAAGGGCATTACAGACACGTGTGATTCACAAATGTGCATGTGGCCAAAACACTCACATACATAAAAGAAAATAAATGATCTAACGCCAAAGAAATGTTTTTCTAAAAGAAACACCTACCATGTCCAGGCTCATACTGATTTATGGTCAACTGATCTGGTTTATGCTTAATGTAACCTTCTTTCAACCATTTCTCCAAAATGCTATTGCAAATATCAGGAAGACCTAAAGTTGGCAACCAGAAAAGCAAAACACACTCAAATATCTGCATGTTTAACCAAGAATAAAAAAAAGAGTAACACTATGATAGTGATCAGAGTTTTTATAGTGCTGCAATCAAAAACAAAGATAATAAATCCACAGGAAAACCAAATTAAAAAATAGACTTGTAAAAATCCTTTAAAGTTATTATACCATTGAGTCTACCAAAAAGGCGCAAAATAATAATTTTCCTAATAATAACTTTTACAATTTATAAAATGATAATAAAACAATATAAACTGAATTGCCCTTATGCTGTTTCCTTTACACCTTATACCACAGGCGGAGGGCAGTTTTACATCTTATTTTGGTACACTCGTGTTTTGACTATGCCCCTCACATGGGTTTAAACGTGGACATTTTCCACTGGTAGCATCATGTCAGCTCTCAAACACCGTTAGATTTTGGAGAAATTTGAATTTTGGATTTTTACATTAGGGAGGCTCAACCTGTAGATTTTATGTTAAATTAAATTGAATACTTTGTAAAATTTTTAAAGTATTTTATTTACCACAAAGATTTTAAATTATTACCATTTTAAAAATATCTTTTAAAGCAAAACTTTTATAGAGTCATAAATGCTATTTCACCATGAATGAAAGCCTTACATATGATCAAGGTCATAAAGAATAACTCTTAAGATTTGGGAGATGGTTCAATCCACAAAGAACCTATTAGACACCACAGAAAAGAGCTGGGCATGAGAACACACAGTTGTAAAATATATGTAGGCAAAAGCAGATAGATCACTGAAGTTAACTGGACAACCAAACTGGTTTGTTTGGTGAGCTCAAGGCCAGTGACATCCTGTGTCAAAATAAGATGGCAGCTCTGGAAGAACAATGCTGAAGGCTCTCCTTTCCTTCTCTTAGACACACACACACACACACACACACACACACACAGAAATAAATAAATAAAATATAATCTAATAGATGATTACTGCCAGTATAATTTAATCAGTTTTATAACCCAGTAAAAAAAACAACAACCAGTAAAAGTTACAAAAAAAATTAGAAAAGGAAACACAAGTGGCCAACCTCATTCATTGCTAAACAGAAAACTATAAACTGAAAGGCTGTACAGCATGTTGGTAAGGAGAGCGTGTCAGAATGTCCTGGCCCAGCTACTTGAAGCAGTGTCTGCCAGATGAACCTAACTCTAAAAGAAACAATTCTATGTCTTTGCAGGCCTAGAACATAGTTGTGTGGCTGCTGAGCAAACTCTCATATAGCATATGAAGAGGCACACACAAAACATTCACTAAATTGCTATTTTTGAGTGCTAAAAACTAGAAATAACCCTAATGTCTAAGGTAGGTAACTACCCGTGCACTTGTAAAAGGAATAATGACTTAAGATCTCCACGGTACAACGTAGAGAAAAACAGCGTGTAGAAGTGGCACTCGCTGTATAATGGATGATGGAACACCGCTCTTACACAGTTGGATATGAACTCGCTTCTTAAAAAAAAGAAGAGCAGGAATGTGTGCTAAACTGATAAAAGCACATAATTATAACAGGAAGAAGTAGAGATGGAAGGTGAAAGTAAAGAGGAACTTCGACTTCATCTGGATGTTTGAGCTTTCTCATAAAATCGGGCCACTTACTAAATGAAAGCTCCAAACTTAACCAGTCGTCTTGAAAGTTCTCCTACATATGCCGGGCACCTCAACTGAAACAGACTTTAATGTATCACATCTTCCCTTCCAAGCCAGCATTGACTGTGCATTAATAGGGACTTACCCCCAGGTAAGGGCTTATCCTTATCCACAGTGTTGTTCTCATAGTGAAACTCATAACCAAAATGCTTCACTCTTCTGTATTTTAAGGACTTTTGAACTGTATAAAGAAAATAAACTTTTTGAAAGAATGACTACCTTTCATATTTCACTTAACATTATGAGGAGACATTAGGTAATGCCAACTTCTGTTAACTGCTAATGACTGTTTTAATAACATGAGCCATTTTGTTTATATCATAAATATTGTTGTATTTAAAACACTTAGTTTCACCTATTAATATTAGAGAAATGTGTATATATACTGCCACTCCAGAGCTGCTAATGATCTGAAAAGAGGCAGAGCAGCTTCATCCTTATGGGATATCCTGTGCTACTGAGAACTTGGAAGAATCTTCAAGAAGAGATGGTGGGAGCCAGGGTGATCTACAGCTTTCTCAGAGGCCCGACTTGATTGAAGGAGTAAAGGAACAGTAGCTCTGTGTCCTTGCCTAGAAGCAGGCGTGACAAGGTCCAGTCTGGGGCTCGGGCCAGGGCCGTGAAGGAGACAAGGTTTCAGTTCTTGGGAATCTGACGTTTCTCCCTTGAAGAGATGTGGTTATCAGCCCCAGGGTTTCTGAGCCCTTGGCCACAGTGGGACACCCTGTGTTCCTTTGTGCAATACTGCTTGATCGACTTTGTGATTCCTCTGTTCCATCTGCCCATGTGAACTCTATGTAAGATGCTGTACTTCTTAATAAGCCTGCCTGGCCTAAGTCAGAACCTGTGCAAGGCCTGCTGACCCAAACTTTCCTGTCTTTATTACTTTTGATGCTCTGGTCAAACCCCTCAGGAACTTGTCACTGAAGAATAACCTGCTGAGATATTTCAAACTGTGGAAGGGCTAATAAAAGCTATTCCTCTGAAGTTTAGAACTGGTCACTATACAAATGTTATAAGTAACATTGTTTCTAAAAACTGTCAGTGTAACTTGCCTACAACTAGGTCCAAACTACTTTCAATGATCTTACAGAAATAGGGGGATTCCAGTAAAGCTATGGTGTACAACAGAATCAAGAGCAGGAACAGGATATTTTCTAACAATCTAATTTGCAGACCTTGGACATTTTACTTACAATTCTGATTACTTGTGTCACCTGTCCATTTAACACTTTCCAAAAGCATTTTCTCATCCTCAGAAGAAATAATTTCTTCCACCACCAACAGGCCTGGAGGTAAGGCTTGAAGCCCCAGCTTTTTCCATTGTGCTACAGAAAAACAAATTAAAATAGTCATGAACAAAACCTGAACTCCTGTATACAAAGATTCTGCTCCAGTTTGAAAGGCTCTTAATTGTCATTTTCAGAAGTAAGGATGCCAAAAGGCCCCACAAATGTAAAAACAAAGATCAAGATCAGAGCTGTACAGCACTTTAGGCTCTACAGTTCTCCTCAGCAGAGTCTTCTCTGTACATAACTGAGTTGCTTTCTAAAGCTTAGTACAAGATAAGGCTTCATAATATTTACTGTATAAACTGCCGTAAAGAAAAAAAGTCAAGGTAAGACAGTACATAATGAGAACAGAAACCATATCATCACCGAATTCTACTTCAAGTTGTCATCCATATTCCTACCAGCAGTGAAGAGGCTCCTCTATTCCCACAGAAACTTTTGACCTCCACAGGCACAGCACACGCAAGCACATCAGCACATGTATGTGCACACACACACATCACCATCCTCCTACACACAAAGAATAATTGATACAGACTCAGTAAAAAGAAAACTCACACATAAAGTAAACTGAAGGAAGCTAACATCAAGGTACCTTTTTCAACAAAATTCAAGTACAGAAAGATCTTCTGCCCTAAGTCATCAATGATTTCTTTTCCATTGAGGGCAGCATAGGCTTCCTTGGATTCTTCAATACTTCCGTATGTTACGAATGCATAGGGCTTATTAGGTGGCATGAGGAGAGCTTCCACAGGTCCATATTTCTCTAAAGCCAGAAGCAGTTGCTTCCTACTCACACCATTACCTAGACCACCGTTAGCAACAACCAGGCTCTTAAAAAAAAAAAAAAAAAAAAAAAACAGAGAAAAAGAAAGAAGAAAGGTAAGTAATAAGCAAATAAATAACCTATTTATTTGAAAATAAAATGAAATCATATTATTATTTTAGAATAATGGTAATTTAAAATAGATTCCTTTTCTTTGGTTATTTGGTTTGCTAGCTTCATACAAAGTATATAAACTAATTTGCTAAATTACTAAATATTCTGGGGGAAGTATTCCTATGCTGTAAACATTTATATATAAATAGTTGTATTGGTGATATATTCATTTCTTCATAACTAAAACTTTAAGTTAAAAGATAATGTCCTACTGTTCAGAAACCTAACTTAACATAAAGAAAAAGGAATGAAGAATAAAGAGAAGCATGAAGTCAGCAATCACCTTGATACTTTGAATGCTGTACGTTCTCTTACCTATTTAATCAATTAGCATAATCTTCAAAACAAAGTAAGCTTATTTTGGTAATGTGAGCCCCACTTTACAGAGCAGGGAGCTATTCACCAGAGGGACTAGGGAGTGACACGTAAATTCCTTTGCTGTTAGTCTTCTGGACCCGTACTCTGTTTGTAACCATCTGCCATGTTTACCAAAGTTAAAATCAAGGAACTGGATCAAAAAAATTAATTGCAGGTTTATAAAACATAAAGCTTCCTTATTAAGGAAATTAATTCGGTCAAAATAATTTAGCCATATTGCAAGTAAACTTTTTCCTTTATAAGTTGCAAGCTTACTTCCTATTACTTTATAGACTGCTAAGTTCTAGTCAAGGAATTTGGGGCAGAAGAGAGTCCTCCTATCTTACTTTGATAATTATGGTTAGTACTGTTATAGTTACTGATACTTAAAAGCACCCTACATGGTGTTAAAGTATGCTAATGCAATTTATCACCAATTATTCCTAAATCTTGTGTCTGTGCAGAAGTGCGTGTGCCACAGCACCCATGTGAAGGTTAAAGAAAAAAATTCTGGAAATATTTCTTTCCTTTCACAATGTGGAGTCCAAGGACAGATCTCAGACTTTTATCTACTGAGCCGCCTCACTGACCTCACCTATTACATGTAAAATCATTAAAAAAAGAAGAAGCGGCAGATGGAACGCTGACACTGGGGGTGGGGGAGGTGTTTCGAGACAGGGCTTCTCTGTGGAGCCCTGGCTGTCCTGGAACTGGCTCTGTAGAGCAGGCTGGCCTCGAACTCCCAGACAGACATTTGTCCGCCTCTGCCCCTCGAGTGCTTGGATTAAGGTAATGCCACCACTGCCCACCGGGACGGGTCCTCTTATCAACGTCATCCTTTAGACCATGTTGAAAATGTTCTTAAAACAGCATTCCAAGGTTATACAGGTCATATTAGCTTCTGTAACACAACCTCACTTTATTTATTTAACAGTTTAATTTCTTTATTTAAAATCTGAAAACCATTCTCAGCTCACAAGACACATTTGTTCTCAGTATAATAGTTTACTGGCTCCTTGAGTTATATTAAGTTTAAGATTAGTAAATTACTGTTCACTTTATTACACAAAATGAAGATATCTATAACCTTCCTTTAGGAAGGTACAATAGAATTATTATTAAATTGGATAACAAGAAAGAAAAGTCTTCCATAGAGAGCAGCCAACTCCATTTTACACACAAGTATAAGGATATATTTATATCATAATAAATTCAATACTTCATTATTGAAGTATTGAATTTATTATGATATAACATTTATTCTCAGATGGCTTCACCATGGACCTCATTCAATACCGTATTTTTAATAAAATGCCATAACAATTTGGTTATATTTGACCACCATTACAAAAACATTTCCATGTTTCCCTAAATCTGAGTAAGAGACACAAAGGAAACAAAGTACCTTTTCCTTTTGTCATGCACATTCTCACACAACATGATTAAGAATACCATTGAACTGGCTGGTTTGTGTCAACTTGACAGAAGCTAAAGTCATCAGAGAGGAAGGAACCTCAGTTGAGGCAATGCCTCCAGCTGTAAGGCATTTTTGCAATTGGTGATCAACGGGGGAGGGCCCCGCCCATTGTGGGTGGTGCCATCCCTGGCTGGTGGTCCTTGGTCCTATAAGCAAGGAGGCTGAGCAAGTAAGGGGAAGCAATCCAGTAGCACCACCCCTCCATGGCCTCTGCTTCAGCTCCTGTCTCCAGATCCTTCCCTGTCTGAGTTCCTGTCTTGACTTGAGTGATGAACAGTGCTGTGAAAATATAAGCTGAATAAACAAAGCCTTTCCTTCCCAGCTTGCTTTTTGATCGTGGTGTCTTGTTGCAGCAACAGCAGCCCTAAATAAGACAAGCTGCTGTCAGAAGTGGGTATGGTTGTGATAGACCTGAACATCCTTGGGGAGGACGGTGGAAGGACAGAGCCAGTATTGCAACCATGCCATTTTCTGTTATTATAAACTGTAGTTTCAAAATTGTACGCAAAAATAAATAAATAAATCCTCCGTCCTTGCTCTGTCAGATATTCCACTGTAGTGATAGTGGAAGTAACTAATATAGTAATCAACTCAACTTCCTTTCTCAGGAAAAACAAAAACCATGGCTGAATTCCACCTGTCCACGCATACCTTGCTGTTCCCAGTGATCAGAGGCTCCTTAGAAGCCATTAGTCGCTTCACTAGTTAGTAAAAGACAGCAGACTTAGCCTTGAGAGTCCAAAAGCTCTAGGTATGCCTTATTATGCCCAGCTTAGAAATAAAAGCCGAGGTTAAAACTAATGCTCATATCTAAATATGGAATGCAGTGAGGGATTAAAATGAGCTGTAATTTAAAGTTCAGGAAACCTCACAGCAGCTCATATCATCTCACTTAATTACTGTCAACAGGAAGTGAAAAGTTTTTGTAAAAAAAACTAATGAAAATATTTTATATCATATAATCAAAATACTTTGTACCATAAGGAAGTTAAGAAAGGAAGAAAGATGATATCAGGGTACAGAAGATCGACCTTTAGGTTTCTACTCAACCACTTACTAGTTTACACTAGAGGAAATTAATCTCTCAAGATAACGGTTTTTCCATTCAACTCATAGGAACCTTTAAAGAATTAAAGACAATAATGAATGTTAAATTTGCTTTATCAACTAAAAAGACTTGCACAGCGTCATTATTAACGTATACCTGAAGCACGCTCTAGCTCAGCAGTTCTCAAACTGTTTGTCATGGCCACTGGAAACACACACTTTTGATGGTCTTAGGAACTGAAACGCCATTCAGGAGCAGATTTACAATTATGCAGTAGCAGCACAAATAAATTCATGGTTGGGGGTTCCTAAGGCCATCAGAAATATGTTTTCCGATGGTTGTGATCCACAGGTTGAAAACCACTGCTCTAGTTTAACCCACACTAACAAGAAAGAAAGAAAGAAAGAAAGAAAGAAAGAAAGAAAGAAAGAAAGAAAGAAAGAAAGAAAGAAAGAAAGAGACCAAACTATAGAATAGGCTACCATACAAAGGTAGCACATGCTACTACATATATATTGATTATGGCCGAAACACACCGCTGAACAATGACAGCTTTAAGCTATACTTGACAGTATTAACACGATACTTTAACATATTGATACAGCTACATTCAAAGGACAACAGCACTTTAAGGTCACCTGTGTGGGATGTGATACGGCCTGGATGCCTTCATGCTTCAGCAACACATGCCTGGCTTTACTCTGTTTCCGCAAGAACTTCCTCTCCATTTTATTGAGTTTCAAAACACCTTTATGATTGACGTTCATAGTAACACTGTGAAGAAAAAGTATAAATCTTAAAAGCCCTGAAGGAACAATTATTCATATATTCTATAGTTTACAAATATTTCCGTGTTGTGAAAAAAAAAAAAAAAAAAAAAAAAAAAAAAAAAACACCTCACTTTCCTTTTCAAAAGCCTAGGAAAGTGACAACAAATGAAAAATAGTAAAATACTTCAGAACTTAACACAATCCATGATTATTCATCTGTTAGCTTATAACCTGCAAATTCTGGGAGAGTGGGAGTGCCAGAACACACTACATGCCCAAGAAACCTGTGAAAGGAATAAATAAATATCAAGAGTGAGTACACACGCCTACCATGGCGTCCGTGGACTAGCCATACAACTATAATACACTGCACGGCTTTGTGTGGACTAGCCATACAACTGTAATACACTGCACGGCTTTGTGTGGACTAGCCATACAACTGTAATACACTGCACGGCTTTGTGTGGACTAGCCATACAACTGTAATACACTGCACGGCTTTGTGTGGACTAGCCATACAACTGTAATACACTGCACGGCTTTGTGTGGACTAGCCATACAACTGTAATACACTGCACGGCTTTGTGTGAACTTAAAACGGTTAGTTGAGCAAAACAAACATGTGCAACAATGAAAAAATATAGCATATTCTATATAATTAACTGCTATTTCTGTTGCTTGTGGCATAACTAGAGACCAAAATACAAAACCAATATTAATTGAAAAGGTTAGAAAGATTCCAAATTAGAAGTCATTTAAAAAGGATGTATTCAGTGAAATAATCACAAACAAATGGAAAACAGAAATGTCCAGCAACAGTAATGAAATATAGGCATAATTTGAGGGTTTCTTTTTTCCCTGTTTTTTTGTTGTGGTGGTTGTTGTTGTTTTGAAACAGGGTCCCAAGTATCTCAGGCTGGCTTCCAACTTCTGACAGGGCTGAGGATAACCTTGAATTTCTGACACTCCTACCCGTTCCCTCCAATCTGGGTGTATACCCACATGCCTAGTTTATACTCATTTTTTTGTTTATTAAGACAGTTTATCACTATGTAGCCCTAGCTGACCACAGACTCACAATGTTTGTCCTGCCTCAGTCTTGTGTGCTGGAATTACAAATGTGCACTATCATGCCCTGCTGGCATAAGTTTTTTAGAGCAACTGTTTTACTGACCCTCTAGTCCAATGCTGCATACTTCAAAGTTAACAAATAAAATAAACTTAAGTAAAATTATATTTCTTTTTTAATTTATTTATTTTTCTTATAAGTTACAGTAGTCCCCTCCTTCCTTCCCTCCCAATCCCATCCTCCCTACCCCATCTCCTCCCATGCTCCTCCCCAAGTCCACTGATAGGGGAAGTCCTCCTCCCCTTCCCTGTGACCCTAGCCTATCAGGTCTCATCAGGACTGGCTGCACTGTCTTCCTCTGTGGCCTGGTAAGGCTGCTCCCCCGTCAGGGAGAGGTGATTAAAGAGCCAGCCCCTGAGTTCATGTCAGAGACTGTTCCTGTTCCCCTTACAAGGGAACTCACTTGGATACTGAGCTGCCATGGGCTACATCTGTGCAGAGGTTCTAGGTTATCTCCATGTATGGTCCTTGGTTGGAGTATTAGTCTCAGAAAAGACCCCTGTGACCAGATGTTTTGGTTCTGTTGCTCTCCTTGTGAAGCTCCTGTCCCCTCCAGTTCTTTCTATCTCTCCCTTCTTTCATAAGATTCCCTGAACTCTACCCAAAGTTTGGCTGTGAGTCTCAGCATATGCTGGATAGAGTATTTCAGAGGCCCTCTGTGGTAGGCTCCTGTCCTGTTGCCTGTTTTCTCCCTTTTCTGATGTCCATCCCATTTGCCTTTCTGAGTGAGGATTGATCATCCTACCCAGGTCTTCCCTGGGAGGGGCCTGGTCCTGAGGGAGAAGCCTGGGTAAGATAAAATTACATTTCAAACAGGGCAGAGTCAAAAGTCTAATTACAAGTTTTAATTTAAGCATAGAAAAAAAATGGCGTAAGTTCACTTTCCCAGCACACACAGCACATGTTAGGAGGTCCAGAAGGTAAGGCAGCTCAGTTGAACACCATGGTAGGATGGTGAGTAATCAGAAGACCTGTAACCCACCCGTGGCAAGCAGAAATGTGGACCTAATTTCCACTGAGGCAGAGAAAGAAAGGAAACAGGAGAGGAGAAGGATGTAAGAAAAGTTCACACAGGATCGACAGGCCTTAGAGATTACTCAGATGTGAAGAGAGGAATCAAGATCACTGCACAGTTGCTTGGATGCACCTTACTTGTGATAGGAGTAAGGTCACTATTTTCTAGGATACTAGCTATGACAGTCGTCCAGTTACCTCCAGCCGGAGCATGTTCTCCGTTAGTAAGGAGAGTATGGAGATATAAAGATTCTATACTAGGTAACTCTCAATATACCTTGTTGGATACCACCTAAAGTGGCAATTGTACTGTGTGCATCTCTGAGCTAGAAAACAGAAAGCTGTGTCTGGAGAGATGGCTCAATGGTTACAAGTACTGGCTACTTTGCCAGAAATGCTGGGTTCAAGTCCTAGCATCCACATGGTAGCTCAAACAATCCAAAACCCCAGTTCCAGGAGATCTGACTCCTTCTGGCTTCCTTGGGCACCAAGCATGCAGGTGGTTCACAGACACACATGCAGACAATACATATACACATAAAATAAAAACAGTATTAGAAAAAGAAAGAGATTATCAGGTAAAACAGATAAAGTGAATTTTTTTATGCTTCTGTGTAACTTATCAGCAAACAATAGAAAGAAAGAACCTAAATTCCTATCAAAAAAGACTTGAGATTATATAAATGTTATTAAAATTTGAGAAATCAGTGACAGAAATTGGCAGGAAAGAAAAATAGATAGGTGAGAAAAGATAGTCATTCATGTTTTTTGAATTTATAAGCAATTCAAATTACCTTATTTATTTAAAATTAACATAGTAAAATGCCCATCTTACCAAAAGAAACCTACAGATTCATTGCAATTCCCATCAAACTATCAACACAATTCTTTACAGACCTTGAAAGAACAAATATCAACTTCATATGGAAAAACAAAAACCCAGAATAGATGAAACAATCCTGTATAATAAAGAACTTCTGGAGGCATCTCCATCCCTTATTTGAAGCTGTACTACACAGTAATAGTACATGAGTAAGACGGCATGGTGCTGGCATAGAAACAGAATGGTGGATCAATGGAATTATCAAAGACCCAGAAATAAACCCACACACCTGCAGACACTTGATTTTTGACAAAAACCCAAAATCATACAATGGAAAAAAGAAAGCATCTTCAACAAATGGTACCAGTCTATAAGTAGAAAAGTGCAAATAGACCCATATTTATCACCCTGCACAAAACTTAAATCTAAGTCGATCAAAGACCTCAACATAAAACCATATACACTAGGCTATTAGAAGAGTAAGTGGGTATCAGCCTTGAACTCATTGGCACAGGTGGCAACTTCCTAAACAGAACACCAACAACATAGGCTCTAAGATCAACAATTAATAAATGGGACCTTATGAAACTGAAAACCTTCGGCAGTCTACAGATTGAAAAAATATCTTCACCAATCCTACATCCAGCAGAGGGCTAATATCCAAAATATATAAAGAACTAGAGAAATTAAATACAAACAAACCAAAAAATCCAATTAAAATGGGGTACAGAGCTAACCAAAGAATTCTCAACCGAGGAATTGCTAATGGCTGAGAAGCACTTAGAAAAATGCCCAACATCCTTAGTCATCAGGGAAATGCAACTCAAAATGATTCTGAAATTCCATCTTACAGCTGTCAGAATGACTTAGATCAAAAATTCAAGTGACAGCACATGCTGGTGAGGATGTGAAGAAAGCACAACCCTCCTCCACTGCTGGTGGGAGTGAAAACTTGTACAACCACTTAAGAAATCAATCCGGCACTTTCTCAGATAACTGGAAATAGAACTATCTCAAGACCCAGATATATCACTTCTGGGCATACACCCAAAAGACACTCTACAACAAGGGCATTTGCTCAGCTATGTTCATGGTAGCTTTATTCATAATAGCCAGAATCTGGAAACAACCTAGATGTTCCTCAACTGAAGAATGGATACAGAAATTGTGATACATTTACACTATGGAATACTACTCAGTTATTAAAAACAAGAAAACCATGAAATTTGCAGGCAAATGGATGGAGTTAGACAAGATCATCCTGAGTGAGGTAATGCAGACCCAGAAAGACACACATGGTATGTACTCACTTATAAGCTGATATTAGCCATATATTACAAGATAACCAACCATACTGCAATTCACAGACCCAAAGAAGCTAAGTAACAAGGACGGCCCAAGGGAGACCCTCCTTGAATTTCACTCAGATGGGAAAATAGAATAGACAGAGGAAGAGGATGAAGAGATGGAACAATGTAGGAGAGGATGTGAGAAGGGAAACAAGTGGGCGAGGGTCAGATGTGGGGACAGTGGGGAGGGGAAGAGAAGAGGGCTTGGAGAGAAAAGAGGAAAGAGAAACAGAGGAAAGGGGCATCTATGAGACAAGCTGGAGACCTGGGCCAAAGTAGACACCAGGAAGGATATGGGGATAACTCTAGCTGAGCCTCCTAGCAGTAGGTGATATGGAAACTGAGGAGGACACCTTCTAGCCAGGCAGGACTTACAGTGGTGGGAGGGGAACACCAATCCACCTACAAAACCTTTGATCCAAAATTTGCCCTGCCTACAAAATGTGCAGAGATAAAGACAGAGCAGAGACAGAGGGAATGTCCAACCAATGCCTAGCCCAACCTGAGACCCACCTCATGGGAGAGCCAACCTCTGACACCATTAAAGATACTCTGCTATGTTTACAGACAGGAACCTCGCATTGCTGTCCTCCGAAAGGCCCCACATAGCAGCTGATCTTATAGAATCAGAGCTGAGACTCACAGCCAAGCACTAGGCAGAGCTCAGGGAGTCCTATGGAAGAGGGGGTTGGGGAGCCAACAGAAGGAGCCAGAGGAGACCAAAGGGCCACAAGATAACCAACGCAGTCAACTAATCTAGGCCCCTGGAGGCTTACAGAGACAGAAGAACCAACCAAAGAACACACATGGACTGGACCAAGGCCCCCTACACATGATGGGCAGTTTGATGGATCTCCGTGTGGGTTCCCTAGTAAGTTGAGCAGGTGCTGTTTATGACTCTGCTGCCTGCTTTTTGATGACTCCCCACTAATGGGACTGCCTTGCCTGGCCTTAGTAGATGAGGATGAGCTCAATCTTGATGCTACTCGGTGTGCTGGGGTGGGTTGGTGGTGGTGGTGGCTCCCTTTTTCTGAGAAGGGTAGGGGGAAGAGAGTGAGAAGGTGGGACTGGGAGGAGGGGAGGCAGGGGGCTACGATCGGGATGTAAAGTAAATACATAAATTAAAAATAAGTTAAAAAAAAGAAAGAAAAACGTTTAAGCAATTAGAAAGAAAAAAAACATTATCCCGCTATTTATCATACCCTTTTCTAACGTTCTGAATTACACATTCTATTTTTTCTTACACTCGTTGTTTATTATCTTCCATAAGTGAATACATGAAGTGGTGGTTTTGACTGTATTATTCACCGGGTAGCACTCAGTACTTAAACAGGATGTGATACCCAGTAGCGACTCGTTAAATATATTTATTTTTAAATAAAGCCAAGTAAAATTTGCCGTCTTAGCTATTAAACTCCGCTTCTCCGGAATTCTAATTTTGGCAGCCATCTTCAACGATTTCCACAACACCAGATGTGCATCCCAACAACCTGCATGTGTCAGGGTCACAAAGACTTCGTCTGCAGTGCTGGGTAGCTGGCATAGGGCCGGTGAAAGCGATCAAAACCCCAGGCTGGCACCACTCCACCCGCGAAGCAATGGACTGATCAAAGACAAGGGCTTGAAGGCGCAGATGCGCGGGCGAGGAGCTCACGGCTCTGACGCCGACGGGAAGCAAGGGCCGCTCTCCACCCCGAAAGGCAGCTAACACAGACACCCCTGGGCACCCATCTCTCGCCAAACAGACCAACCTGGGCCCTCTCTGGGCCCCCAATACCCCGACTTCCCCGGCCCACAGAGCGCACCGTGCGCGGCCTAGGTGGGCGCGCCAGGCAAGACGCAGCCGAGCGAGGACAGGCGCGGGTTCGCGATCCGCCACCCCCGCCAATAAGAGGCGCCATACCCTTCTGTCTCGCCAGGGATTTTCTGTCTTCCTCCTCGCCAGGGATTTTCACCACCCGGCTGCTTTGTCTCTCGTCGGCCTGCCCCTCCGCAGCCTACAAGCGCTCTCACGACCCCTCACCTGGGCGCCGCCATATTGCAGACGACTGCACTACATTTCCCATGAGCCCACGGTGCTACCACAACCCTCTCTGGCGCCTCCTCTGTTGTGTGGAAGAGGAAATTGGTCTGTTTTATGTGGGTCTTGGAGTAGCACCAACCACTGCTGTATGACTAAACCAGCACATTCCCTAATACATGCTAACAGTGCACCTAATACGCAAAGGGTGAGGTAGTCCTCACCCTTTGTCAAGTGGGGACCATTGCAGAAAATCACAACCAATCAAAATGCAGAGGGTTTGGATAGGTAAATTACGTAATTATAATTAGATTTTGTAATCTAAAATATTAAATAGTAAAAACTCAAAAGCAAGAAACTGGATCTATTTTAGGAAAGACATTTCGAAATAAAGTTTAAATGGCAGAAAAATTAGTCAAACAGAGAAAAAAAAATTATGTCCCTATTATGAGATTGACTCATGACAAAAACATCAACAGTACTCTTTCAAATTGTATTTTTTTTAACCCAACTCCACATTGCTAAGTCTCAAAGAAACCAGGGACAAATGACTGACTTAAGTGCGTATTAAAATACGGAAGCAGATGTTGGCCAGCTCTCCCAGCGTCTCAGTACCTGCTGTTCCCAGCAGTGCACACTACCTGCCTGAACCCCCCAGGGACCGGTCTTCACCTCCTGGTCCCTCCTTTCTGATTGCTGCCTTTGAGGTGTTTGGACCCAGCCTCCGGGCCGGCTCCGCTCCTGGAGCTCTCCTGGTCGATTTGCTCCCCTCTCTTCTCTCTTACCACCCCTCAACCCCACCCCACCCAGGCAATGGCGAGGCTCAGTCAGCTGGCCAGGTTCAATCTAAACTCTTCCAGATGAAAGGGTTAGACTAACCTTGTAACCTATATGTCTTCTAAAGCCTATAGCTTTGAGTTTTAGGTTCAGGTTAAGCTAAAGCCTCTTAGTACCTTTCCAGAGAATGAAAAAATGTGACCCTATCTGTGAGGACAGATATAAAAAAAGGGCAAGCAAGCAATGACCTTCACTCAGCAAAAAGAAGGACCTTGTCTTTGAGATACTGTTTCTTAGCAACGAACCCAGATTTCTACTGAGTAGCTTTTGACCTCCAGCCAAAAGTCTGTAGCCCCTAATCTTCAAGGATGAGCTAACCACCCCACCTTCAATTGCAGCTGCATCCACACTTGGCAGGACTGGCCAAGCTTGAGCACCTAAGACTAACCAATTATCTTACTTTGTAGCTTCCTCATCCAATCCTAAATCGCCAAGACTGCAACTTCAAATCTCCCGCAATTTTTCTTTTAAAAACCTAAAGGCCTTTGTCTCCCGGTGCCACTCTTTGCTGACCGGCAGGGGTGACCCCACTGCACAATGGTTAATAAACCTCTTGCTTTTGCAACGAGTCTTGGTCTGGGGGAGTTTCTGGGAAGGGCTTGATCTTGAACTCCTGAGCTGTGAGACCCCAGGTCTTACACATATACCTCTGGTTGTTCTCACCCTCTTATCTATGAAAAACATTCTCCTCAAAACATACTTTGGAGCAGTCATGTCCTTACTTTTTTTTTTTTTTTTTTCTAGTTCTTTTTTTCTTTCCATTCATCTGCTACCAAAACTATGGAAGTGGCATAAATGAGTTCCTTTTCAAGGGACCGGGCCTCTCTAAACTAAGCTGCTTACTTAACTCTCCCAGGGTATGGATCACTTGTTTCTTCTGACTCCTGTCACCTACCATATTTAGCTCTAGAGTCTGATTCTTCAGCTGCTTTCTCTCTCCACTCCTCCAGCTCTCCAACTCTCCTCAGCTACTTGGTAAGTGACTCTGGCTGCAGGAGCTACTGTGTCCACCTGGGCATCTACCTCCACTTGGTCATCTCTCTTTCCCCCCCCCCCCCACCGCCCTCCACTGTTTAAAGGTCCCTGCTTTGTCTGCTGTTACTACAAAAGCCGCATTCTGTGCCAGTGAGCTCCTCTGGCTCTTCTGGGGTTCCCAACCATGTGGAAAGGGATGCCACTTCTCTGCAATTTAGGACATTTCTCTCAAACAAGTCTTTCAATCTGCTTGGGGACATCTGGGGTGAAATTTGTGTCAAGTTTTTAAAAATCCTTTAAAACTTTCCTTGTGCTCAGCTCCTTCCTAGAACTTTCTCTGTCTCCCCCTAGGGGTTGCCTGCAATCCTGCAGCTTCTCTGAACCAGTCTGCTCCCCATCACAACCCTTTCTGTTTTTGTTGTTGTTTTTTTTCTCCCCAGAGTCAACTTTTATTAAGGCCTCGGTATTACTGTAAGTGGCTTGGCCTCAGTACAGCTCCATGACAATTATCCCCTATGGTAACAACCTCTGGTACCGCTCAAACAATCCCCAAATCTTTTACATCTAAATGTTCTCTGTTCTGCACTTCCTGAAGTCCCTTCTTGCTAAGCCTTTCCTACTTTCTTCTCTTAAATTTTTTTTTTATATTTACAATTTCTATACCCTCAAAAAATCTTTGAAAAATATGCTGTGAACCTTTTCAAGGTTTGAAAGTTCATTGTGTATGGTTAAAAAAAAATCTGTAATGAAATTTAACTTAAAACTGATAAGAAAAGTCTTATAGCTAAAAAAATCTACACATTGCTATCTTAATGTGCTACAACATTCTATATGTGTGATAGACTTTTGTTTAAAATATTCTGTATATGTGACTTGGTTTCAACTACTGTTTAAAAAATTGATCTACCAAAGAAATAGGTGTTTGAAATAGCAACCACGTGACTCATATCCATCTTGGCTGATGACCTTCACCACTGTCTTGATGGTGCATTTCAACCGTCCTAGTGCTTTCACACAGTTGCTCATGTTGTGGTGACTCCCCAACCATAAAATTATTTTGGTTACTACTTCATAAGCGTAATTTTGCTACTGTTGTGAGTTATAATGCAAACATGAAATTTCTGATGGTTTTAGGTAACCTCTGGGAAAGGGTCATTCAACCCCCAAAGGGATTGTGACCCACAGGTTGGGAACCAGTGATCTTTAAAGATTACCCCATCCTATAAACCAACTAAGGTAGCATCTATAAAATTTCTTAGTCCTACTAAGCTTTTGGTTTATCATTGTATCTACTTTTAGATGAAGGAGACAACAAGAGGTCTCCACAATATTTTAAACTGGAATGGATTTTTATATGATGATAAATTCCTAAGGTTATAAAAATATACTCAGGTTAAAAAAAACTAACTTAGATGTATGTCTAACTACTCATGTCTTTGCTAACTGCTCAATACCAGGGCTATTAAAAAAAACAGAAAAAAAGCTATATGTGTATGATAAATAATAATTATTTGATAAATAAAGTTTATAAATTCCTAAGGTCTATTCAGGTTAACAGTGACTTGAAGATATTTGTCTAGCCTCTTTGTCTTTACTTTGTTAAGTTTCAGCTGTTTGGATAAACTGTGTCATACAAAAAACTGTGATGTTCTATAGTGCTACACTATAAAATTATCAAAAACGTTAGGTTTTCAGTCTTGATATGGACTGTATTTATGGTCTAAATACAGTTTAGAGTAAATATTGTATAAAGTTCACAGTTTATCTATGGACTTTATTTATGTTTTAAAGCTTTATTTGATATGCTAAGATCTTCAGTTAAATCTTCAACTCAAAGTTTTAAAGCTCAAAGTTAATAGGGATAAAACTGTAAATCCTAGCTTTATGGAAGCCACTAACTTGTAAACTTAGGTGTTGGTACAATGTTCTTTTGAAATGATTATACCTTACCCTTGTTCATTCAAATGCTGATTTCTCCCCCATCCCACTCTCTGGTTTCAATCTGGATATTGCATTGTGATACTTATTCTAAGCATCCTGTCTCAACTTTGTGTAAACAGGACAAAATAAAGCAACTAGCCACAATGTTGAGCAAGGGCAGGAGCCAGAGGACAGGAAAGAGGGGAGGAGCCAGAGGGCAGGAAATGAGTGGAAGGAGAAAGGGCGAGGAGAGATAGGGGAGCCAAGATGGGAGGAGATCTTGGAACTACGTGGAGAATGAACCAGACCTAAGACGTATGTGTGTATGTATGTATGTGTGTATGTATGTGTGACACAGAAGAAGCTTGTAGGAACCTACCTGCTGGAGTCTGTCTTCATCAGTAAGTTTAAGTGTGTGTGTGTGTGTGTGTGTGTGCATGTGCTCTTTTTCTCTCCTCCTTTCCCTTCCATTTTAAACATCACCACCAGTGGAAGCACCCTAGCCCCTACTTGCCACTATAGGTGGAAGCCCCTGATAGGTAGCCTCTAGCCCTAGCCCAATTAATTCTGGTCCCTCTTTTGCCACTATCACTGGAAGCAACAACACACTTTGGAATGTTTCAAGTTCAGGTGCAACCATACTTTAAAAAACCTTTCATCCTTGGGTTGCCAAGTTGTTAGGAGCCTGTGAGCTGTGGAGAGCATGAGAGCCAATACTTGAGACAAAGGGCATCTCCTATGGGTGTTATTTGCCCCAGGACCACAGTTGGTCAAGGCCAGGATCTGGAACATGCTTGCCATATGTCTGTTGTAGAGGGAAAGACAGGATGAAAGTCTCAAGCTTTACTCTGGGAGGAAGCAAGCCACTGAACCCCTGGGAAGGACAGCCACGTCAAGGAAGTTGTAGAGCACTCTGGAACAGAAGATCCATCATTGCTGAGGTGAAAGCTGCAGGACAGGAAATGACTGGCCCTACAAGAGCTGAATTGTTGCAGCTGTCTAAGTGGAGGTGGGCCCTGGAACTTAGGTAGATGCCAGGGTCCACCAGCAGAGTCCAACAGTTCTTGAGTGGGGAGTGAGGATTGAAAGAAAATTAATAAACCAACATGATACACATGGAATCTGTTCTAGAGGGCTCCAGTAGAAACTGTCACACTGGTTTATTCCAATAATCCCTTTTCATAGTCAGAGCAAAGCCCCTCAGTACAAAGAATGGGTTCATGGAGAAATCAAACTTGTTTACCTTGACCACCTGTCTGTGTGATCCTCACACAAACAAAAGGAAGCAAAGCATCTGCTTGTCCCTGACTCCAGGTGAAGGCCAAGGTGAAAACATGTTTTTTCAAGGAGAGCTGGATAACAAAACAGCCTGACAAACCAGCAGTTCTCCACAGTTCTCCCTTTTTTATATTTTAAAAACTGACCATAACTTAAGAGCTGTGGAGCAGAATATTGTGCCTGTCTCTCTTGAAAGATACATTCTTACCTGTCATTGAATTCTGTCATCCATGCCCTGTCTTAGGTTGAATATTCTTCAGAAATATCTTACCTATCTTTACCAACCTCTGCTAGGGTAGACACTGGAGTTTAATCTTATGCAGATCAACTTTAACATTCTAAAAGGCCTTGATGAAGTTTTTAATTATCACTGGTAGGAGTCATGCTCCTAATAAGAGTAATAAGCTAAGTCCTATAACATTCCATAAAAGTGACTTAAAAGATGACCCCTTATCAAAATACCAAGCCTGAGAAACATTCACAGGAACCATAATAAAAGGCTGTCAAACAACCAGAACCTGTTGTCCATTTGAAAGCTCAGAAATACAGTTTGTTAGTTTACATTGATGGCAAGAAACATTAAAGTTTGAATCTTGTATAAAAACATTAACATTTCCAAACAACAAAGCATAAGGAGAATTTACAGAGGCGGTTACAAGGCCTCCTCAAGAGTTTCTGTGGCAAACTTCCAAATATAGGTCTGCTGAAAGCCAGAGTCAGACCACCAAAGTCCCATAGTCAGTCCTTTTTTTCATCCTGATTTTATTGAGAATTGTCCTGATTACCAGATCAATGAGTCCAGTCACATTGTGTCTAAGAGGTTTCTGTGCATAACATCTTCTCCCAGGAGCAGAATGAAGCAAAGGTGGGCCGGGAGCATAAGCCCAATACAGCTCTCTGTTCACCCTCAAGGCAGAATTCACCATGGTCAGCAGCAGGAACATCCTCCTTCAGGGAAACATCTGCAAATCACACCAGCCTTTCTGGGATCTGCCTGGCTCCTTCTGCATCCTTCGGAAAAACACAAACATGCCTCCTTCCCCACATGAATATAGGGTTAGGGCACTGCCATATTCCGGTAATCAGATCTTTCCATTTTACTTGGGAATATTATCTTTGGTATTAGGGTACCACAATCAATCAGCCGCAGAACAGCCTTGTATATCCACATTCAAAAAATTTAAAATAAAGAGATTTGGGGATGACTCCCCCTTTTTTATTTTTTGCAGATTTTTAAAACATATACAAAGACCAATAATCTATAACCAAGACATACTGAACATGGTAAACTTATACATTCAAAACAGACAGACAAAACACCTTGCTACTTGTTGAATTCAATTTTTATGACCACAGAAGCTTTGTAGCAGAATTAACCATTAGCCTTCTTACTGGAAAACCCGAGAAGCTGCCTTTTTTTTTTTTAAACTGAGAGATTTTTAGCTGTAGCTTGACACTGCTTAGTAAATTTTGACTTCCACCACAAATAATCTTGTCCTACTAAACATTCTCTTACTAATTGCTTCCAGTCCCCTGGGCAGAGGGCCTCAGTAGACAAGGACTCTAACGGAGCTTGAGTAAAAGGTGCTGCAGGACCATATTGAAAGCGTGCAATTTTCAATTCTTTTAATTGTTTAAAAGATATAGGCACGTGGACTTTCACCATATTATCCTGTCCGCCAGGGTGCTCTAGAACTGGAAAACCATAAAACTCAGTTATATCTTCTCCGTTCTGTCTAGTTGGTTGTAAAGAAGCTTGTAAAGGGGATACAATTGTTAGGCTCAAATCATGAGCCTGATAGTGGAGAGGCGGTTGAAGAAAACCCGGAGATGGATTGTTGCAACAGCAAGAGATTTATTTTTTGGTGCGATGGGGCCACCCTATAAATCAGCAAAGAACGGCCCCAAGAAACAAAAGCCTTGGGTTTTTATAGGAAAAAACACGGAGAAGCTCATGGGTTTTAGTCTTGGTAACTCGGGATTGGATGAAGAAGCTACAAGGTAACTGACTTCTAAAATAATTGGTTAGACTTAGGTGCTCAAGTTCCAGTTCTGCCAAGTGTGGATGTGGCTGCAATTAAAGGTGGGGATGGGGGGGGTGATTAGCTCATTTTTGAAGATCGGGGCTTTTGGCCAGAGGTCAGGGGCTACTCAGAAGAAGGCTTGAGGCCATCTGGGTTGGTTGCTAAGAAACACTATCTCGTGGATAAGTCCGGGTGATTCTTTTTGCTGGGCGAAGGTCGTCACTTGCTCGCTTTCTTATCTTTGTTCTCACAGACGGCCAGGGTCACATTCCTCTGTTCTCTGGAGAAGTACTAAGAGGTTAGTTTAACCTGGGCCTAAAACTCAAAAATATAGGTTTAGAAGACATATAGGTTACAAAGTTAGTCTGATCTTTTCACAGTTGCTTGCACAGTGGACAAAGGAAAAGCTCCCCTTGTCCTTTGAGCTACAGCAACTGTAGCCATACCAGAAGGATGGTCCAAGGCTGCAATCAATGAGGGATTTGGAGCTAAGGAATGAGCCTCATTTTCCCTAGCAGTTAATTCTCCAATTTTCCTGTTTATTTTGTCCAAGCCCCATTCCAACTTTTTTCTTTTTGCCAAGGCTTAAGTTTTTTAACACCCATAGCCTGAATTGGAGGGTATCTCTCAGAATAATACTTAGCTGCTTTTTCTTCCAACTCTGCAACCTCATAAGGACCTAAGTCATCCTCAAAGTCTTCTCCTAACAAGAAATGATCAGGAGGGACATATAACTTTACTGGAGGAGCCGATGGATTAATCTCATTTTGTCTCAAAGCCTCCCATCTTTCTATCCTTTTTCTCTCTAACCCTGGAAGTTTCCCAGTTTCATGCCGTATATACAGACTATATGTAATTAAATTCCATACAAAAAAATGAGGCTGCTGTCTTGTCCCATTTTTACTCTCGAAATTTACTCACCACGCCCTTTTTACTTTATGATCCAAGCTTGCCAACACCTGCAATGTCCTTCACTGCTTTCCTGTATCTCAAGTCTCTTTCGGGTGCCAAACTGCCAGAGCCTGCCAGCAGAGTGGAACGGTTCTTGAGTGGGGAGTGAGGATTGAAAGAAAATTAATAAACCAACACACTACACATGGGATCTGTTCTAGAGGGCTCCAGTAGAAACTGTCACACTGGTTTACTCCAATAATCCCTTTTCATAGTCAGAGCAAAGCCCCTCGGTATAATGAATTGGCTGACGGAGAAGTCAAACTTGTTTACCTTGACCACCTGTCTGTGTGATCCCCACACAAACAAAAGAAAGCAAAGCATCTGCTTGTCCCTGACTCCAGGTGAAGGCCAGGGTGAAAACATGTTTTTCCAAGGAGAGCTGGATAACAAAGCAGCCAGACAAACCAGCGGCTCTCCACAGGTAGATTAGGAGAGCAGTACTCTGGAAGAGAGGCAGCTTCTCCTGGATTGCTTCCTGCTCACTTACAGCCCTTCTCTCTTCCCATTCTCAATATCCTTTCTTGGAACTTTTGCAACAGCTACAAAGCTCGCTAAGGGCTGGGGTAGAAACGGCTCTGTGGGAGTTTGGTGGTATTGGTGAGACCTCTGAAGGGGAAGGGAGGGAAAACCGAGAAAGGAGGGGCAAAGCCACTCCCACCCAGCCTGAGCTCAGCTGTGTGCTCCAGATCAGGCTAAGTTTCACTTTCCGCACTCTCCCAGCCTGAAGCCACTGCTTTCTCTTGGCTTTAAGTCTCCTGCTCGTTATCCCACTGTTGAGTTCCCTTTGCACTCCTGAGTCTTGAGAGACCAAAAGATTAAAAATCAGCTATTATTAATATTTAAGGCCCGAACTAGCTGGGTGGAGAGATCCAGTAATGCCCTGAGGGGAAGGACCACCCTTACTGCATTCTTGCTCCACCCACTGGAGATACAGTTGCTAGGAAACTGGCCCATCCCCCTAGGGAGGGACACCAGGTCATTAATGGTCTGGGGACCTTCCTATAGCCAGTCAATTCAAAATGCAGCATTTTGACCAATAGATGCTTGCCAGGCAGGAATCACCCCTACCTTGGGCTTGCCAGGATGGACCAGAATCTTTAAATCACCCAACTAACCTGAGCACAGCTCTTGGCTCTCACCACTTCTGCAGGTGAGGGGTGTGGGCCCAAGCTGCAGCTTGTAATTTACAATAAAAAGAACCTCATGTATTTACAGCAGAGTCTGTTTATTCCTGGTCTTTTGGGGTTCGTGAACTGAGCAGAACAGTCTGTGGCTCTCCTTTTCTCCACATTGGTCTTCTTTCCACAATGAAAAATTCTTTGTCACACTCACAAACTCTGCATACATCTAGCCAACCACCCTGTACCCCAAAACCCCTGTAACAGTAGATGCTTCTGAGTTCCTTGTGCTCAGAACATCAAGCCGCTGTCTCATAGTGATGCTACTGAAGGGTCCTCCAGGCGAGATGACTGTGGGGAGTGCACACTCTGCCTGAGAATCAGAGCAATTCTAGGCTAATATCTCAGCATCATGAAAGTGGGTATAGGAGCCTGTCTTCTAAGGCTAGGCCCCAGCCAATGCTCAGCCTACTGCAAAGTCCTCAAGTGGGTCAAGCAAGAACACTGCAGTTCTACCCTGGAGCCTCTCAGATATGAGGTCAACACACTTGGTGGGCAGGGTATCTTTAAGTTAGTGAGGTTCTTGAGGACACAAAAAGGACAGGGTGGCTCAAAAATACAGATGTTCGTTAGTTTCTGGCCCTGGGGGGCAGAAGCCAGGGTCTCACACAGACCAGATAAGGACTTCACGCTTATTTCTCAGCCTTCGAGAGTTCGTTCTTGAGCTTAGAAGCATGTTTGGCAGTGAGGACTCTAGGGTTCATGACACATACGTAAGACAAATTCCTAAGAATCTTGGTGAGCAATCTCCTATTGTTGACACTAAAAGCCCTTTTTATTTTTGAATCTGATATTCAGATCTTCAGTATCACACACAGGTTATTACAGTAACTGTATTAAGTCATTATAAAAATGTGAGTTTCAGTTGGGGCATTTAATTGCTGTTTTAAATTCTGTACTTTTCACTTTCTAACTACTGTTTAAGTTGAATTTCACAAAACTGTTCATGTTCTTTTACTAATTCTGTACCTCTCCTGCTACTTGGAACATAAAAAAAATCAGTTGTAAAATATTTTCATACTAGTAATTCCTTTTTTCTTTTTTAAAATTTTTACTTTACATCCTTGTCGTAGCCCTATTCCTCCTCCTCTCCCAGGCCTACTCTCTCTCCCTCTCCCATCCCTCTCCCCTTTTCCTCAGAAAAGCGGAGCTCTCTTTCCCACCCAGCCTAGTTGCATCAGGACTAAGCATGGCCCCTTCCCTTGTGGCCTGGCAAGGCATTTCCACCAGGTGGAAGTGATCAAAACCTGGAACATGAGTCAGAGACTGATGCAGTCTCTGCTTCTCTCATTGGAGGACTCACATGAAGCCTAAGCTGCCCGTCAGCTACATCTTTGTAGGGGGCCTAGGTCCAGTTCATGCACAGTCCTTGGTTGATGCTTCAGCCTCAGCAAGCCCCTCTGGGCCCTGGTTAGTTGGCTTTGTTGATTTCCTTGTGGAGCTCCTGTCACCTCCAGGTCCTTTTCTCTTTCCTCCCACTTTTTCACAAGACTCCCTACACATCACCCAATTTTTGGCTCTGAGAATCAACATCTGTTGTGAGGTGTTGCTGGGTAGAGCCTCTCAGAGGACAACTCTGACAGGCTCCTGTCTGCAAGCTTAGCAAAGTATCATTCATAGTATCAGGGGCTGAAACTCTCCAATATGGTAGCTCTTGGGTTGGGTCAGGCACTGTTTGGGCATTCCCATGGTTTGTGTTCTATATGCTCTACTATCTTTATCCTGACACATCTTGTAGGCAGGGCACATTTTGGGTCAAATTTTTTGTAGGTAGGTTGGTGTTCCCGTCCCTCCACTAGGAGACTAATCTAGCTAGAGGGTGTCCTCTTCAGTCTCTATGGCCTCTGCTATTAGGAGTCTTTGCATGAGTCCCCCTCATATCTTTCCAGGAGCCACTCCCCCATTGCTGGTGGAAGTGTAAACTTGTATAACCACTTTGGAAATCAATCTGGTGTTTTCTCAGAAAATTGGGAGTAGCTTTACCTCAAGACCCAGCCATACCTCTCCTGGGTATGTACCCAAAAGATGCTCCATTATACAACAGGGATATTTATTTGCTCAGCTATGTTCATAGCAGCCTTATTCATAATAGCCAGAATCTGATAACAACCTAGATGTTCCTCAACTGAGGAGTGGATAAAGAAACTATGGCACATTTACACAATGGAATACTACTCAGCTACTAAAAAACAAGGAAATTATGAAAAATTCAGGCAAATGGATCATCCAGAGTGAGGTGACTCAAATCCAGTTAGACACACATGGTATGTGGATTTTAGCCATATACTACAGGATAAGCATACTGTGAGGCACACATTCAAAGAAGATAAGTAACAAGGAGAATCCATAATATTAATTCTTAATACTGTTTAAAACTCTCAGACAATCCATTGGTTTAAACTTTTTTTTAAACAAATGTAAGTTTCAAGCCTACAATGTAAATTGGTTTCTGAAGGTTGTCGGACACAAGGATTGGCAGTTCCTGGCACTGAGAACATCAGAAAAGGATTGCCTCCTCCTTAGTATGTCCTGAAAATGTCTGTGTGTCTAGTTAAACTCCCCGTTTTCTATTTACCAATTTTCAAATTTGCATATAATCTGTCTCAGAGATTCTCATGCACAGCAAGTTGAGGAGAACAGGACTGTGACTTCTCAGAGCTGGGAATGACATATGCAGCAGCAGAGGTGAACGGAGAGCTGTGAGCCCTTGAGCTACTGACTTCATCACTGACTTAATATACTGGTACCAATCTGCCTCCAACTATAGGTACCAGCCACACATTCGCCTCCCGACTTTCCTTTCCTTTTCCCTTCCCTTTCCTTCCCTTCCCTTCCCTCTCTTCCCCTCTCCTCCCCTCCCCTCCCCTCTCCTCCCTCTCTATGAGTCAGGGTCTATGTATCCCTGGCAACTGACTATGTTGCCAAAGATGGTCTTGATCCTCTTACCTGTGAGACCTTCCATTTGTGGAGATTACAGACATGTACAATACAACCACCTGACTTTTTTGTGTTTTCTTCATTTGCGCATAGAATGAACAAGAGTGTAAGAGATAGACTCAACTCTTGTTTTCTTTTTTTTTTTAAATTTTTTTTAAATTAAAATAAATTTGTTAATTTATTTTATGCATATGTGTGCTCTATCTGTATGTCAGAAGCGGGTATTGGATCATATTAAAGATGATGTTGCTGGGAATTGAACTCAGGACCTCTGCAAGAGCAGCCAGTGCTCTTAAATATTGAGCCATCTCTCCAGGCCTCAACTCTTGTTTTTAACAGAATATGAAATTTAAGAATAAATGACATTTCAGGCGGCCACTCTTTCAGGATCATCCAAATATACTTTTTAAAGATAAGGTTTATTCCTCTCAGGGCTATTTGGCTTATTTATCTTAACAGAATAAAGGAAAGTTAACATTACATTGAGCACATGCTTTTCCAAATGTTTCCAAGTGCAAGGCCTAGTGCATTTCTTGCCATTTACCTCATCACATCTGCCAGTACTAATTAGAGCAAATGGCAGCCTTGGGTAGAAGGAGAAAGCTGGCAGGTTTGCTGGCTTATGAGAGCTACTTGTTTTTTTTGGATTAGTTATGCAGGCCCTGTTGGGAGATGGAAGGACTGCTAAAACTTTTAGTTTAATGTCTCTCCCAGTGCATCCAACCCTAAATGTGTGAGTCAAAGTTTTGGTACAGACTTTGCATAACAGACAGGCTGCTGGATGTTTTTACTACTTGTGTACAGGGATACTATGAGTCTCCTTTTACTGTTTAGAAATCCATTCTGATGTTATACTTAAATTTATCACAGGATGATCATGGGTGCTGCCAACTCCAACACTCCAGAATAAAATCCAGCATTCCTCATTTCTTAGCATTTTTCTGTCACTTGTGAGGCTAGAAAAATAGCTCAGTCATAGTGTGTTTGCCTGACAAGCACAAAGTTTGAACTCTAGGACTGTAAAAATTTCATGTGACAGTTCAAATCTTTGGGAGGTAGAGTCAGGAGGATCAGAAGTTCAAGATTAATCAGCTGCACAATGAATCCAAGGGCAGCCTCTACTATGTGAGACCCCACCCCAATACAAACAAACAAACACACTGGTGCTGAAACAGATCATCATTATCTGAATCCAAGAGGCTGAGTATAACATTTGTGGGTGTAGAATATTAACCACAAAATGCACAGAAAGCCCAGCTCACTCGAATGCTGCTGCAGAGAGAAACTGTTTGTGTGGCGGGGAGTAGAGACTGCTTTCCTGGCCGCCTGCCTTTGCTCTGGAACTGCCGGGGCAAAGAGTTTAGTTTTCAAATCTGTAGACGAAGCCTCAGAAAGTATAGGTGTGTGTCACACAGCAAGAATGGGCTCCAGACACTGGCTGGTACACCCCATGAATCCATCCTCCTCTTTCCCACCTGCCAATATGTTGAAGCCCATGTTTGTGTATGTTGGGAAACAACCTCAGAGTCAGTAGGAGGAATCAAGAGCATTGGTAAGAAGAGGACCAAGCCATTCTCTTGGCTTGTTATTCTGACCTGGAGGTTGTGTCCCTCACTTCACAACAGCGCTTGGACATGCAGATGAGGACCGTGCTTCCATTTGCTTCCATTTGAGGTCAATAGAAGGTAAAATATCCAATCTTTGGATGTTCCATTTTTAGCAATAAAGAGCAAGTTTCACAACGTCTGTTTTGTTCAAACTTTTCCCTGAAGTGATCCAATAGCTAGCACATCTGGAAAACTCATATTCTCTGAATCAACTACTAAAGGAGAAAGAAAATCTTATGATCATCAGAAAAACAAATTAATTTATTCATTGTAGCTCACCAGAACTGTTCAAATAAACTACTTGTTAAGCCTCTGTACCTGTGGAAGTTGAATTATGGCTCTGCCAAAGGTTGAAAGAGTAAAGCTGGAGAGTTTGGTTTTTTTTTTGATTGTTTTCCAAAGGAGCACAGCAGTGTGAATCCATGAGTCTCTATAAATAAGTTCCTCCATGAAAAGTGTGCTTTGGCAAGCCAAGCTTCTCCTCAAGCCATTGTGTTGTAATAGTATAACCATACTGTGTACATAACTTACATTTTTATCAAAAGGCTATTCATATCTGATAATAAGACTGGCTTAGTGCAGTGGTTTACATTAGGATGGAATTTAATTTGGTTGTACAGAGGCATAACCATGTAGAATGTGGAGAAAATACCTCCCCAATGTTCCCTTGCTAATTTTAATCTAATTTTCTTTTTTTCTAAACATAAAGAAATCCTGTCATCTGCTTAAACCCCAGGTACCAAATCTGTTAATTATGGTAGGACCTTCTTTCCCATAATATCTCCTGTGACCATACAACTTTGTTTTCACTGTGTTTTGAGACACATTGAGCAATTGAGTCCTATTTCCATATATGTCTGGAAGGAATTTCTGGAGACAGTTGGAACACGGCTTGGGAAGTAGTACCCGACTCATAGACACAATGCATGGATGGGGCAGATATGGAGAGTGGAAAAGCTTGGGGGAGGGTAAAACACTATATTAAAAATTTTCCACCCCCCTCCAAATGTTTAAGGCCATCTTCCAGGACTCACACCAATCTGCAGGCCCCAGAGAGCAGCTGTTCCCAGGCCTGTCTCATTTCTCAGGACCCACCTGGAGCTGCAGCCCCAAGACAAGCACAGATCAGGAAGCAACATGGAACCGAAGGACTGAAGCCACCTGGGACTATGAGCATAGTCTACCTACAACATCAGAGACCTGATACCATGAGAGAACACCAGGTGTGCTAATAACGGAGTCAACCAAATAGCTAGAGGGCAGAGAAAGAACAACACCAGCAACAAAACCCAGGGCTGTGTGACACCATCAAAACCTAGAAATCCTACCTCAGCAAGTCCTGCGAAGTCCATCACACCGGAAGCACAAGAAAACAATCTTATAACTGAGGTTATAAGAGTGATAGAGGCCTTAAAAGAAGAAAATAAATCCCTTAAAGAACTGTAGGAAAATACAAACAGGTGAAGGAATTGAATAAATCCCTTAAAGAAACACAGGACAATACAAACAGGTGAGGAGCTGAGTGAATCCTTTAAAGATATGCAAGAAAATATAACCAAACAGGAAAAGGAAATGAATAAAACTGTCCAGGACCTAAAAATGGAAATAGAAGCAATAAAGAAAGCAATCCAAGGCAATCTTAGAGATGGAAAACCTAGGAAAGAGAACAGGAACTACAGACACAAACATTAATAACAATACAAGAGATGGACGAGAGAATCTCAGGGGTAGAAGATACAATTGAATAAATCAATACATCAGTCTAAGAAAATGTTAAATCTAAAAAGTTCCTCACATAAAACATCTAAGAAATCTGGGACAATATGAAAAGTCCAAACCTAACAATAATATAGGAATAGAAGAAGAAGACTCCAAACTGCAAGGCCCATAAAATATTTTTAACAAAATAATAAAATAAAATGTCCCCAACATAAAGAAAGAAATGTCTATAAACATACTAGAAGCCTACAGAACAAATAGATTGGACCAGAAAAAAAAATCTGCCATTCCTCCCTCCATGTAATAATCAAAACACTAAATGTACAGAAGAAAAACAATATTAAAACCATCACAGGAAAAAGGCCAAGTCCATATAGGCAAACCTATCAGAATTACACCTGACTTCTCAACAGAGACCGAAATCTAGAAGGGCCTGGACAGATGTCATGCAGACACTAAGGGAGTACAGAAGTCAAACCAGACTATTATACCCAGATGAAGAAAACAAGATATTCCATGACAAAACCAAGTTTAAACTGTATGTAGTCACAAACCCAGACCTACAGAAGAAACTAGAAGGAAAACTCCAACCCAAGTTGGCTAATTAGATCTAGGAAAGGACAAAAACAAATAACCCACAGCCTCAACACCAACAGAAAGGAAGCACACACACACACACACACACACACACACACACGCACACTCTCCCTCCACCAACATCAAAATAACAGAAATTAACAACTACTGGTCATTAATATCTCTCAACATCAATGGCCTCAATTCCCCAATAAAAAAACAGACTAAGAGGATGAATGCATAAACAGGCCTCATCATTCTGTTGCACACAAGAAACACATTTCAGTAATAATGATATTACCTCAGAACAAAGGTCTAGAAAAAGCTTTTCCAAGTAATCAGACACAAGAAACAAGCTAGAGTAGATATTCTAACATCTAATAAAATAGACTTTCAATCAAAATTAATCAAAAGAGAAAAGGGAAAAACAGACCAAAATGACATCTCATTTTTGAATATATATGCCTTAAATGTGAGGACATTACTAAAACTGAAATCACACATCAATTCCTACATGTTCATAGTAGGAGATTTCAACACACCTCTCTCACCAACAGACAGACCATTGAGACAGAAACTAAACAGAGAAATAATGAAATTAACCGTCACTATGAGTCATTTGGACCTAGCAGGTATCTACAGAACATTTCATCCAAACACAAAAGAATATACCTTCATCTCAGCACTTCATGAAACCTTCTCCAAAATTGACCACATAATCTAACACAAAGTAATCCTCAACAAATACAAGCAAATTGAAATAATACCTTGTGTTCTATCAGACCACTATGGGTTAAAGATAGACTTCAACAACAACAGAAACAATAGAATGACTACAAACTCATGGAAACTAAACAACTTTCTACTTAATGACCACTGGGTCATGGAGGAAATAAAGAAAGAAAATAAAGACTTTCGAGAATTCAATGAAAATTAAGGCACAACATACCCAAACTTATGGGACACATGAAAGCAGTGCTAAGAGGAAAGTTCATAGCATCAAGTGCCTTCATAAACAAAGTGGAGAGGGCTCATACTAGCAACTTAACAGCTCACCTGAAAGCTCTTCAAAGAAAGGAAGCAAACACAACTAAGAGGAGTCAATCGCAGGAAATAATCAAACTCAGGGCTGAAATCAATACCATAGAAACAAAGAGAATGATAAAGAGAATCAGCAAAACAAAAAGCCAGTTTTTTTTGAGAAAATCAACAAGATAAACAAACCCTTAGCCAAATTAACTAAAAGACAGAGGGAGAGTATCCAAATTAATAAAATCAGAAATGAAAAGGGGGATATAACAACAGACACCAAGGAAATCCAAAAGAATCATTAGATCTTACTTCAAAAACTTGTACACCACAAAATTGGAAAATCTAAATGAAATGGATAATTTTCTTGATAGATACTTCTTACCAAAGTTAAATAACAATCAGGTTAACAATTTAAATGAACCTATAACTCCCAGGGAAATAGAGGCAGTCATCAAGAGCCTATCAACCAAAAAGAGCCCTGGGCCAGATGGTTTTAGCACAAAATTTAGCACAATATTTTCAAAGAAGAACTAATAACCGTTCTATTACACAAAATAGACACAGAAGGAACATTGCCAAACTCATTCTATGAGGCCACAGTCACCCTGATACTAAGCAACATAAAGACCTAACAAAAAAAAAGAGAATTTCAGACCTTATTTCCCTTATGAGTATTGATGCAAAAATACTCAATAAATACTTGCAAATGAAATCCAGAAACTCATAAAAAATATCATCTACCATGATGAAGTAGGCTTCATCCCAGGAATAGAAGGATGGTTCAACATATGAAAATCTATCAATGTAATCCACCATATTAACAAACTGAAAGAAAAAAAAAACATGATCATTTCATTAGATGCTATTTACAGTTGACATGATAATATACATAAATGACTCAAAGATTCTACCAGGGAATTCCTAGAGCTGATAAACACCTTCAGCAAAGTGTCTGGATAAAAATTTAACTCAAAAAAGTCAGTATCCCTCCTTTGTACAAAGAGTCTGAGGAAAAAAAAATCAACATTTTTCACAATAGCCACAAATAATATAAAATATCTTGGTATAACACTAACCAAGCAAGTGAAAGACCTGTATGACAAGAACTTCAAGTCTCTGAAAAAAGAAATTGAAGAAGATTTTAGAAGATGAAAGATCTCCCATACTAGCATCTTCTAAAATCATTAATATAATAAATATATTATAAAATATAATATAAGATAGTAAATATATTAATATAGTAAAAGTGGCCCTCTTTCCAAAAAGCTATTAACAGATTCAATGCAATTCCCATCAAAATTCCAACATAATTCTTTATAGATCTGGAAAGAGAAACAATTAACTTTAAATGGAAAAATTAAAGACTCAGGATAGTCAAAACAAATCTGGACAATGAAAGAACTAGCAGTATCAACATCCCTGATTTCATACTACAGAGCAATAGTATTAAAAATAACATGGTGTTGGCAAAGAAAGAGACAGGTTGATCAATGAAACCGAATTGAAGACCCAGAAATAAACTCACACTCCTCTCTTTGGGTACTTGATTTTCAACAAAAAAGCTAAAAGCATACAATGGAAAAAAGAAAGCATCTTTAACAAATGGTGCTGATTTAACTGAATGTCTGCATATAGGAAAATGTAAATAGACCTGTATTTATCACCCACACAAAATTCAGGTCCAAGTGGATCAAAGACCTTGACATAAAACCAGAGCCTCTAAACCTATTAGAAGACCAAGTGGGGAAAAGTCTGGAATTCATTGGCACAGGAGACAACAGAACATCAACAGCACAGACTCTGAGATCAACAATTAATAAATGGGATCTCATGAACTGAGAGGCTACCATCAGTCAAAGGACACTGACAACAGAACAAAATGGCAGCCTACAGATTGGGAAAAGATCTTCATTAACCCTACATCAGAAAGAGCGCTAATACCTAAAATATACAAAGAATTTAAGAAATTAAACATCTACAAAACAATCAGGTACAGAGTTAAACCGAGAATTCATAACAGCTGAATCTCAAATGGCTGAGAAGCTCAATGAACTAGAAAAGATAATCCTGAGTGAGGTAACCCAGAAGCATAAAGACACATCTGGTATATACTCACTTATAAGTGGATATTAGCCATATAATATAGGATAAACATACTAAAATCTAAAATCTATAGTCCTAAAGAAGCTAAACAACAAGGAGGACCCCAGGAAGAGGCTGAAACCTCACTCAGAAAGGCCAACAGGATAAGACATCGGAAGTAGGAGAAGACAAGGAACAGACAGAAGCCTTCCACAGAGGACCTTTGAAAGACTACCCATCAGGGTATAGAAGGAGATAATGAGACTCATAGCCAAACTTTGGGCAGAACTTATGGAAGAAGAAGGAGATAGAAAGACATGGAGAGGACAGGAACTCCACAAAGAGACCAACAAAGCAAAACGAAACAAAACAAAAAAACCTGGGCCCAGGGGGTCCTGCGGAGACTGATAAGTCAACCAAAGACCCAAGCATGGAGAGGACCTACACTCCCTGCTCAGTCTCCAAGTGGGTTGCCTAGTAAGGGGTACAGGGGCTGTCTCTGACATGAACTCAATGGCTGCCTCTTTGATCAGCTCCCCACAGGGTATGCAGCCTTGCCAGGCTGTGGAGAGCCATGGGACGCAGCTCAGATAAAGCCAGCCTGAGAGACAGTCCAGATGCTCCAGGTAACACGGAAGCCTCCCGCACCTGGACACAAATGGCCTCTTGCCAAAGCAACACACCTGTGGCCAAGCTTGATGAGCTGAGTTGTATCACCAGGACTCACACTGTGGTGTGGAGAGTTGCTTGTTAAGCTGATTTGTTATGTTTTCACCTGGGGAAGTAGTTTTTGAAAAGAAGTTAGGTGTTTCCACACCTTTTTCTTTTTGTATTGATGTGACTTGTTTTTGCTTTGCTTATAAATAATGAGCTCTGGAAAAAACCCTCACTGCTTCAGTTAGACTGACAGCCCTCTCAAGCCGATCCCATGTGAAGTGGGATTTGTCCTCACTCCCCGCTCAGGTACTGTTCAACTCTGCCGGGGGACTCCGGCACCAGGCTACAGAGGAAGATGATGCAGCCAGTCCTGATGAGACTTGATAGGCCAGGGTCAGATAGAAGGGGAGGAGGTCTCTCATATCAGTAGACTATGGAAGGGGCACAGGGGGAGAAGAGGGAGGGTGGTTGGGAGTGGGAGGAGATGGAGGGGGCTACAGCCAGGATACGAAGTGAATAATTGTAATAAGTTAATAGAAATGCTCAATGTTCTTAGCCATCAGAGAAATGCAAATGAAAATGACTCTAAGATTCCATCTTACACCAGTCAGAATGGCTAAGATCAAAAATACTTGCTGGTAAGAATGTGAAGAAAGGGGAACACTCTTCCATTGCTGGTGGGAGTACAAACTTGTACAACCTCTCTGGAAAACAATCTGTTGCTTTCTCAGAAAACTGGGAATAGTTCTACCTCAAGACTCATCTATACCACTCCTGGGCATATACCCAAAAGATCACTGCCATACACCAAAGACAATTGTTGAACTATGTTCATAGAGGCTTTATTCCTAATAGCCAGAAACTGGAAACAACCTAGATATCTCTCAACTGAAGAATGGATACAGAAATTGTGGTGCATTTACACAATGAGATACTACTCAGCCATTAAAAACAAAGAAGTTATGAGATTTGCAGGCAAATAGATGGAACTAGAAAAGATTATCCTAAGTGAGGCAACCCAGACTCCAAAATACGCACATGGTATGTTCTCACCTATAAGCGGATATTAGAATTATAGTACAGGAAAACCGTACTACAATTCACAGACCCAAAGAAGCTAAGCAACATGGGGGGCCGAGGATGCCAGAATGTCACTCAGAAGGGGAAAAAAAAGAGACGGCAGAAGTGGAACTGTGTATGTGATGGAACGGAGAGAGAAACAAGTGTGAGAATCAGATGTGGAAAGAAAGGCGGTAGGAGGCGAGAGGGTCGGGAACAAGAAGGGAAACTGAGGAGCAGCATCTCTTTGTCAAGCTTGAGGCCTGCAACAGGGTGAGCTCCTGGAAATATATGGGTGTGGCTCTAGCTGTGACTTCTAATGAGGGAGGGGAACATGAAGACTGAAGTGACCACCTCCTAGCCAGGCAGGACTAGTAGAAGGAGGGGAACAACAACCCACTGACAAAACCTTTGATCCAAAATTACACTACCTACAGATAGTGCAGGAATAAAGAGGGAACAATGATTCAGGGAAAGTCCAAACAGTAGGTGGCCCAACCTGAGACCCACCCCACGGTAGAGAGCCAGCCCATGACAACTATTAATGATGCTATGCTTGCAGACAGGAGTATAATTTGACTGTCCTCTGGGAGGCTCCACCCAGTAGGGCGTTAAGACAGATGCTAGGACTTGCAGCCAAGCATGGAACTGAGCTCTGGGGGTCCTTTGGAAGTGTTGGGGCAAAGATAGAGGACCTGGAGGGGACAGGAACCTCAAAAGAAAACAAAAAGAGACAACTAACCCAGTCCCATGGGGCTTACAGAGACTGAAACATCAGCTAAGGAACATGCATGGTCTGGTTCTAGGCCCCCTGCACATTTGTGGCTGATGGGTGCTTGGTCTTCATATGGGGAGCCTGGCACATGGGGAGAGGTTTATTTCTAACATGAACTGTATTGCCTGCTTCTGGATCACTTCCCCCTAGCAAAGCTGCCTGGCTTGGCCTCAGGGGATGAGGATATGCTCCTCCCTGCTGTAACTTAATGTGCTGGGGAGGGTTGATATGGAGGGGTGGAAGGGACCTCTCTTTTCTGGGGGAAAGGGAGAGAAGAAGGGGGAAGAGAAGGAAGGGAGAGAAACAGGGAGGAGAGGAGGGAGGGGCTACCCTTGGGAAATAAAGTAAATAAACCAAAATACTAAAAAAAGAAAAAATTTAAAAGAGACCCATTTATCTTTTTGCACACAACATTGGGTCTGTTCAGAGAGAAACTTCTACTACAGCCTCATCTGATGTCAAGTGACTTCAAAAAATACTGTTACTTGCTTGAGGACAGACTTTCATTTTCTCAGCCTATCCATAGCATAGAGGAGGCATTTGCTGCATAGTATCTGGATGAAATCAAGTTCACAGATAAGTTTCTTTTTTTTTTTTTTACCATCAGTGTGTTGCTTATGCTAACATTGACTTCTTACCAGATAATCATATCAAGAATCTTCATAAATGAAAGATTTGGATATGGAAAATATGCTAACATCTAATATTTGACTTTCAAAAAATTGTTAAAGAAAGTGGTTGCTGCATTGTCATCCAAAAATTTAGTATTATATATTAGCTATTTTACACTCTTTGGCATTAGCAATGTTTCCAAAAATAGCTTAGATTGCTGACCTCCTCTCCCATTGCTCTCCTTCAGCTTGGCTTCAGTTTTAGCTCTTAAAATGCACTTTTGTTCACAGTCATCATTTTGTTATGTAAGCTTGCTCAGTATCCAGGGATTGCCTTGAAGCTGTGCTCATAAAATGAGCTTTATTTTCCCTTTGTGGAGGGGAAAGGTGGCTTGGAGAAGCCACCTTTATTCTTTTCGCCACCTCTTATTTTTCTCTGTCCCGGCCTTGGAGTATAGAATGAGCCCATGGTAGCAGCTGATCCTGATGCCATCTAGAGCCCAGATTCTTCAACGGAGGTTCTGGAGCACATGTGGCAACTGAGCATGGGTGTGGCTCTAATAAGCCTGGCTTTAACTGCTGTTAGGAGCATTTGAATCTTAAGGCAGTTAATTGTGCATGATTAAGAACATTCCACACTGATAGCTGAAAAAGCTTGTGAATACACGTAAGCAAGCATCAGTGCATAAAGCATTTAAGTATTTTGTTGTAAATTCATGAAATATGGTTGCGTCCACACTGTATTTCCAGAAAATGCCTGCTCTGGGGCACACTAGCCAATCTTCCACTTGCATGTAGGAAGCCCACTTTCTCAGTATTCCCCTAAAGATCAGAGAAGAGCATTGTCTCTCCAACAGCTGCATCAGCATGGCTCACTGCCTGCCTTCCCGTGGGTTCCTAAACCAGAGATGGGCCATCTGGCTTTTGCTGGGACTACTACATGGTAGGCACAAGTGATAGAAAACTCAAGATTCCAAAGCTGCTTCTTCCGCTTACCATTGTTTATAGATTGCTGCTAAGAACTTTGTAGTCATTTAAACTGAACATCTATTGATATTCTTTTCATTGACACAGTGTTAACTTTGTCAAAAAGCTTGATTCCCGTATCTGGCTGTGTTTGACTTTTATTGTTTATTGGTCCTACCTTCTTTATGCTTCTTCACACACTGAAGTATTTTTCTCTTCTGCAGTATTTCTTCCAGTTCTTCCATTCTCTTTTTTCAATGTCTCATCTGACTCTTCTTGAATGTTCTCATTGTATCCTACAAATCTCAAAATGCCTATTGTACTTTGATTCTTTATTTCACTGGGATTTGTCCTTTTTCAGAGTTACCTTCTTCAGTTAAGCAATTTGCTTTTTATGCAGCTTACTTCATCTCTGAAAGTGTTGTTGTTGTTGTTTCTTTTAGTAGTACACTGTGTAGTCCCAGCTGTCCTGGGACTCCCTCTGTACACCAGGGTGGCCTCAAACTCATAGAGGGCCGCATGCCGTTGCCCCCAGAGTTCTGGGATTAAAGGCACATGGTACCACTGCCCAGCTAACTTTTTTTGTTTTTAATACTTTCCATTGTGTCTTTAGTTTTCTGTCCATAAATTCTATTTTCTTCAAGGTTCAACAATCCAGACTCTTAATGATATTAGGTATTCTTCAAAAGTTCCTAGGTTTTTTTTTTAAGTTTTTTTTCTTTTTTGATTAAACTTACTTCTTTTATTTTTGTGCCTTATTTTTTATTTTTATTAATTACAGTTTATTCACTTTGTATGCCAGCTGTAGCCCCCTTCCCCCTCCCCTTCCAATACTACCCTCCCTCCCTCTTCTTTACCTATGTCCCTCCCCAGTCCAATGATAGGGGAAGTCCTCCTCCCCTTCCCTCTGACTGTAGTCTATCAGGTCTCATCAGGACTGGCTGCACTGTCTTCCTCTGTGGACTGGAAAGGCTGCTCCCTCCTCAGGTGGAGGTGGTCAAAGAGCCAGCCCCTGAGTTCATGTCAGAGACAGTCCTTGTTCCTATTACCGGGGAACCCTGTTGGACACTGAGCTGCCATGGGCTACATCTGTGCAGGGGTGATAGGTTATCTCCATGCATGGTCCTTGTTAGAAGTAACAGTCTCAGAAAAGACCTCTGGGCCCAGATTTTTCAGTTCTGTTGCTCTCCTTGTGGAGCTCCTGTCCCCTCCAGGTCTTTCTATCTCCCCCTTCTTTCATAAGATTTCCTGCACTCTGCCCAAAATTTGGCTATGAGTTTCAGCATAAGTTTTGATACCCTGCTAGGTAGAGTCTTTCAGAGGCCTTCTATGATAGGTTCCTGTGCTGTTCCCTGTTTTCTCCCTCTCCCGATGTCCATCTATACCACTCCTAGGCATATATTCAAAAGATGCTCAAGTATACAAGGACATTTGCTCAACCATGTTTGTAACAGCTTTATTTCTAATAGCCAGAATCTGAAAACAACCCAGATGTCCCTCAGTTGAGGAATGGATACAGAAATTGTGGTACATTTACACAATGGAATACTACTCAGCAATTAAAAACAAGGAAATCATGAAATTTTTAGGCAAATGGTGGGATCTAGCAAAGATCATCCTGAGTGAGGGATCTCAGAAGGAGAAAGACACACACGGTGTATAATCACTTATAAGTATAATATAGTATGTATATATAATATTATATATATATATGTAAGTATATACTCAGAAATATAATATAGGATAATCATACTAAAATCTGTACACCTAAGGAAGCTAATCAAGAAGGAGGATCCTGGATAAGATGCTCAATCCTCATTCAGAAAGGCAAACAGGACAGACCTCGGAATAGGTTTTTAAGTTTAAAATTTTTTAGATGTTTGTTTCTCCGTTTCTTTGTTTGAGACAGTGTCTTATAATGCTACCCTGGCTGGCCTGGAACTCTGTATGTAGCTCAGGCTGATGCAAACTTAAGAGTTCTGAAGTGCTGTGATTAAAAGCATATGCCACCACATTTGCCTGAAATGTCATTTTGGTTTTATAGTTCATTACTTCTTCATTGTTTTTTTACAAACGTATTTTGTACATAGTTGTTTTAAATTCTGACAACCAGAATCACATAAGACTTGTGCAGTTTTTCTCTTTCCTTACAACACTTTAGTGGCTTGTTTCATTACATACTTTGAACTTTTGCTTAAAAACTCATTACCTGAAAGTAGTGGTTTATGACCAAAGTGTGACCATAAGATTAGCAAAGTTATTAATGTATCTCTAAAAGAAAAAAAACCTACTGGATGCTGATTGCTGTAATTACAGTTGTTTCAGAATGATGGTACTTTCCTTTGCAATGGCCACATCACCTTTTCCATCTTGAATCATTATGATCTTTAGCCTTTAGGTCCTAAGGCTAAATCTAGTGGCATCAGCAATCTCTTTGGCTGTGGAAATGCTGCTGACGCGGATCTGGGCTGGCTTGTTGTAGTCCTGTAGGCACAGTTTTCTCTGCTCAGGAGCGCAGGAGCCTCAGCCCTATTCTATTTATTCACTTTTTTTCTTTGCTTCTTTTCTTGTTGGCTTCTTCTAATGAGACAGTGAATCTCATAAAAGAGATTTATTGTATGGATGAATCCAGGGACAGGAGGGCCAGATCCATGTGGGCTGCCTCTGCTTCCAGAAGAGGGCAGTAGCGAACTGAGCAGGCAGTTTCCTTTATAGAGGATTTCTTAGAGGGCAGAGCTTTCTAGGGCAGAGTTCTCCATGGTGAGGATTGATACAATTTCAAGTCCTTAGCTTGGGGAGCTCAGGAACTGGTGGGTTTTTCTGCTCAGAAACTGGCAGGGTTTTGTTCAGACTTTTCACCTGCATAATCTGGGATAAATCCTATCGAGGGACTGGGACCTTTGTGACAGGACAGTTGCAGAGGCTGGAGATGCTGTTATGACAGAGAGCTCTGGGGAGCCTGGCTGCTGGAACTCTTCAGACAGAGTCTGACTACTTTCCTGGCTTGAGGGTTTACAGAATTTACAAAGTTTACAAAGTTTGCAAAGGGAGTCCACTGTAGGGAAGCGTTTCTCTGCAGCATGAATAGCAGAAGCTGGAGAGGAGGTGCTGCTACCGTGGACAGCTTACATGACAGCCATAGGCTGAGGCAGGAAAGGCGTTGTCAACATGGACAGCTCCCACTGACGGGGTCTCATGGCTCTGGCAAGAGCTGCCATTTTGACAGAAGCTGCCATTTTGATGGCTCCTGTGACAGCAGCACAGCCTAGGGCAGGAAGCAGGGGCTCTGGCAGCTCTTGTAAAGGCTCAGAGATCAGAGAGCTGCATTTATCACAGGGCTCAGGGACTACAATGACTACGGTGATTGTTAGGTTATTTGCTCATTTCAAAATTTCAGGATGGCAAAAAAACCTTAAGAAGGATTAGGACAAAGATGGTTAATAAAAATGTAATTTATTTCCAAAGGTGATGTGAAGTGTATGCTTTGCATGACTCCCAGGTATATCTAGTGTGGCTGTGTTTGTTGCTATTAATTGTTAGGGCTTTTTTCTTGGTGAGTTATTTTTCTCCACTTATTTATTACTTACATTTACTGGTTTTACAGCCTTATCACATACATCCCCCTCCTCTTCTGCCAATCCCACCCTCATGCCCCTCTTCCCCATTCCTCTTCTCTTTCTTAGAGAAGGAGAGGCCCCCAAGAGGTATCAACCCCCTGGCACCTCAGACACAGTAGGACTAAGTGCATCCCCTCCCACTGGGGCCTGACCAGGCAGCCCATGTAGTGGAAAGGGACTCAGGCAGCAACAGAGTTAGAGACAGTCTCTACTCCCATTGTCAGGGGACCCACATATTGACCACTGCTACATATGTGCACACCTGCTACATATGTGTAGGGGGTCTAAGTCTAGCCCATACATGCTCTTTGGTTGGTAGTTTAGTCTCTGTGAGTCCCCATGGGCCCAGGTTAGTTTCCTCTGTAGGTCTTCGTGTGGTGTCCTTGAGTCCTGCAGATACCTCTATCCTTCCTGTTACTCTTCCACAGAACTCCTGCTTAGCAAATTGTTTGACTGTGCATCTCTGCACCTGTTTCCATAAGCTGCTCAAAACAACAATAAACCAAATAAACTCAATTTAAAAATGGGGTATATAGCTAGACAGAATTCTCAATAGAGGAATCTCTAATGGTCAACAGACACTTAAAGAAATGTTCGAGATCCTTAGTCATCAGGGAAATGCAAGTCAAAATGACTCTGAAATTTTTTCTTACATTCTTCAGAATGGCCAAGATAAAAAACTCAAGAGATGGAGGAGAATGGGAGCTATAGATGTAACCATCACCAACAGAATACAAGAGATGGAGGAGAGGATCTCAGGCAGAGAAGATGCAATTGTAGAATCTGATGCATGTGTCAAGGAAAAGAGTAAATAAAAAAACATCCTGACACAAAACATCCAATAAATCAAGGACACAATGAAAAGACAAAACCTAGCAATAATAGGAATAGAAAAAAGGGAAGATTCCTGGCACCAAGGACCCAAGTATTTTCAACAAAATCATAGAAGAAAATTTCTTCAATGTAAAGAAAATTTCCTTTAAACGTATGAGAGGGTTACAGAACACCAAATAGATCAGTCAAAAAATAAATAAAATCATCCCACCACATAATCAAAACACTAAATGTATAGAACAAAGAAAAAATATTAAAAGCAACAAAGAAAAAAGTTTAAGTAACATATAAAGGCAGACAAATAATAATCACACCTGACTTCTCAACAGAGACTATGAAAGCCAGAAGGGTCTGGACAGGTGCCATGCAGACCCTAAGAGAACACAGATGTCAGCCCGGACTAGTATGACTAGCAAAATTTTCAACCAGCATAGATGGAGAAAACAAGATATTCTATGACAAAACCAAATTTAAACTATCTATGCACAAACCCTCCCCCTTTCAGAAGATACTAGAAAAACAAAACAAAACAAAACAACCAACCAAACAAACAAAAAAACCAACTTCAACCCAAGGAGGTTAACTACACCCAAAAAAAACCATAGGATATAAATAACACCACTGCATCAAAACCAAAAGAAGACAAATACACAAACATTAAAATAACACCACCAATATTAAAATAAAAGGAACTAACAATCGTTGGTCATTAAATCTCTTAACATCAATAGACTCAACTCTTCAATAAAAAGACATAGACTAACAGAATGGGTACTTAAACAGGACCCAACATTCTGCTCCATACAAGAAACACACCTCTGCAACAAAGATAGACTTTATTTCAAAGTAGAAGGCTGGAAAAAGGGTTTCCTAGCAAACACAAACAGACATAATAAACAAGCCAGAGTAGCCATCCTAATAGCTAATAAAATAGAATTTCAACCAAAATTAATCAAAAGAGATGGGGAAGGTTACTCATGAAAGAAAAAATGCCCCAAGAGGACATCTCAATTCTAAACATTTATGCCCCAAATACAAGTGAACCCCATTTGTAAAAAAATTATTAAAACTTAAAACACATATCTAACCCCACACATTAACAATGGAAGGCTTCAACACCTCTCTCTCACCAATGGACAGATTATTGAGATAGAAACTAAATAGAGAAATAAAACTAACACAGGTGATGAATCAAATGGGCCTTATAGATTTACATTCTTCTCAGCACCTCATGGAACCTTCCCCAAAATCAGCCATATAGTTGATCACAAAGCAAGCCTCAACAAATAGAAGAAAACTGAATTACCATTGTATTTTATTAGATCACCAAGGATTAAAATGGGATTTCAACAATAGAAATAGCAAAAAACCTTCAAACTCATGGAAACTGCCTACTCAATGTCAAATGAGTCAGATGAAATGAAATAAAGAAAGAAATTAAAGACTTCCTAAACTTCAATGAAAATGAAGACACAACATACCCAAACTTAAGAGAAAAGTTCATAGAACTAAGTGCCCTCCTAAAGAAATTGGACAGAGTTCATACTAGCAAATTAACAACACCCCAGGGAACTCTGTAATAAAAAAGAAAAAAAAAACACACCCAAGAAGAGCAGATGGCAAGATAAAAAATCAAACTCAGCACGGAAATCAATAAATTAGGAACAAAGAGAACAATAAAAACAAATCAATGAAACCAAGAGCTGGTTCTGTGGGAAAATCAACAAGATAGAAAAACTCTAAGCCAAGCTAACTAAAAAGCAGAGAGACAGCATCCAAATCAACAAAATCAGAAATAAAAGGGGGGCATAACAACAGCACTGAGGAAATCCAAAGAATCATTAGGTCTTACTTCAAAAGCTTCTAACTCCACAAAATTGTATAATCTAAATGAAATGGACAATTTTCTTGATAGAATCCACTTACCAAAGGTAAATCAAGACCAGATAAACCATTTACATGTTTTAAAACCTCTAGGGAAACAGAAGCAGTAATTAAAGTCTCACAACCAAAAACTGCCCTGGCCAGATAGTTTTAGAGTAGAATTCTACCAGACTTTCAAATGAGAGCTGATACTAATGCTCCTCAAACTATTCCACAAAACAGAAACAGAAGGAGCATTGCCAAACTCATTTTATGAGGCCACAGTCACCCTGAAAACTTAAACACACAAGTGCCCAACAAAGAAAGAGGATTTCAGACAGATTTCCCTATAAAAATTTATTTTAAAATACTCAATAAAATAATTTTAAACTGAATTCAAGAACACATGAAAAATATCATATCAAAAATACCATGATCAAGTAGGCTTCATCCCAGGAATACAGGTATGGTTCAATATACAAAAATCCATCAATGTAATCCACCATATAAACAGACTGAAAGAAAAAAAAAAAAACACATGATCATCTCATTAGATGAAGAAAAAAGCATTCAATAAAATCCAACACTCTTTCATGATAAAGTCCTGGAAAGATCATAGCTAAGCATAATAAAGGCCATGTATAGCAAACCATAGTCAACACTACATTAAATGGAGAGAAACGGAAAGCAGTCCCACTGAAATCAGAGATGAGGCTGCCCACTCTCTGCACAGCTTGTACTTGAAGTCCTGGCCAGAGCAGTAAGACAACTAAAGTATATCAAGGGGATACAAACTGAAAAGGAAGAAGTCAAAGTATCTCTATTTGCAGTTGATATGATACTATACCTAAGTGACCCCAAAATTTCTACTAGAGAACTCCTATAGCTGATAAATACCTTCAGCAAAGTGGCTAGATACAAAGTTAACTCAAAGAAATCAGAAAGCCTCCTGTATACAAATGACAAATGGCCTGAGAAAGAAACTGGGGAAATAACACCCTCCACAATAGCCACAAATAATATAAGGTATCTTGGTGTAACTCTAACCAAGCAAGTGAAAGACCTGTATGACAAGAACTTTAAGTCTCTGACAAAAGAAACTGAAGAAGACATCAGCAGATAGAAAGATCTCCCATGCTCATGGATCATAGGAGTAACATAGTAAAAATGGCCATCTTACCAAAAGCAATTCCCATCAAAAATGCCAACATAACTCTTTATAGACCTTTAAATAATTATTCTCAACTTCATATGGAAAAACAAAAAACCCCAGAATATCTAAAACAATCCTCTACAATAAAAGATCATCTGGAGGTATCTCCATCCCCGATTTCAAGCTGTGCTACAGAGCAATGGTAATAAAAACTGTATGGTACTGGCATAAAAACAGACAGGTTGATAATGGAATTTAATAAAAAACCCAGAAATAAACCCACACACCACCTATGGACACTTGATTTTTGACACAAACAAAAAAACATACAATAGGGGGGAAAGAAAAGCATCTTCAACAAGTGGTGCTTATCTAACTGGATGTCTACATGTAGAAAAATTAAAAAGTCCATATCTATTATACTGCCCAAAATTCAAATCCAAGTCGATCAAAGACCTTGTCACAAAACCAAATGCACTACATCTATTAAAAAGAAAGTGGGGAAGAGTCTTGAACTTATTTACATAGGAAACAACTTCCTGAACAGAACACCAACAGCTCGGGCTGTAAGATCAACGATTAATAAATGGAATCTCATGAACTAAAAAGCTTCTGTAAGGCAAAGGACACTGTCAGTTGAACAAAACAGCTGCCTACATATTGGGAAAAGATCTTCACTAACCCTACATCTGACAAAGGGCTAATATCTAAAGTATATAAAGAACTCAAAAAATTAAACACCAACAAACCAAGTAATACAATTAAAAACTGTGGTACAGAGCTAAACAGAGAAGTCACAGAAGGAATATCGAACAGCTAAGAAGCATTTAAAGAAATGCTCAACATCCTTAGTCAAAAGGAAAGTGTAAATCAAAATGACTCTGATTCCACCTTACACCTATCACAATGACTAAGATAAAAAACACAAGTGACAGCACATGCTAGAAAGAATGTGGAGAAAGGGGAATACTCCTCTATTGTTGGTGGGAAATCAATCTTTCGCTATTTTAGAAAATTGGAAATAGCTCTACCTCAAGACCCAGCTATACTATTCCTGGGTATATACCCAAAAGATACTCTACCATACAACAAGGACACTTACTCAGCTGTGTTAATAACATCCTTATTTGTAATAGCCAGAATCTGGAACAACCTAGATGTCCCTCAATGAAGATCGGATAAAGAAACTAACACATTTACACAATGGAGTACTACTCAGCTATTAAAAACAAGAAAATCATGAAGTTATCAGGCAAATAGATGGAACTAGAAAAGATCATGAGTGAGGTAACTCAGACCCAGAAGACACACACGGCATGTCCTTATCTATAAGTAGATTTTAGTCATATGGTACAGGATTAGCATACTACAACTCACGGCCCCAAAAAAGATAAGTAACAAGGAGGATCCAAGTGAGGATGCTTAACTCCCACTCAGAAGTGGAAATAGAATAGACAGTGGAAGTGGTTGAAGAGAGAGAACAGTCTAAGAGAGGGAGCATGGAGAGGAATGAGGATCAATATCAAAACTAGAAGAGAGCAGGGGCGGGAAGACAGACGGCTTGTGGAGAGAAGAGAAACCTTGGGCTGGGACTTCTCTGTGAGAAGCTGGAGACCTATGACAGGGGAGGCTCCTGGGAGGATATGAGGGGGACTCTAGCTGAGACTCCTGGTAACAGGTGTCATGGAGACTGAAGAGACCACCCTCTAACTAGACACAACTCCTTGTGGAGAACACCAACCATTCACAAAAACTTTGACCTAAAATTTGCCCTGCCTACAAAATGTGCAGGGACAAAAATAAAGCAGAAATTGAAGGAATGTCTAACCAAATGACTGGCCCAACCCTAGACTCATCCCATGGGAGACAGCCAGCCCCTGACACAATTAACGATACTCTGCTATGCTTGCAGATGGAAGCCTAGCATAGTTGTCCTCTGAGTGGCTCCAGCCAGCAGCTGATGGAAACAGATGAAGAGATTCACATCTAAACATTGGGTAGAGTGCAGGAAGTATTGTGGAAGAACTGGGGGGGGGGAAATAGAAGGACGCAGGGGTAACAAGAGCTCTACAAGAAGATCAACAGAGCAAACTAACCAGGGCCCAGGGGGCCTGTGAAGCCTGAAGCACCAACCAAGGACCATGTATAGACTGGACCTGGGCCCCTACGCAGATGCAGAGGTCGGGCAGCTCAGTCCTCATATGGGTGCCCTAGTAAGGGGAATGGGGTTTGACTCCGACATGGACTGGATTGCCTACTTTTTGATCACTTTCTCCTGGCAGGACTAACTCGCCAGGTCACAAGGGAAGAGGATATGCTCAGCCCTGATACGACTTGATATGCTGGGGTTGGCTGGGTAGTGTAGATTCTCCTTCTCTAAGGAGTAAAGGAGGGGGAAATAAGGGAAACAGGGAGGAGGGTAGGGCTGCAAAGAGAGGAGAAAGGCAGCTACAACTAGGATGTAAAACAAATAAATAAAAATAAAATAACTCCAACACATGTTGGCGAGGATACAGAGGAAGGGAAACATTCCTTCATTGCTGGTGGGAGTGCAAACTTCTACAACCACTTTGTAAATCAACATGATTTTTTTCTCAGAAAATTGGAAATATATCTATCTCAAGACACAGCTCTACTACTCCTGGACATATACCCAAAAGATATTCCACCACACCACAAGGACACTTGCTCAACTATGTTCATAGCAGCTTTATTTGTAATAGTCAGAAACTGGAAATAATCTACATGTTCCTCAACCTAAGAATGGATAAAGAAAATGTGGTACATTTGCACAGTGGAATATTACTCAGCTATTAAAAACAAAGAAATTATGCAGTTTGCAGGCAAACGGATAGAACTAGAAAAGATCATCCTGAGTGAGATAACCTAGACTAAGCCATACACATGGTATGTACTCATAAGTGGATAAAGTACAGGATAAACATGCAACAATCCACAGACCCAAAGAAGCCAAGGAGGGCCCAAGGGAGTGTGCTTGAATCTCACTCAGAAGAGGAAATAAAATAGACATCAGAAGTAGATGGAAGGAGGAAACTGGACAAGAGCATAGCATAACTGTCTTCTTGATGAGTTGTAAGTAAAACCAAATTATTCATTTCCATGAGATTATTATACTAAATTTCTTAGTATAGCAACGTACGTCTCATGGCTGTCTGTAGCTAGTGTATTCGCTTCCAGCAAAGAAAGTCTCAGTTTCTTTTCTTCCCTTTGCCCATATTTTTTATTTTTATTTTTGATACTAACTAGTACTCAGAAACCACCATAGCTTGAAAGCATTGCCTTCTCTCCCGGCCCCACAGGAACAAAGAAGGTCAAGGTGAGCTTGTGTCCCTGCTTTCACTTCATGTCAGTGTCTCTCAACTTAGATCAGACTCCACAGAGTGCCTGTGTGATTGCTGTACCTTACAGACAACTATGTCCTACACTTACATTCAGCTTGATTTCAGCTGAGCCTAAAAGCGTAGACTGCCTTATCAGATGAGGGCGAACGGCTGCCATGATTAGGGCGTTACCCCCAAGCAGGTAATTACCTTCTGAGAAACACCTTACCCACCTCACACAGTAGGGACTTTCTGGACAACCTTGCACAGTCGTAATGAGACAGACGATGCCTTGACCAGAATGACTTCATAATTCACCTCTCTCTCCTGTTCACCCTTCAGTTCCTGTCAGTGCCTTAGAGACAGAATTGGGGGTAAACCTTTCATTTTCTCCTGTTACCAAGGTGGACATACTGAATAAATTTTCTTCTCTGCCTTTTGCTACTACTCAGCTCATTGACTGGAATTTTGGAATAGGGAGTAACGCCTAACCTGTTGGAATGTCAGAGCCTGGGAATTTGTCCCCAAACACTAGTCAGTGTTTGTAGGCAAATGTGAGACAACAAATAATGATAGTCCCAGAATGTCTTATGATGTTTTGACAAGTTCTCTGAAGTTTTTGAAGTTATGGACAGTGAGGGACTTTTGATGGTTAGTTAGTATAAGTGCTGTGGCAGTCATCTCCCAGTTATTTAAGTGAACAGAGCTGCAATGAAAACCTATGTGCTTGGCACTGGAGATCAGAATATCACTTGAAATAAACTAAAATATGGTGCTGTATCCTTTCTTTAAAAATGATTTATTTTACCTCATAATTATGTGTGTGTGTATAGATGTGTATGTGAGTACATGTGTCCACAGAAGGCAGAAAGGGGCATTAGATCTCCTGGAACTAGAGTTTCAAGCAGTTTGAGCTGATTAATGTGGGTACTGGGAACCAAACTTGGGTCATCTGAAAGAGCAGTATGTGCTTTTAAGCACTAAAAGAACCTTCAAGCCTCTTTTAACCTTTCTTGAATAAATTTTCCAGTGTGTGAAATGTTTCTGTACTAATTCACAACACAGAAAATCATCAGCATGAAAACAAGCAATTCATTGTGTCCCTTCTCTGCTGTTTATCCCTTCACAAAGAAGAAATGTCGTCTCCGAATGGGTATGTTATTTACTGGATATAAACTGAATTTTGAAACTGTTCTTAGTTCATCAGCCAGATTTATTCATCCATCATATTCACAGTAGAACCACTGCTAGGGTGAAAATCCAGAGGAAAGCATTTTCCCACATGATTCTTACCTACGTCACCAGCGCCTGGTGCCCAGGAAGGGTTTCTCACTTTCACCTTACGGCCAGTGGCAGCAGTCTCACTCGTTCCTGAAATCTGATGTTCTATGGATGTGTTTATTTGATCAGTTTTTAATGCAGCAGAAGTTCCCAGCTTTAACTCTGCTCCCAGCCTAGTGCTTAGTACCAAGTACTGGAAGGTGAATATAACTCAATGCTTTCCTTATCTCTCCCCATCCAAAGGGCTGTCATCACACTAAATAAAAAAGGCCGGTTGTCTGTAAGGAATGATCTGTTATTTTTCCACAGCGTGCCCATTCATTAAACCCCACTCAGGCTTTAAAGTTTTCAGGTGATGCTGATTTCAGTAATCTCTCAATTGTTCAGGGCCCCAACCCTGCTAGAACACATAGAACCCCTCTGCCATGCTATTCTGTTTCTGGAAAAGTCTTTGTTATTGTTGGAGAGTGTCCTTACCTCATCTGAAAAACATCTACGTCCATCTTGAAGCTATACAGGATTTCTATTAATTCTGATTCAGGCTCACAATGAAATTGGGGGACTAGGACTGAGGTGAGTTCACGGGAGCTAGGTTTGTTCTTTTCAGATTATACACATCAAGTACAGTACAGTGCATTTACTGAAAGGCTGGCTGTTTATATGAGCCTCTCCATGCTGAGTGTGACAATCTGCAGCCACACCCGCCAAGGCCCCGCTCTCGTCAGGTCCGTGAAAGTCCAGCAGCACTGTAGAGCCCTGCCTCCTGCACACTGTACATAGTGAGGTGCACCCGTGAGTGCTAGCACTTCCGAAAGAATCTTACTCTACAAACTACACCGACTTGGCTTCTCGCCACTATCCTTGACATGCTTTTATGAAGTAAGGATTATAAAAATGGATCGTTTAGTTACAAGTTGATGACAATTATATCAAGCATTTCTTTCTAGAAAGCTGTAGTTCCCTCAAGAGAGCCATGTCAAGTCTTAATTATTGCCCACAAGGAAGAGGAATGATGATTAAAGGTGCTGCACCTAGACCAGAAAGCAACTTTTTCCAGACCTGTGATGCTAAGTTAAGAGACTGGGAAAAATGAAATGGTGGCTGAAGGGAAAATGTTTGAGTACCAACTTAAAAGCAACCTGTCATTCAGAAGCCTCTGAATCCCAGGGACAAGGTAAGTTCAGCATGAGGCAGTTCTCCACAACTCACATAGAATCACCCGCAGCCAGAGACCCAGTCACGTGATTACTGTGGGTGAAACAAAGATGTCTGTGCTTTCAAGGGCTCCTCCAGAAGGAGGAGAGATCACAGAACTCACCCAAACCCTGAGTCTGGAGACCTGGAGAGCCTGCAGCAGTAAGCAGGTTAGTGACTGTGATTGTTGGCATGCCTGATGTGGGTGGAACAGAATTTAACTGCCACCTGCACCCACTCACACACACAAACACACTTCCCAAGGTGAAGGCAAACTCTGGATGGAAATTATTGATTACTGAATACAAGCTCAGTGGGTATATTCAATTAGTTCTTGAATTTTCCAGGCCAATATGACAAATGAAATACAATAGGATGTTATGCAGTAACAAAAGAAGTAATGTCATTTTCAGAAAACATATGTGAGATGTGGGTAATACCTTAAATGGGTATTTTTAATTTTTCCATTTATGATTTCTCCTCCATTAATTAATTTATTTATTCACTTTACATCCTAAGCACAGCCACCCCTCCTCTCCACCAGTCTGCCTCTCACACACCTGTCCTCCATTCTCCCATCTGCTTCTCCACAGGGAAGGAGGAGGTCCCCCATGGGTACCAACCCACAAGGCACATTGGGTAGCTGCAGGACTAGGCAATTCCTCTCCCATGAGGCCAGACAAAGTAACCTCATTAGAGGAACAGGATCCAAAAGGAGACATCAGAGTCCACACATCAGAGTCCCAGGACCAGTCCACACATGCTCTTTGGCCGGTGGATCAGTCTCTGTGAGCCCCCATGTGCCCAGGCCAGTTGACCCTGTAAGTGTTCTTTTGGAGTTTTTAACCCCTCCAGTTCCCTCAATCCTTCCTCTAGCTCTTCCATAGGACTCTTGAGCTCCATCTCATGTTTGGCTGTGGGTCTCTGCATCTGTTTCCATCAGCTGCTGGGTGAAATCTCTCAGAGGAGTTACAATAGGCCCCTGTCTACAAGCATAGCAGAGTAACATTAATGGTGTCTGGTTTTCTCCCATGGGATGGGTCTCAAGTAGGGCCAGTCATTTGTTACATCTTTCTTGCTGCACATATTGTAGGCAGGACAAAGTTTGGGTTGAAGGTTTTGTGGAATGTTTGGTGTCCTTATCCCTCCACTGGACGCCCTGCCTCAGTAGAGGATGGGGCCACTTCAGGTTCCATATCCCCCACTGCTAGGAGTCTCAGCTAGGGTGACCCCCGTAGAGTCCTGGGGCCTCCCCTATCCCAGATCTCTGACAAGTCCCAGAGATGCCCCAACCTCTGACAGATGGCTAAAATTCAAATTACACACACACACACACACACACACACACACACACACACACACACATATATAAAGAACTCAAGAAATTACACACCAACAAACCAAATAACCCAATTAAAAGACCTCCCCTATCAGTGGACTTGGGGAGGGGCATGGGTGGAAAAGGGGGAGGGAGGGTATGATTGGGAAGGGAGAAGGGAGGGGGCTAAAGGGAGATACAAAGTGAATAAAGTTTAATTAATAAAAAATTAAAGATAATTCCAAGATAAAATAAAGCTTTTTATATGTTTGTTAAAAAAAAATGGGTACAGAGGTAAACAGAATTCTCAACAGAGGAATCCCTAATGGCCGAGAAGCACTTAAAAAAAAGCTGAATGGTTAAGACAAAAACCTCAAGTGACAGCACATGCCGAAGAGGATGTGGAGAAAGGGGAACCCTTCTCCATTGCGGATGGTAGTGAAAACTTGTACAACCACTTTGGAAATCAATCTGACGCTTTCTCAGAAAATGGGGAATAGCGCTACCTCAAGACCCAGCTATACGTCTCCTGAGCATATACCTGAAAGATGTTCCACCATTCAACAAGAACCTTTGCTCAACTATGTTCATAAAAGCTTTATTCATAACAACCAGAATCTGTAAACAACCTAGATGTCCCTTAATGGAAGAATGGATACAGAAATTTTCAGGCAAATGGGTGGAACTAGAAAAGATCATCCTGAGTGAAATAACCGAGAACCAGAAAGACACACATGGCATACTCACTTATAAGTGGATATTAGACATATAATATAGGATAACCAGATTAAGATCTACAGACTTAAAGAAGCTAAACAACAAGGAGGGCTCTAGGAAGGAGGTTTAAATCTCATTAAACACGATAGATACCAGAAACAGTGGAAGAGAAGAAGCAGGATGGGAGCCTACCGTAGAGGTCTGCTGAAAGGTTCCAACAACAGGGGATTGAAGCAGATGCAGAGACTCACAATCAAACTTTGGACAGAGCACAGGGAGTCTTATAGAAGGGGAAAGATAGAGGACCTGGGAACAGGAGCTCCACAAGGAGACCAACAAAGCCAAAAAATCTGGGTGCAGGGAGTTCTGTAGAGACTGATGAATCAACCAAGGGCTATGCATGGAGAGGACCTAGACCTCCTGCTCAGATGTAGCCCATGGCACCTCAGTCTCCATGTGGGTCCCTGAGTAAAGGCATCAGGGGCTATCTCTGACATGAAATCGGATGCCTGATCTTTGATCACTTCCCCTTGGCGATGCAGCCTTCCTAGGCCACAGAGGAAGAGGATGCAGACAGTCCTGATAAGACTTGATAAGCTAGGGTCAGACTGCAGGGGAGGAAGACTCCCCATATCAGTGAACTAGGTGAAGAGGATGGGGGGAAGAGAGATAGAGGGTGGCCTGGGAGGAGAATAGAGAGGGGGCTACAATCGCTATAAAATAAATAAACTGTAAAAATTAAAAATAAATTAAAAATAAAAGAAAAAAGCTCAATGTGCTTATTCATCAGGGAAATGCATATAAAACAATTTTGAGATTCTATCTTACACCCATCAGGATGACTAAGATCAAAAACTCAAGTGACGGCACATGTTGTCTTGGATATGAAGGGAGGGGAGCCCTCCTCCATTGCTGGTAGAGTACAAACTTGTACAGCCTTTGTGGTCAGATATCGATCTAGCAGTTTCTCAGAAAGTTGACAACAGATCTACCTCAAGACCTAGTTATGCCACTGCTGGGCATATACCCAAAAGATGTTCCACCATACCACAAGGACACATGCTCAACTATGTTTACAGCTTTATTTGTATCAGTCATAAACTGGAAATAACATCGATGTCTCAACTGAAGCATGGATAAAGAAAATGTGGTATTTACACAATAGAATAGTACTCAGCTATTAAAAACAAACACAGCCTTGAGGGGCATCTGTGTTGTTTCCAGTTTCTGGAAACTCTACTATGTAATAAGCTTTATTATGACTAAAGCTGCAAGTAAATCATGTAATTTGCAGTCTAATGAATGGAACTAGAAAAGATCATTCCTGAGTGAGGTAACCCAGACCCAGAAAGACAAGCATGACATGAATTCACTTATTAGTGGATATTAGACACAAAGTACAGGTGACCTTACTACAATCTACAGACCTAAAGAAGCCAAAGAGGGCCCAAAAGAGGGTGATTGAATCTCACTCAGAAGAGGAAATAAAATAGACATCTGAAGTAGGTGGAGGGAGGAATCTGGGTGGGAGAGGGGTGGGGAGTGTAACAGGTGGAGATCAGGTGTGGGGAGAGCAGGGAAGGGTGAGGGGGGAGAGGACAGGGAGAGTGAACAGAAACTGGTATGTAGGCATCTCTGGGTGACCCTAGCTGAGACTCTAGCAGCAGGGTTAAGGAGTCTGATGTGGCTACCTCCTGCAGCCACGTCAGCCTTCCAGTGGGAGGAGGGGACACCAACCCTCCTGTAAAACCTTCCACCCAGTTCTTGTCTCGCCTACAAGAAGTGCAGGGATAAAGATGAGCAGAGATTGAGTGAGCTGCAAACCAATGCCTGGCCCAACCTGAGACCCACCCTTGGAAGAAAGCCAACCCCTGACACTACTAATGACACTCTGCTGTGCTTGCAGACAAGAGCCTGGCATAGCTGTCTTCTGAGTGGATTCATCCAGCAGCTGACAGAAACAAATGTAGAGACCCACAGCCAAACAACAGGCCGGGCTCAGGGAGTTTTGTGGAAGAGTGGGAGGAAAGACAGGAGCTGGAGAGTCAAGGACACAAGAAGACCTACATAGGAAACTAACCTGGACCTATGGGGGCTCACAGAAATCAAGCCACCAACCAAAGAGCATGTATGGACTGGCCCTAGACCCCCTTCACCCATGGAGCAGATGTTCACCGTAGTCAATACTGAGGCCCCTAACGACGGGACGAGGGACTGTCTCTGACTCTGTCGCCTGCCTCTGAGTTCCTTTCTGCTGGATGGACTTCCTTGTCAGGCCCCAGTAGGAGAGGATGTGCTTAGCTCTGCTGAGACTTGAGGTTTCAGGGTGAGTTGATAGCTCTGGGGGAGGGCTGCCTTCTCTGAGAAGGAGGGGGGGAAGGAGAGGAGATGCTGTGAGAGTGGGTCTGGAAAGAGAGGAGGGAAGGGTTTGGGAATCAGGCTGTAAAGAGATTAAACAAACAAACAAATGGATACATACATACCTACAATGAAATTAATAGAGACAAGTGAGAAAGTCTCTTTTTTAAACCCTTGTTGTCTGTGCAGGACAGATTTTGGGGATGAGTAGATGGCTCAGCTGTTAAAGCACCTGCTGCAAAAGCATGAAGTTCTGTGTTTATATCACCACAAGAAGCCAGGCATGTTGGCATGTGCCTGTCATCCCAGCACTGGAGACAGAGACTGAGGATCCCTTGGGCTTGGTGACCAGCCAGCCAGTCCAGCCCAATCAGGAATTTCTAGGTTCAGGGAGAGATTCTATCTCAAAAAGTTGTACCAAGAGTGATATGGTAGACAGCCTCTGTCAGCTTCTGGCCTCTGCTCACACACGCATCATAAGAGCATGCTCATGCATACATCCTTCACGCACACAAAAGAATAAATTATTGGGTCCAATTATTTTTCAATATTTTTGTCACCTGCATTTATGGTCATCATAGTCCAGTTCTTATAGCCAAGAACTGTGTTTAACTCAGTCTCCCAATTTTTCTCTCTTGTTTTACATTCTGTCATGAACTGATTTCAGTTCTTTACAGAGACACCACTGTAACCACCAATTGCACCTTGGAAGTTTAATTCCATGGCATCTTTGACTTGTGGCTTTCTACGCTGAGATTAACTTTCTGAGTGTACTCTGTACCTCTATTCAAATTCTACCTCCAAAATTCTGTCATCTTCAATTTCTGTTTGATAGCTAGAGCTAAGTTCTTTGGTTTTTATTTCATAATTCCACAGCTGAAGCCCTTTAGACTATTCTGTACAGGTAGCTGTTGTTCCACACAAGCCAAGGGCTGTGCTATCAGTGTCCTCACTGCTCTTAGATCTGGAGTTTTGACATTAAGCCCATGCCAAAACTTGATTTTTCTAACATCAAACAAAATAGTGTTTCCCTATTTTTATTGTCTGCCATTGTTTCTAATGAGCTACATCCCATTTTTTCACATTTAGATTGTATGTTTCTTGGAAATACTTCAGTTTTCCCTGGAATTTGGGATTGGTTTTGAGTTCTCCTTTAGAAAGATGAAATTGGTACCATACTTATTGCTAATATAATCTAATTTTTTTTTACAGAATATAACCTTTCGTTTTTACTTCAGTAATTTATGTTGTTGAAACCCTTGAAGTGCTTCTAGTTCAAATTTGAAGAAGTTAATGAGCAAGCCTCCTGAATAGCTAAGAATTTTAAAAAGGGAACTTGGGCAGTTCCCAGCAACCCTTCCTGCATCCAGTCTTTTACTTTCATATTTTCTATTCTTCCCTACTGAACCACATATCACCTTTCCCATGGAGGATGTTAGGGCCATAAAATATATGAATTTTTGATGAAATGTATAACCATATTAACAAATAAGTGTTTGTTTCATGCTCAAACTTGAAAATGTTGCTTTCTTAAATCTTTTTTTCTTTCTTCTAAGTTATATTTTTGAAAGAAAAAAAAAGATGGAAGACTGATTCGTATTTTTTTAGTGGTTTCATTTTTCACTATGTGTTTTCAAATCTTGTTTTGATATATTCAGTACTTTAATAATTTATATTTTCTGTTTTTCTTTTCAAGCTTTTCCTACTGTTATTATGTTTTTTTAAATATGAAAACAGATGACTATTTTCAGTTTGAGAAATGGTTTTTCATTATTTCTTCAGACCTTCACTTTTATTATTAATTTTAACATTTTATTCATATATACATGGAATAAGAGCACATCTACTCTTTATTTCACCCCTCCAACTTTCTCTACCCCCTCCAATACACATCCTGGGAATTTTATGATTCTTTTTTGAAAATTAGCTAGTTAGTTAATTCAGTTCCCTGAATCAATAGTTTGATCATAAGCTATTAAGGATAAACTTGGTCCCCCCCTTCCCTGATTTAAATTTTCATTTAACCAATCATAGCAGTTTCTGATTTCATGCTTTTTTTCTAATTAAGGTTTTTGTATTTGATTTTTATCATTGATTTTTTAACCATTCGTTTTACTTATTGAATATAAGCAAAAGTGCTATTTTTTAAAAGTCTTTTTCACTCCCATAATTATCTGCTTATTCTGAGGTCTCATTATGTGTGTCTGAGACTTTCTTCAAAGAATGGTGAATTTTAGTTGTTCCTCTATAGTTTACATTGACAGAATATGGAGGGACAAGAAGTGAAACAGGCAAGTGATGAGTTAGCAATAATTTTGCCTCTGTACTTGAGATTCTCAAGACTTCTAATCTGTGAATGCTTTTTACAGGAAGCCAATCTTCATGCTAGGTTTTCCAAATTTTTTTGGAAATAGTTTTCCAAAATTCATTTGTTGGAAAAAGTACACAGACTCTCTTTGACTTGGGGAGTAACTGACATTTTTGTATTAATATGCATGGGCTGTGCACTGAGCACAGTTCAGGTAAAAATGATTTATCTGCTCTCTGTTTGAGCAAGTAAGGCATATATGTTTTTCTATATAAGTTTTTTTTGACTGAATAACCAAACTTCAATATAACTTTTTATCTATGCCATTTAAAAGAATGGCATAAGTCCTGAGGAATTTGTAGCCAAAGATTTCTTAACCATGAATGGTTGAAGTCCTTTGCTGGAGACAGTTTTAGTCAGTCTGGGCTTGGAGGTCGAGCTCGGAACTAGTCTGATTTCTGGTATACCACTCTGTATCTGGGAACTGGAGGATGCTCCAGATTCCATCTGGGGGGGGGGCTAGGTCTGTGAAGGTCTTTCTCCCATTTGTAGGAGTCCATCTGGGGAGGCTAGGTCCGTGATGGTCCTTCTCCCATCTGTTTCTCATTGGAGATGGCTGCAGTGAGGCAGACTCTCAATCAGAATTCTGTGGTACCACCTGTAAGGGCGTCCTTATCTGAATTGTCTGATGGTTCAGGGGCCAGACGAATTCCCCCCCGCAGCCTTTCTTGAACGGCTGATGGAGGCTTACAGCCAGTTTATGCCCTATGATCTTACCTCGGATGAGCATAGGGCAATGGTGACTATAACCTTTATAGACCAGTCAGCCAGAGATATTTGTAGAAAACTCTAGAAAATAGGGGGTTTACAGGACAAGTTGTTGAAGGATTTAGTGCAGGTAGCAGAAAAGGTTTTCTACAGCTGGGAGATGGAAGAAGAGAAAGAGTAAAGAAAGCAGAAAGAGCAGGAAGTGAGAGAAAGAAAAAGGGATAAGAGGCAAGACAGAAAGTTGACTCAGATCCTGGCCACCATAGTGCAGGAGAGTCGTAATCATAGGGAGAGAGTTCCTAGCAATTGGAGGGGCCCACTGTCTAAGGATCAGTGTGCCTATTGCAAGGAGAAAGGACACTGGATCAAAGATTGTCCAAAAGGCAGAAAAAGCCGGTCCACTTCTTGTTGTACCCTGGCACCCAGCATTCTGTTCTGTTACGAGACTTAGGAGCTAAAAAAAGAGAAAAAATTGTGGAGCCACTGGATGTAAACAATATTCATGGACTACCGGAAGAACGGTGGACCTTGGAGTGGGCCGGGTATCCCACTCATTCTTACTTGTCCCCACATGCCCGTACCCACTGTTAGGGTGTGATACCCTAACTAAGATAGGGGCCCATATTCATTTTAGACCAGATGGCCCACAGGTGACAGACAGTAAAGGGGATCCCATTCAGGTGCTGACGATTCAACTGGAAGATGAATACCGCCTGTCTGAAAAGGTGGTAAATCCAGAAAAAGACATTGACTGGTGGCTAGAGAGACATCCCAGGGCATGGGCCGAAACAGCTGGCCAAGGAAAAGCAGAGAGACAGCCCCCGGTTCAGATAGAGCTGAAGCCTCAGGCTACTGAGATCACGGTGCAGCAATATCCAATGTCTAAGGAAGCCCGTGATGGGATCTGCCCTCACATACAGCGGCTCCTTGACCTAGGGGTGCTCAAAAGGTGCCAATCTGCCTGGAATATTCCATTGCTGCTAGTTCGAAAGCCAGGGAGCAATGACTATCTACCTGTACAGGACTTGAGCGAAGTTAACAAACAGGTCACGGACTTACATCCTACCGTGCCCAACCCGTATAACCTGTTGAGTTCCCTTCCCCCTGACAGGGTTTGGTATATAGTCCTGGACCTTAAGGACACATTCTTTTGCCTTCAACTTAGTCCTATCAGCCAAGACATTTTTGCTTTCGAATGAAAAGACCCAGACTCAGGGGTCTCGGGCCAGCTTACATGGACTCGACTTCCTGAAGGGTTTAAAAATTCCCCTACCATATTTGATAAAGCCCTATCCCGGGACCTGGCGCACTTCCGGGGCACCAATCCCCAGGTAACTCTTCTCCAATATGTGGATGACATTCTACTAAGTGCAGATTGTAAAGAAACCTGCCTTGAAGCTACCAACTGGCTGTTATAAGAGCTGAGTGAGCTCGGCTACAGAGCGTCGGCGAAAAAGGCCCAGCTCTGCAGGAAACAGGTCAGTTATCTGGGATATATACTGAGAGGGAAAGAGATGGCTATCAGGCTAGAAAACAAAGGGCAACAACGCTTTCATCTGGGGAAAGGATGAACAAGCCGTATTTGATGAATCAGGGAATAGCCAAAAGGGGTGCTAACACAGAAAATTGGACCCTGGAAGAGACCAGTAGCCTATCTATCCAAAAAGCTTGATTCAGTAGCGGCAGGATGGCCAACCTGCCTGCGAATAGTAGCGGCACTAGTAAAAGATGCAGACAAACTGACTCTGGGACAGGACCTCACCATCTATGCTCCTCATGCCCTGGAGAGTGTCATAAGGCAGCCACCTGATCGCTGGCTCACGAATGCCCGAATGACGCATTACCAGGCTTTGCTCTTAAATGATAGAGTCACCTTTGCCCCGGTGACAGGGCTAAACCCTGCCACCTTATTGCTGGATCCAGAAATCCAGCCCCGGGAGCATGATTGTTTGCAGGTGAACAGGGATGGTGAAAGGACTTGAGATTCTGGCTTTGCTCAATGCCTTGTTGCTGCCCACCAAGGTAAGCATTATTCATTGCCTGGGACATCAGAAGGGAACTTTCAGGGCAGCAAGAACATAGCCAATCAGGAGGCTAAAACAGCCGCCAGAGGAAACTGTCCCAGTGGTACTGACGGCTGAGCTGCCCAGAGAAGTATGACTAAAGTGACTTAAAGCTAATACGGCAAAAACAGGGGATATTTGACACCAGTGTGGGGGCATGGATTGACGCCAAAGGTAAGGTCATTCTACCACAGGAAGACGCTGAGAAATTAATAACTCAGATGCATAAGTGGACTCACTTGGGGGCAAAGAAATTGGCTGAAATTGCCCACCAATCCCAGTACCGAATACTAAACCTCACTGCTCTGACTGAGAGAGTGACTCAGTAGTGTGAACCCTGTCAGAAGGATGGGTGGAAGCTTTTCCCACAAAGAAAGAAACTGCTCTGGTTGTAGCCAAAAAGATTCTGGAAGACATTCTTCCTTGGTTCGGTATTCCAAAGGTAATTGGGTTAGACGATGGGCCGGCCTTCATTTCTCAGTTAAGTCAGGAGGTGGCCAGGTTTCTGGGGCTCGGTTGGAAATTCTATGCTTATAGACCCCAAAGTTCAGGACAGGTAGAAAGAATGAATAGAACTCTAAAAGACTCTCACCAAATTGACCATGGAGACTGGCGGTGACTGGGTGGTGCTCCTTCCCTTGGCCCTTTTTAGAGTCAGAAACACTTCCTTCCTACTAGGCCTGACTCCCTTCGAACTACTCTATGGGGTTCCTGTTCCCCTGACTCTTCTTGGGGACCCCCTTGACATAACTAGTGGTAACTCTGACTTGTCCAGGCTGAAAGGACTGCAGCTTATTCAGAAAGAAATTTGGAGCAAGGTTGGCAGTGCATATGCGCATGGGTCCTTGGAGGTGCCCCATCAGTTCCAGGTTGGTGATCTGGTATGTGCGACGGGTCCTTATTACATCCTGCCCACCACCCCAACTGCCATCAAAGTAGAGGGCATGGCATCTTGGATCCACACGTCACACGTCAAGCCTGCTCTTCATCAACCTGCAGACACCTGGAAAGTCCAAGCCTCCAGCAACCCGCTAAAACTGAAACTCATCAGGGACAATGAACTCTCCAGCCAGTACTCGCCTTCGTCAGGGAACGTGTAAATGCAGTTTAGGTCCTGATGCTCCAGAGACAGTGTCAACCTCTCCCTGAGGTTGATCCACAATTTTAGGGTTAAAATTGAGGTGAAAAGAAAAGGGGGGAATGAGGGACCACCCGGGAATGAGAAAAACGACTGTGATTATTTGCATTGAAGCCAGGTGCAGAGAGCTCTTGAAGGGCGGGGTGAACTGTTCTGAGAAACAACCAGCTGTGAACTATCTACAACCAGCTGTAAACTATAGAGCAGAAGTGACCTGATTTTCAGGTATAAAAACCCTGTGCTTTGTATGTTCCGGGTCGTCTCTTATCTTTGGAGGGGCGACCCTATCGTGATAGCAATAAAACTTCTTGCTTATGCATTGAGCTGTGGTCTGTGAGAGTTCCTAGGAAGGACATGATCCTGAGCAGTGAGACTCCAGGTCTAAAGTTTCAGTAGCCTTGTCTATCCTATCAGGCCTTGAATTTTCTAGTTGTTTTTGAGAATAATCTTTTTTTTGTGAACAAGAAATGAATGGCTTGTGTTTTGTTTTCTTTTTTGTTTTTTTTTTTTTTTTTTTTTAAATCAGGACTTGAGCGAAGCCCCTTAGTCAGTTTTCTGAAAATAAGGATTGCCTCAGATATCCTTGGATGACCTGCATTGATGAGTAATATGACCATTCTTTCTATATCTTTTACATTTCATACAAAATCCTTTCCTTGAATTATTACTATTAAATAAGAAATTATCCGTAGGATCTATTTGCTCACAGTCCTTCATGGACTTATTTGATTTTTCACAGCCATAGCAATGGCATTTTGTGTTTTGATGTCTCCTGTAGCTGTTTGCCCAACTGCAACTCTACAACTGAATCATGAACATTTGTTTTTATGTCTGCAGTAGTTTTGATCTGTTCATGAAAATGTGCGGATCTTGCCCTAAAGAGTCTAATAGCCCTTTTGCATTCGCATCCTCAAAAGCTAGAGATCCTAGTAGAATCTCTCCAGTATTTGGATCTGATATTGTTCTATTCAGAGCTTTAATCTCTGTAAAAACTCAGTGAAAGATTCATTTGAACCTTGGGCTACCTTTGTAGATGACTCACTTTGTCCCAGTTGTTCAACCTTGTCCCAGTAACTTAAAGCTCTTGTACGACATTGCTCTCAGACAGCACCATCAGAGGTAATCAGTACCCCTAACCCAGAATACAGACCTCCACCTGGTAACTGATCTTTGACAGTATCAACCAGCGCCGTGAGTCCTGTAAGGGAAGCCTCGTCTTTCCACCACACCAGCCACTGCAGTTGAGGGCCAGGCTCTAGCGCGGCTGGCAGGTCTCTCCAATATTTTGGAGTTGGGAAATTCGGTGTGGCCCGGTTATTAAGTATTTGTTTAACATACGAAGTGCAAGCTTCTCAGCCTGCCTCTGGCTCCTGCTTCTGGAGAGAGACTTTTCTGCCTCCCTTACTTGATCCCGACCCCTCCCTGACTCTGGGAAGTTAATCAGTCCACAAGTGCTTGCTCTTCTGGCCTGCACAGGTCAGGCCAGCAAGAACATCTCGGATTTAGCTTCCTGCCTTGGCTCGAAACGTCGGGCTTTGCTGCCTTGAGAAGCCGAGTTAAAGAGCCACTTTTCTTTTTTTCTTTTTCCCTCAGCAAGGTCTCCCTACAAGAACGGCCTCTGCTTTACCTTTCTGGGGTTTGTTTCAGGTTTTGTTTTTCTGCAGTCACAAGAAGGTCTTGCTGCATGGCAGGGGGTCTAATTAAGGGACCTGTGAGTTCCTGCCTGAGAAACTGTTTTTCTCTCTCAGGATTCAGCAATAAGAAGCCAATCCGTTCAAGTTTAGGTTCTACATAAATTGTGTACATGTTGGCCCCTGTTGAACACCAAAATGTTAGTAACTTTTATAACATTGTATCTGTTTCTCTCTTAACCCAGCTGTCACCCAAATAATTGAATTCTTATGTTATTTTTAAAAAAGATTCACAGTGCCATGACTGAGTACCCTTGACCCTCTGGGCTAACCTGGCTTCCTCCCAGTGCGCACCTCCGCAGTACTTGCACTTTTTGGCTTTCCTGCTCCAGTTCCTTCTCCTGGACCTCTGCCCGTGGCTGAATTCCCTACTTCTTCCTTCAACTTCTCCGGCCCTGGCTCTCGGCACCGCTCAGCAATTGGCTACAAGCTGCTTTAATGACATAAGAGGGGACAATTGTGGAGCAGTGTTTACACATTGAGACAGGAGATTCTCAGAACTAGGAGTGCAACCAGAGACCCGGGTACAGAAATCGGTATTTGAATCACACAATATCCTGATGCCTATGTCCACATAACTGATTTTACTTGGGTGTTGGGGACCTGATCTCAGGTCTCCACACTTGTGCAGTAAGCTCTTTACTGACAAAGCCATTGCTCTAGCTCTAAACTGAGCTTTTATTTACAAAATAAAAATTAGAAGGGAAAAAAAATTTAGAAGGGAAAGGAATTCCCATACAGATATGTTATGAAAGATAAGAACCTAATACTATGACCTAGTCCTCCTGTAGTTTGGAGAGTCTCCCCAGCTGCAGGAAAGTCAGCATGAGCAAGAGTTCTGGATTCTAGACAGAGGCAATGGTCAAGACTCAAAAGAGTAATTGTTTAAGTCGGGGAGCTCGACACTGGAATAGACATATTCAGTGATATTTGTACACTCACATAACTTTACTCACAGCTGTCACCTTGAAGACATATCACCCTTTTATTCTGGCCCTCCTCCAGTTTTAATTACCCACCATGAAGGGGACAGGGGAATTTTGGTGGAAGGAGCTCATCAGACTGTCTTTGCCTGGCTCCTGCTTAAAGTCACAGATGTCAAACACATTTATTAAAGCAAAAATCAAGCAAGCAAGCTAACACACACTTTGCTCCTTACCTTCTCCTCTTCCCTCAGCATTTTCTCATGAAGGGAGAGCTGAATACACAGAAGTGTGTGGCTGGATAGAGGCCCAGAAATCTGGAAAGTGTATTATGTGAGACCCCAGTGGGGAAGAGCAAGACTGCCAGTAACTCTGACTCAGGCTTCCACACACCATCAATCCAGTGCCTTGCAGGCTCTGCTTCCCCCTCCCCTCACCTCATGCAGAGAGCAGACAGGAGCAACTCTGAGTCTCAAGTTGCAGAAGCCGAGCCTTGTGGGGAAGGGATGGAAAGGGGATCAAGGGGGGATGGGGGTCCTGGAAAGCTTTAAACTTTCAACAGCCCTGACAACTCCATTTTATGTGCAGGCTTTTTCTTACCAGCATTTATGGATGTTTGGATATAGATGGTATGAGAGAGAAATCAGTGTTTTTAAAGGCTGGTAGTGCCAGCATGCTGACCAGTCTTCAAGAACCATCTCATAGGAGATGAAGCTTCAGATGTATTGACAAAAGGCTATGCTTAAAAAATAATCAAGGAGATATATATATATATATATATATATTTTAATTTGGGGTCTGTGTACCATAAGGCTAGTCTTGAACTCTGTATTTAGCCAAGAATTCTCCTGCCTCCACATTGTCAAGTGTTTGGGTTAGTTACGCACCACCACACCCAGATGTGGTGCTGGGAATCCAAGTCAGAGCTTCCTTCATGCTATACAGAGGATTTAGCATTGGAGCCAAATCTCCAGCCCCTTGAGGTACACTTTGTTAGTGAGAGAAGTAACTGAGGGCCCCCCATTAAAACCCTAGGGGATCTGATTTACAGGCTTCACAGAGCAGAAAACTGAGGTACATAGGGAAGCATTCTGCTCTGAAAAGCATATACACTGTTATTTGGGCAATGGCACACACACTGCATGACAATGTCCAGGATGTCCCACCTTCTGGAGCCAGCGTGACATTCTCCAAGAATTTGGTAAGTAGTGTTTCTCTAGAGCTAATTTTCTCAGATCTCATGATGTCTGTGATTCAATGTGTTTATACTTCCATTTTTTCACAAAAATACGTGCTTTGCTCATACCTCTTTGACCACTGCATCATCAATGGCAGGAAGAAAGACAGACTGACTCAGAGGTCCCCAGGACAGTCACTCATAGCTACTGCCAGTGTCATCCACAGGCACTGATATTCTTTTGCATAAAGAAGGCTCCAAATTCATTGGAATGGATTTTGTGACTCTCATCTGAGATCAGAATCTGAATTTTAGTTGACCACTGTATAATTAACAGGCACAGTGGATGGATATAATGGGAGGATTGCTGGATGTTTTTTCGGATAACAAAGGATGAACACTTCTTTATTTTTTCAGTATCTTTACCCAAACAAGAGGATGTTATCAAAAAATCAAGTGTTTTCAATGACTAAAAGATGTGGGTATGCAAGGGCGTTGATGTGACCCTGAAAGAATGTCTCACGTAGTGAATGCTCAATGACACTTCTTCTTTGGGTATGTATGGTTGCATGTAACATGGGTATGTGTGTGCATCACCTGTGTGTTCTTCTACCCTTACATGCCATTTCTCTGAAGCCATTTGTACCCTTTCCCCTTTCTTTTAAAACATAGACTCTCCCATTGGCTTGGTGCTGGTTGATTCTTCTCTTTGAGCCCAGGGCATATGCTAGACACTACTTCACCAGTTCAAGACAAGTGTGTGCCAGCATGACAGAATTTCTACTTCGTTTTTGTGGGGCTTTTGGTTGTTTAGACTTTACTGATCAGATTCAGGTTCTCATGTACCAAGGATCTTGTTGACTGAACTATCTTCCCAACCTATCAAAAATGTTGTTTTGTTGTTTTCTGAAACTCCAGTTTGTGATTTCTCCAACCCAACATGGGTGCTTGTTCCATACTCAAAATATTCACAACCTGCTTCGGTCTTCCGATTCCTACCTTAGTACATTCTCCGCCTTCACCACGGAGACTCCCACTCTATCTCAGTATCTCTTGGTAAGGTCTGCGGCTTACGATGGCGTATTCAGCTGGTGGTTACCTAGCCTCTTGTGGGGACAGGAGAAGTACAGGGCTTGGTTACAACGTACAAATGTTGGATACCCTGAGCTCCTGGTGCCTTAGGTTTTCAAGAACATTACAGAAGGTTTATTGTGCTTTGGAACCTGGCAGTATAATTTGTGCAAAGTTTCAGCCTGGCAGTCAACCTGGAGCAAATGAATCAGTAAGATCAGCACACAGCAGGAAATTGTTCCTGGACTCTAGGCTTCATTTATTCCAAAGAAAAGAGCAATGCTATTGTACAAGGTTGAGCAGCATTTTTGTTAGAGCAATCATAACACTCACATAGTTCACATGTGAGTAAAGTGGAAATAAAATTGGTGTAACTGTTAAAGGGGAAAAACCATTAAACTTGTTAGAATTTTTCATTTTTAAAGAAAGAAATTTTCTACTCTTTTACACTAAGACAATTATATTCTAGAAGTTCTTGCCTTCATACTGAAAACCAGCAAAACAATTATTTCATCCTTTATTACCAGAAGACTAGGGACTGGTAATTCAGAAATGATGTGGACTGGCGTGAAGGCTCTAACTCAGTTGGTGGAGCACATGCCTAAACTAGAGCCCTGGTCCTAACATGCCTCCAATGCCAGTGCTTGGGAAGTAGAGTTCATCTTCTGGCATACACTACATTCAGGGCCAGTCTGGACTGCATGAGACCTAAATTAAAAAGTGATAAAGACAGAATTTAAAAAAAGTTTATGATTTCTCTATTCCAATTTCTCCATTCTAATTTTATATTCCCTGTTCTATATTTTCTTTAAATCATATCTCTTATTATTAGTAGTATTAATATCTTGTCTCATATTGTTTCTAAATTTCTTTCCTAGTTCAGAAAAGTATTTCAGCTTGGCATGATAGAAAATCGCCTGATATTAATATTTAGTAGGTGGAGGAATTTTGAAGTGAGCTTTACCTACATAGGAGGTTGGAGATAAGTCTGGGATACATGGAAAAAGGAAAGGAAAGTGGAAAAGAAGAAAAAGGAGGAAAAGGGATGAAGGGATGTGCAGAAATGGAAGGGAGGGGAGGCAGAGAAGTAGAGGCAAAATGCCATTAATCAGCAGACCTCCATAAGCCCCTACTTTAACTGCAGGGCCACATTGTTTCCTGGTGTCTCCCGGAATCTGTATTAATTCATAACCAGTACCCAACAGACCCCAGAAAGTCTGATTTTTTTCTTTCCCCAGTGTACAGTTACCCTTGTAAAAGGACGTGTCTCTCTGAGGAAGAGCTGGATAAATCCACACAGTACAGCCCAGATGTTGTTGTTTGACTAGGAATGGCTTCCGTGGACTCGTGTTTGAATGCTTGGTCACTGGGAAGTGGCACTTGGGGGTGTGTGTGTGGCCTTGTTCTGAGGAAGTATGTCACTGGGGGTTGGCCTTGGGTTTTGAATACTCAAGCCCAGTGTTCTTCCCTCTTTTCTTGCTGCTGCTGATCCAGATGTAGAACTCTCAGCTTCTTCTCCAGCACCGTGTCTGACTCCATGCAGCTATGCTTTCTGCCGTAATGATAACCTGTAAGCGAGCCCCAATTAAATGTTTTTATTATAAGAGTTACTGTGGTCATGGTGTCTCTTCACATCAATAAAATCCTAACTAAGACAAATGTCTTATTAAGATCCTTCCAGAGGGGAACCTGGCCATCTCTTTATTCATGGTGTCCTCTGTCTACAAATTTGCTCAAGTCTGGAAATTGATTCACAGGCTGAGATTAAAGATGGATCTTCCATGACAGACACAGAGCCCAGTGGAGGAGGTCTTTGTGCCACCAGACCAGCTTTCAGCTTGGAGGGCCTTTAGCTTGTTCCCCATGAACCTGGTCACCTGGGTCACAGACCCAGAGCACAATGAAGGTGAGCTGGGTGTGGGAGCCAAACCCCATTGTCCCCATCCTGAGGAGGATTTTGAAGTACTGGACCAGATTTCTGCTTGGAGACCTTTCTACCTGCTCCCCAGCTGCCTGAACCACCTGGTTTCAGACACAGCCCAGGGAGGTAAGATGGGCACAGGACCGAGGCCCCATTGCCCTCCACCCCAGGGAGGGCTTTGTGGCCTATGACTGGTGTTCGGCTTGGAGATCTTTCTCTGCTCCCTGTCTGCCTGGCCCACCTGGGTCACAGACACAGAGCCCAGCAGAGGTGAGTGCGGGAGCCAAGCCCATCGTCCCCATTTTGATCAGGGCTGTGTGGTGCTGGACCAGCATTCGGCTTGGAAGTCTTTCGGACTGCCTACAACAGAGTCAGCCAAATGGCTCCAGGCCAGAACAAGAACACAAGCAACAAGACTCAGGGCCATAAGGCACCACCAGAAACCATCAATCCTACCACAGTAAGCCCTGGAGATACTGTCACATCTGAAGCACAAGAAACGGATTTCAAATCTGACGTTATGAAAATGATGGAGTACTTAACAAAGAAAAATAAAGCTCTCAAGGTCACACAGGAAAGTTCAATCAAGCAGGTGAAAGAATTGAACAAATCTCCTGACGAAATTAAAGAAATACGGGAAATAATAAAACAGGAGACGAAAATGAATAAAAATTTTCAAGACCTAAGAATGAAGCCAGAAGCAATAAAGAAAACACAATTTGAGGCAAACCTAGGGTAGAGGACAGGAACTGCAGACACAAGCATCACCAACTGAATACAAGAGATCGAAGGGGGAATTTCAGGTGTAGAAGATATGACTGAATAGTCAAATTGTTAAATCTAAAAATCTCCTGACACACATCCAAGAAATCTGGGACAATATGAAAAGACCAAACCTATGAATAATAGGAACAGAAGAAGGAGAAGACTCCCAGCTCCAAAGCTCAGACAACACATTTTCAACAAAAGCATAGAAGACAACGTCACCAACACAAAGAAACATACAAGAAGCCTACAGAACACCAAAGAGATTGGACCAGAGAAGAAAACCTTCCTGCACATAATGAACACATTAGATGTACAGAACACAGAGAGAATATTAAAAGCTGAGGGGAAAAAGCCAAGTCACATATAAAGGCAAAACTATCACAATTACACCTGACTTCTCATCAGAAACTCTAAACGCCAGAAGAGCCTGGACAGATGCCTTACAGACACAAAGAGATGACAGATGTCAGCCTTGACTATTATACCCAGCAAAACTTAATCACAATAGCAGGAGAAAACTAGATATTTCAAGACAAAAACAAATTTAAACAACACCTATCCACAAAGCCAGCCCTTCAGAAGATACTAGAAGGAAAACTCCAACCCAAGGAGGCCACCTACACCCAGGAAACCACAGCAAGTAAATAGCCCCACATCGGCAAAACCAACATCAACTTAACAGGAAGTAGCAACCACTGGTCATGAACATATCTCAATATCAATGGCCTCAACTCCCCAATAGAAAGACACAGGCTAACAGAATGGAGATGAAAACGGGACCCATCTTTCTGATGCATACAAGAAACACTCCTCAGCAATAAACACCTCAGAATACAGGGCTGGAGAAAGATTTTCCAAACAAATAGACCCAAAAGAAAGCTGGAGTAGCCTTTCTAGTGTCTAGCCAAACTTTGGGCAGAGTGCAGGGAATCTTATGAAAGAAAGGGGAGATAGAAAGACCTGAAAGAGACAGGAGCTCCACAAGGAGAGCAACAGAACCTAAAAATCTGGACACAGGGGTCTTTTCTGAGACTGATACTCCAACCAAGGACCATGCATGGAGATAACCTAGAACCCCTGCACAAATGTAGCCCATGGCATCTCAGTATCCAAGTGAGTTTCCTAGTAAGGGGAACAGGGACTGTCTCTGATATGAACTCAGTGGCTGGCTCTTTGATCACTTCCCCTGAGTGGGGAGCAGCCTTACCAGGCCACAGAGGAAGACAATGCAGCCAGTCCTGATGAGACCTGATAGGCTAGGATCAGAGGAAAGGGGAGGAGGACCTCCCCTATCAGTGGACTTGGAGAGGGGCATGGGAGGAGAAGAGGGAGGAAGGATGATATTGGGAGGGGATGAGGGAAGAGACTACAGTGGGGATACAAAGTGAATAAACTGTAATTAATATAAAATAAAAAAGTAAAAAAAATTAAATAAAGGCATGCAGCACCATGGTCATTTATAACACTCTTTCTCCCCCTCAGTCTCCTGTGTTTTTCCCACTTCATGACCTATTATACCTGTATATAACCTACAAAATCCCTTTAGTGTTGCTCATATGTACATGTATTTAGTTTGGGCTCATCACTAAGGACTGGACAATCTGTAACAGAGTTTGTCTCTGGAGCAAACTGATTCTACCTCTCTCTGTCCCCATTGATAGACTATAGGTTTCCATCTGGGGGTGAGGTTTGTGAGACTTCCCCATTCACAATGGCACGTCAAGTGGTGGCGTCATTATGTAGCTCTTATTTTAGGCAGCCATATTGTTGAGACTTGGGTACTGCCTTCCTGTCATGTAACAGCAGGTCTCCTGGTCTGCTGGCCCTTACAGTCTTTCTTCTCCCTCTTCTAAGATGGTCCCTGGACTTTAGATACAGGGGTTGTACTGTAGATGCATCAGTCCGGGCTGAAAAGTGCACAGTGTCTCCACCAGCGACTTGAGCTTCCTTTGCTCTGTTCCTTCACATTTACTGTCTTATATCTTTTCCACAACAGCCACATTTCCAGCTGTGGGTGACTCTCTCCTGTTTTGTATGTTTGGTAGGGGGCTATTTGTTTTCTGAGAAAGAACCTTCTGTAGTCCAGGCTGGCCTCCATCCAACTCACTGTTACAGCTGAGACTGGCTTCGAAATGCTGAAGCTCCCCTTCCTCAATTCTGGGATCACAGGCATGCTCCCACCACCCTGCGCCCTCACAATGGTATCATTCTTGATTTTCCAGATGACTTGTAAGGTTGAATGCCTTCTCATATATCTGTGGTCATTTTCATGTCATTTTTCAGAGTATTTGTTTTTCTGTCCTTGATTCCTAACAGTCGGCAGATTTTGGACATTAACTACTCAGATATGTGATCCCAGGTTGCCTTTTTCCTTCTTGTTTCCCTTCTAGACAGAAACTTTTCCACTTACTGGAGAGTGGGGTTCTCATTGTTTGCACTTCTCTCCTTGCCTCAGCTCTTGGTGTGGGTCTAGAAAACTTCCCCAAGGCCAAGCTCACAGCCCTTCTTTCTTAGAGGTGCTATGGAACCAGGACATGTAGCTCATTCTTTGCTCCACAGAACTTTTGTGTGTGGTACAATGTTTCTGTTTCAGTTTTACCCTGAAATCAAGCTTTCTCTGCCCCAGTTATTGAAGATACTTTGTTCCTCCTATTACTTCTTAGTGTTCTTGTTGTTAAGTGCTGGTGTGCCTGAAGGAAGCCACAGCAGGCTGATGACGTGAATTCCATCCCTAGACCTTCCTTCCTAGGTGGAAGGCGAGATTCATTCCTCTGACCTCACAGGTGCACACTACTCCCAGCAGAATACGGAAGTACAATAAAAACATTCTTTCAAAGCAGTGGCTCGTAAACATGACTTTGCTGTATTCTGTTTGTTTCTGGTTCTATTTCTGTTTCATTCACCGTAGCTTCATAATGTAGTTAAACATTAGGAAGTGTGGTATCTCTGCATCTCTCCTCCTTGGCTCTTCATGTTTTCTGTGATTCAAGATAAATTTTATGACTGTTTTTGTTTCTGTTAAGAGTCCTACTGTGATTTTTGGTGGGGAATGAATTAAATCTGTTTATTTTTCATTCATATGAACATTTTCATAATAACTCTTATCTATAAATATCTTCATCTCTCACTTTTTGCTTCTTTTGTAATTTCTTTCATTGATGGTTCATATTTCTCACTATACAGATGTTTTCAATGCGTGTTGCTATAATTCTCCACAAATAGTGTTTTTTCTTCTTTTCTAAAGATATGGTTAAGACTCATTTGTCAATTTTATTTTTTAATCTACTTTTGAGTTTATACATTTTATGTATAGTTTTCTCTTATTTTATTCATGACTCTGGTAATTTTTATTTCCTTCCTTATCTTAATTCTGGGTTTTATTTGTTCTCTCTGTAGCCTGAGTCTGGATTACTTATTTGAGATCTTTTTTTTTTAATGAAGCTTATTGCTATATACTCTTTCTTAGATGTGATGTTAATACATCCCATAAATTTTGATATATTGTATCACCATTGTTGATGGAATCAAGTTTGAGTGCCTTAATCAACCTGTGTGATGTTTTTATTTGTGAGTTCGTTATATTAAAGTACTTTTTTATCAAAAAGGAGGGCAATTAAGGCAAATTCTTACCATATTTGTTAGGCTGTACTCAAACTCTTGACCTTGGCTTCCCAAGTAGCTAGGACTACAAGTATATACCACAATATCTGGCTAAGTTTTTTTTCTTCTTTTCCTTTTTAGCATATGTAGGGGAAGGCACATGTGCTGGTGTCAGGCGTAATGGCTATGTGGGATCTACAGAGAAAGGCACTATCATTCCTCAGGAACCACCACTCTGTACTCTTGAAAGAAAGTTTCCCAAGGAGACCTCTGGCTGCTCCGGAGCCGGCTGGACAGTGAGTCCTGGTGATTTTCCTGTCTCTGCCTTCTCAGTGCAGAGTGAATCACGACATCTGCCTTTTTATGAGTGCTGAGCTAGCAAGTCTTTGGTGGTTTTGTTTTGTTTTTGGCCTTTTCCTTCTGGGCTGTCAGATGAGCTAGTGAGCTTTTAGGACTTTTCTTCTCTGAGACTTGAACTGACTAGATAGGTCAGCTTGGTCCTTTCTCTGCCTCTCTGGGCAAACAGGTTTTCAACCCAGCATCTGGCTCCTGAGTTTTTGTTGGTAAAACTAAATGATTGGAATTTTTATTCATTAAAACAACAGTTGAACTTTTATTCACCTTGTTCAATTGCTGTCTCAGAGGCTTTCTGCCTTCTTCTGCTAACCTAGGCCTAGTCCTGGAAGTGTTTAGCCTTCATACAATCTAACTTAGACCTAGAATGTTTTCAGACCCTGAGACTTACAGCTGAATAAGGTAAATAAAAGTTTATTTTGCAGGAATCAGATGTGAGAGAGCAGGGGGTGGGAGGCAAGAAGGCTGGGAGAGAGAAGGGAAACTGAGGCGGCGGATGTCTCTGAGACAAGCTGGAGACCTGTGACAGAGCAGAATCGTGGGAAGATATGTGGGTGGCTCTAGCTGAGACTCCTAGCTGTAGCGGACATGGAGACTAAACTGGCCTGGTGGGACTTCCAGTGGAGGAAGGAGGACACCAACTTATCCACGAACCCTTCGACCCAAACTATACTCTGCCTTTAGGATGTTCAGGGATAAAGATGGAGCAGAAAAAGAGGGAATGGCCAACCAATGACTTCCCCAATCTGAACCCCACCCCGTAGGAGAAAGTCAGCCCTTGACACTGTTAATGATACTCTGCTATGCTTGCAGACAGGACCCTAGTATGACTGTCCTCTGAGAGGCTCCACACAGCAATGGAAAGAAAAAGATGCTGAAACTCACAGCCCAACATCAGGTGGGTCTAGGGGAGTCTTGTGGAGAAGGATAGAAGGTCCCCGTGGGTACGAGAGCACCCCAAGAAGACCAACAGTGTGAACTAACCTAGGCCCATAGGGGCTTACAGAGGCGGAAGCACCAACCGAAGAACATGCATGGACTGAACCTAGGCTCACAACACCTATGTAACTGACGGGCAGCCTGGTCCTCATGTGGATCCCCTAGCAACACGCAGAGTGTGGGTCATATCTGACACGGACTTAGTTACCTGCTTTTGGATCACTTTCCCCTAGCTGGGATGCCTGTGTGGCCTCAGTAGAAGAGGATTACTAAGTCCTGACTTAATGGGCCACGGTGGGTTTGTAAATGAGAGGCTCCCCTTTTCTGAGGAGTAGGGGAAGGGGAAGGGGAGAAGAGCATGGGAGGGGGACCAGGAGCACAAGAGGGAGAGGGATGTGATTGGGACATAAAATGAAATAAATGAATAAACTTAATAAAAAAGAATAATGTAGAAATTCACCCTTTTTTACTAAATAGACAAGATATAAGTATCTCAGAGTCCTGCTAAAGGTTATAATCAGAAAAAAACTGTGTAATCTACTCCTGAAGTTATGCTGTTTAATAAGGATTAAAGGAGATTCCTACCTGAACAACTGAAAAAAGGTCATTGGGTCCTGGCCCCAGCTTGGGCAGAGGTATCAGAGGCCGTGTAGCCAGAAGAGATGAACAGCTCCAGAACTCATGGAATGCAGCCCACAGTTAGCGTAACCACGGCAGTATCTCACAATAATAGTGCCTGATCTCTTTCAAGTGTTGCTGCTGGAGCAGATTCAACCACCACCCTTGAAAAGAACCTCCAGATGCCGATTGCGAGGAATGACCACTAACTACTCTTAGGAAGAATTTAGAGAAACAGATTGTTTAGCAAGGTTAGGTCAAGATGTTTTTGCTAGTGGCTCTGGTGCGGAACTGTCTGAAGTTCAGAAAAGCACACCCTCACTAGGAAAGCCAGGGACTTTCTGAGGTTGGTGAGCAACAACAGCTCACAGCAGCTCTGGCTGACATGACGCTCTCAAGCTGGGCTGGTGGCCGAGATGATGGTTAATTTTCTTGTACTCATTGTTTGCCCTCAGCCTCCTGATATGATTTAATGGAATTTATTAGTGAGTAGATTCGTAATTTAAAGATTTAAAGTAGAAATGGCTGATTGTTTTTTACATAAAAGTTTACATTTGTGATTCTTTTAAGATTTTTATAAGATTACTCTCTAAGATAGTTATTGTTGTTTTGTAATTGCAAATTGCAGCCTGCCAGTAAAGAAAAGCTGGCTGAGAAATTACCTTGCTTGCTCACACTTTGTTAATACATAACAAATTACTTAGTTACAAATGTATATGGGTTCTTGGGAATAATATGTTTTTCGTATTTGTTTCTCACTCATTATACATAAAACATTTGATCATGTGAAGGTGTTAGGGGACATGTTTTTCTTATGTGTACTTGTAATCACTCACTTAAAAAATACAATAGAACCACATTATGACTTCCATACTGCTTGAAAGGTCTTGCTGGAATATATAAGCTTTGGGAGAAATAAGAAAAGTTATTGGAACTTACTCTTCAGGATTGTTCCATCCACCATGTATGTGTGTGTGTGTGTGTGTGTGTGTGTGTGTGTGTGTGTGTGCAGTAGCAGGTTGGGTTGGAATCCTTTTCCAACCACTAAGGAGATTGGAATCCTTTCCCATCCACAAGGGAGGTTGGGATATTTCCACCCAATGTATGAATGTGTGTGTGTGTGTGTATGTATGTATGTACATATGTATCTGTATGTGTAAAGTATGAGAAGCTTGAAAGAAGAAGCTTGTTGGAACTTATGTGCTGGAGTCTGTCTTACTTCATTATCAAGTGTGTGTGTGTGTGTGTGTGTGTGTGTGTGTGTGTGTGGTCTTTTTCTTATTTTCTTTTTGTAGACGCTTGCCACAATCAAATGGAAGCCCTTACCAGGAGGCTATGCTTTCTGGCTCTCTGCGAGCAACAATCAGTTATGGCCCACATCTACCATAATTGGTGTGAACCCCCACCAGGATGCTGCCAGCTCTGACCCACCACCAGCAACAATTAATTCTGCCCCACCACCCTGTTTACCACTATCAGTGGAAGCCCCTGCCAGCAACAATCAGTTCTGGCCTGAAGAGTTATCCTCAGAGAAAGTTTGCTGTGTGATTAGCCAGCCGCAGATCTATGCCCTGACTCAGTTTACCCTGTGGTGTCGAAGTTGGTCCTCTGAGGACTCCTGCTCTACCAGAAACCATAGTGGTGGCTGCCAGAACTCCAGGTAGGCCATCTGCCTGCAGATACTTCCTTTCTTAGTACCCCCCTACTCTGCCTCCCCTTTCCTCCTATCTTCGTGTCCCAGGTTTCAGCTGGGGCAGAGCCTCCTGCTCTACAAGAAGCTATGCCGGCCTCCAAAACTCCAGGTAGGCCTACCAGATGCAGATCTCTTCCACTCTCCTGCCGCCTGCCTGCCCTATCAAAAACCATCCCTCCTACTTGCTGAGTTCCAGCCCCCCAAACAAGCAGAGCCTTCCTGCTCAGGCCATATTGCTCAGAAGACCAGGGAGAAAACAGAAACCCAGCAATAAAACATTCAAACAACCAAGACAAACACAGAATTTGGCACCTAGACCTATCATTCCAAGATCAGATGCCTAGATGACAGCAAAAGAACACAACAGACAAGGCAATATGTCACCACCCAAAAAGCTCAGCTATCCTACTACAGCAAGCACTAAATATTCCAACACAGCTGAAGCAAAAAAATAAATAAATAAAAAACCCAACTACACAAAAACAAAAACCAAACCAAACCAAACCAAAACAAACCAAAACAAAACAAAAAACAACCCCAAAACCTTAAAACCAACCAACTTATAAAGGTCTTTATAAAGTTTATTGAGGTTTTTAAAGATTAAATGAATAAATCTCTTAAAGAAACCGAGGAAAAGACAAACAAAAAAAATGGAGGAAATGAAAAAAAATCAATAAAAACAAAGAAAATAAAACAAACAGTTGAATAAAATGAATAAAAGTATTAAAGATCTAAAAATGAAACTAGAAGCAATAAAGAAACCACAAATTGAGGGAATTCTGGAAGTGAAAAATCTATGTATGCAAACAAGAGCAACAGATGAAAGCATCACCAACACAGTGGAAGAGATGGAAGAGACAATCTCAGGGATTGAAGATATGATAGGAGAAACAGATGTATCAGTCAAAGACAATGTTAAAGCTAAAACATTCCTGACTTAAAACAGCCCAGTAATCTGGGACACTACGGAAAATCAAACCTAAGCATACTAGGAATAGAAGGAAAAGAAATCCAGTTCAAAGGCCCAGAAAATATTTTTAACAATATCATAGAAAAAATTTTTCCTAACCAAAAGGAGATGCCTATAAAGGTACAATAAATATACAGAACATCAGACAGATTGGACCAGAAAAGAAAGTCCACTCACCACATAACAATCAAAACAGTAGACATACAGAACAAAGAAAGAATATTAAAAACTGAAAGAAAAAAAAGCAAGTAAAATATAAAAGCAGATGTATTAGAATTACATTCTGAACTGAGACTCTAAAATCCAGAAGGTTCTGGACAGACGTTGTTCAAACTCAAAGAGACTACAGATGCCAGTCCAGACTACTGTACGCAGCAAAATTCCAATCAGCATAGATAAAACAAAATAATATGATAAAGTCAAATTTAAACAATAGCTATCTACAAATCCAGTATTAAAGAAGACACTAGAAGAAAAACTCCAACCCAAGGAAGTTAACTACACCAGTAAAATCACAGGTAATAAATAATCTCACAGCAACAAAACTAAAAGAAGGGAAGCACATGCATACACACACACACACTCCACCACCACCAACAAAAATAACAACAACAACAACAACAACAACAAAAGCTAAAACAAACAAAAATTAACAGTCACTCGTCATTGATGTTTCTCACACAGAGAGAATATTCAAATTAACAAAATCAGAAATGAAAATGGAGACATAACTGCAAATACTGGGGCGATCCAAAGAATCATTAGGTCATATTTTAAAAACCTGCGCTCCATAAAATTGGCAAATCTAAAAGAAATAGATACTTTTCTCAGAAGAAACCACTTGCCAATGTTTAATCAGGATCAGATAAACAATTTAAATAGACTTATAACACCTCGTAAATAAAAGCAGTAAATAAAACTCTCAACTGAAAAAATCCCAGAGCCAGATAGTTTTAGCACAGAATTCTACCAGACTTTCAAAGAGGAGCTACTACCAATACTCTTCAAATACTTCTACAAAGTACAAATGGAAGGAACATTACCAAATTTGTTTTATGAGGCCCCAGGCATTCTGATACCCAAACCACAAAGATTCAACAAAGAAGGAAAATTACAGGCTAATTTTCCTCATGAACGTAGATGCAAAAATACTCAATAAAATACTCACAAACTGAATCCAAGAACACATCTGTCACCACCAAGTGGGTTTTATCCCAGAGATGCAGGGATAGTTCAACATAAAAAAGACATGTAATCCACCCTAAAGTGAAAGAAAAAAATCATCTCCTTAGATGCCAAACACTCCTTTGACAAAAGCCAATGCCCCTCATGACAAAAGTCTTGGAAAGAGTAAGGATACAGGGCCCACACCTGTATTTACAGCAAGCCTATAGCCAATATCAAATTAAACTGAGAGAAACCCAAACTAATTCCACTGAATTCAGGAACAAGACAAGGCTGTCCACTTTCCACATATCTATTCAATATTATACTTGAAGTTCTGGCTAGAACAATAAGACAACTGAAGGAGGTCAAGGTGATACAAATTGGAAAGGAAAAAGTCAGAGTATCTCAGTTTGCAAACCATATGATCATATACATGCCTGACACCAAAATCCTACCAGGGAACTCCAACAGCTGATAAACACACCCATCAAAATGGCTGGATACAAGACTAACTAAAAAAAAAAAAAAATAATAATAATGGATTTCCTATATACAAATGGCAAATGGACCGAGAATGAAATCAATGAAACAGTACTTTTCATCATACCCTCATATAATATGAAATATCGTGATTTAACTCTAACCAAGCAAGTGAGAGACCTGTATGACAAGAACTTCAGGTTTTTGAAGAAAGAACTTGAAAAAGATTTCAGAAGATGGGAAGATCTCTCATGCTTAGGGGTTGGTTGGACCCAAATAGTAAAAATGGCCATCTTACTTAAAGGAATGTAGATTCAGTGCAATTCCCATGAAATTTCCAACACAAGCTTTTACAGATCTTGAAAGGACAACACTCAACTTCATATGGAAAAACTTCAAACTCAGGAGGGAGAGAGGGATCAGGAGGGGTGGAGGAGGAGGACTAAGATTAGGATATCAAGTGAACAACTAAATAAAGTTAAAAGTTTAAAATAGGTTATCCCGAGTGAGGTACCCCAGGCCCAGGAATGTGCTCACTTTTAGCTGAGCTTAGCTGTTAAGTGAATAATAATCATAATATAATAAATATAATTAATATAATATAATATATAATGTAATGTAATATAATAATAAAATAAAACATAACATAACATAACATAACATAACATAACATAACATAACATAACATAACATAACATAACATAATCATGCTATAGGTCCAGAAAGGCTAAGTGACGGGAGGACTCTAAGTGGGATCCATGCATATCCCTTGCGAAGGGGAAATATAACAGATTGTGTGGGTGGATTGGGGGTGGGTAGCGACGGGATCAGGGGATCAGGTAGGAGGAGAGTGGAGGGAGAGAGTATAGGGATAAGTGATTGGACTTGGAGGACATTTAGAGAAGATGTGGAAACCTAGAGCAGTAAAATCTGCCAGGATTCTATGAGGGAGAACCTAACAAGGACTCCTAGTAAGTGGAGACACAGAGCCTGAACCTTCCATCCTGTTCACCAGGCAATTTCCAGTGCTGGAAGTGGGACACAAACCCAGCCACAAAACCAACTGACCAACAATTCATCTCGTGTGGGGGCAATGGAAGTGCAGAACTCGTGGTCCGTGCCTGACACTGCCTGGATAACCAGGAACCAAAGGCTGGACAGCCCAGACAAGCAGGGCAGAAAAAAGTAAAATGATTCCTGATGATATTCTTCTATCCTCATTGTTGCCTAGCCCCGGTCATCAGCGCAGAGGCTTCTGCAGCAGCTGATCAGAGCAGATGAAGACACCCGCTGCCAAACATTAGGTGGGGAGAGAATCCACGTTAGGTCCCTCCGCTTGGAGAAAAGGATTGTAGGAGTCAGAGAGGTTGCTGACTCCAGGAGAACCAGGCTCACGGCCAAGCAGAGCTGATGGGCACTCACAGACTGAAGCGGCAATCCCCGGGGCTTCGTGGGTCTGCACTACGCCCTCGTTTCAGATTAAGTTCTAGCCATGCAACTACAGAGAACACCAGACACTTTCAATAAAATTCAGGCTTCATGCTTGTCAGAAGTTAAAGTGGCTTGCTACGGTGTGGACCTTTTTTCAAGATTTACAGTTTCATAGCGAGCACCAGGGCCCTATCCCCAGGCTTAGGGATTTCTAGCATTTGAGGTAAACTCTAGTTTCCTGAGTTACATGAGTTAAGGAAGACAATGCTACACTTGCTCTTAAATTAAGATATTTGTCATTTGGATCCTTTCAGAGAATTGTTCTCTCTATGTCTAAATAATGTCTTGATTTTACAGACTATATTTGTAGGCAAGAAATTTTAACATGTTTTCCATCCAAATTCCTGTATCCGTTTACCAGACTTGTTAAATTTCTGCTCTTGCAGGTATATTGAATGCTAAACCAAGTGCTGTTAACTAGTGTTCAATTTTCCTTGAACTTGGTATTAAAGAAAACCACTCCCTGGCATTTCAAAGAGAGGCCGTTCAGGGAGAGACACGTAAATCCGGGTATTATTTTACCCGGCAATCCAAGATGGGTTTCAATAAAAGAAAACAAGTTTTTCTCTAGAAAGAAAGGCTAAAGCTAAGGCTTTCTTCATGAACCATTACTTGGAATTAATTCAGTTGTTTTCTTTCTTTTGTTATTTTAGAAGACTACATTTTATTTTGAGATGATATTCTACTCAACTTTACACATCTAACATGGTTATAACCATTTTAGCTGTTGTTTGTGTGTTTGTTTGTAACCCATTCAGAAAATAAAATGCAAGTGACATTAGATATTTTCTTAAATTATGAAATATACTAGACTTATTTTAGAATAATTGGGGGTACCGATGTGGTTTAAATTCTCCACCTTTGTGGAGAAATACAGGTTGTGAGCTTTGCTGCTGCATTCTGTAGAGTTTAGAGTCTCCCTGGCTGAATGTAAGTCCAGGATTATCCTATATCAGATTTCAAGCTATTGATACGCATTTAAGCTACCAGAGTCAATGATGCAGAGCCCCACGGATGCTGAAACCGAAGTTTATTGATATCCACATCTCACACTAGCATTCAGCCCTTTTAAAGAACTCATTGGTGATAATAAATGTTAGGAGCCTGACACATTAATTTCTGTATGAAATTTGCTAAACTTCCTCTTGTCCTTTTATTTGGCTAGCTTCTCCATACCTCATCTTCAACCTGTCTCAAAAGGACTGGAGAAAACTGTCAGAAATGAATTAGAGTTTAATAATCATCAGATATCACTAGGCATTTAAATGTGAATGATTTCAAAATTTTTATATTCAATGATAATTTAAATTACTTTAAAATTATTCTTCTAAATATACATCTCAGTGCAGATATGAGGGTATATACCAGCTACCTCTTCACATGAAATTCACTCCAGCCAGGGTTAGCAGACATTAGTACCATTGCTATGATCTATAAATAAACGTAAGAGTGTATCCAGTTAGCTTAAAATTCATGGTATCTTTGGCTGTATGGTCCAATTTCACCATGCTTCTGATGCAAAGTATTTGTGTGTACCTATCCATATTTGTAGCTATTAATTTTTCAACAAATATCTCTATCAAATAAATAAATATTAGTCCCTGTAGTCAGGTTCAAATGATGTATGGATGAAGTAAAGATCTCACCAGAGAGAAGGAATAAATGTAGAAACATAGAGTGTAGGGATATAGAATGAAAGGAATATTCAGAATAATGCATCCACTTTTGTCTTCCCACTTTCATGAGTAAGGTGGAAGAACAGAGTCTCTTTCAAAGCAACTCAGAATTCGGATGCACACATTCACTTCTGCAGCTAACTGAACCCTTTAAATATAACACTATTTTATGCAGAAAAACACGCAACTTTGGCCGTCTGAAACATGCACACATTATGCCCCCTTAATAACTATTTTATCATTACCATGAACAGAATATCTGAGACAGAGCTTTGGGGTCCACCCAAAAGAATGTAGAATGCCCTAACTTCTTATCTGAGATAATGTACCTCAGGGAGCTGCCACCAACTCAAGTAGGAAGCCACAACTGTGCAGCCTCCAGAGATGGGGGCTGGAAGGATCCAGGCAGGAAGGTGAACCAACTGCTCACCTAGCTAGCAGAGTGATGCGTGTGTGTGTGTGTGTGTGTGTGTGTGTGTGTGTGTGTTTGGGGGAGGAGGGCTGTAGGATTGTGCAGTGGGAGACAAAGCTGGACTACAGACTGAGACAGTGTTTCAAGTGCTGAGTATAGTGCCTTAAAGGCGTAACCCCAGCACTTGGGAGGTAGAGTTGGGAAGATCAGGAATTCAAAGTATTTCTTAGCTATACAAGCAAGTGGAGGCCAGCCAGGGCACAGTGAGACCCTGTCCCAACAATAACAACAAAACAAAAACAGAAACAGAAAAGACGTTTTGAAGATTTGCCACAGAGCAAGGACAGTCACTACCAGCACTCCTGGTTCCGCTCCCTCCCTGCAGTGAGTGGGGTCCACAATGTTGTCCTTCACAGGAGTGCCTCACTTCTCACTGCGTCCTCATGAGCCTGCACACGCACAGTTGTGGATCCCATTCTGAACGCATGCCCGTTTCTGAAAGCACAGAAGTATGAAGAAAATGTTTGTCCTATCAACTGAAAAGCAAGTGGTGAAATTTTACTTTTACATTAATCACGCTCTAAAATCTTCACATTCACTGAATATTAATTACTTTCTCTTAATAAATGTAACCTTCCAGTAGAACATCTTATAAATGCAAGTATGCAGCTACAACGAAAGTCAGACAGGATGAAAGACCCTCTAAGGTTCAGTGTAAAGGCTAGAAGAGTTCTTACTCCATACTGAACTGTGCTAGTGAATGGTGAGTCCTGCACAGAGCATGCAACAAATGGACACTGTGTTTTACAGCCAAATAGAAGCCCAAGCTGCCACTTACTCACAGAAGTGTGGCAGTTAGCGGCCCGCCGAGTTCAACTGTGGCTTGTCATCTCTCCTTGGATGACTTGAGCCTCGGATGCGCAACTCCTTGGATGACTTGAGCCTCGGATGCGCAACTCTGGCGGAGCCCTTCCCATTGCACTTAGAAAGTCAAAGCATTGTTAGTAACACTTTAGTCGCTAACATTTTTCATTGGAGTTTCTTTTTCTGTTTTACATGATGTCTCAACTATGTAACATGAACAAACAAACAATGAAGTGTTTCTTAAATTTTCTTACAAATTGTAACTAAGTATCATGGTTTTAAAGTGCCTACCTCAATTTATTATCGCCCTTAAGAAACATTCTCCGTTTCTGCCTACTGTGCTATAAGAAGAAGCTTTTGCATCTATGAAAATAGAAATGGAAAGAAAAGGAAAGTCATGGGGAGTCTATGTCAGGTCCACCATTGCCTTTTCTCCCCAAAGCCAACGCTGGCTGTGTCTTCATCTAGCTTCTCCCTACATGCTGCCTGTGTGATATCCACTCTCCGTCTGTCCTCAGTACCTCTGCTGCCATCGTCATCACATGCCAAGCTGTGGAAAAGTAGATAAGGCCTCAAAGTGGGTCTCCAGAGCTCACTCAAGTGTGCTTGAGCAATCCCGGGAAAAACTCAGATACTCCAGTATGACAGTGCGCTTTCTTTCCTCAGCAGATTCCTAGTTTCTCAAACTACCTGTTTCAGTGCGTGTGCAAGTGTGTGTGTGTGTAAGACTGTGCGCATACGCCACCACAGCGCATGTGTGGAGGTCAGGGAACAACTCCTGGAAACCAGTTGCAGGCGCTGGGGATTGACCTCAGGTTTTCAGGCTTGCTGGCACAGGCTTTCACCCACTGAGGCATCTCCTCAGCTCACCAAATGGAGTTTTAAAAATATTTTTAAAAGGAAAGTGGTTTTCAAGCATTAAGAACTAAGTTAAAACATTAACTTAGTTCATTTTAAGTTAAAAATTTGAATTTCTATTTGCTTGTAATTCTTCATTTAGAGCTCAGTACAAACATTGTCATATTTGAGGAAAGGAGAGAGGGATGGAAGGAGAGAGGACAAAAGAAAAATAGGGGAGAAGAAACAGGAGAAGGTGGAGGAGAGAACAAAGGAAGGAAGGAGGAAAATGATGAAAGAAAGGTGGGAAAAAGAAAGGGAAGAAAACAAAGGATGAAAGGCAAGCAAGAAAGGAAAAAAGAAGGATAAAAAAGGGGAATGAGGAAGAATGTGAGAGGGAAAGAGAAAAAAGTAAAAATATAAAAGGGGATAATAAAGTCTCTTTTTTTGCAAAGATTAAATATAATTAAAGAACAAATGAAGATCAAGCAGTTACAGACATGTGTTAAGCAACTTTGGGTGGCAACTCTGGTTTTGCATGGCAGACAGAGAGCCAGGACCAGGACTTGTTGTCTGTTTAGCTGGGGCACCTCACGCCCAAGGAGTAGGCAGACCGCTCTCTCGCTGTAATTCTGCAGCTGGCCCTACCTTCCCTTAACTCCTGTTTTCAGTGCTTACTTCCCAAAGCCACTTGCTGTGAGGTCCAAGGCTGAGCCTGCAGTGGCTCTGTTCTCTTTCATTCCACATGGTGTCACTCTATCTCTGCCAAGGACACTTGCTTCATCAGTTTCTCTAATTGCATTCTGACATTTATTTTGAATCACCGAGAGGGAGCCCTCGCTGCCTTCAGTTACGTACCCACTGGTGACCCTACCAGGCTACGTGGGGGATCCCAAAGCAAAGTCCTTTGTTAAGCTGAATAGGCCACGAAGCAGAACCAAATGTAAGGAATCTGGGGCAGGGACGGAGGAGGAGGAGGGGTTGAAGAGGGCAAGCTGGGGGGAGGGGAGAGGATGGGAAAGAGGGTAAACAGGAGGGTCAAAGAGTGTAAAAGAAATAACTTGATTAAACAAAACTTGCTTCACTGTCAGACAGCATCAGGCTTCTCGTTTCTTTTCAGGCTTAGAACAAACAATAAAACAAAACAATAAACAGTAGCACAATAACGTAAGTGGCAGTCCTTATCTTGTCACCAAACTGACAGAGAAAGATAATAATACTTGTGCAATCGGTCTGCAATTTTTCATTATAAATCGTCATATCTATTATTATTGAATCATATAAGAGCTCAGTAAACTGCTTTTGATTAGTGAAAACAGGTAAAATTTATTAAGAAAAATTGTATTGTGAAAACAAATACATTTGTGTATGATCCTCAAAATACCCCCCCTTTGTCCAATTTTATTTAGATTAAGGATTTTTAAATAGTCTCAACGAGAGAAGATTTTGAGGTAACAAAAATACTGATTTTTAGATACTGATTAACCCTCAGAGAGACCTGGGCTTCCTGTCAATGCTGTGATCAGAACTACAAGAGGGAATCTTAAGATATTCTGAGGTCTGGGGACTGAAAGTGTCACGTCTGGAAAATAAGGTCATTTTGTGCTGAAGTCAAAGATGTCCACACAAATCATCCAAGTAACCTGGACATTCTTTCAGCCTTCAAATGTAGAATCCTGTGCTTTAAAATAAATATATAAACCCCATACTGACAGTACAGTGGTGAGAGGATTGCAAGCTCAAAAGCAGCATAGTAAGACCTTGTTCCCAAACCAAAGGCAAATAGATAAGCAGACAGACAGAAAAATAGACAAATAGGGAGAAGGACGATAGATAGGTAGATAGATAGATAATAGATAGATGATAGATAAATACATGATAGATAGATAGATGATAGATAGATTGATGAGAAACAAGGAAGTAGAATTAAAATATATGTCGAACTTCTGAATACTTCACGTAGTTCTTAATTATCCGGTGAGAAGCTACCTGTTACCATTTATATCTATGGAAGTCTGCAGTTAATTCGGACCTAGCTGTAGAGCTCTGCCTCCCCCCGTGCGCAGAGCAGGGTGAGTAAAACGCCACTTTCGAAATCCCGCAGGCTCACGCCTCGGCACACGCTGTGGGCAGGAAGTGATTGGCAGGAGCATCTGACTCCAGGTGCTCTGCAGTTCTGTGCAGCTGCGACGAAGAGGAGCCGGGTTTTAATCCAGCCTGTAAGCTCCTTTGATGGAATGGTCCACCACACGCCTTGACTGTAAATGTGGCAGAGAATGTGCTATGTCATCTTCCTATGACCTTCGTGTGTGGGGTTCGGCTCGACTTTCTTGAATGTGAATTAGGTTGCACTAAAAGTATCTTCATAGTCATCCTGCTGCAGCTCGCGTCCTACTGTAGGCATTTGTGACGTCCACCCTTCATGAGGTTTCTTTCAGGACTGTGAGACACGGTGATGAGTGACGAGGGCAGCGGAGGGGGCGGGGAGGGCAGGAGAGCCTGCTCTGAGCTGAGGACAAGCAGGCAGCACGCGAAGGTCAAGAAATCCTGCCTTTTTCTTCAGCGAAGAGGATGTCGTGAAGTTGGGACGTAGAGTAGACTCACCCAAGGCAAACAAGGAATAGACGCAGACATGCCAGGTCTTAAGAGGGGACACACACGTGAAATTAACAAAAACATTGGAAGGAAGGCACGTGTACTAATAGGTGGTGGAGACAGGAAGGTTACTGAGAAAGAACCACCTTGATGGGCTTCCAGCCTCAAGCTTGCTTGTAGGATATGCTGACTTTCAGAGGGCTTGGGGCTGGTATACGGGTCCTCGGTGAGTCATGTGCAGCTTGGAGGAAGGACGGCAGATCCGGACACGGAGGCTGGTGCACTTCTGCGTGGTCCCTGGTTGGGGGCGTGGAACGGAAGCAGATGTGCTTGCTGCGGAATGGGAGGAGTGGGAAGAGTGGACGGGCCGTTCGGGAGCTCGATGGGGAGCTGTGCAGACTGCGTCATGTCCCTTAGTTGTGCCCAACAACTTGAAGTTTCAGATTTTCACAGTAAGTAATAATACATAGCTGTAAGAATCAGTCTTACAAAATATAACACTACATACTTTTTCTAAATCAATTCAACAAAAATTTCACCTAAATTCTTAAAGAAGAATATTTTAATAAAACAATTCATACTAGTAACTATAATGACCAGATTTTTTCTGGTTATTTATCTAAGGCTCTCCTCAAAGTTAATTACTAACATAGTCACTGCTGTGATGTCCATTCTGTTTGGATTGTGACATCTTTTTGAGCTGTTGATTCTCGCCTTTTATTTACATTGTAGAACTGTTGGGCCTTATCTCTTCCAGTCTCTCCTGTACCCAGTTCTGTTTTTTCTTCTACAACCTCACAGAAGCATATGGTGGGCACTTCCTTCTTGCCCTGTCTCCTTTCTCAAGATGTTTCTACGTTTTGACTTTCTAAACCCTGTCTGGATATTTTCTCAGATAGCCCTTCCTGCTCTCTCTTCTTCTCTTTAGCTGTGTGCACTTTTTGCAGTATGTTCATTGAGAGCTTAGCTCTGATTACTACATGTTAACGTTTTAAATACTTGATTCTTCTACTTTTTAGCAACCTCTCATATATTTCATGCCTTGCATCTAATTTTGTCCACATATTAATTATAACTATCCCAGAGTCTGTGCAATAAATTTAAATACGTATTTCCTGTGAGTCTCAGTTGTGTGAAATCATGTCAATTAAAAATCACCGAAGCCAGGCATGTTGGAGCACTCTTTTAATTCCAGCACTGTGGAGGCAGAGGCAGGTGAATCTCTGACTTCAAAATTATCCGGGTCTACAGAATGAGATCTAGGACAGCCAGGGTTATACAGAGAAACCTTGTCTCAGAATAAAAGAAAAAAAAGAAAAGAAAGGAAGGAAGGAAGGAAGAAAAGAAGAAAGGACGAAGGGAGGGAAGAACACTACTGAGCTTTAGACACTGAGCATGAAGAAATGACAATGTAAACATCTCAGTAACAAGCTCTTCCTTCCAGAATTTATTGTCACACATGCTTAGCTGCTAAGGCAAGGCAGGCCAGCATGATGCTTACCAGGCTTGACCCAGCTACTAGACTGAAATAGCTACAAACTCATTTTAATTGTTTTCAGAGGAGCCTTTGAGAGGCCCCAGCTGAAACTGAGGAGGTGCTGATCTTTCCTTCTCCTTCATGAACTCTTAACTCTAATTTTTATTTTCGTTGTCGTATAGGAATATAGTGATATGTGGTGTGTATGTGTTCAAAATTCTTTTAAATAAATTGTTTAAGATTATTATAAGTAGAAAAAAGTTTTTTTCATTATACAGATTAAAGAATACAACCCAAGTAAAATATTTCTATGTCATAGAACACAAACATGAGAAGGCAATTTTATCTACAGTAAAATTAAGTAAAGGCCAGGTATGGTGGTGAATACGTAATCCCAGTATTCAGGCAGATCTCTGTGAGTTCAAGATCAGAATGGTCTATGTAGCTAATTCCAAACTATCCAGGGTTATATAACATAATGAGATCTATGTATTTAGAAAAATGCATAAACAAACAAAATAAATTTGCTTCAAAAACCAAGACCCAGAGATTGAAAATATCAGTATATTCTTAAAAGCACATGTTGTGCTAAAATCAGCAGGCAGTAAGTAAGCACCAAGCGAAAAGAAAAGCCCGTCTTTCTGTCTGAACAGCCTCCTCTTCTAACTCTGTTATCTAGAGAATTCATAAAAAGTTTGGGAAGATAAAGTTAGCTGAGGCCAGGTACAAGTCGTTAGAGCAACCACATTCAAGTGATTATTGTGAGGATTGGATTATTTACACAAACCATGTTTAGGGACGAATTCCATTTATACCTTTAAAAAGGAAAGAGGCATCACTACAGTAAATGCGTCAATGTGAAATCCTCACTTCCCACTACTTTACAAATAGTTGCATCAGTAATTTCTTCAATGTGGAAAATTCCAACAGTTTTTTTCCTTTGCTTGTTTCCTTCTAAAAATGGCAAAGTATGTGAATAGTTTGTAAAAAAATTGAATAGAAAACAAGAGCTCGAGTCACCAAGAGCTGACAAATCAAATACAGGCATGTGAGGTAAAGTATTAGGAAATAGATTCATCCTACGTAGAGAAACTAAATTAACAATATAAACCAAACAATCCATGCCTTTTTGAGTTGCTTTTGGCTGGAATATTTATCACAGAAAGCAACAAGAACAACTGCTGTCTACATATACTGCACACATTAACCAATGGGCATGATATTTCCCTGGCACCTCTTTACATTGTTGTGTTCAGGACAACACCACTGGGCATCGAGGAGTCAGCTTAGTGGGAAGAGTGCCTGTTGTACAAACTATATGTGGATGCGATCACCCAAGTAAAAAGCTGGCACAGTGGCATCAGGTGGAGACAGGAGGATCCCTGTGGCTTCCTCATCAGTTCATCTAACCTATCAGTCAGCTCTGGGTTCAATGATGGACCTCGTCCCCAAACTTAAGGTGGACAGTGATGGAAAGAGACAGGAGATGTTGGCTTCTAACACCCATAGCCCTCCTCCCCACTGACATGTAGGTACATGTGTGCTCTCCCACCCACAAATAAGAAAATAAATAAAGTGATGTCTTTAATTTTAAACTTGAATTCTGTTCCAAAAATGTTCTTTCCCTAAAAAGAAAAACCCTGAGATATTTTAGAGAACCAAATTAGTAGTCATAGCCTATTTACTTACCCATCTGGCCTCTCAGTTTCCTGATTGTGAGTTTTCTTCAGTACTTTCCTTTAATGATCTCCTTCACCATGATGCCTCTGCAACAGTGAACTTCAAGCCATTTAATACAGATTTGGTTTCCTCCCCCACTGCGTTTAAAGTGCTGCTAGCGTTTTACAAATTTTATAAACATTAAGTGTGGTTACTGCTACATTTTCTTTCCCTCAAGAAGGGCAAGAACACACAGAGGTGGGCTTCCATGGTAACACAAACTTCACAACTCTTGAGTTGCTGGGGCCTTGTGTGGCATACAGGCAAGGGCCTCTGCCTTGGCTAGAAGTTTCAGAGGTTTAGCCTTGGGATCAGGCTCCTGGGAATTCCCAAAAAAGCGTATGTTCCCACCCCTTTCGCAGAATTTCAATGAGCATATCAAAACTTTCAGAAATAATAGAACTGACTCTCCACCCAAATCTCAGCCCTGAGCATAGCTTATTTATAAGGAAATGTCTGATACCAGCTCTACCCCAGGAAAGAAATGGGATTTTAACCATGTCAGCAACTGTAGTTTGTATACACTAGTGATCGTAAATGTTAGGAAATGAAGTAGAAGAAATAATTTGACGGACTTTGTCAAACACATAAAATATTCTGATTGTGGCATCCTTTAATTGTCCTAAAGGGTTGGGGGCAGTTTGTACCTAGGCCTAAAAACTAACACACTCAAAAGCCGGAGTCATTTCAAGCCTCATTTCTTCATAGATTATTTGATAGTTGATAAACCAGACTTAAAGGAAAGAGGGTCTTCTGAAAGCACTACAGAGTAGAAAGCCCCTGAAACTCTCTATGGACATATGTGCTTCTCAGATAACTTGCTGAGATTAAAAGCACATTACATAATCATCACATTGAAATCACTGATGATAAGTGACAGACCCATTCACATGTCAAAGTACACCTGCAGTGAAGACATGCTAATAACAAAATTGATTCGGGCTAGTTTTCAGGGATTAGTAAACACACCTGAGAATGGTCTCTCAGAAAGCTAAACCTAACAGAGCAAACAGAGATAGACTTAAAGGCAAATTTGTGACATGGAATGCTAAATTTCAAGATTACATGACGGTTGTTTCTTTAGCCTATTTTTTCTTGATATAAAGCCAATTGATAGGTTAAGCTATAGCCCCTCAATTTAAAAAGCATAGAAGTACTGATTTAAACATGACTTTTCCAGAGTTTTCTGAGATTACATGAACATGACAGACTGTTATCATAACTCCTTCAACCAAATATTTTGAACTGGTTTGTAGAGCCAAACCGTACTCCTTCATGCTTTGTGTTTCGAATAGCTTCGTCCTGTTTTGCTGACATTCAAACACAGAAAGCACATTACTGTTTTGGACCTCATGAACACACCATCATGTGCACTGTGAGGAGAAACTTCTGCTTCTCTCAGCCTGAAATTTGAAGACTGTAGAAAATGAAGAGAATAGAACCTCATAATGCCCATTCATCTGTGAAGAAATTAGGCTGTGTCTTACTGCATAGTAGACGTATCGACTATCATAGCATGCCCTATCAACTATGTTTCCACACGGGCAGGCACCTCCAGTAATTTCTCCTGCCCAAGATGCATTCTGCTGTGGCTTCAGTCGAGGTGCTGAGGCTGAAGGCCAGGGAGCCAAGGGAAAGTCCATCTTTGCATCCAGCCTTCTTGGCAACGGAAGAAAGTACTCTATTGTTCTGCACAAAAACCGTCCCCATTACAGCTCAAGATGTTCTTTTCCTCCTAATCCTCATTTGTACCCCTTAGCCATTTGTTTAGAATTAAATTAACTGCAATTTGGAAGCTTCGGATGAAAGGTGCAGCATTGAGTGGATGTCACATGTTTCCTGAATGGTGCCGTCCGGCCTCTTTCACGGCCATTCACTGCACTTGAAAGGGTGTAGTGTGTGAATTGTTGGACTGTCACTGCAGAGAAGTCTGGCAGACATTGTTACCATGGAAACAGTAGGAAAAAGACAATTAGCAAAATGGCTCTGATTTTTTTTTTCTTTCTATTTCTTTCTCTACTCTGGATTTAGGGAGGACCCCCCCCCCTTAAAACACACACTCATGCATACACTCAGGCACTCTTGATAAAACCCAATATTTGAACATCTACTTACTAAGTTGAATTCTTATGGGCAGCATCAGTGAATCAAAACAAAATTAGACTTGTAATATAAAATATTTATAAATTGTCCTCAAATTATTAGTTTCCCTCCCCTAGTTTTTGTCCTCTTCAGACTTTGGAAGAATTCTTTGGCAGTATCTTTAGGTAAAAACTGTTAATGAGGACAGCCTGTGATTTTAACCCTGGCACATTCAGTGGGCTTTTAATTACTCCTGCCCGTCATCACTCCCATGACATAAGCACAATGTAGACCCAAGAGCTTAAACCAAAAAGAGTTTCTCTGTAGATTTCTCAGCTTTAGTCTGAGTTGAAACATGAAGAAAAGCTGGTCATGAGTGGCTGTCTGTGATTTGTGAGATAACAGAAGGGTTATGAACAAATGTTTGATGGCATCACCCGTCTTCAAGATTCAGCTTAATCCAACCAAGCCTTGTCAGCTTTGGTTTTCTGTAAAAGAATATTTACAAGTAAAGAGAATGATTGCACAGTGTAAGTGTTATAATTATATGAAGGAACCACCTGAGCCTGTGTGTCCAATAGTCCATGGAGGCAGAACACCCAGACCAAAAATGAACTTGGGAGAGAAGTATACAGTTTTCTCACATGTATGAAGTTTCTCACATATGTTGAGAGAATATCTTGTGTATTGTAAGACTGCATCGCCTGTCAATTAAAAAACCTTTGGCCTATATGATAGGTAGAATAGAAGGCAGGACATCTGGCAAGCAGAAAGAATTCTGGGATAGAGCTAGGCGAGAGAGCGTCACCTACGAAGTTGCGAGGAGGACAGATGCATGGTACCTGGGCACAGGTAATAGCCATATGGAGGAATGTAGATTAGAATAAATGGGTTAATTAAGTTATGAGCTGGTCAGAGAAGAGCCTAGCTATATGACCTAGATATTTGTAAATATATATTTTGAGTCTCATGAGTCATTTTTCCTGGAGCATAAGGCTGGGAGGAAAAGCCACCACAAAAGTTCTGTTTAGAACTGTTCTCCTCTCCACCTTTGTGGAAGAGTACAGTTCTGCAGGAGGCCCGCATCCAGCAGTGACTTTGAGTTTGCATTGACTCTGGTGCAGATATTTAAGTCTCTTCCAGGATAAAATGTTGCAAGTCTAGTATTTTATAAACCATTTATTGTCATTCCGAAAGCTTGGGCAAGCCTCCATAAATCAGTCTGAAAAATTTCCCCAAACAGAGTTCCACTTGTATAGTATTTAGAGTACTTTACATTTTATTTTGTTTTGAATTTTTAGATAGGCCTTCACTTTTGAACTCCCTGTAATACTCCCTTTTTAAGTGCTTCTTAAGTGCTGAGATTACAGGTGTATGTCATCATGATTGGTGTTCAATAGTCTGTGACTAACTGTTTTCTTTTTCAGTTGTTCATATCCATTTTGGCAATATTAAGTAAAACAAGCAGTTTTGTTTTTTTTTTTTTTTTACCAAAAAAATTTCAGGTAAATTTTTCAAGCAAGAAATATACTTCTATGTTTTAGATTATGTGTGAATTAAAATAAGCATTTTAATTTATGACAAAAATTGAACCTTTGGATTATACTGCAGTCAGGCTGAACAGGACTGGAAAACCGGAAGGTATCTTTGACTTGAACATTTCCATTTTATTTTGAAAGAAGGTCTCTTGTGCTCCAGGCTACTTTCAAATTTGCTATGCAATAAAGGTTGATCTTGCACTTCCGATACGGCTGCTCACACATTTCTCCCAAGTGCTGTGACTGCAGGCATACATCCTACACCAGGGGTACGAAGTGGTAGGGATGGAACTCAGGTTCTTGGCCATGCGAGTCAACACTCGACCAGTTAAGCCCAAGTCCCAGATCTATTTTCATAGTTTTTGGTTTGTTTATTTTTTATGTGTATGAGGACTTTGCCTATGTGTGTGTCCATGACATGTATGCCTATTGCCTGAGGAGCTCAGACAAGGGCATTGGATCCCTGGGAACTGGAGCTCTAGATGGTTTTGAGTCATTGTGTGGGTGCTGGGAATCAAACCTGGGTCTTCTGGAAGACCAATAAGTGTTCCTAACTTACGAGACTTCTCTATAATTTCCATGTTTTTGAAGTTCAAAGTACTTTTAACTTCCGTATTTTGAAGTACTTTAAATTCCATATTTTTGAAGTTAAAAATACTTTTATTATGAAGTTAAAAGTATCGAACTTACTGTAAACTCTGTCTCTGATATGGTTAGAACAAAAATATTTATAAGGAATGTGAAAAATACTTAATTTTAATTCACCTTTCAGGATTCTAAAGAGCTGAATAATATCAGAAAATGAAAGACACGCTATGTGGTTCATTAGTGGAAACACTAGCAGAACTCCTAGTGGCACAAGTCTGTTAGTCCAACACTCTTGAGGTGGAGGCAGGGAGATGACCAGTGTGAGCTTTACAAGGAAACATTTTTCTTTCAAAAAATTCCAGGCTTCGAATGAAGGTGAATGGAAAAGCACTTGCCTAGAATTCTCAAGGTCCCAAATTGATCCCTAGCACCACAAAACAAACAAACAAACAAAAAACCCAAAACCTTCGAACTTCAATTCTGTTCAAAATGACTGTGCGGTGACAACCTTTGAAGAACTTGGATTTATGAGGTCCAGTTCGATATCAGTTTCATGGACCCAATTACAATCACTGAAAGAATATGCACTTAATGAGGGATACTCCTAGTCCTGTTCACTGCTCAGTCCAATCCAGAGTCAAACATCAAGTGTGAACCTGAAAATCTTCACACTTAAAATGAACCTCCACTGAAATGAGCAAAAGGGTCAAACATGTCCTCTGTCCATACATCCTTTAATCTGCTTAATGTCTTGTTCTAGAAATTTACTCCTCAGTAAGTCAGAATGTGGTACAGTTTATGATTTTACGTATCTTTAAACTTATAATACACTTTGTGTATATTTTACCCAACCCCTGTGGTTTCAATTTTATGTGTAACTACTTGTGGGCTGAAAATGTACTAAAATGAAGCATTGATCTCATTTCTCCTTGTAGCTTCCTCATTTTTATTTTAAAGATAAACATATATTTCCACTACATTTTATTGTATGATTTCAGTTTGTATTAAGTATACTCATTATATGGTTCTGTACACACGTGGCCATTTTTATAAACATAAAAAGTACTTTGAACATCTCTTCCCATTGGTTCCTCCCTCCCTTTTATTCTTCCTCTTCCTTCTGGTTGGTCCTCCTTATTTCCCCAGAACTTTTTACTTCTACTTTTATGTCATGTATCTGTATACAATTCAAGATTCAAAAGTGAGAGGAAACAGAATATGTGACTTTGCCTCTGAATTAATTCATTTAACATGAGAGTCTTTGATTGCATCTATTTTCCTGCAAATTATGTAATTTTGTTCTTTGTGGCTGAATAAAATGCCATTGTGAGTCTATACCACATTTTCTTTCTCCATCCCTCTGTTGACAGGCTAATTCCATAACTTACCAGCTGTGAATGGTGCTGTGGTGAGCATGATGTACAGGTGTTTCTGTTGTGTGTTGGCTTAGAATCAATTGGGTACACACTCAGGAGGAGCATGGCAACCACAGGGTTGTCTTTTTTTTTTTTTAATTTGTGAGAAAATTTCATATGGACTTTCTTAGTTTGCTGGACAAGATACCATTTCCACTAAACATTGCACATTTTCTCTAACCTTTTTTCATTCTGACTGTGATCTTTAATTGGATTGCTCACTGAATTAGTCAGGATTCTCTAGAGCAGTGGCTCTCAACCTTCCTAATTCTGTGCCTCTTTAATACAGTTCCTCATGTTGTGATGACCCCCACTATAAAATTATAATGTTGCTACTCTGTAACTGTAATTCTGCTACTGTTAAGAAACACAATGCAAATATCTGATATGCAGAGTGTCTAATATGTGACCCTGTGGGAGTCAGGAACCACAGGTTGAGAACCTCTGACCCATATATATGAATATATGAATATATTTATATGTATAAGGGAACTGTTAGAATGATGGCTTACAGGCTGTGGTCCAGCAAGTGCAACAATGATTGTCTATCAATGGAGGGTTCATTAATCCAGAAGTGCATGAAGATGGATGTCTCAGGTGGTCTTCAGTGTACACTGGAATCCTGAAGAAGTAGCCTGTAATGCCAGTGAAGGAATGGGCTTGCTAGGGAAAGTGAGAGAAAGCAACGAACAAGCTTCTTTCTTCCATGTCTTATATAGGCTTAAAAAAAAAGTGTGGCCCAGATTAAAGGTGTATTTTCCGACCTCAAAGACCCAGATGAGAAGTGGGTCTTTCCATTACAAATGATCTAATGAAAAGAAAACTCCTTCACATATGTGTCTAGCCATTTGGGTTTTAGTTAATTCCAGATGTAGTCAAGTTGCCAGCCAAGAATAGCCATCACTCTGTTCATATATATTATAAAACGGAATAAGTCAGAGCAAGAGGTGAGAAGGAAACATAGAAATAAGAGGAAAACATAATAAAAAAATGACTAAGAAAGAATAAGTATATAATTTTTACCTTACACCATAATGGAATTTTTAGAGAAAATGCAAATAGACCTGTATTTGTCACCCTGAAAATCTCAAGTCCAAGTGAATTAAAGACCTCATCATAAAACCAGAGCCTCTAAATTTATTAGAAGATTAAGTGGGAAAAAGTCGAGAATTCTTTGACATAGGAGACAACTTCCTAAACCAACAGCACAGGCTCTGAGATCAACAATTAGTAAATGGTATCTCATGAAACTGAGAAACTTCTGTAGGTTAAAGGACACTGTCAATAAAACAAATGGCAATCCACAGATTGAGAAAAGATCTTCAACAACCATACTTCAGATGGAGAGCTAATATCCAAAATATACAAAGAGCTTAAGGAATTAAATATCAACAAACCAAATAATCCAATTAAAAACAGGATACAGAGCTAAACTGAGAATTCACAATAGAGTAATCTCAATGGCTGAGAAGCACTTAGAGAAATGCTCAATGTTCTTGGCCATCAAGGAAATACAAACCAAAATGACTCTAAGATTCCATCTTACACCAGTCAGCATGGCTAAGATCAAAAGGTGACAGCATATGCTGGCAAAGATGTGGGAAAGTGGAACACTCCATATCTTCAGTATAGTACTTGATATCTTAGCTAGAGTAATTAGGAGATAAAAGTGTTATGAATTAGAAAGGAAGAAATCAAAGTATCTCTATAGATGAAATTATAGTATATAGAAGTACCCCCAAAATTCTACCAGAGAACTCCAACAGCTGATAATGGCTTCAGCAAATTGGCTGGATACAAAACTAACTCAAAAAACAAATCAGTAGGTCGTCTACATACAAACAATAAATGGACTGAGAAAGAAATTGGGGAAATAACACACTTCACAATATCCACAAATAATTTAAAACATCTTGGTGTAATTCTAACCAAAGAAGTAAAAGACCTATATGATAAGAACTTCAAGTCTTTGAAGAAAATATCAGAAGATGGAAAGATCTTCCATGTTCATGGATTGGTAGGATTAACATAAGAAAAATGGCTGCCTTACCCAAAGCAATATACAGATTTAATGCAATCTCCATGAAACTATCAACACAATACTTTACAGACTTTGAAAGAATAATTCTCAGCTTCACATGGAACAACAACAAACCCAAATAGCTAAAACAATCCTGTACAATAAAAGAACTTCTGGATGTATCACCATCTCTGATCTCACAGTGCACTATCTCACAGATAGCAATAGTAATAAAAACTTCATGGTATTGGAATAAAAGCTATTTCTTGAAAAAACAAAACAAAACAAAACAAAACAAAAACCAAAAGCATACAATGGAGAAAAAAGCAGCTTCAACAAATTGTGCTGGACATCTGCATGTAGAAGAATGCAATTAGATTTATATTTATCACCCTACACAAAACTCAAGTCCAAGTAAATCAAAGACCTCAGCCTAAAACCAGATACACCAAACCTACTAGAATAGAAAATGGGGAATAGCCTTGAACTCATTGACACAGGAGACAACTTCCCAAACATAACACCAACAGTTCAGGTACTAAGATCAAAAATTAACAAATTGGACCTCATGAAACTGAAAAGCTTTTGTATGGCAAAGGACACGGTCAATAGAACAAAATGGCAGTCTATAGATTGGGAAGAGATCTTCACAACTCTACATTAAACAGAAGGCTAATATCCAAAATATATTAAAAAAACTTATGAAATTAGACACCAACAAACAAAATAATCCAATTAAAATGGGGTACATAGCTAAACATAGAATTCTGAACAGAGGAATGATAATATGCTCTCAGTATGTGCGTGTATCGTTAGAGCCTATGCACGCAATTATGTGGGCACAGAGGCGAAGGCCCGAGGAGGACACAGATGTCTTCCTCCATCACCTCCATACTGCTGTCTCTAGGCGAGGTCTCTCCCTGAACTGTAAGGTTGCTGTTTTGGCTAGGCTGGCTGGCCAGTGAGCTCCCTAGATCTTCTGTCTCCACAGCTGAAGTGGTTGCAGGCAGATGCAACCACTCCTGGATCTTCACTTGGTTGCTTGTGACTGACACTGAGATACCCATGTCCACACAGTAAATTCTGGTATGCACCAAGCTGCCACCTCAGTCCTTATCATCAATAATTTTGAAGATGGTATGATGCTATTAAAATATTTAAAATATTATTGGCACTTGCTTATATTTTTAAATGAAAATTAAAGCCTACTCACTTGAGCAAATATTTTTCTCAGAATTGGAAAAAGAAAACAAAAAACAAGATTGTGAATTGTTTTTTGTTTCTACTTTCCTTCAAACTATCAGCAAATGTAAATGGGATGTGGAAGGAACTAAGTGAAAATAGAATTCTTTAGTTGTTAATTACAATGCTAACACCCTACTTGTTTAAAACCAGATATCAAGTTTTGGCCTAAATTCCAGGCCAACTATTGTCTAAATCATACATGCTTTTCCTCTTTCCCGGTCCCTCCCCATAGACACAGTTCTCATCGAGACGTCCAAACTAGAAGAGCACCGTTTCCCTACATTACTAAGGTCTTGAGTTTTTATTGTAATTATATGCCTATCTCAATACTTTTTAAAATTGTTTGCCAGAATCTTAAAGGCATACCCCATTTTAAACAGAAATAGTGGATTGCACTTTCTTTTTTGTGTCTTCCATCTATTTTCATAGCCAGTTTTAAAAAGGTCTTTTTTAAAAAAATTATTTTTCAAAAGATTTGCCAAAAGAATGCAAAGCTTTAAGAGCTCATGCTGAAATTTGGTCAGGACTTGGCACCGCAGATGCTCTGGGGCCCACTGTGATCACAGCAATCTTTATCAGAACTGGAGGAAACAGTGGTACGTTCTGGATGATTTTTTATGAGTCTGTGTATGTGTTATGGTATATGAGCACGTGTATACACATCATGTTCTGGTCTGTTGTTCTCTTTCCTTTTCTTTGAGGCAGGGTCTCTCACTGAACTAAGCTGGGCTGGTGGCCAGCAGATCCCAGTGAGCCCCAGCCTCTGCACCAGCACAGTGCTGACACTACAGAAGCATCCTTGGGTGAGCCTCTTATGTGGGTGCTGGGACACGAACACTGCTCTTCCTTACCCACTGAGCCATCTTGTCAGCCACACACAGTCCTTTCTTTTATTGATTAAACATAGATGTATTTTATTTTAAAATTCCATGCGATTTAGACTTACTGCATGAAAATGTTGGACTTAAAATTATGACTATTCTGGTTTTTTAATTACATGTGACTGCAACAATCTGCACTTCCTACTATGTGGTGGTCAACACGGGGAGAGACTGAAGTAATAGTTTACTCATGTGATCACTGTATCCCAAACCAAGAAAGACCTCACGTGATTAACACTGGGCTGTGATCCTTTCCCCCACTCCGTCATACCCCATCTAGAGTCCGCCCACCCTTGAGGCCTCCTCCAGAGTTGTTCCTCTCTATAATTGATGGATGTTTGAGGCCAGCAAGGACAAGCCCCAGAAGAACCAAGATTAGGCAATTCTTATTGTTTGTGGAAAAATGTGACTCTCAAGCATGCAAACACTTTCCTTTAGAAGTCAGAAACAATCAAGGGTGTTTCTAAAAGAAAACACTCTAAAGGGACAATTGTTAGTGGATTTACTGATAAGCTTAGTTCAGTATAAAATTATTTTAGTGAGTGACACATGTGTGATAGTCTCTGAAACAAAAGGGAAAAGTCATGGAAAAGCCGGGGGGGGGGGGGGCGGTTTCTATGCTTATGTATTTTTTTCCCCTTCATTCCCCTCTCTCCATTCTGTTAAATCCATTCCTGCCATAGAGCTTTCTGATTTCATCTTCAGGTCTTCACAGTGTCTGTCTGTCTGTCTGGCTCATTTTGTTTAACATGAGCTGCAGCGCCAGCCTCTTCCCTGCACGTGCTGTCACTTCATTCTTCTTTACGGACTCTCTCTTTGTGTGTGCGCGCGCACGTGTGTGTACTTCTTTTAAGGTTTTCTTTTCCTACCAACAGCAACCAGTTCCCTTAACTCCCGGCAAGGGCTCCGCCCAGTTTCAAGCTCAGCCGCTTTAAAAGATTCTCCAGGAGTTCCTCCCTAGGTTCCCCAACAGGGTGCTCAAAACGGTCCCAGTTTTCCCTGCACTAGCAGCTCCACACTAGAACGACTGTTCTAGCCTATCTGCTCAGTCAGCTTCCCCGGCTCAGCTGTCCCCAACTGTCTTCTCACTCTGCTCCCCAAATTCGCTTTCAGCTGTCTCCTGTTTTCAATCTGCTCAGTATCTTCTCTTCTCTAGACCTACTAAATCTTTCTTCCTGCACCAACTGTCTTCTCTAATCCTATCTCCGACCCTGCTCTTGCCCATTGACACCTACTCCCTTTGTAAACTGGGCATAGTTGGAAAACTTTGTAAACGCTCAAGGCAGGAAAGTGGCCAGACCCCTGTCTGAGGAGCTCCAGCAGCCAGGACACCCCCTCCCCAGACTTCCCTAAAGGCCCAACAACTCATTTATTAAAAGGGTTTAACTGTCATTCCCAGCCCTGAGGGAGGAAGAGTGCCCACACCCAACTCTACAAGAAAAATCCTACCAACCCCTGGACTCCCCCAAGCTCAGGACTTGAAATCCCAGCAATGTTCACCTGGAAATCTCAGCTCTGGAAAGCTCCACCCCTCAGAAATCCCATATAAGCCCTGCTTGCTGTTCAGTTTCCCGCTGTCTCCCGGAAGCAGAGATAGCCACCGCTGGATTCATCCCTCCAAACCCTGGATTTGCCCCGCTCAACAAATCTCTCTTATGAAATCTGTTGCCTGGTGTGATGATCTCATTGGAAGAAGGGAAGAAGCTAAGAGGCGGGGTAGGGCAGATGCTCCTGAACCCCTCAGTTCAGCTGTCGCCCTCTGGGAGCTGCAACAGAAGAGCAGAGGCAACGTGGAGCTGTTACCTTGTAGCGTTATAGCTCTGCCAGGGCATCCTTCCTCGAGGATGCAATGCCTCTGCTGAGGAAGAGGCTTCCTTTCAGAGCTCTGTGGTTCCTGCACTCAAGACCCAGGATACCTTTCGATCTGAGCAGGAACGCCAATACCTGCTCTACTCCTCCTGGGCCCTCCTCTTCTCTCTCAGCCTCTTCTGGATGCTTATATCCTCTCCTGTGCCCTATGACACTCATGGTCATAGGGTTAAGTAATTCTAAAGGCCAAGCATTCCCAAAAGGCCAGCTGACTAGCACATAAAATAAATCACATTATAAACATCTGTTGTTTTCGAGATGGAAAGTGTTTTTGATTGGTGTGTGATGGGACATCAATGTAAAATTTTATTTGTTCTTTGGACTTCTGTTGTTTAATCTTTGAGGTATTTATGGATTTGTGCTTTTAACCTGCTGACAGGTGTGTAGACAGAACAGTTTTCAGCTGCCTGTGTAGTCACAACAGTTTTCCTCTGCCCGTGTCATCAGTCAGAACAGTTTTCTGCTGCCGGCGCAGGCTTCTCCCTGTTCTGCTGCTGTTTCCCTTGTTGTGCAGATTTTTAATTTTATGTCTCGTACAGCAGTCCTTTTTTGAACATCCTTGCTTATTGCTCTATCTTGACATGTTATCGTGTGTTTTCCTGAAGCAGGTTCAGAGTTTTAGGTCTTACCCCAGGCATGCGATTCCTATTGAAATAAGTTTTATCAGAGTTAGACAGATCTAAGTTCATTTTTCTGTAAGTGAATATCCAATTTTCTGAGCACCATTTTGCCAAAGAGACTGCCTTTTCTCCATGTGTGTGTTTTAGACATCTGGGTCAGAATTAGGTAGTTGTAGCTGCACGGTTTTATATTGGAATCTTCTGTGTATTCATTGCCTGTACAGTGACGGTTGGGTATTGCCTCTGTAATGTAATTTGCAGTCAAGTGTTGTAACACAGTGGTGCTCAGGATTGCTTTGGCTACCTAAGGGTTTTTGCACTTCCTTTTGAGTTTTAGGATTGCTGTCTCCTATTCCGCTGGAGAAATGCCAATGGATTTGGATAGGGCTGCATTGGTCTCTGCATTGCTCTTGGTGGTGGGGCCGTTTCTCCAGGATTGGTCTTTGTAAGGACCATCTTATTTTCCCAGGAGCGTAGGAGCAATGAACTTCCTCACACCATTGGTGCGAAGTGAGTCTATTTATCCCTCTGCACTTTACCCACTCTAAAAGGAAGGTATTTATGTCTCAGTCGTGTTTTTTCCTTGTATTTCACTTAAACACACAGATTTTCTTATGGGTATTTTTATGATTTAACTTTCAATTAATCTGTTTTTATAGGGTCTCTTTGTATCTCATGTTAGTGACCATAAATGAAATACCTATCTGTGGATGAAAGATGAAAATATGGTTAAATTCTAATGAGCATCTAAAATTGTAAGACATGTGTAAAAGGATAACAGTCTAGAACCTGTGGCTAGACAGGTTACAGGGAAGAATCTACGACTATTGATGACTTAAATGGACAAAGTGAAACCATCTCTATTGGCTTCTTATCATTGTACTCACACACCAATACATCTCTGAGCCCTCATCAGAGAAGCTTCTACTTGCAGCAATTGGTGGTTAGCACAGAGACCCACAACTGGTCACGGTGCAGAGAATGAGAAACTGCAGCGTGCTCAGCCCTAAAGGAAACATCTATATTGTGTTCTCTCCTCCTAAGGCTGAAAGGGGATGGGCCAGAAGCACAGATAACTACATGAACTGCTGGTGGATAGACTGTCACAGATGACTTGCCTGGAGAAGCCTGAAGCTGCTTTCAACCTCTTTCCCACAGGTCCGCAGGTGTTGCTCACCCTCCTCACTGCTGAAAATGATGGGTCCGTGAGCAACGCAGAACAAAGCTGGGCCTGATTCTGCTTCCTCCGTTGCAGCTAGTCATCATATAGCGAGTCTTCTAAGATGGATGAAAGCAACCCCAGGGGATCACACTTACCTGCTATCCTCAGGTGTCCAAGGTTTTTATATCTCAGACACTTCCCTTGTTTCTACTTCTGTTCCATTTTCCTAACTGGAATAGTTGATGACGAAGGCAGTGTTTTCACCTATTAGAAGGAAGTCTTGAAGGTGTGGGAAAAATACAACTAACACGTGTGTCCAGACTCATTATAATGAAGGGTGGAGTTGCAGTGGAATAATGCTCATTAAACAGGGCTTGATTTTAAGTTTTCATCCTGGAACAGTGATGAAAGGTGATGGGGGTGAATGGTCATGAGACTATGATCCTGTCTCTTCCCAGGGCAACAAAGGGCAGAGGACACAGCCAAGAGTAGCCCAGGTCCATTCTGTTTTATATGCAGCATACATACATACTCCATACATACAGATATTTAAACACACAAATCAGATACATGTACATACTGTGTTTCATAGAGAGAGCGCATGCACACACACACACACACACACACACACACACACACACACACACAGCTATCTTTATCTAGGTCACCTGATAAAAGCCACTCATTGATTCTACATATGAACTCAAAATATTTGTCTCTGTGCAACAGTGTGGCATAACCAGGCCAGGCAAAACAACAAACAAACAAACTATATGTATATATAACATATTTCCTACAGACTTCTGGGAGCCTCCCCTGTCCCAGAGATACCCCCTTGCACTAATTTTCCTTCTCTCTCCTGGTCAGCCCTCCTCACCCCTCCACCCCACACCCACTCTCCCCACACCTGATCCCACCATTACCCTCCCACCCCTCTCCCATCCAGTTCCCTCCCTCCATCTACTTCTGATGTCTACTTCATTTCCTCTTCTTAGTGAGATTCAAGCATCATCCCTTGGGTCCTCCTTGGCTTCCTTGGGTCTGTGGATTGGGACTGTACATTGTTACCCTGTACTTTATTGCTAATTTCCACTTATAAGTGAATACATATCATGCTTCCAGCGAAGGGACAGGGACACCAACTCATAAAGCCTTCAACACAAAATTTGCCTTGAATACTAGAATTATATGGATTAAAATGGAACTGAGATTGAGGCAATAGTCAATCAAAGACTGGCCCAACTTGAGACCCACCCAATAGGAGAAAGCTGACCCCTGACACTATTAATGATACTCTGCTATGATGGCAGAGCTTAGCAAATCTGTCTTCTGAGAGGATTCATCCAGCAGCAGATGGAAACAGATGCAGAGACTCACAGCCAAACAACAGGCAGAGCTTCGGGAGTTTTGTGGAAGAGTGGGAAGAAGGATTGAGGGAGCTGATGGGGTCAAGATACCACAAGAAGACTTACAGAGTAAGCTAACCTGGGCCCATGGGAGCTCACAGAGACTGAACCACCAACTAAAGAGCATGTATGGGCTGGACCTAGACCCCTTACATATATGTCCAAGATGTATAGTTTGTGGATCCCCTAACAAAGGGAGTAGGAGTGGTCTCTGACTGTTTCCCAGCCTTTGGATCTCTTTCCCCTAGCTGGGCTGCCTTGTCTGGCCTCAGTGGGAAAGGATGTGCTTAGTCCTGCTGCGATTTGAGGTGCAGGGTGGGTTGGTACCCCTTGGGGGGGCTGCTCTTCTCAGAAAAAAAAGGAGGGATAGGGCAAGGAGGGTATGAGAGGAGGGAGGCAGCAGCTCTCTGGCCTCAGGGTGTAAAGTGATTAAATAAATAAATAGATAGAAAAATAAATAAATAAGTGGAAAAAATACTTAGACTTGGTTCAATGAACACCTAAAGCAAATGACTGTGATATCCAGAATAATAAGTTATTTCGGGCTTCGCAACTGGGGATTTCTTTGTTTTCTCCATTTAATTTTCATTACTAAAGATATTAGATGATGAAATATTCTGAACTTGGAGAAATTCTGACCTGGCGGTCAGTGAAGGACTTTGAGCAAATCCAAGACCCACCAACTAGAGAGACTGGGACCACTGATTAAAATGATGTCATGTGAAATGCAGAGGCCACACCTCTCGGACACACCTGGCCTGGTTATGCCTGAGAAAGCTGTGGTTGCCTGAGTAGTAGCGACTCTGGGTTTAAGGGCCTGAAAACCGAGAGAGAGAGAGAGAGAGAGAGAGAGAGAGAGAGAGAGAGAGAGAGCAACCTAGCAATTTAGAGCAGGAACAGGGTCTCCAGGGTCAAGGCCCCGGAGCCCCAGGTTAATACCTGGAGACACTTCTGCTGGTCTTGAGTTACAGCACAGGGCTTGCAGACATCTTTACAATGAAAACACCGACAGGTGACGGGGAGCAGGACAAAGCGTTTGGTGCCATGCAAAGGGAGTTCTACCAGAAAATGAAATCTTATCACTTTAATTAAAAAGTGGCAGGGCAGGGTTAGAAAATGGAGACATGCTCACTAGCCTATAAAAGAAAAACCAAATCCTCATGGCTGTATTTGGTAATATTAATTTCTTCAGATAATTACCATTTGGCTCCTACTTGCTCAGCTACCAAAAACCTACTTCATTGTCTCTTTAAAACATTTGAGGATAGAGAGAGCATTGTGGATTATACCTTATAAAGTATCACCTGACATGTGACAAGGTTTTCCAAAAGCAATCTGAAAGAATAAAATATGGAAAGAAATTACAGCATCTTTGTTAACTATCAGTAGCATAGTGATTTTTAAAAAATATTCGTCAGTTTTCTTTTTTTTTCTTTTTGACATCCAGGCTGAGTAGCTGTCCTGTGTACACACATTATGGTGTCAAAGGTCTCCGTGAATTTACAGTGTAGTCTCAGAAGGTTATTGAATGTATGGGCTGTAAACCGCAGTTCCTGTGATTTGTTGCCTGGATGTTATAATTGCCTACCAGAAAATTCTGAGCTTTCCATTTTTCTTCTTATAGAATCATCTTTTCTGTATTTTGCAATCATTACATAAAGGGAAATACATTTGTCAAAGTAACTGGAGTTATTAGTACAATTTATAATTTCAGTGACATACAATTTTACAGTTGAAATAAATTGTAGCTATTTCATATTTGTTACACAGTAATTTAATTTAGTCTCTTTTTCTAAGAGAAGAGTAAATTATTCTGTTATAACGTTTAGTTATTGCTTTCCTAAATCAACAGAGAGGAGGCCAGAAAGCCAAGGGTTCATGAAAAATAATGGAGCAAACTCCAACTTAAAGTTTAAATAAATGTTGAACTCTACCTTTTTGCAAGGTGCAGACTAATGATTCCACCTTTCTTATCTGCCAATGTTTTATAGGCCTTAGGAGAAAACAAAAGATGTCCAAAATCACCTTGAAAATTCTAATACTGCATTCTCTTAAAGAGTAAAACCATAAAATTGTATGATTTAGTTTAGAGTATTTGTGCCAGTTTCCTCGCTTGCTTATACCAGCAATCGCTGTTGTGATGAAGGAGGCCATGGGCCACATGCCTGCTTCCTGGACATGTGGTTATTCACATGTCAAGGGCATATTTTCTCAGAACTAAAGCTGTCAGTGCAAATATGACTTTCACAATATCAAAATTTACTTCATTTCTACACAATGACATGAGCCTGTTGACTCATTTCCCAGAATAGAATCACAGCCGCTTGACTTCAGCAAACAATTCAAATCTAAGTTCCCATCTTGTTTTTGGATTCCCTTTTGAAGTGGAGGTGTATAAATTGTGTGATTCGGGCCTAAATCACAAACGTCATAGCACTGGAACTTCAGAATTTTAGAAATGGGAGGAAAATAACCCAGATTGTAACAAATAATTTTGCAGAATCCAGTAAGCTTTTAAAAGTAATTTAATGATTCTCAGTTTGAATGCACTATCACACCCCAACAACCGTCAATGCACACTCTGTGTCATCACCACCATCAAGACAATGAAGACTCCACCCCCAAACTCCCTTTAATTTCTCTCCTATAGCCCAGTCCCTAGCTCTCTGTCCCCTGGCAACCACCAGAATGGAACCCGTCTCTAAGAATTAAGTTTCTAGAATTTCACGATAATAAGCAAGGGGCTACTTTTGTAGTAGAGTTGTAGAGATACTCTTATGTTGTTGCAAAAATTGCTCTACCTGTTTGACTAATTATATAGAAATGACAGAACATGTTTATCCTTAACCCGCGGATGTGGATTTAAATGGGATTCCAGTTCTGGGTTGTGGAGAACTTCTGTCTGTAAGCATAGGTGTGGAGTTCTGTTTTTCTTAACCAAGTGTTTAAGGACTGGATGGCCTGGGTTGAGTGAAAAGTGCATGCTCTTAGGCAAACTGATCTCTTCTCCTTTTAACACAGTGTGAGAATTGTCATGCTTTCTGTGTGCTCTTGAATTCTCTCTTTCCTGCTAACGCTGTAATTGAGGAGCCAGTGCTGGCTGATAAATCTCCTTAGCATCTCTTTGTTTGGGGGTCACTTACACATCTTCTGTTGGGTCTATTTCAAATTTATTGTTCTTTTTTTTTCTAGTTTGACTTCTTACCATCGAGTTTTAATAATGTTTTATGTATTCTTTATGTAATTATTTATCAGATTTCCTCCACTCTCTCCTTCCGTTTTCCTTTTCTTGCACCCAGACACCCACACTCATGAACAAGCAACAAGTCCAAGAAGCCGCAAGCAGCACGACACCAACAAAGCCATAAATCGGTGTGCATGGATGTCTCCTGGTGCACACGAGTGGTGGGGAAGGACCCGCTGAGGTCTTCTCCATCACCATCCTGCAACCAGCCCTGCTGGAGGGGGTGAGACACAGAGAATGCAGAAGAGCGCAGTGTAAACTCGGTGCAAGCAAATTCTGGAGCTGAGGGGCCGCTGCACAGCAGGGAGCTGTACAGTGGCACAGGGGAGGAAGAGTGCCGGAGGAGTCGCCATGAACCTGGACTTAGTCAAGACTGCTCAGTCCCCTTTAGAAGTGCCAAGTCAGAGGAACTAAGCCGTGTCCATCCTGAGGTGCAAGTGAATACGAGACCAAGGCTATAGGACATGGCTCAGGATAGTAGGTAGCCCAGTTTGCCACGCTGGCCATCAGGTTACAGACAGCCCTCCACCTGTTGGTTCTAGAGCTGTTTTTGCTCCCTACGATAGCTGAGAAAAAGGGAAAGGTCAAATCTTGGTTTAAGAATTTTGCTGGTTTACAGTCACACGTCCCATTGGTTCTAAAACCAAGAAGAAAGGAGACAGGCAATCCTAACAAGCAGAGAGATGGACTCAATGGCCCAGGCCATCTATTTATCTGGAAATGATGGAGTTGCAGATCAGTCTGAAGAAGTCTGACCCTCAGAAGGGCAAACACTGCTGTGGCACTGGCAGGCTTAAATCCACTTCTTGCCCCAAGTTCTCCATGTGCATCCTGGGGGAACTGGCAGCATTGTGATGAGGTCAAGGCCACAGGTACCCCTGACAGGACATTGAGGGGTTGAAAAAAACTTAAAAGAACAAGAAGTTGGTCAAAAAAACTGGCTACAAAGTACAGTATCTTTTTGGCCTCGGAGTCTCTGTTCAAGTAGATTCCACATGTCCTGGGCCCAGATCTAAACAAGGCTGGCAAGTTCCCTTCCCTGCTGACACAAAATGAAAACAGTGGCTGAAGTTGGTGAAATCTATGACCAAGTTCCAGATGAAGAAGGTGCTCTGGCTGTTGCTGTCAGCCACGTGAAGATAACAGACGAGCTGGTCTACAACATCCACCTGGATGTCAACTTCTTGGTGTCCTTGCTCAAGAAGAACTGGCAAAATGTCCAGGCTTTGCATCAAGAGCACCAAAGGCAAGCCCCCAGTGCCTGTACTAGTATGTCCCAATAAGCCTTAGCACTTAGCACTGTAAAAAAAAATGAATGAATGAATAATGAATAAATAAATAAAAAGAGAAGGAAATGATCAGACACAGAAATAAAAGAATGTTGCTTTGCCCTACAATGTAGTGACCAGGTATTCAATGCACTTTCAGAGATATCAGCTCGTATGGAGCCTCTTCCTGTTTGTCAGTCTGTTGCTGACGAAACACTTATCCTTTTTCCAGAACTGTCTTTCTCTTGTCTACAGAGGCTGACATAACCCCTCTTAGGAGATTCCTGGAATACCTGACCCACAAGTGTCAGAGGAGCAGGGCCCTCCTTCACATGTGCTGGGCTCAGGGTCATTGAAGCAGCTGTTCTCTCACACACTGCCTGGCAAGAAGCAGCTGGCATCACAGGTCCTGGGAAAACATTCTTTTCCTTATTTCATTATTTGGGGAAGGGGTTGCCATGGACAAAACCCAGGGTCCTCACTGTGTTTAGCAGATACCTGCACACCCAGCCTTGGGAGCACATTCTTGAGCCATAGCTACAGTGTTTCCACTCTGGAAATGTTCCATATTATACACAGTAGGAGCTCTTCATAGCCCACAGACCTGTCGGAGGCTGTAGCTCAGGGGGAGGCACACAAACGCCTGTGGACACAGCAGGAGGCGGCTGCATCACTCCCAGCAATCGGTAAGGGTCCCCGGGACGTTTCCACCCGCGACTCAAGTTGTTCAAGGTATTCAGGTCTCTGTCAGCAAGGAAGGCTACCCGTGGGCTGCTTAAGTCCAAGTCCACTCGCTAAAAGGGAAGACAAGGTAGCCTTCTTGAGGCAGGGTAGTTGGTATCGGCAGGAGGAGGCAGGGTAGTTGGTATCAGCAGGAGGAGGCAGGGTGCTTGACTTTACAAAAGAGACATGGACACACACACAGCACACCAACCATACACACATGTAAATACATACTCCACATGCACTGGCATATAGGCACACAGCACACACACACCAAAAACACGCAGGTACACGCACACGGAACAACAACACGCCCAGCAGACACGTGCACGGGCACACCTTTCAGTGTCTGGGCGTTTAGGACGGTTGCTTCCGTGGGGGCTGGAGCTAACTGTGTTCGCCTCCCTCTTCCAAGACTTCCTCTGGTGAAATTGATGGAGTCACTGGAGAATGCCTCTAAGATAATACCTGCCGTGCCTTGTCGGGGGCAGGAGCGACTGGGTCTTCGCGATCTGGCCAGTGTGTCAGCTATACAGCCCTGCTGCTCTGCATGAGGGCGCCCCAGTACTGCTTTTCTCTCTTTGGGACTGTCTCACCTTTTGTACAATGGTCAGTCCTCACCAATGAGAGCAAAGAGCATGTTTGATACCCAGACTCTCCTCCTTCCTTTGCCTTCCTCCCTCTTTTCTTTCCTCCCTGACTCTCTCACTCCTTTCCTTCCACCCCATCCCTTCATCTAAGGGTGTAAACTCTGTATCATGATCTGAAGACTCTTAACCTTCTTTCACTACCTCACCCAGCAATCACAGGGTCAGTTGATCAGGTAAGGTGACAAACATAAAATCTTCATGTGTGTTATGTGACTGGAAAGGGCTGGATGGAGGACAAAAAGGTAATTTTAATGTGATATTTTTGTTGATTCTATTGAAAATTTCCACAAGTTTTTAAAAATTATTTTTATGCATTATACTCTTTCCCTTAGCTTCCTCAGATATACCTCCAACCTCCCTACCCACTTCCAATCTCACGTCTTTCCCCCCTTTTTAATAACCCACCAAATCTAACTAGAGAACGCTAATACAAACAATTCTGGAGACAAAACTGGGTTGTATCAAGTCCTGTTCCCCCATTCTGTCTCTGCCACGTTTATAAAATACCTAGACCTGACTTTTAATTTGTGAAATCAAATTGTTTGGGGCATACAAGAGTATTTGGGTGACGTTTATAGCTAGTATGAACTGAAATTTGAGGACACCTAAGGTCAGTTAGATGTGTTAATAGAATGAGGAGAATTGAACTGCAAAAAAATTTAAAAACTCAACGGCACTGGAGAATGTATAGAAAATGCAGCAGATTGGGGCAAGATCTTTGATCCACTTAGACTTTACTTTTGTTCAGGGTGATAAGTATGCATCTATTTGCATTTTTCTACATGTAGACATCCAGTAGACCAGCACCATTTGTTGAAGATGCTATCTTTTTTCCATTGTAAGGCTTTGTCTTTTTTGTCAAAAATCAAGTATCTATAGGTGTGTGGGTTTATTTCTGGGTCTTCTATTTGATTCCATTGATTTACCAGCCTGTTTCTATGCAAGTACCATGCAGTTTTTATTACTGTTGCTCTAAAGTACAGCTCAAGATCAGGGATGGAGATGCCTCCAGAAGATCTGTTATTGTAGAGGATTGTTTTAGCAATTCTTTTTTTTTTTTTCTGTCTGAAATTGAGAATTGTTCTTTCAAGGTCTGTAAAAAATTGTGTTGGTATTTAATGGGAATTGCATTGAATCTGTGGATTGGTTTTGGCAGGATGGCCATTTTCACTATGTTAATCCTTCCCATCCATGGGAGCATGGGAGATCTTTCCATCTTCTGACATCTTCTTTAATTTCTTTCTTCAAAGACTTGAAGTTTTCTCATACAGGTCTTTCACATGCTTGGTTAGAGTCACACCAATGTAATTTATGTTATTTGTGGCTATTTTAAATGGTGTTGTTTCCCTAATTTCTTTCTCAGCCCATTTGTCTTTTGTATTCAGGAAGGTTGCTGATTTTTTGTATCCAGCCACTTTGCTGAGCAAAATGTCAGCCTACAGATTGGGAAAGGATCTTCACCAACCCTATATCTGACAGAGGGCTAATATCCAGAATATATAAAGAACTCAAGAAGTTAAACAGCAACAAATAAAGTAATCCAATTAAAAATGGGATATAGAGCTAAACAGAATTCTCAATAGAGGATATGGAATGGCAGAGAAACACTTAAAGAAATGTTTAACATCCTTAGTCATCAGGGAAATGCAATTCAAAATGACCCTGAGATTTCACTTTACACCTCTCAGAATAAGTAAGATCAAAAACTCAAGTGACAACACATGCTGGAGAAGATGTGGAGAAAGGGGAACCCTCCTCCATTGCTATGGGAATGTAAACTTGTACAACCACTTTGGAAATCAATCTCGCACTTTCTCAGAAAATTGGTAATAGTGTTACCTCAAGATCCAGCTATACCACTCCTAGGAATATATCCAAAAGATGCTCAAGTATACAACAAGGAAATTTGCTCAACCATGTTCATAGCAGCTCTATTCATAATAGCCAGAAGCTGAAAACAACCCAGATGTCCCTCAACCGAGGAATGGATACAGAATTTGTGCTACATTTACACATTGGAATACTACTCAGCTATTAAAAACAAGGAAATCATGAAATTTGCTTCAAAAATCATTTGAAATGGTGGGCTCTAGAAAAGATCATCTTGAGTGAAGTAACCCAGAAACAGAAAGACACACATGATATATACTCACTCATAAGTGGATACTAGCCATATTATATAGGATAAACATCCTAAAAGCTATACTCCTAAAAAAGCTAAACAACAAGGAAGACCCCAGGGAAGATGCTCAATCCTCATTCAGAAGGACAAATGCGGTAGACATAGGGAGCAGGAGAAGGCAGGAAACAGGACAGGAGCCCACCACAGATGTCCTCTGAAAGACTCTATTGATCAAGGTTTTGAAGCAGAGGCTGAGATCCATAGCCAAACTTTGGGCAGAGTGCAGGTAATCTTATGAAAGAAGGGTGAGATAGGAAGACCTGGAGAGGACAGGAGCTCCAAAAGGAGGCCAACAGAACCAATAAAACTGAATCCTGGGGGTTCTGCAGATACTGATACCCCAACCAAGGACAATGCAAGGAGAGGATCTAAAACCCAGCTCAGATATAGCCCATAGACTCAGTCTCCAAGTGGGGTCCCTAGTAAGGGGAGCAGGGGCTTTCTCTGGTATGAACTCAGTGACAGGCTCTTTGTGGAACTCAGTGACCTCTCCCTGAGGGGTGCATCCTTGCCAGGCCACAGAGGAAGGCAATGCAACCAGTCGTGATGAGATCTGATAGGTTAGAGTCAAATAGAAAGGGAGGAAGACCTCACCTACCAGTGAACTATGGGAAAGGCATAGGGGGAGATGAGGGAGGGAGGGTGGTATTGGGAAGAGACAAGGGAGGGGACCACAGTCGGGATGCAAATTGAGTAAATCATAATAAATGATGATGATGATGATGATGATGATGATGAAGCAAGCTTACGATACACATACTGAGTTCCAGGTCAGCCCAGGCTACAGAGTGATGTTCTGTCTCAAAACAAATAAAAATGTTTAAATCTGAGAAATAAAATCACATAAGGAAATACGACATTATAACCAGGGAGTGAAGTGGAAATGTCCCTTATAGATTTGGGCATTCGAACATTTGGTCCCCGGTTAGCATCACTGTTTTGGGAAGTTTGGGAGCTGAGGCCTTGGTGGAGGAAGGATGTTATTGTGGTAGGTTTTGAGAGCAGACAGCCTTGCCCTGCTTCCAGTCTGTTCCCTCTAGTCTGCACAGTTAAGAATGTTATGTATCAGCCTCCTGCTACGGCCAGTCTCAGCCACGGTTCAGGATCCTTGCTGTGAAGAAGTTTCCATGCAGCCTGGCTCCTGTCAGGCTGGCTGAGGATGGCTGAGTGACTGGGAGGCTGGTGGTCCAGGAAAGGAGACTCTTTTGACCTGAGCTGTGGAAGCATCTTGCAGGTTGCTGAACTGGCTGACCCTGGCAACTGCTGCCCTAACAACTGATCTGCAGCCCCGGGCTGTGTCCTGCAGATGGCGCTAGAGGCGATCCTAGGCTCAACCTGCAGGACGTCATGAGCTGTCAGGCTTTGCGGGGCTTGCCTTCCTTTCTCTCTGCCCAAGTTTCAGGGATGTATTTAAATCATGAAACTGAACCGGTAAAGAGCGGGTCAGTCTTCCACTGCTTATATTGACATTTGCAGCCAAAGCACTATCTGAAGATGGAGTCGACCCACAGCAGGTGGGGACGGTTGTGATCTAACCACCTTTGTAGCTCAAGAAAAACAACAAACAAACAAACAAACAGAAATAAGATAATTGGAAAAGTAGCTTCCAAATTCACTTCTGAGCAGATTGATTGTGGACCTGCCGGAAGGAGGGCAGGCGTATCTTCTGAGAAGAAATACAACAAGAACAGCGAATTCTTACAGGTGCTCGGGCCACCTGTTTCTCCAGGAGAAATACACATGGACGAGTGTCAACGAGGTAACTTAGTGTCTTGATATGAAACATGGCTGGTCTGTGTCCAGAGCCATCTGGAGGAGTGAGGGCTGAGGGGTGAGGCGGCTACTCATTGTTCAGAGATCTGCAGCATGCTTGAGTTAGTGCTCCGCGCTGTATTTCATTTATGAAACCTTCATCTCTTGCTGCAGAAACAGCCCAGCGCCTACTATATGAACATTGGTGTCTGCAAACTATTAGCTCCGTTTCTCTCAGCCCTATGCTGTCGAGCTGATCATTGATTTGACAGTTTTACTTATTTCCTTGTAACAGTTGTAGGATGTGGATCCTTTCTCTAAAGAATACTGCACACTTACCCTGCTCCCCTCACTGGTGGGCTTGTTTTGAGTGACACAGGTGTAGACTTACACTGTTCGGGCACAGATTACTGTACCCAACTCTGCAAAGGATTATTGTGTCTCTTTTCTTTCGTGTTCTGCTTCCTGATAGTAGCCATTAGTGATTTTCCTTTTACACTTTTCAGGACTCACAAAAATACCTCAGAAACTCAAATTAGTTAGTACTAGTGAGGACCATTAAGTGTTTTTAATGAAATGTCTTATGCTTTATACTAGCAAGAAGCATATTCTCTTGGTTTGTATATTAGACACACCTTATTCTGTGATTCTGGAGATGGAACGAGAAGACTGTATATGGTAGGCAAGAGTTCTACCACTGAAGTGAGGTACAATAGTCATTAAGGCTGAGTGATTTTATTTATTCATTTTTTGAGACCCATGCTGACTCACTGAAGTCACCGCTATCATTCTCCCTCAAGTTTCTAAGTCTGACATTCTAAACTCGATTCTTCCATGATTCTTTTTTATTTTAATTTTTTATGCAGTATATTTTGATCATATTTTTCTCCCTCTGGTCACATACAGAGCACTTTCCAGCACCATGGATTCTGGCAGTCGTGGTGAAGCTGCTAGTTGTGCATCAGCCTCTTGAATGATGGAGTCTCAGGCTTCGACCACCATACCCAGAAACATTTTATTCTTTTTTTTTTTTTGTTTCATGAAGGATTTCGCTAAATCAATCTTTTAGTCATTTGATGGATTCATTTATTGTGGCCATGATATTAAATGTACTGGCCTTTTATTTTATGGACATAAGGTTTTCTCAAATGTCTCAGATAGACAGACGGACAGATAGATAGATGATACATGGTAAAATTACTATATGATATAATTACTATTTATCTATCACAGCTCTCTAAATTATGCTGGTTAAGTTGCTATCTACATCTTGTGTGTGTGTGTGTGTGTGTGTGTGTGTTTGTGTTTGGTGAGAATTGTCTCTTTCTTTAGTTTATTGTGTGTGATTCTTGCCAGGCTAACCTTGAACTCAGAGAGATATCCAGCCCTGGCTTCTCGTGACTTCTGGTAACTGGTGCCCATTGACATCACTCATGGGAGCAGTCTCAGTCCTGCGGTGACCCCTGTGTGCACAGGGCTCTCCCATGCCTGGACACTGTTCACTGTAAGACTTGGAGAAGCATTGCCTGCCTGAGACAAACAGCAGACCTTAGAGTATTCAAGGCTTTGGTCAGGAGCAGTCACACTGCCCCTTCTTTGGAATCCTCAGTTGTGTAAAACTATTCCTTGGAAGACATGAACAAATGTCTATTCATCACATATCTTAGATAAGGAACCTATGATAGAACAAAGTATGGGTTCCTCAAAGTCCAGCTTGGTGAATCAATGAGTTTTATGGGCCTTACGTATGTGAGTGTGGGCGAGAGGCTGCCGACAGAAGAAATAATGTATAGAGAGCCGCATCATGAAACTCCCCTCCTGCTCAGGGAAACGCAGTGTGCAACCACAGGAGGGGCAGCAGGCTAGAGAGTGCCTTTTCAGGAAGCGCAGTTGGCCTAAGTCTCTTCCTGGCAGCTCAGCTGGTCTCCACATCTTCTAAGGCAGCTCACCTAGTCTAAGGAGCTGGGCTTGTCTGAAGGTGTCTTCCGTCTGTCTTAGTGTCTGCCTACAGGACACCTTCGGACTCAGTGGCCTTTCGGTCCTGCTTCGTAAGTCCACGCCCCCGTTTACTTTATATCCTGCAGGGAGTGTTTGGATATTCCTTTCTCTGCTGGTAATTGTATTCATTGTTAAGACTTTCATCGTCTTTACTGCTTCTCAAATGAGTGGTATCTGAGCAAGGTGTTCAACCTGCGGCAGGCCCGAGGCTGTCAGGTCTCAATCTCACTCCTAGACACTTCTTTTCCTTTTCTTTCTTTTGCTGTCATGTATTTAACTATAGGTTTTTGTAGACTTTTCTGTAGTGGTTGGGGTCTAGGCCAGGTGTTTTTAGATTCTTGACTCTTATTCAAATGATTGACACAAAAGCCCATACATCTTACAGAGGAACAAGGAACTTTATTCAAAATCAGGTCAGAACAGGCCAGAAAATATTGTATTGGAGACATGACCATGTGACTGAAGATCCTCAAGTGCTCTGATTACAGCTTAGGATTTCTTTATAAGATCAAAACATGAAGGGTTCTGCAGTTACTAGGTTACTTGAGGTATAGTTTGGGTTGGTCTCCACTTCAGTTGACAGGTAAAATTATGTTATCATTTCTCTAATATGTGTACCCTTTCCCATAAAGCCTCCAATTTTAATTGTGCTTGTCCAATATTGCCCAGGCATGAGATGGACAAATCCGGGGTTCTCAGTGAAAGCTCACGTTGAAGACAGTTTGCATTATCGCAGATGCACCGCATCAACTTAGTTTAGATGTGTTATGAAGCTTTGAGTAGGAGTTATCTGTGTTTGAAGATCATTAGTGAAGGACACTACACTGTCATGGATGAGTGCGCTTTCAGCTCAGTTCAGGTTGGGGGTGCTGGGTTGCTGACAGATTGCTAGATGCCCTATTCAGAGAGGGTTGTTTGTGCATAGTACATGAAGGTAAGGTTCACAGGCTGCCAAGTGCACTGTTCAGAGAGAGTGCCCTGCTTAGCCCTCCCAAGTGGCCCCGGGGTGACAGGTATCCTCAGGCAAGCATCCCTCATTTTTATTACGTCATCTGTGTTACTGGGAAAACCCCTAGACTTTGGAATGTCCATGGTGGGGACTCATAAAACACACAGTCTCAAACACACAGTTGGAGGCGCTTCAGAAGTTCTTGTCCATGGGGGGCTAACAACTGCCTCAGTGTTGCAGAGATGTTAACGTGTGAAAACACTTTCTTGAATAGGTATACTGAACTATTTTATTTAAAGCAACAGAATAAATATCTGTAGTATCACCGTAGCCTTTTGTGATTTTAAAGGTCTAGGTATTATTTTAGTAAATAATTGCATAGTGGTATTATTGACCTAAAAGTTATTTTTCAAATTACTTTCCTCAAAGTTTCTGGGAAGAACATTTATTTTTAAGTTTTGATGGCATTTATTTTAGAGGGAGCACATACATGGTTAAACATATGTGTAGATTTCAGGGCAAAACCTGTAAAAGTTGCTTCTCCCCCTCTACCGTGTGGGTCCTGGGAGAGAAGGAAGTAGAGACTTGGCGGCCAGCACCCTTCCCCCCTGAACCGTGTCTCAGGCCCACGCACAGCTCGTTAAGCAGCTGATTTCCTCTCACTGTTCTTTCCACATAATTTATGGTAAATGTTTGGGTCTTAGGTTACCTTGAATAGCTGCTGTCCTGAAGTTGCAGTGGAGACTGTGGTGTTTCCCTTTTCCTCTGGAAATGTTCTCTTTGCATTGCTAAGATTTGTGATGTAAATATCTGCAGATTTAAAAGTTACATTACATTCTTCCATTGCTCTTATAAAATTAACCTTTTGACTTATTTTTATCTTTAATTTTATTTGGTTCATCATAAATTTTACCATTTTGATATATATCTTTTTAAAATTGTTTCATCTCTTCTGTTGTTAGCAGTCTTCCTATGTCATTTGAATTACGATTGTCATTTATGAAAGATGTGACTTCTAAAGCTTCTTTGACAGACTTTTCTTTTTATTACTAGCCTAAATATATGCACATTTGTTTATGTTATAGTTCATCAGATTAGTTTTGCATTGATCTTAACCTAAAGTTTTTTTTTGTTTGTTTGTTTGTTTTTGTTTTTTTTTAGTTTCTTGTATGTCTTACTGAGTTTTACATCCTTTAGATATTGTCACGGTCTATATACCACACTAGTTATACCAGTGATTGTTTTAATGTCTGATTGTAAATTCCCTTTCTCTAACTCTTAGCTGCATCATTTTCAGATACATGTATTTTATCCATAGGGTGTATAAGCTTTCCTCAGATTTCTTCTGTTTTCCTCTGCTTTAAAGGTTCTCACAGCCAGCTGACTGCTATCAGTGTTGTGAGTGTTGATCAGATAGCATGTCTGTCAGGTGATGACAGCTTATCCACCACCTTCCCAGGAAACAGGAGGAGTGGGCTGGGGTGGGGTTAGAAGGACAGGAGGGAAGGGAAGAAAAGAAAGCTTCCTGTTTGTTCCAGCCAGCAACTCTGTTTCTGGATTCACATGCCACTTCAAGCCCTCTATAAGCCTTTATTTGATGTTTCTTTTGTTGGTATGTCATGATTTATGATATAAATAAGTGCAGTTCTTAAAAGTGCTGTGACAGACTTTTATAGGTTTCTCTGTAAGATGGGGGGGGGGTGGTCTTGTGAGCATTGGCCAAGAACAGAAGCATTCAAAGCCGAGGTGCCTCTAGCTCTGAACTGCCACTGCAGCACTTGTGTTATTTTTTACTAATAATTAAGTGTGACTAAGCCCGCACACAGCCAGAAAGGTTCCTGGTATTTCAGGAAGGATTCCTCTGGGTGACACTGAAGCTTGAAGCCCAGATTCCTCACAGGGGAGGGCCCGTTTCTTCCCTTCCTGGCACTGCCTGAGACTGACTGACTTTAAAAGTCGACAGTTACCACAAGAAACTGCTACAGGCTTTGTTCTAAGCCTTTGTCCATGAGTATCACCTCCCCGTATCCTACGATAGAGAAGAGTCACAGAGTGACTGTGTTTATGTAGGTAGCTGTGCAATCGGGATATTATTGAGCGATTGCATTCCTGGGCTCTGTGCACAGGAAGTGGATTAGGCCGCATCTTCCCACGGTAAGTGAGAAAACTCCATGTGCAGAGGTGATTGAGTGCTCGAACGCACTTGCTGGCTGGATTGACAACCACAGCCATTTTTCTGATTGCTTTCTAGTATGTCTGCTTAATGACTTTTAAAACTCACATTTAGAACTATTTGTGAGACACTCACCTTTAGATACTGCTTGAGGAAATGCTGAAAGAGTCATCCTTCCTGAAAACAGGAGTGAAACCTTCACGATATCTAAATGTGCATCTGAGAAGCGAGGGGGAAACAGGTACTTCTGTGTCTCAGTCAACAGCAATGCGGCGACATTTGTGTCTCAAATCTTTGTTTACTAAATACGGATCTGTCAGTCATTGCCTAACTTTTCTAACTTCTGGAGCTTGTGGACTCCTGACTTCAGCCTCTATGCCCCATGCTGTTAGTGATGCTGATGGAGATTTTCACTTTTCAAGCATTAAGTTGTGCTAATCTGTGAAATAACAGAATGTGCTAAGTGGCACACAGCATGGTGCTTTCACAGAATTCATTTAAATGCTTCATGTCTTTGACAAATATTAATGGAACACTTATGTTCCCCATTAGAGCCTTCTCCAGTTTCTATAAACTTGGGACTGTAGCTTCCCTGGAAGGGTCGTCAGGACCCATTTTCAGGAGCAGCTGGCACTGAAGAAAACACTATAACAAAAACACCAGGCATTTCTATAAATAAGATGAGGTTGCCAGGCATGGTGGCACATGCCTTTAATCTCAGAATTTAGTAGCAGAGTCAGGCTGCATAGACCAGCATTATCTTGTCTACACAGTGAATTCCAGGCCAGGGTTGCATATGAGATTCTGTAAAGGGGCCTCAACACCAGTCAACTCTGTAATCTCTGGTGTGTGACACTGTGATAAAAGTGCACAGGACTGCCTCTCTCACAGTCCAAAGTCTCTGTATGCTTGTTGTCGCAATGGTTGGTCTTCATGATCAACTTCCCTGTATTTGGAGTCACACAGAAGACTGAGAGACAGCTCTGGACATGTCTATGAGGTGTTTTCAGGAGATTAGCTGAAGGTGGAAGACCCACCTTGCATGTAGCCATCCTGATGCCATCATCTCGGAGATGAGAGGAATAACAGCAGGGAAAGACCGTCTCTCCATCACATTCTCTCCACTGTGAGGGGCCAAATCCTCCAGAACTATCAGTCCATATAAATATTTTCTTTTGGGCTGAAGAGATGGCCCAGCCATTAAAGGCTAGGCTTACAACCAAAATAAATATTTTCTTTCTGAACTTACTTCTGACAGGTGTTTGGTCACTGTACCAAACAATGTAAGTAAGAATCTGACAGAACATGACATAGCTATGTATTGTTTGCTAACATCTCAAGCCCCTGAGAAGCTTTCATCATAGCAGGACTTGGGGCAAACAAAATCCCTCACACGTGGGTCCTGGAGCAATGACTTCAGCTTTCTTTCAAAGCAGATTTCCGTGTATAATAGAAAAATGTACTTGAACCCAACTTTCATTTGAAATTCAACCTCATTAACACAGAACAGAGCAGTATTCTGAAAATGTGTGACTAGTTGTTTTTGCAGATGTTAATTTTTATAAGACTGTTTGAAAGTCAATCTTTATTTGGGTTTTAGGGATTTCTATATTGTGTTTTAGTTTGTTAATAGCTTATTTAATTGATAATAAATTCTGGTGAAAACAAATGATAGAGCCATTTGAACTTTATAAAATACTCAGTTATATCAATTTTCCAACAAATCAGTTACATTTCAACATTAAGCAATCACTAAATATTTACTATTTTAAAAACATACTCTATGGGCTTGACATTAAAATTATTTCAATATCAACATACTTATTAAAAGCGTATTCAAAGAAATTTAGACTTGTAGCAGCTTGGTCTGGTGCTTTCCATTTGATGGTTAATTTGCTCCCTAAGGTCATCTTGCTTTCTTTTATGAGCAGACACTCACATGCCCCAAGATGATGTTGTAACCTTGCCTAAAAACTTACTCCTGTTTGCTAATAAAAAGATGACATACGTGGGCAGGGCAAATGGGTAGGAGTGGCTAAGTTTCAAAGGTTTTGGAGACAGGAGAGGATTTGGGAAGGAGCCAGTACAGAAGAAGGAAGAAGAAGGAAAAAGCACATGGCTGGCATAGATGGAGAACTTGGCCCAGATGAAGAATAAACAAGTATTTATGGAGTTATGGATGGGACATAGCCGAGGTTAGGGCTGGGAGGAAAAGATAGTTTAGAGGGCTAAATACCTGCCCTGTTCCTGGTGAAATAAGGCTATTCTAAAATCTTCAGGTGTCTGTGTCCTTTACTGGTTATCAAAGCATGTTAGATAATACCACCCTAATAATTACAGTGCTAATAATAAATATTTTTAGCCCGCTACCATTTGTATTCAGCAACGTAGACTCTTAATTATGTTCCAGCAACTGGTACTCTTGGGCGACCTAACCTTCTAAAACTGAAGTCATAAAACTACTGCAGTTACCAAACTGAATGGGCAAAGGCTTCCCCTCTTCCTCACCATGTAATCTGGATCTTTTGCTGCTCTCTCTTCCCCCTCTCTTCTTCCCCCTGTCCCTCCCTTCCTTTCTGTCTCTCTGTCTCTGTCTTCTGATGAACCTGCATTTATATACTTCAACCCGCCTTGCATGAGAAGCAGCCCAACCTTGCCACAACCTCCCTAGCTCCTCATTTCCTAATTAAACAAAAAGGGAGGAATGTTATGTTGTGCAGGCAATTCAACTGACCTTCCCTTAGGGGCCGTTAGGGTCCTGATAAGGTCCTATATCATTCTGACATCACCTGGGCCAGGTGCCTCAGATATAACCGCTCTGCCACTCCCACTTGCTCTCCCTCTGCTCTCTTCTCTTGCACTCTCTCTGCTTAGGTTTTCCTCCTGGGCCCTCCTATTATCTGTTTCTCTCTCTCTCTCCATCCTTCCATGCAATAAATATCTTTCATATAATATCTGTAGAATGCACAGCATCACTTTTATATAAATACTAACATATGCAGCCTAGAGTTCCACCCTGATCATGGTCTTTGTGTGTGTGTGTGTGTGTGTGTGTGTGTGTGTGTGTGTATGTTAGAGTAGAAAAACAAAACAAACAAACAAACAAACAAAAAACTCCTGGTCAGGAGAATATTGGCTCTGGCTTCCGTGGAGACCTAATATTCCAGTTGGTCTGGGTCAGTTGGTTAAAGGACCACCCCTAAAAACGTGGGCTCCCTTTAGTCATGCGAACGAGATAGCTGGCGTAGCTAGTCCTTTAGTGAGATGCTAAGCTTCTCCCTCCAAGAACCCCTTTCCAGCACTCTAGTTTCTAGTTTTAGTTTCTAGCCATGTACGGTTCTAAACCTGGTTTCTGAATTACTCAAGGTGGTGAAACCTTTTTTTTTTTTTTTAATTATTATTCTGTTTTCTAAGCATGTTTTCCTGAACAGTTTGGGTTTCCCACCCCCCAGCATTTTGGGCTTCCTTACTCCTTTTCTAAAACCTCCCTCCAGGTCATGTGGCTTCTTGTTTGCCGCGTGTCTGATTTCCAGTTTAAAAGGCGTGACCTCTTCCCTTGTCTCCTCCATGGGTAGCTGCTGAGTTTTATAGCTTGCCTGCTCTGGGGTTTTTCTTTTAAACTCTAATACATTTATTTTTGTGCTTTCATTCAGGTCCATTCCTAAATATTTTATTAATAAGTTTAAGAACCCCAAAGGGAACCCAATTTCCCCAGTATCAATTACATTAATTTGCTGCACTACCCACAACTAAAATAATTTACATTTTTGCACCAGTGTTTGTGAGCAGGTCAGAGCTCTGTCTCAGTACTTCTTAAGGACTCTTTTCCTTTCTGACCACACAACGTTATGGGAACAGAGACAGTCACTGTTGGTAATCACTTGCCATGGAACAGTCTGATGGCTGCCTCACAGTGAGAATGGGTAAAATTTAGACGTTGGCATGACCTATGACAATGTTGGCCAGACAAGCTGCTAAATAAACTTTCTTATCCAGAGGAAAAAAATAGTACTAATATTGTTTTGAAAATCTACTGACTTCTTGTGTTGAGACACACTGGGCATTTAAGAACTGTGCATTAAAAAGGGGAGAGAGGACTTATATGGAAATATAACTGCATCCATTTTTTCAAATAATCCCATCTAATTCTCTCCTCTTTTAAATTTTCATTTCTTCTTAAATCTCCCCCCTCTTTGTTCCTACTTATCCTTGGGCCCCCTCACTGCCAGACAAAGTAAAACATCAACTTTACAGAAAGGTTAAAGGAGCTAAAGCAGAAAAACTCATTACAGTCTGAAGCATACCTTGCCGTGACAAGCAGGACATTCGTGGGTTGTATTGTACTATGGAACATTTGATAAAGGCCCTGAGGAAAGCTGAGGTCTTCACACCAGCAGCAATCTTTGCTTTGCATTCTCTAAAGAGGATTCATATGAGACCATGGGAAATCAGGCAGTCAGAATTTAACCAGAGCAAGCAAGAAAGCAAGAAGCCTCTCTTCAAATAAAAAAGATTTACTTTATGTTTATCAGTGTTTTGACTGCAAGGATGTCTGGGTACCACGTGTATGCCTGATCCCAAGGAAGCCAGAACAGGGTGTTGGATGCCCTAAAACTAGAGTTCTAGGTATTCAGGAATTCAACAGTGCAAGAACACACTCTTTAGAAAAGAATTAGAGACCAGCCACAGTGGCCTAGACCTGGGCAGGCATGGTACCGATGCTTCTTCCTGTCGTCCCTCTGGTATGCCTTACCCCAGGGTGGCTATTCGGAAAGGAACGTGAATTTCTTGGGAGCCCATTTTACACAGAATTCAGCTTAATTAGATGTGTAAGATGCAAGAGAATATATAGGTTTTAAGAACCCCCGAAGTTGAAAAGGTTATTGGGGTAAAGGCAACGGTATTCTGCACATGTTCCCCTGGGAAAACATTCATGAAGTTGTTGAGTCTGAGTTAGTTTCTGTGGACACTGTCATCACTGTCCCTTACACCTGTAAAGACGTGGAGACAGGTGAATAGCCAAAAGCAGCTGGTCTTTTGCCGGGGCAGTTTCTCAGCTAGCTACTAACTTAACCCAGCTTCTCTGGCTCTGTCTTTCTCATTGCTTACCTCCCTACTTCTTTCTGTTCCCTTCCATCTCCTTCTGCATCCATTAGTGTCTCCACACCTGCCTGGCTCTCCACCTGCCCAGAAGTTCCACCACTATGTTGTGCCCCCGTTTTGGCTGCCAGCTCTTTATTCTACAAAAGGCCACAATCTTTATTCAACTTACTCACCTTTCCCATGCAGCTTTCCTTACTTCTAAAGACAGGCAAGGAAGTGACATTTACACATCCAGCTACCTGGGCGTTGCCAGCTTCAAGTAAAAATTAAGAACACTTTTTCATAGTCACAAATATTTGTTGGTCACCCTGACATAAATCTTCTTGTGGGGCCTTGGGCTGGTCCATGTGGAATGAACCACTGCCTTTTTTTTTTTTTAAATTACTGACTGCTTCCTGCCCCTGGAGGTGGTGGCAGAGAGGAGAGAGGCTGGTTTACACTCAGTGTTCTGTGAACATCTGAATGACTAATAGCCTAACACTCCCTGAGAAAAGCCTGTGAGGACCACCCGTCCAATGCCAGGGACCTGGACAGGGAGCTAGTCTGAGACCACTACCGTCCAGTGCCACATAGGCCTAGAGGAGCTCCAGGGCAGGGAGCCAGCCAGAACCCCACTGGGGACCACAGGCCCCTGGCAGGAGGGAGCCCAAGACAGACAACCTTACTTGGGACCACTCAGGCAGACAAGGAGTGAGCCCAGGATGACCACCAGACAGGCACCATGGGTCCTGGACAGGGAGCTAGCCACGATGACCACCAGTCCAGTACCTCACAGGCCGGGGGTGCAGACCATGCCCAAGATGACCCTGCCTGGTGCCATCATGTATGAGCAGGGCATAGCATTCCCGAGACCACTCCTGAGATGACCTCAGACATTCAGAGACCTTGGGAGCCACTGAGAAGAGGAAGTAAGTGGTGGAGAAATGGAAGAGAAAGAGGAACAGAAGGACATAGGCGCACAATGGAGAGAGGGAGAACTGGAGACTCAAGGGCAGTGATGTGAATAACCGGTGATGCCACTGGGACCATGGTGGGATCTTGGCCTGTGCTACCATGGGAGCCATGTCTGGGTCTGTGGTCTTGCAGCTGCTGGGGTATGTTACCACCAAAGGCCAGGAGGATGTCCCTGGTCTGGCCTGCTGCCCGGGCACAGGTTGATGTTTGATGGCTGTGCAGAACTGACCTACCCCTCACCTGGGCATTGAGGAAGAGCTGGCCCTGGGCACCTGAGAGCAGGAGAGCTGATCTGCCCCAGCAAGCTTCAGTACTATGGAGAGCAGGCCTGCACACTGAGGGAGTTGTGGGTGACCAATCCCAAGAATATGAGCATGGGAGAACTGGTCTCCAGTGCAGCATCCTGGATGAAGAAGAGATACCCTCTTCTGCCCTTCTCCCTCAACACCTACAGCAGGTGAGAGATTTGGTCATGAGAGCAGAAGAGCTGGCCCCACCCCTCACCAGTTGCAGCACTTTGGAGAACAGGCCCTACTTCTTGTCTGGGCAGTGCTGTAGAGATGACCCTAGTGGCAGAGCTTCGGATGAGCCAGTCTGAAGGAGTTTGTGAGACCTGGCACCATCATTTATCTACCAAGGGGTGACATCAGTAAGGGTGAGATGCACCCCTGCATTGCCTCTTTGCCACCTACGGCAGACAGAAAAGCTGGGCCGAAGGTCATTTGAGCTGGAGAGCTGGCCTGCCCTCACCTATGGCAGCACTCAAGAGTGTGGGCGCTGTCCCTTCCTGGGCAGCACGGTAGAGCTGGCCCTGGTTACCGGGGTTGATGGTGAGCAGACCCTGAGGGCGTGAGAGTGAGCGGCAGCTGGCAGCTGACCAGTTCAGATACCTCTCATGCCCATATCCTGACATTCAGATTGGCTCACCCCAACATCTTCCCCATTGATGAAGTGCTGGAGTGCATGAAGGGGCCGGTCAGACAGATCCAAAACTACAGGCTCTCCATGACACAGGCTAACAAACAGGACATCTGAGAAGCGTTCCAGGGAGGTCCCAGTATTGATAGGGTAGCAGAAGCCAGAGGTCTTGTACCAGACCAACAAGTCATCGCAATGAACATCTGCAAGCAAAAATATGTGAACAAAAGAATATACTGTGGGGCACACTGTGACACAATTACAGTTTTTTCTCTGTTGGTTTAGAGATTGCAGGGGTGGAGGGCGGCTATGGGGGGAGAGGGACATGAGTGAGATTGGGATGCATGAGGTGAAATTCACAAAGAACCAACAAGAAGTATATTTCAGATGGGTTCAAGTATGTGGTGTCCACCTGCTTGGATTTGCCTCTATCTGCAAATGATGGAAAGAGCTAGTACCTCAGTCTCAAGAAGTTCCCCGTGACCAGTGCCTCTTGGTCAAGATGGAGTGAACAATCAGATGCATGTTGATAGAATGGCTTCTGACATCACAGTTCCCAGCCAATACAGCACTCCAAAAGAAACTGCCAAGTGTTCCATTACCGATCAAAAACAAGCCCACAGCCTTGCCATTTTATAGCAGATCAGTTCAGAGAAAACAGCTGGTGCTTTTCACTGCACAGACAAAAGAAAGGCTTCTCAAATGTCCAAAGTCTGATGCTAGTTTAAAGCTACGACATATGTAACAAGATACTGCCTGATAATGGAGATATTTTAGTTCAATATTCCCTCTTTTAAAAGTTTCCTCAGCAGATTAATTTTGTATATAGAATGCTCATTCTCCTCTCATCTAAAAATTAGCTAATGTCTATTTTTGCTCTAATATATACATTTCAAATTGAATTCTATATGAAATGCCGACGCTGAGTCTCATTTTAGCAAGGAAACATCACAACCTCATCATTCTTTGCCAAATCCCAGTCTTGGATCATTTGAGCTAAAAACAAATAGAAAAGACAAACTTGTCTAAACTCTCAGAAAGTGGGGCCAGCACCTCAGCAGTGGTTTTTCATCCAAAACCATCCAGCTTCTTGGGCTGTTGAGAAATGACCAGAAGGCCCAATTAGCTGCTGTGCAATCTAGTATTCCTGACACTTTGTCAATAATTTATAAAGTGGAGAAGGCAGGAGGGTCACCGCCACTGAGGGAAGGTTAACATTAAAATGTGTCTTACATATTATGCTCTAGAAAACAAGAAGGCTGTTTTTTTTCAGGAATTATTTTTTCGTGGTAAAGAGACGAGTTATGCTTTATCAAACACAATCGTGTACCGCTGCCATCTGCTTCTGAACACGGCATTTTTTAAACCTATCTTAGACTTCAAGTCCTAGATGAAGTAAATATAGGACTTCAGTTATTTTTGAGGGAATGTATTTCTTGCCAGGCCTGGGATACCCTGATTTCTATCATGTCATTTCCTAAAAGAGAAATGAAAAGCTCCCCTCTTTTATTCAGCTGCTCATATGAAGATGCTCAAAATTATTTACCTTGTACCTCTGGCCATCTGTCTCCAGACAAGACAGTAATGTGAATTTTTATTCTATGTCTTCTGTAATATGTCTTAAATGTGGGATTGCTATCCCTAAGACCAACATTAAGTGTTGTTCTCAAACTGTGATACTATGATGAACATTAAATGAGGGTAAGATTCAGTAAATTCATAAAAGGCAAAACTGAAAATGGTCTGTATAGAGACAGAAAGCCTGACAACAGCCAGGCCTGGTGATAAGTTGCTTCAGCTGTTTTTCTGGGTTTGGGTTTAGCAATTTTGAGTGATGAGAACTTAGGGTCATGAAAACCCAAATGGACAAACAACAGAGATTGATAAAAAGCAAGAACAGTAAGTATAGAGCAGAGATGAAACAAGAAATGGTTCAAGTCCTGCCATTTGCTCTTAAGAATGAGAATATGCAAAGAGGCACCTAAATTCATAGGCGTGTAAACTTTTAAATGTTTTTCCTTTTGTGTGTGTGGGTATGACACATGTTCATATTTGTTTGCCTGTGGGTATATGAGCATGTGTGTGCCTGAATATGGAGGTTAGAAGCGGGCCTCGGGTGTTGTCCACCATCGCTCTTCACCTTGTTTCTTGAACGCAGAACTAAACAGTTGGCCATGGTAGCCATCTCTCTGCTTCCCCAATGTTAGAAATTCATGCTGTCATGACTAGCTCTATGTGCTGTTCTAGTGTCCTTCCTGTTACTATGATAAAACACGTTGACTATGAACAATTTAGTGGAGGACAGGCATGGAGTAAAGGGCAGGAATTGAAAAAGAAAGCGTAGGAGAACGCTGATTGCTGGCTTGCTCTCTGGCTCATCCTTTGCTTGCTTTCCTGTGCATCCCAGGGCATCTGCTAAGGGAAGGTACCAACCATAGTGGGCTAGGCTCTGCTTACTCAGTTAACAATCAACACAAGCCCTCACAGACAAGGCCACAGGACAAGCTGATCCAAATAGTTCCTCAATCAAGGATTTTCAATCAGATGACTTTAGGCTTTGTCAAGTTGAAAATCCAAATTAACCATGATACATGAGTTCTGGGGACCGGAACTCAGGTCTTCATGTTTGCATAGTAGGCATATTATAAACTGAGCATTTTCCTAGCAAATTGATGTAAAATCTAGGCAAAAATAAATTTAGCAAATTATCTTTCAATAGAACAGAAGGACTGGGGCTGGGGAGATGACTCACAGATAAGAGCTTATGTTACATGAGAGTGGGGACCAGAGTTCAAACCCTCAATGAAAATTCAGGCATGTCCATGTGCGGCTACAACTCCAGCACGTCGAAACACAAGCATCACTGTGGCTGTTTTCTGCCAGACGACCTGGTTCTAGGTGCACTGAGAATCCTGTCTCAAGGGAAGGAGGTAGAGGATGAGAGCAGCACAGTCTCTCATAAATGAGTTCATAAATATGAGTAAAAAAATGTTTTCTGTAGTTTTGAAGCAAAATTAACATTAATAATTTCTTGATAGCATTTGAATTACCTTTGACAAACTTTTTTTTAATGTTTTCAAGGCTATAGCTTAAATTCCGAGAGAGGCAAGCTGACCATTATAAAAAGGCCTCATGCAGGGCTTCTCTTTGATGTAATCCTTGAGCTTCACCAAGTAAGTTACACTTAGTTGCCTAAGAACTGGATTGGTGACTCCAGCAATTAGAGAAGCCTAACAGGATGTTAGTGGGGAGGCCTGGGCTTCCACTCTTCTGAGTCTGGAGTCAGGGTTCCTCCACCAGTCCACTAACTCTCCTCTTTTTCTTTGGTCTGCATACATCACAGTCTACCCCATGCTTTTTTCTGTCTTGATTTAATTCTTCTGACAGTCTTACCCTTCTGCCATGCCTCAGTTGCAGCTTGACACCTAAGACTGTGGAAACTCTCATCTCTGACTCATCAAGGCAGATTTATAGTTTTTCCATCTGCATCCCCAGACAGAAAGGCCTGCACATTGTCATTGCCCATGGCTTCATTCCTTCTTCTTTCATTCTTAGCTTCGTGATCTCTCTCACAGTTTCTACTGGGTTACTCCAAGAACTCACATCTTAAACATTTCTTAACTTCTGAACTTGATAATCCATATTATAGATCCGATCTCAGTTTGCCACTCTCATACTGGTAGAAGAAGAAAGAAGGAAGAAGAAAAAGAGATAGATAGATAGATAGAGAGAGACAGAGAGACAGAGAGAGACAGGGAGACAGAGAGATAGAGAGAGCGAGAGAGAGAGAAACCACAAAATTAGCCTACCAACCTCCTGAATACTTTAGCTGGAATTGGTACAGAACCTTGGACCAGCTTATGATATAGATCTCATATGGGCTGTCAACTGAAGAAGTTAGGAGTGTGCCATCTCAACACATGCCTTGCTTGATAATGAAGTCGCTGGAGGAAATGTCACTCCAGAAAGATCTATAAGAATTGTATTTTTCTCCATACTGCATTTGTCATAGTTACTTTTCTATAGCTGTGATAAAATTTTCTGACAAAAACTTAAAGAGAAAAGCTTTCTTCTGACTCACAGTTCCAGGATACAGTCCATCTTGGTGGGGAAGCTAAGGAGGCAGGAGTTTGGAGCAGCTGGTCACATAGCCACAGTCAGTAAAATGAAGCAATGCGTGAATACCATTACTTGTCTAAGTTCTAAACACTTCCAATTTCTAACCCCGAGCAGGTTCCAATGGTCTGAAAATCACATTCAGGTATATCATAGTTACAGCTTCACTTCTGGTACCTTTTATACAGAAAGTTCCTGTGGCAGTTAATGTTCATGTGTGACGGGACCCATAGACTGTGGTTGGTGCCCTCCCATTGTTGTGATCTTGGGCTGAATAGGCAGAGAAGTGGGGCTGAGTGGCAGCATGCATTCATTCTCCTTTCCTTCCTGATTGTGAAGGTGACTTGACCAAGATCTTCAAGCTCCTGTCATTTTTATAGAACCCAACAATGATGGACCTTTGACCTACGTGTAGGAATAAACTCTTTCTCCTTTATCTTATTAGTTGCTTTTGTTGTGGTATTTTGTTATGGTATCACAGCAATAGGAACAGTAACTAGGACATTCATCTACTGCACTTTTGTCATTTTGTTTGCTTTGATTTTGAGATAGGATATCACTATGTAGCCCAGGGTGGCCATAGGCTCTTGGTGTCCTATCTCAATTACCCCAGTGCTGAAATTACAAACATGCAAGTGTCATACACAGCCTATGTACATCTTTATCAAAACTACTATTTACCTTAGGAATGGCAATGAATGTCTTGAAGTAACTGAAGCTCTGTTATAATAGTGCAACACAATTCTATTTGCGGCACAGTATGGCTACATGCCCCCTTCTCTGTGACAGCATAGCTTCATTTTCTGGCTTCACTTATCAAACTGCTAGTGTTATTGTACCAAGAAACAAACAAACACACAAAAACTGTAACTATTTGTTCGGTCTTACTTTCACGTATTATTTAATTGATGGTTTTGCTTTTCTTTTGTTATCTAGATCTGTGACTCACAAGCTTATTCTTCTGGAACGATTTATTCTAGTATCTTATGTACAGCACTTCTGTGGAGTATGGATTTCCTCGACTTCGCTTTATCTTTGTTTCTTATTTACATCTTAATGACAAATTTCTTAGACCATAGAATTCTAGGCTGGCATTTCTCTTCCTTTCAAAATGCTGACTATCTCACTTCACGTTGTTTGCCAGATTCCTGTGAGAATCTGCTGTGTTCCTGGGTAGGGCAAGCGCCCACTCCTCTGCCTTACGTCTGGACCGTCTCTTCACACTTGTTTTTCTGTAGTTGTTTGTGATTGATGATTGAATGCAGTTAGTTAGGAAAAGGAAGAAACAGCACAGAGAGTGAAGTTCCTATCTCTGGTCTTCTCTGATCTGCCAGGTCTATGCACTGATATTTATCATTAATACTTCAAATATTTATTTGTCATTCCCTCTTTGCCTTCTTTCTGGCCTTCTCATGATATAGAATGCCTTCAAAAACTTCCATAATATATAATATGTCACTATATTAGTCTCATTCTTTTTCCTTTGTGGATTTAAATTTAGTGACTTTTTTTCTATTGCTAATGAATGATTGTTTTCTGTGTGGCTGATGGATGAGCCTATATAAAGGGAATTTAAAAAATCATTTTTGTACTTTAGTTTAATATTTTTATTCTTACATAGAGTTCTCATCTCCCTATTTTCATTCTTCATCTGTCATTATATGTTGATCACTTTTCTAATATAGCCCAGAAAATATTTTATCTTGGTTTTGCGAGTTCCCAAACAGCAATGTCTGGGCCATCTGATTCATATTCCGATGAGTGAATTATTTATCAGAAGTTGATGTCTCCTAGCCTTCATCATGCTGAATCCAGGCATTTTGTAATGAGTGATAAGGAGCAGCAGAAGTAGCAAGGAGGCTGTGTTTCATATCTGCTGCTTTATAGGCACCAGAAGCTTCACAGTCTTCATGTGTCCTTATCTTTGTTCATCTAGGGCTATCCCAAACACCATTCCTCAGAGTCTGGCTTCACTGTTCTTTATCTATAGTTCATGGTGGCAACACTGGAGTCTATAAAGGTACCTAGTAGGTACTTCTGTCATAAACTGATTATAGCAATCCCACACTGATTGAAATCCTGGTGTTTCTATGGGCCTGTGTCTCAGAATTGCTCCCACAGTACAGATTTTACATTTTCTCCAGCATCCTTTCTTGCCTTTTCTTTTCCCAGGCTTCAGTGTTCTCTACATTACTCTCTTTCCCCACCCTCTGCACTATATAAGACTCTGCAGCTCAAATGCTCTCTATATTACGATCATCATATATTTGCTGCAATGTGAGAAGAAACAGGTTCCATCCGCCTTTCCCAACCTCTCCCCTGGTAACAGCTTGTGTGACGACTGTACCAGTGAGTCATAGCTTGGTGCTTACACTGCTGCTAGACAGCGCCGCTCCACCACACGGACGCTTGCTGCAGCGCCACAGCTGTAGCCTCCATCCTCAATCCCTGGTGACTGTTGTCCTCCTCTCTGTTTCCACGAATGCGGTATTTTAGAGATGTTTAGAAATAAAATTCTAGAGGCTAGGGATATATTCAAGTGGCAGAGCTCACTTTCTTCATGAGTGAGGGCATAAGTTGACTCCTTAGCATTGATTTCTTTAAAAAGTAATTCTACAGTATTTGAAAATGTTAATAGTTTTAGAATGCCTGTTTTTGGCTTGTGGAAATTATTTTCCACCTCCCTCTAATGTGAGCTAACACCTTCTGAACTGGGTAAATCTTTTGGACCCCAGGAGGAAACCAATGCTAAGAATTTCATCAAAATCTGAAGCCTGAAACAGAGATTTCCCTCTTTGCTGTAACCTTCTTAGCTTGTGTTCTCACCAATGTGCTTTAAAAGTGGCTTGTTTATTACTTTCTCTTGTTGTGTTACAATGAGAACGCCGTGTCCTGATTAGACACTGGCCAAACAAACGAAGGAGGAAAGGGCTTATTCAGCTTACACATCCACATCACAATTACAGGAACCCCAGGCAAGAACCTGGAGGCAGAAACTGAAGCACAGTGCTGCTTATTGGCCCACAGTGGGCTAGACCTTCCCACATCAGTCACTAGTCAAGAAAAGGCTCACAGATGTGCCTACAACACGACCTGATAGAGTTCTTCCACTGAGGTTTTTTCCTATCCTTAGTTGATTCAACTTTGTGTCAAGTTGACAAAACCCAGCACAATTCATGCAACTGTTACTACAATCAGAACCTGGTATTTGGGGGACTTGAATCTGTTCCTAAGCAACAGATATCCATATTTAGCTTCAGAATAAACTGCCTTTTGTTTCCTTTAGGAGACAGTTGTGCTTTCATTTTAACAGTTTATGTCTCTTTCTTAACCTGGGAAAAGCAAAGCAATCCTTCCACTCCTACTCCCCTCAGGCTCTTGCTTTCTCCTGTTTTTTGTTTGTTTGTTTCTTTCTTTGTTTGTTTGATCTTTCTCTAATACTTATGTTAGTGCTTGTCGGCATGACATTTTGTTTACATCATTAATTTTTTAATATATTAGTTTGTGATTTTGTTGATAATTTCATGAAGTGTATTTTAACCATATTCTCCATCCTCTACTCTTTAAAACTCCTTCCAGATCTCTCTTTTTTAGATACTCCATTTTATATTGGGCATCTACTGGGGGATGGCTGCCCTTCCAGGCCCACCATCTTTAAATTGACTCTCCTTTCCTCAGGATCTATTTCCTGTCAGCTGATCTTCCACTAGAAGCAGGGCTCATGATTTCTTCCTACTCTGTACTGGAATGTTGACTTTAGAAGGTCTTATGCTGACAAGTACAGGTGCCATGAGTTCAAGAGCATAGAGGCCTTACATGTCTAAAAGACACAGTTGTGCTCTGGTCCTACCATCCTGTGACTCTTACAGTCTTTCTGACCTATCTTCTGAGATAGCCCCTAAGCCTTGTGCAGAGAAGTAATGATGCTGATGTGCTGTTTGTGGTTGAGCACCCCACAGACACTTATTCTCTGCCCTTTGACCTGTGGTGAGTTTCTGTAGCCTGGGTCACACCTTTGTTCACTTTAAAAAAACTCCACATTACTTTTGTTTTCAAGTGAGGTGCCTTTTAAAAACTTTCATGTGCTTTCCAGTTCATCCTTCCATTCACCTACTGACTTTCTTGTTGTGGCTGTCTACTGATCTCTTAAGTTACTCGTATCTCTTAGTTCTAGGATTTATTTTTGCATCTTAATCAATTAATTAATTAACTAACTTACTTATTATTTATTTATTTACTTACTTACTATACTTACTTATGGTATTTTGAGACAGGGTTTCTCTGTGTAGCTCTGGCTGTCCTGGAATTTGCTCTGTAGCCCAGGCTAGACTGGAACTCAGAGAGCCGCAGCCATCTGCCTCCAGAGTGCTGGGATTGAAGGTCTGTGTCACTATTTCTCATCTATTGTTTCATTTCCTTAATGAAGTTTTTTTTTTTTTTGTTTTTGTTTTTTTATTTTTATTTTTTTACTTTTTTATGTCTTTAATTGTTGGAACAGTGTATTAAATTCTGGTGTTCTTGGTTTATTGTGGCTTTGGTGTACTTCAGATTCCTATTGCAGAAGAATCCTTTCTACCAGTGAAAACCATACTGTCTGGCTTTCAGTGGGTCTTTCTGGTGAATGGGGACAGAAGGGTATGTTCTCAGATGTTAGGATTCTCTTGTCTTGTGGGATCTCTAGAAATCTCCTATTGCTTCCTCAACTCAGTTCCCCAAGGATGGGTCTCTCCTCAGCCTCACAGAGTCAACCGCAGCTGTGTGCTTGTCTCCACCAAAACAAAGACGACAGAAGAAAATAGAGGTAAACAAAAGTGACAACATCAGTGTGACCCAAACGCAGAGGATGCCAAATTTCAGAATAGCTGTGGAGTGAAAGAGACAAAGCCCCCGGGGCCACATCAAGCTTCTAAACGTGACGGGCTGCAGGCCTGGGATAGGGTGGGAAGGGTGAAGAAGAGCTAGCTACCGGCTGACAGGAAGTCTAAACCTCCAGAAGGAGTGAGGCAACACAGATAAGTTGTGCCTGGCTAGCCTGTTTTTAGCCCTTTCTGACCTCAATCGGCTTTAGGAGGATGTGGTGGTGCTTCATTGCCCTGGCAACACCATGACTTCAGGTGTGGGCTGTGTAAGAATGAGCTGCATTTCCCCACATGACCTCCAGGTAGATGCTAGCTCTGCAGAAGTCCTCCTTCATCCTTAACGCCTCCAAAGGGTGAGGACAGTTGTAGTGCTGTGGTGTCGGTGAAGGCCAACACATAGAGCTTATCAACACCATATGGCAAGAGGCCTTCTTCCTAGCTGGTGAAGAAACCATCCCAAGTCCTAGCATGTATGGGTTACACACAAGGGTTAGACACTGTTGTGTGAGTGATGCAGTTTTCGCTGATGCCCACTGAAGGTGGGAGGCTTGGTCACCCACTTGGGCTTCAGCGATGTGACTAGACTAAGGCCGTATGGGTTTCTCTACTGTGCTTTTATTTTCTTAGAAGTGCTGGGTCTGGCCACACACTCTGTCCCTTTTCTGGTCCTGTCAATGAGAAAGTGACTTCAAGGCTTTCATCATCATTTCCAGTTTGCATTTCCTCATGGCTCAGTTCTGCACAATGTCTGAATCAGATGAAGCAGAAGTCAGCTCAAGAACTTACCAATGAGTGGTTCTTTGTTTTTCAAGTTTCTACTTTTCATTGTAGAAGTTGCTCATGCCAAGGTGACATGGTTCTTGCTAGTCTCAGACAAAGCTGAAACCAGGAGTCAATGTAGGGGCAGAGTTCAAGCCTTATTGCCAATGTAACTACTTTCTTCAGCACTTTCAGTAGAATCCCTTCACCTTCTTCACTGACACTCTGCTGTTTAGGCCTTTCAGACATTCTCAGATCTGGAACAGGGCTTATCTTTAGCACCCAATAAAACTGCTCAATTCCACAAGGTACATTATACCTCCACCAATAGGCAGCCTACAACAGGAACCTCTGTCTCCCACCCAATCAAACAAACTCTGTCTGTCTCTCTTGTTTTCCTGTTTTTCTTTCCTTTTAAGTCTATGCACACTAGTTTATAACTTACTGTTGCATGTATATTTGTAATATTATGTCATTATTCTTAAGAAAATTTGAGAGAGACAGAGTGAGCGAATCTGACGGGAAGGGCACCTCCCTGAACAGATGTAGAAGGAGTTGGAGGGGGGAGAAAAACATGATCAAATATAATGCATAAAAATGTGATTAAAATATAGAAAAAGAAGATGCTCTCCCCCATCACCTTGTTTGACAGGGTTAGACGCCGTGTCTGGGCACCACCACTTTGTGGAAGTCCTGAGCTTTGCTCTTGGCTGTTTCTCTCCAGCCTGAGGCAGAAGGTGAAGGCTTTCTGTCCTTCAGGCACCTTTTTGTGAAAATTATTATTTCTCCCTTTCTGCTTAGTGACAGGCGTTATCACGTTATCACACACCCTTCTGGAGCCTCATCTGTGGGGAGGGATATGGAAGTTCCCTTCCTTTGTTTGCACACTTGTCACTGAAGCGGTAACCTGTTTCTCCCTATACGGGTTTTTGTTTCCTTTTCTCTGAACCTGCCTGCTTAGGCTGCTCCTCCATTTGGGCAGCAGGCTGGTCCATCAGGAGTTTCCAGTCTCCCCATTCCTAGTTCCCTTTCGAGCACTGCAGGGGTCTGATTGCTCAATCATTCTCCTGTTTTACAATGTCACCTGCACTGTGGTCTTCAGCCAGTCAGTATCCACCAAATTTACGGAGTTTGGCTACATCCTTCGCTTTGTCAGGATAATTGTTCTTAGTTGTAATTTTTCATTTTCTATGTGTGTGTTTAAAGACATAATGTGTTCAGCTATGAATCACCAGTCCCAAGAACATTGCTGAGCATTTGTGGAATACTTAATATACTGAGGTGTGTGGCTGAGATTGAGGCACACACCTGGGTTTTTCATCAGCTGTCAGAAACCTCCATACAAGCCCATGGGGTTCCATGCCACTTTGATAGTCTGCAGACTCTCAGAAAGCATTCCTTGACCCTTTCCCTAAGTGTTTTAATCAGATGCTGTAATCAGTATGCTTTTTAATGAACTTTGATCCTGACACCTGGTAACACTGATTCTGACATGCCTAGGTGCTGACAACAGCCATTATATGAATTGTAAAGTGCATATGCTATGTCCTAAAATAAAATCTGAATGACCCTCATGCTTGCTTTCTCTGAAGAAATATAGACTTGAAGACCAGTTATCCACCCACAAGCAAATGGTAATGATTGTATCTATGAAGCTGCCTCCTACCCCAAAACATATTTCTCTGGTTTTCATCCTTTTTCCTTCTGTTTTTATTTTTCTGGTTCTTTGGTACATGTGATCTTGGAAGTAAATTTACTGAAAAGGATAATACTTTACCAAATATAAACATTTTAAAAGACTGACCTATACAAAGATTTCAAAATATAAGAAGTTAGAAAAAGACTTGAAATGTTTTTCACATTGTCCTAATCAAATGGTTTTGCTCCATTAGCATCAGATATTTAAAGTACTTGTAATAGTAACTGAGTTAAAAATTAAAATAGTAACTGAATTAAAAATTAAAAAAGTAAAGTGGTGCACAACTTCAACCACAGCATTCAAGAGGCAGAGACACTCAGATCTCTGTGAGTTTGAGACCAGCCTGGTCTACAGTGTGCATTCTAGGACAACCAAGGCTATACAGAGAAACCCTATCTCAAATTCTCCCTTCCCAAAAAGTTCCAACTTTGTAGTTTTTAACTATGAGTTATCAAAAGGCATCTTTGTTCTTGGAAATGAATTGGCATGTGGCTGGAGAGATGGCTCAGGGGGTTAGAGCCCTCGATGTTCTCCCCTCTTCCGGAGGATTGAGTGTGATTCCCAGCAGCCACCTGCTGGCTCACAATTCATCATCTAAAGTCCATCCCTCTGGTTCACATCCAGTGACCTCTTCTGGTCTCCACAGACATGCATTCAGACAAAATATTCATACACATTTTTTTTTTCACAAAAAATGTCACAAATATGTTTTTAAATTAAATGATAAAAATAAAGTTCAATACTGTCTCTTAGATCACAACTTGCTTTTTAAATGAGTTTTAAAAATTACGTTTTTAGCCAAAGCATCAAAAGCATGGCATAAAAGTGGAACTAGATAATACATGGTTCTTCCCTTCTGTCTTCTTGTTTTCACAACCAGTGCAAGATGCATGGGCAGGGTTGAGGGGAAAATCCTTTATACATTTAAAATCATGATGTATTGAGGATTAAAATTACTTATTCGGATGAACTCCATTGTTTTGTTATTTATTTTGAGGGGAGAAAGTAACTGGGATATTAACACATTGATTTCCTTTGCATTGTTACAAATGCATAAATAACAGTGAAAATGTTACGCGCTGAGAAACAGCTGCAGGGAAGCAGAGGCTGGCAAGACTCTTCCACCTCTGTTCCCATTTACAAATAACCATTTAGAAGTAGCACTAACAGTAGAAGGATCAAAGGTCAATCCACCAAACACATGTTTCTTTTTAGATCATGGGATGGAGGAGACCGAGGAGGCACAGAAGCAGGCCTGGAAACAAGGGTGGGAGGCTTTCTCTCGGTAGCTGGCTGTGCAGCTGGAAGTGGTTTTTCTGTCCAACAAGACATGTAGAAATCATCCCTTGCTATTCACACCTCTCCAAAACGTCCCCCATCCTCTCACAAAGAAGCTCAACCAGGCTTTAGAAGGGTGGGGCTATGAGACAAAGAAGGAGCTTAAGGGATAAATACTTCAGAAACATTTGCTACATTGAGGAAGAGAGGATTTACTCATTCCACATTGAAGGAGTCTCACACAAGGGAGGCTTTCCAGTGCGGAAGAATGGAGGCTGGATCGTTCTTGTGAAAGTGTGCACCCCTTGCTGTTTTCTGTTCACATAGGGCTTGTCCAGCTCCACTAAACACCTTCTACATCACGTAAGAGACATGGGGGACATCAGCTCACTGTTCATCAGAAGAGTGGGCCATTCGTGTTTAATGCTACTGAAACGTGAGAGCTAATTTCTCGCGTCGTGTTGTTGACTCACGGTGGTGGTATTTGTGTTTCCAGCGGTATTTTGTTTTTAGTAATTGTGGCTTTGTATTTCTTTCCACAGGCTCTTGACTATGCTTATTCCTCTCTTCAGCCTAGACTATTGCCTCCTATATTTTCTTAAGGTTTGCTTTGTTGGATATATGCATACATGTATAGTTATATGTGTATGTATATGCTGCTTATATTATGGAAAGTTTTTCTCTCTTGCAGTCATGGCTGATAGTTTTGCCGGGTACCTTAGTCTGTGTTGGCTGACACATCTTTTAGGACTTGGACTGCATTGCTCTGGTTCTTCTGGCTTCCATAGTTTCCACCAAAAAATCATCTGTATTTTTAGGTGTTTCCTTGATATGTGGCTTGTATTTTTTCTTACAGCATTCAATATATAGTTTTTATTCAGTATACTTAGCATTTGTAATATAATACGCTAACTTTCAGTATTGGTCTCGTCTACTTGGTATTCTGTGTGCTTTTTGTATCTGTATGGGAGTGTCTCTCCTTAGTTTGGGGAAGTTTTCTTTTATGATATTTATGGTTTATAACATTGGGGATTTGGGGATTCCTTTCCATCTATGCCTATAGTTTGAAGGTTTGGTCTTTTTATGTTGTTCCACATTTCCTGTATTTTCCTGTTTTTTGTTTTTTTTAAATTATGCTCCTTGCCTGTTTCATCTAGATCTTCTACTTTATCTTCAAATCTGAGTTACAGCACAGAAACTTGCCAATAGCACCAGGAGATAGCTTTGGTAGAGGCCCAACAAGTGCTTGATGTGTATTCTTAAGTGCAGCCACTTCATCTGAGGATGGTAGTTTAAAGGAAACCTAGTTCATCTATGTTTCATTTCTTAAGACTTCTAGGTATTGTGAATAGTAAAAGGCTACTGTTATTCTTATTTGTGCAATCTCCTTCATTAAAAAGCACATTTAAAGTCAATACCACCACTGGTTCTGAACTCAGCATTTTTCATTCTTTCTGGGCCCAAGACTAGAAGGGAGCATATTAGGAGCATTCAAAACACCTCCTTAAGAACCTATGGGGGCTGAGGTGCCTGACCTGGCTGGTCCTTTGGTAGTTAAAGTCATGGCCTGAAGGTGTGCATGATCTCAGTCCCTGTGGGTGCCCTGTGAGCTCTGCACGGACCTTCAACCAGTCAGCCTCCTAGATGAGAAGTGATGTTGAGACTCAGTTATGTGGACAGGTACTGAACGGTCCAGATTCATGCCATAGTTCTCTAGTAGGGTGCCATAAAAATATCTTGGACAGCAAAAGTCACTTTTTTTTGACCAAATGGAGAAAAGTATGGTTTCCTTTAAATGAGGACATCCTGTTGTCATGTAAATCAATAGTCTATAATTTCACAGCATCATGTGGCTATACATTTTTATTTATCACTGTCCTCTAGAAACTTCCCTGAACATGTGCATGATTACAATTAGTAATTTAAGGAGAACTTTAATCAGTATGAGAAGTGTGTAAATGTGTTTAAAGAGAAGTTAATTTCTCTTTAGGTTTTGTTGGTTTTCTTTGTTTGTTTCTTATTTAGTTTTGAGACAGAATCTCTAGCTCAGGCTGGCCTGGAACTTGGCATATGGCTAAGGATCAACTTCAAATTCATTTTTCAAAAATACTGTATGAGTGTGTGTGTGTGTGTGTGTGTGTGTGTGTGTGTGTGTGTGTGTGTAGGTAGGTAGGTAGGAGAACAATCTTCAGGTATCAGTTCTTTCTTTCACAACGTGGGTTCAAGATATTGAACTGTGTCATCCATCTTGACTCACTGAGCCATCTCAGCAATCTGGGCTTGACCTTCTGACCCCATTGCCTCCAGGACCCAAGTGCTGGGTTACTGATGTTTGCTTTTGTGCCCGTTTTATTTGTTTGGGGGATGGAACATAGGGCTTCGTGAATGTGAGGCAAGAACTGTTCTACTAAGCTTCACTCTCAGCCCGGATGGTTTCTAGTAAGTATTTTAGATTTTGTATTTACCTCACTGTATCTCACTGGGTGTGTTCCCAGTTTTTTTTCTCCCATTAATATGTTAGGTTGAAGTATTTACATGCTTCAAAAATGTGGACTTCAATGTAAAAATGTAATTTTAGTTACTTTAACTATTTTGAAAATACTGTGGTGACTCAAAACTCTACCACCTAAGAATTAGTGTCGATGACATCACTGTGTACAAACAGAGCAAGCAGGAGCCTCCTGTTCGCACACAGGAAGGCACCTATCCCATTGCCCCAACCGCAGATTCTCCAGGCAAACGCTTGTCCCTGCAGTTCTGCCAAGGAACCAAATAGATGAGAGACAATTGGGTCAAAATGACTGCTGGGGCTGGGGAAAGCCTACCACTCTCGTGCAGTCTGGAAAACTCCACCTGAACCTTCAGCTCTGCACCCATTAGTTCGGAAGAAGAGGCTGCCTGTCTAGTCAGCAGAAGATGTCGGGGGAACCCCACCATTGTTCAGGAGATTAAAATGGGCAATATGAAGGTGTTCCCTAGAAACCTCTCTCCTCGGCTATCCAGTTGTCTTGTCTAAATACCACCCACTCGGCCCGCAGTTTATATTACTACTATATTTTAAAATTGTTTACATGTTGAAATCACCCAAATTTGACTTGGTAAATTTCAGTAGAAAACCATTTTCTAAAATCTGTATCTGGGAAACTTGCTTAACCCCATTAAGATATCTGAGGGTCAATGATGTGGGCTGTGCCATCCATCACTATGACAGCAAACTGCGACCTCCCAGTAGAACGTAAACCTCCAAGTCCACTGATAGCATTCCTGGCTTCAGGTTAGAATTTACGTCCCCTTTCTCTAAACTGTTTGACGTGGATGACAGATGGAGGTAATATGGCAAAGCTGCACAGCGAAGGCTGTTATTCCAGCCTCCGATCTCTGAAGCTTGGTGTGTCCTGATACAGCCTAAAGTAGAACCTCCAGCATTTCCTTGTGTTTTTATTTTAGGAATAAAACTTTGCCTTAGTTGTATGATTTTTCAAGTCATTTAATGAAAATATTGTTTAGTTTCTCACTTTCATTCTCTTTTCAATTTGACAAGATGACAGATTTTAATTATGTATAACTATTTTTACTGTACGTGTTCCAGCTAATTCATTTTTTAAATATGAGTTTAGCTACTATTCTTGAAAAGGTCTGAAGAGATTAAATTCTTAGAATGCTTTCAATTCTTGTAGTTTCCTTTTGTTTGGGTTATCACTCAGTATTTCCAATTAGCTAACTCTTCGAAAATTTTCTAAATGTGTTATCATTTCAAAAGAACATATATTTTTTTGAAATAATATTGTTTTCATATTCATTTTAATCAACCTGACAAATATTTAAGTGTTGTTCAGACATCATAATGTAGGTTAGAGAAAAATGGAAAAAAAAATAAGGCGAGATCCATAAAATCCAAACACAAAAATATGTAACTATTCATAAAATTCTAACTACTGTTGATTGAGTAGCTGACGTGAAGGTTTTGCTTGGGACATCCTGGGAGGCTGAGTGTTGTGGCCTGTATTATGTCCTCTGACTCATTATCGATGAAGGGGTTGTGGCTTATAACAGAGCCTTATAACGGAGTGCAGCAGAAGCATGAGGGGAGTGCTATGGTTTAGATGTAGTTACCATCCCAACGGCTACATTGGGGTGGCAAGGAGAAAATGTTGGGCCTGGAGAGGTGAAGCCCAGTATAGCGAGGCTTGAATGTGCTTCAGGAAGCCATTGCTACTGACCACATGAGCAAGCTTGGCCCTGAGCTATCTCTGACTTTCTGTTCCGTGTTAGCTCTGCCTTCATGACATCATGAAGAAAGGACAAATCCAAAAGGCACAATGAAAGAGACGGGGTTTAGACAGCATTGCTGCCTTGTGCCTGGAAAGAGGGAGGGAAGAAATCTGGAGGCTGTAAGGATACCCATAGTTATCTTTTAGAGCTTAGTGGGGTACTTTCAGAAGGAGGTGCTGAGTCTTCCCAGATCAGCTTTTCATCTCAGTTAAGATCAAGGCTAAGGCACAGTCACTCTATGGCATCAGTGATAAGGCACAGCCACTCTCTGATATTAGTGCTAAAGCACAGCGACTCTGAAATTAGTGATAACACAGTCACTCTCTGACATCAGTGCAAAGCACAGTCAACCTCTGACATCAGTGCTAAGCACAGTCAACCTCTGACATTAGTGCTAAGACACAGTTACTCTCTAACATGAGTGCTAAGCACAGTCACTCTCTGACATGAGTGCCAAGGCACAGTCACTCTCTGACATCAGTGCAAATCACAGTCCCTTGCCCACATCTAAGTCCCCTATGAGTAGAAAGCAGTGATTTCAAGCTTCCTCTGTAGTGTTTGTTTTAGATATTTTTCTTTTTTTAATTTATTACAATTTATTTACGTTGTATCTCAGCTGTAGCCTCCTCTGTCCTCTCCTACCGATCCCGTCCTTCCTCCCTCTTCTCCTCCCATGCCCTTCCCCCAGTCCACTGGTAGGGGAGGTCCTCCTCCTCTTCCATCTGACCCTAGCTTATCAGGTCTCATCAGGATTGGCTGTATTGTCGTCCTCTGTGGCCTGTTAAGGATGCTCAAAGAGCCAGCCACTGAGTTCATGTCAGAGACAGTCCCTGTTCCCCTAACTTGTGAAACCTCTTGGACACTGAGCTGCTGCTATGGACTACATCTGTGCAGATGTTCTAGGTTATCTCCATGCATGGTCCTTGGTTGAAGTATCAGTCTCAGAAAAGACCCCTGGGCCCAGATTTTTTTGTTCTGTTGCTCTCCTTGTGAAGATCCTGTCCCCTCTAGGTTTTTCTGCCTCCCCTTCTTTTATAAAATTCCCTGCACTCTGCCCAAAGTTTGGCTATGAGTCTCAGCATCTGCTTTAATATCATGTTGGGTAGAGTCTTTTAAAGGCCCTCTGTGGTAGGCTTCTGTCCTGTTGCTTGTTTTCTCGTTCTTCTGATGTCCTTCTCATTTGCTTTTCTGAGTGAGGATTGATCATCTTATCCAGAGTCCTTCTTCTTGCTTAGCTTCTTTAGGTGTACAAATTTTACTATGTTTATCCTATATTATATGTCTAATATCCATTTATAAATGATTATATACCATGTGTGTCTTTCTGCTTTTAAGATACTTCACTCAGCATGGTCTTTTCTAGTTCCTACCATTTGCCTGCAAATCTCATGATTTCCTTGTTTTTAATTGCTGAGTAGTATTCCATTGTGTAAATGTACCACAATTTCTGTATCCATTCCTCCATTGAGGGACGTGTGGGCTGTTTCCAGATTCTGGTTATTGCTAATAAAGCTGCAATGAACATGGTTGAGCAAATGTCCTTGTTGTATACTTGAGCATCTTTTGGATATATGCCTTAGAGTGGTATAGCTGGATCTTGAGGTAGCACTATTCCTAATTGTGTGAGAATGTGCCAGATTGATTTCCAAAGTGGTTGTACAAGTTTGCATTCCCACCAGCAAAGTAGGAGGGTTCCCCTTTCTCCACATCCTCTCCAGCATGTGCTGTCACTTGAGTTTTTGATCTTAGCCGTTCTGATGGGAGTAAGGTGAAATCTCGGGGTAGTTTTGATTTGCATTTCCCTGATGACTAAGGATGTTGGACATTTCTTTCTTTCTTTGCTACTCGATATTCCTCTATTACGAATTCTCTGTTTAGCTCTGTACTCCATTTTTAAATTAGTTTACTTGATTCATTGCTGTTTAACTTGAGTACTCTATATATTCTGGATATTAGCCCTCTGTCAGATACAGGGTTGGTGAAGATCCTTTTTCAGCCTGTAGGCTGTCATTTTGTTCTGATGACAGTGTTCTTTGCTTTACAGAAGATTTTCAGTTTCATGAAGTCCCATTTATTGATTGTTGATCTTAGAGCCTGTGCTGTTTGTATTCTGTTCAGGAAATTGTCTCCTATGCCAATGAGTTCAAGGCTCTTCCCCATTTTTTCTTCTAACATGTTTAGTGTGTCTGGTTTTCTGTTGAGGTCTTTGATCCACTTGGACTTCAGTTTTGTGCAGGGTGATAAGTATAGATCTATTTGCATTTTTCTACATGTGGATATCCATTTAGACCAGCACCATTTGTTGAAGATGCTTTCTTTTTGCCATTGTAGGGTTTTGGCATCTTTGTCAAAGATCAGGTGTCCGTAAGTGTGTGGGTTTATTTCTGGGTCTTTTATTAGATTCTATTGATCCACCATTCTGTTTCTATACCAGTACCATGCAGTTTTTATTACTGTTGCTCTATAGCACAGCTTGAGATCAGGGATGGAGATACCTCCAGACGATCTTTTATTGTAGAGGATTGTTTTAGCTATACTGGGTTTCTTGTTATTCCCTATGAAGTTGAGGATTTTTCTTTCAATGTTTGAAAGAATTGTGTGCGTAATTTGATGGGAATTGCACTGAATCTGTATATTGCTTTTGGTAAGATGGCCATTTTTACTATGGTAATCCTGCCAAGCCAAGGGCATGGGAGATCTTTTCATCTTCTGATATCTTCTTCTATTTCTTCAGAAACTTGAACTTTTTTCATACAAGTCTTTGACTTGCTTGGTTAGAGTTACTTTATGTCCTTTGTGGCTATTGTAAAAGGTGTTGTCTCCCTAATTTCTTTCTCAGCCCTTTTGTCTTTTGTATACAGGAGGGCTACTGATTTTTTTTTTTTAGTTAATTTTGTATCCAGCCACTTTGCTATAGGTGTTTATCAGCTCTAGGAGTACCCTGGTATAATTTTTGGGGTCTCTCATGTATACTATCATATCATCTGCAAATAGTGATACTTTGATTTCTTCCTTTCTGATTTGAATCCCCTTGATCTCCTTTAATTTTCTTATTGCGCTAGCAAGGGCTTCAAGAACTATGTTGAAGAGCTATGGGGAGAGTGGGCAGCCTTGCCTTGTCCTTGATTTCAATGGAATTGATTTAAGTTTCTCTCTGTTTAGTTTGATCTTGGCTATAGGCTTGCTGTATATTGTCTTTCTTATATTTAGGTAAGTTCCTTGTACCCCTGATCTCTACAGGACTTTAAACATGAATAAGTGTTGGATTTTATCAAATGCTTTTTCAGCATATAAGTAGATTATAATGTGTTTTTTTCTTTCAGCCTACACACACATGGAAAGTGAACAACTCGCTACTCAATGACAGCTGGGTGAGGTAAAAAATAAAGAAAGAAAAACTTCCTAGAATTCAATGAAAATGAAGGCACAACATACCCAAACTTATGGGACACAAAGAAAGAAGTGCTAAGAGGAAAGTTCATAGCACTAAGTGCCTACAAAGAGAAATCTGAAACATCTCATACAAGCAACTTAATGGCTCACCTGAGAGCACCCCCCCAAAAAAGAAAAGAAACTAGAAAGAAAACAGTTCAAAGAATCAATGAAACCAAGAGCTAGTTCTTTGAGAAAATCAACAAGATAGAAAAACTCTTAGCCAAACTAACTAAAAGGCAGATGGTGGATTACATTGATGGATTTCTGTGTATTGAATGACCCCTGCATGACTGGGATGAAACCTACTTGGTCATAGTGGATGATATCTTGGATTAGGTTTGCAAGTATTTTGTTGAGTATTTTTGCATAAGGGAGATTGGCCTGAAATTCTCTTTAGTTGTTGGGTCTTTGTGAGGTTTAGGTATCAAGATGACTGTGGCCTCATGGAATGAGTTTGGTAATGTTTCTTCTATTTCTATTTTGTGGAATAGTTTGAAGAGTATTGGTGTTAGCTCTTCTTTGAAGGTCTGGTAGAATTCTGCAATGAAACCATCTGGCCCTGGACTTTTTGTGGATAGGAGACTTTTGATGACCACTTCTATTTCCTTAGGTAGGGGATATAGGATTATTTAATTCATTTACCTGGTCTTGGTCAGCTTTGTTAAGTGGAATCAATCAAGAAAATTGTCCATTGTAGATTTTCAAATTTTGTGGCATATAGGCTTTTGAAGTAAGACCTAATGATTGTTTGGATTTCCTCAGTGTCTGTTCTTATGTCCCCCTTTTCATTTCTGATTTTATTGATTTGGTTAGTTTCTCTCTGCCTTTTAGTTAGTTTGGCTAAGAGTTTTTCTATCTTGTTGATTTTCTCAAAGAACTAGCTCTTGGTTTCATTGATTCTTTGAACTGTTTTCTTTGTTTCTAGTTTCTTTTCTTTTTTTTTTGGGGGGGTGCTCTCAGGTGAGCCATTAAGTTGCTTGTATGAGATGTTTCAGATTTCTCTTTGTAGGCACTTAGTGCTATGAACTTTCCTCTTAGCACTTCTTTCTTTTGTGTCCCATAAGTTTGGGTATGTTGTGCCTTCATTTTCATTGAATTCTAGGAAGTTTTTCTTTCTTTATTTTTTACCTCACCCAGCTGTCATTGAGTAGCAAGTTGTTCACTTTCCATGTGTGTGTAGGCTTTTTGCTATTTCTGTTGTTGTTGAGGTCCAGCTTTAGTCCATGGTGGTCAGATAGGATACAAGGGATCATTTCAATCTTCTTTTATCTTTTGAAGCTTTGGTTGTACCTGATTATAGGGTCTATTTTGGAGAAGGTTTGATAAGGTACTGAGAAGAAGGTAAATTCCTTTGTGTTCAGGTGAAAAGGTTTTTGTAGATGTTTGTTAGGTCCATTTGATTGATGATATCTCTTCGAGTCATTGTTTCTTTGTTTAATTTACTTTTGTTAAGCTGTCCTCTGTTGAGAGTGTGGTGTTTAAATCTCCCACTATTAATGTGTGCAGATCTATATGTGGTTTAAGTTTTATTAATGTTTCTTTTACAAATGTGTGTGCTCTTGTATTTGGGGCATAGATGTTCAGAAATGTGATGTCTTCTTGGTGGAAGTTTCCTTTGATGAGTATGAAATAATCTTCTCCATCTCTTTGATTAATTTTGGTTGAAATTCTATTTTATTAGATATTATAATGGCTACTCCTGCTTGCTTCTTGGGTCCATTTGCTTGGAAAACTGTTCCCTAGCCCTTTACTCTCAGGTGGTGTCTATCTTTATGTTTTTTGTATGCAATAGATTGTTTGGTCTTGTTTACTCATCCATTCTGTTAGTCTATGTTTTTTTATTGGAGAGAGTTGAGTCCATTGATGTTGAGAGAATTTAATGACCAGTGGCTACTAGATCCTATTTATTTTGATATTTGTTGTAGTAGTGAGTTTGTGTACTTGGCTACTTTTAATTTTGCTGTAGTGAGGTTATTTATTTCCTGTGTTTTCCTGGATGTAGTTAGCTTTCTTGGGTTGTATTTTTTCTTCTAGTGTCTTTTGCAATGCTGAACTTGTGGGTAGGTATTGTTTAAATTTGTTTTTGTTATTGAATATCTTGTTTTCTCCATCTATGGTAATTGAGAGTTTTGCTGGGTATAGTAGTCTGAGCTGACATCTGTGTTCTCTTAGGGTCTGCTTTAAATCTGTCCAGGCCCTTCTGGCTTTCATTTCTGTTGAGAAGTCAGGTGTGATTCTGATGGGTTTGCCATTATGTTACATGTTACTGCCATTATATGTTAGTTGGCCTTTTTTCCCTGCAGTTTTTAGTGTTTTTTTTCTTTTTTCTGTATACTTACTGTTTTGATTATTATGTAGCAGAAGGATTTTCTTTTCTGGTCTAGTTTATTAGGTATTCTGTAGGCTACTTGTATGCTTATAGGCCTCTCCTTTAAATTGGAAAAATTTTCTTCTATGATTTTGTTGAAAATATTTTCTGGGCTTTGGAAATGGGAATCTTCTTTTTCCTCTATTCCTATTATTCTTAGGTTGTTTTTTTTTCTTTTTTAAATTTTATTTTATTTTATTAATTACACTTTATTCACTTTGTTATTCTTAGATTTTGTGTTTTCATGATGACTTGGATTTCTTGGATGGTTTCTGTCAGGAATTTTTTAGATCTAACATTTTCTTTGAGGGATACATCAATTTCTTCCATTGTATCTTCCACACTTGAGATTCTTTCTTCCATCTCTTGTAGTCTGTTGTCTATGCTCACCTTTGTAGTTCCTGTTTTCTTCCCTAAGTTCTTCTTCTCCATGATTTCCTCCACTTGTGTTTTCTTTAATTTTTCCAATTTCATCTTCAGATCTTGAACCATTTTGTTGATTTCCTTCACCTGTTTGACTGTATTTTCCTTCAATTCCTTCACCTGTTTGTTTGAACATTCCTCGGTTTCTTTTAGTGATTTAATTATTTCCTCTCTGAAGGCCACAGACTGTTTGGCTGCATCTTCCTGTATTTCTTTATGAATAGCCATAATCTGTTTGACTTTATTTTTCCCTATTTCTTTATGGATGGCCCTAATCTGTTTGACTTTATCTTCCTCTATTTCTTTATACATTTTATTTGTTTCTTCAATTATCCTTTTCATAAGCATAGATGTAAGGCCATCTTCTTGAATTTCACTTATGATAGGGTGTCCATGGATACTTGCCCCTGAATAACTGGGTTCTGGAGATGCCTTATTGCTTTGGCTTTTGTTGGTTGTTCTTTTATGCTGGTCTCTACCCATGTAGCTGTCTCAGGTGTTAGCTGTTAGTCTCTGGTGCCTGTTGGAATCCTGGGGTAGGGAGAATCCTCTTGGCAGGAAGATGGTTGTTCCTGAAGGAGCCCTCCTCAGCTTTTTGGGTATGGTCACCGAATGGCTGGTGCTTCTCAGGAATTGCCACAGCTCACCTCAGGCACATGGACCTGTGTGGTAACTGTGGTTGTTATAAGTCAGGGGGGCTCTCCTCTCACCAGCAGAAGTCCTGAAGACATCTGCCCTGCCACTGGGTTACTTGCTCTGAATTTAGTGGGCTGCTGCTGCTGCTCTTACACTGTGTTTGCTGTGTGCAGCCCCTGTGAAGAACAGGGAGCCTCACGGTTTGGTCAGTTTAGCTAGGGAGACAAGTTGCACTTTGGAGAGGTGTCTGGGGGCTGATCCTGTGGATCCCAGGCTTCTGTAGGTCTGAGGTTGGAGCTCTGTGCCCCAGTAATCAGTGGCAGGTGAGTGCAGTACTTATGCCTGTGGGAAGAATGTTCAAAGCAGGTTTTAGCCTAGAAGTTCAAAAATTATTTAAGATATACAGGTTTGTAAAACAAGGAATAAAACTTAAAACTCTTAATGAAGGCCACATTAAAAATATTAGATTGTTTGTAATAATACTATGCTAGATGTATCTGGTAGAAGAATATAGGCTTTAGCTGTGCCATATGTTAATTCAGAGTAATGGCTTTCATGTTTTGTTTGTAGGCTTAGATTTTTCAACAGACAAATGTACTTTGTTTAGAGTTCTTAAACACCTTTACCTCCCTTCCAACCCCCCAAGCTTAGATAGATTAGTATGGAAAAGGCTGTAGACCTCTTTTATCTACTTCCTGCTGGTTAGGGTCAATGGGTTTTTAGGGGATTATCAAACTCAGTCATCAGGATACCAGTAGTCCAGCCCAAAGGCCAACACCAAGCAGCAACAGAAATCCGCACGACAAGTCAGCAAAAGCTGCAAGACTCGGCGGGATTGCCTCAAGAAGTTCTCTGGAGCACTTCTCTCTGTGAAGTCAAGTGTTGAAGCGCAAAGATCAGCACAGTGATATCGATCCATAAAGCCGAAAACTCATTGGGCGTGGACCTCCATACATCTTCTCTCCTCAAAGTCCACTCACAGATGCTCTCAGCTGGCCAAAGTCATGCCCCTCACATGAGAGAGCTCACAGCAAAACATCATGTGCCCAGCTTTCAGGAAAACATCACATGACAAACCTGAGTCTTCAAAGAAACTATAAACTTCCACTATATTTGTTCAAAGCAGGCATACTATAAAATGACTGATTTGTTTTAAACATATTTAGCCAAGGCATCATGCTTAAAGGGGTATTTTTTGTATAGTGGAAGTTTTACTTCCAATGTTAATATGTTACCATAAAAAATGACTAGCCTATCAACAAAACATAATGGTGCATTGTAATCCAGCTCTCCAGAAGGTAGAGGCAGAAGGATCACAAGTACAAGGTTATTCTCAGCTACATAGAAGTTCAAGGACATCCTGACATATAAAGATCCAGACTCAAACACACACATACACACACACACACACACAACAACAACAACAAAAAACCCACCTCTAACCTTCTACTTGAAAACTTGATAGACATCTTGAATCAAATAACTGATTATATACAAATGTTATATCTAGACCTTCAAACCAAAAGCCAAAGGTCTCAAGCAACCTGCAGAATTTCCGCAGGGAATGGGGTGATATCTTGAGCTGGGATTTAGATTTCCTGCTGAGTCTGTGCTTCGGGGACCATACTACTGCATTCATTCTCAGGGACACAATGCCGCCAAAATGTCTGTGTCAGCTTCTCACAGCAGCTCAGAGACTGAAGGCAGCTTCCTGTCCCTGCTCCTTGTGTGTCACTGGGGAAGTGAGTGGACATGAGTCAAGAGAGTCACATCTACATGCCCCATTCCACCTCTTCACAGTCCTGGTACTTGGAATCAGGAATAAAGGAGGCTGTTTTTCTCTATATGATGTATTTCTTAACTTTAATCATTCATTAAAAAAAAAAAAAAAACAAATCAAAAGCTGTAGAAATTACTTGCCTCACAAGCATTAGGTCCTGTATTTTGAGCCTCAGAACCCACATTAAAGGATCAGATGAAGTGGTTGGTACCTGTGATCCCAATGCTAGGGAGGTGGGAAATGGAGATGGATTGATTCCCGGGGCTTGGGGATCAACCCATCTGCACTACTTGGCAAAGTCCTAGGCTAATGGGTTACCCTGTCACAGACAGAATAAGGAAGTCTCCTGAGACGTTATACCAGAGGCTCTGCTCTGCTCTGCACATGTGTGTGCCCTCCCATGTCCATGCATATACACACAACAGCAACACACACACACACACCACAGCTGTAAATAATAAAGTCTTTATTCTTTATGTTGGTTAAGTTTTTTTGTTTTTGTTTTTGTTTTTGTCAGCATGCCACAATCTAGGGTTATCTTGGGAAAGGGGACCTCAAATGAGAAAATGTCTTCACAAAATTGGCCTGTAGGGAAGCATGGAACATTTTCTTGGTTAATGTCTGATATTCAAGGGTCCGTCCCACTCTAAGTAGGAAGGTGGTCCTGGGTGACATAAAAAGGCAAACTGAGCAAGCCACAGAGGACAAATTAGGAAGCAATGTTCTCTACTGTCTTTGCTTCAGTTCCTGCCTCTAGGTTCCTGCTCTGTTTTAGTTCCTACCTTGAGTTACTGTCTTGGTTTCTCTTTGAGATGGACTACAATTTTAAGGTGAAATAAACGTTTTGTAATAGTGTTTATCAAAGCAATACAAAGATAACTAAGATACCTGTTTATGCTTTTTACAAAATCCACCCCAAAATCTAATGTCAGTTGACCAATATCTACAATGCCATCATCTTTCAGGCTGAAACAGAGCAATACATCCTCTAGCTAGGGCAATGAAAAGCTCTTCTAAACACTTAGGAAACACACCCACAGTCACAAATGTGCCCTGCACTGAGCACTCAGCTCCAGTAGCACTGGAGAACAGGAAGGTCAAATTAGCCCTCATTCAGCCTCATTAGGAACAGAGCAGGCCTGGCTGCAGTCAGCCTTTCTAATCTGGTTTTAATTTCTCAGAAACCACATATTGGGCAATCACAGACTCTCTGCAGCTGGGGTAGGAAGGAAGCTTCTGTGAGCTATAATTAAAAGACTGTTCCCTACATGAAATTGTATGCTCTATTGCTAGCTCTGAGGGTCATCCAGGCTGAGGCAGGATCTAAATCAGTTGCAGGTGTTAATGATTTTGCTGTGCCTGCTGTTGCCTCAGGAGGCTGAGGATAGCAAAGTTTATCATACTGTTAATCCCACAATTAACCCTCAGCAGATGTCCTGCTCACCACAAGTGCACCCCGCACAGCACTTACACTCTAATTGTTAATGGCCCCATTACTCAGGCACACACTACAGAGGCTAAAGGGTGTGTGATTACTACCCACACTTTTGTTTGAGGGAAAGGCTGCTTGCTTTGCTCAACCTAGCAGTGTCTTCAAGCCAGCCATGGACTCTATGATGGGTGTAATATTGAACTTAGTTTCTTGCCACAGCAAGTTCCTGACTTTTACACTGAAATTGCTTAAGCATACTATCTATGGAATGCCAAATCAAGCCCCTACCCCTAAGGACGATGGCAGAGTAGAAAGAACACAGGATACTCTGGTTTAGTTAAGTAACAATTACCTGATTTCTTTCAAATCCTATGGTCTTGCCCTGTGCTGATCCTCTAAGCATATCTTGAGTATTTCCATGGAAAATGTCCATTTCTTTGTAGGCTGCATTTGGTGTTGAAATTATAAGAACTAACTTTATCTCTCTTATTCTACTTATTTTTTTTTGTTATATTTGTTTATTTTAGAAAAAGCAGGCCTTTATTAGACTGACCCAATACATTGGGACAGCAAAGATCTGGAATCTGATCACTTAAATGAGTGTATCCACAGCTTGGTATCACGTAACCACTTTTCTTTCCTTCTTTAAGAGAGAATGTTCCTTTTATCAGGAAGACAAGAAACATCCTTAGAAGGCCTGTGTAGACTGATGGGATGACTCACTGCATCCTTACCCAAGGGTGTGTGTGTGTGTGTGTGTGTATGTGTGTGTGTGTCACGGGATCTTTGCCTTATTGAGTGAGGAGTTGAGACAGAGGCTTCATGGGAGAAGGGGAATGAGGTTGGTGGCTGTGAGTTAAACTTCTGGTACACCACGCTCTGTTCCTTTCCACCCACTGCTGGATCAGGTCCTGAGTCAGTCTTTGGGTACATTTTTGACTTATTGAAGACTCATTGCCTGTTATTGAGAAATAGCCAACCCTGCCTACTGGCTTCCACAGCAACAGAATTCTGTATCTGTGATGACTGCCTGTTGGGAGTTCAAGTCCTTGGTCAGAGATTATGACTGTAGATTTATCCTCAATGAGCAAGGAAGAAAAAAAAAAACTGTTCTAAACTACTGCACCTGCCCATGTGCAAAGCAAAGCAGAGCATATTGGAGCATGGGGAAGGAGACGAGTTTGGGTAATGACCACGCAGGTGAGGGCTTCTCTGCTGCTGCTCAAGTAGCTGAGGTCTTATCTAGTATGCAGGAAGTCCTGGCCATCCCCAGCACTGCATCAATATGGCTTACAACCCTAGCACTTCAAAAGTGGAGGCAGAAAGATATGAAATTTCAGTTCATCCTCACTGCATACTGAGTTGGAAGTTGGCCTGTTACATAAGACCCTGCCACTCTGCCCACCACCAAGAAAAAGTAAGAAGAAAAGAAGAAAGGAGGAGGAGAAGGAGGGAGAGTTGAAGAGAGGTGGAGCTAAGGGAGAGAGGAAGGAGGGAGGGAGGGAGGGAAAGAGGAAGGGAATGAGAAAAGGAGGAACAGAGGGAGAAAGGAGGGAGAGATGGAGAGAGGGATGGAGGAAAACATATTCCATTGAGATTGGGGAGCTCGCTGGAAGCTCAAATCCCATAGCCTTCTTCTCAGGTGCAGGAATCCAAGCCAGGTCAAGAGCAGGAATGGGGTGGATCCACATGTCAAAAACCAAAGGAAAATGCAGCTGTAGACTACAGTGCAAAGTGAAGAGAAAGACAGTGTTTCCATATGGTTCAGGATTAACAAACACATCGGCTGTATCTTCCTCAGGACTCTCTGAGACACAATGGCACATCAAAGACCACGCTGTCCTGAAGAATACAATGGTGGAAAGGAGCCACGGAGAGGAACAAAGGCAGGCCATGTAGAGAGGAGGCATACAGAGCGGACAGATGTTGCCTATCTTGAGGAACCAAAAAAGTCCGTTGTATGTTTATATAATGGAATTGAGAGGCAACAGTATGAAAGCGTCAGGAAAAAAGTTAAGATGGTGATCCAGGCTACTCACTGCAAACCTAAGCCCCTGCAGTCATTAGAAGACCCTGAAGCTGGGAGGTCTAAAGCTCAAATCATCTCTTAGCAGCTCATTTTACAAAAAGTCAGAAAATTAATTCAAGGGACTCCATTAGACTGGAGGAGAAAAGAAATATAGTAACTCTTTGTGAAGAATGTTGGTTGGCTTGAAAGCAAAGAAAACTCAATGGAGAAGCACAGAATTCAGAGGGAAGAGATTAGACCCATGGAAAAATTCTTTGCTCTTTCAGTAGCAAGAATAGACGGATGCCAGTGAAATAACGGTGCCACCAAACCTTGGCTGTAAAACTATCAGGTTTTCAGACAGGAAGTCCCAACACTTTGACATGATTGTGTAATAGACTTAAATTGATGGTATGATATTTCAGATGGAAACGAATGAGTGAGGCAAGGGATGTGAGAGTGCACACGTGAGTGAGCAGGAATGGTGGCCTGAACAGAGGGAAATCAGACGATTAACTACGTGACGCATATAGTTGCTGGAAGGGCCACGAGAGAGGACTCTGCAGTCCATGCTGGCTCTGAGACCTGGACTTCTGGAACACCATGAGACTTAAGTACTTTCTTTGGAGTCATTCAGTCTTTCCCACATCAAGTATTAGGCCGCCCTGGGAAGCAAATGTTGGGCAGTGATTTCCAGCCTGGCTTTGGAACTGGACCAGCTTGAGTTTTTGTGTCAGCCAAACTCAGTAACTACATTCAGCCCTACTTTCCTGTCTCTGTGATCTGTCTAACTTGATCTTTGTGGACAGGGTCACTTTGAGACCAAACAGAACATGGGGAAGGGTACTAAGCCCATAGGTCAACAACCTATCAATCATCTTTACTTAATTAGCCTAATTATCTTTCTCTAAGACCACAAAATTTTACTGTCTAATTCTATCTTCTGAGAAATCTAAAGTTGAATTAAAACATACAAAGCAGGAAGAACTGACTATGAAATAATTTTATGAAAATATCTGATTTCCTTTTCTTAGAATATTTTCATGTTTCCATTACAGATGAGTTGAGTTTACACATCTTTATCTCTAGTGGTTTATCACTGCTTGCTAAGACTGAATCCAGGTAGCAGTGTAGATTCCAGTAAATCTTCTGTCTGTGTGTCATAGAGGTGCGTTCTCCCCCAGCAAGCTCTGGTTCTACTACTTGCCCATTTCCCTCTCTTACTGAATCCATAAGCAACTTATGTTTGGTTGCCAAACAGGTCAGGGCTATGACTTTTAGAATGTTCTCCATAAATAATTCAGAAAAAAGAATCCAGTGCACATGAGCCAGAATGAGGGTCTCTGTTGCTCTTCTTGGAAAAAGGACTATTTTCAGTTTTCTGGGTTAGTTTTATAGGTGATAAAAACACAACTCTAATGGAGCAGAAAACGTTTTTGGTGAAACCAATGAAGGACATAAAGACTTCTGGGAGTTCCAAAGCCACATACCCAAAGCATCTCCTCTGATGAGCCTTTCTTTGAGTAGGGCACTGGAAACCACCTGTCAGAAGCTTCACTTTGAAAAGACGCTGCATATGACATCTCTATGGGTGCACCCAGAAAATGTTTTTATTTTCAAAGGCCAAACCTACATTTACTACACCTAAGAACACAGCCATGTCATTTTCCTGGGTGTTCTAGGGTCCTGTCGGTCCTTCCATGACTGTAGAACACATGCATTAGTCATACCACGCTTGATATGATGTGCAGATTGATTCATTAGAACTAGTAAATGAAGTCCAGTGTGGAGTCACATGGCCTTAATCTCAGCACTCGGGAGGCAGAGGCTGGTGGATCTCTGTGAGTCTGAGGCCAGCCTGGTCTATATAGTGAGCTCCAGGACAGCCAGAGCTACATAGTGAGACCCTGTCTAGAAAAATAAAAGTGAAAAGAAAAAGCTAGTAAATGCAACTAAGAGAAGTAAGTAAGAGAAAGTGTGTTGGTGTTTTTGTTGTTGCTGTTTGTCCCCCCCCACCAGGTTGTCACATTTTCTCCTGTCTGTGTTTAGTTACTGTATTTGTGGTCTCCACATCCCTGGGGTGTAACACATTGTATCAGAAAGTGTTTTCCATGTGCAATGGCCATACACGCCCCAGGTCACCTCCTGTGCAATCTTTAGACATCAAATAAGTTCTGTGACCTGGATAACTAGGCTCAGCCAGATAACCACGCTGAGACTGATGATTGCTAACCCAAACCATTTCTCAGCAAATAAGTTTTGTGCTTTAAGAAAAAATCAGTCAACCCCTCAATCAGTTTATCAATTGATTGATTAACTGATCATTTTTAACCTAAAAGACAGTGGTATAAATCTTGGCGAAGAAACAGCAAAAATATGCACATATTTCAGACTGTCTCCCAAACAGGGAGCATTGACATTTATAGAGTATTTATTTAACCAAAGAAAGCATATGGAAACCAAGAGGAAATAAACACCACTTGGTATTTTTCCTAACTTGTCTCATACACTTTTCTGGACTACATAGTTTAAAGATGGACTTTTTAAGATTGTATAGGGAATTTCAGCAAAATTTAGTAAAAACAGGAAAGAAAAAAGCAGTTACTTGTCGTCTTGTCTTTAAAAATTTGTACGTAAAATCCAATAAAATTGACTTGAGATTTAGTTGTAACCAAATGTTTTTGAAATGTACTCTTTTGTGTATCTGGGAAGAGGAGAGAGTTGAAGCTCATTGCTTGGGCCAGTCGTTAATTCATCCTGATTGCCACAGAGATGCACGTCATTACAAAAATCTCCGTCCATGTATACTAAAGATGTCACGCTTCCTTGCACTGAGACGCTATAAAAAGACTGGCCACATCCATGGCCTTTCGAGTCTGATGCAACAGCCAGAGTGTGGTAGAACATTTGGTTTCTTTTAGGACAGAAAAAGTGATCTGGGCTCCAGCTTTCCTTTCTGGCTCCTTCAAACACACTTTTGTTTTTCCTTAAGTTTGAATGTTACCAGAGTTGGTCAGAAAGCCAAGACCTGCTCTGCAATGCCCCGGCAGGACATACACTTGAGTTTAGGAAAGGAAAGCTGCCCTATGCTCAAGGTCTCCTTCCAAAGTTCATAGTCTTGTTTCTAAGGGGAGAATCATGAAATATTCCTCCCCTTGGAAACAATGGCACTTTCTGTACAGACAGGCTGCTGTATTCTTCACTTGAAACATATAAAAAGAGGCAATCAGCCTAAGCGCATCTAATTTAATGTGTTAAATAAATTATTTTAGCAAATTTTTAAAAATTAATTGATTATATTGTTCAGTTACTACAAGTAAATACCTGAAGAAATTATGTTATGAAGGTAAAAGGATTTATTTTATTTAGCTGTTCTGAAGGTTTTGTCCCAGAACTGAACATTTCCATTGTTTTAGGGCTTTGCAAAAGTGGTACATCATGAGTCTAACGGCTGATAAAGAAGAGAGGACTGCCTTGGCTTCCATTTCTTCCTCATGGAAAACATTCTTAGTAATCTTGGGACCTTCCAGTAGGTCTATCCTGTCTTCTAATATTCCATGGCTTTTTCCATTGGAACCACCCTGGACAATGCCTATAATATCATATTGATGAGTTCCACAAATTCAAAAGTACATAGAGGTAAGCTTTACAGCAATGAATTTTGTAATGATTTCTCAGCAATGACACTAAAAGCATAGTCAACAAAAAGACGGCAAGCTGGACATAATTTTAAAATATTTGTTCATCAAAAGGTACTATCGAGGTTGAGGAGACAGTTCATCAAAAGGCACTATCGAGGTTGAGGAGACAGCCCAGCAAAGCACGCACGAAGACTTGAGTTCAGCTTCTAGAATTCTGTAAAGTGCGGTGGAGCACTGTGGTGTGCAGCCCCAGCTCTGAACAGGCAGAGACAGAAGATCCCTGGAGCTCACCTGGCCAGCCAGCCTGGCTAATTCAGTGATCCCCGAGTCAAGGAGAGACCCCATCCCCCCAAATATGGATGACTGCTGGGATGCGACATTTGAGGTTTTTCTCTGGCCTCCACACATGCAAACACACACAGCCTGGGCACACGTAACCCACTCCCCAGAGCACACACACGAGATACTGTTGATAGGATAAAAATGCAATCCACTTTCTCAAGTGGGAGAAATATTTATAAATCTTATATCTAATGTGGATTAATATTAAATTTTTAATATTCAACACTATCTTAGGGTTATTATTGCTATGATAAAACACGATGACCAAAAGAAAATTGGGGATAAAAAGGTTTATTTGGCTTACATTTCCTCCTCATAGTTCTTCACTGAGGGAAGTCAGAACAAGAACTCAGGATAAGCAGGAACCATGATTGTAGATGTGAGGCAGAGAGCATGGAGGGGTGATGTTTGCTGGTCTGCAGCCCACAGTTTGCTCAGCCTGCTTTCTTGTAGAACTGAGGACCAGCAGGCAAGAGATGGCGCCACCTGGAGTGGCCTGGGCCCTGCCCCAGAAATCACTTGCTCACAACTCGGTCTTAAGGACCCATTTTCCTAATTGAGGTTGCCTCCTCTCAGATGACATTAGATTGGGTCAAGCTGGCGTAAAGCTAGCCAGTGCAAACACTAATAGGACAAAAAGAAAGAGGTTTGCCTAGACACGTCGATGAGCAATAGGCACACTAAGATGCTCCCCTACTAACTTTTGCAGCAGAGGTGATGAGCACCACAGTCTGCACTAGTTCACAGTGCGACAGAAAGTAGCAGGGTGGTCTCCAAGAGCCAGGAGAAGGAAAAACAAGGGCTGATGGCTTATGGTTGTAGACTCTCAGTTGTGAGATGGAAGAACTCCTGAGATGGGTGTGGAGCATGGTTATATAACAACATCAAATCTTTCAACAGGGAAGAACAGTATCCATAAAAGATTAAATAGTACATTTTAAGCCATTTCTATTTGAACACAATAAAAATTATTAAATCATCTGACATGAAATAAGGAAAAGTACTTTCTAGTTTATAATTCAATAATATTTACCACCCAAATCCATGCACAGGAGTCGCTTTTAACTACTTTCAAGGAAATAAACATCAATGAATAAATATAGATATAGAAGCGTTCTGTTTCTTAATGGAGTTACCCTGAAATGACTTTTATTTTTAATCAAAGCTAATTTGCTTTAGTTTAAACTTTAATCAAAATATTTCTTTGTAAATAGTTTTAAAACTCATTTAAAAATTATTTGAGAATTTCCAAGATGGCGGCAGTCAGTGCATGCTGTATCTCAGTGGCAGAAGATCAGAGGCTGTGGGTTCGGTGAGTGACCCAGGGACAGACTCCAAAACACTGATACAGTGCTTCACCTGGAGGGGGGCCATCGAGGTGCAGGGGACGCAGCAGCACCTCCCTGACAAGGTTCTGGGCATGGGCGCTTTCTGCCTACCACAGTCCTCTGGTCTCCCGGCGCCTGCACAGCACTGCCTGCCCTCCTGAGTGGGGGTCACAGATCCATCCCAGCAAACAGATGTTGGATCACTCCTGCTCCTCTGCCTGGATACCAGAAGCCAGCCTCCCAACCAGGGACCTTTTGTATGTGGGGGAATGCATTAGTTAATTTTTCTGTTGCTGTGATAAAATGCACTGATAAAAGCAACTTAGGGAAAAAGGATTTAGTGCCTCACAGTTCGAGGATACAGTCTATAATAATAGGGAAGTCAGGATAGTAGGGTCTGGAGGCAGGTGGTCAGCTCTTACCCAGTCAGGAAGCAGAGAGTGATGGCTGTTGGGGCTTAGCTTGCCTTCTCCTTTTTGCTCGGTCCAGGACTCCAGGGACAGGAGTAGAGATGGGCACATACAGAATAGGTGTTTCTGCCTGCTGTAACCCGATCAGGACAATCCCTCCATGAGAGTCCAGATGGTACCTTAATGGTCCCACACAGATCTACTCAGAGGCTTGTCTGCTATGTGATTCTTGATCGTGTCAGCTCGAAGTTCAGCACTGAGCATCCCATGGGCTGAGTTAGTGCATGGAGAACCTGCTCTCCAGACCTACGGACTTCTGTCACCTAAGCAGACCAGTCAAACTGTGGGGAAAGAGGTATTTTCTGTTTGAGTTGGGATTCCATGGTCCTAGGAGAAAAAGAATGGCCTACGGAGTGGGGATAAGGGGCTGCTTTTCTGGTAAAGCAGGAAGTTTATACGCGCTGCAGAGGGTCTTATCGAAGTTGTGACTGACATACAGTTATTTGTATAGTTTATTGGTCTAGCACCAAGCATTCCAGAACACACCACCGTTATAGGAATGAGCTGGGTTCCCACAGTCTGCAGGATCTTGTTCTCAGCAACAACTTTCACGGGCTCTGTCACAGAGTTTGTAGAGAGGTCAACATGGTTCATGGTGGGATCTGGAGACACTGCCCAGAATTTCCACATCTTCCGGAGACCTCATCACTGAAGCCATCAATCCTGCACTGGATCTTTTCTTTCCATAATGTTCAGGAAAGCTACCACTCATGTGTAAAATGTATTTCTATGGGTGTCAGTTGATCAATAAAGAGTCATTTCATTTAATAAAAACTTGGAGCCAGCCAGGCTAGCAGAGTTGGTGAGCTGTGGGCCACTGTTTCAAAAGATAAGGTTGGATGACACCTGAGATTGCCCTCTGGCTTCCATGTGCCAGCACAGACCTGCGTGTTCATACACTGAACACGCACACCCGCACATGCATGCACACACACCTGCACACACACACACACACACACACACACACACACACACACACACACAGTAAGGACATTGCTGGATAGGAGTTCGTGGTCACATGAACTCTGATAGTTCTGCACAGTTACTTGAAGGGGAAGCTGGTAAAGACAGGTGCTCAGGGGAAACACACAAGGAGCTGCTACTTTCTTGCCTGTGCAGGGTGTTCTGACTGGACTGGGTCATAAAGAACATGACAGGTCTATGCCTGACAAACAGAAGGAAGCTTGTGGTTCCTAGAGGAACAGCTTTCACGTGCAAAGAAGAGCAAGCCCCCAAGCAAAGACAAGATTCCAGAGCGAAGGCTCCACATTTCCTCACCACCCACCAGAGAAGGAGAAATGAAGCAGGTTAGCCCACTTTATCAGCCTCGGGGACTTAATGTTCTTGTGAGTCATGTTGCTCCCTCCTAAGACTGAACACTGAGGTTCTTTAAAGAAAGTGTTTTGTTAGCTTTATTGTAGAGAAAGTTTGCTCCATGTACCAGTGACTTAGTTTAGTGTTTTCTCTCCACGACTATGTACAATGTTATTTTATTACAGATAATGAGATACAAACTATGATTTTTAAATGTGTTTCTTTTGTCTTACTCAGTTAATAATGGATGAACAAGTATGAAAGGATGATCTAGTTTTTATTTTACATTTTTTGAGACAGGGTCTCACTTTCTAGCTCTAGCTGTTCTGGAACTCACTCTGTATACCAGGCTGGCCTTAAACTCAGAGCCAAGTGCTGCAATTAAATATGTGTGCCACTATGCCCAGCTAGCTTTATTTGAATTTTATTTTTTCACATTTTTTTACTGCTTTAGAAAAACGTAGTTTGTTTAACCTTAATTACTACAGTTTGTCACAGCTATATATACAGATACTCTTCTAACATTTTGTGCTATAGTTGGTGCACACAGGAACAACGCATGTGTTGGCGTATTGGTATGCTTGTGAGACTCACTAGGAAAGCAGTCACAGTCAACAGCACATTTCCACCTAGGCTGGCAGCGCCCCAGCGTACCTGTGAGCACGCGTATGTAAGTTCATTACTTGATATTGTATGGTTTAAAATACTCTGGGGCAGAGATAACCTCTTAAAACCACTCCTGACCTTCTGTTCTGGTCCTTTCAGCCCCAGCTATCAGGATGAGTGAGTAGGATGAGAAGAAAGAGAGGTCATGAGCTTGGGAATTGCAGAAAAAGAAGAAAAATGACTTATCAAATACAAACGAATTACCAGGATAGATGGTGTCCTGTGTTAGCAGCAAGCCAGTGGTTGCTTAGGAAACATTCCAAGCATGTAACATATTTATTTGGAGTTCTTGGTAATAAACAGAAGGTTAACTGGTGGCTGGTGGAGTCACTATGTGTTGATAGAAGTTAAGGGTTAAGGGTCAAGCCAAGAGTTGGAAGTTACCATTACTTTACCCTTTTCGCCAGAAGCTGATCTTCAAATTGAGTCTTCCCCTTTGCATACTTGTTGAATTTTCTCTCATCTGTCCCATTAAAGGTTCTCCTTATGTGTCCTATCACATTAAACTCATTTTCTCCATCGAGTTGAAAGAAGTTCAGGAGCTTCTGGAAAGCAGCCCTTTGTCTGAGATGAGCTAATGAGCTCTCTTGAAATTCATCATGGTAGAAGGTGTCAGGGTGGGGAAGGAAGTGACAAGTCATGGGTGGATGGATGGAAAGCAAAAGCCTTTCAGAACACAGGGAGTTTAAAGGGGTGAATCAGGAATTATGGGAGGCAGCCAGTGCTGAGAGTACTGGCAATCTGTATCCCTCACCCCCACCCAAGAAGGAGCATAGTCACCTCCTGGAAGAAGAGTCAAAATGTCAGGCTCAGAGCTCCGTTCTGCAAGGCTGTGGACTGCAGGCTGTTTTGAACTTAATACACATTTAGAGAAGCAGAATGTCAAAAATAAAAACCCAAGATGGGTATGGTGGTGCATGCCTTTAATCCCAGCATTCAGGGAGGCTGAGCCTGGCAGAAAACTGTGAGTTCACGGCAAAGCCAGCCTGGTCTGCAAATGGAGTCTGGGACAGCCAATGCTACATAGAGAAACTCTGTCTCAAAAACCCAAAAACCAAAATCAAACCAAACCAAAACAAAGAAAGCCAAAACACCATTCTGTTTTTCATCCTTTCTCTGACAGCTGCTCAGAGCACAAGCAGACGTAACCTGAGAAGAGTTTGTTGTCGCTCTCACACGATCTATTTTATTTCTTAGTGTGTGCATGTGTGTGTTTGCGTGCAGGTAATCAGGGTTTGGGAGTCCAGGGGAGTCAGAGCTGGGAGAACTGGGGTCACAAGCACCTGTGGGTGTGCTGACGTTCTTTGAAAGAGCAGTGTGCGCTCTCAACTAACTGTACCATCTCTGCAAACCCAACTTAATTTTGTTTTATAAAATTATTTATTTTAGGGTATGTATGTGCCTGTGTGTGTGTGTCCACTGTGCATCCAAGGACAAGAGAGGACTGCTTTGCATTCTCCAGAGTTGGAGATACATTCAGATGCTTATGAGTAGCCATGCAAGTTCTGGCAGTCAAATCTAGGTCATCCACAAGAGCAATGTTTTCTTAACTGCTGAGTCATGTCTCCGGCCCCCTCTCTACCATTTTGTTTTTAATTAACCAGCAAAGTTTGTTTTGCACAGTTAGTGGGCATGCAGAGAACTAAAAGGAGCCTTTTTAAAAAAGAATTTTAAAATTAATTTTATTTAATTTTGAATTACCATTATTTGTCTGGTGGCCAGAAGACATCATTGGATCCCCTAGAGCTGAGTTACGGATAGTTGTGAGCCGCCCTACATAGGTGCTGGGAAACAGTTCAGGTCCTTAGCAAGAACAGCAGAGCTCCGCACTCTTTGTGAGGAACCTTGGAGTTGGCTCAAGATACCCCAAGACCAGCTTCTCAGTAGAAAGGGGATTTATTTGCCCCAGAGGGGCAAAAGGTAGGGATAAGATACAAAGACAAGAGACAGAGGACAAGGGAGAAGGGGAGAGAACAAGGGGCAAGAAAGAGAGGCAAGGAAAGGGTATCTGTAGGGAGTGGGGGTGAAATGACTGTCTCTGGTAGAGAGGAGACAGACATCGACTACACGCAAACTGCAGTTGATAAAGGTAAAGCGGAAAACCCTGTGTTAGGATGAAGTGTTTAATTTTAATTGGGCCTGTTAATTAAGTGAGACAAAGGCAGCTTTTGGTAGGTGGATTTCAGTACCTTGATAGCTGGACCTTGACAGTCAGCCTCAGGAAGAAGAAATGGCCAAATAAGGGAACGGACTATGGCGGCTAACTTTAGGAATGGAATCTAGCGCTGTTTTCGCAAGGCAGAGGAAACGAGAGAGAAGAACAGGGCCGAGAGAGCAATGCTTGCCGCACTGGGCAGAGTCCCTTCACTCTTAATCACTGTGTCGCCTCCTTACCCCGAGAACATGACTTTCACCTCATATTTCTGTTTTTCAAATCCTGACTAACCATCTTGTTAGACATGGTTACTTCTGGAAAGATCAGCCAACAAACTTCACATTCTACATACCTACTTGTGAACATATGCATAGAGGCCATTTCATCCCTAAATGCAATTTCAGAAAGCTCTTACAAGGCAAGCTTGCTTTGACAATGACACACATAATAAGCAAGGTTCTACTGTGATCCTGTCTTCAAACAGGCACCACCCTGCGCAAAATGTCACAGCCCCCTTACTTTGTCAACGACTACTAGAGGCTGGGGGCCTTTTAGTTGCTATTGACTTCCGGGATAGAGGTCAGCTCAATGGGCACAAGTCAGCCTTTCCTTGACCTGTGGACCAAGTTCCACACAAGAGAACAGAGGCTGAGAATTCTTGAAGAGAGGAACTGAGGGTCTTCTGTGTAGCAGTGCTGAGGAATGGTGGCAAGGCAGAGTCCTGAAAGAGATGCATGATCAAGGCCCCGCGAAGGGTGAAGGGCCAGAGCAGCCGTTTTTGTCTTTTCCACTGCTGCATTCAGATGAGAGGTTCAGATGCTATTCCATACAGGAGGGGCTGGGAAGATGACCCATTGGGTAAACGGTGAGGACAGGCATTCTAGCCTGAGAACCCACATAAAATCTAGGCCTGGTGACATCAACTTGTAATTCCAGCATTGGGGAGACAGACTGGTGAATCCTAGCAATCACTCAGGGGCTAGCCAGCTTATCCAGACAGATGAACTCCAGGGCAGGGGGAGCCAGTAAGAAAAAATAAAGTGGACAGGTCTTGAAGAAAGACACCAGACGTTGACTTCTGGCAGCTTGACTTGTGACACACACACACACACAATGAGAGAGAGAGAGAGAGAGAGAGAGAGAGAGAGAGAGAGAATTAGATTCCAGACAACAGATGAGAAAAAAATAAATAAATGATTGTGACAGAATTTAATAGCATCCGGGGTAGGTTACATCCTGAAGAAAACTCAGTTGAATTCAGAGCTTTGTAGAAATGCGCCTTTCCCCCAAAGCACATAGTCTTGATCAGTTACACACAAGGTGGTTAGAACAATGCCTGTATTACCATGGAGATTAATTAGCTAAACACCCTTATTCACAGTCTGAGGCATATAATTAATACTAAAGTAAGGAAGTGCAATGTTCTCTTCCTATGGCAGTTCTTAAAATGTTAGAGAAACCTGCCTAACAAAGCAAACTTCATGAATTGGCGCGTGCTTGGTGGAAGAATTCTGCCCCTGGAAAGGGAGGCACCGCTGGGAGGGCAGAAACGCAAGCTGGAGACCCCAGAACACAAGCCCCACCCCTGTCTCCTCTGTGATAGTAAATCAGTGAGGGAGCTCAAAGAAGCAGGTGGGAGGAGGGAATGAGTTACAAGGGTCTGCACCCCACTCAGAATGATTCCATAGCTAGCCCCATGCAGTCTGTGCTTTTATATTTCAGCATCATGAACTGAATAGCAACTTCTAGCTCAGAAAGCCAGCCAACAGGCATCATAACACTCAGACTTACAGGCAGAAATGAACATTTATTACCAATGATTTCATGATTTCTCTCTCTCTCTCTCTCTCTCTCTCTCTCTCTCTCTCTCTCTCTCTCACACACACACACACACACACAGAAATGAATTATTTAGAAATCAATAAACTACTTTTGAAAAATAAGAAATTCATACTCTTAAATAGTTTGTAGTCCTGCTCAGCATGGCTAGAGAAAAAAAAATAGGTGAACATGCCTTAAAAGTTCTGCCAAAGTATTCATCCTTCCGTCTATCACAGGCATCTGATTTTTCCAGGACCTCCCCTCCCCTCCCCTCCCCTCCCCTCCCCTCCCCTCCCCTCCCCTCCCCTCCCCTCCCCTCCCCTCCCCTCCCCTCCCCTCCCCTCCCCTCCCCTCCCCTCTCCACTGCTCTCTTCTCCTTTCCTCCCCTCTCCACTGCTCTCTTCTCCTTTCCTCCCCTCCCATTTTCTCCACTCCCCTCCTTTCCTCTCTTCGCCTTCTTCCCTCTCTTTCCTCTCTTTCTCTCTGCTTCCTCCCTTTTTAATTCTCTTTCTCATTTCCCTCCCATCTTTCCTTTCTCCTTTCTTATTCCCTCTTACCCTTCCACCCTCCCTTTCTTCCTTCTTTCTTTCTTTCTTTCTTTCTTTCTTTCTTTCTTTCTTTCTTTCTTTCTTTCCTTTCTCGCCCTTCCTACTCCTTTCTCTGTCTCCATCTCCAGTGCTTTCTCTCTTTCTGTTTAGTTAGTCTTTGTAACACTTATCCAAAAGTGTAAATTTCAGTTCTTGTCAAGGGTCATCTATCCTATAGACCATACCAAACCACACTAACATTTAATGATAAATTTAAATGATAAAGTAAAAAGCATTCTCCTCTTATTCCATTTCAAAACTTTTTCATTTTGCAAATCCCAATGAGATGTGGAAGGAGTGTGCAATGGCTGGAGACAGCAGCAGCTGTCTAAGCACCTCCCTAAGCAATGCTGTAAATTCCCACGTGTAGTTGACATACGACTTAGGGCTCAGCATGACCCGCCATAGACACCTAAGGTGTAAATGTGAGTGTCCTCTGTCCTTCGTGTTTTTGTAGTGTGGTGTACGTGTGTCCTCTTTTTATGTACTACACAGTTTCTTCACACCAAATATGCAGACAGCCTGAGCTTGGAGTATGAGCAGAATTTGAATCCATTCCTGCCAACCCCATGACACAAGCCTCAGCTGTGGCTGCCCAAAGCAGACTTAAGAGGGAAATAATCGCTAACTTCTCACGAATTTCAGTGCATCATTCCTGCCTCGCCTGATTGCTAGCTTCTTTTTGATACCTCAGAAGATGACTGGTATGTTTAAGTTCTGCCGTCCAGCATTCCAGTTAGTGTTCATCCTGTCTTACCCGGATGACCGAGGAGCCACCGAGTCCTTAGCATTCAAGTTCCGAATACTTTGCAGAGAGTGTGCTTTCTGCCCAAGAACCACTGTTGTTGTTGGCTGTAGCAGTGGAATCTACCCGTGCTGTTATGATTAACCTTCTGAAGATACTCACAGCAGTACTGTCATCAATCAGAATTCCTGCAGTGAGGTGGGAGAGTTCCCTGAGGAAGACACTTGGAGGAAACTGAGACAATACAGGGCTCCTGGTCCTTCCTTCACCCACGTGAAGAATGGCAGGATTTCAGAGTTGAAGAACAGATTTACTGCTGTCTCTTGAATTGATTGGCAGCCCAAGGATTATTCTTGGCCTCCACACAGTAACAGGAAGCCTGCTCTGAGAGCTACAGGAAGCAGTAAAACCAACAAAAATGTGCACAGAGGATGCTGGACCCTGGGCGCTGGGGCAGACATACAAATGCTGTAAAGACAGCACTCTGCTTACTCTGCCCAACAGCGTGCAGGAATACAGGTCACTGAACACAAGCAGACACAGAAGAGCGAAACTGTGGGGAAATAGGGGTCATCTGCATGTGAGATGAAACAATATGGTAATAGAATTCAAGCTATCTAATTAAAAAAGTTATGTGACTCAGAGATCCCCGTGGCTGGATCTCGGGAGGAGAAAAGTCCAAGCAGCTGAAGACTTTAGGTCAATTTTCATGGAAAAGGGAGTTAGAAAGGGAGCTGCAAGGTTCAACAGCATTCACTGCTCAGGAGGACTGGAATTCTGAAAAGCAGCCCGCCTCTCCCGGGCTCTTGTCCTGTGTGGGCTCTTAGGTCTACATTGTGACGTCTCTCACCTCTCACCTTACCCCCAGCGCAGCTCTGCCAAGTACCAGTAGACTCTGTATTTTAGGAAGTGAAGCTACCTCCTGCGTATCTGCATTTCCAGCAGACGTGGAGTCCTTACATTATCAGAGCTTTATGAAGTTGTAATGATTTGTGTGTGTGTGTGTGTGTGTGTGTGTGTGTGTGTGTGTATGCACATGCATGGTGTGGCCACCTGTACTTGTGTGCTTACTTGTGTGTTGAGGCCAAGTTAATCTCAGATGTCCTCACCTCACCTCACCTCACCTCACCTCACCTCACCTCACCTCACCTCACCTCACCTCACCTCACTTCCCTTTGTGAGCCTGGAACTCACAGATTTGGTAGGCTTACTGGTGGGTGAGAAACAGAAATGCACTGGTCTCCATCCGCCCATCATGGGGCTGGGTGTACACACCTTCACACCTCACTCTAGACGCAGCTTCTGGGGCTCCAGCCAGGTCTTCACGTGCAGTCACTTCCCACTGACCCGCCCCTGTGCTCTCCCCACTGCACCATCTACTAACGCATTAACCGCACAGACATTCCCTCAGCCCAAGGAACAGGATTATATTCATTCTTTTTAAAACACAAGTTACTCTTGTAGACCTTGCATTACATTCAAAATGCTCTCTTCTGCAGAAAGCTATATACTGAGTGTTTCTGCTTCATTCCATTTGAGAACAAAACAATACACCTTCTGTCAGATTGTTCTGAAAGAGAAGATTAGCAGCAGCATTTCCACACCCAAAAACATAAACCACAAAGAGTTAGTAAAAGTGAATAAGAAACAGTTGTGTCTAATTTAAAAAAAAATCTTATTTTATGTACATGGTTTTTTCTTGTTTGCATGTATGTCTGTGTACCATGTGTGAGCTTGGTGTTCAAAGTGGCTGAGAGAAGGTGTCAGATCCCCTGGAGCTGGAGTTGAAGACATTTGTGAGGCACTTTGTCAATACTTAGAACTGAGCCTCGCCCCTCTGCAAGAACAACGAGTGCTCCTGAGTGCTGACTTGCTCCCCAGCCCCCTGAACATATTTTAAGATGGCAAGTTCAAATCAAGAAGAATATTTTCTTTTAGATAGCCTAAAATAGTCTTGCAAAAACATCCCATGTTTGTAGAAATTCTTGAAATGTTTGAGAAGAGGTAATACAAATAATACCAAATAAACAAAAAGAAATTTCATGGAAAAGCATGGGAAAATTTCATGAGTGTGAAATGTGTGGAAAGAGCCAATGCTTCCCCTCTTTTTCCAAAAGTGCTTATGTCCACTGTCAGGGATCCTCTGTGTCCACTGGCTAGTGTCTTAGTCTCATGGGCTACTGTTCCAAAGACTAAAGGGCATATTAGCAATAGATATTTACTGCTTTCTATCCTGAAGCTTGGGAGTTCAAGGACAAAGATGAGTAAGTTCCTGAGATCTCCTTGACTTCATCATAGAAGAAGTCTGCTTCTTCTATGATGGCCAGATACCAGCTGCCCCGGCCCCCTGCACACACTAGACCACTTTCATGTCTGGGGTAGGCTGTTGACATAGGAACTCTGGGAACACAAACATTTAAAGCTAAGCAAACAGGTAAGTAATGTATATTTTCTTAGGAGCACTGTCATTTGACTTGGGTATTTCAAGCATTTTACATATTTCCATTCCTGGTTTTTTTTTTAGTGTAATGCTATGCTTTTTTAAATGTCAGTTTCTATTTTTTAAAATTTATTTATTTATTATGCATACAGTGTTTTCTCTGCATGTACACCTGCATGCTAGAAGAAGGCATGAGATCTAGATGGTTGTGAGCCACCATGTGGTTGCTGGGATTTGAACTTGGGACCTCTGGAAGAGCAACCAATGCTCTTTACCTCTGAGCCATCTCTCTCACCCCTAAATGTCAGTTTCTTATTCTTCACCACAAACATGGCTCCTGAAGATGTGCAGTAATCCTCTCTGTAAGTGGGATACTGGGAAGCATTTACATATAACTTCCAGTTCTCCCCATACAACAGTAGAAAAAATTGCCCTACGAAAGAGGAAGCTGTGCTCTCGTTGTTGGAGGTTGATCTAAAGGTAATTACTGGCACTCAAGATCTGGTTATTGCCTACTGGATTCACTCATCTTTGTTTGTGTAAACTGCCTAAAGCATTATACCTGATTGGTTCATTAAATGGCTTATACCTGGGCAGGGCAGAATGGGGTAGGCATGGCTAGGTTCCTGGGTTTTTGACGATGGAAGATTCACAAGAATTGCAGGACAGGAAGAGAGGAAGAAAGAAGATGCCACCATGGGTGAGTGTGGAGAAAGGACTCCAATCATGGCATGGAAGGGCACAGATAAAGAATAAAAACAAGTACCATGGGATTATGGATGAAAGGTTGTCCAACTGAGGAGGATTAAGGTGGATGTCCCTAGATGGGGGGCTGGGAGATGGATGGTGAGGATATTGAGACAGTGTAAGTGAAATAATATCTGCCTTGCCCAAGGTACATAAGACAATTATAAATCTAACAGGTGTCTGTGTCTTATTATTTGTGAAAGTGGGTTAAATAATACTGTTGTGGTAATCATAGGGGTAATAATATATAATACAGCCCAACATTCCATCTTTCATTTACTATAACACTGGTTGTTAGGGAAACCAAGAGAAAGTGAAGGAGTCAAAAAAATAAAGTAGGTAAAGTTATACCCGTGTTCAGGTACAGCACGCTCTTCCAGGCCGGTGCTCTGTGGTGCCATCCAAGGCTCTTCACAAGCAGGCGATGCTGGATCCTGCTTTATGGCAGTCACTGCCACAGAGCATGCCTTGATGCCTGTCTTTCAAAACAGACCATATGGTTGGAGTTTGGAATTTGAAAGCCCCAAACAAACGTTTTCTGATGCAGCTTTTCTCTGTAGTGCTTCGATGTGGTTTCTACTTCCCAAGACATTTGTGAGTGCCATGTCTAGAGTGACCATGGATGGACCTCACCAGTCACAACACCTCAAGAGCCAGGCAGAACTGAAAAGCTGTTCAGCAACTAACAAGAAGTAATTTTATGTAAAGAATTTTCTCCTATGATTTCAAATAAATCAGCAGTTTCAGAACTTGAGTTTTAAAAACAAGTTTCTCAAGTCTTTTGAATAAGATTTGTAGAGATAAATAATTGTGGTGTTCTTTGGGGAAGAATGCACAAACGGAGAACATGCAACAGAATATAACAGAATCACTCTTGCTTGTCTTAATTGATTGGGCTTTCTCACATTTTATCAGACCTAGGGTTTTTTTGTTTTTTTTTTTTTCTCCACAAAGCAGCTATTAGGTAGAAAGAATAGTTTCTTACTATATACAGAGAGACCAGGGTACAACTGACATAAAGGTTGAAATCATAGAGGGGAAAAAAGGAATAATTTATTTTCTTGACAGAAAACATTCACAATGACCTAGAAGAATGAAAAAGGAGATGGGAGGAGTTTGGGATCTGAAATCAGGTTTCAGCAAAATTATTTAAGTGTAAGAACAAGGGACTCTGGGTGTAGCATCTGCCAGGGGGATGCTCTTTATCTCTTTCTTTCCTCCCTTCTTTTCCCTCACCCTCTCTTCCTTCTTTTAACTCTTCTTCTATCTTCTCTCTTCTTGTTCTTTCTTCCTTCTCTTTGCTTGTTCCTTTTCCTTCCTCTCTCCGTCCTTCCTTCCTTTCCTTCTTCTCTCCCTCCTTCTCTCCCTCTCTCCCTCTGTTCTTCTCCACTCCTTTCTACTTTCTTGTGCTATAAAATGATGGATTTTCTCATGGTGGATGTGATTCATGTTTTGAGGACCACGAATCACTAAAATAACCAGCAAGTAAAGTAGCTGTGCTCTCCAGAGACACTCAGAGAGAGCCTTGACTTTTCGTGTTATAGAGACAAGCAGAGTTCCTCATTCCACCAGATACCAACTGTGGCATTTGTGATGCTCCAGGTGCAAGGAGATGCTTACTGATGTTTCACTGCTCTTGAAGTAAAGGTGGCACAGTCACGGGTAAAATAATGAGTGATGACGTCACTGCTCAAAGGTAAGTGTGTCGCCTCCACCATCCCAGACTGTTCTGTGCAAGACATTTGGTGCACAAACAAACAAAACATTGTTCTAAAAAGCAAATGAACATGTGTCATAATGTAGATAACAAAGGAAGTTCTTTGAAACCAGTCCAGTATCGATAGTTCACCTGTTGTAATAGGAGATCTAATATTATTGTTCTTGTTGTTTTAAGATGGTTCTCATGTGTTCCAGGCTGAACTGAAGCTCAGTTTGTAACAAATGATGACTTGAACTTCTGATGTCCCAAAATCTACTTCCCAAGTGCAGGGATGATAGGGGTACACAACCACTCCCAGCCTGTGTGGTGCTGGGGATGAAATCCTGGGCTTCATGCATGCTTGGTTACCAGCTGAGCTGTGGCCTCAGTCCAGCGTCTGTTGTAAGAAGTCTGGCCTTTATTCTTCACTCTGATGAAAATAACCTTATTTTGTGGACTTAGACAATACAGGGGGTGACCTCGCTTGATAGAATATCAGTGCAGTTTAGTTACAAAAGGAAATAAAAATGTAGCAAATAGGTAGATACAAAGCTAAATAGTAAAATGCCTCCTGTATGATCTGAGCAGGTTCATGATATAAGAACACAGAGTTGAAGGAAAACCAGCTAAGGTCTTCCTGTTAAGACCTCATAGTCTCTATTGACATAGCTGTGAATGAATGTAAATAAATCTTCCACGCTATGGCCAGTTGTCCAAGGAAGATGTAAGACTTTATGGCACATTGGCTTACTTTGGTATTTGATCACTAGATTGGTGTGATCAAATCAGTATCATCTGGCATTCTCAGCAGGTTCTCTGTAGGAGAAGTCAGGTTAGGAGAGCTTCCTGTTGCATGCCCAAACGATAATCTTTTAGGTGGACTCACTGCCTAGCTCAAGAGGAACATAGGGCAAATTTTGGGTAAATATTTGCCTGTTGCTTGAAGAATAGTCTTTGTGGTTTGCCGTGAAAGCACTATTGTAAGGTTTGTTTTAACAGTCTCTTAGATGTTGTTTGAAAAGTGTGGTGCTAAGAAGGCAAGCAGGGACACTTCGCAGGAAACTGCCTCCATGATGGGTTTTTGAGTTCCATGGAGACATTAGTCTCCCTGCCTCTCTCAGGACTCTGGAGGCCTTCATTGGCAATCTAGAGGCTCTATGGAGAAGCTCGAGGCTTTATCAGCAATCTAGATGCTTCATCGTTTCCTGTACTTGCCCTCCTTCGCAGGGAGGTGAGGTTTATTTTTTTGGTTTTTATTTCAAGATGATTTAGTGAGAAGTTAAGAGCAAGAAGAGTTTCGTTGACTTACAAAAGCATTTGTAGATTTCCTTCCATCTCTGTCCATTAATACAGTCACAGAACTGCTGGAAACTGCAGTTTCCAACTCTCAACAAACGATGAAAACATAGGAGACACTTACTCCATGGGGTCGGGGTGGAGGGGAGAGGAGGTGGGAGAATCACAAAGTAACTACCAACGTTGACATCAAAGCAGCAGATTTTTCACAGGGTCCAATGTGACACCCAACTTTTCAGTTCTTCTAAAACACTGGTAGTTCTTGGCTGCTGATCACTTGATAAGATCATAAAGCTAAAATAAGGCTTCTCATTTCCTGGAAATAATTAAACACAAGAAAAGCAGTATTCAAATCAGAAGATTACTGCAAAATATATAATTATGTGCATTGCATTTTGTCTCCCAGCTCAGAAAACCTAACGAGACCTTCAGGGATGTTGTCTCTGAGACTCTCTTCTCTGTCCACCTACAATGGTGCCCTGATAGCTTCAAGCGCTCTGCTGTGATGAATACTATTCAGCACTGTTTTTCTCAAATACAAATGTCTAATACTTAATCTTCTTGCTTGAACATGTTTCCATATTAATGAGATCGAGGCTACGTTTAATTGTTTTGTTAAATGCAAATGATTTTAATTCTTCTAAAATATACACACATTCAGAAAGAGACCTAATTGCAAAATTCTAATTTGAATTGTTTGCTATTATGCTGAAATAAAGGTTGTTCTAGTGAAATTCGGCAGTGTGTTTTATTAGTTCATTATGAGCATAAACTCAATTTACTGGAGTTAACGTAATATTTATTCAAATTAAAGGTTTCATCCTGTCCATAATGCAAAAGTCATTGGCTCTATTTATTTGAGGTCATTTCAATTAATATAATGAAAAAAATTGTTTTACAATGTCAAACTACAAGTACCACATTTCCTGTTGAAATTGGTCCCATTTTGTTCTTAATTCATTTTTCTATTAAAATTTACAAAATACAGGTAGTTTTCAATATTCCAAGTGTGTTTTTTAAAGCAATATATTGGAATTGAGAAGATTTAAGTGAGCGTTAAAAGTATATTTACAGCAATGAAACTTTTTAAAAATTTTATAAAAATGATCAAAAGCCTCAACAAAGAATTTAAGGAATTTCTGATTAGAATGAAAACTGTTGTCTCTTCAGAGGTCTGAGCCTGGGGAAAGGGGCCCCTGATAGACTTTACAGGGATATGTGCACACTTCAGCTAACATACATTTATGTAAAGCAGCTAAGCAGTTGCTGCATTTTCAGTTTTGGCAAATACACATATCTGAACTCTGCATGTAGATTTAGGCTCAAGAGCATGTGAAAGTTCTGAAAATTTGGGGAATAACAGACCCGTGAGATAATTCAGATTCAATTGAAGTTGAAATGGGAGAAACGAGTATTTACATTAAAAATAAAATATTTGAAGCAACTGATTATGCATCTTCACCTTCCTCTCCAAGCCCAGCATTATAGACTTAGTTTCTGCCTGTGTCTCTGGAGGCAAGTTCATTAATAGCAAATGATTACATGAAATCTGTCTCAGTGTTACCAATGCCTTTTGGAGCAAATGCCTTCAGAATCATTCCAAAATTGAATACTTTTAAAAACCTGACTTACGTATTTTCTTTCCTCCCTCTTTTTCCCTCCCCCTTTTTTCTTCCATTACTCTTTCCCTCTGTTTCTTTCCTCCTTTCCCTCCCTCTCTCTGTTCCTCCCTCCTCCTTCCCTTCCTTCCTTCCTCCCTCTCTTCTCCCTTCTTCCCTCTCTCCTTCCTTCTTTCTTTCATTTCTTCCTTCTTTCTTTCCTTGTCCTTCCTTTGCTTTTTGAAAAAGGTTCTTTTGTAACATGAACTGGTTGTCCTGTTTGGCTTTAACAGGCACCTTGACAAGCCTGGAGTCATCTGGAAGGGGGACTCAACCAAGGGATGGCCTAGATCAGATTGGACTGTGATCATATTAACCGATGTAGGAGGGCCCAGTCTACTGTGACACACACCATTCCCTGGCAAGTAGCCCTGGGTTGTGTAAGCAAGCTCGATAAGGATGGAGCTGGGAGCAAGCATCTGGTTTTCGCCTCCGGTCCCTGCTTGAGTTCCTGTCTTGACTTCTCTTAGTACTGTGCTGTGACATAAGTTGCAATGGCCATGGTATTTGTCACAGCAGCGGACTGAAACCAGAACACCAGCCTTGAACTTGCTTTGTAGCAAAGCATGACACTGAATTTCTGATTCTACTGACTCTACCTTCTGATTACTGAGGTTAAAGGGAATGTACTCCACCACACCTATCCCCTCCCCCTGCCATGTGTGTGCGTGTGTGTTTGTAGGTTTAATAAGTCCTGATAAGCAGGATTATACCGTGCAAAGCAAGGGATACAGCAAAGTGAAAAAGCAATTTACAGAACTGGGGAAAATGATTTCAGAGTGCTCACTCAGCAGGATTCCAATGCAGATCATAAAAAGAACTCAAAAATAAAAACAACAATTAGAAATAGTCAAGTGATCAGAATAGACACTTCTTAAAAACAGTCACACAAACAGCAATCCTATAAAACAAAACAAAACAAAACAACAACACTTAATCATCAAGAAATGCTAATCAAAACCACAAATAATTTTCTCACCCCTCTCAGAACGGCTGTCAACAAAACCAAAAAAGTGACAACTCCTGACAAGGGCAGAAGAAAGAGGATCCTTACATGCCGTTTCTAGAAATGTAAATTAGTACCGAGGGGGAATCAGAAGAACATAGGTAGGCCGGGACTGAGAAGAAAAGGAAAAGATTTATTTGCTGTGCGTGTTTGGGTCACAGTCCATTGTTAAGGAAAATCAAGTCAGAAACTCAAGCTGGAACTTGATTCTTATGGAGGCCAGCACTGGCAGCCCAGAGAATGGTAATCAATGTCCATGGTAGTTTGTGTCCTCGCCAAGATGGCTAGTTCTTGTTCCCACGGGACTCTGTGAGGAAAACAGTGGAAAGCTATAGGTATCTAGATAGGACCAATAGATGCAGTAAGGGGAGCCCCAGACTAGGCTTCCCTTGTCCTGAGTGTACAGCTGCTGCATTCCCTTTCTCCACAGTCGGCCTTCTCTCTCTCCAGGTCATTCAATTGTTTGTGACAGAAAATAAACTTAGGAATCCCCCAGATTTAAACAAATGTCAAATACAATTTGTATGACCCTATCTGTTCTTTCAAGCTGTGAACAAAAAGTATTACTTAGAACAGTTTATTCTAAGCCAGGTGCAGTGGCACACACCTGCAATCCCAGCGCTCAGAGAGTCAGGTGGCTCTCCGTCTGTTCGAGGCCAACTCGGTCTCCAGGACAGCCAAGGCTGGCTGCACAGAGAAACCCTGCCTCAAGAAAAAAAAAAAAAAAAAGAAAGAAAGAAAAGAAAAAAGAAAAAGTTTATTTTAAGTGATAGATTCAAGTTTTGGGGTTGGAGACTTGGCTCAGTGGTAGGACACTTGCGTAGCGAGAGCAAGGCCCTGGGTTTAGTCCTCAGCTCTGGGGGAAAAAAAAAGTTACATGCAGCATATTTCACATAAAACTGCAAACTTTGAATTTTAAAAAACCAATAAAAATTATTAAAGAATGAGGCAATACAAAGACATTTTTAAACCCAAAGAGTTCTTTTTTAAATTTATTTTTATTATTAGTTACATTTTATTAACTCTATCCCAGCTGTATCCCGCGCCCTCATTCCCTCCCAATCCCACCCTCCCTCCCTCATCTCCTCCCTGCCCCTTCCCAACTCTACTGATAGGAGAGGACCTCCTCCTCTTTCATCTGACCCTGCTTTATCAGGTGTCTTCAGGACTGGCTGCAAAGTCCTTGATAAACTACGCAGTTTGCTTTGTATTTTTGTGATAACACCATGGCCAAAAGCAACAGGGGGGACAGGATTTATTTGCTTACACTTCCCATCACAATTCACTGAGAAAAGCAATGGCAGGAACTTGGGGCAGGAACCTGGATGCAGGAGTTGGAGCAGAGGTAATGAAGAGTGCTGCTTACTGACTCCAAATGCCTAGCTCAGCTTGCTTCCTTACACAACCCATAACTACCTGCCCAGGGGTGGTACTGTCCCCACTGTGCCAGGCACTTTTCTATCAATTATTAATCATAAAAATGCCCCACAGACTTTCACACTGGCCAGTCTGATAGAGGAAATTCCTCGGTTGTCACTCCTTCTTCCAAAATACATTTGGAGTAAAGTCTAAAACCTAGATGGAGGAGCTGAGATTTAAGAAGAAACATTTGGGCAACTCTAATGAATGGTGTCATAATCACGATGATCCAACAGTCTAGGATTCAGGCTAAACATAGTGGAAAACATCCATAAATTAAATTCCTTTACAAGTCACTGGTTTCAACATCTCTCTATTATTATTGAGAAAGAGAGAAATATTGACTAAGCTTAGAAACGTGATGGACAACATCTGGTGAACTTCATCTGCTTGTCAGACTGTACGAACTTGAAAGACACTGTCCACTTCAATCCGGCATTAGAAACTAGAACCTTAAGCTTTGAAAGTACATCTTTCCATGTCGGAGAGCTAAATGCACACACAGCTATAAATACATGCTGGACAGACACTAGCAAGGAAGAGAGAGACACAGGGATACTCCTGTTTCAGTATCAACGGAGGAAGAATCCACCAACACTAAGCCGGAGGCTGCCATCAGTCCACCGCAAGACAGTGGAGATGACCTCCAGTCCAGCACCAGATGGGCTCTCAGCACAGGGAGGAAGGTGGAGACTCGAAGAACCTGCCTGAGACTGCGGGCCCCAGGCAAGAGTGAGCCGGAGACAGACGAGCCTTGCAAGGGGCTACTCGGGCTGGGCGAGAGTGAGACTGGGAAGACCACAGCCCAGACAGTGACCTAGCAGGAGGCGACCACCGTCAGGTGCTGAGCAGGCCTAGGTTGGCAGACCATGCCCGAGATGATCCCAGCTGGTGCCAGAATGCACGAGCAGGGAACAGCACAGAGGAGAAAAGGGGAGAGGAGAAAGGGAAAAGGAACAGAAGGATGTGGGCGCAATGAAGAGAGGCAGAACTGGAGACTTGAGGGTAGTGAAGACCAGCCTGACGTGCATAGTCAGTGATGTCACCTGGCACAATGGTGGGGTCTTTGCCTGAGCTGCCATGGGGCCCATGTCTGTGTTTATGGCCTCAGAACAGCAGAACCATCCATCAAAAGCCAGAATGTTCCTGGTCTGGGCTGCGGCTCAGGGAGTTGTTGATGTCTGAGGACTGTGCAGCACGGATCCCCGCTGTCATCTGGGCATGTGGGACAGCTGCCCTGGGGGCTGAAAGCAGGAGATCTGATTCCATCCTGATCCAGCTGTAGTATTCTGGAGATGACCTGCTCGTTGCCAGCATTACTAGTAAGTCCTCCTGCCCCCCAGGATACAAGCATGGGAGACCTGGCCCTACCTCTAGTCTCTAGTCATTGTCATGATGGAAGGATGACAGAGACATACCCTCCTCCCCCATGGAATGTCATCTGCAACAGGCAGAGACCTAGCCCTGGCCCTGACCCTCAGAAGCTGCAGAACTCAGAGAGCAGGCCCTTCTTCTTAACCGGGCAACACAGCAGAGATGACCCTGATGGCAGGGGGTGGAGGAGTGTGGGTGAGCTGCTGCAGACTATGAGCCTGGGAGAGCTGGCCCTGCAACTTGTCTGCCCTTGAAATGACCCCCACTTGCCCCTCCCACCAATGGCAGGCAGGAGAGCTGATCCCAAGATCATCAGTGAGTACCCATGGCTGAGTGTGTTCATGAATGTCATGTCCAAAGACATCTTTTTGCCACACACCTTCACAAACTCTGTTGTGACACCTAACATCAACCTCTGCCTTCCACAATTCCACACATTCATACCCACCACAATAAAGAGGATGACAAGGAGACAAACAAGTCCAGCCAGCACCTCCCGATGGGAAAGAGACAGATGCAGAGGCACAAAGGCATGACTGACCTGGGAAGCACCATGAATAGTCTAATTACACACCAACCCAAACACCAGAAAACATCTTCCCACCAAGGTCACAGGAAGCATTCCATAAGAAGGTCTGTACTACAAACCACAAAACACACTATAACAGTTTGAAAGAATAGAAATTATGATGTCTGTTCTTAGACCCACAATGGAATCCAGTAAATAGAAGGCTACAGAAAAACCCAGTGACACAGGCAGTAAACACACGTCAGAACACAAGTGTCAAATAAGTCTTAAGAGAAGATAAAAAATATTTCTACTAATTAAAACACTAGGAGCTACCATGGGCTACATCCGAGCAGGGGTTTTAGGTTATATCCATGCATGGTCCTTTGTTGGAGAAACAGTCTCATTGAAGACCCCTGTGCCCATGGTAGCTCAGTATCCAAGTGGGTTCCCTAGTATGGGGGACAAGGATTATTTCTGATATGAACTTAGTGACTGGTTTATTTATCTTCCTCTCCCCCTCCCCACCAAGGGAGGAGCAGCCTTGCTTGGCCACAGATAAGGACATTGCAGCCAATCCTGAAATTATCTGATAGGCTAGCATCAGATGGAAGAAGAGGAGGACCTCCCCTATCAGTGGACTTGGAAGAGGGCAGGGAGAAGATGAGGGATAGAGAGGGAAAGAGGGAAGGGGCTATGGCTGGGATACAAGTAAATGACCTGTGATTAAAATAAAATAAAATAATGAAAAATAAAGCACTAGGAGCAAGCAAGATGGTTGAGCAGGTGAAAGTATGTGGCTTCCAATGATCTGAGTTTGATACCTAAAAATAAAGGAACCAATTCCTACAAGTTATCTTCTGATTATGATCCTCTCTCTCTCTCTCTCTCTCTCTCTGTCTATCTCTTTCTCTCTCTCATATACACACACAAACACAAACACAAACACATGCAAACATTCATATTCCATACTGTTGCACATACCCCCAACACAAAATAAATAAATAAATATAATAAAGAATTTTAGAAAATAGAATATATTTGTAGCAGCTTTATTTGTAATAGCCAGAAGCTGGAAACAACCCAGATGCCCCTCAACTGAGGAATGGATACAGAAATTGTGGTACATCTACACAATGGAATATTACTCAGCAATAAAAAACAAGGAAATCATGAAATTTGCAGGTAAATGGGGGGATCCAGAAAAGATCATCCTGAGTGAGGTATCCCAGAAGTAGAAAGACACACAGGGTATATACTCATAAGTGGATATTAGACATATAATATAGGATAAACCTACTAAAATCTGTACACCTAAAGAAACTAATCAAGAAGGAGGACTCTGGCTAAAATGCTCAATCCCTATTTAGAAAGGCAAAGAGGATGGACATCAGAAGAAGGAGAAAACAGGGAACAGGACAGGAGCCTACCACAGAGGGCCTCTGAAAGGCTCTACCCTGCAGAGTATCAGAGCAGATGCTGAGACTTATGGCTAACCTTTGGGTAGAGTACAGGGAATCTTATGAAAAAAGTGGGAAATAGTAAGACCTGGAGAGGACAGGAGCTCCACAAGGAGAGCAATAGAACCAAAACTCTGGGCACAGGTGTCTTTTTTGAGACTCATATTCCAACCAAGTACCATGCATGGAGATAACCTAGAACTCCTGCACAGATATAGCCCATGGCAGTTCAGTGTCCAAGTGGCCTCCATAGTAATGGGGACAGGGACTGTCTCTGACATGAACTGATTGGCCTGCTCTTTGATCACCTCCCCCTGAGGGGGTAGCAGCCTTACCAGGCCACAGGGGAAGATAATGTAGCCACTCCTGATGAGACCTGATAGACTAGGATCAGAAGAAAGGAGAGGAAAGACCTCTCCTATCAGTGGACTGGGGGAAGGGCATGGGTGGAGAAGGGGGGAGTGAGGTGAGGACTAGGAGGAGAGGAGAGAAGGAGCTACAGGGGGGATACAAAGTAAATAAATGGTAATTAATAAAATTTAAAATAAAAAGAAAATAGGACATAAACATTACACATTAAAATTTGTGGATACAGAGAAAGGAATGCATAGACAAAAATTGTAGCATAAATTTGTTTTTCAAGGAAGAGAACTAGGTAGTCAGACTTCCATATTAGATAATTAGAAAAATAACAGAAGAAATAATAGAAGAAAATGATGAGGATTTCTCTTAAGAATGTAATAAACTGCCGACTCTGTAGAAAATGAAAACGAAAGCTTAGTCTTTTAAGAGGAATACATGAGCACATATCTAGATAGCCTGTATGAGCAGTGGGGAGAGGATGGCGGAGTAATATAGATGGAAGAAGCTGCTCCTGCTAGTAGCAGGGATGCTGAGAGCTTGATAGAGGCTTGTGAGAGAGTCTATATCCACAAGCTCACTAATCTGGAGGAAACTGCCCAGTTCCCAAAATAATGAAACCCAGTCCACTGGTTGATAAAGGTAATGTGGATAAGCACATGGGTAGATACAGGCAGATAACTTCTTGTTTGTCTCTCTGTATCTATTATCTGTTATCTACTTAAGATCTAAGGAATTAGATAAAGACACTGGCTTTGCTGTCCCAGACAAAATTCTTTCTTCTTAGGGGACCTCAGTCTTTTCTTTAAAATAATTTTTTATTCATTATTTTGAACTTCATGTGTATGTTTGTTTTGCCTCCATGTATGTCTGTGTACCATGAACATACCTGGTGCCAGTAGAGGCCAAAAGAAGGCATAAGATTCATTGACACTGGTGTGTGTGTGTGTGTGTGTGTGTGTGTGTGTGTGTGTGCCTATAAACTAACCAATAGCACAGTTCTGGGCAATTCAGATTATTCTGGTTGTCACTTTGACAGTTGATCCATTATAGGGACCACACTGATCTTACCTTTGCCTATAAAGTGCCAATTTCGGTTCCTAGTATCTTACAATCTAATTATCTTTTTAAATTATGCTACCCAACTTAAGTTTTCCATTGTAAGTTCTGCCTTTGTGCTCTAAGAGAAGAAGAATTATGGTCCCAGATTTCTCTCATAGATTGATTGCTCCAGGACCGGGAAAAATATGTCTTCTGCATTCTTTTTATTTTCTTTTTTTTTTTTAATTTTTATTTCTTTTTTTAATGTTAGTTACAGTTTGTTACCTTTGTATCCTTGCTGTATCCTGCTCTCTCTTTCCCTCCCAATCCCGCCCTCCCACCCTCATCCCCTCCCTGCCCCTTCCCAAGTCCATTGATAGGGGAGGACCTCCTCCCCTTTCATCTGATTCTGGTTTATCAGGTGTCTTCAAGACTGGCTGCAAAGTCCTCCTTTGTGGCTTAGCAGGGTTGCTCCTCCCTCGGGGGGAGGGGGGAGGAGGTCAGAGAGCCAGCCATTGAGTTCATGTCAGAAACAGTCCCTGTTCCCCTTATTAGGGTACCCACTCGGATACTGAGCTACCAAAGGCTACATCTGAGCAGAGGTTCTAGGTTATATCCATACATGGTCCTTGTTTGGAGAAGCAGTCTCATAAAAGACCCCTGTGCCCAGATATATTTGGTCCTTGTGGAGCTCCTGTACTCTCCAGGTCATAATAACTCCCCCCCCCCCGCTTTTTTTTTTTTTTTTTTGATTCCCTACATTCTGCTGAAGGTTTGGTTATGAGTCTTAATATCTGCTTTGATACACTGTGAGAAAATAATGAAATTTGCAGGCAAATGGTGGGACCTAGAAACAATCGTCCTGAGTGAGGTATCCCAAAAGCAGAAAGACACACATGGTAAACAGACTGAAATCTATTCACCTAAAGCAGATAAACAAGCAAGATGACCCGGGGTATGATGATCAATCTTCACTTAGAAAGACGAATGGGATGTACTTTGGATGTAGGAGCAAACAAGTAACAGGACAGGAGCCTACCACAGAGGGTCTCTGAAAGTCTCTGCCCAGCAGTCTTCTGCATTCTCACGGGCTGGGTAAGCAGCTCAAATGACAGACCCGCACCAGCTTCTCGCTGTCCCTAAGCCTTCCTTGTACAGAAGCAGTCCTGAGGTGTCAACTGTGTGAGTTCGGCAGGCTTGGGGTGCATTTTAGGTTTCAGTCAGCTAAAGGCACAATGTTCTTTCTAAGCCCTGTGAGCTGATCATCAGGACCAGAATTTCTGCTTCACTGGTCACTTTTAATCCGTTCAGCCTGATCTAGCCTGTCTTCCCACCATTTCCACAGCCCCACCGCACGTGTTCACACTCAGCCTTCATATCTCTGACTGTGTGCACGGCGAGAAGTAACATCTATAGAGAGCTCTCCAACTCTCCAGAGTCAGCCTGGACACCTTGCTTTTGAGGTCTTACTGGTAATTCACTGCAGTCATAGGTCTCGAAGAAAAGAGGCCCAAGAGATAGTCTCAAGGAAGAATTAGCAATGGGATCGGGAGGGGAGAAGGGAGGGGCTTATGGGGGGATACAAAGTGAATAAAGTGTAATTAATAAAAAAAAGAAACAGAATGAAACAGCAAAAAAAAAAAAAAAAAAAAAAAGAATTAGCAGCGTCTGAAAAGTAATTACTTCAAGCTTGGCTTACACTTCGTGTGTGTATGTGTGTCTGTTCATGTGTATATGGGTACATGTGTATGTATGTATATATACATGTAGAGACCAGAGTTGGATTCCCAGTGTCTTTTTTAATTGTTTTCTTCCTTAGTTTTTGAGACAGGGTCTTTCAGTGAAAATGAAGCTCAGCAACTCAGCTAAACTCAGTGGCCAGAGAGCCACAGAGTCCTCTTGTCCCTGCTTTCCTAAGTCTGGGGTTACAGATGCAGACCTGGCTTTTTAGGTACTGAACTCACTTATGCACACTTTCAGAACAAGTACTCCATTGCCTGATTGAACCTTTGCCCGATCCAGGCCTCAGTTTTTTTCTCAGGCAAAGAGTTGTTAGACTTTTCAGGTGGGGATGAAGTACCTGCTTGTGCAATGACATGTTCACAGAGGGTGTGGAGCCTGTAGGGTAAGTCAGGTAAGCCTGACTCCTTAATCCAAATATATTTAAGAAATAAACACTGTCTTCTTTTTTTTTCAATCTGTATTATTAAGCCCATCTCTCTGTTCAACTCTATATAATACACAAACACAGTAAGCTTCCTGCACACTGCGGTTTGTCTAGCTGAGGGGCCAGACCACCTCTTCCGGCCTCTTGTCTATGCCTGTCTCTATTCCCTCACAGCCCCAGTCAGGTTTGTCTCTGGAGCCATTCAGAATCTGGCAGATCTTAGTCTGTAATTGAAGGGAGTTTAAAAACAGAATGCGATCTTTCTCACAGCCCGTCTTTTCTCTTAAGATCTGAGACTGGCTGGGTAATACCCATTCGTGTGATGGAAGTTCATCGCCTTTACTCATACTTTGTTGACTTAAATATCCCTTGTTAAAAAAATAATGTCATAATAACATCTAGAAGAATGTTTAAACAGAAACTGGCCAGCACAGCCTACCTAAGTTGACACATAAATCACCTATCATAAATACCAAAAGTATGAACCAAAAAGACAAAGAAATTGATTTCTTGAACCTCATGGAAATAACAAATGACTACATTTCAAACACTATTATTAGTAAAATGAGAAAGAAAGATGCAGAATGGTAGAAATGATTGGTAAAGCACATAGGTGATAATGAACTTGTGTGCAATAAAGAAAAAATTCTTAAAATTCTTTAAGAATATGAAAAAAAAATCCTAATTTAAAATGTAGATAGGTTTGAACAGAAATCTCCCTAAAGATGTTGTACCGATGACCCAGAGATGGGGCAGTGCTCAGAGTCATTCTTCAATAAAAGACAGCTGAGCCCACCAGATAGGCCAAGCCAACAGTCACTACTCACGATACAGGCAATATGACAGGTTCTCATGTGTTCCAAGTTTGTCTGCAACTCACCACACAGCCGAGGATGGCCTGGAGCTTCTGACACTCCTTCTTCTACCACACAAGAGCGGAGAGCATAAGTATGTGCCACCACACCTGGTTGATGGCGTTGATGTGATCTCGGTCCAACTCAAGATCTCTCCAATGGTAGACGAGATCTTTCCCACCGAAGCTGCGTTTCCAGCCAGTGCCACACTCTGCAGAGGGCCTGCCTTACAGAAATTTATGGGAATATGATTTAAACATACCGTTAGCACACAGTCTATCACAAGTGAGCCAGCAAAAATTCTGGTATTTACAAAGATGAGCTGAATCTTTACCTCACGTAACAACCCATCAGTGAGCTGGGATCTTGGATTAGTGATAGGATGCTTCCTTGGCCTGTGGGAAAGCCTGGGTGTGCTCTCCAGCATTGAAACAAGCTAAGAAGAAAACAAAATCCTGTGCTTCAAGTTTTCAGCAAACTTATTTACACAATAGCACAGTGCCATATACAGGATAGGTAGAGGCCATCGGTGCTTGTTGGGTGCCGCGTGGCGAGGGGGGTGGGCCGGCCGTGAACCTTCTCTGTCTGACGCTACAATGGCTACCACACCATTGTGCATTTGTCCACATGTTGCCATCCACATGGACACTGCGGCAGAACCCTCTGGTAGACCATGAACTCTGGCTGAGAATGATGGGGGCAGGGCAGCGTAGGCTGTTAGTAGTTGGGAGGCCGTGTGCATGTGGCTGTTGGGAATCTGTGAGAACTCCGGACTGTTCGCTCAGTTTTGCTGAAAACCTATAACTGCACTGAGAAGAATTCAGATGCAAATGCTTCTGTTTCAGACCTGAAGTTCTAATTCTACTTCTGCAAAATCCAGAAGTGTTACACAATTGTCTAGGTCTGTGTCCCTCAGAACTAAATACATTATATGTAGACACACACACACACACCCTACTCTCACCATACCCACTCCACATACTATACACACAGTACGAACAAACACGCACATGCATATATAGACATACAAGCAATCTTGCAAACACAATGAACTCTCGTTGTACCCACTTAAAAAATGTAGGTATATCTTCTGTTTTATTGCAAAATAAGTACCAGTCAAACTCAGCGCTAGCCCAGGCCTTAACACTGATTTAATCAGTCCTCCTACCTCAACTTCTCTTTTGATTATAAATACAATGATGCTTTTTGTCAGGGTTTTTCTTAGGCCCTAAATTGTGTGGTGTGTATGAAAGTCATGAATAAAGCATACATTTTTATCAGTGTATTCCTCATTGTGTGTTTATCCCATGGGAACACACACAGACACACCACACACTTAAACCATATACAAAATTTATATACAAAAACATATACATATACTATATGCACCAACCATAAACATGTCTTGTATACATACATTGTATGTACAGATACAACACACATACACACCCTGCACACATCATACACACACAGTATCACACTGTGTGAACAGACACGGATGTTCTCGTTTTTACACATGTGTGCCCTATGCACACAGAGTGAAAATAGACTGTATGTACACCCACCACATACACAGGCACACCCCCATGCACACAATACATATGAATGACCTCCTAAACCACATAAAGCTTCACAGCTAAGAACTTAACAGAGAGTGAAGCATGTAAGTGTTATAATGAAAACTGTGAGCATGAGAAGGGTGCCTTCGGCTGCCCACGCCTGAGAAATTACACCATGTACTATACAGAGTGTAAACAACCTGTTCAGGGAAGAGCAGTGGGGACTTGGGGGAGAGATAGAGGCAGACAGACAGACGAGGAGACAAAGGGGACAGAGAGAGGGGGCATGAGGGCAGAGAGAGAGAGAGAGAGAGAGAGAGAGAGAGAGAGAGATTGAGAGAGAGAGAGCTGAGGTGGCAGGGGCCCTTTATCCTCTGCACATACCTGGCATGCCTGGCTGGTGGCAGCGATGACATAAGCAGCTTCTAGGTCCTGAGAGCAGGCCAGTGGGATCATAATCTTCATCAGTTATGTGAGGCAAAGCAAAAACTTCAATAAGGCAATCAGCATGGGGCTGAAGCAGTGTTCTTTGCTGCTGCCTCTCCACTTCCCCAGGGACTGGTTAGGAAACAGGTGACAGGCTTTCCTACAGATGCCAGTGAGACAAGCAGAAACCTCCCAAACCTTGGGGAAGGTATTCTGAATCAGGCGTCTCTGATAAAACATTACCTTGTCTTGATCAAAACTGTCCTACATAATTTCCTTGCAGTATCCCTAATATCCTCCGAAGAAGATGATAGTCATAGAAGAACCTTCACCTGAAGCTTGCTTTAAAATATGGCAAAGCTGCCACTGAGCTGTAAACTGCCCGTTATCTCCACTGCTGCCAGCACACTCTCCAAACTGTCCCACTTCGCATACACGAGGTGAAACAGTCCCCCCAAGTTCCTGCGCAGAAATGTCTGCCAGATCCTCTGGACCTAGCAGCCAACGATGGATGCCTCCATCGGCCACAGAGAAGCCTTGGGTAATTGTTCAGGTAGCTTTTAAGTCTCTGTCCTTTTCAATAGACTCTGAAGCAGTTTGCTATTCGGCACTTCCTGTTTACGCAGATAAAATTTATCCTTCGAAGTCCTCTGATGGATTTGAAGACTAGACTTAATAAAAGATTTATCAGTTTAACAGAGAAGCCAAGGCTTAAGCTGCTTTCTCGTTTCTCTTCACGGGTAAAAATATGATCACTGGCCTCACTCTCCTAGAGCTGGCACTACTAAGTCTAGACACAGTTTATCTTGTTATCAGAGTCAGAAAAGAGATTTCAGCATAACTTTTTACTATTCCTTTATCTAAAGCATCTCACTTTTCAGTGACTGCTTCAAGTAATCAGCCACCTGTGTCTCATGGTGAATGATTGCATAGAAAAAAGACATAAAGTTTATGTAAGGTCTGTAGATATGAAAGCTTAAGTTGTGAGGATCTAAGAAAGTATTTTAGGGTCTAAGAAGGTGTTTTACAATGTGTAAATGCAAGTTATGAAGGTTAGAGGACATGAAAGTTTAAATAATGATAAGAAAGTGATTTAAGTTATATAAAAGGAATAAAAAAATGCTTCCTCTTTCTTCTCCTCGCTATGCTACTGTTATATTAAGACTTCAAAATTTCAGAGTTTTGACATTATCAGTGGAGTTCTGATAACATCACAGTCATAAACTCAGGATTTTGAGTTTCCTTTGGCTGTCTTCAAAATGTAGACTTTAATGTGCTTCTCAGTCTGCTAAATTTATATCCATCCGTTTTCTGGGTAGAGGAAAGAGCCCAGATTGCCACCAACAATGGTCTCCACACCCTCTCCAACATGTGTTGTCACTTGAGTTTTTGATCTTAGCCCTTCTGGTGGGTGTAAGGTGGAATCTCAGAGTCGTTTTGATTTGCATTTCCCTGATGACTAAGGATGTTGAGCATTTCTTTGTTTCTCTGCCATTCGATATTCCTCTGTTGAGAATTTCTTGTTAGCTCGGTACCTCATTTTTTAAATTGGATTGTTTGGTTTGTTGTTTAATTTATTGAGTTCTTTATATATATTCTGGATATTAGCCCTCTGTTGGATGTGGGGTTGGTGAAAATCTTTTCTAAGTGGAAATTAGCCATATAATATAGTATAACCATACTAAAATCTACAGACACTAAAGAAGCTAAAGAATAAGAAGCATGCTTAAATCTCACTAAGAATGGCAGACAGGATAGATCCAGAAGCAGTGGAAGAGAAGGAACAGGATGGGAGCCTACCATAGAGGTCCTCTGAAAGGCTCCACACAATAGGAGATTGAAGCAGATACAGAGACTCACAGCCAAACTTTGGGCAGAGTGAAGGGAGTCTTATGGAAGAAGAGGGTATAGAAGGACCTGAAAGGGACGGGTGCCCCACAAGAATAAAAACAAAGCCAAAAAATCTGGGCCCAGAGGGACCTGCAGAGACTGATGCACCAACGGAGGCCCATGCATGGAGAGGACTTAGACCCCCTGCTCAGATGTAGCTGATAGGCAGCTCAGTCTCCTTGTGGGTTTCCTAGTAAGGGGAGCAGGGGCTGTCTCTGACATGAACTCGGATGCCCACTCTTTGATCACTTCCCCTTGTTGGTGCAGCCTTGCCAGGCCACAGAAGAAGAGGACCAGGCAGTTCTGATGAGACTTGATAAGCTAGGTCAGATGGCAGGGGAGGAAGACTCCCTATTTCAGTGGACTAGGAGCCAAGGAGGAGATGAGGGACAGGGCTGCAATTGGGATTTAAAAATGAATAAATTGTACTAAATTTACAAAAAAGACTGCAAGCTGCTCAGACTGCTTCCTTCTTATCCCTAGCCCCAGACGGTCCTGCAGAGCCTGGACAACGAGTGAGTGACACAGCCTGATCCTCCCAGACCTGATCAACATTCCAGTTATTTGGGTCTCCAATAACGATGCCCCAATGTCAGCAGGAAGTAGTCATAGTCGGTTATGTCACCCTTTGCCCATTTATTATCAACAACAGGCTGGAATACTAAGTTTCAAACACAGGACACGGGGCTGAGGTACCTAGTTAATAGATGACAGCAGACCTTGCCTCCAGGTTCCCCGCGCAGCTCAGCTCAGTCCCCACCTGGACTGGGTGTGGCTGGCATGCCCTGCACCCTGCCTTGACCTTTCTAACCCAGGGCCTCCCTCTATACCCCAGACATTTAGCTGCCTGCCCTCTCTGCCCCTCTCTCTACATTCTGCCTATGCTCACTCTCTGTCTCCTCGTCTGCATGGCATCTTCTCTGGCCTCCCACCGAAGAGCTGCCCCATTAAACCTGATCTTATAGTTATAATTCGGCTTGAATTGGTTCATTACATCAGCAAAGAAATCTATTAGGTTTCTCTTTCAAAATTTTTAGAAAGTATGGTTTTAGATAAACTGTTTTTAACAATTGGGAAGTTGGTAAATCCTTTGGAGGATCACAGTAAAAAGTGAAACGGAACATTCACTACGAGCATTCGTTAAACAGGCTGTTGCTACTGAGCCTGGGAGGGGCTGTTGCTACTGAGCCTGGGAGGGGCTGTTGCTACTGAGCCTGGGATGGGCTGTTGCTACTGAGCCTGGGATGGGCTGTTGCTACTCAGCCTGGGATGGGCTGTTGCTACTGAGCCTGGGATGGGAAAGGAACACTGACTTGAATTAGTGTCTCAATAAGCGCTAGATGATTGTGGCAGAATAGGGATTATATTTATTAACCTTTATTTTGAGAAATACTCTTAAATGGAAGAGGAAATCCAGTCATAACTCTGAACCCATCTGAAAATGTGCACTGCAGGGCGTCTACTGTGTCCTCCGCCTGATACCAACTGGAATGGTGTCTTTGACTTACATATTGAGGGAAATGAAAAATTAAAAGTATCCAAGTGAGGTGAAAATGAGTTTAGGGAATGAATATAGCATGTGCAAGCACCCCATTGCTATCGGGTTAAGAAGTTCTCATACTCCAGCCAAAATATCTTAGAACTAAAAATTAGAATCTACTCATTCAAAGTAAGTTGAATATAAAGTTTTTGGTGAAAAAAAAAAAAAAAAACCTGTCAAAAGAAATATCTAAGTTTCAAATGAGCACCAGAGGGCACAAAGCACTTTGGAATAGCTGAGCTGATAAAATGTACTTTAAATTCATTCAGATTGTAAGACCTCAAGGGTTGTATTTGTAGGCATGAAGTTTTAAGCATAAAATACAGGCCATTTTTAAGGACAGACTAGAACAAACATGATAGGTGAGCATCTACTGACTTAAGTTTATAAGCTTGATGAGGTTTTGAAATGATAGCTAAGATACCCACATGGAAGTCTTGTTAAAAACATGCAGCCTGTAACAACATCACCGAGACATGTAAATATTTAAGTCACAGAACGTTTCGACCTCAGATGCCATTGTTTGCAGGAGTAAGAGTCACAGCAGAACATCAGTGATAAAATTAGTAATGCATTGTCTCACTTTAAAAATTTAACATCTTATCAAGAACAACAGTTCTCAAAGTAAAAATCTAGGGGTTGGACAGACAGGGAGAGAGGCTATGGCTATACGATAAAGGGACATCTAAGATGACCAGTCTATTCCTCACCCTCCTGACCCGAGACAAAAACTGGCAGCTTAAAGCCTCCTGCTGATGGACTGCTCAGCAAGTTTAAGACACGTTTATAAAATCACTGAGGGCCAATCTGCCACCCAGACTTTCATCAAACTTACCAACCTTCAATTGTAGCAGGAAGACCCTTCCCGGATGGTACAATCTCAGAAGAGAATGGATTTTTAGCTTCCCAGGCCCCACACTTTGCATTTGTTGTACTATGTGTTTTCTCATCCCCGTAAACACCTTTCTTCAACTGATGTTTTCAGCTTCTGCTGTCTGTGGTGTTTCGTGTTTAAGATTTCTCCACTTTTTCCTGTTGTACTCAAGATTTTTCCTGCCCTTTAGTTCTTCAATTGGCAGAGAAAAAAAATATAGTCATCAAGACCCCTAGACTGTATTAAAGGCTTTTGAACTAACAAAGCATTAATACTTTGAAGAATTGTTGAAGACTTTAAGTAGTATTTATTAATGGAATTTTTCTCCTCTTGTTAAATTAAAATGTGGACACTTACAAAATGAAAATATAAAAATGCATACTTCATTACCTACGAAGATAGGGCAAGAACCAAAGTTAATCGATAAGCACCCTGTCCAAGGAGAAGGTGACTTCCTGGAATGCTTGGAGTTGTGGTTCTTTGACAATAACAATGCCACATGGGAAATATGGTGACTATTTGGTTTTGTCCTTTAAAAGCCCCTACAACACGTGACTCATCACTCTCTGAGATTCTAGAGAGTGGACCTGATCAGTCTATCTTGGTCAGCATTTAAGTAAAGCTTGCCTCAAGGCTGGCTCAAAATTGAGGAAGTGGTATTTCTTTCACGAATCTAAGGATTAACATCTGGAGCCCTGCAAGGATATAAGAAAGAACACTCCACTTCAAATTCTGGTGCTAGGTTCTTCAGTCTAGGACTGGTAGGCAGCCCCAGGAGTGTACACTTTGGAATATTAATCCAAAATTCTGAGGCCCACCACCCAGTGAACAGACATGCTCAAAAAAAGGATATAACAAGCGTTTTAATGGAAGCCTTCTTTTGGTAAGCTACAGAAGCCTTTTTTAGCTTCCTGTGACATTTTTTTCCACCTGGTTTCTGGATTCTGATTATGGGGTACCCCGATCTGGGAATGGAGAGGATCTGACAAGGTCTCTGCAGACCTCTTCAGGGCAAGTGAGACATCCTGTGATCCACTAGTTAATTCTGGTTAATTGTGGAGTTCAGTCACCGGTTTCTCTCTCCTGACCTGTTGTGGAGACCTGAGCTTCCAGTGCCTAGGGCTAACAACAGGCATGGTCCATGAGACTTGGGGGCCTAAGCTGGAGGTTTGGAAAGCTCCAGTATGGGTCCAGAAGCTGAGGAGAACTCAGAGCCCCAATCTCTGTTGGGTTTCTAACATACAAAAGAAGTTATAAGAAAATATCTCTTGGTCAGACTGGTGGACATCTGAAGCAAAGGACTCGAGTTATTAAGTGTTTTTTTTTTTTTTTTTTTTTTTTTTTTGGTTCTATGTTTTCTGCTGTCAGTTTGGCTCTACATCTTGTCTTGTTTCTGTACCTATCATTATATGTCCTGACTTGGAGCCAGGGGAAACTTTGAGACACCCAGGATCTTTGTGTAGAAGCTGCAGCCAGCTCTACTACACCACTGATGTAAATGCAGGGAGTTGGACTCAGCATAGAGGCTGAGTCTTGGTTTACAACACTGGAGGAGGTAAGGAAAGCTTTGTCTGTTTTGCAATTTATGAATGTACAGTGGATCCTACGTTCTGACTGCGCTGTTTCTCTCCCCACAGGTATCCAGGCTCAGAATTTATCTCTAAATTTTCTAACCACTGAATCTAAAGTAATAGGAATTCAAATGTCATTTGGATATGAATAATATTAAGGTTTTTTTATACTGTTCTATTTACTAAAAAGGTGGCTCAAGAATTGGGTTATGGATCTCCCTTTCGCAGATCAGGGCATGGTTTTAAAGTCTCTGTGTCCAGTATCAAGAGCTAAGACAGGGAGGAAAAAAGGAAAACAGAAGAACTAAAGGGATTATTGGTTTCAGTTAATTGCCTAAAACTATTATATGAACTTTCTAAGGTTGAAAAAAATCTATCATGTGTGTAACAAAATGTTAACTTAAAACTTGTAACTTGAGATTGATAGTTAAAGGTTCATACATAGGTAGTCTTAAAGGAACCATATGGCATGATTCCATTTTGACTTCTAGGCAACACATGACTTGCTGCTATCTTTAGGCAGCCATGTGGCTGGCAGCCATCTTTGGGGGGTTGGACACCGCATAGGTTCATAGCCATCTTACGGCAACCATGGAGTGCTGGTCGACTAAGTAGACAACAGGTCTCCGGAGATGCTTTTGAATTGGGATTTTTTGAAAACAAGGTTTATAAAAGGTAAGATTTTAAAATAATGCTTTTTAAAAAGACATATTAAAGCTGCCTCTCCATGAGTTCATAAACAAGGGCACACCTTGCTGACAACCAAACTGTAAGATAAGAAGCGCCAGGCAGAACTGGCTTTCGAGTCTGACTTGTTCGCACTATTGGTATTGTCTTGTGCAGATTGAGACTCTGTCCTGTGTCTTCACTCTTGAAATAGAAGAGTGTGCTGTCAGTGTCAGCATCAGTGTCGACAACTCCCCTCATCTTTACGTTTATAATAAAAATAATAACTTCTGAATATCATGAATACTATCCATGGGGAGATTGGCAGCTTCATTTTCCTGGTCCTTTCATAGTATACTACTATAGAATATAATGGTTTGCTATTTTGCAATTTAGGAGCAAACAGTGAGAGATTTTAAACATCTTTAAGAGGAAAATTTGAAGTTTCACAAAAAATTTCAATGAAAAAATAAAACTGAATTATTTTAAAGGAATAATTTTTAAAAATATTTAAATTTATAAGGATATAGGATATTTTGTGTTTTAAAGATATTTTATTATAATATGCGATCTTGATAAAGAGATAAACAAAAGGCTAAAAATTAGGGTCACAACTATGAGCACCAAACATTAAACATCAGAGACTGAGATATTCCTGTCTTATGATGCAACAAGCCAGTGACCTAAGCAGTCTGACAAAGAGTCTCTCCTTACCTAAGGTCTGTTCAGGCTAACAGAGACTAGTTTAAGAATATACATTAACGCTCCTTGTTTTTGCTAACATTGTTATGCTGTAGCTATTTCAGAAAGCTGAGTAATGCAAGAAACTATTATATTCTATAATAGTATACTATGAAAGGACCAGGAAAATGAAGCTGCCAATCTCCCTATGAATAGTATTCATGATATTCAGAAATTATTATTTTTATTATAAACTTAAAGATGAGGGGAGTCCAAGATGGTGTCTGAGGAACAGAACAGCCGTGACTCTTCAGTGACCAACACACAGAACTCTGGGCCCTAAAACACTTACGACTGTGTTTCCCAGGTGAGAGGAAACCCCATGGTGTGGGAAGCAATTGGGTCCATTCTCAGGTCACCCAGCTAAATCCCAGAAGAGTTCCTGGGTCCCAGCAGACACTCAGTTGCCAGCCCAGAGCCACACACCTGCATGCTCTGATCACCAACCCAGACTGAACTGTGGGCCCCACAACACAAGAGAATGGGATTTCCAGTTGAGAGAAAACCCTATGGTGAAGGAAACATCAGGTCTGACATGAGGGCATTCAGCCAACCCCTTCACCACCAACTCCCACCCCATCCCCAGCGAAAAGCTCTTGGGAAAAGTTCCCGGGTTCCTCCAGGCACCCAGGTGCCAGTGCAGAACCACTCTCCTGACCCTGTGTGCTCTACTCATCACCCCAGACTGAACTATGAACCCCCAAACATCATATACTGAGTCTCCCTGTCAGGAGGAAACTCCATGGTGGGGGAAACATCAGGTCTGACCGCAGGACATCCATTTCCAGAAAAGTTTCTGGGTTCCCACACGCTCCAGGCTCCTGCCTCCTGCCACAGGCATGAGTACTGCACTCACCTGCCACTGATTACTGGGGCACAGAGCTCCAACTTCAGACCTACAGAAGCCTGGGATCCACAGGATCAGCCCCCAGACACCTCTCCAACGGGCAATCTGTCTCCCTAGCTAAACTGACAAAAGCGCAGGTTCTTCAGGAGGGCTGCAACCAGCAAATACAGTGTAATAGCAGCAGCAGCAGCTCACTAATTTCAGAGCAAGAAACCCAGTGGCAGGGTAGCTGTCTTCAGGACTTCTTCTGGTAAGAGGAGAGCCCCCTGACTTCTAACAACCACAGTTACCACACAGGTTCATATGCCTGAGGTGAGCTGTGGCAATTCCTGAGAAGCACCAGCCACTCGGTGACCATACCCAAAAAGCTGAGGAGGCCTCCTTCAGGAACAACCATCTTCCTGCCAAGAGGATTCTCCCTACCCCAGGATTCCAGCAGTCACCAGAAACTAACAGCCAACACCTGAGACAGCCAGATGGGTAGAGGCCAGCATAAAAGCAAAACCAACAAAAGCCAAAGCAATAAGGCATCTCCAGAACCCAGTTATCCAGGGGCAAGTATCCATGGACACCCTATCATAAATAAAATTCAAGAAGATGGCCTTACATCTATGCTTATTAAGAGGATAATGGAGGAAACAAAATGTGTAAAGACATAGAGGAGGATAAAGGCAACCAGATTATGGCCATCTGTAAACAAATACAGGAAGAGAGAGTCAAACAGAGTATGGCAATCCCTAAAGAAATGCAGGAAAATGCAGTCAAACTATTTTGGTCTTCAGAGAAGAAATAATTAAATCACTGAAAGATATAAAAGAAACAGGAATAAGCAAATAAGCAGGTGAAGGAATTGAAGGAAAAACAGAAAAATACAGTCAGACAGTTGAGGTAAATCCACAAAACAATTCAAGATCGAAGACAGAATTGTAAAAATAAAGAAAACACAAACAGAAGAAATCATGGAGAGGAAGAACTTAGGAAAGAAAACCAGAACTACAGAGGTAAGCATAAACAACAGACTACAAGAGATTGAAGAAAGAATCTCAGGTGTGGAAGATACAGTGGAAGAAATCAATGTATCGGTCAAATAAAATGTTAAATCTAAAAAAATTCCTGACACAAAACATCCAAGAAATCCAAGACAACATGAAAAGACAAAAACCTAAGAATAATAGGAATAGAGGAAAAAGATTCCCATCTCCAAGGCCCAGAAAATATTTTCAACAAAATCATAGAAGAAAATTTTTCCAATGATAAAGGAGAGGCCTTTAAACATACAAGAAGGCTACAGCACACCTAATAAGAACAGAAAATAAAATCCTCTGCCACATATAATAAAGACAGTAAGTAGACAGAACAAAGAAAAAACACTAAAAGCTGCAAGGGAAAAAGGCCAACTAACATATAATGGCAAACCCATCAGAATCACACCTGACTTCTCAACAGAGACTATGAAAGCCAAAAGGGCCTGGATGGATATCATACAGACCCTAAGAAAACACAGATGTCAGCCCAGACTACTATACCCAGCAAAACTCTCAGTTATCATAGATGGAAAAAACATGATATTCAATGAGAGAAGCAAATTTGAACAATAACTACAAATAAACCCATTGTTACAGAAGATACTAGAAGGAAAAATACAACCCAAGAAAGTGAACTACATTCAGGAAAACACAGGAAATAAATAACCTCACTGCAGCAAGATGAAAAGTAGCCAAGCACACAAACACACTATCTCAACCAACAGCAAAATAAAAGAATCTAACAGCCACTAGTCATTAATCGCCCTCAACATCAATGGACTCAACTCTCCAATAAAAAGACAACTCTCCAATAAAAAGACTAACAGAATGGATGAGTAAACAAGACCCAACAATCAGGTGCATACAAGAAACACACCGAAGTCACAAAGATAGACATTACCTGAGAGTAAAGGGCTAGGAGACAGTTTTCCAAGAAAATGGACCCAAGAAGCAAGCAGGAGTAGCCATTTTAATATCTAATAAAATGCACTTTCAACCAAAATTAGTCAAAAGAAATGGGGAAGGTCACTTCATTTTCATCAAAGGAAAATTCCACCAAGAAAACATCACAATTTTGAACATCTATGCCCCAAAATACAAGGGCACCTACATTTGTAAAAGAAACATTAATAAAACTGAAACCACACATAGATCCCCAAACATTAGTGGGGGAACTTTAACACCCCACTTTCAACAAAGGACAGGTCAACAAAACAGAAATTAAACAACAAAACAATGACTCTAACAGAGGTCATGAATCAAATGGACCTAGACATCTACAGAACCTTTCACCCAAACACAAAAGAATTTACCTTCTTCTCAACACCTCATTGAACCTTCTCCAAAATAGACCCTATAGTTGGTCACAAAGCAAGCTTCAACATATACAAGAAGATTGAAATAATCCTTTATATCCTATCTGGCCACCATGGACTAAAGCTGGACCTCAACAACAACAGAAATAGCAAAAAGCCTACACACACATGGAAACTGAACAACTTGCTACTCAATGACAGCTGGATCAGGGAAGAAATAAAGAAAAAAAATAAAGACTTTCTAGAATTCAATGAAAATTAAGGCAGAACATATCCAAACTTATGGGACACAATAAAAGCAGTGCTAAGAGGAAAGTTCATAGCACTAAGTGCCTTCAAGAAGAAATTCAAAACATCTCTTTCAAGAAACTTAATGGCTCACCTAAAAGCCATAGGGGCGACAAAAAAAGAAGCAGACACACCAAAGAGGAATAGACAATTGAAAATAATCAAACTCAGGGCTGAAATCAATAAATTAGAAACAAATAAAAGAATTCAAAGAACCAATGAAACCAAGAGCTGGTTCTTTGAAAAAATTAACAAAATAGACAAACCCTTAGCCAAACTAACTAAATGGCAGAAAGACATTATCCAAATCAACAAAATTAGAAATGAAAATGGGGACACTGAGGAAATCCAAACAATCATTAGGTCTTACTTCAAAAGCCTATATGCCACAAAATTTGAAAATCTAAAAGAAATGGACAATTATCTTGATTGATTCTACTTACCAAGCTGAATCAAGACCAGGTAAATCAAATAAATAGTACTATATCCCCTAAAGAAATAGGAGATTTCATAAAAAGTCTCCCATCCAAAACAAACAAACAAACAAACAAAAAAAAAAACAGGGCCAGATAGTTTCAGCACAGAATTCTACCAGATCTTCAAAGAAGAGTTAACACTAATACTCTTCAAACTATTACACAAAGTAGAAACAGAAGGAACATTACCAAACTCATTCTATTAAGCCACAATAACCTTGATAACTAAACCTCACAAAGACTCAACAAAGAAAGGGAATTTCAGGCCAAGATCGCTTATGAACATTGATGGAAAAATACTCAACAAAATACTTGCAAACCACATCCAAGAACTCATCAAAGATATACAATATGGCCAAGTATGCTTCATCCTAGGTATGCAGGGGAGGTTCAGTATACAGAAATCCATCAATGTAATCCACCACATAAACAAACTGAAAGAAAAACAAAAACACATGATAATCTCCTTAGATGCAGAAAAAACATTTGATAAAATCCAACACTCATTCATGTTTAAAGTCCTGGAGAGATCAGGGATACAAGGCACTTACCTAAACATAGTAAAGGCAATATACAGCAAGCCTATAGCCAACATCAAACTAATCAGAGAGAAACATAAATCATTCCCAGTGAAATAAGGGACAAGGCAAGGCTGCCGCTCTCTCCATATCTCTTCAACATAGTTCTTGAAGTCTTTGCTAGATAAATAAGACAATTAAAGGAGATCAAGGAGATTCAGTTTAGAAAGGAAGAAGTCAAAGTATCACTATTTGCAGATGATATGATAGTATACATGAGAAACCCCAAAAATTATACCAGGAAACTCCTACAGTTGATAAACATCTTCAGCAAAGTTGCTGGATACAAGACTAACTAAAAAAAAAAAAAATTAGTAGCCCTCCTTTATACAAAAGACAAATGGGCTGAGAAAGAAATTAAGGAAACAACATCCTTCAAAATAGCCACAAAGGACATAAAGTATCTTGGCGTAACTCTAACCAAACAAGTCAAAGGCCTGTATGAAAAAAAGTTTGTCTCTGAAGAAAGAAGTAGAAGATATCAGAAGACGGAAAGATCTCCCATGCTCATGGCTTGGCAGGATTAACATAGTAAAAATGGCCATCTTACCAAAAGCAATCTACAGATTCAGTGCAAGTCCCATCAAATTGCCAACACAATTCTTTAAAGAGCTTGAAAGAAAAATTCTCAATTTTAAATGGAATAACAAGAAACCCAGAATCGCTAAAACAATCCTCTGGAGGCATCTCCATCTCTCATCTCTAGTGCTACTATAGAGCAACAGTAATAAAAACTGCATGGTACTGGCATAGAAACAGGCTGGTGGATCAGTGGAATCCAATAGAAGACCCTGACATAAACCCACACCCTTATGAACACCTGAGTTTTGACAAAGATCCCAAAAGCGTACAATAGAAAAAAGACAGCATCTTCAACAAATGGTGCTGATCTAACTGGATGTCTACATGTAGGAAAATGCAAATAGATCCATACTTATCACCCTGCACAAAACTAAAGTCAAAGTGGACCAAAGATCTCAAAATAAAACTAGATACACTAAATCTAGTAGAAGAAAAAGTGGAGAAGAGCCTTGAACTCATTGGCACAGGAGACAACTTCCAGAATAAAATTGCAACAGCACAGGCTCCAAGATCAATAATCAGTATTGGGACCTCATGAAACTGAAAAGCTTCTTTAAAGAAAAGCATATTGTCAACAGAACAAAACGACAGCCTATAGACTGGGAAAGGATCTTCACCAACTCTATATCTGACAGAGGGCTAATATCCAGAATATATAAAGAACTCAAAAAGTTAAACAGCAACAAATCAAATAATGCTGACCACTGGCCAGGATAGCCCCCAATGCCTTGCCTGCCACTGGGACCTGCCAAACTGTGGACAAACAGTTTGCCTAAGCAAAATGTGGTCACCCCTTACTTCTGCCATGTTCCTCCTCCACAGAAAAGCCTGCTATCTCCTTGGCCTGGTAGTTGAAGCCTGATGCTACCCTGGTACATCCATACCCAATCCCATGGAGGCCACAGAATCCCGAGATGACCGTCTAGGTAATGGACTATGGACAGGTCTCTGCATTTTAATTGATACATAGGCCATGTTTTCTGCTATAACTTACCCTCAGATTGGTTATAGTGTTGACAGATAGGCATATAGTTGATTCCTTAAGGTACTGGGTTGTTTTTTTTTTTTTCATTAAATAATTTAGTCGTTCCTGTTATTTGAATAATTGTCTTCTGACTATTTGTAAGTCCTTGGTTAATTTCTTCTTCTTTGCTTCCTGTCTTCCTTCAGTGTTTTATAATACTTGGGACAGGTGTGGATTTGTTGCTTTTTATTTCCATTTGTATGCTGATTGTGATTTGCTTTGTGATTACTATGAGTTTGCGCTAAGCTGATGACAGAGCTACACTTTAACCCTATGCTCTTACCATTTGTGAAATTAATCTGAAAATGAAATCTCCTTATGCTGTTATTTCCTACCAAACTCTTGTTGCTATTATTAACAAGAGTTGTCATTTATAGTCATCATTTGTGGTGGGTTTGAATAAGAATGACCCATGTGATTGAATGCTTGGCCCATAAGAGTGGCATTATTAGGCTGCGTGGCCTTGTTAGAGGAAGTGTGTCACTGTGGAGGTGGGCTTTGAGGTCTCATATATGCTCAAGCTCCCCTCAATGGTACACACAGTCTCCTTGTGCTGACTGAGGATCAAGGTGTAGAACTCTTGGCTCCTCCAGCACCATGTCTGCCTGCACTCTGCATGCTTCCCGCCATGATGATAATGTAACTGTAATAGAACTCCCATTAAGTGATTTCATCTATAAGAGCTGTTCTGGTCATAGTGTCTCTTCACAGCCATGGAACCCGAACTAAGACACCACAATAACATGAATGTTCTAAACTTCACACTATGCTTCCTTTTTCACCTTTGAATTTTTGGATATTTTGATATTATTAGTTATTGTCATTTCATATCAGCTTGAAAATTTTCCTTAGCGCTTTATTACAAGGCAAGCCTAAAAGTAATGATTTTTAAAACAATCGTGGAAAGTCTGTATTGAAACCACTTTCACAGAGTTTCAGGGTCTAGAATCTTTGGTTGACAGTTGTGGTCCTGCAGTACTTGGAAATATCTTTCTACTTTCCCCTGGCTGTCAGTTTCTACAGGGCAGCCTGCTTATAGTCTAAAGGAAGTTTTCTTACACATAAGGAATGCCTGTTCTCTTTCTTCTTTAAGGTGGCTCTTTAATTTTTGACAAATTGACTACAATAGATGGCTGTGAAACTTAATTTATTATAACATATTCTTTGATCATTACCCAGATTTGGTTAATTTTCAGCCATTATTTCATTAAGTGATATTTTTATATGTTCATTTCTTTTATAAATCATAAAATGTACATTTTAGATCTGTTAATCACATCTCATAAAATCCTTCGGGGTTTCTTCCTTTCTCTTTACTGTTATCTATACTTATCTTTGACAGTGTTTTCTGACATCCTGTCTTCAAGCTCATAGACTTTTTTCCTTTTATTAAACCAACTGGTGGTGGTCATGGTTTCCTTCCATTCCAGACTTTCTATTTGCTGTATTTATTCTGTTTTTCCTGCTTTGCTTTTAATTTCAGCTATGTATTATTTACATGTTTTCTTTTCTTTTTTTTTTTAAATCAGAGTCTTCTCATGGTTTGCCTAGCTCCCTAAAGAGCAATTATTTTGTACTGTTAATTAGGGAAACCGTCTTTTGGGGGTCATTACTAGAACACTGTTGTTTTATTGGCTGGAGACATGTTTCATAATTCTCATTGTTGTGCATTGCTGGCTTCAGAATTTAGGGAGTGATTTCACTGTCTGTGGTGTTTGAACACTTGGTTCCCACCTGTTTGGGCTGTTTGGGATGGTTGAGGAATCTTTAGGAAATGGAATCATGTTGGAGGAAATGAGTCACTAGGGGTGGGCCTTGAAATTTTACATCCTGCTCAACTTCCTGTGTGTGATCTACTTCTGAAATGCAGATGTAATGTGGCCAGCCAGGCTGGTGCTTTCCTTGCCCGATACTGTGCCCCCTCCCCGACCCACACACACCACAGCAGAATGCACCCTTCAGAACTGTTTTTCTTAAGTTGTTTTAGTCAAGGTATTTTTCTCACAGCAATGAGAACACGACTTAGACACCTCCTTTATATTCTGTCAGCCAGTTTCAGTGGGTCACGGCCCCCACCTATGGGTGCAGGCACTGGTTGGCAGAGACAACGGTTCTGGATCTGCTGAGTGTCTACCTACAGTCCATGCAGTTCTATCCACTGACATCAGGGTCAGTGAAAATAGCAACGGTGCTCAACAGCCAAACTATGAATCTCTGTGGCAGCAGTGGAGTTTATGGGGGAGGACTCTTGGGGATCTCCTAGTGTGTGCTTCACCCACAGAGCAACTTAGAGCAGTAGGAGGTGCTAATATTTCTAATGCAACTTACGGGTGTGTGTGCTGATTGTGGGGCAGAGCATATGTGTCTGACACATAGAGCAATGGAGTGATTATGCAACCAGAGTCTGGAGCACAGGCGTGAGTGACACGTCTTCTTGGCATCAGGACTCAGACACTCCTGGTTCCGGGTGGGAATCCTGGGTCCACAGTACTTGTATTCATGGTGAGGGAAGCATAGTTGAGGCCATGTACACAGTAGGGTTGGTTCACAGATGGCTACAGTAGGGTTAGTGCATAGAGCACACACTTTTGTTTTCATAGCTGTTATATTTTTAGGATTTAAAATATAACGTTGAAGATACCTTTTTTAAAAAAAAAAAATGCCTGTGAAAGTACTTGAGTGGGGAGTGAGGACTGAAAGAAATAAAGCAAGACACAAGTGATCAGCTCTAGAGGACTGTCAGTGAAAACTGCAGCAGCCCCAAGTTCATTCCACAGCTCCTTTAGGAGCAAAGCAAAACAAGGCACATCAATACAAGGAAGGGATTCATGGAGCAGTCAAACTTGATTCCTTAGACCACTTCTCTGCATAGTAGAATTGGTCCAAGGTCACACAAACAAGTTAAAGGAGCTTGGCAAAATATCCTGTTTATCTCTGTCTCGAGGTAAAGGCCAGGGTGAAAGCATGTTTTTTGCTAGATACTCAATAACAGAGCAGCTTGCCAAACAAGCAGCTCACCACCAAAAAAATAAAATAAATAAATAAAGCATTGTAAGTCAAAATGGATATGACACTATCGACAAAAGTCCATATTTTATTTTGCTGTGACCTCCCTCATTGTGGTTATGAAGTGAATTGATCTTCATTTGGACTGTGTACACCTCTGTGGCTTATGAAACATTTAGGGTGTAATGGAAAAAATCATGTTTGGAGAGAATCAGTACAGCTATTTTGAAATGTGGTTCAAACTAAAGTGTGCTTTTATCCAGAATAAAGTAATGAGTTTGTTCTGCCTATGTTTTGTGATATAAGTCTTCGTAGTCATATCTCTAACCTAATGTTTATATTATGATATACATATTTATATATGTGCGTCACACACTGGCAAGAGGATTTACGTGCCCATAGAAGTCAAAGTAGGGATTTAGGGAAGGGATAGTAAATAAAGTCTACTGCATGAGAGAAACAGGTTCTTTGCTATGAGTCTTTCAGAATAGGAGTCAGTGAGCTACTGAAGAAATAGGAACTTTTTCAAACATCCTTGTTTGACTTCATCCTCCGTTCTTTCCACAGTTTGCAGAGAGATGGTCCATTTTAAGTGAAAGAGGAGTGAGAGTTTGCAATTTCTATGTGACATTATTTGTAGTTCATAACTGTTCTTTTTATGAACCATATTGATCAGTTTCATAGAACATACACTGAAAGGTAACGGGAACCAAATCTAGATTAAAAAAAAGAATTTGTGAGTAGAAAATGAGTGGAAAACTACTGGATAATCATGCTGTTGTAATACCTCGGCTGAACAGGAGCTGATAAACATTTTTCATAAACATTATCATGGTCTTGCAAACCCTTCTAATGACCATGAGTGAAACATTAGCCTTTTAAAGTAAAGACCAGAGTTGCTTAACCAGTTTTGAGTTATTCTGAGTTGCATTGATTTCAAGAGCATGTGCAAGGCTTAGAACCAAGGGCAGAGTGGGCCCCTATTAATTGCTTGATATCCACGTGGACAATGGGATTTGTGAACCAGCATTCTTATTTTATTTTGCTTTATTTATTTTTTTCTAGTTTTTACTTTCTCTGTAAATTATAGAGTTAGCGTCATATGTCCTGTCTAGTGATTTACTGGGTTCCTCCCCTCCTTTGCCTTGCAACACAGTCTGTGCAGCCTACAAGACCCTCCCCAGCACAGCTGAGGAAGATGAGGCTGGCAGAGCTGGTGTGACCCTGGCCTGGCCAAGGTCCTGGGACTGACTGGAAGAGGGGAAGTTTGAGTTTCTGTCTGAGAACTCTGTATTCAGTGTTCTTTAATGGCTCAGTCTAGGTCATAGATTACAAAGTCTTGGTGTTTTTACTTTATTATGTTTAGACTGTTAAGAAATATCCCCCTCTGATCATATTTTTAATGTTGTTTAAGGTAAAACTAGGCTGCCTTGAAAAACTATAGTTATCATGACCTCTCATAGTGAACTTCACGTAAATACATAGATTTCATCCACCATTCTCCAAAGGAAAATCTGGGAACTCAGGCATTTCAGCACAATGCCTTTTCTCAGCCCCTCCCAGCCCCAACCTCCACCCTGGCTGGGACAGCTGGGACAGTTTACCAGGAGAGGAGGCTCTCCATCACCACTGACCGGAGCCCCTTGGGTGCCGCTGCAGAGCAACTGCTGCACCGGTAATAATTTAGGAAAACATAAAACGGTGCAAAGATGAGTTAAGACCTCCTATTCTCTGTTCAGTGCCCACTCTGCCCATTGTGCATGAGGCAGGATGATGAAGACAGACAGAAGTATGAGGGTCAGATGATAATTCACGGATACGATTTCAGGTCTGTAGGCTCCTAGGAGCCTCCTGTGGCCTTGCATCTCTCTGATCACGGGTAGGAGAGTCTGGGATGTGTAGCTTGGTCATTTGATACTAATACCAGGTGTTCATTTTCAATAACAGTGCTGTGTCTTCTCTCAAGGAATACAATTCAATCTGCTCTTTGGAATAACACATAATTTATAAAGTAGCTAATGCCTTAGACAGATGTTAGGTCAAGGCTGACATGTATCCCTGCTAAAGGTTTCAGACATGGATGCTTGCAGCAGGCATCCCTGTTCTCAGCAGCTAATGGAACACAGAGCCCCTTTCAGATTTCCAGGCAGATGATATGGGAGATTTCGGCACACTGTCAGACACATTTGCTTCTTAAGAACAAAACATGAAATAAGAAGCATGGATACACTTGGCTACTAGAACATGCTGCTTTACTTTTATATCAAACATTACATTTGCAAAATGCACCCTTAAGGGAAAGAGGAGGTAAGTGAGCTCCAGGCTTTGAACATCTGGTTTCTGTTTATATCATTCTGCTGTTGCTCTGAGTTAGTTTTCTTTCTTTTATGGGGCCTGAGAACATGTAAGCTGGCTGGGTAACCGAAACAATTACCATGGAAAGGCAAAGTCACCCTGAAACCTCCATGAAGTTCTGTTTCTCCCCAGGGCCCAGCCTCAGAGCAGGCTCAGCCTCAGGGTAGACTCAGAGAGTCGGGGGTGGGGGGGTGGGGGAGTGGGGGGGTGGGGGGGTGGGGGAGTGGGGGGGGTGGGGAGGTGGGGGGCGGGGGGGAAGTAATCAGCATTTGAATGAACGAGGGTAAGGTGTATACATTTAAAAAAACATTATACCAACACACCAACCACACTGTGGACAAGTGAATGCATGTAGTCACGAGCTAGCCAAACTTCCCTTTCATCTGTGGTCATCACTGGAGCTATGAAAAGGCCAGAGGTGCTCCACAGTCCTCTGCTCTCAGACAGCAATCTCAAGCACACATGCACACACAATTCTCAGCTGTCTTCTCCAATCGTTTTCCAGTCTTCCCATGAAACTGTCTGACTGTCTTTCGGTGTTGTCTCCTGTCTGTTCTCCTCCGAAATGTTCTGGGTGAACAGGGCTCGTGCCCGGAGCGTCGCGTTTCTCTTTGACCTGATGCTAAGATAGCTGGCTCATAAACACCATCCCTCTTTGACTTTATTTATTGGCTGATCTCTGATATTTGATTTTATTGTTACTACAGAATTTCTGTTAGTAGATTTTGCACTGATTTAAAGTTGATTAGATGCACTTGCACACTTGGGTCGCCGTGTACTGATCCACTAGACGCCAGAAGCCGCACCGCCAGCCTCCTGTAACAGGATGAACCGGCAGGGTCCTTTTCTCTTTAAGGAGGCCATCTCAGGTGTGAGACTGTGAGGGCAACCTGACTAGCACAGCTGTGTCTGGCGGTTCACACTCATTGGCTCATTTAACCTGAACTCGGAATTCACTGGGAATATGACGTCTGAGCAGCTTGAGTCAGGGTAAAGCGTGCAAGACAGGATGATGGAGGAAACAAACAAGGTCAGTGGAAGCTCATGTAAACGACCTTGGGAAACGGTCGTCTCTGTGATGGCAGATCAGGGAGGTACTGAGAACCGTTCTCCTGTGTAGCTCTGGCTAAGGCTTCTATGATGTCGAGGACAGTGTTTCCACTGGAGATCCCAACGTAACACGAGGATGAAGGTCAGTTAAAGCTAACGGCCGCAGCAGCCCAGGTCTGTCTGTGCGCAAGCTCGGCCTTCCCGGCGGAGCAGACCAGGGTGGCACATGGGGTTATGTTAATTCTCTCGCCTTGTATTGTGTGGGACAGAGCACGATGGAGACCAAGCGATTGATCCTGTTGGTTGTTGGTACCTGGCTTGAACTCTGTGTCTGTGTCTCTTGGTTCTGTGTCACCCGCTACCAGTGAAGGACTGTCCCGTGTCCAGTCCTGTTTCGTCTCCCCACACAGAGGCACATGTGTGTCCCCGACGTCAGTGCTGTGGGTCCTCGGCCCTCCTTCCCGCCGTCCAGACTGCAGTTGGCTTCCTCGGAGTCCACACCCTTATCGCGACCAAGAACTTTAAACTGAGCACATTTCCTTATCCTGAAGGTCACTTGAGCAGAACTTCCCAAACGAGGTGGAAGTCATGGCGTGCCAAGCAGCACAGACAGGTTTTTCGACAATATGTGACTGAGAAACGCAAACTTACTGACCTCACAACCTTGAGAACCGAGTCTCCAAATGAAACAAAGGTTTGCGTGCCGTGCCGTGGCTTTTTGTTATGTGCATTTAAGGAAAGGCTGAGTGAGCTTTAAACAGCTTGCTTCATGCAGCTGTGATGGGCTATAAAATCCTAATAGGATGAATTGAATTCTAAACATTTCTGATGATCACAGTGAAATTTTTTAGAAGTCAGACTCAGTCCCTAGCCTTCCATTGTTCTTTGAGCGCACTCAGCCCTGTGACCCAGAGAGAATGCAGCTTTTACAGGGAAGAGGTTGCCTTGACAGGAGGATCCACAATAACTCCGCAGGAGGGACCGGGCGGGCCTGATGCACACAGCAAGGTTCTGGGGCCGATTGTGTCAAAGACGAGAGCGGAGTGTTTACACGCCTCGGTATTTGAAATCGTATGTCTTCTTTTTTTTTTTTTTTTTCCTTTTTCAAATCAAGGAAGAAGAGCAATAAACCACCAAAATAGCACCTGGCTATAAACGAAATTGCTCTAAAAATAACTTAACTCATCAAGTTATTAGCGTATTCAAGGAAGTAAAACGGGGGCTGTTGTATTAACCTGAGAAACTGCAGATGTGCCATAAGCGCACCGTGAGTGTTCTCCCCGTGTGGGAAGTGTGGTGCATGTGTGTGCGCGTGCGTGCGTGCAGGTGTGCGTGTGTGCGTGTGTGTGCGTGTGTGCGTGTGTGCGTGTGTGTGCGTGTGTGCGTGCGTGTGTGCGCGCATGTGTGTGCGTGTGTGCGTGTATGTGCGTGCGTGTGTGCGTGTGTGTGCGCGTGTGTGTGCGTGCGTGCGTGCAGGTGTGCTTGGATGTAGGCATACACACTTGGGGGGGCCAGAACACAATTTAGGATATTGTTTCTTTTTTTTTAAACTATCTATTCTATGGCAAGGTATAATATATTTATACAATGAATAATCCAAAGTCATTTGCCTTTCAATTAGCATTAATTTGAAACAGGAATAGATATGAATTTCATATGCAAATGAAGAAACTCAAAAGATAATTGGGTTTCTTTGCTCTATAATAGAGATTCCACTTAATATGTTCTTTCAATATTAAAACTAAGCATGTATAAAGCTGCTGTTTTATACAGGAACAGGAGATACTCGTCATTGACTAGCAAACTTTTTTGTCAAATTTCTTAATGATTAATTTTATAGATAATCAAACTCCGATTCTCTCAAGTTTATTTTTATACTAATTGTGCCAAAACCATTGCTCTAAATTAGGTGGATCTCCACTGAACAGAACATTATTCAACATATAAAACTATTATCAATGCATAATGCAAAAGACAACTATGGGATATTTGGAACATTAGTGAAGGTATGTGTTTGATTTTACAATATTTTCCAAATGACATGAAAAATATGAAAACAAGAGCACAGGATTTAATAATTATCATTAGACTATTGCAAAGATGTTCTCAATATTTTAAATTTTTTATTTATGTATTTATTTATTACAATTTATTCACTTTGTATTCCTGCTGTAGCCCCCTCCCTCATCTCCTCCCAGTCCCACCCACCCTCCCTCTTTTCCCCTATGCCCTTTCCCTAGTCCCTGATAGGGGAGGACCTTCTCCCCTTCCATCTGACCCTAGACTATCAGGTCTCATCAAGGCTGGCTGCATCAGGCCTGGGAAGGCTGCACCTCCCAGAGTGATCAAAGAGCCAGCCACTGTGCTCATGTCAGAGACAGCCCCTGTTCACATTACTAGGGAACCCACTTGGAGACTGAGCAGCCAAGGGGCTTCCTCTGAGCAGGTGGTCTAAGTCCTCTCCATCTAAATGGCTAAGATAAAAAACTTAAGGAATGGCACATGCTGGAAAAGATGTGAGAAAGGAGAAGCCTCCTCCATTGCTCGTGGGAACATAACCTTGTACAACCACTTTGGAAATCAATCTGGCATTTTCTCAGAAAATTAGGAATAGTGTTACCTCAAGATCCAGATATACCACTCCTGGGCATATATATATCCAACAGATGCCCCAGCATTCAAGAAGGACATTTGCTCAACTATGTTCATTGCAGCTTTATTTGTAATAGCCAGAATCTGGAAATAACCTAGATGTCCTTCAGTGGAGGAATGGATACAGAAATTGTGATACATTTACACAATAGAATACTACTCAGCAATAAAAAACAAGGAAATTATGAAATTTGCAGGCAAATGGTGGGAACTAGAAAGATCATCCTGAGTGAGGTATCCTAGAAGCAGAAAAACAAACATGGTATATACTCACTTATAAATGGATATTAGCCACATAATATAGGATAAACATACTAAAATCTATAGTCTTAAATAAGCTAAACAACAAGGAGGACCCTAGGGAAGATGCTTAATCCTCATTCAGAAGGGCAAACAGGATAGACATCTGAAGTTGGAGAAGATAAGGAACAGGACAGGAGCCTTCCACAGAGGACTTCTGAAAGGCTTTACCCACCAGGGTATTGAAGCAGATGCTGAGACTCATAGCTAAACTTTGGGCAGAGTACAGGGAATCTTATGAAGGAAGGGGGGATAGAAAGACCTGGAGGGGACAGGAGCTCTACAAGAACAACAACAGAACCAAAATACCTGGGTTCCAGGGGCCTACAGAGACCCACTACTCCAACCAAAGACCATGCATGGAGAGGACCTAGGATATTATTTTTTTATTTGTCACCAGTCTTGTCTCCACCATGCCTAAAACTTGCCAAATAAGCCACTCTCTTCAGATCTTCAGCCCCCAGAGAGCTGCCTGTCCCTGTCTCCTTAGCACTGAGTTTCCATGAGGGTGCCACCATACCCAGAGTTAAAAAACAAAATGGATTCTGGGAATTCAACACAGGTTCTTGTGCCTGGTAAGTTTATTTATTCATCTCCCCAACCCATGGATGAGTGTGTTAGAGAGTGACTACAGCCCGTTTCATCTGCCGTCCTGTAGGCCATTCCATAAAGTGGGTTAGACTGACCCCTGAGCAGCCTTTGCCACAGCCTGCTCACAGAGTGCTCTGGGTGGGCACAGACAATTAGCTTCAGCTGCACTTCTGTTGCTTTACGTCACTGAAACAGTGCATCCACACATGCAATAGGCTGTAATCCAACAACTCTGTGATAGGACAAACAGCCCAGAGTCCAGAGCAAATCACACTTTGTGAGATGCTAGTTTCCTAATGTACTGGCCATATCGTTGAGCCTATAACAAAAATGCTCTAAACTCTATCCTGTGCCCTCGAAGGGTGCAGAACAGCCTTGGATGCCCCCATTGGTCAAAAGGCCTTTCCTGCCTAACCTTGGTTTTCCTAGCATTCTTTTCTGCATCACTAATGTTATTCATAAAGTGAGACATTGCTATATGTCACAAGTCCTATCACTTTTTTCCATCCCTTGTGTCTGGTGATAGTCACATAGGGACAATGGGAAACATAATTCACGTCAACATCTGTCATGTGCTAGTAACGTCAACATCTGTCATGTGCTAGTAACGTCAACATCTGTCATGTGCTAGTAACGTCAACATCTGTCATGTGCTAGTAACGTCATTCTTTATTTGTTGGGGGGAAAGCAGAACAAGAAGAAACTGCCCAGAGTTTCAAGGACCATGATAAACTTATCAATGAGCTTGTAATGACCACAAAGACACAAAATAAAGACAATACAAGCAACAGGAGACCAAAGATAGAGGTGTGCACCCACCTGCTATGTAAGGGCCACAGGAGAGGACAGTGCAATCTCTGCACACATAAATGTGCCACAATTGCTTTGCACTGTAGTCATTCCACAGTGCATACGATAGAAATAGCAATTTACCTGTAACGTAGCTGACAGTGAGTGCGTGAAATCAACATACACACTCTAATTGGTGGGCAGAAAAAAGAGTGGGAGACTGTGTCATACAGTTTCAAATAGGTTGTCTGAAATGAGCAGTCAGTATCACAGGTGGCAAAGTGTGCTAGGCAAGGAGAATGGCCAGGGAGGACACACTGAGGGATAAGCCTTCCTGAGCACTGAGCAGCAGAAAAGGCCAGGGACTTGGAAAACAGAAGGAGAATGAAAAGAGAAATACCAGGCCAATTCCTGAGAGTGTTTGGAAGCCGCTGAGGAGCCCATTTCCACTCTGGGCTGTTTGGGGAGCTGATACATTGTTTTGAAAAAAGGATGCCTAATTTCCATTTTGTTTTTAGCAAATCGTATTCCTTGCTGTATTGAAGACAGTGCTTGGAGAGAGGAAAATTGGGGATGGGGTGAGTCATGGGAAGCCACAGAGGAAATTTTAGAATGTGTCAGTGGTGATCACAAGACCAGAGAAGGTCCAAGTTCCTAGAGCTCCTTTGTTCCCCCATTCACCTGACCCAATCTTACTACAGCCCCTCTCTTCTTTCCCTTAGCCACCCAGGTTACTAGTTCCAACACATGGTTTCATTTGCCAGTCTCCTAGATGGACTCCCAAGTCTGGGCAACGCCAAACCCCTCTATTGTCAAACACCATTCCCCTGTCATCACCCAATTCAAATCTATCAGCTTATATGAGCTATTCTTATATAAACCACCACAATGTATTAGTTACTTTTACATTGTTTTGACCAAAATACCAAAATATAGCTCCAAAAAGAAAAAAATATATTTGATCATGGTTTCAGAGTATTCACTCCACAATTGCTTGGCCTGGTACTCTTGAGTAGGACATCATGGTAGGTAGAGAATAGGATGTAAGACAGATGTCCACTTCATGACAAGTGGAAAGCAGACAGAAATATGCCCCCCAGAGGCCAGTGAGCTATCTCCTTCAGCAAGGCCTCGCCTTCTAATATTCTTACAACCTCACAAAATAGCACACATGAGCCCATGGAAGCCATTTCATGTTCAAGTCATAATAAAACATCCGTTTCTGTTCTCAAATATGGTTCATGGGCTCTTTCTTGATAGCCTTACATGCTGCCATAATGTTGTCTAAAAATACTATCATGTAATAACCATTTCATCAGGGAACTCAGCTGTTCGGGGTTGATTCCATAACCCAGAATGGATGTCAGTGTTATAGAACCATCTGTGAGTGAATTGAATGAGGATTTGTTATTCAGTTCTTTTCCTGAAAGATTGAGTAATTGTATAGGAAAGAAACCCCGTCAGTAATCCACTGAGCCCTAGACTGGCAGGGGTCCAGGTTATTTGTAAAGGTGTTTTGGTGGTATTACTACAACCTCAAAGACATCTGTTTTAACTAGAATTACATCTTACTTTTAGTTCAAGGTGACTGTAAATATACTTCATCATGCTAAATGGCTTTTTATTTCTTGTTGAAATTAACCAGTGATTTCAACACAGAAGGGAGGTGTGACTTATACAAGCTGTGCTTCTTACTCGATAGACGCTTGAGGGAAGCTGGCTTCATAAGTGAGGTAGAGATTTTGAAGAGCAGACGTTTTCATATGGCAGAAAGGGTGTCGTGGTGGGGCTCCCATCCTCAGCATTTGCAGGGCCCAGCACTTTATGACTGACCTAGAGTCAGTCCATCTAGGTCTTGACTATAACTTTACTGTTTACCAGTTGGGTAAATAAAGCCCAACTGATCAACTCCTCATTGTCAAATTAAAATAAAAGAAGTATTGTGGTGGTTTGAATAGGGGTGGCCCCCATTGACTCATGTGTTTAAATGCTTGGCTCATAGGGAATGACATTATTAGGAGGTGTGGCTCATAAGGAGTGGCACATTAGGAGGTGTGGCCTTTTTGGAGTAGGCGTGGCCCTGTTAGAGGAAATGTGTCACTGTGGGGGCGGGCTTTGAGGTCTCCTATGCTCCAGCTATGCCCCATGTGGCACACGGTCTACTGCTGTCTGCAGGTCATATGTAGGACTCTCAGCTCTTCCAGCACCGTGTCTGCCTGGATGCTGCCATGCTTCCTGCCATGGTGATCATGGACTAAGCCTGTGGAACTGTGAGCCAGCCCCAATGAAATGTTTTCCTCTATAGGAGTTGCCTTGGTCATGGTGTCTCTTCACAGCAATAAAATCCTAGCTAAGACAAGTATTTAATCTCAAACATGATTATACTGATTTGATTAAATTAGCTGTGCTAAGCACATATCTGTAAAATCAATGGGCATTTAATGAAAATATGTAATTACTACAAATGGATTTAAATACAGTGATTACACAAATTACTTTCTAGATCCATTTTTTGAACACCTGAAAATTACCTTTGGTTAAGCTGTATGTAGTAAAAATCTAAAATTCAAGAACAGAGCATTTGTAGATTCCTACACAATGCCTGAACAATATTGGACTCCTCAAATTCCGACAACGGTTAATGAGACCTCAGGCCTACCAGAAAAACTATTGGCATCTAATGGCTACTATATAAAAGGTGTCTTTTTTTTCACGGGGAAGTTGCCTGTGTTCTAGTAACTAATTCCCTGTCTGGGCTCATGCCAGAATTCTAACAAAACCAAATAGTTAAAAAATAAGAAAGACCTGGAGATAGAGGGGGTTGAGGAAGAAGAGGGGTCAACAGGAGTCTCGGAGCGTGTGAGAAGAACAGAGTGCATATGATCACAGCACATTGCCTATGTGTATAAAATTGCCAAAACCTGTGTTAAATTCAACCTAATGGGGAAGGGTAATTAGCACTAACAATGCTTAAAAAGGGTATATACATACTATTTTATGAGTTTACATTATGTATTCATATACATATTCATATACACATATGTGCATATATTCATATAAAGTAATTTAATTAAGTTACTCAACACAGTGCATAATGCCCATCCGAGAAGTCACAGATTGTACAATAAAAAGTCCAGTCTCTATAGTGTGATTCGAGGTGCTTGGAAACTCAAGTTGAAGCATTCTCCTTTCTGGGTAGGTCTTACCATGTTAGAAGATGCTGTGTAGGCAGCTGGAAAGAGATCCACCAACAGTCCTATCCAGCTGAGTCGTGTGAACACAAGAACCTCTGTGCCTCCTACAGTCCCAGTGCGGAAGACAAGTGTCTGTGTAGTGCTCAGCCCCAATTAATTGGGATATCTATATCACACACATGCATACACACACACACACTTTCAAGGCTCAGGAACCACTGGAGGAGAGAAAACAGAAAGATTCCAAGAGCCAGAGACGGGGAAACCAGAGTCTTCTGGACATGACAGGAGCACCACATTCATGACTAAACAGCTGCTACAGTCAGTCCCGTGCAAACAATGTGCACAGGATCAAGCCAGTCAAATACAACAACACACAGGAGGGAAGGATTTAGCAGTTACTGTTGCTGGTTGCTAATAACAGATGGTTTCTGAGATATGGGAGTCAATTATTTTTAAGGGTGTGGCCCCTGTTAGGTGGACTGTGCTCCAAGCAATGGATTCATGCTTATGACTACAGGGCATCACAAATTGGACTTGATGATGGAAGGAAGGAAGGGAGGGAGGGAGGGAGGGAGGGAGGGAGGGAGGGAGGAAGGAAGGAAGGAAGGAAGGAAGGAAGGAAGGAAGGAAGAAAAACAGGAGGATAGAAAGTTGGTAGGATGTATGCTATGGAGTAGATCTGAGCATTGTAAAGGGGAATTGTAGGGCGAATATGATGAAAATATATTCAATGAATGCATAAAGGTCTTAAACAATAAATTAAAGTATGAAAAATTCAAACAAATGTATTTTCAGTGACACCATATTGAATAATATTATGATTAATAAAAGACAATTAAATAAAGCTAAAACCTACTTATTATTAGGCTGTTAAAATCAACCTAGTAATTTTTTAAATCTGCTTTTGCACAATAAAAGAAGCACCCATTTCCATAGTTTTAATTTCATTTAAAGATGCTCTGACTTATGCCTTACAGTTTAAATATAACTCCAAGAGGTTATGTTAAAATATACTTTGAAGCACAAATATTTTATCAATGTAATCAAGAGGAAAATGTTTTAATTAAGTTTAAATTAACGAATCTACAGAGAAATTTATTCTCCAACAAAGAAAGCTTCCTTGGGAGAAATTCTGTAGATGTACCAATAAAAATTGAGCTTTGAAATAAATAATTTCTAATTCTTAGTAGGAAAGAAAACTTCAGCATGTTATGTGAACTTTGGGAGCCAAAGCCTTGGTCACAATTGTACTGGTTACTTTTCTGTGGTGGTGACAAAACATGGCAGCTAGAGAAGAAAGAGTTCACTTGGGCGTAAGCTTCCAGAGGGTTGAAAATAGCGGAGAAGCATGTCCGCACACACATGGTGGCAGGGTCAAACACAAGAGGGAGGCAGAAAGAAGGAACCAGAAATGGGCTGAGACTGCAAGCCCATGTCAAGTGAGGTACTTCCTGCCATGATTCTACCTCCCACAGCTTTCACGACCCAAACACCAGCGCCACCTGGGACAGTCTTCAAATACCTGAGCCTGTGGGAGCATTCTCATCCAGACCACAACAGGAGGTCATGTGCTTCCTGTCCAAGCATTGCAGTTTCCACAATTTCCGCCTGGTGCTTACTAGAGAATGCTATCCCTGAGCATACATTTTAGGAGACTGCGTGTGTGTGTTTGTGTGTGTGTGTGTGTGTTCACATGTGAGTGTGGGTATGCACTTGTAGAGGCCAGAGGTTGGCTTTTGTTTTCTTCCTCAATCACTCTCTATGGTTTTTTGTTGTTTGGAGGCTTGTTTGTTTTGATAGTTTTTATTGTTATGTTCTCTCACTGAACTTGGTTAACAAGTCTGACTTCCCAGCCAGCCTTGGGGATGCTTCTGTCTTCACCTCCCCGGTACCAGGGCCACAGGAATGCTCTCCTGCTCCTAACTTGCTTTTCACCCATGGGAACATGTCTCCTAATAGAGCACCTTTTAGAGGTGAGTACATATGGAGGAGCACAGGTGTGAGCTCTCAGAAATCCTGAGTCCTTCTGATCATGCTGCTGCAAGATGCCGGCCGCCATTTACCTCTCCTTTAGCATTAATGCTAAAAAACAAAACAAAAACAAATCCAACCAAACAAGCAAAAACAACTTTGCCAAGAGCAAAGCAGTCTTAATGACCACTAATTAGCTTGCGGATTCTGACCTACACTAAGACACACTGTACAACTGTCAAGAAAGTCTTGTTGCTGTTGTTAAGCTGGAGATTTAAATAAGCGGTAGCCTTCCCTCTTACACTGCGCACGTGACAGACTCAGCCAGAAATTTCTTTCAGCTGATTTTTCCCATTATTCAGTTTGTTAGGCTTTATTTTTTCTTGTACACATCTAGAAATATGTCTTTACTGACAACGAGCTGCTGATTCTTCTGAAAGTCTGGAGGAGAGAGCCGATGTCTTCCGTTTCTTCCTGGGTCAGTCAACCACGGACGGAACCCGGAGATTCCTGAGGGTTTTCAGAATGTCTCGTATTGCCACTGAAAAGCTATTATTTTGTGAAACATTTCCCAATTTAATTTGAACAGAACAATGGTCTAGCTATGACTATAATGGAGCAGCTTGTGGGTAAAGTCACTTAGGGAAAGCTGTCTCCAGTTATTTCCCATCTACACATGTGTGGAAATTTGTACGTGTTCGCTAAAGATCAAGACAGTAAAGACAGTTTGATATATTTCTTTAACCAGTAATCTTGGTAACATCTCTCTTATACTTGTATTCTGATATGTAAGATCGTTGAAGATCTCAGAAGCCTGCACTCTTTATATTTTGGGTCAACTAAATACCCTCAACCCACCCCCAGTATTTCCTGGCTGAAAGAAGACGTGATTTAAATTCAGAAAGATCTGTATCTGCGAACATAAATTCAAGGCAGAAGCCAATGAACTTCTCCCAGGAAAATGGGCACATCTCAAGCAGGACCCAAATTTTTATATTTAAATATGTCATTCTGAATGAACTAAAAGTATCAATGTCCCAGTGTCTCTTTAAAAACCTCTTCATAACACCAAAAGACATTATCAGTAGTGCATCATCAAATTATTCAAGAAAAGGAAAGAAAATAAAGCTGTACCACACAAGTTGGTAGTTTTGACAGCATACAAACAAGCAACAAGGGAGGCAGACACACAAGATCCTTCACTCTAAAAAGACTGAGAACAAAATGACTTAATTAAATATTTAAACATTTTACCCTGAAAGCATTTGACTCATCGTAAATCAATAAAGGCAATAATGTCTTCATAATTTTAATTGCATTTTAAGAAAAGCAGCCTCAAGAATTTTTCAATAGTTAGTGTATATCTTTTTCCAGTCCATTCTGTTTCCATCAACCATTTATTAGAGTAAAAAAAAAAAATGTATAGAAATATGCCACAGGAAGCAGATGCCAGATAAACACAGGAAGTAATTACTGAGCAGGAAGGTTGCAGGAAATGGGTTGTTTTTATTTCCATGGTGTCTCTGTTCGACAAGACTCCGAAGTAATGAATGAAATAGATTCACACTTGCAGCAGAGCCATTGTTGACATAATGTTACCAGAATACTGAAACTGGCAATTTACCTAATCCCTAATCCTTTGATTATTCCCAAGGACTATTTGAATAATCTCTTTCTGCTATTATACAACCCCTCAAGCATGAACCATGAAGACAATATGGGATATGCCCTTACCTTTCTCACTACCAAGAATCAACTTGGTTTCTACAGGCCTGATGTGAGGCTTCCTTCAGATGAGACATTGTGGCCTCTGGATCATGAGCAGAGCTGGGAAACAGCTATTTTCTGCTTGTATTCAAAGTTCTGCTTGTATTCAAAGGTGCCCAAATGTTGGGGTACACTGGTAAAGTTGTGACTCTGTCCTTCCTCACCTACCTACAGCATTCTCTGATTGGCTTTAATAAAAAGCTGATGGCCAATTTCTGTGCAGGAAGTTGAAGGCGAGACTTCCTGGTAGAGAGAAAGGATCAATGGGAGAGGAGATTCAGCAGGTAGACATGGAGATGGTTGGACATGAACTTGAGCTGAAAGGTAGAGTGGGTCGTATGTTCATCAGTCGGGTTAGAGGGGCTGGGGGGTAGCCCAAGTTAAAGAAAGTCCAACCACACTCAATCCTAACCAGGGATAGGTTAGCACCCTGGGTGGAAATGTAATTTTCTATTGGGAGCCATAGCCAGGAGCCTGGTTTGGAGGCACGTGATCTTAAGTCTGGATTTGAGCTTTGTGATCTTATGCAACTTACCTAACCTTCTCAAGGAAGTTTTGTTTTCCTATTTGCAAAGTGGAGGTAAGAGTACGTATCTCAGAGTTGTGAACATTAAATGAGATTATGGATAAGATGTTTTATTACGGTACTATTTTAGCATATGGCTTAAGGTGTCTTTATTCATATTGGCTACAAGATTAGGAAATGTGATGCTGTGGTTAGTTCCGTTGCCCCACTGTAAGAGAATACAGTGAACGGGATAATTTATAAAGAACCTATATTGGTTTTCTCTCAGTTCTAGAGTCGGGAGCATCTGAGATGAATGCTCCAGCAAGGGGCAGCAAGGACCAGCTACTTCTTTTTGGTGGTACTGTGTCTCCCTGTCCTCTGGAGCCCTCACATAGCAGGAACTAGAAATGGAAAAGGAGCCTCATCTCCCCCATACCCTCAGCTCTTTATCTCAGAGAGTCCATGCATGAGAGCCAGTCCTCAGGTGTGAATCATGTGCTAAGGCTCTCTGGTCTGCAGCTGTCCCTGGAGAGGTGTGAACTACATCTATTTACCTCAGAGAGGACACCAACAGTACACAAAGGCAGGAGATTCCTGACACAAGGGCAATTGCTCCATCGAGAAGCCTACCTGAGTGTGAGTGACAGTGCACAAGCATGGCGTTCAGTGGGCTCCCAGAAGCCCTGTGCTTGCAGAGTTCCCTCTCCCCATCAATCCTTACTGCGTTTGTAAACTTGAGGTGGGATTGTGCACACATAGCTTCCTGTGCTTCCTGAGGAGTCTTATAAGTTTACTTGACTTTCTGAATCTTGTGGGCTTCCCTTCCCCCCACAAAAGGAAGGCTTCATTTAGAAGAACTGGCACAGAGCCCTTGCCTCATTGAACTTTGTTTCAATATGAAGTTTGGAGGAAACAAAGACATTTTCCAGATAGCATCAGTGTTCTCTTTCAGACCTCAGGTATTCCAACGTAAAATCACCTCCTTTCAGTTTATTTTTCATATTACATCCTATGTATTCCATGTACAGAGACAGAACTTCCAAGACACTACGTGGGACTAGAAATTTATCCTTCATCTTTAGCACTATGCAAAGTACTGGTCCACACTGATTAAGTCTTTGTTCAAGGCAGTAAAATTATATAGGGTCATACAAATCCCACCCTTTGTGTAAAGACTTCTTGGTTTTCAGGAAATTGCTGATACGCAATTATTCTAACAGGTCAACAGTGATAGACTGTGACACCATGGTTTACTGCCTAATTTTCAAATTATTTTAAATCATGGTTTAGAATTAAAATGACATTGAAATTAAAAACAATGTGTTTGATTATGGCAGTAAAATTCCAAAGGACAAAAAATATTAATGAAACAATAGCTTTGGCATAACAGCCAAAAGTATGACCCAGTGAGGGTACCACAGGGGAAAGGTTCACATGAGTCTAAGGTGTTAAAGGAAGATGTTGTGTTTCCAATTATCCTGGGTAGACTAGAGCAAGGTTTGGATTAACATAACAGCAATGCGTAGCTGGGTTTAAAACGTTGGAAGGACGAGAGAGAGCAAGGGAGTGAGGGAAGGAGTTATACTCAAAATGCTTCACCTAGGTCCTAGGACATACTGAAAATGTTAAGTTAGACAACACACTATGCAGAATTGTTCTTAATTTTTTCAACACTCACTTGTTCCTCCCAGCATGCTATTATGAATCATCAGGAGAACAGATGTTACCTGGAAGGGATCCATGTGAGGGCCTGTGTAGCTGGGTTGACTTTAGACTGTTAAAGGTAGGGTTGAAGCTGGTTGTGGTGTCATTATTTGGTAAAGCCAATTTAAGGTTCAAATAAAGACTAGAACTTGAGCGACTTGTATCCCCCAGCAAAGAGAGGTTGTCGTTTTTTATTTTCTTTGAAATACGCCATTAGGCTGGTGCGTCCTCCACTGTAGCATTATGCTTTGTTCCCTGGAAATGTTTGAGGAGGCAAAGCAGCTAGCACACTGGAAGTGACATCCTGAGATATTTACGCCGTGGCTGTGTGGCTTGTGAAAGTTCTTTTGCTCCTCTGGCAGGCAGGCTGACTGTGGATAGCTGTGGAGGTGCTCTGTGGCTTGTGAAAGTGTCTTTTGCTCCTCTGGCAGGCAGGCCGACTGTGGATAGCTGTGGAGGCGGCAGACTGGTGACTCTCTTCTAGCAAGGTCATGGTGCAAGCAGCAGCCACGTGGTCCTGATGCTATTTTCTGGTTGTGCTTTGAATAGATTTTGTTCTGCTGAACATTTCTCGGGCAGACCAGACTTTTGTGGTGATATGCTCCCACTGCTCAAACTCTTGCCTCTAGCTATCTTTTAAAGATTCGACAAAATTTTTGCCTCCGGGCTCTTCATGCTTGTTGTGACTTTCAGAAAGTTTTCCTGCAGATAATGTGTTTTCTCTGAAAATCGATGCCAATGGGTTATAGATAATGACAATAAATGCAAGAACCTTTGCTTAGGTCCACACTGTATCAAGTGGGCAACAGAAAGCCAATTCCTGCTGTCATCAAGAACGCCATCTCAGTTAGCTTTGTACGGTAACAACTCTTTGGAATCAAAATTAGATTTCTTCATATCTAAAAATATTTAATGGGTGGGGCTGAAGAGACATGTCTTCAGTTAAGAACTCTCGCTGATCTTGCAGAGGACTGCAGTCCAGTTACCATACACATACCTGTGTTCTCACATGTACACGTACACATAAATAATAAATCTTAATCAAGGAAGGGCTGGAGAGGTAGCTTAGTTAGTGAAGGGCCTGCTGTGCAGGCTTCTGCCTTGAGTTTGACTTCCAAGCCCCTGTACAATGTCGGGCTTGTGGGTGTGTCTCTGTAGTGCTAGCAGGTAGTAGGAAGAGGTAGACAAATGTGTCAAGCTCCTGGTCAGCCACTTCAGCCAGCTGTTGAATTCTAGACTCAGGAAGAGACCCTGCCTCAAACCATAAAAAGAATAACAGAGGAAGTCACTCTACAATGCTTTGATCTCCACATGTGCACACAAAGAAACACACAAATAAAAACAAAGTAATTTTAGAAATCAGTGAAGAAATATAGCCTAATTATATAAATTCCTTAAAATCACATTTCTCCTTTTCTCCTGTGTATTTTCTCTGGGTTCTCCCTTCATGTGTACATCACCTCTCTCATTCTACCAATAACCCTCAGAAGATTAACCTTAGCGTCTTCTAAATTTTCTGTTGTCCCTACTGGCTTACATTCTTATATTCTTGGCTTTCCTTGGACATTTTTAAAATGTCACTAGCAAATTGGTACTCAACTTACTTTCTTTAATTATTTCTAGCCTCAGATGGAATCTCATGTTATTTTTGTTTTATAATTGCCTTTTCTTAGGTCATATATTTGAGTCAACACTTCATCCAGCTTCTTATAATCATATTTGCATGGATTTGCTGATAATTTTGCATTAAACATACAAGCACCTAAACTTTTTCCATATGATTTGGACAATCGAAGACTAGCATGCATGCACAGGTACCTGGAAGCCAGAGGCCACCTCTAGGGTGTCGTTTCTGAAGCCTGATCGTACAGCTTGGTTTTTGAGATAAGGTCTTGCACTGCCCTAGAGCTCACTGGTTTGGCCAGGCACCAAGAACCTCCTGTCTGTGCAAATGTGCAATACCATGCTCTTTTCTGTTCTTACTGTGGGTTCAGAAGGTTAATCTCTGATTCCTTGCTTGCAAGAAAAACAGTATGTTGTATTTTCAGCATGTTCACTGGTTTGTTCCTGGTATAACTGGAAAAAAGTTCTTGGAGAGAAGGATTGCTGTTTACTACGGGCATTTGAGGCTGTGTTAATGAATAGAACAAGATGGCGGTCATGTGTATGTATCTGTAAAGCATGATTGTTTACTAAACAGAGACCACACAGCTGTGTCCTTGCTGACATACTTTAACTAGTAATTTCCTTCTGCATTTCCTATATATTTAAATGTCACTTTTCTTGAGTGTAACTGTGAAGGCCTTGCATTGACACTGTTCTTTTACTGCTGGGCTATTTCCAACATGGTTATAGAGAGGACAGAGAACTCACTGGCTTCCTGTGTCCATGTCATTCTGACCAGGTGCATGAGGTCATGAGTTTGAGTCTGGCTGATGAAGTGTGAGCCGTGTGAATGTCACTACGAGTCTAAGCTTGTCCTTCTCAGCCTGCCGTTGTCAGACTGCCTTTCCAGGTTTACGGAAGAGAAGCAACAACCAAACCGAATTTGCAAGCTGTTGTTTCAAGCATGAGCATGGACCTACAGGGAGCAAGGAGTCTTTGTTTATTCTCCTGAGCTGAAAGCTACCTAACAGAAATCTTCTTTTTTGTATTTTTCCCCCCAGAGCTGAGGACCAAACCCAGGGCCTTGTGCTTGCTAGGCAAGCGCTCTACCACTGAGCTAAATCCCCAACCCCAACAGGAATCTTCTTATTAGCATCCTGTGAGCAAGAAAATGGGATTGTGTGGGCTGCGATTCCATCTGCTAAAGTCCCTCTCAGCGCAGTGGCTTCAGCATGCGCACTAGAGCCAAACACAGAATCCCCTGCTAAACAGGAGTATAAATTAAAGCCAGCCAGGAACAATTGTCTTCTGTTCAATATGAATGTGTCTCATGTGGTATTGGAATATAGTTAAGCCAGAAAGAGAGAGGTTACCTAAAATACAAATTATAGCATTTTTGGTATTTGTGAAATCTGAAAGCGCTTAAGAATAGAAGGAAATTAGACGTTGGAGAACAAAGACTGCTTTTGTCATTGCCTCTCCAGTGGGCATAGTCCCATAAAAAACACTCAATGCTTTTCTATGTGGATGCCAGACCTTCACATGGGAGGAGAAAGCCACTGTGGTACATGTTTTCAGCGTGTTCTTCACTGCTTTTTCGGAGATCATTCAGCATCAGCCATTTCCAGAGGTATTTGTCAGGACTGAAGCTCCTAAGACTACGTGTTCAACAACTTTGTTAATATTTCACAGTTTACCTTTTGACTTTCCTGCTCTTGACTGATAGTCCGAGGGCATCTCTCCTGTCACATTATTTTGCTCCTCATTATTGACTATGGAAATTTATGCCCACGTGTATATAAACAAATGATCTCACAGACTTGTGAAAGCAATGTTAAGCTCGGATGCTGCCTAGTCTGCACTCACTGAATGCCAGTGTTCTCCCACTGTGACTGCCAAGTGTGTCTACAGTCATTGCCAAATAATTCTCTTAAGGTCAACATCACCCCAAGAACCGCTGTATTGAAACTTACTTTGTATTCTATGAGCCACATGGAACCAGCTCATCATAAATTTGATGTTTTCAAAAATATGTGCAAAATAGAGCAATGCCATCTTACAGCACATACACTGTGCAAAGATTAGTCTGCAGGGCACACACAGGTCAGTAGAGCTTCATGGTCTATTCAAGTCCGTTACAGTGTTCACACGTCCCCTTAGCTTCATGACCAAGGTATTCCCTGCCGTGACTATCTATGTATTTTATACCATCTACAGAATTCAAACCTTGTAAAAGCAACTTGGAGTAGAAGCAGGATATACACAATATCCTTTACCTAAATCAAAAAAGGAAATGAGACGAGCCCACTTCTCTCTATAAGCCTGTGTGCATGGCACTCGGCATTGCGCCTGTACGTCTGTTCTTTTTTCAATGCTGCTGCCTTCACATGGAATCCTTTAGATGTGGTGACAAGGCACTGTTCACAAATGTGTTTTCTTCCTTTTATCTTTTCAAAATTACTGTTTTGCGATGGGATTTCAGAAAATCTGGCGTTGATCTTACTGTGTTGTCTAGGCAGCCCCAGAATTTGTGATTCTCCTGACTCAGCTTCCTAAGTGGCTGGTATCAGGTCCAACTTTAAATGTACATGAGAGCTTATGAGTCTGGGGAGAAGCAAATGCTGCTGTTTCATCATACCTTATTTCTGCCTAAAGCAGATTAAAGACACCCCCCCCCGGGGTCTGGCTCATGCAAACATTACAGCAAATTAAATAGTATTCTTTGTACTTTTCAGCAAAGGCTGTAGACCAGAAAAGGAAAGAAAAAGAGTAGAGAAAAGAAAGAGAAGAAAAGAAAAGGCAAGAAGAGCAAACAGGGAAAAGAAGATAGAAAGAGAAAACTGGATGAGAGATGAACCCCAGAGGTACAGCAAGTACCTGTGTGTACCAGTGTGGCCCCAGGTTCCACCAAAAGAAATGGGAAGAACAAAGTTAACTGTTCGTAGAATGTTCTTGTGGAATGCATACAATTAACCCTTGTTCATTCAAATGCTGATTTCTCTACCCCACTATCTGCTTTCAATCTGGACATTACATTGTGATGTTTATTCTAGGCATCACCTGTCTCAAGTTTGTGTAAACATGCTACCATTTGTTTTCTGTATTGCCAATAAAAACAACCAGCCAGTGCTGTGAAATGGAAAGAATAAGGTGGGACATCCTGGTCTGAAAGGGAGGAGAGCAAGGAGTGGGAGGAGTTGAAGAGCAGAGGTGTCAGCAGGAGAGGACTTGGAACCATGAGGAGAGATGAACTGGACCTAAGATACGACTAAAAGCAAGTCTAATGTGGAAAATCTGAATGGGAGGAAACTATGTAGGCTTAGAGGTTTAGGATGGAGTAATTATTGCCCAGCATTGTGCTCTAGGTTAATTAAGTAAATCCTAGTCTCTGTGTGGATATACAGCTGGTTTAGGAATAACTGCTGTTAACTAAAAGATAAACCAATAATAAACTTTAACCTTCAAGAACAGTTAACTTTTATGTTTAAAACAGCTGGGAACACATCTGGAAACATACATGAGTAACGCACACAATGAGCATAGCAACAGTTGCAGGCTTCTGTGTAGGTGAGCTCTAGTTTTTGTTGCAATACACAGTAATTTCTTCAGCACAGCACAGCCAGCAGCCCACTGTACAGAGATTGGCAATCACTGAGAACTATTTGAGAGAGTACACTTACATTACAAATACACATCACTGTGGTTTCACAGGGGAAATGTGTTCTCTTCAGTGCTTTGGAAATTCATACATAGCTTAGGGTACCGAGTGTTAAATAATGTTCACTTGTCATGATGCTTTTATTCAAGATATGATACCTAACATAAGCTTGTGCATAATTAATTTTTTTTTATCAGAAAGACAAAAGCACCGTTGCCATCAGCTTACCCCAGGACTCTCCTTCAAGAAGCCTATACATGATTTATTTTAGGATTCCATGATAATATCCTAATGAGAGTAAAACAAATTTCAATACACTGTTTGCCAGAGAAATTTACTATAATCTTATTTGCTATTCATATTTAATATGACATGCAGCAAGGTATTTTTTACTAGTAAGGAAAATAATTTTGAGACAAGAAATTTGACATAATTACAGTTTTTTTACAACTTACTTCTCCATCAGGATTTACTCTAATTTATTACATATATATATTAATTCAATGTATTTTTGACAACTATATCATAGGTATAAAATATGCATGGATTTAATTTTTACCTAATGATCACGTGATTAGCCAGAAAAAAAAACAAAACAAAACCCAACAATCTTAGATTGAGTTATTACTATAAATAATTATTGGCAGTCACTCAAAAGTGCTTAGAGGAATGAGCCACAGGGAGTGCATTTCTCCACATTTTGCTTGTAGATACAAGTCTTTTCTTCCTGTTAGCTGTGTTTAGCAATCCAGAGAGGTGTACTGGCCTTACCCCCAGCACACTGCTTATGTGGTTAGTCTTTTAGAGAGTGCATCTATTCAGTAGAACCCTCACTTTGTGGCCATGTGGGCAGATTTCAGTAAATGCAGGCATTTACTGATGACAGTGTTTGTCACCAGGTCCTGGAGGCCAACAGTTGCTGAGTTCCTGTGTTGGGCCTCAGGGTCTCCAGGGCACAAGGCTGCAGCTCAGCATCAGCCTCACCTTGAGTTTCTGTCAATCCAGGCATCTTCCTCAAGGGTGTACCCTCCTCTCCCCACCCGCACACCATATGTTCCTGAAACATTCTCTCTCCTTAGAAGAAAAAGCATCCTGCAATCCCAGGGAAAACATTGCTGTCAGTTGACTGGAACAGAATTGTAAATACCATTCCATAATTTCAAGTGAGAAAGATAAAATTACAGCCACTTTCTATTCCTTCATCCCCTGGGGACCCATTCTCAGCAACTTTGAGAAGTCAGTTTTCAGCAGCTCCCAGAATTTTTCTTCTGACCCTCGTGCTGGGGTCATAAACACAGCAACTCCTTTCAGTTTGTTTTACTATTCTGCAAGCAGGTCTGTGATTTGCAGCAGGGAGTCTTGCTTGACACATCTGAGTGCTCAGATTAGGCTGGACCTGGGGGTGAAGAATTGATGCTGCTCTCTTCTTTGCTGCATTAAAACTTCGGGTGCAATTGGTGCTGTCTTCATTCTGGCTTCTGTTGCTGGCTTCAGTCTGTTCTACACAACTGAGATTGTGCTAGGCGATGGCTGGTTCTTCAGGGAAAGGCTTTGGACTCTACCATGCAACATTCTGCTGTAGCTGGGATGCTAACTGGGGACACCAAATTGAAGAAACATCTCCCGCCCCAAATCAGAGTGAGTAGATCTGGTAGAGATTAGACTTTTTTTGCCTCTGTTGGCTCATTGCTGTGAGTGCTGCTAATGCTGTAACTAAAAGATACCTTCTCAGAGCCGGGCACTGTCAGAGAATGGCAAAGAAGGCACCACTCATCCCTGAAACAGGGATGCGAGTAGCTGCTGAGGTCCACGGAGTTTAACCTTCTGGTAGGTCAAAGAGTGAGTTACCCTTTCAGCCTGACAATTTCTCAATAGCAAAAGGCTTTTTTCCATGTTAGGGAATGTCTTACACACAGGCTCCACTCACACCTTGGGAGCCGCGGTCTCCTATATAGCAAGTCTTTTCATCCCTGATTGGATACCCATCTTCGGGAAGTGTGTTTTCACTCCTAAAGTAGCGTGACTTTTAGCTAAATTAACAGAAGGTTCTGAGAACTGGAAACTAGCAGACATCCCTTCAGGCACAGGAGATGGAGTGTGCTGGAAATGGGGAGTCTCCGGGGACCCAGAGGGACTTGAGATGTACTGTGAGAGGCAGTCATGAAATATGGAAACGTTGCACAGTACACAGTTTGTTAATATGTGACTCAGCCTGGATGGAAAATACACATACCTAATTAACGGCCAAGTGGAGGAATTTGGCAGCCATTGCTTTAACTACATTGGCTTAGATGAACAAGAAGCATTAAAGCAGGCTGAAGCCCTCATGCTCACATCCTTCGACTGTTAGTGCATCCATAGCCCATTGCTGCTACAGACAGGCATTAACGCCGTAGCTTTCAGTATCATAACACTATTATTCCAGCCCTGCCCAGGCCCTAAGTCCAGCTCAGCAATCCTGTCCGGCTGTTTGGCCTGTAAAAGTTCCGTTTAGAACCCAGGCCCACGTTGTAAGGTGTCCCTGGCTTGTGTCATCCGATGAATGACTCTGAGTCACAGGACATGCTGATTAAAATTTCTTCCATCCATGCTTTTCTTTCCAAAACTGAAGTTCACACAGATCTTGGAGGTTTTAAGTGGGGATTCAGCCATGCACCATATCCTCAAATGTTTAAGTAATGCTATCAAACTCTTATTGAGAGTAAACAATTACATTTTACTTCTAGAAGCTTTTTTTAGCAATTTAAAAACAAAGTATGTAAAGTTCTGTCAAAAGTTAGGTGAAGCCAGGTTTGGTGACTCATGCCTATAATCCACACTGAGAGGCTGAGGCAGATGAAGCTCTGCTTCACTTTTGAGGCCAACTGGGCCATGGTTGTAGAGTGAGACCTTTTCTCGAAAGATTGCGTGTGTGTGTGTGTGTGTGTGTGTGTGTGTGTGTGTGTGTTTCTGATTTTTGGCTTTTTTAGGGGAAAAGGGGAAAAAGTTGGTGACATCCTCCTAAAAACGAGCACACTGTGGGTTTTCTGTGATTCCTTTGAGGTCCATCTCCTTCTCTAGGGCTCAGAGAGGAGCGGTGTCTTTCTGTCAACATGGCTGTTAGAGGCCATGGGAGGCAGCAATCGTGAGCAGAGCATCCCAGGCACTCCTACCGTGTGCAAGGGAGGTATCCAGAGTGGTTAAGCTGGCCTTGTAAGTACAGCAGATGGCCCTGTGTGTAGCTGGTTGCGGTCTAGCTGCAGCACAGCTAAAGTAAGTCCCAGGCCCCAGCCCACAGGCTGTGTAGTGGACAAGTGCCTTGTTTTATACCTGAACCTGAAATACCTGAAGGTATTTCCCCAGAGCCCCTACTTTACAATTTTCATTGTTCATGTCCTCTTTGTTTTTCCTGATTTCTCCCTCTTCACTCTTAATTTTCCTCTACAGCTGTTTCAGGTAGTATCCGAAAGAAAGAAAAGGCCATAGTGAATCCTTCTAAGTCCACCTTTGCCTCTGAAAAAGGTATCTTTTACTTTTCTCTTGTGTCAGTGTGGGTGTGCATCTGTAGATTTGCGTGTACACATATGTGTGTGCATGTTTGCGTAGGGCAGAGGGCAAACTCAGATGCCATTCCTCAAAGGCTATCCACTAAGGATGTCCTTTCCTAGGGTTGTGATTTTGTGATGATAAGTATATGTCTAATTCCTGTAAATTGACTTATATAATACTTCTTTTGAAAAACCATTCATGATGAGGTGACTCAAGAGAAAAGGAAATGAAAACAGAAATGCAGAGAGGGGAGTGTTTCCTGCCCAAGGCATCTTTGGACTTGTTAGTTCAATCTCTGTTCACTGAGAAAGCAAGAAAAAGACTCTGTCACCAGCGGTGGTATCTTAGAACTCAGAAGTGCCAGGCTCTGACAGCAGAGGGTAGTAGCCTCATGCTTCTCAGCGCATCCCATATTCTCACAGTGCTTTCTCGTGGGTGTGTTGCAGAACAGCCAGAGTTCTCAGTAGTGCTGGTGCTGAGTGCACGCTGGTCTTTTGAAGTTCCTCACGTGAAGTCCAGTGGCACCTTCTGGTACCATGAAAGCGAGTCTTAAGGGAGGAGGCTTCAGGTCAGCTCCAGCAAGGTCCCCAGGCTCCTGTGTTTGGCCTGCATGGTGTTTTCAACAATAAGGACTTAACCTTTTACCTTGGAGTGGGCCTTGGCAGCCGAGGGCTGTAGCAGTAGCCTGTGATGTCTTGGAGACTCCTGGACAACCCTAAACAAGTCAAAAGAAGGCTTCTCATGGCCGGTGTTAAGGGTTTTGTTAGCTGGTCTTTGGCTCCTAGAGAGAGCATTATAGCCAGATGGAAATTTTTATTTAAAAACGTGTATATTTAAATATCAGCTTACATACACAAAAGGCAGTTTAGGAACATAGTTAATAGCATGATTCCTTATACTTTTCAGGCATCCTTACCGTTGATTTACCCTCTTTGTCTTTCCATATTTATCTCCCTCCTCTTCCTCACTGTTTTTCCGATCATCTCACTTGTACCCTGCTAGTCTCCTTTCTATAGCTCTCCTCCCTTTAACTCGCCTGGTTTCTGCCATTACTCCAGGATATACACTCACATCTGAACATTTGGAGCTTGGTGACTCAGATGAGAGATAGCATGTAATATGAAATTTATTTTTCTGGAACTTGGTTATATCACTCTATGTGGTTATTCTTATTCATTCTGCTTATCTGCAAAGTCCATGGCGCCTTCCTTCCTTCCTTCCTTCCTTCCTTCCTTCCTTCCTTCCTTCCTTCCTTCCTTCCCTCCTTCCCTCTCTCCCTCCCTCCCTCCCTCCCTCCCTCCCTCCCTCCCTCCCTCCCTCCCTCCTTCCTTTCTTCCTTCCTCAACAGCTAAACAGTATACCACAGTGTGCATGTACGACATTTTCCCTTCCCATTACTTGAAGAACATTTAGGGTGTTTTCATTTCCTAGTTATTGTGAACAGAGCAGCAATGGACATAGCTGAACAAGCTTTCTGTGAAGAAACGTGTCCTTCTGAGCACATGCCAGCATCACTGCCTAAACAAGGACGGTGACACTAGAGCTGCTGACATGGAAGCAGGAAGCTCACTGGGCCACAGCTCTATGCAAAGAACGGCAGGGAACTAAGGACTGCTCAGAGGAGGAGAAAGAGTCTTCTTCAGGGAAGAGCAAGTTATTAACTATGTATTACAAAATAACATACATACATGTAATGTTATACAAATCGCACAGGTTGTACTTATGTATTTAGGTATGTGTGTATATGTGTGTATGACAACAATTAATGGAAAAAATTGTCATGAATTTGAGCAAAAATCAAGGAGTTATATATGGGAGAATTTGGAGGGAGGAAAGGGGAATTAAACATTTAAAAAAAAAGCCCAGTTGCAAAATGTGCAGTCTTTTTTTAATTAAAAAATATTATTTATTACAATTTATTCACTTTGTATCCCAGCTGTAGCCCCTCCCTCATCTCCTCCCAGTCCTACCTTCCTCCTCCTTCTCTTCCCATGCCCCTTCCTCAGTCCCACTGATAGGGGAGGACCTCCTCCCCTTCTATCTGATCCTAGCCTATCAGGTCTCATCACGACGGGCTGCATTGTCTTTCTCTGTGGCCTGGTAAGGCTGCACCCCTCAGGGGGAGGTGATCAAAGAGCCAGCCACTGAGTTCATGTCAGAGACTGTCCCTGTTCCCCTTACTAGGGAACCCATTTGGATACTGAGCTGCCTATGGGTTATATCTGAGCAAAGGGTGCATTCAGTCTTAATGACATATCCTCAAGCACCTATATAGGCTTTGGATCATTTACTAATTCATTCATTCATTCATTCATTCATTCACTTACTCATTCACTCATTCATTCTTTCATCCCTTCAGGGACATGTAACATGTACACAAAGTAAAAAAAAAAAAATCTCTTCTAAACAATATAATGTTGACTAACAGAATTTCTAGATTTTTCCTAAGTAGATCACAGTCCAGCAAAGTAGCATTAGTGATGAACGATGGCTTAGCAACCCCAGTACAACCAGGGCGGAGCAGCCAAAATAAGTTCTACAGTACAAAGCATATTTCAAATTGAGGGGTTTCAAAATGGCTCTGTCTTTAAAATGTTTGCTTTGCAAGTGTGAGGATCTGAGCTGGGTCCCCAGAACCCATGTGCAAAACAAACAATAACAACAAAAATGGGGCATGGTGATACACTTATGTAATCCTAGTGCTGGGTGGCAGAGAAGCCCGAAGTTCTGGGGAAACGCCGTTTTTCCTCAAGCCATTTTCTAAGGAGAAATGGGATAGAAAGGAAAGTGTCTGCCTTGTATTTGCTATCAGGATGGTTTCTTTGAGCTTTTAGCAGGCAAGGGATTCCCAATGTATGCTTCTCACTCCAAATTCCCAACACTGGCAACCCTCATTTTGTATACAGCTCGCTGAGTGACCCTTGACGGAGAAGACTCCAGAATGAGGATGAAGGACCTCTGCGGGGCTGCAGGTCATTGTGTAAGCAGGAAAAAGCTTTGCTCCAAGGAGCAAAGGCAACGGGGTTTGAAAGTAACAAACACAAAGGAGCTTCTGTCGGGGACAACGCTGGAATTTTGCATGAAACTGCCAAAGCATTTTCTTTCTATCATTCTATGATTGGGTGAAAAATCTGCACCCTTACCATCACTTTCAAAAACTCAGAGTGGTTGCTCATGTCTGCTCTGACTGCTTCAAGCCTGAGTTTTGTATAACCCTCAATCATAAGCACTGTCCTCAGTGACTCAGAGTGTGGATGGAGGAGCAGAACACACGTGACATTTCTTGACAGTCCATGCATTCATATTTTGATTTCTGGAAAGCCAGGATATTCATACAATACACTTATTTTTTATTCTAAACGCCCAAGGTCAGAAGAGCTATCGCCTTGGATAGCCAGACTACATCAGCCTCACCCAGAACTCAGTCTGGCTTCCTGGCCACAGTGACTGTTTCTTTGCATTAACTGATTGTGTCTGCAGTGATGTCTAACAATTACTTAGAATAAATGTTGACATTATTTAACTTCTTTCACTCTCCTGATACTCACATAACTTTGGTTGAGTAGCAAATACCTGAGATCAAGATTAGGGACATTTTCCCTATGCTCACTGTATAAACTGTCTCCTATATTCTAGAATCTCTTGGTACCAAAAAATAAAAATAAAAATAAATAACTCAGTTCAAAACTATCTGTGACAATTCTTTGTGTGTATGTATGCGTTATGCACCTGTGTGACTTTGTGAAGTGTACATGTTTGTGCACATGTATGTGGAAACCAGAAACCAACCTAAAGTATCATTCTTCCACCTTATTTTTGTTGGCAGTTTCTCTCCTGGGCTTGGGATTTGACGATTAAGCCACCATGCCCCAGGGGTTCATCTGTCTCTGCCTCCCTAGTGTTGAGATTACACGTGCTGGCCTCGTGCCCAGGGACACGTGGGCTCATCAGCTCAGGCCCCGACGCTTGTGCAGCGAGCACTTTTCCAACCGAGCAATCTCCTCAGCCTGACATATGTCAGTTGTATTTAGCTGAAATTCCTAGATCAATTCCTTACAAGTTTTACATAATACATTTAAATGTTTGTGAAATTCTGTCTTTATCATTAACATACAAAATGTCTGAGACACTCCTAACCATCTTACAGAGGCCTATCAGCTGCAATGAAAACATCATTCCATGAGATTGCCAAGGACACAGAGGCCAGCCTCCTACTGAGGCTGGGTTAAATGAGGGTTAAAACGAGGGAGGCAAACGTAGTTCTGGCTCCTACAGGGGAAAAGTGTGTCAAAGGAGTGCAAATAAAAGGAGAGGGAGAAACAAAGGCTGGAGAAGAAGCACACACCTGCAGACAGTGAAAGTAACAAGTCCTGTTGTTGTAGGAACAGTGACTGCAAAGTGGACAGCAAGCCATCCTGGACTTCGTGAAGGTCTGGATGGTTGGCTTTACCTGGAAGGATGCAGACAAACACCTTTTCACCCCCGACAGGGCATGAAACACCCCGACAGGCCAGAGAAACGATTCCACCCGAGTCGGGCCTAGGGAAGCCCTGAGTTCACTGCCGTTACTTAGAGGACTACATAGATAGCTGGAAGTCACCGTGCCACCAGCTACGCCACCCCAGCATGGTGACGTCCCGACGCCTATGTCCCTGGCTCCGTGCCACCAGCTACGCCACCCCAGCATGGTGACGTCCAGACGCCTACGTCCCTGGCTCTAACTTGCAGGAAGCTCCGGAAGCAGAGAGTGCCATCTCTCTGTAGGTCTTATTGCCTATGTAACCTGGGGGAAGGGGTGAGGTTTTCCTTTTCGCTTGTTAAAGGACTCTTCTGTGATCATTCAGCTGCACACTTGGTGCTGTGGGCCTGTTCCCTTTCCTTCCTGGAATGGCGGATTTAATGGAGGTTTATGTGCTAGGTGTGTCATGAGTGTGGAAGCATCCTTTCCACTGACACGGGTGGATGGCCTGAATTCATCGCTTCCAGGTCTCCTGTGTATGAATCACCCTGCTGGAGGAATGCTGCTGTACTTAGCATGAACACTCCCCAGCCTCTGAGTCCTCAGGGTCCACAGCCATGTGTGATAAATGGATGGCTCCAGGCTTCAGCATGCTTGCTTGTCCCAAAGCTGCCAGATTCCAGGGTAATGCTCAGTTGATGAGGTCTGCTCCCAGGTACCACAGGTGGGGCCAGCTCTCCTTATACACTGGCCCCCTGAGCCGGCCTTGTGTCACCTGCATCCTTCGGTCCATTCTGACTGGCTCTCCTGTCCTTCACAACTGCCTCTTGGACCTTTCTTCAGCCAAAGACTGTGGTAGGCCAAACTGAGGCTTCCTTGTGGTGTGTGTGTGTATGTGTGTGTGTGTGCATATGTGTGTGTGTGTTGTGTGTTTTCCTCATCTCAGGTCCCCTCTGGTTACTTCAGTGCTTGACAACAGCCTCCCTCAGAGCCCCAGCCACTGTCCTTCCTTTCAGTGTGACAAAATGGAATTCCTGTACACAGCTGGCACACCAGTTGGAGGAATCGCTGTCTTACCCAAACCAGCACCTGGATCTGAGGCTCCGGAGACTGTGGACTTTTGGCTGTCTCTACCCGCCTTACTTTTAGGGTCATCTTGGTGTCCCTTGCTACACAGCTGGTGATATGCCAGGCTTCTTGGCATGACAACTATTTTCCTGTTCTTTTCTGATATTCTGTCGCTGCCTTGTGGCTTTCTGGAGCTCCTCCTCTCTTTCTTTCCGAGGGAGAGGTTTGCTCTCCTGCTTTGCACTGTAGCAGCCGCTAGCCCACCATCTTACATGAAGTCCTGTGAACTAACAAGCCTCCTGACGGCCTCAGTGACTTCAGGAGGGAAATCTCCCAACGCCTGCGTACTGAGCATCTGTTCTGAGCCCGTCACTGATACTGAAATGTTCGATTTTTATGAAGAATGGTGCCAAAACATCTTACTATAAAATACATTTTACTTTGCTGATGAATATATTTAACATAAAATTTACTTAGTTATTAAAATATTGGACACCTGGTCCCTGTTCACACCGCATACATTTCTGTCTGTTCATGCAGGTACCTGTCAACACCGCCAGCTAACGCATGATTTCCAAGCATCTGTTTGATGTCTCTGTTGTGTTAATGCTGTAGCAATCAGGTTTCCACGCTCATAATGTGTACTCCAGCACAGTCGCCTTAGTGTTAGAAATGTGCTGGGAAAGGGCAGAAATCACAGCACATTCACCCCCCACAGAGGCCTGAGCCCCAAACACAGCAATTCTCTGGAGCCACATAACACAGGCTATGAAGAAGGTAAGCGTGGCAGAGGCCTGGGGTGAGGGAAAGCAGGCATGCCCAGGAAAGGGAAGTTGAGGTCTGTGGGAGGGAAGGAGGGCTATGGATAGATGGAGCATGGAGCAGAGCAGAGGCTCCGGGAAGCACCAGATAGCAGCGCCCGAGGGTTAAAGCCACACTGGAGATTGCATTAGTGACCATACGTTTTCTGCTTGACTCCTTTCATGAATTCTGGAATCTGTGTTCTCACTGCACATTTAAAAATTAGGTATTTAAACAGGCATGCTTTATTTCCTTGTTTTCACAACTTAAAAAAAATATATATATATATATCAAATGATCGTCTGATGTGAAAGATACCAGTTACATAGACTCTCCATTTTAGGCAATATAAGTGTATTTTTATATTTTATTTCTTTTTAAAATTATGTTTCTGTAAGATTATATTTGTATGTACAAATAGTACTTTGAGTCTCTGTTTTTTATACACAAAATTCTGCCATTATCCCCAGGAAGTTCTTTCTTTGTTTTTCAAATTGTGTGTGTGTGTTGGTATCCGACAGAGAACAGTGTGTATCTGTGTTGTCTGTGTTCGCGTGTGTGTATATGTGTGCATGCACATGCGTGTGCAGGCCAGAAGAGGACACCAAGCGCCCTGCTCTGTCATGCTCTGCCTTCCCTGCTTGGAACAGAGTGAACCCAGAGCTAGCGCCCACCGGCAGGCCCTAGCAGGCCCACTGTCTCCCGAAACCTCCCTGAGTGCTGGGTTACAGCCACGCACAGCCACATCCAGCTCTGGGAGCATCTTTATAAGCTGAAAGTGTGCGTAATATGTGCCTGTTAAACATGAAACTCTGTTACTCTCTGCCACAGCTTGGTGGCCTCACTGTCGGTGATTTGTCCGTGGGTCGATTAAAGGGTGAACATGAATGTTCCCTCTTACAAGGACGGTGGAACCGTAATTCAGTTCATGCCCCTGTGGAGCGCTGTGGCCTGCCTGCCTCTCTTACGGCCCCACGCACGAGGAAGACATCAGCCGCCTTGGCATTACGCTGCTTGGTGGCTTCACACGCCGCCATGCCTTTGTTAAACAAGCGCTTCTTTTTCCTAGAGTCTCTGCCACTATTTGCCTCTGTGGTACTTTTAAATGGGGGAAAAATATTTTTCATTCTAAGATTTTATATCAAATCATACGGTAAATTAAATTAGATACTAGCCAACCAGCCCACAATGCACAAAGATATGTTTAATCAGAATTAGGAAACAAGCCAAAATGTTACCACGCTTGCATTTAATAAATCCCATATAGATAGAATAGGAAAGCAGATACCCGTTGATCTGAATGGATATTTATGATGGCTCTGACATGAGGATTAAAGAGTGACTGCTGAAGTGGAGGAGTGGGAATGAAGGAAAGAAAATGCAAAAGCTTTCATTAGTCAAAACACACGTGCAAACTGTATGTGTGTGTGCGTGTGTGTGACTACTGGAATTCCACTGTTCCTGAGAAATGATGGACGACAATACAATATTTGGATGAAAAAAATAATGAAGCCGATCCCAGGCCACAGCGCTGGCAGAAGCCCCTGCTTAGAGAGTCCAGGCCTGTACTTGGAACCCCCAGCCATTCTGGTATCCAGAACCTCAGACCTCCAGAGGCAACGCAGGATACCAGAGCCGCAGTGGCAGCCCCTCCTGGATCTGAAGACGCCCCGCTGCTCGGACCACAACACCAGGGAGTGAGCAAAAACCAAGGGGAAAACACCCTCAAGCGAAGAAAAGCTCAGGAATTACACATCTGAGTAGCCCTAGCTCTGGTTTTAGGGGTCGCAGGTGAGCCAGCCGTAAGGTGCAAGCAGGGAAGAGCTGGCCCTGACTGTGTGGTGGGTGGGGTCTTGGGAGAAATGTTCCCCTGCCCCCAACCCCTCTCATTTTGCAGCAGGCAGGAGAGCTGGCTCCACCCCTTTTCAGCTGGCCCAGGTGAGAGCTGTGAGAGCAGGGGAGAGCGGTCAGGCTCTCAACTCAGCTACCACCCAGGCTCAGACCTGGAGCTTTGAGTTGCCCACTGCAGCGTCTCTGCAGCGGAGAGAGTGAAGGGTTGTTGGCTTCAGTGCCCTCAAAGGCCTGCAGCAGACGCTGTGAACCTGGCCAGCTGGCCAGCTTCTCCGTCTGAAGTGGCTTCTTCCCTCAACCGGAGTACTGATGTCTTGGGGAGGTGACCTAACCATTCTGGAAATAGGCTAACATCATTTGAAAATAAATCAAATGGATTTATTCATCAAAATTAAATCTTCAAGATAAAAAGCTAAAGGAATATGTACAAATTTTCTGTTAGAAAAAACATCTCTAAAATATCAGCCCTTGAAACTCTAGCCAAAATTTAACAAAAGAAATAATTTACAGGTTTTGATGTGAACCCTACACAAGTATATCGTGAGATTTGATCAAAAAGAGAGAACATTGTGTTCAGATAAAAATTAAATTGTCTATCAGTTAATTCATGTCATTATTTCGCTGATCTCAAAATTATTCTGCATTTGGTTTTGCTTTTCTCAAAATGGAGAAAAGAAACATAATTGACTAATATGCCTCTTGTGAGGTCATCACGCACTGGTGGGGACGTGGGTGAAGAACTTACTATTCAATGAAAAGTGAACGGACAGACCTGTGACCGTATCTGTGCTCGGTATAATACCCATATTTAGTACGTAGAATTTAACCATGGTATTGCCTCTAAAACTCTACTCTTGAATTCTAATTATTTGTAAAAATCACATAATTTCAGTTTTAAAATAATGTTTTGTTATAGAACTATATAGACAGTTGACAAATAGGATCTGTGTAACATATCAAAGTAGCCACTGACACTGTAAGATGACAATCTTTCATGAATGGATTTAGAATTAACCAGTGTTCTTTGTGGCTTTTAGTTAGTGGTACAAATCCCTGGAATCCAACATAAACCCCAAATGAAGGATTTGTAAATCTGAACTAATATGTTATAGTAACAAAGATCAATAAACATGAATTGTTGTTTCTGACTCTAAGATTTTAGAGAAATCACTACTCTAAAAAAACATGTTATTAAAATCTATACAGACATTACTGTCTGTGAAGGAGTGTGGGAACTGAAAAAAATGTATCTAAGTATACTGAGATCTCAAAAGTAAAGAGGCAGGCTAAATATTCTTTAGAACAAAAAATAAAGGAACTCTGGAACTCATCTGAATCTGAAACTCATTCATTTCATGACTTTTTCAAAACCTATTTTTCTCTCCTCTGAAGAACTTGAATTTGAAGGTGTGTGTGTCTGTGTCTGTCTCTCTTTGTCACTCTTGCTGTGTGGGTGTGTGCATGTGTGTGCGCGCGTTTGTGTATGTGTGTGTGTGTGTGTGTGCACTTACGAGCTTGTGTAAAAAGGCATATCCAAAGTGGCTCAGTGGATAAAGGGCTTGCCGTGAAAGTGTGAGGGTCAGAGTCTGGATCCCCAGCTTCTAGGTAAACGTCAGGAAGAAGTGTGGCCACCTGGAATGCAGAACGTGGGAAGCAAAGACAGGGTTTGGTCTCTGGGGTAAACTGACAATCCATCTCTGTGTTCAGCAAGAGGACCCTTTTCAATAATTAAACGATGAGTGATCTACAGTGACATAGACATCAACATTTACATTAGGCTTCCACATGCACATACATGAGCACCCGCACACATATGACATACATACACCCCCACACAGGAAAAGGAAGAGAGAAGGAAAGAAAGAAAGAAAGAGAGAGAGAGAGAGAGAGAGAGAGAGAGAAAGAAAGAAAGAAAGAAAGAAAGAAAGAGAGAAGGAAAGAGAGAAGGAAAGAAAGAAAAAGAAAGAGGACTGTGAGAGAGAAGGAAGTGATCCCAAAGGAATTGGGAGAAGGGAAAGGGAGTAATGGAATCCATGTGATGTGAAAGCAGAAGGAAAGACTTGTGGGAGAAGGGGGAAGCAGAGAGGACAAGGGAGGAAGTGGGGATGGACACACACTGGAACCAAGCATAATGGCACATGGGTACCAGAATGCAACAGGGGAACCCATTCCTTTGTATTCTAACTGCAAGTGGTTTAAAGATACAGTCTTAGCTTCTCTCTGGGTCACCATAATGAATGCCTTAGGTGTCTCCCTGAGACAGAGTGGAAATTCTTTTCCTAGAAAATAATTTCTGCATTAATTATTCAGGCAAATAACAAAACTTTTGTCTCGCTGACTTATCGTAATGACATTATTTTATGAAAGGGTTTGAAAATAAGGTCTATTTTTAATTGGACAGGATTGTCCCATGTTTAAGTAGAGTGAGTTGTGCAGTTTGCTGTATCAGATTTGTTTGGTTTAAAAACATACGTACCGGTGATTGTTTATTTAGGATGCACAGTTCCATTTATGTGAAGCCTCTCATAAAATGTAGTCAACTAGTTACCTGATGAAGCTGTCTTCTACTTTGGAGAAAGACAGGGAACCTGTCTAAGATGGAGTGCATAGTACAAGTCATGACCTCAGTGCAGCTGATTTGCAGACCAGTTTACTGACTTACGAAAAACTAAAGCACGGAACGCCCCAGAATGCTGGCTGTGCGGACACACCGCAGCTCTCAGTGGGCAAGGATTGAATCAGCTAACTGTGTCTATTTAAAACGCTGTAAAATTTAATGTCACCATGACATTTCTGCTTCCTCTGCTATTAGGTGTGAACTCTAGTAAGGGTTTCTAAAGGTGTTTGGGGAGAGACAAAACACAGTCTTTGCCAGGCCTGACTCAGGGCAGTTTACAGAGGAGGATTTGTGTGACTTAAGTCAATAAAGTCCCCCAACAGTACCCAGACCATCTGGAATCAATAATCTCACAGGACTGGTTTGCTCCCCTCAACTTCTCTTTCCCTTTTCCTCTCTGGCAAGTTACCCAGCCTATAACTCTAGGAATTATATTTAGTTTGGAGACACAGCTGCAAACACCAGTTCAGGGTCAAAGTGAGATCAGCTGTGCACAGAATTTAGAAGATGGGAATGTGAAATAATTTTGTTTATAGAAACATCATGAGAAATAATAGTAATTTTGAAATATCAGTTTTTTAATGAAACAAACTTATATTTTCTATGAAAATGAACTAGACTTGATGAGGTCTGAGTGTTAATCCAATTTGTCTCAGTGAAGATCCCATTGTTGAAACAGAATGTAGGTTAAATGCTAAAGCACTTTCATATTAAGTTGGACCAAATCAAGAGCCCAGGAGAAAAGGGATCTCCTACTTCCAGCTAAGTGTACCGCCACTGTTTACCTAGCTGCTCAGCCCCACAAAAAAACCCATCCTTGGCTTTTCTCCCAACAAAACTTTCGTTATGTCTGGGCTGTAGCTCAGTGGTAAAGCATGCAGGAGTCTGGGCTTCATCAGCTGCAGCTCAAGCGTGAAGATGATAGAGGCTTTCCTTGATGGAACACACAGTGAGGACCCAAGGTGTTTTCCCGGTGCAATTTCTCTCTCATACTGAACTGTGGGTTAGTTCTTCAGGAGTCCTCTGCCTTGCTTCTTGAGACAGGAAGTCTTGCTGGCCTGAAACTTGGCAAATAGGCTATGCTATCTCAGCAGTGAGATCCAGAGCGCTGCCTGTCTCCCTCCCCAGGGCTGGGATCACAGTACACACTGTTTTCTATGTGCGTGCTGTGAGTTAAACTCAGGTCCTGCTGTGTGCAAGGCAGCCACTTTTCTACACGCAGCACACCCACTTAGTTATTGTTACAGATTATACAGATCACACATCTCCGCGGAAGAGCAAGATGCCATGACAGCACCCACACTCACCACTGAGAGAAACCACACAGTCTGTCACTTCGCAAGAGTTACTTGGTCACTGAGATCTGTTGTTCAAATCTATTATTTCTCTTCACTTGTTCTCCTACAAGCTCCATTTGGAAGAGAAGTCAGACGAGACAACAAAATGGAGGAAGCATCAGCTACACTGTGCCACCTGGGCATCAACCTGGGTCTAAAACTGGGTCAGGAAGTAAGGAAAGGGATCCCAAATAGCATGGACTCAGGGAAGAGACTCCTTTCAGAATCATTGTGAGGCAAATATCTCCAAAGCTCTACCCAACACTTTCAAAAGCGTCTAAGATAGAAAAGAGCTCTGGGACTTCCCCTACCCCGACTTAGCTTTGTAATATCATGTGTGCTGTGTGTGCATTTATCAACTTGTGCTCATGAGGAAGCTAGAGGGCCACTGTGTGCTGTCTTTCTTGATCTATCTCTCTCCTACTTACTTTTTAAGACTAGGTCTGTCAGTGAGTCTCGGCAAGCCCCAGGATCTGCCTGTCTCTGACACTCAGCAGTAGGGTGACAGACAGGAGCCGTTTCACATAGTCTTTGGGTGGATGCGACCCCAAGCCCTTCTGTGTGAACAGCAAGCATTTCATCAACTAAAACAATCTCCCAAAGCCCTCACTGTAGCATTCTTTCTGAAGTTCTGTTGCTCAGGTGAAGTTATTGAATCTGAGATATAGAGTGGTGGCTCCGTATTTCAACCCAAATTATAGGTCGAGAGCAGCCTCGCAGCCCTACAGCTTAAAGAGGTCACCCATCTCTTTAGGAGATAGAACGAGGACTTTCTGCTTTGAACACAGGACTCCAACTGTGACCACCACCCCCACTTGGAACAGAGGTTCCAGGAGGTGGTACCCACGAAGGAAGAAAACAATGACGGAACAACACAGATGTGCATGCACCCCAAAGTCAGGATGCTCTGTCCTCCAAGACCAACTCTGCCATCACACTTTGAGATGCACATTAGATCAATGGTTCAAGCCAGTGAGACAGCTCAGTGGGTAAAAGGAACTGCCCATAGACCTGACGGCCCACATGCCATCTCCAGAACCCATGTAAAAAGCCAGATCTGATGTTCTCCAGTGACACTAATGGCGGAGAAAGGATAATGGGCTGTAAGTCTGCAGACCAGCCAGGCTGGCGGTACGCAGTACTGAGGCATAAAGAGAAGAAATTGTGTTCATGGTAGAAGGTGTGAAGCCATTCCTTAATGTTTTCCTCTGTCCTTCACATGTGTACTGTGGCACACACACACACACACACACACACACACACACACACACACTGAAAAAGAAAAAACCCAAAGGCCTAATAGAAAATGTCTGTTTTCCTGTTAATGTCTATTTGAATGTTTATTCCAATAGCAGAAGAAATTGCTTATTCTTTAGCTGCTTTAGATCATTCACTTGTTAAGTTGGCTTTCAAAGGGTTAAGTAATTCCAGTAGAATTTATTTTTTGCATATGAAAATTATCAGAGGACTGAGTACTCTGGGGCTTACATTCAACTTCGGTTAGTTCTGCTAACTTGAATTAACTCTGTTAGTGCAAGTAGCAATCATAAATCCTGATTAATGAATAAATATTGACGCTGTTTTATAGAAAGTGCTATTAATTCTGATCAAAGTGTTCAGCCACTGTGTTGATGCTGACACCTGTTATTTCATCGAAGGCATCTGTGAAGAATGATTGAATTTGACTTGCTTTCTGGAATGGGAATATCATTTGTGGGCTCCAATAAACGGAGAATGTGTTTCAGTTCTGCAGCTCTCTCCACGCACTCTCTCATTGTAGGACATCTGTAATGCGTTAACGGCACAATATGTCAACCACACAACATGTAAATAAACTTCATGTTTTCTGTTTCACTGTGGCTCAATAGTTCATAACACCTGTAGTGTTTAAAACGTTCCTCACTGCACAATAGAGGTTGAATAATAACTTGTTACATTAAGTAGGTGCAATTTCATTAATATTTTAGTAAGTTTTAATCTTTAGAGCAGCTTTATTTTTAGAAGTTTAAAAATTATATGCAAGGTAAGCAAAGCGGTTCCCCCCACACCTAATACTCAGCTTGTGTTGTTCACGACTGACATGGGATGGGGCACTGTCAAAGAGAGCGGGCTGGTCGAACTTTCTTCAGCACAAGTCTATACTTTATTCAGAATTGCTCAGTTCTTCCCTGATATCAGGCTCTCATTTGAAATAACTGTCACATCTCTTTAACTTCCTTTATGCTGTGATAATTTCTTGGAATTCTCTTGTTTGGAATGACCTTTGTGTGCTGAGGATTGTAGATTCTTCACCAGAGGACATTTTTTATGTTGTTTTCATGATTAGCTGAGTTACAGGCTTGGGAGAAGTCCAGATAGATGAAAGGCCATTCTGAGGGCACTATGTCCACGTGAGCTACCACTGAGGAGATAACCTTGATCCTCTGCATTCTATGCAGGAAAGCCGAGCCTGCCGCCCACACCCAGGTGCAATCTACCCAAGAGCTCAGCACCTGCACTGGACTTTTCTCTTTCTCTTCTTATCTGAAAAATTATTAAAAACTCTATATCCATAAAGACTTAGAAATGTTTATTCTTCACTTTGAGTTATAGTCCTATTTAACTTTCTCACACAGCTATTTTATTTAAGCTAGTGCAACCAAGTGACAGATCTATAAGTTGGATTCTTATCTATTGACATCACTCATTGTGGGAAATATGTCTCCCTCCTTTTGAGCACTTTTTCCTCTAACACTGTAAGATACTTCAGGCTCATCTTGTGCATTCCTTGTCTCAGTCCCAGAATAAATCATCTTAGCAATGAGGCCTGGACCTTTTTGGGGAGAATGGAATTAGAAAACACGACTTGGGAGACAGAGTGTTTTTTGTTACTGGTGTCACTGGCTCTTTGCACGCTTGGATGGTACAGGAAACCAGTTAGGGTCAAGCTACCGAAAGTACAGGCACACATCCTGCACTCTACTCTTATGTGGTCGTCTGTACTTGCATTAAATAAAAGTCCATCTTGACATCTTCACTCTCATCCACAATCCAGAGCTCATTCTAGCTTTCTCTCCTTCCCTGCTCTAACTTCATCGGGCAGCACTGAGAAACCTGATCTTCAACTCAGCCATCATTTCTTTCCATGTAAAATCCTATTACCATCTCTATTAGTCATGATTCTCAAAGGAAACAAAACCAGTAAATTTACTATAGATTCACGAGGATCTTGTTATCAGAATTGTCTCATACTGTGAATAAAGCTGTGACCTATTACCTATGTATCTGAGACCCTGGAGATCTAGAAGTGTGTGGTCTGGGTCTAGAGATCTGAGAACTGGGGTAATGACTGGGGTCACTCCTGCAGAAGACTTGGGACCTGAACACTACAGCATGTCACAGTTCTGGACTCCAGACGTCCAGAGGGTAGAACACTGGTGTTCAGAGACAGCAGATTTGCCCTTTCAGTGAGTTGAGTTTCAGGATTACCTGTCCAGCTCAGGCAGGGAAAATCTTCATTGTTTGGTCTTCTTAACCCACTATGAAGTTTTTGTAGAACATTTCTCACAGATATACTCAGAAGTAATGTTTACCTGCTGCATAGGAATGCCTTACCACAATCACATGATATGAACCAGTACAATACAGGCAATTGATAACACCTGTTTCTGAGGGGATGGTTACCAACTAGACTACAATGCTTAGGAAGAATTCCTTTTGTGCTAAGTATGACAGCATCCTCACACAGCTTTGGGAGGCAGCATCTACCGTCCGTGTCACACGTTGATTGTTTGGTTCCACGTTCACTTACTTTGTGATGAACTCAGTTCAATGGTCTGCTATACACCGAAAGACCTCTTAGTTGTTCTCAGTTTAGGGGGATAGGGGGATTATGAGAACTCCCATCTTGAACTAAAGGAAGCAGAGAATAAGCTGGGAATCGTGTGTGCCTTTTAAGAACTCAAAGCCCAGTGACACACTTCCTTGAGCAAAACCGTTCCTCCTAAGCCACTAAAGAGTACCACCAGAGTGGAGCAAGTACTTACCTGCCTGAGACTAGTAAGGGACATTTCATTCAAACCACCGTGCATAAGACTGTGTGAAATGACCGCTCATTGTCAAAAGCTGCCAAGCTCTCTTCTAAAACAATGTTACCGTTTTACATGCCTACCAGCAATGATGCTCAGCATACCAATCTGGCATTGGTATCATCATGTGTCTTGTTTGGGAGTTCTTTGTGTTTTGGTTTGATTGATTTTTTTTCCATTTAAATAGTTACTCTGGTTGGGTGTGATGACACACGCCTTTAATTCCAGCACTCAGGAGACAGAGGCAGGTGGCTTTAGCTTGGTATACAAAGTGAGTCCCGAATTGCCAGAACATCACAGAGAAACTCTGTCTCCAAAAAACCAAAATAAATAAATAAGTATAGATATAGATATACATACATACATACATACATACACACATATGCTGTATTTCCCCATTACTGTGTATACTGTAGAGCCCTGATGAAGTAACCTGGATACTTAGAAAATTATTACCTCCCAAGACTGGGTTCAAGTAGGGTTATTGTCTTAGGGTTTTTGTTGCTGAGATGAAAGTTGGCGAGAAAAGTATTTATTCAGCCTATACTTTATTGCTGTTCTTCACCAAAAGAAGCCAGAACAGGAACTCACACAGGGCAGAATCCTAGTGTCAGGAGCTGATGCAGAGGCCGTGGAGGGTGCTGCTTACTGGCTTGCTTCCATGGCTTGCTCAGCCTGTTTTCTTTTAGAACTCAGGACCACCAGCCCAGGGTCGGCACCACCCAAAGCAGGCTGGGCCCTCGCGACAGTCAGTAAGAGAAAGCCCAAGAGCTGGATGTGATGGAGACATTGTCTCAGTTAAGATTCATTTCTTTCAGATACCTCTAGTTTGTATGTCAAATTGACATAAGACTAGTTAGCACAGTTATATAAGCACTTTAATCTGAATTATGCCAAAAATATTTTATCAAGTCATATAATCAATAAGATGACCTAAGACCACACACTTGTCACTACTAAAACCACACTTAACTATATTGTCCATAGTCCTTGAATAGGATATATTCTTAGATAGGACACACTCATTCTTTCATCTGTTTGTGTTGGGCCAAGAATCTAACAGTTTTCAAAGTCAAGTAGGAAGTTTATCCAAAAGGCCTCAAAAGCAAGAAAATTGTGAAGTAAATGAGAACTAGAATTAAAAAAAAAATATTTTATATTCAAATCACACAGTTATGGGAGAAATGGCTCTGTGGTTAAGAGCATTTTTGTGCGGTGAAGACTAGAGTTTAAATTCCAGCATCTATCTAACAGGTCAGCATAAAACAAATCCCTGCACCTTCAGCTCCACAGGATCCCATACCTTCTTCTGGCCCCCAGCAGTACACAGAGATGCATGCCCGCCCACATACATGCTTAGACACACACATGAAATAGGTACTTGTTTAAATTATAGAAGTACTTGTGTTTTTAGCAAAAATAAAGTTTTATGAGAGAGTGGGTATTTTGGTAGAAGATGGCTTTGCCAACCTTTAAAAATGAAATGCATGGAATTTTATCATGTTCAATAGTGGTGTCATTTTACATGAGCTAGGGTGTTTATTATTGCCTAAATGACTCTGGCGAATTATCTTGATACAATTAAGTGGTCTGCCCTTTCAAAAGGAACCAAAAGATCCTTTTGCAGTTTTCAGTGGGACATATTTGAACACATTACTGGAGGATCTCGAGGCAACTGGATCCATGTGTGTACCGTCGGGCTGCTTAGCACTTCCCTACTCTGCAACCGTATTTTAACACAATGGTGCTATGTAGACAAGATGAAAACATAGTGTGGAACAGTAAAAACAGGGGCTTTTATCCCCTAAAATTTTATCTAACGGTGATGTCATGTCTAAAGCATGGTTAACTTTTTACTGACATACCAAAACTTGCAAATAGAGTGCCATGTTTTCACAGCTGCCAGTGTATTGTTGCTCAAGAATTCTGCTCACTTACACTCAGGGCTGTAACCCCAGAAACCTTTAGGGGACTATGTCTCTTTGAGCCAGATAATTAAATGCCAAGAAAACTCATCACTCAATATGTAATTCACTCAACATCTTGTTGTTTGAAGGAGTCAGTGTTTAGCATAGAATGGATTGAATTCCTAACAACATCTGGCATGAGCAATAGGCTTGGCCCTGTAATAGCATTACACTCATGGTCAGAATGACAGCAGCATGGATGGCTGGAGCTGGTCTCTAATGGGGTGGATTCATGGCTGGAGCATAATGAATCAGAGTATGTAACCTCTGGTCATATCCACCCTGCCCTGTGGCTCCCACACGCTCTGTCAGGGGATGCAGAGTAAATTTCTCTTGTCAGATCTAATGGTGAAAGATTCCGATTTCTAACTTCCAGAGAAAGCAAAGTAAAATTTCCACTCCAATAGTCTGGATCAAAACATTTCCTGATGGCTGTGGTCAATTTATTCTGTCACTTAATTAAACCCAAAGCATTGCAAATTCTATATGTCACCTCTGCAGCCTTCCAGCTAGTCCTTGACACACATAGTTACAAAGTTGCTCAAGTTCTAAGATTTGTGGGAGAGCTGAGGTGTTCCCTCAGGATTTTGTTGTGGGATAAAGAAAAATTAAAACAAATGGCAAACAAAAATATCACAAATAATAGAAGGAAAATCAGAACCCAAGAGCAAATTGTAATGAAGTGGTGGAAAGGAGCATTCCCACAACTCGTCCCACATGATAAGGTCAAGGAAAGAAAAGAGAAACACACCTCTGGCCTCCTGATCCTTCCCTTAAGCTAGGAAAGTGAGTTTCCGTCTCCTGAGTTGAGTGTTCTCGTGAAGGGATGACTCCACCAGTTACTCATTCGTTGATTTGTTCTCTGGATTTCTTCTGTGACTTTCTACTGCAGGTGTCTCTCATTTCCTTAAATCTCTATTTAGTCTTTGAAAAATGTGTAGAGAAACCTTCTTCAAGGAAAATCCCAAAATTACTCTTATAAAATTTGAAATAAAAAAATGGTTCAGTATATCCTTTCAATTGATATATGCGAGCTACACGCACAGTCCAAATGAATGAAGAGCTACGATAAAGCTTGGGAGATGTCGGTGGGTCAACATCAGTTCACGCATTGAACTGTTTTTGTCACCCTCACTGTCACTATTTAGGCTCTCCAGTGGTCTATGGACTTCCCTAGGGAGAACTGCAGCTGAGCCCACATTAGTATTTGTGGGTGCCTGCTGCTCACATGCACTGAGCGACTCTTCTGAACGTCTTATTCTCTCCCTAGAGTCTGAAGAAATGACGATTTGCCTCTAGAGAGGAACTTTTTCCTGACCACATATTCGCTGTAGGTAAGTGTGTGAGCTCTGGGGAGAGGCAGCCTGTGTCCTGACTCAGAGGGCCTAGCACACGGGGTAATGACGGCTTTCTGCAACACAGAGCAGGAGTTTCACCTCACATTTTAAAGCAGGAAGCTCTAGCCCGGGTAGTTTGTAGATTAATGTGCAACTATTTTCCTAAGAAGAAATCATCACACATGGCTATGCAGCCGGTAAATGAATGTGATGCTTTGCATCTCCTACACTTGTCTCCACAGTACATTTCCTGAGAATCCTGTGAGGACAGACAAAGCATGAGGTGGAGAGACCACTGAATTCTTTTCCAGTGAGTTCAAATCCCTAGACATGTAGATTTTAGATTACAAACAAAGGCCTTCATAGGAGTGAAAACAGCAGGACCTGCATCTTGATTTCTGTTTCAGTCAGTAACACAGGGCGTTTTAAAACAGTTTAAAGCGCTGAGTTACGATGTCTGGGAAGACCTGATGAAGAAAGAAATAAAGTCTAATGCCAAGTATTAATATTGATCTTGATGTTCTGGAAGACTCTTTGACCCGCTGGAACCTATGTGTAAAAATGGCTAGACACATGTTATTGATATGCCAAAAAGATACAAATATTGGAGGATTTTTTTTTTCAATTTCATAGAAAAAAAAGTGGGTGATATCCTGTACCTCTCACCCTAGGATGTTAAATACACGCATCAGTACTTTGCTGAGTGAGCAAATATATACGAGCCCCTTATGCCACATATGAATTCTCACAGCCTCGGAAGCTGGGAGGAATTTCTCCTGAAGCCCCATGGCTGGCAGATCGCAGCTTCCTGCTGCCTCCTTGGCCTCTTCTCGGAGTCACTGTATTTCTGTATCCTTACCGTCTCTTCAGGTAAGGACTCGGTGAGCAGGATTTCATCTTAACTTTACCGCCTCTTCAAAGGCCCCAGCTCCACAGTCCACTGGAGATTATAACACAAATTTAGGAATTTCAGTGTGGTACATGCCAATCTGTAAAACCTACTCACAGTAGTCACAGACTCCGAAAAACTTTACACCAAAAACTGACAGTGAATGAAAGTTACACCCAGTCATCATGCTCCAGGCCAAGGTCAGGGGAGGAAAGCTCACAGTCCATACATGCCACAAACAACCACCCTTCCTGATGCTGCTCGGTCTTTGCATTTTTGTTGTTTTTGTTGGTGATCACTCTATAAGGAGACCTTAGCTGAAGTGCAAAGAGATGACTACAGTCCCTAAGTACAAGAGGTTTGAGGTGTGCCAAAAGGCAAATGTCAGATGGCGTTTGATGGTGCTGCTGGCTGTGATTTCAAACAATTTGTCTCATGTGCCTGTAGAAGTACCTATGTTAGTGTGACCTGACTCACTCAGGAAGCCGACCTTGTGTTTTCCGGAGTCACTGGCTCTGTACTCATTATTCAGCATCTGCAGAAATGTGATGAAATAGCGGTTACCCCGAGAACTGTGTGCATTTGTTTAAGGATGGATGCCAATGCTGCAGGAATTCAGGAATTCCAGCATCTGGAAGGCATGTTCATAGAACAGGATGCTCAGAGGGGCCCACAGAACAGGCGACTGGCTAAGTGGGGGAGGCAAAATTCTCATTTTCAATATCTGCCAATTTCCATTATGTAAATTCTCCCATTGTGGCCAATTTACAGCTACAAACATTCTATTTAACAAGAGGCGATAGTCCTGCACCTTTAACAGACTGCTCTCCTGAGCTGTGGCAGGCCGCTCTAGCCCTTCACTTCCCTGTGTGGACAGAACCAAACAACTCAAACTGAGTAAAATATAGAAATAAGTCTAGTTTATATTCTCAAAATCTAAGATTTGTGTTTATAAATGATGTTATGCTATTGAATATATAGTAATAATTATTTAAATTCTTTTCTAAAAGAGTAAAACATTTACCTTTAAAACCTGCATATTTCACTGCTCTGGGAGAAACATCGAAAAAAATAGTTGAAGATAGATAAGCCAATCTTAAAGGCACGAGAGGAGAATGGTGTCAGTCCTCCTTAAAACTGTCTGTAATCCTAACATTTCGAAGGATGAGGCAGAAAAAGCAAATTCTAAGCCCACCTGGAATACAGAATGCTCAAAGATAGCCTGAGTGACATATCAAGACTTGTCTTAAAACCAAACAACTACAAAACAATTTTACATAGACACAAAGGACTTTTATTCTGCTGTAAAGAATGAATTGATGACATTCATAGTAAAGTGGATAGAAATGGAGATTATTATATCAAATTAAGTATGTCAGACTCTGGAAAATAAAAACTGCATATCTTCTCTGATATGCAAAAATTTAGATTTAATACATAACATATACAGAGATGAATTTAGAAAGGGAATTATGAGGGGGGAGAAAGAGGTCAAAAAAGAGGCGGAGAGGAAACAAGCCTGGTAATAGGGTATATATGTTATGAAACAGAAGAGGGATCTGTCTGTGGGGAGGAAGGGACCAGCAAGAGGGGAAGAGCAGGTGTAGGGAGACAGAGGGAGGAATAAGGAAACAGGGTGATGATATGTCTGGAGACGTCACAGTGAGGCTCACCTCTGTGTTTGCTAACCAAGTTTCAAAAGCTAAAGTGTCACTTAGCTTACATTCCGCACAGTGAGCACTGGGTCAGAGGCAACCTAGCTTGCTATATTAGATGTATCTCTGTCAGGATTTCCCCAGTTAAAGCAGAAGTCTCAGGAGGATAAGATCCAGGAGTCAGGTTTTATCCCATTTCTCATGGAGCCCACCAAGAACGTGAACCAAGCCAATGAAAAGCAGATGTTGGATTCCCTGAGGCTCAGAATCCCTTGCTTTCCAGTCGGCAAGCCTGCACTCCGCCTCCCTTTCTATCTACTTTCATGAGGATGAATGTTAAATATAAACACAGAGTGCATAGAATGGGGCTCTTGTCATGCACAAGTTTCTGTGTAATCATTGGACTTAAGGGTCCCTGGAGTCACGGAGGAAGCAGGAAGGGTTGTCTGGGACTCTAAAGCAGCTGATCTCCTCAGGTATGGTGTCTTCCAGGCAGCCTGGGACAAGGGTCACAGAGGAGGGGAGGGAAAAAGTCCTGTGAAAAACTGAGGGAAGAGGCCAGCAGAGGAGGAAAGAAATGGGAGCTGCACAGAGGGCAACAGGTACTCAGGACTCTGCAAATGACCGCAGCCTCAGGCACAAGGTCCTAGAACTCTGCACAAGAGGGATTGGACATTAATAGTGCGTCAGACGCTGATGAGAGGACGACAGAGGCGTTATCTTAATGTGTTTTAAAGCCAACGCATCCCAAAGGGGAGATGTGAACAGTGTCCGGCCCTTTCCTGACAACACACGTGTTTTGGTGGCACAGTTATGGCGGAACTGATGTAAACGAAAAGCACAGAAAATGTAAGTTAGCTACTCAAGAGGCCCAGGATGTCTATGCTGGGTTTAAAAGCCAGGCCTGCAAAGCATATGTTGGGCAGCTTAGGTGCGTGAGATTGCATCCCTAACTATTAGCATATTTCATTTTTCAATTTCTTTTTAATTTTTTTAAGTTTATTTATTGTATTGTATTGTAGCCCCCTCCCTCAATTCCTCCCAGTCCATTTTCCTTCCCTTTTCCCTTCTATCCACTGAAAGTTCCATCCCTTGAGAATTTTCTCATTGTTTACAAACACACATTTGTTTATCAGCAAACACTCAATACAGGTCTCCACAAGGCTGTCCAGCAGAGCAACTTAGAGGACAACCAAACAGAAAGACAAGTATAATTTGGAAGAGGGAGGATCTGGGGAGTGCAGAGCAGACTAAGCTCTATGTGAAGGGGTGAGGACAACCAACAAGACTGGGGAGGAGGGTGGTTCAAGAGAGATGGCAGTGAATAGTCCTTCCTACAGTTTATTAGAGAGCTGCAGAAAATTGCCGCGTCTTAGGCAGTAGGCAGCCCCAGGGAGTCTGAAGGAGCGTTTCAGCCCACCCAGGGAGAGCAGAGCCCAGGGACAGCTGCACCTGTTCTTTTAAGTTCCCCTGGGAGAGGGGGTGGCGGCTGTTGTGCCAGGAGGAAACTGGCTAAAGATTGCTGATATTAGCTAACTAGACTTACAGACAGACACGTTGTATTTCCTCATACATCCGTTGAGGCAGGAATTTAAAAATCCCAAGAATGGTTCTGGCTAAGCGGCTTCTGAAAAAACAATGGCCTCTTCTTAGTAGTACGGGCCTTCTCTCTTTAGGGCTGTGATGGCTAGTTGTCAACTCGACACAAGCTAGCGTCTTTTTAGAAAATGGAACTTCAGCTGAGAAAATACCCCCCTGTGGGCACAACCTGTGGAGCATCTTTTTGATTGATAACTGGTGTGGGAGCACCCAGCCCACTGTGGGCAGGGCGGCCCCTCGTCTAGTGGTACTGGGTGCTATAAAAAAGAAAGCAAGCTTCTCTTCCATGGCCTCTGCACCAGCTTCCGTGTCCAGGTTCCTGTCTTGTTTGAGTTCAGCCCAGATTGTTTTTGGAGCAAATTAATCCCTTTCCTCCCCAAGTTGCTTTTTGGCTATGGTCTTTTATCACAGCAATAGAAGTATTTCTATTGGTTTGCCACTTGAAGGGCCTGCCTCCGAGAGGAGGAGAGGGAGGGGCAGTTTCCTTGCCTATAAGATCTGGATCCGACACTCAGGAAGAGAGATGATGTGGGGCAGTTCTGAATCCAGCTGTCTTGCTGCTGCAGTCCCTGTGATCTCACTGTTTTTATTCTTTCCTTTCCAGTCATCCAACCCTGTGTCCTCAGCATGGCTTTTGTATCCAGGAGTCTCTGCAGCCATTTGTTGATTTCAAATCATGTTCTTCAAGCAGAACAGATTATTTAAGTTCTGCTAATAAACTGGCCAGACAATAAAAAGGAAACTGAAGATATGGTTTACTACCATCAGATCTCTACCATGTTTTTGAAAAAGTATCTTTTTTTTCTTGTTATTTTTCTTTCATCTAGAACAGCAAATGGATATAAGACCAAGTAGAAATCATTTCAAACTCACCAAAATACCAAACACACTGACCAAATATATACAATTTTCCCCCAATGAGAAACATTTCTGGATGACACCACTGCTCCAGTTGTGAATATGGGAGATCTCCATTGAAATACTTAAAAACATTATTTGAATCTGAAAAAAAAATGTTTTAATAAATTAAATCCTCACTGCTAAGAGTGACTGCTCAGAATGATATGACAGAGCAACTATCAGCCCTCCTGTGAATGGGAAGGAAGTCTCTTTGAGAGCAAATTCCCACTGGCTCTCAGGGTGCAGGAAGAATCTGAGGAGGGTCCTGGCATGGGTTTAAAGACAAGGCTCTCTTCAAAACGGCTCCGCATTTTCTGACCCAGGGAATATGGGGCTAGAAGTTCTCTGGAACTTAGTAAGTTCACTGGATATAAACACTCTGAGTGTGTCCTGGGCAGACGCATGCAGTAGCCAAATATAAGCCAGTGAGTTCAATATGCAGTTAGGTTATGTTTGAAAATATTTCTGTGTAACTTTAAGAAATGATGACGTTAAAAGCACGGTAAGTAAAACCACTTTGTCAGACTGACCACCGAGCTCTGGCCCACACTTCCCAAACATCCTGTGCTCTGGTGGCTGGAGTACCAGAGAAGTCAGGTCTCTGTCCGATCAGTTTCCATTTAAAATTTTTTCTCTTTCTTTTTTTCCCAAATTTTCCCAACTGTATAGTTTACAATGAGATTCTCTAAGATTCAGACCCGGATTCTCCCCCAAGTTCCTTCCTCATCACAGAATCCCACAGAGAAACCCACCTGCTTTTTCTAACTTCTCAGTTTGTCCTCATTTATTGGAACTGCATGTAAATCATTCCCCAGGCTTCTATATCCTTCCTGCAGTCACTTGCTAACCAGCTCATTGCCTGAATGCCTCTGAGTTAGTACCATTTCACAGCAGACATGCACACTTTCTGCACGGCGGACCAAGAAAGAACTTGTCAGTATTTAGTCCATCCTGTCTATCCATTGTAAATAGCATGTTTACAAGCATTCTCAAGTTGGGTATATTGTTTTCTGAACTTACATTTAATATTTCCGAAGTATCTTCTTTAAAATACTGATTTTATTATACAGCACCATCCAACTCCAACCCCATTCCTGTCAACGGCTCTCCAGCAGTTATTCAGTGCAATCTGAACAGTAGCAACCACAGCTTCCTGTTTCTATGAAGTTATAAAACATCTCGAAGACCGGAACTGTGGGTCCAGCTCTTCAATCCACATGGAAACATTGAACACACCAGGACTTCTTTTCCAGGACATGCTTTTCCTCCATGGCATCTTTTCTAACACTGGTCTCCCGGCCTTGGAAAGAAAGCAAACCAGTTTTGTTTCAGGTGACTTACAGCTATAAACAGTTGTTTCACTTTGTTTGTATACATATTTCTTGCCCTTTTGTAGTCTGTGTGTGTGTGTGTGTGTGTGTGTGTGTGTGATGTAAAATAGGAAGAGGGAGGAGATATTGTACAATGTCTGCTATTTTTTTGTATACATTGTTTTTTGTTTTTTGTAGTTTCTGCTCAATAAAGTTAACTGAAATTAACAAATGCTTTTCAAATAGCAACTATTGCCAAATTATGTAGACATAAAGCAAACAGTGCAGAGGCCCCCCACCTCCAGAGTGATCTGGTACTAGAGAAAACACCATGAAGAAAAAATAAACTCAGAAATTGCTCGCAAATCTACAGGTTTTCCATTTGAAACTTATTGTTTTGTTTTGTCTCTGTGATGTTTAGAAAACACACAATCATTCAAAGAAAGTTCCCGTAGTAGACTCTAACACTGGCCACTTGTCCCCTCACAGTGTTCTGTCTCGGTGCTTTCTATGACAGTGCTCTGTGGCTCTGTGCCTCAGGCTCTTTGACTCTGGAACCCAGTAAGGTTTGGGGTGTGCAGAGAACAGAGCACCACACAGTCATACGTCCAAGGAGCAACCCTTAGCAGTGAGATTCAGGACCCAAGGTGTAAACACTACTTTTGTTCCCCGGGAATAAGGTAGAAGAACAAGGCAGAGAGGAGGTTCCAGGGGGCATCCTGAGAAGCCAACTTAGAAAGAAGACTGAGGTGTCCTTCTTTGGCCATTGGCTAAAGGACCACAACAGAGCATGTGCAGAAGTACCTGCTCCATAAATATCCCACAGAGCAGCAGCCTCCTCCCAGCCTGGAGCCGTGACCTCTCTCTAGCTCTGGCCTGCACCCAAGCCCCAAGCCAGGAAGTATGTCTCTCCTTCAACAAACTATCTCATTTTCTATGAATGTTGCCTTGTCTCTGCTCAGTTCTTTGTTTTAAGACCTCAAAGCCTGGGCATTTCAGCAGGTGCCCCCAGAACTCAGGACCATGGCCATAACAGGAGAAACTGTTCTGTGGCTCTTGCAGACCCCAGCATGCCAACATACCACTTGTCTGAAGCAGGACCGCACATAGGACACACTCTACAGACGCCTCCTTCCTTTCTTCTCCCCCACTCCCACTCCTGTTTCTTCCATCTGAGAGCTTACTTTCCAGGGAGCCTAACAGCATTCAAAAATTCCTCTTTGGTTGTTCTTCTGGCTCTGCACCTCAGAATGAAGGACATCATGCAACTGGGAACCATGATGAGTGGTTGCCTGTCAGTCTGAGCTGCCACGACTTTGATTTAGTGCCTACAGTGTAATTCTTCTAAAGATACATTGAAGTGGCCCCTGGAGTCAGAACACATCAATTCAAATCCCTGTTTTCCTTTGTCCTGAGGTGACTGCATTAAACCCAAGACTTAGCTTCCTCCTAAGTATAAGAAGACTGATGCGGTTGGTCTCTTGCTCATAGGGATGTGGGGAGGATTAACAGAAACATAAGAGTGAGGCATCTTCTTTTTTATTCTTTTAATTATTTCATACAATATATTTTGTTCTTGTGTCTTCCTTCCCAAACTCCTATACCCTCCCAGTCTCCCTACCAACCTGACTTCATAATGTCATTAAAAAAAAAAACCCAACAACCTACAAAACAAAAATAAAAACAAAAGACAAGTAAGACACACACACAAAAGCCCCACTAAAACCCAAATAGGCCAACACACATACACACACACACAGACACACACACACATACAAATGAGTTCATTTTCAGTTGATGATATCATCCATATTTTGGGCTACCACCATTGTTACATAAAAGGTTTAGAGCATAAGATTCAGAAATAATTAGATAAAACATCTTGTGTGATACTGGGAACAAATGATAATGAACTAGAAACATCAACTGCTAATTTTAGTGTCTCCATATTTGAAGCATCCTGGAGCTCTCCATCTTCAGTGTGTACAACACTTTAGAATACACTGGTCTCGATTTTGAGAAATTCAACCTTAGCTTGGAACCTCCAGCACACATTTTTGGAGGTCTGGCTTGCTGCCAGGGCTCAACTGCCCCACGAAGGCGAGCAGATTGGTGGCTCACTGTGGGATCCACACCCACAGTCCTGGGCAGCTGCTCAAAGGTCTGCAGTGGATTACTGTGGAGGTTTCCAAAGTAGTAAAATAATTCTGTGTGCAAGTCATGTGTACACTAAATAGTTAGGAAATTAATTAGTCATAGAGACTTTGGAGACCCACGGTGTTTTATATTACTGTGGAAATTATAAGACAGCCTTACAGAACTATTAGAGCTGGTTTACTGCAGGTAAATGTCCTCCACAGAGGCACACATTGGCTAGAAATTGTTCATGGAAAAAGAGATTCCATTTATTTTTCACTCAGTAATATAAACTTTTGGTCCCTTTTTTGGTTATTATTTCTGGGTGGATACAGAGCTCATGATTTATGTGAGAAGCTATTGGAATTTCACAGAAGGAATTGTCGGAAAATATTTCAGTTCCCAGTGTTGTTGTAACAACATTTCTTAAAAAGGATTTCACTGAAGTGGGGAGATTTTCTTGTTCCCACTAGATAGCTTAATGAAATCTCCATCAGTTCCAGGGAGAGTACAGACACCAAGATCTCCCGGGTCCTCCTTGTGCAGGGCAGCCAGCATGTGCCAAGCAGAGTCAAGTCCTCCTCAGTCTTAGTTCATGTGAGTCAAACACCTCCTTTCTTCTCTGAGTTCATGCTGATGCTTCGGATTCTCTGCTGCTTTCAGGGCATCGCGTGAGTCCAAGAGTCTTCACCGTTACTCCCTTCCAAGCACGTGACAACAGTAACCAAGAGCCTCAGTAGAAAAAAAGTGCGCGGAAGTGGGTGAGTCAGTGATGTGCATGCCACACAAGCACGAGGACCTGATTAAGTTTCTAGAATTCCCACAAAAGGCCAGGTGTGGCGTTGCTCTCACAATGCTGGACGTGAGGAGCAGAGACACAGATCTTCCGAGGGCTCCTCAGGCAGCCAGTTTGGCTAGTTGATGAGTTGGAGGTCAATGAAAGAACATGTTTTCAAAGAGAAAGTAGGCAGAACTTGAGGAACAATAGCCAAGACTGACCTCTGGCTTTCATGGACCACTCATCCTTGTGCACATATATATGCACACACACACACACACACACACACACACACACACACACACACGTACATAGATAGGTATGTGTAACAGCATACCTTTGTGATCCATGCCTTCACACAGAGGAACACACAAGACCTCTACAGAATCACAGAGAATGAACAATATGGTTTCATTATTTTTCAATAGTCAGATTATGAGAGGAATATGAGATATTGTAAGACAGTCTCAAGCTGTGAGGAAGTAAAGCACATGTACTTAGATCATTGAAAAGTCACCAAAACCTTCATCAATCCCACCGCTTTTCTTGGCATGTGCAAAAGGCAGTGATAGCCATCAGTAATGTCCATTCCAGAGAAGAAATAACAGGCTCCTGGTGTGCCTTAGCAGAGCAGGAGGCTTTTCCGTCACCTGTTTTGTTGTTGTTGTTTCTGGAATGTCTGGATCAACAATTGACTCCTTATGGTTAGGCCACTCTCATTTGTTTACTTGGGAATCAAAAGGTTTGAGTTCAAACCCAGCTTCTGGCATTTATTATTCATGTGGCCATAGGTAGAGTCCTTAAATCTTAAAACATCTCATACGTATCTACCAAAACCAGGGCAGAGCTGTGCTTGGGACTTGCCTATCATGAGCAAGGCCCAGCACCAAAACAACAGCAATAACAATACCTCGAAGAGCTAAACAGAATAGGTCTACTAATGAACTCACAACGTTTTGACAAGAAGTAAATAAAAATTATGAAAAAAGTTTTAATATGATAATAAGCAGAACCTCAATAAATATTAATTGCAACTTTCCCCTGGCCTGCAAGGAAAAGAAGTGGTTAAAAATCATTTTTGTTGTTCTTTTCTGGAAAGATAGCTTTGTGTAACGATGTTGTCCCTCGACAGCACTCAGGGGACCCTGCAGTGTCCACTTCTCAGCCTCCTGTTCTCACATCCTGTCCCACCTCTACTTGTCATTTACTTTGTGGGAAAAAAAAACAGGTCAACCACTAAGAGTGTTATCCAAATAATTAATAAAATCGTGGCTGTGGAAAACAGCTGGACATAGTGTTTGACATCTAAAACTCAATACCATATCATGGAATCTCTGAAGTCTCAAGTGTTCCAGTCCTTAAAAAAGAGATGCTATTTGTCTTCTCTTGCAAGCAGAGGATTCTCTGTTGCTGTAAATCCCCTGTCTCAAATGGGTTAGAGATATAGAGCTGTGAGCATTGCACATCCAAACAATCCCCACCTGTCAGCCATCGAGGCAGCTCACTTAGGGAGCAGTGTGAGCCCCACCTGTCAGCCATCGAAGCAGCTCACTTAGGGAGCAGTGTGAGCCCCACCTGTCAGCCATCGAGGCAGCTCACTTAGGGAGCAGTGTGCAGAGATAGCACTAGGTGCACTGGCTCCCGGCTGCAGGAGGGTCTGACACAGAGGAAGACAGGCAAGAAGCAGAGACAGCAGGGTATTATCCTGGAAGAAACAAAAAGGTGTGTTCTTCAAGGAGAAAGAGTTCTAGCAGGGAGCACAAAAGTGGGATTGATGTTTTCTCCAGATTTTCAGCATGTATATATATATATATATATATATATATATATATATATATATATGTATGTATATAGCAATTATCTGGACACTAATAGGACCAGAACATTGCACTTCTTTTTCTTTCCAACTATGACATTACAAATAGACAAAACAACAGCAATGACAACACACACACACACACATACACAGACCTCACTTTGAGCATTTCTTCCAACAGTGTGTGCATGGTAAGCAATGTCCTTGAGAGAGTAAAAGAGGAGAAAATCTCAAGTCAGGAACAGTTTCTATTTCAGGTAAGAGTGTCAGACCACTCAGCCTAGTGTGCTGGGCAGTCCCAGACCCGGCAGCTCAGGGTAGCTTTGCTGAGGACCAAAGGGATGATTTCCATCACGTAAGAACCTCAAAGCCACCAAAGGTCCAAGCTCTACTGCCAACTATGTTTTTAGAATGTCCTTTAGGAGCTGGGTGTGGTAGCTAACATCTCGAATTCCAAACACGCTAAAAGCAAAGACAGAGAGATTGCTAACCTGGACTACAGAAGGAGTCCCTGGCTAATCTGAGCCACAGCATGAGACCACTCCCAAAAGATCCCCACCCCCCAAAATTACATAAGTATTTTCTCTGTTGTCAACAAGGATGGGACATAGGAAAATGTGTTAGATGGGGGCAATTAGAAAGGAAGCCGTAGCTACCGAAGAGATGCCTGTTTGATGAAGGAAATTTCCGTCTTGATATGTAATTGATTTTCCCCAGCAAAAGGCAGGGAGTGCAGTCTGGCCATCCTGTCTGCTTCCTCGGCAACCAGAAGTGTAATACTCTGAGTTTATTATTCTCACAATGAAAAATAAACTCGGAGGGCAGATGCCAGTGCGAATGGCAGAATAGCTACTGCATATGTTCTCAGCATGAGGAAATAAATGCCTTTGCAAGCAACAGATTTTCCTGTGGTGGATTCTTTCACCATTAAAGTTATGGACTATTCCCAGATTCTAGGGTCAAGAGGTTGCTGTCTTGTCTGAGTAGATCATATGACTTCAGGAATTCAGACATGACACCTTCTTACCAATGTAATTATTATACATTTCGAAAGTTTTACCATTAAATATCAAAAACTCAGTATGTTATCTGCATGTGTGCCTTCACTGAAGGGTATTTACAGATAGAAATGCTGTTTGAAGTAAAGAAGGACAGAAATGCTTACTGAAGATGTCGGAACGAAAAAAGTCAAAACCACTCGGTCCTGTTACCGAAACGCATAGCCATTTGGTGTAAGATGTCAGTTTCCTGGCGCCAAGAGGTCTTAGTGGAGAAGAAAATTAAAAACCCTACCCAGATACTGCCAGGAAGGAAAGTGTTTCAGCTGAATGTCAGATTTTCTGCAAACAGCTCCATTTTTTCCACCGGACAATTTGCTATTCCCGAACCAGATCTGTTCTACCTAGTTCACACAAGGGATTTGAGGAAAGATTGGAAATGTGCGGAGGCGAACGCAGACAGTGACTTGTGAAGAAACACTCATCGTAGTTTCTGGCATAGTGACTCCCGTGGATCAGCCCGCAGTGGCTTGGCTGGCAGCTCGAGAACATTTTCCTGGTGCCCCGCCACTTTCTCCTGGATCCTCTTCTGTCTGGGCTTTCATTGGGAGACACCTGACTCTAGGTGAAGTGAGACGTGAGTGTGGGTGTTAACAGTTTTCCAGAGGAGAAACTTGGCCCATCCAAAATGTCAAAGCAGTTCTTTGTGTCGGTGTGTGTGTGTGTGTGTGTGTGTGTGTGTGTCTGTGTGTGTGTGTGGTGTGCGAAGGTACATGTGTGTGTGTGTGTGTGTGTGTGTGTGTGTGTGTGTGGTGTGAGAAGGTACATGTGTGTATAAATGTGTGTGGATGCCAGAGGTCAGCCTTCGGAGTTGTTCCTTAGGCATCACTTACTTTATTTGTTGCAACAAGGTCTCTCCAGTGGCCTAGAAGTCACCAAGTTGGCTAGGCTGGCTGGCTACTGAGCCTCAGGGGTCTCCCTGTCTCTGCCTCCTCAGTGTTATGCTTACAAGCCTTCAACTATGCTGGGCTGAGTGCTAGAGATGGCAAATCAGGTCCTAGTACTTACATAGCAAGCACTGTGGCAACTAAGTACCTCCACAGACCCCAAGACTGGGCGGCGGCGGCAGCAGCAGCAGCAGCAGCAGCAGCATCAAGTATGCTATTTCTTCTGCTCTAGGCTTCAGTTACTTTGATGGGTGCCCAGAGGACCATAGCAGGGTTCATAGCAGTCAGTGTTCTTGATCTTCACAGCTCTCCCTTGCTGCTGAATGAAGTAAGTCATGCCACCATTAAGGGAGCCAGCAAGCTGAAGCCCTGGCAGGAGATAAGTGGGAAGCAGCCGACAGGAGAGCTGGAGTGACGGTTGTGATGTCACCTGTTTCTTTGTTTCCCAGGTTGAGGAACCCCACTCCCCTCAGTATCACACTATTGAGAAACTGAGAGATGATTCACAAACGATGCAGTGCTCTGTAAAGCTCAGTCTGCATGAATGGGAGCTTCATCTGTCCAATGAATGAATCTTTAATGTTTGATGAAATCCTTAGGGTAGCAGGGATAATCAGTGACCTGATTATCAGAAGGGCACTGGTATCCTCTCTTAACAGCTTCCTTTGTCCATTCTAAAAAGATCGCATGATTTGTTGAAACAGGTATGTCAGGCTCTCAGAACGAGCCAATTTAGAATGTATTTAAATGTCCATTTTTAATGGTTATTTAAGGTCTTTGAAAGTCATGCAGACAGGCTAATTCTTCTCACCATTCTCTTGGGTGTATACTTGGGGTTTTCCTGTGAGCTCTGTCCTAGCAATGTGATCTTCACAATTTCTTACATTTCATTCTATAACGACCTTGATTAATGATAATAGTTTGAAATGTGCTCCTTTGCTATCAGTGTTGATATTCTTTTCCCATTTACAGTTAAATCAGTGTAGAGTTGGTAATGTTTTTATTGTTACTATTTGAGACAGAGTTTCACATATCCAAAGTCTAGAATTAATTAAATAGCCCAGGAAGATGCCGAATCTCTGGACCTCCTGCCTCTGTTTCCCAAGTGCTGGAATTACAGGCCTGCATCACCAGATCTAGCAGGTGTGGTACTGGGTATGGACTCAGCCTCAGCCTGGGTAAGCACTCTACAGCTGAACTCCACCCTTGGGCTAAGCTGCTGATCTTCTTAAGTTACTCATTCATTCCCTAAACTAAGGAACGTACCTGACATGACAACAGGAGTGAAATAAATGCTTGTTGATTAACAAAGAAATCTTTAGAGACTTGCAAATATTAGCAGGGCATGATGAAACACACCTGTACTCCCAATACTCTGGAGGCTGAAGAAAAAGACAAGTTGAGGACAGCCTGAGATACAAGGCTTTCAAAACTCTGACCTGTCTCAAAACAAAAACAAAACAAAACAAAAAAAGAAAACCCACCACCACCAACAAACCAGAGCAAAGAGGAAACAGATACCTTTAGAATGTGTTGTGCAGGGTATTGTAGCATGTGGCGTATGCAGGAGGCAGGGTATCTTTACATTAGACATCATTGTTTATGAGAGAAAATGTTGAGACCTGTTGTGTGTACCTCACAGAGTACATACAACGAAAGAGCTGAAATCTAAGACTAAACAGAGTTTATCTAAAGAGAATGTGGAGCTGGAGGATGGCGCAGTAGTTAAGAGCGCTTGTCCTTACAGAGCGCATAGACTCAGTTCCTAGCACCCACATGCTGGATCACAAGTGTAACTCTTAGTTTCTGGGAATCTGACAGCCTTTTCTTGCTTTGGTGGGCACCAGGCACACATTTGGAGCCATACTTATACACGTGCAGGCAAAACATGCAAACAAGTAAAGTAAAAGTAAAACTAGAAAAGTATCATAGATATTTTACTGTTAAGAAACTGCACAACCATACTTTGAATCATATTCCTACCTTCCAAAAGCCTTCTTGGAGGTGTCAGAATTTATTCCCATAAATGAGCCTTGCTCTCTGAGATGTACTAAAGAAGTTTTACTGTGGCTGAGGGTATGGCTCAGTTGGAAGAGTGACTGCCCAGTATACACAGACCTTGGGCTTCATCCCCAGCACAAGATAAACTGGTTATATAATCCCATTATTCAGGAAGTAGAGGAAGGAGAATGAGAAATTCAAGAGCATCCTTGACTACATGCTGAATTTGAGGTTAGCCTGGGTAACATGTTTCAGGAAAAAGAAAACAAGAAGTTTTATCACATTCTCTTTGTTCACACATTTGAGAGGGTCAAGTCTACAGCTGCTCAGCCTGGTCATCTGGAAAAGAAAGATGGTCCACTAAATAAATTCACAGAGTAACAGACATAACATGTATTGTCTATGGAAAATTTGTAGGAAATGTGAAAATTAGATGGAGAAAGAACTTTGCGACGAATTGCCGGTCAATGTAAAGGGCCCTTTATGAATACATAAGCAAAACAGACCGAGCCATGGGAGATTTTAACAGAAAAAAAAACATAAGAAGAAAGATATAAACATCTACTTTGCAGAACTGTTCCTTCTTTGGACTGTTCCTTCTTTACTCCTCCTGTCGAGGGCTCTGGAGATGGAACTCAGGGCCTTGTGTCTGCTAGGCAAGTGCTTGGCCACTGAGCTGCATTCCCAGGCTTGACATTTTATTTCTTACAGAAGTTATTCACTCAATAGTGTAACGATTGTCAAATGCTGCAGGAGTGGGTACCTGCTGGCGCTTCCAGGGTCACGTGCAATTTGACAACGAACGGTTTATAGACACGTGGGTAGTTAGAGAAAGTAGTGTGTTACGAGGAGAGACAGACAAACTTGGAATTGCGTCAGACCTGGACCATAGCCCAACTCCAAGACAGAAAGCAGATAGATTCCGAGGACCCTTGATGAGTCCCTTTGTGTGCTGTCTCAGAAACCAGGAAGTGTCCAGTCTTCCTGTGCATCCTTGTCAGTTAGCCTCTGGCTTCTGCTTTACCCTGTCTCCAACTCTCCTACCTCACAAATACATGCCAAAGATGGATGCCTCAACAGTGAACTTTGCCCTTCAGAAGAGGGACATCCAATGAGTAAAACATCACCAGCAGGAATCAAACAAGAGTTTCCCTTCAGAGGTCTACACAAGGACCCAGGATAGCAGAGTTGCCAGAGCAGGCTGAGGACAAGGTGGAAAGGGGAAACAGAGTTAGCGAATACATAACCTAAGATAAAATGTAGTAAACAATAAATGAGTTGGCTACATAAAATAGAGGATCAAAATATCTGCTTAAACTTGACTGATAGAGCAGACTTTATAGTGGGTTACAGAGGTGGCCAGGCTATTTAGAGTTCTTTCTGGAATTCTAGAATGTCCTGTATTCATGAAGCACCTTATCAAATGACTTAAAACCAAATGTAACTCCAGCTCCAAAGCACTAATGATTCTGTTCTCTGTGTTTGTCTGCACTCATGCATTTATCCATATGCACATATAGACAAACATGCACATACAGCTACACATAATTAAAATAATAAAAATAATTTTTGTTAAAAATTATTTGTAATCACAGGGATATACTACATAAAATGTGAAAACAAGTTAGATGGGTGGGAGTTGTGGGGGAAGGATGGGTAGGTACTTTCCAAGTGGGATCTCAGCGGGGTGAACTGAGGTTCAGGGAGAAACTCAGACCCCAGAATTCAGTAGGCCAAAGAGACATTTAGCAACTGCTGGACTCCTGGTCCCTGTGGATCAAGCCCAGCCAGAGTGAAGTGGACTCGGGCTGAGCTCTGCGCAGGCGACAGCACCAGCCCACACACTTACTCCCAGACTTCTGGAAAGCTGTAGCCTAAATGCCCCAGTCCTGTTTGCAGTTGACAAACACTGCTGGTGTCCAAGGTCATGACCTTCAGAGGGCAGCAGTCCATGACTATGAGGGGAGGAGAAAGTCTCAAAGGAGTATAGCTAGAGTAAACTGCGAGGAGGTCATTACCCAGTCATCTAGAAAGGCCTTGGGGACCTGTCTCTCTGAGGCCTGCTTCTGCCCTGGGATGAGGCCTCAGGGATTGTGTGAGAAAAGAGACTTAATCCAAGCCTGAAGAAGGGTGCTACTCCAGAAACTTTAATTTTTTCAAGTGCTTTCTGCCCCTCTCCACCAAAGAAAACAACAATGGTATTATTATTATTATTATTATTATTATTATTGATTTTTGTCATGGAAATGAACTAATAAGGGTTTCCAGCCCCCAGGTGTCATGAGCCTTGCTGGGAGAAGAAATTTCCCCAAAGACATAGCAGGACAGTTCTCTAAACTAGGTCAGTGCCAAGTGGCTGCCGGCTCCTTCCCCACCCCCACCCCAACAACCTCTAAGGAAGATCAGCCTCCCCTCCCCAGTCCAGAGGCAAGTAGCTCTGCAGAGGGCTCTCCAGCCAAGAGTCGCTGGCACTGACCCAGCAGAAGTGTTTCCTGACTTCTTATTCTCAGCTATGGTCAGGAGATTTCTCCAGAGCCTGCTGCTAACTCAGTGTGCAGAGTAACTGAGGGCTTTTGTTCAGTTTAGATGGAGCCTCTAAACACAACTGTCCAGTCACTCTGGGGTCTGGGTGGACAGAAACTTTGGCTTTGTTTTGAGGCGCTGAGCAGGGTCTCATATAGCCCTGGCCAGCTTCAGATGTACAGCTGAGGATGACTGAATTTTGACCCCAATGCCTCTGTAGCCTCAGTTCTGGGTTACACGGAGGCATCATCCCATGCCTGCCTGGTTTCCGCAGTTCTGGACATGGAACTCATGACTTCAGGAATCAGTTAACAGAGGCCGTGACAGGGCTGCTTTTTTAAGCCTTGATGCTTAGAGTTTGTTAATATACAGAAACAGGCCTGAGTTTTGCTTTTGGTTTGCTTTGTTTTGTTGCTGTTGTTTTCTTTTGGTTTTGTTTATTTATCAGCAAGCTTGCTAAAGTCAAGAATTTGTTCTTCAACTTACTAGTGAACTGTCATCCTGTATTTCCTTTGTTTGTTTACTTTGAGATAATGTTTCTCTACATAGCCTTGGCTGTTCTGGAACTCACTAAACAGACCAGGCCTTGAACTCAGCAATCTGCCTTCTGAGTGTGGGGATCAAAGGCATATGCTACCAAACTCAGCTTTCTAGTTTCTTGATAGTATTAGCAACCCCTCTTGAGATTCTCTTACTCATTTCTTTCTTCCTTTTTTATTTTTGTTCCTCCTTTTCATGTGGGCTATAGCATCAAGCATAATTTGTAATAGAATGTTAATGGACTTGGGGGCATCAGGCATTTTTACATTGACTCTAGCCACCAAAAGAGCTTTGCAAACAGGTGAGATATTAGCTGTCTACTTTTTTATGTGTTTATAGAAAGAAGAAAATTTGTTTACTAATATGATGATGATGATGTTTACCATCGAGAGAGTTTGCACTTTGTCAGAAGTTTTTTAGATGTGCAGCCCTGGCTTGAACAGACACACGATGGAGCAGGTTGGTCTCCAGCTGGTGGAGAACTGCCTGCCTCTGCTCCTGCCTCTGCCTGAGTGCTGGGCAGGATTAAAGGCCTGTGCCACTATGCCTGGCGATATTGTTATTTTATAAGTCATAACTTTCTGGTTGATTCCCAGGGATCCCCTGGGTTCTGTCCTCCCCGTGGTGGAATTTCAGGCACACATTGCCACATCCAGTGCTTCACATGATTGGTGGAGATACGAGCTCACTGGTTTGTATCAGAGTAACCGTGGCAACTGAGTGGGTAAAGTGCTTGCTATGTAAGCATGATGACCCAGATTTGGATCAACTAGCTGCCATTCTAGCCAAAAACAGCAGTCTCCACACTTAGAGAGAAATCCTTTCTCAAAAGGATCTAAGGTGGGGAGTCAGTGTGGAAGAAACATGAGGCGAACCTCTTATCTACGCATGCGCACACACACACACATACACACACAAACGCGGGGAGGTGGTAATACGTACACACAAATGTACCATATACACAGAGACACACAGAATTTTTATTCCTATATTCTTTGTAAAGTTTGCTGAAATCAGCTGACCTGGAGAGAGCAGTATCCCCTCTGAAGAGAGCCCACCTCTTTTAATGGTTTTGGGACTAAGCAGGGTTTCTATTTTTTCTTGGATTAGTTTTTCTATGTTGTGTTTTCTTTTCAAAGTGTAGTTCCACGTGGTAGGCATTGTGAAATGTTGTTGTGCGTCGTCATGACTTTAGATCTTCTCCTCATTGGTTATTAGCCTTCACCTCTTTTCTCTCACCAACACTTTGAAAGGTATTTCAGCTTTATTCATCATTTCAGAAGGACATCTCTTTACTTCTTTGATATTTCCTACTAATCAAACATCTTCTAATTCATTGATATCTGTGGTACCTTTGATATCTCATATCTTTGATATGTTTCCTAATCTTCACTGACTTGGGAAGGTTGCCAACTTTCTGTTTGGAATTCATCTCCAACTCAATTAAATTGTGTAAATTCAAGACTATAATGTGTATTATTCCAATTTGAAACTTGCTAAGGGTTAATTTATGATTCAGGAATTTCAGTTAGTATATGTTCTCATTATATGTTCAAAAGGCATGTGTATTCTATAATTCTCAGATACAGAAACGTTGCCTTTTCTGTCTGACCTTTTAAGTAGTGCTTGCTAATTACATTGCCCATTTTTATTATTGCTTATTTTTATTTCCCTAAAATAAGGGTTATTCATTACCAAAATTACAAATGGAAATATAAGATCATCCTCCACTTTGTTTTTAATCTATTTTTCTTTGTATTTATTTTAATTCATATAAATTAAAATTTGAAATTGTTATTTTATAATTTATTTATTTTTACTTTATGTTTATGAGTGTTTGCCTGCCTGTGTTCGTTTGCATGTGTGTATTCTTGGTACCTTCACTGAGAACTGGAGTTATAGATGGTTATGAGCTGCCATGAGGGGCTTGCAATTGAGCTCAGATCCTCTACAAAAGCAGCAAGTGCTCGGAAACATCTCTCCATCCCTGAGATTCTAATTTGAGAAACATAAAATCTTAAACATTTTCTTTTGTTTCTTTTGAATGTTTTAATATTTAAAATTTTATTTTAAAGAACTTAAAAATAAAAACTATTATGTAGCAATGTCAATATTTTATTAATATTAAGTATCTCCTAAGGTATTTTTTTCCTTAAAATGTCCCAGGTTACTTCTAGAAACAAGTGTTTTAGAAGGTTTTTGTTGTTAATAAAACCAGTGAGCTGGTTACATGCTGTTACTAATGGTTTTCTGTCTACTGGAGGTCTTTCTATGAATATGTATACATCACACACACACACACACACACACACATATATATATATATATATTTATAACTTTAAACTTTAAAACACTCAAACCCTTGGTTTGCAGATGAAAATATTAAATATTCTTTATCTAGGAGCTTGCATTTGTACTTTTTGATACAAAGTTGATTGTTTGCCTCTGAGATTCAGTGTCCTGAAACACAAGGAGATGGTTACTACTTGGATTGTTTAAGGAGCAGTACACAGAGAGAGCAGATCATGGGGGAAGTGGTTAATGTTGCTTAATCAATTAATTAATAATAACCATGATTTATTAGCTCTTGAAAATAAAAGTTAATATTCAAACAAACATTGGACTTCTACTATGTATTTCTAAATACAATAATGATTCACACAGCAGAATGATGAATATTCAAAATAATTTAATATATAACTTGTTCAAAATCAGTGACTTCAACACAAACCAATGACTTATCACTTTTGGTCCATGGAGTGATGCAAGTTTAGTAGACTGTGAACTCAAGAGTAAAGTTATTTTTAACCATGTTTTGGACAGAAGGAAAGACCACACAATGCAGAGGCCTGGCTTGCCAGACTAGAGGCCATGGCCATTGTTGAAGCAAATGTTTCACACACCTGCCTCCTTTGCCACATCCAGGTCCCTTCCTCTCCTACTGACCAGGAGCCTTCTGTGAGGAACCCCTCATTTCTCATAGTGTGAAGCATTCTGTAACTCTCACTCACTTAGAAAACATTTGGTAACAGAAGGACCACTTCCTCTTGTCTCTACAGCTCCCTGGACCTAGGGAGGCTGATGAAGCCTTTCATGAGCACCTTTTATGCAGTTGGTCCATGGCTGGTCTCTTGACTGGTACAGTGGGTTGTATAGTAAGCACTGCAAAACTCCACTCACCTGCAGTACTATCACTATAGCACAAACCTTCTAAGGAGCAGGGGGAAGGAGGCATCTCCCTGAACCATTCTGCAGGAAAGATTGTGTTTATGGCAGGATCAAGAGGACCAGCCTATGATTGGAATGTGCACACCACTGTCCCTAACTCACAAGGCAAGGGTCAACAGAAGGACCACACAACTCGGTGAGAGTGACCCAGCATCTTTACCCACAGTGGGTTGTTTATGAGGCATTCTTACCTGACAGAAAGTCATCTAGATGGATAAGAGTGTAGCTGTGAGGAGAGGAGAAACCCTACTGTCAAGTCTTCCTGTGATGTGTCTGTGTGAAGTGTGCTCTACAGATGATCCTACGTGTACCCAAGGCACACGGAATGATATGTCATCTCCTGTCTAACCTTTGTGGAAAGTCTTCTAAGATGTTTTATAATTATTATTATTACATTTTCTCCCCCTTTTATCTCTCTTCTCATGTGTGTGGGTGTGTGTGTGTGTGTGTACACATGTAGGTCAGAAGACAACTTCCTGGAGTTTATTCTCTCCTTCCAGCACTTGGGTCTCAGGGACTTAAGTCAATAAGGCTTGATGGCAAGTGTCTTTGTCTGCTAAGCAATCCCATGATCTCTGGAAGCATTTTAAAATATCATATAATAAATGATAGAGTGTGGAGGGAAAGAACAATAGAAAGTTGAAATATGTGCATCCATTTCTGAAAGGTTTCCACTTTGTTCACACTCTTCCTGACTAGATATTCATTTGAAAGGACAGTCATGTCTTCAGGCCTCTGTACTTGGAAACACACAGACTCATACACAGAGAGATACATAACTACATGAGCACACACACACACACACACACACACACACACACACTCTGAATGTAGACTTGAATTGAATTACAAGGGTCGAGAATCCTTAGCTATGGATTAGAGGCTTTGGCTGTTGTTACTTGCTAAGCAGGCTTGGGATTTGTTCTTGCTTGCCAAGCACGTCATATAAATAGTTGGCTTAATAAAAAGGCTTGAGAAAGAGTCTTACTTTGAAAAAGAGATTATGATTAAAATTCTTACAATGGCAGCTCAGTGGGATAAATATTATTATGGAATACATGATTTGGAGAAATTCCTGAATTCATACACTGAGATCTGGTCTAATTAGTAATTGCACACACACACACACACACACACACACACACATTGTTTTGCATAGAAGCAATGGAAGGAGAGGCTTATTGAGTACCTGAGCCATCAGTCACTTTTGCTCAAAGCTGGCTAGGAGGGAGAGAGAAACATTATCGGATAATGAGGGTTTAAGAGAAGCCTAGAGATTGTTGGCATTGTTAAAAAAGGTATCTATTGATGTGGGTATCTGCAGACTAATGAATTTTAAGCAATTTTTAAATAGCAAAAGAAATGAGTTCTACATTCCTCAGGACTATTTTTAATAAGCTAGTTCAAAAGCCGATTAAACATGATTTCATGCCCACAGTCACTCCTTTTGGTAAGTAAAGCATAAGGTACAGGCATAGGCTTGAGTTCCCCTGGTCCTTTAGATTTAATTTGTAGACAACTGATTGATTGGTGAACATTTGGGAAAAGGTTGCGTTCATGGTGGGATGGAGGGGACCAGCCTATGATTGGAATGTGCACACCACTGTCCCTAACTCACAAGGCAAGGGTCAACAGAAGGACCACACAACTCGGTGAGAGTGACCCAGCATCCTTACCCACAGTGGGTTGTTTATGAGGCATTCTTATCTGACAGAAAGTCATCTAGATGGATAAGAGTGTAGCTGTGAGGAGAGGAGAAACCCTACTGTCAAGTCTTCCTGAGATGTGTCTGTGTGAAGTGTGCTCTACAGATGATCCTACGTGTACCCAAGGCACACGGAATGATATGTCATCTCCTTCTGCCCAAAACATTTCATGCTTCTCCCATCTCTTTTGGCCTTGACATATATGTTTGGCTTATATTTTATAGCTGGGCTGTGTGTGTGTGTGTGCGTGTGTGCATGTGTGTGCATAGATACATGCATGTGAAGATGTGTGCACGCACATGCAGAAGCCAAAGACAACCTCAGGTACTATCCACGTTGTATTTTGAGACAGAGTCTCCAACTGGGTTGAAAATTGTTGGCTGCTCAGAGAGCCCCAGGGATCTACCTGTCTCTGCTTCCCTGAATGCCATACTTAAATCTGCAGATGGGTCAGTCTGAGAGCAGAACTCTCTACTGTATCTAATTTTTTCTCTAGAAATCCCCCTGGATGCCACATACGTGCAGCCGCACTGCGGGAGGGAAGCTTAGCACAGGGTGATCGCACAGATCTACTTGCATACTTCTACACGCAGACATCCAGTTAGACCAGCGCCGTTTGTTAAGATGCCGCCTTTTCTCCATTGCATGCTTTTGGCTTCTTTGTCAAAAATCAAGTTTTCTTAGGTGTGCGGGTTTATTTCTGGGCCTTTGACTCAAATCCTCGGTCAAACTGTCTCTTTTTGTGCCAGTACCACACTGTTTCATTACTATTGCTCTATAGTACAACTTGAAATCAGGGATGGAGATACCTCCAGAAGATCTTTTATCATACAGGATTGTTTTAGCTATCCTGTTTTTTATTTTTCCACGTGAAGTTGAGAATTGTTCTTTCAATGTCTGTAAAGAATTATGTTGGATTTTATATGTGAATTGCTTTGAATCTGTAGATTGCTTTTGGTAGGAGAGCCATTTCTAATATGTTAATCCCACTGATCCATAAACATGGGAGATCTTTCCATCTTCTGATATCCTCTTCAATTTCTTTCTTCAGAGACTTGAGGTTCTTGTCATACAGGTCTTTGACTTGCTTGGTTAGAGTTACACCAAAATATTTTATACTATTTGTGTCTTTTGTGAAGGGTGTTGTTTCCCTAACTTCTTTCTCAGGTTAATCGCTTGTATAAAGAAGGGCTACTGGGTTTTTTGTTTGTTTGTTTGTTTGTTTTTTGTCTTGTTTTAGTTAATTTTATATTCAAACACTTTGCTGACGGTGTTTATCAGTCAGAGTAGAGAGAACCATTGTGGTGGTCACTTATGTATATTATCATATCGTCTGTGAATAGAGCTACTTTGATTTCTTCTTTTCCACTTTCTATTCCCTTGATCCCCATTAGTTATCTTAGTGCACTAGCTAGAACTCCAAGTTCTATGTTGAATACCTATGGAGAGAGTGGACAACTTTGTCTTGTCCCTCCTTTTAGTGAAATTGCTTTAAGTTCTCTCTATTCAACTTAATGTTGGCTATCACCTTTCTGTATGTTACCTTTATTATGTTTAGGTATGGGCCTTGAATCCCCAACCTCTCCAAGACTTTTACATGAAGGAGTGTTGGAGTTTTCTTCAAAGGCTTTTTCAACATCTAATGAGATGATCATGTGTTTCTTTTCTTTCAGTTTTTATGTAGTGGATTACACTGATTTTTGTATTTTGAACCACTCCTGCATCCATGGGATGAAGCCTACTTGATGGTGAATGATATTTTTGATGTGCTCTTCTATTCATTTTGCATGTATTTTATTGAGTATTTTTAAATCAATGTTCATAAGGGAAATTGGTCTGAAAGTCTCTTTTTGTTGAGTCTTTGTGTGTTTTAGGTATCTAGGTAATTCTGATACCTAAAACATACAATGTTTGTGTTTGGCAATGTTCTTCTATTTGTATTTTGTTGAATGGTTTGAGGAGTGTTGGTATTAGGTCTTCTTTGAAAAAGTCATAGACTTCTGTGCTAAAACCATCTGGCCCTGGTCTGGTTTTCGTTGGAAAATTTTTAATGACTGTTTCTATTTTCTTAGAGTTATAAGACTATTTAGATTATTAATGTGGTCTTAATTTAACTTTGGTAAGTGAAATCTATCAAGAAAATTATCCATTTCTTGTAGATGTTATAGTTTTGTGGAATACAGCTTCCCCCCCCCCCCCAGAGCTGAGGACTGAACACGCAGGGCCTTGCACTTGCTAGGCAAGTGCTCTACCACTGAGCTAAATCCCCAACCCCCAACTGAGTACAAGCTTTTGAAGGAAGATTTAATATTTCTTTCATTTCCTCAGTGTCTGTTGCTATGTCCCCTTTTTATTTCTGATTTTGTTATTTTGGATACTATCTCTCTGCCTTTTAGTTAGTTTGGCTAAGGGTTTGTCTATCTTGTTGATTTTCTCAAAGAATCAGCTTTTGTTTTAGCTGATTTTTTGTGTTGTTTTCTTTGTTTCTAAATTATTGATTTCTGCCCTGAGTTTGATTATTTCCTGTCAGCTACTCCTCTTGGGTGTGCTTGCTTCTTTTTGTTCTAGAGCTTTCAGGTGCACTGTTAAGTTGCAAGTATGAGATCTCTTCAATTTCTTTATGAAGGCACTTAGTGCTATGAACTTTCCTCTTAGCACTGCTTTCATTGTGTCCCATAAGTTTGGGTATGTTGTGGTTTCATTTTCATTGAATTCTAAACATTTTCATTGAATTCTAATTTATTCATTTCTTCCCTGACCCAGTGGTCATTGAGTAGAAAGTTGTTCAGTTCTCATGAATTTGTAGGTTTTTTGTTGTTTCTATTATCGTTGAAACTCAGCTTTAGTCCATGGTTGTCTGATAAGATATAAGGGATTATTTTAGTCTTCTTTTATCTGTTGATATTTGCTTTGTTATGGAGTATGTGGTCAGTTTTGGAGAAGGTTCCTTGTGGTTCTTTTGTGTTTTGGTGAAATCCTCTGTAGTTATGTGTTAGGTCCATTTGACTCATGACAATGGTTAGTTTCATTATTTCTCTGTTTTGTTTTTGTCTCTTTGACCTACCCATTGGAGAGAGTGTGGTGTTGAAGTCTCTCACTCTTGATGTGTAGATTTCGATGTGAGATTTAAGCTTCACGAATGTTGGCACCCTCGCATTTGGGGCATAGATGTTCAGAACTGAGGTATCATCTTGGTGGAGTTTTTTATTTGATGAGTATGAAGTGTCCTTTCCCATCTTTTTTAAAATTTTGGTTGAAATTCTATTTTATTAGATATTATAATGGCCACTCCTTGTTTCTTGTGTCTGTTTGCTTAGAAACAACCTTTTTCTAGCCCTTTACTCTGGGGTAATGTCTGTCTTTGTTGCTGAGATGTGTTTCTTGTCTGCAGCAAAATGGTGTATTCTGTTTTTGCCTCTTCTCTGTTAGCCTGCATAGTTTTGGGTAGAATTGAGTCCATTGATAATGAGAGATATTAATGACCAATGACTTCTGTAATTTTGATGTTGGTTGTGATAGTGTGCATGTGCGTGCGTGCACTTGTGTGTGTGTGTGCGTGTGTGCGTGTATGTGTAATTCCCATCTTTTGATTTTGCTACAGTGGAGTTATTTATTTCCTGTGTTTTCTTGGATGTAGTTAACCTCCTTGGGTTGGAGTTTTTCTTATAGTATCTTCTTTAGAGCTGGGATAGAGGAAAAATATCGATTAAATTTGGTATTGTTACAGAATATCTTGCTTTCTCCATCTATGGTGATTGTAAATTTTGCTGCCTATCATAGTCTGGGCTGGCATCTGTGCTCTCTTAGGGTCTTCAAGATATCTGCGTAGGCCCTTTTGTCTTTTAAAGTCTCTGATAAGAAAACTGGTATAATTCTAATAGGTCTGCGTTTATATGTTACTTGGTGCATGGTCTTGCATCTTTCACTATTTTTTCTTTGTTCTGTACATTTAGCATTTTGATTATTATGCAGTAGAAGTTTTTTTTTTCTATTTTGGTTCATTTTATTTGGTGTTCTGTAAGCTTCATGTACATTTATAGGCATCTTTTTCTTTAGGTTAGGAAAATTTTCTTCTCTGATTTTGTTGATGATATTTTTTAGGCCTTTGAGCTGGGAATCTTTTCCTTGTTCAATTTTTATTATTCTTAGGTTTGGTCTTTTCATAGTGTACCAAATTTCCTATATTTTTTTTTTTTGTGTGTGTTAGAAACTTTTTTTTTACTTTTCCTAATTCTGAATCATATTTTAATTAATTTTTTATTTTTTATATTAGTTACAGTTTGTTCACTTTGTATTCCAGCTGCACCCCCCCTTCCTAACTCCCTCCCAATCCCACCCTCCTTCATCTCCTCCCTGCCCCTCTCTAAGTCCACTGATAAGGGAGGTCCTCCTCCCCTTCCATTGAAACTTTTTACATTTAACATTTTTTGAGCACTCCCAGTTTACTTAAATAGCTTTAAGCAGCTTCTCAAAATATTCACAAATCTGGTTTTGCACACAAATGAAGAAGAGGGAAATACTAAGAAAGATTATCTGAGCCACATATAGGTGTGTTTCTATGGCGATTGTAAAGCCAATCAGGCTGACAATGAAGAATGACCATACCTGATTAGAATTCAGAAGCCAATACATTTGTCGTTACCCCTCTGGCGTTGCTCTGGGACCATCAAAGTCAATATCTTCCTAAACCTCTTTCCTAACTACAGATTGCTGAGGAAAGGCCAGAGCTCGCTGATCCCAGGGGATCAGCTGCCTCAGCTACACTCACAGAAAGAAAGGGTGTTGAATGCATCTTTGAGTGCACATCTTATGCTCATGACGTTCACAGCACATACTGTGTCCTTGGACGAAGGAAAATCACTGATCAAAACGAGTTTAAGGAGGTCTTAGAAATCTCTGATGCTGTCCCTGCCATGGAGCAGAAGTATACAGAAACCACCCGGGATTGTTTCAAAGTAAGCTGTTCCTCTTTATTTGTTTCCTCTTGTATATTAGCCAGAATGCAAGTTTTAATCTCAAAGTCTTTTGTACTGCAGTTATGTTCTGGAATAATTCCATGCTCATTCATTCATTGGGTTGCACAGAACATCTCACCCATATCTCATCCTTTTCCATTCAGCCCTGCATTTTGGATGGGTTCCTTGTACCATCATGATGGACTCAGCATATCTCTTCAAATGTCACAGGCAGTGAGAAAGTACAGTGAGAAACCAGCTTGCTCTCTTTCATGCATGTCACATAAACATGAAGATGGCTTTTGTGAGCATTGATGCCAAGAGGAAGAATGACTCCAGGAATCTGCAGAGTTCTTTAGAGCACTGATTTCTTCCCGCTATGAGTTACTGAAAACTGACAAAGATGGTTCCCTCAAGAAGAGGTACAAGAGTAACTCAGATCCTGTTTCCACACCGAAGCAAAGTCTGAAGCTCATTCCCAAACATGAAAATGTTTCCAGGCTTTGCATCTATGATTTATCCAGACTTTGGAGGAGTTCTAGTTCACATATTCATTTCCCTGCTGGCCACATATGCATGCACTGAGCCCAAGGGTTCCAAGTTTCCAAAGCCATTTTAATAACTGGGGCTGTGATTGCTTAAGCACTTGAGGGGGGGGCACCAGACTACTAGCGTCCGTGCTGGCTTCACAACTTGTAAATTAGTGTCAATAGTGAATTTTATAGCACCCAGTTTTCAAGAAACACCTAGTGCTCTTAGATTTATAAATTACGCTTGTATACATGCACACATATCTGTATGTATGCGCACCCACATGAGAGCACATGCATATAGCAGTCAGAAGACAACACTGGATGTCTTCCTCAGTTGCTATCTATCTTATTGAGACCGAGTCTCTAACAGTTAAAGTCTCTAAATGAAGCTGGTGTTCACCCATTAGGCTTGATTGCCGGCAACCACAGGATCCCTTGTCTCTATTGCCTCAGGGCTTGGATTATAGTCACCCCACCACACCTGGCTTTTCTCATGCATGTTATGGATCTGAGCTCACATCTTCAGGCAGTGTGCAAGCAGTATGCCACCTCACAGCCATTTCCCCATTTCAGTATCACATCAGTGAAACATTTTTCTAAGCAGAAGTAAAATAAAGCCATGAGAGCCATTGAGCAAGAAATCCCTGTGAAATAGAAGGCATTTGCCCCTACCAAAATATCTGCTATCCCTTCACCCACCATGCTCTCTGTCCAAGAGCAAGCCCTGTGACTGAGGCTTGGCCAGCAGACCTGAGACTGAAGATTGCACAGTGTAAGAGTACCACCATCAAGAGAGTCACAGTACCACCATCAAGAGTGTCACAGCACCACCATCAAGAGTGTCACAGTACCATCACCAAGAGTGTCACAGCACCATCAAGAGTGTCACAGCACCACCATCAAGAGTGTCACAGTACCATCACCAAGAGTGTCACAGCACCATCAAGAGTGTCACAGCACCATCAAGAGTGTCACAGCACCACCACCAAGAGTGTCACAGTATCACCATCAAGAGAGTCACAGTACCACCAAGAGTGTCACAGCACCACCATCAAGAGTGTCACAGCACCACCACCAAGAGTGTCACAGTACCACCATCAAGAGTGTCACAGCACCACCAAGAGTGTCACAGCACCACCAAGAGTGTCACAGCACCATCAAGAGTGTCACAGCACCATCAAGAGTGTCACAGCACCATCAAGAGTGTCACAGCACCATCAAGAGTGTCACAGTACCACCATCAAGAGTGTCACAGCACTATCAAGAGTGTCACAGCACCACCAAGAGTGTCACAGCACCACCATCAAGAGTGTCACAGTACCACCATCAAGAGTGTCACAGTACCACCATCAAGAGTGTCACAGCACCATCAAGAGTGTCACAGCACCATCAAGAGTGTCACAGCACCATCAAGAGAGTCACAGTACCACCAAGAGTGTCACAGCACCACCATCAAGAGTGTCACAGCACCATCAAGAGTGTCACAGTACCACCAAGAGTGTCACAGTACCACCATCAAGAGTGTCACAGCACCACCACCAAGAGTGTCACAGTACCACCATCAAGAGTGTCACAGCACCACCACCAAGAGTGTCACAGTACCACCATCAAGAGTGTCACAGTACCACCATCAAGAGTGTCACAGTACCACCATCAAGAGTGTCACAGCACCATCAAGAGTGTCACAGCACCATCAAGAGTGTCACAGCACCACCATCAAGAGTGTCACAGCACCACCATCAAGAGTGTCACAGCACCACCATCAAGAGTGTCACAGTACCACCATCAAGAGTGTCACAGCACCATCAAGAGTGTCACAGCACCACCATCAAGAAGACCTTTGTGAAGCCAACTGAGAACCAACAGTTCTTATTTTACACAAATGCTAAATATCCACCTAATTTTGGTCAATTCCTGCTCCCAGCATTCAGAACCATTTACCAATGGCTCACATATGATGCTCACCATTGAAAACTTCTCTGACTGCTGCCAAAAAGGAGGTCCTAGGCTCTGGAGATGCTCATGGGCGGGATAAACAGAAGCAATAGCCGTGTGGAACACTGTGGCCACATACTTCCTTCTTCTAGACTGACTGCTGGTTTAACTTTATTTTTGCCCAGTGCTACATTTCAAGATTTGGATGTGTGTACTGTTTCCAAGACTTCTGATAAAGTTCCCTTGGTGCTGCATTGGTTTATAGAAGCCAACATGGAGCCATCATACTACATGGTTTCTATACCCACCTAATCATGCTTTACAACCTGCTCTCCTAACAACCAACACATTCATGTCCACTCTACTCAGGGACTTTTTAAAAATGTTCGACATGAGCTCATTGAGTTCTCACAACAAGCCTATGTAAATGAAGTGGTTATTATCTCTGTTTTACAGACAAGACTATCCACTGCCGCATGAGGTGAAAATGAACTGCTGGGCACCTTACCAGAAATCCTGGGCCCAGAGTTACCAATGTCTTCCCAGAGGCCTTCATAAATGTGCCTCCTGGTAGAGGGTACAGTTCCAACAAGCTTGTAAACAGCAGCCTGGCGCAGCGGCTCACTGGGTAGTGTGCTTGTCTGCTACGCACAGATGCCTGTGTAAACTGGGTATGGTGGCATATTCTGAAATTACAGCACTTGAGAGGTAGAAGCAGGAAAATCAGGCCCAGGCCAGCTGGACTCTCTGAAGCCCTGTCCCTAAACCAAATATTCAGTTGCACAGAGAGTTTAGTATTTCTCTTCAGTCTTCAGTGTTTTGCTTCATCATGATCATGTCGATGATATGCTTCCTCCATCCCCTTCTGGGGAGCTTTCTAAATATATGATTTTTCTCATAATTCAAGAAGACTCTCTGTTTTGACATTAATTTCTAAGCTTGCCTCAATTTGGAAAATAGCCAAATTTTCTATTTGTTACTTTATGTTTTGTCTTAGGTATTTGTTGTTGTTATTGTTGTTTGCTTGTTTTTGAGATAAAGTCTCATGTAACCTACACTGGTCTAGACTATAGGCATAGCTGAGCTAGTGTTGGCCGCCTGCTCCATCAGCCCCCACTTCCCCAGAACAGGAATTACAGGTGTGCATCAGCTTCCACCTCATGGATCTTTATTTTTCTGAACTGAATATATTTAAATTTTATTTTTACGTTAAATCATGCCACATATATTACTACTCTATAAAAGAGCTCTACATTTAGGCATTAATATTTGTTTTATTTTATTTTTATTTTTATTTTTTTAATTTTCAAGACAGGGTTTCTCTGAGTATTGCTGGTTTTTCTGGAACTCTGTATACCAGCAGGCCTTAAATTCAAAGATCTACCCGCCTCTGCCTCTGGAGTGCTGGCATTAAAGTCACGAGCCACCACCAAGTGATGTGGTATTAATACTGTTATGATTTATCTTCTTTAAATATTTAATCCAGATGCAAAACATCCTCATGAATATGCATTACTGGTTCTGTTAATGATAATACTTGGCAGCAGAGCCTCAACTGCTCTTCTGTATAGGAGCAATGTGCATTTTAAAATAACTAGGACTCACACTTTGACTGTTTTAGAAAAAAAGAAAAGAATTATAAGTCAAAGCTGAGCGTGCCCCACTGTACCCCATTCCTCTCTTTATAAAGTTGTGACACTGAGACGCCTGCAGGGGCCTCCAGGTCCCACTGCATTGCACTTTTCCTCAAGAAATGCCCGCAGGCTCAGTGACGGCCTTCCATGTGTCTTGCACACACTGGGGATTGCCACCACACAGACACTGCAGGACCGTGGAGGTCAGACCAGCCAGCAGCAACCTGCTGGCCAGAGGTGGTTTACCCACAGCTCCCGCAGACGTGACGCTTGTGCTCTGCACTGCTCCACGGTGAACGACAGTTTCATACAGGACTCAGGTCCTTAGTCTGGTCGGGGTTCTCTAACGGTGAGGACGCTTTTCTGTTTGTGTGAACTAAAGCTAAAATTGCTACAGTATTCGCAGAGTAAAGCCATCCGAATAGGAATGCAGAATAAGTGAATTAGAGAAGTAGTTATTCTCAAAATTATTTTTAAACCAATGTAACGAATCAATCAAATAAACACGAAGTTTTCTTCTTACACTTACTCTAGACTTTAAGCATTGAGATGTTCCCTAGAAATGTTCCCTGGAGTGCAGTGGAAGACGTAGAAGAGGGTCGGGGTGTCCACTGCAATGAAGAGCTGTGGAGCAGTGTTAAGGGGCTCGGGGCGAGACCAAAATAAAAGACAGTGTCAGGTGAAATCACACAGAAAGTACATGGATGCAACTTAGCAGGGGCCACAATAAGACCACTACAATGTCCTGTCTAACCACGACAGGTCCAGAGATGGTAAGCACTGTTCCAATTCTTGAAACCCACCCAATTTCAGTCACTCCAGATGAAAGTGTGATTTTTCAATAAGCATATCTTAGTATGAGAAGATAATTTTATAGAATAAGAAAGCACAACACTTGGCAAGGTGAAAATGCTCAGTATTTATGAGCACCAGTGAGTAGACTGGTTTGGAAGGAAGTGATTTGGGAGGTGGAGTCAGTTAGTCAGGTTAAGATCTCTCTGAAGGGAGAGAGAGAATGTGAAGCTAAGGCCAGTGTGGTCCTAAGTGTGAACACACTTCCTAAGAAGTGTTGTGAGACCTGGAGTCTCACTGCTCAGGAGCTCAGGATCGCACCCTTCCCAGGAACTCACAGACCGCAGCTCGATGCAAAAGCAAGAGGTTTTATTGCTATCGCAATAGGGTGGCCCCTCCAAAAGCAGGAGACGACCCCGAACATGCAAAGCACAAGGTTTTTATACCTGAAAATCAGGTCACTCTGCTCTGTAGTTTACAGCTGGTTGTTTCTCAGAACAGTTCACCCTGCCCTTCTAGAGCTCTCTGCACCTGGCTTCAATGCAAAGAATCACAGTTGCTACTCATTCCCAGGTGGTCCCTCAGTGTCAGCAGGACACCTGGTTCATCTGATCAGCCAAAGACAAATCAGGTAACGGGCTCTGAGGAGAGGCTGGTAGACATGGTCAGGAGAAAAAGAGCAGGCAGGCATGGGTTCTGCGCATACCGCTCTTCGGGAGAGAGTGGCTTCCTTCACATAGTTTATGGCAGGTCTTTTTAACTCTCCAAGAAAACAGAAGTTCTGGAAGTCATGGTGCATGTTGGCTTTAGTTCTTTTCTGAAGTTTCTCACACAGTATTTTTTCCTAGTAAACATATAACTTTGTGATATGAGGTGGAAATATTGGGGGATAATCTTAAAAGCTCAAGGAAATGTTAATTAAATTATTTATCACAGGTATGAAAGGAAGAACTCAAGGCATGACATGAATGTTCCAAGGACATCTACAGAGACAAAAGGATCAAGGCACAAGCAGCTTTGAAGCAACGGGAGACAAAGAAGGTGGCTGTGATTGGAGCAGAGATATCAGTGGTAGAAGAAGGAAGCCAGACAGTTTCATCACGGCATTTACAAGACTGTCTGAAAGAGTGCCATCCAGGACCAGGCCGAGCAGACGCCGTTTCAGAATGAGAGGGCGGATGTGCATTGACAAGTCATGGATGGTTCGACACGGTGCGACGACAGCTGGGCTGGGGGCTGGGTGGCGCAGGTGCGTCTGCACTTGCCCTCGGATGCTCTTGTGCTTGCAAAGATGGCTCCTTGCAGAGAGGCATGGCAGCTGCTCAGGAGCTTTCCCCGTTTTGGTGAGGTATCCAGAATGGGGGTGACAGATAGTGCCAGGCTCAGGAATAACCCAGTTCTCAACCTGATTTTACTCAATGTGTTCTAAATTTTACTCAAATGATACCATTTGAAAGTATTCAAGCATTTTCCCTTCAACTTTTTTGCTTGTGTGTTTACATGGGTGCAAGTGTGTGTGTGTGTGTGTGTGTGTGTGCAGAATCCGGAGGTTAATGTCTGGAATATGATCCCATCCCTCCATCATGTCCCTTGTGTTTTGAGTCAGGTATCATGTAGGTAGGTACTACATAGTGGCTTTGTTTTCTGAACAGAGAGGGTGGGATGGAACTTGAGAAGTCAGTGTGTCCTGCCTCCCTCTCCGGCCTGTGCTGCAAACCACACAGCTGACCCTGCGCTGATTGCTCCTCCTTCCTGCCAACAATCTCTCACATATTTTCTTGCAAGCAATTCAATACTTCTTTCCACTGACTCACACAGCTCCCTCTGGCACACCGAACAGAGGCCAGACTAGAATAGCGTCGACACTGCCTAGCAGTCAGCTGCCTCCCACACTGTCTCAGAGCAGTGCTGCCCAGAAAGCCGAAGACAGACTGGAACCAGGACATCTGAAACAGCATTCCGAGCCCACAGCTCACAGAAGGCACATCCTCAGCACATTTGACTGTGCATATCAGGGGTGGGAACAACTGTTAATTGTCTACAGAGTGTAAAAATAGAATTTGGCATGGTGTTGCTGAAGAAATGTGTCTGCAATTACAAAAACATGTGTTCTCTCGGAGGGCAGGCTGTTTGCATTCTTCCCACTGCAGTGAGATCAGCCTCGACTTCTCTCCCCAGCCCCACTGAGCCCTAGCAGAGAGTGGGAACTTGGGCCAGTCAGCTCAGTTCAGCTGGCTTCTCTTCCTAGGTAGAGACTGGTTCTGCTGTGGTAATCTTTTCCTAGCCCCAGCTCAAAAACTAAGTTAGGTGGGAAGAGCCCCTCGGCGTGACTCATCAACAAATGGCAGGCCCTCTGTCCTGTGGCCATCCTTCCAGGTCTTGACCTGCACTCAGAGGGGCAGCGGTGGGGGAGGGCATCACTGCCACTAGCTGTGGCTCCAGAGAAGGGAAGAAGTACTTTGGTGCCAGCACAGAACCTGACCCTTTCCCAAAGAGCCACAGGTTCAGTGAAAGTCCCTCAAAAGTAAGCTGGACAGTAACAATGGAAGACATGGGACATTGGTCCCTGCACTCCACATACATGTACGTATATGCAGGCACACTTAAACACATGTATACCACACACACGAGGGGGGGAGGGAGAGAAAAGGGAGGGGAGAGGAGAGGAAAGAGAGACTACCTAGAAGTCATTGTGCAAACAGTGGCAGAGAAATAAGACATGAGCTAGTAAAGCATGCTCCCAAGTCCCTGGGGGTGGGAGAGAGCAAGGACAGCCTCCTCTGTCTCAGCCCCTGCTGGGAAGGTGCAGCACATTCCAGAACAGCACCACGTGTTTCTTGCTCCACCTAAGACTTATGCACAGCATTAGACACACACACTTCTGTCCTCAGTGCTGCTTTTTCTGCTAACTGTCCCGGCACACACAGTGGGTATATAGGGAAATAGACTCAGATTTTCCATCGATCCAGCCATATGCTGTTACGTCTGTAAAAACAGAAACCACAGCTCTAATGGCTGGTGGGTTTCCAACGTGAGGGAAGCCATCAGAACAAACGGAGGCAAGGGACTCACGTGCCACTCTTCCGGGGATCACCACCTTAACCACCTCTAAAAGGGACCCTTTCGGGAAACAAGCAAACAGGAGCCACCGAGCAACTCCTGCCCACAAGAAACTTCAATTTTTTTTTAAGAATAAAATATTCTACGCCCTCCAAACAAGCAAGCAAGCAAGCAAACAAACAAACAAAAACCCTTCAGATTATTTCTGAAAACAAAATTAGGAAAGTCTAGATAACAAAATTCAAGATTTTCCACAGTGCTAATCTAATGTAAATACTGATCAATTGCCATCAGTATGAAGAGAAAATGGTGTCAGAAGAATGGACAAAGAAAATTGTAGATCAACAAGAGGTTCTGAGCTCTGAAAGGGCTCACATTTCTCACAGGTCCATGAGGGAGACTATAGAAAAATGAACACAGTTGATTAGAAAGTATGCTTCTAAATTAGAAAATTATTTTAAAATGTCAAGTCGGTGTTTCAGTCATCAGCTTCTGAACTGCTGCTGGGTCTGGCTGAATTGTGTGGGTGTGTGTGTGTGTGCACGTGGAGGCCAGCCTCCTACCTCAGGTGTGGCTGTCTTCCTCTATCACTCCCCACATTGTTTTTCTGAGACAGTTTCCTCGCAGAACCTGGTACTCTTTCTGCTGCGCTGGCTGGCCAGCAAACCCCAGACATGCTCCTGGATCTGCTTCCTCGGACACTGAGTTTCCAGGCATGTGTCATCTTGCTTCAGCTTCTTCTGTGGGCCCTGGGGATCTTCAGGTACTGGGTACTCACTTGAAAAGCAGAATCTTTACTCAGCTGAGCCATCCCACCATTCCTGTGACATGTAATGTTTGTAATGCTTTCAGATTCAAGAAAGCAATGACCTTATTCCAACAAACACACACACAGCACAAGGTGTGAGTTAGTATGTGTGTGCTTTGAACTGAACACCTACACACATGCAGGGTTCTTGTTCTGCTGTTTTGGTGAGAGCTGCATCATCTCCCAGTCAAGGCCTGCCTGGAGCAGAGATGGAGTCTAAGTCACACTGAGAGTGGAAATGCTCAGCCTGGAACCAACAGTCTGCTAGGGGAGGGTTCCCACGAATATTACACTCCTCTGCAGGCTGCAGTGGCCACCCAGAGTAACTCAGATGTTTCAGCTGCCAGGGAACCAGCACCCCTACTTCGTGTGCCCCTCATGTGTGCTAAACACCTCCTCTCACACCAGCATTTCTCACCAGTATTGCATTGCCTTGCTGTTGCCAGATTTTATGGTCACAGAAAGCATTAGTAGATTGGGCCAAAAAGCACTCTGACTTTGATTTAATACCAGATCGAACATTGCTTTTCCAAGTGTCTCTACCATTACAGTGATTATTTGGCTTATTTCTGTTTTCATGCTGATTGTAAAAGTTTCCATTTTTTCCAGAAGAGCAGCGGTGTTTGATAACAAGTAAACACAGCTCAGACTGGCACAGTCCCACTGTTCAGCTTCCCACAGGCCTCGCTGCCGGAGGAGGCTTTCAAGGCTGAGCACTGTGATCCAGCACCCTCTGGACTGCTCTGCTATTTGGGGCATTCAAACGGCACCGACTTTCAGTTTTTCCAATCCCTGTCAGAGTCAATCTATCGTTCTCTGTTGGCCAACATCGTAGATTGTCTATTAAGCTATACCAACATGTACATATACACAGCATATGAGCTGGGTAATAAGTGACACAAACATAAGCATTATTGTTGCTAATATTCATATCTCTATAGATTCTTCAAGATAAGCAATTACCAGTTACCTTCATTTACCGTCATCCTGCTTTAAGACAGGCTTTCGTGCAGCTGAGCTAAGCTTGAACTCACCATATGGCTGAAGATGCCACTGAGCTCTCTGCTCCTCAGGAATCTATCAGTGGAGAGCAGAAGGCTATAAGGGCCAGCTTAAGTTTAGTCTGTGTGGCACTAATCTGAACTTCTCCTATGACTTAGCTAAGCATGGCTGACTTTGCAGAAGGGGTGGGAGCTTCAGTCAGCATAAACTTAGACAGTGGATGTCTGAGGAGCCCCAGAGTAAGCATGATCTAACCTGTTATTATACAGCTATTTTTGGCAGAATGCCACTTTTGTGTGGGTTCTGTGTAAATGTGACCTTAACATAAAGGCCTTCACCTTCTCCAGACTGCTAGTGTATCTGTCTGTAAGTCTGTGTGTCTATGTGCATGCATCCTTTGTGGCGGTCTCCGTGTGCCTTTTGGTCTTCTTCTGTGGTGCAAAAATGATGCTTCGCCAGCCTGAAGCTCTCACGGTCTCTTCAATCTCCTCATCTCCTGTTGCCTTCTCCTGCGTCAGAGAATGGATGTCACAGCCTTCAAGGTTCGCCTGGACCTACAGGTGAGCACAACCACACCTGGTCTTGGTGATGCTGGTGACTAAACTCAGGGCTCTCCGCATGCTGCGAAAGCACTCTGTTTATTAAATGAGCTATGGCCCAGCCTCTGTTTTAATCTTGTAATTAGTAAAATCAATAATATATGAAATACGCTTTGATTATATATTTCCCTGTGTGTTATAACCCAACAGCAATATAGTTGTCTAGGTGTAAACAGTAACTGTGACCTTATTACAAACCCAGTGACAAATCGTATTTCTTACTCTCACAATCCCTATTCAAAATTCAATTAACGACAGCAGACATTGAGGTAAGAAAAGAAAAACAAGTCAAAGGTGCAAAGTCTACAACCGAAGAACTCCTGCCAGGAAGTCTACTGAAAGCCTAAAGAATAATAGTACAGTGACAAAATAAGAAAAAAGATCACAAAAAGCAAGTTCCTAGAAAACTGAAATTACAACAAAACAATAAAGGCAAACATATTCACATGGAAATAACAGGAATTTATGTGCAACTATTACATTTTAATATACTTACTCCAATAAACCCAAAAAACCTTGTACACTTAAATGTAAGTTTCTATGTGCAGATCATTTACAAAACATACGTTTTTGGAATGTTATCATACTTGGCTAAAATGAATACACACTCTTTTAAAATGTGCCTTATTTTATGAAGTTAACCTTTTTCTGTGGCTTACATATTTTTTCTTATTAGTTACATTTTATGTCTTTATATTCCCTGTGCGACAAATGTGTATTCTTGAACAGAAATGTGCTGGATTGGCTAAGAATTCTACAGCTCTGAATCAGATGTGGAGTTAGTCTTTCTCCTGCTGGAGTTTCCATCTTGAGTGTCACAGCCTCTCCTAGTCTGCCGTGGCCTCCGAGTGAGAGGTGAAATTCCAGGGTGGTGTTGCAGGAGGAGGGCAATAGAGCCTGACCCCTGAAAAGGCAGCTAAAAGGAACCTACTTTTCTCATTCTTGACTATCTGAAGCTTCTCATACAGTGATGACACAAACTTGATTAGCACATCTCGGGAACTCCTGTGGGAGCAGGAAAGTAAAATAAAATGATGAGACCTCTGCATAACTACAGAGAGCCTGAGCCCCAGATGGCATCCTGAGGCTGCCTTCATCAGGCCAAGACTTCCTGTGTCTTTGACACTCATTCTGAGCAACAGTCTGGTTAAGCATAAAGTGAGCGTTCAGACAGTGCAGGCTTCACGAGGAGCATCTAACTGGGGGTCAGAGCTGTGCAACTGTTCAGCAGTTCTTAGAAACTTGCTGTGTCTAAACGCTGAATGATACAATTTTAAAATTGACTTTACAATTTGTGTTTTAGGCAAAGATCCAGGTACCATTATTGTCCTCAGTGCAGTTCCCTTCAGGCACATCACTCCTCTTTAACTCAAACTTATTTCCCAGACTATTTTCGTAAGAAAAAAATTCCTCAGCATCCCTCATAGATCTTAATTAAATCAAGTGTCTTTTGACAGAATACCAAAGATTTTTCTAAAATGAAAACACGCAGAGAGAGACACACAGAGAGAGACACACACACACAGAGAGAGAGACATACAGAGAGACACACAGAGAGACAGACAGACAGAGAGACCCACAGAGAGAGATAGAGAGAAAGAATAAGAATTGACTCTGGTTGTTGGTGGGTAAAGCCAGCAACAGAACCTGCTGCCATCTGAGTTTCTGCCACTCTGTTGCCATGGAATAATCTTTAACAGGCCTAAAGGAAGGCTTCCTTTATTCTCTCAGTTACCCTGCTGGCTGCTCTATTATCTTTGTATATGTGTGTATATGTATAGGCATATACATTATTTTTTAAATAAATGCATTTTTATAAAGTTTGTCTCACAGGCGGCTGAGACCCAGTCCTCCCAGTGTGGTGTTTTTTTATCCATAGAGAAGCACAAAATTAACTATTGCTATTTGAATGTACTTTTTAAATTGAGGGTGGTGGATTCCATTACAATTTAAAGCAGAATGGAGTTCAGCCTTTCATGGCAGGGTATTAGGGCCAATATTTTCTCCAACTCAAAGACCAAGTGTTTATTATGAGAGCACACAGTTGTGGGTATAGCAACATAGAGAGACCACAGTTAAGGCAGAAATGGGTTTAGGGTGTTTATGTTCCCATTGATTACTAGATATTCCTGATACCTCTCTTCACTTCCACCATTTTCCCATTCTTGCCAAGACAGAAATAGGTGAAATGTTATAGACCCATGGGTCCAGGCTTTGAAGTTTCCAGGCCTGTATAAACTCCGCAAGGATGAGAGTCCCTGCTCAAATGAGTGGGTGCTCATGGGCACTGGGAGAAAGAGCATAGGCACATGCTTAAATGAACCTCCCATGCTGTGTCTCAGAGGTAAACTCAACCACTCCGAGGGTACTAAGACTGGAACCAGCTCCCAGATACCAGCCCTACCAGCATGCCCCTCAGTGACAAATTCTCTAGCAGTGAGTCAGTGGGTCCACCCCAAGCTACTCTTCAATAATGAGATTTTCCTTGAAGAAAAGTCATCTGTTAACCTGTTAGCATGCCTCAGCTGCTCAGCGGGCATAGGACTCTCAGGGAAGGATAGGCAGGGCGGCTCTAGACAGGCTTGGATCATGGACTGAAGGTAAGGTGGAAGGAAACCTTAGGAGAAGCGATTCATGAACACCGTCACCCTGAGGAAGTGCTGGCAGGCACACACACATGATTGAGTGTGACCAGAATAAATAGCTTACTCTCATGAGGGAGGCCAAGAAAAGAAACAGTCTTTGGAGTGTCAGAGGTAAAATGTGCAATGACAACACTGCAACACCCAAGTCCATTAAGGCCTAACCAGACACTGTAAGATGGCTAAGTCCCACTGCCTACCTTTAGAGATGGATGTCCTGCAAAGCTGAGGAAGATCAACAGATCAAGACACAAGGAAAGCACCACATCTGCTGGAACATGCCAGTAAATGGACGACTTTCATGGCAGGAAGGTCACTGAAGGTATGAGGTGAATAAATAGTGGAAGGTCTACCCAGTAGACCTTGCCGCTGAGGACAGCCCCAGCAGTCAATGTGCAGGGAAGGAGGAGAGAGAGCCTGTTGTAGTGACCATTGTGGAATTTTCATTTCTTCATAAAAACAACAACACAGAAATATTAGAAGAATGTGTTTTTGTTTTAATCCCAAGTGTGGGGATATAGGGCTTCTTGGGACTGTCTGCAGTAGCTGACTATAATTTGCCTCTTGCTCTAGCAGAGGCTTGCATGGCTTTGCCAGCTGCAGATAGTTCCTGTGATTGTGTGATATTTGGAATCCTGGAAAGGTTTCAGAGGATACACAAATGCTAGAGCCCTAAGAGGCAGGGGCAGTAGTTGTTGGTTGTTTAGGGAGGTTGGGTTTGGCTGGCTAGTAGCTGTGGTCAAAGAAGAAATGAAAGGAAAGATATTAGATTTAGGGATTTTTCTAATCTCTCAACCCTCCATTCTTGTTTCTCTCCTATCCAGTGTTAGTGGGTAAAACAGGGATGGTGGTGAAGTGTGGGAAACAGAAGAATGCACAGCGCAGCAAGGACCCTGTTGCGCAGAGAAAGCAGAGAGCCAGAAAAGCAATGTGCAGCTCACCTTGGATACGAAACTTTTTCCTTCAAAGGACATTTTTAGAGAACACTGATTGTTGGATTCAGATTCTTGTACTTAGGGAAAGAAACACACTGTTGTTTTTATATAATTGAAAACTGTGTATGTGTACATGTGTGTTTCTGCATGTGCAGCATGCTGTGTGTGTGTTCGTGTGTGCATGTGCACGCATGTCCAGGTCTCAGGTCAACCTCGGATGGCACTCGCTCCTTAGGAGCTGTCCACCTTGTTTTCTAAGATAAGGTCTCTCACTGCCCTTGAACTTCTGACTGGACACAGCTGGCTGCTCAATGGGGCTCTCTTGAAGTGTGAGCCATTATACCTGGCCTTTTTGTGTGGGTTCCTGTAAAGTCAGATCTTTATATTTGCATAGTAGGTCCTTTATCAACAGGGCCATCTCCCCACACCCTCTGCCACGCTTTATTCAAGTTTTTTTCAACCAGAAAATATTATTGGTACCTGAGTGGGAAAAAAGTACTAATTTGAAGAAAGGGAAGCCATGTACAAGCTCAGTGATATGCAGAGACTGATTGGGGTCGAATACATGTTTGCTCAATGGTGAAGCCTAATGTCAGCAGGGCACGCAGGGAATACAGGCGGTGGATATCTAGGACATTTGGCACAGGCTGTTTATGAGCTGGGAAGTGTCTAGAATATAAGTACAGAGAAGGGAATAATGGATGAAGGTGAGATGGTGTGGTTGTTATAAACTATGATGAAAATCCTAACTGTTCTATTTTACCAATAAAGACTCAGCTGCCAGATGCTGGGCTGAAAACCTGCTAGTTCAGAGAGGTGGAAAAGGCAACCAGGTACCTTCCTTCTCAGCTCAGGTCTGGATGGAAAAAACCCAAGGGCTCACTGGGTCAACTGACAGCCCAGGAGGAAAAAGCCAAAAACCCCAGGGCTGAAGGCTTGTTAGTTCAAAGCCCCCAAAGCCAGGAAACTGAGGACCTGAAGCCTATTTGAAAGCCAGAGCTTGAGCTAAAGTTGCTTTGTCTTATTCTTTTTCTTCTTCTCCATGCTGTATTAAATAAGCCCTCAACTCAAAGTCCCCCCTATTCTTTAATCTCTGTCAGCTGGTTTCTTATTCCACCTGGGATTAACTTTATTAAATCCTGTGTTCAGAGATCTCTTGGATTAAAGGTGTGTGATAGGGCTGGGTGAACCACACCATAATCACCTGTTTATAATAAACAGAAAGTTCTTGGATTAAAAGTGTGTGATAAGGCTCAGCTACACCAACCAATAAACAGGGTTTCACGCTTAACAATTTGGGGGATCACAATGGGATCAAATACCCTCCAACAATGCTGTGAGCTCCTGTTTTGCAAAGGCGCTCTTAAGGTGTTTGTGAGAGAAAATGAGAAAGCAATTTTCATTTTGTGTGTTATTGACAGGGATCTGGGTACAGGAAAAATTCTTTCCTTGGCTAGGCAGTGAAATCATAGCCAAGACAGTGAAATCTGATAATTAATTCCAGGAAAAGAGTCAAGCACAGAAAATTGTCACCACAGTTTCACAAAGTCCCAAGACCTAACTGAAAGAGTAGAAGTCTCCATGAGAACATATACAATGGATGAGCATGTGCAGTTTATCGGGGCATCACAAGAAGAGGAAGGGATGCTGGGGTCTGAGTAAGTCAGGAATATGTGCTGTTTCATGGGCTTTCGGGAAAAATGGAGGGATTATGAGGAGCCTTTCAGGTATGACACTGTTCAGGTGGAGGAGAAAGAGTATCAGAGAAGGAACACTACCTCTACAACTAAACTGAGTGGAAACATGCAAAACCACTGTGGTTTCCACTGCCTTAAGCCTGACATTTTGCGGTTTACGAGGTTCGGCTACACGCTCTCCTTGGTGTGTGCATGCTCCTGTGTATGTGGCGGTGTGCATGTATGCGTGTGCCCTTGCATGATGAAGCCAAGGCTCCCCTTCAAGCGCTGTCCTCAGGAGACACCTTGCTTATCTTATTGACCTGGTGCTTACCCATTATGCTGGAGTGGATGGTCAGCCAGCCTTGTCCCTGACTCCTGGGCACATGGGTATTACCATGCCCAATTATTTTTGTGGATCTTGGTAAGTGAACTCAGGGTCTCCTGCTTGAGGAAGAAACGGCTTCGCAACTGAGTTGTCTCCCCAGCTTTACAATTTCTAGCTTTCATACCTACGGGCAGTCACATGGATGTTAGAGGGCAACGTGAAGAACGCTTCCTCCTACAAGGTAAGTGTCTGTGTTCAGCTGTAGTGGACTTGTGGGCCGGTACTTGGCACATGTGTGCAGTCTGGCTGTGAGCACAGTCTAACCTTTCATCTTCAGTATTTACACTGAACTTCTGTTATCATCTCTGCTTGTAGGATGGAGCTGGGTTTCAGCCTCTGTGGAGAATAACAGCTTCAGTGCAACCCGAGAAAGGAGGGAGTGCATTCTGAGGATGAGGCTCATCTTCTAGAGTGTTTGCCTAGAACGCAAGAAGTCCTGGGTTCCAAATCAGCATGGTATCAGCCCAGTCTTGTGGTTTCTGCTTGGAGATGAAGGTAAGAGAACCCAGACTTCAAGGTTGTCCTCTGCTATGCAGGAAGTTGGAAGCCAGAAGACCCTGTTTAAAAAGAGAGGAAGGAAGAAAAGGAGGGGATGATTCCATTGACTCTGACTAAAAGCTCACTTGCCCATGTGGTTCCAGGGTGATTCTCCCTGGTTCTTAGTTTCCCATAGTTTTCTGGGACAATGAAAGCTGTGAACTGGCAGGAAAAAAGGAGTAGTTTCAATTTTCATGATTAGTCTCATGGTTGTTGCATAAGGTAAATGAACTGTTGAAACCAATATAAACAATGAATTTTGAGATTTCTGAAGTTATTCTTAAAATTCACTTCACATTCATTTCATTTGTTCATTGAAAAGTTGTATTTACTAAGCACTCAATCAAGTTAATTGACTAAAAAAAGCAAACTGTGTAAAGCTACGCAGAATGCTTGATGAAGACCAAAGCTGAAAAAATTCCTCCTTTCAGGGTGCGTCTGGTCTCGAAAGATGGACAGCCCTCCAGACAGTCAGCCACAGTCTAGAGTCCATCAAGAGCGCCTCCGGCTTCTAGGCATGCAGATTAACTGCTGTGAGATACACTTTCTGGTGATAACAGGCATAGGAGTAATTAAAAGAAAACAGAGCAGGGACCACTGTGGTCCTTGAAAGAATGATAAAGGTCAAGTAAGTGCTGTGGATCTGGCCTCTCTGTTAGGTGCTTTCTAAAAGGATACAGTTAGGTGCTGGTGCAGAAATCAGCACCGTTGAGAAGAGAAGTCAGGATGATGCTGCATGTCACAAGAAAATAAGGCAGAGCCAAGAAGCCACAATATTTACAAAAAATTCCCTTTAAGTTTTCTAATACACAGCAAGCAGCCCACAAAAAGCTTCCTGGGAATCCAGCCGTTCTTCAGAGACCTCAAAGCATTGGCTTAGAAGCAAAACCACTCAAAATTTACTGTACAGTTATATCCATGTCCCAGAGCTTCTCAAGACACTCAAAGGAAAGCAAGTGTAGTTCTGGACTCCTGTGATCTCGGCAGTAGGAGCTGGAGATGGGAGAATCAGGAATTCGAGGGCATCCTCTCCTTAACAAGTCTGAGACCAGCCTGGGCTGCCTTAGACTCTGTCTCAAAATTTAAAAAAAAAAAAGAGCAAAACTTTCAAAACAAAGTTGTTAGTAGATGAATGGCCCAGGGAAACAAAATCAGCATTCATTCAGAACAAATCCCAGCCTGTCACAGTGGCCCTTGGATTGGAGCTCTTGGGAAGCAGAAACAAGAGAGCTGCAAGTTCCAAGGCACACACCAGCATGAAAACTCAATCTGAATCATGGCTTTTTCCTGGCTGGAGTATCTGCCAGTGCTTTAGTTCCAATGACTAGAAATACAAAGAAGAAACAAAACCGAGGGTTTCTTTAGAGACAGATTGGTAGACATGGTGATTTGAGAATAAATGAAACAAGGAAGAAACAGGAAAGACCAACGGAGAATTGGGAGCTGAACAAGTATTCACACTCAGATTCTAGGAGCTGAAACCAAAAAGCCTGAACTCAGGTTATTAGGAAAAGTAGTTTGCAGACAGCAAGACTTGAAGAAACATACAGGAGAACCATGAGATACGATATTCAAGGAGACGCAAAGGAACCATTTAAAATACTGTGATGGAGGCACTCTGCTAACAGCCATACCACATGCTCCCCCCAACATTAACACAGCATTGGGCAGAAACCACATTTGAAAAAATATTTTAAAATTCACCAATAAGCATAACTATGTATATAATAAATTTTGATTTAACAACATATAACAAACACAACTGTAGAGCTGTCAGAGTCTGGTTGCTGAGAAAGTCCCACAAAAGCAGTGAAAATAAACATTAGGACAGAGGAAAAATATGTAAAAAAGATTTTATGTCTCATCAGAAACAATGTAAACCAGAGGACATTGGAATGATATATTAAAACAGTGAAACAAAAAGTAACAGTTCAAACCAGAATTCTATTACCACTGGAAATTCTTCTAAAATAAAAATGAAATAAAGACATTTTAAAATAAACAAAAGTTACAAGAATTCATTACTACAGGCCTGGCCTGAAAGAAATGTCAGCCAATGTTCTTGGGGATGAGGGTGAATTGGCCAGAGGACTCAGATTCCACAGGGAAAGGAAAGTAGGGGAAGAGGGCACAGGCAGCAACAGGCATTTCCATATTTAAAATGTAATTTTTTATTTTTTATTTTTGAGATAAGATCTCATGTATCCAATCTGATCTCAGATTCACTGTATAGCCAAGGGTGATGCTGATCTTCAAATTGTCCTGCTTCTGCTTCCATGCCCCGTTTATGCAAGGCTGAGCAGGGACTGCTCAGTACAGAGCTGCCCGCATGCTGGCCAAGCACACTGCCCACAAGGCCCCAGCCAAAGCACAAGACTGCAGTTTGGAAAAAGAAAACAATGACAACAGGACCCAGAATGTACTGCCCACCTAGCTGTGTCATCTTGGGAAAGCCTGTGCAATTCACCAGGGACAGAAAAGACGGACCAAAGCAAGAGGAGGGTCATATTTGCCGCTGTGAGGACTTCGTCACAAAGGCAACTCTTACAAAAGAAAGCGTTTAAGTTGGGGCTTGCTTATAGGTTCAGATGGTTGGTTCATGGTCATTATGGCAGGAGGCATGGCGGCAGGCAGGTAGGCGTGGAGCTGAAGCAGGAGCTGAGAGCTTTGTATCCTGATCCCCAGGTAACAGGAAATAAATGAGAGACTGGGCCTGGCATGGGCTTTGGAACCTCAGAACCCACTGCTGACTCACAAGGGTATACTTTCTAATCCTTTCTAAAAACAAAAATATCAACCTGGGACTAAGCACACAAATATAGGAGCCCATGGGGTCGTTTTCACTCAAATTACCACAAACAATTAAAAAGAAAAGTTGGGTGTAAGTCAGACAAACAGAACACACTTGACTTTAATAGCAAAGACAGAATAAGACCAAATAAAGATACAAAGATTTTCAAGTTGTAATTGCGCTGCCTAAATGGGTGCTGGCATGGAAATGAAATTTCTTGTGTCTGTTTCTAAATTTGCCTTCAGTAGCTGCCTTAGACTCTTTGCATTAGCGCAGCAAAATCCAGGCACAGGCTGTTTTATGAAGAAAAGATGTTTATTTAGTGCACGGTTTTTGCAGAATATAAGTACAAGTAGTTGCCATGGAAGGAGACCTTTTGTGCTGGGTCACGTGAGCACTAGGAAGCTGAGGAAACTTGGGTCTTTCTAAAGACATCCTCAACTGACCATTCAACAGTGCCGCACTATGGTCCAGCGTCCCGTGGTCTCCTGGGAACACACTCACCCACGCCTAAGCTATAGCAGCAACAGATATTGTTTTAATAATAGGTATTCTTAAAAACATAATGAAAGTTCAGTTGGGGCCACACTGAAAACAGTCCCTGGAGCTTAACCAAAGATGAGTTTCCTGTTTTGGTGGGAGTCACACAGACTCCCTGTAAGAAAAGAATTCTCTTAATTGCCACAGTCCTTTTCCACCTCAGCCAGACACGGCCCATTCCTTTTCATTAACACTCAGCTTCCTTTAAAAATAAAAATGCCCCCTAGAAAGAGTCACACAAAAACCTCACACTATTTCAGTCTGAAAGCAGGTATCAAAAAATAACTTGTTGGCTATCTGCAAGGGCAGAGAGTAATGAACAGATCAAGGGAGGTTTCAAAGAAGCTGGAGAAAGAATCTCCCAATGATTCCCTGAAGAGAAGCCTGGGAGGCCAGGAAAAGGTGGAGTCCAGAGGACAGAAGCTTTGTGCAGCACCGACAGTGAAGGGAAGGAGGGGACTAACTCGGAGGGAGGTGAAAATGTGGAGAAGCACCTGCTTTGAATTACAGGACCACATCACGGCAAAGCAGAAGACAGACCTCTGCCAGCTGTGTGAGAGACTGGGGCACTGAGTGGCAGAGACAGATGGAGAAGTGGGATGTGTGCTGGTGCGCGGCCTGAAGATCCCTCAAGACACTCAGAACTCTTACAGAATGTCTCCCTCATTGTCACATACTGGTGTCTACAGAAAACATTTTTTTCAGGCTGGATGGAAATCAAAACTCCTGTCAGCTCTGCACTGTATCTGCTGAACATGTGGACATCACATATACAGGATGCTTTGGTTGCCTATCTTGGTACCGTAACCAAATACCTGACAATAAACATCTTCAGAGATTTATTTTGGCTAGCAGTATCAGACAGTCCATTTTGCCGGGGAGTCATGGTGAGGGCCAGTGTGTGAGGCCACTGGCCACACTGCATCAGCAATCTGGAAGTGCAGAGAGATGGATGAATGCTGTCACTCAGGTCCCTGGGCCTTGTTATTTCAGCGAAGGACCCAAGCCCGTTGGATGGTCCTGCCCAAATTCAGAGCTGGTCCTCTCACCTGAGTGCTGTGTTTCCTAGCTGATCTCAAATACAGACAAGCTGACGATGAAGAGTCACAGTCACATAGATACACACAATTATCTATAAATATATATTAAAATATAAGCGAACTTGTTAGTAGTGTTTCCTTAGCTTTTGCTGTTTTAAATGGTATGCCAAAACTCTCTTTCTGTGTGTGCGTGTGTGTCAGGTCTATGCTAGGCGCCCCTCAATAGCTGTCTACTCTAACCTTATCTTTAAATTTTTCTCTATTTTTACTTTTGTGGGTGCTGTGGTGTGAGTGTAGAAACCGAAGGACAGCTTTGTAGACTTGGACGCTCATGAAGCCTGGAGCTCCCTGAGTTAGTTGACTGGATGGTAAGAGAGAGCCAGTGTCCCTCCTGTCCCTGTCCCCGACCCCGAGCAGCGGGACTACAGTGTACGACACATATCTAGGTTTTTATGAATTTTTTAAGGACCAAATTCAAGTCCTTATTCTTGGATATCAAGCACTTTAGAGCCACCTCTTGAGTCATTAAAATATATTTAATGTTTTAATTTCTCTGTAAGAAAATTGAACTAACTTTTCAACATGAAATATTACTTACATATGTGGCATCTACTTTGTTTATATTCTTTTTTTAGTAGTATTGACGTGTAAGTAAAGAGAAAATGATCATGTATGGCTGGATTTGAAGACATTTGTCAGTGAAGGAGCTTGGTAGGTTGACACTGAATGGGAAGTTGAGAGGAGCAAGGACTCACCTAAAGGCAGCTCAGCACCCACTCTGCTTCCTTTGATGAGTGAGCTAGGCTCTTTACACCCTGACCAAACCTACACACAGAAGCACGTGTCAGGTCCCAGCAGCCCACACCTGCTGCTCTTCATCAAAGATGAGTACCACAGGAGGAACTGAGAGGAGGCCGGCCTTCGCTGTGCGGGGAGCTGACAGCCATGACCTGTGCTTACCCTGTGGCGTTGAAGCCTTCACGCAGGCGCACACTACAACAGCAACACTAACCGGAGTTCGAAGCTTGCTGCGATGGATGACAGCGATCCCAGAGCAGCTGACACATGAAGAATGACCACACTGCCTAAGAGCCGTTCCCCACCACACCTCAGGAAGGTTTGGTGTCTCTTTATGTTCACTTGCAGCAGCAACGCGTTCCCTCAGGAGCGAGCGCTTGTTCTCAGGCTCAGCTCTAAGCCCCTGAGGCACATGCTCCAAGCCTTAGAAGCAGGTTTAGATTCATCAAGGATTCGCAGAAACTACATAAAATTGAATCTGGGCCATTATGAAATATAATTTATTGTTTTTCCAATATCTAAACTTCAGTTTAAGTCATAAAATCCAAGTTTTGAGTCACTTAGTAAATGTGACGTGGCTAAAGCGCCCTTCAAAAGGAGGCTGCAGGCACATTTCCTCACTGTGATCTTCTAATTACAACTGAAAGCAGGTCCCTTTGTTCTTCTCTGCAGCAAAAGTACAGTGGCCTCTTTCCTGTCCTACAAGAGAAGGCGTTCTTTCTACTAACTCTGTGAATCCTGTTTATGCTTTTAATAATAGTTAAGATATTTTCCCTTTTTATGTCATTCCCACTATCATAAAGCAGTTTTATGGTTTAAATGCTTATTGGCCATTATGACTGAAAAATTCTTAAATGGTCTGCCATTTAATTGTAGAGTGGTGTTTTGATTTCTTAGAAATGATGAAATGCTCTCTCTCTCTCTCTTTCCTTCTCTCACATTCATGTGCATACACACACACACACATACTTGTATTGTATCATGGTACACATTCATCCAGGAGTTGAATTTCTGTGGCTAAGCAGTCTTCTGAGAAATGTGGGGTGGTTTGATTGAATTGACTCTCTCTGTTCAGACTCACTATTCTCCAGCACACTGGTAAAGGTAATAATCTCTAACAGATTAAAACTTGAAGCTATTCCTTGAATGTTATTCACACTCAAAAGCTGTTTCTGAAAGCTGCAATGGGGCCTGGAGCCAGAAAAATCCCTCTAGATGGAGACCAGAAGTGACAACTCTTCTCTTTCAATAACGGTGGCTCTGTGAACTTTCTTTCCTAGCCAGCACCTAGATTTTATTAAGAAAATAATCTAGAAGATAATGAGATCACAGGATGCACCCTTAGCTGGGCATAGGTGTTTTCTACCTACCTGTCACTGTATGGAAAGTGAAGAGCAGGGGAAGGACTCACAGTTTAAAGGGATCAGTCCACCATGACAGTGAAGATAGGTGTGGACAGGCTCAACTCCAGGGCGGCAGAAGCAGATGGTGGCTACTTTTCAAAGATCATGGAACAGGAAGCAGAGAGATCAGGCCAAAACCTGTGGGCAATATGACCTCATGACCTTCCCAAGACTGAACTCCTTCCACTAGCCAGGTCTGACATCCTAAGGGTTCTGGGCCTTCAACATCACCGAAGCTTGGGACCTACCATCTTAACATGAGCCTGGGAGGAGGACATTCTGGATTGAAACTATAGGAGTAGATTTGTCTATGTGACACACTGAGAGCCACTGCCAGAGGCTATGAGTGAGGCTTAGTTGGTAGGGTACTTCCTGGCATGCACAGACCTTGGTGTTGGCTCCCCAGCATTGTGCAAACATGATGTGGTGGCCACATCTACCATCCAGTACTTGGAATATGAGAAGGGGGATTAGAAGTTCAGGATTATCCTCAGCTACATTCTGAGACCCACTTGACATACATGAGATCCTGCAACCCATTCAGGGCCCCCCAAAAAGAAAGAAAACAACAACAAGAAGAAGACGAAGAAGAAGAGCCATTACCGCTCACCCCCCCCCCCCCCAGAGTTACACTTTCTGCAGTGACAAAGTTTAGGCAATAGAAGATAAACGACGCAAATTCAAAGCAAGGTAGGAAATCCTGGGAACCAGTAACTGACAACATCTCACACATGTTCAGGTAAAACAAGAGTCTTTGTTCTGTTGATGCTTCTCCATAAGCCAGGAGGCCTTTTATTCACAGTCAGTTTAATAGCTAATGGGAAATGGCCCTTTAGCTAAGTTTATTTATGCGCGCGCACACACACACACACACAAATAGCAAAAACTCCAAATTCTAAGCTGCAATTTATTTCTAAATAGTAAATCATCAGGTTTATACTGCCCAAGTAGACACTTGTGATTAAACAAGAACAGAAGCCTAATGAGCTTCATAAATATGCCCAAACGAACAAGCTGTTATTCATGAAAGACTCCACATCCAACCTCATGTAACAGGTCACAGGTTGGTGTCTACAGCGTGAAAGGGGCTTACCAGAACTCAGCAGCTCTGACGCGCCTTCTCATGTAACACTCCTCTGCATAGCAGCACACCCAGAACAGGTAATAAAAGAGATCATGAGCCAGTTGCATGTATCAAGGGTGAAGCAGAACCCATGTAGGCCGTGCCCAGAGCATTACTCACTACTTGTCTGTCTCCCTCCCTCCTTCTCTCTCCTCTCTCTTCCTTCCTTCCTTAATCTCTTATGTGCTGAAAATGTTAAAAAAAGAAATTGGGGGAGGGAGAATTTCAATGAGTAGAAAATACGTTCATGCATAGAAAATAAAACTGTTAGCAAAACTAGAGGCTGCTTTGGTGTGTTTGTGTGAAATTCCCTTACAGCAGACTATGATGTTAAATCGCCACTCAAGAAATGGAAGGATAAGTAGTCTACAGTATGTGTTGAAAATGTGGCAAAAAAATAATGACAGAAAAACCCTCAATGAAACCAAAAGTGAAGGTCTGGATTGTGTCATAAAACAAGGAAGCTATCAGTGGACAATGGATTCAGCATATGGATCATGAAATAAAACAAAATCTAGTGTGATAAGCAGAAAAGCTGATTGAAAATGTGACTGTTCTTCTATAGGGAGATTACAGAATTTTTTAAAAAATTAGTGTATTGAATTTGTGTGTATGTGTGTGTTAGTGTACCTGTGTAAGTGTGTGTGCTCATACACATGAATGTGTGTGGGAGTATATGTGCATGTGGCCAGAGGTGAGTCTTGGCATTTTCCTCAGTCATGCTCCACTTTATTTTTTGAGAACGAATCTCTCATTGAACCCGAGCCCACCAATCCAGCTGGACTTGCTGGCCAAAGACTTTCAGGGATTCTCCTGTCTCCACTTCCCCATGCAGGATTTTTGGCATCCACTACCATCCCTGGCTATTGTATATGGATGCTGGGAGCCAAGCTGAGGCACTCATGTTTGCATGACAGGCACTTTACTGACACTTTTTTTCCAGCCCTTGTTGTGCTGCTGATGAGGCAGCAGAGGAAACCCATCTCCAGCGTGCCAGCCACTGCTGTTGAAAATTTCATGCAAGAAAAAGGTCTGCAATTCTGGCAGAACATTGTTTCAGTGCTGCTGACCCAGAAAAACACTATCTATAGCCAGTTCAACAACCTACAAAAACCAAGGGTCCTGGACAAAATAACTGGGCTGGGGCTTGCTAATATCACAGCCACACATCAGTGTAAATCTACTATAATAGACAAAAGCTGTAGTCATTTCCAAGGAGTGAAATTTTTATAAGTCCATTGCTATATCAACAAAAAAGCAGGGACTGCCAAGAATATTATTCTGAGTAGATTCGCAAACATCTACACCAGCAGCTCCCGCTCCCAGGCTGGTATGAGCAGCTCCTGCTCACATGTGGGACAGGTACTCACAAGGATGCAAGACTGGATTAGGACTATAAGGTTTTTCGCCTCCAGCTGGAATTCTTTTCACAAATATTTAGACGATTTCTTCAGATGTGAATCTGGGTCAGAGGGTCCCCGCTGAAATTCCCGGTTCCTCTGTCCCAGGACAGGAAGCTGCACCAGAGGCCAGCAGTAGTGGTGGAAACAGCTTACTAGAGGAGACATCGCTTCTGAAGATGGAAGCAGGTGCAGCTCGTGGACCGGGATGGTAAAGGCAACCACGGCAACAGAGACCATGATGACATTGTCAACAGTGTGGAAAAAATGCCAACCGTGATGTGTTGGAAAACAGTGAGAACCAGAGAAGCAGGTGTCCACAGATGTCCGAGATGTCAAGTCAGTTTATGGAATCCAAAAGAGATGCTAAGACAGAAACAACTCTGGGGAAATGTCCTCAAGAGCCACCCAGCAGGCTCTCTTCTCACCCTTTGAGGGATTGCACCTCAGTCCTTCAGCCACCTCAGAGGTTTCTTCTCAAAACAAACAGACAAATCTAATAAAATGCCTTGTTTAGTAACCTGTCAGTCAAATCCCAGCCTCTGTGGTGGAGAGAGGCTGTGCTGTTGCTGTTTGATTTTGCTGCTACAATGAGGTGCTTAGCTACGCTGACCCTGGCACCTTCTCACTGCATTGGTGGCATGTGCTGTCTTCCACTGGTAAACATCCATATGAGAATAATTGTGACTAAATGACTAGCAGAAGAGAGTTGGGAAGACTGTGACGGCCCTTCTCTTGGAGGATTCTGTGACGGCGAGTAGGACACAGTCTTTGCTTTGTTCAAGGAATTATCAATCATGTTCTACAAAATCCCTCCCAGCTCTGTGTATGAGATATGCATGAAGCACACTTAAGCTTTGAGTTTAGATGTTGGTCCCTTCCTGAGTTACCTCATTGTGTACAAACAAACAAGGCCAGATCTGAGAGTGGACCGGGCATTCTGAAACACTCTTGGCAACAAGTGTCCTAGGTGAGGAGGACTCAACCTGCGCTTCAGGTTTAAGGGTGGAAAGGAGACAGAGAAAGTCCTGGAGCCTGGTAGCTCTGTTCTTTTAGGGTGCAGCTTCAAGGAGCAGAACAGTGGCAGGCTGGCTGGCCCACAACAGCAGCAGCATCTGGAACACCTGGGGTACAGCAAGGGTGTCTCAGTGGACCGCATGTGGCGGAGGGCTACGTGTTTCCCAAGGTAGCTCCGAACATGGCCTAATACAAATTAAAACATAAATATAAATATTTATATGTTACGTAAAAAACTAGATTATATGGGGGAATCAATTATTTTTGTTTTGTTTTTTTAATTTCACTACACAGTTCTCAAAGGTGTTGTAGATGACAGCATTGGGTGGAAATTTTAGAGTTAAAAGGACAGGGAGCTGCAAACACAAGTTCCTTATTTTGCCCAAGGGCTGGCCTTTGCTGCAAAGTTCTGCTGAACCCATGCTGGTGTTAAACTGCCCCTCTGTGTCCAGCCCACGCTTCTCTCTGCCTGGAGAAGGGCAACCAACGGGGAGACTGGCCTTGTGCTTTCAGCAAAAGAGACAACAAGGACGTGATTCTCAGCCCTGCTCCCGAAGCTGCTGGCACAGGTCAGATCTGGATGAAAACTCTCAAAGAGGCCAAGGGCACAGCATCGGTTCTGCAGAGCTCCATGCAGTTTGGACAAGAAGGAAAAGGGAAATGGGAGAAGCAAGAAAGGAAGAAAGAGTCAGGAAAGACCAGAGTGCACTTGGCACATGACGCTAGGAGGCAGGTGCCATGTATTCCCTGGGATGGGTCGCAGCTTTCATGTGGGCATGAGAGGAGGGTACTCTCTTGAGCTCTCTTTCGACAGAGTAGACAGATTGCTGGCAACGCAGTCTGATGTTGCCTTTCTCTTTCCTCCAATGTGGATGGTTTTTTACTTACAAGTGATTTTAGTAGTCTCTGTCTGTATTGAGACATGCTTACACTAATGCCATCATCAACAAATGAGACAATTCTAAGGAATGAGAAAAACAGAATCCATAACAGAGGAAGCTCTACTGGGGATGAGTCAGCTTTCCTGCGCTTCTTCTCTCGGCTCCACAGCTGGGAAGTCGGTGTCAGAGAATCCCAGCTTGATTTGCATGTCTAAATAAGAACATCTCATTCTGTGTGACCTCATTCTTTACCTAAAGCCTATGCACATTGACTTTCTCAAACGCAAATGTTAAAGCAAAGAGGTGCCCAAAATTACAGCACAGGTTACAGTAATGACTTTAAATATCTCTTAACACAGATTTTCCTTTTTCATAAGGCATTGAAAGCAATAGCATAGTATCTCTTGTGCTTCTCTGTCTCTGTCTCTGTCTCTCTCTCCTTCCCACCCTCCCTCTATCTCTCCCTTCCCCGCCTCCTGCTTCCCTCTAGAAAATAACTGTTTGGATTGCACATTTGTATCTGCCCAAAATTCAAGCAGTACTCTGAAAAGGGCCACCCAAGTTTTATAAAAATTTTATGGACTTTATCTCTGCACTACAAAGAATTACCAATTTAAATCATTTGTTCAGATTAAATCATTTGTTTAAATCATTCTGCAGAGAAGAGTGGATGTGTCTGTAATTCGTTGTCCAAAGACTTAACACAGAGGACTGTTTGTCTGCTTGCTTATTCCTTCCTTTATTTAATTTTTGAGATGGGGTTTAATTTATTCAAAGATGACCTTCAGCTTCTATCTTTCCTGCTGAGGTTTCAAGCAGGAGCCCCCTTGCTTGGTTTATGCAGTTCTTGAGATGGAATCCGGGGCTTCCTTGGTACAAGCTGGGCAAGCACTCTTCAAGCTCTCTGTAGCCTATGCCCAAGAAAGCATATTTTTAAATGAGAAAGAGTTTTCCCTCAGAACCAGAAGAGATAATTTATTGTGAGAAAGTCCAAGCCAGAAAGGAAGTCAAGGGGCTTAGAGGGCACGCTGAGATCTAGCCCGCCGCCCAGCCTCAGGGCCCCGCAGTTGCCGCCCAGCCTCAGGGCCTCACGCAGTTCAGGTAGAGCTTGCATCATGAACACAAAGGCCGAAAGGGGTAGCTGGGGAAACCTGAAGGACACATTCAGACAAAGACAGATTTGACAAGAAAGGTTAGGAAATGGCAGAGGAACTAAGACAACGCTCAAGATGCTGATGGGAGATCAGGGGAGGACTTCAGGTTCAAGGCTAGGAAAGAAGACTCCCTCGCTGCTGCGGCTTGTGCTTGTGATTTACAGATGAAACGGAAACGCAGACGACCACTTTTGGACTTTCAGAGAAGAGGTCCTGTGGGATTCGACTTCTTCCACTGTGTGGTTCTGTAACTGAGCTCAGGCTGTCAGGACTGATGGCAAGTCCCTTTACCTGCTAATTCTTTCACTAGCCCCCTCATTTGGATCTTCCTGTATTGAGTTTCCAGATCTTCTGTGTGACTAACATCTATTTGCTTTATCAGTTCCAGAGAGAAGTGAATTGAAGGATGTGGTTTTATGATTTGCCTACTTTTGTTTCTGAAGTGGTCTGATTTATATACTCTACATCTTTGTTATGAGGAGCATGTCAAGGTGAGTGCTGTATTTATGGCTTTTTATCATTAGAAATGCCTGTTTTAATAAAAAATCATTGTTTGCTCCTTAAAATCCACTTTATATTTAAATGGTTAGAGCAAGCCACTGGACTCGCACCAGCTTTCCAGTCCTTCCTGATTTCTACTTTGTATTTCAATCCACTCTTCTCTGACCTTCAATTTAACTGTACTCTTGCTCTCTTGAATTATTTTCTTTTAAATGCAGCATTTTAAATTCTGCTCAATGTTTCCTACACAGCTTCCTAGATACGAGTGGCTTTTCTCTGTTAGCGCCTTGGCTTCCAGAGCTTCTTAGGACATCATGGAATTGTAAATTACAGGACTATGAACCTATGTCTAACCACAGTCGAAACACCCACATGCTCGAGCTGCGTTTGCTGTCTCTGGAGTTTTGTCCTGTGTTTTTATGCACTATAACAATATGAGCCATGGTTTCCTATTTTTCCTCCATCTCTGTTTCTTTTTCTAAGGAACTGAGAATCAGGCTCAGGCCTACACAGCCACCCTTAATTTATTCTTTCGTGCTTGATGCCCCCTTTTCACTTTACCTGGGGACATTCCTTAACAGATCTTTCGTTATTTTATGTGTTTTGAGTAGGAGGTAAAGGAGATTACCTGACACATTGTTTTATGTCAACAGCATGTGGGGTTTTCCCCCCATTGTTTCTCTTAAGCAATCAGCTACCAAGAGGACAGAAAGATGTCTCAGCATTTAAGAGCACTTACAACTTTTTCAGAGGATCTGAGTTTAATGCTAAGCAGGTTTCTAAGGTGGCTCATAACTGCCTGTAGCTCCAGTTGCAAGCCCTTTTCTGCCCTGTGAGGGCACTTGTATTCATGTGTGATTGTCCAGACACAGACATCCTCCCACCCCCCACCCCCGACATAAATAAAATTAGATAAAATGAAAGCTATAAAGAGCAGTTGGCAATCCAATGTAACGTTTTTTTGTCTGAAATCCTACATTTAAGATTCTGAGACGCAAGGATTGTCAGCCTGGGCTACATAATGTGTTTCTGACAGCTCTATATGTAGTAAAAAAAATCCTATCTGACAGGAAAAAGAATAGAGAGAAAAGAAAGGGAAATAGAGAGAGAAGGAAAAGATAAAAGAGGAAGAGAAAACGGAAGGGAAGGGAGGAAAAGAGGGAAAGAGAAATGGACAGAGGGAAAAGGAGGGTGGGGAAAGAAAAGGAACAAAGAAAAAATGAAAAGCCAGTAGGATTTGGCTTGACATTTTTGCTCAGTTGAAATTAAGGTCCCTGCCCTGTTTCTTTCTAGTTGGTTCGTTTTCCCTTGTTTATCCACAGTTTTACAACCTTTTCCTAGCCATGCTTCTGTCTGTACACGTACTGTTTACGTTCCTTTGCTTCTTGCACCTGTTTTCATGTCACCAGTGCCAAAAAATCTCTTCATAGATCCTCCTGTCCCAGTCACCTCCCTATCCCCCAACCTTAACTGTGTGTTAGAATTTCTACATTCTTCATACATTCCTTGTATGTTTTCTAAATTTCCACTCATTTGCTTCTTAGTGTAAAGATTTGAAGATTTTCAGCATTATATTCTAATTTATGAATTATGATTTTGGCCATATATAATCTGGTATTAAAATCAACCATTGTATAATTTGTGCTACGGTTATTCTAAAAATTTTATTATATCCAATGTCTAATTTTCAGTACTAATAAAATTATTGTTATTATTTAATTTTTAACCTATGAATGACAGATGATGTAAAAAATTGAATTATCGCTAGACACCTTTCTATTTTTAAAGTTTTGATCAGTCCAAGTTTGATACTGATTGAATATAAATATTATACAGGGATATTTTTTTAGAGAAGCTTCAGTATTTTGTTTCAAAATATATGCTAAGGAAAAATCCACTCTATGGTTTTTAGGGAAGTTTGTTTCTTACATGTTGGCTTTATAGTAATATCTGTGTATTTTTTGTATTGTATAATTATGTATGAACTCATGAACGTTAAACAAAGTGGTTTTATTTACATGTCAATTGATGTAGTATTAAATGCAGATATTTAGCATATTGCTTGTGCTTTCCAGTGAAGATGAACCACTTTTGTGTGTGTGTGTGTGTGTGTGTGTGTGTGTGTGCATGCACATGTGTGAAAGAGAGAGAGAGCCTAGGAGGAACTGTGTTATGGATATGCATTATGGTCCAATATAAAAAACTGCCGAGTCTGGACTATTCAAGGCATCTCAGCAGCCTAAAGTCCAGGGACAAACTGATTCCAAGTTGGAGTCTGCAATCAAATGTCTCCTTTAATGAAGTTCCACCTTTCTCTTTCAAGGTTTCCTCCTGTCTAAAGGATGCCTATCATATCATGGAAGGTCTTCTAACCAAACTCTGCTGGTTTAAAGTTGAGTCGTGTGTGTGTGTGTGTGTGTGTGTGTGTGTGTGTGTAGGCCACAGGACAACATCATGTGTTGTTGCTCAGAAGCCATTTTTCTTGTTTTGTTTTAATATGTTGTCTCAGGTCTGGGCTTGCTCAATCAAGTTAAGCTGTTTAGGAAGACGCATGGATCTTTCTTTCTGCTCCCCCCAAGTTGTGGAGTTACACATGAACTACTATGTTCAGCTTATTTTTTATGTGGATTTTTCCTTAGCATGTATTTTTTATGTGGGGATCACACTCAGGTCTTCATGAGTAAGAAACGAGTATTTTCAATGTTTTAATCTCACGAGTCTCATTTTAAACCAGTTTCTTCTCAATATCTTGCCCAGGGTTTGACCAAGCGCCTCAGTGAGGTGGCCAAGTCAGGTTGACACTTCACAGGAATCTCCACACGTGGCTCATAAATCAAGTCAGACCCCAGCAATGAGATTCCCACAAAAGCAGCAGAGAACCTTGATAGCCAGCTGTGTTTATAATTATATAGTTTACATTAATTTTAATATTTTAATAAAGAACTATTCAGACAGCCACAGTATATACTGTAGTTAACTCTTTCTACACCAGGTCACTAATTCGGTCCCCTCTCTGCATCATAAAGAAATGCTTAGGGGAAATGTGACCTCTGAAGTCTAAGCTTCCCCAGGCTCCGAACACCACAGCCACAGCGAGGGTCAGTCCATCCTTAGTTCAGGTCTACCTGTTCTGTTTGAGGTTTCCCCAGGAAACTTTCCGTCCAGTCTCACACACGGGTAAGCTGAATAGCAGTAGGAAGCAGAGTTGCCTGCACACAGACCAGGCTTTCCTGGAGTGTTTCATACAGGGTGTTCTGTTGAGCCAACACTCCCCCCTCCGCTCCCCCCCGCCCACTGCTGATGTGCCCCTCGCCCAGTGGCCTCTGTTCTGCTTTCAAGACACTTATATTTTGTCATTCCCTAGTTCTTCACTTTCATCTCATCTGCCTGAAATTCTCTTTCCCCCTTCAATGGTCCCTTTCTAGTTTTATGGCACATACCTCACACACACATACATGCAAATATACAAAATTAAAATGTAGAATCCATATAAAAAGCACATGCTATTTTGTCTTTCTGTGTTTGGCTTGTTTTTACTTAATATGATGGTCTCCAGCTCCATTCAGTCTCCTGAAAATGTCACGATTTCATTCTTCTTACAATTTTCTATTTTTATAATTTCATAAACTGGTACTGCATATATTTATCACATTTAGATTGTCCCTCCCTCCCTTGAGAGAAATGTAGGATAGCTCTGTCTCATGGTGTTGTGAGCGGTGCAGCAGTAACCACGGATGGGCCCAGCTCTGTGGCTGGGCAGAGACTTTTCTGGGTATATGCGAGGGGGTACAGCTCTTTCATCTGGTGGTGTCCCCTGAACCAAAGTAAAGCCATTGACCTGGGGCACAACTGTGGCCAGACCTCGAGCCAAACTCCTGAGGAACACAGACCTAGAGCAGCTTTCACAGATATCCTAAGCTCCTCATCTCTGCATGGAACAGCCGGGCAACGCACGCTGTTTCTGAAAAAGAGCCCATGACCCTGGATGAAATAGCTCTTTTTGAACACGTGGAGACATGCCACCTTGAGTTCCCAACAGGCGATGTTCTAGAGAGGTAAAGTAGCACATGCCCCTAGTCACAGCCCAGCGGGCGGCACATGCTCCTAGTCACAGCCCAGCGGGCGGCACATGCCCCTAGTCACAGCCCAGCGGGCGGCACGTCTCAGCACCCATAAAGCAATTGCACCTCCCTCTGCTTGCCGGTTCCAGACTTGGTCTTGGTCGTGTGCTGCCTGGCTGCCTGGCAATAAACCAGCGCTGTCCGTGAGAGATGGTGCGCGGCTAACTGCAGTGGCCGCCAAGCCTCCCAGCTTGCAGCGATGTAAACTTCGCTGAGAAGGAATGCTAACGGCAAGAGGTGTGCTGACAGTGAGATGCATACACAGGGAAGGAGATGATAAACACAGGGATGTTGGAGGCTCTGGCAGCTGCTGCAGAGGACCTATAATTTGTAAGAAGAGAGAATGTTAGACATAGGGCTATTAATTACTAATTCAGGGGAAGCCAGAGGATTTCCTTGTTGTTATTATAGTTAGAAAGCTACAGAACAGAAAACCTAGCTAAGGACTGAAACTAATGGGTAGGAAGCTTCAGCCTGGTCATCTCCCATATGCTGATGTGAGGACCCAAAGGCAATTAGCGTGGCTCTGAGTCGTGGGGCTGGAGCACCTGAGTGTGTGCAGCTCATAATCTCAAACTACAGCATTCTCCTGAGCCCGTGTCCCTGGCTTCTTGCTAAAGCAGGGCCCTCGCCTCTTATTGTAAGTCACATAGACCTCAAATGAGGTGGGTGATTTAGTAGATGAGTGATTTCCCGACACACACTGCCTGCGTGTCTGAAGATGTTTTATCACGGATGTAAAATAGGAAGCAGGAGACATAAGAGTTTATGAATACGGGGTACATTCCTGTGACACGGTATTTTAGCACTCTGAGAGGAACCTAGGGGACATTGCCAACATACTGGGAGGGTGGACTGTGGAAGACTTGAAAAGTCGTGGTCCTGGGGCATGATTGGAGAAAAGTTTTTCTCTCTTGACAGATGACTGAGACATCAATTCCTATCCGCCACTTGTGTGTGACTAACACTGAAGCAGACGTGCCAGGGCAGCAGGAACATAGTCTGCAGGGCGGCACAGACCTCCACTAACGAAAATGTCCTGGCAGATGACCAATAGCCAACTCGTCCTTTGTTTGAGAAGCACCATTACATACGTGTGCCTTTCATACAGGAAGAAACAGTGCCTTGGCCAGTCAGTATGTGTTCCAAGCACGGATTTTCCTCCTCTGCTTACAAGCTGTGAGCTGACTCGGCCCTTAGATGTCATCACAGTACTTTGTCTGGTGACAGAGGACCTACGTTAAAGCAAAAATGCAGGTGTGGGCACATCTCTGGGGTTCCGCGAGTCTCACATCACACTGTCTTATCCAAAAGCCACAGATGCAAATGAACTGTTGGGCAGCCTCTCAGCAGAAGAAGCAAGGGTCCAGCCGGAAGCTCACAGGACAGGGAACAGTACTGCAGACAAGCTCACTACGAATGATCGCATGTCACACAATGTGCACCGCACACACCTTCAGGAGACAGATGTCCATGTCCAGGGACCAAGCGGCGCACACCCGCGTTGCCCTTTTCTCATTGCTCCAGTTACCAGCAAAGGAGATTCCTGTTCTCTGTTTCCAAACTCTTGGCTCTGTATCTCCAGAGCCCACATTTCTGCAGAGGAAGGCCTTCCTCAGGGAGCCCACAGTAGCATTCTTGTGGGACTTTAAGACATTCAATGGAGGAAGGCTTTTTTATATTTTTAGTTTTTTACTTCTGTCCAGAGTCCAGCAGGAGAAGAAGGAATCCTCAACCAGAAGTGCGAACAGTTATCATCAAGAGGAGACAGGCTGACTCTTCTAAGTTCTGTGTTCCGCTGTCGGTACCACGCCAACGTTTCCCCCAGTGCTCTTATGACCACCTTTGTGTGGGGGACAGGGCAGGACTGTCCTTGCCCATGAGTGTGTTTATAGGCCAGGGGTCAACACAAAATATCTCCCTCTCTCTCTTTATCTGTTATTTGGAGTTAGCATTTCTTTTGAACCCCTGGCTCTCTATTTCTGCTAAACTGGCTGGCTAGGGAGTCCCCAGGATTCGAGTGTTTCTGTCCAGCCTCAGTGCTAACTTAATAGGCACATATTGTCACAGGTGCTGGGGATCAAAACTGAAGTCCTCATGCTTATATAGTAAGCACTTTGCTCATGGAGCCATCTCTGAAGTCCCTAAAAATCATTTTTGTAAAGAAACAACTCTTAGAAAAATTGCCATAAGTATGAATTGTTCACAACTTACTAGGCTTGGGTAGTTCTGGTTCTCTAGAGAACAGAATTGGTGCACCAAACATGCATAATAAAAGGAAGTTTGTTAGTTCAGTCTGCCTAGGATGTAGGCAGTCAGTAACAGCTGTCTTGCAATGCAGAAGCTGCCAACCTGCTGATCAGTCCATGCATTTCTCAGCATTATCAATCTGCTGCCAAAAGCCTGAAGGATTTCTGAAAAGCCACTGTTCTTTTGTCAAGGTTGGAAGCCTGAAGAAGCTGGTTCTGACATCAGAAACAGATTGCTGCATTCACCAAAAAAGAGGTCAAGACAAAGAGGCAAAAAGAAAAGATTTGCTTTTGGATCACCTTATACCTGAGTTTTCATTGGAACTTGTCAACTACGTGTTAGATGGTCTTGACTGTTCCATTAGCCTAATCAAAATAATCTCTACAAGTGTGTTCTGGGGGTAAGATAATCTAGGTAATCCCAACACACACTCCTAGAGGCTAAACTAGTCTAAATAATTTCTCACGTGTATGTCCAGAGGCTATGGAAATCTAGGTAATCCGCACACACCTGCCCAGAGGCTAGCCTAGTCTGGATAATCTCTGCAGGTATCCAGAGGTTAGTCTCATGAGTGATTCTAGAATCTGTCAAACTGGCATTCAGTATGAACTATCACAGGTTCCAAGCAATCCCTGCAATGTTAGAAAAAATATTTCATTTTAAAATTGAAATTTATTTTTTATAATATATTCACTTTACATCCTGATTGTAAGCCCCTCCCTCATCCCCACCTGGTCCCACCCTTCCTCCCTCTTCCCCCCTCTACCCTTCCCCTAGTCCTCAGAAAGAGAGGGCCCTCCTCCCCTACCATCTGATCCCAGTCTATCAAGTCTCAGTAAGACTGCCTGCATCCTTTTTCCCTGTGGCCTGGCAATGCCCCCCACCCACCAGAAGAAAGTGATCAAAGAGTGAGCAACAGAGTCCATGTCAGAGACAGTCCCTGCTCCCCTTACTAGAGGACCCACATGGAGACTGAGCTGCCTATTGGCTACATCTGAGCAGGGGATCTGGAAATCTTATATAAGTGTATAACACTAATAGATAATTTCCCAGTTCTTCCCCGCCCCTCCTTTCTCACCCTCACCTTCTCTTCCTTTCTCTCCCCCTTTCGTTTCTTTTCTCTTCTGCATGAGGGATTGGATAATGTAGGCAGGTTTTCTAACATTGAGTTATACCTCTAGCTCTGGTTTTGTTTAATAATCACTTTTTAAGTAGCACATGAAAAAGTGTGAAGAATAGTTGGACAGTGCATAAGAAAAGACAACTTAAAGAATCTAAATTTGATAATACTATAAGTTTTTGTATACTACTATTTTCCATATTAGCCAAAGATAGGAACTGATGACTTGCTTTGTCTCTTGGCTGGTTTGGCATCCAAGGTAACCAGTGGATGTGATGGATAACATTGCCAACTTGACAGGATCTAGAGTTCCATAGGAGACACATTTCTGGTGTGTCTATGAGGGAGTTTCTATGAGGGAGCTGAGCTGTGAGGAACCACCCTGCATGTGGGTCGCACTGTTACCTGGACTGCTGTTCTGAGAGAGAGGGAGAGAGCCAAGTAGCCACAGTCACCGCTCTGCCTGATAACTTGGATGCAATGTACTAGACGCCTCATTGTCCTGTTACCATGTCCTCGGTGTGACGGACTGAGCCTTTGAACTGCACGTTGAAATAAAACCTTCCTTCTTTGAGTTGCTTCTTGTCAAATATGTTGTCACAACCGTGAGGAAAGTAATAAATACACTGGATATTCCTGAAAGATATTAGAGCAGTGACCTTTTTTAGATAAAAATTCTAATAGGAAAATAAGACTATTACGAAGAAATGATATTTTTGTTATTATACTTAAATACCAAAGATTACGATATTCATTATTCCTTTAGTCCTTTATTTGATTTAAAAGAGATAATATACAGAAGGTTGATAATTTGTGTTTCAAGGAAAATATTGCTCATACTAAGACGCACTCAAAGTCAAGTTTCTTTTCTAGTTAAAACTGTGCCATAATAGCCTTTTCACATGTGGCGAGGACGGGAAGATCGCATAGCAGTGCGCAGTTTCGCTCTGCTCTCAGAGCTCAATAAGGAGATTTATCCAATATTCATGCTAGGACATTCTCATGGGATGTGTTGACCTGGGGTTTTACTAGCCTGAGTGTTTCTGTATCTCACAGGGACGTGCAGGACTATTGGCCTACTATCTGTCCTCTGAAGAATGGCAAGTGTTTTTCCATGTCTGTGTTCTCTCAGGTATCTGTGTTGTTGGTTTTGGCCTTCCTGGTTCTTGGATGGAAAAACTCACAACTTTGAGGCCTGGGAAGTTATTCTAGCTCTGAGGTGGGACAGTGTCCAAGGCTATCCTGAGGCACTGGAGCCCAGGAACCACACATCTCTGAGAGGAGGCCTCCTCAGAAGAGAAGAGATGCTGCAGCTCCCGGGAGGGTTGCCCCAGGCCTGATGAACTGAGGCCTTAGGAGCCTAAGCTCGGCTCATTGCTTCTTCTGATGGGAGGGTCACAGCAGGCAGTCTCTTAAAAGAGATTTATTGAAGGGATGAATCCAGGAGAGGAGGGTTGAATCCAGGGGTGGCTGCCTCTGCTCCTGGGAGCAGGCAGCAGGGAACTGGGCAGACACAGCCTATGCAGCAATTCTTAGGGTAGGGATTTCCACAGGGAGGATTTGTGGGATTTCAAGTTCCTAGCTTGGGGAGCTCATAGATTGGTGGGCTTTTCTGTTCAGGGATGATTGGTTGGTTCTTCTGCTCAGGGAGGTGGGTTTTAGTGGGAAGCTCAGGTTTAGGTCACTTTTCCTGCTCAGGGACTGGTGGATATTTGCTCAGATTTTACACCACGATTAGCATAATCTGAAATGAGTCCTGCTGAAGGGCTGGAGATGACAGGTACAGAGGTCTGGAGGAGGAGCTGGGCGGCTGGAGCTTCCTCTGGCAGGGGTCTGGCCACTTTCCTGCCTTGTGAGATTATAAAGTTTACCAAGTTTACAAAGTGTCCCCGACAGGAAAGCCTTTCCCTGCAGCATGACTAGTGTCCAGGGACTGAGGAGGAGGTGTGGCAATTGTGGGCAGCGGTTGTGGCAGCAGGCTGAAGCAGGAAAGGTCTGAGGCAGAAAAAGACACCATGAACAGCTCCCGCTGAGGTGCTGATGGGTGCCATCATTTTATCTCCTGTCTCCAGGGCCCCAGGGTGGGGAAAGGGGGCTGCCAGCCCTGAGGTAGGAGGCAGGGACTGGCAGTGCACCGCTTTGGTGACCCGCTGCGTAATGGCTAGACAAAGCTCTTGGGGGTGGCTCAGGGCTGCTCTGACCTTTCACTGAGCAGCGGGCCGCTATGGCTGGGGTTGGCAGGGTGGGCAGTGGGTCTTCACAGCTGTGCCTGCAGAAGCAGCAGGCACCACAGCTGCTGTGGCGCGATGGGGCAGTGAGCCACTCTGATCCTTTGCTGCAACGGTGGGGATGGGGCAGCAGGAGGCTCGGGGCCATGGCTGCTGTGGCTGGGGATGGGGGCAGCAGGAGGCTCGGGGCCATGGCTACTGTGGCTGGGGATGGGGGCAGCAGGAGGCTCGGGGCCATGGCTGCTGTGGCTGGGGGCAGCCAGCAGGAGGCTCGGGGCCATGGCTGCTGTGGCTGTGGGCAGCCAGCAGGAGGCTCGGGGCCATGGCTGCTGTGGCTGTGGGCAGCCAGCAGGAGGCTTGGGGGCCATGGCTGCTGTGGCTGGGGGCAGCCAGCAGGAGGCTCGGGGGCCATGGCTGCTGTGGCTGCGGGCAGCAGCAGGCTGCTTGGCGTATCTTCCTCACTGTTTCTTTGAGCACAGCAACAGAGACAATACAGTTTGTTTTCTATCACCCCGGCTCCAGGATGCCTTAGACCTATGATCATGGCTCATGTCCTACATAACAGCTGCCTGGAGACCTGTGTTCCTTGTCTTCCCTTCTCTAAGTTGTTGTTACTGATTGTATAAGCTTGGGAGGAGTCTTGTGAACCTTGAAACTTTCTTATATTTTTAAGATTATTAGCTTTCTAGGTCTTGTAAGGTTCATGAGCTTCCTGAGTCTTCTAAGCTTCCCGCTTCCCTGCTCCAGAGAGAATGTTTCAATTCAGGAAAAACAAAACAAAACAAAACAAAAAAAACAACAACAACAACAAAAAAAAAACACGTACAACATGTTAGCAATCTCCTTCCTGTGTGCTTCTCTGAACTCGTGGCAGCCACCTGAGTCCTCCCACGTCTCAGAGAGCACTCAGCAGAGCTTTTACATTTTGAAGTTCTTTAATTTTGTAAGAATTACAGAAATTCATGTGAGGATTTCCCTTAGTTCTACAATCAGTTATCTACAAAAATGCCTAAGAATTTCTAATGTTAAAGCATGGTTAGAGATTGTTAACAAACACAAAGAATTCCAGTGTCAAAAACAGCAATAATCCTGTAAAATCCCGGATATTCGCAAACGGAGCAATTTCTTACAGAGCCCAGATTTGACTAGAATGTACGCACGTACTTTTTTCTTGATGTTGCTCATAAACAACAGTTTTGGTGAAGAACAGTGAGTATAAACCACTCAAAAGGGGTATATTTTACTTCAGTCTACAAAGGAAAAGGAACGGAAGAATGTGGGAAGTAAAAATGTTCTACCTCCAGTGCAGACAGTGAAGAAAAACAGAAGCAGAGGGATAGCTTCACTGGAAGGCTGGTCGGTTGCCTGGCACTGCCTTCCTTTAAAAAGAAATACTGTATATTCGCTTCATATCCCAATCACACCCCTCCCTCCTTTCCCCCTGGTTCAACCCTCCCACCTTCATTCCCCGATTCCCCCTCCTCTTCTCCCCGACCCCTCACTACCCACCCCAGCACATCAGGACTGATCTCATCCTCATCCACTGAGGTCAGGCAAGGCAGCCCTGTTAGAGGGAAGCAGGCCACAGAGTCTGTGTTATAGATAGCACCTGCACTACGTACTAGGAGATCTCAGACTGCCCGTCCATTACACGTGTGTAGGGTCTCAGGTCCAGTCCATGTATGCTCTTTGGTTGGTGCTTCTGTCTCTATAAGCTCCCATGGGCCTAGGTTAGTTGACTCTGTTGTCCTTCTTGTGGCATTTTGTCCCTTCCAGGTCCTTCTATTTATCCCCCCACCCCCCCCACACATACTCATCCACAGTACTCTCTGAGTTCCACCTAATGCTTGGCTGTATGTTTCAGCATCTGATTAAGTCAGCGGCTGGGTGGGGCCTACAGGGGACAATTATCCTAGGCTCCTGTTTGTAGCATAGCAGAGTACCATTAATGGTGTCAGGGGTTGGCTCTCTCTCATTAGGTGGGTCTCAGATTGGGGCAGGCCTTGGTTGGATATTCCCTCAGTTTCTGCTCTGTCTTTATCTCCACACACCTTGTATGCAAGTAAAATGTACACCAAAAGTTTTGTAGGTGGATTGGTGTTTTTCTCCCAGCAATGATAAGTCCTGTCTGGCTAGAAGGCGGCCTCCTCAGGCATGCCCCCACTGCTTAAAAGGCTCAGCTAGAGTCACCTGTATGTCCTCCCTGCAGCTCACCCTGTTGCCGGTCTCCAGCTTGCCTCATAGATGCCCCTGCCCTCAGTTTCCCTTTTCTCTCCAAGTCCTCTGCCCTCTCCTCCCCTCTCCACATTCCCTACATCTGACTTCTCCCATTTCCCTCCCTACACCCTGTCACACCCAGTTCCCTTTCTACATCCACTTCCGTTGTCTCATGCTGCCCATGCTGGCTTCAGCTCAATATATAGCCAAAGATAATCTTGACTTTCTGCTCCTCCTGCCTCCACCTCTCAAGCGAGTGATGAGAATACAAGTATCTGCCACCATGCCTAGCTCTGTTGTGCTGGGGACAGCATATGTTCTAGATAGGCAGTCTACACACGAACACACATCCCCAGACCCTCATAAAGGTTTTAATATCTTCTCTACCGACAAGCATCCGTCAAAAGCCATCATCAACTCTTTATTCTAAGTGATAAACAGCTGTGGCTGCCATGTTAAGCACCGAAGCGCAGATGTAAGTTTGATAGGTAGATATTGTTGATGTAGATACAGAGATACAGATACAGACGTATGATAGAGATAACATGGGTGCACATGTAAATACACACATATGTATATAAATGACTGGAAGCAAACAGAAAACTTCATTTGGAGACATAAGCGTACATCAGAGCCTCAGAGACATAGTCTGGCATATCTGGAACGCAGAGATCAGGGCCCATGCATGATGCCCTCTGCTCAGTTCACTTGTGAAAGCAAAGTATGTCTGCACTTGTTCAGTACATTTTGTTTTTATGCTTTGAGTCTCATAAGCAATTATTTTGGAGAGAGTTCAAATAAATATTTAGGTTGATTATTCTTATCTTGTTGGTACATTACTTTTTAAAAAAGCAGTTGGCTGCCAAATGAACAGTTTCACAGAGGTCGTGCTGAGGAATAGGGCATTCCACGCAGCCAGTTATAAACCTCAGCGCAGTCAGTCTCAACAATAAGCTACAGTAATACAAATAATCGGGAGTGAAAGGTCAGAGAGAGCAGATTCTTCTGACTGTAGGAGTAGGCTGTTCACTTTTTACTAACGGCTGACCGCAGGGCAACCCTCATGTGTGACAGGCAAGAGTGCTATTACTGAGCACTGTTTCAAGATTACTTTTATTTTTAATTTTCTTTTTGAAGCAGAGTCTCACTCAGTTACTCAGGCTGTTCTGGAGCTCACACTATAGTTCAGAATGACTTTGATTTTGCAAATACCTCCTCAACCTCCTGAGCAGCTTGGATTACAAGCTGGCACCATCACGCCTGTCAGAATCCTCCCTAAAGGTATAGAACACTGGAAAATCATCTTTCATTGAAAAAGCCCATGGCTGTGTGACATAATATGTAATTTAGCAGCATACATAGTTACATATATGATGACAAGTTTGGTCAAGACTTAAAAAAATTTGGATTTTTAAATTATAGTGATATATGTGTTAAAATTTATTTTTAAAATCTATCTATCTATCTATCTATCTATCTATCTATCTATCTGTCTATCTTTAGGGAGAGATTGTTTCCGTGTGGCTCTGACTGGCCTAGAACTTGTTATGTAGAGCAGGATAGCCTGGAACTCAGAGTTCAGCCTGCCTGTGTACTCTGAGCATTGGGATATATTACCCAGCTAGTTGTTTTATTTATGTGTGTACATACTTCTGTGTGTGCGTGCCGCATGTGTACAGGTGTTCTTTTAAGGCAGAGAAGGTCGTCAGATACCCTGAAACTGCTTTAGGCATTTGTAACAGCCCAGTATGGAGCCTGGGAACCAGACTAAGGCCAGGTGAAAGGGTAGCAAGCGCTATTAGCCACTCAGCAATTTCTCCAATCCTGGGATAATCTTTGGATTTCCTTAGTAGCAGTTACTACTGAAGAAAGGAAAATAATGGTTTTGTTTCCTGCTACACGATCTTTAAAGTCTCTATATCTATCAGTAAGCCTTTGGTTAGTTAAGGGTATTGATGACACAACAAAAATGAATCTCAGAAAAAAAGCAATCTAAGAGCAAAAGCACTCCTTCTTTTCTCTTTGTTTGTTTCTTTCTTTGGAGTCACAAGTCCATGTAACAATCCACCATCATGGGGAAGTCAAGAAGGCAGGAACTTGCGGCAGCTAGTCCCAGTACATCCACACTCAAGAGCAGAGAGCAACGACTTAATTCAAGCACCTTAGTGTGCGGCTCTCTCTCTGCGCTCATACAACCCAGGAGCCCAGGGAATGATGCCGCCCACAGTGAGCAGAAATTCTCGTTAATCAAAATAAAGGGCCCACATACACACCACAATCCAGCTTTACCTAGACATAAGGACTTTCTCCCCAGATGATTTGAGATTGCGTCAGTCAACAGTTAAACTAATCATTACACAAACGTCACCTTGGTTCGGGTAATGTAGGCCTGTGGAAACCATTGCCCTTGGGCTAATTCTTCCTCTGCTGAACTCCCAAACACCACCGGAGCTGCTCGGCTACCTCTGCCCTGGGATTTTAACTAACCCCATGATGGCTCCCAGCCCTGCCCACTCCTGTTCCTCCGCTCGAACTTCCCACACCTCACACTGAGCATGCCATCTCCTGTGAGGCAATTCCTTTCTCTATGTGCTTCCCACAGATCCACCAAGAAATGAAAGAGCTTTGCTTTCTCTCTCTCTCCTCATTCGTATTTAAATAACCATCAAGGCTCATCAATTTGCCTCTAAAACTGGTTTTCATACAGCAAAGTGTTCTCATTCACCTATTTAAAGTGCCCAATTCATAGTTAAGCACGGAAGGAGGGTGCCTGTAGCCCAGCACTTGTTGAAGTAGTGGGATCACCTATTCCAGGAAGTCTGTATTACATAGGGAGTTCAAGGTCAGCCTGGTTACAGAACATGACCCTGTCTCCAATAAATACAGAAATTAATTCATTAATAGTAAACTATGCAAGTCAGTATTTTTAGTTTAGTCACAATTCTGTGTGTCTGTCACTGTAATCAGTTTTAGCTCATTTTCATCACTTCTAGAGGAACCTAATACCAGTCCCACTGGTGCCCCGTCTGCCTTCTACTTCATCAGCACTGGCCTTCCTGCTTAGTAATAGTGTCTGTTCTGAACATTTCATATAAATGGAAGACTGAAGATTTTCACAGCCGGTTTCTGCGCTGCTTTTTCATTCTGAATAATGTAGTATATGAATATTTGCCCACTCATTTTCTAGATTAAACCTGGACCACTTCTACCATGAGGCTCTGATGAAGAATTCCAAGATACCACTGCCACAAAGTGTGTGGCAGCAAACATTTTCTCATCTGTTGGCTGATACACTCCTTTTCCACTAGGAAGGAATTGCTGGCTCAGAAGGTAAGTCGACTTTTAACTATGTGAAAATGTCTAGACAGTTTTTTTTCCATGCAACTGCGTCTTTTTTTTTTTTTTTAAATGAACAGCAGAACAAATCTAGTTTCTCTGCATTCTGGCCAGCACTGTGACTGTCTCTCATGTGACACCACATCTTAGCCCACCTTCTCTAAAGAAGCATCCCACTGTGCCCTTACATGAATTTCTCTAGTAGTTGACAATGTCTGATGTGCTTTCCTGTGTTTTTTGATTGATTTTAAGATAGGGTCTTAATATGTAGCTCAGGCTGGCTTGGAACTCATGGCAATCCTCCTGTCTCCACCTCCTGGATGCTGGGACTGCAGGTGTGAGCCATCACAGCTGTCTTATTGATCATTCTATATCTTCTCTGGAAGGATGTATGCACAGACCCTTTGACCATGTTCAAGTTGGATCAATTGAATTTGCATGAGGAGTTCTGCAAGTTCTTCATTCTATTTTTCAGTGCCATCTCCACCATGATGATCCTGGACTATATCAGAAGGCTGGCTAATCATGATCCAGAGAATGAACTAGAGGCAATGGTCATTCATGGTTCCTACCCAAAGCTTCTACTTGAGTTGCTGCACTGACCGCCCTCAAGAATGCACCAGGACACGAAAGTGAAAGGCACATGTGCCCTTCCTCCCCTAAACTATTCTTTATCAGGGTGTTTATCGCAACAGAAAAGTGATGAGAAGAATCATCATTCTCAGCTCTTTTTACCTGCCTGATGATACACTGTGAAGCATAAATTTAAACACACACACACAAACACATATGAATTTGCCCCTTTTTCTTCATTGCCTGTACTGTGGTATCACATGATCTTATCATGAGGATTCGCAATGCTTTCTCTTCTGGAGCCCTCTCTTGGTTCAGCTCTCCCGACTTTTACATCTATAATAAATTTTGAGTTATCTGTGTGTGTCCTGACTTCTAAATACTTAAAAAAGAATTCCTTTATTGCCAAACAAATTATTGCCTCCATTGATCAGAGACACGGATGGCCTAGGTCTCCACAAGAAACTCATCATTGTCCCTTTGTTTCCAGCAGTGGTCAGCTTTATTCTTTGAAACACATGATATTTCTTTGTGTGTGTGTGTTGATGTGTGTGTCTGTGTATGTGAAAATGCAAGCAAGCATGCATTGTGTGTAGGTGAGAAGGAAACCTCAGGTGTACAGTCACCTTCCACCTTTTTTGAGACAGAATCTCCTCCTCCTCTCCTTCTTCTCTCCTCCTCCTCCTTTCCCTCCTCCTCTTCCTCCTGTGGTTGTTAGCTGTTGCACACATCAGGGTCACTGGCCCACCAACTTCTGGGGCTTCTGCTGTCTCTGATTCTCATCATGGATCACCGGGATGCACACAGGTGTGGCCCTGCCTAGCATTGTGTGCATTCTGACGAGTTGAACCCCATATGCTTACGCAGAAGGTTTTTAACCCACCAAGCCATCCCCTGGCCCACAAGAAGTTCTCTAAATTAAATGCCTGCCCATGCCACCTCTCTTAGGGAAACATTTTTAATGATTCAGAGTACACCTCAGGCTTTAGCTTTAGGCACACAGAATTGCAAAGAGAAGAATCCAAATTAGTCTCATAAATCTACAGGTTGGTTTAATGTCCATGTAATCAGATTATTTTAAACATGGTCATATGAATCTTATCAATCCAGAGTAACAAACTCTAATCACAAACTATAGAAAAGTGGAAAAGAACTTTAATGTTTTCCTCTGTGTTTTTATTGTTTTAAATTTATATATTATATATATTATACAAGTTATGTAAATCTAGAGTTACATATACATATATATTATTAAAATGAGTGTTCTTAAAACTACTGTGTAATATCTAACACAGCATGCAGTTGACTGTGAACAAAGGCTGGGAAGAAATGGGAATTTTCTACATATTTTTAGATCTTCAGTTATAAAATAAAAGTGCCAAGTGAATAATGACAGATATATTCTGCTCTAGTCCAACAGAATGCCTCTTGGGCACATATGTCTCATATGAGGTTTGCTCATAGTGGGTGATGAATAAATCCGTTTCCAGGGAAATAATCAAATATGATCCTGATAAGAAGATGCAACTGATCATAACAGACTGTAGTTCTCGAAAGTGCTAGGTATTGTGGTATATTTGAACCTTGCAATTAAAAATGAATGTAAGTGACAATCTGTCTCAGAGTCCCTCTTGAACCCCTCCATCCCAAATCTTTCAGTAAAGTTGTAACAATGTATTATAATTCAACATTAATTTATAAGACTTAAAATTATTTTGCAAAACCAGAAATATTGATTCATGGTTATTAAATTTTACTTTCTATTTCTCCAACAAAGCATTAAATTATAATTGTAGGTTTTTTTATTGTGTCCTGAATAGATTAGGCTATACCATCTAGAAATGAGCTTAAATAATTTATTTTCATTGCACTTAAATCTTGGTGCTCATTCCGGATTCACAAGATGATCTGATACATCAGGCATTCTTACTGTGCATCTCTGGTATGTGAGAAAGTTGCAGGGTGGGAGAAAGAGAAAGAGTGGAAAAATGTACTGGAACAAACATTGCATTATGAACAATATGCTATTTTCTCCTGGGAACTCAGCAGCAAAACAGAAGCCTGTTCATGCCGCCTGCAGAGCAGCCATGAAAATGTACAGGTTATGGGGCCAGTGACGCACACATGAATGGCCAAGTGTTAGTGCGGCTGACCTGGAGTGATCCTGCATCTGCAGCCCCGTTCTCCAGAGAGCCACGCGAGGCTTCAACTCACACTCCATCTAATTCGTGCTGCCAATCACAATGGCTGCTTACTACATATGAGTTCTTTTGTGAAATAGTGGAAAGGAAACAGTTCTGGATTAGCGGATACAGCCAAGAGCTAGAAGTCAGGAGTTCACGGGCGTATCTAACAATGACTTTTTGTATGATAGAGGGCAAGGGTCTTGACTTTAGCGATTAGATTCCCATAGACTGGTGGTATGCCACATCCATGCACTGTTCTTCACAGCTCAGGGGATCAGGTTTAACCAGGGAAGCCCCCAGTTGACTGGCACTCACCATGCAGAAGACAGACAGATGAAGCAGGAACATACAATCCAGAAAGAAAACCCCTTTCTCCTTTGACATAGAAGCATCTTGATTCCAATAAAGTCCTTATGGAAAATATCACTTATTGGATTTCCTCCTTTCCTACTTTTTCTGGAAGTATCTGGAGTTACCTCGAGTTGCTGGTGGCTATGTCATTCGGCTGTGGCTCTTTTCCTTCAGGGGCGCCACCCTTTCCAGAAAGGAATCAGCAATTCGCATTCAACCATCAGACATTAGCTGAGATGTTAGGCCAGGAACATATACAAATGTTCAAGACTGCAAAGAAAAACAACTGACTCCTTACGCAGGCTGGACAGAATAGCAGCTTGTGTTACATAAGCAGTCTTAGGCCAAAACATGCCTCCAAACCTGTCATTTCTCACCTGGATATACCCTATAACCTTTCAAAACCACTTTCTCCAAATGGCAGTTAGGAAGAAAAAAAATTAAGGTAATTAAAGTGAAAATATGCTACCGAATGTCACCACTGACCTGTCTTCCCAGTACTAACGGCAAACCTCGTACCGAACATTATATACATATATATACACATATATTATTAAAATGAGTGTTCTTAAAACTACTGTGTAATATCTAACACAGCATGCAGTTGACTGTGAACAAAGGCTGGGAAGAAATAGGAATTTTCTACATATTTTTAGATCTTCAGAGCACTGAGAAAAGATACCTGTCCTGACACAGAGTGGCTGAAAAATCATCTCACACCCAATATGCTAATCAGCAAGAATTACATAAGCATCTGGCTTTTTCATCACATCCAAGTGTTTTCCCCCTTATGCCACCATTTTCTTATCAGCTAAATACACTGAGGTCTGAGTACAGTTAGGAGTGACATAAGAAACAAACTGTAGATTTGGTAATTTATAAGCTTTGGGAAGATGAAATGCATGTCATTCAACATCAGAGCACCAGAAGATTTGGTGTCTAAAGAGGGTTTTGGTGGTGGTGGTGGTGTTTTTTTTTTTTTTTTTTTTTTTTTTTTTTTTTTTTTAATAGATAGCTGCCTTCCTGCTCTTGTCTACATAAAGGGAATAAAAGTGCTCCTCTGGACCTCTACACAAGATTGTTGATCCCATCAATGACCATTGAACCCTTAAGACCAAACAAGGACACCTTGATAGTCAATATCACAAGATTGAGAATCATCCTTGGAACACAGCTCTAGGCATATCTTTGAAGGTGTTTGCACGACATGGAAAGACTTACTTTAACTATGGTCAGTAGCATTCCAGGGCCTAGGTTCTTGGACTGAACAAGGAGGAGAAAACAAGCTCAGTGGCAGCCTTGACCTCGCTCTGCTTCCTAATTGAAGCTGCAGTGGGACCAGCTCCTCACATTGCTGTCACATCTCATCCCACCATTGGTTCCTGTCTTAGTCAGTTTCTATTGCTGAAAGGAAACACTGTAACCAGAGCAACTTTAGGGGAAAGTGTTTGTTTGTTTTACACTTGCACATCACTGTTCATCAACAAAGGAAGTCAGGGCAGGAACTCAAACAGGGCAGGAACCTGGAGGCAGGAGCTCACGCAGAGGCCTTGGAGGCGAGCTGCTCACTGGCTTGTTTAGCCTGCTTTGTTAATAGATCCCAGGTCAGCCAGCTGAGGATGGCACTACGGATAATGAGCTCCTTCCCACCAATCACCAGTTAAGAAAATGCTCTGCAGGGCAGCCTATATTCTTACGGAGGCATTTTTAAAGCTGAGTCTCCCTCTTCTCTGCTGCCTCTAGCTTGTGTCATTTGACATGAACTAGCCAGGAGCTTATCACTGAACCGTGAGCTGAGTAAACCCTTGCTTCCTTAAGTTACACTTTGTGCTCCTAACTGATTCTTCCTTAGAGACTCTCTATATTCCAAGGGTATCCAAGAGTTCAGTAAGATCTAGGCAAACAGGTTCACTGGTGTCAGTACCCCAAACACTATCCTGAACACAACCTCCATACCCCCAGCTGTTCTTACAGATTACTTCTCTTGGCCCGAGAAACCCAGAAGAAGCCCTGTCTTGGGAGGGACATCCCATCCAGCAGACCCTGACAGGGCCCTGTGTGCCCCACCACAGGAAGTGGCTGTAAGACCTGGGGTCTCACAGCTCAGGAGTTCAATCGCGCCCTTCCCAGAAACTCCCCCAGACCAAGACTCGTTGCAAAAGCAAGAGGTTTATTAACCATTGTACAACGGGGTCACCCCTACTGGTCAGCAAAGAGTGGCACCGGGAGACAAAGACCTTTAGGTTTTTAAAAGAAAAATTGCGGGAAATTTGAAGTTGCAGTTTTGGCAATTTAGGATTGGATGAGGAAGCTATAAAGTAAGATAATTGGTTAGTCTTAGGTGTTCAAGCTTGGCCAGTCCTGCCAAGTGTGGATGCAGCTGCAATTGAAGGTGGGGGTGGTTAGCTCATCCTTGAAGATTAGGGCTGCGGGCTCTTGGCTGGAGGTCAAAAGCTACTCAGAAGAAGTCTAGGTTTGTTGCTAGAAACACTATCTCAAGGACAAGGGTCTGGTTCTTCTTTTGCTGAGTGAAGGTCATTGCTTGCTTGCCCTTTTTTTATATCTGTCCTCACGGATAGGGTCACATTTCTTCACTCTCTGGAAAGGTACTAAGAGGCTTTAGCTTAACCTGGACCTAAAACTCAAAACTATAGGCTTTAGAAGACATATAGGTTACAAAGTTAGTCTAACCCTTTCATGGCCAGGTGGGAGTCATCAGGGCACATTTGTTATCCTTTTCCTATGGAGAGCTGATCACGGGCCTTGTCTACAAGCCAGCCTCTGTCCACAGCGGCCAGGAAGTGTGGTGCCACCCGTGCTACCACATGGCCTGCCTGCCTCCTTCAGATTGCGGACCCCGAGGGGACCCTGAAGTTTGACTTTGGCAATCCTCTCTCACAGCCCTGTTTGAGCAGGAAAGTCTGAGAGGCCCAGGGTCGGGCTGTTTCTCTGCCCTACCACAATTCCAGGAGATTCCTGGAGCTCAGTTTCCCCTGAGCAAACCTGACTGCATAAGGAGATTCCGGGGAAGCACCGATCAGGGGAGCCAGGCGGCTTGCCAGCACGGCCCTATGATGCCTAGTAATCAGCCCTGCCCCTCAGTTTCCACCATACACAGCGAGTGTCTGGAGTCATTTTGTTCAGCTGGAGATCTGCCGAGAGGCATGTCAACTTGACTCTCCAAGACAGACTTCCCAAAGGCTCTGTCCTCTGGAGGATTCTCAAGTGGCCTTAGATTTCAGTCCTCCACTTTTTTTTTTCCTTTTTTTTTTTTTTTTTTGTGAACAAATACGCAGTTCTGCCTCCCTGGGGGAGACATATTTTGCGATTCCTTAGCAGGCTAATGAGTTGAACATTGACCCATTAGGGACTTTGAAACACGCTGATAAGTCACCTCCAATTTCTCCCTACCACAGTCTAAACTGAGGCTTGTTCACACAGGACCCCGCCAGAAAACTGCCTCCTAATAATCCTGGAACAGGCAGAAGACCTCAGTCTCAGCTGTGCCTCCTGAAATGACCTTTGTCTTACTTCCAGCCTGTCTAAGGCACAGTCCGCAGAGCATGAACAGTCACTGGACTCAGCCAGTGACCGGACTGGAGTCACATTCATAAGCACGCTGGGAACAGCTACAGCTTCTGTGTGTCCTGACAACGCCCTTATCTCAGAGCAAGTCGAGTTCTAGAGAAATCCCAGATTCACCAGAGCCACACAATACAACCTCTATTAGAACTCCTTGAATGAGGTCCCTTAACTGTGTCTCTATTGTGAGGCAACGCCTATTCCCTGACTTGAATTATGATCAAGTCCAATGTCAAAGGGTTAGCCAGACATCCCAGAGGCCAAACAAAAGACTCCATAAATAACCATACTGCAAAGACAAACACTACACGCAGAGATATACCAATTAACAGGGTTAGCAAATATAATTCCACCAAAGAAAACTGCTAAACCCAATCAAAAGAAATGGAAATAAATGAACTACCTGCAAAATATTTCAAAACAATCAATTTAAAGAAACTCAGTACAAAAAAAAGAAGGAAGGAAGGAAAGAAAGAAAGAAAGAAACATGGTATAATTATATGAAAGAAATGACAAATTTAATAAAAAAAATATTTTCCTGAAAACAATGGCATAGAATTAGAACTCAATAATAGAGGTATTTTAGATACAAATTTTATATATACAAATCAGTAGCTATGATATAATGAATATCATGCATTTACTTCAATAGATATAGAAAAGGCATATGACAAGATATTTATTCATGATGAAAGTTCTCAACAAATTAGCCATAAAAGCAAGGAACCTTAACATACGTAAGTTTAAAATCCATCAGCTAATGTCACACTCAGTGGGAAAAGTTGAAAGTATCTCAAGATGCCCATGTTCACATCTTCTACCTAATGGTGTACTGGAAATTTTCATCAAAACAATTAGACAAGAAAAAGAAATAAAAGACATTCAAACCGGAGAGGAAGTGGAAGTGTCTGCTCCCTAACAACACAGTCTTACAAAGATAAAGTCCTAAACAGCACACACCCCCAGCCTGTTGAAACAGGTGAGTGAACTCAATAAGTTGGAAGATTAAAAGAAAAAAATCAGCGTACAAAATAGCTAGTATTCCTTTATTATAATGCTTTTATTGGAAGAAGAAATTACAGTATCAAACACATTTAGAATCAGGTTAAACTATTTAGTATTATCATTATCAAAACCAATGAAAAAATTAAGAAGATACAAATAAGTAAACAGTATGCATGAATTGGTGGGCTATCTTTGGAAGGATTGATATTGTTAAAACAACCACACTAACACATTATCACAGAGCCAATAGAATCCATGCCAAAAGCTCAAGGACATTTTCATGGAAATAGAAAACAACCTTGAAATTTGTCTGGAGCCATAAAAAACAAAACAAAACAAAACAAAAAAAACATCTGAAACAATCTTAAGAAAAAGATATGCAGTGCCAGATTGTGGACCAAGACCAAGCAGCTGTTGGAATCTCAGACTCTCAAGGTGAAGGGAGCATATTAAAAATACCTTTCAGATGTGTAAAAATAGCTTAGTCAGGAACCCCACTGCACCCAAGCCTGCACCGCTCACTAATGATAACCAGGGACAGCCTAGAACCCCACTGGACAAGTATACAAGCAGAGACCGAGAGCATTGCATTCGGAGAGACGCCACCTCCATCTGCCCTGCAGCTGGAGAGACACCCCCCGGATTCTCACCCTCGAATCAGGGACTTCTGTTAGAGGCTGGACGTGACCTTCAGCCTTGGAGAGATAGGCTTAGGACGATAGTCAGGAGTTTAGACTAGGAATCCTGTATGATAACCCCCAGCACACTAAAAGGTCACTTTTGTTCTACTAACTACATGTCAGTGCACTTTCTACCTTCTGGCGCATGACGCAGCATACAGATGACAGCTGTTGAGTTATCAGCCCACGTCATAGAGGCCAACCCAGGAAATGCTCCTTTTCTTACACTGGTTCTATTCCAGAGAATCCCGACTACAACATTCCCCAGTGGGCTCAGGAGCACTATCGTGACAAGTGTGGAGCTGCTACTGAGCCCACATAGGACAGCAAAAGCTGTCCCAAACAGAGATGTCAGTGTTAGCGGTGAGAAACCCCAGTGTTAGCTCCTCTTCCCTCTTCGCTGTCACCTGCCTCTCCAGAAACCCCACCACTTAGACCTGCATGTATGTGTAAATACATTGGAAACAAAGAATATTTGTGTGTGTGATTGTTCATGTTTGCAAACTTTATTCTGGAAGAAGAAATTTAATCTACTTATTTAATTGTTCAGACATGAATGGAGTCTCTTTTGTTAACTTTTCTATATCCTAAAATGCGTACTATGCCTCCTGGAACAGAGATTACGCACATGTAATCTCCACATCCGTGGCGTTGCCATCTCTTGGAGCTGACTCTCAGAGGTTCTGCTCCACTGAACAATATGATGTGCTGCTTCTCAGAACTTACATTCATGAAGCTCCCTGTCCCAGGAAGAAAAACTAAAAATTATAGGGGACTTATCTGTATTCCAGCCTAGGTCAGGTGCCTCTGAGTCAGCTTAAGTATCTGTAATTTTTGACAAACATTTTTTTTTTTCACAAATGGATGTAAAGAATCCACTAATACACTAATATCCTTTACACTAATTCACTAATATTGTGTATGGGAATCCGTGCTTCCATTTGAAAGCTGTCACTTGGCTCTCAAGCATACTCTTATTGGAGAGAAGATGATTTTAGAATTGTGACCCTTGCCAACTGGAAAGAAAGGTGCAAAGAAAAGACATTTAATGATTCTGGTTCTCCTCACATCCCCAGGTTAATTTTCCTCAAGCAGAAACTTCTTGGTGCCTTTACTTTGACTTTGCAAACCACAACCTCTCTGACCTTGAGTTTCTGCCTGCCCTGGGGAGCCTGCCTCTTCCTGGAGTCCTTGCAGGGCCAGCTTTGGTCTGTCCTGACTGGTACCTGTCAGTCTCCAGCTCTGGGGCCCACTGATCCCCAGAGATGGCCACTCAGCCTTCAGGTTTCCCTTTGGCATGCAAATCATGGAAACATCAGAAAGGCAGCCTTGTGCCTTCCAGGACTGTCTACTGGGGCTTTTCCCCATACAAGGAGAAAATCTTTGCTGCTATTTTTGTCCTGAAAAGCTACTTAGGTTGAAAATGAACACAGGAAGACAAGGTCTGATCACTCTTCAGGATTTATTTGTCTCCCTTCTTTGCAGAATTAGACAGTGGCTTTGCCAAGGAGTTATATGGAGCTGGTTGACTTGTCTTAAACTCTCTTCCTCCATACTCAGGATGCCACCCACTCAGAGCAGCCACCCGACCTAGGCCTCTCTCTAACTTCTGCCTTCGCCCAGAATTGAACTTGATTGATTAAATAAAAAGGAATGAGCTAATGGTGAGATGAAGCTATACTATATAAATTCACGTTTATTGGGAGCATCGCCTCGAGGGAGGGGAAAGGGGAAGGGGAGCAGGAATGGGGGAAAGGAAGGAAGAAAGAAAGGAAGGAGCAGAGGAACCAAGATGTCTATGTTATATAGTGAAGGGCCTCTGGGAGAGAAGCCCTGCCCCTAGGTGGAGGCCAGGGTATGGCAGCCACGCCCTGCAGCAGGTCGAGACTTTAACATCCCAGCCTTTTGTTGATAATAAATGGATAATGGGAGAAGAATCTTTTCTGGTTACTTTTGTCTGACATTGGGGGCACTGATTTTGGGGAGTGGGGCAAAAAGCTGGAATGCTGGCCAAGTCCCGAGAGCAGGCTGTTCTCTTTGCTGACCAGGATGTGTGAGACCACCTGAGACTAGGAAACTGCAGGTCCAGGTGATGCAGTCTGTGAGGGTTAGGCCCGAGCACCTGAGTTCTGGACGCAGCCCTTGAAGAAATGGGATGCTGGAGCATGTATGTGTTAGGGGCAGAGGATGAAGTTGAGAAGTTTAACTTGACTTTAACTTCTAGGCCCACGGTCTGGTAGTTGCGGGAGGGGAGTCCTAAAACCAGGGGAGGAATCCCACCCCCAGGAACAGGTAGGCGTGGACAGGCGCTGACTGGCAGCACGTATCTGGGGCCTGACCTGTGGATTCCAGTGGATCTCCTGAAACTTGCAAGAATCTTTTTAAGTTTACAAAAAGAGACAAATTGGCTTGGGAAACAACTTAAAATCTGATTACTGTGAAAGCTCCAGTCTTAATACAAAAAACAATGGCAAAGTGGGGGCAAGAGTTTTTATATATCTATGTATGTATGTATGTATATATACAATTACTTTCTTATCACCAAACTTAAAACACCTCAGACCCCCAAACACTTTATCAGAACCTCAGACCATACATAAACTGCACATTTCTGAGAGGACAGGGAAGCTTTGGTTTCTGTTGTTAAACTGATCTTCAACCCCACCAGAGACCTGAGAAGGATGGACTGCTGCAGGCAGCATAATCCGAGTGGCCTGTGTACTGATTAATATGACGAGGCTCACTGGTTAACCAGACGGCCATGCCAGGCTCCTGCGGTGTCAGCGGTTCTCGTGGGCACAAGTTCTAGGGCAGCATTGTAGCAGCAGTCTTTGGTTGCTGGGCCCAGCAAATCTGAGAGGCCTTTCTTGCGGAGCAGGAACTGGGGAGAATGATAGACCTCATTTTGTTTAGGCAGAATGGGGCAGTCAGCAATCTGTGTGTCTTGTTTGTCCACAGTTCATGCAGCGTTTTGGCAGCAGGCAAGTCGAGGCAGGCTTGTCCGGTAGCACAATCCATGGGGAGTCAGCTGTGGTGGTGCTCAGATTGTCTTAGAGACCTTGGGGTCACTGCTAGAAGCTGGGGTCTCTGTCACATTAAGCTTACTCATTAAGCATTTAAATGTACTTATTCTGCAGATTTTCTGACAGCTTTGAGGACCATGATCTATTAAGTGTAGCCAAAGAAGCTTTGATTGTACCGTTACCCATCCTAGGCTTAACTTTGAAAACATAAGACAAGAGACTAGCTAAAGCTTAACCAGTTTTTAGCATGACTGTAAGTTTATTTCTGACCTAGTATCAAAGGAAAACTTCCAGCCTCAGGTACAGTTCCTAGACTGGCCAGCCTGCTGATCCTACCACACTGCAATTACAGACTGAACGGCGAAAGCGTGAAGGGTGGTGACAAAGTCGTGCCCCTACCCCTTTATCCCGAAACCAACAAGGCGGTCAGCGCCTGTTTTAAGAGCCCCCCCCCCCCCGCCTCCGCGTGGAAAATGTAAAACTGGATCACCGGTGCCACACCACCCCTCCCCATGATTCCTGCCTGCCCCGGTCTACACCTATGAGAGCCTGCTTGGGTGTGGGGTAGAGTCAGGACGGGGAAGAGAAACCCTGGCGTGTGCAGACACAGCCTCGGGAGAGGGAGAGGGATGAAAGCGCACTTGACAAAAAGCCTGGAAGTTTTCCGCCGACACCGGAGAGAAGTCTGGGGATCAGCTTTAGACCCAGAAGCACTGGTTTTCCCAGCGGCTGCTGCAATCCCGAGGTTCTGGAAGTGTCATCCCAAAGCCATAATCTGGAACTGGCAGCTTCGATGAGGCTAATCTGTGAAAGTCTCAGAAACGTGAGATTACTCGGAACAAAGGCCTGGCTTTGTCTGGATGGACTCCTCCCAAGCGGCCACATCTTCACAGAAGAGTTGGGCCGGGGTAGGGGGATGGAGAGCCCCCCCTTCCTGAATCTAAAGGTGCTTCAGGCAGAGAGGGAGGTGGGAAGAGAGGAGTGGTTGGTCCCCACAGTGCTGAGTTATTACGCCGGGCACTCAGCTTCTCGAAGGTCTGATGATGATCAGATCAGAGAACTATGAGGGGAAGAAGTCCAGCTTGTGGGGCCCAATTTCCCCCAGTCATGGGCACCTGATGATTGATTTAATAAAACAGAGAAGCTAATGGTGAGATGACACTATATTATATAAATGCAGGTTTATTGGAAGCAGCAAGGGAGGGAGAGAAGGAAGCAAGTGCTTGGGGGTGGGGTGGGGGAGGAGGCAGGAAGTAAGGAAAGGGGGGAAAAGGGCAGGAAGTATGAAAAAGGATTGGTGGAACCAAGATGTCTGGATTATATAGTGAAGGTCCTCTGGGAGAGAAGCCCTGCCCCTAGGCAGCTGGGTAGGGCTTTAACAGAACTCTTTCCTAAATAAAAGTATTCTGAAAACCTCTGCTAACAACCACAATCTGGTGGAAGGATCAGGATGATCAAAAGATTATCAAGCAGGAAAATACAGTTCTTTCTGGACAAAGGGAAATATAACAGAAGAGCGTGGTCTAAGAAAGCACTGGCCTTACTTTACAAAGCCAGAGTCTTTCAGTTGATTTTAACTGTCTTAACCAAGAGATTATATATAAAATATAATAATATTATATATATGTAAGAGTATAATATATATGTAAGAGCATATATATATATATATATATCAGAGTCATATAAGAGAGTATACAAATAACGCATATTTCAATGTGAAATTCAGTAATAAGAAAGCTACTTTGTTTATTTGCGGCAGGGTCTCATGTATGACAGGCTAGCCTTGAACTCACTGTGTAGCCAAGGATCACCTTGAACTTGTGCTCCTGCTCCTTTACTTCCTGAGTGCTGGGACTGCAAGCATGTTCCACCACAGGCACCCAAGGCTTCATGGACACGTGGCAGACATTCCACCCACAGGCCACATCTTTAGCACCAAGAGTTTATTTTTAATGTAGTTTAGATGAAGTACAGTACGTCGGGGGGTGATGGAGCACAGAGGGTTTTAAAGCATGACTTCTCTCTGAAGACTGGCAGCTCCTCATGATTATCGCAGGGTATTCTGGGGTGCTGGGAAAAGAAAGGAGGAAGAGGTAAGTGGGGTGACTCCATCAGAGAGCACCACAGCGGCACCCAGCCTCTAAAGGGATGACAGATTTTAAACAGAAATTGCTATGCTAGACTTGCATATCAAAATCTTCCAGGCTGGCTGTGACCTGAAATTTGAGCTAAAATGGTCAAGACTGTTGTCAGAGGGATCAATTATATATTTAAACATATGATTAGATCATAAACTTGTAAGGGATATCTTATATTGTAAATTTTGTATTTATTATGCATATATATATTCATGGTACCATTGATCATCTATCAATCAATCTATGTGTATATCTATTTTCATCTATTTCCTTGTCACCGATTGATTACTCTTTTTTAATCCATATTTCTCTCACATATCTATTTTTCTGTCATCTATTACCTATCACCTATCTATCCAATCAGTTATCTGTGAGTAGGTAATGTTTTTCAATAAACACAGCTAAGTGTGGAAATGGGGAGGGGAGCTGGTGGAGAATTGCTTGCAGCTCACTCTGTGACCCTCCAGAGAAAATTGGGTGGGGGTAGGACACGTTAATAAGGATCTATTCTATATTCATCTTTGTATACTCTTTTGGTGCTATAACAACCAACCGAGACTGGGTGGTTGACAATGAACAAGAATCCCTTTTCTTACAGCTTTGAAGGCTGGGAATTCCAAGACCAAAGCTGTAGTGCTTGCTGGCTGTCCGGGCATGCCTGGACACTTCCCCTTCCCACTGAGGCCTCTTCTTGGCGGCTCTGTTCTGCTATAGTACACTTGTGCAGAAGGACTTCAACCTGAAGCTACGATGCATTTTCAGGAATGAAACTAAACTGCCAAAAAGTGGAGAGTGCTCCCTTAACGCGCACAAGGCCTTAGGCAACATCCTGTCTCCTCAAATTAAATGTGAGCACGCACAAATCCAAACTAGGAAGTCAGAATGAGGCCACAAAATAAATATGAAAGTAAATATTTAAAACGTAAGAAAAAAAGTTCCAAATTTATAGAAGGTTGGCATCTTGCAAAATCTAGGCAAGCAGACTTTTCTATTTCAGACATTTCATTACTCTTCAACCCCGAGTGTTGTTTTTCTTGCAGGCACTTGATCCCAGTCCTTGTTTTCTATGATACTGAGTGTGTCTGAACCTGCCTTGGTTTCAATAACAAGTAACTCACTCTGGGAGATTTATCTACATCATGAATCGTGTGCTGTAATTCCAAGTCAAATCTCCCTGAACGAAGGTGCTGCATGACTGCTGAGGTTCTGCTTCCCAAAGGAGAGCCAGCTGCTTCTCTCTCTGCTCTCAGAGAAGGCTGCGCTGCAGAGACTCTGTTCACTGGGCTGGGAACGGTAATCCTCTTCAACATACACAGACCTTAGGATTTAGCCACTTCCCGAGGGCCCTGCCTAGAGCATCACTTAGGGGTTAGAGTTGTTCAATGAGGCCGGGGCTACAGCTCAGTTGGTAGAGTGCTCGCCTGGTATGGAGTGGTTGGTCCCTAGCACCTTAGCTCCTGCCTACAAGCCTCGTGCTTCCCAGGTGGAGGAGATTCAAAATCACCCTTGGCTCTAGGTCAGCTGACCTGCATGAGACAAGAAGAATGTTTACAAGCAGCTAGCAGATACACTAACAGTCAGATCTCAGGATTCCACTGTGGGTTTTACGATCCGATCCCTCATCCACTCTATTCACAAGCACCCGATTTCCTCATCAACTCACAAGCCCAGACTCTCATCTAAACATGACCTAAATCAGCCTCAAGATATGATGTACCCTGGAAGAAACGGGCCCGTGAAATCAAGCAAACTGCTGGCTTCTAAGACAAAACTCTGGAGCAAGCACGGGGGGGGGGGGGGGGAGAAGAAGCAGGAATGAAGAAAGCTGGGACAGCTTTCTGTAGTTCAAAATGCATCCACCAGACAATGTAGCTGAAGATGGCTGGACTTCTGGTACTCTAATCACGCCTGTTTATCCAGTACTTACAACCAACCCGAGGACTATTGTATGCTAAGTAAGTGCTCTAACTACTGAGCTACGTATGAGCCCATGACAGTAAACCTTTGACACATATCTCACTTTTTGGAAACACTGGGGCTGTAGATGCACTCTCTAGGCTCCAGGTCAGCACAGCTGTATCAGCCAAATCTTCAGGGCAGCTTCCACAGGTTTCAGCCTTGAGCCCGCTGCTCTTCACATTGCATGCCTGTGGCTCTGCTCTGTGGGGTTATGAATATGGTCCTATATTCACAATTCTGGGTGATGCTCTAATAACACTCTTTGGAGATCAACAGGCCTCGTTCCTGTAGCACTCTGCAGTAGCAGTTCTGACCTGGCCCAAGGCCTCCTGTGGCATGTTTTATTCCACAGCACCTTCATAGTTAGCATCACATGGCAGGACTCAGCCAAGGCTGCTGTCTGAGTCCTCTGGTGCAGCAGCCTGGATCACACCTGACCTGCTTGACCATGGCTGAGGTGGCTGTTGTCACAGGGCTTCTATTTCTGCGAAGAGACACCGTACCTATGGCAACTCTTAAAAAGAAAACGTTTAATTGGGGCTGGTTTCCAGTTCAGTGACTTAGTCCATTATCATCACAGTGGGAAGCATGTTGGCATGGAAACAGACATGGTGCTGGAGAGGTACCTGAGAGTTCTCTGTCTGGATCCACAAGCAGTAGGAAGAGAGAATGAGTTGCTAGGCCTGGCTTGGACATTTGAAATCTCAAAGACCACGTCCAGTGGCCCACTTCCTCCAACAAACAAGGCCACACCTCCAATAATGCCACTTTTGTTCAAACCACTCCAATGGCCAAGAAGTGTACTGTGCTGTATTTCAGGATGGATCTTAGAATATCCGGATCCCAAGGCTTTAGCATTTGGGGTCTGTAATGAGTAGTCTCAGGACATAGCCCAAAGATTGCCAAAAGGGGTCATTCTTCTCTTGCTGAGAGGACACACATACATACACATATATTCCTTTCCCATGACACCCTCATCAAATACTCATTTGCATAAACCCTTAGTGTTTTCTCCTTAAGTGCCTTCTTACTGCTGGACAGATCCAGGGCTTTCTAAATATTTATGGTTTTCTTCCCTTTAAAACATATTTTACATTTAATTAATGTGTGTGTGTGTGTGTGTGTGTGTGCACCCGCTGCTCTGCTTTTTAGAAACTTCCTCCAAAGCCTCAAGCTGGAGCCCCATCTTCTTAAAAATAAAATGTTCTAAAAGATCTTGTTAATACTCAGGAAATCCTAATAGGACTCATCAGGACTTGGGAAGTAAATAACTCTGGAAATCTCTGCAACTGACCTGATGCACAGGCCCCCTGCTTCCCCGGAGTTATATAAGCAATAACTACTGTTGCCCAAACAGAGCCATGGTACATGTAAGAGACAGACAACCCAAGGTGACTGAACCAGGCTCAGACCAACTGTGTTATCTGGAAGTGACACTCTGGCCTGATGAGCTCTCCGCGCTACCGGAAAGAGACTCTGGTACTGGGAGGTCCCTACAATGCACAGGGAACTCCAGGTTTGCAGCTTTTGAGCCCTCACACAAGCTGGTGTCAGGTTTGGTGATGCAGCTACTTCTTAGTCATTCTTGCTCCTACTCCTCACTCACAGTTCTGTTAGTAATCCCTATGAAGACTCAGTAGTTCCCCCAGTTGGACTTTGTTGGTATTCTCACTCTGGTCTCTCATCAGCTCCTTATCTGGAATTAATAGGAGTTTATTCACATCTCCCTGGGAGTACTGTCAGCAAAATACATATGTAGAAGTCAGAGGAAACTGTGTTGGAATCAATTCTCTCCTTGTGGGTTCTTGGGGTCAAACTTGGGTTGTCAGGCATGGCTGCAGGTACCTTTACCTGATGGGCCATCTCAGCCACCCTCACTTTTGGTCATAATTTCTACCTTTACATTGTTTCTTTTTTCTTGCAAGAAGCAGCTGTATCGCATGCTCAACACTTCATCTAGGCTTTTCTCACCAAATGCTCAATCCCTTTACTCGGTTTCCCGTCTTTCCACAGAGCACCAGGTGTGGTCGTAGTTCAGTCAGTTCTCAGCCACCCTGCTGCGAACATCTACTGGGTCAATTTGTGAGACAAGTTTTTAGCTCCTGATGATGACCCACCAGAATGGTTTTCCCATCTGTAATTCCAGAGAGGCCCTCACTAGCTCATTAGACCACGGAGTTCTCTTTGGATCTCTTTTTTATAATCTGGGCTTTTGCCAGACTCACCGTTGAGGCTCTGGTGATGGGAAGTCAGGTGCTTTCCAGCTTGCGTCTGTCACATCTTCCAGACTCCACTTGTAGGCCAGTCCTCACCTGTGTGGTCTGTCATGGCCTTGTCCCCTGCCTGTGTACCAGCTCCTGCCTTCATCCAAAATGGCTGCTGTCACAAATCCCTGAGGCTGGACAACGTATAAACAAGAGAAATGTAATGTCCAGAGTTCTGTGTGCTGGGAATTTAGCAGACTGTTTGGAGAGGGACAGTGCCTTCTCGTTATCTCCATGAGGGGAGGGTGAACAAGCTCCATCGGATCTTTGTCATAAGAGCACTGATCACATTCATGAAGGCGAGGCCTCATAGCCTCATCTCCTTTCAAAGTCCCACCCTTCTTAAAGTTGGGGTCAAGAGTCAAATTATTAATGTGGCAATACCCTGTAGACCAGAGCATAATAGCCTATAAGTCCATTTCTTTTGGATAGTTTGATCAATGCTTCTTATTCAGTTGTTAGGGGAAAACGTGTTTCAGCCTCACATCTTATTACCAGTAATGCACAACTTTAGAGTAGTTAAAAATTTGAGGAAAATTCTATTAGATTTACTTAGTTTGTGAGCTGCAAGATTTATTAGTATTAGGGGGATATGGCTCAGCTAATGGAATTCTTACCTAATATGTGTGAGTTCCTGGATTCCATTCCCGTTGAAGAAACCGGGTGCAGTGCTGTGTACCTCTAATCCAAGCACTCAGGAAGTGAAGGCAAGAAGAGCAGTTCCAAGTCATCCTAAGACAGTGCTTTTGAGGCCATCTTGGGATACATGAAGTTTTTGTTTTTATAAATATACACACACACATATATGCATGTATACATACACACACATGTGTTTGTATGTGTGTGTGTGTGTTCCAAACCCATTGCTTTTTACCTGTGACGTTTACAAGAGAGCACTGCACTGTTGGAGACTACAGTGTCCAGTGCTATGGGCTGGATATAATCTATTAATTATATGGTGACCTCTGCTTTTCCCTTTCATGTTATGAGGTCACCTAAGTTAGTAGAATGGGTATGTTAGTTCTAGAACCTGTTTCTTCTTCACTCTGGGAGAACTAGCAGGAACTTAACCGCTACATCAGAAGAAATAGGTTGCATGCATATGGGAGGGAAGTTCAGTGTTTCTACAATTGAACATTTCCTGCGCAGTGACTCCTGCCGTTTGTGGGGTGAGGAAAGCTATGCTACAGGGGAGCCAATTCGGAGCAAGAGTGAGGTCAAGTCTGTTCATACCCAGAAGATCTCATCCTGAGACCAGCAGCTTCCTCCCTGCTCTGGGCCTGCATGTCCTGGCTCTCATGAGCCTTGCGACCCCTGACCGCTGCCACCCTTGAGATGGGGATGTAGCCTGATGGCCACTTACTCTTGGCCTTATAAGGACATGTCCAGCAAGCACCTGGAATCCCTCTTCCTGCAAATGCAGTGTTCTCAGTACCTGGCCTCAGCCAATGGTGTGCTCTCACGGCCAAACCCTTACCCACTCCCCAAGGTTCACATAGGCCTTGTCCCCCACTCCACCCCAATGAAAAGAGATGCTTCACTGAAAACCATCTTGGAGAAGGCGGTTTCTCCCGCACTCACACTGACAGATCCTGCCTAACCCACCCACCCCAAAGTTTTACTCACTCCAGTCCAACCCAGTGTGCAAAGGTGCCTGGATACCCCAAGAGAAAAGCAGGGCCAGGGCCGCAGCCATAAACTTTGTCTCACGTGAGGAATGTGAGGAAGAGGGTGGGAGGGAAGCCCGCAGCTGACTGCACCGCAAAATGGAAGTACCCGGACAAAGAGCTGTGCAGACAGGGAAGCGACTTCCTGTCTCTGCTGGATTATGTTCTCCCTCTGACTCCCCCACTTACGGGCAGTACTGCTCAGAGCAAGCCAACCTTCTGGCCCGCGTTTTAATAGTAATGTCACAAATTATGATATTTAGCACAGAAGTATTCTCTCATAATATTCTCTTTACCTGTGCTGGTCAGATTGCCAGGAATGTTAGAATTGCTAATAGATTTCTCTAGAAAATATTTTAAACTCAGCTATGAAAAATTATGTAAAGATTAATTAACAACTGAAAGGCCAAATGTCTGAAAAAAATAGTGAACACAGTTCAATTCGAAATCTGCACTACTTGGGTAAATGCTTTTTGTTCTCAGCCACAAACCATGCAAAGAAAGGCCTTTTTCAGACTGATGCAGGGGAGAGGTCCCAGACAATTTACCTCTTCAAAGTCCTGCTTTTGTGAGCCTCCTTGGGCTTCTACTTGGCCTACAGCTCACTTCCGAGAGTCTCCACAGAGATGGCTAGAGGGTTGTCTAAGGATGCATCATCCGGATAAGGCTTGCCAGGCACCAGTCCAACAGCAAAAGGCAGGAGAGTTGTTCGTGAGAATCTTCCGTACCTGGTCGCCTGCGAAGCGTGCCCGACGCCTTCCCGCCGTCCATCCTCCTTCACCGCCACTCACAAGGGCTGACGTGGATCTCAGCCCCACACTCATGCAACCGCACGGAGGGGAAATCGGAGACCTTTCCCAGGCGCCCGCTTGCCAGGGCGGCGAAGGAGGATGGACGGCGGGAAGGCGTCGGACACGCTTCGGGAGTACAGGGCGGGGGGCGCTGCTTGCCCGCCCCGAAGTGCCAGACACCACCGCTGTACTGAATGCGCGTCTTTGCCCCTGACCATGAGGTTTCCCGACTCCAGCTTCTGGTACTTGCGTGGCAGCTGAGAAGATGAAGTCATCGAGAGATAGTGTCCTGCGGGCAGGTGTTGGAGAGGTCACCCCCGCGTGTGAAGAACTTAGCCAGCTGTGCTACCACTCCACAGAGGCACCCGTGTACCGAGGGCACCGGGCCTGGCCTCCGCCCACTCCACAGCGGCACGCGTGTACCGAGGGCACCGGGCCTGGCCTCCGCCCACTCCACAGCGGCACGCGTGTACCGAGGGCACCGGGCCTGGCCTCCGCCCACTCCGCAGCGGCACGCGTGTACCGAGGGCACCGGGCCTGACCTCCGCCCACTCCACAGCGGCACACACAGCGTGTACCGAGGGCACCGGGCCTGACCTCCGCCCACTCCACAGCGGCACACACAGCGTGCACCGAGGGCACCGGGCCTGGCCTCCGCTGGCGTGGTCACCCAGGGCGACCGCCACACGGGCGCCCGGCGTCGCCGGCAGCAGTCCGTCCAGAGCGGGAAGGGGAAAAGCCTGCAGAAAGGGCGTTGGACTCCTGGAGCAGCTCCGGGCTCCAGATCAAGCTCCCTCTGCCCCACCGTACCTTGCACAAGCTGTGCTTCAGCTCCAAGAGGCGCAACACTTTCCTTTAGACCCAGACACCCACTGATTAAGACTCCAGAGACCTTCACACACACCCCTCCCGCCAAAGAGAGAGCTCCAGCTTGTCTCTCCCCCTCAGGAATGAAGACACAGTCCAATAAGAACAAGGTAAACTAGTGAGATTTTAAAAAAGATCTATTTTAAGTGCTCCTTTGTGTGTGTGTGTGTGTGTATGTGTGTGTTCTCGTGTGTGTGTTTTCATGTGCGTCCAAGTGCCAAAAGGGGGAAGAGGACAGTGTCACGTGGGATTGGCCTTGCAGATGGTTGCGAGCTGCCTGATGTGGGAGCTGGGAACGAAACACCATTCTGTAGGGGCCATGTAGGCTCCTAACCACGGAGCCGTCTCTCCAGTCTCCAAGATAGCTTTAACCAGAACAAAAACAAAAATTCAAAACTCCTTCCAACTGACTTTTAGCACTTTTTGGATAAACCAGGAAAGGCAATGTAAGAATGTACTGCTTGCTGGAATTAATCCCTACTAAAGCGGCATGAAACTGCCCACGCCTGCATCTACATGGGAACTTCCAACAGATTGGAGCTACGTTCCCAAATCACGCCTGAACTGCTTCCTGTGCAGAGGCAGAGCTCAGGGACACAGCACTGTTACCTGAATGATTTGCCAGAGCCTGAGCCCCAGGGCTTGGCCACCTACCCTCAAAAGACCAAATAGCGTCAATAATGAAAAGCAAAGCAAAGAAATTTATTCAGCGTGGCCCCATTTTTAAAAAGAACAAAAAAACACGCCCAGTGACCCTACCCCAAGTCCATCTTCAGGGTCCTGACGACGCAGATTTGGCTTTAAATAGCAGGCAAGGGTATGTATAGCTAAGCGATGTTGGTCAAGGTGTGGTCCTGCCAGTCCTCACTGTCTCCGCTCCTGTGCTCCTGTTTCTCCTGCTCGGTGGCTGACAAGTTGTCAGAACTGTGTGAAATTTCTTTGTGGGAGACAGCTTCCCTCCTGGCTGGCACCAGGCTTCATCCTTTTCCTCCTCCCAGCGTGAGACTCCTGGGGAAATGCCACTCCCCAGGCCCGTTGTTTCAGTAGCCTGACAGCTGAAGTCTGACAGTCTGGGATGCAGGCACAAGTCTGCTTAGATCGTCTTACCCCTGACAGAATGGTTACAGCACTTGTCATATGCAGGAGGTCTAAGTTCCATCCCCACTGCTGCACAACAAACACCAGCCAGACAAAACTTCATTTCTTTAAAAATATTTACCAGCATATCATACAGAATACACGCTGAAGTTTTTCTTCGAAGCAGTGGCTTGCATCTCCAAAACGAAGGCAGAGGACAGGTAGGAGCTGAGGGCAGTCCCTCCTCTGGGGGAATCAGGCACCATGTCTCTTCCCTGTTCATCCTCCTGACTCAGGGCTACCCAAGGGAGCAGCCAGAGGTGCTGATGAGGCAGTGCTAACCACAGGGGACTTGGCCACCAGGTTTCTCTCAACTATGTATTGCTTAGCTACAAAAAATAAAAAAAGAAAAGAAAGAAAGAGAAATCAGGAACAGAATTGTGCTGGTTAGTTTTGTCAACTTGACTGGAATTGTCTGGGAAGAAGGAGACTCAACTGAGGAACTGCTGCCAGCAGATTGGCCTTTGGTGATGTCTATGCAGTTGGAGTGTCCAGTAGCCGGTTGTTCAGTCCAACACAGAGTGAGGCAGGGAATGGCTGTTGAGTGGGATGAAGATAGCCCAAGATACATTGTATTTAGGTTGTGGTCCTATAACATTTCAAACTCTCTACAGTTATCGACACATTAACAGGTGAATCTGTAGACACCGCTTCTTTATAGGAATTCTTGTTCACAGTACACGTGTAAACCTGCACACATACACAGATACGTGTGTGTAGGCCAGAATTTGGTGTCAGAGTCATTCTCCACTGATCTTCTATGTGTTTATTGAGGCAGGGTCTCCTACCCTATTATTAAAGTGACTAGCCAGTTTGCTGTGGGGACACACTGTCTCTGTCATTCCAGGTTGGAATCAGGAGTGTCAATCAGGAGGCTGCCACACTCACTGACAGGGTCTGAGAATCACAATCCCAGTCCTCAAGCTTGTGGAGCAAGTTGCTTTAACCACTGAGCCTTCTCTCCAGCTGTCTCCCTTCTTCCCTCTCTTCCTTCTTCCTTTCTTTAACCCACCTTTTTCTGTGACTACTGAAGATGGAACCCAAAGCCTCTTTCACACCAGGCGCGTACTCTCGCCAGCTAAACTGTAAACATCGCCAGCCTTAACAGCACTGTTTTTCTGTGAACTCCAGTTAGATAGTGAACTGAATCTGTTTAATTTGTAAACGATAAAGGTACTTTGTGTCTCTTCTCCTCTCAGGAGTGCAGTGCAGCACCTTCCCTGTCCATGCTTAGACCTGGGTGTGCTAAGGCTAATGGGCAGTAAGTTACTACAAAGAAAATGAGACGGATAGTTTATTGCTCTAACTCAGAGCAGAGTTAACACATTAGGGGTCAAACCCCCAAATGACCAAAGGCTAGAGCTGGGCCGGGAGTGAGGGCAGAAAGTGTGATCCAGCTACAGTTACCTTTCTTCCCATACAGTTCTTTGAAGAAAAGCGAACATGTAATTCGAGACTGCAGATGTGATGGATGACTTCCTTTCTTGGACCATCAGCTCTTGTGCACATGCAGATGAGGTGCCCTTTTGGATCAGTGACCAAGTAGTGACCAGAGCTACCTGCCTTGGTAGCTTTGAGCCTTCCCCCAGCTACCCTGTCCACATGCCTGCCACCTGCCCAGGTTCAGATGAGCCACGCAGCACAGATCCTGGTGTGCCCTGAGCTGGGCCTCAGTCACATCAGCATGCCCAGCCACTCTCCCTAGCCCCTCAGCCTGCACCGTACTGCCTTACAGGAGATTCTCCTGAAATGAGAGAGGCAGGGCCTTAAAACAGAAATCTTCTCAGTTAAGTTAATGCAATCAATTCAGCATAGTGGCCTATGGAGTGGTTGCTTTTCTGCTGCAGTGCTAGAACACCCTGACAGAAAGCAGTTTGGAGGAGAGAGGTATCTATTTGGATGTAGATTTTCAGAGGAACACAGTCTGTCTTACTGGTGAAGACAAAGAGGCAGGACCACGAGACAGGCTTGACAGGAAGCAGAGAAGTCACAGCTCATCTGCACATAGGACTGGAGGGAAAGAACAGGAAGCCGGCCAGGCTGTAGAAGCATGATGCCCATCTCCATGACATGTTTCCTTCAGCAAGCCTCCCAGACAGGGCCACCAGCTAGGGACCACATTTTCAGACTAATCAACTAGCACAGGACATTTCACAGCATCACTCTAGAAATATAAACTTAATTTTGTCCATTTTAGCAGGCCTAACACAAAGTACATTCTTCTGTATGTGCTGATGAGATGGATTCATACAATATTCTTAAATGAAGAAAGCATTTGGCACTTAGAGCAAGATTAATTCTTTGAATGTAGAAATTTCATGATAGCACTGGAGTTTTTGTTGTTGTTTGTGTTTTTGTTTGTTTGGCTTTGTTGCTGTTGTTATTCCCATAGTTCCTGTACTCACTACAGCTTCTTTAATACCATGGGACCTGATGGTAAATGCTTGATAACCATTATGGAAATGAGTGAGCTAATACATCTCACATCTAGTGTTTTGAATTCTAAATTATGTTTATCTCAGAATAGAAATTTTTAAGTGCTTTGGGGCCAGTGATTTAGATCACAGTACAGCCCTGTTTTTACCAAGCCCAATGATCTGGGTTTGCTGTCAGGATCCACACAGTGGAAAGACAGAACCAGCCTCCACAAGTTGTCCTCCAGCCTGTCCATGTTTACATGCATGCGTGCACACGCAAATAGACATGATTCTTTAGAAAGTAGTTGTTAGAAAGGAGCAACAGTGAATTCTGTCTTGCATTCATCTTGCTTATTACTTAAAGGATGTGGTTGCTGCAGGCTTAGAGGTTTCCTTTCTGTATTAAGCAGCTCTGGGAAGAGGGCTGAAGAGATGGCTCCGCTAAAGTACATCCTGCTCATCAGGTGGCTCATCAGCTCACAACTGCCTGTAACACCAGTGCCCAGGGACTCAATGCCCTGTTCTGGACTCCACAGGCACCTGTACTCACAACGAGGAGAGAGAGAGTGGGAGAAAGGTGTGTGTTATGTGATCATAGGTAAGCAGTGAAGTCCTCCTTGAGAAAATAGGAGTGCTGTCTCTGTCTCTGTGGGTGTCCTAGTTTGTTTTCTGTTGCTGTGATAAACAATAATCAAAAGCCATTTGGGGAGGAAAGGGCTTTGACTTACCCATTCCAATCACAGTCCATTTATGAGGGAAACCGAGAGAGGAATTGAAGCAGAGACCATGGAGAAATGTTGCTTACTGGTTTGCTGCCCATGGCATGCTTGGCTTGCTTTTTTATGCTTCACAGGACCATGAGATGGCACTGTGTAAAGGTTCTCAATTACTGTTCCTTCTTCCCAGATGACTCTAGTGCATGTGGAGTTGACAAGAAAAGACACGCACAGTGGGAAAGGGCACAGTGGGACACAGCCAGGCAGTTCTTCATGGTGATTCCTCCTCAATGGCACCTAGGAATCATGCACATAACAAGTCAGTGTGTATGTCACTGCAGACAATTAGTCAAACTAAATGTTTTCTATGTCACTAAAAATGCAGTGGACAATTTTGAAGATTATTAAAAAGATGGATTAATAGTAGCCCTGTCAAAATCTCGTACAGCATACATCAAATGCATTAATTTAGGGATGTGTAGAGTTCTCACCTAGTATAGATGAAGTTCTGGGTTTGAACCTCAGCACTACACAGCATGGGTATGGTGATGTGTGCCTATGGTTTTAGAACTCCAGAAGTGGAGGCAGAAGAATCAAGAGTTAAACATCATTGTCTACTCTATAATGAGTTCCAGGTCATAGTTACATGAGACTTTGTCTCAAAATAAATAAATAGGTAAGTAAAGCAAGAGCAGTATTTTCATATTGCCTTTTCTCATTGATGAAGACTGAGCCAAGGTCTCTCACAAGCTAGGCAAAGTGTCCTCCCAATGATCAGAACTTCTGTGTTTCTGGTCTCTGTGTTGTTTGCAGTGGACGGGCTGATTGCGTTTAAGTAGGTTTGAGTGGAGTTTCCTCTTGCCATTTCACATGCTTCTGATCTATCATCAGAAGATATTCCTTGATATTTCTGGAATATCAAGGAATATCAAAGAAATAAAACTAAAAAAACAACAATCCTTCAACATATATGATTAGGATATTAAGCCCAATTGATATCCATTTTTGCTAACACATATTCATATATTTGTGAACATGGCCACACCTGTGAGTGTGCTCTAGGAAGGTTCATGCACACTGCTGTGGAAAGAATTGTTGAGAGACCAAAGAATTAAAAATTAGGTTTTAGGGTTATTGGATTAAAGTTCAAAGCACAAGCCTGAACAAAGCCAGGCACTTGAGACCTGCCCTGCCAGCTGAGGGGAGGAACCAGCCTTACTGCATTCTTTTCCACCCACTAGAGATACTGTTGCCAAGAAACCAGTCCAGATCACCCCTCTTCCCTTGCAACAGCCAAATAAAGGAAGCCAAAACTGTTAATGGTTTTGGTGCCTTCCCACAGCCAATCCTTTAAAATGCAACATTCCCTTTTGTGTTTTAACCAATAGACACTTGCCAGGCAGGAATTCCCCTGCATTGGGCAAGCTGGGAGGGACTGGGACCTATAAATCACTCTCAATCCTGAACTTGGAGCTCTCAGTTGGATTCCAGTGCCTTGGTGTCTGTGAGAGTCCCAGTTCAAGCTGCGAATTAAGATCCTTGTGTATTTTGCAACAGACTCAACTCCTGGCGGTTTTTTGGAGGTCTCATGAATCGGGCACAACACTACCTCAACCCATTCCATGAAGAACTTGGAGCTGTACTCACTAAGAATGTGGTTTCACCCGCCAGGTGCAGTGGCACACATCTATAATCCCAGCACTCAGGGAGGCAGAGGCAGATGGATCCCTGTGAGTTCATGGCCAGCCTGGTCTATAAAGTGAGTCCAGGACAGCCAGGGCTACAAAGAGAAACCCTGTCAAAAAAAAAAAAAAAAAAAACCCAAACAAACAAAAAAGCAGTTTGCCTTCACTAAGATATAGGAGCTGGCAATATGTTTTTACTCCATGGATGTTTAGATGTTTAAAGAACTCCAGCCTTGTAATAAAATAAGGCTTTTCTGAGAGCAGTCGGCCTTCAGGGCTATGTAATAACTCACTTCTCAGGCATCCTAAAGTTACCCATGCTGCAGACTTGTGAAAGGAGCATGAACAATCCACTGAACAACAGACAAACATCCCTAAGTGCTTCCTCTAAAATAGGTCATTGGCTTCACCATGAAACAGATTTAAGGGAGTTATCTAAGTCCTTACTCAGACGTGATCTGCTCACTGTCCAGAATGAGTGCTCTCCAGCCAGGCCCAAACTCCCTGCACAGAGAGTCAGTTTCTTGTCCCCTTGCGGGATGGTCAAGTGTCAAACTGGTATCCCAGCTTGTCCCCGGTAGATTGTTCTGCATTTTTACCATCAAAGAATACTTTCCACCAAATATGATATGTGACTTTACAATCCTGAAAACTGCAAAAACAGAAACAGAGACAGGCAGATCCCTGTGTCTTAGTAGCCTGGCAGCAGAGGCAAAGCACTGAGCTCCAGGGTTGTGAAGAATCTTACTAAAAGAATGAGATGGAGAATGATCCAGTAAGGCACTCAGCTTCAACTTCTAGCCTCCACACACACACATAAAGGAACATGTAAACACACACATACATGATAACAGAATTAGCCTGAGAGAACTGGATCCTGGCCGGGAGTCTGCGCATAAGTCAATGTTAGTTCCTCTGCCACACCACTCTTTATCGCAGACTGAGGGAAGATCAGCTGACCTCTGCTAATGTGACCTTCTGCTCACGTTTCTTGTCAGCTCTTCCTTGGAGTTTTTCTCTTTAACCCCCTCAAGCACTACAAATATTCACAGAAACACCATGCCATCATTCATTTTTAAGTTTGGCAAAGTTTGAAGACGTTATCTCAAGGAAATATCAAAAATTATTAACTCACAAACTGTTTTTTGAAGTAGAAATGGTGGGAAATTTTCTTGAAAGTTACACAAGCATACAAAAATGTATACAGCAAAGTGGTCAGTGCAGCACCGATGGCAACAACACTCAGAATGTTAATATGTTACTTCTGCTAACATATTACACTAACAACATATACACATACGTGTACATGCATGTGTCTCTTTATAGCGCACACTGAGTGACAGAGAAATGCCCTGGAGATGCGCTAAGTGGGAATAGGCACACTACTGAGCCTGTTTGGTAGATGTCAAGTGCTCTCTCTCTCCCTCTCTCTCTCTCTCTCTGTGTGTGTGTGTGTGTGTGTCTGTCTCTCTCCCTCATATCTTTTAATAAATGTTTTTTTTTAATAAACAGAATTATGTTTGCAAAATTGGCCTTGCTTTGTTTGATATCAGATGCTCCTGAGTTAAAATTGGGATTTCTTGTGGTAACTTAAGAGGAACTATTAGAGTATCTATACTTCTAATTTTGCAACCCCAAAATAAGTCAATCATGAGACTGGTTTCTTCAGATTGGTTTGAATATATTAAGGAAAGATGAAACAGAGTGCTTGGCAGAGAGCATAGTATGATGCCCTCAATAAAGCTGATGCTCATGTTTGTCACCAACAGTGAAATCACCAAGGAAAGAGTGTCCCCAAAGCACCAGTCTCAGTGCCATAATGCTTTGATTAATAAAGACACTGCAATACCTAATGTGATTGTAATTAACATTAATAACAGTAATAGAACAAAAAATTACTCGGTTGTAGGTTACCCAAAGTCATAACAACAGAATTAAGTCCAAGAAATGATTAATTTTGTGAGTGAGATTTTTCTGATACTCACATCCTGTGCTACTCAGACTTACAGTGGTATAGCACAGTATTCTCGAAAGTAACAAAAAAGATATGCAATTTTATACACAAGGCAAGCATTGTTAGTTTCTAAACACAAATCCACATGACCACACACAAGCATCCTGGGCATCTCAGGAAAAGAAATGTTAAGCATGCAACAAGGACATAAAAGTAAGATAGTGTCTTTAAAAATAATCCTGGTAAGTAAGTGCACATCTCCATATTAGGCAGGAGGCCCAGCGTGACAGGGGCCAGGACATTGCCCTAGAACACAATGACTGGATAAGACTTTTCAAAGCTGATGTTCACCCTCAAGGTGGTGACACCGTTGTGTCATTTGGTGTGAACATTTCAAAATGTTCTGGTTTTTACAGCTCTTGGTGCTCAGACCTAACTGGGACCTGACCAGTGAAGGATAAACAGTGCACAATACACAATGAGCCTGAAGAAATGATGAATGAGGGGAAGTTTATTATGGCCGTCAGAGCAATCAGAGAAGCATATGTCAAGTACACATGTATTAGCTAAGAAATCACGGCTGACAGTTTGTTTGCCAGGTTCTGTGTATGTCTCAGTGAGGTGAGGGTGAGAGTTTTCTGCGGACACAGAGTGAATTGGTTGTTTTGAGGAAATTATGTGCCTGGGCAGGGGGGTGAGGTTGCTTTCTCAGTACAACTGTAGATAAAGAAGAGACTTGCTTTATGGAGAAGCATTCTTTTCTCATGTAAATCAAACAACAACACAAAAGTTTATGTTTTCCAATCACCATCCATCAGCTCCTGGCCGGACCATTATTCGTATAAAGTAGAAAGTGGACATGGAAGCCATCTCCTCTGAGACAGACAAGAAACTTCTGACTTGATAAAAGCCAGAGATGTATTGTTTAAAGCTTCAGTTCTCCTAGAACAGAGCTTCAAGCAAGAGCAGAGCCTTGGTTGGCTGTGAGGGAGCCATGTAGAACCTTGCAGCAGGGAACTTTTAAGCAAGGGAAGTGTAGTGGGAACTTACCAATGATTCTCCCTCTAGAGCCAGAGCCTTGAAACTTACCTCTACATTCAAAAGCCAGGGCATAGTGTCAGCATGAGCTCTATCAAAGATGGAGGCACTCTAAACACTCCTGACATGCAGTTAAAGACATACTCGGTGGCAGCTCCACTTGGCTTTGTGTAGCAGGCAAGCTGTTGAGCTGTTATCAGAAGCTTCAGCATGCTCTGCCATGTTGTCTTCCCAGAACAGAAGCCCATGCTCCAATCTCAAGCTTTACCATGGCATACTGAAAGCCAAGTGGAACAAAGACTAACAGCCGCTGTGAGGGCCATACCTGTGCAGTGCAGCTGAAAACATTAGACACCGCCCACAAATGCCCAGTGACAACTTGCTCTGTGAACTCAATGTAAGAAGCTCTGAATTGTAATAACCTTCTAACAGAACCGGTTGGAAGGTGGAAATCTGGATCCACAATACAGCGAGATTTTCAATGTACCAAACACTCATGATCAAAGAAAGTCTCCTCTGTGTGTAGGGGGAGCTTATACACTAACCGCCGGCCCTCAGGGCACGGGCATTCATTCTCTCCCCACAGGAAAGACAATACTAGTGTTAAGTAAATTATGTTTGTCGCGCTTCTTGTTGGAACAAGATAGTGTGATGGCTCACCGAAAGGGCTGTGTACTAAGAGGACATTCATGAAGAGTAAATACTTCAAGCTCTTTACAAAGTTTTAGTTAAGAAAGATTAAATTTTGTCATGGACAAAGGGACAAAGGGTCATATATTTGGTCACCCTAGACAGCCTAAAATAAGGAGCAGGCCAAATGAAAAAAAAAATCAAAATGCAAAACACAAAATGAAGAAGAAAAAGCACAACACCAAAGAAGGAAATTGGATGTAGCTGGAAGAAAGATATAGCTTCTAATGTTTATAGCCAACAGAAAACTCAACATTTCAACATTTCAATATTTCAAAATAGGGGAAGGCAGACACACACTCTTTCTCTCTTTCTCTCTCTCTCTCTCTGCAGCCAGCGCTGTCCTAGATTCACTATGTGGCTCAGAGTGACCTCCAACTCACAGAAACCCTCTGGTCCCAACCTCCCCTTCCAAATGCTGGGATTGCATGCTTGGCCCAGATAGGATTTAGAATGCCCTCAACACAAAGAAATGAAAAAAGTTCCACGTGTCTGAGGTGAAGGATATGGCCACAATCCCCACATGAGATGTCACAGTTTACGTGTACACGTGTTCTACTGTTATTTGTCTATTAAAATATACATGAAAAAGAGGGATAACAAAATCCTTTGTGTGTAGCGTATGCAAGTGTGCATGTTCATGTGTTGTTCACAAGCATGTGGGTGCCAGAGGTCTGAATCAGGCGTGATCCCCAAATTTAGCTCCCTTTTTTTTTTTTGGAGGTAGGGTCTTTCACTGAAGTAGGATGATATGACATAGGATCACTCAGTAACCAGTTGGCTGCGCTGATTGGCCAATGAGCTGTGCTTGTCTCTACCTTTCTAGGACCAGGATTGCATAGTCACAGTGCTCCTGGCTTTTATGTAATCACTGGGGATCCAAACTCAGATCTTCTTCATGTATGAGTGGCCAGCGCTTTACTGACAGAGCCAGCTTTCTTGCCTCCCCCTAAATATTTTAAAAACTACAACATTCACATCATAGAAAAGGACTAGTATATGTAAGGATGAGCTGGAAAATGTCAGAAGAGGGAGGGGCCCAGAGGAAAACTTGACAGAAGTGAGAATAAACAGCCCTCCAGGAAAAAAACAAAATATCCACAAGCATGTACAGTTTGGTTTAATTAAACATAAAATGAAAAGATGTGTGATAAAAAGGTTTACGATAAAATTATGACAAAGTGAAATTCTTTATGAAGTAAAACTACAGTAAGATTTCATGCGTAAGTGTGCTGATGACTTAAGTACCTGAGAGCACAGAATACTATCATGACTGAAGGGAAGCTGCTGTATTCATTTCCAGTGGACTAGCAAAGTTAGTATCTTCCAAAATTACAACTGATTTTACTCTTTGCCCTAGCAATTTCATTCCTGGCAATTCACTTTTTGAGCACAGCACCAGATGTTCAGAACAATTTACACAGGCATGATGGAGGTGCTATTTTTCATCCTAAAGTACTGCTTAGGATTTCTCCTTCTGCAGGTGACTACAAACTACAGTCTTTCACACAGGGAATATATATAGTCCTGGAAATAAGGGAAGCACTCTGCCCATTGTGCAAAGGATTTACTGAATTTTAAAGTGCTTATGTTAATGCAATAAGTGAATATTTATGCATAACAGGAATAAAATGCAAATTCATATTTACTTACACTATAAGATGCATTCACAAAGCACATAAATGCAATTTTTTTTTTTTTTGTAGGGACCAAAGATATAATAAGATGGGCAGAGGTGGAATGGAACAGCCCAGGCTGCTCTGGGATGCGATTTAACTGAGGAATCCAGGATGAACTTACACATCTGAATGCTGGAGTTACAGGTGTTCGGCCTTCAAGCCGATAGCTTGCAGGGCCTGATCTGGGCTGTGTGTGCTGCGTTAGGCGGTATTTCATCAACAGAACCACAACCACAACGCTCCTGCTGTGCACGCCACTGTCTCTTCATAAAAACGAGGTTTTCTCCATGCATTCCTCCGCCAGCTGTCACCACCTCATCTGCGCATTATGAGGCCGACAAATGTCACATCACTTTACACATGCTGCGTATTGGAATGAACCAAACCATGCATGGCTTCTGCTCTTTACTTTAGCTGGACTTATCTGCATCTGTTCCTTTCGTGGGCAGGGCTGCAGTCTGCTTTTCTACTTGGGTCTTCAGAGAATGGTAAAATTGTGTTCACTAAATGCCTGTTATACAATCACACACACACACACACACACACAAACAACAACAACAACAACAAACCACCACCACCAACAACAAAAGAAACCCATCAGTGCTAGTTACTTTCATAATTTTAATTGTCCATCAATCCTCGTTAAAGAAAGATGAGCGATCGGTATGAGCGTGTGGATATCTGTGGCCTGGGGCGAGCTTCAGCACCCAGGTGGGACAGAAGGTGGCAGCCTGTCCTAAGAGCAGCTGGAAGTGGGTTAAGCCTGCAACCCAGGGAAAATGCAGGCTTGTTTCTAAATCAAGAGAAATTTCCCAGAGGCAAGCCCATTCTGGGCCCACCAGCCCAGGCCGAATTCTGAGTCCCCCATTGTCCTCCCTGCTAACGATACAGGCTGCCCATTTCCTTAACAAGCCGGGTTTGTTCACCGGAAAATGTAACAAATAATTTCAAGGTTATGTCACTCTTGGCAAGGCCTGAACTGCTGGGAGAAAAAGGAAGTTTTCAGAGCAAGGCAGAGACTGAAATCTTGTTTGTAACCAACAGCCTAAAATCTGCTGTGGAGCCTTGCTGTTCAGGTTTATAGGATTCTGGGGGATGGCAGTCAGGGAATACCAGCCGGACTTTCAAAGGACATATGTTAGAGACAAACTCACTTAAATTCTGCTCTATCAGCGAGGGAAGAGCTTTGAAACACACGGAATGCTTAGATTTGCTCCAGGAAAGGTTTGCAGGTACAGAGTTGGGCTGCCTTTCTTCTGCTCACAGCTGCCTCTGATCACTTGGAGATGCTATTTGCATGGAAATTCATGGGCCTTCCTTCTCCATGCCTTCTGCTGTGATGTCAATCTAGCGACAATTGTGGACTGTCACTAGACAAGCAAAGAGAGCAGCATTAAAGGAAAGCTGAAACTCCAGTTGCAGCCGGCTTTTTGTTAAACAGGGCAGTCTTGCCCATGGATGATTACTAACACTTTCAGGCCCAGTTTTATGGAGAAACCTGTTGAAACACATTCTTCTGTGCTTTGAAAAAAGCAGAGAGCATTTCACGCCCTCACTGAGGAGGCTGGCTGCCTAAAAAGAGCCCAGCACGCACTGAGCTTTAAAGGATGAGGATTTACCCAGGCTAGGAGGTGGCTTAGCTGTAGAGTGCTAGCTGTCCAAGCATGAGAACTCCAGAGCCCATGTAGAAAAAAAAAAAAAAAAAAGCCAGACACGGTGGTGCTTAATCCCAGCTCTTAGGAGACAAAGACAGACAGATGGAGAGACAGATGGATATATGGACAGGTAGATGGGGCTCCATGGCCAGCTCACCTATCTCGCTCCAAACTCAGTGAGAGACCCTGTCTCAGGGAAACAAGGTGGGCAGCACCTGAGGAGTCACGTAAGGCTGCCCTCTGTCCTGAGGGCATATCTGAGCAAGTACATAGTCAACCGCATATACATGTGCTCCCACACAGACACATATGCACACACCTGTGCAAAGTCAACCAATTAATTAGAGACATGAAATTGATGTGCAATACAAGAGTCCCCCACGGAATTTTGCACACGCAGCCTGTGCACAGAAACCATTTCTACGAAGCTCCAGCTTTGCTCCCTTGCACAGCCGCCAGCTATTTAGCCACACGTGTGACTCATTCTCAGCTCACTCCATGGCCAGCAGCAGCCACTTTCCAAGGCTCTTTCCAGTGTATAAAACCATGGTATAATCTATAATGTTCAAAATATGATTGTATATGCTTTAGATTAAAATGTCCTGAAAAATTTAAAACAACTTCTGCTTCTAGCATACTCTGTATTTCAGTATTTCTGTCTTAATTACAGGGTCACTTGCCAACAGTAACATTTAGCATGCAAGGATTCCAGTAACACTTAAAGGACACATGACCTCCATTAGCTAAAGAAGATTTTTTTCTGATGATACTTTCATTTACATTTTACTTTAAGCCAAGGTGGGAGGAATGTTACACTCTCTTATTCAGTCTTGGTGAGAAACAGGGAGAGGCAAATCCCTGTCTAAAAGGAGTCACAGACATTGTCATGGCTTCCCTTGACTCCCCTGTTGTTCTGGAAAGAATCTCAAGTCGTGCTGCACTCGGAAAGAGACACCACAGAAACTGTAAAGAAAACTTGACATTCCGTTTTCGTTTTTTACTTGTGTTTTCATTTATGATTTTGATTTTTTTGAGAGTGGCCCTATGTAGCCTTGACAGGCCTGAGATTCACCTCGTAAACCGGGCTGGCCTCGAACTTACAGAGATGTGCTTGCTCAACTTGTTCTGGCTTGTTTGTTTGTTTTGAGTCTTGGTATTTTACACACACACACACACACACTCACACACAATGGCTGTTATTACACAATAGAACACAGCTTTTTCAAAGGGTATCTTCTGCCTACAATGTGAATATGAAATTTGACATGCATAACACAAGCCCTAGATACTTTAAAAGTTATGTGATCAAATCCGCATGCTGCTAACCTTTACCATGTAAAATTTTATAACATATAAACATACAGTATAAGAAGCAACAAAATATATGTGTCAGGACACTCTACTGACTAGTCACATCATGATAAAGCAGTAAAACTGTTACCTTCCAAAAGAGGAAAAGAGCATGCAAGTGTGTGCATGCCTATATGCATACATCTATGCACTTACCTCTGTGTTATGAAAATACGCAGGAGTGTATGCGTGCCTGTGCACATGCCTCTGCATATATGAAAATATACACGCATACACAATAGAGGAAGCCATTACAGTGTAAAAACTGAAGACGGCACATTAGAACCAACCAAGTGACACCACAATTAACATATTTATATGCACATATATACATATGTGCACATATATGCATTATTTATGTTAATATAATACACACATATGTATATTTGTGGGCGGGAACACACGTTTTAAAGTATAAACTACAACCTTTTCACTCTGCATATGTATGTTTTTTTGGGCTAACCATTTGGTACTAGATAACCAGTCAGTATGTTCTTCCCCGGGAAGGACTGTTTCTCCCACTTACAGCATTCCTAAATTGCCTGCAGTTCTCTGTCTACACTTGAGGCCTTGTGAGCTTTCCTCATTTGAATATTAGCATGTCTATCAGTGCTCTCCTTGTTTATGTCACGTTTAGGCAGCCACATAGTTGAGACCTTATTGGTGTAGCCTTTCCGGCATTTTTGGGATACACAATCTCACAGCAACCTTTGTGTTCCTCTGGCTCTCGCAACCTTACCATTGGTTGTAGTTTTCTGTAATTATCTCCATTAGTTAAAAAGAAAAGTTTTTATTTATTTATTCATTCATTTAGTTAGTTAGTTAGTTTTGATGAGGGGCAAGAATTACACTTAACTGTGGGTATAAAGACAACTATTTAGATTGTAGTAGTTGTAGGTTTTCCTCCAAGATTCATGACTTCTCTAGCCATGGGTAGTTGGCCAGATTTTTAATACCAGTCATAATCCCTCATGTTAAGTGGGCCTTAAATATAATTAGAGAGATATTGGTAGCCACTGAGGTATGTGTGCCATAGTCTTTGGGATTGTCATGCTATATATATTGTGCTGTAATTGTTGTGGTTCATAGACATCATATCTATGTAAAGGGTAAGAAAAGTCTTTCTTACCATGAAAGCTGGCATGCTGCCCTCTGGCACCATCAGAGCCAGTTCTCACGGAGGAGGCTTTCAGAGCAGATCCAGTGCAAGTCCTCTAGGCACTGTGTCTGGAGTACTTGAGTCTTCATCAATAAAGACTTACTTTGCACATCTGGGTTCAACCAAGAGCATCAGCAATAGTCTATCAAGTTTGGAAAGGCTCCTAAACAACCTGATCAACTTAAAAAAGGTCTTTTCATGACCAGTGTTGGTGTGTTTGCTGCTTTCAAGGGAAGCTTTGTCAGCCCAGATAGGATACTTTCACTTAAACTATATACGTATACACCAACTTACATATGTTGTAGGTGTTTTTAGGTAGATAGCTGATACTATGATTCCTCATGACTTCTTCACACATCTTAACTGTTTATTTACTGTCCTCAGCTTATCCCACACTTATCTCCCTCCTCCTCCTTAATCAGAGCCTCTTCTTATTTTGTCCATGGGTGTGAGGACAATATAGCAATAGTATCTATTACTACACTGATTGCTAGGTGATTCAGCTGCTCTGTCTTTCTAGCTGAGTCTCTCCTGCCCTCACTGCCCCACATGGATCCTGCCTGAGATTTTATGTTAAGTTGAAAAGGACAACTTACCCTGAGCAGATGAGGACTGGTCTTACATCAAGGATACGTTAGCAGCCATGTCACCTGCTAGAGCCTCTAAATGAGTTCTTGAGCTGTTGTTTCTGAAGATCTGTTCAATTTATTTTTTTTGAGATAGACTTTTTATTTGCCTGGAACTTTTCAATTAGGCTACATTGGGTGGCTGGGGAGCTCTTGAGGTCCACCTAGTAAGTCTCCTTACCCCAGCACTAAGGTCACAAATGCACCACCCCAGTGCTTGCCATGGTTCTTGAGACTGAGCTCAGGTCTTCATGCTTGAAAGACAACTACTCTAATGACTTCCTCATCATCCCCACCCTGACAACTTCTCCTTTTCAAGATGCCTATGAAGTCTTGAAATTCATAGTTTATGACAGCTAGGGTTTTGACAGAGAGATAGAAACTAGAACCTTTCAAGGAAATGGAAGAGATTTGAAAAGGACTATGTCTCAGTTTGCTCTCTGTGGGTGTGTTCTCCTCCTCACCAGCCACTGAGCCCTGAGAAGAGGCAGAGAATTATGTGGAGGTCACCAAGGCACTTGAATCCAATTTTTTCTTACTAAGACAAGACATTCAAAATGAGTGATTGTGAGAGGTTTGACAATCTAGAATATATTCAACTTCAATCACAGAGTAAATGAGAACAAATGAGGAACAACAATAAAGCTAAAGACTGATAAGATTTGATAAGCAGACTACGTCTATGAGTATGAGTTCTATGTCTCATATTAATGGGCAAGTCTGGGCACTGACTCTGTGCCATGTTCTTTTCAAAGGATCTCACATACCTGTCATCATAAAGATCCTCAGACAGGTTGGGTGCAGGATGGTCGGGTCTCTGACTAGTACTGGTTCAGGATTTGGTAAGTGTGTAATGGGAGTCAAGTGGCCCCGGAGCCAACGGCCAGCCTCAAGAAGCCGGATGGCAAGTATGTACGCTATATACAGTAACTAGCGCTGCTCTCACCTCCACAGGCAGTCATCCTGACAATTCCACACTCATTCCCACCCCTCCCCTTTATTTAAAATTATACCATATTTTGGATACACCAGATGCTGTTTTAATTTTTCTGGAGTGATGCAAATAAACACATTTGTCCCAGGTTGTGTAATGATGACAGACTGAATAGTCTGTGCATGTCTAATCTGGTAAACCCATGAGTTTATCGGGGTTACTTACAAAAACTTGGATCAGGGTTATAGGGCTAGTCACAGGAGTATGGATGGACGATTAGTTATAGGAACATGGGGTGAAGGGTTATGGGAGTGTGGGTGAAGGATTTGTTGCAAGACCCCAAATGGCTGAATCCTCTCAAAGCCCTGCCCCCCGCATCATGGATGACTTCCTCATTGATTCTGGCATCACGGAGTCCTCCGTAGTTAACCTTTTACTTCCTATGCAATCTAGCATCTCCCAAGATTCTTTGAAGCTGGGAGAATGGGGTCAGAAGAAGCAAAGGCTGGAATCTTAGGTGAGGATCTGTCTTCCCCCTTCCTCCTTCTGCTAGGAATGGTTACCAGATCTTTAACTTCCTCTTAGACTTAACAGCCTTTGCATTATTCTGTCTATTTTGTTGTCATGGCTACCAGGTCAAGGTTCTCTCTACTCCAAGATGCTGATGGGATGCCTGAAGATTATCCATACTGCAGCATCTGATCTCTATAAATAATGGGATGTTTTTCTCCATTGTACTCCCTTAGGGATTGGACTTTGGAATAAGAAAAGAATAAGGTATATGCTTTTACCACAATATGGTGGTAAAGAGGTAAGTTTGAAAAGTGACCAGAGGATATTTTAAATGTTACGAGAAATCTAAGAATATGAGAACAAGAGCAGGGTAGAACCCAGTGGTCTCAGTCATGCCAACAAAGTACTATAACTTCTGGGCTTTAACCTCAGGGAGGCCCTTCTGGAGGTTATACAGGCGGTATTTCTGATGATAGCTCTATTTGAGTCAAGTTCTGTGCCCCCCAGGCAAATTCTTTTTATTAATTTCATTTTTTTTTGTGCATGTATGGCCATGTTTATATGTGTGACACATGTGTGATTATGTACGTGAAGCCAAGGTCATCCTCAAGTGTCATTTCTCTCCAACCATCATCTTACTTTTTAATGAAAGGTCTCTCACTGGTACCTTGGGCTTACCAATTCAGCTACAATGGCTGGCTAGTGAGGTCCGAGGATTCTCCTGGCTTGGCCTCCCTAACACTGGGATTACAGGTACATGCTGCCATCCTGGTTATTATGTGAGACCAGGGGATTAAACTCAGGATCTCAGGCTTGTGAACCAATAACTGTACTGACTGAGCCATCCTTTTGGCCCCTTCTCAGTAAATTTGTAACTGACTTCGGGCATTTCATCTCTTCTGATGTCTCAGCTTCTATATATATATATATATATATATATATATATATATATATATATATATAGTTATTTGATACAAATTATTATTATTATAAAAATAATTATTTAGTATCTAATAGGTGTGCCTTAGTTGCTAAGGTAATCTTCCAGCAAAGTGAAGGTGACTCTGATGTGCTGTTAGCTTTCATGAGGCTTGGTGTCCAGACCATGGCAGACTCCTGGCACCAAGGAATGGCTGTGTATGTTAGACTGACCAGCCCATGTCCCCTTCTCCTTATTGATATTTATAGTGTCTTCTTTTGTTTTAAGTCTAGTGTTCTAGCTGGAATTCCTCCTCCCTGGAGAGCACTGGTTCTCCTTTATCTAGAACAATTTCAGCATGGAAGGCAGTAGAAAAGCTGAAGTCCTAATGCCAATCTCTCTATTATCAATAAGCTTCCTCTGTGTCTTTAGGAGCCTTTGAATGATACTTCCTGAAGAGGGTACGTGGAGTAAGAGAGCAGAAAGAAAACTCCAGAAACAGCTCTGCTGTCCACTGTGGCTATCTTTCCCATTGGACCCAGAGAGGCAAGTTGTCATAGCCAGAAATGATCCTCCCTACAGATAGTGGAGGCTCACAACACCCAGACCCAGAATTTAGAAAAACTCTGAGGGCTATTACTCCAGGACAGAGAAAATTCACAGGAATGTTAATCCAAATGTCACCAGTAGCATCAATGAAAAACAAATGGCCAGGACTTAGTCAAGGAAGCTAGTGAGTGTCTGTTCATTATGCATTGAAATAGTCCTTCCTGGAGGCAGGAAGGAGACTCCTAAAACTTAGGATATGACAAAAACTCACAAGGTTCTAGAAGCTCCTGAAACAGACAGTATTCACAAGCCCCATCCCTGAGGCTGCATGATCAATAAGAATAACTGAAGAAATGAGAAACTGTTAGAAATGTCTAGAAGTTGTGGAAGGAGCACCAGGAACTAGGTTTTCATCCATTCTGGGATGGGATCGGCAGGGATGTGTCTGCCTTTGAGTCATACATTCTCTGAAAGTAACCCCTTCCTTTATTTGCAACACTCCTACGAGGACCCCAGGAAAACTCACGGGTTCACTAACTCATCTTGAGGTGGAATGTCGTATCCAGTGGGAGCAGACACATGGTCACAGCTGCCCAGGAAAGTCACACAATGTGTGCTGAAAGGGAACTCAATGTGAACAAAGCACGAGAGATAGCCTGAACTCATCTTGGAATTCCTTGGGATACTGAAATACTGGACGGTATTGTACATCAAGAGCCTACAAAGTCAGGTGACACATAAAACCATGCCTGATGACAGTGAGATGGAACAGTCAGATCAAAACTAGGAAGGAAATAGAGCAAGAGAGGACTCTGCCGTGGTGACTGTGGTCAGAATGCAGGGTAAAGCACAGAGTTCGTGTCTCATTACACGGATATGGAACTTGCACAAGGCTCTAAACACCAGAGAACTGTATGGATAATGGTCAGCTCGCAGAAGAAGACAGAAATGCTGACACGATAAGTGCTCACTTGTAAAGATCAAAGGCAAAAAGAATCACCCTCAAAGGAAAACAAAGTCAGATGAGGTCAATTAGAACTCAGTACCATGGATGAAGGGCCTGTGCAGCAGCATAGACGAGCCACGTGAACAGTTTGCCTTAAGGCTAAACTGTCGTGCACACTGCCACATCAACATTCCACTTCAGAGCAAAGGCCCCAAATATATGAACATGTGGATCTGTCTGAAACAGGTACTTACAAATGTCATGCAACAGCCCACAGTGGCTCAAAACTGGAAACAATCCCATCTGTCAATTGCACGATGCTTGATAAATCTGTAGTACCTTCATACCATTACTGAGTACCCGTGATGGGGGATGAACAGCAGGCACACACTGCCACAGCAGAGAGAGCCTCTCTGTGACAGAGCAAAGCAGCAGAGCCACTGCAGATGGCTGCAGCCACAGCTGATGAGATAGCACCCCAAGCTGTTGGGGGGGTGTGCTCCAGGCCCCTTCAGTGATAGCAGCCTTCCCCCAAGCTGTGGCAACATGTCTCCAAGCCATGGTGGCCTGCTGCTTCCTCCAAGCTGCCCCCACTACCTCACCAGCCTGCAGCCTGCCACCCCTCCCCCACCAGCCGTGCAGACATCCTTGACCCCAAGAGCTATGTCTAGCCCTTGAGCGGCAGGCTACTAAAGCTTCAAGTGCCACCTGCCAGCCTTTCCTTCCTTCCTCAGGGCAATCAGCCCTCCTTCCTGCCCTGGCGATGTGGAGACTAAATGGTGGCTACTGCAAGCGCCTCAGCGGAGCTGTCCATGGTGAATCTTCCTGCCTCAGCTGACTGCTGTGGGAACTGACATCTTTCCTGCCTCAGAATGCCTACCGCCGCCATGGGAGCTGTTCATGATGACAACAACCTTTGTGGCTTCATCCCAATGTCTTCATAGTGGACTCTTCATACACTTTATAACCCCTCAAGGCAGAAAAGTGGCCAGACCCCTGCCTGAGGAACCTCCAGAAGCCCAGTTTCTCCTCCAGATCTCTGTAACTGTCCTACCCAGCCCCTTAGTAAGACTCGATGCAGATTACGCTAATTTGAGGTGAAAAGTCTGGACAAAACCCCACCAATTCTTGAGCAGGAGAACTGACCAATCCCTGAGCTTCCCACAAAAACCCAATTCCTGAGCAGGAGAACCAACCAATCCCTCAACAGAAAAGCCCACTAATCCCTGAGCTCCCCAAACTCAGGATTTGAAATCCAAACCAATCCACACTCTGGAAATTCCTGCTCTAGAAAGCTCTTCCCCCTTAAGAACTCCTACATACAGGCCACGTTCGCCCCAATTCCACGCTGCCTTCTCCTGAGAGCAGAGGCACCCACTCCTGGATCCGTCTCTCCACTCCTGGGTACATCCCTCCAATAAATCTCTTTACAAGATTTACTGCCTGGTGTAATTCTCTCATCAGAAGAAGCAATGGAGAAGGAAAAGAAAAAAACAACGAAGAAGATACAAAGAAGGAGTCAACTTCATGCTCCTAAGGCCTCAGCTCATCAGGGGTTGGGGTGACCCTCCCCTAGGAAATGCAACAGCTGGAGGAGCAGTGGGGCTCAGCCTCCTGAGCTCTTCACCTCATAAGGGGTTGGTTAATCCTCCCCCGGGAACTACAACATCTCTGCTGAAGAGGCCTGCTCTCAGAGCAGTGTGGTTCCTGGGCTCCCACACCTCAGGATATCCTCAGGACACTGTCCCACCTCAGAGCTGTGTGGTTTCTGGGCTCCCATGCCTCATGATACCCTTGGGACACCCGTCCCACATCAGAGGTTGGATTCTTTCCTATGCCACTCAGTTGTGAGTTTCCTGGACATCTTCCCACCTAACCAGGAAGCACCAGCAGCAATAATAACACAAACAGCATGAAGGAAGCTCACAGTCTTTTTCTGAGGGCTTGAGAGATGGCTGGCTTGTACTTTAGGACACCTGTGGCACAGCCACAAGGACATGAGCTCCGGCCCCAGCATAGTAAAGCTGGGAGTGGGGCAAGAGAGATGGCTCAGTGGTTGAGATCACTTGTTACTTTTTCAGGGGATTAGGGTTCAGTTTCCAGGACCCACAGTGGTTGGCTTGCAACTAACTATAACTCCAGTTTCAGAGGATCTAACACTGTCTTCTGGACCCTCCAGACACCTGCACTCACTTGTACTTCCCATACATAATTTAAAATATGCAAGGGTCTTCCAGAATGAAGCCCCAGGAAATCAGATCAAATTATTAATTCTATTCCCCCCATAGGTCATTAGCAATGACTGTGACTAGGTGTTGGGGCAACCTGGCCAGTCTGTGCATGGAGGACAGATACTTGGTGAGGTTACACAGTCTCCCTCCCATGAGACACAAATCCTGTCATAACAGAAACTGCCCCATGTGGTATTTAAGACTGTGTCTTTATTCTATCTGATCTTCTGGTCACTTACTCTTACCAAACTGGGAGCGAACAATTTACACAGACACCTTAAATGTAGGGATGAGGGACCTTTGCTGATTTCCAAAGCCAGAGACATTACAAGGATAAATTATTTGATCTGGAACCATCCTGAGGAATAAAAGGAAAATGCTAAAACACTATGTTCTCCTAGGGGTACCTCGTGACATCACATTCATCTCTGATGCTGGCATGTTATTAGGGCTCATATATGTTGAATACTCCACAGTGGAAGTTAAGATGAAGACACTTCCGGATGAAGGTTCAAAGCTCGAAGTTCTTCCCTTAGAAGCCATTTACTTTCTTGGAACTATTTGATTCTGAGGCTTTTACTCGTGACCTCCCAACTTCCTGTCCCTCATTCATCCATACCATGTATTTCTATTTCTGGTTTGTTCTTAATTATTTGTATTTAACAATTTGACTTCCAAATGAAGAACTTACTAACTCATTAATGAATTGATAGTGAAAACATTGTTTCCCTTAAAATGAGCTAACATTTTTTAAACATTTATAAGAAATATAATTTAGTGTGTCTGTTGGAATTCCATGTCAAAGAGGTGTTATAGAGAATGGTAACAAAAACAAAGATGCTAAAATAATTTATACTCTGGTTTCTCTTACCCTGTGCAAGGGGATGTTGGATTGGGCACACAGTCTGTATGATTACTGCGGCAAACAATGTGGATTGATTGCCTGAGTGGAGGAAAGAGAGAATAAATTGTTGGCACACCAAAATGTTAACAGTAGAACCGCTGTTGCCTGGCAAGTATGAGTAGCGGAAATTCTGATTTATTTTCTATTTGAGAACCTTAGAAATCTTATAACAAGTCTACACTTATTTACAACAAATAAACTGAGAACTAACTAAAGGCAAATCTCCTGAGGTATACACCTTTGACTTCTGTGAATTATTTAGAAATCCAATCTTGTTTATTGTTATTGCTATAAAGCAGACCCAAACTGTCCCTCCAAGTTGAACAGCACTTGTTCTCTCCCGTTTTGTTCACACACCCAGGAATAGCACACACAGGCCCACAACTGGCTCTCACCATACTGTACACATGTGCCTGGATGTAGGCCTATAAATGGGTCCAGTTACACTCAGTGCGTACCCCGATTCAGACCAACACTCAGCTCTACACGCTGTACACATGATACCTGAGTACAGGCCCATACCCATCACACTGCACTCATACCTTAATATAGGCCCACCCCCAGCTCTTGTTAGGCTGCACACAGGCGTCTGCACACAGGCTGCACATAGGCTTGCTCCCCTCACACTGAGCATGTAAGACAAGAGTTTATTTCAACCTTGGCAGAATAAGGTTAGTACTCAAGTGTGGCAGCGACTAACGTAGCAGCCATTAATGTTTTATCTTAGACAACTTAGTCAGGATGGAAGAAAGAAAGAAAGAAAGAAAGAAAGAAAGAAAGAAAGGAAGGAAGGAAGGAAGGAAGGAAGGAAGGAAGGAAGGAAGGAAGGAAGGAAGGAAGGAGAAGAAGAAGAAGAAAGAAAGAAAGAAAGAAAGAAAGAAAGAAAGAAAGAAAGGAAAGGAAGAATAACAAAAGACCAAGCAGCCTATTTTCTCCTCGTGTCACTGGCTCACAAGACAGCTCCCATTTGTGCTGATGTTTCTGAATTTCTCATGTCCACAGGACTAAATGGAAAATGTTGGCAACCTACCCCAGAAACACATTCAGCAGCAGTATCTTGCCTTTTCAGCTTTTTCTATATGAAAACTCCACCAAATCTTGAATTTAACATTTTACTCATTAATTTTGATTACAGCAAAGTTGAATGGAAAAAAAAAAAACAACTCTCAACTAATCGTTCCTTAATTAAGTCAGTGATTTGCCATTCAAGATGGATGTTAGATTTCTAGTCAGGTAGGGCTTAGCTCACAGTTACTGATGGAAGAAAAGTGAGACAGAATTGAGTTTCATAAATCAATGCAAAATAATAAAAAATTAAAGAGGAGAAGCAGTCCATCGATAGAAGCTCTGTAACAAAGGGGAGACTTGTTTTCTATTGATCAGCTGCTCTTAAATAATGCATCACTCCTCCCAGCAGGGCAGGGCTCACCGGGCTGCTATGGCAAGGCGTGGTTGGCTAGAACCTCATCGATCTAGAGCTGCGATCACCCCGGTCCGTGAAGCTCTGCAGGTCTTTGACCACATGGTCACTGAGAGGTGGAAGCCAGTGAGCACCTGATGACCAGGGCTTCACAAAGTCACTGAAGTAGGAGTAGCCTGGGCTGCTGTTCTGAATATTGCCCTGTCATCTTCTACATCAGCTCCAGACACTTCACAGCTTGGATAAGCGGAGGGACATTATAACCCCTGGAATAACCTGCAGATGCTTTTCCGATGTGCAGTTATCAAGCATGGTGACACGCACTTAAAAATTAATTGTCATAGTTTTTTTAAATTTATTTTTAGTTTTTTATTTATTTTAGATCCCAAGAGTGCCCCCTCCCTCTTCTACTCCCAGTACCTCCTTCCTCTTTCCCCTTCCCCTCTCCTTTTCTCTCTAGAAAGGAGATCTCCCTCCATCTGTATCAACCTTCCCCAGCACATACTCACATCAGGACTGAGCATATCCTCATGCCCTGCCAGGGGGAAGTGATCCAAAAGCCAGCAAGAGAGTGCATGTTAGAGACAGCCCTCTCCCACCTCCACTTGCCAGGCAACCCATGTGAAGACCAAGCAGTTTATCAGCTACATGTGTGCAGGGGCCTAGATCCACTTCATGCATGTCCCTTAGTTCATGTCTCTGAAAGCCCCATGGGACTGACTGGATTAGTTGTCTCTTTTGGTCTTCTTGTGAGGTTTCTGTCCCCTTCAGGTCCCCCCATCTTTTTCCTAACACTTCCACAGCTCTCCTCCCCCACCAGAGCTCTTGCTTGGTTGCAAGTCTCAGCATGTGTCCCAATCCACTGCTGGCTGAAGCCTCCCAGATGGTCCTGTTAGGCTCCTGTCTGAAAGCATAACAGAGTATCATTATTAGTGTCAGGGGTTGGTTTTCTACCGAGGGCTGGGTCTCAGGTTGGGTCAATTATTGGTTGGACTTTCCCTCAATCTTTGTTCCCTCTTTATCTCTGTACTTCTTGTAGACAGGGTAGTTTTTGGATCAAAGGTTTTGTGGGAGGGTTGTTGGTTCCCTCCTTCTACTGGTTCTGCCTGGCTAGAGATGGTTGCTTCAGTCTTCATGCCCTCTTCCCTGTTAGTCTCAGCTAGCATCACACCATGTCCTCCCAGGAGTTTATCCTATAGCAGGCCTCCAGCTTGACAAAGAGAAGTCTCCATTCAGTTGCCTTTCTTTTTCCTAGCCCACTCATCCCACCTCACCTCACCCAGTTCTCTCCATCCAATCCCCACCCTTGTTTTCCTCCACATTCCATCTCCTGTCCAGTTCCCTCTCTTCATCCATTTCTTCTATTTCCCTTTCTGAGTGAAATTCCAGCACCCTCCTTTCAGTCCTCCTTGACACTTAGCTTCTATGGGTCTGTGGATTGTAATATGGTTATCCTGTACTATAGGTCTAATATCTGCTTCTAGCTGAGTACTTACCATGTGCATCTTTCTGGGTCTGAGTTACTTCATATAGGACAATTTTTTCTAGTTCCATCCATTTGCTTGCCAATTTCATGGTTTCTTTGTTTTTTAATAGTTGTGTAGTATTCCACTGAGTAAATGTACCACAATTTCTGAATCCATTCCTCTGCTGAGGGACATCTAGGTTGTTCCCAGATTCTGGCTATTATGAATAAAGCTGCTATGAACATAGTTGAGCAAATGTCCTTGTATGGTGGAGCATCTTTTGAGTGTATGCCAAGGAGTGGTATAGCTGGGCCCTCAGGTAGAGTTAACTCCCAATTTTCTGAGAAAGTGCCAGGTTGATTTACAGAGAAGTTGTACAATTTTTCACCCCCACCAACAATTGAGAAGTGTTCCCCTTTCTCCACATCCTCTCCAGGATTTGTTGCAACTTGACTTTTTGATCTTAGCTATTATGACTGGTGTAAGATGGAAGTTGTTTTGATTTTTGTTTCCCTGATAACTAAGGACACTGAACATTTCTTTAAGTGATTCTCAGCCATTCAAGATTTTGTTGTGAATTCTTGGTTTAACTCTGTACCCCATATTTAATTAAATTACTTGGTTATTTGTTTAATTTCTTAAGTTCTTATATATTTTAGATACTAGTCCTCTGTCTGATGTAAGTTTGTTGAAAATCTTTTCCTAATCTGCTGCTGTTTTGTTCTATTGACAGTGTCCTTTGACTTACAGAAGCTTCTCAGTTTCACGAGACCCCATTTATTAATTGTTGATCTTAGAGCCTGTGCCATTGGTGTTCTGTTCAGGAAGTTGTCTCCTATGCCAATGTGTTCTAGACTTTTCCCACTTTGTCTCCTAATAGATTTAGAGTCTTTGGTTTTCTGTCAAGGTCTTTGATCCACTTGGACTTGAGTTTGTGTAGGGTGATAAATACAGCTCTACTTGCATTTTTCTACATCCAGACATCCAGTTAGACCAGCAGCATTTGCTGAAGATACCTTCTTCTTCTTCCTCTTCTCCTTCCTTCTCTTCCTCCTCCTCCTCCTTCCTTCTCTTCCTCCTCCTCCTTCCTTCTCTTCCTCCTCCTCCTCCTTCCTTCTCTTCCTCCTCCTCCTTCCTTCTCTTTCTCCTCCTCCTCCTCCTCCTCCTCCTCCTCCTCCTCCTCCTCCTCCTCCTCCTCCTCCTCCTCCTCCTCCTCCTTCTTCCATTGTATGGTTTTGGTTTCTTTGTAAAAAATCAAATGCCCATAGGAGTGTGGGTTTATTTATGGGTCTTCAATTCTATTCCATTGATCAACCTGTCTGTTTCTATGCCAGTAACATGCAGTTTTTATTACTATTGCTCTATAGTATAGCTTGAGATCAGGGATGTTGATACCACCAGAAATTCTTTTATTGTACAGAATTGTTTTGGCTATCCTGGGTCTTTAATTTTTCCAGCTAATGGTTGCTCTTTCTAGGTCTGTGTGGGAATTTTGATGGTTATTGCATTGATAACGATTAACATGGTAGATCTCTCGAAAGATGGGAGATCTTTCCATCTTCTAAAATTTCTTCAATTTCTTTCTTCAAAGACTTGAAGTTCTTGTCATACAGGTCTTTCACTTGCTTGGTTACACCAAGCAAGTTACACCAAGGTACTTTATATTTTTTGTTGCTACTGTGAAGGGCGTTGAATCCCTGATTTCTGTTCTACCCCTTTTGACGATTGAATAAGGAGGGCTACTGCCTTTTTAAAATTAATTTTGTATCCAGACACTTTGCTGAACGTGTGTATCAGCCATAGGAGTTCTCTAGTAGAATCTTGGGGGTCACTTATGTATACTATCATTTCACCTGTGAATAGTGACTCTTTGACTTCTTCCCTTCCAATTTTTATCCACTGATCTCATTTACTTGCCTTTTTGCTCTAGCTAGAACTTCAAAGACTGTATTGAAGAGATATGGTGATAGTGGGCAGCATGTCTTATCCCTGATTTTAGTGGGGACACATTAAGTTTCTCTCCATTTAACTTGATGTTGGCTATTGGCTTGCTGTATATTGCTTTTATTGTGATTAGGAATGGGTCTTGAATCCCTTATCTCTCCAAGACTTTAAACATGAAGGGCTATTGGATTTTGTTAAAGGCCTTTTCAGCATCTAATGAGATGATCATGTGGGGTTTTTTTTCTTTCAGTTTGTTTATATGATGGATTATATTGGATTATATTGATGGATTTTCAAATGTTGAACCATCCCTACATTCATGGATGAAGCCTACTTGATTGTGGTGGAAATTTTTTATGTGTTTCTAGATTTTGTTTGTAAGTATTTTATTGAGAATTTTTGCATAAATGTTCCTAAAGGAGATTGGTCTGAAATTTTCTTTCTTTGCTGGGTCTTTGTGTGGTTTAGGTGTCAGGGTGACTGTGGCCTTATCGAAAGAGTTTGGCAATGTTCCTTCTGTTTCTAATTTATGGAGAAGTTTGAGGAGTACTGTTATTAGTTCTTCTTTGAAAGTCTGGTAGAATTCTGTGCTAAAACCATCTGGCCTAGGACTCTTTTTGCTTGGGAGGCTTTTGATGACTGCTTCTATTTCTTTGAGTGCTAGAGGTTTCTTTAAATTGTTAACTTGATCTTGATTTAAGTTTGATAAGTGGTATCCATCAAAAAAATCGTCCATTTTATTTCTGTTTTCCAATTTTGTGTCCTACAGATTTTTGAAATATGACATAATGATTCTTTGGATTTCCTGTGTCTGTTGTTACAGCCCCCTTTTCCTTTCTGAATTTTATTAATTTGGATACTCTCCCTTTGTGTTTTAATTAGTTTGGATAAGGGTTTGTCTATCTTGTTGATTTTCTCAAAAAAAGTAGCTCTTGGTTTTTCTGTATTGTTCTCTCTTTCTAGGTTACTGATTTCAGCCCTGTGTTTGATTATTTCCTGCTGTCGACTCCTCTTGAGTGTGTTTACTTCTTTTTTCTATAGCTTTCAGGTGAGCTCTTAAGTTGCTAGTGTGAGCTCTCTCCACTTTCTTATCAAGACATTTAGCACTATGAACTCTCCTCTTAGCACTGCTTTAGTTGTGCCCCATAAATTTGGATATGTTGTGCCTTCATTTTCATTAGATTCTTTAATTTCTTTCTTTCTTTCCTCCCTGACTCGTTGGTCATTAAGTGGAGAGTTGTTCAGTTTCCATGAGTTTGTAGACATTATAGTGTTTCTGTTGTTGTTGAAGTTTAACTTTAATCCATGGTCGCCTGATAAAATACAAGGGGTTATTTCAATTTTCTTGTATTTGTTGAGGTTTACTTTTTGTCTGAGAATGTTGTCAATTTTGTAGAAAGTTCCGTAAGGTACTGAGAAGAAGGTATATTCTTTTGTGTTTGCATGGAATGTTCCGTAGATAACTGTTAGATCCAAACGACTCATAACATCAGTTAGTTTCATGATTTCTCTGTTTAGTTTCTGCCTCAATGATCTGTCCATTGGTGAGAGAGGTGTGTTGAAGTCATCTACTATTAATGTGTGGGTTTCAATGTGTGATTTAAACTTTATTAATGTCCTTTTACAAATGTGAGTGCCCTTGCATTTGGGGCATATATATTCAGAATTGAGATGTAATCTTGGTTGATTTTTTTTTCCTTTGATGAGTATGAAGTGTCCTTCCCCATCCTTTTTGATTAATTTTGGTTGCAAGTCCATTTTATTAGATATCAGAGTTGCTACTCCAGCTTGTTTCTTGTGTCAGTTTCCTGGAAAAACCTTTTACCAGCCCTTTAACTGCTACAATAGATCTCTGGGATTGTAGGTAGAGTTCATGGTCCCAGGTGTCCTCTGTCCTCTGGTTTTCCTGCTGTTCCCTTATCCATGCTGGTCTTGGGCTGGGTCTTGGTGAATGGTGTAGCTAGGGAACTAGTGTTGGGGTTAATGTTTCTTATTACTTATGAGGTGTATTTCTTGTTTGCAACAAATTGATGAGGCCTGTTTATGTATCCATTCTCTTAGCCTGTGTCTTTTTATTGAAGAGTTGAGGCTGTTGATGTTGAGAGATATTAATGACCAGTGCTTGTTAACTCCTGTTATTTTGATGTTGATGGTGATAGAGTGTATGTGTATGCTTCCTTTCTTTTGGTTTTGCAGCTGTGGGGTTATTTGTTTTCTGTGCTTTCCTGGGTGTAGTGAGCCTCCTTGGCTTGGAGTTTTCCTTCTAGTATTTTCTGTAGGGCTAGGTTTGTGTCTATATACTGTTTGAACCTGGTTTAGTCATTGGATATCTTGTTTTCTCCATCTAGGGTGACTGAATGTTTTGCTGGGTATAGTAGTCTGAGTTGACATCTGTGCTCTTAGTGTCTGCATGACATCTGCCCAGGTTCTTCTGGCTTTCATAGTCTCTGTTGAGAAGTCAGGTGTAATTCTCATAGGTGTGCCTTTATATGTGACTTGGCCTTTTTCCTGGCGGCGGTAAATATTCTTTGTTCTATGCATGAATGCTTTGATTTTTACGTGACAGAAAAAAAAATTTTTGTGGCCCAATCTGTTTAGTGTTCTGCAGGCTTCTTATGTGTTTATAGGCATTTCTTTCTTTAGGTTAGGAAAGTTTTCTTTTATGATTTTGTTGAAAATATTTTCTGAGCCTTGGAGTTTGGAGTGTTCCTCTTCTATTCCCATTATTCTTAGGTTTGGTCTTTTTATATTGTCCCAGATTTCTTGGATATTTTGTATCAGGAGATTCTTAAACATTTTATTTGACTGATGTATTGATTTCTTCAATCATATCTTCTACATCTGAGATTCTTTCTTTCATCTCTTGTATTCTGTTATTGGTACTTATGTCTGTAGCTTCTGTTCTCTGTCCTGGGTTTTCCACCTCCAGGTTTGCCTTGAATTGTATTTTTTTATTGTTTCTATTTTCATTTTTAGGTCCTGGACACTTGTTCATTTCCTTCTCTTGTTTGGGTTTATTTTCTTGTATTTTTCGAAGGGATTTACTCAGTTTCTTCACCGGTTTAGTTATTTTATCCTGTAGTTCTTTAGACATTTATGTTCTTCTTTTAAGGCCTCTATCATTTTCACAGCATCATATTTAAATTTGTTTTCTTTTGCTTCCAGTGTGATAGGTTCCTTGGGGCTTGCTGTGGTAGAATAGCTGGGTTTTAGTGCTGGTGTTCTTGTGCTGAGCTCTAGTCATTTGGTTGGCTCTTTTATTAGCAGACTCTGATGGTAATAGATCTCTGGGATTGTAGGTAGAGTTCATGGTCCCAGGTGTCCTCTGTCCTCTGGTTTTCCTGCTGTTCCCTTATCCATGCTGGTCTTGGGCCTGCAGATTGGGCTGGGTCTTGGTGAATGGTGTAGCTAGGGAACTGGTGTGTGGGCACACAGGGAAGTTGAGCACAGAGAGCCCTGGGCAGACCTGACCACTGTTGTGGCAGGCTGTGGCAGGCCAGTAGATGAGGGGTGGGGGCTCTTACCTGCTCCTCTCCCTGATCAGAGCTGGTCTTGGGGGCCTCAGATCAGTGTGGGTGTCTGTCACAGTTTTTAACATTTATATGTATTTATGTAAGTGAGATGTATTGAATCTGAGAGTAGAATGGAGATTACCAAGAAAGAAGTGAGGTGTTAAGCAAACAGGAACAATAGGACACATGTTACAGGAAAGCCATAAAGAGGCTATGGGAAAGGGTACAAGAGGGCAGGGGGATACCTAGGAAGAAGAGAGAGAAAAATGTCATAATGAGACCTAAAACATTAAATAGTTAAACAAATAGAAAATTCATTGTGCAGATGGACGATAGGCCTACCACCCACCCCGCTCTATTATCTCTCCGCTTCTTCCATGGGAACTAAGGCTGCAGGTGTGGCAGCTCAAAACTCATTGTAGGATCAGGGCTGGGAAATGGTTCAGCAGGTAAAGCAACTTGGTGCATAAGCCTGATGACCTGAGTTCTACTCGTAGAGTCTGCATGGGTGGAAGAAAAGAAATGACTGCACAGAGTTCCCCCTCCGATCCCCACACTCTCTCCATGCCGAACTCACATCTATACATTGTGTCCCCTAAATTAAAAATACATATTTTTTTAAATTAGCACCATTGCATGATTTTTAATTGAAAATTAACACATACCAAAAAGCACCAGCTGTGGCCTGATGTCCTAAAGGGAAGGAGAGGGGGCACATTTGTTCTTTGAGGCTTAAGCTTCACCCAGTCAGGGTGAAGGATCTTCAGCCTGTAGGTTCTATGAGTTTAGGTTCTCAGTTCTTGGGGCATCTTCATTAAAAATGGGAGTGATGACATCTTTCCCCAAGTCTAGGGACCTGAGAAATGAATAAAAGAGCACACACACATGGTATCTCACAAACTGCAGAGGCACTTACCACTACATCAGTGACCCCCGTGCAAGTGTCAAGGCACTCTTTCAGGGGAGCACACATCTTTGAGTTGTTAAAACAAGAGACACATATAATGTATGAGACAGAACCTGAAAGCAGGTCTTAAATGAATCCTTCCTTTCACTAGTTAGGTCATTTAGGAGGAAAGGGGGAGTCTATATTCAGGATGTGAGTACAATGAAGAGCCTGGTAAGTCATTGGGCTGGTTCTGAGGCTGGCACTTGCTCTCCAACCTCACATCAAGTGGTTGTATGTGAAAATGTGAATTTAGCAGGGTGCATTGTCACATCTCAGAAACTGGAAAGTATAGATCATAACAGACAAGTTGTGAGTCATCCCCCAGCATTGTGGTGGCCCCAAATACAAGCTGTGAGTCTCATAGCACCAAAGAAAACAAAGAGAACAGGGTTGCCTCTTACAGGATTTGTGGTCTACAGTGTTGTTTGTACATACTGTGTAAGAAGAATGTGTAAGGACTCTTGATGCTGAAGACAGGCATTTCTTGCTTCAGATTCTCAGAAAGAAAATACAGTAGGACAGGCTAGAAAACTGGGGTTGGAAGAGTGTGTGCCTGGAATGTTCAGAGTCCTGGGGTTCATTCTTAATGATGCATAAGCCAGGCACAGTAGCAGTTGTGTGTAATTTCAACACTCAGGAGGTGAAGGCAGGAGGGTCAGAAGCTCAAGCTCATCTTGAGTTACTTAACAAGTTGGAGGCTAGTCTGGAATGTATGAAAATCTGAAGATGGAGGAAGAGAAGAAAGGAAAAGAAAGGAACGATGAACAGGGAGAGAGGAGAAAAGAGGGGAAGAAAAGTAAATGGGGGCTGGGAGGAGAATTGAGCCAGTGGCTATGGAAAAACCTGCTGCTCCCTGGTCTCTACCAAGCTCAGAAAACTGTGTGTTGAAAGTTGGAATACATGAATATCATGTTTAAATTTTGACTGTGTAAGTCAACAAAGGAAAAATGTTCTCACGAGAAAGCATAGGGCATTATTTCTTCAAAAGGATTCAAAATGGAACCTAGCAACAGTGGGGCTTGTCTGCCCTGGGAATAGTGAGCAGCAGAAGGCAGTGTTCTTGTCTAGATCATCATTTTCCCACCCTCTTCTAGCTCACTTGATGGCTTCTTCTAGGCTATTCATTGATGTATATTTTTACCAGCATGCTTTCATTTTTATCTTCCATTACTGCTTTAAAGTGTCAAAGTTCTTTACCTAATGCTCAGTGACATTGCTTTGGGGTGTGTGTGTGGGGGGGACAAGCTTGAGTGTCATTCTTCAGAGGTCATTCACCTTGTTTCGTGAGGTAGGCTATCTCATTGGCCTGGACATCCTCAAGTAAGCTTGGCTGGCAGACCAGTGAGCCCCTGAGTCCCTCTTACCCATCTCCACAGTGCTGATTTAGAAGCATGACCTACCACTGCCCCCTCTCTCTCATAAGAGTTCTGGAGCTTGAACTCAGGTCCTCATATTTAAAATACAATCACTTCACTACTTTTTTATTGGACAATTTTTCTTCTTCTACAAAACTGTAGTCTACATTTTAAACTCTTTATGCACACATCTTTGCACTTGGTTTTGAAGTATTAGTAGTTATTATTTCCCATTGAGCAATATCAAATATATTTTCCAAGGACCAAATTTCATGGAAGTGCAGTGAAGGAAAAAAGAATCAGTTCCATGAGAGTAGAATTCCACCCTAAGCTAATTTATTTTAGCCAAACAAATTTGGTCTATTCCTTTCTTAAGTTGTCATTAACGCAAGTGCTGCTAGCTCAGACAAGACTGTGAGCATCACTGGGATTTCAGAAGAGCAGGAAAACTTGTCAACACGTTTCCTTCCCTTCATTCTCACTCCTTTAAGAATCACAGATGCACCCACTGGACACAGTAGGCACACCTATCTTCCCTGCCACTCTCAGGTAACACCCAATTTCCAACTTCTTCCTTTACTCAGCTATTAAACTTCAACCCATTCACACTCCTGATGAAAGAAGCAGATTACAACGTTGCACACACATCATCTCTAGCTTGTTTGCATTACTAAGAATAACTGGCCAGGGGGAGATAATCTTGCAGAGGTTTGGTAAACACATTACCAATTAAAGTGATATGCTCTATATTTTAGTAGCTTTACAGGCTCTGAAAAAAGCCTACTCATAAGAATTTATGAAGTAGAAGAACATACAAAATGTTTATAAGTGAAATATGTAAGAAGATGATAACCACTAATGCTTCAAGACTAGTCATGCAAATATCTTTACACAGAAGTCAGAGATCCTGAGGATGTCACTCAGAGGTATAGCAGCAGCCCAGCCCAGCCTGGTGGAGCTCTGATTTTAAACATCATCATAATGCAAAGAAAATACTTTGCAAGATCTTAGTCAATGCTGTTCTAAAGGCATTTCTTTATAGCAATGCTTTTCGAGTTGATATTTTGTCTGACTTTGATTATGAAGTATTGAATCTTTCACCCTACTCAGATGAAGAAAGGGTTCTTACATGTTCTAGGAAAGGGTAATATTATAATTCTTGATTAGAACATTTCTAATTCCTTAACAGTCAAACATTGCAGAACTGCTTCCTCAGGTAAGGACAAGTCTGGCTTGGAACAGAGATGGCCTGCCTAGTCCTCGCCCTACAAAGACAATCTTGGGTCAGTGACATGGTCCAGCAAGTAAAAGCTCTTCCCATCAGACCTGAGGACTTGAGTTTAAACCCCTGGACCTACGAGGTGGAAGGAGAGAGCTGACTCTATAGGTTGTCTTCTGACTTCCACAGATATGCCATGAAACATTCACATTTATGCACACACACAATTAAACAAAATAAATTTAAAACAAAGAAAGAAGTGTATGAGCAAGAAGTAAATGCCCCTCAGTTCTTCCTTTGTGAGTACATGGAAACGTTCAGTAAATGCTGACTGGGTTTACAGTACTAAGAGGGTTGTAACGAGGTGCTACACAGTCTCTGCAGCAAGGCCTTGCAGATGAATAGGAACACCAGCACAAACACAATCTGTGAGCTCAGGGTTGGTGACATATCCTGTCTCCAAAACTTAAGTTCACAGCAACCAAGGAAGAACACCTGAGACTGGCTTCTATCACCACATGTGTGCCTGCTCCTACATGCATATAAAATGATTAAGTAAAGCTCTATAAAGAAATGAATTATACATCCTGGTTTAGCCCATTTAATAATGGAGCTCCAGGAACAAGCCCTGGCTTTGTACTTGTTTCTGGATCTCTGGATGTGCCTGAGCTATGTAGACCCTGTGCTATGAGGCCATGAGATTCACTGTCTTTCTTATTTTGAAAGACTAATTTTTAACTTTAATCTTATGAATGTATGTGTTTCTGCGTGTGGGTCTGTGTATGTGCGAGTGCATGTGTCCAGAGAGTCCAGAAAAAGATATCAGGTACCCTGAAGCTGGAGTCATAGGTGGTTGTGAGCCACCTGAATTGAATGCAAGGAACCAAATGTAGGTTCCAGTGAGAGCAGCAAGCGTTCTCAACCACTGAGCTGTCCTCCAGCCCCCTCACATCCTCTTTCTATGTGGATTATTCATTCACCTGTTAAGTGAGTTCAGTAGGACTATTACTATCACTAACAAAGAATAAAGAGAGGACTGATGCAGAAAGCAGGTTAAGATTTACAACAAACAGTTACAAGCGAGTCTGGGGCGACGGCTCAGTAGGTAAAGTCCTTGCTACGTAAACACAAGGACCAGAATGCAATGCTCACAGCTCACATAGAAACACCAGCTAGAGTGGTGCACAGCATGATCCCAGTGCTGGACAGGCGGGTACAGATGGATTCCCATGGCTCAGGCCAGCAAAGGAGGTTACCTGCTAACCTCCAGCCAGTGGGAGACACTGTGTCAAAAGCAAGACTCTATGTTCTCACCTACACATTCACATACACATATTCACACACAGACACACACACACACACTGTACCTAATGCACACAAGACTATTTCTACACACACACACACACACACACACACACACACACACACACACTGAAAACAAAACCAGAAACAACCCAAAAGCCATCAGCTTTCCTAAACATACAGATTAAGTCAGTAACAAGTTTTCAGAATCACAATCTGGCCCTGTCTTGAACACACCAAGGTTCCTCGCAGGCCGGCCTGGGAGAGTCCCCAAGTGAGTTCGTTGGGCTGACAGCTGTTACTCCCACCACCAGGTATGGGGCTAATCGCTCAGGGAACCATGAAAACTTGCGGGAACTCAAAATTGTGCTGGCTCTGGACTCTTACGTGGAAAAACAAACTGAAGAGTGCGGGCTCTTTCCTGGATTACTCACAGATCCCGGCATCACAGGAGGCCTTCCTGAGTCTCCATGTGCTTCTGGCAAAGCTGACGTAAGCGTTGCTGCTGATACACCTGACCACCTTGGTATAAGGCCAACCGCATACTGGGCAGATTTCCAACAGCAGGTGTCAGGGCGCTAGGGACCACTGAATTGGAAGCACGTGGACAGAGTTTATTCCATTTCCTAACTGGGAAGAGGAAAAAAACATGTAAACCTATTTTGACAATTACCAACCTGTTGGAATTGTGATAAGAATGGAAATTTGAATTCTCAATGCAGAGTGGAAGTACTATTTTGTCTTTGGCTCTGGCTCCTTTTCTGTGCCTACTTTCTTTCTGAGTCCTGGGTCTTGTGAGAATCTCTCCTTTCTCCTACAATCACTCTCATTATTTAGCATTCAAACCAGCTTCCTTAGCCCATTTAACAGGAGTTTGTACAAAGAAATTAATAAATGTTGTCTTTCTTGGGCTTCTCTATTCAAAGGCTTTACTTTGTTTTCTCAAGCAAGCACTGGAACAAGCCACGTGGCTGGAGAAGGCCAGTGACTTGGACACACAGCCCTCTTTGAAAACCAGCTCTGGCATTTCCACACCACTGTGCCTAGAATAGTGCGAGTTTGTGAAGTATGGGTGAAGTAAGCTGTTGCATGTTTACTACAAACAGCATTCAGGGAATCAAGGCAGCCAAGGGTCTCGGGTGCAGTTACAGCTCAGGGCTAATGTGGCGCACACAAGGCCCTGAATTCAAGTCCTAACATCTCACAACCTGTAGTGGTACCTGTCTGCAGTTAAAAGGTAGAAGCAGGAAAATAAAAATTCAAAATTATCCTAAAGACTTAAAGGTCAGTCTGAACTATGTGAGACCTTGTCAAACAAACAACCAAAACCCACAACAAAACAAAACAAAAACAAACAACCCACAAAAACAAAACAAAACAAAACAACAACAACAAAAAAAAAAACAGGCTTCAAGATGTGTAAAATGAAGATCTTTCTGAGGCTTGGAGAATGGTCCTTCCTGTATGCTCATGAGGCCGCCTGTGATTTCAGCATGCATGCCAGTTTTATTAGTATTATAAGAATGTAGCTCACCGTGCGAATGCACAGTGTATTTAGAATGCAGAAGTGATATGCACTAGAAGCTCGGGGAAGAGCACAGGCCCCTGAAGACCAGTTCCCTACAGGACGAGGCAGGTAAACATCTGTTGGCAAATGCAGGCACACTTACAGATGTCTGAAGTCTGTGAACATGCCATCGTGCTTCATGAAATGCATGAGTCTGTGAACATGCCATTGTGCTTCATGAAATGCATGAGCAGTATCTGGTCTAGGTCTTAACTATGGATTGCCAAGAATTAGAAATATGAGGTGTCTGCTGTCCATTAGTAAGCAAGAAATGAGGGTCATGTATTTTAAACAGGCTTCTTAGAGTTAAACCACATGGGGTAGAGGATAAGGTGGAGAGAATTGGTTGGGAACTTTAAATACACATTTATTCTCCAGAAATATGTGTGCAGATCCTTTTAGGCATCAAGAAATAGCTGTGCATGCTTTAATAACAAAGGAAGCATACCAAAGGGTCTTTGTTACAGTCCCCCGTGTGTGTGTGTGTGTGTGTGTGTGTGTGTGTGCGTGTGCGCGCGCGCGCGGACAGGCAGGTGTCTGCTTTTATCACACTTAATCTTATTTTTTGAGTCAGAGTCAGCTCACTGATTGGGCTAGACTGGTGGGCCAGCAAGCTGCAGGGCCTCCTGTTTGAGGTAACAGGTATGTACTGCCATGTGTGACTTTTTATGTGTGTGCAGGGGATCTGAACTTAGTTCCTTGTGATTTTGAAGCAAGCACTTTACCAATTTTAATATTATTGAAGCTTATTTAAAACCTATTTTCAGTTAAATCATTCAAATTATAGGTAATTAATATACATAAAAATGGTAAAACATACACGCACCTGACAACCACGTCAAATGAAAATGAGTAACTCTGCAGCTGTATAAGGCATGTTACCCTCTGAACTTTCCACCTGGTAATAGTGCAACTCCTTACAGTTAAATGTAAAGACATGAAAAGTATGAAAGGAAAAGAAACTCTGTCATTTGCATAAGGAATACAAATTATCATAGAAGTGTAAAACATGCCTTCTTAGCAGAGAACTGGACACGTCATCGCACAGTGATTGTTGAAATCGTTCGCAGATTGTCTTAGCTGGGGTTTCTAACGCTGTGAAGAGACACCATGACAAAGGTGACTCCTCTGAGGGAAAACGTTGGGGCTGACTTACAGTTCAGCGGTTTGGTCCATTAGAGTCAAGGCAGGAAGCATGGCGGCCTGCAGGCAGACACGGTGCTGGAGGAGGAGCTGAGACCTCTACACCTGCATAAGCAGGCAGCAGGAAAACCATGTGAGCCGCTGGGCCTGGCTTGAGCATCTGAGACCTCAGAACCCTGTGACACACCTCCTCCAACACAGCTTCAGCAAGGCTACAGCCCAACAGTGCCACTCCCAGGGGCCTATGGGGCCACTGTCATTCAGATCATCACAAAGCCTCGATAACATAAAAGGTGGATTCTTAAAAGAAAAAAAAAAAAAAAAAAACAGTCAGGAGGAACAGACACAAAGGGCAGAGGGTGGAATCACAGAGTAAAAATTAAATATGATTTTAAGAACTGCATAATACTGTCAATAACAGAAAAAAAACTATGACTCAAAGAAAGAATTAGAAAATATAATAAAGAACCAAGTAAAGCTTTAGATATAGTTTTTAAAAGACACATGTGGTCCACACGAATGTTCTCAATGACAGATCCTGGGGAATCACCCCCTTGATTGTTCAGGGTGGCTAGTACCACCTTGCTGGGAAAATCTATCATACAAAAGCCTATCATTTTTATCATTAAGAACACAAAAATATGTAATGAATTATTAAAAATAAATGCATCAACATAGAAACAAAGTGTGACATGGGTATGAAGACTGTAAGGTTAAATAGATACAATGAATTTGAGCCGTTAGGTCCTCTAAGGTACTTGAGAAAATTCTAACACCTGTCTATGGTAAAAATCAGCTAAGTATGGAAGGAAAGAAGTTGCCAAGGAAATAAAGGGACTATGTGGTGTGTGCAGATCACATCGCCCCCACTCCAACAAAGCAGGAGATGGGCTTCTGTCTCCCTTGCTCACAGTCTTTCAGAGCATCAGGGAGGACACGAGGGTCAAATGCATTCTGTGGAAAACATGGCAAGTCAAATTTCTGACAACATGATCCTCTCCAAAAGGGAATCAGGACTTTGTAAATCAACTATTTAACTACAGAACAGATTAGACAGGTAGCACAGTTGACTGAGTATTTGTCTAGCGCTCATGAGACCATGAGTTTAATTTCCAGCACTTCATTAATCAGGCATCCGACGTACCTGCAACCCAGCCCTTGATAGTTGTATTCGGGAGTGTCAGAAGGTCACTCTAGAAAGCCGGAGTCCGTCCTAGGCTAACAGAGACCATGCCTAAAAGCCAACCGAGCAAACAAAAAGCTGGGCTGATAACGCGGCTCATTTGATAGGATGCTCATCTAGCATAAAAAAATCCTGTATTTGATCCCCAGTACTTGATCTCATCACTTGGAAAGGGAACACAAAGGAAGAGGGTTTCAGGCCTCTAATGAAAACTGATAGATCTTATGTTGGAATTCATCAAATACATAATTAATTTCCAAAAATTAGAGGAGAAAGCTGAATTAAATAATGATGTATTTATAATAATTTAAAAATGACCCGTGTAGACATGAACCTAGTATAGTTTGTAATCCTGCGTGCACTAAGCCTTCAAGCATCTGTGAGGAACCTGAGGAGGTCTCATGAGCAGTGATGGCAGCAGCATGCTGACTGGGCAAAGGCCGATGCTGTCTGGATACTGAACCTCTCTGAGAGACTCTCGGCCGCTTCGGCGGTGCCCAGGTAGCGAGCCTCGCCAGGGAGGCTCACCACAGGCCCGCTGCTGCCAGGACGCTCAGCCTTGTTGAATGATGCACAGATTCTGCACAATCACAGTCGTGGTATCATGAAGAAACAAAAGCTTGCTTTCATTTATTTTATAATGGAGATTCATTGGACCTGGAGCAGCCAGAAAACACTGGAAACGGAAAGTTCTAGGAAAGAAGAAAGCAATGTCTTCTTCCAGGACTCACTGGGACAGACTAATACTGAAGATTGTGTAACACTCATGATGCCAATGAGAGACAGAGTCCGCAAACAAAGTCCAGCAACACACTCACCTCTCACGGCTCAGTGCGAAACTTCCTGGGTCAGACCACCTGAGGGAGGAAGAATGAATGTTTACCCTATACTAGTGACAAGATTGAAATCTGCATGCTAACAAAGAAAACAGAAAAGGAAAAAGTCGAAATTACCTTCTGATAGAAAAAAATCAAGTCAGTTAATATAAATAAATATAAGTAAATATAAATAAATCACATCTATAATTGGATTATAAGCCTCAACATAAGCTAAATCTACAAAATTTCTGAAGTGGAAATTTCAGTATCAGGTGGGTAAAGACATGCTGTATCAACTATAAATAAATGGTCAGCTTTAACAAAATCAATGGTACAAAAATGAAAATGTAATTTTCACTTACATTACATTCATTTACATTAAGAGAGACTATATTTGGATCACTAAGTAAAGGTCTGGTACCCAGGCTCCACCCCCTCACCCCGCTTGTGTGTATGTGTGTGTGTGTATCTGTGAATCTCTGTGAGTGAGGGCAAGCCTGATCTATCTGGGAACTTCCAGGCAAGCCAGGGCTGCACAGTTCTATCTCAAAATAATAAGAAAATTATTTTGTTTTAAAGTTACATTTAACAAACTAATAAAGAGAACAATAAAATAAACCTAGCAATATCAATAGTTTTAAAAATCTTGAATTAACTTTTAGCACAGTTTAACTCAGTTTCCTGGGGACTAATTACTAATTAGCCTCCCTAACTCACCTTATCTATAAGATAACTTACACAGAACAAAGTATACAATCACTCAAAGTATTTTCAGAAGCCTTGCCTTGAAACATCTTTCCTCTTCTATACCTGCTCTTCAGACAGCAGGGAATTTAATTCCAAACCCACCAGGCATGGGGAATTTCAGTCACAGTCACTTTGAGGGTGGATCCCTGCCTTTATGGTCTTGGATTGATTGATTGACGTGTACAATGTGGTTGTGAAAATTGCAGCTGAACGTAAAAAGGGCCTTTCCCCATCCAGGCCTCTGTGCTGGCCCGCAAGGACCAGCATGTCGGCTGATCCTGTCTGGCACCAGACCCTGGGATTTCTGCAAAGTCTGAGAGTCAGAAACATTAGAATTCTACTTCAGAAAAGTAGGCAGTCCCTGAGGAACTGTGCCGCCGTGCAGCAGCAGAGAGCCCAGAGGTCTGACAGCTGAGGCGGCTGGCTGCCTGTGTCTGCCCTTTGCTTCTTCTGGAGCCCGCCCCACGGCACACATTCTGTTTCCACGCACACTGTGCTGACTCCTAAGCTTACCCCTGAGGATGAGAAGAGTCTGTCTTCGAGGAACCCCACAAATGTGTGAGAACATGAGAAGCTGAACATTCTCTTGGATCAAAGAAGAAAAAAAAATCACATAGAAAAAAAAAACAACACAACAGCTTCCATTCTTACTGCTGTGAGAAAGAAAAGCAAATGCGAACTCAAAGTATTCTCCTTCTAAATTTCCTGTTTTCATCGCAGCCTTTAATTCAATCACTCACTGCCTCTGAACTCTTGGTCTCAGTCCTCAGTATGTTTCTCCGAATTCTAGCCACCACAAAATTTCTAAATCAACTATTTTGCCTCCCCCACACACAATGCACTGCTCATTTTAAGTAGAATAAATTATTTGATTTTATAATGTTGAAAAACCAAGTATGTGTAGATTAGAAGGTTCTTGAAAAATTAAAAGTATTTTAAGCTATATTTGGTTAACAGAATAACCTGGCCTTCCCACCCAGCCTTGGGTATGGCCTGATTCTCCCTAAACCACTGTTCTTAAATTATATGCTGCTTCTAGCAGGGTTTAATGGACAGCCAGTTGCTGAAGACAGAGTTGTCCAAACAACTGGGTTCCTTCAAAACATTCTTTTTTGGCTGGATAAGACTATTTTTGAATTTTTCCATATATTGGTTTTTAACAACAGGAATATTTTTAAGGATAGATATGGCTTTGGTAATGCAATATAATTTGATTTTACACAATATACTTAAAAACTAAATTATAGTGACTCTACTTTAATTTGTGGGGTACCAGAAAGCTATGTGCAATTTTCCAAATCAGAACCAATAGATCCTGCCACAAGATCTTGGCTTTCGCTTGATACACAAACCCGGCATCCCATGGTCCTCTTGGAAGTAGCGCTGACAGGGAGACGTGTCAAGTTCCAGCCATGGCAGGGGGACAGCAGCCTGAATCTCTGCCTCTGAAATTCACAGCTCCTTTGGAAACTGGCAATAGTTCTTTCAAAAATATAGACAAGAATTAGGAAAGAGGAGTACAAGAGCCAGACCACCCAGCAGCTGGCCAGGGACCCTGCAAGTCTCTGAGCATTTGTTGACCTTGGTTGAGTCTGTACACGTGGAGAAGAGTAAAACGGCTTCAAGCCCAGGAAGGCTAAAACCCCAAGGTAAGAAACAGTCAGTGGTTTCACGGAGACCATTATTGTCTTTTTCTTAGGATGGTACATTCATCTGTATATAAAAAAATCTCTACATATATCTCTTTGAATGTGTGGCCAAAATTCTGACCCTGGAGGTTTAGCAGATGGAACCCCCTGAGTAACATTGGAAGGCAGACACTGTTCCCACATTCTACACAAAGGTATTTCTCCAAACTGCTGCATGGAACTAGCACCAGTGCAACAATTTCATGGAGAAGCATAAATATTACAACACCATCTCCAGTTAGAGTTTTCAGTGCTGAAGGCCCAGTTCTCACCTCAAAGGAAAAGGGCAATTTGTTTGGGAACCAACTATGAGTGACTATGGCCTAGGCACAGACAGAGGTTATCTCATGGAAGGTGGTCACATGAGATTTTATTTGTTAGAAAACAAAAGAAGTCATAAATCAAGCCATTTACCAAATACAGAGATGGCAACCTCACTAAGTGGGAGACAGTAATGAGAGGAAATCTCCATTGTAGGTTATAAGTTATTTTGGTGACATCCTTAGTGTTTGGATTGTTAAAAATATATTTTAACAGTTCTGATGGTCACAGATAGGTCGGGCACACAGGTGGGCAGTAGGAAGTGGCTTTCAAGGGGTGGGGCCAATCCCTTGCACACAAGGTTGCTAAAGCCAGAAAGAACGATGGTCCAGAGTCACATCTCTTAGAAAGGAATCCATTGGCAGGGTGTGAAATTTCCACTGTAGTTTTTGTCCTAGATTGGCAATGCTTCTCAGCTCACGATTGCTTTCTAGCTATTTAAACTTTTCTGTTCTTATTTTCTCTCCCTTATAGGTTTGTGAGCAAAGGAGTTAAGGTTCACCACAATGACATCTTCTTTTGTTCTGTGATGTCCCCTTCTCTCTGCAGACAGAGTCCCCAAGGGCATCACAAGACACAGCCCCTGCTTCATTGAGAAGGGTACCCATCTAACACAGTGTTTATGAGATTGTGTTTGGCTGGGGACTCTGAGGAATCAGTGATCACAGGGATTACGGAACCACCAAGCACACACGGAGCCCACGTGACACACAGGCAGCATGTGAGTCAGGAGCCCAGGCGAGTGCCAACTCCTTCAGAAGATGCGTTTGTGTCCAGGAGAGCGCTCCTGTCTGTCAGGTCTACAAATAGAAGTTCTACTAACAGAACAAATTCAACATATCTTTCCACTATACGTCCTTCCAAAGAATGACATTCCAATCAAGTAGAACTACTCTGTTTTCTCCTTAAATGTTCTCAAGGGAACATAGGGCGGAACCAGGAGGTAGGGAGGTGGCCTTTGATCTAGGAGTCCAGCCGCTGCAAAGAAAGACTCACAGCAGAGCTGGGCTGCAGCTCAGCTCCTAGAGCACTTGCATGGCGTTCGTGAAGCCCTGGACTCCCCCCAGCACTGCAGAGAACACGTAGTGAAAACCTGCAGTCGTAGCGTTCAGGAGCGAGGGGGGCAGAAGCTCATGACCATCCCGGGCTATACAGCAGTTCCTGAGACAGTCAAGAATAAGGGAGGCTTTGTCCAAAGGCGGGTCTCCATCTAATGCTTGATGCGTAGTCCTGAGGACTAGAATTTGATCCCCAGCACTCAGGCAAGGATGTGAGAACATCCTACCACTGGTGAGGCTGAGAGAGGAGGACATCTGGTGCCAGCTGGCATGCCAGTCTAGCAGAATGGGTAAATTCCGTGTGGATTCCCTGTCTCAAAAAGTGAGGTGGAGCACGGCTGAGGACCACACCCGACATACGCTCTGACTTCCACATGTATGTGTGAGCATGCCTATACACACACATGCACATACACACAAAAAGGAGAAAAAGAATATACATTGCTGTATGTTCTTTGTTACTTAGAGTACACATTTTGCTCCAAATTAAAGGAATTTTGAGGCTCACTCTGCCCGAGACCCTCACAAAATGCCAATTAGCACTAGTGCCCGCTGGTGCCCGCTGGCCTCCACACTGGTTCCTGTGCAGACACTCACCTACCATACACTGTGGGGAGCTGTGCCTCTCTAAAGCCACCAGCCGCTGCTTTGATGGTGGAGAACCTGCCCTTTAAATTTATAAACAACCTTTCTTTTCTAATCTGGGCCATTAGAGAGAGATGCTGTGAAGGCTTGCGTTCTGAAATAGCCAGGTTTTCTGAGAGTCCAGACAGTTTTCAGTCTAGCTGCCAGCAACAGAATGGCACTGGCTAAAAATAGCATGGGTGCCCAAGGCGCCCCGGGCTCCTGCAGAGGCCTCAAGGGCTCGAGGGTAATTTGAAACTCAGAAATTCTGTCTCTCTGTGTCTGTCTCTCTCGTTCTCTATTTCGCTCTCTCTGTCTCTGTCTCTGTCTCGCTCTCTTGTTTGGTCACTTGTGAGTGTTACATCATGGGGAAAATTCATCTGCCTAAGAGGCTTCATGCACAGAGAGGAAATAAACTGGTCGAAACAATGATCAGATGGTAGGTCTGTGACTTTCCATTGCCAGCTTAAAAGTGCCCTCAGATTCTCCACTATTCCTTAGTTACAGTTCATTCACCGTCAAGCAGGATGATTTAACGAACTGACAAATTAATTCAAGGAAACAAGAATCACTTCCAGTCCTTGGGCAGATGTCAACAGCATTGAAGGATGTCTAATGATGAAGAATTGTCTGAGTGTCCTATGACAGATTTCTTATAGGAATGAAGTTGTAAACTCGGGCTCATCGTAATGCATTCTATAGTCGCTGGTTGATTGGATAATTATTGAAATATCAAATAAACCTTTAGTATTTAGTATCTCAACTGCCCCTCCCAGTTGAGAGCTATTCCCTAATTCTCTCTGGGCCCTTTTTGACATTTATCAGGTTCTTCGCTTATTGTTTTGCTGGGATGGAGGAAAAAGGTGACAGAAAGAAGCAGAACCACTGCCCAAACCCTGACTTATGATTCATGGGTAGGCGTGACTTTTCCACAGAGTTGTGAACCATGACCTGTCCACCACAAGCAGGGCGGTGGGGACTGACCACAGGTCTATTCTACCCCACTGGAGCTTAGTGGGTGAACAGGCTTCTTGGGGTTACCTTCGGGGCAGGGATGACCCAGAGACAGCTGGATCACTGAAAAACATGGTGACAGCTCATGGAAGCTGCACCCCAGAAACTCTGGCCCAGTTTACAGAAACCCCAGCAGCCAGTCGGCTCTCCAGAGCACAGGTGTGATGTTTTTAGCAACCTGGGGAAAGGGCCCTATGCCTCTTGCTGAGCTTCTTGAGCCTGGTAAGTTTTCTGAGTTTGGGGAGTTTACTTCCGCAGTCCAGGAGGGAATGCGTCCACTAAGGGGAACTGGCCACAGCAGTGGAGCAGGAAAGGGAGGAGGAGCAGAGGCGAGCAGGCTGTAATTAGGAAACCCTGCTGCTCTGGGTAAATTCCAGGCTCTGGGATCTGGCAGCTTTCAGAACAGAGCAGTGGGGGACTAAGGAGGCTTTCCATCCCAGAGCACAGGACAGCGGCCCTGCTGGCTATGAGCCACTAGACCTGAGTCCACAGACGAGCACCGGCATGTCACCAGACCCAAAGCTCAACCAGGAATATGGTGTAGCATGGCTGCTACTGGGAATTTCATTTCTGTCAGTTTGTGTGTTAGTGGCCTTTTTTTTTTGGGGGGGGAGGGGAGTTATTTCTCACTAAGCAGAAATGTCAAAAGGTAAAAATAAAATTCCACTATCACAGGACAGGCAAGGCTGCTCAGTGAATAAAAGATCTTACTATACAAGGCTGATAACCTGAGTTTGATTTCCAGGTGGTGGGAAGAGACAATTGACTCCCAACAGTGCCTTCTGACCTCTACAAGAATGGCATGGCATGCATGCTCACACAGACATACAGACACAGACACACATACACAGAGTGAGAGAGAGAGATTCTGAATTTATTCTGTAGTGGTGATAAAATACTCACCAAAAGTAAAAGCAAATTAGCAGGTAGGAAGGGGTTATTTGGCTTGTAATTCTAGGTCACACTCAGTCACTGAGGGAAGTTAGGACTGGAACTCAAGGCAAGAGCCATGTGGGAATGCTGTTTCCTGGTTAATTCTTTGTCTTGCTCGTAGGCTCATTCTCAGCTAGCTTTCTCATGGAGCCCAGGACTCCCTGCCTGTGGACAATTGTGGTCACAATGCCTCTCAGGCAAGGCTCCAGGCTGCCTGAGTCCATCCCATTGAGACTCCCTCATGATTGTAGGCCATGTCAAGTGGACAGCTGAAACTAATTAGGACAACACACAATGACTTAATTACTTAATATGAAATAATTGTAAACTTAATTAATTTAAAATACTTTTTATTAATCTAACATAATTTTGAATTAATAAAATATATTAAGAGAGTTTTAAAATAACTTAAAACGTTTTATTAAATTTTAACTTATTAAAAATAATATGTGTTAATTTATATGAAATCAATGTCTCATTTTCTTTGTATCATTATTCTTATAATCACGTAAATTAAAAGAGTAAGTTTTCTTTTCCTGTTTTATGTTGAAGATGAAGGTGTGCATTTATGCAAGCAACTTGCACTGACTTTTGGTTGAGAGCCATTTGCTTGTGTCATTATTTGACCAAAGGAACAGATCCAGTTCACTGATACCCGCAGTTACGCTCTCCAGTTAGCTGAGAGTTTACCCCGAATGGTAGCCACATTTGCAGCAGAGCCGCAACAGCAATTTTCAGATTTTAGCCTTATTTTCCCATGACAGGTCTAAAGATAACTAAAAACTAAAGAAAACCTGTGTGTATGTGGATTAGATAAGCAATAACTATATTTTTATAAATCAGAAAGGAGAAAATTTTATACTGATGCATTTGAAATAGTAATTAAATGTATTCTATAAATATAGGTGACATTCTAATTAAGAAATATTTTTCAAAACAAAACAAGTGAGGATGATATTATCCTTGCAAATTTCACAATGACTGGTTTAACAGATGCACATAGTAAGATAGTTGCTTCTGAGTTCCATACTCTACTGTGTTGTTAATTTTAAAGCTATAAAGAAGACCCATATTATACAAATATAGCCAGTAAGGCATGGGTCCCTTTAATACCTACTAGAAATATTTATGGGGAATTCGTAGAGATTGCACCAAAGCTCAACAAACACTACTTTTTAAAATGCTTCCTGCAAGGTGGCTCTGGAAGCCTTTAGCTATTTTCCTCTCCTTTATATTGAAAACCAGGAGGCTGTCTTACATTTGGACGGAGTCTTTTCACTCATGTTAATTACTTTGAAACACCATGCTTTGTAATTTAGGAAAATATTGGGTTGCTAGCTGTGCAGCTCTTCCAAATGTTGACGTATTTCCTCCTCTAATATTTAAAATTATAGCTGCTAATATTGCAGCTGACTTCATCTGAACAGCCTGAAGTACTGGGGCGTTCTTGTTCACAGACATGAATACAATTTTTCCAAAGTTCTGACTTCAGCTGGAAGCACCATTTGTTATTGGTATAAATGATGTTGTTTTTCTCATGTTTTTTAAAATTGTTAAAAATATTTTATGTATTTGTTTTTATTGAAATATAGTTGCATCATTTACCCTTTTCCCTTTCCTCCCTCCAGCCCCTCCCTCCAACCCCACTCCTTAAATTCACGGCTGTGCTTTCTCGGTCATTGTCACATCTTCACGTGCACACGGATACAACCTGCCGAGTCTGTTTCATGTTACTTGTATGTATATGATTCCAGGGCTTACTCTTTGTATTGGAGAACCCAGTCAGGGAGCTTATCCTCGGGGAAGACTAATTCTTCTGCTTTCAGTATCTTGTGGTTCTTTGTCTGGTTGAGGCCTGCTGGACCTTCCCCTTCCTTGTTTGAATGCCTATTGCTTTTGTACTTGATTAGGTCTTCTTAGGCGGCCATACTGTTGAGGTCTGTGGGTGTGGCCTCCCTGTCATTTCTAGGAGAGACAGTGTCACAGCAGACATCCTGGTCCCCTGCTCTGATAATCTTTCTACTACTTTCAACTGCCTGAGGTGCCATGACTGTGTCGTAGCTGTGTCTTTGAGGTCCATTGTGACCAGATACAGTTTTCTGTAAGGTCTGTCTGCTCCTTTGAGGCGTAAGGCCTACAGTTACCTGTTGGCATAAGGATACGTGTTTAGAACGGAGTTAGGAATTATGCTATTCTTCTAAAGTTGTGGTAATGGTGCTAGTTTATTCTCTACTGTCTGTTACTTTACTAGTCATTGGTACAAGCTAGGTTTCCAGTACCACACCGGGGTGGGCTTCACGGGTGAGGTGACTGCTGCTTTCCCCTAAGATGTGGGTGTGCTGTTGTGCACTTTCTGGTCATGCCATCACTGCGTCACAGCTGAGTAGGACTACTGACCCTATCTTTTGGCAGTTTGCACTTCTGGTCCTCCAAAGCTAAGGAAGGAGACTTTCAAGCCAGATCCAGCTGGGATCCTCCAGATCCTGTGTCCCAAGTACATGGGGTCGTCAGCAATAGGGACTTACCTTCAACCTCTGGGGGGCAGTGAAGAACAAGAGCGTTTTTGAGGGATTTGCTGGACTCCCCTGACCAACAACTTGAAAGGGGGCGGGGTTCTAAGGCGTGGTGCTAAGGTTTCTTTCAGCCCAAGTTGCATAAGTTCTTTTAAATTATGTATGTAAATGTCGTTCTCTGTCTCTCAGGAACGGCGACAGTGCTAGAGGGTGAGGCCCGTGTGCTAAGCAAGGGTCCCTGAAATCATCAGGGGAAGTGAAACTAAGTTTTCCTTTTGGTTGTTTCAAGTAGCTCTTTTAAATGAGTTTGCCCGTATCAGGGGCAGGAGAAATTTGGGAGTACCAGAATCCTGTGCTGATGCCAAAGGTGACAGCTCTCGGTTAAGCTGCCATGCTGAGTATAGCAGAGGGTACGGGCAGAAGTGTGGCTGGTTGGCATGATGGGAAGGCAGCTGGGGTTAGGCGCAGGTCCAACGAGGTGCCGGTGGGGTGAGGCGCAGGTCCGGCGAGGCGCAGGCCTGGCGGGTGGATTTCAGTGGATCTAGCAGCAATGGGGCAGGCTTCAGCAGCACCTCTGAGATGCCAGGTGGATGGCAGAATGGTGGCCAGCAGAACGGTGGCCAGCAGCGCACGGCAGACCAACCAGTGGTCAAGCCCTGTGTGGTCCAGAGACTCTAAGGAGGCCTCGGTAGGAGGCTGCCTGAATGACTGAGGAATAACAGAGGAATCTCAGGTGGCCATGGTGGAAGCTGAGGTCGCAGGCCGCAGTGGGAGGGATTTCAAGGCTGACGGTGTTTGATTCGCCAGGTCAGGGTGCCTGGGTATGCTTGATTTACATGTGGTGGTCTAGTGCCTACAGCCCCCAAGTGCTGGAATTCAGGCTTGCATGGCAGAAGCCAGGGCTAGAAAGGCGCTCTAACAACGAAGCTTCACCTTCATCTCTGCCTTACACTTCTTGGAGGAAATCCACTGAGGAGCGAACAATTCAGTCATTCGCTATGTAGCTCTCCAGGTCTGTGGCCAAGTCTACCGGGTCACACAGGCTATTAACAATCATACGTGGAATGGTGAAGATTTTATAAAATGTGAGTATTTTCCTGCTTTGTGAAGGACACTCTCAAGTGAAACATTGCTCCCTGTCCTGTCCTCCCCACCCTGTGAATACGCAGTCCTGGTTGTGTACTCTCCGCCCTGTGGATACTGTGAATACGCAGTCATGGTCCTTTGCTGGCGACACAGTGAGAGCTAGTGCTAGCTGGTGCTAATGTCCTGAGTTCAGCTTACGTTCCATAAGTGTCCCACGTCCCTTCGTGTCCTTTTGCATTATTTTTTCAAGTGTCAAACCAGTAAAGAACAAATGAAGTGTTTATGCTGTGGTGAGGATGGTTTTGACCTCATGGGAACCTGGTATGGGCTCCGTGGATTATACTTAATGGATTAATTTACCAAAATACAAATATTTCCAAGAGGACAGCATAGTGAGTTCAGAGGAGTTGGTGAGGTGGCTCAGCAGCTAAAGCACTCTCCACGTAAGGCTGGCAGCATAAAACAACCCCAGAACCCAAGTAAATGAAAGTGGAAGGGGCGAACCAGTTCTACCCTGTTGTCCTCTGACCTCCACACAGGTTCTTTGGATTGCAACCAGTCCTACTGACCACAAGTGCACGCGCGCACGCACACACACAAATGAGTGATGTAATAAAATAAACTTTAAAAATTAATTCAGAACCTTTTGACCTGAGCTTGAGTCCTCACAGTGTCTGAGTGACTTAGGTAATTGAACACTGTTTTCTTAGTATCCTGGACTTTCTTATTTCATCGACTGAATGAAGTCACAAACATAATTGTCACGTGGCTTTGTAGAATACTGTTCCTGAGTCACAGCTTCCCACTGCTCTTGTAAGTGTGAGATTTAATGTAGGTTCCTTGTGAGTTCCCATAGTTCTCAGTGTTCTGCTTTCTCCTGACACACATCTGGATGTTAGCGCTGGACAACAGAAACAGAGGGGACTTTGAGACCTTCTTCAGTGAGCAAGGCTAGCTGATTACCAGACAGCATCATAGTGTGTATTGATGGAGATACAATTTCAAGTGGAGATACACTCCGTTTCATACTCCTGTGGATCATGATCATAGTAGCAGATTATTTTAGCTTTTGCTGTTGGGGAAAACCTTAACTCCTCCTTCATTTTTGAGAGGTACTCTATACAATAAGGCTCTCTTGGATGTTTGAACCTTTCCTCACTCCTCTTGTTGGCATTGAGTCCAACTTAGGGTCTCAAGTATGTTTGGCGAGTGCTCTGCCACTGAGTAGCATCTCCAGCCTCTTCTTCATCCCCTGATAGTTTTCTGTTTTGATGATTTCATGTGGGCCCTCTTGACATCTGTTGACCATTGGATTGAGCCACACAGTTCCCATTCCCAGTACCTAATGCTTTACGTCGGGTATTTTGTTTTTAAACTCCATAATTAGACCCTTTAAAACAGTTTGTTATTTCTTGTTTAGTAGCACCCCTGCCATGGTGTTCATGAGAAACTCAGAATATAACCTGTGGGAATTGGTTTTTCTTACCATGTGGTTCCTAGGAACCAAACTCAGCTCATCAGAGTTGGAAGCAAGCACCCTTAAAAGATGAGCCATTGCACCAATCCTGAGATCCTTTTTAGGGGTGTATATTTTTATCAAGATTCTCATTTTCTTAGAAACATTTTTCTGGCTTCATTTTATTGACTAATCTCTCACCAGTGAATATGTTTTTAGATTTTATGGAAGGTATCTAAAATGGTTTTGTAAGGAAGCTCATAACTCTGCGTTTTTTTAGTGTGCATGTATGTGAATTGTATTTGAGCACACGTGCATGCCAGAGGTCAGCTTCAATTGGATGTCTCAGGAGTCACTGACCTTGTTTGTTGAGATAGGTTCTCTCACAGGGACTCAGTTTGGCTGAGCTGGTTTGCCACAGAGCCCTGGGGATCCGCTTGTTTCTATGTCTCCGACATTGGGCTTCAAGTGCACGCTCTTATACCCAGTTTTTACGTGCATTTTAAGGATCCAACTCAGAGCATCATGCTTGCATGGCAAGCCTGATTATTGAGCAAGCCAAGTTTCTGTTTCTTTAGTTACTGTATTTGGTTTTACTTTATTCCTTTGATTGGACCACATTTTCCTACCTCTTTGTATAACCTTCAGTGTTTTGCTTAGACTTACGTCTTTGAAAAGAAGAAGACAATCATTTGTGAACTCGCTGAAAAAAAGAACAGTATTAATTAGGCTACTGGAAGGTCTAGGGTCTCTCAAACCCCACATGACCTGCTGTGAGGCCTGTCTGCAGAGCTGCAAACATGGCTGTGTGCTTCAGCGCTAGCACTGGGCCTGTGAGCAACCAGGGTAGGAGCCCTCTGTGCTGCCTGTCCTGACAGGCCAGAGCACAGGGCAGCAAGCGCATTCTTCTGTATTTCTCCTCTGGTCCCAGTGGCTCTCTGCACGTTTTTATTGTTGTTTGTGTTCATAGCGCTGCGCAAGGCAGAGACAAGTCTGCCAACCAGCACGCATTTCGTCGTTTAACAGTGGTTGTGGTCCTCCCGCCTACTGACAGATCTCTGCTGCTCACAGGAGTATTCAGCACCACATATGTGAGCTCAGCGCTTCTGTGCGGGAAGGAGGGCCTGGAGAATCCCATCACTGTGCTAATTGGATGCATGTCTCTTGTGCCCCTTATTTTTGATTTTTAAAGTTTTACATAATTTTTTACATCTCTTTTTTTCTTTGCATAGTGCTTTTCTGTGTGTGTCCTGTGTACCATATGCATGCCTGGTGTTTGGGAAGGCCAGAAGAGGGTATCGGGTCCTCTGGACTGCAGTTACAGACAGTTGTGAACTGCTCTGTGGTTGCTGGGAATTGAGCTTGAGTTCTCTGGAAGAGCAACAACGGCTCGCTGCCGAGCCTGGGCTGAACCTGCCCCTGTTGGTATACAGAAGGTTAGTGTTCCAGCGTGCATGTCCGGCCACTGGGCTGAACCTGCCCTTGTTGGTATACAGAAGGTTAGTGTTCCAGCGTGCCGTGACCAGCCACTGGGCTGAACCTGCCCTTGTTGGTATACAGAAGGTTAGTGTTCCAGCGTGCCGTGTCCAGCCAGGCCTGTCTAAGGCTGACCGTGTGCTGGGGGACAGAGGTCAAGAGTTGTGATGAAATGTTTATTCTTTGGAGACTAAATGTTTGCCATTCACAGAAAGTTTTCAAAGTTTGACAATAATTTCCTTTATTGTCAAAAGAGAGAGAGAGAGAGAGAGAGAGAAATAGAGAGAGAGAGAGAGAGAGAGGGAGAAGGCCGCAGCTTCCACAGTTGTTCTGTAAAGTCCTCTAAAATCTGACTTTTGCTGGATGTCTGGCCACTGTGTGCTGCCTTCTGGTTGTCCCGGTCAACTCTTGGACTCTGAGTTACTGACATCCTCTGGTACTCTGGGCCAGTCCCCAGGCTCTGTCATGTGTCTTACTCTTGGAGTACACTAGTCTCAAGTGTCCGTGTGGTTACCCACACGGTGCCTGGGTTTTTATCCAGGCTGCATCTTCTCAGCGATGAGCCACTGACTCTTCAGTTTCATTTTATACTATCAATAACTTGGCTCCCTCTTTGGAGCTCATGTTTATTACTTAACAGTATTTACCATCTACATCACCTTTTTCTTTTCAAGTTTTCTCTTTTTCCCTTTAGAAGATAAACAAAATATTTATATGGGAATTCATGTTTGCTCTAGTGTCCATAACAACAAAGTCATATTCTGTAACATAGTACACATGCCATAAATAAACAATGTGAAAAGCATGTATTTTGTTACAGAAGGGACACAGAAGTACTAAAGACCAGATATGACCAGATCTGTACAGAGACACTTCCTTCTTACTAAGAGCTCTGGAATAGAGGAAACAAAGAACACAGGAAAAACTTAATCTAGATTTTTAACTTTTAATTAGTTTTATATTTAAATCCTTCTCACAATTTTGTAAACCAAAAATTATATCAGAACCCTATAAAACAAAGACAATTTTACTTGAAAATAAATTGTATTTATAAGTGTATTTTATTTCTTCCTTGTATTTATCCAGATGAATTAATACAGCTGAAGGGACTCAAGTCCTTCCAGAGACTACAATTTGATTGTACAAAGTACAATTTGTACTTTATCATTTTGTTTTCTGCCTTCCGAATGCTGTGGTTAGCATCTGAAGTGGTCAGGGTTTTTGGGATTTCTGGGAGTTTCGACCATGCTGTGCACATTCAGTCCTTTCTTCTGGAAATATCAGAGTTCACAGCCGAACGTTAACTACGCACCCTGAGACCCACGCCCCCAGAGCCTCGTAGGGCCAACTGTGTTGTGCATCCCTCCTCTCCAACCCAGCCATTGAGCTTCAGTGGCTTTCCTTCCTCTTTAACTATATGTAATACTTCTAAACTCTCTTTAAACTCAGTCTCTAGTGCACGCAGAATTCGGTGGAAGCACAGAACAAATTTTTAGAAAATTGCAACACAGTGAAAGTATCTGCAGCCCTGTTTTATTGTACAGCAGCATCCAATCATGTAAACTCCAGCTGTCATGTTCTCTGATCAGGTCTCCAACAGGCAGAAAGGGGCGCAGCTAGACCCTGCCCCATGCTGATGTGCCTCCTCTAACCACCGCCCTTTTTCCTCTTGTGCACTTAATCTATGATTATTCTGTGAGTCTCACAAAAACCTTAACAGATGCGACTAGAATTGCCAAGTAATATTATCTTATGCTTACTGTGCTAGAGAGTGGCAAAGATACAGTCTGTTTTGGTTGACCCAGAAGCAACAGGACGAAACTCATCACTGCTCTCAGAGTCCGTGTCTAAATCAATCCTTAGTTCCCCTCTTTGTGAGTGCTTGCAGAGAAAGGGCAAGTCGTAGGATGAACCTAAGAAGCTACTGGTGGATGCTGTGACCTTTATTCAAGACCAGGAATGGAAGTGCTGATTCCAATCAAGCCTAGTTCTAGAGGTCACACACACACACATACACACACGCACAGTCATACACCCATGAACTGTAGACCCGTGTTATAGGAAAGATCTTTACTGTACCATGAAGGCCGAACTGGAACATGCTCTTGCTGCTTGTGCTGCTCTTGTGTTTTGCTGCCATTATTAAGGGGCAGATAGTGTGAGAAACAACCCTCACGTCCTAAAGCTGAGGGCGGGCCTCTCGGGGAGGCAGGTGCTCTCTCACTCGCTCTTCTTACCGACACTGCCTAGCTGAACCCTCGGATGGGGGTGGGGAGTCTGAAAAGCTGAAGATCTACTAAGAACGTCAGGGCAGAATGCTGGCGGAGGGGGTGGGATCCAGCGCGGGGTTGGTGATCTTCTTACCTTGGATCTGTGTTCTGTGTTTCAAGTACTGGGTTAGGAGCGTGGTAGACTTTTATTAACCTAGCACCACAGTCAGGATATTTTCTCTGGGTTTGGTAAATGCTAAGCCGGGAAGCTGTTGCCTTGACTCCTCTTGTCAAGTACCTGTGTGTTCAGTGGACTACCTGACTGTTGTACTGTGATCTCCTGAAGGGGCTCAGCAAGGTGCTAAAGCATGCGTTTTAACGTGCTATTTCTCGTCCTCTAGTATTATCTACTGTCTTTATGTTTGTTTTGCCAGGGCTGCAGTGGGGACAAGGCCCACAATACACGTGTTCGTTGAGAGGACAGCTTGCTGGATTCAGTTCTCTCCTTCCGCCTGTGGCTTCCAGCATGGAGCTCAGATCACCAGGCTTGGGCACAAGTGCATTTTCTTGCTATGCCACCTCACAGGCCTGTAACTTTTCTTCTTACGAGAAATAATGTAATTGTGACCAAACTTATAAATTGCAAGCTGCCAATAAAGCAGCCTATGTAAATACAAGAGTTGGGGATGCAGAGAAAAAACACACGAAAACACTGAGCATGCTATTTGGAACAGACATTGCAAAGATTTAATCAAACTAAGCACATATGTAATTTTTAAAAACATATGATTTAGTTTCTTTTGGCTACAAGAATTTCAACTTATGAAATCTGACGAGAGCACGAAGGCTGAGTCCGCAGAAATCTGTCTGCTTGGTTTTCATTTAGACTACAGAAATTTGCATATAATATTTTCATTCCCAGATACCACTTGGCTTCTCAAGTTACCTACAAAATTGCACTTTCTGGAGCCTCTGCCGCAGCACACACATCAAAGCATAAGTGCTGTATAATGAGCCAGTAGCCGACCACACGGCAGCCCAGTTTTTATGCTGCTCTTCATACTTCAGGTTATGTTTTGACAGAAGCTACCTGGACTTAGAGATGTTGAGTCTATACTCTAAGATTCCCACAGAATACCGGAACTATCCCAAATCACCACAGAGTTGGTTGCTATTGGCTGTGCCACAGTCCCATGCTTGTTGCAAGAGCCCGTCTTATCATTCACTGAACTCAACCCCAGCTGACACACGGTGGTGGAGCAGTAAACTGTGCTATCCTGGGTGGAAATCCACAGCCATAGCCCTACCTTTGAGTCAGAATTTAACATAAGGCCAGAAAGATCTAAACATGACCCCGAGAGATAATGGTCAGAACCTACATAAAAATGTCAGGTGTGGTGGCCTAGCCTTGCAGCCCCAGGTGGAGGGAAGGGTGATCGGAGGCTTGCTGTCCAGCCAGCTGACTATGATGACACACACCGAACCCTAGGCTAACACGAGACCCCATCTCAGGAATGACGCTCTAGGCTCCACAACTTCCCTCCCGCCCCACATGAAGATCCAAACCTGGCATCTAAAAATAATAGTAAATTTATTTTAAAATGATAAGTTTAAAAATTAGTAAGTATTAAGTTTTATGGACCCTTAGCAATACCCAGGAATGGGATTTTTTTTTCAGTATTTTGATTACACTAACACAATATTTTAAGTCACTAAAACTGGATGCAGCTGTACAGTTTAATGCTCACATATCTGAGGAAAGCAAACAGAATCATGTCTAAATAACCTCAAGGATGGCAAAGCCTTTGAGAAGAGAAATGAATCCAGCAGGTGTGGAAGACAAATGGACACATTAATTTATCAAACTTAATTAGGCTAAGCTAATGAAAAACTAATTTTGTTTGTGGTAGAATAGTACTGGTAATGGTTTGAAATGTAAGAAATTTAGTTTAGGAGTATTTCTTATAAAGTGACCAATTAAATTTTATTTTATGGACTTTATAGATGCTCTGTGTAGAGAAAACTTGATGGTGGATTAGACTATCAAGAATCCAGGGATGAAACAGAGCGGTGATCTGTACACCTCCCATTAGGAAAAACTGAACCTAAGATAGCAGCTGTCCTGGAGTTTAGTGACAATGAAGTTCAAGTACAAACATTTACATGCAAATGCCCAGCACGGTATGATCAAGTCCCTTTCTGCTAACAGAAGAACACTATGACAAGCCTCCACGTGACTATTTTGAGTTATCATTTGACAAAACTCTAAACAATAAAAGAACAGAGAACTAACCCACTAGTGGCAAAAGAACAAAGCATGGGCAGTTCTCTTTCTCCTCAGTGGAAAACAAGCATTAGCAGGCCAAGGAAAGGCTGAGGACGTCTCTCAAGGTGCCTTATCAGTGGTCCATGTTAGAAATGGATTCCATTGTATCTGACAGTTGCAGCAATTAGACCAGAAAACTGTGGATGAGAAAAAATAACAATAATTCAGGTAACCCCCACTAGAACTATGGCAAATGAGGCTGGGCTGACGTCTCTGTCAGTAAAGAACTGAGGTTGGGTCCTGGCACCCAGCTCACCACGGCCTGTGTGATGGCTATGCTTGCTTGCCAACCGGCTGCGGCTGAAATTAACTAAAACCCAAATGGCTAGGCACACCTGTGAGGGACTTGTTTTTCAAGTAAATCATTTGAGGTGAGAAGACCTACTTCTAATCCAGATCTTTGAGGTGGGAAAATAAAATTTTAATCCAGGTCTTTTTTGTTTTGTTTTGTCTTTAGAGATGAGTTTCTCTCTGTGACCCTGACTGTCCTGGAACCTGACCTATAGACCAGGCTTGGCATTAAACTCACGAAGACCCACCTACCTGCGTTTGCTGCCTGAGAGGTGGAATTAAAGGTGAGCACCACCTCTGCTCAGCCGCGATTCCGGTATTCTGAGGTGAGAAGATCCACCTTTAATCCCGACCACAGCCTCTGCTGCCTCTTCTTCTGTGTGAAAGACACAGAAGAAGAAAGATTTTCTTTACCTGCTCGCTCTTGCCATTGCTAGCAAGGGCCTTCTTCTGCTGGTGTTAGAGCCCACTCCTTCAGATTCCGTCATCTACTGAAGACCAACTTATAAGACCAGCCTTATGGAATGAACAGCTACTGAATTCCTGAACCTTCCTCTCATAGGCAGCCACTTTTGGATTAGGAGGCCACAGCCTAAGTCATTCTTATAAATCTTGTGTGTGTGTGTGTGTGTGTGTGTGTGTGTGTGTGTGTGTGTGTGTGTAGAAAAAAGAGGGAGCTAAGAGAGAGAGATGGGGCATAAATTCCGTTATTCTAAAAACACTGATTAATATAGCTTATAATTCCAGTTCTAGGGGATCTGGTTTCCTCATTTGATCCACAGGCAATTGTTTTGACTTCATACACACACACACACCCTCATACTATACCCACCTCTACCCATCCACCTACACACACATCACCCCAACCTGCACCCCCACTGCTCTCACACCTCACACGCACACATAGAACTACAAATAAAACATTCTTTTTAAAGGAAAAACTGCTGGGAGTGGTGGCAACACCAACTCTGGTGAGGCAGGAGGCAGGAGGCCCTCTGGGGACCACTGGCCAGAGAGTCCAGGTGAATCAGTCAGCCCCAGACTGCAGGAGAGAGCGTACCTCAGAAAATAAAGTGGAAGTGAGAGTGAGACAGCCTTCCCGGCTTCACACACACAAGACATGATAAAATGGGCCGCGTGCATAGACTTTTAATTTGATACATCTAAAAATTTAGTTTGTGTTGAATTTAAGTCAAGAAAATGTTGAGCAAGATTTGGAATTAGTTTAAGTCATTACTTTTGTCTAAGCTGATTAGTGTAAGTGAAAAAATCCAAGGAAAAAGGATTTTCATTACAAATTTTTTTCTGCTGCAGCAGAGACTCAATGAGCTAGAAGTACGAATATTAACCCCCTTAAGCCCCCAGTTAAACACACACACACACACACTTCCTTTGCAGTTAACCTTCCTTCTTCCTTGTCCACCAGTTAAACCAGTTAGCTCATCCTCCACCTTCTTTTCCACAGGGTACCTTCTAATTCATCTGTCATCTTCCATTATAACCTAAGCTTGTCTCAGGGCAGCGGGGAGGCTGGAGGCAGCTCGTTCTCCCTCCCTCTATCAATGGTCACAAAGTCGAGGTGTTGGCACAAATAATTAAAAGCTGATTGAACATAATTAATAACAACTGTCCTCTGGCTCTCCTCAATTAATAACTCCAATCTTTCATCAATGTTTAAAAACAAAATGCAAAAAAGTAGCAAAGCAAACTGGCTTGACTTTTTATCTTTCTGTAGATTAAGATATGATAGGTTAATAAATGTGTAAAGCTCAAAATATGGCTAATGAACGATATTAAAAAATTTAAAAAGAGCAGAAAGAAAACTGGGTTTTAACACACAGATACAAATGACTTGGTGATAAGCCACACTAATGGTAACTAGAGCTAAGGCTCTCACTTCTCTTGGGATGTTTTATGTAGACATATGAAACAATGAAATAAAATAAGCATAGCATCCTGGTATAGAAAGACAGAATTTTAAAAGCTAATAAGGAAATGATTTATGCATTTACTATATTTGTGGATATTAAGCAGTCCAGATAAGCAATGCCTTGCTTTAACATGTATGTCTTTATTCTCCCTTGAAGCCTTCACACTGGGGGATTAAAGATGGAGATGAATTTGGGGTTTCCTAACCAGATGATAACTGAAAGGACTAATTCAGCCATGTTACCTTCTTTCCTACCAAGAACAAGTCTTGAGTTGAAATGAAATAGTTTTTCTTTCTATTCAGATTGTTTCTGCTGGACACACATGCGAATGCATGCATGCATACACACACACACACACACACACGCACTTCCTTTGCAGTTAACCTTCCTTCTTCCTTGTCCACCAGTTAAACAAAGCCAGCTAAATGCTGCTCACCGTCTCTACGGCCGTCGTAAAGCTTTGCATGTGCTGCTGTGAAAATCACTGAAATCACGTTCACTGCCAGAAACTTCAATCACTAATTTCCCACATTTACATAGATTGGGAAGGTTTGGTCACAACTAAGGAGCATGCATGGTCTGGACGTAGGCCCTGCACATATGTGGATGATGAGCAGCTTGGTCCTCACATGGGGCTCCTGCTGAGTGAAGGGGGAGGAGCTGTTTCTAACTTGGACTCAGTTGCGACTTTTGATCACTTCCCTCTGGCAGGGCTGCCTTGCCTGGCCTCAGGGTTTGAGGATATGCTCTGTCCTGATGCGACTTGATGTGCTGGGGAGGGTTGATATGGGCCAGGGCGGGGGAAGATGCTCTCCTTTTCTGGGTGGAAAGAGATCGGGGAAGAGTGAAGAAGGGAGGGGCTGGGAGGAGAGGAGAAAGGGAGCATCCTTGGAATGTAAAGCAAATAAACTGAAATTAAATAAAAAAATTTTTAAAAATCAAAAAAGGTGGCATTGCCATAACAGAAATAGTAAATGTTATAAGAAATGATACAATCAGTCACTGCTGACCATCTGAAGAGCCTGAAAGATCTGTCTAGGACTACAATACACCGTTATGGAAGTAAAAATTCTAACAAACCATTAGTGAGCGCAGGTATCAAGTCATAGATAAAGCCTTCTCTCAAAGAGAACGAGATGCTCCGCTGGTGACAGAACAGCAACAGTTCTGACGTTCTGCAAGGTCTAAGAGGAAACTGAGGTCATCACTGGGGTTTTCCTCAATCTGGCCACACTCACACACAGACAACGCCAGAAACAACAGGAATAAAGCAAAACTGAGCCGTAAAGTAGTGTCAGTGGACACAGGCGGAAGGCTTTCCACAAAATCCTAGCAGAGACCTTCCTCGACAACCTGGGACTCACAGCAGCTAAGCAAGGGTCGCTCAGTAGCAATAGGTGGAGCAAGAACACCAACAGAATGAAGAGAAATATAACGTAATCTTTAATGTAGATGCAGAGAAAATATGTGACAAAATTTAACACCCTTCTGTAATAAAAAACTCTCAACAAAATGGTCTCAGAAATTACCTGAGAGCAATTCAGAGCACATGTGACAAGGTCATCTAATGTCACGATCACAGCCAAAAGAGAGAGATGGAAAGAGCTTCAGATCCACGCGGAATGAGACAATCATTGACACTCTTGTCACTGCTGCTTAGACATGGAGACCCTACCCAGAGCAATCAAGAGAAAGAAGTAAAAGGCATTTAAATATGAAAAATATTAGACTACCACAAACATAGGCTGAGTGACGAAATCAAGCCCTGTGGTGCTCAAAGAGAACGGATTTCTGTGGGTTGTTTGCTAACCTGGACAGGTTAGCTACGACATGCACACACCCACACATGTAATACATACAATAAAAAATACAGATAAATACATAAATAAATGTAAAAATATATATTAAAAGAACCTCATTTTTTCAAAAAAATGTTTTAGAAAAGATGTAGGGAAGAAAGAAAATTTGCATGTTGAGGAGGTCTTCTCTCCTAGGTTATTATTCACAAAACCTACGTTCTAGATCCAACCTAAGGACCTACATCAGATAAAATAAGGCATATATACATAATAAATGCTGGTATGCCACAGACAGGCAGAAAATCATGCCGCTTTTTTGTGTATGTTCATGTGTGTACGTGTGCACATGCATCGGGAAAACTGAGGCCACCACAGGGATTTTCCTCAATCTCCCTTAACATGATTTTTTTTTTTGAGTCAGGGTCTCTCGTTGAACCCAGAGCTCACTGATTTGCATAGCTTTGCTGTCCAGTAAGCTCCGGGAATCTTCCCATCCCTGCCTCCCCAAACGAATTACAGGAATGCTTCTTATAACCAATTTTGTTTTCATATGAATGCTGGGGGATCAGTCCCTCATCTGTGTACTGCTAGCACTTCATAGAACCATCTCTCTAGCCCTGTAGCCCTTCAAACTCCTAGAAAACAGCTGAATCTGGAGGATACTGTCTTAAGTGAAATAAGTCAGGAGCAGAAAGAGTTTTGTGATATTGCTCATATGCGAAAAACATGGAACTCAAAGGACAGCTAAGCTGCAGAATGCATGCTTCACATTCATGGTGTTGAGTTAAAATGATGATAAAACAACAAATTTTAAAAAATTGCATACAGTAAAGAGTTGAATAGTGTTTGCTACTGGCTGGGAAGATGCTGGTCACCGAATAGGAAGTTGTGGTCAGATGGGAGAAATGAATGAAAGAGATCTGTGATACATCACAGAGAACATAGCTAGAACAGTGTGCAGTCGAAAAATACCAAGACTGTTGCTACAAACTCATAAAATATAAAACAGTTATCCATTAGTCCCCAAGAAGCTATGAGCTCATCATATTATTGCATGGCTGTGTTTGTTTGTTTGTTTGTTTGTTTGTTTGAACTCACAGACAAATGATGATGGGTGTGAGGAATGGTGAAGACCCAGTAGGCAGAGCCAACTTCATTCCCAGTTTCCCTTTATTATTGTTAAGGTTATCCAAAACTGTCGGCACCCCAGCCTTTCAAGCATGGGAAGCACCGTAGAGCACTTTGATTGCAAGACATCAGCAATCGTGAGGAACACCACAGATGGTTATTATCCCAAGACCACCATCGGCCGATCTTCCCAAGTACAGACCGCTGTAGAATGCTTTGATAGCAACATCGCTGATGCCTGGCCTTTGCACCACGGGAAGCACCAGGGAGCACTCGGATCCCAAGGTCATTGGTGGCTAGCTATCCCATCCTGGGGACGAGCTGGAGTGTTTTTATCTCCCTACAATGAGGAATGCTTTATCCCAAGACCGAATGGCTCACTTCCCACCAAGAAAGTACTGAGGAGCACACGGATCCTGCTGCTGGAAAGCCATCAGGTTCTGGACAGTGCCGAGCAAAGGGTTCATGGAAGCAGGACCATGTAAGATATGTCCACCGCACAGGTCCTTGCTGTTATATTATCCAATTTATGGTCAAGATTTAGTCTTAACCAAACCAAGAGCCACCAGAATAATGTATCATTCCATGTCAACACACAAACGTGTCCAAGTGTGTAAGAGGACATGACAGAGTACAAATGTCTATAAGAGGAAAATCCTCTTTCCCCTGAGAACTCATAGAACAGTCTTTCTATGTTCACATGGGTGGGTGTTTTATGGAAATTTTCTCTGAACTGAAACACTTCCTCCAGGAGGAAGAGGGAAATGCATGAGATGGAAGAGGTAATCAGACTTCACAGATCTGGGCAAGGTGAAACTTGCAAAACTCTTGAAAACCTTCCTCCTCCACTTTATGGAATCAGTAATAGGCTGCTGGGGGTGGGGACAGCTGTGACCAGCCAGGCTGTAGGGAATGGATTCTCTGCTGGAGCTAGCTGCAGCTTACACAGAGAGCTCCTGATCATAGCTTTCATTGGCCACCACCTGTGCTGGAATGGGCTTTCACTAATGCAGTCACTGCTTTTAGTCAGTCCCGGTCCTGTCAGTAACCCCTTCGCAACAATCCTGTTAGTAACCCAATAAAACACTCACTAAGTCAGCAAGTTGGACTTTGGTGTAATCATTACTTTGCTCTGTTGTGGGTTCTCTTTCAGACATGTATATGCATGTGTGTCTCCCTAGGAAAAGTTTCTCACAGTGGTTAAATACACTTACTTTTTAAGAAAATAAATTTATGGATGTATGTTTTTTGTGTGTATATGGTATGTCTGTGTGGCATGAACATCATAGCACACATGTCAAGGTCAGACAAAAACTTTGTGGAATGCCCTTTCCTTCAGTGCTTACGTGGCTTACAAGGACATAATTCAGGTCACCAGGCTCACAGAGTACAGAGCCTCATGCATGAGTGCATGTGTGAGTGCCTACACAGGTGTGTGCAGATGTGTGTGTATGTGGGTGTGTGATTTGGAAGGATGGGGATGGGGAAAAGCTCAGCAACAACTTGTTTTTGAGATGGGGCCTCACATTGGCCTGGAGCTCCCTAGAGGCTAGCCCGACTCCCAGAGCACCACAGGGATCCTGCCCTCTCTGCCTGTGGTGCCAAAGTTTACATGAGCCCTGGGGCTCACTTTCCAGTGCTTGTGTGTGCACAGCAAACACTTTACGAACTGAGTTATCTCCCCAGCTGTGTAGTGAGTTTTAAGAGTAAGAAACAATCTGGGATTTGAATTTGTTTGCAATGCAGATTCAAAAGAGCTGACAGTCTTCTGTCTTCTCATTAGTAAAAAGATGATAGATCTTGCTTGCCATGCGCTGAATGACCACCAATCTGTGTGAAGCTCTGCGCACAGCAGCTGGCCTCTAAGTCAGCATGGCTGTTCCTGGGTCTAGTCCTTACCACTGGTTCTGTCACCGCTGCTGGTAAAACCAAGCCCAGTGATGTGTATAACATGAGTTACACCTGTGACTTATAGATGTTGCCCCGAATGCGGCAGAAGACACGCTCAGTGCGTCTCCGTTCACTAACAGACTCTGAAGGAGCACTTAGCAAAGTGACAGAATCCAACAGCCCACCCTGACAGCCGTGCTGAGGATGGATGTGTGTGTCTCCCTTGTGTCATCACTTGGTGTGAGGTCTGCAGGCTGAAGCTTCCCCTCTCAACCTCACTGACAGAACATTCTCCAAAGCAGAACTTTGGTGCAATGCCAGCGTCAGCACTCAAGCAAAGGCTTGGGTGAAAAGTTTCTAAAACAAACACACTCACATTAGTGCACAGCAGTTTTCAAGGAACTGGAGTGAGCGGATTCCCACCATTGTCTTACAGGCCAAAGGCTGTTCCTCTATAGAGCTTATCCAAGATAAAGAACAGGGCAACTTACAAGGCCTCATATTTCTCTTCTTATCAGTGGGTGACCCCGAAGCCCAGAGGAATGCAGATGTGACGCCCTAACCTAAGGGGGAAACAGGACTAAGTGAAGCAGAAATTCCTGTGCAGAGGGAGCAGCAGCTGGGGTTTCTGGACAATGTGTTTAGCGAGGCTGGAAAGCAGGCAGGCTTGACGGCATTTCACTCAGGGCAGTAATTCTATGTATCAAGCCAACAGAAACCACACATCTAAAATAATTATTTTGGATCTAAATTAGAGGCCTAATGCAACTTGTGTCTGTTTCTATACATTTCCTTTTAAGTCGTGTTAACCTCTAGCATGTTGTATATCTATGTCTCACACTTTGAAAAGTCTCAGGGTGTTTAAAGTCTAATTTATTCCTTAGACTCCCACAGCTCTAACATTTGCAAAGTAATTTGCACATGCTAGCTATTTATTTTGAAGGACTTATCTTGTGAAATATGAAAGACAGGTAGCTATTTTTCTATTTACAGAAAAAGAAACAGACTCTTGGAGGTCACTGAGTCGGGCTCAAGGTGCCTCCTCCATGTCTTCATGCCCCACTCTGGAATCTTCCCACTTCCACAGCTTCGCCGGTGGTAGCTCGTGCCTGGCCAGCCCTGAGGTTGGGTCCAGCTGCTACTCACTGACCAGGTGAGCATCACAGAATTTTATATTCCAGTGGGACGGCATACCAGAAGTCATGCTGCGTGGTTGGCTCAGTTGCTGAAGTCTGATCTCCAGAAGCCACAGAAGGAGACCCAGGGATGGTGGTGCATGGTGTGACCCCATGCTTGACCCCATGCTTGACCCCGTGCTTGAAGCCCTGGATCTCCAGGGCTCACTGCTCAGCCAGTCTGGCTTCGTTGGTGAGCTCCAGGACCTGCTTAGAAACCTGGCCTCAAAAAATGGCTCCTGAGGAGCAACACTAGAGACTGGTAACTGACTTACTATGTGCACAGGCACACACACACACACACACACACTCACACACATTCACACACACATGGAAAAATAAAAAGTCTTTACTGTCCAAGAGCCGCGCACAGTCCCCTTCTTAGCATGGACAGTATGCTGAGCTTGTTAACACCCTGCCTGCCCCTTCTGAGTTGAACTGCCTCCCGTTGATGTGAGTGCCCAGCCTGACTGACTGCCTAGTGCCCCCGGAACACCTATACCCGGCAGCTGTCAGTGCTGTGCCTGTAAGTGCTATTCCCCGGGTCCCAGGGAACCCCTGAGCAAAGCAAGTTCTGGGACAAGGACACCTCTGCTCACAGTTTCTCTCCAGGATTTGGCGCCCGCCGGCTGAGGCGCTGACTGGCAAGCTTTCCCAGAGCCCAGTTCTTCAGACAGGTGTGCAAGTGTCTTCCCTCCACCTCATCATCCTAAACTCAAAATATTCTATGTGGCTCTCCCTCCAGGAAGCACCCTACTGCAAGCGTGCATTCCAGCAGCTGGCTCCTCTGTTTGCACTCTTCCTGGAGTGTGGGTTGTCCACAGTGGTATGTTTGTATTTTCTGAAGCTAAGCAGATACGAAGACATTTATGAAACCCATTTGTTTCCTGAAAAACTGGCTCAAAAAGATTTTCATAAGCCCCTGAACAGAGCCTTTAAAAACAGCAGCAGTGTCTTCAGGTCATCCGCCCCAGAGCAAGGGGGAGAAAGGCGTGCCTGCAAGGGGATGGCTTGCTGTGTTCTTGTGTGGGTCCTCCTGGGACAGCTGTCACACTCTTAACTAAACAAGTAGCACTTGCAAGTCTCTTCAGAGGAACAGAAGGGCTGTTTTCCAAGCAGACACAAGGCCCTGAAAGCACTGATGGAGCTTGATTGCAGAACTCCGGAATTCCAGTGGCTGAGGGAGGATCTGAGGCCCTCCAAAGGGCTGGGAGCTCAGCCTCTAAGGTGGTAAGTTGTGTTGAAGTGAGGTAGCATTTGGGAACAAGGAAAAGAGAGGAGGGAACATGCAAGCATCTGAACTTCACTGTAAAACTGGACAAATCAATTTTTGTCTTGGTTGTATTAGAGAAGAACCTAAGGCTTCACATATGCTGTGTGAGTGCTCAGCTTCTGACCTACACCCCGGGCACCCCCAGATCGCTCCTGAACTGACTCCACAGCTTGAGCACGCCTTAAACTGTGATCTTCCTGCCTCAGCCTTCAGGGTCCCTGGGATCACAGGCCTGTGCCACTATGCCCAGTTGACAAATAAAACATTTCAAGACTTTTTATATCTGACAAATTAAGGCGATGGGTGTAACAATCTGTGTACTAACGTCTTATGCATTTAAAAGTATCTCTTTAACTAATATTGTTGTCATAGAATCACCTCTAAACTTCAGTCAATCATTCAGGTTATTTGTTTTCTTATTTGTAGGTAAGTCTGTTTCTGAAAGTTTACTATGAATTTTCAAAAAAGGATTGTGTGAGGAAAGACATGTGTAATTTTAACTTCACTTATTATGTCATTCAGGTATATAGCCAAAGGCATCCAAGTGTGTATACAATAGAAGTGAGCACACCCCATGTCCACTGAGGTAGTGCTTATACTAGCCCAGCTATAGTCATCGCAGGCGTCTGTCATGGAAGACTGGACAAAAGAAATCACACACATGCTCGATGCATACAACTATGTACAAGGGAGTATTAAAAGAATAACATTTTGCTGTGTGTAGGAATATAGACAGAACCAAAAATCATTGCAGCCAATAAGCCATACTCAGAAAAATTACTGTTTTGCTCTCTTCTATACATAATTTTAATTAAAAAGACATGAAAGTAAAATATACGTTTATCATATTCTTTTCTCTCCCAACTTTTCCTAGATCCTCTCCTCCCTACCTAACTTCATGCATTCTCTACCCCACCTCTCAAAAATAAAAACAAAACAAAAATCTGAAAATCAAAACAAAGCTTATAAATAGACAAAATTTGCTAACACACACACACATACCTTACAGCCAGACTGCAGGTTGTCTTGGCCTGCTATTAGACACGGGGCTTGCCCTAGAGAATCGTTGACACACCCAGTGACACTGCATTGCTGAGAACCAATTTTTCACTTCTCAGGATGTATCAATTGCAAGAAGCTGGTTTTGTTTTGGTTTGATTTTTGTTTTGTTTTTTTGTTTTTGTTTTTTTTTTTTTTCTGCTGTTGTTTTTTTCTAGACAGAGTTTCTCTGTGTAGCCCTGGCTCTCCTGGTACTCATTCTACAGACAAGGCTGACCTTGAACTCAGAATTCCACCTGCCTCTGCATTCCTAGTTCTGAAATTAATGGTATTTATCTGGCTGCAAAATACCCTAGCTTTTTGGCTAGGGGTGGAATTTTGTGTCTCCTTCCCCTCTATGTGCAGGGCTTCATCTGGCGTCAATCTCGGCTGGCTCTGTGTTGTCGCTGCCCCCGTGAGTTTATACTGCACCAGCCCTGCTGTATGCTGGGAACACTGTTTCCTTGCAGTAATCCACCACCTCTAGCTTTCATAATCTTTTATATTTTGTACATAGATCTCTGAGCTTTGAAGGAAGGCGTTTGATAAAGACATTTATGGCTGAGTGCTCCAAAGTCTTTAAGTGTCTGCTCATTGTCCAGTTGGGGAACTCTGCGTTAATTACCATCTACCGTGAAGAGAACCTTCTCTGATAAGGGCTGAATAATGCTCTGCTCTGTGTCCACAGCAGTATGTGTTGTTCTAAGCCATGTGATTGCCGTGTTCTTTGAGGTTTTCCACTATGATCCATGCCCTATCCAGTCTCGTGTTCTTGGTCACTTCAGCAGTGTCAGCTATGAGTTAGAGTCATTGAGTGGACAAAAGTGGTTGGTTGGTCCCAACGCATTTGTGCCACTGTTGTACTTCTATCTTGCAAGCAAATCACTGATGTAGGTCACGGAGTCTGTTGCTGGGTGATTGTTTTTCTCCTCTGGTAGTGTACAAAGTACCCTCCAGAAACATGAATGCTATTTAATCTTGGTGGAACTTCTAGTTGGGTTCTGAGGTCTGAGAAAAATGCCCACCACCACTAATTACCATTCAGAGTGCAAATCAAAGCCACAGTGACACTAACTTACGCTTGGACTCCAGACTTAATACCAAGATTATGTAAAACACTGACTTCAAGCCACAAAATACAATACATACTCCCAGTTCAAAGACAAGTTCAATGGCTTTGGGATTCCAAGGGGGAGGAGAAAGAGAAACACATCTAAGAAAAAGCCAGCAGGCCCTATAGGATCCCTGCCTCCCACAAACAGGCCTAGACCTGTTGAGTACCCAGAACCTGAGTTCTTGCTTGACTGCTCAACTAGTTTCATGGCCTCACTTGGGTTGGTAATGACATTCTGCCAGCACCCAGGTGAGCCACTGAAACTTACCAACAACAGAGCATGAAACATAAAACACTGCTTGGCACATCTAAGGCTGATCCGGCTGAATGGAATAAAGGGGGAGGAGTTACAAATATTTGGTGTGATCTCTGTGGCATGTTAAACACTACATATAAAAATTGAGCATAAAGTCGGCTAAGGAGGCAGAATACCCAGCGATGTGCCCAGAGTAAGCCTTTATTATGGTGGAATTACAGACTGTGGAACATGTGGGAGAGAATGTCCTAATTTAAATCCTCTGGAAAGAGAGCTTCTGAGGTGTAACTTGAGCCTCGGGAAAAATGCAAAGCTGAACAACCAGCAGGGCCATCATCAGTTCCTTCAATACTACTCAGTGTCTTATCAGCAAAGAACCCCCCGGAGTGTGGTGATTGCAGGGGAGCTCCATGCCTAATCTGCTTGTGTCTGACTCTCAGTGAGTGCCCACGTTGCATTTACCTCAGAATATGAGAATGTGGTGCGCTCACCTATGGCCTATGCACTCAAAGGTCTTCAGCTATTTCTTGTGTTCTTATCTGCCATATCTCCTTGAGACAGGCTCCCTTCCTGAGCAGGAAGTTAACAGCTTTGGCTAGACTCGCTGACGGAGCAGTGAGCTTTCGGGTGCCCGTCTCCACACCCCCGTACTGGGTTGCAGATTTGGACAGCCGTGCCTATCCTTTTCCCTGATGGCTCCAAGCTCAAATCCTCCCTCTTGAGAGCCAGCGCTCTCAGTCACTGGCACACATCCTGGCCTTCTGCCAACTGCTTGCCATGAGATTGATATTTTTTCTTATTATCTAAAAGATACTTACAACCTTGTCTTCCAACCCTTTTCTCATTTTTGTAATTTTACTTTTCATAGTTTTCCACTTGTTTTAAGGACAGCTTCTTTAGAATATTTTTGATATTTACGATCCTTTGTTGTTGAGGTATTGAAAACTGTAGGAAGAGGTACATTTCTAATTGTCTTAGTGACTTTCTGTTGCTCCTACAAAAGAGAGTGAGGAATAGTGTGCCCATCTCACTTCCTCCTTCATCCTAGGACTCTGGGTCCTGGGATGGTATCCCTTGCATTGCATTCATGGGTAACTTCCCTCTCCAGTCAAATCTTTCAAGAGACACCCTCATAAGCACCTTACTAGTGTGTTTCCATAGTACGTGATCAAAAAGATTAGCTATCCCACTTATAGTCATAGAAATATAAACAAAACCCAAAGGATGAAATATAATAGAACCTCAAAACTGATAGTGTTCTCTCTCTCTCTCTCTCTATCTCTCTCTCTCTGAGAGAAGAAAATGTGGTGCTGAGTCCATAGAAAGATGTGGCCCTGGCATGCTGTCTGTCAGTGGTTGGGAACATAGATCAGCTGCTATGCAAAGTGTTATGCAGGTTCTCAGGAAAGTTAAGCAGAATGCCCACAGGACACAATGGTGCGTTTATTTTGCAGTTCTTTTTTAGGAGCTGTTTTCTTTCATAACCACTCTCTTCCTCCTCACACCTTCTGTTACATTCTGTTACATCCTTCCAGGTTGGATTGCCTTTAACGTCTGGTGTTTGGGATTGTGATCATACTCAAGAGTGAGACACTTAGTGCCGGATAGAGGTGAGACTTCCTGTGGAGCCATCAAGAGGTTCTCTGGCTTTTTCCTTTTGGAAGTTGAATTCCTATAAACATATTTATTGGGTTTTGTGTATCCATCAATGCATTTTTGATGTGCTTTGGTTATTCATCTTCTCTAAGCTATAGTACACAGGTTTCAGTCTGTGCAGGATTGAGATTGTGTCTGGTAATGGAATTAGGCTCTGCATATTTTATGGTTCCTCTGTATTACCTCACATGGCACATCTGCCTTCCCTTGTACCTTATGGCAATCAAGTCTAGAGCCTCTTAAGCTTCATTTCTGAAGAGATCTCAGCTGTGGCCTCAGACAGGACTCCCTGGACATAAGAGAAGAAATGGTCCATTTGTGCTGCGCATGAGAGAAGAGAACCATTTAAAAATGCACTTGGCCATTCCCAGTGTACTGCTGCTGTCTGCAGTGCCTTCAGGTAGGGGCTTCCTCAGGAAGTCTGCGGAGCCAGCTGATCCCATGTTGCCCAAGAACCAGGTGATGGCTGGTAGGTAGAAGTGAATTTTTCAGGCTCTCTGATTAGACTTGTGAAAATTCTCCTAGCTTTGCTAGATCACAGTCAGTTCTGGTATTCCGTCTTTTTAGAGTATGAAGATGTTTACCTACTGTCGTCACTCTGCTGTCTCTTTAGTAAAGATGTTTTAAAAGTCCTTCACTGACATTTCGTCAGGGTATTGGGAGGAAGAGGAAGTGGGCGTGTCTTAACACAGCGTGTTCTGGGAGACTTCGGGTTTGACCTCCTCTGTAGTCCTGTGTAGGATGAAGTAGCCGCCTCTCGGGGGAACCCACACTTCCGTCCCCTGAGATGGTCCCGAGCTCCCCACAGACCACAGTGACAGGGAAAATGGAGTCACCTGGAGATCTGCAGTATTCCTGCAGAATTGCAGCCAGTGACTTTCCAGCACTGGCGTAATGTCCAGTCTTCCTTAAGCAGATTGTTCAGGCATGTTTTCACTCTGAAATGTGCTGTCATTGCCTGTCTTGCAGCACTAATGCTTCCCAAACCTTCCTAGGCTATTTTCCCAATTTATACTCCTCATCATTACAGTAGAGTGGGCACACAAAGAGAGGAGCTCAGTGTCTGCAGGGCCGGTGCATGAGCTGGTTTTCAAAGGCCCTTTAATCTGAGAGCTACAACAGGGCGGTGAAATGCAATTTTCTTTTCTGAAAGTCCTTCATTACTTATAATGCTCAAGCTTAAGTGGAAACTTTTACTTTGCTGCTGTAGATGTTTTCTTTGACATCAAAATAGAGCAATTAAAAATACATAAGACTATGAAAACTCTCATCCATATCTCTGGTGTTTATATCTCTTATTCCCAAATATTTTATATCACAAATTCGTCTCAATTTTAATCAGAATCTATGGGAAGATGGCAGGGATACATCTAAAAGGATTTCTCAGAAGTTGAAAAATGTTACCAGTGTGAAAGCCGTTAAAATGGTATCTAACTTTCATCTTCTGGAAGAGACCAGTGAATTGTTTTCTTTTCTTTCCATTAGTGTCTAGAAGTCTATTGATGGATGTTTAGAATCTTGTGCTGAGATCCTCTGCTCATATTAACAAAGGCTGGGGAGGTTTGCTAGAGAATGAAATGTCAGCAGGCTTACTTCCCAATCCAAAGGGCCCCACCCTAACATTAGGGCCAACTTCTTTTCTCAAGACCCATCCTGGCTATTTGTGATGACATATCCACAAAGGCTCACAGCCTCAAGCTTTAGAGATGCTTTTTCCGAATAGGAATGGGACTTCCGAAGGCACACAGGGAAATCTTTAGTGACTTTAGACACCCGTATGAAATCATGAAATCACCCACTATAGCACACACTCCTTTCAGACAAAGTTGATCAGGGAGGTATAGACATAGACATTCTCATTGCATTAAGTTCCGTTTGCTGAATCAAGAGCTAGAAGCACAAAAAAACAAACAAACAAAAACAACAAAAAAACAGGAAAGCAATCGGTGACTGGGAAACAAGTTCTGTTTCATAAAAAGTTAACAGTGAAGTTAATGCTTTATTTGGTGATTCTTAACAGCAGCAGACATTCTCATGGATAAGAGGAGTTAAGGGAGAGACTTTGTCTCTACAAAGGATCCGCAGTAGAACCCTGTTCCCCAGAAGATAGGAAAAAGCTCAGGGCCACATCCATGGAGCTGCTGAAAAGCCAATTAAAATGATGTTGGGATAGGGCTTTGCTCAAATGTTAGCACTTCTTAAAGTGCTGAGATTGTGATTATTGTTATCATAATAATGACAATTACCATTATTATTATTAGCATCATCACCATCATCGTTATTATTATCAGCAGCAGTAACAATTTTTACCTAAGTAAGTTATGTATTTATAATCTTTTGGAAACAAAGAACTGAGCATGAAGTTACCTCTCTCAGGCTCCATACATTCTTTTGCAAGACTTTGAGATATTTGAGCTGTGTTTCCCTAATCCTTTATTTCTGGTGAAAATCACAGTTTCTTTCATCTTATTGGTTAATAGCTGTGCCTCTTCTCTGAGACATATGGTCAGGCTGAGTCTTCCTGACAGTTTTTTTACGCCCCTAACCCAGACCTAGAAGACTACACATCTCCAAGGATTCTGTCTGGAGAACTGCAGTTCTTATTCTCTTCTAAAACCAATGCGATGCCTATGACTCTGGGGGAGATACAGTAGGAACGGTGTTCTTTTACGTTGTCTCGTATGGACAATACTCCACCTCTAAGAGAGATCCTTGCTTGGGTGTGGTAGCACAGACTAATTTCAGCATTCAGGAGGTAGAGACCAGAGGATCGTCATGAAACTGAGGGTACTGTGGTGTACATAGAAAGTTCCAGGCCATCCAGGACTACACATTAAGACTCTCTTAAAAAAAGGGGGGGAGGAGAGAAGGAATAAGGAAGGAAGGAAGGAAGGAAGGAAGGAAGGAAGGAAGGGAGGGAGGGAGGAAGGGAGGAAGGAAAGAGAAAGCCTTGTTTCAAGGTTATCACATAGTGGAAGGCAGAAAGACAAGAAGAGCAAACACTGTGTCCAGTCTCTGATGGGGTCTAATAACTCAATCCCACTCATACTGAGGAAACTTCAGGCTTTCTAAATGCCCCACTCTTAACTCTCACGCTGGCCAGGACATCCCAATATCTGAGTTTCAGAGAAGACACATCAGACAACAGAGGCTTCTGAGACACCTTCGCCCAGGAAGCTTTGGCAGGAGGCGAGGAGAGTGTGGCATGGAGAGGTTGGGGCAGACCGCGTCTGAAGAACCAGTGTGCAGGGCGGCATTCCCCGCAGACCTTAGTTCAAGGAGGGCTATCCCTTAGTCTCCAGCTTCTATTTTCACAAATGAAGTGATTTCCCAAATGCTTTGGCTAGTTACTGGTCACAGCTAGGAGCACTGCAGTATGGCCTTCCCCAGCTATAAACTAGGGTTTCAATGAAAGATAACCTCCTTAAGTACTTTTATTATGTTCAGTGGGTGTGTGGATAAACAGATGGCTCGGTGTCTTTCCACTTTAGCAGAAGAGCTGAGGTTTCTTCCCAGCACCTGTCCTAGGCTGCTCACAATTGCCTGTAAGACCAGCTCCAAGGAATCTGATGCCATTTTCTGGTCTCCACAGGCACCTGCATATATGTGGTCAACACACACACACACACACACACACACACACACACATTCTAAACAAATCTTGAAATCATTGAGTTGATAGTAAAAGCAAATTTTAATATATTTATTTTCAAGTAAAAGGAGACCAAGAAGTAGACTTGTCATTGGGAAAAGTCTGACCTTATTTTCTATATCAGGGAAGGTAGAGTTCATCAGGTCCATGGCCTCCCTGTGACAGCTTTCACATTAAGATCTATACTCCTTCCCAGCCGACTTCCATCCTTCTCCTCCTTTTTCTCCTCCTTCTCAAATCATTAGAAATTGATTTTTAATCTTAGATACTATGAAAACCATTCTTCTTCGTAAATGCATGACACCTCTGCATGTGCAAACGTGGTGTGCATATGTGGCTTGTTCACATATGCAGAAGCTACAGGGTGATGCTGGCTGTGTGCTCTTGCTTTCTGTTCTCTGCCTGACACAGGTTTCACTGAATTTGAAGACTGTAATTTTTTTCCTGCTAAGTTGGCCCCCAGCAAACTGGAGTGATCCTCATACCATCCCTAGCACTGGAGTTAAAGGTTTGCAAGGGGTGCTGGGTCCCCACTCAGATCCTGATGCTTGCACAGAAAGTATTCTTACCCACCAATCTCTTTCCCTAGCTCGTGGCTACTTTAACACTAATATCTTTCCTTGGAAAATGGCAGGACACTGGCTATAGTTATCAGATCGACCAGTCTGCTAAGCTGAGAGCAGCTTCTGTTACTGTGCGCTCTCTTCACTCTCTGGGCTAAGTTGTGTCCTTGGACAGCTTTCTATGGACTTGTGTGATCACTCAGCTAATAGGTGCCTTCACTGAGCAGCTGTTATGACCCAGAAGACATTGCTATGTGCCCTTCATTTGTAATTTCTTGTGCTTCATTTGGAAGCTTGTTGACACATAAATTCTATTCCAAAAATTTGGACTGAGCCCAAGATCACACATTCCTAACAAGTTCCTTTCCTGGTCAGAGGACAATCTAAATTCTGCAGGAATTTAAAATAAGAAGGCTCTCTCTCTCTCTCTCTCTCTCTCTCTCTCTCTCTCACACACACACACACACACACACACACGAGAGAAAAAGAGGGAGGGAAGGATGGAGGGAGAGAGAGAGAAACCCAGTTTCAATACAGTTTTTGAAAAAGGATTGATCTAACTCTAAACAGAATTAGGATTTTCATATAATGTTTAGAATTCCTATGTATATTTAACCAATTAGATATAATTAGTCAAAAGAAAGAATTAAGCTATCAAAGCAGTCCAAAGGGAGTTTTACTGTTTCAGGCTGCACTGAATTCTTGCTGTAGTTTTCCTACACTGTGTGAAGGAGTTTATCAAATGTTGATTGACAAACCGGCAGAGAGCCGAGTACTGCCCAGACTTTGATATGGTTATTATGGTGGATGATCATCTGCCTCATATTTTGTAAGCAAGAGTGCTTACAAAGTGCTCTCTTACCTTTTGATTGGCTTAATAAAGATCTGACCGCCAATGGCTAGGCAGGAGAAGAAAGGCGGGACTTTCCAGCTGAGAGAGGGTCTCTGGGAGAACAATAACCAATGTGACACAGGAAGGAATGGTGTCAGGACTGAATGAGTGAAAGATAACAGGCCATGTGGCCGGATGTAGGCCAGGATTTGTTGGATTAGGATAGCTGAGAATCTGTCCATCTCTAGTGCCTAAGCTTTTATAAATAGTAATAAGTCCCCATGTCTTTATGTAAGAACTGCTGGGTCCAAGAAGATCCTGCTGTACTGCAGCATTTTTAATTGTATCAGAGTAACTGTGATAAAGGTCTTTCCACTCTAGATGACCTGAAGTGACAAAAAACTGTTTAACGTCTCCCCTTAGGTTCAGCTTTTGAATGGACTAGAAAGTTTGGCATCTATGTTGTTGAAAATAAAAATGGTATTGGGCTAAATAATGTTTATTATTAACCATGTAATTACTAAGACATTGTTATTTAACCTGCTATCACAATTAATAAGACACAGACACCTGCGAGATTTTATTTTATTTTTTAATTATTTTTATTTTATGTACACAGGTGATCTTCCTATTTGTACATGTGGGGGTAGGTGGGGGTCAGATTCCCTGGAACTGGAGTTACAGACAGTTGTGAGCTGCCATGTGCATGCTGGGAATTGAATTCGGGTCCTTTGGAAGAGCAAGTGGTGCTTAACCACTGAGCCATCTCTCCTGCCTTATTTATCTTGGGCTGGGCATAACCTTCTACCTACACTATCTCAATAACCTCTGGGCCCAAATCCCACCCAAAGCAGTTAGCCTTAACCGTTCTTATCTGGGCTACCTTTCATCCATAATCTTATGAATAATTGCTTTCATTTTTCATTTTGGCGTTTTCTCCATCCACATCATCCTTGGAGTCCTTCCTCTTGGTCCATATGGTTCCTTCTTCACGCTAACCCAGTGTGGTGTCGGCCTCTCTCCTCTCTCTCTCTGTTTTTGAATGGTTCTTTCCTCTGTATGCATTCAGTTTACAATTTATTGCCTACACTTTTACTTCAAATGCGGGACTTGTGTGGGAAGCCCGAGTATAGATGCTATTTGTAACTATTAAGGGCAGAAAACCGCGAAGTCAAATGCAAGCGTTGTCTGCCATAAGCCTTGCTTTGGGGCTTGCCATGCACATATTTTGTCGGCATCGAAGAACACTTTCCACCAGCTTTCTGAGTGATACAGGGTCGCCCCTTGCCAAGCACCAGGCTCTCACACAGCTCAGCACAACAAAGAGCCACGCTCCCCCACTCCCCTGGCAAATGTTTAGCAAACCTGCCTGATGTCCCAGAGCAACATTTAAATATGCTAAAAATGACATGGCCACATGTTCCAGCAGTCACTGTGGAGAAGGAAGGTAACCCAACATCCTGAGCCAGCCTCTGCACTCTCCTGTGAGAATCCCCTGGTGCTGGGGACTCGCTTAGAGCCAGCAAGATCACGTTACATAGTTTTTCATTGTACTCCAGGGAAGTTTATGGAAATGTTACAGAAATGAGCTACAAATGGGAACCTGGCCTTCTGCCAAAATCTCTTTCTCTTTCTCTCTCCTCCTTTTATCCTCCTCTCTCTCCTGTTCTAAAAACATATTTCCCTTCAGCACTTAATATGTTTTGGGGCACACATAACATTTTTCTAGGACTAAGATTAAAATATAAAATCTAGCACTTACACCTCAAACAACACTAAAAACTGGTGTTTCCTCCATGGCGCAGCGAGCCAGGCATCTCCCACAAGCTTTGTCTGCACTGACTCACTTGATCTTTGGCACAGACCCCTGTGTAACTCAGACTGATGAGCTGTACACAGAGAGAAATTCTTCTGCTTCCCACAGAGCACACACAGCAACTTCCTATCTCCACAATCAAGCGGAATGTGTCAAGAAAAGCAAAACTACTAATGGAAAAGCTGGGGCAGGGTAGGAGCTTTAGTTCAGAATTGATTTAATTTATTTTAGATTTTTCAGGTTTTAAGCTATGGGTGTTTGAGCAAAAAGAGTGCAATTCACCTTTACAGTGGAGTGTCTTTCTCTCTGTTTTTACTGTGTGTGCACAAGAGTTCATTTGTGCGCCTACATGCGCATGTCAGACTTGTTCTCCAACCCTTTCCCCCTTGGCGCCATCAGACAAGGTCTCTTCCTGACTTGGACCTTGTCAGTTTGCTGTTGACTCAGCTAGTTTGGCTGGTCAGGGAGCTTCAGGCATCTTCCCATCTCCACCCCCTAGGCCTGGCTTAGGATGCACTCCCACACACCAGACTTTCCGTGGGTGTCAGGACCTGAGCTCAGGTTCTCACGCTCAACATTGAATGCTCCTTCTCAGTCTGGCAAAGCAGCACCTGCTACAAAATGGCATTTATCTGCCAGCATGCCCTCTGCTTCAGCATCACAAGGGTTTTCTTTTAAATTTCCTTAATGTCTACACGGGCTGAAATAAATTTTTGAGTGGCTGAGGGGGATGAAAACTGAGAAAGGGAAAGGAAGAGTTTTAGAATCATTGCTCATTTAAACATACAACATTTATTTTTGGCTTAGATATTTATTTTGTTTATTTATCTTTGATACAGAGTTGAATGTAGACCAGGCTGTCCTTGACTCCTCCTCCTGCTTTCACCTCCCAAGAGCCGGGACTACAGGCCTGGCCTCCACACCCAGCTCTCCTATGATGTTTTGAATTCATCTGGATTGTTTGCTTGGGTCCTCGCTCATAAAACTAAGGCTGGAAGCAGGTACTCTCAGGAGACTCTTGCGCCTTCCAGGTTTGATGAGAAACGTAAAATGAGGAATGTTCCCAGTGTGCGTTTCCCTTGTGAGCAGAGCTTAGCTGCCCAGAAGATTCACACACAGCCAGAAGTTCCACACTCCCTGCCTGACTTTGACTTGTTCTGCGCCCCTGGCCAGTAGCCAGGCCACTGTGAGCTCGTTTCCTCCACTGAAAAATTAGCAGAACACTCGCCTACATCCCAGATGTCCAGAGACTTAATTAACATCAACGTTTGTGTAAAAACGAAATGCTGTTTACCCAGTAAATGCCAAGGAATCTAGTTGGTTTTTTTTCCCCCTTCTGGCAGAAGGCAGAGTGGAGAAGGATAAAACATTAGCTCATTGGAACATCTGATCACACTGAAGATTATGGAGTCATTCTCGGAGCTTGTTAGAAATGGCTGACCACAGTAGTGAGTGTAGAAAATCGCACAGGAATGGTTTCCTGCACACAGTCTGTCAAACTCTGAACACCTTAGTCAAAACTCCAACGCTGTGCGCCTACACCGTTCCCTGGCAGAGCTGTGTTAACAACAAAGATGAGACCAGTTATTTACACAGCAAGCCTGCTGCTCCGCCCTGCTCCAGAGCGGCAGCTCGGGTTCATAACTCAGGGATCTTCTGACTCAGGTATCTTAGGAGCATGTGCTTTGGTCGCAGAGAGAAAACATACCCATATGTTATCACTGTATTTCTGAGAGAGCAGCCTGCTGCCCCGTCTGGGTTTCTGCCTAACTCTAACTGACCATAGTTAGTGAAACATTGTCCCTGAATAAATCTCAGTGTCTACTGTGTGTGAGGCAGGGCTCTGACTGAGCACAAAGAATATGCTGGGGAGAGACACAGACAGTTCTTAGACTCCTAATGTCTACTCTAAAAACAAGTGTAGGTAAGCATCATCCAAGAAGAGACGTTTCTGCTTTGATGGGATGGAATTGTGGGTCAGGCAGAAAGAACAGCATGCACGCGGAGTCAGGAAGATGGGAGAAGGCATAAAGCACACTCACACTTGTCTTCTCATGAAGTGGACAAAGGAGAAGCACTTTATGCTAAGAAAACTGAGAAGTTACCGAAAGATTTAAGATCAAGTTCAAAAATGAGCAGATTTTGTTTTCTTCACATCACTCTGATTGGAGTTTGGAGGCTTGGTCAGAGAAGCAGGGGGCAGATGCCTAAGCTGGATATCAGAACAATTGCATCACCAGAGAGGAGGGAAACTGGAAGAGATAAAAATGCAAGACTCAGAAGTCTTGACTCTAAGTAGATGAGGTGGACTTCAGTAGTGGGAAGAGTGCTTTCTGAGTACACGCATGAAGAACTGGGCTTCGTCCCCCGCACCACATGAACAAGGTACAGCCGCTAATCCCAGTGCTCCGGAAGCGGAGGCAGGAGGAATGCAAGACCAGTCTAGGATAGTAAGACTATGTTACATTGAGGGGCTACAGGAAAGAAAGGAAGAGAAAAGAGAGAGGCTGAAGAAAGACACTCGTTTTAGATTAAGAAAGTTTGCAGTGTCTTTCCCAAAAGGCCACTTAGTAAAGATGTTAAAAGTAGCAACACCTATTCACAAGAGAGTTCAGGCTACAGATTGATGAGTACCCTCAGTACAGAGTGGAAGGCAGGACGTGGCACAATATTAGAGCACGTTCCTCACATGTGGGAGGCCTCAGGTTTTACTCTTAACGACACACACACACACACACACACACACACACACACACTCATGAGCATGAACATAGTCATGGAAGCAGGCATAGCCATGGTGCATGTGGAACAACCCTCATAATAATAATAATAATAATAATAATAATAATAATAATAATGAAAGAAATGGAACAGGAAAGGGTACATGAGGAACATCAGTAGTTAATAAAAAAAAAAAAAAAAAAAAAAAGCAGGGACCCCAGTGTAGACAGAAGAAGAGAAAAAAAGGAAAAAAGAAGGCTGGCTGTGGGTGGTGAGAAAGTATTGGGATCACATCTGTGCCCAGCTATTAAACTATCAATGTAAAGACTATGTACCGGAGCATAGTTGTGCATGATTGTAGTTCCATCGCTCTGGACCTGCTGTAAGAGGACCCATTCAGTACTTCAAAACTGCTATTGTCTGTCTTCACTTTTTGTTTTTTTTCTTTTTAAGAATGGTCTCTTCAGATTATTTGTCTATTTTTAATGAAATTACTTTGGCTCTTTAAATAAGTTGTTTGAAGTCTTTATGAGTTGTGAACAGTGACGTCTCACGCATAAGTCACCGGCAGCTACATCTCCCTGCTCTTTGGGGGTCTCTTCACTCTGTTGCCTCCTTTGCTTTACACAAGCTTTTTAGATTGATACAATCCCACCTGTCGGTTTCTTCTTTGGTTCCTATATTTTCGGAATCCCATGCAAAGATATCACTGGCCCCTCCTCTCCCTCCTGCCCTCCCTCCTTCTCCTCTCCTTCTGCCTGCAAATCAAGATATACACTCTCAGCCCCACATCTGCTGGCCTGGTGCTATGCTTCCTGCCATGACACTCATTAATTAACCCTCTGAAACTCCAAGCAGCCCCCAATTAAATGTTTTCTTTTATAAGAGTGACCTTCGTCATCGTGTGGCTTCACAACAATGGAACAATGGCCAAGACACAACTGAAGTGCTCATGCTTGTACGCACAGCAAGCTCTCTGAACTGAGCTGTTTCCCCAGCCCAGCACTCCACATATCAATGTATTTCCTCCAGTTTTCCCAGTCTCAAGTCTTATATTTCGGTCTTTGATCCCTGGAGTTGATTCTTGTAAAAGGTGAAGGAATATTCACTGTGGCCAGCCAGGGTCTGCAGCCCCATTGCTGCAGACACTACCTTCTCCTATGGGGGTCTTTGGTGATTTGTTAAGAATCAGTTGGCTCAGGCAGGACTTCCAGTGGAGAGAGGGGGCACCAGCCCATCCACAAAACCCTCGACCCAAAATCTACCCTGCCTTCAAGGAATGTAGGGATAAAGGTGGGGCAGAGATCGAGGGAATGGCTAGCGAGTGAGTACCCCAACCTGAGACCCACCTGTGGGAGACAGCCAGCCCCTGGCACTAGTAACAACACTCTGCTATGCTTTCAGACAGGAGCCTAGCATAGCTGTCTTCTAAGAGGCTCAACCTAGCAGCAGATCGAAACAGATGCTGAGACCCATAGCCAAACATTAGGCAGAGCTTGCGGAGTCTTGTGGAAGAGTGGGGAAGTGGAGATAGAAGAACCCAGAAGGGACAAGAACTCCACAAGAAGGTCAACAGAGTTGACTAACCTAGGCCAGTGGGGGCTTACAGAAACTGAAGCACCAACATATATGTAACTGATGGGCAGCTTGGTCTTCATGTGGGTCCCCTAGCAAATGGAGAAGAGGCTGTCTTTAACACAGACTTGGTTGCCTACTTTTATATCACTTGCCCCTAGCTGGGCTGCCTTGTCTGGCCTCAGTGGAAGAGAATGCACTTAGTTCTGACGTGACTAGATGTACTAGAATGGATTGGTAAGGGGAGTTCTCCTTTTCTGAGGTGAAAGGGTGAGACCAGGTGGAGAAGAGGGAAGAGGTGTATTCAGGATATAAAGTGAAAAAGCTTTAAAAAAAAATATCAGTTGGCTCTAGCTATCCTGGCTTATCTTGGTGTTCTCCATCTTGTTGCTTGGCTCTCTATGTTTGCTTTAAAAGTTACTTTCGATTAATTCTGTTTTATCTACAGAGAAGGCTTAACTGCTTGGAGAGAGGACAAGTGAAGAGTCTGGGGATTTTTAAAGGTTCAGAATTATAAATGTGACAAACAGGACACCTCACAGATTTAGAAAATCTAGAAACCTCAATGGCCAATGTTGATAGCAAGGTTGAAGTTTCCTACAATGTGTATCTTCCCTCTGTTTGACTAATCAAAATCCAAGACAGTTTTGGAAGGTTGGCGGGGCATGCCTGTTTACTCCATGTCTCTCCAAATTTCCCGCTGAAAAGACAGTAACATTTTCAAACAACAACAAAATGTTCACTTGAATGGGAGAATGGGGATGGCGATCATACAGTCTTGGAACTATGGTGTAATGGAGGAGCTTCAGCCTAAGCTCATGTCAACAGACCGCAGAATAAGCAGGCAGCAGCCCACTGCGGGAAGGGCAGGGGTGCCCGGGAGCCACTGTTAGTGACCAGCAGAGTCTGAAGCCATCAGCTCATTAAACGAGGGAGAAGGCTGCCAGATCCTTTGCCAACAAGTAGGACACAAGATTATGGCACTCGAAAAAAGTTTTAGATAAGAAAACCTGTTTTACTGTTGAGGTTTCTCACTTGGGGAAAACTATTTTTGGCATCCTAATGCAGGAATTCTTGATGCTAAAGACACAAATGCTGTGAAATTATCAAGTGTGAAAGAAGATTAAAAGTATTTTTTAGAACAAAAACAATTTTAAGTAGGCAATGATAAGTTAACCCGAAGCCCTGTGGAATGTGATCAAGAACTGCTCTAAAAAATATTTTACCTAAAATTTTGAATGACCCTAGTGGTGTACTAAAATCACATATGGCTTTTGCTAACAAGTAAAAGGAAGTCAATTTAAATAAAAACACCAAGAAAAACAGCTCTGTTTGACTCAGGCAACAATGAAGAGGCATCAAGCAGTATGAAGAAGTTACATGATGATTTAAGTCGGCTTTTAAAATACAAAAACTATTCCTGATACAAGTCCTGACGATATAGTAAAGCTAATCTCCTAATACTAATATATATAATATTAATACATATTATATATAATATATATAATACTAATAATATTCTAATACTAATCCTGGGATATTAGTAAAGCTGGAAGAGAGGGCAAAAAAAGTCAAGAAATTAATTAGAGTGGATTAAAATGTTACTCTTTCCTAGCAGAAAAGATACAATTTCCCTACCTTTGTATTTTTTAAAGATTTGTTTGTATTCTATGTGTGTGAATGTTTTGCCTTCATGTATGTGTGTGTACCGCATGCCAGCACCGGGCTTCTGTCAGAGCAGTACGTGTTCTTTACCCGAGCCATCTCTTCGGCAGCCTTTCCTTTCTTATAAGCAATACGTGGGCATAACAGTTTGTGCCAGTGTGACTTCAGCTTTCTTTTCTTTGTATGTGAAGACAGCGTACAGTTTGAAACAAATGGGCATGTGGACGCTGGAGGCACACTTGCGGATTCTGTGTCTAGGACAGTTTTCTTAGTTGAAAATGTAAGTCAGAGAGTTCGTTGTGTTTTGCACTGGCAGGCTTTCAATGAATAATTATTATTTTGGTTAATTCTATTATGTCTATTTGGATATGCAGTATGCTGCTGTAGAATGCATTTAGAGGGGAACCTCATTACCACAGCGATGAGAGCTAACATACACAGTGTATAAAAATGACATACACAGCTTCTGCTTTCTGTAGTGTGATGGTGAATCTTGACTGTTAAGATTGTCAATCTTTTTAAAAAGGTTAAGATTTGATTTTTAATTATGTGCATATGTTTGGGGGCATTTGCATGAGCGTTCCAGCGTTTGAGGAGGCTAGAACCCCCAGGAGCTAGAGTTACACTCGCAGCGGAACACGGAGGCTCTCCTACCCACTGAGCCAATCCTCCAGCTCCAAGATTGTCGCTCTTAATTGATGAAATGTGGAATCATCCCGATGAAGTTAGCTAACGTGGAAAGACCTACCCTAACATGGGTGCCTCCACTCCACAAGCTGGATTCCTCGACAGAAGAAAACGAGCCAAGTGAGCCTCGGCAAGGGTCACCCTCTAGTTCCCGCCCCTTGCCTTTCCCTGCACAATGGACTGCAGCCCTTCAAGCCATGAGTCAAAATGAGCCATTCCTTCTTCAAGTGCTTTGATTGGATATTTGATCATAGCAACAGCATGAATGTGAGTGTGAACAGGTGCCTGACTGAAAAGCTGTATCACCTACAAAGTGTGACCAGGATCTCAGATGATAAGGAAGCGAGCCGGAGCCCCTATCCCTGGGAGCCCTACTGTTGTCATCAGCCTATTAGACTTACAGGAAGTATTTCTAGCATATTGTACCAGAAGCTAAATAATATGTCAAATTTCTTTGGATTTGTTTAAACAATATTAACTCATTTGTGGTAGCATAGGTTATTTTCCCTTATTCTCTAATTGGCAGTTAGTTTTATTTGGCTTAATTAATGAAACTGGAGGTTTTATTTACTGCATTAATGAAATTCCTTTGGTAGAAACAGATCTTTAATGAGATGGAGCTTGTGGATGAAAAATAATTGAAGTTGTCTCTTGGGATGATATCTCTGGACCTCTGGCTATCATTAAGAGAGACTCCTCCAAGCCCAGCCACTTCCCTGTACAGAGCATAGGTTCCCCAGGGAACCAGAGTGTGCATGGAGGGTGTCCACTGAGCCACAAGCCTGAGAGCAAAGTGCAATGCCCACAGCAGAGGCAAAGGAGAAGCGCTGGCCATCACTGCAGTGTGCTGGGGACTCCGGGCGGGTGTTTCAGTGTGAACTTTCCAAAGCTGGAGACGGCGTCCGAGCAGCACAGGGAGGCTGGAGGCCTGGTGTTCTAACCCTGAGCCCACGGTCAAACCTTCACATTTTATTTATTGAACACTGCTGCCTGCCTATTCAGTTTTTAGCTAAGGAGGGACAAGAAGGAAATGTGATTTCTTGAGTCTTCTAAAGCCTCAAAATACCACTCAGCAAGAGCTTTACATTTCTTAGGCACATTGTCTTAAACATCATGGAAGCAACTCAAGAAGAGCCACAGAAAACTAAACATTGACTCTCTAGCTCCAACAGCGCAGTGCATTGAACACATCGTTGGCACAAGCTGGTAAATATAGTAAAATCCTAGTCAGAAATTAACTGACAAGTTCTGACGCTCTTGGCAATTTTGTTTAATCTGAATAAGTGGGGAACTCTGCGAAGCCCTTTGGCCCTGCTCTATGTCTGGGACCGGGGTTTTCTAGAACTGGGGTCCCATCTGTGAGCTTCAAGATTTTTATTTGTTTGTTTTTAAACAGGGTTTCTCTGTGTAGCCTTGGCTGTCCTGGACTCACTTTGTAGACCAGGCTGGCTTCTGCCTCCCCTAGCGATGGGATTACAGTCATACACCACTGTTCCCAGCTGGACTTTAAGATTTTAACAGCAGCTATGTGAGCGCTGTTTTCTATAACTCTTATAAGCCTTACTGAAGATTTGGATGAGACATTTTTTTTTAAAAGTGTAAAAGAACATGTGCATAGGTTCAATAACCTTGGTGGACATTAATTAATTAATTAATTCTGAATTTATTGCTAGTTAGAGTTCAGTTTTTTTCTTTAAATGAAGTTAAATTAATGGGATATGACACTCCTGCACTGCACTGAAGTCTGCACTATTCTAGCGCTCCTTAATTGAAATACTATAACAGGATTGTTTGAGTCAGAGTATGAATTGATTTTATTCTGAAAAAAAAAAGCAATAACAAAAATATTATGTTTTTATAAATGTGATTTGTCCTTTGAGAACTTCATGCAGTGTTGCTTGATCATATTTATCCCTCCGCTCTTGCCAGACCCACCCCTCTTTCCTGTCCCCCCCAGCACTGTGTCTCGTTTTCCTTCCTCTCGCCAAGGCCAGTCTGTGCTTCCCGAACATTCTGGCCTGTGCGGCCCCCCACTGGAGCAGTGTTTTCAGGGGCTGTGGTTTAGAGGAAATGGAGCCTCCACTGCAGAAGCCAAGAACTGACAGTAGCTCCTGGCTAGGAGCTGACCCCCACAAACCGTGGGCCCAGCTTTCCTCGCCCTGCCAAGATCTGGTCTGGTTGAGGCTTACACGAGTCTTGTGCACAGTGTTATGACCACTGTGAATTCATATTACAGCTTCTTTGGTGTGACCGTAACACGCTGTTCCCTAACAGCCATCCATACCTTGCTGGCACTTTAAACAACAACAAACCTTTTTATTTACGTTTCTTTTATCTTTTCCTCCCTACTCCACCCCAATCCCTTCCATCATTCCAATACCAGGTAGGAGAGAGAAAGGGTTAATGGGAGACACAGTTCTTTCTTAGCTGCTTCCTGCTGGTCAGGGTTGCTGGGTTCCTTGGAGCCAGTCCAATCCTCATTTCAGGAGATCTCCAACTTCTTGTCTCACAACAACAACCAGGAGCAGCAAGGGGGAAGCGGGAGCAGCCTTGTTCTTTCTCCAAGCTCCTCACTCTCTGGGCCCTGACATTTATTCTCTCTCCAGAGTCCTCAGAGTCAAACTATCTGCAGCTGGCAAAGAGCTTCTCTCAGAGCCCACAAGAGGCAGCAGCCTGCTGCTGTGGACCGTCTGAGTCAGCCCCACAGCCCACACCTGGGACCAGAACAAAACCGTGTTTACATCCACACCGCCACCCTCTGCTGTCATTACAGTGTTGGCCCCTCTTCCACATGCTTCGGGCATCTATGGAGGGCTTGTGGTACGGACGTTCTGCAGCCTGGGAAATTCTGCAGCCTTGGAGTCTCTCACCTTTGACTGGTTGTGTATTTCTTTGTAGACCATCATCAACCATAAACAGAAGCTGCTTCAGTTGGATTTCAAGTCACTTATATAATTAATTAATTAATTATGGGCTTGACCAAAACTAAAGAATTATATAGAACAATGCTAATATATCATTAATATATAAATTTTGTTATTGAATCAATTCTTTCACACCCAAAGAACTAGGAAACCCAAATCTCAACTGTATATTAAATTTTTAAAAACCCTGAAGAATTATGGGTGAATGCCTATATACAACTAGGAACTTAGCTTTTCATTCTAGTTAGAAAACTGCTACAAATTTTCAGTTATTTAATGTGGCATTTAACAGAAAAATCAAATTAAGAAATTTTCTTTGGAAAAGAAAAAGAGGGACTGGAAAAGTATTTTAATTGGTACAGTGTTTGCCTAGATTCCACCCCAAACAGCTCACAAACTGGGTATGTGGGTGCATGCCTGTGGTCCTTGCACTGGGTGATTGTGAGGTCAATTTGGGAGGATCAAGAGTTCAAGGTCAACTTTGCTACATAGGATCTTTAAGTTTTAGGCTATGCTCATGAGACCCTGTCTCAGAAAAATAAAAAATAAAAAATAAAGCAAAAAAACGTATTTTGGTTAAATACTATATTCAAGTAAAATAAAACTGAACTTAAGTTTGGTAAGAACCTCATGGATTTATTAGAAAGTGGTAGCAAGCTCAGCGGTCGTTCCCTGTCAAGGTCTTCTGGCGCCATGATATTTGGCTGAGTCTTCATTTCATGTCTTGATTCAGTGTTCCTGGATTTGACAGCTCCTCCGACCCTGTGTGATAGGATGATGTACCCATGCAACAATCTGTCAGCTCACAGAGCTCAGCTCCTCAGTGCAGCAACTGGGCTACTCCTGAGATCAGTCAACTCTAAACTCAGCCAAGCCATTGGCCTCATGATTTTGTTTCTGCAACACAAGACTCATAAAATCATTCATGTTCCCAAGAAGCCACGGTATGTAATCAGCCTATGTCACTTTAACACCCACCATAAGCTACATTTTTAAGTTTGTGTTTGGATGTTGTAGAATCTTCTAAATATTTATAGATTCCAGGGCTAACAGAGTCTTTGTTTGCCTCTGGGTAACATCAGCGCTGTGTGGAAGCCATTGGTTCCAGAAAACTTCTTGGCAATAGACAAAAAGGATGAAGGGCTCATTAAAAGCATAGTTAACCCCATTATTCACACCAAATATCAGAACTTATGGATAATTTCAGAATATGAAGTTTTCTTTAAGACAGATACTGGGCATTTAAAAACTTATCGTCAACTTCCGTAGTGGGCATGAGGTAAGGGCATTTCAGTGATAAACCCCAGAATTCTGTGTTTTTACACAGGTCTGCTCAAAGAGCACGGCAGCCAAACCACTTGAAAAGACTTCAGAATGCATGAAACAAAGCAGCACCACTGAGGTAGAAGATTCATTTCTTCCATGTTTCAGGGTTTAGGTCTTTAGAGGCATTTTGGAGCAGACAACAGACTTTGCACTTTACTGTGCTGTGCAGTGTGACACGTGGTTACTGTGATCCACTACAATCATTTCCCTCTACCTCCAAGAGATGAGGGCACAGTCACAGCCGGGGAGGCTCCAGCACACGTGTGTGTGCGTGTGGGGGGGGGGGCGGGGGAAGACTGCACATGCAGAAACCGGAAGCCAGTTTCTGATGTCATTTCTCGGAGGCTAATACCGTAGTTTTCAAGACAGGGCATCTCATTGGGCTGGGATCGGCCTACTGCCAAACTGTAGCGCTGATACTCTAAACATGCTCCGCCGAGACACCGAGGCTTTCCACGTGAATGCTGGCGGTCAAACTCAGGTCTCCATTCCCACAAAAGGACGACTTAGCTATCTTAGCCGTTTCTTCACTTGAAACATCTGATTCTCCGTGTAATTCAGATTTTATATGAATAAATATATTCACATTTGAGAAAGAATTTCTGTCAGAAAGAAAAGTCAATTGGTGTTTGGACACATAATGCATATCCATTTATAAATATTTATATCGCTTCCCAGAAAATTTTAAATGGGGAATATGACAGCAATATTCTAGGAGAAAAAGCCTCCTACAAAACAGACTGGGTGCTCATGTACATGATCTACTTTATTGAGTAAGGGACAGAGTAAAATAAGGAAAAGAAAGAAATGTGATGAAATAAAGCCATTAAGTCATTAGTTTGCTCCAGTTTACCTTTTACTCCTTAATGTATAGATTTGCCTTGTACAGACATAAAATATATCTGTAACAAGCACTTGACTTTCCAAGGGCAGCAAATATTCTTCTGTTTCCCTGTCTCTGTGCACACGTGGGTGTAGAAGCCAGCGAAGAACGGTGTCATTTCTAAAGAGACATCCTTGTTGGTTTCTGGTGACAGTGTCTCTCACTAGCCTGGAGCTTGACAGCTAGGACGTCTGGACAATAGTCCCCAGAATCCCAGATGTCCCCCTCCCCAGGGCTGGAATCACACATACCCAACATTTTTGAGTGGATCTCGGTGATTGAATTTAAATCTTCATGCTTACAAAACAAGTACCCAACTGACTGAGCTATCCACACTGCCCAGAAATTCCTTTTAATACAAAGGAGGAAAACAATTGTCTCTCCTACAGAAGTGTAGGGATAAAGATGGAGTAGAGATTGAGGGAATGGCAAACCAATGACTGTCCCAACTTGAGACCCACCCCATGGGAGACAGCCAATCCCTGCCACTAGTAATGATACTCTGCTATGATTGCAAACAGGAGCCTAGCATAACTATCATCTGAGAGGCTCATCTAGCAGCTGATTGAAAGAGACACAAAGCCAAACAACAGTCGGAGCTTGAGGAGTTTTGTGGACGATGGGAGGAAGGATTGAGAAATCTGGAGGGGTGAGGCACACAAGACCTACAGAGTGAACTAACCTGGGCACATGGGGCCTTACAGAGACCGAACCAACCTAGACTCCTTACATATGTAGCAGATGAGCAGCTTGGTCATCATGAGGGTCCCCTAACAATTAGAGTTAAGTCTGTCTTCATTCTGTTACCTGTGTCTGGATCATTTCCCCCTAGCTGGGCTGCCTCGTCTGGCCTCAGTGAGAGAGGATGTGCTTAGTCCTGCTGTGACGTGAGGTGTGAGGGTTGGTACCCCTTAGGGCCTTCCCTTCTCTGAGAAGAAAGAGCAGAGAATTTGGGGAGGAGGCTGTTGGCGTACCTTGAAAACAACAACTACAAAACACCTCCTTTATTTACGTTTCTTGTATCTTCTTCTCCCTACTCCACCCCAATCTCTTCTAACACCAGGTAGGAGAGAGAAAGGGTCAGTGGGATTTGGGGTGCAGTTCTTTCTCAGCTGCTTCCTGCTGGTCAGGGTTGTGTTCCTTGGAGCCAGTCCAGTGGATCTTCATCTTCTTGTCTCACAACAGCAACGGGGAAGCAGGAGCAGCCTTGTTCTTTCTCACAGCTCCTCACTCTCTGGGCTCTGGCATTTATTCTCTCTCCAGAGTCCTCAGAGTCAAACTATCTGCAGCTGGCAAAGAGCTCCTCTCAGAACCCGCAAGAGGCAGCAGTCTGCTGCTGTGGACCGTCTGAGTCAGCCCCACAGCCCACACCTGGGACCAAAACAAAAACATGTTTATATCCACAACAGGGGGCTGTGAGGGTGAGACTGGGAGGAGAGGAGGGAGGGGGCTGGGGTCAGGCTGTAAAGTGATTAAGTAAGCAAATGGAAGAAAAAAAAGATAGATATCGTAAAAGAACTGACTTTCTTGATCTTCCCAAAAACAGTGCAAAGCTGTCTCCACCCTCTCACTTCCTTGTCACCTCTGTGCAGGGGCAGTCACCACCCTTGTAGTCTAGAGCAGACAACGGCATTCCAGAACCACCTGGCCTCGCCCTTCTGTCCCTGAGACCACGCGACCTCCAGTACCTTGTTCAGCCTGACCTGAATGTCCAGCCAGTGGAGGTTCACAATGCACACTCATGGCAGAAGGCTGATTCGTAAACACTTATTAATCATTAATGGGCCACCAAAACCTAAGACTTCCATGTAAAAAGATTTATTTTTTATTCATATTTTACCATTATCTATTTTCACTACAGGGACAAAAAAAAAATCAAACAATGACATTTTCAATACCAAGGAAACAAAATGTAAAACACACAAAGGAGAAAAACACAGAGTGAATATTACCAACCACAGCTTAAAAAAAAAAAATCACAGCAAGGGTCCCTTTTAAATGGCTGTAGGAGAAGTTTCCCTGTATGCTACTAACTTACTCTTTGTTTTATTTTATTTTTGAGACAGAGTCCCATGTAGCCCAGACAGTTTTGAACTTACACAGTTGAGGATCTTTCTTCAGGTTCTGGGTTACAAGAGAACCCCCCACCCCTGGTCTGTGAAGTACTGGAGGCCAGCCCCACAGCTCCCATAACGGTATGCAAGCGCTCCACAAACCAAGCCACACTCCCGCTCCCCAGACGGTTCTCCATTCTCAGCTTCATTTGCACAGTACAGAAAGGACTGCCGCAACATACAAAGACATATTCCATGTTCAAAATAGTTGTACATGAGAAAATAGGAAACAAGGGGGATGGATGAGCTTGGAATCAAAGTGTAAGCATTCACATGCATGTAATATGCATACATACATATCACATATTTAATATAAAAGTTTTATTTCTAACTTTAAGGGAGCTGATTTGTGCTGCATACATGAGCAAGGTTATAGAGTTCACATTGAGAGGAAAGAACACCTTCACCCAACTTACAAAGCTTTACAGTTCCCAGAGGCTAACTCAGCTTTATTCATCATGCTGCCTGGAAGGTACGCTGGCTGGAGGCGGGGCAGAAGAGGGCTCCCGTACTCTCCCACGAGCTTACTTATACTGAACACACATGGAACAGGGCAGCCACCGCTTCATGTCTAGACATATGACATATGTGTATGTTTTATTAGAAATGCAGGGAAATGATTTTATATAATTTTACATAATACATTATATAAATTTATATAATACAGACATTTACTCAGCATTTACTCTCTTGTTTAAAGCCCCAAATTCTCACCCAACTGAGCCCACTGGCTCTTTCCCTTTTTCTTGGAGATAAAGAATTGAGATACCCATGCTGGGATCAAATCATGATCCATAAACAAGGGAGGCGTTGTAGGGGGTAAGGAACCTGCCAGGAGGTGAATTTTGATCGCTGGAACCCCTTTACCACAGTCTGTAATAGGCATGAGTCTGTAAGCCAGCACTGTTCAGGTAAAATGGAAATTAAGATGGAACCAAAGCTTTCAGGTAAGATAGACCGGTGCATGCAGTGGGTAAAAGCAGCAAGAAACACCAATCGAAGCAAAATGGACCAGAACCTATACTGAAGGCTGTTCTCCCATCTTCACACACTGTGACCTCAGGTACCTGCACTCTTGTAGTAGAGTATACATAAAAGATTTAAAACAGTGAAATCTCCTTACCTGAACTTCCTGATCGTTAGTGTGACAGCTCTATATCTCCTCTTCTAAGGTCCACCTCGGCCCTATTCTCTCCACCCCAGACATTTAATTTGTTAGTAATTTATTCACTTTTACATCCTGAATGTAACCCCCTCCCTTGTCTCCCTCTTACCCCACCTTTTCCCCTAGTCCTCAGAAAGGGGGAGGCCTTGTCCCCTATATTTGACCCCAGACTATCAGGTTTCCATTGTATCGTTTTGGCTTCTTTGTAAAAAACCAGGTGTCCATAGGTGTGTGGGTTTATTTAAGGGTCTTCTATTTGATTCCATTGATCCCCCATTCTGTTTCTATGCCAATACCATGCAGTTTTTATTACTTTTGCTCTATTAGTACAGCTTGGGATCAGGGATGGAGATACCTCCAGAAGATCTTTTATTGTACAAGATTGTTTTAGCTATTTTGGGTTTTTTATTTTTCCAAGTGAAGCTGAGAATTGTTCTTTCAAGGTCTGTAAAGAATTGTGGTGGTATTTTGGTGGGGATTGCATTGAATATGTAGATTGCTTTCGGTAAGATGGCCATTTTTACTATGTTAATCCTATTGATTCATGAGCATGGGAGATCTTTCCATCTTCTGATATCTTCTTTAATTTCTTTCCTCACAAACATGTAGTTTTTTTTTTTTTTCACTTGCTTGGTTAGAGTTATACCAAGATACCTTATGGGATTTGTGTGTGTGTGTATGTGTGTGTGAGAGAATTGTGAAGGGTGTTTTTTCCCTGATTTTTTTCTTCCCGTTTGTATTTTGTATACAAGACAGCTACTCATGTTTTTTAGTTAATTTTGTTTCCAGCACTGTGCTGAAGGTGTTTATCAGCTGTAGGAGTTCCCTGGTAGAATTTTTGGGGTCACTTATATATACTATCATATCATCTGTGAATAGTGATATTTTGACTTCTTCCTTTCCAATTTGTATCCTCCTGATCTTCTTTAGTTGTCTTATTGCTCTGGCTAGGATTTCCAGTACTATACTGAAGAGAAAAGAAGAGAGTGGACAGCCTTGCCTTGTTTCTGATTTCAGTAGAAATGATTTAAGTGTTTCTCTGTTTAATTTGATGTTGGCTGTAGGCTTGCTGTATATTGACTCTACCATGTTTAGGTATGTGCCTTGTATCCCTGACTCTTCTAGACTTTAAACATGAACAGGTGTTGGATTTTGTCTAATGCTTTTTCTGCAACTAAGGAAATGATCATGTGGTTTTGTTTTCTTTCAGTTTGTTTATATGGTTGACTACATTGATGGGTTGAGTTTCCAGATAATGAACCACTCCTGCATGTGTGGGAAAAAACCCACTTGATCATGGTGAATAATATCTTTGATGTGTTCTTGGAATCGGTTTGTGAGTATTTTGTTGAGTATTTTTGATTCAATGTTTATAAGAGAGATTGCTCTGAAATTCTCTTTTTCTGTTGGGTCTCTGTGTGGTTTAGGTATCAAGGTGACTGTGGTCTCATTGAATAAGTTTGGTAATGTTCCTTCCATCTCTATTTTGTGGAATTGTTTGAAGAGTATTGGTATTAGTTCTCCTTTGAAGGTGTGGTGGAATTCTGTCCACCCCAGACATCTAACAATGTCTACTTCAGGTTCAATCCAGGGACCTTTTGTTTCCTCCTTCTCCAAGTTCTCTCTCTGGTCCTGTATGCTGGGTTTCCCTAAGTCTTTGGACTCCAGAGCTGTTGGCAGTTGTATACATACCTGAGAACTACAGAGAACTTGTGCTGGTGCGAATTACAGCTATTGGTTAATCATTTTGTAAATATTTATTATATTAGTTTATTTAGAAACATCAGTGACCAGTCTTCATGATAAATATATTAACCTAGGTTACACAATGTCTGAGAATAACTTCTAATATTTTGGGGGGAAAAATGGAGAAGTGGCCTTTGTGTTTCTACTGTGACTGACTGAAGTGTATTAAAGCCATCCTGAGATACATACAAAAGAACTTTCAAAGCCACCCCAACAAACATGACTATCCTATGATAATGGTTCTTAAACAGTAAAAATAGATAGATAGATAGATAGATAGATAGATAGATAGATAGGAAGTTTTAAGACAAACTTCTTGTCTCCCAGACTTGCTTTGAACCCCTTAGAAAGCATAAAATGACCTCAAACTTCCAATCCTCTCCTTTTGCCATGCTAGTAATGCTGGGATTACAGGTGTTCACCAGAATGCTTGGTTTTGTGGTGCTGGAAATTGAACCAATGGCTTCATGCACATCAGGCGAACTCTCTACCAACTGAGCGACATCCCTAGCACCAAAATTGATTTTGAAACACATTCAGAAAAGTTTCCGTATCTGTTGCCTCAAGATCCTTTGGTCGTGATCTCTGGCAGGACATACGCCCACACATGACTTTATTATCACTGCGTTGCAGCACTGTGATTTAATACACTGCGTGCGACTGCAGAATAGAAACACATTTTCAGCATAATTTGGAAGTCAGATTCTTCACTATCGCCGTGGATCTTGTCAGCAAAGTCGTGACGTATTAGGAAGCTGTGAAGATCATGGGGGGGGCACACAAGTCTTCAGAATTCCAACTTTCACTTGAAAAGCTCAAAGTTTACCAGAGACCACATACACCACCATTGGCTCCTTTGAAGTGACAGGTTCATCTGTTTATTTTCAAGGAAATATCTTCTAAACATCCATGCAGGAAAAGCACATGTATTATTTCTAGCAGGCATTTTGTTCAAGGAAAAAAGAACCCATCACATCCGAGCCAGTCAGCCCACAGCTAACAACTGCGCAAGTGCTTTTCCTGGAGATTTCCAGAGTTCCGCCCCATCGGATGACTCTTAGCAGGGATCCGGTCCACAGCCAGCAGTCTGCAGAGTTACCCAGATTGAACAGCCCTATCCAGGGGTTCCTTACCCAGAGCATAGGGTTTGCGTTCCTTTCCCGCTAAGAGAGCATCACGTTGAAAAACAGAAAAAGCTTTACTGTCCAATGCCTGCATCAAGCAGCTGTCAGTCTTGCACACATTAATTCTACATTGTTAGTAGCTATCTGATCCCAACAATTAAATAAGAACAAACTAAGGTTTAGTTACAAGCTGTACACAGGAAGTGTACGATGGGCCTTTTTTTTTTGCAGGTCTGTGATAGTTATTTAATATTTTATAATTTTATTTATGTGCATATGTATCTCCTCTTTCTTTCTCCCTTCCCCCTCTCTCTGTGAGTGTGTGTGTGTGTGCAGATGCCTGGACATGCTGGAAGAGAGTTGGATACCCTGAAGTTGGAGTTATAGGCAGTTGTAAACCGTCCAACATCTGTGCTGGGATCCGAACTCTAGTCCTCTAGAAGAGTAGACTTCATCTCTCCAGTTCTAGATTTGTGCTTATCTTGGCACTGTGTGGGCTGTTGGAGTATTAAAGATCCTCAACACTGTGTTCTTTGTGCCATGCCTGTATTTCAGGCTGGTCTTGAAACACTGTGCCTCAGGGCCTGCTGCAACATGTTTGGTACCACAACAGGCAAATGATGTGATGTGTTGTGAGCAAAGACAGATGATGAGACAAAGCACACAGCAGAACACAGTGTAACATTGTGATGTACTGTGACAAGCAAACCTGTGAAGCCTGCTTTCGTGAGATTCTGCTGGTACTCACCTACAAAGCTACTCTGTGAAGTGGGATTGTAAAAAGAAAGAAGCAAAGAAGAAAGAAAGAAAGAAAGGAAATAGAGAAGAAAGAAAGGAAGAAAGAGAGAAAGAGAGAGAGAAAGAAAGAAAGAAAGGAAGAAAGAAAGAAAGAAGGAAGGAAGGAAGGAAGGAAGGAAGGAAAGAAAGAAAGAAAGAAAGGGGAAGAAAGAGCAAGCTGTAGGCCTTCCTTTAGAGGTCTGTAATATCTATTTTATGTTCAGGCACAATGGAAAACAAACAAATAAACAAACTAATAAAAACAAAGCAAAGCGACAGCAACAAAAGCCAGGCAGCTAGCAGCAGCACTTAGAGCTTCTCTAAGCTTCTGAAGGTTTTGTCTGTTGAACAATGAGAGTGTGACCCTCAGAGTAACTGGGTTTCTTCCTCCCTGTAGATGTTCTTCCTGTCCCTGCTGCTGGGGCAGGGTCCAGAGGCACTTCCTCTCCCTCTCTGTATGGATCGCTGTCTCCTCCATAGCTCCCATCCAGATTCCTGTCCATCTACTTGTACTGTTACTTATTTGACAATTAGAATTGGATCTGAAGGTCTTTACTGGCACTTTCTTAAACTGGTTTGACTACTCAGCAGTAAATTGTGAGTTTCTTGGGAATCCTAATTCCTCTTCTATATTCTTTACTTTTTGTTCATTTCTTCACAAAAATTTTCCTTCAGCAAGTCTTGAACAAAAAGCCAACCAAGCAAGAGAATTCAGTTGATGGCGTATGACCCATTGCTTTGCATAACTTCTCATGCTCCTAGGAGCAAAATTTCCTGAGTTGAAATTCACCTCGCTGTGATTATTTAAGTCAATTTAAAATAAAAAATCATTATGGAATTTATACTCACCTGTATGCTGCAGCACCGCTTGTAGCGGCTTCCTCTGACTGGGACACTTCCTCCTGGAGGGAGGAAGAGCCTCCTAAGACTCAGAAACAAACAACTTCATGTCTCAGGATTTCCTGATACAAGATTCACAAGCCACTCAGCACGGTTTTACCAGCCGTAAGCAGACTGGGAAAGATACTGAAAGACATCTCTTACCGGAGCCGTCTGAAGGCTGTTCAGGGAGCTAAGGGGATGCTGCCAGGCTTCCAGGAGTCCACGCCCACAGAGAGGACTTCCCAGGGTGCAGCTGCTGTTGATTCTCCTTCCTCCTCTCCTCAGTAAAGCTGCTGCTTAGTTAAGCTGTGCTGGGGTAGAACCGTTTCTTTTCCCTGTACTCTGTGCCTTCTCTGTGGTGAACTGTCTTGTGCTCCCAGCTTCCCCGGAACAGTCACACAAGCATGTTGATAAACCTCTGCTGGAAGCTTAAAGTCTCCAACATTCTGCTGAAACTACTTAACTCGGTACTTCGGGAGTCAAATCTAGGAAAACGTCAGATTATATTTTCCTACTTCACACACACGCACACACACACACAGGCACATGCCCACCCACATGTGCGCGCACACCTGATGCTGGAGATGTAGTTGGACACAGTGGTACACACCTATGATCCCAGCCCCGGGGCTGTAGGGTCGAGGATCTGCCGTTCTAGGTCCTCCTCAGTTACATAGGGATGTAGAGGACAGCCCGCGCTACAGGTGACTCCATCTCCCAAAGCAAGCAAACAAATAGTATCGATGCTCTACAAAGTCTCTATTTTCTGAGTAACCCAATGCTGAAGAGAAAAATCAGAGACTGAGTAACCAGAGCCAAAACCAGTTACAGTGGGAAAGCTGTTTCTATTGTCTGGTTATGACATTTTGGAGATTCTATTCATCTAAATCAACCTGAGGGATCATACTGATGTGTACAGGCATTTTCAGGCGTAATGAACCGGACTGTTAGCAGGATTAACCAGATCCCTGAACCTCTAAGTACCTAGAAATGCATCTGTACTGTACTGTGGGCAGCGCTGGCCCACAGATGTGGCGCCGCAGTGGACAACAGTGGTAAGTTTTGGAAAAATCCTTCAGGACATTACATTATTTGTTTTACTTTTGAAAGGTGTCAGTAAAATGAGACTTTTCTTGACTAACATTTTTGCTGACTTATCACGTGACTGAACGTGACAAAGATGGAAATGGAAAGTTCATCTAAAGTATATTGTCTGCAATATATCTCATTCAGGTCCATCTCCTTCTAAAGCAATCTGTTTTCTTAGCTGGAAAAACAAAATGCTTGCTCTCTCCATTACTAATTGCTAAATTTATATCTCAAAAATGGGGAGTAGTTTGGTTGGTAGAGTGCACCTATCAAGCCCTGGCTTCCATCCCCAGAGTCATGTAAACCAGGCATGTTGAAGAAGGACATCCTCAGCTAAGTTCCAGCATTGCCGCATGAAATCCTGTCTCAAATGGGAAAAGTTGTTTGACTTGAACTGAATGAGACAACAGAAAACATATTTATATTTTTTCTTATGTATGTTGTGTATATTGTAGCTCTAGAATGTTATTAAAATGTAAACCCGAAAAATTAATCCTCAGATAATTTTAGAGAAGTGCTTATTGAAAATGTAGGCAGACATTTTTCTTTCTCCTTGATTTTCCATTTCCTTTATATTATTCCGGTGTTAACAGCTAACACCTGTCTTTAAACATACCATATAGTAGGAAGTGTGGAGTCAATATTACGAAGTGCATTTCTAGAACATTCTTCTTGCCTAACTGAAAACTCTGTGCTCACCTTTCACTCACTGCAGCTCCTGAAGAGCAACACTCTACTCCGATTCTGGGTGTGCTGATGTCAAGCACTTCCTAAATATGGATTCAAGCTGCAGACATCCTGCAGGTTGGTTTATTTTGTTTAAGCTTCTTTCCCAAATTTATCCCTGCTGCCCTGCCTTTATGAGGCTTTGTGATTTCACCTACTTCACCATTTCATCCTTCAGTGGACATTCGGGTGGATTTAATACTTGTATTATCAATAGTGGCTCTCAACGTCTCAATTTCCATCCCTTGGGGTGTATTCCCAGATGTGGAACCGTAGGATTGCGTGGGAGTTCTGTTCTGATTACGTGAGTTCTATCGAGATCACCCCCACAGTTGCTGCACCAGCTAGCATTCCTAACAGTAACTTCACGGTTCCTGTTTCTCATCCTTGTCAGCACTTAGCACGTTTAGCAGTTGTTTGAACAGTGCAGGAGAGTCTTCCCTGTGGTTGTCATTTGTGTTTCCTTGATGGGTGGTGACAGCATCTCCTCATGCCTATCAGCCCCAGCTGTACCTTTGTTGGACACATAATCAGACATACAGAGTCAGGCCATTACTCTGTTTTTCTTAAGTTATTGTTTGCTTTCCTCCTCCTCCTCCTCCTCCTCCTCCTCCTCTTCCTCTTGTTACTGAGTTGTGAGTTCTTTATGTTTTATACATATTAACTCCTTACTTGAAAAAAATGGTAAAAAGTCTGCTGGTGTTTTCTGCCACTGCTTTGGCCACCTTTTTGCCTTGTGTATGGTTTCCTGTATTGTGTAATAGCTTTTGAGTTTTCTGTGCTGTTTGTCTACTGTGTTTTTCATTTCCTACCTATGAAATCACCACAGAAATGAATGCCATAAAGTCGCTATGATGCATTCTTCTAGAAGCTATCATTGTGTGACCTAAGTTAATTTTGAATTGATTTTGTGTAAAGCTAATAGTAAAATTCCTTCCTTTGTGTGTGGATTTTCAGTTCCCAGTATCATTCATTGGATGGAATGCCCTTCTCCATCGAGTACTATTGAGACTGAGTTGGTGTAATGTTTGGGTTGACTTCTGGGCTCTCTATTCTATTTCTTTGGTGGGTATGCCAGTCTTTGTGCCAGGGTCACCATGCCGCTTTAATTATTGTCACTTTTTGTCACATTCTGGGATCAGGAAAATGTACCTCCTTTTGCTTTCTTGCTGAAGATACGGTCTTTTTTGGCATTCTAGTAATTTTAGATCCTCTGACCCTGTCTCCCTCCCCCACTCTCGTGTGTGTGTGTGTGTGTGTGTGTGCATGTGGATTCACATCACTGTGCAAGCACATGTGCGCATATGTGTGCCTGCACATGAAGGCCAGAGAGCAAGCTCAGGTCTCATTGTTGAGACATCACCTGTTTTTTGTTTTGAAACAAGTAAGCTGGGTGGCCACTGGGTCCCCACGCCTTCATGTGTCTCTGGCACATTCTCAGTTCTGGGACTGCAAGCACACGCCCTGGTTCCCAGCTTTTGACGTGCTTCTGTCCTCATCTTGTACAGCGAGTGCTTTCCAGACTGAGCCATTCCACAAACTACTTTTCTATTTTTCAGTGTTACAGGAATTTTAATATGGATTTGGATTACCTCTAAGATTGCTTTGAGTAATATGGACATTTGAATAAAATTGAGCCTTCTAGCTCATAAAGGAATGTCCTTTCATTATTTTTCTTTATTTATCAAGGTTTTGTAGCTTTTAGAGCAAAATTATTCCACCTTTTTAGCTCTAAGTATTTTATTGGTTTGGGTAATACTGCAAATGGCCTTGTTTTTCTAATTTCCTATTCTCTCTGTGTGTGTACAAACATAGCTGTTTTCAAATGTCGATTCTTTTTCATCAACAGCTTCACTGAGCTTCATAGGTATAATTATTTTTAAGGAACTGTTGGGGTTCTTACGGATTAGGTATGCCTTCTCTAAACACACAGTCCCACTTCTTCCCTTCCTAGGTCACCATATGCTTTCTTTTGACTCACTGCTCGGCTCTCTGAAGTTAAGCTGCTCTGTTGTTCTCCTGCTCTTAGTGACTCAAAAGCTCTGGGTGCACCAGGCCCTCCCTGTCAGTATTTCCAAACAAGTGACAGGAAGTCAGGATTGTCAGAAAGTTGGGTCATTGGACACTCTGCCCAACTCTCCTTTTTGAAGGAGAAGCTGATTGGAGAATGTGCTGCTGTTTCTGCCTCTCAGGAAGACTGTAGCAACCATCTGTGTGCTGCCTCACACAGTCTGGCTTCACACTGCTCGGCCTGGGAGCTTGGCCTGGGAGCTCGGCAGTGCCTCCGGCAGACTGTCAGTCTCTGCTTAACCACAGCCATTGCACAGCCCTACTCTCCTCTGCCCAGCAAAGCCATGACAGCGAGTGCTTGCTCGTCATCTTCATGCTCATCCAGGCAGATAGTGATATTGTCACTAGGACAAGGATTACCCTTCCTGTTGCCCCTGACCTCACACAACTGGACTAATCCAACATCTGCCAACACTCCAACCTGACTGAAGTAAACTAGTCCTGTGAGGGGCCACTGAAAACTTGGGGCATTGGACAGAGGCTGTCCTGGGATGACAGACAAGGATCATGGAAAAGGGAATCGCTGACTTTCTTCCCAGGATCGCTGTTTTAGAGACTCATATATCATATGGAGATTGTTGAATAAAATACTGATTTTATAAAACATAAAATAAAATTCTATGTCCTCATGAAATAGGGTTATGTATTCTAATAAATATCTTTAAGATTTATTAATTTGATAGTCAAAAACTCAAGGTACAGTGAATGTAAATAGATAATTGCATTCAACAATGTTAAAATGATATTATATAAAAAGATTTTATACAAAAATATTTTCACTTTCTTTAAGTATGTACAGAAAATTGTTAAGAGGACTTCCACTTCCTGGGCAAGGTACATAGCTCTATCAATAAGTGCCTGAGCACAAACATAAAGACCCAGAATACTTGCAGAAAGCCAGTTATGTTGGTGTACTCTTGTCATCCCAGAGCTGGGAGCATGGAGACAGAAGGGTTCTAACATCCTGCTGGTGTGGGAAGGGAGCCTCAGCAGCTCCACACGAAAGAGAATCCGGGGTGGAAAGCGCCTTCTTGCGAAGCCTCTGTGACGCAGGCCAGAACAGAAGCTGGGGTATTTTAGAAGCTCTGCTCATCCCACCTGCATTAACTCTTATGCACTAGATGTATTACCTCTCTATTCAGTATTTTCTCTGTACTGTTAATTATTTAGTCTGGTTTGGGTCACCTGTCAGAAATCTCAATATAAATTGCCTAATTTCAGTAGATTTCTATGGCAACCACTGAAAACCAAACACAGTATAGCATTAAATTATTCCAAAGTATGCTGTGAAGAGATTTGGGCTTCTGAAGTATGGGCCATGCTCTCCTCTCTGTGGCTAACAGTGTCTCAGAACGACAAGGGAACCATTGTTAAGGCAGCCTGGATTCCTCAGGAAAAAGGCCATAGAGAGCTTTTGTGGAATGTGGGTAGACAGACTGTGGGGAATGCACACTGCTTTTAACAAAATAGGAAAGCTCTTCTATTCACCTAAGCTGAAAATGCCATGTCTATGTATGCCTAAGCCATGTTCTGGCTGAGAGAAAAACTCAGGCGCTCCATGTTAACTCCCTTTCAAAATGGACGTCAGATGGGCCTGGAAAAATAGCTGTCAGTAAAGCGCTTGCCTCATGAGCATGAGAACTGAGCATAAAAAAGCCAGGTGTAGTAGGGCACAGACTGGTTGAGACCCTTAGGGCTCATGGACCAACCAGGTCTAGCAATCATAGTCCAGCCATAGTCCATGAAAAGACCCTGTTTCATCAAACAAGGTAGGAGGCTCCTGAGGATGAGACCCAAGGATGACCTTTGGCCTCTCCACACTCTCACACATGAGCACTGCCTGACCATTCATGGCACAAAAACTGACCTTGTGATACTGAACTGTGAGAGAGGGCAAAAGGTCTCAGAAGAAATGTCCAGTGCCTTTCATTGAATACTAAGTAAGCCTTAGGTTTTGCTGACTTGCTTTGGTAGGTATAAGGTGTCACTATTGTATTTAAAGAAAAGGATCTGAAGCCCTGCAGTTCCCAGGGAAATTGCCTGAGGTTAAAGTTCATCCATTAGAGAATATGCTTACCCTTCCCAACTTAGGACTCAATATGGGACCAACCACAAGTTTTGCTTGTGTCCCTTGCTTTCTTTCAGTAATTCATCAAGCAAACTGTTAACCTGAATTCATTCCTTTAATCTTTCCTCTGGGGATATGGTGGTTTGTACCAATCACTTACCTAACAAGATCTAGAACTGTCTTGGAGAACAACCCCCTGGGTAGTACAGGATCACCAACAGAATACAAGAGACAGAAGTAAGACACTCGGGCATAGAAGACACAATGGAAGAAATCAATGCATCTATCAAAGAAAATATTAAATCCAAAAGATTCCTGACACAAAACAGCCAAGAAATCAAGGATACCATGAAAGGACAAAACTTAAGAATAACAGAAATAGAAGAAAGAGAAGATTCCTGGCTCTAAGGCCCAGAAAATATTTTCAACAAAATCATAGAACAAAATTTCCCGAATCTTAAGAAAGAGATGCCTATAAGCATACAAGAGGTCTCCAAGACACCAAATAGATTAGACAAGAAAAGAAAATCCTCCTGCCACATCATAATCAAAACACTAACTGTACAGAACAAAGAAAAATATTAAAGCTACAAAGGAAAAAGGTCAAGAAACATAATGGCAAACCAATCAGAATCACACCTGGCTTCTAAGCAGAGACCATAAAAACCAGAAGGGCCTGGGCAGACGTCTTTCAGACCCTAAGAGACCACAGATGTTAGTCAAGACCATTATACCTAACAAAACTTTCAATCACCATAGATGGAGAAAAGAAGATATTCCTTGACAGAACAAAATTTAAACAGTATCTATGCACAAACCCAGCCCAACAGAAGATAAAACAAAAACAAAGCAAACAAACTTCCATTCGAGGAGGTTAACTACAACCAAAAAACCCACAGGATATAAATAACAGCAAAATCAAAAGTAGACAAGAACACAAACACACTACTGCAACCAACATCAAAATAAAAGGAATGAACAATCACCGGCCATTAATAACTCCCAATATCAATGGACTCAACTCTCCAACAAGAAGACACAGACTAACAGAATAGATGCATAAGCAGGACCCATCATTTATTTTTTTTGCATGCAAGAAACATACCTTAGCCACAAAGACATTGCCTGAGAGTAAAGTGCTGGTTTTCTAAGCATATGGACCCAAAAAGCAAGCAGGAGTAGCCATTCTATTATCTAATAAAATAGACTTTCAAACAAAATTAATCAAAAGAGGTGAGGAAGGACATTTCATTCTTATCAAAGGAAATATCCACCAAGGGGACATCTCAATCCTGAACATTTCTGCCCCAAATACAGGGGACATAAAACTTAAATCAGACTTCAATCCCCACACATTAATAGTGGGAGACTTCAACACCCCACTCACCAAAGGACAGGTCAATAAAACAGATTTCATGAATCAAATGTACCTAACAGACATACACAGGACTTTTCACCCAAACACAAAAGAATATACCTTCTTCTCAGCACCTCATGGAACCTTTTCCAAAACTGACTATATAATAGATCACAAAGCAAGCCTCAACAAATACAAGAAGATTGAAATAATCTCTTGTATCTTATCAGACCACCTCAGTAACAACAGAAATAGCAAAAAGCCTACACACTCTTGAAAACTGAACAATTCTCTACTCAACGAAAATTGGGCCAGGGAAGAAATGAAAAAAGAAATTAAAGACTTCCTAGAATTCAATGAAAGTGAAGGCACGAAATACCCATACTTATGGGAAATAAAAACTACAAAAAACATAAAGTATCTTGGTGTAACTCTAACCAAGCAAGCAAAAGACTTGTATGAAAAATCTTCAAGTCTCTGTAGAAAGAAATTGAAGAAGAATCAGAATATGGAAAGTTTTACCTTGCTTTTGGATCAGTAGGATTAACACAGTAAAAATGGCCATCCTACCAAAGGAAATCTACAGATTCAATGCAATTCCCATAAAAATGGCAACATAATTCTTTACAGACCTTGAAAGAACAATACTCAACTTCATATGGAAAAACAAAACAAAACAAAACAAAACCAGAATAGCTGAGACAATCCTGTCCACTTGGCCCAGCCATATCTAATGGAAACAGCGAAAGTCATAAAGCCAGCACAGCTGCTTGACAATGATCCAGCACAGCTGAGTGAGTAGTGCAGTCTCCCACTCTTTGGCCTTCATCTCTATGTGTCGAATGCTTGGGGGACTTTTATTATTTGTACAAAATGGGATTATCGTATTGATGGAATTTTCTTATGAATCATTTACTCCTTCTCCCAGGAGTACTGCTTCTAAGCTTTCCCAGGAATGTCCTGACTGACTGGCATTCTAGGTACTTCTTATCCGTACAGAATTTAGTAGGCAGGAATAGATGCATATCTGGCCCTACTTGAAGATCTTCCTTATGCCCTGGAGATTGTGATTCAAATACTTATGCCAGAGACCTCCTTGTGAGGCTTTTCCTCAAAGATACTCTGGGCACATCTGCCCCCGCACTTACTCAGGAACAAAATAATCAGAACAAAGTAAACTTGAAAAGGTAAACAATATTCCGTGGGCCAGAGAAGTTGGCAGCAGATCAGATTAAAAGCCCCTTCCTATTACAGATGGACAAAGAATGGGGTGGATAAATGATAAAAGAATAAAGAATCAGGACCACCCTTTTTAGAAAAAGTAAAAGCATACAGGGCCTCTATAATTCATATGACCAAGGAACAAAAATACCAAAGTTAGACATATAAATAAAATCTATAAATTCATAAAATATAAACATTGTATAATGGAAGAAATTGTATATTAACTGCAGCAACTCTGGCCTGAAGATTTTTCTTGGGCCTAATGACAATTAATCTCTCTGACTATTAAAAGTTGATACACTGCTTGGAACATGACAATCTGCCCAAGCTGGCTTGAATGTTTTCTTTCTGTCTAGCGCCCTTGAAACCACAAAAGCTACCAGCCTGAGAACAGGCTGTCATACTTTGGCAAAAGATCCCTTGAAACTGCAATATTGTTTAAAAGTCGGGTTGTGGGACTGATGAGGAAAACTGGTTGGAGAAGATAACTCTACTCTGTCATGGTTTATCAGTAAAAACTAAACTTATGACCAAGCTGAAGTTAAGCTACGTGTCCAGGGATGAAAATTATGTGACTTATGGTTTGGAACAACATGCAGCTATGCCTGCCTACTAAATTCTGCGTGGCTAAAAAAGCACCCAGACTGCCAGTCGGTCAGGATGTAAGACTCCTCCCGATCCCTGTGCCTGACTCATTCCTCTCTTGCCTCTCTTACATCCACCCCTCTTCAGGACCTGACTTCACCCAGGGCTGGAACGCAGCATACAATAAAAGATCTTCTGGAGGTATCTCCATACCTGAGCACAAGCTCTACTAAAGAGCAACGGTAATAAAAAATGCATGGGTGCATGGTGCTGGCATAGAAACAGACTGGTGGATCAACAGAACCAAATCGAAGACCCAGAAACAAACCCACACACCTACAGACACTTAAGAAATTAACCTCCAACAAACAAAATAATCCAAATTAAAAATGAGGTAAGAACTAAACAGAGAATTCTTAACAGAAATCTCAAATGGTGAAGAAACATTTAAAGAAATACTCAACATCCTTAGTCATCAGGAAAATGCAAATCAAAATGACTGAGATTCCATCTTACACCCATCAGAATGACTAAGATCAAAACCTCAAGTGACAGCATACGCTGGAGAGGATGTGGAGAAAGGGGAACCCTCCTCCATTGCTGGTGGGAGTGGAAACTTATACAACCACTTTGGAAATCAACATGGAGCTTTCTCAGACAATTGGAAATAGTGCTACTTCAAGACCCAGCTATACCACTCCTAGGCATATAACTAAAAGATGCTCAAGTATACAATAAGGACACTTGCTCAACTATGTTCATAGCAGCTTTATTCATAATAGCTAGAATCTGGAAACAACCTAGATGTCCCTCAACCAAAGAATGGATAAAGAAATTGTGGTACATTTACACAATGGAATACTACTCAGTTATTAAAAATAAGAAAATCATGAAATTTGCAGGCAAATGGATGGAACTAGGAAAGATCATCCTGAGGGAGGTAACCCAGAACCAGGAAGAAAAGTATGGTATATATTCACTTATAAGCAGATATTAGCCATACAATACAGGAAAATCATACTACCATCCATAGATCCAAAGAAGCAAAATAACAAGGAGGACCCTAAGGCAGATGCTTAATTCTCATTCCGAAGGGCAAACAGAATAAACATTGGAAGTGGCTGAGAAGAGGAAACAGGATGGGAGCTTATCATAGGTGTCTCCTCAAAGACTCCACTCCGCAGGGGATTGCAGCAGAGAAATACACTTGTAGCCAAACCATGGGCAAAGAACATGGAGACTTATGAAGAGGGGGGACCTAGAGGGGACAGGAGCCCACAAGAAGACCAACAAAACCAACACATGTGAGTCCAGAGGTCCTGTAGAGACTGTTGCCCCAAACAAAGACCATGCATGATGATGACCTAGAACTTCTGCTCAGATGGAGCTGACAGACAGTTCAGTGTGCATGTGGGTCCAGTAAGGAGAGAAGGGCTGTCTCTGACATGTACTCTGATGCCTGCTTTTTGATCACTTTCCCCTGGTGAGGCAGCTTTGCCAGGCCACAGAGGAAGAGGTTACAGGCAGTCCTGATGAAACTTGATAGGCTGGGGTCAGATGGTAGGGGAAAACAGCTCCCCTAGGGGAGGGGGATGAGGGAAGAGCTAGGGAGAGTGGGAGACGACAGAAGAGGCTACAATTGGGATAGAACATGAATGAACTATTAAAATAGAAGTAGATAAAAAGGTGCATGTTAGCCTATGTCTATAACAAACATTGGAATATATATGTATTCATTCTTGCACTAATTGACACTGATTTTAATTAATATTTTTAGAACAATGTTCTCATATTGCATAAGCGATCTCATCCTTTGTATAAACAGAAGGCAGATATTATAGTTAGAGTCTGTATGTTATAACATTAATTAACATTCATAGCTATTAATTACAGAGCTTGTAGAAAGCATCAACTCAGAGAAGGTGAGAAAGTGACATTCGTTGTCCTAGGGCGTAGTTTGGCCACAACTGAACGCTGTTAAAGGAAGCACCCCTCTCACCCTTCTCTCCAGACGCGGTGGCTTCCAAGGAAAGCCCCTGAGTTGAGTGAAATCGGCTGCTCGGCCGGCCGGGCTTGTCCAGGTCCTAGATGTTCCTAGGTGTTAGTGGCTCACCTTCTCCGGAAGTCTGAGCCTGATTGACTTAATAAGCTTCCTGTTCTCATTCTGTTCAGTCCTGGCAGAATGAACCAACTACCCACAATATAAGACTGAAAGAGACCAATCTTAGCACTGCTTCAACGGCTGGCAGAGGCAACAGAAATGGGGGTTTCACTTTCCAAAATAATAAAAGTCAGGATGTTTAGCCAGACCTAAAGACTTTGGCTGAATTCACTGAGCATCGATTTTAATAACAACAAATAGGAGGGGTTTTTTTTCTTCACCTATTTCCTTCTCTACTTTCTTCCTCTAGTAGAGACGATGATTTGGCTCAGGGAGATAGTGTGATATTACAAAGGTCCCACTCCAGAACTGGAAAGTTCATTTCCTGGGAATGTGGGATGTCATAATGTGAGGCCCCACTTGAGATCCTCATGAGAAACTGGTCCCAGCCAATCCCTCATTCAAAACAACAGAAATAAGGACAAATGTGTCATCCACATGCTGAAAATCAGTTTTTAAAAATCTCAAGTTGTTCTAATAACCCATCGACTTATCATTCAAGAGTGAAGAAAACAAAAGAATTTAGATGAGGAAGGTGAAGATGCTCTGCACTAAATAGGTCCTTTCCAAGAGAACCACTAACGAGGACACCTCAAGGAAGAGGGCTTGGGCTGGTGAGATGCCACAGGGGCAAAGGCACTTGCTGCCAGTCCTGATGACCCAAGCTCTCCCACAGGACTCACCTCATCAGAGGAAAGAACAACAATTGACTCTAGTAAGTGGTCCTCTGGCCCCTGCTCATCACGTGCTCCCAGCAAATCAGTGAAATCATCTGAAACATAGAAAAGAAGAGGGAGTTTCCAGGAGTAAGGAACAGGGAGAGCCTGCGAATGAGGAGCACAATAGAAAAATCTGTTCAAACAGCAAGAAGGAGGTGTAAGGCCTGAGAGCTATTGAGAAACACATTTCGAAATAACTGAGGCTGGAGGAGACCTGAGAAAGATCTTCGGAGGTTTCTCACACAGTTAAGATGTAGAAGTGGTCATTAACTTTACACACACACACACACACAACCAAACAACACACACATGCATTTAAGTAAAATAATAGCAAATGGAAATGATACGGACAAAAGGGAATCAGTCTACACTTCTGGTAGGAATGTAAGCTAGTCTATCCATTACAGAAATAGCTATAATCAATGGGTGATTTGTAGTGTCTCAAAACATTGCAACTCCATCTACCATATGGCACAACTGAACCTGGATATTTATCTGAAGGATTCCATATCAACATTACAGAAATACTCCTATCAGTATTTATTGCAGAATGGCTAGATTATGAAAGTTACGTGGCCAATAACAGAGAGACAGTTAGAGAAGATGCACTACTTATAGCACTTATGGGCCTGTGGGTGAGCGAGGGTCATCAGGACTGGCAGCAAGTGCCTTTGCCCCTGTGGCATCTCACCAGCCCAAGCCCTCTTCCTTGATGTGTCCTCGTTAGTGGTTCTCTTGGAAAGGACCTATTTAGTGCAGATCGTCTTCACCTTCCTCATCTAAGTTCTTTTGTTTTCTTCACTCTTGAATGATAAGTCGATGGGTTATTAGAACAACTTGAGATTTTTAAAAACTGATTTTCAGCATGTGGATGACACATTTGTCCTAATATCTGCGCGTGTGTGTATATATTTCAAATATATGAGTGATTGATTTTATATGTCTATAACATGAATGTAGACAAGGAACTTCCCAAGGAACAAATAGGGGTTAACAAGAGGGACTGAGACGGAAGGAGAAAATACTCAACATACAGCATATTCTGTAAAAATGTCCTTGTGTATGACAGTGCCCTGTGATGTGTACACATGCAAAAGAATTAAAATGAACATGATTTAAAGGTAAGAGTAACCCTTAAAAACAGAGAGTCTACAATTTTCAGACATGTGGTGAGAAATAAAACAGAACTGGGTCATTTACCAGCGAGCTCAAAGAGAGACAGAGACAAAGGAAGTAAGTGTCACAAAGGTTGTGGTGAGCCCTCGAAGTGCCGTCATGACTGGATAGAGGAGGGTGGCTGCTGAATACCTGCCTTCAAAAAGGCACACATATGGAGAATGTGGTTTTCCTCATGGAAAAAGAACCCCGACACACTGGACACAGAGAGACAGGGAACTCCGTTCTAGTACCTGAGCCAGCCTTCAGCAGACGACACAGGCCGTTTCCTCTGCACTGTTCCCAGTAACTTAGAATATGTACAAAGAGTCTTTTCCATTAGATTTATACCCTAGGATTCTTGGCCAGGAATATGCTCGGTAAATACAGCACTTGCTTGGAATAGAGAAGGGCCTGTTTGATCCCTAACACTGCAAACAAACGATATACCTCATCAGCTTACCGTTTCTCTGGAGGCGCCCCAGCTAAGGTTGGTACTGGCTCAGTCTACTCCTTGCAAGTGAGCTGCACCCTCAAAGTTGCAAAGCTTCCCTGGCTCTGGGGAGCCCTGTGGGATAAGCAGAGACTTCTCTTGCAATTATATCTCCTTCAGTTCCTTACTGGGTTGAGTTGCTCAGGCACTGATGACAAGAATAGCCCCTAAACATACTCCTATATATTAGCTTTGCCCAAGTCATTGAAAAGAAATAATGCTGGAGTGTGAACCTGAAGGATAAACTAGACATTTCCAAAAAGAAGGAGATTAAATACTATGCCAAGAAGAGGAATGATATAGCACAGTCACAAATGCATGGCGAACTGCAAGCATTTTTTTTCTAAAAGTGTATAGAGAAAAAGCAGCACGGACTAGGAATAGAAATATTGAAGTTTGAATAGCAACTTGGATTTTATCTGGGGCCATGCAACTTGAGGATGCAGTCTTCATGGACAAGTGAATGCTATAATTATATTTCAATGTTTAAAATACAATAGCTTAATAGCATGTCAAGAATATGTTAAAAGTTAGAGTGAAGAAGAAAAGCAGAAGGCATTCATGGAGTAGAAAGATCAGTTATATGTATGTATTGCCATGTCATAATCAACTCTTTAGGTATTAATATAAATGACTGAAAAAGGAAAATATCAAATAAAGGGGAAAATATTAAAAAGTAAAAGAACTTTAAAAAGGAAAGGAATCTGAGAGGGAGGAAGGAAAGGAAGACGGGGGTAGAGATACAAATTTAGGAGGGAAAATATACAGAACTTGGTTGTGTCTAAGAAAAGAAGAATGTCCACTGTCCTCCCCACATGCCCAAGCCTGAGTAAGGTTTGAAAAATGGGAGAGACAAGTTTCATCTTAAACACAATGAGTTTTCACTACTAGATTAGCAAAGAATTATGTGAGCGAATGAAAGTGGAAGAGGCTATTAAAACTTCAGACAGACCAGTGCTGGAACAGGGGTGTCATTGTGCTAGAGGAGCAGTGGCCTGCCTGCCTGTCTGCAGCATAGTCTTCTACCTGGAAAGGCACGCATGTGGAGAATGTGTTTTCCTCCCTGTGGAAAAAGAACACCGACACACTGAAGGCAGAGAGACAGAGTCCTCCATTCTACCACCTCAGCCAGCCTTCAGCGGACGACACAGGCGGCTTCCTCTGCACTGTTCCCAGTAACTTAGCATATGTACAAAGAGTCTTTTCCATTAGATTTATATCCTTGAATTCAAATTAAGATCCACTTAGGCTGCTGCCTCAAAGTCTAGCTGAAAGGATGCCAAGACATTAGCTTTCAAGTTTTCAGGCTGGGAGGATGAATTCATGGACCAGAGGCATAGTCACCTCATACGTCCAAGCCTGGATATATCCCTTTTTTCTGAAAGAAACAATGCTAACACTATTCTGACTTTCAAAGAGAGTCAAGAAGGAGCATGCTGCAAACCATACTGGACATTGTTTGTACATTTGGTGCTTGAAAAACTCTTGTTCTCACATGACTTCAGCTCTGTTGGAAACTATTTATGGGTTATTTCTGGGGTGTTTTTTTCAGGATGTTCAGATTTGAATGGCACCAAAGCCCTGGGCTGCTGTCCCTATAACAGATGGCCTGGCTCTCTAGCTGTGTCTCTGAAGCCTCTGCCAGCAGGACAGATGTGAAGTCATCTCTAAGTGGAAGGCTATAATGGCTGTTGAGGGCGGAGGTTTGATGTGGAAGGCTCAGGCAAATCGAATTAGAAAGACTTATCTGGATGTAAAGTCATGTAAAGGCTCGCAATATTTTCCTGTTTGCACCAAAATGTGTAGTGGAACTCAAACGCCAACAAATTCGGAGAGAATGCCATAAGGCCTTGTAACGAGGAGCGTTAGTCAGTCTGACTGCCGCTCTCTGCAGTGGGCTCCCGTGTGGAAGGTCCTCACCAGAGCTGTGAATGACCCTCTTCATCATCTGCAAAACTCACTTCCAGATACTGAGTGAACTTGGGAAAATGACAGGACACTCTGTGTGTGTGGGTGTGCGTGTGTGTGTGCGCGCAAGTACAGCTGAGAGGAAAAATGCAGGTGGCAATCCTCAAGAACCATCAACCTGTTTTGTTTGGTTTTTAAATTTTCTATTCAGCCTGGAGCTTACCTCTTAGGTGAGTGTCTGGCCAGCAAGCCCCGGGAGCTGCCTGTCTCTAACAATACCAGCACTGGGACTACAATGACATGCCACTGAACCATGCTCTGCAAGAACTGGACTCAATTCCTCATGATTACAACTTTCATGACTGACATACTTTTCTAGCACCCCACACCCCACAAAATATCATTATAACAATGTAAAAGTTCTGGTGTTTCAAGAATAATAGATTGCCAAGTAGGCAAAAATTGGGACACTTAGCAAAGACAATATACAGGGTTATGAATATACATGCTCATGTGCATGACATACAGTGGTCCAAAGACTCGTGCCCAAAGCCAGTACCTTATATAATTTTTAAGCACTTAGTATCTTCCTGAATTCCATCTTTTGAACCCGTAGCTCACTGATTAGGTTACACTGTCTGCACAGCAAGCCCCAGGGGTTCTCCTGTCTCTGCCTTTCTGGCTCTGGGATTACAGCTGTGTACTGCTGTCCTCAGCTTTTTTACGGGTTCTAAGGATTCAAGTTCAGGTCCACATGTTTAAAGGACATCATTGTATTAATTGAACTATTTTCCCAGCCCCTTAATCTCAATATGTACGAACAAAACACAGAATATAAAAACTGCCAGAAACACTAAATTGATTTAAATGTCTTAAGTTAAATAAAAACATTATGTAGTGCTGCATGTGTGTGATATAGATAATATGTGTGATATAGATATACTGGCATCATATATATTGATATACAAAACCCAAAAATGGAGTTAATCAGCTGACTAAATACAATTGAAAAGAGATATAATAAAAAGGGAATAAACCAAAAATAATATCAAATACAACATAAAATCGAGGAGAGATAAAAAGCACAAAAGAGAAGTACAGTTGTCATAGGACATGAGTATCAAACATTTTTCAGATAAGCACAATGGAAGAATGGGTGGTCTCAGGCTCCTCTTCCCTCAGAACGTTTAACCAGCCATAACCCACAGTCCAAGGCAGCACTCCCAAAACCTAAGCCCTTTAAAACAATACTGAAACATCTGGGAAATGCACTGAACTGAAGGTAAACTAAATTAGAAACAGAAAAAGAACAATTAGACTTAGCCACACCACAAACCCCTCAAGTCAATGCCTGGAAAGAGAATTTCCTTCTATAGAGACATTGCTTCTATAGGGACAGAAAGAACTGAATATTGATACCATGTCCTCAGTGCTGCCAAAGGAGCCTATTCTGCTCCCACCTTGGGGTCACAGCAGGGTAGTGTGTCAGCTGGAAGTCCAGATGTGGATGGAAACAGAGCAGAAGGAGTGCTTGCCAAGACCAGTCAACACATTGTGGGCACCTGTGTGCTCTCACAGAACCAGTATCTGAGCAGAGTGACCAGACGACTTCTCAAGTCCCTTGTAAAGTTGAACTGCCACCAGGAATGCAGTGGGAGTTCGGCCTCTCAGATCACAGGGTGAATGGTCTCCACAGACAGCTTCAGAGACCCCAAGGCCGCACCCAGGTGGAAAAGAAAGCCAGAGCCACACACTTCAGAGAAGCATGGGATTTGGACTCACTTGGCCTGAGAGGTCAAGCAAAGGTCCTACTCATCCTCAAAGGATCGAGCCACCCAACTAGAAGAGCACTACAACCACTACAGCTTGCTCAGAAACTATCCAATGTGCTGAAGTGAACACTTCCTTAAAAGACATAGTAACAAAAAAGCCGCTCTAAAGGAAACCGTCAGAACACGCATATAACTATTACATAACTTGGAGTTGTTGCTAACATTTTAAAAGTCTTTCACTGTAAGTGATTCTCAGAAGAAGAAGAAGAAGAAGGAGGAGGAGGAGGAGGAGGAGGAGGAGGAGGAGGAGGAGGAGGAGGAGGAGGAGGAGGAGGAGGGCATAATACAAACTAGGTAGTATAACTTCTAAGAACTAGAACAGGAAGTAAAACTCTTATTTTTATAAAGCTTGTGTTACCCTGCTGTCAAAATGCACTGAAAACCACCCAAGGAAACTGCAAGTTTTCTTCACATGTACAGACACAGAAACTCTCAACACTGTAATACTACGTCAAGTTCAACAGCATATAGCAAAAATGGCGTCTAAGACTAAGCTGTAGGCTCTCCTTTTGCAATTCTGTTTCCTAATATTATATATCACACCTAGTACACTACATACTGAAAAAGCATCCACGGCTCACAAGAAGTGTCATTTTTATGATTGAATGCATAGGTCATAATACTTCTAGGACCTCTGTACACATCAAAGGAGCTCAAGGCAGCAAGAGACAGAGTGAAAGCACAGTACAAGTGCTGACTCTTAGGAGGTAACAGGGAAGAAGTTTCTGATAAATTCTGCTATCTTCCCATCATGAAACTCAGGTATCAATGGAACAACCTTTGCTCAAGGCTGCACATAGCCAATGTCTTACTAGTAAGAATATGAAAGAAAAAAGGGAGCAGGATATAAGCTCAGACAAAGCTAAGCAGCAATTCAGGAGATAATTCTGGGTTGTCCTTCAAGTAAAACTGAAGTATGTGGTGAGTGAATTTTTTATATTTCATATTATAAAAAAAATCAGCCCACACATGCTATTGCTAGCTTAGCTCTTATACACTATAAAAGGTCTGTTTGTTTTGCATTAACCTTTCCTAGCCCAAATGTCCCTGAAGGAGCACAAAGTTGACACCAGCAGAAATTAACCTAACTTGACATTTCAAGAAGTGCATGAACCCAGATGTCTGCAGAATGAAGGAGGAGGGCAAGGGACGATAGCAAGAGAAGCACAGACATCACGCGTCTCAGGAACTTCAGTGAGCATTTGTAATGGTTCTGATAAGAAGCACTCCACATAGGCTCAGATGTTTGAATATCTGATTGGTGGCACCACTATCATACTTTCAGATGATACAGCTGGAAGAAACTCATCTCTAGAACTGGGACTTGAGAATTTGTACCATCACCCCCTTTCCAGTTCACTCTGTTTCCTGCTGTGTCAACAAGAAGTAAGCAACCAGTTTCTTGCTCCTACTTCTATGCCTTCTGCTTGATTCCATGAGTCCTCACCATGACGGACTCTTCTCCCTCTGGAACCATAAGCCAAAATAAACACTTTGCTTTATTGGTTGCTTTTAGTCACAGTGTTTTATCACAATAATGGAAAATCAACAGATACCACAGTACTAGAGAGGCAAGCCTGAGCTCTGGAGTGACTGGCTGCCTTTGTCTCTCCCCCACATCTTCCTATGTGATCTGCCAACTGCCGATGAATTAGAAGACAATTTTTTAGGACGTTAATCTGCACACTCAGCACTCAGCATGATGGCCTTTGAATAAAGCACAGTTTTGAAGGGTTCATTGCTGTCTCTGCTCACTGGCTTTGCAAGTTACAGAAAGCTCTGGTGTTCTGCTTACATATTCAGGCTGCATGTTACCTGCTAGACAACATAATTCCGTTACCTTGAAGAAGCACTTTCAATAGATCTAAGCAGCTAATTCCTCTTCGGAACTTGCTGCACTGTTGAGCAGCTTCTCCTCCCAGCCTTGCAGCAAACAGTCATAGATGTGACTCTCCGCTGAAGGCTCGGGCTCAGCGAGGACATCTTACCAGTCCAGACTTGCAGACCCAACCTAAGCCAGCAGAGGCTCTCTAAAGATGAAAGAACAGTCACTTCTTCAAAGTAAGTAACAGGATTTGCACACTCTCCACTCTGGAGAAAGAAAAGGCACCAACATAAAACATTAGGACACACAAATCTGGCATGAGTGGACCAAACAAAAGACACACAATAGGGTGAGGCAGGTTTTGTGTCTTGGTCTCATTGCACCCAAACACAGAAGCTTTAATACCTTCCTCCAACGCTTGTCAATAGATCTGACTGTGTTACATAGACATATCTGACACTCATACTGCCAGGCCCCGGTACAGAACAGACAGGCTGCGTGTGCTCAGTAAAGCAAAGCAATGCCCAGGTGTGAGGGAGGCGCAGGGACTGCAGGTGCTGGTCTGCCAGGGCCCTGGGAAGTAGAATCCAAGATATTTCTTTACTGGAGTTGGCTGTCTTGGGAGATTAAAGATAAAAGGTTTATATCACCAGCGTCTCCAACTTAAATCACCTGAAAGCATTGATGACTTAAAACAAACAAACAAACAAAAAACCCCAAACAAACAGAAGACCAACTGTGCCGTCCTAAAACTTAAAGTTACTATTTGAGAGCTTATTGCTCTGCTCCATGCAAATCTGTGAGTGCTGAATAGCGAACGTCTGCGGAGGGAAGGGCACACGAAGCTGCTTTTGAGCTGAGGGTTACTCAAAAACATCTATAACCCAACTTAGCAAACCTATGTCTGCGCTGACAGCAACAGGAAATTCCCATCTGCTGTATTTGTCTTTTAACCAATGAGGTGTGTAAACATGTCTTCACTTGCTTTCGTTCGAGCGAATTTGATTTTATTTTCGTTGACTAATAGCTATGACTTTGTGGGCGCTCTGTGGTGTTTTGGTGTATGTTTCCCACGCGGAATGAATGGCTTCAGCTGAGTAACAATTCCATCAGCTCACACTTGCTAGTGAGTGGTGGTGAGGATGCGGAAAAGGGAAGTCTGTGTACTGTTGGTAGGAAGGAAAGTATCACCGGAAGACAATGTGAAATTTCCTTAAAGGACAAAACACAGAGTGGCCATGTAAAGCTGTCATGCAGCCTCTGGGTGCAGGTGAAGGAGCGGAAGTCAGCAGGTCACATTCTCTTCACGGAAAAACGACTTGACTGTAAGGATCATGCTCCCTTTGCCAACAGCCGGCCCTGGATGGCTTTTCCGTGGCTGTTTACTTAACATTTCTGACGGGCCTTCCTCTTTAGGCTAAGTCAAAGAAGTAATTAGATGCTTTTCACCGTGACTAGATAATAATTAACAAAATTCTTTAAAGGCAAGGAATTTTCTACTATTCTGGTCAACTCAGAAAGTATGGTCCTTTCATCACTTCCTTGCCATGTTGGCTCTCTTCTTTTCTTTAAGTATTTCCTGTCTCCAAAATTGGAATTCACTCTCTATTGTAAGAATTCCATTCCATTCTCTACCTTCTCAGTGTTTTTCCTCCATAATACAGTGAATAATAGGTTTATAACTTAGTATTTTACAAATTCTACTTTTGATGTTATTGTTTTATTTCTTCATAACACTAACAAATAAAAAACAATTAGTCCACACTGAAGAAAAAGTTCATAAATATGAGTAAACTCAATATTACAAAGCTCAATTAGTCTACCATAATGATTGGAAGGGGAGTTTGAATGACTGGAAAATAGGAAGATGGACTGAAGGGTTTCATGTTGTTGCTCTTTGTTACGTTCTGCATCTTAAATTGATAACAAATAGTGCCTTACTCTTGTAGCATAGTTGCTCTATACTGTTGTATACATATGTCCATACTATGATCATCTCATTACCATTAAGAAGTAGCTACAGCCTGGCCTGAGCTGATGCAGCCGGAGCTAAGTAATACAAAAGTAGCGAGAGCTGTGGTTACAGTGACAGAGCTGGTAACACTAATAAGAGGGGAAACAAAACCCTCACCTGGGGTTCAGCCACTTCTTCCTCTTTGCCCAGTCAGCTACAAGGGTCCTTGGAAGATGCTAGCCTAATGTAGGAAGTCCAAGATTAGTTAAAAAAGAGGACTCCATCATGCAGTGAGGTCAGTACCCATGGTGGGGTGGGAATCCGTGGTGATGCAGCTAACTTGGGGCCATCTATGCTGTTGATCAGTGACCCGTACCTGTGTCTATAACCACATTACTATGAGTGGCCGCAATGCATGCTTGTAAGTTTGCTTTCTTTTGCTAAAACAGCATGACCAAAATCAACCCGGAAGAAGAGACACGTTATTTCACCTCATGGTTTATATCACAAAGGAGAGTCAGGACAAGAACTTGCGGCAGGACCAGAAGCAGAGGTCTTAGAAGAACGCTGCTTGCTGGCTTTACTCCAAGCGGCTTTCTCAGCTTGCTTTCTTACACCATCCATGACTAATTGCCCGGCAGCAGTGCCACTGTTGTGAAGGTTCCTCCCACACCTATCATTAATTTAAAAAATGCCCGACAGACGTGCCCACAGGCAAAATGATGGGGACATTTTCTCAACTGTGGTTCCTTTCCCCCAGGTAATTCTGAGTCGTATCAAGATGACAAAAATCCAACTAAGACAGTAGGCTATGTTGGAGTTGGATGGGACCCTTACTTTGATCTGACCTCAGCACACTAATGAAGTGAGTAGACATCTGTTCATGTCCTCCCATGAAAAATCAACACACCACAATGGGAATATCATTTTTGAGCAAAACACACTATTTTGTAATATAGCACAGCATTGGGTCCTTGAGAATGATAATAGGCTTGAAAATAATTTCTTGGAAACTTTCAGCATTAATGGGCATTGCTACCTTGACCTTAGCTCTGTTGCTGAACATCCTCTACATAGAAGCATCTGTATATAATAAAGAAGAGGAATTATTTTTGAAATGGGTAGTAACATTTTTATTTTTAATAATTTTCAGGGGGAAAATAAAAGGAAATACAATAATCAGAAATAGGAAATGTTAGAAGTGGAAAGTAATTCACAGATCAGAGATTAAGAAACTCCTTTTCTTTTCTTTTATTTTTTCATGTCTGATGTGTACACAAATGTATCTGTGTGCATGGTTGTATGTGTCTGAATGCAGCTATGTGTGCCAAGGCATGAAGTGTGTAGATCAGAGGATGTGATGGGTGTTAGTGCTAATATTCTACATCTTCTCGGAAAGGCTCTCTTTGTGTTGCTGGTGCTGGAGAAAAGGTGTTGCTTTCCAATGACACTCACAATTCCTTGTCAGCTCAGCTGGCCTGTGAGCTTCCAGAATTCCGCTTTCTCCCCGCCCGCATCGTACCATGAGAGCACTGAGAGTACAGGTGTGCAGGGCACATCCTGCTTTACAGGGATTCTGGTGGTCAAACTAAGGTAAGCGAGCTTGAAGATTGTGCAGGCTGGTTTGATGTCAGTGAGAGAACCTCAACTGAGAAAACACCCCACACGATTGGGAAAGCCTGTGGGAAAAACCTGTGGCACATTTTGTTGTTTTGTTTTTGATTGACGATTGATGTGGAAGGGGCCGCCCTGGCTCACAGTAGTCCTGGGTGCTGTACTGAAGCAGGCTGAAAGTCGTGAAAAGTAAGCCTGTAAGAAGCATTTTGCCATGGTCTGTGCATCAGCTCTTCATCTAGACTCCTGCTTTGAGTTCTTGCTCTGACTTTCCTAAATGATGACCTGTGAATGGTAGGATGTTTGGTCATTGCGTTTTACAGAAATATAAACCCCAACAAAGACAAGCAGCAAGCTTTAACTATTGCGCTGTCTCATCAGCCCCAAAATTCTTTCAATAATTAGTAAGTATTTCAAATTTGGCAACTATAGTGTCTGAGCTCCAGCTGGGGCTATAGCTCAGTGGCAGAGCATGTGCCTCCGCATGCATGACACCATAGGTTCAAAGCCCAGAACTGCAAAAATGAAAAAAAAAAAAAAAAAAAAAAAAAAAAAGACTCACTCCAGGGAAATGACTGAACAGGACTCCAGTAAAATTTTATCTGTGGACACTGAAGTTGAAATATCATACAGTTTTATATGCAATAAAATAATGTTTTTGACTGTGACATTGGAATGTTTATTCAGAAGGAAGACCTTGGTTATAAGCTAAGCCAAATAGGTCAGTTGATTTTGACCTATGGGCTATAACCTCCTCCAAAGACTACAACTTTCTTATACTTGCACACACACATATGCACACAAACAAACACACATACACTCTGTACCATATACCACACTAAAAGATAGTAAAGAAGACCAAATTATTGAAAAGTCTATCAGAGACAATATTAATGGTTAAACTGAAATGTCTGAGTCAGAGATTTCTATTTGTGTGAGGAGAGGACGGTCAAGTCCTTTAAGGCAGCTGCTGTACTTTCATTGAACAATTTCGACATCTAAGAAACATGAATAGAGAAAAATGTTCTCACAAACCTAGGTTTCTTAAAAAGGAAGAGTAATGGACGGATTTTCTTCTTTCTGTGATGCTCAGCTGAGGTTGACTTCGATGAAAATGATGCTTAGCTCTGCAGTGTTGGTTCCCATGTTCTGGGAAGAACAAGGTGGGGCATGGCAGGAGGGGAGCTACTTGCTGTTCCCATAGCTGCCTCATACAGTTCATTTTCTGCTTTCTGCACCTTGCTTTACATGAACAGCAGACGACCCCTCCCGAACATGCTTCTCTAGAATCAGTGGCATGTGATTTAGTGTTTTATATACTCTCCAGGATGGCTGTTGATTTGATGTCTGTCCCCAGACTTGCACACAGCTTGGATATACAAGGCCAAGAGGCTTGCCAAAGATTACTCAATTCATGAACGTAGTATCTGGAAGCAAAGCCGCAGACTCTGGACTGGGGAAGAGAACACTGTGGAGGACAGAAGTTTCCTTCTGTGACTACTGACCCCAATTAGAGGAGGGCCCCTGAGTGGTTGCCGTACTCTTTCCCCAGCTGCACTGGGGGCTGGAGGACCCCTAGGAACCCAGAATGAGCTTTAGGGCTCACATGCCTGTCTTCCTTTCTAACCCATCTTGGGGAAAGCACCTGAAGCTAGAATTTGCAAATCAGTGTGCTGTGTTCTTAGGTATGCTCTAGTTCTTTTTGAATTGCTGAGAAGAAGTAAAATCCTTTCCATATATTAGTCTCTCAGATGCATTTAAATGTCATTTCTAACTTCAACCAGGACAATCACCCAGGCTTAGGTGACTCTGTCATCAGAATGTTACTCACGTGGTTATGAGCCAATGAGTGGATCCACTGAATAAAATACAGCTGTGTATTGACAACTCAACCATATGAGCTGAACATGCTGAGCAAACAAACATCCCCCAGTATTAAAGCAGCACTGAACACAGGGATGTTTTCAATAACAGAGGGAAACAGAAGCTTTGCTTCTAAACTTGTTGATCTCAGCCAAAAAGCAATAGGCCTCCTTCTCCCCTACACTTCATTCCAGCTGCTGCGGAATGGCCTTTCTTTCCTTGCTGCTGACCGTAAGCAGTGCCAGTTCACGGACAGCTCTGTATAGTCCTCCCCCATTCTTATCTGCAGCTACAGTGACTTTGTTGATGTAAATCTGGCCATGGACCCGCCAAGCTTTAACTCTGTCTTAGTTTGGGGTTTTATTGCCCCGGTAACACCACGACCAAAATCAAGTTGAAAAGAAAAGGATTTGTTTGGTTTATATTTCCACAATGTAGTCCATCATTGAAAGAAGCCAGGACATGAACTCTAACAGGGCAGGACCCCGGAGGCAGGAGCTGATGCAGAGGTCACGGAGGGGTGATGCTTACTGGCTTGCTCAGCCTGCTTTCTTATAGACCCCAGGACCACCAGCATATGGAAAGCACCACCCATAATGGGCGATGCCCTCTCCCATTGATCACTAATTAAGAAAATGGCCTACAGACTTACCTACAGCCCAATCTTATGGGGGCATTTTCTTGATTGAGCTTCTTTCCTCTCAGATGACTTTAGCTTGTGTCAAGCTGACATAAAATTATTTAGCACAGACTTTTCAAACTATTGTTGCACTTCCAACTATTATTGCAAAAATTCTCCATAAACTGTTTCTCTCTCCAGATGCATCTTCCTTTTATTTCTGCCTCATTTAGCAACGTTGAATTCAGTTATTTCAACATATCTTGTGCTCTTCTTCCTCAGTACCCTGCTGCACAGGCAAGCAGTGGGCATCTGCTTTACTTTGTCTTGTCAATTCCCACTCATTTGTCATTTGCCAAATTTGTTGTTACTTTTTGGGGGAGAATTTTCTTGTTAATCTTGTTCATTTGTGCATTACCCTTTAGTTCTCTTTCCTGCACCTGTGTGTTTGTGTAACTGTTTAATTAGTTGGTTTAAACAGATTGTAGATGTTCTCTCGGCCAGACAACAGCTACAGACAGCCAAAAGCAACGTCTCTCCGTCTCTCTTGTTGACCAATTTCAGTAATTTCAATGACGAACACACCATACGTTCCGATAACACTTCTTTGGAACTGACTTATAACAAGTCCAAAGAATGAGAGAGCAGCACACAAGAACCTGACAGAATGGGTGCCGTCTGACCTAGCTTGGCCCTTCTTATGACTTGAATGGGAACTATTTCCTCACACTCACAGGTCTGAATGTGTGGTGCTGTTTTAGAAGGTTGTAGAACCTTTAGGAGAAAGAGGCTTCCTAGAGAAAACAGTTAATTGGAAATGTGCCTCTCGTGCTTTCTGACTGTGGAAGCAATGTGATCAGTCACTTTTCACACCAGCCATAGGTCCCTCCCGTGGTCGACTGCATCTCTCTGAGCTGTGAGGAGGTCAAGGAACCTCTTTCAGGGCTCTATCTTGACAACTGTTTGTATACAGCAAAGCTGATACCGCGCTTCTGAAGCAATGTCGGAGCTTAGGAAGATCATGGCTTTTCTAGACTGGCATTCTACTAATTGTGCTGGAAGTAAGGGCTGAGAATCTATCCAGCTCAAATTGTTTGGAACATAAAAAGGATAAACATACAAAATTGGAGAAATACATGTTGGGTTTGGGCTTTTTTATTTGATTCCAGTCTAGTCAAAATTGGCAAATTTCATGTCCATAATTGCAAGAAAGGCCAAATGCTGGGATGTAACTGGGTAACTATATTACATAAAAATTAAGTGCATGTACTAAACACATGTTGAGTTATGTCATAATTGATGCATATCAAAATGTAGTTGCCACACCAGGAGACGCTACCTAAAATGTGGCCCCTTCAGATCCAGCTGAAGAATCATGAAATGTAGGCTGTTGATACGTTGTCCAGGAATTGCTACACAGCACTTCTGACAAATTGTTCATATATTCAAGTATATTCCCCTCAGATTCAAGTCGCTAGTGTACAGAATGTCATGTTATCAACTTTATGTGTTTTGTTCTTGTCGTTATGTATTTGTTTTTGTGGTACTAGGGGCCAAACCCAAGATCAGGCATTCTGTGCAAGTGGTCTACCTGTGACCTCTAGCCATAAAGCGGTGTGTGTGTGTGTGTGTGTGTGTGTGTGTGTGTGTGTGTGTGTGTTTGCATGTTCATGTATGTATGAGCCACACAGCACAAGTATGATGACCAGCGGACCAATTCAGGGAGTTAGTCTTCACCTTCCACTTACTAAGTCAGATCTCTCTAGTTTCTGCAGATGTGATGCAGACACCACTTTAGCTGTGAGCCTCTGGGTGATTCTCCTGTCTCCACCTCCTGTCTTGCTGCAACAGTTCTTGGATTACAAATAAGTTCTTGGATTACAGATAAGTCTCATTTGATCCAGCTTCTTTACATGGGTTCTGGGGTCATTAAATGCTTTTACCTACTGGGACATGTCCCTAAAACAGGTGTGATATTATTTTTAAGTATCTGTAGAACATTCCCTTAAATAAACCAACATTGTCAATAAAACAACTCAACAAACAAGAAAGAATGGAAGCATTTAAGCAAGCTTCTTAAGCCTGATGAAATCAAACTGGAATTCACCTAATAGGAAGGTCTTCAAGTACTTGAAATTAGATAACATTTTTTTGAAACAACCCATGGAAAGAAAAAACTCAATGAAAACACAAAAATACCTGTAACTAAATAAAAGTTAAAATACAATATGTTGACAGTTGTAGTTACCAGTAAAGTAGCACAAAGAAGGCAATTCCTAGCACAAAGCACCTGTGGTACAAATGGGTCAGGGTCATTTATAAAAGCTATACAAGAGTGAGGTCCTGAGCTGACTCCCAGAGCTGACAGAAAAATGACAGGCCTGCTGGTCACATTTGCAATACCAGTGTCGAGGAGACAGAGACACTGTCACACACACACAAAAAGATAAGAGTATAAATCAATAGAGCTAAAAGTGTACTTTAAATAACATCATTTTTTTTTTTATGTTTTAAAGTTTGGTTTCAACAAGTTCTCTGTTTTAAGTGATGGAAAACAAAGAAACCAAAATTGCTTTTTTTTTTTTTTAAATGTGAGTGTGAGGAATAACATTTAGTAAGACTGAAGAAACTATTTTTAAAAATGAGAGTGAGGGAAAGAAGTATAGAAAAATAAACAATGTAGGGCCATTTGTGTATCTCCTATGCTCGTTAAATAATTAAATGCATAATAATAAAAAAGACACAAACTTTACAATCACAAATTAAGCAACTTAAATGAAATCAATCAATTCTTTGAAATTTTAAAGTTCCCAAACTAAATAAAAATAGAAACCAATCCAATGATCCTATAACTATTCAGTAAATTCAGTTTGAAACTCAAAATTTTATAGCAAGTTATAGTCATTTTGAGGTGCCCTTCCTGAGGGATTCTAACCTTAAGAATCCCCAACACTAGTCTCATAAAAATGCTTTCCAGGGAAGAATAAACATCTCTCAAATCGCTGCATGAGAATCCAACCAAGCTCAAAGACATTCTGCAAAACTACAGATAGCATCTCTCATAACAAAGTAAGGCAAATATTAGCAAATTTAATCTGAACCTGTCCGAGAGGAATTATACATTACAAGCAAGTAGGGTTTATCTCAGTTATTTTGACATTCTTAAAAATGTTAACACTTAGCACAACAATAAGCTAAATAAAAAGTCACAGAATTAAACCAATATATCCAGAGAAAACCTTGACAATTTCCAAACATAATCATTAAAAAAAGCAAAACCAATCAAACAAAAACATTTTTAATCAAAACAGGTAAAAGAACCTTCTCACTCTAATAAAGAGCACCCCTACCTGACCATCACCCCAAAAATAAATCAACACAAAATATAGCTAACAAGTAGAAATATACTAGAGCCTTAGCTAATTGCAATAAAAATTACAATAAAAAGAATCTCTCAATAAGAAAATTTAACTAATAGGTGCACTGCTTAGGAAGGAAAAAATAAGCTTTTTGGAGATGGCCTGACTCTACATAGAAAATCAACAATAAATGCTTAGAAGTGAAAGAAAATTACAGCAAAATGGAAAATGCAAGATGAATATGTAAGTCAATTCTTTTCCTATATTCTACCAATGACTGTAGTTCAATTTTAAGAGCATATTATTATATATTCTAGGAATAACAAAAATTGACAGTTACATTTAAATCTAACAAAATATGCATGACAGACATGAACGAAACTGAATTTTAAAAATTGATAGAAACATCAAAGAGCTAAACCTGGAGAGCTGCCTCATATTCCTCACGTACAGCAAGACTGGATACTGTCAAGTGCTGTTTCTTGTTGACTTGACCTTCCGATTCAGAAGACCCCACCCAAACCCTAGCACGTTACAGGGTAGAGACTGTACTCATTAGAAAGTTTAAAGTGGAAGACACGGGGCATGAGACAGTCAACTCAATACTGAAGGAAAACTTCAGAGAATGGAGACTTAGCAACTATAGAGTTCCAAGTATCTAAACAGCAGTGTAGTGCGGATGGCAAAATATATAAGGGAACCAAAGAGAGACCCCTCCAAACAGACTCAATAATATACCAACTCATCTTGGACAAAGGAGCAAATCCAGTGGAGAAAAGACAGGCTTTTAGCCACCGATGCTGACCCTGGGCTTCCACAGAGATGGCCTTACCTCATTCACAAGTTTCACTCACGGTAAAGCATGATCTTCAGTGCAGAAAGCAAAAGCGTGAAACTTTGCTACCTCACTGGTACCGACATAATATGACAACGAGATTCCATTCCGGCACTGCGTAAGCTGGGCACAGGGGTGCATGCCGGGACGCCCACACTTGGGCAGTGGAGGCGGGAGGAGCAGAGCTGAAGACACGGTTCAGGGCCGGGCTAGGCTGCGTAGATTCCATTAGAAAACAAGCAAAGTAAAACAACAAAACTACTTGTTAGAAAACAACATGGGTGAGATCTAAGTGACCTTAGATATAATGCTTACAGATAAAGAAGAACATTTAAATAAAATAAAAATAAAGAAAACAATAAAATAAAGAAAACAAAAAATATAAAACAATAAATTGGACTTTGAATCCATTTAGGGGACCCCTTTCTGGTTCGGAGAACTGTTTTGTTACTACTTCTCAATTATACCTTGTTTTCTTGCTCTTCAAAGTATAAAATAAATATATACAGTTGAGACTTCGTCTTAAAAATAAATAAATGAATATATAAAATAATTAATTACAATTTTAATCACTGCCAAAGATATTGTGCACGAGGATAAAAGCTATTAAATTAAAAAAACTTCAAGACTGTCTGAGGTTCGTCATTTATCCTTCGCAGGGTCTCACCGGGACTGCTCTCTGGCCCATTGCGCCTAGGCCTTGCCGGACCTGAGTCTCAGCTGCAAGCCAACCAGGCACGGACCTTGGCCTACACCTGAGCTTCCATTGCCACTGGCAATCTCCTGCTAAAAGAGCCAGACTGTAACACTCTGTGGAAAACTTTTCCACACCCCGGCTTAGCACACTCAGGCCTCACCCTAAGGGGCTCTAGCTGCCCCTTAGAGAAATGGGATCTCGTTCCCTGTCCAGAAGCCGAGAGCCAGGCCCCCAGCCAGAATCCAGGCCCCATTGAACTGAGAACGACGCATGCACGCACAAAACTAGCCAAACAAGATGGCCTCTATATTAGCAAGTTGTAGATGAGTGATTACTACGAAAATCAAATGGTATTATCAACACATTTTAGTTTGATGTATGTAGTGCTTTTAAATGCAGCGTAAATAGACTGTGAAGCATTCATAGCCTGCTTGCTTTCCACAGCCCATGAAACTGCATCTCATCTACTACCCGGGGATAAGACTGCGCTATGAAGATCACGGGCCACTGCTCCTTGCAGAGCACTGTGACTACGAGACTCCTGTCTGTTCTACAGGGGGATTTCACTAAGAGACACAGGCTACGGCCATTCTGTTCTTCCCTAGAGGTCTTCCTCCATTTTTCTGGCTACACCTGCCCAGTTTCTGTACGTGTGGCATCAGCTTGCTGCAAAGGACTTACCCATGCCCAATAAAGCCTCTAAGGCCACCTGCCTGTGCCCACATCTTTTTTCTTGGGCAGCACCCAGATCAATCTCTCTCTGCCCACCTCCACGATCCCCTGTAGCCCAGGCTGGCCTCAAACTGAAAATGAGGCTAAAGATGACTTTGAACTTCGAATCTTCATGCCTTCATCCCCTGTGTGCTGGGCTCACAGGTGCACACCACCCACTCGGCTTGAACAGTGCTGGAGAGGGAACCCAGGGCTTCACCGACATAAGAGGTGTACTCTGCCAACAGAGCCACAGTCTGGGCTCAGCTCCTAGACTCCTTAAGCCCCCTTGAGCGTGGTCAGAAAAAAAAAAAGTCAGCAGGAATCTGCTTTGGGTCTTGACTGTGGAGGTGGTAAGGCTTATAAAAGTATTAAAATTATGTGGAACTGAGTAAGCCCAAGACTGAGCATGCCAAGGACTGAACAGCTCAGAGCAGGACTCGGTACTGGGGCTGGATAGAGTGGCTGGCATTTGTGATAATACACATTTCTCAGTGTTATTTAGCAAGCTACACAGAGGATGAACAAGTTATCTATTTTTTTACAAGTGTTGGTAAATGCACAATTCCATCAAAATATGAATTTCATCTTTTTTATTTTATTTTTATTAATTACAGTTTATTCACTTTGTATCTCCCCTGTACCTCCCTCCCAACTCCCCTCCCAATCCCATCTTCCCTCTTCCCTACCCATGTCCCTCTCCCAGTCCACTGAAAAGGAAGGTCCTCCCCTTCCCTCTGATCCTAGTCTATCAGGTCTCATCAGGAGTGGCTGCATTGTCTTCCTCTGTGGCCTGGTAAGGCTGCTCCCCTCTCGGGGGGAGGTGATCAAAGAGCCAGCCAATCAGTTCATGTCAGAGATAGTCCCTGTACCCATTATTATGGAAGCCACTTTGGATACTGAACTGCCATAGGCTACCTCTGTGCAGGGGTTCCAGGCCATCTCCATGAGTGGTCCTTGGCTGGAGTATCAGTTTCAGAAAAGACCCCTGTGCCCGGACTTTTAGGATCTGTCGCTGTCCTTGTGGAGCTCCTGTCCTCTCCAGGTGTTACTATCTCCCACTTCTTTCATAAGATTCCCTGCACTCTGCCCAAAGTTTGGCTATGAGTTTCAGCATCTGCTTTGATACACTGCTGCGTAGAGTCTTTCAGAGGCCCTCTGTGGTAGGCTCCTGTCCTGTTCCCTGTTTTCTCCCTCCTCCAATGTCCATCCTGTTTGCCTTTCTGAATGGGAATTGAGCATCTTAGCCAGAGTCCTCCTTCCTGATTAGCTTCCTTAGGTGTACAGATTGTAGTATGTTTATCCTATATTATAAGTCTAGTATCCACTTATGAGTGAGTACACACCCTGTGTGTCTTTCTGCTTCTGGGAGAATTTCATCTTTAAACATTGCTATGAGGAAACTCTGGAATACTCTGCATAGTTTGTGTTAGCTTAACTTTGAGGAGCATTTGTTGGGAATCCTACGGGGCTTTCAGGACTTTGGGTTATCTAAATATCCGAGGCAGCATTGGGATGCTTAGGCAACACATTAGAAAGAGGGGGGAGTAGAGATATGATACATGATCTCTGGCCGCTAGTCCAGAGGCAGCAGGAGACAGCTCCCCCTGAGCAGGTGAAAGCTGCCAAGTCCATTCTCCGGAGGACTCCAATGTTCAAGCATTTTCCTTTTCTCCTTCTTTTCATTTTTCTTTCTTTTCTTGTCCAGTACTGTGCTCATCATCTCTTCCTCCTTTACACCTCCTCTAGAGTTTTCCAGAATTAGATGAAAATTCCCTACCATTTTCAAAGCAGTCCTCCATCCCATCTCTTTAGCAGTCTTGGCCTAGATTTGTGTGTAATTTTTTACATCACGGGCTCTGGGACAGTCATTTCTGTGATCTTCACTCCCTCAACATCACACCTGCCTCCCTAGAAGGTTCAAACCACCACATCCATAAAGTCAGAAATCCCATCAGGCTTGCTGAGCTGACCCCTTAAGAGATGGCCCATCATCATCTCTTAGCAGAGAGAGCGACCCATACATACCGACACAGAAAGATGTGTGGGTCAGCTTAGGTGTCTGCAGGGGGACAGATGTGGAAGTCTTGATTGCACATTGATGACATTCACGTGCATCCATAGGAAAGTGTAAAATCGGTGATTACAGCAAAGGCGCATCTCAGTGGGAGAGTTACATACTGTGGCTACTTAACATTCAAACTAGAAAGTTAAGGACCACAGTCTAAGGCAGAGCAGAGAGTGAACAGTGAACAAGAAAGAAAGCAGTATCGGTGGCCTAGCAGAAAATGCAGGAACCAGTGTCCACCTGGAACGACGACTAGAATAAGACAGACAAAGTCCTAAGGACACAGGCAGGAGGCCTTACAGCCAATGCTGACTTATACCCACATGCCTGGAGGGAAATGGGGCTGGCAAGGGGTGAAGGAGAGAGAGTGCCCAATTTGCACCTAGGTACCTCTTCTCCAGGGGGACTGGGGGACTGAGTAACAGTGCTCAAAGCAGGAAGCAATCTAGTAGTGAAATCCTTGCCTCTTCAGTCTGTACTGAGGGTCCTGGCTTTTCTGAGTGCCAGCTGTGGGTCAGACCTTAGAATAAGCTGTGGCGTTCAGGAAGGTGACAAAGCCAGCGTGCCTACAGAATAAGACGCTACTGCTGAACAGACTAAATGTGAGCTTGTTCAAAGAAAAGAGTTTGTGCTTTCTTTCATTTGTGGTATGAATTTACTGGCAGGGTTTAGGCAAGGGAAAGTCAGGATCTAGTTCATATTATACAACATTCACACTAGGGCCAGGAATGGTGGCTTCTTACTGTAAGCCCAGTGTCCAGACTAAGCCTGGAGGATGGTCAGTTCCCGAGCCAGCTTAAGTTATATAAGAAGAGGAGTGGAGGGAGAGAGAGGAGGAGGAGGAGGAGGAGGAGGAGGAGGAGGAGGAGGAGGAGGAAGAAGAAGAAAAGAAAACCAACATAAATATAATAGTAGAAACACACTAGAGAGCAAACATGTCACAGTAAACATATGAAAGACATGCTACATAATGTCACTAGAGAAATGCAAATTAAAACATGGAGAGGGCTCATCTGGTAGAGGCTTGCCTAGCACATTAGAAACCCTGGCTTTATCCCCAGGGCTACAGAGAGGCACTGGCCCATAATCCTAGCGCATGGGGGATACAGTCAGGAGGCTCTGAAGTTGAAAGCTATTCTTTGCCACAGACTCCTTAACATAATTACATCTGGAACACCGACGGCAACTGAACAGATAGAGCAGCCGAGTAGGAAGAGGGTGGCTGTTCACAAAGACAAGGCAACCTCTCACTGTACAGCCCATGAACGCAGCCGTGTTACGTGGCTGGGATACACAGGGACACTTCATTAAGACCAAGCTGATGTTCTCCTGGCCAGCAGCTATCAATTTCAGATAGCTTCTCCATCGGGGTGGGACTCAGTCCCTCTGTCAGGCCTGGGACCACACACGGCTTGAGCATGTTCAGCTCTCATGTGCTGTCAGTTTCCGTGAGTCACACATGCATGGTCTTGTAGCGGATAGACACTGCTCCTTTAGTGTCATCTACCGCCTTTGGCTCTTACAAGCTTTCCGCCTTGTCTTCCACAGAGACCCCAAACCCTGAGACACCCCAATTGGAACTGAGTGTTCCCAAATATCTCACTCTCTGCACGTTGTATAGTTGTGGGTCTCTGTGTTAAGTCCCCTGTGCCTGGGAGCCAGACACAACCCCACAGGCCTATCTCTGCAGCCTACTGGCCAGCTACTGTGGCACACTTGATAATTCTCAGCCCAGTGAGAGACTTTCTTTGTCTGAAAAAAGCAAGCTGTGTGTATTCTGAGGAGTAACTGCCAAGGTTTACTTCAGGCCTTCCCATACGCCTACACATATGTGTAGGCACCTTCACATACACATACATGCAAGCACGTGCATGATTATGCCCACACAAACAAACACAAACACACACACACAACACACACACACAAGACAATAATAAAATAAAAGCCAGAGCAACCTTAAGTTTATAAGTAAAAGAATCTAAGCTAAAAAGTCCATATGTCTTAGCTACAGTTTTTGCTGCTGTGAAGAGACACCATGACCAACACAGCTCTTAAAAAGGAAACTTTAGCTGGGGCTGGCGTACAGTTTCGGAGGGTTAGGACGCTGTCATGGTGGGGAGCATGGCAGCATCCAGGCAGACATGGTGTTGGAGAAGCCAGGAATTCTACATCTCCACCAAGGGCAGCCAGGAAGACACTGGCTTCCCCAGGCGGGCAGGAGGAAGCTCTCAAACCCCATGGGGCAGAGCGTGAGTATAGAAGACCTCAAAGCCCACCCCCACAGTGACACACTTCTTCAACAAGGTCACTCCCAGCAGGCCGAGCATTCAAACACATTAGTCTATGGGAGTCAAACCTATTCAAACCAGCACACCATGACTCCTTATGACCTCTCAGGAGAGGCAGCACAGGGTGATCTCACCATCCTGAGGGCAAGCCATCCTGAGTCACTTTATTCAGTGATAGTGAGAGACAACGTTGAGACTGAAATACAGAGGTTCTAGAGCCATAACCTGCAAAATATCTCTTATTGTCTGACCTCATGCAATACAGGCACCAAAGATGAACCCAAAGGCAACCTGTAGGCAAGATAATAATATGGTTTCAGGTATTGTTACCAATACAGCACTCCTATTGGGGATGTTGACAATGGGGAATCACACACATAGAAGATGGTTTGTCTCTACACCTTCTTCATAATTTTGCTACAGACCTAAAATTTTCTCAGAAATAATATTTTTAAATGTACAGTTTTGCAGCTTTTGGTGGGAGAACGTAGAAATATCTAGAAAGAAGGCTGATTTGTTTACATATTCTGTTCTCAGCACCCACATAGAGGTTCTCAACTGCTGGTAACTCCAGTTCTAAGGGATCCTATGCACTCTTCTTGCCTCTGAAGGCTCTTAGATATACATGGTACAAACAAACTCATGTAGGCAAACCCATTACACATTTGATGAATAAGTAAAACATTAAAAAATAAGAAAAGAAATAGCTGGGACCTTGTTGGTAGTTTCCAAATGGAAGTTGGGTGTGTACCATGTGATAAAGAATATGGAGAAAAATGTAGAAATTAGCAATGAATTGGGATAAGGCTATAGGTCTGTGATAAAGTGCTTGCTTGCTTAGCATATACAGGCCCAGGCTTTAGTGCCAGAATCAAACAAATAAAAGAAAGAAATAGAGAGAGGGAGGAGAGAGGGAGAGAGATGGGGCAAGAAGGGAGGGAAGGAGAGAGGGAGGGAACGAGGGAGGGTTAGGAAAAAGGGGCAGGGTGGCTGTATTTAGCTTTTAAGAGAGACTGTAGGCGGTAGGTGTGAATTGTATGTTTTCATGTGCCTTGAGACTCACCATGGATGTATGGGGAACATACAGAGCCCAAAGCCAGAAAGGTCAAAAGCAGCACACATCCATGAGCTCCATGTAGCAAGCCCCTGCATGCCTAAGCCAGTTCCCCTCACAAGGAACAAGCCGGGTCTCAGGGGCACAGGCTTCCTTCAGCCTCTTTGGATACTGGAAAGTTGTTCTGCAATGCGCCTGGCCCATTACCATCCCAGAAGAAGGAACTCCAAAGCAGATGCTTTGGGGCCCTGCTTTTGTGAACAGGCCTCTCTATGCCCCATCCCTTGTTCACAGGATATCCTGGCTAGATTGGAATCCATTGTTTTTTCACTTGATTACCAGGAGACTTCACATGTAACTTAATGAGCTGGCGGGGGTTCACCTGGGAAATGTAACAAATTCAAAAACATTAGTGTCTCTGCTTTCAGGAGCAAGGGACAGATGTGAGACGCATAAGCATGTAAAGAATTGCAGGACACTTAGGTAAGTGCTTAAGAAATCATTATTCCTTCGCAGGGGCGTAAACGTCAATCACAGACCCCTAACCCTGACCGTGAGTAGCCTGCGCTCATTTTCTCCTGCTTGTTCACTCTTCCCCCCGGCTTCGGCAGCCCTCCGCCTGTCTGAACCCCACCTGGCCAGCTCCGTGGGCTTCCACTCCCCCAGGTTACTTCTCTTCTGCATCTTTTGTCCCTACCTCACATTTGTACTGAGCATACACAAGAACGCTCAGTCTGCGTCACTTCCTTCAGGCTCAGCGCTTTATTTCTGCTTCAGCTCCATCGTATGTAAGTAGTTCAAAAATGAAAATATTTTATCTTTATGCATTTACTTATTTTCCTTATATTTATTTCAACTATATAGCATTTCCTTCATTTTGCTATTATTTCTTGGATCTATTTAAATATGCATACCTCTTTATTGATGTTATATTGCACTTGCCACACAAAATTAGATGACCACTGTTTCTTATTTTTATTTATGTCCATGGAAGAGTTTTCCTGGCACATGTTTTTATGTTTTCAAAGCCTTTGTGTATTGTATTTGCTCGGCAGCCCTTCTCTGCAACAGTTTTCGACTCCAGTGGGCTGGAGCCCTTCTCTACTGCATGTTGTTCTAGCGACCAATAAGCTCTCTTGCCTTTGCTTTGGTTTTGGCCTTTCATTCTTTCCCTGGCCCTTCTGTGAGACACTTTGAGAATTCCGTCTGGTTTTCTGAGAGCTCATCTATGATTTAAAGAGTTTAGATATTTATACTTCGTCGGGGTTCCAGGTACAAGATGCAAGTGGGTGATCTTGCCCTGACTCACAGGGTCAACCTTTGTGATGGTTTGCTCTTTTGTTGCTGTTATAAAACACTCTGAACAAAACCAACTCTGGAAAAAGGGTTTATTTGCCTTGCATGCCCAGACCATCACTTAATGACACCAGGGCAGGAGCTCAGGCAGGAACTGGAAGCAGATACTGCCAGGGAATGCTGAGTACTGCTGTCTTGCTTATGCCAGGCCCAACTGCCTAGGGATCACACCTCCCACAGAGAGCTGGGTCCTTCCAATCTTCAATCAAGACGCTCTCTCACAGGCATGGCCACGGGCCAATGTGGATGAAGCAAATTCTATAGTTAAAGTTCCGCTTTCCCAGGTGACTGGAGATTGAATCAAGATAACAGTCAAAGTAACTAGGATTTGCTCACGTCAGAAACTTCTCCTAAATGACCCTTTGATAAGCAGGCTCTACTGTCCTACCTAGAACAGCTGACCCAGAATCTGCACTAGAGCAACAGGCCACGTAACTGACGCATTGCCTGAAGTAGGCACCATAAACATGAAAGGACAGTCTTCTGTGATGGCTTAGTCTGATCATGGCTGGATCCTGGGGCACATGCTGCAGTGTGTGCAACAAGGAAGTGTGTTTGTGTGTGTTTGTGTGTCCTGGCTAGGATTTTGTCAGTTTGATCCAAGTTAGGATCATTTGGGAAGAAAGACTTTCAATTGAGAAAGCGCCTCATTATGACTGGCCCGTAGTGAATTTTCTAACTAATGATTGGCGTGAGGGGCCGCAGCCTGCTGTGGGCCGTCCAGCCCTGAGCAGATGTTTCTGGAGGTGTAAGAAGCAGGAGAAAGGAGCGATGGGTAGGAGCCGGCACACTGCTCTCCCCCGTGCTTCAGCCCTTGCCTCCAGGTTTCTGCCCTCAGCTCTCACCGCAGCTTCTCTCATTGACGGTTGCTGACCCGAAAGTCGTAAGAGAAATCGACCCTTTCCTCCCAAAGTTGCTTTTGGTCATGGAGGGTTTTTTGTTTGTTTTTTTCCACATCAATGGAAGTCCTAGCTAAGACACCACAATAAGACACCCCAGAGTTCTGGGAGGACCCTGGGCCCGTGGACTCTGCCCTTCAGACACAGCATAGATCTCTCCCTTTGGAAAACACTGTCCCTGCTGTGGAAGTCACGTGCCGCACAGTAGAGTGTCCCGTGCGACTGTGCGATATAAGTCCGTCTTCTCCAGGTGGCTACAGGACAGAAACCATCTTTCCTCCAGCACATTGTAGTCATGTGGTAGTCATGTGCTCAGTTCTTAAATGAATGACCGAAACAACAGCCCAGTTAGTTAGAAAATCCAGGATAGGAAAAATTCAGTATTGAATTTAGCTAATACTTGCAGATGACTGTGTAACCCCTTTGCATTCCATTCTACCCTACTAAAAATAATACTCTATATAGTATTTGCTTAATAAACGGCTACTGGAAACAATTTGAGTGCTATTTTGTAGATAAGAATCTTTGAAAGGATTGGAGAGTAATGCTGCTTCCAAACAACGGCGTGATGCAGGCTGCTGCGTGCGGGCTGCTGCGTGCGGGCTGCTGGGTGCGGGCTGCTGGGTGCGGGCTGCTGCGTGCGGGCTGCTGGGTGCGGGCTGCTGCGTGCGGGCTGCTGGGTGCGGGCTGCTGCGTGCGGGCTGCTGCGTGCGGGCACCGTGTAGGGAGGGGGTGGAAAGGCCACCAAGCATTCTAGAACATTCTAGCTTTGTCTGCCTGTGCCTAGGGCACCCCGTCTAGAACAGGTGCTTCCAGGTTCTTGGTGTGTTTTTCAAAGGACTGAAGAAGTGCACACAGATTCGCAAGGAACGGTGCAAAGCAGAGTCAGTTCAAGGCAGCGGCGGCTCGGTGGGTTAGAGGGCTTGAGGGGCGTGGCTGCAGTGCTTGAGGGGCGTGGCTGCAGTGCTTGAGGGGCGTGGCTGCGGCTTGGGGTCCTTTTTTTTATAGGATATAGAAGGAAGATGTTCTTTGCTAGGGTGGAGTATAGATGCTCTTGCTTTGTTGACAGACAGCTTGGTCATGTGTGCCTTGGTTCACCGAGTATGTCCTTCCTGGGATGTAACTGATTTTAATTATGCATAAGCATAAAGTGATAAGTGGATAATTTTCTCTATAAGTTCACCTACAAAACACAATTTACCAGCCAGGCTCAGTTGAGCCCTCTCCTTCCCATTTCCTTTTTGAAACACATTTTATAGGACTGGGTCGTGCCAGTGGTTTTGCCATTGTTTGAAGGGGGTATATGTGGATGCAGCTCTGTACAGGTGAGGGTCTGGAGGCCATGAACATTCCAGGAAAGAGGTTTGGTACAGCACCAGCTCAGCAGTCCCGAGCAGCTAAGCCTCTCCACATTTCCACGAAAACTTCCTGTGCGTGAAACACGGGCTCCAGCTATCTTCCCCAGAACTGCGTTCTCTGAAGCAAAGAGCCTCTCTCCCTCCTTCCGTTTCCTTTCCTCCCTCCATCCTCTTCCTTCCTTTCTCCTTACAATTTCTCTTCTCCTTCTCCATCTCCTTCCCTTCCATTTGCTTTCTCTCCCTCCTAGTTCCTCCTTCTCCCCCTTGTTCCCTCCCTCCCTTCATTCTGTCACTCCTGTTTTTCTCCACTTTCCTCCTTCCTTTTTTTCTATTACTCTTCTCCTTTCTCTCCATCTACCCATTCCTCCTTTCTTTCTCTCCTTTTTCTTCCATCTATTTTCTCTCTCTTCTTCTCCCAATTTCTTCCTTTCTGTCTCCCTTTAATAAACTCAAAATTCCCCCAACACCTTTTTTCCAGGATTGTACTCTAATCTGTTTCTACTTTGAATGTGCTCCTCATTTTTATTTTCACTCTCACTGTAAGTGAACTTGGACGTTGCTGACCACGGGCCTGCCATCTGCAGAGTACCCCATTATGTTTTAATGACGGCTTTGCCATGAGGTAATATCCTTGTTTCCCTCCTCGGGGAAGACACATTCTGTAAGAGTCTGGGAGCTCTCAGGGTGCTTTGCTTCCTCCTGTTACCCTCATCCTTTCTCCATATTTTAAGGCATCTGCTGAGTGTTCTGACTCCAAGTGCCAAGGTAAATAAATAATGCTTCGGAAAATTTGACACCCCAGCTGAATAACCACAGTCACAAATGAGAGAAATGCTAGCTATTTCCCAGACACAGAGACGAGAGTTTTCTTCCCTTTCTTTAATTTCCGTAGGTCTTTGGCAGTTCAGTCTGGAAAAGAAAAAGTTCTTTACCCAGAAGACGTTCAGTAATTTTAAACTCTCCTTTCAGAAGGTCTCCAGTGGGAGAAGGGAGGAGGGTAGGGGGCAGGGAGGGCTCCCACTCCAGCTGTTAACAGCAGTCTTGGCTTGCAGGCAGCCTGTGATCCAAGGGCAGCTCGCTGAAAGGCTTGAGCACCAGTTTCTAGGAAGCAGTTCTGCAGCCTCACAAGTTCACTCTAGAGCAGTTCTCATTCTTGTTTCTAGCAAGGGGCCCAAGAAAAGAATGGAATGTGTGCAATCTGACACTTGGTGGGCAACGGCTGGGCTTTGTCCCTCTGCTTTGCTTTCTCTCCCTCTTGCAGGCAGCCCTCAGCTCCTAAAGCAGGAACCCACTGGAAAACCTTGCATTTAAGTAAGTTTATTTTCACTTTTCTTCCACTATGCTGTCAAGAGCCAGGCAGCCTTTGCAGGAGGTGCCCAAGGGGTTGCTGATCTTGCTTATTCTTTTCTAGAAACGAGAGCCAATGTCAGGCCACCCCTGCCAAAACCTGAATAGTTAGCACATTGTATTCTCTAATGCTCAGGTTAACGTATAAAAAAATATTTAAAAAAACACACATAACTAGAGTGTTTGGGCAGTAAGTCCTTGAGTTTAGGTGTCTGCTTCTTTTGGCAGCTGCTTCCCGCCTCACATCTGTGGTAGCCAACACAGCTAACAGGAGTCTCTTGGGTGCAGCTACGATCCAGAGGAAGAGCTGCTTTGACAGAGAGCCAGGAGACCTTGGCGTCGTCCAAGGGAAATGCATTTTTTTTTTCAGGTAACTGCAGCCAGCGCAGATGGAAAGTGCATCCCTTCCCCCAAGGGTCTGACAGAACAGCACACATCCAGGGGCTGCGCCTTTTCCCAGCCCAACCCAAACAGCCTCACTTGTTCACACAGTCAGAAGATTAAGGGCAGAATATCTTTTTCATGCAATCCCTGCAGCATCTCTGGCAAGAGAGAGAACACTCAGGCTCTGGTCCCAGGAACTAACAGAAGCAAAGAAATGAAAGGCCGTGTGGAGGACTCTGCCTAGTCCCAGAGCTGTCGGCGTTAGCGTCTCTGGGATGACAAGGACCATGTCCAGGATACAGGCCTGACAAACATTTATTCTTGGCTGCACAGGACATGTTTGCTTTGTGTGTTTGCCTCGTAAGGCTGCACTCAAGGCAATTGTCCCGTGTAAAAAGCACAATAACATTGTGCTCTGTCTCTCTCTCTCTCTGCTTCAAGTAGCTCATCACCCAAAGGCCCCCACCTCCAGATTGCTGGGGTTCCGGGTGTGTTCTAGAGAGTAAATTTGGGGATTTGTGGACTCTACCAACCGAGCTGTGCCCCTAGTCCCAAACAGGAATGTGTCTAGGTGTAGGCACACCTAGTGATGAAATCTTGTTAAATAACTCTGTCTTTAACCAAAGAAGTCACAAAATTCTCATTTAAACAAGCCAAAACCAAATCCGAGTCAGCTCCACTTGGTCATTTGAGCTTGGCCCTGGAAACAGAAGTCAGCCCCCTCATTTTCAAGGAGAGATAAATCGAGACAATACATCTTGTGAAAATTGTCCTTCTTCTCTTGCTCTTTATGAGCACCGTGCACTGTATGAATGAGATGGCATGTGTTGGAAGCCTGGGTTGTTAGGAAAGGATTGGGTCTGTGGTTCTTTGACCCCACATGTATCCACACAGAAACTGGAGTCTGTGTCACAGATATAGTTTATATCCAGGAAGAGAAGGCAGCGAAGTGTAATTTTTCAACTCCGGTTACTACTCTTACCAAATACAGAATTCATTTTCTCCCCTCTGCCATTGTCCTGCCAAGTGGCTGTTAATCAGACTTCAGTTTGACAGTTTTAAAACTCTGTCTCATTTCTTTCCTACCCCAAGCTCAGGTAGCTAATGAGCAGAAAAATGACCAGAGGAAAGAATAAAGGCTAACTAGGGAGTGGATGACAGACTGTGACAGACAGCCGAAGACATGGAGACCCTGGACTGCCCAGGGAGCGTCACCAAGAGCTAGAGGAGGCTTGATTATTTATTTCAAAGGGTTTCATTGCTGGACCTTTCCTGACCAGGAAGGGGACAGTCACATTGACCATCTTACCAAATTAATATCAGAGAATTAAAAATCAGAAGAGAGGAAGAGAGAAGAGGGGAAGGAGGGAAGGGATAAAGAATGGCAAGAGGGAAGGAGGGAAGAAAGGAAGAAGGGGGAACAGTGGGGAAGGAAGGAGAAAAGGAATGAGAGAGGGAGGCATGGAGAGAGGCAGGGAGAGGGGCACCTAAAGTGGTTTCTGGATGGTGAGGAATGGAATGTCTGTAAGCCCTGAGTGCAAGCAGGCAGGGTGTCCCAAGGCAAGCTTCATCTGTGGCCTTTTGTGCTGGCCTCACTTAACATCCCCCATGGTTTCTTTCTGTCTCTCCTCTGCTATGATACGTCCTAAGGCCTGTGGAATCAGCTGTGGACTATTGGGAGGCAATAGGACCTCAAAGAAACCAGACCTAAAAGATTGTAGGTCATTGAGTGTACCCTCAAGAGGAATTGTGGGAGCTCGCTCTTGCCTCTTCTCCTTCTTTGCTTTTTGCCGTGGGATGAATGACTCTACCTTACCACAGTTTCTTTCCATGCCTCTCTTGCCACAGGACACTGCCTCTACTGTGAGCCAAAATAAACCTTTTCTTTCCGTGAATCGTCTCAGACACAGTTGCGGTCATGGAGCTCTGGCAGCACAGCACGTCTGCACGACTCGAGCCCTTTCAGGTGGTGATGACATTTGCCACAGTGATGAACATCTGGGCTTCACACTCTTGTCACTTGGTGACTCGTCTTCTGCAGCTCTTCTCTCTTCCTCTCTTCTGATTTTTAATTCTCTGATATTAATTTGGTAAAATGGTCAATGTGACTGTCCCCTTCCTGGTCAGGAAAGGTCAGAAATCATCCTTGGCACATGTGCCAGTTAACATCACCTAAGAGAGATTTTTAAAAGGAAGCTCAGATTTTAGAATGCTGGCCCTAAAATGACCCACAAAGGTACTTTTCTTCATATCCCCATATCCCATGGTTACTAGCTCCAGCCCAAACACACAGGTGTGTGCACACAGAGGCACACATGTGTACATGAGAGCCAAATGTAAACCTCTCACCCACCACCTAGCAATGTCCAGTCCTTAGTGGTCTTCTAAGCAATCCTAAGAAAACCTTGTTCTTGTTCTTATGACCAAATGCCTGACAAAAGGCGACTTTGGAGGAATGACTTACTGCATCTGGCAGTTCAAGAAGACACATGGCAGAACAACAGTTCCCGTGAAGTCAAGGAGAGGTGTATGCACCACTGCAGCCCACGGAGTGGCACCGCCCACGTGGGGGTGGAGGAAGCCCTGAGCGAATGCGCCAGGAGCGCGTGGAGTTCTCAGTGAACGCGGATTACTGCAAGGAAGCCAAGGCCTCAAGCCACCGCAACTGGCACTGTCAGAGGGAAGGTGTTAACAGTGAGTAAGCAGCAAGCAACCAGTCTCCTCCTCCCACCGGATTAAACCTGAGACAGCTCCCCAGAGAGGCCTCCCGCTGGAAGGAACTACCCTGTCTCCTTGCGCTGGCTGAATGTACTAAACGCACTGGATTGTCAGTTGCTGTCCGGTGGGTTCCACTCCAGCGGTCAGTACAACCCACCCCATCCCAGCTTTTCTGTGTGTCTATCCTTCATTCCCATCACCCCAGTCAGGTTCCCAGGACCAAGGCAAACAGAACGTGGCACCCCCATCCTCAGAGTGGCTCTTCCCTGCTCAGTTAAAGCTTTTGGAAACACTAGTGTGAGTTTCCATTGTAATTCAAATCTAATCAAGCCGACAGTGAAGATGGACCATTGCAGACGGTCACTGAAGGAGCTGTGAGACGTGTGTGGTGTGATACGCCACCCCATTTGCGCTTACTCTGCTGGTCACAGAAAGGGCCCCTCACCACTGCCACAGAAAGTCATTTAAGGAGGCATGACTACTGGATTACCTCCCAAAGGCCACCTGAGCGTGTACATTAGTGACAATGTTGGGTTACATCACAACCTACCAACTTCACACCTTTATGAGACTCATCTGTGCATTTCCACAGGCTGAACTTAGTGTGTGAGAACACGTGTAAACAGTGAGTAGGTTAGAATTCATCGGAAGAAGATGCGGTGAAAGCAGCACCTTTAGCAGCACCTTCCTTTTGTACATAACCCTCTTCCCAGGACCAAGAATAAAATACAGAAGCAAGCCCAAGGAATGTGAATAGTGCCTGAACCAAGTATGGGTGCATGCGTGGGCGGGTACATGTGTTTAAGTGTGTGGAGGGGTGCACTCTCCCATACAGTATGCCTTCTTCTATTGCTCTGTGACTTAATTTTTGAGACAGGGTCTTTCATTGAACTTGAAGTTCACGATTTCATTTCCTGGCTAGGCAACAATCCTGGGACGGGCAGTGACCCTCTTTCTACCCACCCCAATGTTGGGATTGCAAGCATTTAGCCACCACACCAGCTTTTCGTGTGCGTTCTGAGAGTCCAAACTTAGTCCTAGTGCTTGGACAGCAAGTGCTTTACTTTACAGTCAACTCCCCGCCCAGGGCGATCATTTTTATAACACTTTTCAGTTTCAGGAGTTGGTTGACTGCACTCTACTTAGCATATTTTGCAAAGAGCTTTTACTTTAATGAATGATAGTGAAAAAATTCATAAGCAGATGTTATAGGATTGACCACAGGGAGTCTAACTTACTGCCCTCCATTTATCCATCATCAGCTAAAGATTGTACCTCAGATATGCAATTGATCGTGAACAATGGGAGGACGTCTGTGTGAGCTTAGGGCCACAGTGTGTTTAGGGTAATGCTAAGTGAACCAAACGACAAGACTAGAAAGGACCACGTTCTCCCAAAGCCAATGCCTCATTTTCCATGTGGAAAAAGCAAAGAAATGTGGCATTTCCATACCAAGCGGTGACAATGCGTGACAAGAAACTCAGATACACAGGAGCACGTCCTACATCCACCTACGACAGACTCCCAACAGCACACAGATCCCTAACTGAACTGGAAATCCTGCTGTTCATAAAAAGGCTTTTGCTGGCAGATTTATCTATATGATCCTGTTCCTCGCACCATCATGGACACATATGGCATGCAATGCTGTTCCAGCAAAAAGACAGTGAAGCAAAAATGGTGAAGGACCTCTGTTGTGCAAACTACAGCACTTCGGTTTATAATACGTAAACATGCTTTTGTTATGATCCCAAGTGGGAGTTGTAGTTTGTCCACACCTGTTAATTGTCTTGTGCTGAGTGTGGTCTTTGCCAGCTGGAATTAGCTGAATTCTGAGGACTTTGAGGGATGTAAATATGATGGCCCAGAGGGAAGAAGCACGGTTGCTCGGAGGAGTTAGAGGAGGACTGCTGCTGTGCGTGCTGCTCTGCGTGCTGCTGTGCGTGCTGCTCTGAACTTCTGGACTTCCTGATGACGGGTATTGGTGTTGCCCCCAAAAGAATCCTACAACCCTACCCAGCAGGAGGAAATAAAGAAGGCTACGCCCCCTTTCCCTTACAACCTTCTTTTTCCCCTACTTGGGGTGGGGGTCTTGGAAGGGAGGTATAGGCTTTAAGGACCCACAAATAAAGTAGCAGCTGAAAAACTAGCAAAAACTTGTTGGGAACTTTTCATCACAGAGCCAAAAGGAGGCAACACAAGGTGGAGGAGTGGCTTTCTTCTGACCTTGGATTCTGGTAAAAGGCCAGGGCAGAGCTTTGAAGTGCCGCATCTAGGAACAAGTGCCTCAAGGAACTAGTCTTGGGGTGAACACAGAAGGAAATGTGCTAATTACCTAACCCAGCAGCATCTAAATTTGTGGATGGGCTGAACAGAACGGTGTTTGGTTATTTTAAACTACTTTCAACAGCAGTGCCAAGAAGTGGGCTGCGAAAGCAGACAGGGAAGAAAAGGTCCTGGTGGCTGGATAGTCAAAATGTTGGGTGAACATGACAGGAAATATAAGCATGTCACTAAATCATCGACTGCCCCATCTTCACAATCTAGAACACAATTTATTATGTGCAAATTACAGCAGGGAAACTTGGCTTAGAGATGTTAAGAGTTATCCAAGTTCAAACTGCTACTGGGCTGCATAACACATTCAAGTCCATCCTGCCTGCTACAAAGTTTTGTGTTCTTTGCTTTCCTTGAACCACTTAGAGGTAGGTGTGTACGAATAGCGATACAGGAATACTGATGAACTGCTTTCATTATGACAGTTCAAATGGTAACTCAATGGTGGAGAATGCTTCACAGAGCACAAACTGAACTATCAGTACTGGGGGAGGGTGGGGCTGCCAGCATCCCTGTGTAGCATGCAGGAAGGCCTGAGCTCAGTCTCCAGCACCTCCATTCACTGAGCACACACCTGTCATCCCAGCATTTGGGTGGTAGAGGTAGAAAGTGTTATCGCTCCAAATGGCAGCATGAACCTGGGGGGCAGAGCCTGAAAACGAGGAGGACTGAAGTCTCATGCAAGAGCTGACGCTATGCAGGGCATTCAACATTTTACATTCTGAGGGAATTCTGAGGCGTAAGCAGGGTCATATGAGGAAAGGTAATGTAGGTTCAAGCTTTATAAGGTGAGGAGAGCAAGGTATATTGACCTAAGTTTTAGCTTGCATACAGTCACACTGTGTGTGTCATCTAAGTAGTAAGATAATCTGAAGTATGCCCACTCCTACTCACTGCCTACCTTGAAAGAGCATGAAAACACATCCTAAGAACAGTCCTGTGCTTGCTTGGAGGGCAGAGGCTACGGGACTCTCGCCCTGCTCTCTTGTTTTTTCACGAGCAGTCAGAATTATCCTCACACAGCTTCATTCACAGACTATTTTTTGATGGTCATGGAATATCATATATCTTGAGGCTTACCTGGGCTACATGAGACTCTATCTCAAGAAATAAGAAACAAGATAGCTCAGTCAATACAGAGTTTGCTGTGTAAGCATGAGGAGCTGAGTCAGGTCTCCCAGCACTCACATTTTAAAGAGACAGTGTGAGGCCACTAGAAAGTTACTTATGCCCTAGCGGGTGCTGCTGCCCCAACACACACACAGACAGAACAAACTGGATGCAGTGCAATGAAAAGAAGGAACGAAGGAACGAAGGAAGGAAGAAAGGAAGGAAGGAAGGAGGGAGGGAGGGAGGGAGGGAGGGAGGGAGGGAGGGAGGGGGGAGGGAAGGAGGGAGGGAGGGAGGGAAGGAGGGAGGGAGGGAGGGAAGGAAGGAAGATGAGAGGGAGATGTACTGCATCTAGAGGTTCTTGGAGGGGAGATGTGGAGCACAGGTGTGACCATGATGCATTGTACACATGTATGTAATTCTCAGTAATGAATGTCTACGGAAACCAAGCATGGCTGCGTTCCCTTGTAGCCCCTGTGTTTGGAAGGCAGAGACCGGTGAATGCCTGGGACTCCCTGGCCAGCCAGTCCAGGCTGTGTAGCAGTGACAAACTCAATCTAAAAAACAAACAGACACATACAAGGAAACAAGGTAGACAGAGCCTGAGAAATGGTACTCAGGTTGTCTCTTAGCGTCCACAGGACAGACTCAGGGATACATATGTACACACATGCACCTACACATGCATACATACACACACAACAGAAAAGAATTTCTCTATTTATCAAGTGCTTACCCCAAAGTTCAGCAACAGAGGTAGCTAGGACAACTTCAAAACCTAGCACGTACGGTGACATGGGATTGAAGAGCAAGTCAGGCTGGAGGCCTCTGAACGCTCTCGAGTTAAATGTGAAGCAGGGCACCTGTGTGTGTAGCTAAGCAGAGCACCGTAGGTCTCCCTCTGTGTTTGTCATGAAGAAATAGAAATACAAGCATAATGCTAAAAATGGTCCTCTCCCTTCCCTTTATAGCAGAGTATGTTTCTGTCCAGTTCTGTTCATTTAAATCATCTGCAATTAAAGGAGGCAATGGTTTAGGGGTATGGGCTGACTCTGGGTTGGAAGATGATGACTCCAGAAGGCCATGGAGCTGGCAGAGCAGCCTAGGGACTCTGATCCTCCTGCTCACCAACCAGCAGAATGGCAGAGCAGGAGGGAAACTCTGCCCTGAAAAATTGGAATAAAGAAGAAAACAAAATAGAGAGAAAACACAAAAGAGCGGGCTGTGAAAAAGCAGGCCTCCAGGAGTGGCTTCTACCTGCCCTATTTCACCACAACCCTGGGAGACTTTTAATTACTTGGCTCTTTTACAAACAGGGCTGACTATTTTGTCAGAGGGTCAAGGATAACAGCAGGATTTGCCCTTTCCTTATGCTTAAAGGGACACCACCCCAACACAGTTTCAGGGATACCCAACCTAGAATGGCTTGTTGTCAAGAAGGGCATGCAATCCTCCCACCTACCCCACCCCCAACCCTCTCGGCTTAAAAAAATAAAATAAAATAAAATAAAAAAATAAAAACCTCCCTCGGGCTGTGAGAAGCCAGCGGGATCAGGCACCGAGGAATAACCCGGAGTAAGATTTTGTCTGAGGTGCAGGTTTGGTGACCACACTGAGCAGGTCTGAAGAACACAAAAAGGAGCCCCTGAGCAAAGGCTCGTCGTTAAAAAGAGCTGAATCTGGGAGAAGGTGAGACAGGAGGTGCTCTCTGTGGCTTTCTCCTCCCGGTTTAGGGACCACATCCTCCTCCTCAATGGCACAGATTGCACCTTGCCCAGCCATGCATACAATTAAGCATTCATTGATAAGTACCAATAACATTTTAATCGGAGAATTTTACCATTGGAAGCTAATTGAAGGGATTGCCTCCATTGGAAAATACTGGCCTCCACACTGTAGTGAGATATGGTGATGAGCTAGAGGGATGTCTCAGTCAGTAAAGTGCCTGATACTGGAGCTTGAAGACCTAAGTGCATTCCCCAGAACCTACCATAAAGCAGGGAGCTGTGGCTAGTGCCTGTAATTCCAGCCCTGGGGAGGTGGAAACAAGAGGATCCCTGGAGTTCAGTGGCAGCCAGCCTAGTCAATCAGTGAGCTCCAAGTTCTAGGGTGACGGTGAGGGTGGGGGGAGGGGGCTTTCCTACTCATGGCTGGTCTTTAAACTTTCATATTTTGCTTGTCTCCTTGACTGCAAATATTAACAGTGCACAACTCCAATTGAAAAAAAAAAAAAAGCCAGAGTCAGTTACCACAGAAGAATGTCATTGGCTGAGGGCCCAGATGTTTCTGTATCTCTAGCGAGTTGCTTTGTAAAACTTCCAGGAGTTCAGGAAAGCTGCCTTGACATCACTGAGAAACCCTGGAGAAGCATAGCCAAGGAAAAGTCAAGGTCTAGATGCTGACGCTGAGATAGCTGGAGCCTCTATCGATATTGATGGATATTGCAGTCCTTCTCTGAGCTTCCTCCCCGTGTGTAGTCACCTAATGACTGCTTTAGAAGCTTAACCCGCCATGCTTCATCTTTGCTCTGAGTAGTCACTACACAGTTTCTTTATCTTTACTCAAATAAACCCTCGTTGGAATAAATAATACATAGCTAAGACATGCGAAAACAATTGAGCTAAAATTTTAGCTTTACTTTCCCAAAAAATATACGCTTTCAGCCAACCAAATGATAGATTTGTATACAGAATGACAGTGAGTTGTTTTTTATGCTTAAAATTATTATAATTTAGGTGGCTTTCCTATTCTACTGTAAGTCAAATAGCCTATATATATTTTTTATGTATATATATATATATATAAAATATATATATATATAATTATATATTTTTCTTTCCTCTGCTTCCATTATGATGAATACAAACATTCATCTGAACAGAACTTTTAGATTGTTTAAATAATCTTAAAGATTTATCCAAGTTAAAAACATATTTGGAGCAGGGACTGTCTCTGACTCTGTTGCCTGCTTTTTGATCACTTTCCCCTGGCGGGGCTGCCTTACCAGGCCACAGGGGAAGAGGATGCACTCAGTCCTGTTGCACCTTGCTGGGGTGGGTTGGTGGGGGTGGGGCTTTTCTGAAGAGTAGGGAAGGAGGTATAGGGGAAGAGGGAGGGATGGATAGGGAGAAGAGGGAGGGAGGGTAGGACCAGGAACAGAGGAATCGCTACGATAGGGATATAAAGTGAATATATGAGTTTTAAAACATATTTGAATAGTAGATTGCAATCTAAAGTATTTATTGATAGAAGATAGACTTCCTTTTTTCAAAAGCTAGCTTGAATATGATGTGCTGGACAGTTTTATCTTAACCTGACACAAGCTAAAGGCATCTGAGAGGAGGGAGCCTCAATTAAGAAACTGCCTCCGTAAAATGGGGCTATAAGGAAGCTTGTAGGGCATTTTCTCAGTTAGCGATCAATGTGGCAGGGCTCAGCCCATTGTGGGTGGTCCATCTCTGTGCTGGTGGTCCTCAGTTTTATGAGAAAGCAGGCTATGATCCACCTGGACACAGCCACAGAGGTGAGCTGCACACTGTCTCTAAATGCATTGCTCATATTCCCAAAGAGAATGGGAGGGACCCCAGCAAGATTCAGCATAAAGCCCCTCTGCCTATTCCCTACCTGCCTGATAAACCTGGGACACAGCCAGCAGCCCAACAGAGGTGAGCTGCAGGCTTTCCCAGTCCCCCATTTTCCACCATCCTGAGGAGGCCTGTGTGGAGAGAGCAGCAACATTCCCTACCTGCCTGACCCATGCAGGGCACACTCAGCAGAGGCCTGCAGGACCATAGAAATATTCAGGTCCACCTGAGGCACAGCTACCAGAGGTGAGCAGCTAGCTGTTCTCTGAGCTCCACTGTCAGGCCCAAAGCTTTGCCTGCTTCCCTAAAGAGTCCTGCGCTGGGAATATTTAGTCACCACCAAGGACAGCCAGATGGCTGAAGGCCAGCATAAGAACACAATCAACAGAGCCATGGCAATATGGCACCTCCAGAGCCCAGCTCTTCTACTACAGCAAGCCACAGATATCCTTACACAGACAAAACACAGAGCATGACCTCAAATTCAACCTTTTCAAAGATGACAGAGGCCTTTAAAGGGGAAATGAATAAACCCCTTAAAGAAATAGAGCAGAACACAAACAGGTGAAGGAAATGAATAAAGCTGTTCAAGACCTGAAAATGGATACAGAAACAATAAAGAAACATAAACTGAGGGAATTCTGCAGATGGAAAACCTAGGGAAGAGAACAGAAATAATAGAAGGAAGCATAAACAACAGAATTTAAGAGATTAAAGAGAAGATCTCTGGCATAGAAGATATGATAAAATAAATTGATACAACAGTGAAAGAAAATGTTAAATCTAAAAATTTTCTGACACAAATCATCCAGAAAATCTGGGATACTATGAAAAGACCCAATCTAAAAATAATAGGATAAAAGAAGTTGAAGAGTCTCAGTTCCAAGGACCAAAAAAATATATTTGTTTTCAAGAAAATCATAGAAGAATGTCCTCAACCTAAAGAAAGAGATGACTATAAACATACAAGAAGCATATAAAATACCCATTATATTTGACCCAAAAAGAAAATCCTCCCACCACATAATAATCAACATGCTCAATCTACAAAACAAAGAATATTAAAAGCTGCAAGGGGAAAAAGCCTAGTAACTTAACAAAGGCAGGCCTATCAGAATTACCCCTGAATTCTCAACAGAGATTCCAAAGGATAGGAGAATCTGGAGAGATGTCTTACAGCCTCTAAGAGACCACAGATGCCAACCTAGACTCCTAGACCCAGCAAAACTCTCCATCACCATAGATGGAGAAAACAAGATATTCCAAGACAAATCAAATTTAAACACTATCCACAAACCCAGCCCTACAGAAAATACTACCCAAAACACTCCAACCCAAGGAGGTTAATTACATCCAAGAAAACACAGAAAATAAATAATTCCACACCAAAAACAAAAGAAGAAAAGCACACACAAACACATCAACACCCACACACACACTCACACACACACACTAACATTGCCAACATCAAAATAATAGGAATTAACAAAATTGTTCATTAATATCTCTCAACACCAACAGACTCAATTCCCCAATAATAAGACACAGGCTAATAGAATGAATATAAAAATAGGATCCAACATTCTGCTTCATACAAGAAACACACCTCAGCAACAAAAATAGATATTACTGGAGGACCAAGATGGTGGCTACCAGAATGTACAGTATCTAATTGGCAGAAGATCAGAGACCACAAAAGTGGTGAGTAAACAGGTGGCTGGATCTAACAGGCCAACTTTGGTGTTTCCTGGACTAGAGTGGACAACCCGAGACTTGGTGACAATCAGATCCAGGACCCCGTAGATGTCCCTCGGGTCCAGGAGTCCCAAACTGTGAGCCCCCTGCCCATCACACATACTCAAGTGAGGGCAGCCCCCCCAGTTCCAGGGACCCTCTGCTCTAGCAGCCAGATATCACATCCCTCCCACTCCCCCAGGGCAGTGTCTTAATTTCTGGGACAGGATCTCAACCTCCAAACCACAGTTCTACTTGACCCCCTATGGAGACCAGGTGGATAATAAAATTGTACAGGCTCCTGGATCAAAGATGGTGAAACCTAGATGAATCTGAGTCCCAGGAGCGCACTGTCTGGTAAGCCTGTAAACCACAGCTCTGCTGCCGTCTGAGGCACCCGTGCCATTGAGCCTGCCACCTGATAGGCCTATGCTGCCGAGGCTGCCACTGGAGGCAGATGACCCCTGAGATGGCTGTGTTCCACCCTTCAAGGCACTTTTGTCCTGCTCTCCCAGGCACCTGTGTCTGCACTTCTGCCCTTCAAGGCATCTGTGCCTATGCCTCTGCCCTCCAAGGCTGCTGCACTCATGCCCTGCTTTCAAACACACCCCAATGTGGCTGCATCCAAAACGCCATCTCCAATTCATGTTCCCCTGGACCTCTCTCATCATCCTGAAGACTGGACCAGGGTAGACCAAGCTCCATAGATGAGTGGATGCAGCCTTCCATGCATGAGTGGATGCAGCCTTCCATGCATGAGTGGATGCAGCCTTCCATGCATGAGTGGATGCAGCCTTCCATGCATGAGTGGATGCAGCCTTCCATGCAGCTCTTCCGAGGAAACCAGCAGATCCTTATCTGAAACCAAGCAGGTGCAGGAACAAACAGCCAAGGCCACAGACAACCAGATGACTAAAGGCCAGTATAAGACCACAATCAACAAAAACCAGGACATCATGGTTCCACCAGAAACCCCTCAAAACAACGGATATTCCAATGCAGCTGAAACACAAGAAAATGACTTAAATCTATGAATATGCAGTTATTAGAGGCATATAAAGAGAAAAACAAACAAACAAATCTCTCAAAGAAATACAAGAAAATACAACCAAACAGAGACCCACAAGAACAGACAAGAAACTACAATCAAACAGGTGAAGGAAATAAATAAAACTGTCCAAGACCTGAAAACAGAATTAGAATCAATAAAGAAAACACAGAGAAAATTCTGAAGATGAAAAACTTAAAGATGAAATCAGGAACCACAACGGTAAGTATCACCAACAGAATACAAGAGATGGAGGAGAGAATTCAGGCATTGAAAATACAGTTGAAGAAATTGATACATCTCTCAAAGAAACTATTAAAATGGAAAAAATCCTGACACAAAACATCCAAAAAGTATCAAGGACACAATGAAAAGATGAAACCTAAAAATAATAGAGGAAAAAGAAGATTCTAGGCTCCAAGGTCCAGAAAATATTTTTAAGAAAATCTTTTCGACGTAAAGAAAGAGATGCCCTTAAACATAGAAGAGGCTTACAGAACACCAAATAGACTAGAAGAGAAAAGAAATTTCTCCTTCCAAATAATAATCGAAACACTAAATCTACAGAACAAAGAAAAATTATTAAAAGCTGCACGGGGAAAAGACCAAGTAACATATAAAGGTAGACATATCAAAATCACATCTGACTTCTCAACAAAGACTATGAAAGCCAGAAGGGCCTGAGCAGATGTCATGCAGACACTGAAAGACCACAGGTGTTAACACAGACTACTATACCCAGGAAAACATTTTTTGATGTTTCTTTATTCCCTTTATTTTCTTTTTTTAAATTTACTTTTTATAATTTATTTACTCTATATATCAATTGTAGGCCCCTCCCTTGTCTCCTCCCAGTCCTACCTTCTCTCACTCCTCCCCCATTTCTCAGAAAGGGGGAGCCCTTCTCTGCTACCATTTGACCCCAGCCTATCAAGTCTCATTAGAACTGCTTGCATCCTCTGCTTCTGTGGCCTGGCAATGCCCCCACCCCCATCCACAGACCTAAAGAAGCTAAATAATAAAGAGGACCCTAGGGAGGATGCTTAATTCTCATTCAGAAGGGCAAATTGATAAGACACCAGAAGTTGAAGAAAGGGAACGGGATGGAAGCCTACCATAAATGTCCTCTGAAAGACTCCACTGAGCAGGGGATTGAAGCATTTGCTAAGACTAACAATCAAACATCGAACAGAGCACAGGGAGTCATAGGAAAGAGAAGGAGGCTAGAAGGATCCAGAGCAGGCATGAGCTCCATAAGAAGACCAACAGAGCCAAAAAGTCTGGGCCCATGGGTATCTGCAGAGAACTGGGGGCCAACCAAGGACCATCCATAAAGATGACCTAGACTCCCTCCTCAGATGTAGCTGATAGGCAGCCCAATCTCCATGTAGGTTTTCCGGTAAGGGGAGGAGAAGCTGTCTCTGATATGGGCTCTATTGCACACTGTTTGATCCCTTCCCAGAAAAACTTTCAATAACCATAGAGAAAACAAGGTATTCCATGACAACTAAAAGTAATCAAAAGAAATGGGGAAGGACACTTCATTGTCATCAAAGAAAAAATCCACCAGGAGGACATCACAACCCGTACCTCTAATACAAGGGAACCTGTATTCGTAAATGAAACATTATTAAAGCTTAAATCACTCATTGATCCCAACACATTAATAGTGGGAGGCTTCAACACCTCATTCTCACCAATGGACAGATCATCAAGAAGACGCTAAGTAGAGAAATAATAAAACTAAAAGCGGTCATGAATCAAATGGACCTAATAGATGTCTATAGAACTTTTCACCCAAACATAAAAGAATATACTTTTTTTTTCTCAGCACAGCACAGAATCGTCTCCAAAACCGACCATATAGTGAGTCACAAAGCAAACCTCAACTGATACATTGAAAACTGTATTAACCACATCGTTCTTTATTAGATCACCATGGAGTAAAGCTAGATGATCTCAACAACAATAGAAACAACAAAAAGCCTACCCAATCATGGAAACTGAACAACTCCCTGTTCAGTGGTCACTGGGTGAGGAAAGAAATAAAGAAACAAAGACTTTCTATAATTCAATGAAAATGAGGACACAACTTACCCAAGCTTATGGGACATCATGAAAGCAGTGCTAAGAGTTCATAGCACTAAGTGCCTTCATAAAGAAATTGGAGAGATACCTTATTAGCAACATAACAGATCACCTGAAAGCTTTAGAAAAAAAAAAAAAGAAGAAGCAAACACACTCAAGAGGAGTAAATGGCAGGAAATACTCAAACTCTGAAATGAAATCAATAAATTAGACAACAAGAGAGCAATAAAAGAGTCAACGAAACCAAGAGTTGGTTCATTGAGAATATCAACTACATAGACAAACCCCTTGTCAAACTAACTAAAAGACAGAGAGATAGTACCCAAATTAACAAAATCAGAAATGAAAAGGGTACATAACAACAAATGCTGAGGAAATCCAAAGAATCATTAGGTCTTACTTCAAAAGCCTGTATTCCATATTTTTGACAGATTTCACCTACCAAAGTTAAATCAAGAGCAGGTAAACAGTTTAAACAGCCCCAAAACTCCTAAGGAAACAGAAGCAGTTATCAAAAGTCTTCAAAAAAAAAAAAAAGCCCAGGCCAGATGGTTTTTGTGCAGAATTCTACCAGATTTTCAAAGAAGAGCTAACACCAATATTTCTTGAACTATTCAATAAAATAGAAACAGAAGGAACGTTACCAAACTCATTCTATAAAGCCACAGTCACCCTAATACCTAAACAACCTAAAGCCTCAACAAAGAAAGAAAATTTCATACAAATCTCCTTTATGGACATTGATGTAAAAACAGTCAATAAGATACTTGCAAACCAAATTCAATATCACATCAAACACATCATCCACCATGATCAAGTAGGCTTCATCCCAGGGATGCAGGGATGTTTAAACATATGAAAATCCACCATATAAACAAACTGAAAGGAAAAAAAAATCACATGATCATCTCATTAGATGCAGAAAAAGGTTTTGACAAAATCCAACACCACTTCATGATAAAAGTCTTAGAGAGATCAGGGATACAAGACCTATATCTAAACATAAAAAAGGCTATATACAACTAGCCAATAAAAGCTTTTATTGCCATCAGAAACTGTAACAGTATGTGGAAAACCTTTTTCATACCCTGGCTTAGCACAAACTTAGGCCTCACCCTAAAGCACTCTAATTGCACTTAAGAAAAATGGAACCCCTTTCTTCATCCAGAAGCCAAGCTCCAAGACCCCAGCCGAGGTCCAGGCCCTCACAACAAGATGTTATTAAGCAAATGGACCTAACAGATATCTACAGAACATTCCATCTAAACACAAAAGTACAACTTTTCTCAGTACCTCATAGAACCTTCTTCAAAATTGAGTACATAATTAGTTACAAAGAAATCCTCAACATATACAAGAATATTTAAGTAACACCTTGTATCTTATCAAAGCACAACGGATTAAAGCTGGACTTAAACAACAACAGAAACAATAGAAAGCCTACAAACTCATGGAAAATAAACAACTCTCTGCTCAATGGCCTAGCTCAAGGAGGAGATAAAGGAATTAAAGATTTTCTAGAATTTAATAAAAATGAAGGCACAACAAACCCAAACTTATAGGACACAATGAAGCCGTGCTAAGCAGAAAGTTCACAGCACTAATGCACCCTCATTAAAAAAAAAAAATAGAGAGAGCTCATACTAGCAACTTAACAGCTCACCTGAAAACTCTAGAAAAAGGGAGCAAACACACCAAAGAGGAGTAGAGGAGCATGAAATAATCGAACTCAGGACTGAAATCAATAAAAAAAAAAGAGAGAGAGAACAACACAAAGAATCAACAACGCTGAGAGCTGGTTCTTTGAGACAAGTAGACAAATATTAGCCAAACTAAGTAAAAGGCAGAGAGACAGTATCCAAATCAACAAAGTCATAAATGAAAATGGGGACATAGCAACAGACACTGAGAAAATCAAAAGAATCATTAGGTCTTGCTTTCAAAAGCCTGTACTCCACAAAATTGGATACTCTTAAGGAAACAGACAATTTTCTTGATAGATTCCACTTACCAAAGCTTAATCAAGATTAGATAAACAAATTAAATAGTCCTATAACTCTTAAGGAAACAGAAGCAAACATTAAAAGCCTCCCATACAAAAACAACAACAACAACAACAAGTGGTTTCATTGCAGAATTCTGCCAGACTTTCAAAGAAAAGTCTCCTCAAACCGTTCCACAAAATAGAAACTGAAGGAACAGTACCAAACTCATTCTATAAGTCCACAATCACTCTGAAGCCTAAACCTTACAAAGACCCAACAAAGAAAATTTGAGACCAAGACCAATTTCTTTTGTAAACATTGACACAAAAATGCAGCCAGTCCTGAAGATACCTGATAAAACAGGGTCAGATGAAAGGGGAGGCGATCCTCCCCTATTAGTGGACTTGGAAAGGGGCAGGGAAGAGAAGAGGGAGGGAGGATGGGATTGGGAGGAATGAGGGAGCAGGATACAGCCTGGATACAGAGTTAATAAAATGTAACTAATAATAAAAATAAAAAAGAGAAATACTCAATAAAATAGTAGCAAACTGAATCCAAAAACACATCAAAAATACCATCCACCATGATCAAGTAGGCTTCATCCTAGAGATGCAGTGGTAGTTCAGTATACTAAAATCCATCATTGTAATCCACCAGATAAACAAACTGAAAGAACAAAAACCACATGATCTGCTAAAAAGGCATTCAATGAAATCCAACACCCCTTCGTGATAAGTCTTAGAAAGATCAGGGATACAAAGCACATGCTTAAACATGATAAAGGCAATATACAGCAAGGCTATAGCCAACATCAAATTAAATGGAAAGTAACCCAGACCAATTCCACTGAAATCAGGGACAAGATAAACAGCAGAAAGTACCTGAAGTCCTAGCCAGAGAAATAAGTAACTAAAAGAAATCAAGGGAATACAAATTGGAAAGGAAGAAGTCAAAGTATAGATATTTGCAGATGAGAGTATATCCATCTGACCCCAAAAATTATACCAGAGAACTCCTACAGCTGATAAACATCTTTAACAAAGAGACTGGGTACAAAATTAACTAAAAAACTTTAGTAGCCCTCCTGTATGCAAATGGCAAACGTGCTGAGAAAGGTATTAGAAGGAAACACCCTGCACAATAACCGAAATCAATATAAAGTATCTCGGTGTAACTCTAACCAAGAAAGTGAAAGACCTGTATGACAAGAACTTCACCTCTCTGAAGGAAGAAATTTAAGACATCAGTAGTTGGAAAGAGCTCCCATGCTCATGGGTCAATAGGATTACCATAGTAAAAATGGCCATCTTACCAAAAGCAATGTACAGATTCAATGCAATTCCCATCAAATTACCAACACAATTATTTACAGACCTTGAAGGAGCCATTCTAAATTAATATGCAAAAAACAACAAAAACCAGAGTAGCTAAAACAATCCTATACAATTAAAGGTCTTCTGGAGGTATCTCCATCCCTTATTTAAAGCTGTACTACAGAGAAATAGTAATAAAAACCGCATGGTATTGGCATAGAAACAGACTAGTTGATCAATGGGACTGAATCGAGACATACAAATAAACCCACACACCTATGGACACTTGATTTTTGACAAAAAAAAAAAGACAAAACTAAACAATGGAAAGAAGAAAGCATCTTCAACAAATGGTGCTGGTGTAACTGGATGTCCACATGCAGAAGATGCAAATAGAGTCAATCTATCACCCTGCACAAAAGTCAAGTCCAAGTGGATCAAAGACCTCAAAGAGAAACACTAAATCCATTAGAAGAGAAAGTGGGGAAGAGCCTTGAACTCATTGGCACAGGAGACAATTTCCTGAACAGAACACCAACAGCACAGGCTCTAAGATCAACATAAATGGAACCACATGAAATTAGAAAGCTTCTGTACCGCAAAGGACACTGTCAATAGAACAAAGCAGCAGCCTACAGATCAGGAAAAGATCTTCACCAACCCAACATCAGACAAAAGACTATTATCTAAAATATATAAAGAACTCAAAAAATTAAACACCAACAAATCAAATAATTCAATTAAGATCTGGAGAGGACAGGAACTCCACAAGGAGATCAACAGAACCAAAAAATCTGAACACAGGGGTCTTTCCTGAGACTGATACTCCAACCAAGGACTATACATAGAGATAACCTACGACCCCTGCACAAATGTAGCCCATGGCAGTTCAGTATCCAAGTGGGTTCCATTGTAATAGGAACAGGGACTGTCTCTGACATGAACTGATTGGCCTGCTCTTTAATTACCTCCCCCTGAGGGGGAAGCAGCATTACCAGGCCACAGAAGAAGACAATGCAGCCACTCCTGATGAGACCTAATTGAGTAGGATCAGAAGGAAGGAAAAGAAGACCTCCCCTATCAATAGACTTGGGGAGGGGCATGCATGCAGAGGGTGGAGGAAGGGAGGGATTGGGACTGAAGGAGGGAGGGAACCACAGGGGGGATACAAAGTGAATAAAGTAAAAAGAAAAAAATATATATAAGAAACTTTGTATGGTAACACTGTATTATATATTACTTGTAAAATCTCCTGATAAAGGATTAGGAGAGAGAGAGAGAGAGAGAGTTATGGCATTTGTAATGTTTTTATAGCATGCTACTTTATTAATCTAAAAAGAAGTCCTAAATATAAAAAAAAAAGTGAGTTACAGAGCTAAACAGAGAACTCTCAACAGAGGTATAGTTAATGGCAGAGAAGCACTTAAAGAAACACTCAGTGTTGTTAGTTATCAGAGATGTGCAATTAAAAAGACTTTGAGATTCCATCTTACACCCATCAGAATGGCTAAAATAAAAAACACAAGTGCCAGCACATGCTGGTGAGGCTGTGGAGTAAAAGGGGAATACTCCTTTATTGCTGGTGGAAGTGCAAAAGTATGCAACCACTTTAAAAATCAATCTGGTGTTTTCTCAGAAAATTGATTAGCTCTGCCTCAAGACCCAGCTATACCACTCCTGGGCATACACCCAAAAGATGCTCCACCATACAACAAGGACATTTGCTCAACTATGTTCACAGCAGCTTTATTCATAACAGCCAGAACCTAGAAACAACCTAGAGGTCCCTCTACAGAGGAATGGATAAAGAACCTGTGACACATTTACACACTGAAATACTTACTACTCAGCAATTAAAAACAAGGAGATCATGAAATTTGCAGGCAAATGATGGAACTAGAAAAGATCATCCTGAGTGAGGTAGCCATGGTATGTACTCACTTAGATGTGGATTTTAGCCATGTCCCAAAGGGTGGCCATGCTACCTCTTACAGACACAAAGATGGTAAGTAACAAGGAGGACTTGAGAGAGGACGCTTAACTCCCATTCGGAAGTACAAATAGAATAAACAGCGGAAGTGGTTGAAAAGGAGCGTGGAAAGAAATGAGGGTCACAATCAGATCAGGGGAGAGTGGGGGTTGGAAGACGGTGCCCTTGCAGAGAGAAGAGAAAAATTGGGGCTGGGACTTCTTTGTGAGAAGCTGGAGACCTACGGCAGGGTAGACTCCTGGATATGAGGATGACTGTAGCTGAGACTCTTAGTAATGGGGTCATGGAGACTGAAGAGGCCACTGCTAACTTGACAGGACTCCTCATGGAGGGAGAGGATCACCAACTCTCCCACAAAATGTTCTACCCAAAATTTACCCCACCTACAAGATGTGCAGGGACAAAAACAAGGCAGAGATTGAGGGAATGTCCAACCAGTGACTGGCCTAACCTAAGGCTCACCCCGTGGAGACAGCCAACCCCTTAGTCTATTAACGATACTCTGCTGCGCTCACAGACAGGAGCCTAGCATAGCTGTGCTCTGAGGGGCTCCACCCGGTACCTGATGGAAACAGATGCAGAGACCCACAGCCAAACATGGGGTGGAATGCAGGCAGTCTGTGGAAGAGTGGGGGGAAGAATAGAAGGACTCAGAGGGAACAGGAGCTCCACAAGAAGAGCAACAGCGCCAACTAACCAAAGCCCAGGGCCTGTGGAGACTGAAGCAGCAACCAAGGACCATGCATGGACAGGACCTCCTACACAGATGTAGCTGAGAAGCAGCTCAGTCCTTTCTCATATGGATGCCCTAGTTAGGGGAATGGGGGATGACTCTGACATGGACTCTGTTGCCTGCTTTTCGATCACTTTTCCCTGGCGGGGGCCACCTCTCCAAACCATTGGGGAAGAGGATGCACTCAGTCCTGATGCAAGTTGATATGCTGGGGGAGGGGGTTGGGGGCTACCTTCTTCTGAGAAGTAGGGGAGGGGGATTTGAGGAAACAGGAAGGGACTAGGAAGAGAGGAGGGAAGGAGCTACTACTGCAGTATTAAAATGAATAAATTAAAATTTAAATTAAAAAAAGAATATTCTGGATGCCTCTCTAGCTGGAGGTTGGTCTGGTGTGCTGTGCATTCAGATGCTGATTTCTGTGCCTCCCCTCCCCCAAGATCTAGTTGCAGTCAGACATGAGCGTTGTCATTTCTATGATGAATCTCCTATATCAATGTTGAATAAACATTGCTATCCAATTATCTCTGGTCGCTTAATAAAGAATCTGAGAGCCAATGAGTGAGCAGAGAGGACAGAGAGACTAGACTTCCATTCCCAGTCTGTGGGGTCTCAGGGAGGGAGAGAAAAAAGAAGATGGAGAGAAAGGATGTAGCCATGAGGAGCTGGCCCTGAGGACCAAACGATGGAGCAGAAGCAGCCCAGACAGGACCATTATGGCAGGAGAATCAAGGCGTGTAGCTGAGAATAGCCAGGCCAGCCCAGAGGGTTAGAACAGATCACACCAGCTCAGCTTTAGTGCTTGAAAGCTTACTGAATACATCTAATAGGCCTCATTAATTGGAGTTAAAGAGGGTGATTTAAAAAGTTCACCCCCAAAAAATATACCGTATCTTTACACTCTAGATTCCACAGCCACAGTGAGTGGCTTCTAACCTTAGTTTCAAAATATGAGCTAAGCTCTTGTTCTCCAAGTGTAAGAATAAACATTCTTTCACGCCTGCAAACACTGTAGGACGTGACCTGTGCTAGAAATCTAGATTCTCTCAGCACATATTGTTTGTGTTTCCCATATCTATTAACCAAAATCCTTTCCCACCTATCGCCCCACGTTGGTTTTATAGTTGATTTCAAAGTCGGTTACAAACGTAGTATACTTCCCTAACGCATGTTCTGCGTACCTCAAAACTTTAGCACAATTTCCCGTTCTTTTTTTCATTTTAGGTAAAATTTACAACCCAAAATGTCTGACTCTTATGAGTACCAAAAAATGAATACATCATGGGACTGAAACCCACTGGAATATCATACCTATGGCGTCTGGCCTCATGAGCCCTGTGACTACATGACAGGTAAAAGCTTATCCTCGTGATTGGAAAACTGATTATTAGACAATTGAAATGCACCACAAATGAAAACTTCAAAACTATCATAATAGAAACTAGAAAGACAGGGCTGGCATTATTTCATAGCAAAAGTCTCAGATAATTCATCTGAATGTAGCAGTGTTTCTACAAAGATGACTGTCATAGTACATGTCTGTGTGTGTGTGTGTGTGTGTGTGTGTGTGTGTAGATATCGCAAAATGTTCCCACGTAAAGTGTTCAGCGCTCTTTCCGCCAGGAGGAAACCTGTCAGCGTTTGCTCACAGTACCGTTAGAAACCTGGGTGTGACTCAGGGGCAGCACAGGACTCATCTACCATTTAATAAATTAGTGAAAATTAGACCTGCTAAGTTTTCCACCAGGAGTGCAAACAGCACACTTGTTTGGGTGGCCCACTTTGCTCATTTCAAGATCTACTTCACTGGTTTGTTTCTACTTGTTTTCAAAGAAAATCTCTTCTTAAAACCATGGGAATGCCACATCTGGGCTTGGAGCCCTGCTTTCTTAGGACCACTGCAGTGTACCTCAAAATCCTCTTCAGTTCTGCTCATGCCTTAGCTACTGTTCCAGCAACGCCTTTTATACAGACTGTGTCCTCAACAGTCATGTCCCAACAACAGTCTTCAGCTATCTTTTCATGAAGCTGAGCATGACAGAAGGAAGGCCCTAGAGGCTAGGTCAGGCTCCTGCTCTCAGGCTGGCTGAGCACATCTGTGGTCTCATGTCACTCCGCTCAGGCATCCCATATTCCTGCTTACCCACTGGGACTTGTCTGGGTTTTATATCCCTCAAGAAAATCATGTCTCAACTCTCCCGGCTCACACCGGCCTCAGCACCCTCTGCTCAGGTCCAGTGATGCTCCAATTGTCTCTTTCGAGAAAAACAAGCATTTGGGAGTAGATGTTTATTTTTCTCATTTATTTGCATATTCTACACACCATATCACAAGCTAGAGAACAGTTTTGCCATTGGTCATGAAATGCATAAAGATTTTAATCTGAGTTTGGGAAGGATCTAAAGTGTCTCTACCTGCTTCTGAGGAGTGCAAGCCTGGTCGGAAGAAATGACACACACAGCTCTAAGGTCTCATGGCTTCATTTAACAGCCATGTGATGTTGGCCTGTTTTCTTGGTAAAGGACTGACTGTTCAGATATAATTATGGCAAGAGGTATTAGACATTTCCTGTAACATTTTAGAAGATATTTAAACATAATGGGTCCTAAACTCTCCTTAGGAACTACATTTTTTTTTGTTTAAATGTACACATTAATTATTTAACATGACTCACTTTATTTTAATGTAGGTTATTGACTGATAAGTCAGTCAATGAGGTCAATATCATTCCTGTAGGTGGCAGAATCGCTGGGTCAATATGCAGCCCTGATTTGCAATTTACCCGGCAAGTAGAGAGACAGCATTGCTCCTAGAGCAAGACAAAGGCAGCATGTGTATGAACATTTCTTTCTTTCTTTTTTTTACTTGTCAACCTTTCTTTGACACTGTTTAAATTATCTTTAATTTCAACCATAGACTTGTGTAACGATCACCACTAACCATCATTCTGAACTGGTTAGGTTCATACTGAACAATTAATTCCCCATTCCCTCCTCTCTTCTCACTACTAACAATCATCATCTTATTTTGTCTTGATCAAATTGCCTATTTTAGCTGCCTTACATAATGCTTTTTTCAATTTATGATTTATAAGTATTCAGTTCTGCAGCTTGCCTTTCATCTTTTTCATTTTTGCTTTGGTGTGCAAACTTACTAGTTCTTGTAAAGTCCAGTTTAGTTTCATTTTGCTGATTTTGATACTTTCGTTGTCATATTTAAGAAATCATTGCCAAGTCCAATGTCAAACCATTTTCTCCCAGAATATTTTCTAAGTTTTATAATTCTGGTCCTTATCTTTGGATGGACATTTGATCCATTTTGGACATGGAAGATGAAACCCTGTTCTCATTCTTCTGCATGCAGACATATTATTTTCACAGTATCATCTGCTGAGAAAGAGCACCCTTTTCTCATTGAAGAATATGGTACCTCATTAAAATGTTTTAAATAAACTTTATTGTAAAAATTCTTGCAAATATATAAAACATCACATACTAAAATTATTTGACTATGTGGAAGTTTATTACTGGGTTCTTTTAAAAAATAATTTATTCACTTTACATGCCAATTTTAGCCCCCTTCCTTATCTCCTTCCAGTCTTCCCCTCCCTTTCTTTTCCTCCCCTCCCCCTCCCCTAGTCCTCAGAAGGGGGAAGTCCTCCTCCGATACCATCTGATCCCAGCCTGTCAAGTCTCATTACGGCTACCTGCATCCTCTTCCTCTGTGGCCTTTCAAGCCTCCTCCACCCTACCAAGGGGAAGTGATCAAAGAGAGGGAAGTTATCTCCTTCCCTGATCTCAAGCTGTACTACAGAGCAACTATAATAAAAACGGCATGGTACTGTCATAAAAACAGAATGGTGGATCAACGGAACTGAATAGAAGACCCAGAAATAAACCCACAAATCTATGGACACTTGCTTTTGACAAAGGAGTCAAAACCATACAACGGAAAAAAGACAGCATCTTCAACAAATGATGCTGGTCTAAATGGATATCTACATGTAGAAAAATGTAAATAGATCCATACTTATCACCCTGCACAAAACTAAAGTCCAAGTGAATCAAAGACCTCAACATAAAACCAGACACACTAAACCTGTTAAAAGAAAAAGTGGGGAAGAGCCTTGAACTCATGGGCACAGGAGACAACTTCAGTATTTGAATCTTTTGTTCTCACTATTACTTAGCATCTATATGTGCTGCTGTTAAGCACTGTGCAAAAGAGAAACAAAGAAAGGAAATTTAGAACTTTAAAAATATATAAATCTGGTAAAAACTGAAATGATAATATAGTTACTTCCCACTGTCTAGACAGCCCAGAGCAGGGCCAACTCTAAGGTGAGGCCAAAAGCAGTACAGATTGGATCTCACTGAAAACCTAGAGCTGCTAAGTCCCCAGGGCTTGGAGATTAGTATACGGTTCTGCTGCATTAATTTTCCATTTTCTCTCACATATCCATCCACAAATATTCTCATGTTCATTTCCATCATTTTCTAACTTTATTTTTCTTCATCATCACAAGAAATCTTGTGGATCTGTGGATGCAGCTGAATTGGTAGAGCTTGCCTAGTATACACAAGGCCATGAATGGGATCCTCAGGACTGTATAAACCAGATTGGGAGATAGAGCAGGAAGAATGAAAAGTTCCAGGTCATCCTTAGTTACATTGTAAGACTGAGGACACCCTTAGTTATATGAGAGCCTATCAAAATAATTAATAACAAAAATAATAATAATTGAGAGATGGAGGGAAAACTGAGAACAAAATGAGAGAGAGAGGAAGAGTGATCAATTCATCATTGAATATTAGTATTTCAAAAAAAATTAGATACACATGAGGAGAATGTCTTAATTTCTTTTATATTGTTGTGATAAAACACCATGACCAGGACAATTTACAAAAGAAAATGGTTAATTTAAATTACATTTCAAAGTTTATGGTCCATGATGGCAGAGAAGAACAGTTGAGAAATCAGATCTTGATTCATAATCATGAGGCAGAGAGAGAGAAAGAGCACTAGGAACCACAGGAGTCTTCAAAGCCCTTCCCCAGTGACATACCTCCTCCAACAAAGCAAAACCTCTTAATCCTTCCCAGACATTTCCACCAACTGAGGACCAAGTATTCAAATATATGAGCGACAGGGGGAGTTCTCATCCAAACCACCACATTCATTCCCTGGTCCAATAAACTTGAGGCCACATCATAATGCAAAGTACATTTAGTCTAACTTCAGAAGTCCCCACAGTCTTTCACAGTCTCGACATAGCTTGAAAGTGCAAAGTGTCTTCATGACTCAAGGCAATCTCTTAATGTAACCCCCTGTTACAATCAAAATAAAAAAGCAAATTTCCAACATAGGATCCCACAAAATACACATTCCCGTTTCAAAAGGGAAAATGTGAGAATTGCGAGGAAATATTGACCAAAGCAAGACCAAAACCCAGCAGGACAAACTGCAACTCTTTTAGCCCTATACAAAAGGACTTAAAGCTTCTGCCCTTTCAGCCTTGCTGACTACAACACATTTCTCTCTTTCAGGCTGTTCTACCTTCTGTGTTCAGCTCTCTTTGGCAAATATCCCATGGCTGTGATACCTCTAACAGTTTGAGATCTCCAATAATCCAGGCTTCACTTTCACAGCTCCCTGCAATGGCTTCTCGGGGCCTCCATGTAGGAAGTCCCCCGGCACATGTGTGACCTCAGCAACTTCCCTTAACTGCACAAGAAGATTCGACCAGCTCCTTTACTTATTATGTATTCTTCATGACACATGGGTGTCACTGCCAAGTTTGACTTCCAACCTGGGGTATACTGTAGAACCCTGGAATCCATTCATGTTAGTGTCATTGTTGCTTTTTCATAGCCAGAAATTCTTTAGGCCTTTTCATTTCACAAGCTGGAAGGTGAGCTGGGTGGGGCCTTGCCGTGAGGGCTTCCCTCCCTTTATTCCATTTTGGATCAGACTTCCTTCTAATCTTCTCAACTTTTTCAGCACAAGTCTTGGATCTAAATATCCTGGTGTTCTTTTTCTTCCCTCAAACTCTGTATTTTATAATATTTTGTCCCTGTTTGCTCTTTTTCATTGTAGACCTAAATAGGAGTGACTACTATTAAAAACACAACAAAGGCAATACTAGATTGTCTTGAAATCTCTTCCACAAAGGAAATTAGTCCATTACCTTTCAATTGAACATCAGGTAATTTTTTAGAACAAAGGCAGAAAGCAGCCATGTTCTTTGCCCAAATATACTAATTATCTCTAGCCTCGATGTTGCTACGGTTCCTCTCTAAACATCTTGAGATGAATCCTCTTCAGTCTACACAACTTTCAGTGCTACTGTCCCACAGATCCTACCAGGATGGCCTGTTAAGCTCTGATCACAGAGTTTAATCACTTTCCTAGTTCAAAGTCCCAAAGTCTTCCACAGTTCTCCAAAACACAAAGCAAGTTATTTAAGAGAAGGTTTAATTTTGCTTATAGTTTCAGCAGGTGAGACTCCATGATGGCAGAACAGAGGAACAACTGAGATCTTCTGTCTTAGTCAACAACTACAAGGAAAAGGAGTGAGATAGAGATAGGTAGATAGATAGATGATAAGAAGATAGATAGATAGGATAGACAGATAGATGACAGATGATACATACATACATACATACACACATACATATATACATTCCTAGAGCATGCAGTTGGAATCCCATTAGTCTTCTGAGACCTTAAAATCTGTTCCCAGTAACACATCTCCTCCAACAAGGCCAGACTGCCTAATCTTTCACAAACAGTTCTACCAACCAGTGACAAAATATTCACATACATGAATCCATGGGGGCCATTTTCAGTCAAGCTGCGAGAGAGTCCCATAGAAGAGTAACCTCTCTGTACACGTCTTCATTTCCCTTCCCACTGTTGAAATGCCTGGCTATCATATACCTTTAGCTGCAACTATGCAGATAAAAAGGTCAAGGTTCATTCTGTTGGCTGTGGCTTCATTGCATGGAATCCCAAGTCTGAGATTTGAGAAAAAGGGAAGAATTCTTTAGAGTTTTCCTCCATGGGAAGCTGTCATTTTTGCCACCCTGTGGGAGCTGTGGTCAGTGTCACTAGGGTCACTTCCTCGCGGTTTCACGTGAAGGTCTTCCCTTTCATGGTCCACTTCCTGAGCACAGGTGACTTACATGACCAGCTCTCCATATGAGCCTCTAATGGCTCAGCTTCCCACACTCACTTTAGTCTTCAAGTGTAAGGGCTGCTTTCCAGCGTTTCCCAAAGTCTCTGTCAACACTTTCATGTAAAGACATTGTCTGAGGCAGATGGCTTTGCTGTCCAGGGCAACTCTACTCTCCACAGACCTTCCTTCCTTCCCGGGCAGCAGACACCTCAAGGCAGGGATGGTGTTTACAGTTGCATTCACTATGCAGGGTTCTCAGTATCCCTCCTCATGTAAGTATCAGCCAGTCATAAGAAAGTGCCATCTTTCCCTTGATTTCATCTTTCTTTCATTGTCACATTTCAACTGAATCCTGAAATTTCAGGCATAACTAAGAGACATGAATCTCCTAATTAAATCTTAGTTGTTGTTTTGGGAGCCTTAAGGGACAAAGAAAAGAAAAGGTTAAAAAGGAGTTAACATGGGGTGGCCGTGTGGCTGGCTTGGCAGAGCGCTTTCACAGGCCCTGGGCTCTGTCCCTGAACCGCAGGAATCAGGCACATTCCTCTAATCCAAGCAGTGGGAGTTGGAGGCAGGAGGCGCAGAAATTGAGGAAGTTCATCCTCAACCACTCCATAGCAACTTCAAGGCCAGCCTGGAATACATGAGAATCTGTCTGGGGAAAAATAAACTCTGTGAGCTCTCTTTTCCCATAAGCCTTATGTGGAGGCTCAGGGAGGAAAATGTGTTCCGAAATGCCACATCTTCCTGCCTCGGGGAAATTTATTTATTGGAAATTATATTACAAAGAAAAGGTCTAAATAAAAGAAGTCTCCGGTCGTTATGTCCCATGTAGATGCATTGTTGGGTAGAGTCACGATTCTGCACTTATGTAAATGAGGCTGTCAAGCTCTTGTTATTTTAAAGCTGGGAGCAGGCCGCTCCCCTGTGGGTCTCGTGGTCCCTGCTCCCAGCCTGATTCATGGCCAGCTCTGAGACACAGGAAGTTCATGTCTGCAGTAATCTAAACACCGTGAAAATGGAGCCTAAGCAGTGCGCAGAAAGGTAAAAATAGGCTAAGCCCCATAACCAGACAAGAGTCCTGCAGCTCAGCGGGAGGGAAAGAAAGGAAAAGTTAAATTCCAGCTTACAGACAATTACTCAGTTTTTGCAAAATGAAAACGGAATTCCTATGCCAAAAAAAAAAAAAAAAATCTTAAGAACTTTAAGACGGGGGAATAGAAGGCTAAAACAAGTGTGGACGCAAGTGTTTCTAAGCTTGGAGCTGCATGTGCCTGCCAGGCCCCACAGTCGAGAAGCAGGCTCTTTAAAAGAACTGAGTGGCCAGTGGTGTACCTCTGCAGCAGAGGGCCGGCCTGGTATGATGTGGGAAGCCCTGGCTCCACCCACGGGGCCATGAAAGCTGGAGGTAGAAGCCTATGTTTGCAATCCCAGCAACAGGAAGGTGGAGGTGGGAGGATCAGGAATTCAGGGGCATCCTCGACCACAGGTTCGAAGCAGCGGCCCTGCGCATCTGAGACTGGATGAGGAGTAGGGAAGATCAAAGGCCTCAGCCGGAAACCATGCCTCATCTCTTTTATTTTGGAATAGCATTGCGCATTCAATGGTAGGATGTGCAGGTACTTGCTGTTTCTGTCCCAGGTTGTTTTGCAGGTGGCTGTAAGGCAAAACTGTGGTCAGGGCAAATGCTTCCGGTTTAGCACAGGCAGAATCAGCAGCTCCGAACCCTGGGATCTTTGTTTAGCTGAGTCACCACAGCCTTCACAGCTCTGGGACAGCCACTGGGGAAGCACAAGTCTCTTCTGGTGCTGTGGTTTCTCCCCCTTCCCTAAATCAAAATACGCAATAGTTTCCTTCCAATAATACAGCAATGTAAATTTAACTGTCCCTCTTTCTCACCTAAAAGGAAATCAAAATTTTCTCTTATTGTTGATGTGTATAAAGAACAATGAAAGAAAAAAAACACGAAAATTTTCCTTACTAAAAAGTGAGAATTTAGAGTGACGAGCAAGTGACTCCTAGAAACAGTCTATTTGAGTAGTAAGTTTCTCCTCTGATGTGGGTAAGAAATTTCAGGGTCCTATAGCCCCGGCCTCAGCCTGTCCTGGGGCCATGAGGGCCATCGGGAATCTGCTAGGCATTGTCCTGTGGTCACCCAGAGAGCAGACACGGGGAGCCATTCTGTTTAAATGGGGAGTAATGAAATCTCACTGCTCTCATTAAAACAAAATACAATAAAAATGCCACTGCCTGCTGCTGGTAGGTGGAGTTAGAATGAGTGTAAGTAAACTTCAATTTCAAGGGGCAAGTGCTAAATTATTGCCTTCTAAGCTGGCTGCCAAAACTGCATGAAACCTTGTGCCATTTTAATAATTCGCCTTTTGTTTGCAGCAGAAACAGAAACGGTGTGTTATGATTTGGAAGGGGATTTTATGTGCAATTAGAGTGCCAAGAACCTCAGCGTACCACTTCAGGTTCCCTAATTGGGCCAAGAGGAAACCGTCATTTCTGAAGTGACTCGGGCACCGTAACCTCAGTTCAGCCTCTCTGAAATGCCTGGAATTATTTCTGTAGCGCCTGCTTATTTTCAGCGCTTCCATTTACGTTAAGGCTGTGTGTGTTTTCTAGCTGTGAGTTTCTGTTATGGGAACAGTGATAATAACCAGTTTCTTACATTACATTCTGAAACTGTCAAGAAAATTGACACTTGTAAATGATTCTGTATGACAGTTTTTAAGAAATTACTTTCAATGTAACCTTAATACATCCCCACTCTCTGCCAAGACGCAAATTAATATCAGTTGTGAAGTAATTTCTGTCCAGACTACCAGTAAAATGGTGAGTATTTAGGAAAAGTATTTTCTGAAACTGTAATAAAAATCTCATAGGTTCTTTTGCACAGCTATCAAATGAGTCTCTAATAATTAGTCTCGAATATTCTCATAATTTTTGCATAACTCTGACTAGTGAAGTCAAATGTTAAATAAAACAACTCTAAATGAAGAAAGCAGAGAAAATCGCTTTAGTTTGTTTTAATCAATATTTTATTCCTTGCAAAGCACTATGGCTGCTTCTGGAAATCAATGATGAAGTGCGGCCTTTGTAGTTCAATTGACTTTCTGCTCTAGACCGTCTGCATGGCTATTAACACAAAGTGGAATTAAGATGGAGAGCTGCACAGTCAGACCTGAATAATCCATACAAGTTTACCCATACCCCAGGGTCTCCGAAAACACTGTGCTTCGGAGGAACCGGCCTGACATCCTCCGCATGCTATTGACTTGTTGAATCCCAAATTCTTTAATCTGAATAAAAATAGCAGTTCTCAATCTGACTGGCATTGCAGAGGTTCAGCCACGACCAAATCGATAACTCCTCAGAGACAGAAGACTGCCCGTCAGCTACACAGAGCGACAGCACACGGCTGCAGGAAGAAGAGGAAACTCCTTTCTACACACATGCGCCTTCACACATGGATGTACATTTATGTGTGATAAGATCTAGATAACTAGGATTAAATGTAGGGAAACTTTGCCAGGGGAAAAAGAAGATACAGTAAGACTTGGGAGAGAAGGAAAGGCAAATGCTGAAATCGGCTGATGCCAGTCAAGTGTGCCAGAGGAGCGAGCGTGGCAGATGACGGGCATGTTCGAGCAATGGAAAGCTTTGTCCAGCTGCAGTTTGGAACTGTTCACTGGGACATCCTGCTGATTTTTTTAAATAGACCACACATAATTATGACCACAAAGCATTTGTCATTCTATGACTGGCTTATTTCATTCAGCCCAGCCGCATATTCCAAATAGACGAGTTTCTCTTTCCAAAGCCTGAAAACAATAATTTCACTCTGTCGTGTTTTCTTTTTCTTTAAGGACGTGTGTGTGTGTGTATGATCATGTTTGTGTATGTGCAAGTGCAGGTGGATTTACACGTTGAAGCTCAGTCTTGAGCGCCATTCCTCAGGAGCCATTTACTTTTTCCTTTTCCTTGGTATTGATTACATTTGTTCTTTGATAGTTTCACACTTGTATGTAGTGCATTCTGATTGACCTCATTCACCTTGCAATCTCATATCTCACTCTTGCCCACCGCCACACCCCATTCCTACTGGTCCCTTTCCCACATGTGTTTGGAGCTATCCATCGGAGCCTGGTGGTACACAACTGAAGGCGATGTCCATATTTCCACCGGAGTCACTAGTTTCTAACAGTTTGGTGGGGAGGAGGAAGGCCTCATGAGTGCCCATCAGTCCATTCTAGTCTGTTGGCAGGCCCAGTCTTGTGCAGGACGATCAGAAAAGATCTTAGAGTTGCTGTAAGACCATGTTTGCTATGGCTGCGTGACATTCTGAACACAGCATTTTCTCCTTAATCTTGGGGTTCCTTCATCCTCTCCTCTCTGCTTTGTCCCCCTGAGCCTTAGAGCAAGTTGCGTAAATGTTCCTGAACCTTAGATTCATCCTATGAGCACAAAACTCTCATTTATTCTAAGCACTACGAATAGCCACAATCTGCATTCACAGTTTCTCACTGTAGATAATCTTTCCTAATTAAGGGTGAGAGTAACATTTGTCTATAGGTACAAACAAAAATACTTACATTACAGTTTTGTGTCAGGTCAGTTTAAGTATATAACAGTAGTGAGTTTTCCCAGGGTCTGTGACTACCCCACAACCGGCTGTGGCTTTTTAACTAGGTTAACAGGTCCATTTCTTGAGTCCTGAAACTGTTCTTCGCTAGCCTGGAGCTTGTCACTGGGCCATGCTGCATGGCTAGTAAGTAGGGAGCCTCCTGCTCCTGCCTTCCCAGGGCTGGGATTCGAAACACATGCCGCGATGGTTGTTTCTTCTTTCATGGTTCTGGGGCTGAAGCCCAGGTCCTCTGCCAGTCTTCTTGAGCCCATCACCTGCTGACGGACACGAAGGTGTTCTCTTGCACTGACTAATGTAACTGATGCGTCGAGACACTGAAGATGGATGTGATTGTCTCTTGGAAATGGCGATTTTATATTCTGAGGGTGTTTACTTGAGCGAGGCTGCAAGTCACAAGGAATGAAAAAATGTTTGTCAACTATCTATCTGAGAGAGGTATGTATATCCTAATTTGCTTATTTCTGGCTGTAATAAAACACTGACCAGAATCAGCTTGGAAGGAAAGGGCTTGTTTGGCTTCCAGGTTAGATTCCAACATCAAGGAAAGTCAAGCAGGAACTCAAGGCAGAAACCTCTAGGTAGGAGCAGAAGCAAAAACAATGGAGAAATAATACTTGCTGACTGTTTAGCTGCTTCCTGGGTTGTTCCATGACTACCTGCCCAGGCATGGCACTGACCACCATGGTCTGGGCCTTCCTACACGAATCAGTAACTAAGAAAACGACCCGCACATGTGCCCACAGGTCTTTCAATGGAAGCAATTTCTCAAATGAGGTTCCATCCATACTTCTACAAATTTTCTTTCAAATTGCTGCCATCTGTTTTTCAAGTCAGTGTCATGTAAAATTGTATGTCTTCTGCATGCGAAGTATTACTTTTTCCTAGCTTCTTCTTGATGCTGAAGATTATAATGAGTCCATAGCAAAATGAAAAGATTATGAGCTGAGTGTGTGTAAGCCTTGATAGTTTACACATGCTCTGGGATTACTTTCCTTCTCTTGACATCTCTATTTGGATGAGCCATTTGCAGAGACATCACCCTAAACATTTGGGTGAGGATCTCTTGTGATGAGAACATTACCCAACTTAACAAACAACTGTGCATTATCCTGGCCAAAAAAAAGTGTATATTCGCTACGTCATATATTGGTTTATGCTTAAACTCCTCCTGTTTTACTCAAAGGATTTTGTGGTTTTCTGCTCCTGGGATCCAAGTTCTAATCAAATTGCTTTTTACAGCTCTGTCATTGGCTTTGTGGGAAGCCCGGGACTGCTTGCTTGCTTTCTATGTATCTTTCATTCTTTCTTCCTTTCTTTTAAATTTACTCGTCTTAATTTTGTGCATTATGTATTGTGTTTGTGTGTGTGTGTGTGTGTGTGTGTGTGTGTGTGTGTGTGTGTAGATGTGTGTATGCCTGGGTGCACTTGTACAAAGGTGCATATGAAATACAGGCATCAACATACAATATTTAATCATTTCCACTTCATCATTTGTTTGAGACAAGGTCCTTCACTGAGTCTGGAGCTCAGACAAACAACATTTCCCCTGCTGGGATTGCGGGTAGATGTCACCAACAAATCTGGCTTTAAAAAAAAAAAAATAAGGATGCTGGAGATCTGAACTCATGTTTGTGTAGCAAGTAATTTATCTGCTGAGCCATCTCTCCAGCCCTTCAGGCCTGTCTTCTCATAGAATATCCAATATTGTGGATTTTTCTGAAGATTTCCTTGTGATTACCTTTAACTTAATTATTATTTGGCAAAATGCTACACCGTTGTTACTGTATATGTCTGATTATATCACACCAGGAGGCAAACAGGCTTAGGGAGCTGGTTGATCAGATGGCTGCTAGGCCTCCCTTATAAAGATAATGCTTACCTTACAGTTAATAATCACCTAATAAGTAACACTGTAAGGTCTCGTAAATGTCCTCTTCCCCTGAAAGCTGCTACTCAATGGTTTAAATTTTCATTCCTGCCCTCAGTTCAAGAAAGTTGTTAAATTAGAAATTAGAAACAATTCTTTCACTGGTGTTTTCTGGTGTTTCACTGGTGATTCTGGTGTTTTCTTGGTCTTATTTAACAATAAGTCACAAAGGTATGCAATGTACAGACAAGAATCACATCACTTGGAATAGTGTTCCAACACACACACAAAACCCACCTGCAAGCATATGTGCAGACACATGAGCATGTACACATACAGAAACATGTATACACATATCTAGCACACACACACAGAGAAACACACAAACAGAATGACAGTCAACAGCACTTGTAAGTTGACGGTTTTGGTCAATGCAGATGTCGAGACATATGTAGTAAACTCTAAAACACATCTTCACAGGAGAGCGGGAATCTTGTGAAAACAGAAGTCTGTCTCAGAACGAGCAAAATGCGCCAAGTAGCATAGCACACAGCTGCTAAAAGTACCAGATACCCCACAGGCAAAAGAGAGTTCTGTGAGTTAACAAATCGCTATTTAATTTCCTCTGAGTGTGGATTCCTGGTACCATGTATCAGCCTGAGGAATTTGTCAAATTGGATATCTCACAGTGGCGGGTTGAAAAGTTTCGTAACCTGTGTTAGTTAGGTTTTCAGAACCAGGTTCTATGCAAGTTTTGTGGGTATTCACAAATTTTCATCTACTTTGAGAAAATAAAATCCTACTTACATTACTGAATCCAGCTGTAGACTGCTTCTAGCTTTCTTGGTGACCCACACTGCATGTGTTCAGCAACCAGCACTTCCTCTCCTATACCACACACGGCATAACTCTAAAGCAGGAATGGACACAAGAGCTAAGTTGGCAAAGGAGATTGAACCGGACAAAGAAGGCAACAATGACAAAACAGCTGAGTCACTACCACGATGGCCCGGGGTGTGAACTGGAGGAGGAAGCCACCGAGTCAAGCCCTGGAGCTGCTGGTCACTCTCCAGGTTCTGAACATCTTAATCAGGTCTGGAGAGTGAGAGCCGAGCATCTATAGAGGATGAGTATTTATTAAGCACATATTGTATACCAGAAATACCCACTTACTGTACACCAGAAAATATCCAAAAACTTTACCCTAATAATCTTAGTTATCAAAACAGTGCTAATTGTGATTGCTAGAACAAGTAAGGAATGAACATACAGGAGCTAGCGCGCCAGTTCAGTCACAAAGAGCTTGTCACATAAGCGTGAGTAACTGCGTTCAGGCCCCAGAAAGCCAAACAATGGCCAGGTGTGGCAATGCACTGCACGCCGCTTAATCTCGGACTCTGGCGGCAGAATCAGAGGCTCTGCGGGCCTTGCTGGCCAGGCAGCCTAGCCAGGTTGGCGAGCTCCAAGTTCCGAGAAGTCTCCTCTCACAAAATAAGGTGGAGCCTGAAGGGGGAGGCTCCTCAGTAATGACATCTGGCCTGCACACTCGGGCTACACACACATGCATGCACATGGACACACAGAGAGAACGAACATAAATGTGATCACAGGAAGAGATACCTTTTTCCAGTCAGGAGGTACAGAGATCTGAAAAGGCCATTTATTAAGGTAACTGCAACTTCTCACGCCCAGTGACAGAGTTACATAGGAAATTTGATGTTGTCACGTGCAGCATGATATAGTTATAGGAGGTGAGGCAGGAAGGTGCAAAGTTCAAGATTAGTTTGGGCTATGTGGCAAATAGAAAGCCAACGTGGTCTGAATGGCAAACCACCCCTTGAGAAAGCCAAGTGATCACATGGGGAAAAAATTGAGGCTCTGTGAAGACAAATGATCTTCAACTTCATCCTGAAAGGGCGAAGATGAATCTTGTTAGGACTGATCTGACGTCACAAAGGAGGTGCAGACTCTATGCTATAAATGAGGGACGTTGTCACTAAGGTAGTTGTACACATAAAAGAGAGCTTTTTAAAAGCGCTGCTGTGAAAACTAGATCACACTTGGTGTTCCGCAGAAACGGGCAAGCCACTAATTCAGGGGCCTAGCTGACTCGCGGGCTCCTGGGATGGAAAACCAAACAAACACGTGAACTCACTTGATGACATGAATACCAACAGACTTTGTAAGGAAAGTGATCCTTTTAAATGTAAAATATTATGCACTGAGAAGAGCAAATTTCACACACAGTATAAATCAAGGTCATCTCATAGCATTTAAATTTGAGCTGGATTCTCCTTTCCATCATTTAACCTTCAGTGCGTTTCAGATTGTCATGGGTAGCACTTTCTTTCCAATTGTTCTTCCTTTTTTGTACATGTTGTAGTATTATGGACTATTGGAGTTGTAAGTAAGTTTTCTGACCAAAGTTCACCTCATAGTTGCTGTCTCTTGAAGTGAAACACATTTTCCTGAACCAAGAAATTTTAGCAGGAGAGGTATATAGTGTCGTACTTGCTTATGTGAGTCATGAACTCAGAAGCAGGTAGCTAAGTGTCCTGGCTCAGGTTTTCATCAAATTGCCATCACATGGTGGCCAGGGCTGCTGTCACCAGAGGGCATAACCAGAGCTGAAATTTTCTTCTCAGTCACATGAATGTTGGCAAGCCTGTTCTCTTTACCCCGGGAGCCTTCTCTCTCTCTCCCCACTGTCTGTGTCGCCTGCTCCTTTTTCCTTCCTTCCCTTTCTCCTCCATCTCTCCCTCACTTCCTCCCTCTTTCTCTCTGTGTGAGTGTGTGTATGTGTATGTAATGTGTGTGTGTGTGTATGTAATGTTTGTGTGTGTGTGAGTGTGTGTATGTGTGTGTAATGTGTGTGTGCACATGTGTGTGTGTGCACGTGTGTGTGTGCACATGTGTATGTGTGTGTACATGTGTGTGTGTGCACATGTGTGTGTGCACATGTGTGTGTGTGCACATGTGTGTGTGTGTGCACGTGTGTGTGTGCACATGTGTGTGTGTGTACATGTGTGTGTGTGCACATGTGTATGTGTGTGTGTGTGTGCACATGTGTGTGTGTGTGCACATGTGTGTGTGTGTGCACATGTGTGGTATACATGTGCATATAGAGACCAGAGGTCAATCCTGAGCATCTTTCTCTCCACTTTAGTTTTTCAGACAAGGCTTCTCACTGAATCTCATTAATTTGGCAGGACTGGTCAGCAAGCTGTCTGCCTCCCCAGCACTGGGATGACAGGTGCTGCATGCTGTTAACTCTGTAGGTTTTTAATTTGTATGTGTTTGTTTTTTAATGTGAGCTTTGAAGTCAGAACACTGATCTTTATGCGTACAAGGCAAGCACCTTATCAACTGAGACCTCTCACGAGCCCTGAAGAACTTTTTAAAGTACCAGCAATCTGGCTTAGTTTTCTGGAGAACTGGGAAGAGTGCAATAATTCTTTATTGAAGTGGAAGTTTCTGGGCTCTTTGAAGACTCAGTTGTATCCTGTGATGTTTTGCTGGAAGCTGCCTATACGAGGGCACGTGATGATTTGCTGTGAGCTGTCTTGTGCTAGGAGCTGACTTGAAAACATCCATGGGTAGACTTTGAGGACAACAGGTATTTAGAAGCCAATGGACAGTGAGACAATCCTTTATGGGTCAACATCATTGAGCTGTTTTTCATTCTTTGACACTTCACTTTGCAGAGAGAAATGTTCCAGAGGACTTCTCAGGGCAATCTAACTGAGTCTGCGGCTTTCACTGACTTGTCACAATCTGCTGAATTGTGCTGATTCGTGTTGTTCTGTGTTGGCATTTGGACTGGGCTGATGGTATCTGAACAACAAAGAGTGACTCACCCCAAGGAACTACTTCTAAAATGGTCTATACCCGCCCCTTTTCCTAATAAGCTTCTTTCTCCTCTACCTCTGGCCAGTGGGTTGGAAGGGAGGCAGAAGCATTTAAGAACACTAAATAAAGTAGGTTTGCTGAAAAATCTAAGCTTACACTCCGAAAGCTGAGTTGGCAAAGCTGCGCCAAGATTTCAATGTTACCATGAATAAAAAATGTCCACCTGTGGGAGGCACGGGTCTGTGATTGCAGAAACCTGACTACAGGGCCAAGGGAAACTGGCTAACATCTATCCGCATGGTGATTAGACAAATGTTTCTGAAAAGAAGCTTTGAATATCCACACATCTAACAAGGCTTGTTTGGACCTGGGGATGCCCCTGCAGGCAATCCAGACAGCTTCACCAGTGCTGGACACTCATCTGTGGGTTCTGGCCCTTCCTGCTTGTTAATCTGCTATGCTGCTTCAGAGCAGAAGAGGAGCAATGGGAGGTCTTGGGACCACTTAACTAAGCCTTTGCTTCCTCAGACCAAAATGCAAAGTCAGAAAAAGGATAGACACATCAGCCAAGCCTAGACAGAGCATCCAAGAGGAGAAGTGAAGCTGTTTTACAGAACAGGTACAGTCACCAAGAGGTAACGATGGCCCTAGACACCACAGAAGGAGTGCCCTGGAAGTACAGTCTCAGACCCCCTCACTCCATGAAGTTCTGCTTTGCCTTTCCACAGAACTTCTCAGTTCATGCAAGTCCCCTGTCTAAACACACAGCTGGGCTGACGCTAGCAGTTAAGAGCATTTGCTCCTGGGTTCCCAGAGCCCACATCAGGCAGCTCACATTCACCTGTAGTTTCAAATCTCAGGGACCCTAAACCCTCTCCTAGTTCCCAAACACACCTGAAAGCATGTGTTTATATCACCCCTCCCCTCCCCACACACACACAGTGAAAAATAAGTCTTTTAAAAGTGTATTAGTAAATCTCTCTATCACTATCTTTCTCCTGTTTTTTCTATGGTAGGTTGAAAAGCAAAGAAGTATAAGCCATTGGACATTGAACTTCGTCTGAGGTTTCTATCTCAGTGATGAAACATCATAACCAGAAGCAACATGGGGCTGAAAAGGTTTATTTCAGCTTACAACTCTTAGGTCAAACTTCACCACTGATAGAAGTCAGGGCAGAAACTCAAAGTGGGAACTCAGAGGCAGGAACTGAGGAAGACGCCATAAAGCAATGCTGATTACTGGCTTGCTCTCGGGGCTTGCTCAGCCTGCCTCCTTATGCAACTCAAAACCAGCTGCCCAGGGTGCCACCACCCCTTTGGGCTGGACCTGTCCACACAATCATTAATCAAGAGAATGTTTTACAGAGGCATTTTCTCAGCCGAGGTTCCTCTTCCCAGAAAGTTGACAACAAAACAAAACCCAAGGAACCCCTTGCCAGCCTGACGCACAAACATCTAACTGTTAAACTATGACGATTCTTTTCTTGTTGTCCCCAAAGCTCATGTTAATATTAATATGACAATATAAAACACTCCAATGTTTAAAACTCACAGTCTTTACATTTTCAAACACTTTATAAGCTTTTTAAGACACCTGGTCCCTTTCAAAGTTCAAAGCCTTGCTGGAATACCCAAAGACTCTTAACTCCTGTAAAATGGGCTCCTGAAAAATAAATTAAGGGTTTGTTGTTGTTGTTGTTTTGTTTGTGTTTTTTTTTTTTTTCATTCTAAGAGGGAAGGAAACAGGGTCACACTCAGATGAGAGCAACAGCGAAGCCCCACAATGCGGAACTTCTGATGCTGTCTTCAGGATCCAGAACAAAGGCTTGCCACTGAAGACATAGCAACTCTCCTGGGCTCACAGACAGCACTCACAGTGCGCAGGCTCAGGCAAGATCTGCTCCAAAGCGACTGCTGTCCTCGGTGGTTGCTGATTCACCCATGACATTGTCCTCCACGATATTCCCCCATGATTGGTCTCCACTGAAACTGGGCTGCACCTTCATCAGTTGCTGCTCCGGACCCTCTTCAGGTTCTCCGTCTCACACATGGTGCCAAGCCTCTGTTCTCTACATGACCCTCTCCTGAGGCTTCCAGTGTAACTGAGGCTGCATGCCTCATGGATGGCTCTTCCGGGACTTTCCTCAGGGACTTCAGCCCTACCACACGGTGCTAAGCCCACGTGCTCTTGATTAACACTGCATGCCTTCAAAGGCAGTCAGTACCGCTCGGGAGAACTTAACAAACTACCTAGTCAATTGACCAGTGCAACATATAGTTTCGTCCCCAAGGCTTCTGTGTGCTAGCCTCAAGGAAACACTTTCTATCAGAGCTCAACTCAATGATGTCGGGCTCTTCTTAGTCACAGATGATTTCTCAGATATAGCTAACCCACATCCATTGCCCTAGCAAAGCAAAGGTCTCAAGTTAGTGTTTCTGGCTGCTTAATGTTAGTGCTAATGGTTCAACATACAAAAATCCATCAATGTAATCCACCATATAAACAAACTGAAAGAAGAAAAACCACATGATCATCCCAAAAATCCAACACCCCTTCATAGTAAAAGTCTTGGAGAGATCAGGAATACAGGCCCATACTTAAACATAATAAAGGCAATATATAGCAAGTGGCTAGCCAACATCAAATTAAATGAAAAGAAACTTAAGAGCAATTCCACTAAAACCAGGGACAGGACAAGGCTGTCTACTATCTCCATATCTATTCAACGTAGTACATGAAGTCCTAGCTAAAACAATAAGACCACTACAGGAGACCAAGGAGATACAAATTGGAAAGAGAGAAGTAAAAATATATCTATTTGCAGATAATATGATAGTATAAGAACTCCTTCAGCTGATAAATACCTTCAGAAGAGTGGCTAGATACAAAATTAACTTAAAAATCAGTAGCAGGAGTAGAAAGATGGCTCAGAGGTTAAGAGTACATGTTGCTTTGCAGAGGACCTGAGTTCAAATCCCAGATCTGTGGAGTACAACCCTCTTCTGGCATCTGCAGGTACATATACACACAGAGATAGATACATAAATTAACAAAGAGATAAAAAATCCATAGCCATTCTTTATAAAAATGATAAATGGACTGAGAAAAAAGTTACAGAAATAACACCCTTCACAATATCCACAAATAATATGAAATATCTTGGTGTAACTCTAGCTAAGCAAGTGAAAGACATGTATGACAAGAAATTCATGACAAGTCTCTGAAGAAAGAAATTGAGGAAGATATCAGAAGATGGAAAGATCTCCCATGTTCATGGATCAGTAGGATTAACATAGTAAAAATGGTCATCGTACCAAAAGCAACGTACAAATTCCATGCAATTCCCATCAAAATACCAACATAACTCTTTACAAAGAAAAATTCTCAATTTCATATAGAAAAAAAAATACAGGATAGTAAAAACAATCCTGAACAATAAAAGAACTTCTAAGGGTATCCTGATTTCAAGTTGTACTACAAAATGATAGTAATAGTAATAATAATAATAATAAATGGTCCTGGAATAAAAACAGACAAGGTGATCAATGGAATCAAATCAAAGACCCAGAAATAAACCCACACACCTACAGACACTTGAATTTTTGACAAAGAAGCCAAAACCCTACAGTGGGGGTTGGGAGGGAAGGCCAGCAACTTCAACAAATGGTGATGGTCTAAGTGGAGGCCTGCATGGAGAAGAATGCAAGTAAGTTCATATTTATCACCCCACACAAATCTTAGGTCCAAGTGGATCAAAGCCTCAACATAAGACCAGAAACACTAAACCCAAGAAAAGAGAAAGTGAGGAATAGCCTTGGACATATTGGTACAGGAGACAACTTCCTGAACAGACACCAACAGTTCAGGTGCTAACATCAACAATTGATGGATGGGACCTCTTGAGACTGAAGTTTCTGTAAGGCAAAGGACACTGTCAATAGGACAAAATGGTAGCCTACAGACTAGCAAAAGATCTTCACCAACCCTACATTAAACAGAGGGCTAATATCCAAAATATATAGAGAACTCAATAAATTAAACACAAAAAAAAAAACAAATAATTCAATTAAAAATGGGGTACATTCTTGATTTATAGGGCTGAACCAAGAATTCTCAAAAGAGGAATTGCTAATGGCTGAGAAACACTTAAAGAAATGTTCGGCATCCTTAGTCATCAGGGAACTGCAAATCAAAATGACTATGACGTTCCATCTTACACCATCAGAGTGGCTAGAGTCAAAAATTCAAGCAATGACACATGCTAGCAAGGATGAGGAGAAAGAGGAATGCTCCCCCATTGCTGGTTAGAATGCAAACTTGTACAACCACTTTGGAAATCAGTCTGGTGCTTTCTTAGACAGTTGAGAATAGTACTACCTCAAGACCCAGTTATACTGCTTTGGGGCATATACCCAAAAGATGTTCCACCATACAACAAGGACATTCGCTCAACTATGTTCATAGCAGCTTTATTCATAATAACCAGAATCTGGAAACAACCTAGATGTCCCTCAACTGAAGAATGTATAAAGAAAATGTGATATTTACACAATGAAGTACTACTCAGCTATTAAAGTCAAGGAAATAATGCAATTTGCAGGCAAATGGGTGGAACTAGAAAAGATCATCCAGACCCAGAAAAACATACATGGTATGTACTCACTTATAAGTGCATACAGGATAACTATACTACAATCCACAAACCCAAAGAAGCTAAGTAACAAGGAGGGCCCATTGGAGTATGCTTGACTCTCACTCAGAAGGGAAAATAAAACAGACATTGAAAGTAGATGAAGAAAGGGAACCGGGTGAGAGAGCAGGTGGGGAAGGGAATGAGGGTGGGGAACAGGTATGGGAAATCAGGGAAGGGAGGGCCATACGGATGGGAGAGAGATGGAAAGCTGATGGGTGAGCATCTCCGGGACAAGCTGGAGACCAGCTTAAGCATGGGCTCCTGGGAGGACATGGGTGACTCTAGCTGTGCAGACTGAAGTGGTCACCGCCTACAGCCAGGCAAGACTTTCAAGGGTGGAGGGGGTCACCCACCCACAAAACTTTCGACCCTAAATTTACCTTGCCTACAAGATAGGCAGGGACAAAGAGGTAGCAGAGTTTGAGGAAATGGCCAAGCAATGACTTGAGACCCACCCCATAAGAGAAAGCCAACCCTTGTCGCTATTAAAGATACTCATCTATGCTTGCAGACATGTGCTGAGCTAACTGTTCTCTGAGAAGCTCCACCTAGCAGCAGATCAAAACAGATGCTGAGACCCACAGCCAAAAGTTAGAGAGATATTTGGGAATCTTGAGGAAGAGTTGGGGGAAGGAGAGAGGACATGAAGGAGACAAGACCTCCACATGAAGACTGACAGAGGCAACTAACCTAGGCCCATGGGAACTCAGAGAGGTTAAACCACCAACCTAAGTGCATGTATGGACTGGTCCTGGACTCTCTACACTTACAGAGCTGATGGACAGCTGTTTTCATGTGGGTCCCTTAGCAACTGAAACAGAGGCTGACAGTGTCATGGACACAGGTGCCTGTTATTGGATCACTTTCCCCTAGCTGGGCAGCCATGTCTGGCTTCAGTGGAAGAAGATGTTCTGAGTCCCGATGAAACATGAAGTGGGGAGGCAGGGTAGCACATGGGGAGGGGGTATCTCTCTTCCCTGAGGAGAAAAGGATTGGGGATGGAGGAAGAGGGTGGGACTGGGAGGAGAGAAGGGAGAGGGCTGGGACTGGTATGTAAAGTGAATAAAAAAATAAACAATAGATACAAAATACAGATTCTTAATTCAAAATATTTAACGGCTTTGATAGATTCTTTAAAGGGCTCTCAAACTTCTCTCTAGAACTTTTCAGGCCAGCCCTCCATCATCTGCGTTGCTCTTAGGTATATTTTCTAAGTTCCCACAACAACTCAGTAAATCCTGAACACTGAACGGTTTTTCTAGCCCTAAGTTCCAAAGTTCTTCCATTATCCTCCTAAAACCAACATGGTCTCACATATGTCACAGTGATAGTCCATGGTCCTAGAACCAGTTTCTGTCTTACTTAAGATTTCTAATGCTATAATAAAACATCATGGTCAAAAGTAACTTAAAAAGGAAAGGCTTTATTTCAGCTTACAACCTCAGGTCACAGTCTATCCCTAAGAGGAATTGGGGCAGGAACTCAGGGCAGAAACCTGGAGGCAGGAACTGAAGCAGAAGCCATAGAGGAAAGTTGCTTAATTGCTTTGCTCCTATAACCTGCTCAACCACCCTTTTTTTTTCCTTACAAAACTCTAGACCACACAAGTATTACAGGTATTTATTTTTACAAAGACATTAAACTCATCACTATTTTGAAAGAATCACTAATGGCATTGGAGAAAAAGCTATTTCAGTCTTAAAATACATATGAAACATTGTCTACATGGAAACATTGTACATCCCCACACATATCCTCCTGTAACACACATGCATCTTATATAGCATACACACACACAAACACACATATACACACAAACACACACACACACAATGTGGGGTTGCTAAGGCTGCTGTAAGAAAGTACCTCAGCCATTACCTTCCACAATGGAGAATTGTTTTAGAAAAGTTTAGGAGCCTGAAAACCCACGATTGAGATGTCTCGATCTTGGGGTCAAGTTTAAGTAGGGTTGGTTTCCTCTGGAGTCCTTCTTCTTGGCTGGCATGTCTCCTTACTGATTTTTCCCAGGGTTTCAATTGCAGCTTTCATTTCCACATTTATAAAAATATCATTGTGACTAGAGCAAGGCCCTGCCAACAGCCTCGTTCGAATTCAGTTACGTCTTGGGCTCTGCTATTAAACACACTTGCACTCTGAGCTCCTGAGTTAGGGTCTCAGCATATGGGAGGGTATACAGCATGCCTCTGTAATATGTATGCAACATTACATAACAGAGTGTTCATAACATGTGTGCATGAACCATTCCATTTCCATGTAAATAGGGATCTCACAGGCCCTTTATTTTGTAATCAGCATGCCATTCTATATCCACTGACTGTGAACTTGGTCATATTGCATGAATGCGGGTAAATGTTGTTTACCAAACTATTTTTGAATACTTAGATTTTTCATTGTTGTTTGCTTTCTGTTTTCATTTGTACACACTCTTTTAAAAAGTAATAAATGCTACTATACATGTTTTGCCATGTGAGATGTTGGGGAATTTTTCCAAAAGAGAAGTTCCTACAGAAGAAATGTCTGGTTTAAGGACCTGGTCATGAAACTTGCTCTTCACAAAGATTTGATCAATTTGTGGAGGAAGTGTGTCTGTCACCTGATCCTTATGTCAGTAATATCCACTTCTGCCTCTGAAAATAAGAGATGGAAAAAAAAAATATATATATATATATGATGGTATTCTGCTTTCTCTTGGAGGGAAGAAGATCTTTTCTTGTCTGACTCCTCATTTGTTAATCATGTACAATGGAAGTGGTTTTTTGAAAACTTGCAGTTTCCTTCCCAATACAGTTCACATATGTTGTCTGCTATTATGAAATCCTTGCTTCATTCTCTTGTGTATTTGGAGGATTTTGGTTCTTGTGAATCTTGACAAATTTCCCCTTTGTAAGGTGAGATTTGTGTGTGTGTGTGTGTGTGTGTGTGTGTGTGTGTGTGTAACTGGGCCTGTGTCTGTGTGTGGTTTTGTGCACCTGTGTCAGGTCAACCTTGGAGGCATTCTCAAGGCCTATCTACCTGTTTTTTGTTTGTTTGTTTGTTTGTTGTTGTTGTTTTGTTTTGAGACAGGTCTGTCATTAGACTTTCAGCTCCATGTTGGCTAGGCTGGCTGGCCATCAAGCCCCAAAGGCCTGCTTTCCTAATCCCATTGTTGAAATTAAAAGTGTGAACCAGCATGCCTGGATTGTGTGTGTGTGTGTGTGTGTGTGTGTGTGTGTGTGTGTGTGTGTTCTAGGAATGGAACTCGTTTAGGACATGTGGTTTAACCATTGGAGATCCATAGCATGCTTCATTTTGCTGGCTTTTGTTTATTTTGCAAAATGTTTACAACTGTTCACTCATATTTATTCTGCAAAAATATAAGAATAATTTTGTCAAAAATTAAAGTCCCTTAGATTAGTAGAATTGGTTCACACTTTGTTCTGTTTTGTTTTGTTCTGTTTTTTATTAATTAGTTCAATTTACATCTTGGTCATAGGCCCCTCCCTCCTCTTCTCCCAGTCCCACCCTTCCTCCCTCATCCCCTTTCCACTATTCCTCAGAATAGGGAAGCCCCCCTACCCAGACACCCCAGCTCATCACACGAGGGCTGAGTTTGTCTTCCTCTCCTGCAGCCTTGTAGGGAAGTCCCAACAGGGGGAAGTGATCAGATAGCAGGCAACATAGTCTGTGTCAGAGAAATCCCCCACACCCTTAATTAACGGGCCGACATGAAGCCTAAGATGCTCATCGGGCTTATCTTCTTGGGGTCTGTGCATCATAGTATGTCTATCCTGTACTATACGACTAAAGTCCACTTATAAGTGAGTATATACCACATGTGTCTTTCTGCTTCTGAATTACTTCACTCAGGATGATCTTTTCTAGTTCCATCCATTTGCCTGCAAATTTCATGATTTTCTTGTTTTTAACGACTGAGTAGTATCCCATTGTGTAAATGTTACCACAGTTTCTTTATCCATTCTTCGGTTGAGGGACATCTGGGTTGTTTCCAGTTTGAATAAAGCCACTATGAACATGGTTGAACAAATGTCCTTGTGGGATGGTGGAGCATCTTTTGGGTGTATGCCCAGAAGTGGTATAGCTGGATCTTGAGGTAGCACTATTCCTAATTGTCTGAGAAAGTGCCAGATTGATTTCCAAAGTGGTTGTACAAGTTTGCATTCCCACCAGCAATGGAGGAGGGTTCCCCTTTCTCCACAACCTCTCCAGCATGTGTTGTCACTTGAGTTTTTGATCTTAGCCATTTTGATGTAAGGTGTAAGATGAAATCTCAGGGTCATTTTGATTTGAATTTCCCTGATAACTAATGACGTTGAGCATTTCTTTTAAGTGTTTCTATGCCATTCTATATTCCCCTATTGAGCATTCTCTGTTTAGCTTTGTACCCCATTTTAAAATTGGATTTCTTCATTTGTTGCTGTTTAACTTCTTAAGTTCTTTATATATTCTGAAAATTAGCACTCTGTCAGATATAGGGTTAGTGAAGATCCTTTCCCAGTTTGTAGTCTGTCATTTTGTTCATGAAATCCCATTTATTGATTCTTGATCTTAGAGCCTGTGCTGCTGGTGTTCTGTTCAGGAAGTTGTCTCCTGTGCCAATGAGTTCTAGGCTCTTCCCCAATTTTTCTTCTAACAGGTTTAGTGTGTCTAGTTTTATGTTAGGGTCTTTGATCCAATTGCATTTTAGTTTTGTGCAGGGTGGTAAGTATGGATCTATTTGCATTTTTTTACATATAGACATACAGTCAAACCAGCACCATTTGCTGAAGATGTTATCTTTTTCCATTGTATGGTTTTGGCATCTTTGTAAAAAATCTGGTGTCCATAAGTATGTGGGTTTATTTCTGGGTCTTATATTCAATTCCATTGATCCAGCAGTCACTTTCTATGCCAGTACCATGCAGGTTTTACTATTGTTGCTCTATAGTACAGCTTGAGATCAGGGATGGAGATACCTCCAGAAGATCTTTTATTGTAGATTGTTTTACAAATTCTGGGTTTCTTGTTATTCCATATGAAGTTGACAATTTTTCTTTCAAGGTCTGTAAAGAATTGTGTTGGTAATTTGATGGGAATTACATTGAATCTGGCCCTGGGCTTTTTTTGGATGGTTGACTTTTGATGACAGCTTCTATTTCCTTAGGGAATATAGGACTATTTAATTGATTTACGTGGTCTTAATTCAGCTTTGGCAAGTGGATTCAATAAAAAAAATTGTCCATTTAATTTATATTTTCAAATTTTGTGGTATATAGGCTTTTGAAGTAAGACCTAATGATTGTTTGGATTTTCTCAGTGTCTGTTGTTATGTCTCCCTTTTCATTTCTGAATTTATTGATTTGGATGGTGTCTCTCTGCCATTTAGTTAATTAGCTAAAGATTTGTCTATCTTGTTGATTTTCTCAAAGAACCAGCTCTTGGTTTCATTGATTCTTTGAATTGTTTTATTTGTTTCTAATTTATTGATATCAGCCTTGAGTTTGATTCTTTCCAGCCATCTACTCCTCTTCGGTATGTCTGCTTCTTTTCTTTTCTAGGGCTTTTAGACGAGCCTTTATGTTGCTTGTATGAGATGTTTCAAATTTCTTCTTGAATGCACTTAGTGCTATGAATTTTACTCTTAGCACTGCTTTCATTGTGTCCCACAACTTTGGGTATGTTGTGTCTTCATTTCCATTGAATTCTAGGAAGTCTTGATTTCTTTCTTTATTTCTTCCCTGACCCAGCTGTCATTGAGTAGTGAGTTGTTCAGTTTCCATGTGTGCGTTGGCTTTTTGCTAATTCTGTTGTTGTTGAAGTCCAGCTTTAGTCCATGGTCATCAGATAGGATACAAGGGATTATTTCAATCTTCCTGTATCTTTTGAGGCTTGCTTTGTGACTAACTATATGGTCTAATTTGGAGAAGGTTCCCTGAGGTGCTGAGAAAGTAAATTATTTTGTGTTTGGGTGAAAGGTTCTGTAGATGTCTGTTAGGTCCATTTGATTCATGACCTCTGTTAGAGTCATTGTTTCTCTGTTTCATTTCTGTTTTGTTGACCTATGTTTTGTTGAGAGTGGAGTGTTGATGTCTCCCACTATTAATGTGTGCAGATTTATGTGTGGTTTCAGTTTTATTAATTTTTTTTAACAAATGTGGGTTCACTTGTATTTGGTGCATAGATGTTGAGAATTGTGATGTCTTCTTGGTGGAATTTTCCTTTGATGAGTATGAAATGACCTTTTCCATCCCTTTTGATTAATTTTGGTTGAAAATCTATTTTATTAGACATTAGAATGGCTACTACTGCTTGCTTCTTTGGTCCATTTGCTTGGAAAACAGTTTTACAGCCCTTTACTCTCAGATAATTTCTATCTTTGTGACTTAGGTGTGTTTCCTGTATGCAACAGATTGTTGGGACTTTTTTACATATCCATTCTGTTAGTCTGTGTCTTTTTATTGGAGAGTTGAGTCCATTGATGTTGAGGGAGATTAATAACCAGTGGCTGTTAAATGCTTTAATTTTGCTGTTGGTTGTGGTAGGGTGTTTGTGTGCTTAGCTACTTTTAGTTTTGCTGTAGTGAGGTTATTTATTTCCTGTGTTTTCCTTAATGCAGTTAGCTTTCCTGGGTTGTATTTTTCCTTCTAGTGTTTTCTGTAATGCTGGATTTGTGTGTAGGTATTGTTGAAATTTGTTTTTGTCATTGAATATCTTGTTTTCTCCATCTATGAGGACTGAGAATTTTGCTGTGTACAGTAACCTGTGTTCTCTTAGTGTCTGCATGATATCCATTCAGGCCCTTCTGGCTTTCATAGTCTCTGTTGAGAAGTCAGATGTCATGTCTTACTGAGGGGTTTGCCATTATATGTTACTTGGCCATTTTTCCTTGTAGCTTTAGTATTTTTTTCTTTGTTCTGTATACTTACTGTTTTGATTATTGTATGGTGGGAGGATTTTCTTTTCTGGTCTAATTTATTGGGTGTTCTGTAGGCCTCTTGTATTCTTATAGGCCTCTCCTTTAAGTTGGGGCAATTTTCTTCTATGATTTTGTTGAAAATATTTTCTGGGCCTTGGAGGAGGGAATCTTCTTTTTCCTCTATTCCTATTATTCTTAGGTTTTGTCTTTTCATATTGTCTTGGATTTCTTGGATGGTTTGTGTCAGGAGTTTTTAGATTTAACATTTTCTTTGACAAATACATCGATTTCTTCCATTGTATCTTCCACACCTGAGATTCTTTCTCTCATCTCTTGTAGTCTATTGGTTATGCTTACCCCTGTAGTTCCTGTTTTCTTCCCTAAATTCTTCCTCTCCATGATTTCCTCCGTTCATGTTTTCTTTAATTTTTCCAATTCTATCTTCAGATCATGAGCTGTTTTGTTGGTTTCCTTCACCTGTCTGACTGTATTTTCCTGTTTTCCCTTCAATCCCTTCAGCTGTCTGCTTGTACATTCTTCTGTTTATTTTATTTCTTCCAATGATTTAATTATTTCCTCTCTAAAGGCCACAAACTGTTTGGCTGTATCTTCCTGTATTTCTTTATGGATGGCCATGATCTGTTTGTCTTTATCTTCCTCTATTTTCTTACAGATGGCCATAATCTGACTTTATTTTCCTCTAATTCTTTATGCATTTTATTTGTTTCCTCTATTATCCTCTTCATAAGCATAGATGTAAGGTCATATTCTTGAATTTCATTTATGCTAGGTGTTCAGGGCTGCTTGCCCCTGGATAACTGGGTTCTGGAGATGCCATATTACTCTGTCTTTTCTTGTTTGAGCTTTTAGGCTGGCCTCTACCCATTGGGCTATCTTAGGTGTTGGCTGTTAGTTTTTTGGTGCTTCCTGCAATCCTGGGGTGGGGAGAATCCCCTTGGCAGGAAGATGATTTTTCCTGAAGGAGGCCTCCTCAGCTTTTTAGGTATGGTCACTGAATGGCTGGTGTTTCTCAGGAATTGCCACAGCTCACCTTAGACGTATAGATCTGAGTGGTAACTGTGGCCTTTGTTAGTCAGGGGGCTCTCCACTCACCCGTAGAAGGCCTGGAGACAGCTGTCTTGCTGCTAGGTTTCCTGCTCTGAATTTAAAGAGCTGCTGCTGCTGCTGCTGTTCTTATACTGTTTTCTGAGCACAGCCCTCTGGAAGAACCTGGGAGCGCCACGGTTTGGTCAGCTTAGTTAGGGATAACTGGTTGCCCCCTGGAGCAGTATCTGGGGGCTGACCTTGGGGATCCCAGGTTTCTCTAGGTCTGAGGTTGGGACTCTGTGCCCCAGTATTCAAGCAGTAATCAGTGGTAGGTGAGCACAGCTTTCATGCATGCAGCAGGAGGCTAGTGCCTGGAGCCTGTAGGAACGTAGATACTTTTTAGGAGCTGGGCGTCCTAAGGTCAGACCTGATGTCCCACACACACACACACTGTGGGGTTTCCTCCTGACAGGGAGATCCAGTCTGTGGGTTTTTGGGGTCCATAGGTCTGTCTGGGTGTTGAGTGGAGCACACAGGAGAGTGGTGGCTCCAAGCTGGCAACTGGGCACCTTCAGGAACACAGGAACTTTTCCCAAGAACTTTTCCATGCGGGGTAGGGGGTGGTGTGTGTGTAGGCTGAGTGCTCTAAGTTCTGACCTGTTGTTTCCCTCACTGTGGGATTTCCTCCTGACAGGGAAGCCCAGTCTCTGGTGCCCTGGGTCCCACAGTTCTGTCTGGGACAGTGATTTGGCCATGCAGTCTCTAGGCTGGCAGCTGTGTGCCCACAGGACCCCGGGACCTTTTCCAGGGATTGTCTGTGTGACCTGAGGTCGGTCCCATTTGCTTCCTTCACTGTGGGGTTTTCTCTCAACTGGAAACCCCAGTCTCTGGTGTTTTGGTGCCCACAGTTCAATCTGGGAAGGTGATCAAGATACACAGGCATGTGGCTCTAGGCTGACAACCCAGTGCCTGCTGGGACTGAAAACTCCGGTTTAGCTGGGTGACCTGAACCTGACTGATTCCCACAGCATGGGGTTTCCTCTCACCTGGGGAAACACAGTTGCTGGTGTTTTAGGGCCCAGAGTTCGGTCTCTTGGTCCCTGTGTCCTCGCTGCTGTCCTGCTTGTCAGACACAGTGTCCTCTCCCTGCCACCATCTTGGATCTCCCTGTCTTGTATTCTTGTGGGTCCTGTTATCAACCTCCCACTGCTCCTCCCACTATTTTAATTCTAAATCAAGTTAGCTGGTATGTTCTTTAACCATACTTCATCTCATTCATATGTGTTGATAGTTGATAGTGGGTTTGCCTTTCTGTACCCACCTGTGACGTTCACAAATGTCAAATCTTTTGAAGCCTTTGAACTATCTTATGATCCTAGGAATTAAATGTTACTTGAGGCCTGACAAAACTTGGTTTCTTTAAAACCAAGTGTTTGAGGCTATTCTTCCTAGTACTGTTCAGGACTACTCTTTTGCTTTTCCCCTTGTGAGTGAGTGTGTGTGTGTGTGTGTGCGTGCGTGTGTGTGTGTGTGTGTGTGTGTGTGCACGCACACCTATGTGTTTTCACATATGAATGCAGATTTGTACACCTGAGTGTAGAGGTCGGAGCACCACCTCAGGTGCAGCCATCCATCTTCTTTTTTGAGATGGGGTGTCTCAGTGGCCCACAACTCTGGTAGGTTGGGCTGACCAGGAGCATTGAGGAGAAAGGTGCTCGTCTACCCTTCCTTCTCAATGGGATTGCAGACTTGCACTGCCACATCTAGCCGGACATGGGTCTGGGAATCTGAACTTGTCTAGCAAATGCCTAACCCAATGAAACCTCTCCATGGAGTCTTTCTTCCAACTTTCTCCAGTCATTCAAAGTGTTTAAAATAGCCCATGGGCTCAGTGCCATGTGTCCTGTGCAGGTGAGTTGTCCTGTCCTCAAAATTTATGTACCTGAGAAGTAGCTAATTCTTAACACTGTCTATTGGATAGCCACCCTATCAAAGCAATGCACAGTGAACACATTTAATGCTTACAGCAGTTCAGTCGTAAGGAAGGAGAAAACTGGTCCTCGGAAGTTCATGGCACACCATGCGTGCTGTTACACTTGGAGGAGATGCCAGGAGCTGCTTGCAAAGCCTCTGGTTGAGTTTCTACTCTCGTGTTCTCATCACTGACTACCCCACTCTTGAACCTGCCTGAACATGTATTTAACAGTGTGAATGTGGAAACGAGATCTATGATTCTGTAATGGTTTTTATCACTTTTTCCCCTTCAGAGCTTTCCCTCAAGACTAAGTTCAGAGCCTCCCCACTCAGCCAGATATCTGACACAGGACATGCTGTAATATATTATGGGCATATAAGCTTCTACATACACTTGGCTTCTAAAACACCCACCCAGCTCTCCGCTGCCTCCCTGGAGTTGTTCAAGCATGCTTGGTTTTTATGTCCTATTACTCTTACTATGTTAAGTTTGCTCCATTCTGTTATAGTGACAATTACTACTTAAATCTCAACAATTCTACCATATAGTACAGGAAGTAACCGTAATTGTGTTTCACTCACAGTGGCCACACCCTCTGACATTAATAAACAGAACCAGAGCTGTATGACAATTAAACCCAAACACACTCTCACCTTTGCCTACCACCCTTCAAGTCAACTATGGTGGGGGAATCAGCAGACCTGTTTTTATCAATGACACTCAGTAAAATTTGAGAATATCTCTATGATTCTTAATAAATGCCTTTTGTACTATTATAGCACAGCATTGTATAGTATATGTAAGCTTTTAGAAGGAAGTAAAGATTCAAGTCATTCTTGTACAAAGTTGAAGACGGTCATAATTTTAATTTTTCTGAACAAAAGCACATTAAAGGGAAAAATGAATCGGGAGAAAAACACTGCCAAAATCCCCTTATCCCTAGTCCTCAAATGTCTGCAACTGGGGGAGCGTAAAACCATTTGAGCAGAGTGAACAGTGGATTTTTTTTAACAGCCAGTAACACGTATCATAAATTACAATGTGTGACTAAGATGGATAACATGTGAAAGTAAATCATATCCATTCTAGAATGACTTCAGGAAAATTATTTTTAAAAAAGCTCACAGTTCAGGAAATTTGGGTAACATCATCTCTCAGCTGTAACATGAGGCCACAGTAGTGACCTCAGAAGCTAGCATCTCAGCACGGCACAAATCTAGAATCCAGTGCGAAGCCGAGCCCTGCCTAGAGCAATGCTTGGTTCAGCTGCATGCTCCAAGTGTCAATACAGTGATGTCTTTTGCCAAGAGCCGTGCGGTGACGATTTCAGGTTTTGCCCTCTGGGAGTCTCTGTAGCAGCTCCTCTACTACAGGTGTGTGGGTGCAGGAGAACAGCTGAAGACAACTGGCCCACAAGCAGGAGTGCTGTGTTCAGTATAACCTTATTTATAAAACTTAGTGGGCCAGAGCACCAATAAAGTCATTCCATCGAAACTCTGATTCTCTCAGGCTTGAGGAATGGCTCTTGTTCTCCACCTCTGCTGTTTGAAATATGCAAAATTCAAAACAGGAAAACAGGACGTCAGTCACAAAAACAGAGTAATGGTATTAGGTATGTTCCTATTTAACTTACTGAGAAATTTTAAAGCATGAGAGATCTTGTGATTTTCAAGCTGTGAGATTTGAATACATGTACCAAAAGAACTAAGACTGCATGTGACTAATGGGAAGACGTAGGCAAACCTTTCTCAAGGCATTCCTTCTCACTACAATGTTTATGATTGCATGAAGGCTGCTGTCCTTTGTTTGTAGACACTACCAATGAGGTCATCGAATGATTACCACTGAAGCACAGGCTGCGCTCTGGTGCCTGGAATAACCCCGTAACTACAGCAGAGAATAAGAGGGTCAGGGAGATGGCTCAGGCAAGAGAGCACTCGCCACATAGGCAGGACGACCGAGTTCAAGCCCACGGACACTTAAAAAGTCAAATATGGCAGTCTGTGTTTGCGTGACATCCTAATTTAACTAATTAGACAAATACGAGTCAAAAACGGAGACAGCAGGAAGTCCTCTGCTCACTTTTCCTTTCTCGATGGTTATAATTCGTCCTTGTGTCCGCGTGGGACAAGGGAACATTACATCACAACTTTGAAGTGTGGTTTTGAGACACAACCCAGGCTGGTGTCAAACATATGTGAAGAGGACAAGCCTCAGGTCCTCCCGCCTTCACCTCCAGAGTGCTATGATTGTGGGTGTGTACCATCGTATCCATTTCTGTGTAGTCTTGAGTCCACGCCTCTTGCACAGGTTTTGATCTTGTGCTATGGCCTGTGTCCAAAGATTCTGGGCCTGCTCTAAAGCAAGACAAAGACATCCACTGACCAAAGCTGAAACCAAGGACAGCCACAGACCACCTGTTTGCTCTGTGATTACATCATTGTCCTCAAATCCACTGTAGGAGTGTATAATTACAGATTGATCTAAAAGCCCATGGTGAGAGAAGGATTCATTTTAATATTAAAAAAAAAGACAATGCAGTAGAAAGCATGTCTTAAGAACACAGTTTTGGAGCTAGAGTCAAAATATTGTACTTGCAGAGCGCTGCAGAGGACCTGGGTTCAGTTCCCAACACCCACAGCCATTTTGTTCTTTGATGAAAGCACAGCCACAGGAGGCCTGCCACAGGGGGCGCTCCACACTCTCACTCTGCACCCATGTAACACCCAGCCCCTGTAACGCATGCCTTTCTGCTGTCACAGTTCATAAATGTGCTGTCACACAGGCGATGAGATACTGGAAACAAGGACGAATCCGACCTGCCTCCCTGTGCACCCATCAGCTGCTTCATGCTCAACTGAGCTGCAATTTTATCCTCCTCATGTTTTCCAGAGCCATAGTTTTGCCCACACACTTCCCCGGGGACAACACAGGTAAGAACAGGCTTGTCTGACAGCGGGACTCCTGTTTTGACTTGCTAGGCTTCCCACTGCTGTCAGGAAATTAAGCTGCTTTGTGAGTTTGGGGAGAATGCACCAGGTGCTGCCTCAGCAAAGAAAAGAATTAAAGTACACGCTTGTCCTTTAAAGAGAAAAAGAAGAGAGGTAGGAAGAAAGGGAAGGGGGAGGAGGAACTGTGAGGAGAAAGGAGGACAATGGTCAAGGAAGACCAAGTGGAGAGAGAGCTTTGGGAGTCTCCAAGAATAATCTCATATTCCTTAGATCCATATGGAAATGTAAATTTTTCTCAAAAAGGCAATTAGTTGTATCAGTTCACAATGGCCCTCAGCCACTATAGACATTCTGCCTGGAATATTCTACAAGGAATCCCTCCACAGGCCTGGGAGCTTTGCGATCATCCTGACTTGGAGCCACTAGCCCTTTACAGCCCTTTACAGATGAGAGGAGTGAGGCTCAAGAGGCCAAGGCCCAACTGGGGTTGGCTGCAGCTCACAGGAGAGGCTTTGCCCAGGATGATTACACAGAGCTCTCGGCGGGTCTCAGAGCGTATGTTTGGGGGTAGCAGATGGATGAGTTTATTTCTTCAAAAGGCATCTCTGTGGGGGTAGAGATTTTGTTCCATTAGTAGAGTCCTTGCCAAACATGCAGAAAACCCTGAGGTTAGCCCCAGGAGTGCATAAAACCAGCATGGGCTCACACCTGTGATCCCAACACTCAGGAGGTAAATAGAGGAGGACCATGAATTCAAAACCCCGAGGTTAACCCCAGGAGTGCATAAAACCAGCGTGGTGGCTCACACCTGTGATCCCAACACTCAGGCAGTAAAGGCAGGACGACCATAAGTTCAAGGCCAGTCTTGGCTATATAGGAATCTTGACTCTAACCTGGGCCAGAAACTGGTGTAAAGAAGTGGAGACACAGACTCAGTAATGATATTTCATGCAGCAGACAATCCCTGGGTTAAAAACTATAGTGTCTGCTGATCAGTTGGCTCTGGTTCTTAATTTATGCTTCTTTGGAAGTTGAATAAGAGTCAGAAAGAGAAATGCTATTGAAGTCGTCTGTCGTTTGTGGATTTACCCTGTCAGCAAGATTACCTGCTGTCAAAATAGCTGGCTGAAAGAATTTAGAATCTTTGCTTTCACAGAGGGGAGAAAATTCACAAAACACAAAATTGCACTTTCTGCTTTCAAACACCATAATTCTCATGTCTAATGGTGATCTTAAAAAAATCATAAATAATAGTTAAATTTATATTGAGCTTAACATATTATTGTTCCTTTCTTATTGCTTGTGGTCTGAAGAATAAATCCCCGCTGGGCACAAGTATTCTACTGCTGAGCTACCGCCCCAGCCACCACATTTTCTATTTCTATGAGAAACAAGCCTAACCTAACTCCTTCAAATGACTGCCAAGTAGGTATGAGCACACTTACTAGACAAAGATCCAGATGGTTGATACTTAAGTTGTTGATCACACAGTCTCTGCCACATCCCTTGTACCACTGAAACACTCTGCCATGCATAATATGATAATGAGTGAACATCACTGTGTTCTAAAAGAGACTGCATTTCCAAGTGATGGAGTAAAACATTATCAAGCAGGACATACTACACAGTCCTGGGCTCACAGCACACAAAGTATGGTGTGAACTATCATTTTATTCAGTTCTCATCTAAGAAAAGAAGAATCTATAAGTGAAACTATTTGTCAGGTTCATAGTCTCTCAACAAGATTCCTACTAATTACTCCTTATCCCACGCAGAGTAACAATTCTTTAAATTCCACCTGTAGTCATTCAGACTATAAATACCCCTTCAAAGACCCATGCACTTTGCTGGCCTCTCCCTCTGCTGTGAGGAGACAGGAACTTTTGAAGGTGGGAGCTGCTGGGGGAAAGATGGACGAAGGGGGTGTGCCCTTGAAGGGGATCTTGAGAGCACAAGGTCCTTTCCTACCAACCTGTGCTTCTCTATCATATGGTGATACTTTTACTCCACTACACACTTCCCAACAAAATGTTCTGCCTGGTGACAGGACCAAAATGAGAAAGCCAAAGCCACCGTGGCTAAGTCCACAGTCAAAATAAACCCTTCATCGTTCTGGGCTGAGTAGGTCAGATAGTTTGTCCCCGCCACCAACACATCGTCTGATTCCATGGCAATCATCGGAAATTATAAAATCTCTCTCTCTCTCCCTCTCTCTCTCCACATCTTTAAAAACATATTCAATTGTTAAAACCAAAGCCAAGTTCTGTGGCAAATTAAAGCACATGATTAATTTAATTTAATACACATTTTATCAAAGCACATCCATGGGAAGAGTCAACAGGATTGATTAACTGGATCACCTGTCTCTAATCATGGCTAAGCCATGATGCTGTCCTCCATGAAAGAAAGTTTAATGATTTCTCAGTGATAGGAGGGCTCAGAGATCAAACCAAAGTATCTCTGTTTTATGTCTCAGGTGTATCTTATATGTGTGAGTAAAATTCTTCCACACAAATGGAACCTTTTAGTTATGTTTGTTTCTTAAAACTAATCACAATACAAGTCTTTTTAGCATTGTTGACTAGAGAACTTCAGTGACCTGGTTTGGTGCCTCACCAGAACAATAGTTTATGACTAGAATTACTCTAAGTACATAAATGTTCCCCATAGGTAGAGAGCAACTGACTCTAAAGCACGGGATTGAAAATAACATCGTGTAGGAAGAAAGTCCCTTTTCTGTAGGCAACTCAGAAAGTGTTCTTGCTTCTCAAAACATATCCCAACATTCTTGAAGGGGAATCAAGGATCTGTTAGAAGTCAAAGTCTGCCGAATCCCATGATCAGCATCCTTAGAACATTAGAAATAACTTGTGTCTGTGGAGGTCAGGGACAGCCTCAGGTACTATCCACCTTGTTTATTGAGGCAGGATCTCTTACCCCTTCGGACCTCTTCACAAAGGCTGACCAAAGGGCCGGCCCTGGGCATCTGCCCATCTTCCTCTCTCCAGCTGAAGATCTGGAGGTCTGGATACCATGGACATGCCTCCATGTCAAGTTTTACATCAGTTCTGGAGATCAAACTCAGATCCTCCTGCTTGTAGGGCAAGCACTTATTCACTGACACATTTTATCAACACCCCTAGAAGCTTTTATTAAAAATATTTTTAAACCAACAAACCATAGACAACTCCAAAGTGATGGGAGTTAGATCCACACACCATTTGTGATCTTTGTCTGGAGCTGGCCAACCTCCTTCATGTCCTGGGACTTGAGACAGCCCTCTGAGGGATCATTGATTTTAAGATAGCTATTTAAACTTCAGACTCCACGCATTGTCCCTCTGTCCATCTTTATCCATGTCAGAGAGATCCAAGCAGGTATGGGAACTTCAGATAGAGCCAGGAGCAACTCAGTCTATACCAAGAGGAACAGAGCCTATTGGCGGCTGGGGTGGAGAACTCATTAATGAGGATTCAGAGAAAGCACGGCTCAGGCCTGGCTCCACCCTGCCACAGAGCCTGAAAAATCCTGCCCCCCTTTTTTCTTTCATTTGTTTTTGTGTGTCTGTGGTTGTGTCTGAGTGTTCCTGTGTGTGAATGTGAAAGTCAGAGAAAATCCTTGAATGTTGTTCCTTTGGAGCTGACCAAGTTGTGTTTTGAGTCAATATCTCTCTCTCTCTAGCTTGAAATTCTTCTAGTAGGCTATGCTGACAGGCAGGAGGCCACCCATGTGACACTTTTTCAGCTCTGAGGTCACACGTGCTCACCACACATGCCTGTTCATGTGGTGCTGGGGATGGAACACAGGTCCTCATGCTTACACAGCACATGCTTCCACCTCAGCACATGGAGCTGAGCTCAGTGCCTCCAACTCACTCCCTGCACCTTGTCCCATCCTCCCCCAGGTCTTCTGCTCTTTTGGCCAATTTCCCTTTGAAGGGATCCTCTCCTATGAGCTAGTCACCTGCGCTAGCTCAGCACTCTTGACCTTGGGAAAGCTTTTTGTAGAGGGAATTAGGCAACAAGCTGTGATGATATAAAAGCAATACAATATACCTACAGGTATAATGAGCATGGCTCCTCTGCCTCCTCTTCCTTCTGCCTTCTTCTTCGGGAGAGAAAGCAACACTTGTCTAGTTTCTGAGAAGTTTGTGTCAAGAAGGCCTGTTTCCAGGATGAAGGCCATTTATGGAAGTCAATGTCTACATTATTTACGCAACAGCTGCACAGAGGACTCATGGGCAGCACTGTGATCACACAGTGAAGAGAACATTGAATTCTATTATTCAGATTTACAAACTTGGCACATGTGTCTTTTTTTAAGCAACTATATCGACTTCCTTGACTATATATCAAGGAAATAAGCAACCAGTAAGCTCACTCCAGGAAGCTGAATATCAACTCCCTTGAGGAAATAATGCAAGGTTACTCACGGGCACTACTTAAAAATTCCAGAGAGGTCTGTATGAAAATAATAGTTGCAATGAAAAATTTCAGGCTAGAATTATACCAAAGTGAAGTATCACAGTAGCTGTGGTGAGAAGGAACTTGCTGACTAGTTTATTTCAAATACCTATGTCTGGGGCAAGGACTCTGCTGTGGCAGGGTACTTGCCTAACAAGGACATGGGTTCAAACCAGAGCCCACATTCATTCAATAGTCCACTCTAGTGGTACACACCCATGGCCTCAGCACCGGGGTGACAGAGGCAGACACATCCATGAGGCTCACCAATGGCCTAGCCTACACTGTAAGTTCCAGATCAATGAGAGACTGTGTCAGAAAAACACACTTGAGGATCAAGTTAAAGTTGTCCTCTGACCTCCACCTGTACCTACATGTGCACCTGCATATACACACACACACGGACATGAACGCACACACGCACACACACACACACACACACACACACACACACACACTTCTATAATATGTGGTATGTGTCTTTACCTCCAGGCTTAGCCTCTCTATGAACTGGTTAAAGCATGGTCAGACAAATGAACTCTCAACTGAAGTAGCATGGCTTGGAATCCAAACCATGAATCCAGGATTAGAAAAATGGAAAGTAGATTCAAAAATTAATAAAAGTGAGACTGTGAAAACACAGGAAGGAGAAGAAGAAGGGTCTGAAAATGCCAAGTATTGACGTCTCCTCACGGACCCCAGGCTGCTGGCATCTCTTCAAATGTGAGCCCTCACAGGCTTGCTCACACCCACAGACTGTGAGCTCCCTCTCCGTCCTGGGGGAACACCAGGCTGGAGGCTTCTGCCCCTGCAAGAGAGCAGCTTTCAGTCGGGGCCACTTCCCTGGACTGGCTATGGTCACTTAAGGGAGTTCATTTTAAAAATGTATTAGCTAGTTGACGCCACTAATTAAGCACAGCTTCCTGGAGTGGGTTTCCTGTTTGTTTTACTTCCTTGCATGTCTTACTCAATACTTCCTTCCCTTGAGTCTTCCTGTATACTTCATGAAGAGCTGGATGTCCTTAGATATATGCAGAATTTTCAGGATCTTTGGAAGAAGGACCTATAAATCATTAATGACACAGCCACAGGAAAGACAGGAGAACTCACTATGGCTCATTGTTCGTTCAGTTTTTAAAAGAATCTATTGAAACCATTCAGAAAAGGCCAGCTAGATCAGAACTTCCATGAAATCCTAGTAAGGCAGGAAGCTGTCATCAAAATGCCACATGGCTCCATAGGCCCATGGGCTGAGACGGGAAAGTGTATTCCCTCTCTATACTCCTTCCTAAATCAGCTCCATAGAACCTGATGAACTTGGGAACACTGTTGATGGCATTTGGAGAAGGCAAATCAATGCCTACTGATGTCATTTTATCCGATCAAATTTAAAATACGAACAGCAGCCACACTCCAGTTTGATAGAAACCACACGCTATTTTGCTCAGTAGTCAACAATGGAGAAGTACAAAGCTGATTCATCCTAACATCAGCAAGCCCAGTAGGAAGTATGAAGGTCAGAAGAACTCTAGCTAGAAAGATCCCAGGTCACTTTCAGGACTACACGCACTATAAGGAAAGCGTTCAAAGATGTGGTTGCAGTGCTGAATGGATCCAACCTGCTTTGGTTTCCTGGATGTTCAGTCAGAAGCTAAGAGTCACAGGACACCTAGAGAGCCCTAAGACTTGAGCTCGATGCTGCTAAGAGTTGATGATGCTGTTGCTGCTGCTATGATGATGGCAGATACCGACCTCAATAAAAAGCAAAGGCTGAGAGACAAGTTTGGCAATACAGTATTGTTTTTCCCAGTGAAACAGAATCCATCCGGCCCTCTCTGCCACTCCTGATTCCGCTGTCACACTTAAAACCACAAAACCAGGAATAGATTTGAATGATTTTTATCATTCTTTCTATCTGACAGAGGAAATAAGTTCTTGGTTATGACTGCTTGCTTCTTTACCAGTCCTTGGTTAGGTTATGTGTGTGCATGTGTGTGTATACTTGTGTGTGGTACGTGTGCGTGTGTGCGTGTGTATGTGTTTGTGCATGTGTGTGTATACGTGTGTTTGTGTGTGTTGGCAGTGATTGCGATCAAACTGCGGGCCTTGCACCTGCTAAACAAGCATTCTCCCACCAACCTGGCCTTCCAGTGCCACATAAGCCAACGATTTGTTCTTTCAGCCTCAGTAAGCAGATGGTGCAGAAAGAAAGAAGAGAAATTCCTCTTCTTCAGGCCTGTGTCGGCAAGCTTGCTTTCTTCAAAACAAATAGGAGACAATTGGCTCGTAAAGAAAAGGTTTAATTTGCTTTTAAAGATAGGCAGCTTGAACACCATCAAGCTTCCTTTTAGTTGAGCATTAATTCCTTTATGTACAACTAAGGCATGAGCTACATTGGCTAAATGATTATTCAGGGTCTGAGCAGTCTGCCCAGTATGACTCATGGCTAATGCCCTGGTGGTAGCTCCAACAGCCTTCAATGAGATGGTAGTAACAATGGTGGCTGTAGTTCCAAGATCCCTTTTCTGTCTGAAGAGAGTCATAGCATGAGGGGCATCAATGGGCATAGGCACCCAGTGAGGCATGCGAGTAACCAGGGCATACCTAACTTTACTAGCATTCCAGCATTGGGCAAAAAAGCAAGTATCATTACCACAATTACTTGGCTCTATCTGGCTAATAATGAATAAAAATGGGGGATATAGACAAACAGGTGTGGGCTTATAGGAAATATTATGAGAAGCCTTAACCCCTCGTTGGAACATCCTGCGTCAGTTCTAGAACTAGCAGTGGTGGTGTCCAAGGTCTGAGTAGGTTCAGGAGACCATTGCCCCCAGGGGCGAGACATGCTCCATGCCAATTGACTAACTCCATGTTTTCCTCCAATTTTGAAAGTCATTTAAGGTTCTTAAATTATTTTTTTCCCTTTTTTCTTAAATTTTTCATCAATTACACTTTATTCATTCTGCATCCCCCCATAAGCCCCTCCCTCCTCCCATCCCGAGGATTGACCTCTTGCAGGAGCAAATTGATACCCTATGGCAAATCGCTCAACCTGGCTGTCAATGAAAGTATGCTGGACTTTGTGTCACTAGCATACAACATGAGAATTTTTCCTGTGCTGCAAATCTGTCTAAACAATTGTCGAGCTATATTTTAGGTAATTGGACTGGAGAATTCGATACTATGATGGAGCAGCTGAGAGTGGCCATTGTCACAGTAAATTCTACCGGAGTGGACGCAGGACTAGCCACAGGATTATCAACATGGATTGCTGCAGCCATGAATCATCTGAAGGAATGGGCGGGCATGGGAGTGTTAGCAGGCCTTCTGGTGTTGGTCTCCTTGGTTTGCCTGTGGTATATATGCAAGATTAGAGTCTCACAACAGTGTGATGCAGCCATGATCATTCAGGCCTTTACAGCCATTGAAGCAGGACATTCTCCCCAAGCATGGTTGGATACCACAAAAAGCTAAAATGATACGCTCAGGATGCGAGGCTAAGCACTGCACTCAGGGTCAGCCGCTTTGGACCCAGAGAAGAGCATGTCTGATTGCATGCGGGTTGATGCCCCAGGTCCCGCCTCTGAGAAAAAGGTATCGGACAGGTCTGATGCTCTTTGGGTGGATGACACCTAAATGAACATCTGTACAAAGTCCCAATTTATTTCTAATATCAGAGATCAGACCTCTACTCTTGCCTGATGCGTCTAAAACAAAAAGGGGGAACTGTAGAGAGCTGCGGAATGCTATGCCTTAAAGATGGAGCTGGTTTCCGCCTTCCACCTTCCCGATGGTGAGTGCTCTCTGTCACGAACAACTCCACATTTGGCTAAGGCTGAGGATCTGGCTTGCTTCCATGTATGTGGACCTATCTGCATTGCCCCCGTGGCACGCCTGGGTTGGCTACCCAGAGGCTATTTAAGCTGTGGGCTGGCTTTCCCCGGGGTCCGAGGATTGTTCAATGTTCCTGAATAAACTGCATTGAAAAAAAAAAAAAAAAAAAGATAGGCAGCTTGCCTTTGGGCCTGAGGGGAGATAAACGGCTATCGGAGGAAGCGTGTGGCAGAATTGAGCAGCTAACCTCGTGGCGAGAGGTTGAGGCAGAACAAAAAGAGAGGGCCCACAATCCCCTTTGACAGCTGCTCTTCGGCCACCTGAGGACGACCACAGGCTCCGACCTAGCGCTGCGCTGCCATCTGTACAGTCTTTCACGCGGTGTAGGGGGCGGCCCCACCCACCGCTAGGAGAGCCTTCTTCCTGAGGGCCACTGCAAGCACTGGGTTCGGCTTCCTCGGCCTGGATGCCCTTCCCGCCCCTGGGCAAGCCCTTGCGTTCACCTAGGGACCAGCATTGTCGCCCTCTCTTCTGAGAGCCGGACACAAGGCTTAGCTTCCAGTGTTGCTGGGAAGACTAGACGGGATGGCGAGCAAAGCACTGTCACAGTGAAGGACACAGGCCAGCAGCAGCCACACGTGATGCCAGTCTCCCTCGGGGTTGCTAAAGTCCCTGCAGCTCGAGCATGAGAACGGCCGCGGTCCCTTAGCGCTCAGGAGAAAAGGCGTCTCAGTGATGCACACACTCTCGGTGCTGAGGAAGGAGGATGGGCGACTCCTTCAGACTCACTGTCCGCGCAACCCGCAAGCTTCAAGCTCAGCGAGAGACCTTGCGCAGGAGGGGCAGCCCCGTGGCTCAGGCGTAAGGCCTCGGTCTGACCCCCACGGCTCACACAGCAGGAGAGAACAGACCCCTGACAGCAGTTTCCTGCCCTACACACACACACACACACACACACACACTACAGAAATAAATGTTTCTAAAGAATAAAGTGGAAAGTAATTGCGGCTTCCAAATGCTGAGCTCTGGCTATTGCATGTTCGCGTAACACACTCATTCACATATGTGGGCATTCGCGTGCTCTCCCATGCACACCCTTCTAAATTTTCCAAAATTACAGATACATAAGCTTAAGAGATGTATCAGAAATAAAATCTGAGTGTGAGATAATGAATGACAGGCTGAGAGACGCCTATCGGGACTGGTGATGAAAGACTCAACAAATAAACACGTGACTAAGAGGAGCATGCGAGCATTCCTCAGGAAAATGCTCAAATATTCAGCTAAATTTAACCTTTCATTAAAAACGATGCTTCCGTGTGTCGACAATCATGGTGTTAATGAACATGGCTCGTGTGGGAAACTCTCCAGCCCTCCATGACTACAGCTTAAATCCCATCATGCTTGGCTGTTGTGACCTTTTGTCACACTCTCGCTGTCAGACCATCGCTGCTACCACTGTGGCCAATGCTTGAGAGTTGCTCAAGCGTATCTGAACGTGCATTTTAAGTCACTTCACAGAAAAGTTGTCACGTCCAACCTTTCTATCGATTAGTCGCATTTTCATATATGTAGGTACATGTATGTGAGTGTGTTTGTGTGTAGACAGAGGATGGATACATGACTGATCGACACCTTTCTCCCGAGAGATGGGGGTGTTGCTGTTGCCAAGGCAGCCCTAAATTCCTTTTCTTTTTGGGCCTTGGATTCTTGGACAGGTGGACTGGAGGGGTGCATCACCTCACCACCATGTTGCCGGGGGTGAAGCTGATGCCAGCCGATGTACCCTCCTTGCATCCCCAGAAGTGTCCTGAATATGCCCACCTTTAACCATGAAGAAGGGGTCTGTCTTCTCTTTTCCTGTGTGGCTCACAGCTTGATGCTAAGGATAACTGCCTGGCTAGGACTGTAAATCTGAACAGTTTCTGTGGAGTTAGCCTCACTAAGAAGCAGAACCACTTGGTTACAAGAAATCTATAACCGCTTTGCGCGGAGCCTCAAGGCAGGCAGAGCCCACGGATCCTTGCAATGCTTGTAGGCCGACCTTCTTCTTGCAGAGCTTTGGGTAAGGAGATTTCAAAGCTCCCTGCTAGCATCTCACCACCTTATTGCCGGGAAAACATTCTCTAACGTACTCCAAATCCTTCTGGTACAATTTAAACTAATTTCCCTTCCTCTGGGGGGTCAAGTGCAGGCAGCTAACTTCCTCCTGAGGATTCACACTTATAGACTTTCAGAGTATTCACAGGATCCTAGAAAGGTCCCAGTATCATTACCTTCATCTTCTTGTTCTTAGCAAAGAATTAAAACGCTGAGACACACAGTGACCAAACCCATCAGTCCCAAGAGCTTTGGTCACATTATAAATAATTCTAAGTGCAGAAGTGGAGCTCAGCGATGGAGCACTCACCTCATATGTCCACAGACCTGGAGGGGACAGGAGCTCCGCAAGGAAAGTAACAGAACCAAGAAATCTGGGCCCAGGGGTCCTTTCTGAGACTGACACACCAACCAAGGACCATTCATGGAGATAACCTAGAACTCCTGCACAGATGTAGCCCGTGGCAGTTCAGTGTCCAAGAGGATTTCATAGTAATGGGAACAGGGGCATTCTCTGACATGAACTCAGTGGCTGGCTCTTTGATCACCTCCCTGTGAGGGTAGAGCAGCCTTACCAGGCCACAGAGGAAGACAATGCAGCCAGTCCTGATGAGACCTGATAGGCTAGGGTCAGATGGAAGGGAAGGAGGACCTCCCCTATCAGTGGACTTGGGAAGGAGGCATGGGAGGCAATCAGGGTGGGGCTACAGCTGGGATACAAAATGAATAAATTGTAATAAATAAATTACATTAAAAATCATACAAAAAAACTTTTAATTCTTGTTTGAAATAATAAAACTACATTATTTTCTTTAGAAAAACAAAAATTTGTAAGTATATAAATAGTAAATCAGAATCATTAAGACTTTCCTGCGATGATAAGAGCTGCCTCGTGGCATAGAGAAACTCAAGACTTGCAGGCAGTCTTGATCAGGAGTTAGGGTGCCTCTGCTTGTGTCTTATTTCCCCGCCAGTCTCCTCGTCTAGAAGGTGTTGTCAGCCTTAGAAAAGCGTCCTGTGGATAAGTATTAACACAGGAGCTAGTGTAATTTTAGATGCTCTGCACTATTCTAAATTCCCAACAATAACTTAATTGTGACAGGTGCATGTTGATTCAGGTACCTCGGTCCTTGCTTCTATGGATGTGTGTATATGTTGTGTTTTCTGTGTGTTCATAAATGTGTGTGTGCTCGGGTATCTGTGGCTACATATTCACATCTATGCACAAATATATGCTGAGACCAGAGGCCAATGTTGGTTTTCTTCTAAGCGGCCCTCCCCACCTTGCTTCCCTAGACAGAGTCTCTGAACCTGGAACTCACGAATTCATCTAGTTTGGCTGGGAAGTGAGTTTTAGAGATCTGCTGCCTCCACTGCTGGCAGCTCAGGGGTTACATATGTGTGCTACCACATCTGCATTTTGTGTGACAGCTAGGGATGGGGACTCGGTTCCCATCCCTACACACCAGCACTTTAATGACTGAGCCATCTCTACAGCCTGTACTATCCAATGCTGGACTAAATATACCCCCCTTTTAAGACTTTATTTATTTTATGTTTGAATGCTCTCTCTGCATGTGCACCTGCACACCAGAAGAGGCAGTAGAGAGCATTTCTGGTTGTGAGCCACCATGTGGTTGCTGGGAATTGACCTTAGGATCTCTGGAAGAGCAGACAGTGCTCTTAACCACTGACTCATCTCTCCAACCCTCTATACTCCCCCTTTTTATTTCTTTATTTTACTCTAAAATATTTTAATTTATAAAACATTAGGTTTTTTGAGAATTTCACACAACATATTTTGATCACATTTGCTCCCTCTCTTATCTCCTCCCAGATCCATTTCTTTTCCTACCCACCCAACTCTCCTACTCACTCTTATTTTCTAATCCATCAAGTCTAATTTCTCTTCCAACATATTCCTGGGTATACGGGCTTCCACTGGAAGATCATCAATCTACCAGGAGCTACACACTTAAAGAGAACTGACTCTCCTTCACCTAGAAGCTATAAATGGCCAAACGCTCCTTGCTCCACCAACCTCTGTGTGCTTGGACTTGATCTGACATGAGCTTGCTTATGTATTGTGTCATAACTGCTGTGAGCTCATTTTTCAGTTTCTCCGTTGTGTCCTAAAGATACTCTTTCCTCTATATTGTCCTCTAGATGGTCATCTGCCACACCTGGCCCTTACAGTCTCACCACCCTCTCTTTCGTAGTGCTTCCTGAAGGAGGCATGATACAGAGCTCTCATTTAGGGCTGAGCTCTGCATGGTGGCTTACGCTCTGCACCTTGATCAGCTGTGGATCACTATGTTAATTACCATCTACCGGGAAGAGACTTTTCTGAGGGTCAGCAGGAGTATGGGATAGCAACAAGTATTAGAGGTCTATTTAATGCTGTGTCCATTTAACAGAATAATTGTAGCAGATTTTTTAGGGCCTACGGCTTGTCTAGCAGTGCATTCTTGGCCAAACAATGGTTCCAGGTATGGGTTTATGTTGTGGAGCAGGACTTAAATCAAATCAGAAGATGATTACTTCCATGACATTCATGCTGCTGTTGCACTAGCAGCCATGTCTTGCCAGGCCAGTGATGGTCATGGCGTGCAGGGCTTCACAGCCCTGGATGATTACTTTCCACCTTGGATTTTGTATAAAGTGCCGCCTTCCTGCACTATGAATGCTAGGCAGTAGAGATGAAGATTCTAGGTCAGTACCAGTGTGACTTTTCCATGTTCTGTGACTAAATATGTGGCATCTTCAGCTACAGAGCCTTAACATCAAGTTCTGAAGGGTTAATAAGAACTTTGGCACTAGCCTGTAATATTTAGGATGCTCATGGGACCTCACTTGCAAATGATGCCAAAAGAAGTAACCTATTTCTGGCTTCTTATTTGCCAACCTTTGTTATCTAGAAAGGGCATTCTTGCTCCTTTGCTTTTACAAAAAACTGATTGAATCCAGACAGCTGTGATTTTCAACCTCAAGTCAGCTTGCTTAGCAGACACCTTCTGAAGACTGATGCCCCAGGTCAAGATTAACCTACATATGCTTCAACTGTCCAGTAGGTTGATAAAGGGAGCGCAGGGAAGGAATAAATATGTCCTTGGATATCAGAAAAAAATGGCGACTCTTGATCAGGTGCCTATCCAAGTCTCTCTGAGGAAAATTCTTCTGTAATGAAAAGATGGCTATTTTCCAGATTCAAAAGAAAGTGGTCAGAATATCTGAGCCCATTGGCAGTGAAAGCAGATGTTTTCCTATTGTAGCAAAGAGAACTGGATACAGACACTTAATAAACTTCCTCAGCAGTAGTTTAAAACACCCAATGGCACAGAACTCAAACACTGTGCAAGAAAAATCAGTTAGTGAGGGACAATAAACATGAAAAATATTGAGCCTTTATTAGACATTAGAGAAATGCAAGTCAAAACTATACCTTTACACTGAGACCCCATCTCATCCTGGTCAGAACAACAGTCCTTAGGAAAACGACAGCAAGTGACCTGGACTGTGGGAGGCGGGCTGCTGCCAAGTCTGACAACTTTATTCCATCCCAGGGACCCACTGGAAGGACTCACGTATAACTGACCTTTGCAGGCTGTACTTTGACCTTCAAATGTATGCTTGGTGACAGCGTAGGTATTCTCTTCTCTTCTCTCTCTCTCTCTCTCTCTCATATACACACTCACTCACTAAGGGGATAAGTGTAATTAAATAAAAAAAGAAACAATAAATGCTGGCACTGATGTGGACGAAGGGGAACCTAACATACTAGATGCTTTTGGTGCGAGTAGCCCATCCACTGTGGTAATCAGAATGGTGGTTTCTCAAAAGCTGAAGCTAGATCTTCTACGTGGCCCTGAAAATCACTGTTGGGTGTTTACCTAAGGATTCTATGTCCACAAATCAGAGTGCTGTTCTCGATGGTTAAGTTATGGAACCAGCCTTGGTGTCCAAAAACAGAGGATTTTTTTTAATACTCAATAGAATTGGTTTTAGCCACAAAAAAAGAATGAAATTATGATATCCACAGGGCAGAGGGTACAACTTGAGATGATCATAGTAAGTGAGACAAACCTCATACACCTGCTCTCTCCTTCACACATGTTTCACACATGTTACACAGATACACAGAAGTGAAAGGCAAAGGGTGAGTAAAGGGAGTAGGGAGATAGGGTGAGGCATAGAGTTAACCTACAGTGTACTGATATAAAAATTTAATTAATTTAAAAGATCAGTGAGGGAGACTGAGGAGGCAAAGATGGAATCCCACCTGAGGAACTTCACGTTGGTTTAGAGAAAGTGGTGGAAGGAGAGTGGGTAGAAGCGGCTGACCTTTGCAGTGTCTGGTGTGTACCCCGGCAGCGTCATGGGCGTCTCTTAGTTAGTCCTTTCTGGCATACGCCCTGGCAGTGTCATGGGCGTGTCTTAGTCCTCTCTGTGACTGACACCGTCAGAAAACATGTGCCATTTATTTCTATTGTGTAGAACGGTTGTTTGAACGAGAATGAGCTCTATAGGTCCATGTGTTTGAATGTCTGCTCCCCAGTTGGTGTAACTGTTGGGAAGGATTAGGAGGTGTGGCCTTGTTAGCATGGTGGCACGGGGTGATGTTTCAAAATCGGACACCTTTCCCAATTAGTTCTCTCCCTGCCTCAAGTTTATGGCTCAGATATAGACTCTCAGCTCTCACTCCAGCCCCCACATCTGCCTGTCTGCTGCTGTGCTCCCATTATAAAGTTAGGTCAAGACTCTAACCCTCCGGAGCCACACGCCCCAATGAAATGTTTTACTCCATGAGTTATCTTGGTCATGGTGTCTTAGCACAGCAACAGAAAAGTAGCTAAGACAGTTATGATGTGAAGACAGTTCTCCAAGCATGTGAAAGCAACACGGGACAAGTCTGGACTCATTCAGAAAGCACTTTAAATGCTAAGGTATGGTTTTCTTAAACTGAAAGTGAAACCTGTGCTGAAACACGGTCTCTGTTTCAAAAGCCAAGCAGGAGTGACAGCACCTGGGATGTGGACACAAAAGGCCTACAGCTTCAGTGCTAGTGTGCAGTATGGTGAAGAGCTGTGTTAAAAACTGTCATCCTCAAATAAAACGAAAATACTATTTAAATCAGCTTTCCGACCAACCACTGCTCATCTCTTCTCCAATGAGAGTTTGGGTTTATTTTATCTTTCTGAAGGTGAATACTTTGCCTGACTTTTCTCTAATTCCCAGTCCAAGCTCTGACATCAAGTATTTTTACATTCAGGAGGGAATAATAATCTTCCTGAAATGAAAACACTCTAGTTACTCAATCTAGACAAAACTTGTGAACATTAAAGTTATACACACACACACACACACACACACACATACATATATATGGGCTAATTTTACGGAGAAACAAAGGTGCAAACATCTAGGTTAAAAGCGACCAACACCCTGTGAGGACGAGTTTACTTTGAGAACACGTAGATATATCTTGAGGTAATTCATTCACTAAATCTCTATCCTAATTTCCCACAGAAGAACAGATAGGATGACCAAAATAGGCACAGAGCATTACTGATGACAGCTTAACACTTACAGTACAACCAAGCCTGGAACCAAAGCTGTGAGAGAGATCTTATGTGAAAACAAAGAGCAAGATTGTTCCCATTCCTGTTGTTTCCAGGGGTAGAGTAGTTACTCTTGTAATGCTGTAATAAAACACCAGGAGCCAAAGCATCCTATAGGAGTTTATTTTGTTTTAGGATTTCAGAGCAGGGGTCTGTGATGGCAGGGGAGTTGTGGTGACAGCAGCAGGCAGCAACCAGAAACAGAAAGCAGAAAAAGTAACCGGGAGAGGAATGTGGCTGTGAACACTCACCCAAAGCCTGCTCACAGTGACCTGAAGCCTCCAGTTCTGCTTCTTAAACGTTCTATGACCTCCTCAAACAACACCAACAACCGGAGACCAGGGGTTCAAACACACAAGCCTAAGCAATGAAATTAAATCTCTCCCTGGAAATCAGCCTGTAAAACCTGCTCTGCAAACCAGCTGTGAGCTCAGCCCAGGACTGCCTTCCGCGTGGTAGAGAAGCGTGTTTTGAATGTGGTGGACTCCAAATCAACATTACTTTGTTGGAGAAAGTAATGAAAATAAGAAAAAAGATACAAGCTGTAGTCTTCGTTTTAACTTAAAAAAATAGGTTTTTACTTAGATGGCATTTACCAAAAAATGTTAAGAAATAAGCAGTAGCCTAGTTTACATTAATAAAAATTTGGCAGAATTGTTCGATATGGTTCCTTCCCTGATGCTAGGAAGCTGTCAGTCCCCACTACATAAAAACTGCTTCAGGCACAGCATGTCCCCATCAGCTGTATAACAGGCGCTTGCAGATGTGAGCTGACTAGACGGAAACTCTGAGCGTCCCCAGCTCTCACAGGCGCCCTCTGGGACAGCGCATTTGAGGGTTCCCGGGGTCAGCGTCCGCTCTCCTTGGGGAAGCATTGTTGTAGAGAGAGGTATGATGGTATTTCACTTTAGGGGTGTTGTGGGACCCAAGGGCTGAGTTCACATTCCCAGGTTCTGAACACATGTGAGTGAGGGCCAGAGTGCTTTCCCACCAGAGGGATGACCTCACGGATGATAGAAATTCAACCTGCACGTGGGCCTGTGAGCTACAGACGTGTGTGAGATCAAAAGTGCTCAAGACTGATCTAAGCACCACAGACAGCAATGTCGATGCAGACCGGAGGCTAGGGAGCTGGCTCACGGCGCCAGGCACCCTGCAAACAGGGTCCCGGAACACGCTAAAAACCACCTGATAAGCTGGAAACGGGGCGCCCCTTTTCTGAGGAGAAGGGGAGGGGGAGGGGAGAGAAAAAGGAAAGGGAAGGGAGGATGGGGCTACAACAAGGATGTAAAGTGAATGAAAAATAAACAAAACAGAAGTAGAAACAGCAGGACCGACAGGCGTGGTAACCTGTGCTTGCAATCCCAGAGCTGGGGAGGCGGAGGCCGCTGCATCCTTGGAGCTCACTGGCCATGCTTTGAAAGTTCCAGGCCAATGAGAGAGCCAGCCTCGAAAAACAGGGTGGGCAGTCCTTAAAGCACACCATGCAAGGCTGTCTCTTCAGTGGATCACGTCACTCCGATGCGCTAACTGAAAACCTGCCAAGTATAAGCGTTGGGCGCAGAGAAGAATGTGTCTGTGAGGGCGCTGTGAATTGAAGGCAGGAAGAATGCAGTCTCTCCTTCCCCGGTCCTTCCCTGCCCCCGCCCTTACCAGGAGCCATACTGTGCTGAGCTCCACACGGCAGGGCAGACCATCCACGCCTTTGCCCAGGACTTGTGGCAGGTCTGAAGCCGAGCAGGGGGTGCCAATGGTGACGTCAGGCGATGGGAGACGCAGAGACAGAGGCACCCTTTCTCCCCGAGCTGAGAGGACCAGCAGGTCACACACAGGCTCGCCCCGTGCCGGGGCCACCGACGTCTTAGCACACTTCTGTCTGATGCGAAAGCAAAGCGTACGTGTGTTTGTGTTCCCACAGCCCTTCTCCATGGGAAAACCTGCAGCCCTGTTCCATGAAACAGAAGGGCTCCCTGTTTTTATTTGACGAATTCTTCCATTTTCCCTACTGAACGTGCTGTCATGCAGCTTCTCCACAGAGGCTCAGTGGCCTCGGTTCCAGATGACCCACCGGCGGCTGGGAGGAGCGGGCTTTCCCTAGAAGGAAGCAGGGGCACAGAAGCCATGGGCAGCTTTTCCTGCTTCTCCTGTGGAACTTTTTCTTCTCCTTTGTTTTTAAGAGACTGTTGATCTTTAAAATTCTGAAATTGTTTGCAGGAGAGGTAAATACTGCCAAAACCAACAAGTTCCTTTCTTAGGCGGCGGTGTGTGTGTGTGCGTGTGTGTGTGTGTGTGTGTGTGTGTGTGTGTGTGTGGCTAGGCAGAGAGGCTTGGTGACTGGGTACAATGTCCCAGCAGTGCTGTGATTTTTTTTCCTAGGCCTGGAGAAGAAACTGTGCTGGGTAAAGGGCCAGATACCCAGCCCTCGGAAACACTTTCTCCAAGTGTGTTGGAGTCTCCACGGAGCCTAAACGTCCAGGCTGACTAAAGAAAACACCAGAAATCACCTAAATTTGAATTGCAGATGAACAACAAGCAACTGTTTAGGAGAGGTCTGTCCTAATTGTTCCATGTGCCCTGGTCATACAAAGCAGCTGTTCACTGTTTACCTGGAATTGGGATGTAACTTTTCCTTCTCTGTTTTTACTAGCTAGATCTGGCACGCCTACCTGCCATTCATATTAACTAGATGGATGTTTTTATGCCCTTAACTGCTAAGTCACACCAGACTCATGGTGAATAAACACAAGCAACGTCTCTAGAACCAAAAAGATTAAACTCTGTTTGCGAGGCAGAACTCCAGCAGGGTATGCTAAGAAGCTAGCTGCGTAGCTGGCTTCAGGGAGCTGGACCCCGCATCACATTCAGGAGAGCTTTGCAAATCACCGTGCGCAGGACACAGCTAGGCCAGCAAAACCCCAGAGGTACAGCGGCAGTAACTACTCAGTCACTGCTGTGTTCTCATCAGTACCAACATGCCAGCAATGAGTCAATGGTGGCTAATGCTTTTTCTTTTAATGGGAAAGGAGTAGGCTGGGAATAAAATATGAGGTGAGGGAATGTGGGTATGAAATCTACACGTTGTGGCTGGAGAAATGGCTCGGGCAGTAAAGAACTTGGCTAGAACCTGATTTCAGTCACCAGCACCCATGAAAAACACAGTTGTGGTTATACACACTTCAAATCCCCGCCCCTGGGAGGTGGGGACAGTGTGGTGACTGGGCAGACAGCCTTGATGACTGGGAATGTCCATTAGCATTAGCAAGAGCTAATGGTGGCATTGCTAGCCCAGCTAGTGGAAAAGCTGGGTTACTTGGCCTCCTCTAGCTTGGAATTCCAAAGGAAGGTCACATCTACTAGAGGTAGCTAAATGGTAGAGAAAGAATTAGGTATTTTAAAGTATAAATTAATTGGGTACATACACGCAGGCCGTGCTAGCTTTCCTGGACCTGGCTGCTGAGCTGAATGCAACATATATCTGTGCTTTAAGCAAGGGATTGAAGCCATGTAGAGACACACACATTGTGCTGATAGCATAGAGGGGAAGACACAAATGTCTACTTCTTTTGTTAGGGAAGGGTTGGTGTGTGTGAAGATGCGTGTGTGTCATTCCCCGGGAGCTGCTCATCTTGTTTTCAGGGAACAGTCTCTCCCTGGCCTGGAGCTGACCGGTGAGCCCACTGTCCTGCCTCCCCAGGCTGGGATTTTATAAATATAAAACCGCACCTGACTTTTTGTCTGGGTGCTGGTGACTGAACTCGGGTTCTGTCCAAGCTCTTTACTGCCCGAGCTATTTCTCCAGTCATGTCCACATTCCCTCACTTTATATTTTATTCCCATCCCACTCCTTTCCCACTAAAAAGGGAAAATAAAAACATTTCCTACTAGTGTCAGCCTTAGCATCCTGAAAAACTACTACAAGATCCTAGTAAACCTGTTACTTTTTATTCTAATAATGGGTCCCTTTCAGGTGTGATGTGCCCTTAAAATGGCCAAATGTTGCAAAGATCAGAGGTCGTGTTTTCTCTGCAGATGAAGCTGACCCACGAGGCAAATGTATTGTTCAGGGGTAGTTCTTGAGTTGTTTTCCGGAGAGGCCACTGCGTTGATTCTCCAAGCCCTCCTTGTTAGGAAACCTAAAGGGTAGCTGTGCTCTTAAGGCTCTGAGCCCAGTACTCAAGAGCAACATTCCAGTTGGGACCCCATATCTTATCACAACCATGCTCCACAGCCTTTGACACAGAGTAAATTAACTTTCAACAGGGGTGCCTTCCCCTGCTCTTCACATATCCCAAACAGTCTGAGGCACAAAATTAACAATGTTTTCCTTTTTTAAAAGCATTTTTGTTATTTTTATAATTTTATTATTTTCTTCTTTAACAATTTCATGCATGCACTATCACTACTCTTCTATCTCTCTCCTTCACCTGGTTGTTTGGCCATTTCAGTCCTCAAAGGGCAGATCTCTGAAAGAACGTAACGTTAACTGAGTCCTTCATTCGTGATGGAGAAAGGCCAGTGAGCACCATAAAGTGTGCAGGTGGAGTCTTCAATGTGACTGACAAGGAAAGCAGAAAGCAATTGTCAGATTATTCCTTGTTTTAATTGGTCCTTCCTTATGAAAGAAACTCCAACTCACCTGTGGAGAGCACTTTGTAAATGAGAACCCTGCCCCACAGACTGGCCAACACATTAGGCGAATGTGTGCAAAGTGGGTGTGATCTCTCGGTGACAGTTCTGTGACCTCCTCGTCTAAGTCATCCGCAGCTTTCCTGTAGCCTAGAACTATACCTCAGCATGATGAGCTCAGAATCTTGAGCAAGTTCAGATGCTCTACCTTGCCCTAACCAGCCAGCACATTCCCGTACTTTCAGAAGGGTGCCAAAGTTTGTCTGCTGTGTGTATTCCCGCTGACAACCTTGTATCTTGTCTCATCAGCTCATGCCAGACTGTGGCATTTACCTACTTGCAGGACTCCCTGAATCTCCATAGATAGCCTGATCTTAACACTTCCAGGGGAGAAGAACAAAAACCACTTCGAGGCTTACCATTTTCCACTGACTAAACTCCCCATGCTGAAAAGACAGGAATTAGAGTCTGAGTAGATGTGTGGAGAGGGATCTAGCAAGCATCTGCAGATCTCTGAGGGAATCCAGAAGACCTTTCCTCTGGGAGTCTGGGACAATCAGAAATAGACAGTCTGGCAAATGCTGCAGCTTCACATTGGATGAAGGTCCCCATCATGTAAACTCTGTCCTATGAGTCTCCATTTCTATTTCTTGCCAGGGTTAACCCCCTCAGAGAGAGCATGATGTCGTATAGAGCCTGCATAGTGTCAGTCACTGGATGTCAGGATTTTGAGCAAAACATACCAAGATAAACAAGTAGAAACAGCTCATTTGGGCACATTGTTGAACTTATGACAGATAAACTTTAGTTAATGTAGTAATTATTTTACAAAGTTTACATGACAAAAAGGAAATTGATCATAGAAATGTTATTGTCCAAAAATAAGATATAATAAAAGAAATCTGGAGTTGAAAATGCGATAGGCCAAATTTTGTACATAACTGTGCTTAACAGTGGGTTGATACTGGAGAAAAAAAGACAGTGAACTAATCAGAGAAATAAAACAGATACCAGAAAAAAACACTGAAATCAACACACAGGGAAAAATAAAAATAAAAGAAAAGATGTGCTGGGAAGATACCCCTGTTGACAAAATGTTTGTTTTATGTGCAGAGGAATCTGGGTTCAATCCTCAGAACCCACAGTCAGGGGGAAAAAAAAGTGAGTCACAGTGTCAAACTGTTCTATCCCAGTGGTAGAGGAGCAGCAACAGACTCCTGGGTTCACTGCCCAGCCAGCCAGGACCGCAGGGCAAGCTCCCAGCAAAAGAGAGAGCCTATCTCAAACAATGTGATGGCTCCTGTGTGTAGGAGGTTTTTCCTCCTGTCCCTCAGCTCCCAGACCCTACAGCTAGGTTCTTCTCTGACTAACTCATCACTTAAAATCACCTATTTATGCTAATTTACGTTTTCCCACGTGGCTGGTTACCTGAGCTCAGGTGCCATGCACCCATCCTCTTCCCATTTTGCCAGCTGAAATCTCGAACACCTGGCTCTATCCAAGAATTCTTACTGCCAACCAAATGTCCCACCTCCTATTTCCTGCCTAGCCTGTAGGCTACCAGATTTATTATTGACAGGTGACGTTTCCATACAGACACAAGATTTTCTCCCAACACTCCTGAGCAACAATGCCCAATGTTGTCCTCTGACCTGCACATGCATGTACAGGAACATACACAGACATGCATGCACACAAAATAAGCACATGAATGAAAAAAATGTGCATCATGTGTTAACATTCCATTTGTCTATACATTTAACTACATGTGTGTTGGGCCATATATATGAATGTTGAATGTATGCTATATACATGACTGTATTTATGTAGTACCAGAAGTGGGGAGGAAGCAAAGCAGAGGAAATGCAAAGCCTCTGTTAATTAGCAGTAAATTATTTTGGCTGATTAAAGCAGCGTTTTCAGTGAGGCACCCTTGAGCTCATGCCTGGGCTTAGTCCTTCCTTTATCCACCAGAATGAAGGGGTGGAAACAGTTTCTGCAGACAGTTTAGGAATGAAGGCGTGGCTCTGGGGAAGGCGTGGCTCCGGGGCTGCTGAGTCTCTTTAGGTGCCTTACAGATAGCTTTAGTTTTACACTTTGGCACGATGCCAGGCGAACAGGAGCTCGGCTCTCCGCCTGAGCAGGGAATGTGGAATGGGGTCGGAGAACCTCACTGTGTGTTGATGGCATTTGCAGCCTCAGTGTGAAGTTTCCGCAATTAGAGCCTGCCGATTAGGGGCCTGGAATGCTTAGGCGGCTCACTTGATTGGGCCCCGCATTCTTGCCTGGGTGATTGAATGGCTAAAAGAATGTCCAAGTTAGGTGAGGCAGAAGGAGCACACGCCCCAAACGAGTGTTATTCCCTTTTCCCACTGCGGTTTCACAGTCTGTGCTTCCTGTAGGACAGCAATCACACATCGTGAAAAGCAACTCTGTGCCTTGCTAGCAGCCAGAGTTCAAGCACAGGCTGTTTGAGTATTTCACATTAGTGTAGCATTAGCTGAGCTCAAACAGCGGCAGATTCTCCCCTTACCGTGCTGCGATTGGTTACACAGTTCTGTAAACGCATTTGAAAGCATGCACACACGTCTCTGCTGAAGCTCACAGAAGGGACAACTTTAAAATTCCTGTCATTTTTACGTAGGTTCTTTCTCATTAGTGCTGGGCGCACTTTCACAGCTCTCTCCTAAGCCAGTGAGCTTGGGAAATCAGTCACTTCAAACTGGCTTCTGTCCTTGTTTGCTGCTTCTACGTCACAAGGGTGTTGGAAGGATTAATTAGTCAACATGTGAGATTCTTTGAAGATGAAAGCTCTCTAAATTGCTAGGCAGTGCCAGCATTCCTTCAGAGCACATATTCCTCTTTTATATTTATAAAAATCCACCAACATCCCGCTAACCCTTTTCGCTAACTTTATTTACTCAGCTTGCCTTTATTAAAAATTAACTAGCTTTGTTTTTTCCCCTCAACAAGTTTCATAACATTTACTTACTAACCCATGTCCTCATTTCTTTTCCCCATTTTCCCCGGGAGTTTTTTCTTACTCAGAGAGAGAGGAGATCTTCTTCAGGCCTTATGACCTGGCTTATTGTGTTGCTTCTGCTCATGGAGACTGTGGCCTGAGACCCTGGAAACCAGAGGAGAAAGAAGCCACGTTACTGCATTTCAGGGAAGCGCTCCCCGGATTAGCTGCTGTAATCCAGAGGATGCTTGGATCCACTCGTGCAGCACAGGTGAGAAAGGTTTCCACAGATGGAGAGGTAGCTTCTTTCCTCCAGGATCAGAACTTTCACATGGAGTTAGTTCAAAGTCCTTGTGAGACTTGGGGAAGCCCCAGAATGGCTGGAAAGGTGGGGCTGCTGGACTCTAGCTTCTGTTCCTGCAGAACTAGCTGTGACATGGAGGCCCGGCTGTTTCCTTGCAGTCTCATCTGATTTTATCCCACATACTCTGACATTTTCTTGCCTGGAGGGAGGTAGCAATTTCTCCATGTAGGTTAACCTCTGATACAACCCCACCATCGTAGGTAAACTAGTTTCCCCTGACCAGATGTCTCATTGAGATCACAACTGGAAGGTATGCAGTAAGGTGAGGACTGCTGTTTATTCTTGGAAAACTGATCCTTTTGTTTAGTCCTGGTCATTTTCCTTTCTCTGCTGACTATGGTCTCTGAAATCAATAAAGCCTTTGTGGCTTTCTTTAATTAATATTAGCATGGCTGTCATTTTACTATTTTCTTTATTTATAATATACATATACCATTATACTTAAATGTATTAATTCTAGACAACACACACCTGGGTCTTTTATACATTCTGGTCATCTGTATCATTTATTTTGTTTTTGTGGTGCTAGGGCCCAAACCCAGAGCCTCTCACGAACTGTATGCGGCAAATACTGTCTCTATGTTATATCGCAGACATTTACTTGCTTGTCTGTTTACAGACAGGCTCTCATTATGTAGACCAGCTGGCCTTGAACTTCTGATCCTCCTCCTCCTGCCTTGTCTGTGATGGGTTGATGAACATCAAGGTGGCTACCAGTTTAACTTGGGCACTGTGTTCTGTATTTGTTACTGTCTGTTCATGGTTCCTGTTCTTTGCTCCGTGTTCTCTCACTACCACTTTGGAAACTCTTTTAACTTAAAAATATGGAAATATAAGTTTTTGGGACCTGGAGAGATGGCTCAGTGATTAAGAGCACTGGATGCTCTTCCACAGGACCCGCATGGTGGCTCACAACCATTTATAATCCAGTTCCAGATGATCTGGTCCCTCTCCTGGCTTCTGAGGGCACCAGGACTTCATCTTCATGTACTGCATATGTGTGTGTGTGTGTGTGTGTATGTATGGGTGCATATATATATATATATATATATGTATACATATATATATTTGTGTGTGCATATCTGTTAGAGGGCAAAACCCTCACCTACATAAAACAAAATTTTAAAAAATTTAAAAATCACCTACATAAAACAAAATTTTAAAAAAATTAAAATTGACCTTCTCTGATGTCCTTTAGTTTCCTCTGTGTGTGTGTGTGTGTGTGTGTGTGTGTGTGTGTATGGATATATGTATCTGATTTTTAGATCTACATTATTTTTCTTTTCACTGAAGAACTTATTTCAACACTTACCAAGCTGGACCACTAACAAGAAATTTTCTTTATTTTATTTTATTTTGAGAGACCAAAAGATTAAAAATTAGCAGCTATTATTAATTAAGGCCTGAACTAGGTGGGTGGAGAAGTCCAGTAATGCCCTGAGGAGAAGGACCATCTTACTGCATTCTTTCCCACTCACTAGAGATATAGTTGCTAGGAAACTGGCCCATCCCCCTAGGGAGGGACACCAGGTCATTAACGGTCTGGGGACCTTCCTGTAGCCAATCAGTTCAAATGTAGCATTTTGACCAATAGATGCTTGCCAGGCAGAAACTGCCCCTGCCTTGGGCATGCTGGGAGGGACCAGAATCTTTAAATCACCCAACTAACCTGGGTACAGGGTGCTAGGCTCCCACTGCTTCCGCAGTGGGGGGGTGTGGGCCCAAGCTGCAGCTTGTAATTTACAATAAAAAGAACCTCATGTACTTAAAGCAGAGTCTGTTTTGTTCCTGGTCTTTTGGGGTTTGTGAACTGGGCAGAACATTTTGGGGGTTTGTCCTGGGACCCTAAGACTCCAGGAACCTGACCCGGAGGTTTTTATGCCGGCCGTAAGTGTCTAACTGTTTCTGTGCAATGTCTGTAGGTGCAGTACTTTCTGTTCTCTGTTCTGAAAATTCCTCAGAGCTCGAGGTGTCAGTATCTGGGTAGCAAGACATGATCAATGTGGACAAACTGGTGGTCACAGCTGCTGAAGTTCAGGGGAACGCCTCTGGCTTCATTGGTATTTTGGTGGGTAATCTGTCTAGTCTTTTTTTTTTTTAATCTGTTAGGAGTGAAATTGTTAGACCTTTGCCAGACACACTTCCAACATGGGGAGCACGGTGACCTTGTACTCCTGGCTCCGGGGCAGGGCATAGTCACCCCTCCACACTGTAAGCTCCAGGGCCTGCTCTCACACGCCCAGACTGCCTGATTCCAGTGAGCACCACTAGGTGTCTCCTGGGGCAACAGCCCACTCTTGGTGTCTCCTGGGGCAGCAGGGCCCATGCTTCCTGCACCACTGGGGTGTAGCAGCAGGAGGAATCAGTATGTTGGGCTGCTTCAGAAGAATCAGTTTCGGTCCTGGGAAATTAGGCCAGCTGGTGAGTGTTTTTTTATCTCAATGTCTCTGTGCAGTATTTGTTTGTTTTTGTATGTACAGCCATCATGTTTGTCTTTGACTAATCTTATGCTCTGTAGGTCATAGTTAATATGATCAAAAATGATGGGTATGTTTAAAGGTTAAATTCAAACTTGTTTAAAATGTATATGTGTGCCTATGTGTTTATAAGGTTTATAAACGCATATGTTTAAAGGCAACAATAGAGGTTGCCATGTGGTATGACTCTGCCATCTTGAAATAGCCTCGTGAAATGTAATGTGACCTGTGACCACCATCTTGGTGGTCACAAGATAGGGGTTTAAAATAAAAGGGGGGTAACCTTAGTCAAATAATTTTCACTTCCTTCTAGATTAAAAGGATGAGTTATTTTAAATTGGTATTGGTTTTAGAAATTAAATTGTTTGCTCTGGTAAATTCTGGTTTTAAAATCTGGTTTTGATCTTTAAAATTATGGTCATGCTTTGTGATACTTCTCTCCTACAAAAGGGGTACTTTATTTTGATATTGCAAAAACAGGTTTTAAAAAATGTTTAAATGTTTAAGGCTATGAAATGTTTAAAGTTTATCAGGCATTTGGGTATGACAATGATTTGAAAGTTTCTCAATTCTTTGTGGGAGAACAAAAAACTTTGGTATTTATTTATTTTACTAAATGAAACTAAGCCATATGGTTTGTGCTAATTGAGAAAATTTCAGTTTTACAATGTATCTTGTGGAGAGCTGTTTGCTTGTTAAGCTGCTTTGTTTATGGAAAAATATGTTATCACCCTGGTATTCACCCTGCAACAGAGAAAAAAGGAAGTTTCACCAAGTTCCTTAAAACTTGTTCTAAATTCCTTAGAGTTTGTTTATGTGATCTTGGACGACCATATCTGCTACAGGAAAGTAATTTTAGAAAAAGAATTTGGCAGTTTCAGAACATCTTTTTGTATTAATGTAACTTGTTTTTGCTTTGCCTATGAAAAACAAATCATGAACGGTGGGCTCCAGGAGGATCATGTCAGGATGGAAAGGATTTTGATGAGTTTTTATGTTGTCTGAAAAGCAAGTAGAGAGCAAGAGATATTAAAAAAAAAAAATAGCTTGTCTAAAATAAGAATGTCTGGTTAAGCCAGAAGAATGAAGCTAGGAACCTGAAGGTATATAGAATGTTGCAGGTTAGTGAATGAATGTATTGTAAAAAGTCAGGGAGTTAATATGAGTTGAGAAAGAACTGTATTTAAAAATATGTTATAATTCATTTAAAAGGCTGGTGATTCTTCATTGCAATTTTTTTTTATGCTCTTTAAGGTGGAAGAATTCTGGCTGATAGGTTTGGTGTGGCCAGAATAGTTCATACAGTTTAAAATTGTTCTGTACTGTTCTGTTATGCAGTTGGTTCTAAAACTTATTTGATCACAATTGGTTATGGGAGGTAACAATGCCATCAGCAACACCTAATGGCTATGTTTGTTATTGTCAGTAACAGCCTGTGCTAACACATGGCTAGCCACCATGATGGTTCAGGGATAGAGAGCGTGGAGCTGCCATGTTTGTTTAGGGCTTCCAGCTGAGATCAGTTACACGTGGCCAGCCACCATGCTGGTCCAGAGATAAAGAGGGTAGAGCCATGGTTTTGCGATCATCTTGTTTAGATCTCTCAGTTATGTTCAGTCCTCTGATTAGTGCTAAATGCAAAGCTTTTTACTGTTCAATTTTAATGCAAAGTGATAGGATCAGCAAGATTTGCTAGCCTCTCTATGAACTGTATCTGATTAAAAGGTTTGCTTTGATTTTAGTTCAGAAAGAGCAGACTTAAAGCTACGATAACGACTGCAGTTGGTTAAGGTGTTGAGCTTTACCTAGTGTCTTTGTATAGGTTTTTTTGATGGTTAAGCCTAGGCTACTTAAAATATATAGTTTTAAAACATGCACCTAAGGAATATGCCAGAATTAGAGAGTATAGCATTCTGTTTTATAGGACACAGTTTAGAGCAGATGATAAAGACAAAGAGTAACTCAGATATGCTGGCCCTCAAGCTTGTCAGAGATCTGATGAATATGACATTTTAACATGTGTAAGCTTATTGTGACAGAAAGTCCCAAAATCCTGGCAGTAGCTCCCCCAAGGTCTCCGAGAAGATTTGGGCATGACAGATGACTGCAACTTTGGATTGTGGTATGCTAACCACTGGGTGATATTGCCCCAACTGGCCCACTGCTAGGGCCCAGCCTAAACTGTGGACAAAGCCGTGGACACCTGGGGAGTCATTATTTCATATTGTGAGAGGCAAAGTGAGGTCAGTCTCTCATGTTCCTCTTTCCACAGAAACAGTCTCTCATCTTAATGTGCCTGGCAGAACCACCTCTGTTCAGGATGCTGTGAGACCACATGAGCCAGGGACACTGCCTAGGTGATGGACTACCTAGTCATCTCTGTCATTTTGATTGGTACATGGATTGGTATATTTATTTAGCTTATAATTTATCCTTCTCAGGTCTCTGATCACTTTGACAGCTAGACTAAGCTTATGGTAACTTTGCAGCTAAAGAGCAGACAATTAGATCCACTGTTAGCTCATTGATCAGTTCATTGGCTAGTTAGAAGTACTAGGTACTAGCTCTCTTATTTAGAAAGAAAAACAGGTTTGCCTTGCTCATAGGACTCATGTTAGTTGCCTGTATCTTAAGATAAATAAATGGATAAAAAAATACAGAGCTTACGTAGGGTCTGAGAATATGGAAGTTTAGATCATAAAAATCTAGGGTGTTATTTGGCCTGGAAAATGTTTCAGGGTTAATAAATGCAAAAAAGATTAGAGAGTATTAAGTAAATGATTTAAGGCATATAAATATAACTTATAATGATATAAAAATATTTTAAAGCATATTAAAAATGAGAGATACTTTAGATTTCTCCCCCCTCTTTGTTACTGTTGTGCTTATGTTATATAATTTCAGAAGTTCAGAGTTTTGGCATTGATCAATACAGTTCTGATAAGTTGATGGAGCACTGACTGCTTATTGTTCAGTCAGGAGCTTGAGATTTTAATTTCCTTTGGTTGTCTTCTGGAGATAGACTTAAAGGTGCTTCTCGTCATGTTAAAAACATCTGTTTAATGTGTATATCTGACCCAAAGCCATAGCCTTTACTATGGTATCTTAATATTCGCCATTTCTGGGGTAGACGTTGACACAGGAATATCTTACACCTATTCCCTCTAGGTGCTTTGTTAAGAAAAGTCCAAGCATCTAGGGTTTAGCACTAAACCCAGTATTGTAATTCTGCCTAACTTTCCAGTGTGAACATGGAGATGGGGGCTAAAAGTACATGCTGAGAGTATGAAAACTGGCCAAGCTCCATTCATGGCTGATTACCAACAGCTGTGCCCACAGAAGTGCTACCGTGGACACATTTAAGTTGTGTATAAAGGTTATAAAACAAACAGGTAACTGATACTCATTCAGTGGGATGCAGTTTTACCTGTTACTCTCAGAATGTTATATTAGATTTGCTGAATATTTATTTCCCTTTGTGTGCCAAAAAAAATTCATATGAGTTTCAGGATGTGACCTGGATCTGACATAGCTCAAAAGGATCGCAGATGAGATTTTTCCTGGTCTTTCCCATTTAATAGACAAATTTTAACTTCTGTCTCCAGTCTGAATTTGTCTCAGCAGATTTTCACCTGTTTGACTCTGTTCTGGGATCAGCTATGGACTGCAAGCTGAAATCTGGACTTCCTGGAAACTGACATGGTTGTTCCCTGCCTCCTTGGGTGGATCAACTACAAGATGCTTGTGACTGCCCCATTGCCCAGCCTTTGACTGGCATTTCAGCCCCCCTAGCCCCTGATGCTGATGGCCCAATGGTCAGCACTGAAGAAGCTCCAGAAGATGGATCTTCGCCCAAATCCCACCTAGCAGGCGAAAATGCTAAGTCAAATGGGGCTGGCTCCCTGGCATTAGCTATTATCTTGGGCATCTGCTTAGCTGAAATGGAAACTAACACTGCAGCAACTGGGCTAAAAGCCTAGAGAGACACTGGAGAAAAAAATAATAGTTCTCTTTGGCTTACTACCCCTATATCCACCCTGAAGGGACCCCTACTCATTTTGATTTTTATCTTTGGGCCTTGTATTTTAACTTGCTTGATGGTTTTCATAAAGAAATACTTGCGAGCAATACACTAATGGTACTCAGATCCCATTATAAAAAGGTAAATCTATAGGATACAAGGGGTCATATCTGGAAGACCCAAGATTAGGTCTTCAAATGATCATGAGAAAGGGGGAAATGAGAGACCAAAAGATTAAAAATTAGCAGCTGTTATTAATTAAAGCCTGAACTAGGTAGGTGGAGAAGTCCGGTAATGCCCTGAGGGGAAGGACCACCTTACTGCATTCTTTCCCCACCCACTAGAGATGCAGTTGCTAGGAAACTGGCCCATCCCCCTAGGGAGGGACACCAGGTCATTAATGGTCTGGGGACCTTCCTGTAGCCAATCAATTCAAATGTAGCATTTTGACCAATAAATGCTTGCCAGGCAGGAACTGCCCCTGCCTTGGGCATGCTGGGAGGGACCAGAATCTTTAAATCACCCAACTAACCTGGGTACAGGGTGCTAGGCTCCCACTGCTTCGGCAGTGGGGGGGTGCGGGCCCAAGCTGCAGCTTGTAATTTACAATAAAAAGAACCTCATGTACTTAAAGCAGAGTCTGTTTATTCCTGGTCTTTTGGGGTTCGTGAACTGGGCAGAAAAATTTTATTTTATTTTCCTGAATGAGCCTGGAGGTCGGTATCCAGGCAAGGCTCTGATAAATTTTCTCTTGAGCACATCTCGTTAACAACAGAACTGGAAGTTAACACAGACCTCGCTTAAGAACCGCCATATGATCCAGGTGTTCTACTAATATAAGGCAACATACCACAGCTGCATCTTCAAACTCATGTCTACCGCAGCACCATTCACACAGGGACAGGCACCCAGCCCAGGTGCCTAGAAGCAGGTGACCGAGTAAAGAAAAGATGGCGTACACACAGCAGTCTTAGTTACCTGTCTGTTATGGCCAAAGAAGCTTAAGGAAGAAATGATTTGCTTTAGCTCACAGTTTACGGCTGTGTGCTATGTTGCAGAAACCACGTCAATAGCTTGAAGCAGCTGCTCACATCCTTGTTGCAGTCAAAAAGCAAAGAGCAGTGAAGGCTTGTGTTCAGCTGGCTTTCTCCTCTTTTTGCAGTCTAGGACTCTAGGCCAAGGACGACACAGCGGGCAGATGGCCCCAGCTTAATTACCCTAATTAAGGTAATTGCCCACAAGAATGGCCAGAAGCCCAAGGCTCAGGTGGTTCTAGAGCTTGTCAAGTCAGTGATTGAGATTAATCATCACAACAGTGGTTTTGTTCCTCCACAAGGAATTTTGAAATGATGTCATTGGCAGGGGACATAGACGGAAGCTGGAAATCATCACACTAAACAAAGTAGGTCAGGTTCCGGATGCAAATGCCACATGTTTTTTCCCTCATGTTTGGAATATAAACTTTAAACCTGTATGTAGAAAACATGAAAGCGGAAGTCATACTGTGTGGGGGGAAAAGGAGCCTGAAGGAAAAGGAGAGGAATGGAAAAGGGTTCGTAATGGGGAAGGCGGGGTGAATGCATGTTTTCCCTCACATGTAGAATCTAGATCATATGTCTATTCTAAACCTGTATGTGATATCAGAGCAGAAGCGGGATTGCTTTGCAGAAGAAAAGTGGCCATGGGAAGGGGTGACAGGGGAGGGAGATGGAGGACTAGCCGAATGTGAGCCAAGAATGACACCATGTAAGAAGTTGTCGTTCATAACGAACTATATCATTTTGTATACTAATTCAAAATTAATTTTAAAATGTGGGTGGTGGGGGAGAACATTGGTTAGACCTGACTCACTCCCAGCCTCCTGCTCAGGGGCTGAGACTCTCCAGTCTTCACTGTGAGGTTCTGGCAGAAACGTGAAGAGTCTGTGAGAGCCCAGCTGTAGCTAAGTGACTCTCAGCTTGATTCACACAGGGCAGAAACAGACCCTCCGTTATGGTTCAGGTCATCTGACTTAGTGCATGTCCTAGAGAGACATAAACAAACTGTTTCTGGTAACGGAGGACACTGATACACCAGCCCAGATCTGAACGCTGAGACTACTGTCTACCTACAGCAGTATGGGACCCTGAAAAGCTACACCGCTGCAGAGTCCCAGTCCACCGTGGGTGACCGGAACCTCCTGTGTCCTGTCCGCTTACACATGTCCACACGCACATACAGCACACGGGATCTGCCGGCCCTCACTTCTCCTTCCCGTTACCAGCGCTTAGCTATGGTTTTAGCCCTTAGCTGTGGTGCTCTGCTTGTTTGAGGTCTGGTCTCTGCCAAGGCCTCCGTCAGTGACCACAAAAGCTGTGCTTTATGATGGCGACATTCATGTCAGGCCTAGGGGACATGGCTTCCCTACAGTGTCCAGAACTGGTGTGCATGGGAGCTGTGATCCAGGAAGAGTCAGTTCTCTGTGTTTGACAGCTCATTTGTACCATCTGGGGCAGTGGTCTGCCCTGTGACCTCACTGCTCTGACATATTTCAGACAGGCCTTTTCAGTTTAGCTTATGCTTTGCTTTTATGCAGAAATGAAAACGTCTAAGCTCTTAGCATACAGGGACCTGTAACCAGGTATGATTGTGAGGTCTTTGTTTGTGTTTGCTGTTTATTTTTAATTATCCCTTTACATTTTACTTTTATTGCAGTCTTGATTCTGAAGACACACAAATAACAATTTGACTGAACCAGGTTCTGAGACCAGATCTCTGTGACCCAGAGCCTTTAATACCCACAGAAACGCTATCTGTAACTAGGCACTTAAAATCCTTTCATTCAGGAGCTGAGAACTGGAGATGCCTCCGTAAGGAAAGTGCACAAAGCGTGAGGACCTGAGTTCGATCCCCAGGACCTACATGAAAGCCAGGCATGGTGGCAACCAGGCCTGATTGCAGTGGCAATCCGAGCCCCAGAGGTCAGGTCGTTCTCTAGGGTGTGCTGAAGCACTCATAGTCCTGGCATGGAGAGTCAGGGGGTTCTCAAGGGCAAGACGGCCAGCCAACCTGACCTAGTTAGCAAGATACAAGGGAGCAAGAGATCTTGCCTCAACAAAATGTGGAGAGAACTGGAGACTAACACCCAGGGTCACAACAGGCTCCACTCAATTGTGCATACACATCTGCCCCCTCAAACACATCTACACACAGAGATACACATGTTCCCTCGGTAAACGTGTGCCCACGCAGACTTCATCATTCATCTGCTGTTCAGCATAAATACTGAGATTATAAAGTGAAAGTGAATGTCATTGATAAAAATCACAGCATTTGTAATCACAGTACATTAAGAAAATGAAAAATAATAAAACTGTGTAACAGTCAATTTATATAATTATTTTCTTAATCATTATGTTTTAACTGTGTATATGCAAGACATTTGTTTCCATTTTCAGAAGGAAAAGATAGGAAGGAAATAAAGACAAAGGTCAGACCTATTTTAATACTACAATAATTCTCAGTATTAACATTTATTAAATATATTAAGATTGAATAACTTGTATGAAAACACCAGTGAATATATTTATACTTTACATAATTCATTGTAATGAAATATACTTTAAAATATTGAGTTAATGTTTTTATTTCAACCTTCTTTTTATTTCTCCTTACTTTGCTATCATTAGATTTTTGAGATGAAACAATGCCAACTTGATTAAGGATGTTTTTTTTCTTATTACATATTTTCTTGTGTGTGCTGGTTAGGATACCTATATTTTGAAGAAGAGGGTGTGTCCGATGAGGCATTGCCTCCGCTGGATTAGCCTGTGAGCGTATCTGTGGGATGTTTTCAGCCCACTGTGGCGAGTGCCACTCCTGGTCATGTGACCCTAGAGGATATGAGTAAGCAGCCTGCACAAGGCCCGGGGAGCAAGCTTCATTTCCTGCCTCCAGGTTCAGGCCCTGGCTTTTTGGTGATTTCCCTGTTATGAACTCTCACCTGGAAGTGTAAGACGAAATGAAACCTTCCTCCCCCCACGTTGCCTTTCGTCAGTGTCTGTCATCGCAGCAGAAAGAACCCTGGAAGACTGTCCTGCTGCTGCCCTGTGTGCACAGTTGTTCCCAATAGCCTCTTCAGATGCCTTTAAGGAGCACGCTGTCACATCCCATGGAGTAAACATCCAATTAAACCCGGAGGGTGAGCATAGCTGACCAGCCTACTCCAACCTCATTAAACGACAGATGAGAGAAAAGAACAAAATCATAGAGCAAACATGACAAGAGAGACAAGGAGACAGACAGACAGACAGGGCGAGACCTCTGATGACAGGCCCCTCTGAAAGAAGCCGACTGAAACCCACATCCCTGCACAGAGAAACTCAACAGAGAAACAATGTGAGCCCCAATGTGAGCACCGAGCAAGCACACGTAACTACAACAAAAGCACACGCAAGTGGTAGATTGAAAAGTTATCGTTGTCGTAGAACTTGGCCAAGAAACTTGTAATGGGGAAACCACTCAAATAGGTTGGCTTCCTCCCTCCTAGCTCTCCAGTGAAATACACATACCCTTGTTAAATTTTACAGTTGGTTACCAAGTCTCTACATTAAGTCTAAATAGATACACATAGTTCTCCAGATTTCAGAGGCAAAGAAACATCCCAAAGGGGGAAAAACGCTTGCTATGGAAACCAAAGGTGTGGCTTTTAAATCTCCAGAAGACACTGATACATTGGATGCCTGTGTGAGCGCCTGCAATCCCAGTGCTCCTACAGTGAAAAGGGGTACAGAGACAGGGAGAGCCCCAAGAAGCTTAAGGGCTAGTGAGCCTGGGTGCACAGCTGAAAAACAGCACAGTCCCTACCTCAAAGTAGGAGGAACCAATGCTTGAGGTTGTCCTCTGACCAATACCATGGAAGAAATGCAGAGATGTTCACACACACACACACAAGAATGGTGGAGGGGAAACACTGGTGAATTGCTTACATCACATATACAAGTTTCTAGGTTCCATCATTTCCAGAAATAATAAAAGAAATTATCAAAAAAATGAAGAAAATATTCAGAATTCAGATTGCTTTTAAGTACAGTTAATTTTAAAAGCACACAGTGCACTGGATCACAATAAAATTTCAATACAGCACAGAAAATCCTAAAATCAAGAGAAAAATTAAATAACAAAAACACATTAGCTTTTCCAAAACAAAAATGGCATCAGACTTGTTAATCACAACAACAGCTGCTACAAATGCTAGAGCAATGCAAAAATGTTCAGAGAAGAAATTTTCTTTTCTTTTTTAAGATTTATTTACCTCTATTTTATGTGGATTGGTGTTTTGCCTGCATGTAGATGTGTGTGAAGATGTCAGAGCCCATGGAGCTGGAGTTACAGACAGTTGTGAGCCTCCCTGTGGGTGCTGGGAATTGAACTCAGGTCTTCTGGAAGAACAGCCAGGGCTCTTAACTGAGAAGAAATTTTCTATTTCAAATCTTGATACACGGCGAATTGCGAGTGGTGAAATGAGCCATCAGGGCAGAGCACTTTTCTAGCTCATCCCCAGAACTGCCTAAGCAGCTGGCAGCACTCGTCTGTGATGCCAGCGCTCTGGGGGTAAAGGGAGGCAGGCCAGGAGCTCAAGGTTATCCTCTGCTACACATGAGGTTTGAGGTCAGTCTTGACCAGATGAAATCCTGTCTGATAATTCAGCACAAAAGCAGACTGAACAAAGAGAAACAACAAAAAAGAACAGAGCAGAGGTGGGGATTCTCTGCTGGACGGCGCTCGGAAAGAATTCTCGGGAGACCACTCCCCAGAAGAAAGGTGACACCTCTGTCCCAGGCTGCGGAGGTCACAATGTTTGAGAATTGCCCAGTGCAACTTGAGGAGGACAGTTGTTGGGCACGTGGGATGCCAAGCGTTAAACAGGAAGTGGTTGCACATATCAGTAATCCCAGCATCGGGAGGGAGGATTGGGGGTGGAGATCAGAGTTTAAGGTCATCCCCAGCTACAGAGCAAATTCCAGGCCAGCCTGAATTACAGGACACTACCTCAAAAACATTCAGGAAAAAAGGTGATAAAGTCAAGTGTTTTAAACATAACATTTCACTGTCCAAATATTAAAAAGGCATCACAAGTAAATTAAAGGGTAAGTTACAAGAGGATAAAGCACATTTAAAATCTGCTAAAGAGAGAAACAATTAGAATTCAAATATATAAAGAATTTTTTGAAATTAATAAGTAAAGGCAAATAAGATTTATAAATAGCTTTGGGAAACTGCAGAGGCTGGGAACCTCAAAGGAGAAATTCTCAAAAATATTTGGGGAAAAGCAAAATCAAACAATGAGTAATATTTTATACTAATGAAATTAAGATCAAAAGCTTATATTTGTATCAAGCATAAGGCAAGAAATGTAGCGATCACGGAAGGGTGTATGGTGGGGAGGGGCTTGGAGGAAGTCCTGGAAGAACTTTGCAGCAGTGCATCTAGCATCTAAAAATATTACATGGACCTAATTTCTCTGCAAGGACGGTGATTAGCATATCGCTGTGCACGATTGCTTTGAAATGTTCAGATGCTCCTGCAGTCTTGTTTGATTTGTTCCCTCTGGTTTGTACTGTTGTTAAAAGCATATTTCATTGCAGGGCTATTTAGCTATTTTAAATATAAAGATGCATTGTTTCAAAAATATCTTATAAGGTAAGAACTGGAAACTCACTTCAGCACTAACAGGCTGGTAGGGACTTGGCATTGTCTGTTAAAATGGCAGACCTGAGCCTATGCTTTGTTGATTCCATTTCTAGTAAAGAGGGTTGTTGCACAGAACTCCTCGTCTCTTTTCAGCAAGAAGATGGGTGGGAGAACGCCGATGATCTTGCATGTTTTTGTAGATGGATTCTGGGTATGAATTCAACATCCCATCAACATATTAGAACAAATCCATTGTGTCTGTAGATAAGCAGTGGGTTCAGTTACGGAAGGTTGAAAGCCTGCAGTTCCCTCCCTGGAGAGCTAAACAAACAGAAGGAACTATGGAGGCTTCATGACATGGACAATAATAAAGACGGTGTGGTTTTTGTCTCTATTGGGCACCAAGGGCACTGTGGTTTTAAACATTGCCAGTATTTAATGTTATTTACAATTTTTTATTTCTCAAATGAGTTGATAAATTGCTGGAAATGTGTTATATTGTTCTTTTGTTTGGGGATAAAACTGAACTTCTGATCTTCCTGTCTCCACCTTGGGAGCGCTGTGGTTAAAGCTGTCTCACCACGTCTGACTTCTGCGGTGCTGGCTATCAAAGCCAGGCTTTCCTGCATGCTACGTAAGCACTCTACCAACTGAACCACGCCAGCAAGCCCTGAAAATTGACATCAAAATCCTTTTAAAGAAAATATGCTCACCCAAATTTAAAAGACGTCGCTTCTAAGAGAAAGTGACAAAATAATGAAGTCACAGCTCACTCAGGGGAACACGTGTCTAAATGGCATCTAGTTATAACTATTTGCTGAGGGTTAGTGTTTTTCTTGTATGTTATACTATATGATAAGGAAAAATCTAACTATGCAGGTGAAAATGAGCATAACCAGGAAGAGTCTGTGCTTCACCACCTAGAGAAGCAAGAAACACAACTTTCCAAGCGGCAGAGCTGACCAGTGACAAGTCATGGACTCATGGTGACAACTCCCGGCCCTCTGTGCAGCTGAGATTAGTCTCTTAGTGCACTAAGCTCCTCACCTGTAAGGCTGGAGATGACTGTGCACAGATGTGCACACACAGGCGCAAGCCGGAGGCCAGCGCAGACATCCCCGTGTAGTGCCCTCACCGCTAGCACCCGCCTTACTAAGGCAGACACACAGGACGTGTTGCTGACTCTTCATTCTCTGAGCTTCTGCACCAGGGTGCCTGCCACCCCTGGGCTCTGTGCTAAGCCTCTCAGATGCATCTGCCCATGCAAAGGGCTACATGGTTATTGATCTCTCAATTACCAATATATTTCTAAAAGTCTGCACTGTTCATGGACTAAATGAGATTCACTTAGCAATTTTGACTAGATGCTTGATTAAAAAATTTATTTGCAATTAGGTTCACAGAATATCATCACAATTACTACAGGTTTGAAGTTTATTTAGTACAGACTCCTTGCAGGCTCCTGGCCACAGACATCACAGTTTTCTTCTGACTCCAGAAATCTACAACGATCAGCTATCACACAGCTTGTTTCTGAGGTGAAAGGCAGTATTAACCAAGATGGCTGATTAACATGAGCCCAAGGCTAGGCCAGGCAAAGGGTGAGCAAACAGCCATGCCCGTGGCTCAGGAACACCTGTGAACGTTCTCAAATGCACTAAACCTCATTAGCAGACGTCGTTTCCTCTCTCTGAGTTAGGAATTCCTATGACCTGGTTAAGCAAATACTCAGTAGAAGGATAGTCTATATTTCCTGACGACACACAGGGGGAAAGAATAGGGACCTTGTCTCTATGACTAATGCGAAGTCTAATCATTCATCCTGCCCCACTGCCCACACAGAGCTGAGACAGCCAGGGCCTGTCTGCCAGGTAGAAAGGCTTAATGTCCCTCTTGAGGAGAAATTAACTGCTAAACCAGACCGAGGTAAAGCACAGTTCTGTCTTCTGTCCTCAGTGCAGCCATTTTTCTTTTTTAATCTCACTCTTCCGTTCAAGCAGAATGAAAAGTTGGATCTTTGCCTTGCGCAAATTTGACATCCAAGGCTCAAATTCTGGGATCCTGCAGAGGTGAGGTGTTTTTGGAAGGGTCCCGAGAACAGTCAAGAGCAGAAAGGAATGAATAGGGTAGCCCTCTCCAAAGGCCCACATCCCCCCACCCCAGGGGTGTATTTGCTCATTCAGAAAAGTCTTTCTGGATTAGGTAACACCCCCCAGACAACTCAATGACAGGAAGCCAAAACAGGCTCGGGCATCCCCAGGCTGGCATGTCTCTGCAGCCAAGCTTAGGCAGCAAAGAAAACCGTTGAAAACAGAAAACTGGTGAAGATGTAATTGAACAAGGGAGGCATGTTTCAGCCCCAGAAAATAGCATAACTTAGGTCGAGGGCCTAAGACCTGGAACTTGCACTGTAGCTCATATGGCCCCAGACTGTCTCAGCTTCCCAAGTACCTGGGACTACAGGCTCGTGCTACCAAACCCAGCACTCTTAAGAGAACAATTTTTCTTTTAATTATTTCAAAGATTTGGAAAAGACAGACACACACCTGGTTTCCAAGGTTATCCCATCTCCAGAAAATAAAGTACTTTAGATTTATCTTAGGAATTAATTGAATATTTCTAACTCATAGCTAATTTTTTGTGTCCTAATGCCTTTCCATGTCATGTTTAACATATTTAAATGCCATGTAATGTAAAATGAAACAAACTAGATATCTGAAGAATAAACAAATCTTACTTTGTTAAGGTTCTAGATCAGACTTTTCCATTTTTCTTCCTGTATAATAATCCCATCAGTCAGTTCTTTCTTAAAGCTGACTTAAGTTTGTCATACAGCTGCCTAACTCCATTTCTTATTGACTGATTAATTAATTGATTGATTGATTGATTGGGTTTTACCATATGCATGCTCCTCTACCTGTGTATGTGTATTCGTGTGTTTGTGTGTGTGTGTGTGTGTGTGTGTGTGTATGTGTGCAGGTGCAAAAATGTGCACATGTGTGTGGAAGACAGAGGACACCCTTTAAGCTTAATGTATTTGTCTGAGGCAGGCTCTCTCATTGAGACCTGGAGCTCCTCTCTTAGGCTATGCTGGCAAGCCATAGAACCCCACGGATCCCCTGGTTTATGCCTCAACACTGCTTTTTACATGGGTGCCAGAGCTGCAGCTCGTCCCTCCTACTTGCAGACAAGAACTTCCTCAGCTGAGCTGTCTCCTCATGGCACATCTTCTTGCTTTTTGCCCTGACAGTGGAAGACAGAAACTGGCCACTTACTGCTCAGGAATCAGACATGTGAATACATGTCACCATTCATTGGCTCTTTCTGTCCTCTTCTTCGTCACTATTTGGATATTTTCCTAATTGATACAGTGTTGTCTTTAGTCTAGCACCAAAGAATGAAACCTTACACTGCAATGCAACATATTGGAAAGTTCCTTTATGAGAAACAATAGCACATGAGAGGAACCAGGATCAGTTACCTAATTTTATCTCTGAGAATGACTTTTAGCAGAAAGCATTTAGATTAGGACTTCCACCTTCCTCTTATGCCATTGTACACAAAAGGGAATGTGCAATCTGGTAAAACCTGGCTCTTGACAATATGTGTTCCAGGCCATTGGGAAAGGCGGGCATTTACCGGGGCAGCAGAGTGAGAGGTGGCTATCGGCATTATTACCTAACTCTAAGCCACTGCCGGGAAAGACACCTGTCACTGTGCCAGCCGTGCCACTGTCACCTCAGGCAGCACTGGGCTTGCTGCAGAGTCTGCCAGCACAGCACTGTTAGAGCAAAGCATTCTGCTCCTGTCGTGGTCTGAAGAGACATCCATGCCCTTTTCTCTGGTCTCTGCAGAAGACCTGTTTCCATGAGACATCAACTGGGCCTAAGTGAGTAGGATCAACTCATTGCTTTCATAACTGCAATGGTCCGTGTGTACACATAGCAAAAAAAAAAAAAAAAAAAAAAAAAAAAATGCGGGGGTCATGCTCATAGCAGACTGGCAACTGAGGTTCCTGGAAAAGATGAGCTCTTTTCTTTGCCCATTTGTAGGCTTTTCTACCACATGACAACTTCCTTCCCACCCCTAACCCCTCGGCAGCACCGTCCAGTGCTTCCTCCGATAGCACAGTGTGTCCTTACAGGAGATGGGTCATTAAACTCCTGGTAGAACACGTGATGGATTCACAGAGTTCCAGAAGACACAGCTCATGTCGCTCAGGGGACATCTATCTGAATGCAAGGGGAAGCAGAAAAATAACCTTAGTGTGAATCCCACACAAACCCTTGAAGCTCTCAAGAGAAACAGCACCCTGAGTCTGCTTATCAGCCTTTATCTGCACACACTTACCGATTCACAGATGCTTTCCCAGGCATGCAGAGGAATCAGACATCTGTTGAATGTGCTCCGTGTGTGTGTGTGTGTGTGTGTGTGTGTGTGTGTGTGTGTGTGTGTGAGAATATGTGGGAGGGCCGAACTCAGAGGGATTCTCCTATTTCTCTCCACCTTGTTTTTTGAGAGACTCTCTCCCTGATCCTGGAGCTTACTGATGAAGCTAGGCAGGCTGGCCAGTGAAGCCTTGGCTTTCAGGTACTGGCACCTGCTGCCGTGCCAGGCTTTTTACATAGGTGCTGGGGTTTGAACCTAGAGCCTTGTGCTTACATAACAAACACCTTGTCCCAGTGAGCCATCTTTCCAGCCCCTGATAGCTGAGCATTCTCTAAGGACTCACTGTAATTCCCTTGTAGGAGTCCCCCCTTTCCAGAATAGTTATGTGGTTGCTTTTCTTTCCCTTAACCTGACTTTCTCACCTTCTACCTCATGCTTGGAAATGCCCAAACCAAGATGCAGGAGCTGACACCTGTTGCTAAAGAACACTTCTACTTCAAGGTTAGAAAGCACTTGACATGTAAGCAGGGCTCGCCTTTGGATTTGAAGGACAGCTAGGCCACCACCCTTGGCTCATTTACAAGATTTTAAACTATGAAGAATAATACAGCTACGGCATGGGAAATCCAAGCTTCAGGCCCATGGCAAGATGGCAGCCTTTATAGAGTTCTGTGAGAAGCTGTTGGTGGAAAGGAAGATGTTATGGCAGCTGGGTACCCTTCTCATCAGAGCTGAGGTGCGACTGTGGTGACAGTATGGGATCCCATGTCAGAACACAGACGACACGGCATGAAACATACACACCCAAGAATCTAAACCAGTGCAGTGACACTGCACCCCAGAACCAGAACGGAGGTTCCCTGCTCACAAGGACAAAAAGTTCACATTTCAACCATGTCCCATGGCCTCCGCACACCTGGCCTTATGTATTCCCATTGCTTCCGGTAGAAGGTCATCAGACCTGGGACGGAAAACAGTTCCACTTTATAAATAGAACCAACATAGCAAATGTATTTTGCCTAAAGAAAAATATTAATGAGATAAATAAACCCAAACTTGAGGAAAGTGTCATCTGAAATGTGTTCATCACTGTCACTCTCAGTCACTCTTGAAGCGTTCCAAGTTAAGCACACCTGGAGGCTGGTGCTAAATTAGTATGAGAAAAGATCCTTCTTTATTGAGGTCTGTATTTCCAAGGAAGAGGTGGGGTGTATTTTTCCTGCTCTGCTCCAAATAAAGACAGACTGAAAATTACCCGGAGGAAGGCCTTCTGTGCGTATTTTATTTGAGTTGCAACCACCCTGTACCCTGCCCGCAGTGCTGGAGACAGACTCCAGGGCCTTGGTGTGCTAAGCAAACACAAGCACCGCCTCATCCTTATGAATGGCTTCTCTAGGGCTGCTAGATTAGGTGGAAGAGCGCTTGCCGAGGAAGCATGAGTTTGATCCCCCAAATCCTCATTTTTAAAAAGGTGGGTACGGTAAAAACATACGTACAAGGCTGCAGTGGGGAGGTAGAGGCAGGCTCACTGGCCAGCCTCGCCTACCAGGTTCCAGTGTGAGCCTCCATTTCGATAATCAAGGTGGAAAGCTCCTGAGGAGCAGCCGACGTTAGCCTCTGGCCAGCACAAACAGGCCCGCGCACGCGCACTCACACACAAGCTGCACTCATTCTGGAACACTTGTGAGGCTGTGTCCTGGGCTGCGTCTGTCCTCACAGGCTCCGTGCCCTCACTGGCGCAAATAGTGGGTGCTTTCATTTTGCACAGTGAGGTCACTATTCCTCCTCCCGGGTGAGCGAGCACCTGGTAGTCAACGCCGAGCCTACCAGAATTTGATTTTCAGATGACTGTAACCGAAGTTATAGGACAATGCATAGCGTGTCTGTCTGAAAGTGATCAAACTTGCGAGACTGAAAAGCCACAGGAGCCACCATGCAAAAAGCAAGGGCCCGTCTTGAGGTGATTCTCACTCCGCTGTGCTTTGAGTCTGTGGCTTGTCCCCATGTGAAGACAGTGTCTACAGCCATGGCAGAGGCCCACGGAGCACTCTGCAGCTCTGTGAAGAATCTGCATCTGCTGACGGGATCAGAGCTTATAGTTAAATGTACTGGCCTTTCCTCCTAAAGGTGGTAACTACGAGATTACGAAACTGGCGAGCTCACGTCTTCAATCAACATATTCTGTTATATCTCAGGCATTTTCAGGAGTCACATTTTCTTGTGTCTATGTGTGTGTGTGTTATACAGGACACACACACACACAGACTGAAGCCTGGCATGTTCCCCAGTCATTTTCCACATCACTTTTTGGAGACGGCCTCTCCCCGACCCTGGAGCTCAGCAGTTTTGCCGCTTTGCCCAAGCCTCTTCCTGACGCAGCCTCCCCGGCACTGTGGTTACACCAACTTTTACACGGATTTGGGAATGGGAACATGGGCCCTCACACTGGGCAGCGAGCACTCTGCCAAGCAAACCGTGTCTGCAGCTCCCAGCATCAGCCTCTTCCTCACAGGAGCCCACCAGGGTAGCAGAGGAACCGCTGCCTCTTTTCTTCTCGCTGCCTGAACAAATGTCTTCCCTGGGGAAGGGGGCAGGGACCAGAAATGTTTCTTCCCCAGGTGCTTTATGAATCTTTCCCCAGAAGGTTTCAAAACGGTGTAAGTGAAATCCCACACAGCTCAGGAACAGAACAGTCTCTACCTGCACTATAAATAATTTTCTCTTTGGGGAAAAGGAATTTGTTTTCAATATGAGTAAGCTGAGCAGCACTGGCAGACAGACAACCCTGCCTGGGAGAGGAAGATTCCGTGGCAATTGTCAATTAGATTTAGTTTTCTAAAATGATCATAATCTTAGTTTACACCACTGCTGCGTGAGTCACTGTGACAATTCCCAGGAGTTTATTGTCAAGCCCCGTTTAGGCCTGGGAACTCCTCAGTCTCATTTTAAACTTAGTTTAAAATTCACACAGATGATGGGGAAAATGGAAGATTTCTCCTCCTCCTGCTTCTTTTCCTCCTTCTCATCCTCCTCCTTTTCCTTTCTCTTTCTTTCTCTCTCTCCATTTCTCCTTCCCTCCCTCCCAGCTTCCCTTGTCTTTTCTTTTAGGCTTATGTATTGTTAGGATTCTGTCTGTCTTAAAGCTTGATAACCACTATTTGCAATACCACAATAGTACTTTTCAGCCCTTGAGAGAAAAAATGGGAAAACTCACATCTGATAGGCACATACATGTTCACTAATGAAAGGGCACTGCTGGCTGGGATCCGTGCCTGACAGTTAGCTGCTGTTGCTGACTGGCCTAGCCAGCCGTAAGGCAGCGCCAGATCACCTTGCCTGGCAGCCCCAGGAAAGAGGCACCAGAAAATATGCTGAATAACAACCCGTAACTAGAAGAGGAGGAGGAGGAAGAGGAGGAGGAGGAGGAGGAGACAACTCCCTTCTGTTAACTGGGCATAGTGGCACATGCCTGCAATCCCGACAGAGGCTGAAGCATCAGAAGATCAAAATCATCCCAGCTGCACAGTTAGCTTAAGGCCAGCTTAGGCTACACAAAACCCTGCCTCAAAAACAAAGAAAGAAGGCGAGAGTCATCACGGCGCTTAGAATCCCAGCATCCGGGAGGCAGAGCCAGGCAGATCTCTGTGAGTTCGAGGCCAGCCTGGTCTACTGAGTGAGGTCCAGGACAACCTGGGCTACACTGAGAAACCTGCCTTGAAAAAAACAAACAAACAAACAAACAAACAAACAAAAAAAACCACTGTCCAATCACCTGGCCATTGCAGGTTTGAGCACTTCTTAGTTTGGCATTTAACCCTCTCCGCAGTAACCCGTGCTGCTTGGGGTAGTTTCTTTAGTGTCTAAGCTATTGAATGGCCTAACCAAACCTTTGTGAAGTTAACCATGGACACATTCTGTCACACCTCTAGTTTTACAACTTGTAGAGTAGCATGGCCGAGGGACCCTCCGGAGGATGTAGCTAGGGTTGGAGACACCCAGGCTTCTCTTTGGTGCCAGGTTAGATACATTTGTCAGGTAGAGTCCCCAGGAACTTCCTTCTCTCTCCATGCAAATTTGTGGACCTGCTCCAGGGTCAGCTATGCTCAGGGCAGCAGATCCCCTGACTGCAGGAACGCTGCTCCCAAAGCAAAGCCTGCATCCCAAGGTCTCACAGACCACGGCAGAATACGGACCACCTTCTCTTACTTGACTTAGAGGTCACACAGATCTACCAGCACCATTTCCCTTTATTAGAAGTGAAACACTAAGTTTCTTCCACAGCAGGAGGGAGGAACTGACCCCAGATTTTGAGTGAAGATATGCAAAGAACCTCCTGATTTGATTTAAAATTACCGCAGTGGTTATGCCTGATAACTCCTCATTCTTACAAGAACCAGGTGGGTTTTACCTAACATGATGGCAGGTATACCTGTGTCTTCCTTTAAAAAAAACAAACTTAAGATTTGGGATAGAAGGGGGAGGCTAGAGGGCCTGCTCTCAAGAATGAGGCCTAGGCTCCACACAAAGACTGAAAAAAAAATAGAAAAGTGTTTCATCTTACAAAACATCCAGCATGATTTTCACCCTTTATTATGTGATCAAACTGTTCCAGTGTGAGTTCTCAGTGAAGAACAAACTGCAGGTAATAATTAAACCTGCTCTGCTGCAGGAAGAAGCACACTCCGGTGTCTGAGGCTGGCTTGGAACTGTTTGCAAGGTCCACTCGCCACAAAACATTCCTCTGCGTGCCACGTCTTAGAGCAGACCAAGTGAGGGCTTGAAGCGATGAACTTTCACAGTTTTAAATATTAGTAGAAATAACACGAGCTGAAATTAAACACCCCCCACCCAAAGCATCTCAGAAAATCACTCCTCTCAAACCACTGAAAATTTTCTCTGGACAGTTTGACTTTGAAAATAAATCTCATTTGAAGTTGATGGAAATGAGAATAATTATTAATTCAAACCAAATAAGTAATAATTATTTTTGCTTTCTTGTTTATACCTCATGAAGTGGTTCTGCAATCAGCCAAGGTGGCACCGCCTGGGTTAACAGCAAGATGTTTGTTTGGTATTCGACAGATGTTAACACTGGGTAAACAAGCTTTGTAATTAGCAAAATTCATTTTGTTGAGGACGAATTAGGTTTTTATCAATTTAAAAACACCCTTATTTGAGAATAATAAATAATGAAAACTTTACCCAGCTGAGCATATCCCCAAAGATGGAAAGAAATCACTAACACCCCACACACACCCACAAACCCAAAGGCTGGTGCTTCAGCCTCTCCGTGCCTCTCCCAGAGAGGAGGTTAGCAGATCACCGGCAGGCAGTTAAAACTGAGCACTTTAATGGAGTAACAAAACCAGACAGGAAGCTTGGCAAGTTAAAAGCGGCCTCACAACCAATGGAATTTAGACAAAGTCAAATGCAGCTACCCCTCCCTGAGGGTTTATAGGCCTGTGGTGGTTACTGGGTGAAGGAAGACGTTTTCATTATCGGCATAGCGACTGGTGAGTTGGTTATGCTACTGTAAATAACCTCGAATATCTTGAAAGCAACCTCAGTTAAACTGATTGTTACACACACACACACACACACACACACACACACACCATGAACGTAGAAGAGGAACTATCTGGGAAGAAGAAAGACGTTGCTAGGAAGAGGAGGACAAGAGAGGTAGGTGATTAAGGTTAAAATGATCAAAGTACATTTACACATGTGTGAAAACAACGTCACACTGAAACCTTGGCCTGTGTAGTTAATGCATACCAATGGAAGGGAAAAACAGTCAAAGGCACACATGCAGAGGATTTTCTTAAGGCCAAAACTTTCATGTTGGTACCTCAAGAGATAAATCACGCTGTCACATCACCACCGGGGCAGCCATAAAATTTGACGGACAGAATAACGAGAGAAGAATTCTCAGCTCTAACTTGATTTACATTTGTCCCACTGAATGAACTCAACCAAAATCAGTTAAAAATCAAGGAAAGTCACATTTTATAAACCAAGCATTCCTAACTACCTATATTCAGCCTTCTAAGTTCCCACCCTGTGCGCGTGTGTGTGGCTAGAGAGCAGTGTGATACTCTTTCCCTCTACCTTATTTTTTGAAACAAGGTTTTCTCCCTGAACCAGGCTGGAGTTTGCCATTCAGCAAAACCAGCTGGCCAGAGCTCTCCCGAGACCCTCTATTCGAGACCCTCTATTCTCCGTCTCCTGCCCTAGGGAAACAATACAAGTTTGTTGTTGCTGCTGCTGTTGTTTATTTATCTATTCGTGAAGGTGAAGGCTGAGGTCAGAAGTTTCTGGTGAGGGCCCCACAGTGAGAGGATTAGTTTACAAATAACTGAAAAGACAGAAATCTCCCAGCTACAGCGCCAAAGAACACTGAAAACACAGCATCGGCCCTGCTGTGGGTAATAAAGTGACTCAGTCTGAAAGCACAGGCTTTTCCCTATAGACTCACTTCCTCTCCTTATTCCTGGCAGTCTGGAAGCAGAGGGCCCAGGAGGCTTTTTGCTTAAAGTAACAGAATGAAGGATAGCCTGTGCTCTGAATTCTCATCCCAATAATAACAGTCTCTACGACTCTGGGGACATTTTTTTTGGTATCTTGGAATTTAATTAATACGCTGTTAAAATGTAATCCAAGCTGAAAGGACATTGTTCGCTATCTCCTGTGAACTATCCATAACCACGGATTGGATTAAAATGAGAGGATTCATGGGCTAAAACAGCATTAAAATGAAGGGCACCAAGACACGGGTTTTCACCATGTTCTGCCACACCTCAAACTTGGAAGCCCAGCTCATTGTTTCAGGCTCTACGCGTTATTACCCGAGATCCATCAGTCTCTGGCAGTGGGGCGGGGCCTGACACAGCTCCATGAGCCAGCCTCCTTTGGCCTACTGTTCTCTTCAGAGGCCTTGAGGAAAGAATTTCAGGAGGAGCCAGTAGGAAGTGCAGCTGAAAAGAGATTTAAACATGGATTTGAGCTGGGGGTTAACAGGCAGAGAGGCACTTGGGAAAAGACAACACATTTCCAAAAGCCAGGGTGCGGCCTTCCCAAGAGGGGGCGCTGAAGAGACTTTGCAGTGGACAAGGCTGCGAACGGAGTGGCTTCTGAGGTACTGCTCAGCCACCACAGAGGAGCTCTGTCTTAAAGTCGCTCCTGCGGTGAGTGAAACAGGACTGCAGATGAGAAGGTAAAAACCGATTTGCATAGGAGGTTTGGATGTGTTTTACTGTTAACCAAGTTTATGGTCTTAGATGTGAGATTTGTAGAAAACTGCATTTGTGCGTGGGGAAGGAGTAAGGCTACTTTTGAAGGCTGTGCTCGTGCAGGCCTTGAGCGTCACGGTGTAACATCCTTCTATGGAGTCTCTGTATACAGGGACTGCTGTCTCTACATAGACTACCATTACAGTAAATGCTAATTTTGCTGAAGTCTTCACCAGACCCTGGGTGAGAGAGTTGGCACCTGGAGACCAGGTAGCAATTATTAAGATCACTTGAAATTCATCCATCAACTGGTAATAAAGCCACAGCCTTAAATCTGATTTCCAAAATTAGGTTTAAAAACACCATTATGAAAACTGTCTGGAGCCATCTTTGCAGCCAAGGCACTAGCAGCAAGGCTTCCTTGGAGGGCAGACCTTCATTGTCCCTTGCTGCTTGGAAGCTGCTTGTGGGAGGGTGGAGCACCTGTGGGTGCGCCCATGAGGAAGCTTCCAGTCAGGACCAGTGGTTAAGGTCCCAGAGGAAATGAACGAGGGACAGGAGAAGCCAGTGAGCCACAGTCTGCCTCCCCCTTTCTCTGCCTCGGGGCACCGGCCTGTGTTCAGCCCTGAGCCTCCACGGCTCTGAGCCAAGTCCTCTGAAACTATGAGCAGAACATTCCCTTCCTCCTGCTAAGTTACTGGGTTCAGCATTTTGTCACAGTGAAACAAAAGTAACTAATGCTCCTGCCAATTGCTACTGTGAAAACACATATGAAATCTAATTTCATTCGTAAAAAGTTATTGAGATTCCGCTAGAGAGAAAAAAACAGACCATCGTGGTCCACATATCTAGTTCCAGGCCCGTACTGGCTATAGAGTGGACCTCCGCCTCCATAAAAGTGGGTGTGGTGGCGTGGAGGGGGGCTTTCGAAACCACATCATGAATTTATGGCAGTGTATTGCACACAGGCACCTAATCAAAATGCTCCCTCTCACCAAGGCGCCTTTCTGCTTCCATACAGAAGCGGCTCCAACAGGACTCAACGGGATCGGATTCAGGTTGAGTTTTCTGTGCGTCAGTCAGTGAGGAAGACAATGCATGTTAACATCTGGCCTTACTGAGCTCAGCCCACCTGCTCACAGGCTTGCACCCAAAGGATTCTCTAAGTTGTGCTGCCATTCTCCAGAAGACCTGCACAGAGGGCTCCGTTGTGTACAACCAAGGCCGCTGAGGGCTGGAGATTCCCTTCTCTGAGCAGCTGGATGTTATCGAGATACCCAGGAGGCAGAAGCGAGAGTGAGGAAGGCATCGTTACAGTCTCCACATCATCTTCCACACTTTAAAATGGAAGCTGGGCCTCCAGAAAGCCCAGAGTGAGGACTAGATGGGTCTCTGGTGTTGGAGAAGAAAAGGGGTGGGGCTAGAGAGAGGCACTGAGCCAGATCATCCTACAAGCAAGACAAGAGATGTACTAACACTGGCAACCAGCAGTGTGGCTGGGGAGTCTAAGGAGGTTCCAGCCCGCCAGGAAAGGCTAGAGGTTGGCTCTGAAAGGTTCTGAGGGCAGGGAGGATCTCACAGGCAAGGAAGCAGGCCTAGTTACTATGTGATCTGTGCAATGTCCTGAGGCAAAGGAGAAGGCCATATGTGACTGAGGGGTCACGTTTTCTGTGGTCCGGGAGTAGGACTTAGTTGGTGTGTAACCCACATCACACAGCCGTTGTCAGGCTATCTTGAACCTTGGCAGTGGCAAGAGTGGGCATATTCCTGCTGCGCTCATGGCCCTCTTTGCTTCGGAAGGCCTGAGTTATCTAACACTCAAAGCACGGCTTTGGCGCTTTGCTGGTGACAGCAAAGAGAACAGGAGCATTCCAGTCTTGGGACCAGAATCCACCTGACTTGGAGACAGTCCATCCTCATGGGCATGATGAAGAGGGAAGTGAAGGGGCCGGGGATAATTCCACAAGGCTGCTGCAGGCTCCGGGGGCTTTCTATTTACATGTGTCCCTCTCTGTTGAAGGAGGTAGTTGTGATGACCTCCAGCTTCCCCTATGAAATGCCCTTGAACAGTGATGACAGCTTAAACAAGGATTCAAATCCAATACACAGTGGACTCGACCCCCTGAAAGAAAACATTGTATGAAATCACAGCCATTGGCCTTGTTCCCATGAGCTCCTACTTCCTCTGTTTCACAGTTTTAAGATGTCCTAAGTAACAAGGTTTTCTTTTGACCATATGGAAGTAGAAATAATACGGCAGTCTGAAAGTTGCTGTGAGGACAGGGCAATCCTCTGAACTGTGGTAAAGAAAAGACTTGGTGTTCTAGACACTGACACACGTGGGACCACATTGCTGTGCCTACAGAACCATGGACCCGTGAGGTTTTCCTAGGGACTGTCACCCATGTGTTTGTTTGCTTGTGTTTTTTTAGTATGTGTTTTGTGGTGTGTGTGTATATGTCTGTGGTGCACACATATGTGGATATTTGTGTGCATGAATGTACATGAATGTGAAAGTCAGGACAGGCTCCAGTGTTGGTCCTTGATACAGGAACTCTCATTGGTCCATAATTATGCAAGTGAGCTAGGCTCGGTAGGTGGCTGGCAAGCTTCTATCTGTGTGCCTGCCTGCCTGTGCTTCCCATTGCACCAGAGCTGGGATGGCAGCTGGATTTGGGGGCTCAGATCCTCACACTTTCAAAACAGGTGCTTTGTCTACTGTTATCTGTCTATCGAGAATGTTCATGTAAGATCAATCCTCTTTCATGGCTTTAAGTGTGTTCCTTACCATGTCTAGCTGCAATTGAAGAGCTTGGATTTTGATGGTTCCAAAAGTTCATATGGACCATTTTAAGGGGAAAAAAAAGTATCAATACCAGTATTCCATGGAAATTGTTATTTCCCATTGAAGTTTTGCACTCAGAGATTGTACGCTTTCATTTTTTTTTAAATGTAAACCACTGCCCTTAACTTCAAGCAATTTGAAGAGGAATGACTGGTGGAGTCGTTCAGCTCAATTCTCCAGGTATCAGACACTTGGACCAATAAAACACAACAAAACAACATGCTGACCGCATCCAAGAACCATGTCTTCATTGGCACCATTAGGCGGGGCAAATGGTAACAAAACACTTCTACAAAATCAACTTGCAGAACAAATCTGGGTCCTTTGCAAAAGCAGTATGTCTCCTAACTACTGAGCCATCTTCCCAGTGTCAAAGAGCACACTTGTCAAAGCTCTAGGTCAACCAGAGACCCTCAAACAAACACACCACACAATTTTATATAAATACAAAATTATAAACATTGAAAATGTTTTCCAGTAAAAGAAATCTCAGCAGGTTATTGTCCCGGGTTTCTTCTTGAGAAAAACCTTGGGAGAAGTTTGTAGCAAGTATACAGGCACACACAAAGGGTGAGAGATACGCTGCAGCAATGAGACAAGATTGAGAGAATGAGCGATGTGAGCTTCAGGGATCCACTCTCCTGGGAGGGAGCTGCTCCTTTAAGGTGACCTGTGTCACACAGGCGTGAGAAGATGCGCTTTCCAGGCGTAAGCTTAGTCATCAGTTTTCATTCACTGTAACCATCACAATTTCAAAGGAATGAACTTGAAATGGATGCCCTCTAATTTCAGAGGGGAAGAACACGAATGGGGTTTTAACTGTATTTCCCACAATGAGCTATAGAAAACAATTTTTCAAGCTCATTTGTGCGATGGTGGAAAAATATTTGAACAAAAAGGAAATGAATTAGGGCTGGGGAGATGGTGGAGAGGCGAAGACCACACGCTGTTCTTGCAGAGTGCCCAGGTTCAGAGCGCCCACCTCGGTGGCTCACAAGCCATGCAACCATCCCCAAGAAATATGCGCACCCCCTCAAGTCCCAGGCCCGTGCACTCATGTGCACAGACCCCTCACACAAAACAAGCTAAAAAGGTAAAAACGGACCTAATCTTGTTATCGCTTTTTATAAAAATTATTCTCAGTAAATGTTTAACCCTCTTGCTTCATTTAAGTAAATACAGAGCTTAGAAAAACTAACTTGAGCTGTCAGGTAGCTCCGTAGGCTACATGCTTGCTACCAAGCCTGAGGACCTGATTTTGACCCTCAAGATCTGCATGGTTAAGAAAGAACAAACTTCTGAAAGCGGCCCTCTGAGGTCCACCCGTGTGCCATGGTATGGGCTGTGTACATACACACTCATACCAATAAATGTAAAAATCAAAGTGAACAAAAATCCCAACCTTCCTTTTACACAAGTATAGACTGAAAACAGTTGGCCTGACCACTTTTCAGTAAGAGGTAATCCTGGATGCTGACCCAGGCCCGCACACAGACTTCAGTTCCTGTTAGACCTATTGCAGGTGGCTTTGATCTCCAAATGTCGAGTAGGGTGCACAACACTTGACAGAGGCTCCTGCATTTGCCCTGTGCCAGGCAGATGTGAGCATTCCCGCAGAGGCATAACCAGAAACCAAGAGTTTTCCCAATTTACCTGAAGACTAGGGAAGGCCCAGTATGTGATCATTAACTTTCTACCATGGCCCTCTGGGAAGAGGTGGCTCTTGGAACTCAAATAAGGACAAAGTTTACACCAGAGCTGTGGAAACTTAATCCAGATCACCACCAAAAGCCGAGAATGTCCACAAATGGCAGGGAAGATGTGCAGAAACTCCAGAGTTGGTTAAGTTTGCGTAAGCTGATTTAGTAAGCGCTTCCGTGGCCTGTGGTGAGGGAAGGCATCTGACTCACTTCTGTGCCTTCACAGGGACTGGGCTTTTTATCTCTCTGTGCCCTTCAGGTGCTGGGTTCAGCTGTCCTACGTACCTCGTGCTGTCCTTGTCCTTGCTGGTTCCAAGTCCTAACAGCTGACCCTCTGCCAATGACCACAAGCTGGATTGTCAGCTGCCATGCCTGCCTTGACACTGGCAAGCCCTTACTGCACCTCAGGAAACTTCCTCATCTATTTGGTTTACTCAGAGGTGAGAGTTTTTTACAGCAAAGATTGTATAGGTTCATAGAGAGGCCGTAAATTACACATGTAAAAATCTTAAAATGTGCTTGATTGAAATAGTAGGCAAACAGAAGTTGTTTTTAAATTCCCTAAATGTATATACATATACCCAAAGATTAAGTTAGTAGTGTTATTTAACAGAACAACTTCAAACCAATACTTAGGGAGTCACATCTGGCAAGAATCAGTGGAAAATTTGCAATACCAGTAGTAAAATTAAAATACCGAAAACTTGTAAACAAGCACGTGTGTGTTTGAGTCACCTCCATGACGAAGGGCCGGATAGCTGCACACTTTTCAAATCATCGCTACTTATCGCAGAGGCTTCGAAGCAGCTGGGGATCACATGACCCAGCACAAAGCAGTGAAAATAGTTTGCTCATTATGAGTTTCTTTACAGTGATAGTTAATTCAAAACAAGAACTGCAAAAAAAGTGAAACTCAAGGACCCCCTTCCTGGGGAATTCAGGGCTATAAATGGAAGACAGCATTTTCCACAAAAGACCAAGAATTGTGTGATGTCATTAAAATGTGTTATTAAAAGGAAGGCAAATGTCCCAAGAAGACCCTGGAAGTCAGAATTAGAAATTCAGGTTGCAGCAACCCTGACGCTTAACTAGTTCCATAACTGCTTTTGCTGGGGGGCACAGAAAAAAGTCTTAATTTAATATTTTCACCCATTTCAGGGTCGGCTGTTCCCAGCAGGCATGAGAGCATTTGTCCCGTGACCTGCACTTCTCGGAGGGTGGGGAATCTGCGGGGTCTGGCTTCTGAGCCTCCACACTCCTCCCGGCACTGCATTTGAGTTCCAGCTACAAGACGATGGAGCATGGGATCAGCATGAGGAAATTTTCCAGCCTAGAGGAAAAAGTTCAATTGGTTCTGATTAAGGGAAGATGGAGTAGGGAGGAAAATCACACCAAAAAGAACTGTCACCCAGGGTGAAAAGATCTCGTCTGTGGGCACAGTCTACAGCACATGTTTATACAGCTATTTGGCACTAACACCCACCGTGAACTAAAGAGTGTACACTTCTTTATAAAGGAAGATTTCATTTATCTGTTTGCTCATTTGTTTGTTTACTTGTTTTTGTTTGTTTTGAGGCTGGGTTTTTAGTAGTCCATAATGACCTTAAATTTCTGAATGACAGGTCCCTATCTTCCTCCTGCTGCCATTACAACCCAGTTCTATCACCCCTGGACTACTCAACAGTGAGGGTGAAGCCTAGGCTTTCCTGCACTCTAGGGAAGCACCCGGCCAAGCTGGCCACATCTCCAGCCATCGGAAGTTTTAAAGTAGAAAGGGGCTCCTCAGGCAGTGGAGGCATCTGGTGATGTGCACAGTCCTGCACAACACAGAGGGTTGAGAAGCACCCTCTCCAGGGCCATTCTTACACCCTACAGTCACTTTGGAGGTGAGCACCCTCTGGGGAAGAAACTGCCTTTGGGTCCCTCCCCTCTATCCTTGTGCAACTTAAGCACCTAGTGAGTCTGCTCTGCTCCACCCACCAACTTAATTTCAGCTTTTGTGAAGGAACTGATTTTCAAATTAGCCAAGAGTCCCCTTCTTCACCATCTCTAGCTCCTGATTGTTCCAACTCTGCCGAGGAAAGCCAGCAAGAGCAACTATAGAAGCTGCTGCATTTACCTTTCACAATCTGGTTTTCTTATGTGTAAAATGAGGGAAGACAAAAGTATTGTAGATGCTAACTTAAACACAAAAGGTTTGTCCTGGGGCAGGAGTGGGGGAGTAAGTGCATCATTTTCACAAAATGATTGTCCTGTTGGCTGGATGTTCATCTAGTGTACCCAAAGCCTTACATAAACCCTGTGGTGATTCTCATGAATGACCACAACTCTTGGCAAATGGTGGCAAGAGGTCAAGGTCATCCTCAGCTGCATGGTGAATCCCAAGCCAGCATAGTATACAAACGAAAGTCTCAAAAATAAAAATAAACAAAACCCAGTTTACTTCCCTGGCCTACATTAAGATTATTAATCTTCATAATCTTAATGTAGAGTCTCCCTGCCAATAGACTATCTAATTTGCATCTAAATAACCATACAGCTATCACCACAACATTGAAATAGGTGTCAAAGACGCTCCTAGGAACAACCTCTGCCTGTAGATGACGCAGAAACCTGAAAAGTTTTTGTAAATATCCCCCTTCCCTCCTCTCTTCCCAACTGGAATTTCTGGTTCTGCTGCCCAAAAAGCCATTCTGGGTAGGCAGGAGGTTTAGAGAAACCAAAGGTTCAGAAGTATAGAAAAGGCAGAGTCTGAAAAGGACAAGACAGCATGGAGTTGGCAAGGGACAGGGACACAGGATGAGGTGACCTCCGCTAGCCCAAAAATATCTGTTCCCTGCTGTGTCTGGAGTTTCACTTTGCTCTGGCTGCAGTTATCACCAGAACACGCTTTTTCCCTCCAATAATAAGAAATCTTAAAAAAACAAAAAACAAAAATTCAACCAGCTCCGGGAGAGTTCAGACATTGCCAGGCCCTTTATGTGTCGACGTGAGTTGCTTCAGATTGGTTTCTTCCTCCCAGCACCCAGCCAGGACCAACCATCCTGAATTGACCAGAGTTGACCAGAGACTGCAAAGCTGGGAAAGAGGTGGGCATACTTACTGAGTCGTCACTGTAGGGGATGTAGGCTACTTTTCGTTGTGTCAATGGAGAAATCCAGAGGTCTTGAACAGCAGGGCACCCTGGTACAGGGCAGTACAGACGTCAGCTGCATCCTTCTGGAGCTATCCTGTCCTCAATAGAGAAAGTACGGGCATAGAATGACGAGACATTCTTGTGAGTGACCAGAGAGTCAGAGTGTGGACAGAGCCATGCCAGACAAAAGAGCAAAGCTCACTTACACAGAGGCTTAATGCTTTGGGGAACAAGTAATGCAGTTCTTTCATCGCAAGGAGAACAGCCCAGGAGCCCAGCACTTCCCCAAGCTGAGCTGAGCCAGTGTTACCACCTCTGCCTCTACATTGGTGCTCTTGACCTCCTCTACCTTCTTTGTTACCAGGATTCAAAGGAGCCACTGTGCTAAAAGCCCCCGAGTGAACATTTCAGGGGAAAACACCACATGCTGGGTTTTAAAAAGCTGAGTCATTAGGAGCTGCAGGTATGCTCTCCTGTCATAAATATCAGCTATGAAAATAATGGCTGAGGGTAGCTGTAGCTCAGATGGTAGAGTGCTTACTTCACAAGCAGACATGTGTACACACAGACACACACACACATACACACACACCAGGCTTCACAAATAGTGATCAGCCTACCACCTGAACTTGGTATTCTGAAGTCAAGACAGAAGGAGTGGAGGTAAAGATTTAAACACTTGCTCATTTCATCATCTCTGCTACTGGACTGCCATGACTGATGTCTGACTGTATTTTTTTTTAAGTCGTCATCTATGAGTCAGTTATCTGTGAGAAAGTGTTCTGATCCTGAAATTCCCTGTGCCTTGAATGTTCCTTTTTTTTTTTTTTTAACTTCCTTTTGTTCTAGCATGATCTACCACTCTACATATTTCTTCATAGAGTCGTGAGTCTCACCTCCTGTCAGTCTGTTGCCCTTACAGCCGTTCTCTGGACTGGACTGCCACAGCCTCTCTCTGCATCTCTCTCCCATCATCATTTCAGCCCTGAAAATTCCAGGCACAGCCGTCTTCCGGGACCTACATCAGGCTATGGAAATGTGACAGCTCACTCAATAGCTTGTAACTCCCCAGGTTCCAGCCGTCAGCTCCCATTCACAAATTCATATTTCATAGACAAACTTTAAATGAAAGCTGAGATTAGGCAAAGATTGTAGTTTGGTTCCAATTCTTGCTGAGACTTACCCTCCACGGAGGAACCTGACTAAACTGTAAACAATGAAGTAGTTCTAGTGTAACTTAAAAATTCAGGTCCTCAGGAAGGCAGCCCGACTGAGTGCAGGAGAGGATAATCTTGACCTTTAATAAGACATTCACGGACTTTCAATTTCAAACTCCTTCTGATACCATGGTGAAACCACAGCTCGCTTGGCCAAAGAAAGAAATATATCTGCCATTGTCATGTTCATGTAGATCATATCTATAAAATCCAGAATGCAGTGAGTGCCTGGTCAGGCAGCTGGGAGGACACTGTAAGTGAAAAGCCAACGCCCTTGTGACCTAATGGCTGTGTGGCCTCGGGTCACACAGCTCAGTGGAGTTCTGTGCTGTTAGCTGTGAAATGAGGGCAAAGCCAAGATAACCGACAGTCAAGTCTCAGTCTATGGTGAAAGCTTTCCTACAAAGCACTCGACAAACCTGAACAAACATTTCACCCCAGCTTCCTCCTCCAGTCTCCTTGGAAATGTCTGTCTTCTTGATAAACAAATGATATAAATGCTTACCAGCTTCTTTTTATCTAGAGTACATGTGTATGTCCGTGTGTGCATGTGTGAACACGTCTGTGTGTTCATATGTGGACCAGCTCGTGTGTGTGCAGGCGCATTTAAGTGAAGGCGAACCGCTCCTCTTCCTTTCCATCTTTGAGATGAGGCCGCTCCCTGCGCCTGAAGCGCACTGATATGGCTAGTGGCTGTGGCGAGTTGAATGAGAGGTCCCCTAGTGGGACAACATTTGAACAGCTGGTCTCTGCTTTCCGCTGCTGTTTGGGGGCTGAGGAGGCGCAGCCTTGCTGGAGAAAGTGGGCGGGTTCTGAGAGCGCCTATCCTCACCGCACTTCCGGCTCTCTCAGCTTCCTGCTCCTCCCACTGTGCCTGCCATTTTCTTCCATGCCTCCGTGAACGCTCCCTCGTCTGGAGTGGTAAACCAAAATGAACTCTTTTCTTTAACTTCTCATTGGTTATGATGTTTGATCACAGCAACAGAAAAGTAACTAATACACTAGCTGACTAAATAAGCCCCCAGGGTCCTGTGCCCCTAACACTGAGATTACAAGTCCACCATAGTAGCTGGCATTTTACACAGTTTCTGAGGACCTGCACTTAGGCACTTACATGACAAAAATTTACTACCTGAGCTCTCTTCTCGTCTTTGTTCAGAAAGAAGAGATTGTTCCATAGAGCAAGCTTCTAATTGTATTTAGAATGTTCTTATTACCAATATTTCCTTGAACTTGTTTTTCTTTTTCAAATGAAACTATTGGTTTGCCACTATAAAGATCTGCTGATATGCCTGAGTGAACAAGAAAGTGAAAGTCAGAAAACCTAATCCAGTCTGCACGTGGGTGAGGGCCCTGCTACCTGTTCTTCTCTGCCTCTTGATGACTGAACACTAAAACACAGGCTCTAGGGAAACTGCAAAGAAGACTAAGCTGCTCTCTTTCACAGGGAGGCACTAACGCCCTGGCATGAAGCTACAGCGCTGGGGAGAGTTGTTAAGGGTTGTGTGGCCTGGTAAAGTCCTTTAGTCGCCTGTTCATAAAACCAGACACTTAAATCAGACATCTTTCCCAGCTCTAATGCTCTGTACTGAGACAGAGAATTGATGACTTCTGCAGGTGAAGCTTAATTCTGATTTGTAGACAGTGTTTTCCATAGTTCCTCAAGGCCTTGATTGCTATATAGCCAAGGATAGCCTTGAACCTCTGACCCTCCTGTCTCCACCTTCTGAGGGCTAGGACTACAGTCATGATACCACTGTGCCCAGTTTACTAGGGAACCCAGAACTTTGTGCATACTAGGCATTCTACCAGTGAAGCTACATTCTCAGGCCTAAATTCTGGCTTGTTATTTCCATACAGTAACATTTGAATTTAACCCAAAGCACAAAAACTACATGGAAAGAAAGCTTGATTTACATGGGTGTTCAATGTAGCCTGACACTCCCGTATCAGTGTGGTTCCTCTGGACAACGCTGCAGAAAATCTGCAGGACGTGAGCTCAGCTCTTAACTCTGGTAAATAAATGAATCAATGTGCAGCCAAACTGAGCTCATCACCCTCTCCTCCCTGCCAAATTCCTATGGAAACAAACAAACAAAAAGGTCAGAAGAAAGGGAGAGTAGAAGATACTTTGAACCCACAGTATACTTTTCTTGACCAAGGCTGCCCAGTCCTGCTGGGCCGGCGCGGCCTCTGCCTGCCCTCCTGCCCAGCACAGCTATTTTTGGCTGATCAGTCAGTGCTTACTTTTGCAGATGAACAGAGCACATCTCCTGTTAGGCAGTTTTTGTTACAGAAGTTATTAAGCCCATCCAGCTGTTGTCTCAAGTGGACCTTTAGAGAATAGGGAGACAGGAAGTGCAGCACTGGCTGGAAGATAGAGCTAGCTCTGTGGGACCTTTCACAGCCTCACGACAAACACCTCCAAGAACAGCTCCTTAGCAGCACCCCTGAGTATGAGGCAGGCTCGTCTCTGCTGGCCACAATAAATCCTGGATAATTACTTTTCTCATTCTAATTGAATCTGTATTAAGCCCAAGTGTTTGGTTTTTGAGAACTCAAGTCTGGCAGACACTAGCTTGTGGTCAGGAATGCAAGACTCCTGGGGAAACATCTGGCCGCATCTGAACAAATGCCTGAATTCGTTTTATTTTCATGAAACTACCCTGAACATCCTTCCAAAGAAGGTGTGCGCTGCACACTCGTTATTTTAAAATGAAGAGAGAGCACAAATGACCTTTAATGGAACCTTGGCTAGAAAGAAGGCTTCATGGATGACTATGAATTAATCATCAAATTATTCCAATTTCATCCTATGATTTTAAAGTCTCACACACAGTTCAGGGTATTCTAATTGGACAAAGGTGGTTTGACACAGCCCTGTTTGGCTCATTCTCACACTGTAATTTGATGACTTCACTGTGTACACACTGTGTAAAGCACCAAATAACCTTTTAATACGTGACTCCTATACTGTGGTTACTAAGGAACCCAAGACCAAAGATTATTACAGTATTCTAGCCCTACGTGCACTAAGTGACTAACATTGTTGACCTCTTGCTAACACACAAACTTGGTGGACATATACGTGCTGATGTGTAAGTGTATGTGAACACACATGTATATGTGTGTACATATGAATGAGCTCACCATGCAAGTGTGAAGGACAGAGGTCAACAGTGGCTATCTTTCCTCTATCACTCTTCACCATACCTGTCTGAGAGAGAGTCTTCTATCTGAACCTGGGGCTGGCCATTTTTGCAGTTAGAACAACTGGCCAGCAAGCACTGGATGCTCCAGTGTCTAGCATCCAGTAATTGAGGTTATAGGTATATACCATCTGAGTACAAGAGGTATGAACTCATGTCTTCTTGCTTGTGCAACAGGCACGCTACCCAGTGAACCACATTCCCATTCCTCCACTCTCCAGCTTTCTTGCCTACACTCAGCAGTACATAACGGGAGAATCAGGAAATCAACACTCCAGGTAACATGGGAGGTCTGCAGTTCTACCCTCCGAAGCATTTCACATATAGAACACCTGTGGCTGTGAAGAAGAATTAATGGTCTATCTAAAGGCAAATTCCTTTTCAAAGTGAAATTCTTCTTGCACAGAAGCAAGAAGAGTGCTGCAGACCTCTAACCTGAATAAAACTAAACTCTGAATGGATGAGGGACCTCAACATAGGACATGATGCTCTAAAACTGCTAGAGGAAAAAGTATGGCTACTTCAACTTACAGATATGGGAAAGGAATTTCTTAATAGGACTTCAGTAGTCCAGGGAATTTGAGAAATGGAATCATGTGAAACTAAAATTAAAAAATCTTTGCAACAAAGGAATCCTTAGCTATTAGGGACATACAGCTAAAACTATTTTAGGATTCCATCTCACACCAGTCAAAATGCCCATTGCCAAAACTAAAAGTGACAGCATATGCTTGAATAGATATGATGATGGTGACATTCTGACACACTGTTGCTTAGAGTGTTAGTTCTGCTCTACAGGTAGCTAGTACAACTGCTGTAAAAATTAGTCTGAGTGTTTCTCAAAACAGAACAAAACAAAACCAAAATCTAGAACTACTGTATGAACTAACAATGAACCACTCCTGAGCACAATCCAACATTTATCTCCTCACACAGATGCTTGCATGCCCATGGTTGTTGTCACTGTGGTACATGTCTAATGCAGCGGTTCTCAACCTTCCTAATGATGCAACATTCCCCATGCTGTGGTGACCCCAGCCACACAATTATTTCATTGCTACTTCATAACTATCATTTCCTGCTGTTGTGAATCGTAATGTAATTATCTGATATGTAGGATATCTGCTATGGGACTTCTTTGAAAAGGTCGTTTGACACCCCCTCCCCAAAGGGATCATGAGACACAAGTTGAGAACCACTAGCCTAATGGATATTATCCAGCATGAAGAAAATGAAACCATAAAATTCGTAAGCAAAGTGATGAAACTTGAGGAAGTTATACTCAGTTAATGGGGTCACCCAGGCACGAAAAGGCATAAATTCTGTGTTCTTTCTCATGCACACATGCTATCTTCAAATCTTGTGCATGTGTGTTTACCCTGGAGTACATGTAAAAAAAGAAAACAGTAATGGGCCAGCAGATTATAGCACTCATTTAGGGCAAAGGAAAGTAGACCATATATGAGATGCAAATAAACAAAGAATATTGGGGTCATAAAGTTCAAGCAAGTAGTTGAGTGATGGTGATGGGGAAATGAGTACATTAATGGTTTATTAAAGGGAATTGTATGTTAAGAGGCTACATGAAAGCAGAGCCAGCAGAGGTAAGCTGTATGTAGGCTTCCACCCACATCACCCTACATCCAGAGGGAAACTGTGGGGGCCCCAACAGCTTGGAGCTCTCTCCACCTATTCCTGGTCTATCTGACCCAGCCAGCAGAGACAGCATAAATGAGCTGAACACAGACTCTGATCCCATTGTCCACCATTAAGAGGAGGCCTGTGGGGCTCCTGAACAACATCTAGCTTAGAGCCCTCTCAGCCTACTCCTGAACTGCCTGACCATCAGGGACCACCAGGCCTGCTAACACCAGAGACAACCAGATGGCTAGAGGTCAGTGTCAGAACACAAGCAACAAAACCCAGGGCCATATGACATCTTTGGAAACCCACTATCCTACCACAGCAGGCCCTGAGAATACTATCACACGTGAAGCACAAGAACACAATCTTAAATCTGAGGTTATGAAAATGATAGCAGTCTTAGAGGAGAAAAATAAACCCATCAAAGAAATATAGGAAAATACAATCAAACAGGACAAGGAAATGAATAAAACTATTTAAGACCTAAAAACAAAAATAGAAGAAATAAAGAAAACACAATCCGAGGCAATTCTGGAGATGGAAAACTTAGGGACGAGAACAGAAACTACAGACACAAGCATCACCAACAGAATATAAGAGATGGAAGAGAGAATCTCAGGTGTAGAAGGTATGAATGAAGAAATTGATACATATGTCAAAGAAAACGCTAAATCTTAAAAGTTCTTGATACAAAACATCAAAGAAATCTGGGACAGTATGAAAAGACCAAACCTACAAATAATAGGAATAGAAGAAGGAGAAGACTCCCAGTTCCAAGGACCAGAAAATATTTTGAACAAAATCTTAGACAAAACCTTTCCCAACCCAAGGGGGAAAAATGCCTATAAACATACAAGAAGCTTACAGAACACCAAATAGATTGGACCAGAGAAGAAAATCCTCCCATCACATTATAACCAAAACACTAAATGTACAGAACAAAGTAAGAATATTAAAAGCTGCAAGGGCAAAAGGCCAAGTCACATGTAAAAGCAGAACTTTCAGAATTATACCTGACTTGTCAACAAAAACTGTAAAAGTCAGAAGGGCCTGGACAGATATCTTATAGACACTAAGAGACCACAAATGTCAGCCCCAACTACTATACCCAGCTTTTCAATTTTTTTTAATTTCTTTCTTGTTCACTTTACATCCTGGCTGTAATCGCATTCTTCCTCCCCTCCCTTCCTCCCTACCCTATCCCCTATTCCTCAGAAAATGGGAGTCCCTTTCCCATCCACCCAGCTCATCAAGTCACAATGGGATTTGTTCTCTTTCTCTATAGCCTGGCAAGGCAGTACCACCAGGGGGAAGTGATCAAAAAGCTTGCAAGAGAATTCATGTCAAATACAGTCCCAGCTTCTCTTACTAGAGTACCCATAAGCCTATGCTTCCCATTGACTACATCTTTGTAGGGGGCCTAGGTCCTCAGCAAAACTTTTAATCACCTTAGATGGAGACAACAAGATATTTCATGACAAAAACAAATTTAAACAGTACTTAATCACAAATTCAGTAATACATACAGGAAGGAAAACTCCAACCCAAACAGGCTAACTACAACCAGGAAAACATAGGAAATAAATAAACCCATATCAGCAAAATCAAAAGAAAGAGCACACACACACACACACACACACACACACACACACACACACTACCACCATCAACATAAAAATAATAGGAATTAACAACCAATGGTTATTAATATCTCTCAACATTAATGGCCTCAACTCCCCACTAAAAAGATACAGGCTAACAGAATGAATGCAAAAACAGGACCAATCATTCTGCTACATACAAAAAACAATCCTCAGCAAAAAAGATACACATCACCATAGAGTAAAGGGCTGGAAAAGGTTTTGTAAAGCAAACAGACCCAAGAAACAAGCTGGAGTAGCCATTCTAGTATCTAATAAAATAGACTTTCAACCAAAATTAGTCAAAAGAGATGGGGAAAGACACTTCATACTCATCAAAGAAAAAATGCATCAAGATGATGTCTCATTTCTGAAATTTTATGCCCCAAATGCAAGGGCAGCCACATTTGGAAAAGAAACATTACTAAAGGTTAAATCACACATTGAACCCCATACATTAGTAATGGAGACTTCAGCACCCCACTTTCACTGATGGGCAGATCATTGAAGCAGAAACTAAATGGAAAAATAATAAAACTAACAGACATCATAAATCAAGTGGACCTAACAGACATCTACAGAACTTTTCACCCAAACACAAAAGAAGTTACCTTCTTCTCAGCACCTCACAGAACCTTCTCCAAAATAGACCATATAGTTGGTCACAAAGCAAGCCTCAACAGATAACAGAAGATTGAAATAATCCCTTGTATCCTATCAGACCACCATGGACTAAAGCTGGATCTCAACAACAGAAATAGCAAAAAGCCTACACACTCATGGAAACTGAATAACTCTCTACTCAATGACAATTGGGTCAGGGAAGAAAGAAATTAAAGAATTTCTAGAGTTCAATAAATATGAAAGCACAACATTCCCAAATTTATGGAACACAATGAAAGTAACACTAAGAGAAAAGTTCATACACTAAGAGCATTCATAAAGAAATTGGAGAGTGCTCATACTAACAATTTAAAAGCACACATAAAAGGTCTAGAACAAAAAGAAGCAAACACACCCAAGTGTAGTAGACAGGAGGAAATCCTCAAACGCAGGGATGAAATCAATGACTTAGAAACAAAGAGAACAATACAAAGAATCAATGAAACCAACAACTGGTTCTTTGAGAAAATTAACATGATAGACAAACTCCTAGCCAAACTAACTAAAAGGCAGAGAAAGACTATCCGTATTAAAAAGAAAAAATCAGAAATGAAAAGAACATAACAACAGACCCTGAGAAAATCCAAAGAATCATTACTTTTTACATGTTACTTATTACATATTACTTCAAAAGCCTGTATTCCACAAAACTGGAAAACCTAAAGGAAATGGACAATTTTCTCAGTATATTTCACTTACCAAAGCTATATCAAGACCAGGTAAATAGTTTAAACAGTCTTATACCCATAAGAAAATAAAAGCAATCATCAAAAGTCTCACAACCAAAATAAAGCCCAGAACCAGATGTTATTAGCATACAACTCTTAAAAAAAAAAGAAGAGCTAATATCAATACTCCTCAAATTATTCTACAAAATAGGAACAGAAAAGACATTGCCAAATTCATTCTGTGATGAAGTAGGCTTTATTCCAGGGATGCAGGGACGTTTCAACATATGAAAATCCATCAGTGTGATCCACCATATAAATAAACTAAAAGAAAAAATTATATGATCATCTCATTACATGCATAAAAAGAATTTGACAAAAATCAACATCACTTCATGATAAAAGTCTTGGAAAGATCAGAAATACAAAGCACATAACTAAACATAATAAAAGCAACATACGGCAAGCCTATAGCCAGCATCAAATTAAATGGAAACTCACAGCAATTCCACTGAAATCAGAAACAAGACAAGGCTGCCCATTCTTGCCATATCTCTTCAGTATAGTATTTGACGTTCTAGCTAGAGCAATAAGACAACTAAAAGAGATCAAGGGCATACAAATTGGGAAGGAAGAAGTCAAAGTATTACTATTTGCAGATGCTATGATAGTGTATGTAAGCAACCCCAAAAATTCCACCAGAGAACTCCTACAGCCCTCAGCAAAGTGCCTGGATGCAAAATTAACTCAAAAAGTTAGTAACTCTCCAGTATGCAAAAAACAAATGGGCTGAAAAAGAAATAAGGGAAATAAATACTCTTCACAGTAGCCACAAATAATATAAAGTATCTTGTTGTGAAAGAACAAGTTAGCTTTACAGGTCTCTTTATGAATTCTATACCCCATATTAAACTAAGTTCTCCCAGTACTTTTCCAGAAAGCAGGACGAAAGGAGAAGTGGGTGAATTGAGACAAGACCCACCCTGATGCAAAGGAATGCCAAAGGTCTCCACCCTGATGCCGAGGAATGTCCAGATCTGCAGTACAAGATAACGTTGCCTGGCAACTGGTCCAGACCATCACAGCTCCCCCACCCAGACAGGGGCAGGACTAGATGGACTTGGCACCCAAAATGAACCAATCATTTTAAAAGTCAACTACCCTATAGCTCTTCACCCAACCCTAAGCTGCCAAGACTGCAACCCCCAAGCTTCCCCGAGCTTTTTCCTTAAAAAACCCCCAGACTTCTGTCTCTCGGGGCTGTTCCTCGATGGTTTGGAGGGCAGCCACATCGAGTGATGGCTTGAATAAACCTCTTGTGGTTGCATCAATTCAGGTCTCCAAATTCCCTTCATCTATCTTCCCAGAAATTAGGCTAATGCTGGGCCTAACAGTTTTAATTCTAACCAAGCATGTGAAAGACATGTATGACAAGAACTTCAAGACTCTGAAGAAGGAAATTGAAGAAGATGCCAGAAGAAGGAAAGATATCCCATGTTCAGGGATTAGTAGGATCAACATAGGAAAATGGCCATCTTACCAAAAGCAATCTATAGAGTCTGTCTATGAAGTTCACATGGCTTCTCCGTCACTTCCAGCCATTGAATCAGGGTGGTAAACTGTAATTCACCACATTAACACCAAACTTCCATGTGGAAACAAAGCAAGCTAATGGTCTTACCCTAAGCCTTGTGGTTCTCCCTGGTCTCTGACCCTTCTCTTCCTGGCCAAAGACTCACATCCCCATCTGTTCCAAAGGTCTACTCTTCTCAGGCAGTCCCACATGGTGCTTCTGTTAGTGTTTTTTTTTTCACTTTGTTTTTATTTCTATTGAAAATCTTTGTTGTTCAAATAGGATGTTAATTTTTTACATTTATTTAAAAATAATAATAATTTGCATATTTGTCTGTAGTTATTCTGTGACTCTGCTCAGTAACAATGGCATATTCTTAAAGTTCTGTGATAGTGAAAATGGGACACTGAGGCCAGAGATGTAGCTTAGTTGGTAGCATGTTTTCTGAGAATGCAGGATGCCCGGGTTTGGTGGCACACACCTATAAGAGAGCTGGGGTGGTAGAGGCAGGATCAGACTTGCAAAGCCATCCTGTGCTTCATAATGAGTATGAAGCTAGGACAGATATGACGAAGGGAGGGAGACAGGGAGACAGGGAGACACAGAGGGAAGACAAAGAAGAAAAGGAAAGAGGGGAAAAACTTGACTAAAAGGTACTGCCTCATCAGGCCACAGGGGAAGAGAACAAACTCAGTCCTCCTTGGACTAAATGAGCTGGGGTAGGTGGGTAGGGGGCTCCCTCATTCTGAAAAACAGAGGAGGGGGTGGGGGAGGGACTGAGAGGAGAGGAGAAAGTGGTCTACAACCAGGATATAAAGTGAATAGATAGATAGATAGATAGATAGATAGATAGATAGATAGATAGATAGATAGATAGATAGATAATTTTAATAAAGGTAATACTAAATCAAAGGTAAAAGCTAATAGGCAAATGACTCAATTCACACTGACTATCTCTCCATAGACAAAGAAGGAGCTCATTTTGATTGAACCTGTAAACTCTACATGAAGCCTAGCTGCTTGCAAAGTAGACTTGACCACCCCTTGGACACATGCAAAGACTTTCAACTCTTATCACGGTCTGAGCTACAGAAGAAGGTGCCTTGGTCTGTTTCTAGCTTTATTGTCACTGACTTGAAAATGTACAGCCACTCTGTACCTTTTACCCACAAGGCAAAGAAACATGGTTCTGCTCCCTGACATGATGGTGACAGTAAGTTGTTAATATTATTTTGAAGACAGGGTCACATGCAGCCCAAGTTGCCCTCAATTTGATTTGTAGACAAAGGTGACCTTGAACTTCTTGTTCTCCTATCTCCACCCTTTGACTGCTGGGATCACAGGTGTGGATTACTACACCCACTTTCTGAGGCACTGCAGATGGAAGCCAGGGTTTCATGAATGCTAAGCAAGGGCTCTCCAAGCTGAGCCACATCCTTAGCCCTCCAATAGCATCAGTGATAATGACTGCAGAAATACTGCTCTGATTGAAGTTTTGACAATCAAACCAGTTGCCTACTAAAACTAGGGAAGTAGAAGGAAATCTTGTATAGACATCTTCTAATGATGGTGCCACAGAAAACATTGTTGAAAATACTAAAATAACAGTGAAGAATTCTGGGGCAGTCTGATACTTTGGTAGAGAGACAAAAGCAGCATCGTAGCCCTTGAAAATCCCAAAGGACAAGGCCGCCCTGTCCCTAAGGAACACAACACTACCCCAGGTGAGCATGGGCATAGGGAACTGTCTCAGACCTCATTCTCTCTTCTCCAGCCAGTGTCTCATCTTGGCCCAAGCAAAAGAATGCTGCCAGCCAGGAACGGAGGACAAAGTTTCTTGTGATCAGCTCTCATAATAGAGAAGAGGCCAGGAGACTGGAAAGAGGACTCAGATTGTAGTGTTCGCCCTGTAAGCCTGAGAACTTGAGGTTAATCGCCAGAACCACACAGAAATTCCATGTGACATGTGTTTATAATCCCAATCCTGGGGAGGTGGAGGCAGGCGAGTCCCTGTGCTCAACAGCCAGCTAGCCAGGCCCAGTGAGTTCTAAGCCACTGGAAGACCTTGTATCAAAAACAAGGACTGTGAGATTGCATGCCCACAAACAAACCCACACATAGATGTACTCACAAGAAAGAAAGAGCCTGAGACAGAGCAGGCCAGGCTTCTCTGTGGAGATAAGCTTACAGAGAAAGTACTCAGGAATCGGAAGAAGGCACCTCAAGCAACACCTCTGGGTCATTCTTGAGGGTGTAATCCTTCTCGGAAAGTCTGGTGGGTGAGAACCAGTTGTTACAAGAGTGATGGTGACCAAGAGACACTGAGGCAGCCTTCCTTGATGCCAGGAGCAGTAGCAGAGAGGCTCCTGCGGTGATGTGATGAAATGGAGCCGCAAGCACACCTGTGGCTGGGTGTGGAACAACAGCTTCTGGAAGTCACATTTGATTTCCTGTCAAAAGAGAGGGTTACCGGGCCAATGCTTTACAGCAGCTGAGGGGGAAAGGTTTTGCTATTGAGTAGTGCAGACCTTATCACAGAGATGTTTGGGTCTCCCTGCTGCCTTCACCCTCATAGGGAAGATAGGCCATCTTCATAAGCCCACTAGAGTCAGACGGGATCACAGGAAGTAAACCAATCTAACAACTCCATTGAAGAGTGTTTCATAGAAAGACAATTTCAGAAATGTGAGCAATGTTGAAGGTTCCTATGGCTCCTGGGCACGCTCCAGAATATCTGCTCACCGGTAAAAGCTGTCACCACTCTGAAGGCAGCAGGGACCATGGTGCTGTGGTCATCTTAGTTACGCTTCCTGTTGCTAACAGGATGCAACTTTAGCTGGGAAGGCATGACAGCAGGAATGTGAGGGAGCTGTCACTGCGCCTGCACTCAGGAAGCAACAAGAGGAAATACCACCCAGCAAGCATTCTCTTTCAGTCGGTCTGCAGAGCCCAGAGAATAGTGCCAACCGCAGTTATGGTTGGCCTTTACCCCTCAACACAATTTAGAAAATCTTTCACAGAAGCACCTAGAGATGTGTGTCCTGTGTGCTTCTAGATCCTGTCAAGTTGATGGTCAGTAATAACCATTACAGCTGGTAATCACTGAGAGAAAGCGGGAGCTGGGAGGACTGGCCTGTTAAGCCCTGTAGTTAGGAAACACTTCCAACACAAGATGGGAAATGGGGAAGGAAGGCACACTCTGAGCCTCTCTCCTTCAGCCTCTCTCTCTTGCCAATGCCTCACATTGGCCTGTTGGTGACTTTATTAATTAATCAGCTTCTCTGATGCAAATATATGTTGAAAGAGGATTTATTAGGCTGACATACATAGTTCAGTTTGGGTACTCCAACTAAGGATGCATTCTCTCTGGAGAGCCGAGAACCTGACAGCGTGGGAGAATGAAGCCCCCAGCTGGTGCTGAAGGTCTAGAGAATTCCTGGGGAACAGTATGTTGGAAACAAAAGGCTGTAAAGGCCAGTTTGTGTCTACACGAGACAGAGCATGTACACATAGGGCGTACACACAGCTGAGTCGGCACAGCCTGGCTGACACCTTATCTCAAGAGAATCCCTAAGAAACTTCTGCGGTGACCTGTTATGCATTTGGAAGAGGGAAACTATGTGTGGTTATGTGTAGGCCTTGAGGTTAGAGGCCTAACAATTTCTCTGAGCCCTTTGCTAACGTGTGTGTGTGTGTGTGTGTGTGTGTGTGTGTGTGTGTGTGTGTAGCTGTGTACCTACCTCTACATCACCTGTGCTCCCGACTGTGGAGGTGCCCATGCTATGGCTGCATCTCAGCCTGTGTGCTGGTAGAAAGCATGTCTTCTTTGCCTCCAACTCCACATCTCCCACATCAGGTTTCCTGTGACTTTTTCCTGACATCAGAGCATGAACCTCACACCAATAGTCTTCAATCCATGTCAGAAGGCCAAAGAAGCAGGGTATGATGTCAGTTAAGGGCACCTCTGACAGCAGCACCTACTGGCAAGAGGCAAAGACAAGCACGCAGAAAGCGAAGCTTTTCCCGGGGGCCGCCTCAATTCTGGGCCTCTGCTAGAAGGTGCTACCACGTTTAGGATGGTCTTCTGCGTCAGTTAACAGGATCTAAATAATGCCTCCACATGTTCTCAGAGCCTAGCTTGATCTAGATGATCTGGATGAGTCTGCCCATAGGCTGTAATCTGTCCAGCTTGCAGTCAGCCTTATATTACAGTAACACAGTGGGGTGCCTTGCTAAAGTCTGATCTGCTCCAAGGCAGAGAAAAGCCTGCTGGAGGAGACAGGAGGGTGTAATGTGGAAATAACTGTTTTCCTCCACAGTAAGTCGCTAAAACTGCTTTGTAACGGGCAAGACATTCGGAGAGCCACATATTTAAACCTATTTCAAGGAGACTTTGCCACCAAATGCCAAAAGATCTTGCTGGTTATTACAAATATTTAGTTAACCTTAAAAGAAGCATAAGTTTTTCCATTTTAAAGCTGAATAGTAAAGCACAAGCTTAGAAAGCCAGGGAGAGAGAGTGTGTGAAATTCTCTACATTAAATATATTCATGATGTATCTACTGATTTGTCATGCCATCCACTCATTTCTCTGAGATATTCCTGGAGAGTAACTCAACCTCATTTCTGAAACCAAGACACAGGTGTATTATTTTGAGAGAGGACTGCCAGTTTGGGAAACGGCTGCAGACATGAGTGCCAGGGTGCTGTGAACAGCCTGGAGGAGTGCTGAGGGTTTCTGGTGCACGTCCCTGTCCTCCTCCGCGCAGAGGTCTGTATCTGCCATCCATTGCTCTCACATCACAAACACCAGCAACCTCAGCATGCCCCCATGCTCAAGCGCACTGTTTTAAATTGAGTGTTTTCATTGCTTTTTGGCTTTAACTAATATGTAACAAAATTGGCTACAGACCATTTCCCCTCTCAACATAAGTCATAACTAGTAAATTATATATAATAAGAAGAATCTCACTGCAGATTATTTTTCCAAGTAAGATTTGGCTGAGTGTGGGTCTTCATGTAGGGAGACACTGACCCAAGCTCAGCACTCATACATGATGACTACTGGTCACAATGACTATTCCTTTAATAGTACTTTGAAGCAGGCTATGTACAGAGTTGCTATGGGAAGAACAATAGAGACTTTACATTCTTGATAGTTTCACTAACAATGTAACATCGAGGACTGAAGGAAAAATACCACTGTCACGTTAAATGTTAACTTTCGTCTTTTGACCTAAAACTGCATTTTTCTCTGTGCCTTCAGAGAAAGACATCTTGAAGAAGTAATTTAAACACACACCAGGTGTGGTCCATTTCCGTTACCCTCGCACCTGGGAGACACAGGCAGGAAGACTAGGAGTGCAAGGTTGCTTGTGCAACATAGCAAGATGGCGGCCAACATGGGCCACATCCGAGCATGCCCAACAGAAAAATGGCCAGACTCCAAAACCAAACAAAAACAAAGGTGTATCTCTTCACCTCTTGACCTGGAGCACAATGGGGCATGTCAAATGGTTTTCACGTCAAGAGAAGTCCAGTCAGCCACCATTTGTGCATGAAAGCTCTTCTTTCTGCATATTTCTGTGTGTGTGTGTGTGTGTGTGTGTGTGTGTGTGTCTGTGTGTCTATGTGTCTGTGTCTGTGTCTGTGTGGAGGAGAGAGACAGACAGACAGAGGTGGAGGCAGACAGGAAGATTCCAGGGGGAAAATAGAAACAAGCAGACATCATGGCTCACCAGGAGTCAATGCGCCTTGACAAAAGCAGCTTCTGAGAGCTGAGACCGTGTCATCCCCGCAGCGTGGTTGACGTGTGCCCACTCACATGTTCACCCAGACTGTCTCCTTTAAAGCGCACACGCACAGATACCTTGGTGTGTGAGGAAATACTTCTCATCAGATACTTTGAATTCCACATGGTTGAAACTGAACTCCCAGCCTCAACCTACTGCATCCCAATATTCCTCGTCTGGAATGGAGTTTGGGCTTACATCCCAGAAACCCTGTTTTTTTCCCTTTTTCTCACGCCCCAGAAGTGACAGAGCTTCAGCCTCTTCAAATGCACCTAGGTTCTGACCGATTCTCACCTCAGTACTGTCTTCTCCAAGGGCCACCAGTTGTCCTCTCTGAAAGTTGTCTGGGTCACCTCCTGGTTGGCACCCGTGAAGCTCTGCCCCCTCAGTGGTGTTATTTCGGATCCTGCAGGAGAGTGCTCCTCCTGGAATCAACCTGACTAATTTTTTCTTTACTCCAACCTTTCTGACCGCTCTGGAAACAAACCCAGAGTTTTCAGGACCCCACTGATCGGACCCTGTGGGTCTCTGTCCCGCAGCCCCCGTCATTGCTATTTCTGGAGCGTTGCTGACATAAGAAGCCTGCTGATAGCTGCTGCTGCGCCACAGAGGCCGAGCCCCATTCCCTGACCTTGAGAGCTGGGCAGAGCTCCACAGACACCTGCCCCGCCCTCTGTTAACTGTTTAACTCACACAGCAGCTGCACTGCTCATCCTGCAGACCATTTTCGCTGTTGCTTTTTTTTTTTCTGAAAATGTAATCACTTGTAACATCATAGCGTGTATTTGGCAATATTTGATTTTGTCTTACAATAAGCTATAACTTTTCCATGGGCAGGCATTGCGACCTACTTTTTTTTTTTTTTTAACACAGGCTCTCACTGCCTTGGAGCTCAACCAAGTGGACCAGGAGAGCTGGCTAGTGAATCTCGGGAATCAGCCTGTTCCCACCAGTTCTGGGGTTCCAGGCATGTGAGCACCATGATGGATCTGCTCAGCTTCGTCCGATCAGCAAACACCCGCTGTGCTTGGCATTTGTGGTTGCTGCCCTAAAAAGCGAGTCTACCGTCGGAACACAGTGACAGCTGTCTCTCCAGCGCCATCGCTGTCCCTGTCTATCCAGGCAGGGGCAGATTGCCAGGTGTGCCTTTCCCATTCTGCATTGTTGTAAAGCTTTCCTCACATGTAACCGATACTTGCTCATCTCTCAGCTTTTCCGGGGGACTGGCCCCCTGAGATCTGGCTGAAAGAGGTGGAGCCACATTAAAACCAGTCTTTCTTTCTATATCTTCCCTGAAGGAAGCAAAGGAAAAGCAGCTGGTGAACTGCGTCGTTTCCCTCAATGACATCATGAGTGAGCCTGCTTTGAGGCTGCCTCCTCGATGTGCAAGCAGACCGTGGTTTATCTTTTGGAGGCCGGTGTATTATGACAGTAATTTTTTTCTTGGAGATGGGGCTCTTGTATCCCAGCTGGCTTCACACTCACTAAGAAACTTAGGATGACCTCAAGCCTCTGCCTCCCAAGCACTAAGATTATGGGCACCACAGTACCCCTGGTTTATGGCATGCCAGGGATCAAACTCAGGGCCCATGCATGATAGGAAAGCACTCTACCAGCTGAGCTACCTGCCCAGATCCAGTTACATTAAATTTTAATGAACAGGGATAAATTATAAATATTACTGGGGCACACCATTCTTTCTCTATTGTATTCTTTGACACAGACATTATCAGAAATACACTGCATATTTTGAAAACCAGCTCCTTCCCCCAAAGCCCACTCTGGCAGTTGGCTTCCTGTCTTCATAAAAACAAGGCTGACACAAATACATCAGCTTGTGAAAGAAAACATTTGTGTGGGCTCAGAGCAGCAGAGGTGTCAGTCCCAATGGCGGACTTGGTTGCTGGTAAAACAATAAGCAGGCCGCATGAGGTTATTAGGCAGGTCCTCTGCTCTCCTCGTGACAACCAGGGAGAGAAGATGGGACAGGCCTCCGTACCTCCTGCAACTCCGCTCTGCCTCTAAGTATGGCCAGCCTCCCACAGTCATGGCGGGGCAGCCAGGCTCCTAAACACGGACCCTCAGGTGACATTTAAGACCTCAACCCAAGTACACTTGTTTCAGCCTCTCCCCAAGATTGTCACTGCTGCCCTAACTGTGCGTCTGGACCCTTAAGAATAAAACAAGCCGTGGTGATCTCAGCTACGGAAACATTCTGTGAATCTAAGACGGCTGTGGTCTGCACACCGCACAGGGTTAGAGAAGTTAAGGGAAAGGCTGGCACAGAGCAGGTACTGCTTCATCAGGCAACCCCATCTCAATCCAGCCATCTTAGCTCTCTGTGTTTTCAATGCTCTCACACCTTTTTGGAACAGGTGATTGATATTGTTCTTCTACCTATGGGTGAGAATTAAGTCACTTGCTCTTGGCACTTCGAACAGCCATGAGTGTCTGCATTACCCACTAGCCAAAGCAATAAAAAGCTTCTGTGACCAAAGCTGAAAGAAGCACAGATCTATGGACATAAATATAAATATTGATAAGGCAGTTTAATAAAATGACCATTTAGTGAGACAACATCAAAAGTCCCCCTACACATACACATGTAGACCCTGAGCTTATGACCTTCCAGCATAAGGTCATGCTTTTTTGACCATGTTTACAACACCTGACATGAATTCTCCCCTTTAGAGCAGGCTTAAAATCCAATCAAGAGAGCAGTAAGTTACCCCATAAATGACCACTATTGAACATCTTTCCTGGCTACTCCTTATTGACATGCAGGGTCCACTGCTGCACAAAACCGCTCTTCTTTCTGCACCAACAGCCTGCAGAGAACCTTTAGCCACTCTGAAAGTTGCCAGAAGGGAGAGTTGCCTGGCCAAGAGAGGTTGGTTTCTCTGTGTGCAGCATCCAAAGTGAGCGGTGTCTTTAGCTATAGGACTCGGCCTCCGGTTGTTGTGGTCAACAAGGAGCCATGACAATAACCTGTATTGTTTTGGGTGTCTCTCGGGTCTCCCTAACCAATGACTCATGGGGAGATTGCTTTGCCTGGCACTGAGCTATTTTTATTTCACAAACCTTGTCTTCTGAGAGTAGCCTTGTTTACCCATGCCATTATTCACCTCTTTTCAAACTTCTCTTTTGTTGTTGTTAGATTTTTAATGACTTTATAAACTAATGGTGTTTCATTAGGTGTGTGTGTGTGTGTGTGTGTGTGTGTGTATCTTTTATTTCCTCTAACCCATACCTGATCCCTTCTTTTTTTCATGTTGCTGAAACCTTTACCTTCTAATAGAAGTAAAGCATTTGTTTAAATATAGTGGATGATTTTAATAGTCACCTGAGTCTATGAAGTATAAAAGGAGAGTGTCCCCTGTTAGGAAACACTGCTGTTAGGAGGCAGAAGCTGGATTCAGACCTCGGAAGACAACCTGAGGTACTATCAACAAATTCAAGTTATGCCTGTGCTATTTTTACATCACTTACGAATGGAAAAGAGTGAGGTATACAGGCAGAAGAGCAGGGTAGCTACTGTTTCTGTTTACAATGCCCTTTTCAGGACTAAGACAGAGGTGGGTGGCGCCTTGTCACCCAACCTGTTAATGGGGGCATAACAACACCCACTATGTCACATGAGGACACCCTAAAACTCAACCTGTCACATGGGGCCATCCTGCTACCCACCATGTCACATGGGGACATCCTGCTACCCAGCCTGTCACATGGGGCCATCCCGCCACCTACCATGTCACAAGGGATCACCCTGCTACCCACCATGTCACATGGGGCCATCCCACCACCCACCATGTCACACAGCGGCATCTTGACACCCAGGATGCATGGCTCACACTATGAGCTGCTTTCGGCCTGCTATTTGCTGTCAGAGGTTTGTCTTCAAAGCCAGCGTGGCTCTATGCCCGAATGAGACTGCTTGCTCTGTGCTGTCTGCTCCAACAAAGCAGAAGGAGGCTTCACTAGCACACACTTCCCTTCCCAGCCCAGCATGGCTTTCTCCATAGCACCGCTGCAGGAGGCCATGTGGGATGGAGCAGTAATGACAATGATTGCATCGCAAAGCAGTCCACTGCTTTAAGTGTTTTTCCACGGTCAGCATCTGTAGACCCCCTGATGAATTCCCATCAGTCAGTTTAGCGATTCAGCATTAGGAAAATGAACACACACACACACACACACATACACACACACAACCACTAAACAGGGATTGTTTAATACATTAAAAAAAACTTAACTCTAAACTTCTGCTGCTTGGCTACATTTGAAACTGAATGAACTGATTACTGGCCTAGAGAGATGACCCAGAGGGTAATGGTATCTACCACCAAACCTAAGAGCCTGCATTCAGTCCATGGGGCCCAGGGAACCCAAGGAGAGGCAGCACCCACATTGTGCCCTCTGACATCCACTTTTCACTGTGGGAAAGCCATTTTATTCTACATGCAAAACTTGGTGATTTTCTTTTATATTATCATATTGAGTATTAACACTAATAGTAAGAAATTCTATGTTATCCCAATCAGAAATACATTTTTAAATTATTTGTTAACTTCTTTGTCTGTTAACTTATCTATTGACTCATGGGCATTGAACTCAGAGCTCTGCACACACTGGGTAATTTCTCTATCACTGAGCTACCTAATCCCTGGCCCTCTTTTCACCTTTCATTTTGAGAAGTCTCACTCGATTGCCCAAGTTGTTCTTTGCACTCATTCTGTAGCCCAGGCAGGCCTTGGGCTTGCGAACCTCCCTTCTCAGAATCTCCACTACTGGGATGACAGATGTCCATCAGCAGTCTCTGCTCTGGAAACACATTTTAAAGCACCGAAATGTTAGCTTAGAGCTGGTCACATGTTTTCCCTACACAGCATCACATTAAGACTACAACTAACACCTTCCTGATTCACTGCCGTCCTGGAAGCCAGGCTGAGTCACAGGATAAAGATCTCTATCCATGCAGTGCAATGGATATTGATGCCAGTGCAATGAACACTGTGTTGTAAATATGACTGTATCAGCTGGTTGGATACAAATAAATAAAAGCATAATGCTCAGTGGAGAATCTTGACAGATCTTAGCAGCTGGGCAATAGCCCTGTGTACTGAGCCCGAGCACCTGCTGGCTGAGCTAATTGCTTGTGTGAGAACTAGGAAAGGCACCTTCCTTTTGCTTCTGTGGGTTTCATACGGAAACACACAAGACCCTCCTGCTCTAGCCCACTTTTAACAAAGCCTCTTTCAGGAAAGCAGGAGGCATCTGCCATGCATGTCCATTTTTGTCTGCCTTTGGGGTGGTGCCTGTGAGACTTTCTGTCTGGACATCAGAGTGAGCCCCACACACCCCTACTAAAGCCTCTCAGTGCTCTCCCATGTTACTGCACCTCCTACACCACCAGCAGCCAGCAGGGCCCTGCCACATGCACACTTGTTTCCCAGCATCTTCCCCCCTGAATGTCTGCCAACTCCACTCATTCACTAACTTCAGGATTTCCTTGTTTTTTATTGCTGAGTAATATTTCATTGTGTAGATATACCACAATTTCAGTATCCATTCCTCCACTGAGGGAATCTGGGTTGTTTCCAGCTTCTGGCTATTCCAAATAAAGCTGCTATAAACATGGTTGAGCAAATGTCCTTGTTGTGTACTTGAGCATATTTTGGATATATGCCTAGGAGTGGTATAGCTGGGTCTTGAGGTAGCACTATTCCTAATTGTCTGAGAAAGTGCCAGATTGATTTCCAAAGTGGTTGTACAAGTTTACCTTCCCACCAGCAATGGAGGAGGGTTCCCCTTTCTCCAGTCATGAAATTTATAGGCAAATGGTGGGAACTAGAAAAGATCATCCTGAGTGAGGTATCCCAGAAGCAGAAAGATACACATGGAATATACTCACTTATAAGTGGATATTTGACAGATAATATAGGATAAACATACTAAAATCTGTGCACCTAAGGAAGCTAAGCAAGAAGGAGGACCCTGGGTAAGATGATCAATCCTTACTCAGAAAGGCAAATGGAATGGACATCGTAAGAGAGAGAAAACAGGGAACAGGACAGGTGCCTACCACAGAGGGCCTTTGAAAGACTCTGCCCTGCAGGGTATCAAAGCAGAGGCTGACACTCATAGCCAAACTTTGAGCAGAGTGCAGGGAATCATATGAAAGAAGGGGGAGATAGAAAGACCTGGAGGCAACAGGAGCTCCACAAGGAGAGCAACAGAACCGAAAAGTCTGGGCACAGGGGTCTTTTCTGAGACTGATACTTCAACCATGGACCATTCATGAAGATAACCTAGAACCCCTGCACAGATGTAGCCCATGGCAGTTCAGTGTCCAAGTGGGTTCCATAGGAATGGGAACAGGGACTGTCTCTGACATGAACTCAATGGCTGGTTCTTTGATCACCTCCTCCTGATGGGGGAGCAGCCTTACCAAGCCACAGAGGAAGACAATGCAGTCAGTCCTAATGAGACCTGATAGGCTAGCATCAGAGAGAAGGGGAGGAGGACCTCCCCTATCTGTGGGCTTGGAGAGGGGCATAGGAGGAGAAAAGGGAGGGAGGGTGGGATTGGGAGAGAATGAGGGAGGGGGCTGCAGGTGGGATACAAACTAAATAAACTGTAATTAATAATACATAACTAAATTTTTTAAATCATGGCCCTTTAAAGCTGTTGGGAGGGCTTAACTATTCCGGTTTAAATGTTTTCTAAATTGTGACCAGCCAGATGACTCAGCAAGCAGAGGTACCAGGCTTCACGGCTTGTGTCAAGACCCTGAAACCCACAAGGAAAAGAATGACTTCCACAAGCTCTCCACTGAATACTTTAACATGCACACACACACACAATACTGCAATTTTCTCCCTAGTTTGTGACTTCCTTATGTGTCACATTCTTCTGGTTTGTGGTTGACCTCCTCCCACTGAGGCATTAGAACTATTACACACTTAGGAAAATAGGCTCATAAAGCAGAGTGTGTGCATTGAATGAAGACGCAGGACGCACTGATTTGTCTCTCAGAAATGAAGAAGAAAGAAAACACACGGGCAACTCTCTTTTTATGTGTGTCTCTTACAGAGTTTATGTATAATAAGGATGTTTGCTTAGAAAATGGGGAGTTGGTGCTGGATGAAAGGGCACCATGCAAGAAGTTGTTGATTATATACTAAGCAAGTAAGTAAACAGTGAGGGCACATTTCTAATCACAGCAGTGAAGGGCAGAGGTTGATGATTAAGTCAGGGGGTGCAGAGAAGCAGCACAGGGTTGAACTTCTGCACGGGGGTGTGGGTTGGCCGTGGATGGTCTTGATAGACCATGGTCAGCCAGCACCTCAGATGAGCTCTGTGACACTTGTAAATGGAGACGTGGCACCAGGGATAACAGCACCGAGGGTAAGCCGCCGGGCGGGCTCCGTGTGTCATTTCAGCTGAGGACAGGCTGGAGAGAAGGAGCTACACAGGCGGACACAGGCGGACACGGAATGACACAGGTGGACACAGGCGGACATGGAAGGACAGAGGCGGACACAGGTGGACAACAGAATGACACAGGCAGACACAGGCGGACACGGAATGACACAGGTGGACACAGGCAGACATAGGCAGACACGGAAGAACACAGGCAGATATAGGCACGGAGATTACAAGCCTAGCAGCCCTGGTGCATGAAGCCCATAGTGCTGTAGGGGCATTTGTTCAAATGGCTGCAGATACTGTTTTGCTACACATATCCCCTCCCTCTTGCTCCCGTCGCCTTTCTCCTTTCTCTTCCACAATGAGCCTTGTGTCTTGGAGGAGAGATGTAACATGGATAGTTCATCTAAAGCTGAGCACTCTACCATGGCAGCATGCAACAGAACCTTCTAACATACTGAAAGCCACCAATAAAGATGAGGCTTCCAAGCCACTACCAGCTTGATTCCCTCAGATTTTGTGACTCAGGCCTGTGCTCTCTGCGTCAGTAGGGTCTCACAACCAAGTTCTGGGAAGGTAAACAAGATAAATGGCAGAACCCTTTAATCTCGGGGTGGGGGGTTAAGGGGCCTACTTACCAACAGCTTGAAAAAAGCAGCCAATACCTCCTCCTGATGTTATTATTTGATAGCCTATGGTATCTGGAGGAAGCAATAGCTGTCCATAAGGTAATTCCATTTAAATAAGTGTGTGTGTGTGTGTGTGTGTGTGTGTGTGTGTGTTCGTGTGTGTTTGAACCATATGTTTTTCTCTATCAGGTTCAGGGTACCAGCCCTTATGTTGACGTCCTTGGTCCATTTGGAGTTGAGTTTTGTGATGAGAGAGAAGAATCAAGTTTCACTCTTAGGTAAGCTGGTTTGACCAGCACCCTCTGTTGATGAGACTGTTATCTCTCTACTGTGTATTTTTGACTTTTGACAAAACTCAGCTGTCTTTAGGGGTGTAGGCTTATGCCTGCCCCCTCAGTTTCATTTCACTCATCAATGTGTCTGTCTTGACACCAGATCAGTGCTGGCGATGATTCTAGGAGTGTGTGCGCTAGTCAGGATTGCTTTGGCTATCCTGGGCCCTTTGTGTTTTCATATACATTTTGAGATTACCTTTATATTTTTTTCGAGAATTGTGTTGGAATTTTTATGAAAATTGCATTCAATCTGTCCACTCTTGGTAGGGTAGCCATCTTTATAATAATGTTCCTACCAGTCCAGGGGTATGGGGGGTGTTTCTGTCTCAGTTACTTTCTTCAATGTGTTAAAGTTTTCAATTTACAAGTCTTTCACTTTCTTGGTTAGATTTATTCCAAAATAGTTTGGTTTTGCTGTTGTGGTGGTGGTATTTTTGTTTGTTTATTTGTTTGTTGAGGCTATGGTAAAAAGAAGTCATTTCACTGATTTCTTTCTTGGAATATTTGTCATTTGTATACAGAAAAGCTACTAACTTTGCGTGTTAATTTTGTGTTCTGCTACTTTGCTAAATGTGTTTCTTATGGGGAGTGAAGGAAGCCCTGAGTGAATGGATCACTGCGTCAAGGACCCCCAATTCCATACCCCATGTGAAAGGGCCAGGCTTTCTCTGGGCTGAGGGAAATGACAGACTTCCTTTCTTGTTCAAGTGCAAATGTCGATACTATGTTTGCAGAAAATATCCACCTATCTTTCTCCCTCTGGATTTTATGGCCTGAAGACTGCTTTCTTACAGATATTTCTCCTGCAGAGACTAGTTAAACCTGCCTCCCTCGTTCAGCTCTATGCCGTAACCCTGTTGCCTTGCCACCATATTCAATAGCCTCACCTCCTTGTTAGGCTGTATATAAACATTCTGAGCTAGGGTTCTAAGCTTTTCCATCAAGAGTCCAGCCCACTCTGTACCAGATCGCAGCCTCTGTGTGTGTGTTTTCTTTATTTCCTTGCTGCCCAGTTTAACCTACACCAGATTTTCTGTCTGTGTGTGTCTTTTCTTCATTACTTCCCCGCCCCAGTCAGATCAGTCCCTGAGGTCTTGAAAGGACATTGCAAAGGGCCACCCAAGCAGGGACTTTTATGTGGACACCAACTTTGAGGAGCTCGTATCGCTCAGAGGAGGGAGAGCTGCTGAGAGAAGTGAACATCTACAGATGAAGGAAAAATAAATGGAAAGGAAGATCCAGAAGCAAAGAAAGAAGAACAAAGGACAAATAAAGGAATAGCAGGGAGCACTGCAATTAGTCAGGTGCAAACACTGGGACAACAGAATCTAGAGACAGGCACGTTGAAAGAGGCTTGGGAACGAGTAAATGGGTACTTAGAAGTTGGTGCTTTGGAGGAGATTTGGGGAAATCTCAGAAGTAGGGTAGAGGCACTGTGGCTTTATTGTTCCGTGGGCTGTGTTTGGGAATATGCCCCTGCTTTCAGGGGAAGGAGTTGATGAAATTGGCTTAAAATATGAGAAACTGTGAGGTGTGGTTACAGTGCAGAAGGGCCAAACCTGTTCTTATTTTGGTTTTCAGGTGAACTGCTCTGGTAAATAATATGAGAAAATAATATTTGGCAAAAAGTAAGTGCAGTGCAGGTGACAGATGGAAAGCTCTGGGTAGGTGACAGGCCTGATCAGCTGAGTGAGCAGGACATGGTGCCCATCTTGTCAGAGCCTGGACCCTCAGAGTGTGGTGTGTCTCAGTACACAGAGCCTGCTGGGCACTGAGACTGAGCGGCTGAGCCAGGGTGTGCACAGGAGGAGGTGTGCAGCCAAAAGGAAAACTTGATGTCTTTAAGTACTATCTGGGTTTGAACACCTGACTCAAATAACCCAGATGATAACTTCCAATATGTCTGGAATTTGAAACCATGCAGGAAGACTGGTAGAGGGAGATGGCTACCAGCCTACACTTTTTATCCAGTCATATGGTCATTCCTGTTCATAATGAGATCCTCCTTTTGAATCTAACTGCGGGAGTTCTGTTCACTGTTCAGGATGGGCCACTACCCTGTGATTTAGACAAGGTAATTAAGAATTAATCGGGACCCACCTCCTGGGTGCTTAGACTCACAGCAATTACAGCATGAATGTGGCCCAATTATGACAGTAAATCCTGGAAAAGCAAGAGGCTTATAATCATATTTCTTCCTCCTACTAACATTGCAAAAAATTGGTTCTTAACAAGGTTTGAGGTTTCAGTCTCTTAAACCTGTTAAAACAGTCCTTCTATGTTGGGTCTAGCCACTGTCAGGATCTTTTTTCTTGTCATCCTTACAGTCTGGTGTTGACTACCGACACAAACTACCCGTAGACTAAGCATAAAGGTCCATCCTGGACATCCTAGAAGCAAGAAAAGGAAAGAGGTGGGAAGCAGAAGAAGGCCAGAATAAACAAAGTCCTGAGTGTATGATCTACTGATACAGGCATGGCTAAAGCAAGAACCACCAATGCCTTAGGCTCATGGGAAAGGGCAAAGCCTTGGTTAAGAACATGGCTATCTTTCTCCCATGGCATCTGTATAGCATCTTCTGTCGCTTTTGACATCGACCTGGTGGGGAGAAGGTTTCTCAGAGGTTTGAGACTGATTTCTCTGTGAAGGACATGTTTTAAAGAGAGATGACCTTGAACTGGAACAATGACCTTAGTAAATGGACTTCTATGCCCTTGTGAGGAACTAATTTCAATCCTAAGTATCCACAGAAATGCAGAGGATGCTATCTGGGAAACCAAAACCAAGGTTGCCATAGAGACACATATATGTAAACACACAAGGAGAGAAAGAGAGAGAGAAATCAACCTTCGCATTTAGCTTTAACATTAAAGAAAGCACAGGATTCAAAGGATTGACCATTATCACAAGTTGAGATAGCTGGCCCCATAAGGCAGACTACCTGGGAAGGGAGAACATTCAATGATATAAGCAACAGCACACAAGAGCCAGTGAGCTCAGTGGTGAAGAAGACACAGGCAAAGTCACTTTTCTTGTGGTCACCTGCAGTACGAAAAGGTCTTCAAGAGTCTCAGCTTTGACTCAGAAGAATGTTCTAATTTAGACGACACTCCAATGTCCATGGCCCATATCCCTGGCTTCACTGACACACACACTATCTGAAAGAAAGAGGTTACAAGGTTCATGTAAGTGCTGCCTCCCTGCACACCCCATTGTGGATAACTAACAAGAGAAATGTTATAGAAACATAACATAAATATTATAGGTAGCTTAAAGTACAGTGAATTAACACACGTTGACATGCATGTTAGTGACACGTGCAGTCACAGGGAAGGGTAGCATTTCCTTATGGGAATATTTTTAAAATACTCCATTTGTGCTGAAGAAGTAGCTCATCAGCAAAGCGCTTTCCTTGAAAGCCAAAGGGCCTGAATTAAATCCCCAGATCCCACCTTTTAAAAGCTGTGCTTGGTGGAGAACGTAAAATCCTTGGGGACCCTGGCCATCCAGGTTAACTGAGTGTGGGAGCCCAGGCTAGTGAAAGACCCTGCTGTCTTATGTCAACAGCTTCTAAATAACAACAGAAGAGGTTAATGTCTGACTTCCACATGCGTGTGCGCAAATACACACCAGTGTGCTCTCAACACACCTAGACACACAGAGAAACACACGCATGCCTGCGTGCATGCAAAGCCACACACATGCACACCAGCCACACCCCCAGCACACCCGTAAGTCTTTATCAGGTGCCCGTCTTTGAACATATCTGTGACTATTTTTGCACAGTTATCTTAGAGCATAGGTCTAGCTGCCTCTGCTCGTGAGAAGCACAGTACTCCCCAAACAGCATTCAGCACACTGTCGCAGGTTCGCTCAGCAGTCGCTTTGTCTGGCGGACACAGGGTTTCTACTCACTTGAGTGTGAGATAGTAACAGCCATCTTAATTGTGTATGGGAGCAGCCAGTAACCACTCTGAGTAGATTAACGGCCACAAAGTACATGAAGCATGTCCTTTCAAGGGCAGGGACTTTGAATCTGCAAATGTGTGCATCAGGAAAAACATGTAACACATTTTAAATAATAAAAGGAACCATAAGGATTTTGTGTGTTTTCAGTTTTATTTACCACACTATTTTTTAAAAGATATAACAAATATCTGAGTAGTACTGCTTTTACAAACCATCAGCACACCCAGAAATGTATAATTTCTATTTAATTAGCAAGTGTTTGTATTTATTTTTCAAACAAAATAAGCTTATGCGATCAATCTTCAACTCAAGAACGGGGTTCTCAAATTATCCTCATCTGAAACTCTCCGTTGCTCAGGGATGTGCCTCAAGTGGTAGAAAGCTTGCCTGGCATGCGTGATGCCAGGGTTCCATCCCCAGAACCACAAAACTGCTAGACATGGCACAGTGCTCACTAAAACCCCAGTGTTTGGGAGGTAAGACGGAGGCCGTTCAAGGTCATCCTGGACAAGAATGAGTTCTAGACCAGAGGAGACCACGTGAGGCTCTGTCTTTGAAAGGAAATAGATGGAAGGGCAGAGAGATGAGAGGACAATCATTTGTTTGAATGATAAGCACTTTTCATAAACATGGTAAAATAAATAAATAAATAAATAAATAAATAACAGAAAATCTTCAGATTCATCAATAAAGGCTTTTTCTCTAATGAGGAAGTTAAACTTCTCCACTCATGAAAAGTGGAGTTAATCAGAAAGTTAGCAGTGTGTCATTACTTTCTTGGGTGTAGAGTCAGGGATGGCATCTTTCTATCAGGAGTAAAACCAAAATTGGTCCAAGATTAAAAGAGGTGTACATCAGAGACTACTGTGGGTTCATAAGTAAATATTAACAAATAGCCCACTCCATATTTCTTGCACTAAAAATTAGTGTAGGGTCAAGAAAGTAGATGACAGCCTTCATTTCTTAAGTGACCTCCCCGACTCATGCTTCATGTAGAACCGTCTGACTGCACTGCATCCGAGCTGCAAGCCCCCATGCTCTTACCCTTACCCATCATACTCTGCATCTCTGTTCCTCCTAACTCAGCCTCGTTGACCTGAGAAATGGAGAGTGGGTTTAGAATGGATACTGTAATTGTTTGTTAGCTATTGAGAAGTTTCAGGAATACAGTAATTGACATCATTATAAGAGTGTTAAACATAGAGCATAGTGTAACCAGGGAAACAGACTAGTATGGAGGAACTGATGACAGTAGAGCGCCAGAGATTAAACATATGTTCACAATCTCATAAAGAAAAGAAACACAGTTAAAAAAAATGGAAAGCAAAAACTACTTTTGTTTCGTGGATTGCTTACATTGATCCCCTCCTCCATCTCCCAGGATTTAGGAAGCAGAGTGGCAGGATGACACCATGCCAGCAAATGACACAGAAAACAGGTGAGGAACTCTGAGAATATTGTGATGCTTTCTGTTTGCATGTGACATGATCTGGGGCCACTTAGGAGACAAGCCCCTAGAAACTCCTAAGAGAGAGGACCAGATTAGATGGTCCTGAGCCTGTTCCTGAAGGGTTGTCTCTCGTTAGCTGAGGTACAAAGATCCACTCAGAATGTAGGCAGCACCGGCCGTTGAGAGGGGCCTGGGCTGGAGGAAGAGCAAAGGAGAGCTGCATCCACTTCCCTGGCTGTCTGCACAACAGGAACAAACGCCTTCAGCTGCTGACCCTCCAGCCTGTCCCCGTGCTGGTCTGTAACTCTGTTTACCATAAGCAGGAATAAAGCCTTTCTCCCGTAAGGTGTTTTTGTCATTGCAAGGAGAAAGTTAATTAATGCTAATAACTAATTTTAGAATTAATTAGAGCATGAAGGGAGGATAAAATCCTGCGGTGCAGTCCACAGCATCACAGAGCATGGAAGTGGGGAGCACACCGCATTCCACAAGCGACCAAGCTCACTGTCGTGTGCTCCTGGGATCCTCCCAAAACTCGCTTCCTTTCAACACACTCCATGAGCCTACCTTTGTGACAGCGTCTTTGCATCTTTGTGTCTTTTTTTTTGTTGTTGTTGTTTTGGAAGACCTGACGCTCTATGCAGCTCTGGCTATCCTGTGCCTAACCTAACTACACCAGGTTAGTCCTGAACTAACAGAGGCCAGCCTCCCTCTTTCTCCACCTCCCGAATACCAGGATTAAATGTGTGGACTACCACACCTGACATTAAAAGTGTCTTATATAGACATAGACTCTAATTTGATAGGAAAAACGCCTATTTCTGAACATAGGAGTAAGAAAAACAGTACAAATACCAAAGGACTAATGTTCAAATTATATGCCCTTAATGGAACAAATTTGTACATAAAATGCCTTGAATTTAAAGAATCTTGCATAATCTTACTATCTCTTGAGACATGCTATACAGAGAACTAGTGTCAGACACCCACATGCACACATAGAAGATGGAGAGTTAGTTCCATCGTCGTCCAGGATGAACACACCCTTCCCGAGGGCTCTGCTTCTCCCTCTTCACCGGCTCTGCTCTAGCTGTTTTAGTGACACTCTGGGCCTGCGTGGGCAGCACAGAGGACAGGCTTCATGCCACATCTCCTGACCTAATGACAAAGCTCTTCAACTCACCTACCTGCTTCTTTCAGACCCCCCGGCATTTAACCCTGGGCTGTCATTCTTCTTACGACGTGGCACACAGCTGAAAGGTCTGACTGCTCCTCCACCTGTCCTTCGTTAGGATGCATCATGGACAGGGCCGGGAACAGCTAGGGTGCCCTGACTGAATGTCACTTAGCCTCCATCCCTGCCCGCAGCTCCTAGTCAGAGAGAAGTTCCCATAGCCAGGAGTCTGAGTTTGATGGAATAGGGGCCTTTCTCCTTCTCAAATCTGCTAATTATTTTCTCCTTCCACACCCCACAGTCCCTTCTCATGTCATCTCAGAGTAAGGATCAAAAAATAGAGAGAGAGGACAGGCCAGACACTGCCTTCTTGGGTGAACTGGTGTCATGAGCAACTTCCCTGCTCACTTGTCCACAGCAGCCCGTGCCCTTGTTGTAAAGACTGGCACCGGCCATGTTCAGAAGGCCTGAGACATCACCCACTGCCCAGAGTCCGTCTCCAGGGTCTCCTGCAGGCTATGTTGACATTTTCTCCAGAAAATACTTTTGAAAAAAAATAAGGGATTTGATTAAGTTCAAAGCTCTAGCTGAAGTCAACACATTGTCACTTGGGCGGGGCACTAGTTTTCTTTGCTGATTTTCACTCCAGTCTTTCAGAATAGCCACTGTTCTGTTTGAGACAGCAACCTCAGCACCAGAAATCAGACTGTATCAAACTACCTGTTTGACTCCCTTTTGCAAGCCCAAGCTGACCACATGGGGAAGGGTTGCCCAGAGACAGCCACTCACGTCAAAATCATGGTCGCCAGCTACTCTAGACACACAGAAGGGTCCGCACTGTGTGACAGCTACAAACAGGGTGCCATGGTGGTGATACCAAGTGTCACTCCACAACCCCTGCAAGGAGTCCTGGTCCCTTATGCACTAGTGTTCATGCTATCCAAATTGTTAGGGTCAGTGCTTGGTCAGCCTTGGCAGGTCTAAACAAGCCAGGCTCAGGCACATGTCATCAATAGGCCAATTACACAAACAAGTTGTAGTGACCAGCATATAAATGAAATCTATTCAATATGGCCACATTAGGAAGAACAAAGCCCCACTGCCCCTGTCCATTTTGAGGGGTTTAACATGAGGTTTAGATTTAACTAGAGAGCGAGAGGCATGCAGAGCTCAGCAGTCCTGGCCAAGGCGTGACCTTGCCCATCACTGGCCCAGCTCTGGCCTCGTCTGATAGGAGTCAGAACGGTATGAAAGCTCCCCGTATGCAAGCTTTCCTTCTAGTGTGAGGGTCCTGAGAAAATTCTAACTTCTTAGGGTGCCTTGTTTCAAAGAGAGGGGCACAGGTTCTTCTTCAGAGTATATTTCTGCCGAGAGAGGCACGCTCAGTGGTGAGAACTAAGAGCCAGCTAGATAGAGGTTCCGCCCTCATCAGTGGATTAATCTGCTGACGGGCAATTGCTGGATGTATCCACTGATGGGCTATTAGGAGGGTAGAACCCCTGCTGGGGAGCTACTGGGAGGAAGGAAGCCACCAAGACCATGACCTTGTCGTTAGCCCCTACCCACCTCCTGGTCTCGTCTTCCCTCTTCCCGGCCGTCATGACTGGAGCAGGAGACGCCCTGCACCCTGAGGCCCTGCCTTCTGACCGAGTGTCATACACTGAGGCCTCTGAGTCTGCAACTCAAAAGAGATCGTTTCTCTACTCCTGTGACTTGATTTTTATCAGGTGTTTTTTTCGCTGGGATGGAAAGCTGACACATGTTATCAAAAAGACCCCAGCCCATGCCCATCATTTTCCCATTAGCTGGCATGCTCATGCCATCACTCAGAATCTTGGACAGTGCTAGTCTGCAACACGTGAAAGGATGCTGTTCAGAGGTTCAGGGCAGCCTGGCCTTCCCACAGCTCCACACAGAGAAATCCAGATAGGAAAGAGAATGTCTTGGCTGGCCATTCCTCCTCTGCTTCCCACAAAGCTGGAGAGTACCTCGGTGACAATAGAGGTGAGGGCTACACTGCCCCCAGCAAACTTCCTTCATCAAGATGTCTTGTACTCTGACCAGGCCTTGCCTAGTGACAAAGAAAATGCACCATAGGGTCATCCCAAGACAAACTAAGAAAACCGTCCCCAGGGCCTGGAAAGATAAAGCATGAGGCCACAGGTGGATCCTTAGGCCTGTGTAAATGGCCAGGCATGGTGGACTGCCCTCATAATTCCAGCAGTGTGCAGGCAGATGAAGGCAGCACCCTGGGACTCACTGAGCTAGCTGAACCAGTGAGCCCTGTCCCCGTGGGCAACACTGTCTGGAAAAAAAGTCAAGAGTTTCTAAGGAAGAGGTTGTCTTCTTACATGCACATATGTACTTACCTACATAGTACATACAAAAATATCTCCTACAGCTACTTTATTTGGCAAGAATGTCAGCAAAGGAGGGTGAGCCCAGAATTTACAGGTCAGGGGGTAACAGCATAGAACACAGGACAGAGTCCATGTGAGGGCCTTGGAAGGACACTGCACAGTTCGTGGGCCTCTCTCGTCAGAGAAAGGATGCCAGTGGCTGTCACTGCTGTCCTCTCTCGTGTTCTCAAACCATGCATTTACCCATGACAACGCAAGAAGCATCTACTATTCAGAAGTTCTTCACTTATGGTCACACCAAAGGCCATGTTTGCTGTGTCTGATCCCTACAATGATGTGACCTGTGAGCTGTTACAATTCATACACAGCGATCAAGACACAGTCTAAAAGCTTGAGGTGGTAAAGTCCAGCACATGTAGAGGTATCAGATCCATAGCTGTCTGAGCTGAGGGGAGTCTGAGAACATTCCTCTCCTGAGTTTCTCCAAACCTGCCCTGGTCACCAAAGAAACTTTCCACCAAATACAGCAATGGTCATCTTTATTTCCTGGGTTGCCCGTGTCCACCCCCTTGCTGTCACCTTATCCACCCCTTGTTGCTCCCCACGTCCACTCTCTTGCTCTGCCCATGTCCACACCCTTGCTGTCGCCTTTGTCCACTCCCTTGCTGCTCCCCATGTCCACTCCCTTGCTGATGCCCGTGTCCACTCCCTTGCTGTTGGGAAGACCCAGCGCAAATGTGCATTGCTCCACTCCTTGGCCTGTGGTTCTGCAGTAAATAAAAAGTGATCTGAGCCCCATCATTCATCTCTCTGCTTCCTGACTGTGGATACAATATGACAGCCACCTCAGGTCACTACTGCCATGACTTGCAAGGTGATGGATTGTGCCCTCAAATTGTGAAGCAATAAAACCTCCTTTGCTGCACTGCTTTTGTTGGTTATTTTGGCACCGCAATGAGAAAAGTAACCAACACACCTGTCAATCACCAAAGCTGAGCCACTGGTAATTTGTCAGTTGAAGACTACCAGAGGCCTTGCCAATCTAGACAGCCTTTCTCTATTTTGCTCATAATGATCTTTTTCCTTCTATGTGTGACTTCCCATGTGCTCCCGGACAAGTGAAAAGCAAACAAAACAACAAGAAAAAACCCTCTGCACAGGTCGCAAGCACAGCCATTCCATTTATGACTTTGTGATATTCCTGGAGCTCAAAGCAATTAATTGGGACCAAGAGTGGATATAAAATAAGCCAAACCAAAATTTCCCAGTTTGTAAAATGGCTCATGCCCTAATTTTCTTACTCACATTTGCTTACCTTACCTCTGAACTCCATTGATAAGAAAAAGAAGTTAAATCAGCCAACAATTGTATTTTGAGTTTAAAAATTATTATAGTATAGCTTGAACAAATTGTTGATAGAAATTTAAGTAGATGTGATTTACAATAAACAGAATGTCTGATGTCAGAGCTACATGTCTTCCTGCCGATCTAAAGGTAACATTTGTGAAATTGAGTGTGCTAACCAGTGAGTGCGTGACAGAGCTAACCATTCCACCACCCCAGGTGACCAATGAGAGTGCAGCATAGTTAGGAGAGTTCGGCGTAGATTGAGGACAATCAGTACCCGAAGGGCAGGGAGATGGCAGTAGGGACTGTAACGGGACAAGGTGGCTTTATTCAGGGTCCCCCTTAACCTCTGTGTTCACCCTATACCACAATTCCTGCCACACCCTTCGCCTCTGCCACGGTTTTGCTATTGTGTTCCCACAGGCTCCTGTGTTTGAACACTAGGTCTCTAGCTAGCGGTGCTGTTTGGGAATGTTGTGGAAGCTCCAGGACGTGCAGTCTGAGGGGAGAAGTGAGTGATCTGTAGTCTGAGGCCTGCTAACCACACCGCACTTTCTAGCTGCAGCCATCAGGTGACCAGCCACCTAACACTTGGTGCCGGGGTGTCCAGACAAGGAAAAACTGTGTCCTCAAACAGCAAGCTGCAACAGATGCTCGCTCTCTTGGGAGGCTTCTTTGCCGGTATTTTGCCATAGCAATGAGAAAGGGTAACTGGTTAAATATTCCACCTAAAACCCTGAGGAAGGAAGTACCACTTGCTTCAGATTCTCTCTATTCCACCACACAGCAAGGCATGTTACACACACACACACACACACACACACACACACACACATTTACACACTGGCAAAAAATACGTTTCATAGAGAGAAGCTGGTGAACGGGTGTGGCCCACGGCAGGACCTCGGCTCTGGTGATAGTTTTGAGACGCTACACCTGTAGTGGAGTTTCATCGTTCTTTTAAAGCACATTTAGGTAAACGAGCATGCATTTGCCCAGTAAGATCTGAACAAACCCACACCTCGTCAGATTCCCAGTGTGAACTACACTGAAGCCATCCACAGTGGTAGCTGAGGGACACTAGGGAAGAGCCCAGTGCACACGCTTGTGTGTGCACATGTTCTTTGCAACGTTTTATAAAACTTACAGGACGGGAAGGCAAGCTCAGGCATGCAACCTGTGTGGCTGGCACTTTTCACGCACGCACTCTGCATCTCCCCAGCTCCACCGCTGTTTGATCTGAGCATTTTGCACGTCACTGAATAGTCTGAAACTTTGCCAGCACTCCTCTGCCGGCTGTGGCACAGATGTTCCAACCTTGCTTATTTTCCGTGTCCACCTCGTGAGACGCTATTGACGTGACTGTCCTCAAACACGCACTGCCACTTAAGGAAGAATGTGACGTCCCGCACGGTGGGATAATCATGTTTCATTTGGATTAAGGTCACAGGCAGCTCCTGTGCAGGTATTAGCTGGTTTCGGCGGTCTGTGAATTGGTGCCCGGGCCTGCAGGCTGCCTCAATGCTAGACCGCTGACACACCTGACCATGACAGACCTCAGAGCAAGATGGAGGAGAGAGAAGATGGACTGACAAGTCAGCGCTTGAAAGGGTGCTCGCTCAACAGTCAGAAGTTCTTAAATGGCAAATATTATTAGGATAGGAAACACCTCAGTTTGAGTTGTTCCAGTGCTGGATACAGGGAAGATGCCTGATTTTACTTTGTTTCCTGCCCTGCAGGTGGGTTCAGGCCAGCAGGGTTTAGATGCAGACTCATCATGCTAATCTAAGCATGGCTGAGAGCCTTGGGGACAACCAGGTATGGACGGGACATGGCAGTATCCATGTGCTCAGCCCCATCCGGCCCCCAGGGGTATTCTAGGGGTTACACCTGCTGAAGGGGCCTTCAAAGATTATACATATAATATCCCCTTTCAGACACTCACCATGAACTGGAGGCCAGAATTCTAGTTTTGAGCTGCCATTCTTTGATTATATGTGTAAAAAGATGCAGACTTTCATTGCACAGTAACTTCCTGTGCTCCATAGTGATGGTGTTCTGCATGTACAGACAGTGTGATGCCTTCCAGGTGACCCCCGTGTGGACCTCTCACGTACGAGCTGTGACACTGTCACAGCGGGGGAACGCAGAACAAAGCCCTGAAACACAGTTGTGCACCCTGAGGCCAAAGTGCCTCCCCTTAGCAGGAGGCACATGTGAGGCAAAGCTGGGAACCAGAGAGGTGTGAGCACGCGCTCCAGCTCGTGCTATGGACAAGCTCGGAGGCAGGCGCCGGCATCCCTAGTGGTCTGTGCTGCCCTGCGCGTGCCCTCTCCCTGTGGTGCTAGCTGCCATTGTGCCCAAAGGTAAAAATAGCTCCACTTTCAAGCTTCACCTCCATAAATGAGGACAAGGGTTAGAAGCCAAGGTTGCAGCAGAGGAATCCTGCGTGCAACAATGAGATGGCACCTGGGACCAGGAGGAGGTCAGTGCTGGCAGACAAGCAGCTCATTTGCCTGAAGTAGGCTCCTCTGGCTGAGGGCACCGTCCACCTGCAGACAGAGCAGTTCCGGCCTAGTCAGCAAGCTTTGAGAAATGAGCACATTCAGTAGAATCTATTAATCTTTGTGGGGAAATGAATATAATTGCTGTCAGTGTGAAAAGACAGTATTTTCCTTTAACTGACACAGTAGCATGTGGAGAGGTGGCACGGGGAGACGCAGCCTTTGTGGGTCTGGGGCAATGCCCCTGCCTGAGACATCAGCTAATTACGAAGAGACAGTAGCCCTTCTTCAAGTCTAGTAGGGGCCCAAGGCCTCCTGATCCCTTGGTTGTGCCAACATGGAAGGACAGAATTGTTTGATAGACATGAGCATGGTATGCATTATTCAAAGAGACCTCTTCAAAGGAATCCCATAAGTTACAGGTTTTTTAAGATCACAAGTCTCAAAGCCTGCAGTGAAGGCCAGGAGTGGGGAGGCGTGACCAGCAGGGGCATGGCTCCTGACTAATTTATTGCTTATAGGAGGTAGCATTTGAAGCCCTGGGGAGAGGGCACTCTCTGTGCCCCCACCAATAATGCCATCACCTCTTCCCAGAGCCTAGTGGAGTCACGGGCCCTTGACCTTGACACAGGGTCGCAACCTGGCAAGTCTGCCTTGATCTCAGAGAGCCTGGCTAGAGAACCAGTTTCATCTTCCCACATCTAAAAATCAGTAACTACTCACTCCAGTTCCTTAAGTGGTTTTCACTTAGACAGTCTTGCGTAGCACAGGCTAACCTTGAACTCGGTATGTAACTGGGAATGACCTTCGACTCCTGAGCCTGTTGCCACCACCTCCCCAGTGCTGTTATGCCAATGCCCGATACACCATGCCATGTTTGTACAGGGTTTGGTATAAAACTCAGAGTTCATGCGCAGAGCAAACACTCTACAAACTGATCAGCCCCAGCTTTTTCTTAAAATGGCGGACATTTCAGGGGGGAATCCAGGAAGTGGCGTCTGTCAAGTTCTCCATGCTTAGACCTGTTTCATTAAGATGCCCAGGACCTCATGACCTGAAGACTTGTGCTTATCCAGGGAACCTTTCTAAAGCTAAGACATGAGAAGAAACATGGAAATGTGTAGAGGTTAGAGAACCTTAAAAATTCACAGACTTAACCATAATATTAAAATAGTTGGATTATGTATGCTTTCTATTTCATTAATTTATATAAAGTGCTTTGTATTAATTTTTCATAAGTCATTAATCATTGTTGGTAGGATTAAGAACTGTTGCAGCCACTACAGAAATAAATGGGGAAGCTTCTCAGCAAAATTAGAGCTAGATCTATCATATGACTGAGCGGCACCAGGCCTGGGGATCTTCACAAAGAACTGTTCATCCATGCTTATCTCTTCTGCATTAGTTACTTTTTGTTGCTGTGACTAAAATCAACTTGTGAAAGAGTGTATTTTGGTTCATGCTTCCAGAAAGAGAGTCCATAAATGGTGGGGAGGCATTGTCTGGAGCGGGAAGCTTTGAGGTCCACTGCAAGTGTGAAGAGAAAAGGAAGATCTGGAGCTGACGTGAGGCTACGCCAGCAGCTCACCCCTTGATACAGCTTCTCATATCATGATGCCCCACGTATAAATTTGTTTTGTTGCTACTGTTATGAATCTGTTTTGGTTTATGTTTGGACAGTTCCAGGCTGTCCTGGAACTTACTGTGTAGACCAGGCTGGCCTTGACCGCACAGAGATCCTCCTGCCTCTGTCTCCCCAGTGATGGGCTTAAAGGTGTACACCACCATGCCTGGATTACTGTTATGAATCTTAACGTAAATATCTGAGATGCATACTATTTGATAACCCACCTGCCAAGGTGGCCGACCCACAGGTTGAGAACCACTGCAGTAAAAGCCCCAGTGACGCACTTCCTGCAGTAAGGCTGCACCACCTCCCCAAAAGCACCACCACCTGAAGGCAGGTGTGTAAGCCTTGGCGGATGGGAGACGCCTCGTTCAGCCACCGCCTGCTCTTTCTGTAACGGTGAGGACATGGAGTCGTCCTAGATTCCACTGACACCTGGACGGACAGGGAAGTGTGTCTGTATGCATAGGAATTTTATTCAGCTTTACAAGAAATTTGCAGGTAAGTGGACGAAACTGGAAAATATTACAATGAGTGAGGCAATCCATAAAGACAATGAGTGAGGACCATAAAGACAAATGCTGGATGTCCCTCTTACACAGAGATCCTAGCCTCTAAACCGTTAATATACCATCTGGATGCAAATTGTTCCCTGTGGAGAATGACCTACAACAGCAGTGCTGAGGGGGTTTCACTAAGTCTATAGGAAGCGAAAGCCAAAATGGTATTAAAGAGCAAATAGAAGACTTAGACAAACATCAGAACGTCACAAAATGAGGCCCTGACCACATCCTGCCGAGAGACTGGAAGGGCTCTGCTGAACCTGTCCCACCGGGGTTTCTCACTGAGAGATTCCCAGGTGGGGTGGTGCTCTCCTCGCAGATGAGCTTCTGCCTGCTCATTCCCACCACGAGATCAACAAAGTTGGTCCAACGCCTCAGTCAGGGTTACTGTGCTGTGATACAATGCCATGGCCAAGCAACTTGCTGGGAAAAGGTTTGTTCCACTTCTACATCAAAGGAGTCAGGACAGGGACTCCAGCAGGGCAGGGACCCGGGCAGCAGCTGTTCCGGGGCCTCAGAACCGTGTTGCTCTCTGGCTTGCTGCCCCATGGCCTGCTCAGCCTGTTTCCTTTCTTCCTTCCTTTCTTTCTTTTAAATGTAATAAAACATAGATATATACTCCTGGAATGATATGACAGGTATTCAAGCAGAGACTCCTAAGAGCAAAGGCCATAGAGACTGAAGAGGACACCCTCTGACTAGACTAGTCTCCTAGTAGAGGGAGAAGAACATCAACCTACCCACAAAAACTTCGACCCCAAATTCACCCTGCCTTCAAGATCTGCAGGGAAAAAGATAGAGCAGAGATTGAGGGACTGCCCAACCAATGCCTGACCCAACCAAATACCCGCCCTATGTGAGAGAGCCAACCTCTGACACTCTAAACGATATTCTGCTAAGCTTGCAGACAGGAGCCTGTCAGAGTAGTCTCCTGAGAGGCTCTACCCAGCTCTGCCTCAAAACAGATGCTGAGACTCACAGCCAAACACATGGCGATGTGTAAGGAGTCTTGTGGAAAAGTGGGATGAAAGGGAAAAGGACCTGGAGGTGACAGGAGCTCCACAAGAAGACCAACAGGGCCAACTAACCAAGGCCAGAGGGGCTTGCTGAGACTGAAGCATCAACCAAGGACCATGCATGAACTAGACCTAGGCCCCCTACACAGCTGTAGCAGATGGGCAGCCTGGGCTACATGTAGGTTCTCTAGTAAGAGAAGTGTGGGCTGCATTGGACATGGACTCACTTGCCAGCTTTTTGATCACTTTCCTCTTGCAAGACTGCCTTGCCCAGGCCACAGGAGAAGAGGATACACTCAGTCCTTATGCAACTTGATGAGCTGGTCTGGATTGGAAAGGGAGCCCCCCTTTTCTGGGGAAAAGGAGAAGAGGGAGGGTAGGACAGTGAGGGAAGGGCTACAACAGAGTCCTTTTGATTTGCATCTCCCTGATGACTGAGGATGCTGAGCATTTCTTTAACTACTTCTAGGCCATTTGAGATTCTTCTTTGGAGAATTCTCTGTTTAGTTCTGTGCCTCATTTTTTAAAAGTGAATTAGTCTGTTTGTTTGGTTTTTTGGGTTTTTTTTTTTATCTTTTTTTACATCTCAGTCATAGGCCCCTGCCTCTTAGCCTCCTAATTATTTTTTTGTTATTGTTTTTGTTTTTAGCTTTGTTGGTCTCCTTATGGGGCTCCTGTCTCTTCTGTATCCTTCTATATCCCCTATTTCTATAAGACTTCCTGCACTCTACCCAAAGATGGGCTCTGAGTCAGCATCTACTTTGATGGGGGAAGACTTTCAGAGGACGTCTATGGTAGGCTCCTATCCTGTTCCCTCTCTTCTACCGCTTCTGGTATCTATCGTGTTTTCCATTCTGAATGAGGTTTAAAGCCTCCTCCCTAGGGTCCTCCTTGTTGTTTAGCTTCTTTAGGTCTGTAGCTAGCCAGATACATAAATTGTGGCACATTTGCACAATGGTATACTACAGAGCCATTAAAAACCAGACAATCATGAAATTTGCAGGCAAGTGGATAGAACTAGAAAAGATCATCCTGAGTGAGGTCTCACAGAAACAGAAAGACACGTATGGTATAACTTATAAGCGGATATTAGCCATGTAATATAGGATAGCCATACTAAAATCAACACATATGTTTTGTTAATCACAAACTTAATTTGTATTACTTACAAAAACATGTACAGTCCTCAGGTAGTGCTGGCGCTCACAGGTGGCACATGCCCAGGGTTTGGTTTGGTTTTGGTTCGTATCTTACACAGTGGCAACTGGGCTCTAAGGACCCTGCTGATAGCAGCTTATGTTTCTTCTGGGCCTCGGAACTTCATGAGGCTCCATCTACCTCTCTGTATGTGTTAGTCACTTGGCTAGTTGATGCACAGAACCACTTAAAGGAAGGGTTTATTTTGGGTCGTAGTGTGAAGGGACAGTCTATCATGGCAGCAGGATATGAAGCAGCCAGTCACACCGGATCCGAAATCAAGAAGAACACTGATTGCTGGTGCTCAGATGTGCTTCCCTCTTACTCACTCTGAACTGCAGACCAAGGGAGACTGCCTCCCGCTTTTGACATGGATACTCCTGTCTGATTAACCCAAAACTAGAAACTCTATCACAGACAAGGCTAGAGGTGTTTCGGTGGTCAAGGAGACAATAAAGATTTAGCATTGCACCCCCACAGGGAAACAGAGGACTGGATCCAGCTCTCGTGAGGACCCCCATGAGCCCTGCTCTCCCACGGAGCCCGGCTCCGTCACAGCGTGTGTCAGTACAGTGGGAGATTGACCAAAGGACTCTGGGCATTGCACTGTCCAGTGTGCTGGGGTTGACCTCGAGAGGGGCGGAGCAGACAGCCTCTTCCCTCTCAGCCTCTCCGCACTAGACCCCACTATCACCCCCATTCAGGTGTCTAATCCCATGAGCACTCTGCTGTGGGGCTTCCCAGTCTCTATGATCAATGGAGCCAGTTCGTTACGGTCAATAAATGCTTGTGTGTGCCGGCATGAATGCGCCCATTGATCCAGACTGCCCAAAAAGCCCCGGCTATTACGATATGGTATTGTAGCCAGAGCGCTGCCTGACACACATGCCAATGGGCAGAAGATTAAATCTTTAACCTTGTGCTAAAAACTGGCAGGAGAGGACAGCCGATTTACACCTTACAACTCTGCCTTCCATGTCATATCTAGACAGCAATTACCCAGGGAGAAAGAGACAAAGACGCTCCTCACTCTGGGTTCAGTCTCACTCCGTCAGTCAGCTGGTCAGCCGTGCTTCGGCCATTGTTTTCCACACTCTCCCTCCCTTGCTTTGTACACATCTGTGCTCAGGCGTTGTTGAGGTGCTGAGTCTGCTTACTTTCTGCTGGTAACAGCCATTGTAATCCTGCAGAGGTGTGTGGGCTGGGGGAACCGTTAAGACACAACAAACAAACCATGACAGCTACCAGTGTGTGTGAGCTAAGCTGGTCAAAACGTCCACATGCTGGGTCCTTTCTGCAGGCTGGCGTTTGTCCTTCTGATACAGAAGGTGAAAGTGTCCCTGTCTGTTCCTTGTGTCCCCATTTTTATCGGATCATAGTTTTTAAACCAGTTTTTAAAGTCTGGAGAACAACTTATCACACTGATAAAGACGGGAAAAGATAGCAGTCCAGAACCTCTCCATGTCTGCACCAAGAAGCCGAGCCTGGCCCTGCCCTGTCAGCACAGCTTCCTCTGTATCCTCACCCTGCAGGGAGCTCACAGATTACCTCACAGTGACGTACGCGTGCCTCACTAGACAAGTCCAGGTCACTGGGCTTGAACAACACCCAGAAGCTGCGTGTCACGTTGTTTTGTTCCTACTGGGGACCTGGCCTCTTTCTTACCAAACCAAAACTCTCAAACGCAACTAAAACATCCCCAGCTCAGCACTGACCTGCGCAACTGACCGCAGCATTGGGAATGTCTGCACACCATGCTTTGTGTCCTGAAAGTTCGTGAGGTCTGAGTTCTCAACACCCTGGCCATTGCTCAGGGTCCACCTTAAATTCCCATTCTTTCAGTTACATAAATCTTTTCCTGCTAAAACAATTACTTACTGGTTGATAGAGTATGTGTGTTCACAAACACTCCAAAATGTAAATGAAGACGTGTCGAGGTGAGAAGAACGGAGCCAGAGAAATGTCACAAAGGCAAAGTCCTCGCTCTGTAAGCTCTCGGAGTTGAATCCCCAGGACGCACATAAAGCCGGAGACAGCAGCCCCGTACTCCAGTCTTAGTGCCGGAAGGCAGACACAGGGGACCCTGGGGGCACGCTGGCCTCAGAATAAAAGGTGGCGCATGATTGAAGCAGACACCAGTATTGACCCCTGGACGCACACATATGAAGAGGCTTGTGAGCCATAAGCCCCACATGTATAACACCCCAACATCCAGAGATAAGAAAAATAGTGCTGGTAACAACTTTTAAGAAAATCCAGTCGGCAGGTCAGGTGGCTTTGTTGATCGAGTGACTGCCTAGAATTCACAAAGCCTTACGTTTGGTCCCCAGAATCCATAAACCTTCAAAGTCCTGCAGTCCTATAATCCTAGCATGAGGACATGGGGTAGATTTGGAGGACCAGGAGTACAGGTCATCCTTGGCTACATAGAATGTTCAAGGCTAGCCTGAGGTACATGAGAAGCTACCTGAAAGAGAGAAGGTAGGGAAAGGAAAGAGGGAAGGATAAGGAAATAGAGAGGAATCAACCCCTTACCATCCAGCTGTTACCTTGTCACTAAATCCCTCTGCACAGAACTAGAATCCACCCCTCTAACTTGGAGTCCCCGTAAAGCTCTAGTGCTAACTGTAGGGCTTGCTGTCTGAACTGTGGAGGATTAGGTGAGGAGGGGCCTCAAGGAAATTGGTGAAAGCCTTACTCACAGGCCCTCTCCAGAAGGAGGATGGCAATTATCCAGTGAGACCCAAACTTGATTCCCTGCTGGCTCGCTGCTCTTCCCTCTACCACTCCTAGTTTTAGCGAGAGTAATGGGCAACAGACTAGGCCCAGACTACCATTTAAGTATCTACTAAATTTTGGAGGGTGATTTGCTATTTGGTGACTTGATAGTACAAATATGGAGTTGAAATGTGAAGGTTCATTGTGTGTGTGTGTGTGTGTGTGTGTGTGTGTGTGTGTTCAATCAATGTTTGAAACTGCTCACAAATGATTCAGATCCCTTAAATGGAAAATCATGTTCACCGCAGAGCTAAAACCTAAGGGCAAAGCCTGAACGCTTCCTTAGAAAATTATACTCAGGCAAGCAGAAAACCTTTGAGCTGCCAGCTCAAGACAGAGAGAAAAATCATAAATAACATGCTGAGGTCCAGACACTTCCAGACTCTTCTGAGCTGATATTTACCACTAAAAAAGGAAATCTGAGTTGATAGGATATTTTCTGAGTCATTTATGAATGCATTGGGTGGGGAGCCGAGCGGCCTTCAATCTGCCCCCAATTCAAAGTCTGAGCCTCTTACAAGCTGAACACCAGGGGCTGCAGGGGCTGTTAGGAATAGTTAAGAAAACAGCGGGTCTCGTCACTCCGCGCTTCAGTCCGGCGGCCTGTGCTTCCAGGGAGCATCTGAAACAGAGTTTGCATTAATCTCGAGCCAGGAGACACGCGGAGGATGCAGCCCCAATCAATCAGCCCTCCACGCGGAGGAGCCAGCTACATTCGTCATGAAACCGAAAATCCCTGACTTGAGCTTGGACAACCATCAGGGCTGAAGAAATTAATCAGGCTCGAACTGACGACCGACTTCAAGATGGAATCTGCACCGAGGGCTGTAACTCCACGGCTCCCCGGTTAATGGGAAAAGCAGAGCGGTGAGGGCCAGGGGAACCTCGCTGTCCCTGCAAACAGCAAGAGTGGTGCGGGGACTCAACGGGATGAAGATCCATCTTCCCCCTGAGGACGGGGGAATGAGGAGGAAAATGTGCCTTGTGGGATGGGTAGGAAAAAGAAGGATTTTCTGGGCGAATAGGTGTCACAGTTAGAGTCAGTGACCTCCGAGCCACTGCCAGGTCTTGATCCTTCCTCTTTGGGGTTCAAAAAAGAAAGTCAGACTTCGGTTATAGCTCAGTTTTTAGTACAGGTGAAACCTCTCACTACATAAAACCGGGCATGTTGGTTGTCGCAGTCAGGGCTTCATCTCTGTGAAGAGACACCATGACCACGGAAAAACATGTGATTGGGCTGGCTCACAGTTGAGAGGTTTAGTCCGTTATCATCATGGTGGCGTGCAGGCAGACACGGTGATGCGGAGGTGCTACATCTGGATCCCCAGGGAGCAGGAGAGAGAGCTGGGGCTGGCTTGGGCTTCTGAAAGTCCAAAGCCCACCCCCAGTGGCACACTTCCTCCAAGAAGGCCACGCCTCCCAATAGTGCTACTCCCTGAGCCCACGGGGGCCATTTTCATTTAAACCATCACAGTGGTGCATAGCTATAATATCAGCATCACGGACTAGAGACAGGAGGGTCAGAAGTTCAAGGTCCTCCTCATCTACAGCGAACATTTTCAGTGAAGGCTCACCTGGTAGATGAGTAACAGACTCCTTCACACAAATTGAAGTGTCATAGGCAAATAGGCAGTTGGAAGCAACGCTGAGCAAGGATGGGGCAATCAAGAGAACACTGCAGGATGAACGGGAGCGACACCCATGTGCCCTCCTGGTGGCACCCTTCATCAGCACACAGCTCCCATTACCAGGATCACAAAGAAACCGCGCGTCCCCCTCGCCAGGGCAGTGTCGGGAGCAGCTATCTCCAGTCAGCATTTACAAAACAGTGGATTTGCCTCTTCAAGGTCTTTGCAAAAATAACTGATGTGGATTTGTACTGCCTTTGCAAACCAATGCATATGAAAATTTCTAATGAGCATATCATGGGGTCCTACACCTTGCTTCTTTTCCTCCCTCTGATCTCTTCCTAGCTGTAATTAAGCCAGCTGTGGCTATTTATGCCTTTTCATGTTCCTTCCCCTCATTCCATCAGAACTCTCAAAAAATAAAAAATAAAATAAAGCTTAACATTAACTTGGATGAATCACACCAGGATCTTATTTGAGCCTATAATTAAAATCCAGTTTAATCCACAACACATAATTAATCTGATCTAAAAGGCCTGAGTAAGAAGCTACTATTGTAAATGTTAGTCCCTTACCTGACACAGAGGCCAAAATACAGGACTTCCACCAGCTGCTGCCACCCCCAACTTTAAATGAACCATCGAGCTTCAGAGCCAAAAAGAACCTTAGCAACTTCCATTTGATGATTGAAAGTCAGAAAAAGTAACCAGGCACTCTGCTAGAGAATGTGGCACAGGTAGCCAGCCTTCACCACACAAGGGGTGCAACTTTGCCTTCTCCCACAGAGGGAAGGTAGAGGCAGGATTTGAACTCAAGTCTCCTGGGCTATCTGGTTCCTGTCCAATGGCGATCCCCTCGGGGTGCGCCAGGTTAATGGCATTTGCATGCATCCATGTGGCCTGGGACTACCCAGCCCTCCTACTATAGTCTAGGGCTGACTAGCTCTCCAGATCTGTGCTCAAGGACTGTCGGGTTCCAAAGAGTCACACCACGCCGAAAAGAAGCCGGATCACCCTGCTTCCTTCTCGGAATGATTCCTATAGACTGCTTCATTTCAAACAGTGCCAGTCAGGGTCAGCCCAGCGTAGTGCCCATTCCGGAAGCAAGCAGCATCTCACGAAGTGGCTTACACCTGCAGGGCATCCCCTGTGAACTTGAACTCCTTAGATACAGGCTGAAAACACCATCTGTGTTGGAGTTTTCTGTGGGGTCCTTTGTTTGTTTTGAGACATGGTCATTCTGTGTAGCCCTGACTATCCTGGCACACACCGGGTAGAGCAGGCTATGACTCACAGAGGTTCACCTGCCTCTGGCTCGGGAGTACTGGGATTAAGGGCAGGGCTGGCACTGTGTTTTATCTGTGATTTGCTTTAACTGCTAGCAGATGCACCTGGAAGATCTTTCTACACCTTTCACATAGCTCTGCCTTCTCATCTGAACTCACGGGAAGACTCCTGCCCTGTGAATATGCTATGTAGCAAAAATATCCACTTTGTTCCTGTTTTTTTCAATTACCAGCAGCAATGCATCAGAGCAACTGGAAAAGTGCTAGAAGGAATCATAGGACAATCTTTAAGTTCTAAGATATGCAAAGCTTGTCTTCCACAACATGTAATTTTTAAATTAATATTAACAGCGCTACAACATCAAAATTGCATTCTAACTTACTCAAAATATAAAGCATTTTAAAAAAACAGGAATCATTTGTCATATAAGCAGCAGAGAAGCGGTAGAACTGCTTTCAAGAAGATATAAAGCTCTCCTACACATCATGTGAAAGGAAAGTGCTGTGTCTGGGGAGAAAAATTAATAGTCTTTTACAGTTGAATGTGATGTTTTCTTTAATCTATTTGATACAATTATTCACTATAAAATGGTCTCTAATGTTGAGCCACCCTTGTGTTTATAATTTAAATACATCATGACCAAGTAAGCTTGTGCTTTTAATAAGCAGGATTCCATTTCTTACTATGTGTTCAAGATTGGTGCTCAGAGAATAAAGCACAAGCTAGGACAATTAGGACTCTTAGGTCAAGCCCAGTGCTAGAACACTTGTCCCTCATAAACTGGACTTGGCTGCTAAGGCAGTGCTATTGCTGCTGCAGCTGCTCTTACCACTACTGCCGCGCTCACCAAGTGTGGCAAAGCAGCGCGCACCTGCACCTGAAGTCCCTGTGAGGCAGAGGTGGCGGGATCAGGATTGCAAGGTCCTTCTTGGCTACGCGGGGAATTGGGGATCAGCTTGGACAAGATGAGGCCATGTCTCAACACATACACAGAGAGAGAGAGAGAGAGAGAGAGAGAGAGAGAGAGAGAGAGAGAGAGAGAGAGAAGAATAGCATTTGCTTGAGAGGGAAACTATAATTGGAGGATTGTCCTCCGGGAGCCTATTTCCACCAGCAGAATTGAAACTAAAATTTACAGTATTTATGATTAACCTTACATTTTAACTTCCACATTGTCATGTTTTCTAGTATTCTTGTTAGTTCTGTTTATTTCTACTTTTTAATATTTTTTCTTTATCTTATGTGTATAAGTGTTTTGCCTACATGTATGTCTGTATACCATATGTGTTTCTGGTGCTGTTGGGGATCAGAAGAAGGTGTGAGAGCCCCTGGAACTGGAGTTAGGGATGTTATGAGCCACTATGTAGGTGCTAGAATTTGAACCTGGATCCTCCAAAAGAGCAGCCAGTGCTTTTGAGTACTGAGCCATCTCTTCAAACGCTCCACATTTTAATTTGTTATATTCTTATGTGTGTATGTTTTGGTTAACTTTCTATTCTCCCCACTTTTCTTTCTTTCTGGTGATTTTGAAGTGTTAAAAACCTAATATATTTATATTTCTTCTTACTGTTTCATTTTGCTTTTGATCTTTGTTTTGGTTTGAGGTAGGATTTCATTCTGTAGCTCAGGCTGCTTGAACTCATGCAATTCTTTTGCCTTAGCATTTCAAGTACTGGATCCCCCTATTACAAATTTTTTAATTTCTTAAATTTTTTAAAATTAAAAAATAATTAAGTTCTTAACATTCAAAACATACATTTTTAAAAATCTTTAAAGTGTATTTTAAAACTGATAGATGAAAACATAAACATTATTCATACTGAAGGGTCACCATATAATTTTTGAGCACATATATGCATTCTGTAATGTCTACATTGGGCTTAGCATGCCTGTAGTCAAACATCCATTGCTTCTTTACAAAGCGAACCTTACAACTCCTATTTAAAATGTGCAACACATGAGCGGTCTCTCCAGTCCTTGGAAACACTTCTTTTTTGAAGATTTGTTTATTTTTATGGTATTGCATGAGCGCTTTGTCTACGTGTGTACCACGAGGCACCGGGAGAAGAGAAGAAGGTGCTGGGTTCCCTGGGTCTGGAGTTACAACCTGCTGGATGGTGGGAGCTGAACCCAGATTCTCTGAGGGCTGAATGCTCTTACTCACGAGTCCTAGTTCCAGCACCAACAATGGGAACCTCTTGGTCTGCCTTCAGAGCACCTCAGTAACCCACTGACCTACTTTTTCTGCTCTTCCACCTCGTTCAGAGCTGCAACTCTGCTATCACCTTCTGAACGTCTGCATGTGGGTGATATTACTTGGCATTTGTCTCCATGTGCCTGACAGATTTCGCTTGGCATGGTGTTCTCCAGTCCATCCATGTGACCGTAATGACAGGTTCCATCCTCCACAGGTTCCATCCTAAGAATGTTATAACATCCTATAGTAACAGCCTATTGTCCAAAGATATTATATTTTTTCATGCATTTTTCCACTGATGGCTGCTGGACCTTTTCGTTTCTTGTTTATTGTGCCACTTCTTCAGTAAGCATGGGAAGGTAGATGTCTCTTCAATATAGTAATTCCCCAGCCTTTATAGATGAATCCCAGGAATGAGACATCTGGACCACAGGGTAATCCTGTTTATAATTGAATGTGTGCACATAAGAATACAAGAGAGAGAGGGAGAGAGAGGATGTATATGAACATGTCTGGAAACCAGAGGACCACCTCTGGTCTCATTCCTTGGGAACAATGTTCGTCTGTTTTTGAGAGAGGATTTCTCACTGGTCTGTAACTCACCCAGTAAGCTAAACCGGCTGGCCACAGAGCCCCGGGGATCCAGCTGTCTCCGCCCCCACGGCACTGGGGTGTTTTCATGTCACCCCCTCTGGCTTTCTTATGTGTGTCTTAGAGCTTGGACACAGGTTCTCACGCTTTCAAGACAAGTCCTTTACTGAATGTAAAACATCATCTCCTTGTTTCTAACTCTGAGCAGCATCCACGTTGTCTCCATAGCGGTTACCCTACCAGCATGCTCAGCTACCTGTGCAGGACGCCCCTTCTTTCCCGGCAGCAGGCTTTCTCACTAGGGTGGGGTGAGACGTTGGTGTGTTGCTTTTTTGTTGTTGTCGTTCACACTGTTTTTGTAGCAATTACTCTTAGAACTTTTACACACACAAGCTGACCCTGTTGACCTCCACATTCTCTCCAGAAACAAGAAGGAAGCCTTGTGTGTACTAGGCTCACCCTTCCCACTGTGCTGCTTGGGTCACGGGCTTATGTTCTAAAGAATTACCCATTGAAGTAGGTTTTCTAATGATGCTTTTAAATGGTGTCTGTCTAGGTCTGTTTCTCCCCCAAAAAATCAGAATGTCTTTAACTGAGTAAAGCTTGAGAATAATGGCCCATCTTCAGACAGAGGGAGCTGAGCTGCGCCCAGGAAGCCAGCATGACTACGTCTGGCTGGGCTTTGATATCCCCGGCAGTGGAGAGGGTCCTACCTCGTAGCCCCTCATGCTTTAGCATACGAGATTTCTCCCCTTGCTTTTAGGTTCTGTGAGCCTTGGTCTTCTGCCATTCATCATGCATAGGCTTGCCATATTCTTTCATTCTTTCTCCTCTTTTAGGAGGCTCTCACGTTGCCTAGACCAGCCTCTTACTCCCTATGTAGCCAAAAATCATTTTGAACTTTCTGAGCCTCCTGCCTGTACCCAAGTGTGGGACTGTATGCATGTATTACCAGCCCCCATTTATACCCTGCCAGGGACAAAACCAGGGTTTTCTGCCTGTGGAGCAGGCCACACCCCCAGTCCTGGCCTCCTTATTTTTCAGTGTAGTAAGGTGTTACATATGCCAGGGAGGTGTGGATACAAACACCTACTTTTTGCCTTGTTCTCTGTAGAACACCTCACACTTACAAAACTTTTAATTGCAGTGAAAGTATTTCTCAAACACTGGGTAAGAAATTAGCATGTCAGCACAGCAGGTGGAGATGGGATTATTACTAAGAATAGTAGCCCGGCTCTCCAGTTAACACCTCTTTCCGTTTAGAGTTTGCATAAAGAAATGATTTCTGACAGAGCCTGGCACATTTTCATCAATTAACAGAAGAAACTCACTTCCTGACCTTGAATCGGACACTTTTAATAGACTTTAACATTTTCCCGCTAGACCCCAGGGGCGATGTGAGTGAGCGTGTGCAGTCCTGCTGATAACAAGTTGCCCTCTTGTAGCCTCTCACAGGAGAACAGTAGTCAGCCTTGGAGTTACGCACATGGTGGTTCCTTCCCACCAAACAGGCCAGAGTCCCTCCCTCCCTCCATCCTTCCCTCCCTTCCCCCCTCCCTCCTCCCTCCCTCCTCCCTCCCTCCCTCCCTCCCTCCTCCCTCCCTCCCTCCTCCCTCCCTCCCTCCATCCATCCTTCCCTCCCTTCCCCCCTCCCTCCTCCCTCCCTCCTCCCTCCCTTTCTTCCTCCCTCCCTTCCTCCCTTGCTCCATCCTTCCCCCCTCCCTCCCTCCCTCCTTCCCTTTTTCCCTTTCTTCCTTCCTTCCTCCCTTCCTCCCTCCCTTGCTCCCTCCCTCCCTCCCTTCCTTCCTTTCTTCCTCCCTCCCTTTCTTCCTTCCTTCCTCCCTTCCTTCTTATCTGTTTTCACAGAGTTTCAAATTTCCTCTGCAGCTGAGAATAACCCAGACTTCTTATCTTCCTGTCCCTACTTAGTAACTCGCAGATACTAGGCATGCCACGGCACCCAGTTCATGGGTGCTGGGACTGAGCATAAGCAAGCATGGCACCAACGAAACCGTTGTACTGGTTTGAAGGAGCAATGTCTCCCGGACGCTCATGTGGTTGAACGCTTGGTCATCGGTTATTGTCACAGTCTGGGGAGGGTTTGGAGCCCTCGAAGGTGGAGGAGCGTGCTGAAGGAAGGGTTTCAGTAGCAGTGGGTGGGCTTACAGAGCTTGTGGGCTGGTTCCACCCCCACTTTGCTTTCTCAGCTTCCTGCTCTGGCCCCTTGCCACCATGGTTCCTGTGCCACGAGAGGCTCTCCCTCTGGAACCGTAAATCAAAGTAGTCCCTTTCTTTCCAAAGACGGTTTGGTCATGGCGTTTCATGACAGCATAGAACAACTGCTACAGCTACATCTACTCAGGACGTGACCCGGGTCCTGAAGTCTATCACCCTGTTATCTTTGTCAGGTTCAGGTGTTTCTCATTCTCTCTTCCCCACCTCGAAGCTCTTCCCCACCCAGAGATGGAATTTCCCATAATCCCTATGTCATCAAGATGGATCCTGTAAGTACGTGCTGCTACTGTGGATGCAGAAGGGAGGAGGTTTCAAAGGACATCACAGGAAGCCTGGAAAGGTTGTCACTAAAGTTAAGCTGGCAGTGCAGGTTTCCAGTTGCCGGGAACACTGTCCTCTTTGTTCACACTGGTGAACAACATTGGTTCTCACTAATCTGAAATTCCACCCAAAGCATATCCTGGAAACAATCTCAGACTCCAAGAATTCAATATGGGTTTATGGGTTACTCTCAGGCTCTGGCAGGAGACTCGGTCTGTTGACCTTTTTATTCCCAGACACTAGAGACACTACAACAACTGTGGTCTACACTGAGACAAGTTCACAAATGAACAGAGCCTGTTAACAATGACATTGAGCCAACAGACACAGAGCAGCATCTCAGAAGGAAAGTGTCCTATTGGGAATTTTGCATCAAGTCCCATTAAAATTATTCAGCCTCCTGAAAATCCTGATCCAGAGGATTAATCAGTCCTGTTTGCTACTAGAAATATGGACACTCTGTTTTTTTATGTTTCCCTGAAAGCTACTTGTAGGGGACACGGTGGCCTTCCGTTCTGTTCTCCCCTGTCCCTTGTCTCATTTAGCAACAGTAGACAGATACTTCTGGAGCTTGGAGCTGAACGTCCATCAAAGGTCCGCGTGCCAAATGGCTGGCCCCAGAGTGGTGCTTGTTGGTGCTGTGAACTAAGGGCAGGAGTGAGGAACAGAAGTAGGACCCATGAAGCTGAAGCATCTTTCCATTTCTCTCATTTGCTCTCCATGAGGTGAGCAGACAAGCTCCCCACACTCCCCTAAAGATGTGCTGCCACAGGCCCAGAGAAGAGGGCCCATCAGAGAGCGAAACTCTAAAGCTGATCTATACCAAGCCTTCTTCCTTCCCAAGCTGGCTACCTTGGGTATCTGTCCTAATGAGTGAAGGGTAGGTATGGCACTGACCTTTCCAAGGAATGAGTTAGTAGAGGGCAGCAAAGCCCGTGAAGCCAGGACTCAGCTGGCTCACTGAGTACAGGGACACCCAAACAAGATAAACAAGCAAGAAGACGGGGTAAGGTCAGTCCGCACTCAGGAAGACAGTCGGGATGGACGCTGGACTCAGGTGAACACTGCATGCTTCTTTAAGGCACCCTGGGCCCACACTTCCTAACAAGCACTGCCAGGCTTTCCTCCCAGCGCACAGGGCCAGACAGGCTCATATTCAAAATCAGAACCTGCTCTGTCCAGGATGCAGTCATTTCAAACAGCGTAACTAAATTTTTACTTTTTCCCTAATGTATGTAAAATTTATTTTTCAATAAATTTTATACTTCAATAAACCACCATAACCAGCTTCTTCTATAACTCCTAATTATTGTCAAGCAAGTCTTTCCACAATTTTATGTTATCAATTTTAGTGTAACATTACTTCAAAAGACAAATGAAATAGAACAATTCTCATCTGATTCCCTTTGATTCGTGCTAATTCTTTGCTTTAAATTTCTCAGAGCTGGCAAGGACATATCCATCAACAGCTACCCAAGTGAAAGGAGCTCCTATTTCTGATAAGTTATGGCAGTTTGTAATTAATACTATAAACGTCTGTCTGTCTGTTCTACCAGTCTGCCTAAGACTCTCTGGGTTAGCACCAGGCACCAACATCCCCCCACACTTATTTGCTCAACTAAATTTTGGCTTTAAGGAGTGCAGGTGTTGGTTTAGATGAAGCCACCAGGACTTTCTCACTCCTTAGGTGGAAGAAGGCTCGGGGAGAGAAGGCCAACTGACTGTAGAATGTGTACAATCTCAGGGTGCACAGCTGGAGTCTTCATGTTCCTCCCAAAGTATTCCATTTTGTTGGTCTAATCATAGCCCCAGAGGAGAACAGATTAAATACCCAGAGTGGGAACTCTGTGCGCAAAGCTCACAGGGAGACAACGGGCAACCCGGACTACTCAGCAGCTTCATCCCTGAGCAGAAACATGTGCCTAGAGAAGGCTTGAGATTTTTGCCATCAGCACATTTCACTCACATCCGGAGAAATATCCCATGAGAGAAAAAATATTTTTGCTTCAAATTTAGAGCTTTTGTCTCATAAAATACTAAAACTTTATCAAGAGGTTAGATACCTAACCCTGAATTAATGTGGGTAGGGAGGAAAGTGCTGGATCTGGAGGGGAGTTCCTATACTCTTCCTCAGAATCATTCTGGAAATAGGAAGGCAGGATAGGTGAGAACCCCCACCTGACCTGGGTGCTCTCTGCTTGGCCTTGGGGGCTTTCCATGACTGAACAAAATGCAAATCTGCATGAAGAGGGAACCCAAACAACAAGCTTCCCTCTGACCTCCCAAAGGCCATTTCTGCAGTTCGTGAGCAGTCACACACACACCCAAGCCCTAACAAATACATCTTCACATACTAAATAAGAATAGAACTCCACCTTCTCTTGATATCTTCCTTCAGCGGCCGGTCTCAAACAACTCAGTAAGTTTCAAATTATAGGCACCGCCCCTAGCTTGATGGCTTCAATGAACACTATGATAGCAAGCCAGAAAATCAGTATCTGGGTTAGGGCACAACTTACTTTTTGGACAGTGGGCTGTGCCTGCATGACACAGACACACAGGAACCCCCAGCACAGTGTCCCTGAAGAAGCCGACGGAACATGCCACGGGAGAGAAGAGGCCATGACGCACCCCACAGAAGTTTTCACACACTGCAGCACTTGTTTGTGCACTGGCAGAGAAGAGGACATGGCCCCGTAGCACATCAGTTAGCACAAACCAGAGACATTTCAAGGTCACCCTTGGGACAAATGTCATGTTCCTAGAAACGACAGAGGGAAGAGCGAAGGCAGCTGTTTCTCTAGGAAGAAAAGACAAGACTAGAGTCCCTGGGGCTGTACATCTTGGGCAGGGAGGGACTTGCTCTAAAGCAGAAGCAGGAGGTGGGGCTTCCTCAAGTCCTGCTCCCTAAAGGAGAGGGTTGGCGCAAAGCTAACACAGTGATACTCCCTCAGTCAGAGCTGCCTTCAGACTCCCAACGATGGGCTTAGCAGCAAAGCACTTGCCTACTCTTCACGAAGGAGTACTATACAAGGAGGATCCAAAGATCAAGGGAACACAGGCTGAGACTAGCTTGAAAACTATAAAGCCCTGTCTCAAAAAACAAACAAAATCCTAAGAGGAAAACACTCATTGAAGAGGTCACACTTTCAGAGGCAACTCAGCAAAGAAGCAGTACCCCCTTTTTCCTTAATTTAGAAATTTATGCATCAATCTAGTTTTGAGGTTCACAAACATACCGACAAGGAAGAACCATTGTAATGTTGGTGTCTGTTTCAAAGCATCCTTCGTTTTTCCCTGGAATGTATGAGCTGACCAACAATGGCTAGCAGTGAGGCGATGCGGAGAGCTGTGACTTTCACAGTTTCTCGGTTCAACCTACGGTCTCACGCTGGGTGGAATCACCCAGCCCTTGGGAGGGCCAAGCAACAACGTAGCTGATTGAATATGTTTAACCCCTGCTACAATGATCCCTGCGTATAAAGCAGCGGCTCCCGAAGGGACGCTAGGGCTAAATGTTATTTTCAGATGCCTTTCGTGGCTCTAGAAGCGAAAGCATGTGAACAACCTGCGCAATGCTGCCGAGCTGAGGGGGCAGTCGTGAGATTTGAACTAACGGTCCAGCTACAGAGCTTCACTTGTCTTCTTAAATCTTAATTTTACGGCACAGCATCTATTACTGACAGGACCTGCTAGGACTCCTTGTTTTGACCGTGAGTCCCTGTGTGCACCCGTGGAGGCGGGACCCAGAGGCCAAGCACGGGTGTCACACTCGGGATGCTCTGACGTGCCCTGAGACCTGCAGCTCCTCACTTGTGCCTCACCGGTGTGCTCCAGCGATCTCCCTGCCCATGTGTAACTACATAGAACTGGAACTACACGTTATGAGCAGCCAATTCCACATTCGGCAAGTGTTTGAGGGTTCCGGGAATCTAACTTTGGTCCTCACACCTGATCAGCAAGTGCTTTACTGACTGATTCCCACAGCCCCGAAGTCTTCAGTCTTAATGTCACACTCTGCTACCTCCCAATCCAAGTTCATCCACTCCCAGTCTCTGCCAATGAATAGAATAATTTCTCAAATCAAAATCAAGAACAACAACAAAGGATCAGGACGATACTGGGTCCTACTCTCATTATGAGTACTGTCACGTGGAGCCAGATCTACATTCTCCACTGCAGAGAGCATCATTCTCGGGAAGGAAGGACAGAGAGGGTGCAAAAAAGGGGAGAGGTAATACGAATGGACAGGGAGCCCCTGTGGATTTCAGAGAGTCCAAGAGGCACAGCCAGAAAAACAAGCAGTCCCAAGAAGAGAGCCCTGGGAGAGGTGAGAGATGGAGAATGTACAAGATGAGCCATTCAGGCCTGGGGAAGGAGCCCATGGTGTGGCCTGTCAGTCCTCACGGGGGGGGGGGGGGGGGTGCAGAGAGGCAGGAGAAACAGGATCACTTTGCTTCAGGCCATGAAAGACTAACAGGACCAAACCTACTCTCCTGCCTTAACCAGTTAGAAAACTCAGCAAAAATGTATCAAACAAGTTTTCAAACGTCACACGGCATAACAGTCACATAACAGGCCATGCATCTGGTGATCACTGGGGAAACAACAGCTCACTGTCTGGAGGGCTGCCAGATGTCACACAGAGAGGGAGAGCCACCACATGGAAGGGCAACCTCCCTGACCAGAGAAAACGGAGCTTAGGATTTGGAGGGGACAGCCAGGCAAAAATCAGAGAGCAGAGGAACAAAGGAGAAGACACGACCTAACATGGATGTGCAGGCATTTTGAAAGACTGGATTCTTTGAGGCTCTCGCCCGACCCTGGTGTGTGTGTGTGCCTGTGTGTGTGTGTGTGTGTGTGTGTGTGTGTGTGTGTGTGTGTGTGTGTAAGTAGGGAAAGGAAAAATCAGGGAAATAACTACCCCAATCTAACTCAGGAAAAAAAAATCCTTGTAGCACACATGGTCAGGCAATTGATAATTTCTGTTACTTGCCTCCCCCCCCCCCCTAAAAAAAAAAAAAAAAAACAAGAATGGCCCAAGGGAGGATGTTTGAATCTCATTCAGAAGGGGGGAAAGTAGACATCTGAAGTAGATGGAAGGAGGAGGGACCTGGGTGGAAGAGGGGTGGGAGGGTAACAGGGGCAGGGATCAGGTGGGGAGGGAGACAGAGAATGGAAGTCAGTGGGGGACATCTCTGACACAGCGAGGCTCCCGGGAGTCTATGGGGTGACCCTCACTGAGACTCTTTCTAGTAGTGAGGGTTAAGGGGCCTGAAGTCACCACGCCCTGTAGCCAGGTGGGATTTCCAGGGGAGGGATGGGGACGCCGACCCACTCATAAAACCTTCAACCCCAAATCTGTCTCACCTACAAGAAGTGCAGGGATTAAGATGAGCAGAGGTTGAGAGAATGGCAAACAATGCCTGACCCAACCTGAGACCCACCCCATGGGAGACAGCCAACCTGTCACTATTAATGACACTCTGCTATGCTTGCAGACGGGAGCCGAGCATAACTATCTTCTGAGAGGCTTCATCCAGCAGCTGATGGAAACAGATGCAGAGACCCACAGCCAAACAATAGGCCGAGCTTGGGGGGAGAGGGGGAGGAAAGATTGAGGCACCTGGAGGGGTCAAGAACACTACAAAAAGACCTACAGAGTGAACTAACCTGGGCCCATGTTTGCTCACAGAGACTGAACCACCAACCAAAGAAAATGTAAAGGCTGAACCTAAACTCCCTACACATATGCAGCAGATATGCAGCTTGGTCATCACGTGGGTTCCCATAACAATATGAGCAGAGGCTGTCTCTTACTCTGTTGCCTGCCTTTGGACAGCTTTCTCCTAGCTGGTCTGCCTTGTCCGGCCTCGGTGGGACAGGATGTGCTTAGTCTTGCTGCAGCTTGAGGTGCCAGGGTGGATTGATACCTCTTGAGAGTGTCCTCTTCTATGAGTAGAGGAGGCAGTGGGGGCAAGAGAGAGAAGGGGACATGAGGGTGGGATTGTGGGAGAGGAGGGAGGGCTGGGATCAGGCTGTAAAGTGATTAAATAAATAAATGGGGAAAATACATAGATAGATAGATACATACATACATAGATACATAAATAGATACATAGATACCATACATAGATGATAAGATCTTTAAAGACAGTAGAACAACAACCTACTATTACCATTCTGTTCAGGGAATAGAGAATAAAATGACCTCTAATGACATACAACTATACCCAAAGATTGACGCATTGCTCAACTCTCATCCTAAAACGTTCTTTTTACAGCAGATGGGAACTAACAGGGACCAACAACTGGACGATGTGCAGAGAGTGAGAGGCTTTGAAGCCGTCGTAGTTAAATGGGGTGTCCATTAAACCTCCCCTCAGGATGCAGGGCTCTATACAAAAAACGGAGGTAGAAAGACTGCAGGAGCCATAGGTGCTGGTAGTGTGTTAGTCCAGACACGCCAGAGCTAACAGTGTGGACTCAGAGACTGTAACAGCACGCACAGGACCTGCACAAGTTCAGGCGTGGCAGATGCTCAGCACAAAGAAGGGGACATGAACATGGGTCCCACCCCTAACTAAGATGCTGTTTGCAAGTGATGCTGGCCAGAAGAGGAAAAGCAGTTTTCTCCAATAGGGTGGCATTGCATATATCAATCACAGTATTCTCTCTCTCTCTCTCTCTCTCTCTCTCTCTCTCTCTCTCTCTCTCTCCCTCTCTCTCTCTCTGTGTGTGTGTGTGTGTGTGTGTGTGTGTGTGTGTGTTATTATTTTTATATATTGTTCATTTTATTTTGTGGTTTCAATGTTGAAAGAAATAGCAATAATGAACATAAAGATGGGTGAGGTAGGAGGTGGGAGGATCTAGGAGACTTGGTTGAAGGGGAAGAATACATTGTATCAAAAATACAGTGATCAGGGCTGGAGAGACGGCTCAGAGGTTAGAGCACTGGCTGCTCTTCCAGAGGTCCTAAGTTCAATTCCCAGCAACCACATGGTGGCTCACAGCCATCTATAATGAGATCTGGTGCTCTCTTCTGGCATGCAGGCACACATGCAGGCAGAACATTGTATACACTATAAATAATTTTTTTAAAAAATTTTAAATATATTATCAAAATCAATTGTATGAAAATAACTAAAGCCAGTAAAGACCAAAAGAGGGGGATTTGTGGGGCTGAAGAGTTTGGCAGTTAAGGGCACTGTGTTGAATTCCCATGGTGACAACTGTCTTTAACTCTAGTCCAAGGGATTTTTTGCCCTCTTCTGACCACTAGCACATGTGTGGTCCACGTGCATACATGTAGGAAAAACACCCACACACATCAAATATTTTTCATTAAAGGAGTTTGAATGAAGGTATTCTGAATGGGTAGACAGCATTTCCACCCAGACGATATGGGTCATTAAATAAAAATCACACAGGCTGACATGGTGCCTTCTGATGAGTCAGGGATGTCCCAGGAGCATCCACAATAACACGGGTTATTTCTGTTCCTCCTGGTTGCCCCCCACAACTAGACCTGAGTTGCAGGACGAGGACAAATGGTGCCGGAGCTTGCCTGCAAACGCCTCTGCTGCTCATTTTCCACAGCTCCACAGTGCAGTGTGAAGGCTCCACCCACGGACCTACCTCGATTGGAAGCCTACGGACGATAATAGCAACCTGCCAGACGAGAGGTGCTCAGCCGTGCTACAGCGCTGTAACTGCCAGGAGAACACCAACTGCCTGCCGATCAATTGTCTGGGGTCTGCCCCGCAGGACACGGCCCACGCCTGGTACTGCAGACACGATCAAACACCCACAGTGCTGGAGCTCACAAGTCCTGTCTAGGGAAGCAAACACTGTTGTTTATTTTCACTTACAACTTTCAAGTCACACTTCACTGAGGGAAGTCACGACAAAAATTCAAGTGAAAAACCTGGAGGCAGGAGCTGAGGCAGAGGCCAGGGAGGAGCGCTGCTTACTGGCTTGCTCAGTTCGCTTTCTTATAGCCCCCAGGACCACCTGCACAGGGATGGCATCACCCACAATGAGCTGGATCCTTGCACATCAATCATCTATCAAGAAAATGCTTGTACACAAGCCAATCTGACGAGGGCATTTTCTCAACAGATAGTCTCTCTTCTCAGGAGACTCTACTTTGTACAGGTTAACAAGAAAAGGAAACAGCACAAATTGAAGTTGCAAATTTCAAATTTTATGCTAATACTTAATAAATTAGGCAAAATAGCCACATACGTAAATAAAATGAAAAGACACGGGATACAACTAATAAAATTACCAGGTTTGTTTCCATGTAATTCTAAAAGAAAATATACTCAGTGGGTACAATATGCATTCTATTCAAGCATGCAGGGAAGAGTTATAAATATTAACTAACAAGCATAAAGAAGTTCCCAAAATATTTCAGAGTAGCAGCATCGTATGAACATTCTCTGCTCCACAGCACAACTAGAACAGAATCCACCATCCAAATCTAAGCTGAAATATTAAAATGTGCACATACACGCGTTTAAGCAGTTTGAGTTTTATAAACAACAAAATGACTTGTGTTAACAATTTAAAATACTTAAAACTGAACAGCGATTAGATAGGCTACTTAGCAACCCTAGAATAAATTCTAGTTATGTTTAAATGTGATACTACTACATGCATCTACTTGCATAGAGGATAAACTAAGGGTCAGATAAGAATTTGGCGGGGGTGAGGTGGGGTGGGAAACGGTTAGAAGATGCACTGAGACCCCAGCCTGGTGGTACACATCCAGAGTCCCAGCCACAGAGACAGCTGAGACAGGAGGTTCTCACGGTCTGCCTGGGCTGCAGGTCAAGCACAAGGCCTGGTTAGGCAGTATGGTGAGATGCTCCCTCAGAAGGAGCTGCTGTGAGGGAGCTTGGGAGAGGGCGCGAGGTTGAGAGCGTGTGTGGCTTTCACAGACGACCCGAGTTCGGTCTCCAGCACCAATGCTGGGCTGCTCAGGACTGCCTGTCCCTCAGGGGCAGACAGCTCTGATGCCTTGGCTGCCAGCACACTTATATGTGAACCTACACAGAGATCTACACAGATACATACAGTAAAAATTAATAAAAGTGAAAATTTAAAAAAAAAGGATTGGGGCACAGCTCAGTGGTACAGCCTTAACACAACCAAGGTCTTGCGTTCAGTCTCCAGTAGTGTGAATGAATGAATGAATGAATGAATGAATGAATGAATGAACTCAGAGAAAGCATGGAAGAATGGAAGAAACTAGTGTAAATGATTGTTTTTGTTTTTTTTTTTTGGCCTTTTTTTTTTGGCCTGTTGAAAAAAGCAAATATGGAGACTGGAGAGATGGCTCAGTGGTTAAGGACACTGCTCTCCCAGAGGACCCAGGTTCAACACCCAGCACCCACACAGAAGCCCTCAACTCCAGTTCCAAAAGATCCATTGCCCTCCTCTGACCTCAGTGGGCCCTGGTGCACAGATGTACAGATGTACACGCAGGCGATTTACCCATCACATAACAAGATGAAAAGTAATGAATGGATATAGCTGTCGGCTGCTGCAGGGTGGGAACAGAAGCGGAGACGCAGCTGGGGTTAGAAAAGGGTTATTTCTGGGGAAACGGGAAGGATTCAGCTATGAAGAGGCAGGTGGTGTCTGTGAAAATACCCTGCAGGTTGGTGAACGCATGTTTGTTCCCGGCAGTACACACAGCGTGGTTTCCTGAACGTGAGCGGGCCTTTCCCGAGGTCTGTGGGATCTTTCTGCCTCAGTACTCACATGCCATCCCTCCTCTGTACGGAACAGAACTCACAGGATAGACAGGCCCGGGGCGTGGGGTGGGGGGAGCCAGAGACAAGGAAGAGAAAGAAGGGTCGAGGAGGAGCAGAACGAGGGTCCAGGAGGAGGCGAAGGCGAGCCAGCGTGGCGGCCCACACCCATCCTAGCGTGGGGAGCAGCAAGTTCGGTGTTCTTCAGTGTCTGGAAGTGTGAGGCCAGCCGGAGGCCCCTGCTCTTAAGTGGGTGATGTGTGTGCGTGTGTGTGCGTGTGTGTGTGTATGCGTGTGTGTGTGTGTGTGTGTGTGTGTGTGTGTGTGTGTGTGCGCGCGTGCGCGCGCGCACATATAAAGGCACTCGTTGCTTGGCCGCTAGCCTGATGGCCTGAGTTCAGCCCCTGGAAGAAACCCATAAGGCAGGAGGAGAAAACTGAGTCCTTAGGCTGTAGTGTGGCTCCTGCACTTCCCAAAATGTATGCATTAAGGAACTTTAAAATGTGTAATGTAAAAGCAATTAACGGAGAGAGTGACTCCCTTTGCAGAACGGTCTCACCGCCTGTGGGGGCCTCTGCTTTGTTGTGTGGGCCTGAGCCCTGCCTTGCAGTGGACCTGCGGTAAAATTTCAGCATGGGAAGGAGCACAGATTTCCTCTCTCACCGGTGGGATTTATCAGAACAGAGTCTTTTGCCTGAAGCCAGTGAAATTTCTAGCATAGGCGGCAGCAGGGTAATGAGGCAGCTTCACCCAACGAGGCAGATGCTCGCTGGGCTGTGTGCCGTGGAGAAGCCAGCATACAGAAATAAGACAAATTGGGAGGCCGGCATCCGAGGGCACGGGTCTCTGTCAGATCCTCGTCTTTCTGCGTCTTTACACGGAGGGAACAGTGTCAGCACAGCCAGCTACCTGCTCAGATGTTTGTAAATGCTACGGCCCTCTCTGCTGCAAGCCACAGGGATGGGAGAAACTCGGAGGCCTTGCCTTTGATGGCTGTTGGAGGTTCAGAGCGTCATATGACCGCTCTTGGGAGTCTGCTCGGCGACACAGAAACAAACAGAAAGCAGGCCCCAGCCCTTGCAGGCTCTCCCTCACACCCCAGCTGTGGGAGTGAACGACACATCTGGGCAGGAGAGGCGAGGCTCACTGCTTCTCCACCTCAGAAAGAAGCCAAAAACACTCCGCTCCCTGGGTATTGAACTAGTGAGAAGATGGACCATAGAAAATTGGTTTTTCTCTAGAAAAGTCATGCTGGGAGAAGCAAAGCCGGAAGCCTGGGGCCAGCCAGGGAGGGAAGTTTGTGTCCAGGAAGACCTCTCAGGAGCTGCCAGACCACCTCCCGAGAGGCTGGCCCGGACAATGGTGGGCCAGAGCACAGCTTTCCTGGGCCTGCCTCACCAGCCACAGCTCCCTCAGCTGTTTAACCTAAACCTGTCTGGACCTGGAAGGTGAACTTGGTGCCAGGGACGCTGACCTCTTTATTCCTCTTCACAGAGTAGCTGCATTATAGAAATCCTTCTGTTTTTCACCGTTAATTATCTCTTTAATTGGTCTATTGTGAGTGGCTCGGCGGGGCTGGCCGGGCTGAGCCTCTGACCCCAGCAGCCACAGCACCAGACCTAGCTGTTCGGTCAGCAGAGACAAAGACCAGCCAGATGCTGCCATCTGCTTTCTCCCCCCAGCGCCTGGAGCACAGGCTCGCCTGACACACCCCAGTGCTGAAAGACCAAGAAAAGGCCGGGTCAAGTGCTCCTGGGAAGGAAGGCAAAACTGGTCACAGAGAGGTCAAGCCCGCATGGCTGGCGCGCTCTGAGGCCCGGAGGAGGGCAGCTTCGGGAGCGAGAGAGGAGAGCGCTTCTTTCCTTGTAGTTCACGTGTGCTACCGGCCTAACCTTCGGCCCACTGCGCGGCCCCGAACATCGTTCACTCAGTTCGGCAGGCGAGGAAATTAAGACACCAGATTGTTGCTGGCTGAGAACATCGGAAGCAGGTCCCAGCGCGAGAGGAGCTGGGCTCACCTTCACGTCACTGTTCTTGTACAACTGGAGTGGCCTTACGGGGCAAATGAACATAAAATGAGTGACTTTATACAACCAAATCATTATCCCATTGTCCCAACATCGAGAAATTAAAGTTTAAGGTGCTGAAAGTGCCATGCATCAATCAAAGGTCCCCAGAACGGACACTACCTTGCCTGGAAGCATCTGTCTGCTCTGTGCCGTGTGGGTCTTCACCCCTTTAAAGACAGGCGTCACTGAACAGAGCCCCTCCCCCGTCAGACTCAGTGTGGCTGTCTTCCTCACATTCGCTTTTCTGGGGAGTGCCTGTCTCGCTCCAGACAGGCACCAGTGAGACAGGCACCAGTGATGAACCAGAGCACAATTCTACCCAAACCCCCAACTTTGCGAGCCAGTGTGCTTGTTGGCTTTACTTGCAGGCTCGTGGGCAGGATTTTAAGAGTATGGGGAACCCCAGACAGACACAGTATCACAAATTTGCATCCTGGCATCAACGGTGACCTCATGGAGCTACACTGTGGGGACCTTAGTTAATCTTCCCTTTCCTGTATACGCTAGCATATTCTAAGATTTCCTTACAGATGGAAAAAGCTGCAATCTCAAGTGAGTTTTCAGTAACCCTCCCATCCCTCTTTCAACTGGGGGCACTAACAGCTCATCTCAATTTCTCTACACCTAGACAGCACTGTGTTGTCCTGCTCATTAAGTTGCCATGGGTCCATGCCAAGGCACTCTACTCTGAATGGACAAAAGGAAAATCAATGCCTCAAGGAAAGAGGCATCCTATGACATCTTACCTAGTCATATCTACAAAAACTTTCAAAATTAGGACACGGTCTGTGGCTCTGGAATATAACGCTGGAGTGACATTCTCAGAACAGGGCATACATGCCAGCACTTCGCTCTGGACATAAGGGGCAGCTTGTTTGGACATCATAAGCATGGAATACAGGTGAGTCTACAATGTTTCTTGTGATGTAGTCTCCAAAACTACCTTTGTGAAAGGAAGGAGGGTCAAAGAGGGGGAGATAGATATTACACAGAGCTGCACACTTCAGTTAAAGCTGATGCCAAAGGTAGTTGAAGCACAGTCCCAGTCACTTGGCCCTTAGGACCATACTTGGAACCAATCATACTTGGAACTCTTGCTTTTGTTTTCAGAAAAACATGGAAGACATGAATATCCCCATGTTAAAACAGCATATTCTGTTCACTTCCAAGGGAAAATTCAGTGAATATTAGGCAAAGACAGAGAAAGACAGAGAAAAATTCAAGTCTGAAAGACAGAGAATACTTCAGTGAGTGATAAGGAAAAATGTCTGGCAATTAGGTGCTGATGGGACAAGATTTAAAATATAGTAAACCAAATCCCATAAGATAATGAAGACCAAAGAAGGCCGAACCTATGCATCTGCAGAGCATCTTATGGGAAGCCAATGTAAGGACTACTGTTCCCCACAGGTGTGCTCTGTAGCCAGAAGACCTGTAGGCCAGCTGAGAGCTATCCTTCCCTGCAGGTGTGGTCCAGCAGCCAGCAGCTGTTTAGTCTAGTAGCCAGAGGACCTTACATCACCTCTTCAGGTCCAGGAATGGTCCATAATGAGATTGGTTTAACCTGGAGAGCTTCAAAATAAGTAAATAAATAAAGTTGACATCAACTTCATTATTGCTTTTATGTTTATCTCTTCTAAACAATTTTTTCTTATCCAAAACATTAACCATCCTCAATTTGTGCCTGTGACAAAGAAAATGTTTATAATTGTCCCCATACAATATACTGGAAGTGGTTGAAGAGAGGAAATAGGGTGGGAGCCTTCCACAGAGGGCCTGTTAAAGACTCCACCCAGCAGGGGATTGAAGCAGATGTTGAGACTCACAGACAAACTTTGGGTAGAGTGCAGGGAGTCTTACGGAAGAAGGGGAAGATAGAAAGACCTGGAGGGGACAGGAGCTGCTCAAGGAGACCAACAGAGCCAACTGATCTGGACCCAGGGGGGCCTGCAGAAACTGATGCACCAACCAAGGACCATATAAGGAGAGGTCCCAGACCTTCTGCTCAGATGTAGCAAATAGGCAGCTCAGTCTCCATGTGGGTTCCCTAGTAAGGGGAGCAGGGACTCTCTGTCATGTACTCTGTTGCTGGAAGGAAGGAAGGAAGGAAGGAAGGAAGGAAGGAAGGAAGGAAGGAAGGAAGGAAGGAAGGAAGGAAGGAGAATATTTCCCATAAAGAAGTGTATATGATTTATCTTTTTAAAATATTCAGACTTTGATATTTTGAGTCTCTGAAATGAGAAAAGGCAGAGGGACTTGCCTGCCTGCCACACTCTGCTGGAACAGTGACTGGCCCTACACTGGCGCAGTTCTCACCACAAACCCACAGGGAGCTAAGGGTTGACCTTAGTGCTACACACGCTGTGCTGTGTTTGTTTGTTGTTCATTGTTTACAGTGCATGGAGATACAAGCACAGCAGTGCAGCAGTGAGCAATTTCATTGCTCTGAGAAGTCTGTTCTCTGCCATTCATCCGGCGACCCAGTCCTGCCTACGTCTGACCTCCACAGCTTGCCTTTCCTGAAGCGTCATGTTCTTGGAGTCCGTCTTCAGCCTTTTCAGACTTCATATTATGATTGTAGGTTCCCTCCTGGATTTCTGTGGTGACTATCTTCATGGTGATGAATAATACTTTTGTCTGGCTGTTTCAGTTTATTCAACTGTCTACATAGTGAATGTCATTCTTTATTCTTTTTAATTTGGGACAGTTATGAAAAAGGCTGCGGTAATGATCCATGCACAAATTTTGGTACAGACAATAGTTTTCAGCTCATCTGAGTAAATACAAAGGCCACTGCCGAGTCAGGACAAGGAGGTTTGGGGGCTGGAAGATGACTCAGTCAGTAATGCAGCTGCCTCCCAAGCGTGTGGTCCCAAGTCCAATGCCCTGAATCCTTGTAATAACAAACACAAACAAACAGTAAACAAGCATATAGTGGTACGTGCTTGGCATCCAGCGCTGGGGCGCTGAACACAGAACAACCTCTGGGGCTCCATGGGCAGCCAGCCTGGTCCAACCAAGAAAATGAGAGGCCCTGCCTCAAAAACCAATGTCAGCACATGACAACTAAGATCTGAGGCTGACACTGGCCTCTCCACACACATGCCTGTGAATGCTGTGTGCAAACACACACACAGATTTCCTCCTGTAAGAAGCCTCCAGCTCTCTTTCAAGCGGGCTGTGTCATCTTGCAGGCCTAGCTTCAGTGAAGGAGAGCCTGCTCTTCCACAGCCTCAGCAGTGGCGGTACTGTTGATGTTCTGGGTCTCGGGAATTCTGATAGGTAAACAGAGATATCGCCCATATTGGAACCCACACGTCTTCGCTGACACAGCAGGCCCTGGGCATCTCGATGCTCACTGGCCACTGGTGGACCTTATTTGATGAGAAGTCACTTTGACGTCAGTGCCTTGGTTTGTTTTTTCTTTTCTTTCTCATTCATTCATTCATTCATTCATTTACATGGGATCTTACTGTGTACTCTGCCTAGCTTGAAACTCATTATGTATCCCAGGCTGACCTAGGATTCGCAGCAATCCTTCTGCCTCAGCCTCCCAGGGATTAGACATAGGGATGAACTATTAGAACTGCTTCATTACCCATCTTTTGTTAATTTTCCCATCGTGAGGTTTCAAGGGATAGTGACCAGCTGTGTCTTGTGCGAAGATGGTCTCCTCATCCTTGACCTGTATTTCACAGCAGAAGTTTTTCCATGAAGTCACCTGGGCATTTTTTTCTTCCATGGACCATGTCTTGGCTGTTGCAAAAAAAAAAAAGTTATTGCTAGAACCTAGATTTTTCCTCTTGGTTGAGTTTCCAGGAGTTGTGTAGCTTTGCATTCATTGCTAGGTCCATTCTGAGTAACTATGAAGGGAGCAAAGTACTTGTCTATGTCACTGTTGTTATTATTTCTCTGAGAATGTCCAGGTACCACAGGCTGTTTGTGGACGACACGCTCTTGTTAATTATATTGCTCTTGTTACTTGACTAGATCATTTGTGCATGGTTGTCTCTGTGCTACTAATCTGTTCCAATGATCTATTTGTGCATTCTGGCTTGATCTTGTACAAGTCCTTTGCCGGCAACCACAACTACTGAATGTGTTTCGCCATTTTAAATTTTAAACAGAAGCAATCTTTTCTTCACCTGCTGCTAAATCATCTATAGCACAATTTCTGTAAGAATAGAAAACCAAGTGTTTATCAAAGTTCACAGTGCTTTGTTGAGAACATGCTGCGGATGCCTTTTATCTTTGACACTCTTCTCTTACAATGTCAAGAAAAAAACACGAGCTTTACTAAAATCCAAGATTCTCCATCCATTTTATAAAAACATTGCTATGTCCAAAGCAGAATTTTGATGTGTGCTTAAATGTAATGCATTTGTTTTTCCGTGCAAGAAACATAAAAGAAGCTGAATAAAATCCAGAAAATTTTGGCAGTGTCTATCAATTTTACTTTTAAAGGGTTGTACTTGCGAAGCATTCCAGGAAATACTAGTGCCAATACTATAAGAGGTTTGATCTAGGTAAGACATGAGAGATACTCCTGTAAATGTCACAGATCAATCCCCAGAACACAGGAGCGTCACCAGGAACACAAGCAGTTTTGTCAATTACCAACATTTACCAGTATCTGGTAAAAGATTAACTCTACAGAAAGGTCATTTCAGAGACCTAGTCAGTGGGAGTTGTACATCACACAACTCATTCTCCTCACCTTCATCCTCATGGCTCACAGCACAGGCATCTGTCCACCCTCTCTCAGATCTGAGCTGTGTCCTCTTTAAACACACTCCAGGGAAAGCTTCAGAGATGGTAAGATTTTCCACTCCAAGTATTGTACAATTGTTAAAGGTTTTCTCCCTGTTAGTGTTGGCCATTGAGCTCTTTCTAACATAAAAATGTTCATGTTCTAATTTTTTCCTATCATATAGTGAATTATGATAGCACTCCAGGAAGAATCCACAAACAACAGCTTTAAAATCAAGCCTCTTCTAGTAATCCATCCACCAATCTTTCTTTACATGTGTCTTTTGTGTTTTTTAATAAATTTGGTTTGCATACAAAATACTGCCATGGTGTCTTCCACAAAGCCCACATATTTGCGTTGTACTCTATAATCACTTGTGCCCTGGTGGGGCAGCGGGCCCGCAGCTCAGGTGGTTCCTTTTTCCTTGTTCCTCTCTAATTCTCTCCACCCCCTCTCATACACACATACGCATGCATGTGCATATAAATACATGTACATATACACATTAAACCACATGCTCACACAAATAATTTAATTTCAGTTCTGCATATGGCAGAGGTATGGCACTTATTTTTTTTTTTTGAGGCTGAATTGTTTTGCATAACATTTTCATCTCCAGTTGCATCCATTTTGCTGCAAACGTCATGCCTTCCTTTTTGTTACAGCTTCATAATGTGCTGTGTGTATGTACACGTTTTCCTTACCCATCTGTCTGATGATGGACAGCTAAAGCTGGCTCCACCCCCTGGCTATTTGCAGCTCAGCTGTAAACACAGCCGTGCCACTGTACTTGCGGGGTGTTGGCTTGGGCTCCTTCGGGTGTACCCCAGGAGAGCTGAGTCCTCTTAGAGCGTTGATCCTTAATTTCTTTTCTTTCCTGATCCTCATTAAGGAACCCTCTTAGACAACTATTTTCAATTGCATTCCTGCCCACCTATAACTGGTTCATCTCTGTGAGACTGGACCCTCTGGACAACTTTGCTCTAAAAAATACTTCATTTTTCTGCTCACCCGTAAGAACTCCTGCCTCATTTGACATCCCAGCCTTGCTAGGACGCATGCTCTGGAAACTGCTTCACGCTCTGCATGATAGGACATGTTCAGGACAGGGTCTTGTCAATAGACTCTCTCCCGTGGGAGGAAATGCCCAGGCATCAGCCCCACCTCGAGACGGCAGCTAGAATGGTAGCGAGCCTGGCGGCATGACTTTGTCCCCACCTTTGCGGTTAATGGTGGGAAAATTAATTCGGCAAGGACTAGAGAGGCAGTGGAGGAAGAGGAGATCAACTCAAAAACTGCATCCTGTGAAGGCCCGCAGCTCCTGTAGGAAGGTCCTGAGGTTGGGCCTCAGGACCTTCCTACAGGAGTCCAGACCCTAAGCCAACAATCTCAAGCCTTCAGTGACAGAGTACAGTGTGCTCGCGTGCAGTAAACAGTTCGTGCCAGCTGGCGTTGATCTGCTGCACCGAATAAGATGGAAGTGTCGAGGAGGCAAACTTGCCGTTTCCACACCTGACACCAACTCACTCCTCCTGCTCTGCCGTGCGCACACTTTACTTCCTCCTTCCTGGTGAAACTTCAGTAACTTCAGGGTTTTTACTGTGATCCCTTCAGTGATGATGGCTCCGGGCAGAGTATGAGACCTCAGCTGATGCTGCTAAATCCAGAGCCCTGGGTTCAACTCTCACCTCACGTACTAAAGAATGTTTCCATCTCAAGACTTCTGGCTTCATCCCAAAGACCTGATGACTGCCAGGCTCTGGGCTGCATTGTTATGCAGAAATGCCACAGCTGCTCTGAACTCCAGACAGTGGAAGAAGAGGGATGTGGGGAGCAACCTCTCATCCCAGGATCCCCAGTCAAGGAAAGAATTAGGCTTTATCTGTCCATGGATGAGTGGCTCAGAACAGTCACACTGAGTATGTCATCTCCCCTTTGTTCTACCCATCCTCGAATTTGCGACTATCTCACTTCCATGACAAAGGCAGCATGAGGAAGGGATGTTTGTTCCGACTCGCACCCGTCATAGTGAGGAGGTCCCTGTGGTAGGACTGAGGCAGCTGGTCACATTGCATCTGGGTGGAGGCAGAGAGACGCTAAAGGCTGGTCGGCTCAGCCTTTTCTCCTTTTTATGTAGTCAGGATCTCGAGAACAAGGCAATCCTGTTCACAGTTAGAGTGGGTCACCTAGTCTACAAAATTTTTTGCTGATATATCAAAAAATATGCTTTCTGGATGACTCTAGATCCTGTCAGGTTAAAAGTAGAGATCAGCTACCACACCCACAGCTATGTCGTAACCAGATGTCAAAGTTGTAAGATTTAACTCCAGCTTCTGTAGCACCCTATTATAAGCTAGCTCCAAAATGGCCTCCCTTCCTGGGGGTAAATGTCTATCCACCATACACCTTTCTGCGCCATCATGCTGCTTTCAAAAACTTAGAACCAAACTCCCACAGTGACGCCCTAGCCATCCAGACTTGTCTTCAGCCATTCCCATCAGCCTCTCCTGCTGACTTAGAGGCCTTACACCGTCTCTAAATCAGATGGCTTTGTGATAATTAGTTAAGCATCCAGAAGAATAGGAGAAAGGGAGAGTCCCGAGTGTCCTTACTTCTCAGAAAAACTAGATGGGAATTCTCACCAAGGCAGAACATCATTCTTAGAGAAGCTCTTCCAGGCCCAGAGTGAATGGACTGATTATTATGATGGAGCAATTATAGCACGACCACTCCAAACTACATCTCAAGAGCGACTTTGCAGAGCCAGCCCAGTCAAATAACATCATTGAACTCTAATTGTAATGTGTTTGGAACAGGGCTGTGTATTTGTTCGACATAAATTTCCACATATGGACAAATTGCTTCTGTAACAGGATCCTGCCTACTTTCTCTTCCAGCCTCCTGTGACCTTCTGTTGCAGGGATTCCCAATTAAACTGGAAAAGCGACGAAAATGAGCCACGGGGTCAGAGGAAATGAGGGAGAGGTGAGACAGAAAAGGAAATAAGAATAAAAGAACTAGCAGGCAAGAGAACACTTGGAAACTTTACCCAGAGGGAATCTTTTGCCGGATGTGGACTTTTTCCTCCAAGTAGCATTATTGGACCAGAGTCCCTGTCACAGTCATAGCCAGAGGGGTCTCCTTTGGGATGCTGAAACACTTTGCTAGTGAAAAGATTCGTAGCTTTGCTACAAACAGGAATGTGATGTTTTTGATAAACAGTTCAAGGCTATTGGTGATCCCCAGCAAAGAACAATGGTGGACCTGGAGTTGCGGCGAGCCGGGTGAGCTCTGATACCCTTGAACTCCACTTCCTTTCTGGGCTGAGCAGCCAGCAGCAAAGAACCCTACGTCCACCAGTGACATGAACAGTCTTGGGGCAAACCTGTTTTCACATGTGCTTTGCTCCTCCTCCTTAAACCAGAAGCTCCTCGAAGGTGGGAACTACACTGCGTTCCCTTACGTCTTCTCTGCAAGACTCAGAAGATAGGCAGTAAGCACAGAACTAATATTTCTAAATGGACACTAGAGCACCAGTACTGGGCAGAACTCAGAATTTCTAAGTCATCTCTAGCCAGGTGACTGTGTGTGTGTGTGTTTTACATGTGTGCATGTGTAGAGGTCAGAGGTCAGTGCTGGGACTCTTCTTCTATTGCTCTCTGCTTTATCTTTATCTTTATCAACCTGGACGTTGTCTATGAGGATAGACTGACAGGCCAGAGAGCAGCAGAGATGGCCTTGCCTCTTTCTTCCAGGGCTGACATGACAGGTGTAGAGTGCTGCGTTTTAGTGAGTGCTGGTGAGCTGAACTGGGGTTCCCATGCTTGCACACCGAGCGTGGTGCCCTGCCTCAACACTTAGCCCCAAAGCTGGGCACTTCTTGGTTAATGCTTTGACATGTGCTAATGCCATCATAAGGGACTGTATTAAATAATGACTGTGTTCTTCCTGCCACAAGCCTGACAAATAAGATGATTCGGGGAGAACATGAACATTTGGGGAGATATTAATTTGAGGTTATTGTTCACCTCAGCACCTGCTCTTACACACTGTGCCCTAACAGTGCAGCTAGAAGATGAAATCTGCCTCTGGCCACTTAATCTCGGATGCATTGACTTCTGGCTACATTTACAAGTTAAGAAACTAAGGCCACCTTCTGCCCCATCTGTGGGCTCATGTAGAGCTGCCAGGAAGTCTCCTCTGTATCTTCTTTTGGTACACCCTTTTTTATAAAAGCCGGAGAATAACAATGTGCATCTGAAAGCATTTGGCCTTTTCTACATTGTTCACTGAAGGCCATGTAGGAAATACCCCACGGGCTGCAGTTTAGCTTAAAGACAGTGCGTCTGCCTCGAAAGCTATTCGATTTTGTTTGTTTGTACTCCTTTGCAGGTCTGAATGCCTGGGAGAGTATCATCTTAGTTTCAGCTGCAAACCCGGCAGCCTCTGACGGAAGACTTGAAAGAGGCAGACTGGCAGTACGCAGATGGAGCTAGCTGGGGCCTATCTCCCGGGGCTCCCGGTGGTGTTCACTCGGGGTTCCGAGAAGGTTTAGGCCACTGCTGGAGGCAGATTAGCACAATGATGTCAAAGAACTGAAACAACTGTCAGCATGGCCGTGTTTCTCCACGTCTTTAGAGCTGGGGACGTTTATTCTCCTTTAAGGCCCATCTATGAGCTCAGAGGCTGTGGGAAGAGATGCTTCTTTTCTTGCTTTAAATATGAAAGCCAAAAAAATATGCGTGTATCTTTTGATAATGCACAAGAAGATTTTTTTTTTCTGTCCTTTGCAAAGGATGATAAAGATAAAGCAAAGTAAAATCCCTGACATTTCATGTTCTGTCCAGACTTGGGCAGTGCTGATCACATAGACATCTAGGGCCTGTGGAAGCAGAGGAAGCCATCCTGAGACCTGCAGAGAGGACATCCCGCAGGGCAGCTGCACACCTCAAGGCCAGACTCTCGCAGAGGGCACACACTCAGAGCACACACCTCAGAGGTGGTCCCTGCTTTACTGGAATGAGAAAGTTCGCAAAGAGCTACCCTTAGAGATGAGAGATAGAAGCAAGGATGTTGGGGGGGTTCCCAGCTTCCATGTCAGCAAGGCAATGGGGGATGGAGGGAGCCTTAGGAAATGGAGGCAAAAGGAGAAGTTCAAGATCTCCTTAATCTACATAGTGAATACAGGGTCAGCATGAGCGTCATGAGGCCCAACCTCAATGACAAAAAATCAAACAGGGAATCACAGAGCTCAGTGCCCAGGCTGTACAGAAGGCCTTGTATTTATTTCAGAAGCACTGAGCAGCTCGTCCCCAAGCTGCCCAGGAGCTTTGTTGTGGAGAAATACTGTATTGGAGGTGTCAACTCATTTCCTAGGTACCATCACCTTTACCAGCACACAGTATTTACTGACACTGACCAGGTGCCAGTTGCCAGAACTGGGGAATTGCCTAATCCAGAGAAAGAGAAAAAACTACTCAGGTCTCCGTGCCAAAGAAGACCCTCCATGCCTACAAGGCAGAAGGACAGTTTATATGGACACATACAATAGGACCTCTAAAAAACTACAGTGAGAACTTTAATTGGCATATAAGTGACTTGGAATGAATTTTTAGAGGAGATGCAGGAGCTGTCTCAATCAGGCAAGTACTTGCTTTACAGCAGGAGGATCTGAGCTCATCTCCAGAGCCCATACAAATGCCCGGTACAGTGGCGCACACTTGTGACCCTGAGCTGGGGAGGGCTAATCCAGGGCTGCTGGGGCTTGCTGGCCAGCCAGTCCACCCTCAATGATTTCAAAGCCACTGAGCGGCAGTGTTTCAAACAAGGCTCCTGAAAACAGTGCCTAAGAGTGGCCTCCGAGCGCCACACCTGCACACATGTGCAGATGATACAGTAAACTTTAGAACCTTTTGGTAAAACAGACATCGGCATTTCTGTGCGTTACTTAACTCTTCAACCCTAGATCTCATGATACATTAAAGTAACTCCAGCCTGTTCGGTCAGCCCCCATAAATCCAGCCAATGACCAGTGTTTGAATAAAAGTCTTCTGCCAGAAGCTTCCAAGATCGTGTGATGTCTGTGATACCTTGAGTTAACTAACACTTTAGCGTGGATGGATAACAAACTCACTTGGGACATTTTCCTTGCAAAGGTGAGGCACCAAGTTCCCTAAAGAGGAATGTGTTGAAGAAAACTTAACACCAGGAATGGTTCCACAGAAGCAAAATTCAATTTCACATTTTACACTTGAAAATACTTGATGGAACCTCCCCCTGAGGGGGGAGCAGCCTTACCAGGCCACAGAAGATGACAATGAAGCCAGTCCTGATGAGATCTGATAGACTAAGATCAGAAGGAAGGAGAGGAAGACCTCCCTTATGAGTGGACTTGGGGAGGGGCATGCATGCAGAAAGGGGAGGGAGGGTGGGATCGGCAGGGGCGGAGGGAGGGGCTTATGGGAGGATACAAAGTGAATAAAGTGTAATTAATAAAAAATAAATAAATAAATGAATAAAAATTAAAAAAAAGAAAATGTTTGATGGATTCTGATGGAGCGCAGTCAAATATGTAGTATGAATGTTGGCTATCCACAAAAAGCCATGAAAGTATTATCATTTCTCAGATCAGCTCCTCAGTGATCACTGATGGCCTTTTCATCAGCTGGTGAGACAGTCATATCAAGCATTTTAAAGGGCTGTAATCTGAGTGATTTCTCCTGGCTTTCGCGTCCTATGTGCCAATGTTTACTCCCTAGGTAATTTCAGAAGACCACGAACACCAGCAGCAGCTGCTGTCACAGCCTGCGGACAACAGCATGCGCCATCGCCTCCTCCACTCTCGCACTGTGCATGTAGCTGGTCCTCGCTCTCAATGTGATTCTACCACATGGTGAGGATAGGCAGTGCCAGCTGGCAGCCACCAACCCAGGCATGTGAACCACCCAAAACGGACAGTGGCCACTGCAGGGACCAAAGTGCAGATACTCCAGCACATGGCTGTGGATCGTGGTTCTTTGCCATGCCATGTTAGCATGGCAACAGATAACACCAAAAAGATTTCATCCATTGACCCCATCGCTGTCTCCTGTGTGTGTGTGTGTGTGTGTGTGTGTGTGTGTGTGTGTGTGCACGCTGCATGCATTGAGGTCAGGGCTCTACTTCAGATGTCTCTCTCAATCACACACACCTTTCTTCCTCTTGACGGGATCTCTCACTAAACCTGGGGTCATCGGTTGGCTACCCTGGCTCTCCAATGAACAGCAGGGATACACATTTCTCCACTTTCCTGGTGCTGGCATTATAAATGAATGCCACAGCAGTGCCGGCTTTTTATATGGCTCCTGTGTGAACCTGGGCTTCATGCTTGGGCATCAGGCTCTTTACTGAGTGATCTATGTCCCTTGATCCAGCTTTCTGTGTCCACTGCTTCTATACCTGTGAACCTAAGTAATCCTTGAGTGGGTGGTGTGGGGAACTCACTCAACCATTCAGGTCTAGACTACAAAAACCTAGGAAGGCCTTGTCCCTTCTCCTGCGGCTCTTCTGGTGTTTCTTAGACCACACCCACCGCCAGACCCTTCATCTAGAAGTCCCTCTGGTTCTTTTCTTCTGATGATCGTGGAGATATATTTGTCCCTGATCCAATGTGGAAGAGATGTCTCAGTAACACAGAGTCATCCCTATGAAAAACTGAAATAACTCCAGGCCTTCACCTGTAATCCTCTTGGGGTGTGAATGAGGCATCCAAACCTGTAACTTATCCCTGTAGTTATTATGCTTCTCTGTCTTCCTCATCCCAAATGTCATGAAGAGACCATGCTGGCAGTATAGCTAACCAGGCCATGTGAGTGTGAAAAGCCAGGCGTGGTCACATGCATCAGTCTCCAGGGAAGCTGCCTGTCTCTACTGCCAGCCCCACATGTGGACTTAATTGCAGTGAAGCAAGGCCAGAACATCTGTACATGTAAGGATTCCCCAGATGACTCTAATGTGAGGCCAAGTTTGAGATCCGGTGACTTGGTGTAATGTCATCTACATGCTCCCCCAGGGAGAAACACTGCAGGAAAGCTAGCGCTGCCATTAGGAAAAGCCAAACTCCTCCTGCATGCACCCCCCCCCAGGACACACCTGTGTACAACTAAGATGAAGCCAATTTCCTTTTGAAAATGAGCACCAAATGGAGATTATGGGATTGTTTCTTATAGCCAAAATGTTTTCTAGAGTTTGCAGCATTGACAGGAGGAGGAGGAGAGCAAAGCAAAGAGAGAGGGAAGGGGAAGCAGGATACAGAGATCTATTACAGATGATTTACCAGACATGCCTTAGAGATACCAGAGATCACTGTTAGCATGACCTGAAACAAAATCTTTTCTCAGAAAGTTTATCAAGAAAATGTGGTTTAGGAGGCAAGGGACACAGCTTAGTGGCTAAAGTGCTTGAGGACTGAGTCTGGATCTTTAGAAAAATGTAAAAAAACAGGTGTGGGAGTGTGCAGAGACAGGCAGATCTATTTAAATAGGAAGGGCCACACTATCTAAAATGGAAAGCCCTGTCTCAAAAAAATAGAAGAAGAGGAGGAGGAAGAGAAGGAGGAGGAGGAAGAAAAGAAGGAGAAGAAAGAAGGAGGTGCAGAAAGAAAAAGAATAAAGAAAGGGAGGGAGGAAGTCAGGGTTAGACCTGGAGAGAGTGGGGATGGGAAGGCAGAAGAGAAACCTTGGGCTGGGACTTCTCTTTGAGAAACTGGAGACCTACGACAGGGGAGGCTCCTGAGAGGATATGAGGGGGACTCTAGCTGAGACTCCTGGTGACAGGGGTCATGGAGACTGAAAAGGCCACCCTCTAACTAGACATGACTCCTCGTGGAGGGAGGGAAATACCAACCCAACTACAAAAAGTTCTACCCCAAATCTGTAGACCCTGCCTGCAAGATGTGCAGGACAAAAATAAAGCAGAGATTGAGAGAATGTCCAATCAATGACTGGCCCAATCTGAGTCTCACCCCGTGGGAGGGAGCCAGCTTCTGACACTATTAACCACACTCTGCCATGCTTTCAGAGGGAGCCTAACACAGCTGTGCTCTGAGTGACTCCACCCAGTACCTGATGGGAACAGATGCAGAGATCCACGATAACCATTGGATGGAGTGCAGGGAGCCTTGTGGAAGAGGGGGAAAGGGGGCCCCAGGGAGACCGAAGCACCAACCAAGGACCATGCATGGACTGGACCTAGGCCCCCTACACAGATGGAGTGGATGGGCAGCTCGGTTCTCACATGGGTTCCCTAGTAAGGAGAATGGGGGCTGACTCTTACATAGACTCTGTTACCTGCTTTTTTATCACTTTCCTCTGGCCAGACTACCTCACCAGGCCACAGGGGAAGAGGTTGTGCTCAGTCCTGATGCGACTTGATATGCTGCGGTGGGTGGGTGGATGGGGGGGGCTCACCTTCTCTGAGGATAGGGGATAGGGGATAGGAGAAACGGGGAAGGAGAGTGGGACCTGGAGGAGAGGAGGGAGGGGACAACGGCTGGGATTTATGATAAATGAGTAAAAATTAAAATTTAAGAAAAAGAAAGAAGAAAAGACATTGGATAGAGAGTGATTAAAGACAACATTCTGCCATCAACCTCTGACCTCCTTATGCACCATAATACAAAATGTTTGCACACATGCGCACTTTCCCACACAAAAGAAAGCAAGAAAAACGTAACAAATTGTTTGCTTACATGCGCACTTTCCCACACAAAAGAAAGCAAGGCTTATTTGTTGATTTATTTCTCTTCTACACTACATCTAAGCTTGCCATCAGGCTCTGTGCTGAGGCTCATGGAACTTAGCTGCTGCACCAGGCTCCTCACCAAGATTATATAGACATGATGATGCACACAACAGATATTATATAAAAGAGGTGTATTGAATGGAGATGGAGAAAGACATGATGGGGGAGGGAGCTCCCCGACAGAGAAAGGGGAGAGTAGGAGAGAGGAAGAGCAAGAGGGAGGGGTAAGAGGAAGCAGTCCACTTATAGCTTCTGCACAGCTGAACCGCACCAGCCAGGTGCGGGCGACACATGATGACATCATGGGTTGCTAGGCAACCGAAAGGCAGGCTGCCTAAATGCTAACATACATGAGCAGTGACAATTACGACAATTACGGGGGAAGGATACCCGTCCATGGAGCTCCCTTCAAGTTATACAGAGATCTTCCGAGTCTCAGATTTCATGACTTTTTAGTTACCCGTGTTGTGTTGGGATGGGCATTCTAATGATGCAGCTGCCTTTAGTAAAACTCTTGATCCTCTGAGTGGCCCCTCCCCCATGTCCCTGTAGTTGACCAATCACTCATGCTCCTCTGAGTGACCGATCCCCCCCCCCCCCCGAGAGTGAGCCCAGTACACTCATAGGTTTGCCCAGCTAGACTTGGATGGAATTCTTTCTTTGGTGAGTTGCTACCTCTCTATCTGGTGAAAACAGAAATGGATGCCCCAGGAAAAGTCCCACATTTGTCGCACTCTGGTCTCACCGTGGTCTCAGGGTTGTGGAGAAAGGATGTCACATAGGCTATGCCTGTCCACTGGGTTCATGCTGGCTTCCTGCTTTGTTTGGATATCAAACCTGCACCGTGTGTACTGATGTGACAGAACGCTCTGCCTTTGCACCGTGAATGCAGTCCATTCCCCAGTCCTCAGCCTCCGCTCTGAGCCACTGGTCATCGACATCACGTGCCCCAGCCTCCTCCCGTGATAACCCCCCAGAGCTCAGCATCCTTCCTGGTCACATACAGCTGTCTGTACATCACCTGAATGGCGAGAGAAGCCAGCAGTGCTATGACTCCCACACTTGGTTGCTGGCTCTGCTGCTAGGTTTGACAGCAAAGTGCTGCCACAAAAGCATGAGGAGCTGGGTGCAATCTGGGGAAGCAGAGACATGAAGACCCCTGCAGTTTGCTGGCCGGGCGCTCTGACAAAATCAAGACGCTCCAGGTTCCAAAAACAAGGCAGAAAGCAATAAAGGAAGATACCTCGTTGTCAACACGGCCTCCACATGTACCGACACACACGAGGTACACACATGCACATACATTTGCATACAAACAGACACAAATCATCTGAATTCTCACTGGAAAAAAAAATGTGCAAAACCTACAGATGGCATCAGCCAAATGTGAGTGTAAGTCATTCTGGGTAAACGATTGGTGAGGCCCAGACCAGGGTGAATGTGGGGCCCTGTGCTCAGAGAAGCTTAAGACAATGAAGGAGCTGGACAGGGTGGTTCATGCCTATCATTGCAGTATGTGTGGGGCTGAGGTTTGCCGTTAGTCCATGGCCAGGGTGGGCTACAGAAAGAACTTCATACTTGCCAGGGCTGCAGAATGAGACAATGAACGAGAACCTTCATCAGAGTTCACTCTCAACCTCTGCAGGTGGCGAGTCCTGAGCCATCCCAGCTGCCGGAGACAGAAAACCCTGCACAGAACAGCTGCCACCTTCAAGGAGAGACGGAACAGAGCGCACAACTGTGACACCTCCTGTGGTTTATTTCCAGAAGCTGAGAAGCGACTCTCAGACGCTAGCAGGCGGTCTTCCTTCTGAAGGCGGTTTGCAAGGGCAGTCTCTTATACTCTTTCGTGTTATGCGCATGTTCGTGTACACATGTGTGCACGTGTGTACATGATGTGGAGGACAGTCGTTCCTGGGGAGCTGCCCGGGAGGCTAGGCCGGCCGGCCGGCTGCTTCCTGAGCACTGGCTTTATAAGCGTGTGCCACCACACACTCCCAGGGCTGGCTCTCCAGCCAACGACAGTCGTGTGTGGGCCCTCCTGCCACGTATGTGCTGCAGGATTCTGCAGCTCATCTGCACTTATCATCAGCTTAACTATCAGGCTGTGGGAGCTTCCCCGAGCTTCAGTGTTGTCTGGCTAAGACCCTCCAGTTAGAGAGCAAAGAGCAGCTTACTTGGAAATGGAGGCCTGTTTTGTTTTGTTTTGTTTCTTAAGCAATAATTTATAGCAGCTTCTCAGTGTGTGCCTGTTCTCACACGTCTCACAGCCTGGTTATGGCAGTGCAGGGGGCAGGGCCTAATGGTGGAAATGCCGCTTTCAGCCTTCCAATCAGACTTGTTCTGCGACAGCTTGCCACAGGTTGTCAGGGTGCCTTCCAAGGCTACAGATGGCTTTGCAAGTAAAGGCACTTGTTGCCAAGCCTGGTGACCTGAGCTCAGCCCCAGAGACCCCCTCGGTGGAAAGAACTGACCCCACAAGTTGTCCCCTGGCTGTCACACACGCACCAGGATATATGTCCCCCAACAAAACAATAAGTTACACATATAATTAATTTATATATCTAGATTATATCTAATATATAATAAATATATACAAAACAGTATATTCCAATCAGAACATAAAGGCAGAAGAAAAGCCCAGGGGTGAGGATGTAGCTCAGCGGAGAATGTTTGCCTTCCAGGAAAAGGCCCCAGGTTCTGTTCTCACACCTGCAAACAGCAGGTTGGAGGAAGGGGGAGGAGTTCTTCACGGTACTGAAATAGCACACCAGTCTCTGTTTAGTTACATCAGGAGTAAATTACAGAAAGTATCTGCAGAGAGTCATCAGGGACTTCATCAGAGTACACACTGCCGAGTCGTCCAGGCTGGCATGGGTAAGATCGGATAAAGCTGGGTGCTGGCAGTCTTAGCACGCATGAGGTATCAGCAGATAGACCAGGACTATGTCTGAAATTCACTTTGTTCAACACGTGTTTTACTCGGAACTGATATCATGGCCTAAAACATTAGTTAGATATAGAAATAATGACAGACCTGAAAATTTTGGTTGGAACTGGAATAGAATGCAACCATTACTATTATATTTTAATCTGAAAAGCACCGAGATTATGAATGTTTACAGTGTTTTATAAGTGTGCAGCCTTCAAAACAACTCAGGCAATTAACAGAAACAAGATCTGCCTAGAAGTTCCAAGGAACTTTCTCATCCAGTGGTTCTTCCTAGGGCAGCAACTTGCCAGCCTGCGTATTTTCAAGCAGACGCCACGTCACATAAGGAAACCCAGCCAGCTCTCATTTTCTCAGTTAGGGGTGAAGCCAATCACCCTGAGAATTGGGGTCAGCTGTTCCACCGAGGGCTTAAAGCATGCCCAAGCACCATCCAACATAAAGCAATTAAACCTGACCAGTGATGATGGCCATTTAATGAGCTTCCAGGTGGCAGAAGGGAGTTCACTCCACCTGCCTCAAATAGGTTGTGATGTGCCATAAAGCTAATGTGATAAATAATTTACGGGTTGGAATCCTGCAGCACAGCCGTTCTCAGTAACTGGGAATCACCTGCCTGTTCTGTCATGAGCAGGACCTCAGCTAGGAGCCAGGCAGCCAATTGGTTAGCTAAGGAACAGTTTGTGTGTGAGAGAGTTAAGACACCGGCCAGGAGCCGAGGATGTGAATTCTAGCACTTACCATCATTTAACAGGCACGTGGACAGCCTGTCTTCCCTGTCAGGTGTGGGGATGAACTGGGCCTGAGACTGTATTAATGTAAAGAAAGGGGGTTGTTCTGTAACCACATGTGATACCATATCTTTGCTATTTAGCCAGCAAAGCTGAGGATGTCTGTAGATGGTAAATTAACCCAGTGGGGACTGAGAGAATATTTCTGTGCAGATTTCTTTATTCATGAGAATAATTGGCCATTGAGAAGCCATCGCTTGTGTCTTGATTTGAAACTGTCAGCGGATCTGAGAGGTCCAGGATCTGAGAGCCCCCTCCCTTGTTCCTGGGCACTTTGCTCAGCCAATTAGAGGGCTGCCTGCTTGAAGTGATACAGGGAGCCTGGGACCCAAGACAAGTCCCAAAGCACAGAGCTTGGGGCACACACCCTCAGGCTTGAGAAGCTGTGCTCACAGCATTGTCCATTGAGGTCATTAAGGTGACCCCAGGAAAAAAAGGGGGGGGTGAACTTGGAGGTGAAAAACAGCAATAAATGGCCCAGTCCATCTTTCAGGTGGAAAGTGAGCCCTGTCTGCCAGGAAGGAAGGAGCCTGGGCAACTCTGCCTTTTGCCGGTTCCACACCTTCCCTCCCTGCATCCAAGGTCCAAATGCATCATTTAGAGAGAAAGCCCCCGAGCGGCGCGTTGGAAGTTCTCGAGTTATGAGGTCATTGCATTAGCACATAGAGAAAGGGGAGTGTGCACAAAATCCTGATTGGCGTCCCTCCGTCTGAAAGGCATTATTTTCCGTACCTGAGCATGCCCAGAGGAGCTGTCTGCGAGCAGCTGTGGAACAGAGCCTTTTCACTTCGGGGTGAGCGCGGGAGCTCATTAGCTCGGCTCTCCCTCAGCCAAACAGCCTTGTTTGCATATTGAGGCGATAGAATGTGAAGGTGTTAAAAGGAAGAATTGCTGCCGCTACCCCTGACTGACAAGTCTATCTGGGCTCTTGTGTTTACAAGAGAATAAGGAAGCTGCCCCAAAGCCCCTACTGGGCCTGATTACCATGCCGAGGCTCCTTAGATTATGTATAATTGATATCCTTTTTCCCTCCAGCTAACCAGTGGCAGCTCTCGGGAGTAATGCTGATCCATCTGCAGCTCGCCACCCAAGCAAACACTGGCAATTGCTAGCTTTCTTTCGGCTTAATAATTTTTAAAGACTCCCCAAAAGTGACATTTACATTTTTTAGAAGCACAGAAACTGCAGGGTTGGTGTAGATTTTTATTGCTTAATAACAATCATGGAATCAAACAGTTGAGACTGTGTTTAGGGCTTACTTCAGTCTCTCTCTCTCTCTCTCTCTCTCTCTCTCTCTCTCTCTCTCTCTCCAGTGTTTTAGGAAGCTACTGAAGACACTATTTAAAGCCAAACATTACTTGTAAAAATCCCCTTCACTTGGGGTGGGGGGAAGGGCAAATCCAGGCTGCCGAGGCCTCTGAACTGGAATCTCAGTTAACATCTGAAACACTTGAAATGAAGCCAGCAGCATCCCCCACCCCACCCCTCTCCAAGCCATCCCTGTTACCTTCTGTGGGGGTGGTTTCTGAAGGCTTTGTGCCCTGGCAGTTCCCTTCTGAAAGGAAACAAGCAGTTGGGAATCACAGCATTAGGAAAAGGAGAAACAGTTCATGCTGGCTGATGTCTGCAGGCTGCTGGGGAAGCTGGGAGGAGAAAGACAGACGTCTCCTGTGTGGCTCTGGAGCACCAGCCTCCGGAGAGCTCACCCATCAAGGCAATCAAGTTCCTGCAGACTTGTGTTGCCGAGACTGGAATACTCACACTGAAGCAGGCCCACCCTGAGACAGCAGGCTAGCTCCTGCAGCTGAAGAGCAGCCCCAGCAGGGCTCCAGGCCAGGGGAGCATCCTGGCAAAGTCACAGTTACAGTCTGAGCACCAAGCTAAGGCACAGCTGCAGAAGCAACTTCCTGAAGCACCGAGGAAGGAGAAGTTTAGATTCAAGCTAGAGGGCCACTCAGTCTGCACGTTTGGCCGGCTGTCTGCAACGCCCTGGAGTCGTCCCATTCTTTGTTTTCTGAGGGTCACAGGGCACCCAGGCTGGTCTCGAACTTAGTTTGTGTGTAAGAACGACCTTGTGCTTCTTCCCCTGACCCTACTGTTTTGGAAAAAGTTTTACTAAGAAAAAATTTTAAGGATTGTAGCCTGGCTATGTCCAGTATCTCTGATTATATAAAAAGATTAAGACATTAAACTTTCCTTTAAACAAGGGATGTGGTATCTATGTCAGCTAATGAGTTGGAAGTTAAGATACTTGGCCTCTGTTTGAAATTCTTTCATTAGCTTCTTTAGGTCATTAGCTAAGGTATTTATTTCTCATTTGTCAATCAAAGCCCTTCAATTTTAAGTTTCCATGATAATATTTCTGGGGACATTAGGTAGAAGGTAAGTTAGTTGTTATATACATTCTCAATTATATTTGGTGAAAAATAAATGCTTATGTTTTAATATCAAAGAGTGTTGCACATGAGTCCAGAGGTATTCCAATTCTCCCCTCCCTCTGATCTTCCTGCTTCTACCTCCTGAGTGCTGGGATTACAGGCGTGTGCCAGCACACTTAGTTAATTGGTACTGGTGCTTCCACCCAGAGCTTTACGCATGCTAGCGGAGAACTTCAGCCTTCCTGTGGTCCGACTCCTGAAGTGAACTACTAATAAAGAAGACAAGCTCTCCAGGCTGGGGAGGTGACGGCTCAGCAGTCAGGAGCAGGTACTATTCTTGCAGAGTACCTGAGTTTCTAGCACCCAGGTAAGGCAGCTCCCAACTGCCTGTAACTACAGTTCTAGGGGATCCAATGCCATCCAGCCCCAAACAGTGACAGTATCATGGCTGAGAAAGCCTCTCTCTCTCTTACTGTGTGTGTATGTGCATCTGCATGTGTATTCATATATGTGCATATATGTGGAGACAAGAGGACAACCTTGGGTGTCATTTCTCAGGAGCAAACCTGTCTTTTACTCTCCTGCTGGCTGGTCTGTTTTGTTCTGTCCTGTTTTGAGATACAGTCTCAATTAGCTCACACTGGTATCTAACATTCTGTGTAGCAGAGCATAATCTTGAACTTCTGATCCTGCTACATGGTTCTGAGGACTGAACCTAGGGTTTGGGACACGCTAGGCAAGTGGTCCACCAGCTGGGGCGGGCGTGTGCCCAGCCGAAGAAGTCCTCATTTCAATGGAGGAGAACAGGCTAAGATATGAATGGCTCTATATTATAATATCGAATTCATTTTCCTGGAGGACCTCCAACAGCAAAATCAGTAAGTTTCACGCCATCTCATTTGAATTTTAACTTCCAGATAAAATAATAAATTGTTTACCAATAATGAAAAAATAATAATTCTAGATATCACAAAGTAATTGGCCAAGGAAAGCCCCAGAAGGAGGGAAAAGGCAGAATCCAGAATAAGCTGTGGGAGAGACCACATCTGTGGTGATGGACCAGCCACGCCTTGGAAGGCTGCTCCCCGCGCCTGATCACCCCAAGGCACAGCTTCTCGCCTCTGATGAACAAACTGGCCCCAAAACTGAAAATCCCCCAACAAGCCCTTATCCCCAGACACACACACACACACACACACACAAATAAATAAATAAACACCTTCCTAGTTAATCAAACTCCCGCAGTTATGCAAATCCTTGAGAGCAGAAGGATTGCTGTGGCTTGCAGGGCTCCTGTGTTATCTGTGGCCTGGTGACAAGCACATGCTATCCACTGCCAACTTACGTTAGAGTCATGTGAACTCATCCCTATTGGCATTCAACACCAGCTTGGAAACGTTTTCAAAAAAAGGAGAAGTCAGTTCTGAGAACTGATATTCAAATTCAAGTATTTAGAAATTTATTGACTTTTATTTTTTAAAAAAACTAAAACTAAAGTTTATGGACACAAGTTTTTCTGGGAATCATTCATCAGAAAAGAACTGGAAGTCTTATTTAATCCAGTATTCCACTGGTCCCAACCTTTTTTTCCAAGAAACCCAAGGAAGCGCTAATAACAATGTATCCTTTGTGTTGCTCATTGTGGCCCCCAAAATGAGAGATAAGGTGGGCACAGAGCGGAATTATGATCCTGGGGAGTCTCCAACACTGCCAGACAGAGTCTTTGGGAGGTGTAAGGGGTGTTTTATGACTTCTAGACCGTACTGTGGTCTCCAAATAGGAGCGAAGGGTCACGCAGGCAACTGTGACAGAGCTTGAGGGAAGCTAGGAGGACCTTGTAGCTAAGGGATGCCAGGGCCTTCTTCCATACAGATGTTAGGATGTCTGGTGCCAGCGCCGCTGAATGCTGGTAACCTCAGGGCTTAGCAGGCTGGAGGAAGCCATCTCACCCATGGACTGACGAATGTAAGTCATGTGACTCCCATCACCTGGACAGACACGATATCCAGACACTGAGGAGCTCAGAAAGCCTTCAAGGCACAGACTACGAGAACTTCAATTCGTATGAAGATTTGGGCTTTGGATACTCCTCTAGAGAGTACTGTGAAGCCACAGCTCTCCTTTTGTTTCCTAAAGTGTATCGTAAAATAAAATATTAAAAAACACCCTATCAATCGTTACCACCAACTCTCTCTCCAAGTTAGGTCCCTGATGACACACAGCTGGGAAGGTAACTCAGTGACGTGTTTGCACTGCCCCAGTCACGATTGGCAGAGACACTGAATTTGTATGATGTATTTCTGTAGTGGGTCTCATCTAACACAGGATGGTGATGAAAATATAACTTGAATTTATTCTTTTCATATTAATCAAAAAACATGTTCCTCTTTTTTGATACTCAGTTCCCAACAGAACAGTTCTAGTGTTTTCTAAGCATTTCTGCTCAGCACCATCCTTTCTTTCTTGGAGATGGGACCTTGGGATGTTGCCAAATCAGCCGTGAAATTCCTAGGCCCATGTGCTCCTCCCGCCTCAACCTTCCTGTTGGCTAAGACGGCAGGGGCATGACACTACACCCTGATAGCAATTGATTTCCTCTTCTACTTACTTATATAATATCCCTTACTACCAATTAAGGCCAACTCCAGAAGCTTAAGTAAATTGTTTAGTGTCCCAAGTTACGGGAGAGTTGACCTTTGCTTTAACTCCTGGGCTGTTGGCTCAATCACTGGACTTTTAATGCTACATAAAGTATTTTTAGCCTTTGTTTCCTCCCTATCTTCAAGAAGCAGCAACAAGAGTTTATTAACATAAGAAACATCAGTGATCTGTGAACTCTTGCTCCCAAAAGTCAAGCTGAATATTTTCTCAGTTGTCTAGAGTCTGCTGTGGAGCCAGGCACAATTGTCAAGTGACTGAAGAATCATTTTAATGACTCACCACAGCTGTGCTTTTCTTTTTCTTTTTTGGTCTTTCTTCCTCCTCCTCCTTTTCTTCCCCTTCTTTTTGCCATTGGCTATTGGATTGAAACAAGGAAAATATACAATCTTGTAAGGAGAAGAGTGAAAAGTCCCAGCAGAAGCTGAATCCGTAACACACTGGGACGCAATGACAGACACCAGGGCTAAGCACAGGGCGCGGGACACAGGACATGCACCTACTGAAGAGCCATAATCAGAAACCAAAAGGAGCCTCACACAGAGTCCCCCAGAGCCTTTCATGTCTTGTCCCTCTGCTTAAGCATATACAACAGGCCACCAGGCCAGCCAAGGATGAGAACCTAACATTTCTTTAGAAGTGAGTTAGAGACAAGGGATTATCACAGGGATTCAGAACTCGCTAGGCTGTGGGACCATTGAAATAACAGTGCAATCCAGGTGTGGTATCATGTACCTGTAATGTCAGCATATAGAGAGTGAGGCAAAAGGATCAGGAATTGAAGGCCAGGTTCTTCTGATTAGAAGAGTCTCTACTGTTCCAAAACACCACTGCCTGTCGATCAGCCAGGATCATTGTCCATCACCATGTGACAGTCTGCAGAGCTCACCATGTAAGGCGGCTAGAGAGACGTGCAGTCCAGAAGGTGCCTTCCGAGCAGGCATGAGCACCTGTGCAAGACACTCCCTGCCAGAACACACCCGAAGAGCCCACGATTGGTGGCACATGCGTGTAATCCCAGCAGCGGGGAGGCGAGGCAGGTAGATCCCTGGGCCTAACTCTCTAGCCAGTCTAGCCGTCTGGTGAGCTCTAGGCCAGTGGGAGACCAAGAGCTCAAAGTAGAAATGCAAAAGCCAACAAGGGGGACGGAATCTAAGGAGCAATCCACACTTGCAGGGCGTGGCTAAAAGTTAGAGGCTGACTTATAACTTCCATACATGTGTACACGTGCACTCTCCATACACATGAATACATACTCTTACACATATGCACTTACACACACAAAGATATGTGGACTTTTTATTTTTGTGTTGGGAAGGACTGAACCCAGGGCAATGCATAGGACAGGCCAAGTGCTTTATGCTGGTCTTCACGCTGGGGTGGTTTACAGACATTTAAACCCATCTCTGTGTGCTTACAGCATCAGGTAATGCCCCTTGCTGTGTGTACCCCTACCTTTCAACTTGTGGTGCTGGATCCATTTACTGTTAAACCTACAGTCCAGTCCCGACTCACGGCTATCTGTCCCGTGTCCCTCAACAAACAGAGGTGCTCCTTGGTCCTCGCCAGAATAGTACTCCAAACAGAAAAACATTCCTGTCTTGGCAAATAAATCCCGCGCCTCCTGCCTGGTTCCTAAGAGTACTGCATCAAGACGCTAAGATCATTCACGCAGCAAGCCCTGGCAAAGCTCTCACTCGAGGAAACTCCTTTTAGAGGTGAGGACATGCCTAGAAAACAAACCACCCTGTAATGTAATGCCCTGCGTTAGAGGGATGTCATTAAAGCTGGAAGCCACCAAGCTCCACCGGGAGAGCGTTACTGAAGGAGCAAGCAGACTGCTGGAGGAGAATAAGAGTTCACCGCCTAATGGTGGTACAGACCGTGGGCGAGAGGAGTGAAGCCACAGCAAGAGGCCCTGACAAGACTGAGGCGGAAGGGATGGAGGGGAGGTTAGGGGGTGGAGTGAGCGGGTCATATGGGAAACTACTAAGTTTAACTTAAACCACTAGTTGTCAGCGTTTATCCCAAAGACTGGAATATCCCGAAGGAGCTGGCAGGTGTTCCTCGCTTGGCTGCTCCTTGGAAGGATGGGACGTCAGCCCAGGAAGATGAGTCAGGAAAGCCTGGAGCCTGGAAGTCTGAGCTGAAGACTCCCCTGGTCCTTTGATGACCAGCCATATTGGCAAGCAATGTCATCACCAACAGCAGAATTTCCAGAAGGGTCTGAAGTAAGCAGCACCAAGAATTTCATTAGATGTTGGCAAAGCGGCCCCAGAAGCAGCACCAAGTTTTGTGACTAGGCACAGAAGAAAGTGTGGCTGGGTGGCTATGACTGAGGAGGAGTGCTGTGAAAGGGCCTCCATGAAACCCGCCGTGTGGTCTCGTGGGGAGAAACGTCAGAGCGCAAAGACCTTTCTGAGGAAGAACTCTGCCACCTCTGCATGGGCCAAGCGATGAGTCCTGGTGAGAGAAGAGATTCGGGGCAGACAACACGGAGGGCAAGTCCGCCTGACAGAGGTGCCAGACAAGACGACACCCCAAGCCACGGTCAGGGGCCTCAGAAGACGCCAGCTTTGTCTATGCAGTTATCATGGACCTCCAGGCTTCAGAAGTCTGCAAACATTTCTGTCGTTCAGCATGGAAGTCCACTTGCTCTGCTATGAAAGCACCAGCAAATGATCGCAGAAGCCGAGCAGGAAGGCCGGAAACACAAACAAATGAGAGGGCAGCAGCGAGGCGGATGGTCACTCCATGACCCAGACATCCTGCCTGTCAGATGTTTGCATCACAATTCATACCAGTAGCAAAATTAGTCATGAAGTAGCAGCAGACTAGTTTCACGTGGGGGTGGGGGTCACCACAGCATGAGGAGCTGCATTTAAAGAGTCTCAGCGTCAGCAAGGCTGAGAACCGGTTTAGAGAAACCTTACACATGGCATATTTGAAATGAGAACGCTTGCCAGGGAAATGATGGGCTGCAACCGAAATCATCCGTCCCATAAAGGGAGTGTTGAGTTTTAGACTCCGGGGGAGCAGCTGAGGTGCCTGTCTAACCTGTCAAAGTAGACCTTGCCTCCGGATTCCCCCAGCATCCCTCAGTCCCTACCTGGAACAGGGCGGGGCTGATACACGCTGCCCTCTAAGCTGAAATTCCCTTCCTCCGAGAGGCCCTTCACTATATAATCCAGACAGCTTGGTTCTCTCTCTCCTCTCTGCATGTTCACACTCTTTCTTTCTTCCTCTCCCCTTCTCTGTCTCCCTGGTGACTTCTGTGGCCTGTTCCTTGGGACCAGGGAACCTGGTCCAATAAACCAGTAAACCTGCCTTTATACTTTAACTTGGCCTGAATTGGCTAGTTTTGTCAGAGGATGACTACCCACCAGTAAACACGGGGGATGGTGCTCCCTGTCATTCCCCCATCATCCACTGGGTCGTCAGGTTTCAGTGGTAATTACTCAGCATAGTTCGGTACTTAAAGTTTGAGGACTTGAGAGATGAAAAGCTGGGAGCTACCATGAGCTGCCATTCCTACTGGTGAGGAGAGCTGTCCTATATTCAGCTTGAAAAATCCTCACTGAGTTGTCCATACAGTCACTAGCAGTACCAGGAACCAGAAGTAAATACAGTACTTTCCTTGGCTTTATACAGATCATAACGAAATAAGAAAATAAAACTTGTCTCTGTCCTGAGTGATGCTCAGGAGAGAAAGAAGCTAGGAATGACTGTCAGGTAGGGTCCACAAAGGGTTCCCAAGGCAAGTCAGAAAGTCCTCACGGGAGGGACAGGGACCAGAAGAAGTGACTCAAACATTGGCATGGCGCAGCACCACCTGGCGTCTGCAAAGGGCACGGGGGGGGGGGGGGGTGCTGAAAAGGCGGTAACAGAGCTGAGCGGGGAAAGGTAAAGGGAAAGCTGGAAAGCCAAGATCAAAGCGCAGGGGCTTTCTCTGATTTGTAAAGGGGTTCCAGCCTGATGGAGGAAGTAGGAGTGGTCACAGCCACAGAAAAGGTGGCCTATGACAACAGAGAAAAGGGGGCAAGAAGGGGTTGAAATCACAGTCCCAGAGATTCCAACACCCAGACTCTGAGGAGAGATCGATTTGGAAAAGACAGAGCCTTGAACAGGAGACAATGGAGACCAGACCAAAGCTGAAGACAGAACTGAAGAATGGGGAGAAGGTATTTGTCCCAGTTAGGGTTTCATTTCTGAGAAAAGACACCATGGCCCTGGCAACTCTTACAGAGGAAACATTTAACTGGGGCTGGCTTACAGTTTCAGAGGTTTAGTCCGTTAGCATCACGGTGGGAAGCACGGCAGCGTCCAGGCAGACACGGTACTGGAGAGGAAGCCGAGACTTTTACACCATGATCTCGAGGCAGCAGAAAGAGACTGTCACACCGGGCATAGCTTGAGCATAAGAGACCTCAAAGCCCACCCCCACAGTGACACACTTCCTCCAACAAGGCCACGCCTACTCCAGCAAGGCCACGCCTCCTAATAGTGTCACTCCCATGGGCCAGGCATTCACACACATGAGTCTATGCCTGTTCAAACCTCCACAGTATTATAGGAGGGAAATGAGGAATTAGGGGATTCCAGGGTCACTTACAGGCCAATGCATTCGATTTGTTACAGTGACCAAACAACTGAGGCAAAGCAGCTCAGGGTAAGGAAGGGTTGGTCTGGGGTCACAGCATAGGAACAGACAGGCCATCATGGAGAAGAAGCCATGGCCACAGGAGGTCACACTGTGTTTGCAGTCCAAAAGCAGAAGGCAGACAGGAATCGGGGCTGGGCTCTAACTCCCCACGGCCCTCCAGGCGTGGCCCGCTTTCTCCGGCAAGGCTTCACCTAGATAGTTCCACAGCCTTCCAAACTATGGTCACCAACTGGTTATCAGGCCTTCAAACACATGAGCCTGTAGTCAGCACCTCTCAGTAATGCCCAGTAAAGACAGCACCTAAAATTTTCCTGTGAGATTTAGCAGATATAGGCAGCAGACCAATGACAATAAGGTAGTCCCTGCAGAGCCTTCGAGGTCTTCTGTGCCGTCTTTGCTAGTGTCAAAGACACCATTTGTCCACACAACACTCTAAAACAGAGCAGTGTGCTTAGACCGGAGCAGGCTACGGCCATGGCCTCTATAGTGGGACCATATGCTCTGTTCATCTCAGCGAGGATAATCTGCTTTGATGAAACACTGTGCGCAAAGGTAACTTGGGGACAAAAAGGTTAATTTCAGCTTACAGCTGGTAGCTCATCATTCGGGGACCTAGGGGTGGAATGGGATTCAAGGTGAAAACACATACAGAGGCCATGGAGGAGTGTATTTTATTGGTTTGGCTTGCTCAGCTTGCTTTCATATGTACCTGCAGGACCACCTAGCCAGAGGCAGCAGGTAGCATCCCCCTCAGTGGGCTGGACCCTCCCATGTCACCAGTCAAGGAACTGTGCCACAAGCTTGCGCGCAGGCCATTCTGGAGGGCATTTTCTCAACTGAGGTATTTCCCCTCTTCTTAAAGGACTCTGGCTTGTGTCAAATTGACTTAAAGCCAGCCAGCTATCCAAGGTGACCTCTGAATGAAGCTGATGTTTTTTTCTGAATGCCCAAACCCCTAGAGCATTTCTCTGCCTGGTCATACCATCTTCCAGCAGCAAGAGACAAGCACTTCAGCATGGTAAGTCAGCTGTCTGCACGGGGCCTCCTGAAAGGGATAGCAAAGCCTCCACGACCCACCTACTGGATTCCTGAATATGGAATTTCAGAGTCTGTGACAACTGGGTACAATTTAGAAAAAAACAGGTGTTGCCTTTTGCCTGTCAATCAATTTCTACCCAGGGCAGATCTGTCCTGTGGCTGAAGAGGGCCAATGGTGGTGTGACTGGACCACCCTGATGAGCTCAGACACGTTGCTGCTTTTCCCTATCAGGGTGGCCACATTTCACTAGGGTAAGCGGCCCTCAGCCCTCACCCTGCCCCCACCTGTAGCCAGCCCATCTACTTTTTGGCACTCAAAGCAGCGAGCTGTCGAGTCGGCCAGCCTCACCCACCTGTTGTATGTCTCGCTCCCCAAACAGCTGGTGAAAACCAATATCAAGCAGAGCGCCAGGCTTGGCTAGGGAATTAAACACACACATGTTCATGCAAGCCTCTCTCCAAACCATAAACACATCATGACAAGTAACAGGATTCTGAGTAGACCCCAAAGCCTTTGGTTTTGATTACACAGAATGCCTCTGGTGAAAGGAGTTCCATCTTTCTTTTAGCAACATGCTTGATCTTATTCCAGATTTAGGGAGGAGCACAACAGACCATGCCTTGCAGAATCTGCGTGCTACTGTCTCGCACGCTCTGAGCTCTCGAGTCTGTCCCAACCGCAGGGCGCTAGCATGGGGAGCTTTCCCAGACTCATCCCAGTGCGTAAGACTTCGTCAGGTAGAGGGAAAGAGATGGCTTTCTCTTGCCATGGCCCTGCTTATTGGAACACAGCACGGAATGGCTGCATTCCTCCGGTGTGAATAAACGGAGAATCTGAACCTTCTAAACTGCATCTTTACTGTCTAATATCAGGTATCACCTTCCATATCTCAGCCTAGCCCAGGGGACCTGTCTGTCAAACTGGCAGGCTGTTCCAGATGAAGAGCCTCGTAGAGCTGGTGCCGAAGGACTAAAGACAGAAGTGTGAAGAGCAGGGAGAGTCTCTGTCTAGCTGCCAAGCTCTGTGATGCAACTCAAAAGAGATAAGGAAATTTCAGAGGGCAGATACAGGGAAGGGTTTCTGTCATCCCCAATCCTGCTTTTCCCATTCACTGGTATCATTGACTCCTAAGTGTGTCAGACTGACCACACACACACACACACACACACACACACACACACATGCTCATTCTCTCTACACCCAGATCACTGTTGCTGTTCCTTAGATTTAGCAGGCGAACCTTAAGGAAGGGATGGCCAAAGTGATCCCTGTTTCCACTACATTTTAAATCTAGTGTACACTACCCACAATAGTAAAGAAGTGGAAATGGCCTGGCTATCTATCCATCAGCAGACAGATGGCTAATGGAAAATATGTTACACAGACACAATGGAATTTTATTCAGGGGCAAAGAAGAATTAAATAAAGAAACCTGTGGGGAAAAAAGTGTGGCTCTGGAAAGTATTGTACTAAGTGAGGTAACTTGTGACTCAGATAAACAAGAACCATGTTTTGTTTTGTTTTTTTCTCAATGTGGATTTTATGTTTATATGTATGTGTGTAAGAGTGTGGATATAGACTATGAAATTAGAAAGGATACCACTAGAGAGATAAAAGTGCTGAGGAAATGGAAGGGGTGTTAGAACACATGACCTGAAAGCCAAAAAGCTATGGTTGCAAGGGTACAACAAACAGATGGGTGAGGAGAAACAACAGAATCACATTTTGTTTGAAAATTCTGTAACTACACCTAGTACTTTTATAGTCAAAGTGAAATTAAGAAAAGCAGGTCGCTACCAGGAAAGGGAGAGGAAAAGTTAGACGAGTCTGCTTTCCCAGTGATGGCACTGTTTTCCTGAGGGGACAAGGTCCAAGCTCCTGGGTATTCAATCAAAAAGAAATTGGAGCTTTTTGCGTGTTTTTAGATTTTTAAATATTTCTTTTCATTAATCTTAGTTATGTGAATGTGTGTTTTGATGTGCGGGACAGCCTTGCAGTTAGAGTTACAAATGATTGCGAACCGCCCCATGTGGGGGATGATACTGAACTTTGGCTTCTATGCTCTCTCCAGCCCCGTGTCTCTGCCATTTTTATAGCGTAACTCTAATCCATACATGTGTATTAGAATATGTGATTCTAATATCTATTAGATATGCTTCATATGTATGTACACATACGCATGTGTGTATCTGTACGTGTGTGTGTATGTATATAATACCTAGGCATTTGTCAGCAGAGACGGTGGCCAACTAAACACATTTGCTGAGAAGAAGAGCACAAGTCAAGAAGATGCACTGGGGCCTGGACGCGGCCGCCTGGCAGAGTGCTTGCTCAGTGTCCACCGGGCTCTGGAGTCATCCCTAACTCTGGGTGAACTGGGCATGGTGGTGCACACTCTAATCCCAATACTTGAGAAGTGGAGGCAGATGGATCAGACAGATCAGAAAGACCAGATCGGACGAATTGGAGGCTAGCCTGACCTACACAGAGACCCTGTCTTAATAAACAGAGGGGGGGAAGTGCCTAAGGTCTCATTGCAGAGACAAAACAAGCAGCTCAGCTCTAGGACCATGACAGCAAAGGCTGAAGATTATCTAAATCCTTAAGAACAATGGCACAGTGTTCACATATAACCCGTGTGTCGCCTTAGTCTTTAAACTAGTCTACATTGCTCATAAATAACTCCCCAGATACATAGCTACACATCAGATTGCCAAAAGAATAGCAGCAAAACAAGAGCAAGGCCCGAGCTGTGGAACCCTACTTCCCCTCCTTACCTCTAGACTCTGACGCCCTAGCTACGCCGCCTGTTGCTCGCCATCCACTCACACAGCCGTCACATGGCAATGTATTTGCACCACCACCTATATTTGATCATACTGGTCTGGCTGGCTGCCCTATCAAGCTGCCCTTCCATATAGGCCAACTGTGCCCTCTGATGTCTACCAGTGGAGCTCTGCCTTTTAATCTGTCACATCGTGTGTTCTATAGTGCACTGAGCCTCAGTCACTATTTGGCACAGCTGTGTCCCCAGCAAGACTGTGAAATCTGTTAGGATAAATGACTGTCTCTGTAGTGATGGGAATCTCAAGCTTTGGTGAACATTAATTCACTGTGTGAAATTCATCTTCCAGATTCCCCGGAAACCCTTTCAGAAGAATCTTGCATGAATGTTTGTCTTAGAAAAAAGCTCTATCACTCCAAGAGCCAAGAGCCAGTTAGAGCCAGACATGGCGGCTCACACCCATAACCCCAACACTTGGGGACTTGACACACAAAAAAATTACCAGAAGCAGAAGTTTGAGGCGAGACTTGACTACAGACTAACTTCCAGGCCAGCTGGAGCTTTGGAGTGAGACCGTGTCTTAAAACTAAACCGAAACCCCCACACACAAAAAGAAAATGAGAAGCAATTTAGGCTTAATATTTTTTTTTTTTTTTGCTTCTTTGTTTTTGTTTGTTTACCAGTTGGGGGATAGCAAAATGGCTCAGCACGAGGCAATACAAAGGCAGAATGCCTAACCGCTGGAAGCTGCCTCACTAAATGGAATAAAAGACAACGTAAACATTGAAGTTCCTCGGCGTTCCTCAGCACACCAGTTCTCACTGCCACTGTCTCAGAGAACTGTCAATTTCTCTTTTTTTTCTCTTGTGCCTAAGCAAAGTGCTTGGCTTGGCAGTCAGGAAACACTCAAAGAAATGATATTCTTGAATGAGTGAATGAATGAGAAAACGAAAAACAAACATGGCTGTCTATATAAACTATAGGGGGCTTGAATGTGTGTTTTACTCCAGGAAAGTTTAATGTCAGCTAACCTGTACTTTAAAATTAATATGACTTATTATAGGCACTAATTCAAAATTCTACTTATGTAAGTTTTAAGTTTAGTTTATAATTCCTAAAGATTTTAAAAGATTTATTGTCTTCCACATTTTAATTATATTATTTATAATCTGATAGGCTTAGTCGTCATTTACAAGGGGCCTTACACAAACTCAGTACCCTAGATTGCCTCAGGCTGCCTGCATATGTTTAATTCATTCAGTCTGTCTTACACACCTCACTGGTAAGAAGGAGCCTTTAAAAACCTGTTCTTGTAAGCCAAACATCCTATATGTACAAATTTGGGAAATCTGAGATTTTGTTAACTTTTTAGCACTATTATGTGGTAAACTGCTCAAAACTTTCTGCTAGAAGCATCCTAACGTAAATCTCTTTTGAACTTGAACCTTGAGGCCTGTTTTTGAACATTCTGAGTTTAGAAGTATTTAAAAGAGCAGTGGAAGTCTGGGTAGACCTCAGACTACTACTGGGTAGTAGCAGGAAGGCTTGCAGGACTACAAAGATTAATTATTTAATTAAACTGCTCATATGTATACACACGATTCTTAAATAGGATACATGCTCATGTTCTTTGTTTCTGTACTTTTCCCAGACATTCCCAGAGTTAAAATGTTTGTATTACCCCAAGAAAGTGGGACTTTCCAACTTACTATGCCAAGATTAAATATTAATTTTAAAGATTGGGACCTGAGATGTAAGGTTCAGTTCTTGCCCAAGAAACTGACGGACCAAGTAGACTCTCACTTCGCAGTCGCCACAGGCATCCATGATGTAAGAGGGAGCCTCTCAGCCCATACCCTCGGATGGGATTTCCGCATTTCCCAGGCCTCTCCTCAGGCTGGAACTCATCCTGTATGTAACTGTTAACTGTCCTTCTCTGTTTGCTTGGATTTGTGGTTTGTCTTGTTTTGTTGCCTTACCATGACTTTTTACATTTCTTTTTTTGAAGCAAGGTATCTTAAAACGCAGCACCAGCCTTAGCTTGCTGAATAGAAAGCATGTATCCATCCAAAGATGCCCTTGACCTTCTGACCTCTTTTCCCTTACCTCCTGGGAGGAGAAAGCTGGGTATAAACAGTGCTAGGGATAGAAGCCAGGGCTCCCTGCATGCTAGGTGAGCGCTCTGGCAACCGAACCACAATCCCAGCCCCTCTCGCAGCATTTGAAGGTCTTTCTGTCCAATTGCTAAAGCTTTTCACATGTATGTCACTTGGCCCATTAGACTCTAACATATTCCTTGAATAGCCTTGTCATCGGATTTTGACACACTAGATCCCTTCATAATTTTTCTGCAAAGCAGCAATTCTTGGAGGTAATAATAAGACATGCAGCTGAGTTCTATGGACAAAACTGTTTTGGCTTTGTGACACTCTTTACTGATAATACTAAGCTCAGATCAATGTCTATAAACACATAAAACTGCCATTTCATATGGTACCTCCTGTCATATTTCAGACTCGTACTTTGTCTTAACACCTATGCGTGGCTGCTGTCTGTCTCTTTCCCAAAACTAGAATAAAAACAAGTAATATTTTGATGGGTAATACATCCTTGCATCTAGAACAGTTTTTGGCAGACACTAAAACCAAAGGAAAAAGATACAGGGAGGGGCCAGGGCAGTGGCTCAACCCAAGAGGTGCCTACTGTATACGCGTAAGGATCTGAGCTCAGTCCAAGCACCTTTGCAAAATGCAGTTTGCTGCACAGTTGCCATAGCAGTCAGTCCAGACGGATTGGTCAGTTCCAGTTTCAGTGATAGACACTGCCCCAAAACATAAGGGACCATGACTGAGGAAGACATCTGGCCCCAACCTCTGGCCTCCACATGCACACACACATACAAGCACATTAAAAACTATTGAATGAATGAATGCATATAAACAGGATTGGCTATTCAAGCTGTAAATAAAAGTCCTTGTTCACAAATGTTAAGAAATCCAAGATGGGAGGAGCCAAATACTGAGCTAAGTGTGGGTCCCATCTCAGCCCAGGACCATGTGGAAGGATGCTGGACCAGTTCTGAGTGTAAGGAGACGGGACATGCCAAGCCAGCATGTGGTAACAGAACCGCATGAAGACATGGGGGGACCAGGCGCTCCCATCTCAGCATTCCCATGGTCTGTGGTTCCCTGAAGGGCAGCAGCATCACGGGAGGAGTGAGACAAGCCTGAGCTTCACACCTGAGGCGAGAGTCCCTCCCTGGTCTGTGCTCAGAATTCCCTGCGGTGGTTGTTACTCACTTCCTCTTTCGGCCTCGATGCTCCTCCATGAGGACCGTGAAGTGCTGGCTTCTCTGTAAAAAACAGACAGATCTGCACCTCACCTTCTGGAGACCTGGCATCCTGACCCTCCAGGGAGGCTCAGAACCTCATCAGCTACCAAGACTGTCAGGCGTCCACAGGGAACACTCATTCCCAGGTAACAAATTATTACATACACAAATTAGAAAACACATTTTCATTAAATAATCTCACTCTCCCCCTCCTCCCTCACAGGGCCTCATTCATGTGGCCAAGCTGGCCTAGAACTCACTATGTTGTTGAGGGCGTTCTTAAATTTTCTGATCCTCCTGCTTCCATCTCCCAAGTCCCTGGTATACAAGCAGGCACTGCCCCAACCACATTATGTTTGGTGCAGTGTTGGATTGAGCCACAGGCTGAGCGCTTGGCAGAGAGGCACGGTTCCACTTGAGCTACATCTGTTTTTCTCCAGTAAACATTTGTCAAAGGAAATCAGTTAAAAGAGACTTTAAAGAAGTGGTCTTCAACCAGTGAGTCTTGAGCCCTGAAGTCTGCTGGAAAACACAGATATTTACATTCCAATTCATAACAGTAGCACAATTACAGTTATAAAGTAGCAGCAAACATAATTTTATAGTTGGTCAGAACAAGTGAAGAAAACAAAGTAATTATTAATACTTACTTTGGTTTTTAAATGCTGAAAAAGACTTTTTCAATTAAAATCAGACCTTTTATACATTGAAAATAAGCTAAATTACTGGGATTGACAAGTCATGAAGACAGAGCACCGAGGATGGAGCCAGTGATGCTAAGCACCTCCATTTCCCTGGTGGTGGGGGAAGCTCTCGCCTCAGTGGCTCAGCTGGGCGACTTTGATGAGTGGAGGTCGGTTCAAGACAAAAACATTAAGCAGGGAAGCCTACACGGATTGTGAAGACTAACCCGTGTCTTGGAAAATCCCCAACCTTCTGGGAGTCGGCAGAGTACAAATCAGACGTACGGATGCCACTCAACCATTCACCGGGGCCAACGTTTCACTGAGCAGCACGTCCACACACGCCTTGTTGCTGTGTTCTAGAACATGCGTTCTTCTGCCTCTTCCAGGCACAGAGTATAACATCTGAGCAGAAGATGCGGGGCCGGAAGGATCGGCTTCTGGAAGGGACATCTACATCGTCTGTCACGAGAATGTCCCTGAGCCATTGTAGAACACAGTGGGACAGAGTCTCTACCAGGAGGCTGCAGTGTCCCAGGACCCCTCCTGCAGGAAGCATGAGGATCACAGACCTGCACTCTTGCAACTGAGAAAGCGGGAAGCCAGGTTAAGGCAAAGACTGCAGCCAGCCCAGGAGTGTGCTGGGAGAGGGACACGGCTCATTTGGGCGGCTCATTCGGGCTAGCCATCTCTAAGAGCAAGTCAGCAGAGGCCTCGGAGCCTGTGGTTCTTCCTGAAGAACCAGCTGCTCTCGCTGAGAACGTTACCCACTTACTGAAGGCAATGGCTTGACCATTGCTGGTAAATGCAACAAACTGCCGTGCTGTCTACCTTTAACAACATTTTCCCAGAGAGGAAGCTGAAGCCAGAGGGGGGTCTGGTATTCTCAGGAATCAGCGTCCTTCCTGAGTTTCTGTGGTTCGCGGTCTTGCTTCTTTTCGGCTTGTTGATCCCTCATCAGATGCTTGATTTATCTGTGCTGCAGGAACACAGTGCTTTTATGTCTACGGAGTGCATCACGGTGAGGGCTGGGCCTGTGGCTCGGCTGCCTGCTATTCACAAAGCCCTGCACTCAGGTGATTAACAAACGCATTAAACAAAACCCTGAAAAATAAAGACAACTTTCTAAAAATGTCATTTGAAGCAAAATAGAAATAAATACACCAAAGGGATTCAGCTCACAAATGAAGGTAAGTTTTTGTATATTTTGGGGGGTGGGGGGCAGGGGTAGATATCCGAAGACTCAATACAAGTCAGAGAAATATTTTGGCAAGCTGGAGGAAATGCTGAAGCATATTATCTCTCTTATGAACCAAGCTCTAGGCTAGATATGAAAATACAGGAGTGATAAATAAGGCTAGCCAGCATGTAGGTGTATGCACCCCTGACATTTGTATCATTTCCATATAACAGTACAAATTATCCAGGAGATAGCCCTTCAGAGACTAGCAGCAGAAGAACTCAAAGTCCATTTGAAGTAAAATAATTCTTATTTTTAAATTAAGGAAAAGGACAACAGATCAGATTGAGCAGTTCCTGTGCCCTGCTCTGCCTTCCACCACCCCAAGCCTTCATTACTCTTCCTTCTAAATCCAGCTACCAGGGCAGCAAAGGTGAAGGTCAGGCTCTGCGCGGGAGGGGAATGGAAGTCTCCTCTGGGTTCCCAGTCTTTTAAGCGTTCAGATCCCCCAATCCCATGGTGTCTGGCCATACCTACCACCTCCTCACAAAGCGGTGCTTCTCTAGTCCACTGGTCAAACACTTCCGTGATCAAGAGAACTTACTGTAGCCAACACGCAGGTCTTAACACCTGTAAATGTCCTTTGGAGCCATCATGGTAGTTCAGAGAGTGACAGTGCTGATAATCCGAGCTTGACTCACAGAAGATAAGTAAAGGTGGAAGGAGAGAACCAAATCCACAAAGTTGTCCTCTGACCCACACACACATTCAGGCATGGGCACATACACCCAGACAGATTACTCACAATAATAATGATTAATTAAGTAAAAATTAAGGGTTTTGCACATTGTAACATACTTTAATTTTTTAATTTAGTATTTTAAATTTTAGAAAATGAGAAAAGCCTTCATATTTCCAGGCTGTCACACTTCCTAAGTAGCTGAGGGTACATAGTGTCCTGATCCCCCTCCTCCACCTCAGCTTGGAAGGGATTTCAGGTCTGTGTCAGCACATCTGTCTTAGGTGGGGATGGAACCCAGAGCTTTGTAGCTCCCAGACAGGCTCTGCACCAGCCGAACCACATGCCCAGCCCTCATGTAATACACGCAATACAAATGAGAGCAGTGTGCCCACAGCAAAGGCACATCAGGGCCAGCGAACCAAGAGGAAGCAAGAACACAAGCCACAGAAACTAAAGAGAATGCTGATCTGCTAGGGACTAAGACCGCCTCTGGCTTCAACATCCTTTTCAGGTGACCAGTTTTCCCACCTCCAGTACTGAGTCTATTTATTCCTGGTCTTTTGGGGTTCGTGAACTAGGCATAACATGTTTGGGGGCTCTTCCTGGGATCCCAAGACTCCCCGAACCTGACCCGGATGTTTTTATGCTGGCAACGGGACTTGGACTGACGGACATTATGGGACGGACTTCCTGTAACCCCGCCCTGTTTCTCCGAACTCCACCTGAACGCCCCGCTTCTGCCAGCAGCGGACTGGAGGATGCTCTGGGTCGGGAAAGAATTCGAGGGTGGAGATGTGCATGAAACTGTCCGAGACTGCTTTTGGCCAGCTGGTGAGTGTTTTCTGTCTCGGGGTCTCTGAGTAGTGTTTATGATTGCATCTACCATTGGTTTTAGAACGAGTAAGAACAGGTCTATCTGTCTAAATGAATGTATGGCCGTTATATGTTTGTTTTTGACTGATCTTAATTGATTAATACACTCTGTATGTCTTGGTTGTAGATTAAGAGTTACTGGATATGTTTAAAGGTTAAATTCAAACGCTTGTTTACAACATATATGTGTGCCTATGTGTTTATAAGGTCAATAAACACGTGTTTAAATAGCAACAATGTAGCTTGCCATGGACTGTGATGTGACTCCGCCATCTTGAGATTGCCACGGTGGTGTGGGTCAGGGAAAGAAAAGAAAGATTACAGAACCTCCTGGTCCAAATGAATTTTGTTTCCTTTGACTAAGATGAGTCTCGTTTTAAATTGATACTGGTTTTAGAGATTGGATTGTTTGCACTGATAATTTAGTCTTGACTTTTAGGGTTATGCTTTGTGACTTCACTCCTAAAAAAGGGTACTTTGTTTTGATATTGCAAAAACAGGTTTTGGAGGATGTTTACATGTTTAAGGTGATGAAATGTTTTAAAGTTTTAAGCAATTTTAAGCAGTGACTTTGGGCAGTCTAACTAAGATCATGGAACAGTTTCTCAATCCTTTGGGGGAAGACAAAAACTTTGGTATTTATTTTATTAATTTTACCAAATGAAATCAAGCCATACTATTTGACCAGTTGAGAAAATTGCAGTTTTTAGAGTGCATCATGTGGAGAGCTGCTTGTTTGTTAAGCTGCTTTATTTATCAAAAAAAACATGTTTCACCCTGGCCTTCACCTTGAGACAGAAGAGAAGTTTCACTAAATTCCTTAAAACTTGTTCTAAGTTCCTTAAAGTTTGTTTATGTGATCTTGGACCATATCTGCTACAGGGAAGTAATTTTAGAAAAAGAGTTTGGCAGTTCCAGAACTTTTTTTTTTTGTATTGATGTGACTTGCTTTTGCTTTCCCTATAAAAAATAAAACATGGAATAACCCACAGTGGGCTCCGGCAGGATCATATCAAGATGGAAAGGGTTTTGATGGGAGTTTTTATGTTGTCTGAAAAGCAAGAGAGAAAGCAAGACACCAGGATATTAAAGAAAAGAATGGTTTGTCTTTAGAACGTCTGGTTAAACCAGAAGAACGGAGGTAGGAAAGCTAACCTGAAGGTATATAGAATGTTACAGAAGGTCAGTGTGTATATGGAGAGCCAGAGGCATATGAAGTGTATTTGCTTTGGTTCTTTATACCTGCAAATATAATTTGAGAAAGAGCTGTAAGATATGTTGTTCTTCGTTTAAAAGGCTGGTGATTCTTCAATGCAAAATATTTTCTCATGCTCTTTAAAGGGGGAAGAATTCTGGCCGATAGCTTTGGTATGGCCAGAATAGTTCATACAGTTTAAAATTATTCTGTACTGTTCTGTTATGCAGTTGGTTCTAAAACTTATTTGATTACAATGTTAGAACCTTTGGTTGTGGGAAATTGTGAATGTTCCACAGAGCTTGCTGTACCATGGGAGGTAGCAATGCCATCAGCTACACCTAATGTTTTATATTGTCAGCCACAGCCTGCAACAACACGTGGCTAGCCGCCATGTTGGTGCAGGGATAGAGGGTGGAGCCTTGGTTTTACTGCCATCTTTGTTTAGGGCTGCCAGCTGTGTTCAGCAACACGTGGCTAGCCACCATGTTAGTTCAGAGATAAAGAGGGTGGAGCCATGGTTTTGCCACCATCTTTGTTTAGGGCTACCAGCTATGTTCAGTTCTCTGATTAGTGCTAAATGCAACTTTGGTCCTTTAAGCTTTTTGCTGTTCAGTTTTAATGCAAAAATGGTAGGATCAGCAATATCTGCTAGGCCCTCTACGAACTGTATCTGGTTAAAAGTTTTGGTTTGATTTTAGTTTGGAAAGATATTTAAAGTCATGCTAACAACTGCAGTTGGTTGCAATGTTGAGCTTTACCTATTCTTTTCTTTTTTAAGGTTAAGCCTAGGATGGGTAACAAAAGTTTGCCTATGTAGATCTACTTGAAATATAGTTCTAAAACATGCATCTAAAGACTATCCCAGAATTAGAGATTATAGCATTCTGTTTTATAGGATACAGTTTAGAGCAGATGATAAAGATAGATAAAGAGTAACTCAGAGATGCTGGCCCTCAAGCTTGACAGAGATCTGATGAATATGGCATTTTAACATGTGTAAGCTTATTATAACAGAGTCCCAAAATCCTGGCAATAGCTTCTCCAAGGTCTCCAAGAAGATTTGGGCACAACAACAGATGACTACTACTCTGGATTTTGGTATGCTAAAAATTGGGCAAGACTGCCCCAACTGGCCCACTGCTAGGGCCCAGCCTAAACTGTGGACATAGCCGTGGATATCTGGAGAGTCATTCTCTCACATTGCGGGAGGCAAGGTGAGGTCAATCTCTCATGTTCCTCTTTCCACAGAAGCAGTCTCTCAACTTCTGTGACCAGATGGACTGCCTCTGCTCATGATGCCATGAGACCACAGGAGCCAGGGACACTGCCTAGGTGATGGACTAACTACTCATCTCTGTCATTTTGATTGGTACATGGATTGGTATATTTATTTAGCTAGGCTAGGCTTATGGTAGCTTTTCAGCTAAAGAGCAGACAGTTAGATCCACTGTTAGCTCATTGGTCAGTTCATTAGCTGGTTACAACTACTAGGTACTATATCTTTTATTTAGAAAGGCAAACAGGTTTACCTTGCTCACAGGTTTCATGTTAGTTGCCAGTGTCTTATGGTGAATAGCTGGATAGAAAAACATGGAGTTTATGCAGGGTCTGAGGATATAGGAGTTTAGGCTGTGAGAATTTGGAGAATGTTGTTGGATGGTCTGGGAAAAGTTAGTAAATGCAAGAAAGATTGGAAAGTCTCAGTAGGTGTTTTAAGGTATATGAATGTGAGTTGTAATGATATAGAAAAATGATTTAAGGCATATTGAAAATAGATATTTTAGATTTTTCCCTCCTCTCTGCTATTGTTGTGCTTATATTGTTATAAGATTTCATAAGTTCAAAGTTTTGACATTGATCAATAGAGTTCTGATAAGCTGATGGAGAACTGACTGCTTATTATTCAGTCACCAGCTTGAGATTTTAATTTCCTTTGGTTGTCTTCTGGAGATAGAATTAAAGGTACTTCTCATCATGCTAAAAACATCTATTCAATGTGTATATCTGACCCAAAAGCCATAGCTTTTACTATGGTATTCTTAATATCTGCCATTTCTGAGGTAGACTTTGACACAGGATTTAGAAATATCTTAAATCTATTCCTTCTAGTTACTTTGTTAAGGAAAGCCCAAGCACCCTGGGTTTAGCAGTAAAGTCATTAATGTATTTCTGCCTAACTTTCCAGTGTGACATGGAGATGGGGGCTAAAAGTAGATGCTGAGTGTACAAAACAAAAATGGCCACACTCCATTGGTGGCTGATTACCAATAGCTGTGATCATAGAAGAAGTGTTAGAGTTTCAAACCATGGACACACCTAAAGTGTTTATAAAGTTACAAAACAAACAGCTAAGAAGAACTGATGCTCACTCTGTTGGATGTAGTTTTACCTGTTACTCTCAGAATGCTATTATATTAGATTTGCTGACATGTTACTTTTCTGAATTTTTTTGTTTTTTTTTTATTTTTATTTTTTTTTAATACACATTTCCTTTTGTGTACTAAAAATTCATGTTAGCTTCAGGAAACCAAAAAGTCATGAGATCTGGCATAGCTCAAATGGACCCCGGATGAGTTTTTCCCCTGGTCTTGGGATTCCTCACTTTTCCCATTTAATAGACAAAATTTAATTTCTGTCTCTAGTCTGAATTTGTCTCAGCAGATTTTCACCTGTTTGACTCTATTCCGGGATCAGCTATGGATTGCAAGCCAAAAATCTAGACTTGCTGGAAGCTGACATGATTGTTCCCTGCCTCTTCAGATGGATCATCCTCAGATGCTTCTGAGGACTACCCCATTGCCCAGCCTTTGATTGGCATTTCAGCCTTCCTAGCCCCTGCTGCCAACGGTCCTATTGTCAGAGCTGAAGCAGTTTCAGAAGATGAGAGCCTCAACCCAAAATCCCAGCTAGCAGGCTGAAATGCTAACTTAAAAGGGGCTCCCTGACAAAAACTGTTATCTTGGGCATCTGCTTAGCTGGAATAGGAACTAGTATTGCAGCAACTGGACTAAAAGCCTGGAGAGAAAGGATTCCAGAGGATGGTTTAAATCTTGGTATAATAGTTCTCCTTGGCATATCCACTCTGAAGGGACCCCTACTCATTTTTATTTTTACCTTTGGGCCATGTGCTTTAAATCACTTGATGGCTTTCATGAAGGAATGCTTGGGAGCAATACAGTAATGGTACTCAGATCCCATTGTGGAAAGGTAAATTTGGAGAACTGACTCCAGGGGTCATATCTGGAAAACCCAAGATTGGGTCTTCAAATGATCATGAGAAGGGGGAATGAGAGACCAAAGACTTAAAAATCAGTGGGTGTTGTTTTAATGTTTAAAGCCTGAAGTAGGGCTAGCTAGTTGGAGGCATGTCCAGTAATGCCCTGAGGGGAAGAACTAGCCTTACTGCCTTCTTTTCCAGCCCTCTAATACAGTTGCTAGGAAACCGGCCCATATGACCAGGCCAGAACTGTTTGTAGTCTTGGCATCTAAAGTGGACCAATAATTTCAAAAGTTAATTTCCCTAATCCAATCACGTAATGCCAAAGCATGTAAGTCACTGCTTGCATTTTTTCCCCTTAAAAACTCTGTAACCCCTAGACCTCAGCGCCGCATTCCTCTCCTGTTTCCACAGGAGGTTTTTGTCCCATGTTTAAACCAGTATACAATTTAAAAACCTCATGTATTTAAAAAAAAAAATCTCTGGGCTCTGATGTTTACATACTGTAGAGAGGTTGTCAAAAGAGGCTGAAGCCTATTGATCGCACTACATTTAGGGAAATGGGTCAAAATAGTTTAATCCGAGGCCATGGAGTACAGGCCCCTGTGCCTTTTTTGCTTTCTCAGGAGGAAGGAGGACTTGGCTGAGGCACGGTGGACAGTCTGTGTACCTGTACCTCTCTGGCTACTGCAGTATAGCAAGCTGATTTACTAGATTTTCTCAACTGCTTGCTTTTTATGATCCTCTCTCCCTGTCATGATATGAGAAAGTCATACTTTTGTTTGTTTGTTTTTTTGCTTTAGGGAGGCTCTTTTTCAGTAGAACCTGTGACTTAGTGACTCACACAATCCTTTCTCTCACCTTCCAAGGCTCTGTCAATGTAGTCTGCTTGCTGTTCTGCCTTGTATTCCTCTGACTGCTTCCTAAGTCTTGCTTGTCTGGGCTTTAGTGCAGAATTTATATCAATATGCTGATCTGCTGAAGCCCTATAAATTTCCATTTCCAACAAGAATACTCTGGGTTCTGGTTCATCGTGTAATTCATTATTTCTCCCTAGCAGCAAGCCATCAAAATTCCTTCTCAGTTTCTGTATCCCTAAAGCTCTGCCATTCAGCATGCTCACATTAAATGATTAGTCATAGCTCTAACTAAATTAGCCCCCTCCTCTCCAACAGAAGTGGAGACATTCTCACATCAGGTCTTCCTTATGCCTCATTCACACACTCAGCATGCAATGAGCGCCTTGTGGAAGACGCCTCCTTTTCTTTAAGTATGTGTGGTGTGCCCACACACATGTGTGTGTATGTATATGTGTGTGCATACTGATGTGGGTGACTGCTGTGTGTGAATGCGGAGGCCGGGGGAAATGTGGGCATCCTCTATGCCAGTTAGTTTCTGTCAGCCTGACACAAACTAAGTCACCCGGAAAGAGGAAACCTCAACTGAGGAATTGCCTTCTTCCTACCACTTTGTGGTGTGCCTGTGTGCAATGTTCTTAATTGAGGACTGATGTAGGAGAGCCAGCCACCTGTGAATGCTAAGAACCTGGGCAGGCAGGCAAGAAAGCTACAGGAGCAAACGCGTAAGCAGCCACCTCCGGGGCTCCTGCCTCTGCTCCTGCTCAGTGCCTGCCGCCTTCAGTAACAACTGGTAGTCAGAAAGGAGAGCCCAAATGAAGCCTTTCCTTCCCAAGCTACTTTGGTCAGGATACTTCTCACTCTTTGTCTTATTCTACTGGGACAGAGTCTCTCATTGACTGGAGCTTGTGTTTTGGGTAGGCTGGCAGGTTTTCAAGCTCCTAGATCAGCCTGTTTCCAGCTGTCAATAAGGGGTTTGCAAACAAAGGCGACCACACCCACCTTTCTAACATGAGTGCTGGGAATTTGAACTCAAGTCTGTATGCTTGCACTTCAAGCACTCTAAAGGCACTTATGAAAATCATTTTTGAGTTCTGAGAACTTTGGTCTGATTGAAGAACAGGAAAGGGCCTGAGAATGCAGCCGCAGTGTGTCACTGGGAGCATCAGACCCCCTGTGCATAGCTCTCAGAGCTGTCATCTCACTGCTGTGAGTTTCTCACGTTCTAAAGAACAAGCAGCAAAATGGTCTTGCAAATGAACCCATGCTCAGAGCCCAATAACGCCAGAGAGCGACTGCAGCTAGTGCCATGGCAGCCTGATGACAGGCTGGGGAGATCCGCTCTGTGCTGACTTCTGCCTTCGATGTCTCAGAAAGTGCTGCATTATAGCCAAGCTCCCCCCTCTAAGAGGAACTCCAGAAAGAACTCCACAGGCTAGACTTGCCTTCTGCCCAACTTCCCTGAAGTTGGGTCTGTCCCCTCCACTTCAAGACTTCAGGGGACTTGACAGCAGGGGGATGCCAGGATCCTGGAATCCTTTCCCAGTAGCATTATACTACTTGACAAGGTTCTTGATTTTCAGTTTTCATTTTTCCCATCTCCCTCAGTCTCCCTAGCCATTGCGTGCTATGGGATTTGGCTCTATTAGGATGAAGTCTGATGGCTCGGGATAGCCATTTGTTTGTTCTTGGTCTATGATAGTGGACTCCCTTTTCTCAGCGAGGCTCTAAAAGACCCCCCTGATCTGGGTGACCCCAGATTTTGTAAGGAGCATCACATAGCCCTCAGGGCAGATTATAGGCTGGATTCTTTCCTTATAAGGAAACTGGTCCAACAAGCATCTGGGAATTCCTAGAACTTCCCCACCTTGCTAATAATCTTAGTCTTCAGCAGTGGCCTTCAACTGTACTTGAAGATTCTTCCACCCATAGGATAATTAGGTACTATGTTCTTCTTGTGATAGGACCATGCTACTGTATAAAAGATGAGGCACTGCACCACTACATACAAATTGAGTATCCCTGACCCCCTGATCCAGCGAATCAAACACATTCACCCTGGAAATCCCTCCCACACCCAGGGTTTATAAATCCCTGATTTCAAGTGAACATGCTGCTGGCTGGTTGTGTACCAGGTGACACCATCAGCCTTCACCATGGTTGCCTGAGAGTCCTCATTTATTCCCCAATGGGCCTGTTCTCGGGCCTGTTGGGCCTGTCTCAGCTGCAAGCTGACCTAGCATGGGCTTTTGCAGGCACCCCTGCCACGCTCAGCACAGCAGCTTAACCAAGAGCTGTAACACTTCGGTATGGCCATAAGCTTTAAAATGCCAGAGTTCCCACTGCCTCCAGGGATCCCATTCTAAAAGACCTGTTCTGTAACATTTCATGGAAAACTTTTCCCACACCCCAGCCTAGTGCCTGGCCCTTGTCCTAAAGTGCTCTAGTGGCTCCTGAGAGAAACAGAACCCCATTCTCCATCCAGAAGCTGAAATCCAGGCCCCCACTGATCAGAATGACAACAGAGAACAGAGCCTTATTAAAAAGTGGAGTCATATAGACTTTAAAACTAAAGACCCAGAGCTAGAGACGTGGCTCCGCTGGTAAAATGTTTGACTAGCATGTATGAGTCCTGAGTTTCATCCCCGCCTTCACAGAGAACCAGGCATTTGGGTGAATGACTGTGATCCTGGAATGTAGGAGGCCGAAACAGGAGGATCAGTCATTAGTTTTTTTTCTCCTCTAAAACAGACATACAGAGGAAAAAAGGCAACAGAAGCTATAGTCATTTACAGGAGTACATACACATAACATGCTTAAAAATATGAATTTGGTGTTTTAAAAATCATATCTGTATGAATAGCCAGAAAGGAGACAGCAAACTGAGGAAAGGGGGTTCTAAGAGGGGACACTGGGGAGAAGGAGCAGGGTATGGGAAAATATGCCCACAAATGCATTACATACTTGAATAAGGCCTGAATAATGATAATTATTATTATTATGTGACTACACAAAACATAGAACAGGAACAAGCGAGCTGCCTGTGACGGCGCAGGGAGGGGATGGGCACAGCTAGACTGAGTTCTGCCGAGGGCACGGCAACACGATTGCGGTTTCCCTCCAGCTCCGCTCTGGAAAGCTGGTGCCTGTATTCTCCTTGAAGGCCACTGTGGATCTAAATGTTTGCTTCTTCTGTCAACACCAACCAGTCTAACGTCTGTCAAACCTTGATCCTTGTACTTCCTCAGCAGGGTCAGGGCTTGCCTAGCATGCGTGAAGGCCTGAGCTCAGTCCCCAGGACTGCGTAATGCAGTTCTAACGGAGCATGCCTATAAGTCTAATACTTGGAAGAAACAGGAGAACTGTAAGCTCAAGGTCATCCTCAGCCACAGGACAAGTTAGATGCCAACCTGAGCTAGATGAAGTACTGTTTCCATCTTTCACCCTTTCTGTAAGTATAGGACAAGTTTATTCTAACAGATGTTATTTGGCAGACGTGCCTTTGCTATGTGGCTTCCGTGGCCCCACATTTTCTCTCTCATATTTTATAAGAGTTAGAATATGCTGTTTTGTTAGTTTTTATTGGTGGTTAATAACTTATCACTTAGTTGCCTAATGCTATCACACGCAAATTAACAGGCACACAATAAACATGCCTTTTACATGTCCAGGTATACAGGGACATAGAGTTTATACAAACATGTGGCCTCATAGGACGCCTGAAGTTCAAGCAGGAAGTGTTACAAGATAGAGGCTAGGTGGGGTGGCGTGTGCCTGCAGCCCCAAGACTGGGAGAGAGGGTAAGAAAGCAGGAAGATTGCTCCCAGTAAAGACCAGCCTGGTCTGCACAGTGCCAGGCCAGCCATGGCTGCACATGGAAAACCTGTCTCAGAAACCCAACAAGCAAAAAGGAACTACAAGTTAAGATTGCTGGGTTCATCTACCAAGCCTAAGACTCTTGCACACACTTTAGCCTTCCAGCACTTTCCTGCTGCCCCTGGCTTTGTCTATCTATACTTTAAAAACGTGAGCTTTGCTTCTTTCCCCGTTTCTCCCAAATGCTGAGAGAGACGGTCAGGCATGCCCTGCTAGGTCATTCGTGCTTGGAGAAGAAGCTCCCACAGACTACAGAGCCTAAGGTCCTTCCACTGCATCCTATAACCTTTCACAGCTTGAGAGAGAGATGTCAGAGTCGTCTGAAAGGGCTGGAGAGCTGCCCTACCCTGTCACTGGCTGCTGAGAGCAGGGCATTCACGTCCATGAGCGAGCATTCAGCGTGTCTGGAACATGCTTTATGGATGTGTCTCCGCACCATGCATCTCTCAGCTGGCTAAAGGCTGTGTGACTGGGACTAACAAGCATGAGAGACCAACAATCACAGCAGATTAGTCATCTGTAACTGGAGATCCCTGGAAGAAAAGCAGCGCACAGTAGCTTGCATTTGACTTAAATACCTGAAGTTCTTTCCTAGCGCTGGTGTGAGAAGAGGCCTTTCTCCAGCTCTTGCTGGAAGGCCAGACACAGGAGTTGGTTTTCTGGATCAAACTCTGGGACCCTCACTTCTTGGCAGTAAGCTTTCAGAAAAACTGTATCAAACTTGAGTTTCCTCAGTTTAAAAACAAGGCCAGTGCCCTGCAGAACCCACTTAAAAGCAATTGATTCATGCTAAACGCCAAAGATGTGTTTATGAGTTTCACCTTTCATGTTACTGCTCACAGGATCTAAACAAGAAACTCAGGAAAAACAATCATATTGACAAAGACTATGCATGGCCCACCCTCCACTCCGTGCACGTGTGTGTGCGCTCACGTGTGTCACGTGTGCATAAGGCCAGAGGATCATTTCTTAGGTACTATTTCTCCAGCACTGCTCCCCTCCCTTTTTTAGGCTGGGTGGCCACTGAGCTCCAAGGCCCTGACTGTCTTGGCTTCTCAGCATGGGATTAGAAGTGCACACCAAACAGTCATCTTCTTATGTGGGTGATGGAGTTTGAACTCGGGACCTCAGGCTTGCTGTGCAAGCACTTTCCCAACTAAGTCATCTCCCCAGCCACTGATCAAGCCTTTGAAGCTCTGCTTATTACGTTATGAAGGGTCTTGAGAAAAATTAAGGTTTTCAAAGTTCATGTCTTCCCCGAGATAGTACCGTGTGCATAACATTGAGCGTTTCTTATTTTCACCTAGAGGAAATTTACCAGTTGCTTTTTGAACAAGAAATTTAAGAGACTTCCACCCCATATCAGTTTTGAGCATTTTCCATGCACTGTTTTACAGCTGTCGAATAGCTTCTAAGCATACCCAGGTGCTATGCAGCCAGCCCTCATGGGAAAGGAGTAAATGGGTGCTGGTGAATTGGGTCATGGTTTTGACATTGTCTGGGATTGCCACACCTGCTTCTGTACAGAGCTTTCACCTAGCTAGCCAGGAGAGTCTGGAATTTCAGAATGCCACGAGCACCAGAGCTGTCTTCTGTCACCCAGACATACAGCAGCCGCCCGCCTGTAGCGTAACATGATGTAACCACTTTATCTGGGGTCAGTGTTCCAGGTTGTTATGTGTTCCCTCTCAAACTTGAACCTAAACCCTAACAAGAAGATTTCATAACTTCAGTGCCATACATTCTTGGAAACATTGACCAAGTTCATCTTTCTTAAAAATTGCTATCCATTCCTTCAGTAAGTATAGCTAATGTGTTAGAGTTTATTTATGCTAAAAATCAATTCTATTTTTATGAACTACTATATTTTATATAGATACTGATCTTTGAACAATATTAAGTTCCCATAGAAAATAGAAAACCTTTTGCCCAAATGTTATTAAATGCTCCAATTCCAGGGAGCAGATTTTATTAAATATCACTTTGAAAGGACTGATCATGTACAGCACTGTCATAGTCAAATGACTAATGCAACAGCACCCACGTCTGCCGAGTGACAAACTTTTGAATGCATGTTTTGACCTGTTTTTGCTTTAGGAAATAAAGGAACCACTTTAACACGCTTCTCCCACGTCCTCTGGAAAGACCAAACAGTTTCAAGAAATCGCTAACTCTGTCCAAAATCATCATCATCAAGTGATGTGTCTTGCAGAGTGTGCTGTTACCCCAGAAATAAAGCCACTTTTATCATGCCTGGAGCCACTCCATGCATGTGTATGTTGCCTTTGCTAGAAAAAGTGAGTCCCTTTCTGGTTTTGGTTTCTGTTACTTGGAATATTTTCCCACTTTTAGGGAGAAACGGCAAGAAAAGATAAAAATGTCGTATGATGTATTCCTATTTTTTGATAAGCAAAAGGATATATCCCTATCATAATTATTCTCTTTTTTTGACTTTTTAGTGAATCCTTGTGAGTTTCATGTCATGCAACCCAGTCACACCGGTCTTCTTATCCTCTCATGTCCACCTTCATCCTGAAAGTCTCCCTCAAAATAAAAAGCACAGAAAACATCCCATCGTGGAAGCTGTAGAGTGTCAGTGTGCCCCACAGCATCCTTCCGTCCACACATCTTCACTTGGAAATGTTCAAACCAATGAGTAATTGGTCTGGTTCAAGGTCTCCGGCTTCTGTGACCTCATCAATATTGGATGCTCACTGGGCCTCCTCCCAGTTATCCTGTTGTTGCCCTGTGTGTGGAGATCCTGCAGCTTCGGGTCAGCAGGACTGGCCCTTTCACATGTCCCAACCATTAACAGATAACATAACTTTTGGGGTGGGTCAACTCGGAGCTCTGGATCTGGGCCTGGGTGGGTGCTGAGCTGGTCAGTACAGGCTCTCTCCCTCATCCGCACCACCAGGGCTCTCCAGGGCTGCTCTGGGTAGGCTAGCTGGTACTGCCATCCACAGAAGGCAGGCTCAGCTCTTCTGCTCTCACGCCCTCGGGCTGGCTCACCCACACCCCTGCCATCTGAGCCAGTGCCTCTGTGCTTCCTGGGCAGGGTGCAGGGCCTGCTCTCCCAAGTGCTACTGCAGGTAAGAAACGAGCTCTTCAGAGCTCCGCGGCCATTGAGGGATGGAGCCAGTTCTGTACAGCCCTTGGACCTCCATATAGCTGCCTCAGACTGCCCCAACCATGAATATCCCAATGTTCTCTAGTGGTAATATGAGCCATGGACATCGACACCAGCCCCTGCTGCTGTGCATCCACAAACTCAAACACAGTCCAGAGGCTGGGACCTCACCACGGCCCCAGGTGGCGGGGCTGGCCACTCACACCAGGCTCTCCTCTCCACCCTCCAGTCCCATCTCTTCATAAGGCTCAGGCTGCTCCACTTCTCTCTCTCCCATCTGCCCACCGCATACTCGTGCGCTGTGGTGGCTCCCGCTGCAGGCTGGCCAAGAGGCTGGCAGGCCCCTGCATGACAGCCTCCATCCATGCCGAATGGCCTGGTATGGCAGCAAGTGGGTATCTATAGCCCTTCTGTGCCATGCACTAAAGGGTGGGTCTGGGAGTGGCCTGGAGGTCCACAGGTCTCTGTCTGTCTTTCTCCTCCCTTGTCTCACTGCTCAGATTTGATTTGATTTGATTTTTTATGAGTCATGGGCATAAAACAGCTTTGGCCACCAAGCCAGGCATCCAGCTAGAAAGAACAAAGGACTGTCATCTGCTCTGCCCCTGACGGATATAAGAACAATGCCACCAGCAAGGTGTGTCTTTGCCTATTTCCAGGGAGTCATAATTACTCTTAATTAGTTATAATTCAAACTGCTGTGCTTCCTAACATTCCAACCCATTTGAAACTTTACCTGTCCATAGCAGGATTTCATCAAACCCAGCACTGTCCACATATGTATAAAATGGTGGTTTCTGGAGCTGCTCAGCCTCTGCAGACCATTACCCTGAATCAGCACAGCTTTTCCCCCATCTGTCATCCTGGCTAAAACTATTCAAGAAAATTTTTATTTCTTACAAATCACCAGCAGGTCTTCAGTATTCATCAGATCAGATCCACTGAGGAAAGAATTTGTAAAGCTGAAGCCATTTGGAAAGATGAACCAGAAAATGTCGGTCTGGAAGAAGTGCCCCATAGGTATCTGGGCAGCAGCTGGTCCCCCAAAACAGGCTGTCCCACAGAAGCCATATCTATGAATTTACTATCATACCATTTATGCAAGAAGGACGACTCAGGACAGACCTAGACGCAATGACAGAGCCAAGGAGCCTGGCAGAAGTTTGGCCCTCAAAGCAGGTTCCATGAGCAGACTCCAGGTCCCTTCTCTGACTCGGTGTTCCATCCCCAAGAAGCCTTATTTAAGACAACACGGCAAGACCCGGCAGGGATGCCATCCCCTGGAATCTTAACTAGAGAGTGAGTTCTTAGTACTTTCAAACCGCAAGGACACAATGCTGTTTGCCCACAGAAGTCCTCGTTATCTTTCTCTTCCTGCGGGGTCCCAGTTCACTCTGTACTGCGTACATCAGTGACTAGGAGATGCTGAAATAAGGAGAAAGATAAATGATTACTGAAGGATAAAGCCAAAGTCCTAGTCTCCCCTCAGGATAGCAGAGTTGCCATGGAGCCCATCTTCTCTGCAGCTCTGAGGTACCTGCAATCAGCGTGTGCTGTGGTCAGGAGTGAATACACACACATTTTATAATGCAGTATCATGCTAATAGGAAACATTGCTTCCGAGGCTCACCAGCCAAGGCTGGAACATTAAAGAGACAGAAAGTACAGATTTGATCTCCTCCAGTGTTGCACAGGCCTCTGGAAACTACTGGAGAGGAAGAAGCTGGAGGAGTCTTGCTCCCGTAGCTGGTCTCTGACCTCCATGTGTTTTCTCTGACAGGCTGCTGAGACCCTCGGAATCTCTAGAGTGGTGAGTGTCTACGCTGTGTGTCCTAACTTTCTTTTTGCTGTTATGATGAACACCATGGTCATAAAAGCACTTTGGAGAAGAGGAAAGAATTTATTTGAACTTTCAAGTGATAGCCTGTTATCTAAGAAGGGTAAAGCAGCATCCCGGAGGCAGGAGCTGAAGCAGAGGCCATGAAAGAACACTGCTTACTGACTTACTTTTCTTTCACTGGCTCAGCCTGCTTTCTTATGCCACCTAAGACCACCTACCTGCCACAGGTGACACGGTCCACATCGGCATCAACCACTAATCAAGAAAATGCCTCATCGACAAGCTTACGAGCCAATCTCATGAGGGCAACTCTTCAGTCAGGCTTTCCCTTTCCTAAGGGACTACAGTTGTGTCGAGTTGACAAAACGAACCAGCACAGTACAGTCATGAGCTGACTAGGGCCTGTCATTCCCTCGTAAGTTTCCAAAGCTTCTTGTCAGCAGAGACACGAGAGCACTGTTCCTTGCCCTGTCCACTCTTCCACACACTCTGACTTTCGAAGAGAAGAGAGAGGCTAGAGGTGACCTAAGATACCAATATGAGGACTGGCATTCAGATCCCCAGCCCTGACAGAAAGCTGGCCATGGTGTCAGGGCGTGGCAGGGAACAGCTCCTGCTGTGCTAGTGTGAGGCCAAAGCCAGACACAGTCACCTGCCCCTGTTACCCCAGAGCTGTGGGAAGTGGAACATAAGAACGGTCGGGGCTTTCTGAACCCCCCAGCCTAGCTGAAAAGTGACAAGCTCCGGGTTCAGGGAGACCCTGTCTCATGGAAATAAGAGAGAAAGTAATAGAAGAGGACACCTATGCCTCCCCCTTACGTGTGCACACATGTGCCTGCACACACACACACACAGGAGGGGGTAGTCCTGCTTGGCTCACTTCTCAAACCTGTATCCTCTAAGGTTTTTGCATCTTCAAACTGGGGTTTCCCAGACACCAGTGGTTCTCTACTTTGGTAATAGAGCTATTAATATCACCTAGTGCATTCTGATAACAACTATTTATGTCATCTCGTGCATCCTAACAAGCACAATCTGATGATGAGCACTGTGTCAGTGCACCCCATCGACACTGCTGTGAGTCCAGCTCTGCCAGCAGAGATTCTGTGTGTGAGTCACATAGCTATGCCTTCCGCTGTTTTTATCATGTGCCTCTGTCAGGACAGAAAGCCAAGTGGCCACCATTTTCTCTCTAGCTTGAGATACTTTGAGAGCTCACACCATAGGAAGATGAGTGGAAGAGTGATTGTAATTGATGCATCAAATGTAAATCACTGTGTTACTCAAAGAAGCAAAGTAAAAAAAAAAATCTCACATGTTATTCTTATTAATTTTCTTGGGAATCCATTTCTTAGGATACTGAAAATTAATGCAATTTAAAAGAATAATGAATGAGCTTAAGCTAAGGGAGATAAAAATGAGATCGTCTAACTTTAAAGAGTTAACTAAGTGTGTGCTGCCTGTTGAGGGCAAGCAGGACCCTGTCAGGCTTGCAGAAATGCTCTCAGACCCACCCCAAGGCATCAGGAGGCCAGCACTAGGCCAGGAAAGAGCTGGACCTTCAGTCCATTGTTCAGTCCTGCCTAACAAGAAGGCCTTGCTAAACTTGCCGGGATCAGAGGTCATCTCCTTCTGCCTTTTAAAAAAAGCTATTTTAGGAAAAACTGCCCAAAACTGTGTCAGTGATATGCTGACTAACTGAAGCGCCCTGTGCTGTGAACGCTGAAAGCCGCAAAGGGCGGGAGTGCAGATGAGAAGATGGCATCTTCCCCTCTGTCAGCCTTGGAACCAGTATATCTGAAGAGCCTAGACAGACAGCAGTGTGAAAAGCCCCAGGGAGAGCTGGATCAACTGGGGTCTTTCAACATCAAGGTCAGAGTAATTCCCCCTTAATGAGAGGCTTTCTGCGAACACACCACTGCCAGGCTACACAAAGAAACCCACAAAATTTTTTTTTAATTTTAATTTTTATTTATTCGTCTTGCATCCCAGTTGTAGGTCTCTCCCTCCTCACCTCGCAGTCCTCCTCCCTCTGTTTCCCCCATCCCACCTTCCCTGCTCACCCACCTTAGCACATCAAGTTGCATCAGAGCGAATCCTCTTCCTCCGTTTCCTGGTGAGGTATCCCTGCCAGGAGAAACTGACCAAAAAGTAGGCAACAGACCGGCCCAACCTGAGACTCACCCCAGGGGAGGCAGCCAACCCCTGACATGATTAACGAGCGTCTGCTGTGCTTGCAGACGGGATCAAGCATAGCTGTGCTCTGAGTGGCTCCAGCCAGCACCTGATGGAAACAGATGCAGAGACCCTCAGCCAATCAATTGGGTGGAGTGCGGGGAGGTTTGTGGAAGAGTGGGGGAAGGATAGAAGCAGCCAGAGGGGAAAGGAGCTCCACAAGTAAACCAGCAGAGCCAATTAGCCAGGGCCCAGGTGGGAGGGGGTATTGTGGAGACTGAATCTCAACCATGGACTGGACCTAGGCCTCCTACACTAATATAGCCACTGAAGAGCTCGGTCCTCATATGGGTGCCCGAGTAAGGGGAATAGGGAAAACCCACAGGATTTAGCACAGTTTTTGGTTCCCAGATACAGACATAGCCACTGGCCCTTTTGGCAAATTATCGGATTGATAATGTACTCTGGCCCATGCAGAGTGGCGAGGTGGAATTTACTGGTCTTTTGGAATCAAAAGGCATCAGAAGAGCAGCCACCCCTCCCAAGCCAGTAGTCAGACCATTGGGACTGCTGTGCTTTAGTTCTCTTGTGTACAAAATAAAGCTAATAACACCTTATATGTACAAGAAAGGGATGCCTAAAACCTCATAAAGAATACAGGGCTTCAGAGAAGCCATGGCTGCATTGCAATAACTAACATGGGAACCGTCTTACCACACAGGAGATACGGCTCCCTCAATAAGGACTAAAAGGTTCCATTCTGTCTCAGTTACAGATGGGGCAATGGAGCAGGATGAAGGGTATGAAGCCAGATCTACATACATGGCAAAGCCAGATCTACATACATGGCAAAGCCAGATCTACATACATGGCAAAGTGGACATAGCAAACGCGCTGCTGTATGTGAGCACAAAACAAAGTGCTCGTCTGCTGGGAAATGAACTCATGCTAATGAAAACATCCACTTGTATCCTAACCTCACTCTATAACCAAGAGTAAATCAGACAAATCGACAACTTCAGCACAAAAGACGCTCAGTGAATGGGTGGGGTGGGAGAAAGCTTGCTCACCTTGGATCAGAGCGGATTTCTTAGACATGTCAGAAGAAGCAAAGGGAGAAAAGGATGGAGCTGATGAAAATCCCTGCTCCAAAATGCATGGCAGACAAGCTTAAAAGGCAGTGACAGACAGAGACAAAACACCATCTCACTGTGTGCAGCCTGGGAAGGGTTGGTGCCAGAAGACTGATAAAAAGCCTGCAAATCATAACAACAGGAAAAGTAACCCAGCTGGAAGATGGCACAGGCTACGGGTGAGGAGGAAGAGGGTTCTCACTCATGGGTAGTCAGAAGAGTCCAAGCCACAGGCACCGATTTACACCTATATCAAAATTAATAAATGTTCAGACAGTAGCTGTTGTTAGCAAGTGTGTGGGGTAAGGAATAGGCTCAAGTGGTAAGTTCGCAAATGTTTGTGTAGCCATTTTGGTACGCCATGTAGCAATGTGAGCAGAATTTTGTGGGGACACGCTCCACAACACAAGAGTCCCTAAAAATGCACATCAGAGGCCAGAACATGCACAGACGTGTATAAAACTGCTAGAATTTGGACAGAGAGATGGCTCGGCTGCTAGCAGCATGTATTGCTCTTCCAGAGGACCTGAGTTTGATTCCCAGCACCTGTGTCAGGGGCTCATGACTGCTGTAAGTCCAGCTCTGACTCCTCCGGCACCTACACACAACTGCATGTACACACCTGTCTACACACAGACACACATTCACACATACAATTTAAAATAACATGTAAAAATCCTAGAACAGGGTCTGGGGAGATGTCTCCGCTAGCTGGTAAACTCTCCCAGGCATGAAGACCTGGGTTAGGTCTCCAAAACATACAGTTTAAAAACAAAAGCCACCATGATACAGGATGTAATTCCAGCCAGAGGCGGGGGAGACAGGAGCATCTCCAGGTTTGCCAGGCAGCCAGCCTCACCTATCGGCAGATTGCAGGTTGAGTGGAAGCTCCGAGCGCAGAGGATAAAAGCCCTTGTTGCCAACAGTAATGGCTGAGTGAAATCCCCTGGAGCCACTGTAGTAGAAAAGAAGCGGCTCCCACAAGCTACTCATCCAACACACACAGGAGAGAGATGGATGGATAGATAGATAGATAGATAGATAGATAGGTAGATAGATAGGTAAAACCATTTGATTTGCATCTGGCAGAGGTTCAGTGCATAAAGGATTTTGCCACATAAGCTTGATGGCCTGAATTTGACCCCTAGAATCCAAGTGACGCCCATAAGTCATGTGACTTTACACTGTAAATTTTCACTTAGACACGTACACACCAGACACATACTAAATGCCTGAAGAAGAGCAGATTGTTCTCTGGCCTCCACACACCATGCACAAGCACTGAACACTGCATTTACAGGCACACAAATGAACACACTTTGCATATAAGTGTGCACGAAGGCTAAGCCCTGACAGCAGAGAAAACTGTGAGGTGCTGCCTGCACACGCAATGTTTTCTCCATGTGGAGCTCAAAGAAGATGAATTAGTTACCAAGAACTTGATATCGGAACAATTAAGAAAACTATGTTAGCTGTTTGGCCTCGCACACTCCGCGGCGATACTTACATCTGAACGCACACCAGAAGCGCCTCGGATGTTTCGTAGGTGTGATGGGCAGAAGTCTGATGCTCTCTGAATGCTTAGGAAGCGCCATGTGCAGCCACATGGTTGGTGTGGGGCTAAGCAAACAGAAGGAAATGAGCTCCCGGGCCAGGGTTATACTCTCTTTAGTGTAGCACAAGCTAAACATCACAGCTGACCACACGCACACAGTTTTCTGCACTGGAACACCCAAAGAGTTACAGATAGTAGAGAGAACATTGCAGAACCTAGATGAGGGAGAGTTGGTCGCCTATCTTTAATTTGCAGGGAGAGAAAGGGCCTAAGATAAACTTGCTTGACATCAGCCATTTTTTTCAGATAAGTGGCTGGGCCCTCACATGGCCCCCTCGCAGTCAAGGGGTAATTGAATGTTAATTCCGCTGACCTTATTTGCCACCGCTCCTCCATCCCCCAGCACCGCCGGCTGTCAGGCGGCACGCCTCACATAGCTGTCGACTTAATGTTTTTCTTTTGACTGAATTTTTCACCTGAGGCATTTCAGTCCTGTAACTTCAGCAATCAATTTAGGCCCAAAGCAGCTCAGGCCTCAATTCCCTGGAAGCAAGTATTTGCATGCATGCTAACAGCTTAAGCATGGGGAAACAAGCTCCGTCCAAATAAACCGAAGGGGACTGTACGCTAAATCACTGCATGGAGAAATCTGTTGGTCCAGAAGACGAGCTTTGTGACACTGGGAGCAAGCATGTGTGTGTGTGTGTGTGTGTGTGTGTGTGTGTGTATCTCTATGTGTGTGTCTCTGTCTGTATCTTGTATGTGTGTCTCTGCCTGTGTATGTATCTCTGTGTGTCTCTCTCTTTCTGTCTGTCTTTCTGTAGGTGTGGGTGTATCTCTATGTGTCTGTGTGTATCTCTGTCTGTGTGTGTGTCTCTGTATGTCTTTCTGTAGGTGTGGGTGTTTCTCTATGTGTCTGTGTGTATCTCTGTCTGTGTATGTGTCTCAGTGTGTGTATGTCTGTGCTTCTGTCTGTCTTTCTGTAGGTGTGGGTGTGTCTCTATGTGTCTATGTGTGTGTGTTGCCTATACAGTGCAGCTAATGTCAGCTATATTTTTATATCATCTTTTCCAAGTGGTTAGCTATTTTCTAATTCTGTTTGCATTAGTAATCCTAAACTAATGCTGTAAAGAAGCAATCATGAATTTCTAATAGCTAGAGATGTCATAAAAGGAGAGATGGTTTGAAATGTAATTTGAATTGAATTTGACTGAGATTGTTAGAATTCTGTGTTTTAATTTTTAGAGAACCCAATTTCTTTCTAAGATAGACATGTACCATGAAGATCCAGCATTGCTATTTGCCCTGAGAACTTGTCATTACACATATTTTTTTAATCCTTACCTTCTAACAATGACATAGCAGCCATTTTTTGCTCTTTGCAAGGGCACAGGATAAAACATTTGCTGGGATCCCCAGCACAGGCCATCAGATTCATTTACCAAATGTGGATTTTTTTAACAAACAGAGAAATGGCCACATCTGTAGCCCTGCTGTGGAAGAAATAGCCCTGGTTCATCTTGGACTTTGTTTTTTATCCTCCTGCAAAATAAAGCTAATCACGCCTAAATGTAGCTGGCATATAAAGCACCTCCTCTCTGGATATCCGCCGGTGTTTGGAGGCAGAACAAACAGCTCACTCTCAGCTGTACCAGGGAGGAGAGGGGAATTTAGGCAGCTGGCCCCAGGGAACGGGATTCAGTATTCTAACTCCACCTGACACAGGCCAGGAAGCCATCCCCTCTGCCTAATGGTAAAAATGAAAGCATTTCACCTCCCCCACGGGCCTGCAGGTCGATGCTGAGAGGGGAAAGCTTTCTCAGAAAATAGCAGCATACCCACTTATGTGAGGCAAGAAGTACCTAGAAGACTCTTTGAAAAAAAAAATGCCCAAAGAATATTATCAGGGAAGTAAGCCCTGCCAAGCATCAGCTCTACCGCTGACAGGAATTACAGACAACACTGAGAGACAAAGGTACCAAACCTGGGCACATTTGCACATTTCCTGAATCAGAACCTCACTCCATAACCAAGGCTCGCCTCAAACTCGTCATCTTCCCGTTTTGGTCCTCAGTACAGCAGTGCTGCCGTGCTTGGCTCTAAGGACATCCTCGGCAGGGAAGAAAGTTGCTCCCACTGCAGTAAGGCCTCTTTGCTGAGAGGCTGAGAACCGATGTGAGCCGCCATACTTTCCCATCAGCCTCGCTCTGCCTGTCCTGGCTGCCCAACCCACGAGTTTCCTTCTCAGCTCCCTCCCCCTGCGCCCCTCCCCCTGCGCCCCTCCACCTGCATGCCAGACACCAAACCCTCGGAGCCTGGCCTTCCCCATCTCCTCCTACCTGTTTTCACTGCTGCCCACAGATGCCCATCTGGTCTCTTTGCTAGACTAGGCCTCTTCCTCCAAATGATGTCAGTCCATCTCTCTTCACTTTCAAAATCACTGTCCCTGCCCTCGTGCATCCAAATCCTCAATCTGTGAGTTGGTCTATGCCATTTCCCACCAGACATGGCTTTCTAGCGTTAAAGGTGAAGCATGAGACCTTTTATGGGGTGCTATGCCCAATAGAAAGCAGCCAAAGAGGGTTTATCTGATGTTCAGGAGACACTTCTCTCCCTTTGGCTACTAGACAAAGGATCCAAGGAACTGGAATTTCCCCAGGAATCTCTTCCTAGGAGAAGAAAAAAGCCTGGAGCCTGATGTTGCCGGCTGGAGGGGGGACTTGTCTCCCAAGAAGAGACGGTTTGTTAGGCCACCTTGTAGGATCTAAGACAATGATTCCTTCGTGATGGGCATGACACCTTGACTAGGACTGCCCTTTATTTAAACCTAAACGTCACGTCAGTATCAAAAAGATGGACTGGGGTGTGAGTCACCGGAATCCTTTATGTGTTCCTCTTCCCAAAGTGGCCATACTAAATCAATCTTTCTCTTCTTTCTGCTGTTACTTGTCTAATTAATTGGCCCATTGAGACAAAAGGGCCAATCTTAGCTTGTAAGGGCTGCCAGGGCCCCAGCTCTGACCCTCACAATTCCAGTAACAGGGCAGAAGCTTAATTTAGCTTAGATTCAGAAGTTGTGACCATCCTGGCTTAGAATACATCTAGGCTGCAGACGTTTGGGGGAGCACACATCCTGCACATTGGCAGATCAGAGAGAGAGAGGTCAGGAAGCAGGACCAAGGGAAAACCCCCAGAGGCTCACCCCAGTGACTCGGTGACTCAGCTCTAAGGTAAGCCCTCCATCCAGAAGATCCCACAACCTCCCATAACAGCACCACCTTCTGGGTATCAAGTTTTTATGTAGGCAAGCAAAGAGCATTTCAGAATTACACAAAAGCTGTGGGCCTCAAGTACCTACCTGGGTAAAAGTTGACAGATGTCACTGATTTTCGTGGAAAAGCGGTCCTATGGGTGGTGTGGGCTTTTAGCCTGAGTGTGATGTGCCTACGAGAACTGCCTAGAAAGAGGGTTCCATAGAGGTCAGTGGGAAAGGGAAAAGGAAAAATCAGCAAGAAGCAGAGGACCTTAAAGAGTAAAAGTTTAAGAAAACCAGGCAAGAGGAGAGCTCAGAAGACTGGAGCCGTGGGCTCACCATGATGAAGAGTCCATCAGCTTGTCATTGAGAGACGTGAATTGATGCGTCACAGCACCACCAGAGACAGGAAGGTCAATGTACTCCTCCTCTCCCAGGGTTTGCTCTGTAGCTCACGCCTTTAAAAGCGCCCTTCCTCGCCCCCTTTCCTGTCTGGGGTGGCATGGAGCAGCCTAGAGCTCTGTGACCTGGGCTCCCTTGGGTTGGAGACCACATCATAGGCAGAAGCGCTTCCTGGCAGTTCTCAGTTGGATGGGTGGGCTCATCTCATCACCCTGACAGCTGTTTCCTGATGTTCCAGTGAGTCTTAGTGTGAGCTGTTTATTTTGCTCTTTGGCTCGCTACATGGTATCATTAGTTCACTGGTGCTTGACAAGTTTTATCCTAAAGTGAATGGTACAAGTGAAGACATGCTGAAACTCCCTGAAGTAGAAGCATTCCTGGTCTCTGGAAGAGATGAGATGTAATACCAATTATACGATGCTTTCATCTTCAAAGCCCCGTGCAAACATTGTCTAATTAACCCTCCTCACTATATACCCAGAAGGGAAGCATCATTAAGCTTTAGCTTCATGGGGAAAAGACTGCAAACTACAAGGCAAACCACAAGTCCTCCACTAAAATGGCTCAGCACTGGTGCCAAAACCAGCAGAGGAGAACTCCTGACCCTCTCTCCGAAGCTGGGGCCAAGGAGGGAATCAACACTAAAACTTAAATTTATTTCAAAGGTCGTGCCCAATGTCTCCTCTTAAGACTTATCAGAGAATAGGGAAATAAATCATGCTTTTGCAGGGAGGAAGACTTTGGGGTCCTAAGGCTGAGTTCGTACTGCCTAGTCCCATGACCTCATCATACTTTGAATTCCTCAACTGCTAAAGGGGCCCTGTGAGCCTGCGATTGCCAGCCCATCCCAGCGCTCAAGTGTCTGCCAAAGTCTCGGAAAACAGACTTCAATGATGTCCTACGACAGGAATCATGCTATCCACTGAGAACACCGTAAGAGAGCTGAGCCGGAATCCACCCCCATAAACTGCCTTCTTCCCTTATTACCTGTTTCCTCATATGCTCGGGCCTCTCCTCCAGCACAGTGACCTCAGAAGCAGCCTCCAAGCCCCTGATTTGAGACTTAAGAAGCAAGATACAATTACATTTGCACCAAGAGGCTTTGCATTTTTGCTGTGGCTGGAAGCTATGGCAGGCCAGGCTGAAGTCCCACAGAGGAGGCACAAATGTTGGCAGAACCCCGGCATCCCTCCTCCCCGTGCCTTCAACATCCATAGTGGCAGGTGATGAGTTTCGACTATTTACTTGGAGCCAAGCTCTGTTCTGAAAGGAAGTTAGGTGTTGCAAGAAAAAGGATAAATTCTGCTATTTCTGCTACTATAAACTGATCTTAATCTAAGGGCAATTGGATATGCCCACTAGGGTAGCCGTGATTAAGTGAACCAGTGCCCACTGAGTGTCAGCTACGTCGGTGCCACAGTTGAACCAATGTTGTCACAGGTCTGGCTTGAACTACGGCCACCTGTGGCACTAGGTGGTGGCATTAGTCCCAGGTATGGTCAAGAGGCAGAGGACCACAGTGAGTGCACTTTTGCGGTAAAGTGGCTGGTTGGCTCTCCCATCAGGCCACACTGCAGAGGAGGCACTGCTCCTGCTTCCTTCCAGGGAGCACCACAGGGCTGCCGGTGGCCAGCCTGGGTTTAGGTCTCAACTTGTGCTAATCAAACACGAACTTCTGTTTGTCTTGGTTTGTCCGTATTTGTTTATTTATGTATCTAGTTAGAGATGGGTTTCACGTATCTTAGGCTGGACTTCAAGCTCATTATGTAGCTGAGAAAGGCCTCTCTCCACTTTCTGAGTGCTGGATTGACAGGCATGGTCCACCCAAGTATGGTTTATGCGATACTGGGGACGGGGTTTCATGTGTGCTAAGCAAGCATTCTACTAACTGAGATATACCTAGCCACATACGTTTATCTTTAAACACACACACAAAGTATCCACTACAAAAGCTTGGCCACAAACCCTGAAAAGAATGTGAAATATTCAGAAATTTCTAGAAGACTCTCTCTTACAATGGGCAGGTTTTTCAGTATCTGCAGGAGGCTAAGCTAAACTTGGGTACTATGAACAAGAAGATGGAGGAACCAGGCGTTGAGGGCTTCAGGAGTATCTGTACTTTAGTGCCTTCTCTCCCTGTGGAGATGACTGACGGTAAGACATTCTTTCCAAGGCAGTTTCACGGGGTCTAGAGCCAGAAACAAGGCAGAGCAAAGAAGAAGCTGGAAAAGATCTCATATGATCGTGAGGTGTACCTGCTGCTTGCTCCCTCCAAAAGTCCCTCCAAGGCCGCTGAGCAGAGGGAGGAGCCCGTGGGACTACAGAGCCCAGAGTTCCCTTAGAACAGAAGGAAATGGGGTCTTTGCAGACTTTAGAATTATGTGGTTGGTCAATGAGTTTCACAAGCCTTGGCTAATCTGATTGCCAGCTTGACTGGATCTGGAGCCAACTGAGAAGACACCTCTGGATGGCTCTGTTAGCACATTTCCAGGAAACGCTAACTGAGGGAGGCCGGCCTTCCCCCATGGTGGATGGACCCTTCCTTTGGAGGCCCACAGGTAAAGAGGCCTAAGAGCAAAGCTCCTCTGCCTGCCTCCATCCCTGTGGGTCAGTGCCTCTGTCATCTGTCTCGCTGCTGCTGTTCTTCACTGACATCTCAATTCACATTCCTTACCTTTCCAGCATAGGCTGAAGATCAACAGCTCTCCAGGAACTCCCCAGCCTTCTTCGGTGCCTAGTCATGGCTGCTGGGACATCCAGCCTTATGGGCTGGACTTTGTTATGCCTCCTAGACCGTATCCAGTTATATATCTTCCCTTTGTAACATGTATGATTCCATCAGTCTGTTCCTTCAGACTAGAGAACACAGCCCCCTCCCCCCCCCCGGTTTGGTGGTGTCTGTGTGTTCATCTTTTCTGTCCTGTGCCGACTATCCTAGTCATCCAAAGCAGTGAGCATTGTTGTTGGCCAGGAGCCTGCTGAGGTCTGGGAGGAACACGCGGCAGATTCTGGGGCTATCCACCCCAAGTGCCCTGCTGTGTTGCCTTCTCTGCTCTCCAGGACACAGGCCTCGACGCTTCAGGCAGGGAATGCCAATGGTCATGCTCCCTCCTCCCCAGCACAGGTAGCAGGGCTGCTTTCAGAGCTGACAGGAGGAACTCTTAAAGAGCAGCACCATCCCATGTGGCCACCCCACCTACACCCCAGGATAAGAGCAAGCAGACATCGGGGACAGCTTTGAAGTTCGGGCTCCAGCTGGCCACGCCCTTCCCCCGCAGCAGTGCCCCCGCCACCCTGGGGAGGCGCCGAGGTCCACCCTAAGTACCTGGCCGCACACAGCTGCTGCGGAGAGCATGCTGCGCTGTGCTCTGCCCTGCTCACCGTCCCCTGCTCTCCCAGACGGATTCTGCCACAATCTGCACGGACATGCTCCATGAATAACGTCCCCATTCAAACCTGTCATGGCAGAGCATGTGTTCAGGAAGCCACTTAGTGGCAAAGGTGAGTGGTCTGCCAAGCTCGCGAGTATTTTCAGATGCCTCTTCCCACTGGCCCTGTAAATGGCACCCGCGGTGCCCACTCTGCCTCGTTGTAATCGTGTTATCCTCTAACAGGCATGGCGGGTGCTCCCGTGCCCAGCATGCCAGAGAATGAATAGAAGCATAATGTCTCTGCCGGGCTGAGTTTTCATTTAGGCAGACTGAGCAGGAGAAGAGACAAACAGTATGGGAAGATGTACAACTCACACTGAGGTGAGGCCATGGCAAAACTGGGCCAGATGTCTTTGTTGTGGGGCCTTCTGATACCTCCCACAGACAGCTGCTGCACGGAGGGAGGCCATTGTGGGGTGAACCTGAGGGACCTTTTCCCCTGTAATAAGGCTCGCTCTCTATCTGGGACAGCCTCCTAAAACAGGACACTGGTCGTGCTCCGTGCCGCCTGGCTCGTCTAGCACGACCCCAGCTGACGGGCTCGGCCCCCTTCAGTCGGCCGCGCTGCTCCTATCATTAAACCAGAAGAGTTCTTTATGCCCAGCAGGGAATATTTATCACACCTTTTTCCGTGGGAGCGGACTTTTGTGTGTCTGGGTCCTCCAAAGTGAGCCAGCGCTGCCTTCTGGCATTTCCTTCTTAATTGGCAATTAGGCACACTGGCATGCTCAGCTTCACTGACTTTTATTTTAAAGCAAGTATTGATTACAATTCTCTAATAAGTGCAATAAAGGAGTGGGAGGCTAAGTTTCTAACAGGTATGCTCTCACAAAAAAGAAAGTGTTGACCCAGCAGCTTTAAAAATGGGGTTAGAGGGCAGAGAGAAGGGTGGTGTGGCCCAATGGCTTGACGTCCCGAGCCACAAGAAGGCTGGCTGAGCTTTTCCACACAAAGTCAGAGTCAGAACAGCGGCTTGAGGACAGACCTGCCGGAGCCCCAGGGGCATAAACCGCTGACTCAGGGTTTTCAAGCAGCTACCGTCCAACCTGACTCGGTGGTTTTCCTGTGTGCTCAGGCGTTTTAGTGGGACTGAGAGATGAGTCTTCACAAGGCAGGCATGCTGGGCCCAGGGGTCCACGTGAAATAAGCAGATTCGCACTAGTGTGTCACCATGATGGTCTCAAAGAAGCAGTCTTCACCCATGTCACGGAGAGCCCTCTTTGTATGGTCGCTCCCTGTGTGTGCTCAGCACGGTTGAGTACCCGTCCACGAGAAAGCTTGATGACCATGTTACCCTGTGGCTCTTCCTTGGGCCCACGGCCTTAGTGCTAACAGCCAGATATTTGGGCCTGGCTCTTTAGGCTATGATCACCTCCACCAGAATTCAAACCCCAGTGAGCCGTGGCAACCCGAGAAGAGACAGCTATGGCAGTCAGCGTTAGAGTTTGCAAACACAGACAGCAACCCAGGAAAGAGGCGTGTGCTTTTAGCTGCGCTTTAGAGAGAATCCACACCTTTAAAGTATAGCGATGTTTCCAGAACTTGTCCAGAGAGCAAGAAGTAGAGACCAGATCAGGCCTCGAACACCAGATGCTCAGACCCCAGATTCGACCTCCTTGGGTAGTTCCCAGTCAGGAGTCACAGATTCCCGTTGCCAGAGAGGGAGACCCGGACATGGAGACAGCCCGGCTGGAGACCCAGCGCTGAGGGTAGGAGTAACGCTTGCGACTGAACTCTCTTCCTACTCAAGCCGGAGGCCACGGCCTCCTTTCGGGGTGGGGGACAGCTGGTCTCTCGCTCTGGCCAAGTCCCAGTGATTTGTCACTTCTCGTGCTGGGTCAGTCAGAAGCCGGACTGTGCTCTCACCCCTCACATCGCTCTTTAGAGAGAGACGCTGCACACCGGGGACAGCAAGTCGGGAAAGTGCTCCCGTGTGAGCACGAGGCCCGGGTCGGGGCGCAGCACTGCGGCTCCAGAGGCCTGTGCTGGGGAGATGCGCAGTGTCCAGACAGACAAGCCGAATCAGTAAGCCGGGATCCCAGGGGGAGGCCGCGTCAGAAAACTGGCTCTGTTCTCGAGGAGTTACACGTCAGGTTGACCCCTGCCTGCCATATGCACACACCATGGTGCACCGAAACACATACACACATCTGCACACACCTACATGCATACACACACATACATACACACATAGACACACAGACATATACATACACACGTACATACAGATGTATATATATATATATATATATATATACAAACACATATACACATACATACACATGCATATATACACATAAAACATACAGACATACATACACACATACATATATATACAAACACACTCATACGCACACACACATACATATATATACATACACACGTACATACACATGTATATATATATACAAACACATGCACACACACAGACACACATATACATATATACATACACATGTATATATATACAAACACACATATACACAGGTATATATACACATATGCATACAGACATATATACATATATACAAACACATGCATACATACACACACATACACATATATACATACATATATATACAAACACACACATACACACATATGTATACATATACACATAGATACACATGTATATACACACAAACACATACACAAACATACATACACATGTATATATACAAACACACATACACACATACATACACATGTATATATACACATATACATACAGATATACACACATACACACATGTATATACCTGTACATATACTTAGACACTAACACACATATGCACATACATATACATGTATACACAAATATACACACGTGCATATATGTATACATACACACACACACAAAGAAGTTCCAGATCATCTTCAGCTACACAGTAAGCCTGGTTAGGCACCTCAGGCAAAGCAGCAGCAAGCACAGAAAGGGCCGAGAGGGGGTCAGGCTGTCCGCGTCGGGCTCCTGCCTCTCGGCCCGCTGAGCGCGTGGCTGGCAGCGTGGGCGCGCTCCCCAGTGTCAGGGCTGCTTCATCTCACTAGTGTTGGCCTGGCCTGGGGCTCTTCTCTCAATGCTAGTAAAGAGCATTCTTAGATGCTAAGTCTGTTTTTAAATTATTTGCTAATAAAACTAAGCACCTTTATTGATAACACGGAACACGTCTGCCAGTCGCACAGCTGTATTCATTACCTTCCTCGCCGTGACCAGAACACCGACACGCAGCCCAGTGGAACAGGAGTTTGTTGCACTGCCAGGTCTCAGAGACGTCATTCCATCATGTGGACCAGGAAAACTCAGGAGGGGCGGGAGCGCCAGTGATTGGCTGGCTTTCTCCTCTCCCCTTCATTCCATCTAGGTGGCACAGGCTGGGGCCGCCAGGAGGTTCTTCTTAACCATCTGTTGGACCACGAACAGCGACACTGAGCGGTGTGCCTCGGTCTTCTAAATCCTAAACGCAGTCGGGTTGACAATGGAGATCGGCCATCAGAGAGGCGAAGGAGGACCCACACCCTCCACTGTCAGCACCGCGCCCGGGAACTCTGGTCACGTGTGCACATGTCCTCACATTTCCTCTGGCCCAATCTCCATGGCCCTCTGGGGCACCATCATTTTGAAAGCACTCTTGTGGTCCTGTTCATGGCCAGATCAACCCAGTCCACGTGCAGTCTTTTTCTTACTGAGTGTAACTCAAGTTTGCCGTGTGTCTAATTGACCACACAACCCGAGGAAAGAACAGATGTGCCAGAATGCCACAGCAGAGGATAATACTTGTGTGACACCCTTGCAGAAAATTAATTCATCGACCTCATGAAAGCTTGGTTGAAGTCTCATCGCTTAATTCACTAAAAAGCCATTTTGTAGTGATGACTTCGGATTTGAATTACATCTTCCAAGATGCTCCTCTTGGCTGGTAAGTTCTGTTTGTTGATTGATGGACTGCCTTTTGACTTTGTTTGTCTTGATTGATGGACTGGCTTTTGACTTTGTTTGTCTTGATTGATGGATTGGCTTTTGATTTTGTTTGCAGGTTGTTTGTTGTTTGTGACTCACCATGTATCAACATTGTCCTACCTCAGACCCCAGAGGGCTAGGATTATATGTGTTTGTAAACACAGTCAATTTAACATACTGTTTTAATTGTGGAAAAGTGATACATAATACTTTACAGAAAAAAGTAAGATTTTTTTTAAAAGTAAAAATAGATGTAAAACTTGTAAACCTTTGTTTAAGTTTGAAACACGTCTTGTTCATCGTTCTTGCCCAGAGCCCAGAAATGCCTTTTCAGCTGAGCAAAGTCACCCCTTTACAGGCTGCTAGCCCAGCACGTTTGCACTAGTTACGTCTCTCTTTGCCCCAACCAAATCCCTGACCAACAGCAACTTAAGGAAGCGTTTATGGTGGCGGATCAGCGTTTGAAGAGACTCTGTAAATCACAACAGGACAGGCGGGACCGTGCTGGCGTGGAGCAGTCCCGTCACATCCACCGTCAGGAGGGAGGCTGACGTCAAGTGGGGCCTGGTAGAACTCAGGGCCAGCATTGTGATGCTCTCCCACTAGTAAGCGTCCCCTTTCTAAAGGTCGACAATCTCCCCAGCCTTTCCAAAGGTTCACACCACTAGCTGGGCACAGGGCAGATTCAAACAGCATGGTACCACGAGAATAGGGACCACGAGTTCCTGACGGCCTTCTCTAGGGAGCAGACTCAAAACCCGACACACCGGCAGAACCTCGAAAGGGGAGATGGTCCTGGCTGTGTGCATATCTAGCCCATAACAGCTCCTGTAAATACCGGCCCTGGTTCCTTTGCTGTGCTGTGAAGAGACACCTCCATCAAGTCAGGTGGAAGAGACGGTTTGCTGAGGATCACGGTTCCAGAAAGAAAGTGTGCGATTATCATGGCTGAGGGGATGGCGGCAGGCAGGTGTGGCATCGTGGAAGAAGCTGAGTCTAGTCGGAAGCACAAAGCTGAAAGAAAGACAGCCACCTGGCAATGGTGTGGCCTTTTGAAACCACAAACCCACCCCAGTGACACACCTCCTCCAGCAAGATCACACCTCTGAAGCCTTCCAAAACATGTTCACCTCCTGGAGACCAAGCATTCCAATATATGAACCTATTGGGGCCGTTCTTATTCCAACCACCATGACACGTTTCTTGCATGAGGGGAATTTTTCCTGTATGATCTTAATTATTTGAAGCAAAAAAAAATTAAAAACCATAAATTTACAAGTAATTATTGTGGGGTTGGAATGTGGCTTATTTGGTAGAATGCTTGCCTAGTGTGCAGGAAGTTCTGGATTGATGACACAGCATGTATTCCTAGTGCTTGGGATGTGGACCGTTAGTTCAGGGTGGCCCTCGGCCGTCTACAGGCCTTTGAAGGCAGCCTGAGATACACACGGCCCTGTTTCAGCACAGTGTCGTTGGTCCTTGGTATCACAGTCTGCTCTTGAGTAACTGACATCTTCCAAGGATGACTATGCACAGCTACCAGCTCCTTGCATGTTTTGTTTTGTCTTTACCCTGGCTACCTGCCTATCACCCAGAACAGTGCTTCTCCACCTAGGAGTTGCAATGCCTCCGGGGGTTGAAGGACCCTTTCACAGGAGCTGCCTAAGACCGTTGGAAAACACGGATATTTACATTCTGATTCATAACAGGAGCAAAATGACAGTTAGGAAGGAGCAGTGAGAATGAGTCTATGGCTGGAGTCAGCACAGCATGAAGACCTGTGTTGAAGGCCCCAGCGTTAGAACGGCTGAGAACCACTGCTCCAGAATAACCGAATCTGTTCCCGAGGGGTGACCTTCTTCTCCAGGAGCCACTTACCCTCCTTCCCCAGCTCACTCCCCACGTACCCTGAAGTAAAGGGAAAGGAAATACACTTGGCACGAGCATCCTGCTCACTTGCTACCTGTAACTAGTTCCGCAGAGTGGATCAGAGGTAAAAGCAATGCTGCTTCCAATACACTTCTGGAATTTTCTAGAAATAGCTCCTTGCTTCTTCGGCAGAGTCTATTTAATGAGTGAGCTTAGAATTTTGAGTATAACTATTTATGTCAGATTTGACATGTAAGTTCAGATAATCATCTTTCCTTTCTAAAAGCAATCAAGAGGAAGACCACCCTGTCCACTTACAGATTGTCTCACTTCTCTTCTGTGACCTACATTTGAAAGGGGGAAAAAAGTACTGGTTCTCCAGGGTGGCTGTAATGCTCATTATCTCTGTCATAAGAAAGCGCTCATTAACTCCTAATTGGGCAGGTGCTTAGTTAGATAGTCCTGGAATTTCAAGCTACAGTGAGCTGAGAGCAGAACTCATGATGGAAGACACTGGAGTCTGCAGAGGGTTTCACTTCCCACCTTTGAAAGTATGCTCTGTCCCAGGGGATTTGTTCTGTGTGAGTCTCCAGATCTCAAGACATAAGATGAGAGTGGGGAGGGGAGGGTGCCTGCTGCAAACAGAGTCTAGTGTCTCTCCCTGAAATATAGATATGCACATATCTACAGTCCCTGAAATAAGCCCTGTAACGCAGGCTTCTCCCCCAGAGACCTGTAGATTTAATTAGAATAGAACTCTGTACAGCTTGGCTTACCAGGCCTCAAGAGACAAACGTCTTGTTATAGAAAAACCGAAGGGGTTCAGCAGCCGATCCCCCCTGCATGCTCGGTACAGAGGGTGTGGGAAACCTAGGATGCTCTCGGCCCGAGATGAAGACATGGGATGGAGTCCCTGCCTTCCGGCCAGTTTCAAGGACCCATGTGCCATCGTGTGCTGAGCAGATAGCCTGCATCTGTGGTCCAAACCTCGCCCTGACCCTCAAGTATGGAAGCTGAGCAGAGTCTCCCAGCACCAACGCTCATGCCATGAAGGTTCCCATGCACAGGACACTGAAGTCCCTCAGAGGTAAATGGCTCCGTCTTCTTTCCAGTAAAACAACACTCCTGCTTACAGCTCCGCCTGGACCCCCGTGTTCATGAACCCCTTCTGGAAATTGTTCTCACATCCAATATTTACATGAGAGCTTATGACATAAAGAGAAAATGTAACGGTTTTAAATATTACATTTTGAATAGCTTGACTTTTTAAGGCTAAAACACTTGAAATATGCATCCAAAATACAAATTAATGCAAATCAAAATATCATGTTTGCACTGGTCCTTTCAGTTGATAAAATATATCATGAATCTTTAAAACAATTCTTTGAGAGAGGCAAGGACTATCACTTACATCCAAAGAGCAAAGTTTGTTGTCCTCAACTAAATTCAAAAGCTATGAAAAAACTCACGGGTTCAACTCTGAAGACTTTCAACTTACGTTGAAAGCACCGCAGATGCACACACGTGTCTACATTAACCACTCTGCTCATTTGTATCAGCTAACTAGAAATTCCTCTCCACATTGCACCTTCTACTGTCTGCTTAAGAGTGGTAAAATGCACTTCTCCCATGCTGCATTCCAAACCACAACTCTGCCCTCCTTCCTGGAGGCCACCCTGGTAAGCAGAACCCCAGAGTCAAAGCCAACACTCAAAACCCCAGAGGCCACACAGGCCACAAAAATCCCAGGAGAGACACCCTGATAGACCTGAAAACACACAACTCTGGCCAAAGACCTCTGCTCTTCTGGAGGCCATCCCGGTTCTAAGGACCCCAGTTTTATTGGTACTCAAAACCCCAGGGCTTGCACGGGCCACAAAAACTCAGCAAAGACACCTTACTAGGCCTGAAGACTTGAAAGTCACCAGAACATCAGACTGCTCAGACAGAAGACAGAGAGAAAGCAGAAACCAAGGGAAAAATAAAACCATCAAAAAAAAAAAAATCGAACCACCCATTGAACAAAGATAGACTCAGAAATCATCGTCTAAGCCTATACTAACCACGAACTCCATACAGCTAAACATCAGTGTAAGAACACAACAGCCAGAGCAACGTGACATCACCAGAGCCCAGCTCTTGTGCTGTATCAAGCCCTGGGTGTCCTAACACTGCTGAAACACAAGAAAATGGCCTGAGTCCAGTCTTATAACTATGGAAGAGGCCATTAAGGAGGAGATTAATAAATTCCTGAAAGAAATACAGGAAAATAAAATCAAACAGGTAAAGGAAATGAATAAAACCGTTCAACACCTGAAAATGGAAATAGAAGTAATAAAGAAAACACAAACTGAGGGAATTCTGGAGACACGAAATTAAGGTAAAAGAGCAGGAACTACAGACATAGGCACCACCAACAGAATATAAGAGATGGAAGAAAGAATCTCTGGTGTAAAAGATATGATAGAAGAAACTGATACATCAGTCAAAGAAAATGTTAAATCTGAAAATGCCTGACATAAAACGTCCAGAAAATCTGGGCCACTGTGCAAAGACCAAACCTAAAAATAATAGGAATGGAAGAAGGAGAAGCCTACCTCAAAGATCCAGAAAATATTTTCAACAAAATCATAGAAAAAATTTCCCTAAAGAAAGAGATGCTTATAAACATATCAAAATTTACCCTGCCTACAAGATGTGCACAAAACAAAGCAGGGTTCGAGGGAATGTCCAACCAATGCCTAGAACAACCTGAGACCCACCCCACGGGAGAAAGCCAGCCCCTGACACTATTAGCGATACTCTGCTATGCTTGCAGACAGGAGCCTGGTGTAGCTGTGCTCTGAGAGCCTCCACCCAGCAGCTGATGGAAACCGATGCAGAGACCCACAGCCAAACTTTGGGTAGAGTGCAGGAAGTCTTGTGGCAGAGTTTGAGGAAGTACAGAAGGACCTGGACGGAACTGGAGCTCCACAAAAAGGACAACAGAGCCAACTAACCAAGGCCCAGGGTGGGTGATAGAGACTGAAGCAGCAACCAAGGACCATGCTTGGACCTAGGCCCCCTACACACATGTAGCTCATGGGCAGCTGGGTCCTCATATGGGTTCTCTAGTAAGGGGAATGGGGGCTGATGCTGATGTGAACTCTATTGCCTGATTTTCAATCACTTTCCCCTGGTGGGTCAGCCTACCCAGACCACAGGAGAAGACAATGTGCTCAGTCCTGATGTGACTTGTTCTGCTGGGGTGGGTGGGGTAGGGGGGCTCCCTTTCTCTGAGGACTAGTGGAGAAAGGATAGGGGAACAGGGAGGGAGGCTGTGACTGGGAGAACGGGGGAAGGCTACTACCAGGATGTAGTAAAAGTAAATAAATACAAATTTTTAAAAACTAAAAAAAGAGGCCTACAGAATGCCAAATAGATTGAGAAAAGAAAACCCTCCAGTAGCATAATAATCAAGACACTAAATGTCCAGAAGAAAGAATACTAAAAGCAGGAAGGGGAAAAGGCCAAGCAACAATAAAGGCAGACCTAATGAAATTACACCCGACTTCTCAACAGAGGCCCTAAAAGCCAGAGAGCCTGGGCAGAGGTCTTGCAGACTCTAAGAGACCACAGATGCCAACTCAGACTACTAAACCCAGCAAAGCTTCCAATCACCATAGAGCGAGAAAACATAACCAAAGCAAATTTAAATTATCCATATCCATAAACATAGCTCTACAGAAGACACTAGTAGAAAAAATTCCAACCCAAGAAGGATAACAACATTCAAGAAAACACGGAAATAAATGATTTTATAACCAGCAAAACCAAAAGAAGGAAAACACACACACACACTTGGGATTCCTGGAATGCCTCTCCATGTTAATGAAGAATCTCAGTACCTTAGGCCTTTAGCCAGTGATTCTTACCCACCCTGAAATTCCCTACCCTTCCCCAAAGTTCTGTCTAACCCTGTTCACCTTGAATTGGCAGGTGAATCACAGCTACCGACTTAACATGGATATCCATGGGACAACTCCCCTTTTCTGATGAGAAACAGAGGAGTGGAGCATGGAGTGGGGAGGGAGAGATAACTATCATTGGGACCTAAAGTTAACTAATTAATTTAAAAAAAACAAAAAAACAAAAACCTCTGCTTGAGAAGCACAGATTAGCAGATAAGCACACAAGCCATCCACAAACACTTGTGAGTAGACTAACCCTGCTTCATCTTATCGGTCTGGACATTAGGGGCCTGCTGAGAAAGGAGCTGGATCTCTAACATTTCAGTTACAAAGTATCTCTGTGGATCTAGAGAGGCGGCTTGGTGGTTTAGATCATTAGCTGTTCTTCAAGAGGACCCAGATTCAATTCTTAGCATCTACAGAGAGGCAAACAAACATCTGTAATTTCAGTTCTAGGAAATCCAATGTCATTTCCTGGCCTCTGCAGACCCCAGGCATGCAAATGATGCACAGACGGATGTACAAGCAACAGTTATATACATAGTAACTTGTGCTGAAGGTTCATGTAGAACTGGGTGTGTTGGCACATGACACTTAGAGGGTAGAAGCAGGAGGATCAGGACTTCATGGTCATCCTTACGATTGGGTTTCATGAGACCCTGCCTCAAAGTTAAGTAACCAATTAAGTACCAACGGGCTCATTTTGAAGGCTTGATCCCAACTGTGAAGAACACGCACAGATAACCTTTTGGAAAGCCAGTGGATCACAAAGGCTTACCTTCATCGGCCAGTTGATGAGCTGGGGTATTCTCACTGTAACTTCTGTGTGAGCAGTAGACCTCTGAGCGTAAGGCCTGGATGAGGAAGTAGGTCATTAACAACGAGTCTTTGAAGGATGTGATTCCCTTGGCCTTCCCTTTTGTCCTTCAGTTCCTGGAAGCCATAAGGTAGGCCAATCCACCATGCCGCATGTTCCTCACCATGAACCCAAAACCCAAGAAAGCAAGTGGTCATGGGAAGGATCAAAAACAAACCTTTCATTATGTCACATTGTTTTCTCTTGAGTTTGTTACAGTGACGAGAAAAAGAAAAAGACACAATGGTCGAATCTCCCTCTTCAACCCCAATTCTTACAGTTGTGTCTCTCCCTAGAACAGGTGTGACATGTTACTCTGCTACTGCTGAATAATGCAAGTTCAAGTCTGTCAGTTTCATTTATTGCTTGTGCATTTCTTTTACAACATTGTGTCTGCGTACCCATCATAAGACCCTTCACAAGCATCCTTCTTTGCTTTGTACATACTTCTGATAAACCAGAGATTCTGAAGTACAGATCTTGAAAGGAGACTTGAAGAAAGTCTATGTGGCTTTCTCTCTTAACCATGAACTTTAAAGTAATTCTGTTCAAAGTAAAAAGGTGTCCAATGTAAGCAGCACCAGCCTAGGTTCCCGAGTCCGGCCTTTTGTCCAAGCATGTATAAGTCACATGTAAACAAATCTTTCTGTCACTGTGGCAGACAACCTGAGGTGATCAACAAGAGAAAACGTTTTATTTTGGCTCTTGGTTTTAGAGGTTTCACTCCATAGTCACTTGTCTCTGTGTCCCTAATTCTTTGGATGTATAGTTACACAGCACATCATGGTAAGAACATGTGGAGAAGGGGAGACTATTAATTTCATAGACAACAAACACATACCAAACACACAAACACTCACACAGAGAGGAGGAGGAAAAAAGAGAGAGAACAGAGGGGCCAGAGAGAGATCTGGGGCCCCAATATTCTCTTCAGGTTCAGGGCCATTGGCAACCTAACCCCATCCAACTATGGGGAGGTTCCAATGCCTCCCCATAGCCCTATAGGCTGGGTATTCAAGGTGCGAAGGAAAGCAGCCCACAATCAGCCCATGGTCGGTGACACTTTCAAATATTTCTATTAAGGAAAGTGTGTCAGAAAGACTTCTGCTCCCTGTGTGCATAAGCCCTAGGCTATGCAGGTGGGCACTAGCTCTTACTGAAAGTCTTTAGAAAACTGGCTTGTCAGGATGCTTACCAAACAAACAACAAATTCTCAAAACCAAACCCAAAAGCTGTCAGTGCTGAGCAGCCAGGAGCCAAGTTAACTTTTAAATGCTTCGGGGTGATTAGGAAGCCAGCATCACTCCAAAGGTACACAAGCCCCCATTCATTTCCTTCATGCTCACTCTGACCCAGGCAGACTCCAGCTACTGAGCCTGCTCAGGAACTGAAGTTCTTCAGCCTGGCTCATAATTAACCACGCCTTCCTATGAAGCCCGGGCTCGGCAGCCACATTTACAAACACAGGCACACCCAGGACCTCTTTCTTGACAGATTCACTGGGAAAAGCTGGTTTGTCACCGAAAGCATTAAGATCTCAAAGCCACTCTGTGTTGGTGACGTCTTGTAGACCGAATGTTTGGCTAAAGGTGGTGTCATTTCCCTCAGTCAACAAATCCGCAAAGTAATTTAAAGGAACATCCCTGCAATTGAATTTTTTGGTCCTTTTTCTAATAACAGTATTTCTGTCCCTTCAGCTCCTGGCTTCTGGAAAGAGCCAGATGAATTATTTATTTCCCACCAGCTCGCTCCTGCTCTCTCCCTGTGCAGGCACTATTCATTCCTCTATCTTATCGTAATAAGCCAGGTCAGCCCAGAGCTGAACTTAAATCACGACTGCTTGGTGTTGCTGGCTTTATGGGTCTGGATGGCCTACTTTATGGTGTTTGTACTTCCCTGCAGTTGGTGTGCTGGGCTAAGATTGTGTAACTGCCTTACCCCAGGAACTCTCATAAAAACGAGAGAGCCAGCTCAGAAAACTACCCCACTGTGCAAAACTGTAAATAGCCTCCCCAAGCAAGATGGACCCAATCCTTCTTCAGAAAGTGCCAGGGATGTCCCCCTAATTGTGGGGGGCAGTCACGGGGTGGGGGGGAATCCTGTTTGTCCTGGGAATGGCAAAGTTGATTGTTCTATCCATGTTTTGCAACCCAACACCATTTCCTTTCTCCTGTTTCCCTTCTGTTTCCACCCTGCCACTGTTTGTAGGCACAGGAAGAGCCCAGAGGCTCAGATGAGGACAAGCTCTCTGCAGGAGCAGTCATGTTGACAGGCTGCTAACTACGCAGCCACCTCCTAGCTGTGTTAACATGCGTGATTAAGTAAATAAACATTCCCTGTGCAGCTGCTCTTTCGCTCCCTGTATTCAAGATTCAGGGACACATTCTAGAACAACCTACCAGGAGCCTAAGATATTGAGCTGGCATGGGTTGGGGTTTATTTAGAAGTCCAAATTGCTTAGAATACTCCCATTGCTAATAGATCAGGCCATTTAACTTCCTCCCCGGCCACGGAGAGCAGTGCACCTCAGTCCAAAGCAGAACAAAGGGGACGGACCCAAAGTCATTCCCCAGAAACACATATGCAGATGCGAATGTGGTGTGTGTGCTTGTCATACCAGCACTGGAAAGGCAGAGATGAGCAGATCTCTGGGTCTCAGTGGCCAACCAGGCTAGTCTGCTTGGTGGATTCCAAACGAGGGATGCCATCTCGGAAACACAAGGTGGACTGCTCCTGCCAACCACCCTCGAGGTTTAGCCCTCGTCTCTTGCACAAGCAAATGCGCACCAAACAAGTCCCTACCGCAGCACACAGCAGGTGGGGATCTAGGTCATGCTGGGGGGGGTAGGTGACACCACAGCTGTGCAGTCAGTGGGGAAGCCTGTGCCGCTGTAGCTGCAGAGGCGTTTCTTCCCCCTAATGGAAACAAGAGGTTGAGCTAAAATTAACTGAAAGGTAATGTTATGTTTGACCATTCCCTGAGCAAACAGACTGGAAGGAGACTGCGCAAGGACGGCAGCCTGCAGCTGTGCTTCTCCGAGAGGCGTTCACATGACCATCACCTGGAAACTTGATAAAATGCAAGTTCTCAGGCTTGTGACGCAGAAAATTTGAGTGTGAGGCATGGGAACACTTCCCAGGAAAGGGTCATGGCACTGAAACTTGAAAACAGCTCCGAGGAAGAGACTGCACAGAGCCGGGCAGGAATCCGTCACATACAGCTTTCCAGGAGAGGATGAAAGCCACCTTCAACTGCTTTGACGGAGGCTCCGGGCAGCCTCTGCACCCAACAGAGGGAAACATCATCTAGTTAATAATTTAGCACTAATTGTGAGGTATAAATCCTTCTTGGAAGCCAGAAGCTGAATTCTCTGACAGAGAAGAGAGGTTTGACCCAAGGACAGAGGCAACAGTTATATTTGTAGCTCTGTCTTGTGTGTCTTACACCATCCTGAACATGCCCAACCCTGACAAGGTTCTTCTTCCACAGAAGCTCCATAGCAGACATGATCTGTTATGGTCAGATTCCTTTCTGCAGGTCTAAAGCTCAACCTAAGATTCTCACCACTGCCATTTCCCAGGGTCAAAACTTAAACAGCACCTCCTGGTCTAGGGAATTTCTGCTCTTCTCTTCTGATGGTCATTCTTGCTCATCTGGCTCCAAGAAGCAATTTGTATTGTTACTCTCCCTGTGCTCCATCCAAAAGTCACTGAGGGTGAAACTGAACGAGAACACTCTTGATGCTAGGACTGCTATGGTGCTTGGTCAATCATTGATTATTGGTTTGGAGGTTGGTTAGTTGGCACCCAGAGCATAAATCGCTTTAACTGAATGAGCCATTCACACCTTCAGCCCTCCTGTTTGTGGTATTCACTTTTCAAAAGCAGAAAGTCACAGAGATTATCTACAGCACTACGAGACCCAGAGCAAGCATAACGGAGTAACCAGTTTCTCTTCAATGTCCTTAATGACGAGAGAAGAGATGTGCCGGAGTCCCAAAGAGCAGGTGACTAAACGCAGAGCAATGACCTAGTACTGCAGATGGCTTATCTACGACAAGAACTCCCCGGGCTGTGCAGGCAGCACATCTTGATTGCTGCGTTTGGTTTTAAAGTACTGTCTAACAGCATCTAGGCAGCCATACATTTATTCACTCATTTAATTTCTGAGACAAAGGCTGAGACTGTATCCCAGCCTGTCCTGGAATTTATTGTCTAACCCAGGCTGCTGTTAAATTCTCTGTCCCTTGTCTTGAGCTCCCACGTGCTATGGACAACCACACCCAACTTCTCACATCCTATTTCCCTTTCTCTCATTCTTTTACAGAAGACCAAAGACAGCAGAAAGCACACCCCACACTCTGCCCTACGGTAGAGATCTTGAGCATGACCTACTCATTTACCGTCAACGTTTATTTATAGGAAGAATCCTGTTCTCACTATTGACATGAGTGGTGACTACACTCATGCATTGCGGTGGCTCCCAAGGAGCTGGGGCCAAGCCTGCTGACCCCTGTTGCCCCTCCGGGCTTCTGAGAGCTAGTGTTCAATGTATACTGCAAGCATGATAACTTGAGAGAAATGTCAGTGGGCCAAGCCTGGGAGTCTCTGAGAAGCGCCTCCCTCTGTCCTTGCGTCATTACCAAAGCGAAGCTGCATCAGTGTGCAGTGATCACGTCGATAAAGACCACGTTCTCCCTCAGTTGTGGCTTCTTGGTTTTCAGTTGTATAACATTATAAGAGTACAGATAACATGAAGCAAACTAAACAGACAGGATTAATTGGGGAGTGAGAGGGACAGTGGCCTATGTGAGGGAACACTCAGAATACATTGCACACTTACGTGAAAATCGCCTTATATAACCCTGTACAATAAATGTATAAATAAGAAACGAAGTAGACCAGGGTGTGGGAGACCAGCCCGGAAAGTGTCCACACTGACTCACTGCTTCTGCATATAAGTTGGGTTTTGTTTACAAAAATGAGCTAAATTTGAGCACAGTAGAGAGCTAGCTTATTTAAATCCATGTTCCTGGCTAACATATATTCTCTTCTTACCATAATACTTTCTTTATTTGTATAAATATAAAGTTCTTTCTAATGTAAAACCTATTGTTAGGTTGTTTGGGTTCATTATTGTTGCTGTTTTTAGAGACGGGATCTCACTCTATAGCGTAGGCTAGCCTGGATCTCACTACATAGCCCAGGCTAGCCTTGAACGTGTAGCAATCCCCCTCTCTCAGCCTCTCAAGTGTTGAGATTACAGACGTAAACTGCCATGCCCAGCTTGTAACGGTTGCAGTTACTTGTTTATTTAGGTGCGTGTGTGTGTGTGCGTGTGTGTGTGTGTGTGTGTGTGTGTGTGTGTATGGATTTGATCATCTTCCACCATGAGGTCCCAGGATCAAACACAGGTCAGTAGGCTTGGTGGTAAATACCTTTATGCACCAAGCCTTAGCAATTCCTAAAGTTCTTTTTATGGTTGACATGGAGCTAAACACCTGAAGGAGTAGCACAATACCGTAGTCAGCCATTATAGTCTGAGGAACCAGTGAGCCGCCAAGCACCGAGGAGAGGTCACCGCAGCGCAGCGGCAGTAAGTCACTTAGAGAGAAGCTCTGGGCTCTCGGGTCGATGTCATGGCTAACCTAGGCAACACTTGAGAAAGAGGATTGACACGATCCCTTAAACTAAACAGGCGACTACTTCAACTAGTCACCCTGCTGCAGTACCTTCCAGAATTCAGATTCCAAGCTGCTTTGGTGCTCACAGAGAGCTGTTTCCAGAGCATTTGTCCTTCTTTCCGTGCCCCTATTTCTGTTTGTTGCATGGTTTGGTTTGGTTTGGTTTGGTTTGGTTTGGTTTGGTTTGGTTTGGTTTGGTGTGGTGTGGTATGGTGTGGTGTGGTTGGGTTGGGTTTCAGTGATGAGAAGCAAACCCAGGGCCTTTAACTGAGTGAGTTTAAAGGATGTTTTATGAACACAAAGAGCAGAAGGCTGGCTGTGTGGTAGGCATGGTAGCTCAAGAGGGCCCCTGGTCTAAGAGTTAAGGGAAGCTGTGGTGAGTCCCACAAGGAGGGAGGGCAGTGGCACTCACTCGGAGCCCCTTGGGCTGGGAAGTCCTGGGGACAGCAGGCCTACCTACCTATCTTGCATGGATCCCCAGAGCCTCCCCATTCCAGGTGTACCCTGAAAGCATTTCCAGACTTTAGCAGGTTCTCCACTGCGCAGCTCCCAGGAACAGGAGGTCAGCCACACTGTGGGAGGACTCATAATGATGTAACCAGCAAATGAAAGCGAGGAGAGAAATCACCAGGAAAGCTTTCATTTCCAGCTTTCTCTAATTTGTGCAATTATGTAAATACACTGTGCAGTTCTCTGTGGATTTATTACTGCACTGAGACCCCAGACACTAAAACTGCCCATCACAGCACACTGGAATATTTATGTTCATGCTTGGAGAACAGAAGGGCTGGGGAATGGTTTCATTTCGTTTAAACATGTCAGAGCTGGAACCACATGCTCTTGCCCATGTTCTGAATTGTACACTGAAGAGGGGCAGGCCTTCTGAACCAGCTGATCAGTTCACAACGAACGTCACTGAGAGCTTAAACAGAAAGCACTCGTCACTGTCTCCTTGCCATAACAAAGTACCAAAGTAAATTAAAGAAGCCAGAGTTAAGTTTGGCCTACAGTTCCAGGGCATTCCGTGGTGGCAGGGGCATGGGGCAGCGGGTCTACATGTCCACAGCTCAGCTCTCTTTCTCCTTTTCATTCAGTTTGGCCCCCCTGCCCATGGGATGGTGCTGTCAGCCTTCAGGAAGGAGCCTCCCACCTCAATGAACCCATTCTAGAAACTTCCGTAAATGAGCTCAGAGGCTTGTTTCCATGGTGATAAATTACATAAGGTTGGCCATCAAGATTAATCATCACAGAATTATCTCAATGAACAAAGCAAGAACAAAGATGGCAATTGAGTGACTGGAGCAGAGAAAGGACAGGGCGCAAGCACTGTGGGAAAGAGCTGACCGGAAGGCTGGTGAAGCAAGCCGCGGGGAAGCCAGGTCAGCTCCCTTTAGCAACTCTGAAGGTCAGAGCTGATTCAGTCTTTGCTGAGCTTTGGATAACTGTTCTCCAAGGCCTCCAGCAGTACTGGGAACTGGGACGGCTTGAGGAGGAGAGACTAGCAGTTCATCGGGGCATGACTCCTGGAAGGGTGAGGGCCCGAGCACCTTTCTCTTTCTTTGCTCCCCCTGGCCAAGAAGTTCCTCTTCACGGAGCCAGCCAAGCTCAGACTTGGCTGAACCTTAAGCCAGGCGTTTCCGCATACGACATTCATCACAAGTGTTGTGTTGAAGTGAGAGTGGCCAACTCCTCTTCATTCCTCAGGGGGTGGCAAGACGGTATCAAGATGACATTAATACAAATTCTCACAACTGTCTTTCCTATCACTCTGTAAAAGCAGTTGCATCTCATTTATCTTAGTTATCCATAAGTATCATGATTAGATTTTGATATTCAAGCAAAATTACATTTCACCTTTTGTTGTTTTTTTTTATAGTATTTTTCAAAACTCTTTTAGGACTTATTTTCTGGAAGTGTGAGCCTGCGTAAAGTGCAGTACTGCTGTTCCCGGAATGTGGGAGTTTCCGATTCTGGGTTGGAGAACTTCCCACAGTGCTGGGAGGTAGCTTTGCCTCTTTCAATGCCCCTCCCCATGGCTCTTTGAATTCTACCTGTCCCACATCCTTTGTCCCTTCATCTAATTCAGCAGGAATTAAGACATTAAGATGCTTTCTGGTTCTAGAAACTCTGTCCTGCCTCCGCTCCAGTTCCAAAGGGCACTTCATGAGCCAATAAGCATACCTTTGACAAAGCCTTTCATTCCCAGAGTGATGACAGCATAATTTGAGCAATCAACCTGGACTAAAGGATGCACATTGTGTGCTCTGTGTCCTTTACTCTTATCCTCCCTTTCTTTTTTCTGAAAAGTAGCTCCGCTGCTATGGCTCTATGAGAAGGTGGTCCTGAGAAGAGCAGAAGAAGGGACTGAGCAAGCCTGGGTTCTTCATGTCATCCCTTAGCCACTTGGCTTCTTGCATCACCTCTGCCTTCATTCTCAGTTATCTGACATCATAAGCATTCGGTTCTTGTTTCAAAAGTAGCACAAGAAATGATCTCTTAATCTGATGCCTCTATACACGTGCCATTTCCTTTGTTCATGGTCACCCCATTACCATCTCTCACCCTCCCTGCTTCCTCTAACTGGCTCCCTCCCTGCTTCCTCTAACTGGCTTCTCCTCTCATCCCCAATTCATTTTCAATAATAAATACACACATATTTAAATCCAGGTAAAAGCTATGATGTCTTTCTTTCAGGCTTATTCCATTTAACATGATGCTCTCTAACTCATTTGCTTTCTTGAAAATGAGCTGGTAAAATTCCATTGTGTACAGGTGACACATTTTCTTTATCCACCGGCTACTGGTGGACAGCTATGCTGGTTCTGTTTCTTGGCCACTGTGAATACTGCTGCATTAAACGCTGTTAAGCAAGGATGGGTACATAACGTGAGTGGTAAAGTTTGGTCACTTGGCAGCTCAGTTTTAGTTTTGTGAAAAACCTCTGTCAGGATTTCCATAGGGGAAAAAAGATTTCCATAGGATTGCAGCTGATTCCTGTCTCTCCCACCAATGTGTGTTTCTCCTCACCTATATGCTCATCAACATTTGTTGTTTTTTTGTTTTGTTTTTTCTTTACAGTTATCCATTCTAAGAACTCAAAAAAAAGTATCCCTCCCTCAGGAAAACCCATCCAATCAAAAATCTAGAAAATGATCTGAGCACACAGATTTCAGAAGTACAAATTACCAATAAGTCCATGAAACCATGCTCAATGTCCTCAGCCATAGGAGCACTCTGATCTTTTCACTGTGACATTTAGCTTCGTTCCCTGAGCGCACCCAGACATGCCTGCAACGTACTTTGCTTATGTTCACTGCTGCCCCTTCCCCTAAGCCCACCCAGACCTCCCACACCTCGCCGCTCCCTACAAACGTGCTGCCCCCTCTTCCTGAGTCTTCCTAACTCGTCAAGTCCAGTTTGTGCTGCCCGTGTATTCAAGGGTCAGAGAGCTCAGTTTCACTCTTTAATAAAATGGAAGGTTTCCACATGGCTTTCTGTTAGCTACCCGCTGATGCTGACTTTCCTCCCCTTTGCTCCCCTTTCCTCGGCAGATCACCGGCACCCTTTGGGGGAGGGGACGTGCACGTGTCTATGCGCACACAAGCACACAAGCACACAAGCACACAAGCACACAAGCGGGACAGCGTTTGTGGGGGAGGGCCAGCCTCAGGGTTAGCCCGCAGACGACACCCACCTTGGTTTCTGCTTGTTTATTTGTTTGTTTTGTTTTGTTTTTCAGACAAGATCTTTCACTGGACCCCGCACGCTCTGCTGGAGAGCAGCCCCCGGGATCCACCTGTTTCTGTCTCCTCAGTGCTGAGATGACACCACCCACCACCACACCTGACTCCCTGCCGGGGTCTGAACCTAGTCCTCCTGCTTACAGGGCAAGCACTTTACTGCTATCACCACATCGCCAGCCCTGGAAATGCTCTGCTTTGTAAGTCAGCTTGGGAAAGACATTCTGTCACTCATAGCCAGAACCATTCCCTGACTAAGGCGGAGTGAGCAAAGCAAAGAGAAGGCCCTAAGGTAAGAGTTAGTGGTGGTGAGAAAGAAAAAAGACAGGATACACAAGAAATGCTTCTCCACGGTTCGTGAGAGGCAAAAGCAGATGCTCCAGGAACTCAGGTGCAGATAGAAGCAGAAATCATGGTGTCTCGGTGCCCTGGGGACATGGCTGTAAACCCCTCTTGGGTCAGAAGCGAATACGCTGTGCACAGTCGACTTAGCCAGCTCTCGGGGGCTTGTGTGTACTATCACCCACAAACAAACACTCTCAATTTATGTGGAGGCCAAGTGCCCAGAGAGCTGGTCCGGGAAGCCCTGCCCTTGTCTGCTGCCTGAGGGAGGCCGCCCTCACCTTCACAGGTACTTGCAGACTGTGCCACCTCTGTGCCTGTCCCCAGGACGCTCCCCTCTTCTCGGCTTATCTCTGACCTCTGTCTCTTCTTTTCCTTTGTCCCCTGCATTCTGATGCTGGATGACATAGTCGGAAGGAGTGAAGCCGTGGATATGAGTGCCTGATTCTACAGCTAAATCTTGGAGGGGTATTTGGTACTGCAGAACACAAAGAAGCTTCAACATTTCTCAACAGTGATCAGTATTTTCATCTTATCGTCGTCAGTGCTTAGAACTTCACTTTCCATAAATACGCACAACAAAAATAGATGTATAGTTAGGGCTGTTTCAGTTGTTGGAAATTCTATTCTAAAACTAAGTCAAAATTCATTAAAGGATTTTAGAAAATAAAACCTAATTTAAAATCAATCATTCTAACACACCAAAATCCAAAGATATGTTAAATTGATATATACGCCCTGGGAAATAGTTACAGGAAAATCTTGTCTTTGTTTAGGTAATTAAACCATGATGCTTCTATAAAAGTAGAATATTGTATATCTGATAAAAAGACTGCAACAGTGTCTCAGTCACCGGAAGCGTGTGAGTGTGCAAGAGTTCAGAACCAAAGCTGAAGTCAAGTCACAAGGGGCAATGTGGGTGTGTCCCCAAGACACCTGGATTCCTTACACATTTGACTTGGAGTTAATTTTTGGACAGCGCACTCTTCAGAAGCCTTTTATTGTCGTCAAATTTTACAGCTTCATTCTAGCTATACTCTCCTTCACTTCATTGCTGAGGAAGCTGTGGACCAGACAAGCACGGAGCCAGAGGCAGGTGGAGGTGGCTCTTCCAACGTGAACATTCATTCTTTTGCCACTAAACTTTTTGTTCAGATTTCATTAAAGAAAAACCAGATTTTTTTCTCACTCACCAAATAATTCCAAATGTAGCTCCTCTAAGCCTAAAGCATGGGACCCATTAGAAAGACACTAGGTAGCAGACAGACACACCCCAAAACACACATATACAGTCACACATTCAGTCACACACTTTCACACTTACACACACATTCACCCATCCACACACCCACAAACACACTCATATCCCACACACATATATACTGTCTCTCTTTCCCTCCCTCCCTCTCCTCCCCCCCACACACACGCACACACACACACCCCAGTTCTGTGACTCTGACAGCCTCACCAAGCAAAACAGTCTCAATTATTCTTGGAAGTGAGATGTCAGCATGTGCCCTCACTTCCTTCTGAGGCCCCTCTCGTGGTCCCAGGTGATGGACGTAAGGAGACATTGTAAATGCATCCTGCCACTTGACTAAGCGCTTCTTGGTCCATTTAAACCTAAAGGTTTCAGATGCCATAATGCTGCTTACAGAATAATGCCAACGTTTCCTCCAGGTTTTTCCTAAACTTAGCTCATCCTCTCAGGATCTACAGGCAGGTGAAGATGGTCTGGGTCCACAGAGCAGGTTAATCCTACTCCAGAGCACCTGTCTCCACATTGTCCTGCTCACAGCATGAATCACGGCATCTGCTTTGAAGTCCCTGGGTTCAGATGGAGTTCCTACCTCCTCCAGTCCCTTGGGGGGGTATTTGGACAGGAAATCATGTACTGGATTAAAAGAGAAAGATATTAACCGTTACAGACATCCCCCCCCAAAGAAGCTCTGTGGTTCCAGCAAGCACGATAATCTAAAAAGGAGCCCCAGGACATTTCTGTTCACCTCCTTTTGGTTACTCTGACTTCCATCAGCAGCCCAGAAAGTACGTGGCCTTAGACAGCAAGGAAGTATAGAAAAGACCTGTCTGGGAGACAGGTCTTTCCAAGCCCTTGTATCATCAGGAAACTGGACCCAGCTGTCCCCAGAGACCCTCCCCAGCATGACCTTGTCAAGTAGGATGAAGTCTGGATGAGCTCTGAAACACACACCTCGGACTGCAAGGACAGATAATGGCAGGAATATTAAAAAGAGGAAGAATGTGGGAGAGAAATTTATAAATGATTGAAGAGCGGGACCAAGGGTCAGCTGATGTTTGCAGAGTATATATAAAGCCCCATTTGATCTCCAGCATGCCATAAATTAGCTGCGGTATTGTATACCCTTTATCCCAAAACTCAGGAGTTAGTAGGATTAGAAGTTTAAAGTCATTTCATCTACATAGTGATCCCAACGCCAGCTTGGACTACACAAGACCTTGTCTTACATACATACATGCATACATACATACAGACAGACAGACAGACAGACACATGCATTCATACAGACAGACAGCAGACATGCATACATATATACATACATACATGCATACATACAGAGTGAAGGCTGAAAAGCAGAGTAATGTGAACACATAGAAAGGAGGACACCCGGGACAGTGCTGGTGCTGGAAAGGGTGTATCAAGTTAGTGTAGGGGTGTCCAGAAAACACACGCCCACCTCACCTTCTTGTGACAGAACCTCGGCACTCCTAGCAGTGGCATCCAGGTTGTATCAGCAAGTTGCTGTGATTTAAACAGCTTTAAATGCAGGTCAAAGTGCCTTCCCTGGACCATGAGCTAGGTAATGGCTTTCCCCAAAGAGGGACATCTGAGTTAGACAAAGTATTTTACACACATAATCCTGCCGCTAGCCCTCCCTGCGGAAGAAGAGCCAGTGGTGGTCTTCACTGTGATAAAACGCCATGACCAAAAACAACTTGGGGAAGAAAGAGTTTATTTTATCTTATACTACCAAGTCTGGCCATAATGAAGGAAGTCATTGCAGAAACCCAAAGCAGGACCCTGGAGGCAGGAACTGAAACAGGCGTCCTAGCAGAATGCTGCTTACTGGCTTGCTCACTGTGGGTTATTCTGCTGGTTTTCTCACATAACCCTGCCTGGGGTGGCTGCACCCACAGTGGGCTGGGCCCTCCCACATCAATCGTTATTCAAAAAGGAAATGACTCCACAGACAATCTGATTTTCTGGGGAGGCATTTTCTCAGTTGAGGTTTTTCTTCCCATATAATCTAGCTTCTGTTATGCTAAGCTTCTCCAGTCCAAATATAGGTCAAAGCCAGATAAGGTAGACAAAGCACCAGAGGCAGAATGAGGTTCAAAGTCCTCCTCAAACCAGAAGTAGAATCCACCAGAGTCAAAGTTCTACCAGAGCGAGGGTGCTCTAAGATCCTGTTCTGGAAGAATGACGGGGCTGGCTACGGCTGGAGCACAGTGAGGCAGAGAAGAAAACCTGCTGCCACTTCCAGCTGTGGAGCTGGATCCGCTGAGAAGGCAATCCCCAGAACCCCAACCAGATGAGTCCGATAGAGTGGATTTACAGTCCCCAAACTGAGGAGGCGCAGGCAGACGATGAATGAGTGTCACTAGCTAGCAAATCTAACAAATTAGTTAGATCCAGGCCAGGGGAGGCGCTCTCAGAAAACAAGGCTGACAGGAGTCCCGAGGAACAACAGCCAAGGTTGTTTTCTGCCCTTTTAGGTACACATGTGAGCACGTGCGAGCGCGCACACACACAGGTGCAGGTCTGTGTGTGCCTCACTTTAACGCTGCAGGTAGACCTGATCTACTGCCCATCCCTTTGCCCCAATTCTAATTCTCAACTAATAATAATAATAATAATAAAATCACAGTTAGTCATCCCCTGGAGACGGTGTTGGGGGTTCTAATGCCGGTCTAGTTCTAGTTACACCCATGCTTGTTTCCTAAAGCTGCCTATGACGTGCCTGATTGGTTGATTAAAAGGCCTATGCCTGGGCAGGGCAGAATGGGGTAGGCGTGGCTAAGGTTCCAGGGCTTCGGGTTCAAGAGAATCGAGAGAAACTGAAGAGAGGATGAAGGAGTACACCATATGGGTTAGCCTGGAGAAGAAACCACGCGGGCTGAGGAAAGACTCCAGTAATGTCGTGAAAAGGCCCAGATGGAGAATACAAGCAAGTACCATGGATTATGGATGGCAGGTCGTCCAGCTGAGGAGGATTAAGGCAGATGGCACTGGACGGGGACGGGGAGACCGGATGGTGAGGAAACTGAGCCAGCGTAGGAGAAACATCTGCCTAGCCCAAGGTAAATAAGGCAATTATAAAATGTAGCGGGTGTCTGTGTTTCTTATTTGAGATAGAGGGTTAAATAATACTGCTGTGATAATTTTAGGGCTAATAATAAACATTAAATAGCCCAACACTTTTTTATTTGCTACAACACTGGGGCTTTTGCAAACTACAAATCCAGAAGGGAGGAAGAAGAAAGATACTCTCCTGTCAAGGCAGCGAAGCCAGTGTGTTCCTATGGAACCTGAGCCTACACCCCAGCAGGTTTGGGCAGGGCCTGTCTGAGTAGCTGCACAAAGATGACCAGAAACCACCTGCCTAGGATAGCCGAACACAGAAGAAAACAGAGAGCAGAAAAAACAAGGACAAAAGGTGCCCATTCAAAATAAACCTGCAAAGCAAGAGAAATTTAACAGAAAGAAGGCAACCAACAAAAGCAGCGTTTCACCATCTGAATACCCCTCGAGGAAATGGGGCTCTTTTACAGTGTATGTCTGGCTGTCCATGAGATAAAAGAACAGCCTCTACTTTAAGGTGTGAGAGGTTCTTTAATAACAACAGCTTTAAGTAAAAATATACAAAGACACTGGGTGTAAAAGCAAAAGAGACATGGGGATAGCTCTGTCTGGAAAATACAGCTGCCTGTGAGTAAGAAGACAGGAGTGTGGGCCCCAGAACTTATGAAAAAATGCTATATATGAAGGTGCCCAGTCTAGCCTAACCGGCAAACTCCAGGCAAATGAAAACCCTATCTTCAAAAAATTGAGACGGATGAGCATCCTGAGGAATCGTAGTGAGGCTGGCCCCCAGCCTCCGTGTTCACACACTCTGCCCACTCTGTGCTCTGTCTCCAGGCCTGCTGTATGTGCTTCCAACAGGAACCCAGGTAGAAAACGTGATTGAGAGCTCCTGAGAAGTTGGCCTCTTGGGTGATTTGTGATTTTCATGTCATTGTAACCGAACAGTGTATCCATACACTTGAAGAGGAGAAGGAGCTGTGCTATGCTAATTTCAGGCACTAGTTCAGCAAGCAAAACAAAACGAATCAAGCAAACTTTCCCAATTTAGATCAACAAACCCCCACAGACCTACCCATCAACACACCCAGGCCCAACATCCACGCCCTTTGTCTGCATGCACCACTGACTCATTACAGCTCTGTACCTGCTGTTCTCAGGAGGGAGCTGCTCCTGCAGGGTTGGGAATCTGTGCGGAGGCCTGGATGGTGACTTACATCTCTAATGCCAATACTCGGAGATTGCCGTGAGCTCAGAGCCAACCAGGGCTACGACGGATGCTCCAGAGCAGTCTGAACCGCTGAGTGAGAGCCTGCTTTAAAGCCAGAAAGAAACTGTGTCATATCTTAGAACAAGTTGAGAAAGGCAGTGGTGAATGTCAGGGGTGGCATCGCTATGAGCCAAGCGTTACAGCAAGTACGCTCACATGCAGTAATTAACTCACAGCACCCCATGTTAGGGGTTAGAAAAGGGAGGCACTCCTCACAGTGGTTACATACCCTAAGAGCCCAGATCCCTAATCACCTCCCTAACGTGTTGCTCAAAGCTTCCTGCTCCCTCCCGCACCATGGCACAAGCGTGCCACCTGCCACTCCACGTTCTCGCTTAAAACCTGTTTTCACAACTCTATGTGGAAGCTAGTCATGAAAATCTTTCATTCAGATGCTGGAAAAATAACGGCTTCCCCAAGGGGGTACACCTGCCCGCCTCGGACTCAGCCTTCCTCGGAGTGGACTCAGGCTAATTTCCTCTCCGGGTTTTAGTTCTGAGTAGGTGACCACACGAAATTTGAGCCAGTTTGGTTAGTATCCACAGGACTCAGCCCAAACAACCGTTTGAGCATAAATACTGCTGGCCTACAGCACAAGACAGACAGGGTTGTACAAGGGCAGGACAGACAGACAGAGCTGTATGAGGGAGGACAGACAGAGCCGTATGAGGGAGGACAGACAGAGCCGTATGAGGGAGGACAGACAGAGCCGTATGAGGGAGGACAGACACCACACTCAGTGCAGCTGGTGTGTTCATTTCAAAACAAACAGTTTTCATGGCAATAACACATTACATGACATCTATCTTTTCAGTTCCAGTAGTCATATGACCCTTAAAAAGAAACTTTTTAAGAAACTGATGGCTTTGAGTGTACTTTTCGTGGGTAGAGTGATTGCCAAGGATACAAGAAGCCCTGCTGCTGTGCCCAGGCTGAATAAAACAGCTGTGGTAGCGCAGGAGGCCACCTCAGCACTCAGGGGTGGGGCATGCAGGAAGACCAGAGTTCAGGCTCTCTCTTAGCAGCAGAATGAGTTAGAACACAGCCCGAAATACATGATACTTTGTTTAAGAAAGAAAGAGAGGGGGGAGGAGAAGGAAAGAAAGAAAAGAAAAAAGTTGAGATGTAGATAAAACAAATAAAAGAGAGAGAGAATGAAAGAATAATCCAATATTGAACACCATCCTGTGTTTATAAGGCAGGTGTCTATGCTTGCATACCAAAGCAGAATTTTGTGAGTGAAAGTAAATCCTCTTTTTTTATTCTTAAGTGGAACTGTAGCTACCATGCCACAATGGTACTTAACAGACTTGCAAAGAAAAAAAGGCCTCAATGAAATGGAAGCACATTTAGCACACCCTAATTTTTGAAGCACCGCTTTCACCCCACTAGCAGGAAATGCAAGCCCTTACTACAGAAGAGCTCTAAGAACCACAGTCATCATTGCCAATTCTCAAGCACAGTGGCAAGACTTCAGGGCCAGAGTGCCTTCACTGTTCAAGATTCTCATCCCTCTGAAAGCTCTGTGCTCCAGTCTACACTGCAATAGAGACCTCTGCAATAAGACATGAAAAATTATGGACAGACTCAGCTTTGTTCAATTTATTTTCTCACTTGTTGCATGGTCCTCGAGAAGCTATTCCACTGGGGTCTTAGTTCCTTTGTGTACACAACAGGGGGCCACAGCTAGCCCATAACAACTGAAGGCACCTAGCCTGACGCTAAGAAGAATACCGCACAGCGCCTACCATCCAGAGCAGCTTGCGATACTTTATTACACCCAAGGAAAATATCACCGGAGAATCAGAGACTCTGAGGATAGGAAGGAAAGTTGTGATAACGCCTCTGTTTCATCAAAGAGGAACAAAAATCTTGCCACAAAGCTATTAAGAGCTTTTCATACTTAGCAGGTGCTAAGGACACTTAAAGTGATAAACCTAAGGAGACCGGCTCTAAAAGATGGTCTCAGAGACAATGAAACGTGATCCCAGCAGAGAAGGCCAAGCAAGAGTCTGAAATTCCTAGAATGACTTCATAGACAGACTCTGCCAACACAAACTCTGAAGTCCCCAGTTTCTCAAGAGAATTCAAGGTCAGCCCATTGTTTTTAATTTAGGCATCTAACCACTTTGGCTTTAAAATAGGGGTTCTTTTGTAGTGGCTGGGGTCCAGATCTTTCTTGTCAGGGTCCCAGCTATTATAACTATGCAAAAATAAGAAAGGCATTTTATTCCCAGTACTTAATTTTATTCTAGTTGGTCCTTCTTCTAAGAAGTTAACTAGAGGATGTAGACAGCCTTTGCTTTTTTCCCACCTTACAAGGCCCGCTGTTAGCCGCAGATGTACACAATCCGCATGCTGGACCTCATTCTACCCTCGCTAAACCTGAAACATATGGCTACCCCATTACAGAGCAACCGGAAGTTCAGGCATTGTCAGTGTGACAAAGACATCCATTCTGCTTTCAAGATGCTACTTTCTTCCTTTTGTTTTTGGTTTTGCATTTGAAACAAGGTATCATGCCTAGAACTTGCTGCAAAGCTGAGAGGACTGGGCCTCTCACCCACCCACCCCATTACATCCATTCACCTCCCAGTGGTAGCTCAGAGCTGTGCTACCTCACTTACTATTATGCAGAGCTGGAGACTGAACCCAAGGCCTTATGTATTCTGTATAATTATTCCATTGGTTGAGCTGCATTTGAAAGTCCTGATAGCGCTATTTTCATTGAATGATTCCTTCTTCCTCTAACATCTGCCTTCTTAAAACTTCTTCCCATGGATCCTAGTTTCCCCCTCCTCTGGAACTACAGATTGTGTCATTCTTACTCATACTTTTTTTTCTATACTTGATGTCTTGACATCTTGGTGGACCTGGCAGGATGAGGAAAGACTAGCCATCTCAGAGAGAGCTAACCCATAGAATTAAAAAAACAACAACCTACCTGTGAGACATTTATCATCTAACATTTACTTTCTTCCAAAGTCTCTGTGTATGTCTACCTAGGCCCAGGTAACATATAATTGGGGACAGCCCCACCAACCAAACTCACTGGAATTATTTAAAGTAGCCAAGACTGAATTGTCTGTTCCAAGGAGAATATTTAAAGCTGTGGTCTCTTCCTTTATGCTTCTCAACAACTGACCAATCCTGGCGTTACCTGAAGGCTCTAGCTGCTTTGTCAAGCTTCTTTTGTTACAGTGTTAGTGCTTAAAGCTGTTTCACACTATGGGCCTCTCTGTGGAGTCACTCCATCACCTGAATAATTTAAAATTGACACCTTTGAGTTGCAGACCACCCATCTTTATTGGTGTCCTTTATGCCACTGTGATAAAACACCATGACCAAAGGCCACTTACAAGTGAGAGTTTATTTTGTGCTACAGTTTCAGAGTGAGAGAGTCCAGACCCTGAGGGAAGAATGTAACAGGTCACATGAGCAGAACACTAAGCCGTCACATCTTCAACCTCAAGCAAAGAAGAACAAACAGGACACAGGCGGAGGCCATGAACTTTCAGATCCCCTAGTGACGTGTTTCTGTCAGCCAGTATGTCCCACCGAAACCTTCCTAGACAGTACCACCAAGTAGGAACCAATGTTCAAATTACTGAACCTCTGAGGGACATTCTCATTCAGACCAGCCCATGTAAAACGGTTCCTCGGAACCCCCAAATCTCAGCATGTACATTTGGCAGGCGCCTTTGTCACCTTGGACCGCCATATTCCAGAACATCACAGCCACAGCCACCCTATCTGTCCCGTCCTGGTCAACTCATCAAACTCAGCCCGGTCCTCTGACTCCCCTCAAGTACCAAGGACGCTCTCATGCCTGTGACCTGTGCCAGGTACTCTCCTCAGTCCATCCATTATCTCTATCAAAGCCCTTAACATGCTGATGACAAGAGGCTTTTTGGTTAACAAAAGCCTTCAACTACACTTTGCACAAGTATTTGTTAAGCCAGCCTCCTCATTTATTACCTGCCTAGCATACTGCTCAAACTAAATATTAAGATGCATCATTTTCCCCCAGATGTCTCATCGGGGGAGATAACTCAGTCAGGAAAGTGCTTGCTGCACAAGCATGAAGACCTGAGAGCACACACACATACACACACACAGAGCCTAGGCACGGTAGAACACACTTGTAACCACAGCCCTGGTCAGGCCGAGATGGTGAGTCCCTGTGGCTCACTGGCCACTGGGGTTGGTTTCCTCACGGCCCATTGGAGATTCCATCTTCCGACACAGATGGACAGCTCCCGAGGAATGAGCTTGAGGTTGTTCAGGGTCTCCACATGCATACACCTATGTGTGTGCCCATTTACTTAGAAACAACCATGTGCACACAGAGAGAGTGGAACGACTCTGTCACCGTATGGAACACGTGGAACCTTCTGTGCTGAGCACGTGACGCGTATGTCGCAGTAAGGCTCCTTGTATGATCCAGCTCCTCGGTAGGGAGGTAAAGACCCCCAGAGATTAACGTAACTCACCAATACAAACGTACGCGGGAGCAGGGCTGGAGTTCGTGCACATCCTTTCACTGGGTCCCAGCTGCCGCTGTGTTCCTCTCCGGATAACCTGTGAGAAGCCCAGATGTGTTTACATTCCCACCCCAGCCGCTCACCTGTGAGTCCACAGAGAAGGGCTTTCCTTGGATTCCGAGCTAAGTCCTGATGGTGTCTCCCTGCATTCGTGTGGACACCTCATTTCTCTTTACACGGCCACTGACAAGTATTTCACAGTGCGAGAGACTCTGGTTTGCTTCTGAGACACTCTCCTTTCCAGGCTCCTCGGTGCTATAGCGAATGGCTGTGCGTGCGCTGGACAACTCCCAAACCAGAGCCCTCCCAGCATTCCTTCCGATCAGCAAAGCTTCCCAAGGATCAGCCATTGCTCATGGTTCATGAAAGGGTATTTTAAGAGGTTTTTTTAATCATGATTACATCAAGTTTGTAGTCCTCTACTGCTCTAGCAAGAATCTCACCCAAAAATACGTCAATTAATTTTAAAAATGGAGTTTGTTTCCTTTTCTTTATCCATTAATTCAGACTCTTAGAGATAAGCTGTTCTCTTTTCTCTAGAGCATTGGGTTTGATACCAGTTTTCATTAATCTCATAAAACAACACAGTTTCCTAGTGTTTTATATTCTGCTGGCAGTTTACAAGTTAAAAAGCTTTTACAAAATGTGAGGGTACAACATATTTTATGCTTGAGGAGGTCAGCTTTCACTATCACAGTAAAGGTAGCTGCTGAACTTGAGCGAGCAGTTTTGTTTCTGTCTAGAGCCCATTACACATGCACACCGTGGCAGGAGAAAATGCAGTCCCTTTCCGGGGTTGACACCCTGGAGGCTTAGAGGTGCTGCAGCCAGCAGGCAGAGTGGTGGTTAGGCTGCGCTTAGAACCATGTGGTTATCAGCTCACCCTTCCGTTTCCTCATTATTCTGTACTTCCCACAGCAAAAGCCAACCATCCTTGCGACAGAAGATAAAGGCAGTCACATGTGTATATTTGTGTGTGTAAGATTTTTACATGCTTTTCAAAATACTCAGACCTGTAACTTTTAAACTAGAGAAACCTCTCCAAAACATGAATTTAAACTGTGTCATGTAATAGGTGGGGAATATTGCAGAAAGCCTTCCAAAAGCCACACGAAATTTACTACTCAGTGGTAGCAGCTTTCTCTACAGGAGAGGCACGGCAGCTCCGGGCCTTTTCTCGTGGGCACAGTTCAAAGCCCTTCCTTCCTGTGTGCCCCAAACCTGTTTACAAGTGTCTTTCTCTCCACAGTACTTGCCACAGGTGAATAATGACAACCAAGACCAGCAATGAAACTAAATTCCCATTACTAAAGAAAGACTCAAGTTAGCCCTCTGGGTGAGAAGCACAGAGGATTAATTATAATGTAGGAGTTGATATCTTTCTTCATTTCCCTTTCCAGGCTTTTGGCAAATACATTTTTTCCACAGTTTTAAAGAAATGTAAGAACTCCCAAGTTCCATGGCCAGAAAACCCTGACAAGCCTCTGATAGCTGAATAATGGATGAAGCTCTGCTGTTTACTTAACAAGGGGAGAGAAAAAAAAGCGGTAGAGAGTTCCAGATACAGAGCAGGAATCTGACACCCTTCCCGCTGAGCAATGGTGAGAATAGACTGCCTTCTCACTTTTTAGCCATGCACAAAATGTGTCTGGAAATAACAGCTCAGTGTGTGTCATCATCCCAAGCCCTACCCAGCCATCCTCCTGTCTCCCTTCAGAACAGAATAAGACCTGACCCCAGCATCAAGTATTTCCAACCCCATGCTAGTCTGTGTCACGGGAGGCATTCAGAAGACAGGACAAGATTTTCCCAGCTGGGAGACACCAGCAGTGTTCACGCAGAGCGTCTGCCTGTAAAGCAGGTAGCTGGGCTCTGTAGAGTTTAAGCTTTGTCGTGTTTCGGCGCTGATTAATTCACATTCCTGAGCTGAGGATGAGCCTCCCATATGAAGGCGGCAGAGCTGAAGGCTGTCCTGGTATTTGTCTTCTGAGAGAACCCGCCTCATAAAGTCTCCCACAGTACCTGTCACTGGTACCTAGAATTCCACCATTAGAGATTCATTCTTTTGGTTCTGGGGCATTTTAATCCCTGGGGGTCCTATTAAAATGCAAAAAGTCTGAGAATAACCGCACTGAAAGGTATTATTAACTGACAGCAACGAGGCCCTGGGGAACCGGACACAGGATAGAGCCCGAGGAACCGAACGGGAAATCAGGACGGGCAGGGAGAGGAGGCAGATGGCAGCGAAAAGAAACTTCCTTCGAATTGTTCGGGGACAAGGTGACCCACTTCTGGTGTCCCGGAGAAGGGGGCTGCCTTTGCAGGCAGCTGGACGGGCCCTGCACGCCACTTACTTCAATCCCAGTAAAGGAGAACGAAAGTAGATGCTGCGATAGACCTCACAGAGGCTGAGAGTGTGTCTGTGGCAAACATGAAGGAACATGGACTAACCAGGAAATAGCTACAGAGAAGAACTGGGTGCTCTGTCTCATACAGCTGCTGGTCCACATCTTCAGGAAGCAGCCCGAGAGCCTGCTCTCTGCCCCCTGAGACCGGAGTGATGCATACCACCAGCTTCCTGCTGCAAGAGAAGACGGAGCCTCCATGTTATTGTTACGTGATAGCTAGTAGGCATAGGTGTGTGTGTGTGTGTGTACATGTGTGTCTGTGCATGTGCATGTCTGTCGACACGTGTCGTGTCTTGCGTGTGTTTATTTGTGTGTATTTGCATGCATTTGTTTCTCTGTGCACATGTAAATATTTATCCTCATGTGTTTGTCTATGTATGTATATGATAAGTATGTGCTGCCATGTGTTTATATGGGAGGGTAGATATCTGTGTTTGTACAGGGGTGTTTTGTGCATGTATGTGAATGTGTGCTTGCATGTGGCAGGGTTGGTTATTTGGGTGTGTGTGATTGTATATTCCATGGGGAGGAATGTATGTTCATGCATCTGTGTTAAAGGATGTACAAATTCAGTGAACAAAATGGTAGCACAGTTGAATTTCCCTAGACGTTGCTTGTAGGGGAACAGGTTGAAATGGCTGTTTGTGCACCTTTGCATACCTGAAGCAAAAGTTATGCAAGGATTGTTTTGCTTTCCTGTTGTCATCATCGCTGTTACTGTCACTTTGCGGTGGGCAGGAAGCCCTTTGCCCTGAGCTGGGTTCCTGTGGAGAGCTGCAGTGCACTGGATAAACCACATCAGACTCAGTCTAGCACCGACTGCAAAGATCTTATGGTTTCACAAAAGAAGAATTATTTAACCAAAAAGTTCCTGAGGAACTTACAGGTTTGAGATTAGGTGTATGTGTGTGGGGGAGAGAGAGAGAGGAGGGAAGAGAGAGAGGCACACAGAAGGAGAGAGAGAGAGAAAGAGGGAGGGAGACAGAGACAGACACACACAGAGAGACAGAGAGAGAGAATCGGTATGTATCTAGCCAGAACTGGCTATGTAGATCAGGCTGGCCTAAAACTCAGAGACCCACATCTGTCTCTATCCCAATTCTTTGAGCTTCTGGCAAGGAGGGCTCACACATACGTGAAAAGAAGAGCTTATGGGGAACAAAGCTGCTCACGAGGCAGGAAGAGTGAGAGCAAGAGCTGCAGTGGATTACATAATCCACTTTTGAGGCACATCCCCAGGGCCAAGGCTCCCAACAAGCCCGCAGCCTTAGAGGCTTCACTGCCACCTCACGAGCCACACCTTTCCACTAGGGAGATCATGCCCAGGTGCAGCAGAAGGCTCAGAGGTGCCCATGGGGAGCCCCCAAGACATTGACTGTGGCTGCGCAGGAGGCTCGAGGTACAGAAAAGGAACATGCAGTAAGACCAACTGTACTGCTCAGGAATATAGCTGTGCAAGGAATGCTGTGCCCCTTGGGAATCTGCTTTAGAGTGATGTCACATGCCCTCAGCAACACAAAATGGCAAGAACGTGAAGTGATAGGTGCCTTCGCCAGCCCCATCTAACCTCTGCCTGAAATTCACGGGGACCAGACATCACACTGCCCCTTCTGGGTGCACACAGCTTAGCATCTGCTGGTTAAAAGCGAGGTAAATGTGAATTCCACAAACTGTGTTAGGGCTGATGTGTGACCCCCGTCAGCCCGGCCCCGGCCAGGCTCTCACCCGCTCTCCCCAGGAGCCCAGTTCTTGGTGCAATCTGTCTTCCTTATCTTGGTAAAGGCTGTAATTCATTGCCCCAAGTCTTCAGGAACTTGTCTTTGAAAATTATACTCGCTGTCTGTAGGGCATATTTTTTAACCTATTTAAAATGGATACAGTAAATCCCCAAAGAGGTGTTTCTTTCTGGTCCCTCAAAAATGAAACCTTCTCAAGCAACTAAAATAAAAAGCAAACTTCAGCAAATTGTCTCACTGGGGAGATGTGGGGGAAAATGTTTTGAGGTCAGTTAGGAGGCAGTCGTCTTTGTCAGGGGCCAAAACACGCTTCCCTTGGGAAGCTTTAGGACAGACATAAATAATACAGCCTGTAGAAAGGTCACCTCTCAGGCTAGAGTCAGGCTTCAGAGCGGCAGCCCCAAACAATCACTCTGAAGAGCTTCAGCTAGCCAGCCTAAGCACTATGTAGAAAAGGGCAGCGAAGCCCTCTTCAAGAAGTGCCAACCCTGAACCTTACTCCGGTTCTGGTGCCTTGTCGGGAGCCATGCTGAAGTCCCTGCAGCAAGGGTAGTAGAGGTGCAGGCCAACGCATCTTGAGAGACAGGAAGCACAGGCCACAGGGCGTTAGAGAGGTCATGCAGCCGTGGCGCAGCAGGCAGGAATCAATAGCATTGTGCAGAGCGGGAGAGAGCAGTGACCTCCAGACTGTGGCAGTTTAGCACAGTTGATTAACAGCACGCCAGGGACCGGCCCTGGGCTGTGCGGGCAGCCACAGACAGCTACTTTCAGAGAATTGGAATGCACTGAGCTAACCCAGGCGAGCCATCTGCAGAAGGCACAGCTCCTGAGCACAACACTGGACAGTTTGGTCACTCGAAAAGGCTCTTAGGGGGCTCAGGAATCATTTTCCCTGGCACCTCAAAATCTGAACTTGTTTGCCCCTCTCTCTGAGTCTCTTTTCAACTGTTTTGGCATGAAATTCTTCAAAAGTATCTTTTTAAAAAGCAGGAAGTTTAATAAATTCCCATAGATTTGTCATTCTAATTCATCTATTAACTCATAGCCAAATTTGTTTATCTGTGACTCTCCCTGCCCCAGCTACACAGGGTTACCATGGTACAAGCACTAGACATAATATGATTTAATTTGTAAATCCTGCTGCTGGAATCCCTAAAACAACCCCATTATGGAACATCCTGCACCGTTATCACACAATGGTATTTGCTTATTAATGCACTATGTTTGGCTGAGGACAATCTCTGAACTTGAGGACATGACAACATATATTTCTAAAATTTAAAAGCAAAGAGAAGATACTTGAAAACAGACAGAATACACAAGAAACATGTAATTGCTGCAAACGGTGTACCATAAGAAGGGGCAGAAACAAAAAAAGGAGACAAAAAGTAGTCAAAACAATCATGAACAAGACTTGAGAATTTCAGCTGGGCAGGGTGGCAAATGCTTTTAATCCCAGAACTCAGGGAGGCAGAGGCAGGTAGATCATTGTGAGTTCGAGGCCAGCCTTGTCTACAAATCAAGTCCAGGACATCCAAAGCTACACAGAGAAACCCTGTCTCAAAAAAAAAAAAAAATAATAATTTCTCACAAATGATCTCAGACCGACAGTACAGATCCAGGAAGCCTGGAGAATAGCAATAAATAGAATATGTGGGGCTGGGACAGAGACAATACCAAAGCTCAAGAAACTTCCTAAAGCCACAGACAATTAAAAGCACAGCTTGAAAAGCCTTAGGAGGAGGCAGTAAGACTCTTGTCTAGAGGACTAGAGCCGAGAACTCTGCCCGATCCACCCCAAGGAAACAAGCCACAAGGAGAGAGCAAAGCAGTGCTCAGAGAGATCAACAACAAACACCCACGTAGAACTCCCTTCCTTCTGAAACTCACTTTTCAACCTGAAGAAGAAATGAGGGATTTCTTTTTCATATAAACAACAATTCAGAAACCTGGTGACCACTAAACTTGCCTGCAAAAACTGGCAAATTCCTCACATTTTTATCCAGGGTTCCTCTCAAGTCACAGGATAACCACGGTCCTTCTTATCTTAGAGTTTAGTTTTTCATAAATAATGATTATTTCCTGAAAGTTGAGCACAAAAATAAAACTAAGAGAAAATTAAATTCAAACTAGAAGAAAATACACAACAAAAAATGGATCACAAATCAAGAAAGTCAAAATAATAGATGGACAGAAAAAATCCACAAGAACTAAAGCTGATTAATGGTCTTCTGTCCAGGTTCACTAAGAAAAATAGAGAAAATCTAGATGAACAGTGCTGTGAATGAAGTGATAGGACAACAGATCACACAGATGTGAAGTGATTTAGAAAGGGTGGACACTGAAAAGAGCTGTGTTTACAGGTTTGATAAATCAAGGCAAAATGGATAAATTCCTTCAAAGACAGAGCTACTAAGATCTACACAAGGGAAATAGACAGTTTAAATAAGCTTGTATCTACTATCTAGATCAAGTAAACAACCCAGGCCATGGCAGACCTATGCACTCAAGGCTGAAGTAGGAGATGGCCATGAATTCTTGGCCAGCTTGAGCTAAACAGCAAGTATTAAACTAGCTTCAGCCACATAGCAATACCATGTCTCAAAAGGCCAAGAAGGAAGGAAGAGGGAAGGCCAAGAGGAAGGGAAAGATTCAGGGAGGAAAGGAAAAAAGAAAGGAAGAAAAGAGGGAGGGAGAGAGAAAGGGAGGAAGAGTGGCAGGTAGGGAGGGAGAGAAGGAAGGATATCTCTAGACTATCTTAAAGAACTGACAAAGCAGCAGGGCAAGGTGGCCCACGCCTTTGATCCCAGCATTTGGGAGGCAGAGGCAGGCATATCTCTGTGAGTTTGAGGGAGCCTAGTCTGCAAACTGAGTCCAGGACAGCCAGGGCTACATAGAGAAACCCTGTCTCAAAAAACAAAAACAAAACAAAAACCTGCCAAAGCAATTTTATAACTCACAGTGATTCTAGCCAGTTTGCTAGACACAAGATTAAAATACAAAAGTCAGTAATGTATCCACAATGAACAAATGCAATCAGAAATTTAAGATATAACACTATTTTATCAACATCCAATAAATTAAAATATTTAAATATAAATCAAATGAAATATGCATACTATAAGAAAAGATCTTATCAAAGATATAAAGAACTACAAAAAAGGATGTGTACATAGGAAACCTCTGTGAAGATGTCAGCTCTTCTGGGCTTCGGATTCCAAAACAGCACCATAAATATTCTACAGATATTTTACAGAAAATAAAAAAATTGACTCTAAGGTTCATATGAGAGTCAGAAGACACTAAATAATCAATTCAGGATTGACAAGGAGCAAAGGTAGAGGCCTGACACCTTAGCTTCAAGAGTTATTATAAAACTTCAGTGATCAAGATAGTTTGAAATAGTCAAATTGCTAAATTAAACAGAAGAGAGGAACTAGAAATAGATCCACGTACGTACAGCCAACTGGTTCATGACACAGTAAGAGAAGAAATAGCCTAGAGAAAAGTATATTTTTCAACAAATGGTCCTGAGACAACTGGGCAACTACATGCAAACACGAAACACACACACAGACACACAAACACACACACATACACAGGCTTTATATTTTCCATAAAAACTAAATCAAAATGAATCAGCCTTAAAGATAAAATACAGACCACAAAATGCATAGAAGATAAAACCAGAAAACATTTTTATGCAAATGTGGGTGTGTGGGTGTTTAAACATTTATGTAAGGGTGGGTGCATGGATGTTTTAGATACAAAATCAAGATTGTGACTCAGGAAAGAAATCATTGATAAACTGACATAATTAAAGTTATGAACTCCCCTCCACAGAGAGGGTCAAGAAAGTGAAAAGATGTGCCACAGTCTGGGGAGTGCTTACAAATGTGCACCTGAGAAAGGGCTGCTATTCAGAATGTGAAAAGAGACAAAATCCAATTAGAAAACAGAAAATAACCAACTATCACATCACCAATGACATGATATGGACAGCAAGTGAGCAGAGACGTTCACCATCAGGTGACTTCAGGAGTTTGACACAATAGATGGCACTAGCTACCAAAAATACCAAAATGCAAACCACTGAAAGCACCAAATACAGACACAGTTGGAGAAGTCAGGAAGGGAAATCCAATTTACAGTTGGTGGAAATACTTTCTGAATGGCACAGCCACTTCAAGAGAGAATTTGGCAGGTTCCTGTAAAAGCAGTGGAATTCTCATTGTACAGACCAGAAACCTTCCTCTTTTGTATAAGCTTAAACAGCACACAAGCTCATTCTGATGGCTTCATCCACAGTTGCCAAGACTTAGAAGATGTCCATCAACACATAAACTGTGATAAACTGTGGCAGGCCAAGATAATGAAATGTCATTTAATTTTATACAAACAAATGATGGGTCAAAGCTATTCAAAGGCATGGAAAAATTAAATGCACATAAGTAAGCGAAAGAAGTGAACCTGAAAAAGTTATATATTGTAAAAAAAAAAAAAATCCTCATTAAATGACATTATGGGAAAGGCAAGCTAATAGGTGCCACAAAAATTACAGTATTTGGCAAGGCATTGACTGCTTATCAAAACACATGCCCTGAGCAGCATAGACAGTGAAATATTGCAGCCGTAGACTCTGACTGGTAACGGGCTCTCACCACGGGTTCACGGAAGCAGCAAACATTGCACTCTGGCTACCCAGGTTCAGTGCTGAGGGATAGTTTACATGTGTGGGGTGCAGAAATCTGCACGCTCTCTGCCGTTTTGTTTTGTTTTCTGTAATTTTTACAATCCCGTGTCTCTCTCTTCTTTCTCTCTCTCTCGCATTTTATTCTTTCAAGGCATGCATGTGGCAGCCAGAGGCCAGCTTGCAGCAGCTGGTTCTTTCCTTCTACCATATGGGTTTCAGGGATCAACATCAAGTTGCCAGGCTTGGTAACACGTGTTTTTATCCGCAGAGCCCTCTCCTGGAGCATTCACCCACTTTCACTGTGAATCTAAAACTTCTAAGTAGTGAGGCTGACAATGACAACTATACAATGAGTTGGTGTTGCCGAAGTTACCATATTCAAACTTCACTTATTCCCAGATTATGTTGTTTGCAATTCTTTCTTTGGAATCACACTTTTAACAAGGAGCACCAGACACTTTCTTGGCGTGCCTCTGCTGTCATTTTTAAATCTATGTATTTGACACACACCCCCAACCTTTATTTGCAATGCTTTCACTGAAGAGCAGCCTTCTCTTCTGCACAACATCTCAAATTCTGGATTTCACTGACTTCATCACAATGGTTTTATTTAATATAAGCTTCTGCTGTGGTATTTCACAGAACAGGTAGTAAGTCCTAGATACTTGGCCGATCTCAGGTTCCATTTTTAGTCCTCTCTCTCTACCCTCCCCTTCAGGGGTACAGTAGGGTGGGTTACAGTATCTATTCCTTCCTGTCTGCTTCATATTGGCTTCCTCTTGGTTTTTGTCTGAACCCAGATGTCACGGTCTCTTGCTTTACTACTCAAGGGTCTGATGAAGTTAGTCCAGTATATGAAGAGTTGCTTTCTTTTGTGTATCTGTGGGAGACCATGGCTGGCGGACCACGTTCAGCCACCATCTTGCTCCACCCTCTCTCCTCTTGAAATGCTCTCTCATACCTTCTAAGGAAATGAGCAAAGCACGCCACTGCGGAGCTGATGTCAGTGCTGGACCAGCAGCATGGGAACTGCCAATTATGATGGTTCCAGACAGGACAAGAAGCACTTTTCAGAGTCTGGAAACAAGTCCCACTTTTTTACAGTGCATAAGCAGGCACCCTGTCCAGACACTGGAAATACCTCTCCTCTGCATGGTTAAGCAGTACGCCAGTTTGGTCTGCATTTAACTCACTTCTTCATTCTGCTGCCTTTCTTTTTTTGAGTTTAGCAACTGCTTCATATAATTGTGTTACAGTATTTGAAAGAAGACATAATTTCTAATTGTAATTACAAAGCAAAGTCATTAAGGAAATTGAGCTTTGTTGACTATCTTCTTCATTCTTTCCCCTGGATGAATTTTGTTAGGTCACAGTTTATTATACACAGATGTGCATATTTATTACAGTAAGTACATAATATGCATGGCACATATTTTATGTAATGCAGCTTATTTATATTCTTATGTAAATAGTACATGTAAGTATACATACAAACATATTCACATATATGTATATATACGTATATGTTAGCATTCTCCCTTCCCTCAAGACCAGAAGGTAGTTTCTTTATTGGTTATTTTTGTTTTGATATATTTCATTTTTTATTGAAAATGGCATACATACATATAGTGTGTTTAGAACATATCATACCCCATTCCTTCTCTATCTATTTCTTTAGGTGTACATGTAAAACTTTTGGAAGAGTGAACAGAGATGAAAGGTTTGGATCAAAGAGACTTGAACATGGGAATCTCCATTTACCCGATCACTGACAGTAATTAAAAAGGTTTTGCTTTGGATCTGCCATCTAAGGAAATTGAGGCCAAGTTTGGTTTCAGATGTGTGTAAGATTAGAGGCCCTTAAAGCAGAGGAGAATCTGGAGGAATGGACGAATGGACTATTCCCATTGGGCAGGTAGGAGTCAGTGATTGGTCAAGGCCTCCCAAGAGAAAGGTTTGACCCAGTAGACTAGTATGATACAATCTGTTCCAATAGTTTGTCAGTGTTGGCCAGAGACCAAGGGCACAGTTGACCGTAGCAGACACATTTTACCTAGCTAGGATTCTGTGCAGGAAGGGGAGGGAGCAAAACCACTCTGGTAGAGAGAAAAATCCCACCCAGGGGAAAAGAAGAACCTAGGTGAAGGGTTTGGATGGAGGTTGGCAAAAATGGTAGGAAACATTTGTGCCAACCAGAAGTGAAGACTCACCAGTTGGTGTGGGATGTAGGAATGTAGCAATCTCGTAGCCAGGAAAGGGGAGTCCAAAACCAGGAGAGGAGGAATGATGACATCATAAGTTACTGGGCAACCCAGAAGCAAGCTGCCCAAATGCTGACAGAATCTCTCAGGCAAACATACTTGAAAAACAATTGGCTTTTATGAATGAATGACAATTGGCAATTGGCTTTTATGAATGAATGACAGAGAAGATAAACAGGATTTTCAGTGATTAGAAAGGGAAGATTTTTTTAAAAAGGGAAAATTATAGTTAATTACTCTTTCTTTAGTCTGTGTTTCACCTTCAAGGTTTAAACACACTTTTCCTAAGAGAAATGCAGATAAATACAAAGAACCAGAAATTCTGCTTTCCCCTCTTTATTTCTGTTTGAGATTAGAGGAGACTTAGGAATTCATCGGGACTGGGCTTCATCCAAGAAGAACTGCAGGGATCAAGCAATAAAAAGAGAGAAGTGTGCGCAGTGCGGGTAAGCCAGGGGTATGGGACACACCTGCAATTCTGCACTCAGGAAGTGGAAATGGTTTAGGACCAGCCTGGACTGCGTTGTAAGTCCCAGGCCCACCTAGGCTGTACGAGAGGCTGCCTTACAAAACAACACGACCCAGAGAAGGGTCTGCACCAGGGGCAGGCCTGAGTGAGAGCAGCCACCAAGCCAGGCCTCTGTCCTCCAAGAACGCCAAGCCTTTGGACCCCTGCTCTCTGTACGTTTCTGACCAGAACTTCTATTCACTCCTGACTCTGCCAATGTGTGGGTACTCTGAACCACAGCCTATTCTGAAATGGATAGTTCCCCTCTGCAGTTGTCATGGCGACCTCCGCATTATAAACCTGGGTGCTCGAGGGAAGGATTAGTAACATTTGAAAGGTGAGGCAAATTCGACCAGACAAGTTCAGTATTCCAGACGGGGTAGGTTGCTGGCAGGCTGAGGGAGGTGCAGGGACAGGAGGAAGTGAGGAAACCCACTCAGCACCCTGTACAAGACAGGTATGTGGGCATTTCTACTTTCCAGGAAACCCACCTCCAAGCACCAACTCACCTCTCTGCTGGCCGTCTCATGAAACCCAAGTACCTCAGCTCACTTTCAGATGCACTGTCCACTGCCTTCCGAAATCACCCATTTCCTCTTCACTGGAGCCATTTATTTTCAGGGCCCTAAAACCCCTCTGCTGCAGATGGGAACAAATACAAAGAGCTGCAGCCAAGCATTGTGCAGAGGGAGACTTTCACACAGCTCTAAAAAAGAGGTCTCCATCAAATCCCCTACCCTGTGCACACCACTCCAGAGCTCAGGGAAACCTGTGGAAGAATCAGGAGTGGGGGAAACAGAGACGAGGGAGGCCACCAGGAGAAGAAAAGCTCGTATAAATCAGACTGAGGCAGCAGGCAGGCAAGGGTGCACCAGGCCCGCTGTGGGTACACTGTAGTTTCCAGCTCAGGGCTTCTCTGCACATACGAGTGTGTCTCTGAGTCCTGTGCCTTCTCCTGGGGCTCCTTTATTTTTCTGTTGGCTTGGCTTGTCCAGCTTCAATATGATGGGGTTTGTTTTATCTTATTACATTTTATTTGGTTATGTTTTATTGTTATTTCTTAGAAGCCTGTTTTTTGCTAACAACAGACAGAAAGGAAGTCGACCAAGAAAGGAGAGGAGGAGGAACTAGGAGGAGTAGAGGGAGGGGAAATTGTAGAATCTATGTTTAATAAAAGGAACAAAACAAAAACAAATAAACAAACAAAAATTTCTGCTTCGACCATGACCATGTCCATCTGCTAGCTGGTCCTATGCTTTGAGGAATTTTTCTAGCCAGATTTCATCTAAGCTACTAACTCTATCCTTTGCTTTTGCTATGCAAATTCCTTCCCTCCGAGAGACATAAAGAGCCTAATCAGTTTTTCTAGGAACCCAATGACAAAATGAAGTACATTCCACTAATACCCAGGGAATCACCAAGTTTATTGGGCTTCCTTACAGAGAATTCCTGAGAGATTATGGACAGGAGCATAGGCAGCCTTAAAGTGGCAAAGTAGAAGGGCTGCACCCAGCAGGGATGATGGCTTCCCCATGGCTGCAGAAATGGAAGGCCTCCCCTCATCTTTCTCCACTTTCCCCATACCCTAGCCCCACCCAGAGAACAGGAGGCCATATGCAGTTCAGGCAGAAAAAAAAATTGGCTGGAAGTGATGGTTGGATACTCAGGTGAGGGAATGTTGTTATACCCAGTTCATGAGCCCCCCCCCTCCAAAGGCCACCAGGAATCAACTCTGCTGCAAAACAAGTGAGGGTTTATTGGATACAAGCTTGAGCCCGGGTTGCAAACTTCCTGTTGAAGCAGGAGAGGAATGCAGCAGAGTGGTCTAGGGGAACAAGGTTTTTAAAGGGAAAAACCACAAGCAGGGAGTTACATGCCTTGATGTTACATGATTGGGTAAGGGAAACTGACTTTTGAAATGATTGGTTTAGGTGCCAAGTCCATAAATGGTTCTAGCATGGCCATCTGGGCCAGTTTCCTAGCAACTGTATCTTTAGTGGGCAGGAAAAGAATGCAGTTTAGCTGGTTCCTCCCCACAGGTGGCTGGACATGTCTTCAGCTGGCTGGCCTTCATTCAGGCTTGTGCTTTAAACTTTGAACCAGTACTTCAAAAAACTAATTTTTAATTCTTTGGTCTTTCACCATGACCCTCTATGCCTGTTCCCTCTCTGGGAGATAAATAGTTAACAGACCTAGCTGTGCTGACATTTTGTGAGTGGAACTCCTGAAGATGGCAGCGGTTTGGCTCCGAGGATGACCCTATACAACAGCTCTGTAAACATGCCGCCCTTTCAGTTCCCCCCACCCCCCAGTGACAGTGCAGGAACCGCCACACAATAGGAAGGGGACCACAGATAAACCTGATACCCAACAGACCTTCTTCCTTCCCTCCTTCACTTTCCCAGGCCGAACCAGGGACTACAGACTGGAGCTGAGCTCCTAAGGTGTGAGGGCAGCTGTCCAGAGCGGGAATAAACTATCTCAGCTTGTCCCAGTTGGATAAAACATTCCCTTAGTGGTCTGTCCACTGAAAGGGATCACCATGTGCCTACTGGCCCCTGAGGCTGCCACATTCTTCTCTTATCTTCAAGTCAGGCCCCACCTCCCCATATTAGGCCTTTCCTTTCCAACCTTCAGCACCCAGGCTATTTCTAGATATGACATCATAATGGCTTAGTTGTGTCTTTACTGGAGCACAGATCTCAAGTCAAGTAGTATGCCCAACTTGCTGGGCATCCTTTCTAGAAAGCACATGTCAGTTAGTCAGTGAACATCAGGCAAAGCTGTTGTGGCTCTTATTTAATCATTCAGCCCCTCATTGGATGCAATGGGAAGTCCGCACCTCCTTTCTACAGCATCTCTGCAACACGGCCTCAATAAGGAGGAGGAGCTCCTGACGCAGGTGTCTTCCCCCATCCTTCCACAGTTCTGCCTTGTATAGAGCGACTAATTAATGGACCTATCAGAAGCAAACCATAGCCAAGTTCTGAATGGACTGTATTTATTTGTTTTTCCTGAGGTAGCCTAGGATAGCTTTAGACTCAGCATTTCACCAGGACTGCTCTTAAATCCCCAAGTACTCTAACTCCCAAGTACTAAGGTCACAAGAAGTGCCAGCATGCTGGCACCATGTACTGGGTATAGAACACTGCATAGCTGTGTTGGATCACTAAAGGGTACAGAGGCCTTTGTGAGAGATCATCATGTGGTTTTTAGTGCAACACTTCTGGCTTCCCTATGAAGAAGTAATAGTCTATTTCCATGTACAAAATGGCATATGGGTGAGAGGGTTTAAGTGCTCATGTCAAACAGGTAAACAGAAGATAGATCCGTGTTTGAGCGTGGGTCTATTGATTCCATAGGAACCATATATGCCTCTGTCTTAGTTAAGCTTTTATTGCTGTGAGGAGACACCATGAGCACGGCAACTTACACAAAGGAAAAAATTTAACCGGCGCTGGCTTACAGTTCAGAGGTTTAGCCCATTGTCGTCATGGTGGGAAGCATGGCGTCACGTAGGAAGACATGGTGCTGGACAGGTAGCTGAGATTTCTACATCTGGACCTGAAGGCAGCAGGAAGAGACACTGTGAGCCACTGGGCCTAATCTTGAGCTTCTGAGACCTCAAAGCCCACTCCATAGTGACACACTCCTCCAACTAAGCCACACCTCCCAATAGTGGCACTCCCTGTGAACCTATGAGGCCATTTTCATTCAAATGCCACAGCCTCTACTGACATCCATTCCCAACAATTAATCACAAGTCTGGTCCAGACTGAGAGCTAGAAATTCCTTCTTCCTTCAATGCTTCACCTTCAACTTCCTCCAGCTATGAAGTGTAGATAGAAAAGGACTCAGAAAGCTGGGTGTGTGGTAGCACATGCCTGTAATCCCAGCACTCCAGAGGCAAAAGCAGGCAGATCTCTAAGTTTGAGGCCAGCATGGTCTACAAAGTGTGTTCCAGGACAGCCAGAGCTACACAGAGAAACCTTGTCTTGAAAACAAACAAAGGAACAAAAGACAAGGCCTGGGGAGTGGGGTTGTTATGTGGAGATAGCTCAGTCAGTAGAGCACTCGCTTTGTAGCCCTGGGGGTTTGAGTATAATCCTCAGAACCCACACGGAAAGACCCGGGTACAGCCGCATGCACCTATAATTGCAGCACTGGGGAGATAAAAACAGGGGGGTTTGCTGATCAGCCATTCTAGCCTAGTCAGTGACTCCCAAGTTCCCTGAGAATTGTCATCTCAAAAATAATACAAACAACTCCTGAAGAATGAAATCCAAGGTTGATCTCTGGTCTCCATATATGTGTACAGACATGTACAGACATTCATGAATACACACACACACACACACACACACACACACACACACACGGTTGGAAATATACCTCAGTGGAGTAGTACTTGCCTGGCCTGCCTGTGGCCCCGGGTTCCATTCCAGCCCTGGGAGGAAATCTTCAGGATAGTGGAATGCACTGCCCTGTGGCCCTCTCTGGTGGCTGCAGTGAACATGGAGGTAATAAGATCTACTCACAGCACTGCACACATCATGGCATTCCAGAGACCTTTTGCCTTGATGGATGCCCTGTTCCCAGCTTTGTTCTATCTGCTGAAGGGAGAGAAGGGGCGTTGCAGGCAAGAATCTCAGACTCCCGGCTGAGGAAGGGCCAGATGACAGCGATTTCCAGGAAGAAATGGTAACCCCATGAAGTATCCCCATCCTCCAGTTTAGATATGAAATCCCCCATCACACACACACAGGGCTCATGTGTGGAAAGGTTAGTTGCCAGCTCTGGGGAACCTGGGAAGTGAGACAGCCGTTTGAAAATGAATCCCAGATGATGAGAATGGGACCCCCGACAGGCAGGATGCCCTTCAGTGTGGCTTCAGCCTCCTCTTCCCATGTCCTCCCAGATGCTGTGGCCTCCCTGCGACACACTACAGACACAATGCCCTATACCACCCCAGGCCAAAGCAATGGAGCCACGCGACCAGGAACTGAAAGGTTAGGAGCCATGAGATAATGCAGACCTTTCCTCCTTTTAAAGCTGATTGTCTCGGGTATTTTGTCCCAGCCATAGAATGCTCTCCGGAACTCCAGGTCCCACTGTACCTTGAAGTAGCACCCAGATTCCTCAGTCAGGCCTGTAGGTGTTGTCTGGTTTGGTTACGACTGTTATCAATAGCAGTTGAAGATGGCACACTCAGGCCAAAACATTTCATAAGTTTTAAAATGGCTTAGTTTAGACCTGGGAAGCCAGGACTGAGACAGTATCCACACAGTGAACTGCTGAGGGTCATCCAGCCAGGTGGCTGGCCAGGTGGCCGTCACAGAGAATTCAGCTCTGACAGTATGAGGCAATGGTATCCTCATCCATGAAACCTTCAGACCAGCTACCCCAATAAACCTCCACAAACACCGAGAGACCAACAGATTAAAAATCAGTGCCTGTTATTCTAAAGTTTAAAGCAAAGGCCTGAACTAAGGCTAGCTGGGTAGAGATATGTCCAGCCATAATGCCCTGAGGGGAAGAACTAGTCTTACTGAGTTCTTTTCCTGCCCACTAGAGATGAAGTTGCTAGGAAACTGGCCTATCCCCCTAGGGAGGGACACCAGATCATTAATGGTCTGGGAAACTTCCTATAGCCAATCAATTCAAAGTGCAATATCCCTTTTGCATTTCGACCAATACATGCTTGCCAGGCAGGAATCTCCCCTGCTTTGGGCATGCTGGAAGGGACTGGAATCTTTAAATCACCCAACTAACCTGAGCATGGGTTTCTCAGCTCTCACCACTTCAGAAGTGGGGGATGTGAGCCCAAGCTGCAGCTTGTAATTTGCAATAAAAAAAAAAAAACCTCATATATCTACAGTGGAGTCTATTCCTAGTCTTTGGGGGTTCATGAACTGGGCATAACATTTTTGGGGGCTTGTCCTAGGACCCCAAGACTCCAGAGCCTGACCTGGAGGTTTTTATGCAGGCAATAAGTGTCTAAATGTCTCTGTGCAATGTCTGTGTGTGCATGTACTTTCTGTCCTCTATTCTGAAAATTCCTTGGGTCTCCTTGGGTCTCAGGGTGTCAATATCTGAATACAAGATGTGATCAAGGCAGATGTGCTGGTGGTCACAGCTGCTGAAGTTTAAGGGGATACCCCTAGCTTCATCAGTATTTTGGTGGATAAGTTGTCTAGCCTGTTTTGTTTTTTGTGTTTGTTAGGAGTGAAATTGTTAGAGCTTTGCCAGACACACTTCCAATATGGGAGCTCACGGCGACTTTCTATGCCCAGCTCCAGAAAGGCTGGAGCCGGGCATAGTTGCCCCACTGCACTGTGAGCTCCAGGAGGCCAGCGCTCACAGGCCCAGACTGTCCCAGTGAGCACCACTTGGCGTCTCCCCGGGAGGCAGTCCGCTGTCAGTGTCTCCTGGGGTGGCGATGGCAGCTGCACCCATTGGGGAGTAGCAGCCGGAGGAATCAGTTTTAGCCTCTTTGAGGTGGATGTTGTGTCCACCTCAGGGGAGTCAGTTTTGGTCCTGGGAAATTAGCCCCGGTACAAGCCAAGTTTTTGGTTCACTTTTGCCAGAAGCCATAGCTTCATTTCTATGAGTGTGGTTCATTGTCTGAGGTGACTTGGACTGACGGACATTATGGGACAGACTTCCTGTAGCTCTCCCTATTTCTCCCAACTCCACCTGCACACCCCGCTTCTGCCAACAGCAGACCAATGCGTGCTCTGGGTTGCGAAAAAAATGGAGACATGAACGAAATTGTCCAGGACTGCTCTTGGCCAGCTGGTAAGTGTTTTTTGTCTCAGTGTCTCTGTGCAGTATCTGTTTGTGTCTACCCTCTGTTTTCTGTTATCTAGTAAGAACGGTTTTGTCTGTTTAAATATATGTATGGCCATCATGTTTGTTTTTGACTGATTTTTAAATGGTTAATATGCTCTGTAGGTCATGGTTGTAGATTAAAAGTTATTGGGTATGTTTAAAGGTTAAATTAAAACTCTTGTTTAAAACATATATGTGTGCCTATGTGTTTATAAGGTCTGTAAACACATATGTTAAAAGAGCAACAATGTAGATTGCCACGTGAACTGTAATGTGACTCTGTCATCTTGAGATTGCCACATGGTGTGGGTCAGGGAAAGAAAAAAATTACAGAACCTCTTAGTTGAAATAAATACCATTTACCATTCCATTTCCTTTTATGCTAAGAAGATGAGTTTTATTTTAAATCAATATTGGTTTTAGAGATTGGATTGTTTGTACTGGTGAATTCTGGTTTTAAAATCTTGTTTTGACTGTTAAAATTATGGTTATGCTTTGTGAATTCACTCTTAGAGAGGGTAATTTGTTTTGATATTGCAAAAACAGGTTTTAGAAAATGTTTAAATGTTTTAAGGCTAAAGTTTATCAGGCATTTTAAACAATGATCTTGGGTAGTCTAACTAAAAAATTTGAAACAATTTCTCAATCCTTTGGGGGAGGACAAAAAAAAACTTTGGTATTTATTTTACAGTGTATCATGTGGAGAACTGCTTGTTTGTTAAGTTGCTTTGTTTATCAACAAACAAACATGTTTTCATGCTGGCCTGTACCTTAAGACAGAAAAGAGGAAGTTTCACTAAATTCCTTAAAACTTGTTCCAACTTCCTTAAAGTTTGTTTATGAGAACTTGGACCACAATATCTGCTACAGGGAAGTAATTAAAAAAAAAAAAAAGAGTTTGGCAGTTTCAAAACTTCTTTTTGTATTAATGTGACTTGTTTTTGCTTTGCCTATAAAAAAATAAATCATGAAACAAGCCCACACTGAGCTCCAGCATTTTCATGTCAGGACAGATGTGTGGCCAGAATAGTTTGTACAGTTTAAAATTGTTCTGTATTGTTCTGTTATGCAGTTGGTTCTAAAATTTCTTTGATCACAATGTTAGGACTTTTGGTTATGGGAAACTGTAAATGTCCCATAGAGCTTGCTGTATTGTGGGAGGTAGCAATGCCATCAGCTACACTTAATGGCCATGGTTTATAGTGTCCGCCACAACCTGTGGCAACATGTGGCTAGCTGCATGTTGGTTCAGGGATAGAGAGGGTGGAGCTGTAGTTTTGCCGCCATCTTTGTTAAGGTCTATCAGCTATGTTCAGTTCTCTGATTAGTGCTAAGTGCAAAGCTTTTTGCTGGTCAGTTGTAATGCTATGTGGGAAGATCAGCAAGATTTGCTAGCCCCTCTACAAAGTGTATCTGATTGAAAATTTTGCTTTGATTTTAGTTCAGAAAGAGCAGATTTAAAGTTATGCTAAGGACTGTAGTTGAGTACAAGATTAAGCTTTACCTAGTCTTTTGTTTTGGTTTTTTTTAAGGTTAAACCTAGGATGGATAACTATGAAGTTTGCCTATATAGATCCACTTAAAATATAGTTCTAAAACATGCATCTAAAGACTATGCCAGAATTAGAGGTTATAGCATTCTATTTTATAGGATGCAGTTTAGAGCAGATGATAAAGATAGACAAAGAGTAACTAAGAGATGCTGGCCCTCAAGCTTGTCAGAGATCTGATAAATATAGCATTTTAACATATGTAAGCTTATTGTGACAGAGAGTCCCAAAATCCTGACAGTAGCTCCCCCAAGGTCTCCAAGAAGATTTGGGCACAATGACAGATGACTGCTACTCTGGATTGTAGTATGCTAACGACTGGGCAAGACTGCCCCAACTGGCCCACTGCTAGGGCCCAGCCTAAATTGTGGACAAAGCCATGGACACCTAGAGAGTCATTGTTTCAAATTACGGGAGGCAAGGTGAGGTCAATCTCTCATGTTCCTTTTTTCCACAGAAGCAGTCTCTCATCTTCTGTGCCTAGCTGGACTGCCTCTGCTCATGATGCCATGAGACCACAGGAGGCAGGGACACTGCCTAGGTGATGGACTAACTAGTCATCTCTGTCATTTGGATTGGTACATGGATTGTTACATTTATTTAGCTTATAATTTATCCTTCTCAGGTCTCTGATCACATTGATGACGAAGCTAAGCTAATGGTAGCTTTGCAGCTAAAGAGCAGACAATTAACTCCATTGTTAGCTCATTGATCAGTTCATTAGCTAGCTAGAACTACTAGGTACTAGATCTCTTATTTAGAAAGACAAACAGGTTTGCTTTGCTCACAGGCTACATGATAGTTGCCAGTGTCTTATGGCGAATAGCTGGATAAAAAGATAATGGAGTTTATGTAGGGTCTGAAGATATAGGAGTTTAGGTTGTGAGAATCTAGAGAGTGTTGTTTGGTCTGGGAAAATGTTTCCAAGTTAGTAAATGCAAGAAAGATTGAAGAGTCTAAGTAGGTGTTTTAAGGTATATGAATATGAGTTGTAAAGATAAAAAAATGATTTAAGACATATTGAAAATAGGAAATACTTTAGATTTCTCCCTCCTCTTTGCTACTGTTGGCTTATGTTATAATATTTCAGAAGCTCAGAGTTTTGGCATTGATCAATAGAGTTCTGATAAGTTGATGGAGCAATGATTGCTTATTATTCAGTCACCAGCTTGAGATTTTAATTTCCTTTGGTTGTCTTCTGGAGATAGACTTAAAGGTGCTTCTCATCATGTTAAAAACATCTGTTTAATGTGTATATCTGACCCAAAAGCCATAGCTTTTACTATGGTATTCTTAATATCTGCTGTTTCTGAGGCAGACTTTGACACAGAAATATTTTAAACATATTCCTTCTAATTGCTTTGTTAAGGAACATCCAAGCATACAGGTTTTAGCAATAAATCCATGAATGTATTTTCACCTAACTTTCCAGTGTGAACATGGAGATGGGGACTAAAAGTAGATGCTGAGTGTACAAAAAGTGGCTGAGCTCCATTGGTGGCTGATTACTGACAGCTATGCGCACAGTTAAAGTGTTAGAGTTTCAGAGAGTGGAAACACTTAAGTTGTTTATAAAAAATACAAAACAAACAGCTAACTGATGATCATTCCATTGGATGTAGTTTTACCTGTTACTCTCAGAATGTTACATTAGATATGCTGATATATTACTTTTCTGAGTTTTTTTTTTATATGTATTTCCTTTTGTAAACTAAAATTCATATGAGTTTCAGGAAACAAAAAAGTCATGCGACCTGGATCTGCCATAGCTCAAATGGACCCCAGATGAGTTTTTCCTCTGGTCTTGGGATTCCCCACTTTTCCCATTTAATAGACAAAATTTAATTTCTGTTTCTAGTCTGAATTTATCTCAGCAGATTTTCACCTGGTTGACTCTATTTGGGGATCAGCTATGGACTGCAAGATAAAATCTGGACTTCCTGGAAGCTGACATGATTGCTCCCTGCCTCTTCAGGTGAATCAACTAACCAGATGCTTCTGAGAACTGCATTTCAGCCTTACTAGCCCCTGATGCTAACGGTCCTATTGTCAACGCTGAAGCAATTTCAGAATACCGGGCCCTCGGCCCAAAATCCCAGCTAGCAGGCTGAAATGCTAAGTCAAAAGGGGCTCCCTGACAGTAGCTATTATCTTGGGGATCTGCTTAGCTGGAATAGGATTTAGTATTGCAGCAACTGGACTAAAAGCCTAGAGAGACCCTAGAGAGAAAGGATAATAGTTCTCCTTGGCTTACTTCCCCTATATCCACTCTGAAGGGACCCCTACTCATTTTGATTTTTCTCTTTGGGCCTTGTATTTTAAATCACGTGATGGCTTTCATGAAGGAATGCTTGGGAGAGATACAGTAATGGTACTGAGATCCCAGTGTGGAAAGGTAAATCTGTAGGATACAAGGGGTCATACCTGGAAGACCAAAGATTAGGTCTTCAAATGATCATGAGAAGGGGGGAATTAAAGATCAAAAAATTAAAAATCAGTGGCTATTATTTTAAAGTTTAAAGCAAAGGCCTGAACTAAGGCTAGCTGGGTAGAGATATGTCCAGCCATAATGCCCTGAGGGGAAGAACTAGTCTTACTGAGTTCTTTTCCTGCCCATTAGAGATGAAGTTGCTAGGAAACTGGCCTATCCCCCTAGGGAGGGACACCAGATCATTAATGGTCTGGGAAACTTCCTATAGCCAATCAATTCAAAGTGCAACATCCCTTTTGCATTTCGACCAATACAGGCTTGCCAGGCAGGAATCTCCCCTGCTTTGGGCATGCTGGGAGGGACTGGAATCTTTAAATCACTAACTAACTAGCACGGGGCTCTCGGCTCTTACCACTTCAGTGGTGGGAAGTGTGAGCCCAAGCTGCAGCTTGTAATTTACAATAATAAAAAAATAACCTCATGTATTTACAGTGGAGTCTATTTATTCCTGGTCTTTTGGGGTTCGTGAACTGGCATAGCAACACCTCTCAAGACCACAGCCAAATTAAAGCAATGACAAAAGGTGCTCATTCTCATTTTAGTCAAATCAAAAAAATTTGTTATGTCCTAGCTAAGGCTCTCTTCCATATATTCTCCTTTTCTTTTGACCCAAAACATTGTTAAAATAAGATTTTATTATCCTATCATGAAGGAGGCTGAACAAATCCAAAGTTTACATTATGATTTTTTAGTTATTTCACCTGAAGGAAGTGGCAAACCTCTGGGATCTGTCAAATGCTTCCAGAAAATTCTAAGCATTATTAAGAGTCAGACCCCTTTTCTCATTATTTACACCAGGGCATCTTTGACTTTCTCTGTTTGACATGGTGGAATTCAAAGATGGTGGCTGCCTTAATAAAAGACAATGATGAGCTACCTTGCTTTTTCCCTCTATCCAGAAATACCTAACCAATATCCTTGCGTGCGAACCCTAGCACGGTGGACTAGGGAGCCTGACCAGTGGACTGGGTCCAAGTGTCTATCACTCGATATAACCAAGCTCAGCCACTGGCAACATTCCTGGTTAACTGATACTAACAAGCCATTCCAATTCAACCAGCCTTCTCAAAATTGGAAAAAAAAAAAAGAACCTTTTCTGCCCACCTTCCTGTCCTCTTCTCTTCTCCTTCCTCCTTGAGTCAGTTCACAGAACCTCAATTAAAGAAAAAGAACCCTGGTTCCAGTCCAGCGTGCTCCACACAGAAATCACAGCTCAGGTGCTATCCTGAGCTGCGCAGACAGCACAGTTGGTAATGTTTGCCTTGCAAACATGAAGGCCTGAGTTAGACACACATGAAAAGCCAGGAGTGTGGTGTGTGCCTGTCCTCTTAGAGCTGGGGAGACAGTGTATCCGGGCTCTCTGGCCTGCCAGGCTAGCCTAAGTGGCAAGCTCCTGTCCAACGAGAGACTCTCCCTCCAAAGACCGAGCTATTTGGCTCCTCAGGACTTAACATCTGTCCTCCAGAAAGATATGCAGACAGGTGCATAAACACACAGCTTTATTTCCCGCTTCAATAAAAACCCAGAAATCATTAAATGATGGTGTGTGGGTAGAAAAGTGTATGGGCTTCAGCGCAGCATTACTCTAGTTGAACACACAAGCCCTCCTGAGGTCACTAGGGGACTTTGTGTGTTTATTTAGTACATGTTCTTACCGTATAACCCTCATGCTCACAATCCCCCTGCCTCAGGCTCTGAGTGCTGGCATCTCAAAGCATGCCTATAGGAGCCTTGCATTTCCAAGCCTGAGAAAACAGTAGGTTTGTCCCGGGTTGTCTTGTAGAACAAAGAAAAGATGCAGACTTTCCTTCCATCTCACAACCATCACTCTTTCTTACTCCTCCAGCTTTTGCTTTTTTTTTTTTTACATACATATTTTAAATTAATTTACTTGTTTATTCACTGTACATCCTGATGGTAAATGCCTCCCTCCTCTCCTCCTGGTCCCACCCTCCCTTCCTCTTCCCTATTCCTCAGATAAGGGGAGCCCCTACCCACCTGCCCCAGCTCATTAAGTCACATCAAGTGAGGAACTAGCATAAAGGAAAAAAAAAAAAAAAGGTAAGCTTGGTGTCGGCAGTACAAACGCGTACTGTTCTGTCGTACATTCCAGAACGCCACATAGCTGTGAGTTATGAGGGCTAAATCTCAGGATGATTGCTGAGAGGGTAAGGAAGCCATAAGTTTACACGATGGTTCTGCACAATCCAGCTCCTCAGAGTCATTGCGAACACCCAGCCCAGAGGCAGTCAACAGCCAGCTGAGCTCCATAGCAGAGGCCACACACTGAAGCAGCACAAATGTTACGCCATCAATAGCTGACATCGTGGGCTGGGGAAATAGCTCAGTAATAAAGCAACTGCCTTGAAAGTTTGAGTGCCTGAGTTTTAGATTCCTACACTACACACACATGCACACACACACACATGCACACACACACACATGCACACACACACACACACGTGCACACACACACACGCACCCCCCCACACACACACACATCCTGATATTTTGTATAACAGTATCTATGGCTTCTTTAAAAAATTCAAAATAAATTAGGCACACAATTCTGCAATCAAAATTCTGGCTGTACATTCCAAATAATTTAAGCATGGGTCTTGGAAGGACATTTTAACACGTGTGTGCTGCAGTGTTGCTTACAAAGGGTGAAGGAACCTGTGTACACCCAAGGATGACTGGAGAGTATGCTTACATATACAATGAAAATTTCTGACACATGCTACAAGGTTCAGGAAACTTGAGGACTTTATGCAAAGTGAAACAAGTCACAACAGGACAAATGCTCTATGATTCCACCCTAACGCAACCCAACCGAGACAGGTAAGATGGTCACCAGAAGTATGTGGGCAGAGTGCTTGGGGAATTGATAGTCCATGAACACAATGCTTGCGCTATGAGAGAGGAAGACGGTTTTGGAGATGGGCGGTGGAGATGGTTACACAGCGGTGTGTATACAATGCCACTGAGCTGAATGCCTAAGGCAGTTACCATGCTAAATTGAGTGACTTGAGTGCCACAGCTAAAAACCGCAACAACATTAGCCTTCTGTAAACATACACACTAGGCAGCTGTGGTCTGAGTGATGAACGTCCTCATTGCCTCCGTTGGTGACACTGTTCGAGGGGTTTAGAACATGTAGCCTTCTAGGGGAATTATGCCATTGGGAGAGGGGTGCGATGGACTTTGAGGTTTCTAAAACATTGCACTGTTTCCAGTTTGATCTCTGCCTTCTGCTTGCAGAGTAATATGTAAGATCTCAGCTCATGGCTCTGAATACTATGCATATCTGCGGCCATGCTTCCCTGCCATGATGGTGATGGAGCCTTACTCCTCTGCAACCCCAAGCCCAAATGAACTTTTCCTCTGTAAGTTGCCTTAGTCATATTATTTTTATTACAGCAATATAAGCCTCACTAATACAATGTCAGAATCATCTCATTGGTGAAACTACTGAGATATGCATGTGTACATGTGTGTGATTGCATGTGGAGTCCAGAGGCCAGCCTCAGGTATTGCTCCTTAGGTGCCATTACCATGTTTGTTTGAGGCAGGGTCTCTCACTGTTCTGCTATATATCAAGTATGCTGGGTTAATACCAGAGAGCTCCCAGGATCTACCCATCTCTGCCTCCCGAGTACTGGGACTGCAAGCCACTGAGTTATCTCCTTAGGCCTGCACACTGACAAGTTTTCAGTGGTATAAATATTTGAAAATCTTTTCATGATGGAAATAAAGATACTCCAAACACATAACTTTGCTGAAGTTGATTAGAACATTCCTAACTTTGAATGAACTGGACATTGGTGAGCAGTGAGAACGGCTAGGATAACTGGCCAGAGCCTGGTCAGGGCAGGGCACACTGGGACCTGAGAGCCCCTCCCAAAGGTGCAACAAAGAGTAGTGTGACAGAGCCAAGGGCATGGGAACACTCAACAGGGCAAGAGCTGTGCTTCCCTTGCTTTAGGAATATGAAGCTACTGCTTGTGGTGCTGGTGTGTCCTCCTGAGGACTCTGTTTCCCACAGCCTGGTAAAGAGGGCATTACCAAAGCAAAACCAGACAGCTCTCTCCACTTCAAACATCTAACAAAGTTTGGCGAAACAAACAAACAAAAATGTGTGGAGTAAGATTCAACTAGGAGGTCAACAGTTTCTTCCAAAATCCTCCCTCCTGGGACCTCTCTGTTCGGGCTCCAGATCTGATTTCCAGACAAAGCTCTGCAGCCTTCTTCCTCACATTTTCAGGGCAAGCAATCTTTGGCTCTAACCCTGGCTTGAGAATGGCTTCTCCTTGGCTGGTTCCCAGGCACATCACCTGGAAGCATGAATTAAAGTGTGTTTTCTCATTTCCTTGCTTTCGCCTTTGTGCCTCAAGGACCATTTTCCCTCTATATTCCAGAATAGGATTAAGAGAAAACAGAGCTGAAGTTCCAGGCAGGGTCCCCTGCTTAGTTAGCTGAATTGCATGTCCAGACATGTCTGGGTAAGGAAGGAAGGAGGAAGGCAAATGGCCATGTGGAGAGGTCTTGGGGTACCCAGAAAGACAATCCAAAACCCTCTGCCACCAAGACAGAGTGTGGGGAAGGGACACACAAAGGGGTCATAGAAACACAAAAGCCCCAGCTACCTGACAACTGAGGGATCTATTCCAACCCAGCTTCTGCTTTTAAAACCCTGTGGCTTCGTTCAACTTCTTACTTTCCTGGAGCCCATTGACTTGAAAAGCGATCGCCTGCTTTTGATTGCACTGAAAATTAAATATTCTGTAACATGCCTGAGAGAACCCACAGGGCGCACTATCTGTGTCAGGCTTATCACCAACAATGCGCTGAGACAGATGTGGAGGTACGTTTACTTAAACAAATCTAATTAAACCTGTGGTTCTAGCACTTGACAGACTGAGCCAAGAGGACTGCAAGTTCAAGGGCAGCCTCAGCTACTTAGTAAGTTGCTGTCTAATTAAAAAGTAAGAGTTAAACGAGCTTTTCCCGGGGGTGACTGTCATCCCAGCTTCTCCTTCTGCCGTTTTGACACCCGCACATGTCTCACCCCACCATTGCAACCAGGGAACTATGCCTCAGAAGCACATCTGGGACAGGGAACCAACATGGCAGATAAGGCCCTGGAATGAAGAAAGAGGAACGGGCAGCGCCTTTGATCTGAGATGGGTTGTGATCCCGCTTTAGCCATTGCAGTCTTCAGCTAAATAAGCATGAACAAACCCACCAGCATTTCCACTTAGCCCGGCCAGCCACAGCCGCAGGACTCGGAGCTACGCTTTCACGAGTGTGGCCGGGGATGGGAGAATGTACTGAGTGCTGCCTGCCGACACTCAGAGCAGCATGACGCTCTGTATTTCCGTCCCTGGGTGCCCAAAGCTGTGCTCCAAACTCAAGAGGAAGTCCAGCAGCCTGGGTCAAACTACAGCAGGCCTAGGAGCAGCCATCCTAGGCGGCTCACACTGGTGTTCCCTCCCAGGCAGGGTGACCTTTGCTCTCCGACTGCCTCTCTGAAACAAACTCTGTTTCCGTAGAGTCTGACTCTCAGCATCTGCTCAGCACATCCACACTGAGGAGGAAGGATGAGTCTGACTGCTCCTCTCCTGCCCTTGTGATTTCTTCTGTTTGGGCAGCAGAAGACTCAGCTTGTGGACACATGCGGAATTCAGGTCCATTTTTAAATTTTTGTTTGTTTGATTAAGCTTCATCCATTAGTTGATTGATTATATTTCAACAATAGCCAAAGAAACAAAAATAATGTTAGTCAGTTCACGAGCACAAGTAGCACTTTCCCACATTGAAGGATACTTTTTCCAACCAAGGGAGGTTGAGACAGAAAGCTGTGAGCTCCCCAGACTTGGTCCCTATTCTGTGCAGATGCCTGTCACACCAGCCTTGGCAAGTGGCAAGAGTGATCTCACTTCCTCTCCCTAAAGGTAACCATCCTCATTACATTCATTACTGAGCTGAGAGAACCTTGGGTGCATAATAGGATTTTCTTTAAAATATTCATTGTCTGACAGCTGATATTTCAGCCATATTTCACTTGAGGACCACACTGGAGAGGAAGCTATGCAGCGGGACTCAATTAGTGGGGTATTTCCTCACCTTCTGAAAGGACTTTTAAAATCCAAGTCATTAAAAATCTGTGACACATATTATTCTCCAGTCATCCCTCCCCGCAGGACAGGGGTAGCCCTAGGTGCACATGAAGCCCTCCCTGTACCCACACCAACAGCCCAAGGAGTGGGCTTGGTCCTACCAGGGTATGGGAAAGGCCCGCTGCTCTCCATCACCTCCCCGTTTCCAAGAATATACCTCCAAGTGTGAAAAGCATGCAGAATCTGTGCTGGGTCCCCCACAGGCCTTCTAGGTGGACAGCCCAGATTTCCTGTGGCTTTCAGATAGGAAGGGTAGACTCCAGGGACATCCTGGACTTAGGGCAAGAGGGAGAACCTGAGAACAGACATTTGCACTCACATCACAAATTTGCCATTTCCTCCTTTGAGCCTCAGTTTCCTCTGTAACACACACACACACACAGGTGGGGAGGGGGAGAAATAGTGGCCCAGATGGGAACTGTGGAAATATGTGTGTAACAGCACCTACCACACTTTCCCTGCTCTCAGCAGCAATGGAGACCCGGAGCATCAGGGATTCAGGCTATCAGCTCCTTTCTTCCCATCAGACTCTCAGGCCCCTAAGCACAGGACTAATGCTAGAATCACCTCGGTCCCCAGCACTCAGTGCAAATATGGTACATAAGAAAATTCTGGTGCAGTAATTCTGATTACACAACATTCAATTATTCTAATCACTAATTAGCCCATGTGACATATAATTGCTAACACTAAGCCATCCTGACCTATGAATGTGAAGAAGCACAGGCTGGAGATAACAGCCTGACTGAGCAAGCTTGAGAACCCTATAAACATGCCAGCAGGCTGGCGCAAGACTGTAAACCCACTACTAGCAAAACAGCGACGGGAGGATTCCTGGGCCTCCCTGGCCAGACAGCCAGGCTGAATTGGCAAGTTACAGGCCAACGAAGAGCCTTTGTGTGAAAGAAGGAGGCGAATGTCACCTTGAAGACAATGCCCGAGACTGAGCTCTGGCCTCCACTCACACGAGTGCTTGTCCGCACACGTACAAGAGAGCACAGGGAGGTGGGCCCAGCTACTGAAAGGCTGTGTCAGCATTCTTAAGAAGCAGTTTAACAGGAAACTGACAAAAATAAGTTGTTCTAATTTCTACTGCTGACAGAACCCAGGCAGGCGGAGACTGTACTTCAGAGAAGAATAAGGAAAAACAGAAACTGGGCCTCTGAACTGAGACTAAAACCTGAGAGTCACGTCCTGGTGGTCTGGATTCTGCCCGTGGCTCCCAAGCCACCCCATAGTTAGAAAAATATTCAATTTGTTTGTCATTGCTCAGTTTGCTGAGGTTCAGTTTTGTCTCTGCATCCAAACAACCAGAATCTCCTTCAACCTGGTCCAAACCACTCTGGTCTTCAAACGGGCCTTGAACCGAAGCCAGCCCTGGTTTTCTGTGACGTTTCCAGTACTTCTGCTTCAAAACATGGTGGTAGGAAGAAAAGAGTACACAAGACCAACTGTCATTCCAGAACTTCCCAATTCAGCCTGCACATGCTGGTCTTCTTCAGACAACTATTTTAAGATACAACCACAAAAATTAAAAACCAGCATGACCTCATGTGTGCTTAGCATTGTAAGGTCTGGATGCTAACCCATCCTTAGCATTGTAAGGTGTGTGTGTGTGTGTGTGTGTGTGTGTGTGTGTGTGTGGAGTTTAACATTGTATGGTCTGTATCTGCTTTAATTCCCTGAATCTCCATCGCCTGTTTGTGAAAGGTAAGTGCAGCTACTACCTCCCCAGGTACATGCTGTACTAATTTAATTAAGACCTGGCTCACACCAGAAATCAGGGATGCAACTCAATCAGCAAAGTACTTCATAGAAGCATGAGAGTCTGGCTGACCTCTAACCTCCCCAGGCATGCACATATGTGAGCACATGTACTTTAGGCTGCACACACGTGAAGAAGTAACCCTGGTGCTGGAATTACAGGCATGAGCCTTACCTTCTGTCTTTGGTCTTCACTGGCTTCCTTCTTCATTGTTGCTCTACGTAGTGAATCTGGTCCCACGTTTATATGGCCACTCACTCTCTCCTCAGCAGCATATGAACTCTGGGAAGTCAGAGGCCACTCTTCTCACTAAGTTGACTAGAACACAGTCAGTGCATTTGTTATCTGCTTTCATGCAAAAAGACCACTGCTGGACTTAGCTGCTGAAACCCAAATCAATCTCAAGCCACAGGGACGGAGGACAGCTTGCATGATGGCTCTGGCACTAGCGCCCAGGAGTGGCAGCAGACGCCAAATGGAGCCACTGGGGCCGGAGGAGCAGCCTCCTAGGGATGTCACACTGCTGTTCCTGCTGGCTGAGCCTCCCTGGAGGACTGCTAGAACAGTTTCTCTCCTTCCAACAGGGAGCACAAAGACCCCGGACAGAAGCTACAGTGCTATTCATGACCAATTTGGGAGAAGTCAAATGGTGTCTAGGAGTCTGGTTTTCACAGTTAGTCCTTAATCACTTTTCAGTTAACTGCCGTCTTCAGGGTTATGTTGGGGTTCGGGGGTGAGTGTGCACATGCACTCCATGAATGCGGATGTGAGAGAACACCATCCAATGCCAATGCAGACCAGTCTTTAAGCTCCGCCCACCTTTTCTTTCTTGAGATGTCTCTCAGAGGCCTGGAAGGTGATAGCCAGCCTGGGAGCTTTCAGGAATTTCTACCTGTCTTAGCCTCCCATCTGCCCGTGACCAGCATCACACGTGTAGCCCCACACAGGCTTTTTATACAACATTCTGAGGACCGAGGTCCTCACCCCTGTGAGGCAAGCCCTTCCTGACCGAGATGGCCCCCAGTCTGTCTTCATGCGCTTCCAACTGGCTTCTCCTGATTTCAGGACTTACTCACAATCTCTTAGATCCTTTACATCCCCCCACATAAATTTATGTACATACACACATACACACAGCTGCACGCACACACTCACACTCCATGCACATACCAAACACATGTACATGTACATTCATGTCCCCACATACACTATGGAGCTGCAGCAGGCTGGCCTTGAACTCAGTTTCTTCATCTTGACCTGTCCAGTGCTGGGATTACATATGTACACAACACATATGGCCGGATACTGTTGATACAGCTACGATCAGCCAGCTCACAGTTTAGAGTTTAAGTTTCACCAAATGATTGTTTTACTCGCATGAATAAATTTGGAGGAAAGAGAATCCTTGTCTCCAAAACTCTTTAAACAAGTTGGAAATGCTGACAAATCCCACCAGGAACAAGTAGAGGACGGCCCATCTTCTTCCCCGTGCAGACACTTGGTGACTTTCTTGTTTAAGCGTTATGTCTCTGTGTTTGAGGTTTCCATCTGCTTTTGTTGGCATAAGCGTACTGCTGCTAGACCACCAGTACTCCGATGGTCCTAAATTAATTGCTGGTTTTATATGTCTGAACGGTAAGGATGCCAGACAGCTTCAAAATGAAAACATGTCCAAATTTAATGAAGTTCAAAGAAAGAAATGCTTACTTATGGATTAAAGAATAAAATGAGTCGCTGCTCCTAGTTCTTCAAGTTGTGGCAGCTCATCGTAGCTGGAGCTGGGAGATGTGTGAGTGGGAGAGAGGCCTCCTGTGTTCCCAAGGTGAATCGCCAGCCAAGTGGACAGAACCTGCTCTTCCACACCAGCTGAGAATGCAGAAGATGTGCAGGTCTGAGCGGGGAGGGGCTCAGGCGGAGAGGGCAGAGACTTCACTCTCCACATGTCCACATACCTGTCAGCAGGCCTTGGAGCACACTGGCCACTGAGGAACAGCTTGCTGCTGCTGAACTTCGGTGATAGCACCAAACGTCCCCAGGGTTGCTGGAGTGGAGGACAGAAGAGATTTTGAAGAATTCTTTCCGTACATTTTATGGCTACCATGGCCACTGCGAACCCAGCCACTGGGAGCCATGTTTTCTAGGACAGCGACCAGACTGAGCAGAAGTGTTGAAGCAACCTCTGATGTGACTCTTGTTGCCAAGAGCCTCAGCACAGTTTTCTTTTAACCGTAAGTAGAAATGTCTGAATTTTTTTTTTAATACGCTCTTCCTATGAAGGGCAAAATGGCCTCAAGTTCACCAGTGTCCTGCCACAGCCTTACAAAGACTAGGAATTTTTTTTTCTCTTACCTTACATGACAAGTAATCACTGAAAGAACCGTAAGAAACAGTGGGACATTTCAAAATGTGCATGCAACATATTAAAATCCGAAGTGGCTAACAGGTCACTGTCTTTGTGTTGGGATCATTCGGAATGCTTCACAGCAGCTTAAATATCTCCCCATGCAAATTAGATCAATGTCTAATGAGGTTTATTTCATGCAGTTAGAAGGCTTTTTCCATTTGATTCCTCTAAATTTGAGCTAATTCAACAATCTGCAAATGCCGCATAATGACTGGCAATTTAACACTTAGGTAAGTGTTTTCTGGTAATTTACCTTTAAATTCATCCCAAATCTCCCTCGGCTTTTTGGAATGAGTTCCAGCTTCAAAGAATAAAAAGAAAATTCAACCTGAAGCCAGAAATCCACATGTAAAGTTCAAGTTTCCTGTTTATTTCCCACCTGTTCCTGCGTACACAGCACAAGCTCTCAGTTCGCTCTTTCTCACTGGTGAGTGGTAACCGCCCCTGAGCCTGCTCAGCTCAGCAGCTGCTGAGGGTCAAGTGTGCGGGCGGGGGCCCTCTCCCACAGAGCCTGAAAGATGGAAATCTGCAAGCTCGCTTCTCTCGCACATGAACTATTGAAGGCCGGCGCCACAGCGGTCACGCCCTCTCACCTCCCACCACCAGCAGCACAAAGCCAACCTGTCCTGTTAACTGATGGACTTCCTGGGTAGACCTATCAGCGGTCAGAGTGTGCGCCCTGACACAGATTCTTAACTTCTGAGGCCTTTCCACAGCTTGCTCACAATGAACTTGATGTGAGCACCCGCCTTCCTGACGCATCCAGTTGTGATCCCGTGGTGGGAGAGGAGGCTGTTCTTTTCTACCTCCCTCTCTGTCTAAATAATGTTTACTTGTTTACCTGGTGTGTGGGTGTGGGGGGGGGAGGGGTGGGTGGGTGTGTGTGTGTGTGTGTGTGTGTGTGTCTTCAGTCACCTGTGCATGTGGAGGCCAGGAGTGGAATTCAGAGGCTTCCTCTGCTGCTCCCCACCTTGTACTTTTGAGACGGTGTCTCCCGCTGAACCTGAAACTTGTGGTGCTGCCTAGTCAGGTTGTCAAGACATGGCAGGCCCGTCTACCGCCACACCACCCAGAGCTGGTTCGTAGGCAAGTGCCACCATAACCAACTACACACCGGAACCCGGCTCCTCATGCTCGGACAGCAAGACTTCACTCACTGAGCCTCTCCCAAGCCCCAGTTCCTACACATTTTCATGCAGACTTTAGGTGGGTTACTAAAATGGCTTTACTACAGTGAACATGAAATGGTTTCAAAAGTACTAGACCTCACCTTCAATTACCATAAAAATCCTCACCCTGGTGGAAACTGATCACGCCAGCGTCACATCTCCCCCGAGGCTTCTTTTGCTAGTGGTGACGCACAGTGCAGCTAATTCCAGCCTAGTGAGGTGTGAGTACTCACGACCACATGTTCCTCAAGAATCACAGCAAGGTTCTTCAGTGCCCAAGCTGGCCAGCTGGCACATAGCTGCTGTTCACCTTTCCCAGGCAAGTTTCCGCCTGGATGCTCCACAGCGCCGATCCGTGGCCTCTGGCTATCAAAGCTAAAGACAACAGCCCTGGTCAAGCCAAGGCTGAGGCCACAGGGGCATGCCCACAGGAGCTGGTCAGCCCAGGTTCCTTGGCCCTCACCAGGAAGGGCCAGCCTTGTTACCCAGATGTCTGACGTGTGGTAAACCGTGCGGTCTCTCAGTCAACCACAGAGACCGCGGCATTGTCGACTTGCCAGAAAACATCGTGCTAAGCTTCAGGTCTCCACTCTTGTTGGTCAAAGCCCATGGATACAGATGTGATTCGGAGGGTAACCACAGCCGATCTTCCAGACAGCAATCCACATGCTACATTCATTTTAGGATTTGGTATCACACAAGCATGGGGACCCCAGTTCCATCTTCAGAACCCATGTTAAAAAGCCAACTATGCCAGGAATGGCGGAATGAAAACAAAGGGATCCCTGGGACTGCTTGACTGGCCAGCCTAGCCAAATGTAGGAGCTGCAGGCCAGGGAGAGACACTTTCTCAAGAAGCAAGACAATGGCTACCAAAGAACAACATTTCAGATTGACTCCTGACCTGCACACATATACATGCACACACACACACACACACACACATTTTCCAAGGTAAGGTGAAAGCTTTGCAGCTGACACCCTCGAGTCTCCGCTAAGCTGTCACTCCTGCACTGGCTCCAACTCTACCCTAACTCTGAGCTCTCCCTGTGAGACCTGGGAGCCCTCGAGGCCAGAGGTCAGGCTCTTTTCTGAAAACCCATCTGCTAGCATAAGGCCTTGCACAGAATAATGCTGACAGAATAAACATGAAGACACAGTATTCTTGTTAATAATATGAATATACTTCTTGAAGATTATAGGTCAGAAATTGGAAATCTCCTTATAGGGCTTAAACCATTAAGATAATACACACAGAAATAAACAAGCCCTTTTCTAAGACTTTCACATACAAGACTAGCTCTCTCGGACAGGGAGACTTGGCCTAGATATGAAGCAGGGTACAGATGACCACAGTGCTGTCTCCACCTACCCCAGCTAAAAAAGATAATCTAAGCACCTGCTCAGCAGAACATGCCTTCCAACACAGTGTTTAGAGAATATGATGAAATAAACCGTGTATGGCTGGAGATGCACCACAGCTGGTGGACCCTTGCCCAGCACCACTTGAGCACAGTGGTACACCTGCAATCCCACCACTCGGGGGTGGAGACAGCGAGCTCAGGGTCCTCGTCAGCTATCGTGGGAGTTTAAATACCATAGGTTACATCTCCCACTTCCTTCCTCAGCCTCCGCTCCCCTCCTAACTTCAAGTCTTCTGTGTCTGTTTCTGGCAACCTCCTGAGCCCAGTGAGTGCCACCCTTAGGCGCAAGGGCATGTGACCTTCCGTTCAGGCTTGAGCAACACAGCAGAGGCCAGTCCCCAAAGGTAAGTAACTCCCCTTCCTCTGCCTAGTTCATGCAGCGATTGTGAATGGCTTTGCTTTGCACGGGTCTTGTGTTGGTGCTCACAGCTGCACTGATTCGTGGTGGCCATGCAGTTTGACAGATGGCTGTTTCCACTGTTGCACCGACAGGCACATTACACAGCGGATCAGCAGAGACCTATGCAAATCCACCACTGGTGAGACCTCTGTGCCTCCTCTTCCCACGATGGCCTTTATGGAACCATTTGGGGCCATGTAGCCAGGTGGCCAGTCGATCCCTTATAAGTTCAGAACTGATTCCTCTGTAGCCCTGCACCCAAAGTGAATAGTGTTGGCAGTAACAGAGTTTCGCTATCTCGTTCTGGCGGGCAGCTAAAGGCCATGGCAATCGCTGTGTTGTTTTGGGTGCTTCTGGGTCTCCTTGAGCAATGACTCATAGGGCATATCCCATGCCTGGCTCTGAGTTTCCCTGAGCCGGTATTTTGGGAACGGCATTGTCTACCTGTACAGGGTTTCAACTTATTTATATTTTTATACAGTCATTATTTTTAAATTAGCTTACTAACTAAGAATTCTTCAGGCACCCTCAGTTTTAGCTAACCCCGCCACTAGCATCTCCTCATCCCAAAGCCAATCTCCAGTTAAACATTAACCTCAAGAATTCCATCACTCTCGTGTTACTTGTGTTCTGTTATACATTATAATTGAATTCATTTTTGGGTTGAAGGGTTTCCATATAGCTTATCTTCATTTTGGCTGCACCTCTTTCAACACCTCATTTCCTCATTCCACGGTTTTCCACTCTCACTCTTTGCCCTTTTGCCCTTTGTCACATGAGGGCCCAGCCTTTCCCTGTCCTGGGAAGTAGGTGCACAGTGGGCAGGAGTCACCCTGGAATAAAACAGACAATAGACCGCCCAGTGCTTCAAACTTCCCAACTTCAGCTCCACAAGCAATTCAAACTTCTGTTACTTACAAATCACCACATCTCCTGTATGCTTTTACAGCGTCAAGAATATTCTACAATGGCTAGGTAACAGAATGAGTGGTTGAAATGCTAAGATTCTGTTTGGAAATTAGAAAGTAGGATTTCAATAGAAACACACAAACACATAAGTGCAGACAATGCAAAAGGATGACCTGCTTGCTCTGAACACTCTCATTTTCCATTGTTGAGATCTCACAACCAGGGAAGGGTCAAATCCACAAGCCCAAAATGTTTCTGTCATCTTGGCGAAGGCATGTCATCAGTGGGTTGCTGAGGTGCTCCCTGACACAGAGTTTATAGCTACTGGAATCCCACCCATCTGAATCCAGCTGCAAGTGGGAGAGGTGTGGGTCACTAAAGAAGAGCAAGGGGACGTGTTGGCAGGAGGTGAGTATTTTACATAGCACCTGCAGGCCAGGTATGTGTTCTTTAGACATTTTATATGCGTGTACACCAAACTCCACACATATGGACACAGCACCATGCACGTGTCTCCAATACAACAGGCTTCTTGAACTGAACTGCTTAGGAGAGCAGCTGGTACTGGAGAAAGGGAGGGGGAGGGGGAGAGTGAGGAGCAGAAGAAGACGAGAAGACGAAGGAGGGAGAAGGAGAAAGTCAGATGACATTTAGCCCACCATTGGTTTTGTGGGTTTTTTCAGGTTTGGGTGGGGTGGGGGGGAGGCAGGAGGGAGATGGTCAAGATGGAGTTTCTCTCTGTAGCTTCAGCTGGCCTTGAACTCACAGAGATCCACCTGCTTCTGCCTCCTGAGTGCTGGGATTAAAGGGGTAAAGCCCTCACTAAGGTGAGTTCCAAACAGCTTTAAAGAATCTAGCATTGGTATTTTCTTTAGCTTCTGCACAAAATACAATTTTTATCAAATTTTCTTAATTAAAAGAACATCCTGTGAAAATGGCTTTTTTTTCTTACTTAGAAGTCTCTTATCTTCCCTTTCCGCAATGTAAATGGGAACTGTGTTGTGGTCACGTTAGTAGAATTTTAAGCCTCTGCTGTACCGTCATGCTCTTCCCCTTCCTGTCTCCACCTCCTCCTCTCTTCCCCTTTCCTCTCCTCCGAAGTTTAAACTCTTATCTCTAACTAAAATAGAGGAAGTGTAAGAGTACACTTGCACATTGTCACTGGGAGTGTAAACTTTTCTCTTTTGCTGTCTTGGTGTGCTTATTTCTCGACCTCCCAGACCACATGCAAGCTCACACATTTTACCGGAGAGTGACTCCTCTGTATAAAACCTGAGTGTTCTCTGAGCACATGCAGCCGCCGGAGGAAAACCATGATGCTGCAGAGAACATACTTAGAAGACACGGATTGCAGAGTATGTACCTGTAAGTGTGTGTGTTACGTGTCTGCCCACATGCATGTATGTACATGAGCATGTGTGTCTGGTGCGTCTGTGTGTGCTGTATTTGACCGCACTATGTGCGGGCTCACTCTTATGTGCATGAGTTGGGGGCATAAATAAACGAAAAGGGGGGAGGGGGGAACAATGAAAGGCCGCCTGAAGTCATACCTAGGCAACCAGGGGCTGAAATGGAATCATAGCTTTTAATAACCCGGTGCCCAAACAAAAGCCATGCAGTCAGGATCGAGAACCGCTTTTCTATCTGTGAAGGGATGGAGACTAAAACAAAGGACAAGCCTGAGAGAAAAATAGATCACTACCTTTTTTATTTTCTTTTTTGCCAAATCCAAAATATGCTGCCTATAACATTGGCAGTTTACAATGGCAATTAACATCAATCCCAGGGTCTAATTAACCTCAATCAACAAGTCTAAGTAGGTTAATTAAATAGGATTTGGCGAAGCACTAAGTACAAAACTACAGCTGTCTCATTTAAATATGATTTACGAAGGAAAGTCGCTATTTACCAAAGGTTTTCCATTCCCTTTCCTGCAGCAGGGCGTTTGGGGGTGCAGGGCCTGTTAGAGGAGCTAGAGGGGGTCACAGAGACTGCCCTTTGGGGGTTTCTTTTTAATCCTCAGGCACAAGCAAGTGCCATACCACCACAGCAGCACACAGAACCTGCGAGGGTTCCTCACCTCACCTCACCCCTCCTGTTCTCCCTCCACTGCCTGCTCCATCCCAGGATAAATTCCTTCAGGGTATATCCCATGCGGCAGTCTCCTAAAGGCATCAGGCAGTGTGTGTGAGTAAGCTTCAAGTTAATTGCTCCTTTAATTAGATTTTCATCAAAATGCATTTTTTTTTTCTCACCATCTCCCCAGTCATTCTTGGATTCCTGGGTTCGGGATGAAAGCGTCTGGAGCCTCTGAGGGAAGGCGGCCGCCCAGGCTGTAGGCCCTTTTTCTCCCTTTGCTGGAGCCTTCCTTACCAGCCACCACCTCATGCCCATGGTGTCCTCCCCACCAGTTTGGCCAACAGCTGTGTCAACAGTCCTGACTGGACTGAGCCGATTTCCCTCTTCAGTCTCCAGAGGAGGAGCTCCATGTCTGGCTGAGACCATGGCTGTCATTTTTTATTTGGCGCTTGGGGGTGGGGTGGCGCACGAGTGTGCCCACGCACGGAGGTGGAGCCCAGAGGGTTAGCTCCGTTGCCTAAGTGCTGTCCGTCTGCTTTTTCAGACAAGCCTGGGCTCGGGGCTCACTAAGAGGTCCTGCTGCTAGCCAGGGAATGCCCAGGATCCTCCTGCCTTTGCCTCCCCGGCGCTGGGATTACAAGAGCGCTGCCGTGACTGGTCTTCTCATGGCGTTTCTGGGCATCCGATCCCAGGCTTACTCCGCGGGCAGCTCACCCACTGGACCCTCCGCTCAGCCCCACCGTCTTTATTATCTTGGTGCAGTTCAGCATCAGCATGGCTGTCTCCACCTCAGGCACAAGTCTGAGGGCTCACAGTTGGTCAGCAGTCTTGGAAAAGAGAACAGGCGCGTGTGCCTGGGCCTGCGCACTAACGTCTCAGCGCCAGACCCTACTGCTGTGACGTCATATCCAAGTGCGCGGGCAACCACCAGCTGAGAACTCTGAAATAGAAAGCCAGGGCAAATCCCCTTTCTTTCCTTTCCTCAGGTGAGGTGTTTTGTCATAACGACAATCTAACACACTTCAGACCCATCTCAGGTGAGTTACTTCATCCTCTGAACCCTCAGGATGGAGCTCAGTGTCCGCCACTGTTTCATGTGACGGTCTGCCCTTCCTATTACCCACGCTGTCTGCGCCCACAGCCTCTGCCCTGGCAAAGCGCCCTCACCAAGCCACTCACTCCTCCCCCAATCCAGACTGAGACTAGCTTCTCTGTCCTAAAGGAAGATTTCAACCTAAACGTTTCCATCTAAACCGGCACTGTCCAGACCCCTCTGTTGGGATTCAGCTCTGTCTGCAGTCTCCAGTACAGCAGCCCTCATTCCTGTGGGCTCATGAGTACTTGAGATGCAGCTGGCATAACTAAGAAACGACACACATTTTTGCTATTTTATTATTTTATTTAAATGGATAATTGGTTGCCATTACACTAGGCAAAGGATTGTGTTGGTGGAATGTGGCTTCCTCCTTCTTCATCCTCACCTTCCACCAAGCCAGGAACGTTGCTGTTCTGTTCACTGCAGCTAGCACCTATCTTTAGGGGAAGGTTTAGAGTATGGCATGTGCTCAAAAGGTATTTTATTATGAAGAAATGTATATATTTCTCCTGCCCCATTGTCTGCTATTGTTAACCACTGAATTGTGCATTTTGCACGAGGCTGCAGCATGTAATGGCACATGAAACTTGCACACGCGCTAAAATAAAGCCCTCCCAATAATGTGCATTCATGTGCCCTGATTTCTGCTTCTCATGCAGCGCAGGTTGGTTGATCTCTGGGTCTCACAGCAAAAATGCCAGTCATCACCTCCGGCGGGTGCCTGGCTACGGTGGGCTCAGGGGACACTTTTTCTCACACAGTAGCACATCCCCTAATCCAGCTCTGGCCTATCTTAACCTTCTGGTCTGTGGAAACAACGCATGTCTTCCAGATCACTTGTTTCTCAGCTCAAAGTTGAGTCTCAGCCGGCCTCCACCCAGTGGGGTCTTCTTTTTCACAAGTGTTTTTGGTCACACTTTAACTCCACACGTGAGAAAGCTCGACAGTAGTGGAGGACAGAGATCAGACAGTCGGGCATCCGGAGCCCCTGCTTCCTCTTCTAGTAATTACGTAACTCCACCTGGACTTCTCCAGCGGCACAATCAAAACGACTGTCTCAGCCATGTCCTGGGCTGGTAGACATGAATACTCATGAAAGTGTATACAAAATCAGAAACACTTGGCAGATATAAAACACTTAACTCGGGGCATAACTGGGTCACAAGGCTTTCTTCTAATTATCGCTGTAAAATACTGAGTTCAAGTTGGGCGTGGTGTCACACAGCTGTTTTCCCACTAGTCAGAGGCCGAGGTAGGAAAATCATGAGTCCCAGGACATCCTTGAATATATAGTAAAACTTTGTTTCCAAAAATGCCAAAAATGTGGTGTGTGTGTGTGACCACAGTGACAGAAGGCTGTCTAACAGCAAGCCTGTGTCTGAAGAAAAGGGCAAGTACACAGTTTTGGCTGGAGAGGGGAGCCAGGCAATGTGAGACATTGGTAAAAACACTTCGTTGTAATTTTGACCCAGGCAGGTATGTTAATCAACAAAAGCGTTGATTTTTGTCTTCTGAGACATGGCGGCTTGTACCCCAGCTGGCCTCAAACCTCCTGTGCAGCTGTGTGTGCTCTCAAACTTTGGATCCCCTGCCTCTACCTCCCCAGTGCTGTAATCACAGGTATGTGTTAGTGTGCCCAGCGTATGCAATGCTGGCAATGCTGGGCTTCAGGCATGAGCATTCCACTTATTGAGCTACATCTTGGCTTCTGATTTAAATTTTTTTAAATGTTTTTTTTTTCAGCATTCAGAGGCTAAAGATGGTTACAGTCAGAGAATCTTAGCATAAGTCTTCAGAATTTTTTAAAGTTCTCCTCCATCTCAAAATTCTGTGCATTTTATCCAGGTTGCTTTCCACTTAGTCACTAAAACTTTGGTCCACGAAATTATTTATATATGGGGGGAAAAAAAACTTAAAAGCCAAACTTAACTTCATCATGTGCATATCACTGCTGGTTGCACAGTTATCTCTTAACATTCCCTTAACTTGAAGATTCAGCCTTATATTCATAATTGGTTGGCGACTTTTATTTATTCATTACACTTCAAAATAGTCACAAAAGTTAGTATATTGGAGACAGGAAAGCAAGGTATTGGACAGTACGGGAATTCCCTATTAAGATGGCTATGTAATGCATCATTGGACTCTGAAGGCTTGCTTTCTTGTCAATAGCATTAAATTGAGAGCTGAGATCATGAGCAGAGCTTTCTAGCTTTCCATATATCAGGCTCTGGGCAAACGCACGCTAAGCATCTATTACATTGTGGGAAGCACAGAAAAAATGAGTTTGCAGCTTGCCTTCTCATTCCTGAAGACAAATGTCTGCTGGGAGAAATGAGATACATCCAGGCATGGATATAGTACCATAGGCTGCAGCTCCAGACAATTAGATTCAGGAGACTAATATGGTCAAAATGTAAAGAAAACGGGATAGTTCTAGTTTCAGTACTTAGAAAAGCCTTAGCTAAGAGGACTCAAGCCACAATGAGCAAGGAGAGACCACGTGTCTACGAAACAGACGGCTCAAGCAACCAGCAAACTTCCAGTAGGAAACCATGCGCCAGAGTTCATCTTGACCATGTTGTTACCTGGGTAAAATCCAGACTGCCTGCTTTCCATCTGTCCTTGCTTGTAGCCACCCCAGCAGCCATCTTACCCATCCAGTCCAGCATCTCTCCCTGCTTCCATTCCCTTGCCCATTGAAAGCCCCTAAAACAAGCCACATGGACACAGCACTTGTCAAACTTCCTTTGGTACCCACCAGTCCTAAGGGCACCACTGACACAAAGCCTTTAGGGCCACCCCAACCCCAAGCAGGACCTCACAAATGCTCCAGGCCTCTCAAACATATTTGGTTCTCTTGATCGCTATACATCTCTTCCCAGAGTGAAAATCTAATTCATGTTTGTTCAGAATGAGGTGCTGCCAGTATTGGGGTCAGTTTTCTTTGATGCACACCTGTGCTAAGTCAGACTCCGTGAGCTGTTTTATCCACCTCAGTCTCGGAACCGGCCACCAGCTGTCTTATCTTTGTGTTGAGAAACTGACTAGGGATCACATGACCCTGTCCCCTCAAGAAGCTACGATCTTTCTGGGGTGCTATTCTTTTTATTTGCAGGACTAAATACCTGACAAGAAGCAGTTAAGAGAAGCAAGGGCTTATGTTGGCTTAGAATTCAGGGGAAACAATCCATCCTGGGAGGAAGACAGGGCAGCAGGGGCAGGTGACAGCTTGTCTCACTGCATGACACTCAGGAAGAAGAGAGAGGGAGAGGGAGTGAAGCAGGCTATAAAACCTCCAGGCCCACCCTCAACTACCGCTTCCACCAATGAGGCTCCATCTGCTAAAGTCCCCACAACCACCCCAAATTTGGAAACCAAGTGTTCAAATCCATGAGCCTGTGGGGGACATTTCATATTCAAACCATACTTGGGTATAGCAGTCGAATGTTGAAGACACTTTTTCCTAGTTTATCTGCAACTTGTAAAGGTTCTCAGCCCTGTGGCCTTTCGCTTGCTTCAACAGTACTACAGGCTCTTGCTGATGCCTGGCTCCATGGATGATGGGAATCTGACTCAGGGAGCAATGCTCTGGGAGTCTTCTTGGTCTATTTTAATGGCGTGAGGAGGAGCTCTACTCTGGGGAAAGTGTGACCATCTGTAACCCAATGCTAGGCCTCTTGCCAGCCTAGGGTGCTCAGCTTAAGCTTGGGTGCCAAGAGGGATCTATCTGTTCCTTCTGCTGAGCATGAGCTCCTACAGCATTCCCACACAACCGATTAGTCCACCGTGGAGAAATGAGAGGAAGAGCAGAGAATAACGTCCTCAGAGGAAGAGTCCCTCAGAAGCACAGACCTTGTCTTCCTCCGAACAGGTACTCAGGGCTTTGGATTGTGATCAAAAGTGTGTGTGAACTCATGCTCCAGGACAAAAAATGCAGGAATGGAGAGACATGGTTCTTTCCTTCATAAACTTTAACTGCTTTGCTGTACATAGCATGGATGTGTGTCACTTCTGCTCCAAAACTCATAACTTCTTGAGAGCAAGAAAAAACAGATTTTTTAAATTTCTTTGAACTCAAGGATGCCGGAGCCCACCAGCAGAGTTGAGTGGGGAGTGAGGACAAATCACACTTCACATGGGATTGGGCTGTCAGTCCGACTGAAGCAGCTGGGGGTGGGGGAGGTGTTAATCCAGGGCTTATTATTTATAAGCAAAGCAAAAACAAGTCACATCAATACAAAAAGAAAAAGGTGTGGAACCACCTGACCTTTTCAAAAACTGCTTCCCCAGGTGAAAACATAACACAGCAGCTTAACAAGCAGCTCTCCACACCACAGTGTGAGTCCTGGTGATCCAACTCAGCTCTTCAAGCTTGGCCACAGGTGTGTTGCTTTAGCAAGAGGCCATTTGCATCCAGGTGCTGGAGGCTTCCAGGTTACCTGGAGCATCTGGACTGTCTCTCATGCTGGCTTTGTCTGGACCTTCCTGATCTCACCTTCTATTGTGTTTCAGCATTTTCCATGGTGTTCTACTGTCTTATCAAGGCTCTCCTTTGGCGACTCTCCTTTTTTGTGACTCTGCTTTGGGTTACTCTGTCACATGGGACTTCTACTGCAGTACAGGATCCTGGAACAGTTTTGTCTTGGGCTGAAGGGATCTCCCTGAACACAAGTGAAACCTGGTCGCTTAGTCCCCAGGCTCCTCTGGTGGGAGAAGCTTGATGGGTAAGCAAAGCCCTGACTCTTCCGGTTCATGCAAAATCTGAAACTGGGAATCCAATGGACACCTCCAGGGAAGAAAAGAATGGGAAAAGATTCATGCACTAAGAGCTTGAGATGTGTCTGCCTTTAAGTATGACAGCAACAAGCAGATTAAGACAAGAATGAAAGCTTCCCCTCACTCCATCATAGCCGGCAGGTGACAGAAAGAGGGGACGTTGTAGGCAGAGATCGCTGTTCTATTTTTGGTTCATCTGCTAAGTAATTGATTAGTTAATTAATGAGCTAATCCATCTCAGGAAGTATAATCCTGGGAGCTCCTGTCCCCATCTTTAAGTGAAGAGCTGTACGTCTAAGCCAGAGATTAGATAAGCCTGGAGGATGATGCTGGCTGAAAGGATGATGATGTATACATTTTAGCATTTATAAATGTTATTGTGTGAACAATTGACTACCAGAATTAAAACAGCCTGCTCCATCATTTTATTCATATAAACTGAAAAATATTCAGAATCTAAGGAAGGTAATTTTGTTCAAGTAATTTTTCATGGTTGTTTTGTTTTGTTTAAAAAAAAAAAAACCTAAGTGTCAGAAAACACTGGTGAAACTGAGAGTTGAGTATAACCTGCAGCCTCCCGGGAGCCACCCAGCTTCATAGAGAACGTGAGATTAACTTGCACCTTTGCTGAAGTTATAGAATATGCTCAGTCTACTCTAATCATTTGGAGAAACCTGAATTTGACACATATACTCACTGATACATGGTGGGCTCAGTTAGATTAGTCTGGAAAAGAGGGAAAAGGCCCTTTCTAATATCATGCCAACAGATGATAATAAGTTATATTTACTTATATTGTGTTTATGTAGGTTAGGAGGTTCAAAGCAAGAAAAAAATGTCTAGCTTCCTCAAGAGAATATATATATAGTTGGTGAGTAAGATGTGGTAGGATTCAGCGTTTTGCTTGCAGCTGCTGGAGCCACTGGCTTTGACATCTGTGACATATTTCCATCATTGCTGCAGGAAAAAAAAGTAGCGAGGTAGCATCCACAGAGACTCCAGGAAGCATGGTGTGACAGCAGAGGGAGCAAACGCTGTCACTTCAGACCCTGAGAGGCAGTGAGCCCCGCAGGGCGGAGGAGCTCCAGAACGCGCCCCGCTCTTCAGGGGCATGCGAGCCATTTCTCAGAGGCATCTATTAGGAAGCACTCATTCCTGCTGCTGCTCCACTCCTTCAGGCCACGCTAGTGCCGAGAGATTATTTTTAATTCGACAGCAAGCTCTGTAGAAGTGTGTAAGAGACAGCCACTTCCTCCACCACCTGCAGAACAATGAAATATGCAAGGCAAAGGCACAGGACTATGGCAGGGAGCATGCACACAGAGAGTGGAGACGGCTAGTGAAGCCGGGCTGATCAGAGGAGTGCCCGGCTGAGAGGGAGTGGGGGGCTTATGTGAGATGAACGATGGGAGACTGCCAGGGCCCTTCAACAGAGGGACTATAGACTGGTGTGAGTGCAACCCAAAAGCATTTTGTGCACCTCAAATTTAAGGAAGCATAGGCAGGAACTTATCAACAGGTCCAACATTTTTAAATGGCACGAAGAACCGTGATATGATGGGCAAATTAAGAGCTTCCTAACACGTTAGCAGACCTACGTTCACATCCTCCCTCCAATCTTCTGCAAACCATTGTTTCTATGTGTGTGCGCACAGGTATGTGAGGGCCTGAGGTCATCGGGCTGTCCCCACCTGCCGAGTGCTGTCCGCCTTGCTCTGTGAGAACTGGTCTCACACTGGCTGGAACTCACCAACTAGAATAGGCTGGCTGGGGCTTGCTGACCGTCTCTCCCTCCTCAGCAATTCCAAGCGCCGTCCACCATGTTATTTTCTGCAGGTTCTGGGAACTGAATTCAGGTCTTCCTGCTGGTATGGAAAGCATTTTATGCACTGGGCTACTTCTCCAGCCCAGAAATGAGAGCTCTTGTGCGTTCTGAGCCAGTTTCCTTGTCTGTGGTAGTGGTCAGAAGCTGTCTTTCTGGTCTGTTAGACTTGGAGGGTAAGAGCTTTCTCAGCCAAGAGCAGCAGCCGCCATCTATCGGCTCAGTCACGGGATGAGAAGGTGAGGCTGGGGCGCTTTCCTCTAAGGAAGCTACCTCATAACACGAGTCGGCTTCCTCTGAGTGATGAAATCTAACACTGCCAGCATCAAGCACCTAAGGGACGTGTGTCTGGGCAGCTCTCTCCCCTTCCCCCACTGAGCATGTGCTCTGGGCAGCACACGTACATGTTACCTTCACGGTGACTCACAGCCACACAAAATCAGAGAAAACAGCACAAAACAGAAACTGCTAGCCTCATTTGTCTCCTTCTGTGAAGGAAGTTAGAAGCCAGGTGATGCGGACCATCTGTAGATTAGTCCAGCAGAGACCCTTCATGCTGAGGGTCACGCATAGGCTAACCAGCCTCTGACAAACTGGACAAGCATAGGGAACCAGCCAGATTGCTTTTGTTTATTCAGATGACCTGGACATTTGGATGAGTGTGGCAAGGTATTGCTGTCTGAGGGAGCCATTGTAGGTTCTGGGCCAATGTGCTGAGGCGCTCTTCCACTGTATGGTTGTCTCTTAACTCCATCCACGTGAAAGCTGCCTTGGTGGCATCAGAGTCTGCTCAGAGAGGCGAGGTGACAGGCAGACCTTCCCTGTAAAACTAACAGCGTCATCAGGGCTGCGCTCTAGATTGCTTTCTGTTGCTGTGATAGGCACATTGACCAAAAGCAACTGAGCAAGAAACAGTTCATTTTATTTACATTCCAAGTAACAGTCATGACCCAGAAAACCCATAGCAAGCACCTGGAGCAGAAACCACGCAGGAAGCCTGTGTACTGGCTCATTCTCGCTGGCTTGCTAGGTGAGCTTTCTTATATAACCCAGGCCCGCCTGCCTAGGGATGACATGCCCAGGGCAGGCTGGGCCTACATCAATTAGCAACCAAGAAAATGCCCGCAGGCTAACTTTACTGAGGCAGTTCTTCCATTGAGATTCTCTCTTCCCAAATGACTCTAGGTTGTATCAAGTTGACAGCTTAAGCTAATTATGACATCTTGGGTCACAGAGCTTGAAGCTGAAAACAGCAGCTCCCTCCACTGGGAAGGGCCCCTGTCAGTCCAGAAGAAGAGAAGAACAGTAGTCATGCAAGCAGGCAGAGTTCACGTCCAAACAGTCCTTCCTGCAACATTCACAGAGTCCCCAAGCACACCTAGTGAAGGAGGTCCCAGAGCTGACCTGCCACCCGCTGCTGTCCTGCTGAGGATGTGGGTCCTGTACTCTAGCACCTAGCCCGGTGGCCAGCAAGGCATTGTGCAGATCCATAAGGATGCCCAGTCCCAGCAGCCTCCAGCTTCTCTCTTCCAAACAGGGCTTCCATAGGCCAACACCTGCAGGGGTAGCCACCTCCCGCCTTCATCAGGCATGTTTCTTCCTGAGCACACAGATGAGCTGATTCCCAGTCTGCCCTCTTCAAAGCTGTGTGTATGTGTGTGTGTGTGTGTGTGTGTGTGTCTGTCTGTCTGTCTGTCTGTCTGTCTCTCTCCATCACAATGTATGTTAATGTATGAAACCTGAACAACATCTTTTTTGAAAACTTTGGGCCTTGTGTACACCCTGAGTTCAAATGTGAAATTTCCCGAGGAACCAGAAACAGCATACCTACAATGCATCCCTCCAGAGGCAGAGGCAACAGGACTATCTCTCAAGTTCTAAGCCAGCCAGGGATATTTAATGAGGCCAATCTGTCTCAAATAAATAAAACCAAAACTTGTTATCTAACATATAATTGATATTTTATGTTCAAAACATCAAGTTCTTGTGATTATTTTAGTAAGTCAACAGTTTTATAACCCAAGAAGACTTAAAGCATTAAAGTAAAAACGCATTCCTACCCCTAGCTGAGCTAGGGACAAGATGGCTCCATGAACAGCCATAACTGCACAGAAAAAAATACTCAATAAGTGAATTTTAATTTGAAGAATGGAAGCACATATGTGTTGACATGCTGCCTACTGGCACACAGCCTGAAGCTCGGTTGGTACCCACTGACATGATCTGAGGGACAAGAAAGCAGGAAGGGCATTGCTCAGAGTGGCTACACTGTGACTTCTTCATTGTGCCAAATAGAGGAGTGTGCTTGGAACTGACAAACAGGTCCTAGTCTTGAAAAACAAAAAAAGCATGAAAAATTGTCATTTCAAGTAAAAAAAAAAGCATACCTAGCAAGATGAACCACTCAGAACAGACACTGTGTTTGCAGTCTCTATCTCCGGAGACTGTCCATACAGAGGACACAGAAGCTGTCTCTCTTGGGAAGGTCAGCCACAGAGAAAGTTGTCTGGTGTTCGTGGGGTCTCTGGTGAACAGCCTCTTAGAGTCACCCATTCCTCACTCTTACTGGTGCCCAGCCAGACGTCACGGCCTCTCATCTGAAGACTGGCCTTTTTGCTTTTGAGTAGAGCTTTCCTCTGACTTGAAAAGTTCCCTTCTTCCAAGATTCAGGGAGAAGAATGTCTGTCTGCCAGCACAGCTGCCTGCCACTCACACACGGTACCCAGGTGTGTGGTTTCTGTGTGCCATTGTCCGTGCTGTGGTAGTCTTTCCAATGACACAGCAACCTTTGAATCATCCACAATTGTTAGTTCACTGGCTCAGTTCTGGCAGGATCATTCCTTTGGTCTGTTGTTTGTTCTCTATCTGGGATGCATAAACATGTTTTCACATCTCCCAAAGAACAGTCACAGGATGCTTACACATGACATTTTTTTGGCTGGACTCACACAATAAGTCGCAGGAGATGCCCAGTTGTCAGCATGCACACCAGGTTCACACACACACACACACACAATACCCTTGGGAATCATCTTGAGCTGCTACTGGCCTGCACTTTATTCCCAGTTCTCTCCTTATCGTCTCTTCTCACTCACCCCCTTCCCTCACTCCTTCCTTTCACTGAATTTGTCATCAGAAGCTTTTTTTTTTTTTGCTTCATTTATAGACTCATGAGGTAGGACATTTGGCTCAGTATCTGTTAAATATCTGTCTTCTAGAGCCCTCAGAGACTTGCAGCCACCACAAAGAGTTCCTCTTTACACCAGCCTTTCCCTGTGACCTGGCATCCTACTGTGGACACATCCTTGACCCTTGTAATCATTTCGGAGCTGGTTTCCATGTGAAAGGGAAACAGCAGTTTCATGCCTCACACACTGACACCGAGGTCTACTTGTCACTCTGTGGAAAAACAACAGCTCACACCCTCTAAAAATAACGTCACTTTTCAAGACCATTGTCATCCATGTAATCCTGGCTGTTTGGGAGAATGCCTTACACGAGCTCCTATTGGACCCAGTAATCAGAGGCATCAAAGAACAGACAAAGACACCAGGAGCTTTCCTGCTGTGGGAGATCTTAGTTAAGCCATCGCAGAAGCAAGGGGCTTCTGGGAAACAGACAGAGCTCAACGAGCAGCTTCATTGCCAAAGTGATAAAGTGAAGGCAGAGCCCTGTTTGCTGGCAGCAGACATGTTTCCTCCTATGGCACAGCACCTCACTGAAATATAAATCAGAGTGCATCATAGCAGTCTCTCTGCGAACAGTGTTTCCACAGCCAAGGATGAAAACGCCCTGCATTGTCTTTGGCCTCTGTGTCTCTGTCCACTTCCACGGGGTTCTGTGACTACCAAGAGTCTAAGAATCCAAAAAAGCAGAGACACAGCCCCCACTGGAGTAGCTGCCCCCACTGGAGTGTTTGCTCAGGCACCTGCCCCCTCCCCCTGGCTCAGCTTTCGGGCCTAACATCTTTATGCAGGCAAATCCCAGCTGGGATAAGTTTAATTATTTATAGCTCATGCTGGATTCGGTTTTTACAAGGCTTGAGTATGTGAACAAGTAAATAAGACACCATCCACATGGGTATAACTGAATTACTGTGGTCTAAAAAGAAAAAGCTCCATATTTAAACAAGGCCTTCTCTGAGCTTGAGTCTTCTGTGCACCCATCCTCCCGGGACAGCTTCAGCGTGATGAGGACCAGGACTCAGAAAGCATCTGATGGGATGTCCAGTGAATACAAGTGCAGAATTAAACTATGCAGGACAAGAATACTGTGGTGATTTGAATGAAAAAGGCCCCATATCCTCATAGGGACTGGCACTGGCAGGTGTGGCCTTGCTGGAGGAGGTGTGGCCTTGTTGGAGGAAGTGTGCCACTGGGGACAGTCTCTGAGGTCTCCAGAGCTCAAGCCAGGCTTGGTGTGTCTCAGTCTTTTTCTGCTGCCTGCCAAGCCAGATGTAGATGTGGGTCATGAGCTCTTCTACATAGCACCACGTCTGCCTGTGTGCCACCATGCTTCCCACCGTGCTGATAACGGACTAAACCTCTGAACTAAAGCCAGCCCCAAGTAAATATTTTCCTTTATGAGTTATCATGGCATGGTTCTTCATAGCAAATAAAGCCCTAACTGAGACAGATACTATCAGGCTTCAACAGAAGCCTGAGATGTTAAAGTGACTTTCAGTTCCACAGATCTGCAATCCCTTTCCATCTGTTAACATCCTGAAAAACACAGCCAATCAAAAGAAAAAAAGAGAAAGAGAGAGAAAAATATAAGAGAGAGAGAAAGAAGTAAGAAAGGAAGAGACAGAAAAGATAAAAAAGGAAAGGAAGAAAGAAAGAAAGAAAGAAAGAAAGAAAGAAAGAAAGAAAGAAAAAAGAAGGAAGGAAGAAGGAAGGAAAGGAAGGAAGGAAGGAAGGAAGGAAGGAAGGAAGGAAGGAAGGAAGGAAAAAAAGCTTTGCTGTTGCAGTGGTAAGCCAATGCTCCCACTGAGCACCAGATTTTTAATTGTGCTGCTCTGGTAGTTTGAATAAGAAAGACCCCATATTCTCATGCGTTTGATAGTCTGGTCATCAGGGAGAGGCACTACTCTATAAGGATTAGGAGGTGTGGCCTTGTTGGAGTGGGTGTGGCCTTGTTGGAGTGGGTGTGGCCTTGTTGGAGTGGGTGTGGTCTTGTGGGAGGAAGTATGTCAGTGGACGTGGGTTCGGGGTTCCAAAAGCTCAAGCCAGGTCCAGTCTTTCTCTGCCTCCAATCAAGATGTAGAACTCTCAGCCACTTCTCCCTCACCATGGCTACCTGCATGCCACCATGCCAACCAGAAGCAAGTCACAGCTAAATGCTTTGCTTTATAAGAGTTGTCATGGTCATGGTATCTCTCCACAGCAACAGAGCGCTAAGACAGCTTATGCTTCCAAAGGCAGCTTGCTAGAAGGAGAAACATCACTAGCCCGGAAGTCCTACCTGAAAAATGACAGGGAAGTCTAGCGTAATGGCTCGTGCGTGTGGTCTCAGCACTCGTGAGGATGAGGCAAGAGGATCCCTGTGGATTTAAGGTCAGCGTGGTCTAAAAAGTGAGATCCTGCATCAAAAGGAGCCTGGGGCTGGGGAGAGAGGTCAGCTGGCATGGGTAGAAAGGGGTATCCTATCCATTGTAGGATACGAAGAGGCAGAAGGCATAAGATGACCAATGAGAACTGCGGTTCTGAATTTGCTCCACTCCAGAGCAACAACGAAGTGTTGAAAACTACAAGTCACCGGATTTATGACTGTTTGTTGTGGCAGCACACTTGGAGTAAGCCGGGGACAGATGACACGTTTGTTGTTTGTTTGTTTGTTGTTTGTTTGTTTGTTGTTTGTTTGTTTGTTGTGGCAGCACACTTGGAGTAAGCCGGCGGAGAGATGACTGCTGCCCTCGACTCAGGTGGGCTGGCAGCATGTGCAAGGCAAACTCCATCAGAAAAAAAGGAGACGCACAGTGGCTGTGGAAACCACCTGAGTAGGAGCAGAAGAGGGGGTAGCCTGAGGCCCAGGAAGAGGCCACTGGAAGGAGGAGCAGTGTGACGGGAAGTGAAGCTTTGTTCTTCATAATGCACCAGTCTTCCTCCGCCAGCAAGGAAACTGCTTGAAAAGGGTGCAGTCTCTCATTGCTCGACTGTTCTTCAGTTCATCCAGGATTAAAGTTCTAGCCAGATGTGGCGGCACATATTCTGTGATATAGAACTCAGGAGTCCGAGGTAGGAGGACCTCAGATTCCATGTCACCAGGGCTAGAAAGAAAGCCCTTGTTAAGGAACAAACGGTATGACCATTTCCCTACTGGCCTTGGTCTTGATCTTCTTTTAGACAACGCCATGCCTTTGGATAAAAGTCCACTCATTTAACTCTCCAAAGCTGGATCTGGGAAGGGGAGAAGGATCCCATCTTGGCAGAGGTGCTAACACCCACGCACTCCACAGCACCTGTGCTGCCTCTGCTAGGGTGTGGCTTGGCAGGATCATCCCCAGGCCCACCTGGTTTCCAAGACTTCCTACTGCCGAGGCCTCAGGCTCCACAGCTGCCGACTGTAACAAGAGGAAAGATGGAGGGTGCCAGTAATCACACAGGCAGGTCGCAGACGAAGCGGGCACACCGTGGAGTCATTTGCTGTCTGTTGCCTTAACTTTCTCCGTGAACTGTGACACAAGGTCACCAAACGGAAAGGATCTCCATAGGAAGAAAGAGAAGGGGACATGAGAAGGGGCCAGGGGGATTCAATGAAAAAAAGAAAAGAAATGTACTCCAGCCACACCTTAGATGCACGTAATGAAATTTCACACTGGAGTACATGAATATAGGCAATTAGCATGACAAATACAGTTTTGAAAACATGAAAAGGAAATACAGTCCGCTGCCACTGAATACTATGGCCGTGAGCCACAGTGCGGTGCAGACCCAGCAAGGCTCGCCGTTTTCTCTCATCGTGTGATTTAGGCACAGAGCGGGTGGGGTGGACTTCACCAGAGTTCAGTTTTGCAAGCCAAGCTCAACAAAGAGAGTGGGAGAAAGAATAAAACAGAATTCATGGATTGGTTATAAAGTGGCAAGAACTGTTGTGATGGCTCAAACGATAAAACATTTACATTACAACCATCACAGTCCAGGTGGGACCCCAGGATCCATGTGAAAAGATGGGCATGACAGTGTGCAGCCATGATCCCAGCACTGGAGAGGCAGAGGCCAGAGGACCCCTGGACAAGCCAGGCGGGAGAGCTCCAGCCCTCGTGAGACAGTCTATCCCAGAAACAAGGCAGAAGCTAGGAAAACATTCCATCAGACCCATGGCCTCCATACACACACATTCACATATGAATGTGTGCACATGGGGAACATGCAAATTTCAAACATTCTAAAGCTGGACTCCACGCTGCGAATAGAGTTGAGAATGGCACAGAGAGTAAGACAGCGGAGGAGCAGCAGGGCAAAGGTGCTCTGGGTCCCCGTGCTGCTGAGGACAGCGTAGCAGAGCAAGGCACAGAGAGTAAGACAGCGGAGGAGCAGCAGGGCAAAGGTGCTCTGGGTCCCCGTGCTGCTGAGGACAGCGTAGCAGAGCAATGGCACAGAGAGTAAGACAGCGGAGGAGCAGCAGGGCAAAGGTGCTCTGGGTCCCCGTGCTGCTGAGGACAGCGTAGCAGAGCAAGGCATGCAGGCAGACACGGAAGGCAGGGACGTTCACAGCGGGGCCTGACAAGCTGTGTGACTATTAGAGGTTACGGCCATGGGAGGAGAGAATGAGGAGGAGTATAAAGGTAGATCTTTGGAGAAGTCAAAAAGCTGAGAGATGTGTAGAATTGAGTTGGAAGGACCAAAGAGAGAGCCAGTCTGGGCAGAGTCCAACCACAGGAAGGTGTGAATGGTTGGACCATTCATGACATTCAGAGCCAGGAAGTCTGGAAGAAAGGGAAGGGGAAGAGGCAGGAGTGGGCTCTGGAACAGACAACAGAAGGAAGACTAGAGCACAGGCCACCGAGAGCACACCTGTAGGAGGTGAGTCAGAGTGTGAAAGCCGCGTTTGATGAGGCAGCAGAAGAAATGAGGCATTCTCCAGGGCACCGAGAAACTCAGTCCCATGTGACACGCTGCTGCCCGCTCAGCAGACTGCTTTATTCACTATTTGTAAAGATATGAAAAGAAGCAAGGCAAAAAGACATGGCGTGTTAACCACGGCTCTATGGAGAGGGCCTCTATCCTGGCTCAGGGCTGATGTGAGACTCCATTAACAGGGAACTGTGCCTACTGTGTTCAGCTGGGGAGGCTGGGAATCCAGAGCAATGGGCCCGGGGCTCACATTACCACGCGCTCTGGCCTTTGTTCCTGGGAAACGTAATAGGCAGCTTGGAACAGTGTGCCATTGTTCACATGATATGGGTGGGAGGATTAAGCCCTTAATTAATCAGGGAATGGGTAATTGATCATTGTTAAGCCCCTGCTAGTAGTCACGATTACATATGGGCCCGTGAAACTGATCATTGTCTTTTTCACTGCAAATGGCCGTGGTTGCTCATGAGTCATTTTGCAATGAATGCTGATTCATTGTTTGCTGGCCTGGGAATGGAGATTAGGGGTTGGTGGAGCGCAGAGTTTGCTGTGCAGCCTCCCCTTTCTTCCTGTCAGCCTCTTTGGAGGGGGAAGCTTCCAGATTTAAATACACCTGGAGGAATAAAGGAGCAAGAGAGGAGAAAGGCTGCTTTCCAAACGTTCTGAACAAAGGTGGCTTAACAACAGAGACCTCCTGGCTGGAAGTCAGGTTAAAAAGAACTCAGAACTGCAGTATTAAACCGTGTTCTTGACTTTTCCCCACCAGCAACACCTGTGTGGGGGCAACGGATAATGGGGGGAGGGAGAACTACAAGAATTATAGAGTGGCAGCCAGCAAAACGTTTAAATTCACCTCCGTTTCCTGGCTTTAATGGTCTCAAGTTAAAGATTAGCTCTCAACACCTTCAAGCAATTCTCTGCACACATACAGACACATAGACACACACACAGACATGTGCACACACACACACACACACACACACACACTCATACACACGACAAAAAAAAAGAAAAATACCCTTTCTCAGCAACATTCATCCAAAGAAAGAATCAAGAGGGCCCTTTTCAGCCACAGCATCTGCTGTGTGTCTTCCACAAAAATGTTCTTTCTTTGCCAGACCTGCTGTTACTGTGGCGTGAAAGCACACACGTGAGAAGCAGGAGCGGACATAGGCCTGTCACTGTTTGTGCGTAACGGAATGTCTCCAATGAGGCCAGCGGATGAGTACCCCAAGAGTCCTCCCTAGACTTCACGTACGTCATCAGGCCTGTACGTGTGCTTTTCCACGAGGAACGGGGCTAGATTGTTTATCACGCCTGCTGCACTTGCCTGTTTGGTCAGGCGGTGGTTGCCTGTGATTGTTTAAGAAACTAGAGAGCGGCTGAGCTTTCCTTGACCTGCTAACTGGAGCTTAAGTTACCACACCCAGCACGTCCGCAGCAGAGGAGGTGAGCAGTGCAGGTCCGTGTGCGAGCAAAAGCAGCAGAGCCCGGGAGTCGGAAGGAGATGGAGAAAGCTAACAGTAAAGAGCCCACGGGCTGGGCAGGGCTCAGGCAGTCACATGCCCACCTTAGCGTGCCTGAAACCCGGAACCCATCCCCAACTCTGCATAAGCCTGCTGTGGTGGTACATGTCTGCTACCACCATCCAGAAGGTCAACCCTGGCTAGCTGAGGAGCTTGCGGGAAATAACAAGACCATGTCAAAACAAAAACTGTGTGCTCCCCTGACTCCTACTTAAGTTAGAATATCTCCTAAGGGATCTTTACAGGAAGCTTTTGTCGAGATGCTATTGACTCTTGCACAGAAAGGCATCTCTGTGGACAAGGACCGCACTCCACAGTGCAATCAGGAAAGTTCAGTCAGAACGGTCCTCTCGGTTTCTCCTTCCTGTGTGTCTCGAGAAATGCTTTCCTGGGGGAGCTGTGAACAATTCTACCCCCACCTGTTAAAGTCCTGATGATAAAACAAACTACGATTTCATCAGAGTTCCTGCTAGAGAACCAATGAATTTCTCTTTTTTTTTTAATAGTTTATTTTTATTTTATGTGCATTGGTGGTTTGTCTGAGTGTGTGTCTATGTGAGAGCATCAGATCTTGGAGTTACAGACTGTCGCGCGCAATCCTTTGCCGATAAGGAAGACGCGGCAACCGAAGATTTGTCCAGCAGAATCTTTATTGTACAGCTCTTGTAGGTAGATGGAGAAGGACCCCAAACCCCAAACGCGCTCTGCTTAAATAGCCTGCAGGGCGACGTGCTCGTCTGTGATTGGTGCTCCGCACAATACCCAATTAGCATGTGTTCTCTGATAGGGAGAGCACTCAAATCCATATTAGCATCCTGTGGCGCATGCGCTGCTGCAAGATACAGCACTGACAAGAAGAACCAGGAAACAGGAAGCCAGCGCCATCTTGTAATGGCGAATGCGGCTCCCGACAACAGACAGTTGTGAGCTGCTATGTGGGTGCTGAGAATTGAACTGGGGTCCTCTGGAAGCAGTCAGTTCCCTTAACCGCTGAGCCATCTCTCCAGCCCACCGACAAATTTCTTGGGCTTGCTTACATCATGCGAACAAGGGGCTGGAAGAAGCATGGGGAGGTCACGTAGCTGCACTGTAAAGTCTCCATTTGGCATGGATGATGCTCCCTCATAGCCATATAGTTGGAACCCCCTCTCCTCAGTCCTCCCCTGTACATATGCCCTAACACCCAGAGGATAAAACTGCATGGAAATTAGCATACAAAGTTACATAAGACAGAGGTGAGATGCGGGGAAAGGGAGGAGAGGGAGGGGAAACTGTAGTTAGGATGTATAATTACTTCATTAATAATAAATGATGAAGATGATAGGAAAGAATTACACAAGGCAGAATTACATACAAATGGACAGGAATAGCCAGAGCTGTGGTGAGGCTGTGAATCCTACTGTCTCTTCCTCCTAGGAGAGAATGCCAATAGTCTAATGGTCTGATTATAAGGTAATTCATATGTAGGCAGGGCTGATCCAAGAAGAGAGCAGTAGTTTGGCTGGGAAAATAACACTGCACAATACTGAGAACCTTTAAGAATGCTTTATGCCTGCAGTCCTGGAGCAGCTAAGACCGTGTAATCTTTGCACAGAAGCTCCCTGCAGCAGATATTTCAAAGGGACCCACTTGGCTTAGGTGTTCCTCCAACCACTCTTCTCTAGCTCCTCCTTCTGCCGTTCTCCTTTCCCAGCTTTCATATATGCCCTGATGCCTCCTACCAAACTATGCCCACCTCCATCCCTTCCCTTAAGAGCCAAGCCATGTCATCTGTTTCATCCAGCTTGAGTTGCCTTTTAAGGTATCTCTGTTAGGTATTGAGAGGTGATAATTTCCACATTATGTAATATGTTTACATTTAAATCTGACTTCAAGCCAATGGGCTGGAAACTCAGGTCCTCCAACATGGACGTCTTCTTTCTTTCTGCTGCCGGACACAATGAAAATCTCTTCTCAAGGCCTCACAGGATGTTCCTCATTCATGGCCCTGAGCCACCGGGCACATTTGATGCCCATAAACTTTAATTCCATTGCTCTGCTTCTGCTAACATTCACTTAACAGACAGACAAAGATTCCAGTTGTTTCTTTCCAAATCGGAGACTCTGCCTAAAATCATGGTAAATTCTGTAGTAGAGGGCCATCCCCGAGCCCCTTACCCAAAGATATCCCCATGCTATCAGGGCGGGCGTTAGTGGCAGGGCTCAGAGCAATTACAGGGCACCAGGCACTTCAAGTGCTTATAAGGCGGGTAAAGAACTTTCCAGCTCAGTTGGGCGGGGATCTGATGGAAGATGTGGTTCCACGTGGGAGAAAGGAGATGTGAGCGGTGTGGGAGGGCCGAGTTCCCCGTGTCCCAGAGAGACAGAAGGCACTGTCTGGAATACACTAACCCTGGGAACTGGGGACTGAGTTCAAGCTGCATGAACAACAGAAGGAACTAACAGCCCAGACATGCAGTCCATGGACACAGAGCACCCAGAAGAGGAGCTAGAGAGTCGTGATCATGCAGGAGGAATAAGAACAATCACTAGAAGAGATAGCATCCGATCGGATCTAGGCCCTCTGTAGAGCACGGCATCCAGACCTAGCCAGAGGCTCACTCCCCACCACAGTGATTACCCTCTGTAGAGCATGGCATCCAGACCTAGCCAGAGTCTCCCTCCCCACCACAGTGATTATCCTCTGTAGAGCCTGGCATCCAGACCTAGCCAGTGATCACCCTTTGGGAACTTTGCTGGACAGCTAGGATCATCAGGGAAGCATTGTACTCTGTTCTTCAGAAACATGAGTTACAATCAACGTACAGCATCCCTACACAAAGGTGAAAATGCTTTGTAAGAGGGCAACACACACAGTGGCATAAAGATGGGTTTTCATTTGTATTTGTTGACTTAGATTCTCCATGGATCCTAAAATGGAAGCAGGAGCCGTGTCTTAGTCCACTCCAGCTGCTGTAACAAAGTGCCTTGGCCCGAGTGATTTATGAACAACAAAATTTTGGTTCAACTCTTAGAAGCTAAAGACTCCAGTGACTAGATTGGTGAGGGTCCTCTGCCTCCTATCATAATATAGTATGCCCTGAGTATCCTAACACAGCTGTAGCACAAGAAAACAACCTTAAATTCAATCATAAGATGATGATCAAGTTCTTTAAAGAGGAAATTAATAAATCCCTTAAAAAATACAGGAAAATAAAATCAAAGAGGTAAATAAAATGAATAAGTGTTCAAGCAAATGGAAATAAAAGCAAATAAATAAATAAATAACAAAAACATAAACTGAGGGAATCCTGGAGATGGAAAAACTAGGCATGAGAACAGGAACTACAGACATAAGCATCTCCAACAAAATACAAGAGACGAAGAAAGAATCTCAGGTGTAGAAGAAATGATTGAAGAAATTGATTCATCAGTAAAAGAAAATTTTAAATCTAAAAAGTTTCTGACACAAACATCCAGGAAATCTGGAACACTATGAAAGACCAAACCTAAGAATAATATAAATAGAAGATTACCAGCTCAAAGACCCAGAAAACCTTTTAAACAAAATCATAGAAGAAAATTTACCCAACTTAAAGAAAGAGTTATCTATAAATGTACAAGAAACTTACAGAACACCAAATAGACTGGACTAAAAACATAGCCTCTTGCCACATAATAATCAAAACAATAGATGTAGAGAACAAATAACTATAAAAAGCTGCAAGGGGAAAAGGTCAAGTAATGTATAAAGGTAGACCTACTAGAATTACACACAATTTCTCAACAGAGACTCTAAAAGAATATGGGCAGATGTCCTGCACACTCTAAGAAACCCCAGACAAAATAGCCAGCAAAACTTTCAATCATCATAAATGGAGGAAACAAGATATTCCATGATAAAACCAAATTTAAGCATATCTAGTCACAAGCATAGCCCTACAGAATATACTATAGGAAAACTCCAGCCCAAGGAGGTTAACTACACTCAAGAAAACAAAGAAAATAAATAATTCTACACCAGCAAAACCAAAAGAAGGGAAGCAAACACACACATACACACACACACACACACACACACACACACACTATCAGCATCAACATCAAAATAACAAGAATTAACAATCATTGGTCATTAATGTCTTTCAACATCAATGGACTCAATTCTTCAATAAAAAGACTCAGGCTAACAGAATGGATGCAAAAACAGGATCTAGCAGTCTGTTACATGAAATAAACACACCTCAATATCAAAGATAGACACTACCTCAGAATAAGGCCTGGAAAAAAGATTTTCCAAGCAAATGAACCCAAGAAGCAAGCTGGCATGGCCATCCTAATATCTAACAAAATATACTTTTGAGCAAAATTAATCAAAAGAGATTGGGAAGGACGCTATACTCATTGAAGAAAAAAATCTACCAAGATTAATGTTTCAGGATATTTGATCATACTATGAACCTTGAGATTGTGTTATTTACTGGGAAAACCTGTTTTTAGTTGTGGTGTGTTTCACCCTTAGTACACACCTTTAATCCAAGAGCCTGATTTTTTACAAAGAAGCAAAAATTATACAAAGGAAAAAAAGAGAAAAGAAAAGAAAGAAAAGAAAAGAAAAGAAAAGAAAAGAAAAGAAAAGAAAAGAAAAGAAAGCATCTTCAACAAAGGGTACTGGATTCTGCATGTAGAAGAATGCAAATAGATCCATAACTCCTACCCTGCCCAAAACGCAAGTCCAAGTGGATCAAAGATCGAACACAAAACCAGATACACCAAATCTGATGGAAGAGAAATTCTGTAAGGCATAGGACACCATTAATAGGACAAAACGGAAGTCTACAGACTGGGAAAAGATCTTCATCAAACCTCCATTGACAGAGGGCTGAAACCTAAAATACATAAAGAACCTAGGAAACTAGACATCAACAAACCAAATAATTATTTTTTTTCAACAGAGGCATCTCTAATGGCCAAGATGCACTTAAAGAAATTCTTTAGTCATTACCCATCAATTCTTTAGTCATAACACCCTTAGTCGTTAGGGAAATGAAAATCCACACAACTCTGAAGTTCCATTTATCCCTGTCAGAACGGCTAAGATCAAAGCCTATGCTGGTGAGGATGTGGAGCATGGGGAACACTCCTCCATTGCTGGTGGGAGTGCAAACTTGTGCAGTCAATCTGGAAATCAATTTGGCGGTTTCTTGGTTTCTCGGAAAACTGGGAATCGATGTACCTCAGGACCCAGCTGTGCCACTCGTGTGCATACAGAGGATGCTCCACCACGCCGCAAGGCACATGCTGGACTGTGTTTATAACAGCCTTATTCACAATAGTCAGAAACTGGAAACAACAGCCATGTCTCTCCAATAGAAGAACTGTTAAAGAAAATGTGGTACATTTACACAATGGAGTACTATTCAGCTGTTAAAAACAATGACATCATGAAACTTGCAGGCAAATGGATAAAACTAGAAAAGACCATCCTGAATTAGGTAACCCAGACCCAGATAGACTAACATGGCATAAACTCACTTATAAGTGGATATTGACAGTAAAGTAAAGGATAACCATGGTACAATCCACAGACCCAAAGAAGCGAAGTAACAAGAAGGCCCAACAACACATAAATCTCACTCGGAAGGGGCAGGAGTGGGAGCAGGAGGGAGCAGGGCAGGAGGACGAGGGAGAGAGTAGTGGGAGAGACAAGTGGAATGGGGCAGGGGGGAGAAAAAATTAAGAGTGATGGACGATCATAGAATTTGAAACCTCATTTCGTGGTGAAGTTGCCTGTAATTGGCCTCAAGGTGGCAGGGGTTTCAGTGGTAAGGGTAAAGCTAGAGGCTGCTGTGCCATTTCGCGGGGGAGGGGACGGACGGGAGGCTTTGCCAACCCCAAACTCCAACCAAGGTATGCTTCCTAACCACAGGCTTAGAAGCTTCGGGACCAGCTAGTGAGAAGCTAAAACCTACAAAACTAGGAGCAAAAATAAACATTTCCTCGTCATAAACTGATAATTTCAGGCATTTTATTGCAACGACAGAAATCTGACTGGCACAGCTCCCAAAAGAGCGGAGTACAGAGTTCGCGGTTTGCTCTTTGCTCGGCTGGTCTTGTTTTGGTATTGCATCCCCTGTCCTAGCCTGGCTTCTGACTCAGAATACAGCCTAGGACTGTCTCGGGCCTGAGACCCGCCCGCCTCTGCCTCCACAGTGCTGGGATGACAGGTCCACCTCCATGCTCAGTTTATGACGTACTGGGGATCAAACGCAGAGGTCCCTGCGTGCTAGGCAGGCACTCTACAACCGAGCCAACATGCTTCTCTACAAAGCTCCGTTCTCCTGCCAACACGCTAGGACGTTACTGTGAAATGCGGACACGACTACTCCGGAAGGTTTTTCTGTCTCTCCTGTAAATGCTTCTCAGAGCTTGCTGGAACCTTGGAGGCATGTGGAGGCTGCTCTCTTCCAAGTCGTGCCAAAGCAACAAAGTTGGGACATCTAGGCAGAGACAGTGGGAACCCCTGTACTCTGCCAGGAAACTGAACTGTCACGTAACACCACTTCCTTAGACCTTGTTAAGAAACTAGGCGAACCCTTTTGTCTACCTGACCCCAGTGGACTGTTACCTATGCTCACAGCTGGGCAGGGGAGCAGAGTTCTCAGTGGTTCCCACCTGGCTGCAGATGGGTATGTGCGTGGCTAGAGACTCCTTTCACCTGTCAAAGCCACCCTCTTCCAACAAAACTCTTTGGGAGCGTCCAGACCAGCACAGAAATGCACAGCCTTGCAAACATGCTTCCAACCCAAGAACAGAGGATGCCTGCTGTCATACCTCCTCGCCCTCATGCCAGCCAACAACATGCCTTTTGGTCTTGAATACTTCTGCTTTTTGTAAGAACAACCTCTCTGAGCCTCTGGTAGCACAGGCGAGCAATCCTGGTAACTTGGGAGGCTAAAGCAGGACTAAAAGTTCAAGGTGTAACTGGGTTACAGAGTGACAACTCAGTAAGATACCATCTTAAAATAAAGAGCAAAATAGGGTGTGGGGATATAGCTCAAGCATGAGGACCCGCGTTTGACCTCCAGAACTTACATGGTAGGATGAGCTGGAGTGAGGCAGATCTTTGTGGACTGCGAGCAGAGGGTTTGGGGTCACAACTGAGAGACACTATCTCCCCCCCCCAAGAAAGCATGCCACTCAAGGGTGACCTCTGTCTTCCACATCCATGTGCGCACACATGCATACACATATGCATCTAGAAATGTAAAACGAGGGCTATAGATGGAGTACAATAGTAGACCGATGAACCAGCACATTCAAACCTCTGCGTGCGGCCCCTGGTGCTGGGGGAAAAGGAGGAGCTGGGCAGAGAGAAGGTAGTGGAAGGAACAATTGTTTGTTATGCTATCCACGAATATTTTATCTGGTAAAAGAGAGCATGCATGAATAACTAGCTGATAAGCTGGCCTCAGTTTCCATCATTACAGCTGATTTGGGGAGAACTGAAAGCTGCCTACGGATCTTGTGACTACAACCCCTTAGCTGTCTGCTGCCTCCACCCAGGGCCTATGGTAGACGATCTTCAAACAACCCTAGCAAAGAGGCGAGAAATGCTAAGTTCAGACACATCTGGGTCTGAACCACCTTGCCATCTGTGAACTGTTAGCTGCCATACTGAACTTTTCTGATCTTTGATTTATTCACCCACAGAATACAAATCATAATATGCTCCCCCTAGGAATTAGCAGGGACTTAAACAATGGGTGTGTTATCTACCCATCTTTTGGGAATCTGAAAATGTAGCATTTGCTCACTCAGGGTCAAGTGTCTTTGTCAATTTGACACAAACCCAGACATACCTGGAAAGAGAAATTCTCAACTGAAGAATAGCCTCTGTCAAATTGAGCCGAGGGCACAACCACAGGGCACTTTTTAAATTGTCACTTAACGTAGACAATTTAAATGGCACTGAGCATAGCAGCATCTCTGGACTGGTAGGTCTAAACTGTGTAAGAAGGGTAACTGAGCAAGCAGAGGAGCAAGCTAGGAAGCCACATTTCTTCATGACCTCTACTTCGGCTCCTGCCTCCAGGTTTCTGTCTTGACTTCCCTCAGTGATGACTGTCTCCTGCAAGATGAGGTCCAGCACTGACATCACTGATGCTACTGGGGATTAACACAAAGAAGCCCACAACACACCTGCCACCATGGCCAACGCTCAACTCGCTGACATCACTGACTCAGGTGAACAACAACAAGGAGGACTGTCCTCCTGTCATTGCGGCCCAAGCCCAGCATGCTGACATCACGGATGCTGGCAAGGTCGAGAAGCAAGAGGAAGCCTCATCACAGCTGGCAGAAGCACAAAACAGGACATCAGTTTGACAGGTTCTAACATTAAACATGATTAACACACCACCCAGAAATCTCATTACTTTTTATTTACATAGTTAAAAACATGTCCCCACAGTCTGCATATGAATTTTTTACACAGATACAGAATCACCACACAACACATACATATAAATACATATGCACACACACAAACAGATACAAACACACAAACACACATATAGAAACAAATACTCATACACAAATTCACAAAAATGCATATTCAGACACACACAAAGTTAATCCCTGTCAATACTTCACTATTTCTTTAGCTCTTGAAGGCTTCCTGGCCTTTTAAAATACCACAAGGAGGCATTAAGCCTTATCGGTTGCTAGCTCTGCTATCAACCAACACCTCAGCTCTAGTCAGCTGAGGAGTGAGAGCGATCCAGGAATGCGCCAGCACGAGTGCCAGGACCGTGTGAGCGCAGGAGAGACCCAGGCCAGCCCCGGGACTGTGAGCACTGGGTGCAGCTGGCCCTGCCGTTAGATAGAGGAGTCTCAGATTTAGCTTGTGAGACTTCAGCTTCCAGGGGAGAAGGAGAAAGGAATAAAGGCTTCCCTACCTTTCGTGGGTGCTCTGGGGAGTGGAGTCCTCCACCAAGGGGAGGAACACAAATTTGAGGCTAAGCACAGCAGCTGCTTCTCAAACGTGGCCATGAAGAATGTCATCCGTGTGGCAATGCTGCAGTCCCTACCACCAGCGTAAACTACCCCGGGTTTTGTAACCCGTGGATCTCACACACCTTTCTGAGTGTGCACACATGCCCATTCATCTGACCCTCCCTGATACGGTGCAAGAAGGTAACACACTGTGCTTGTCTTCCATGGATGAGGAATCAGTTATGAAGAGCAAAGCAGGGGTGCATGTGAGACCCCAGCCCTCAGCAGGCTGGGGGCAGGCCTCAGGTTCAGGGGCCAACCTGGACTACACAGCAAGACCCTGTCAGAAGAGGGGAGGGGGAAAGAGGGACCAGGTTGGGGCAGACTAAAAGAGAGAGGAAGAGCTCAGGGGAGGGACAGGCAGGAAAGCAGCCTGCCCAGGAGCACAGCCGGCAAGGGGAAAGAGCTTTGCTGAGCAGGGCTCACTATAGTGTCTCTGATTGCACAGGTAGGATTTTAAACATTTTACACTTTTCTGCCTTTGTATTTATAAAGTTCTTCTTTTGAAAGCTCCTTTAAAAAAAGACTTTCATTATAGGAATAAAAAAGCAAAGAGATAATGTTTGGAACCAGAAAAGATCATCCTGAGTGAGGTAACCCAGAACCAGAAAGACACGTATGGTATATTTTCACGTATAAGTGGGGATTAGCCATATAATACTGGATAATCAAACTACAATCTACTGACCTAAAGACGCTAAATGACAAGGAAGACCCTAGGGAAGATGCTTAATTCTCTTTCAGAAAAGCAAATAGGATAGACCCTGGAAGTGGCTGAAGAAAGGCAACAGATGCTCACTGAAAGACTCCCCCCAGCAGGGGATCAAAGCAGATGCTGAGACTCACAGCCAAACTTTGGGCAGAGTTCTGAGGATCTTATGGAAGACTGGGAGGATAGAAGGACATGAGGGGACAGGAGCTCCACCAGGAGACCAACAAAGCCAACAAATCTGGGTCCAGGGAAGGGGGTGCTGCAGAGACTGATGCACCAACCAAGGACCACGCACAGAGAGGACCTAGACCCTCCTGCTCAGTCTCCATGTGGGTACCCTAGTAAGGGGAGCAGGGACTGTTTCTGACATGGACGCTGATGCCTGCTCTTTGATCACTTTCCCCCAGCATGGTAGCCTAGCCAGATCACAGAGGAAGAGGATGCAGGCTGTCCTAATGAGACTTGATAGGCTGGGGTCAGATGGTAGGGGAGGAGGACTCCCCCTTTCTGAGGACTAGGAGGGGGATGGGAGAAAGAGGGAGGGATGCTGGGACTGGGAGGAGATGATGGAGAACCCCCTCCAACAATCAAGATGTAAAGTGAATAAAGTATTTTTTTGAAAGCAATGAGATAAATCTAACAGCCTTGATCCTACTTTAGTCACAAAGCAGGGTCAGAAATACAGGAGCTGTGTGGGATTTCTCAGAGAAGATCCTTTTTTCCTTTCTTCCTTCCTTCTTTGCCTTCTCCATTCCTTCCTTCCTGCCTCCTTCCTCTCTTTCTCTCAATAACGCAAGTTTCATTTTTATTCATGTTCTTCTATTTTAGTATCTATTACATACCCCATCACTCACACACAGAAATCACGCCTTTGAAGAGAGCCCCACCACATCAGGACGGATCTGTCTGGACAGTGTAGCGTAAGCCTGTTACTCGGGAGAATGGTTATGAGTTGGAGGGTCTGGGCTAACGTTGTGAGGCGCTGTTGTTTGCTTTAGTGAAAGAATGGGGCTGGAGATATGGGAATGAGGAGCACCTCCTATTCTTCCAGAGGACCACAGTTCTGCTCCAAGCACCTGCATCAGAAAGCTCAGAACTACCTGTAACTCCAGCTCCAGAGCTTCCAACAGCCTCTTCTAGCCTCCGTGGGCATGAGGACTCATAGATCATAGACAAACAGACAGACACACACAGAGATAGAAAGACAGAAAGACAGAGACAGATAAATGAGATAAAAATCTTTTTATAAAATGAGAAGGGAGGGATAGATTTGTGCCTTCAGCAAAAAGAGGTGTAAAGACTTGATCTGTCCACCCAGGCACGGCCCCGCTTCTGATTTACATCACACCATTTTAAACCACACAAACAGCCTGTGTAAATGGCTCCCCTGAGAAAGGTCCCCATGATCATGCAGGCTCACAACAGTCCCCGGCAAAAATGAAATAGAGGACCCACAACGTGCTTCCCAAAAGCCTTCTGCAAGCTTTAACGAGCAGTTTTCGTTTTATTGACTGAAGGGAAGTTCTAACAAAGCTGAAGGTGAGTCAAGGTTTATTTCTGTGTCTATGGATTAGCTCTCATGCATGCTTCCTGTTAGTCGACTCTGTTTTGCCAATGTATAATTACAGCCACAACCCCACCATTAACCATTCCAAGTACGAACATCCATTTCCTGATAAATTTGAGAAAGGTCAGAGGTTAACTGGGCCAGACCGACTCAGAATGTTTCAGGCTTAGAATGGAGCTGCTCTCCTCCTGGCAGGACCTCACCCCACTGCCAGAAGCAGGGGCTTTCCACAGCTTAGGAAATGTGGACACAGGAGTGACTTACACAGAAACGGTCTGAATTGCCAGGCTAAGTAAAACTGCCAAAGCTTCCTGAAGCCTCAGGAAGCACAAAGACTCTTAGTCTAGAGACTGATCCTCCCCGGAATGACCAAACTTCCTTGCCCTCACTACAAAAAAACCAGAGGCAGCTGAAATGCAAACCCCTCGTCAATCACACAGAATCAGATCTGTCACCACAAGTTTTCCTGCGGAAAATGAGTAGCATATATTAACCAAATGTCCCGGAGGGACTGTGGGGCCAGGGAGCTGCAGAGAAAACTTCAGAAGGTCCCACTTGTTATCCAGACGAGAGCGGTAACTCAGGCTCAGCCTTGGTGTCGGGAAAGCGGGCTGCAGCATCTCTGGAGTCAATGTTTCTTGGAAACAAGGTTATTGGTTTCCGTTTACGACTCCAAAGAGCCACTATGAGTGACCAGCAGTGTGTGACCAGCAAGAGGGGAGCCCTCAGCCTCTGCAGTCCTGCCCAGACTTCCTCTGCCCAGGCTGAAACAGGAAGGCAACTGCTGGCTGGGGCGGTTATGCACGAGCAACAACTGATAAACCCACACAACGGCTACACAGACTTTGAACTGGATCTCTGTCTCAATTAATGGCATGCGCCGTTTCTACAGTTGTCTTCCGAGTTTTGTTATGTAAGCATTTCATACATGTATACAGTGTGTTCTGCTTATCCTCTCCCCCCCCATTATCTCCCCCATCCCTACCAACACTTCCCATCTTCTTTCCCTCCCCCGGATTCTTTGGGTTCGGGTTTGTGATTACTTGGCTTAGCCAGGCCCACCTGTGTGAGCTTCGGATTGGAACTCTGCCTGCAGCCTGGTGGAGTCATTAATGAGTACACAGCTAAAGCAGAGCAACCCCCCCTGAATCAATCAGTAGCAAATAATTGAGCAGCGAGGAGTAGGGCCTCCCCAGCATAGCAGCCCCTTACACGCACCAGCTCATGACTGAGTGTTGAAGGAAGGGCCCAGCCCATTCTCGTGAAGGCTCTCAGCTAATTACTTAAGTTCTTTACTTTTGCTATAATTAAAAACAAACAGTAAAACTTTCCTCAAAGCACTTGAGCTGCTGAAAATTCAGGAACCTCCCTGGCGTCAGCTCAGCATATTACTGAGATGCACATTCCCAGACAAGAGAGGAATGTGTCAACAGTTGTGAGCTAACTTCTCACAGGGACACGGGAGCCTCTCAGCTGAAGAAAGACTTGTTGCTTTTCTGCCACATTTTCTCACTACAGTGTTCAAGGGTTTGGAGACAATCTTTCAGCCATCTGGCTTCTTTACTGAAAGAAAGACCAATATTTTAAATCCTTTGAACCATCCAGTCTTAAAAGGAATTCAAGCCTGACCAGGCAGGTTCACAAAAGCTTTATTTTGGAGGGGAAGAGGGTGGGTGGTGACATTTTTCATACTTGGAAAAATAACCCCAAAGGTAAATGTCAATTTTTCTTGGTTTATATCTTTACATGCTTTTATTCTAAAGATATGTATTTCTGATTGTGGGATCAGGATAGAGCTTTAATATTTTTTTAAAGTAAGCATAGGAAAATAATGGGTTTGTGATATTGTTGTGCATGTGTGTCACTGTTCTTTGCCTGTAAACTCACCTTTCCTCTGGACGCTCTCCTGCTGGTGCATGTCCTCGCCCCAAGAAGCCCCCCTTCTGTTCCCATGCCATATGCATATTTAAACCTAGGCTCTGCTTATGCAAAAGAACACACCATACTTACATTTTTTTCACCTTCCATTCCCCTTTTTTGTTTTTCCCATTCTTTCAACACCTTTCTATAACCAGGATGATGGCACCAAGCCTGAGCTCAATTCTTGACACTCATGTGGTGGACAGAAGGAATCAGCCTCCACAGGCTGTTCTCTGGCCTGCACGAGATTGCCACGGCACACGTGTACCCAGGCATGCACAAAGTTAGTTAATTAATTGTTAATTAATTAAATTAAAAAGAATAAATGGACTAATAAAGATAAGCCATGTATTCTGTTCTATATATTTCTTCCAAAAATGAAGTGTTGTTACTCCTAAGAATAAGAAGAGTCAGCTTTCTTTCTCTGATAAACTATCTCTATAAATAAAAGTGCATTGAAACAAAAATAAAAAGTAGCCCAAGTCCATTAGTTTAAACAAAAAAAAAATGGTATACAAAAATGCATGACAAGGAATAAATGAAAATGAAATAAGCAGAAAAGGTAAGCTAAAATATTATCACTGTTCCATGAATAAGCAGTTTTTCTGTCTTGATTCTTTTCTGCAGCTCCTGATTTTCACACAGTAAATAGTCTAGTTTGAGAACACCTAAAAAGCATGCGCAGGAGAACAGATTCAAAATGTCCAGTGAGGGTGACCTTGTAAACTGGACTGTAAAACATCTGCTCTTTGTGCATGCATCAAGCACAAGCATGTCTTTAAAAGAGAAAGCTACAAGAGCATCAGCATACTTCAAGAACCCAGGACCAGTGAGGCGCAGTGCTGCTGTCACTAACCAGCTGGAGAGGCTGAGGCCGGAGGAACATTGGCTCAGTGCCAGCCTCGGTGGTGCAGACACCTTAAGCCAAAACAGAGAAGAGAAATGTGGGAGAGATAAAAAGCAGAAGGTAAGAAAAGGGGACGAGAGGGAAGAAGGAAAAGGAGGAAGAGTAATGAACAAAGGAAGGAGGACAAGAAGAGCAAGAGGGAAAAAGAAACAGAATAGGTAGAGAAAGACAAGAAAAGAGAAAAGAAAGGTGAAGAAAGAAGAAACATTGGTAGGCAGCACACAAAGACACACACACTAAAGAAAAAGAAGGGAATTTGCAAATGAGTCTGTAAAAAACTAATACTGAAATAAGATGCCGTTCCCCACCCACGACACTAAGAAGACTGCATGCCAGCAGGATGCCACTGCTTGGCACGGTGTGAGGAGACAGACACAGACCCGCTGCCAAAGCTGGCTACCTCTGTGGCCCTCAGAAGACAACTCTGTGGCATCTAGAAAGGGGCACCGAGGCAGTTCTGAAACTCACAGAGATGGTGCAAAGCACAGAGGCTTGGACCACAGCCTTTCCATCAGCAATGTGAAATGTGAGCCAACTGGAAACAACCCAAACCCTGCCTGTAGAGAAAAAAGCAGAATCACAGTGTCTCATCAGGTAGGCCCACGGAGAGAAATTAAAATCAGATACAATTGCATGATATAGATAAATGTTGGAACATTAATTTGAATAAGAAAGATAAATTACGTAAAATGTTCTATTAGTGTGTCAGTCTGGTCTTTTCCTTTGCTGTAAGTCCATTGCTGTTTGCAGGTTTGTGTTTGTTTGAGCTAGGGTGTCATGCAGCCAGGCTGGTCTCCACTTGCTGTGTAACTGCTGTGATCTGGATGAGAAATGTCCCCATAAACTCACGTTAAAGCACTTGGTCTCCAGTTGCAGAATTTCGGGAGGCGGAGCCTTGCTGAAGTGGCTCACCCTTCCAGTCCACTCCCTCAGCTTCCGGTGTCTGCCACCATGCCTTCTCCTCTAATGTGGATGTCTAGCCCTCTAGAACTGGGAACCAAAATAAACTCTTAATCAAGTTGCTGTTGGTCGTGACTGTTATCACAGCAACAGAGAAGAAGTCACAGACAACCTTGAACTTCTGATGCTCCCCTCTCCACCTCAAGCACCGAGGGCTGAAATCAAAGGCATGTGCCACCACGCCCAGCTCTGCACAAATTTTCAAAGCACATAGAATAATGGCACATTCTGACTAAATGCCTACTTCAAAACAGCTAATTAAACAACTCTGTATAGTATGGAAAATGCAGAATTTTCATTTCTGGCTGTGCGACATATTTTATTATTTGTATTTTTAATGCCTGGTATGCTTCACGATTTAATGAATTGTTCATATGACTTTTTATTGAAGAGCTTTAATGCTGCCTCAGCCAGAAGAAGATCAGGAGTGACTGGGACAGGCCCTCTCTGGACATAGCTAGATAGAGGGTAATGGTTGGCAGTAGTGGCAGAGTGAGTTGTGGACAGACAGGAGATCCCTAGGGCAAGGGGAGACAGAAGGGGAGGTGGAAAGGAAGCAGTGACTGATCTGAAACCTTTGAAGGAGAACTAGACTCGGAGGCCAGCCAGAATAACAAGAGTGACCCAGAAGGAATGGTTAAGACCTAAGGGCTGCTAAAGGGGTGGAGTGAAAGGAGTCAGGTCACAGGACATCCTACAATACGATAAACCAGACAGCACTGGGAGAAGCAGCTCCAGAGCGCTGCCTGTGCAAGCACACCGACTTCCGCATCTGGGTGAAAAGCTACTCATGGTGCTGTTTACGTCTGGTCACAGGCCTGCTGAGGCAGAGACAGATGGAGCGTAGGGTTGCCTGCACAGACAGCCTAGGGCCCAGTGAAAGACCTTACTTCAAAAATGATGGGCAGCTTCTCTGGAACAACAGCTGATGTTGACCTCTGACCTTCACAGGCATGCACACACATACACCTATACACATGCACACACCAAGTGTGCACACTCTTTCATCTGTGCACACACTTAAAGAACAAACTAAGATAGAGTAAGAGGAAAATGCAAGAAACTGGTCATTTTCCAGAAGTCAAAAGAAGAGTGATACCTGGATCAGAAAAAAAAAGAAACAAAACAAAAGGCCCCACAGTTAAGTGTGCTTGGCACATGAGGTCACCCCTGTAGTCCATTAGGTAGAACACTGGAGGACCTCAGGACTGAGGTGGGAGAAGGGGACAGCAGGAAAAAAATAGATTTAAAAGTCAAATGTTTTCATAGCTGGAAAGAAGCAGGACAAAGACGACCTTCCTGCCCCTGACTGTACTTTTGCCTTAAGAGAAAAATGAGTCCAGTGACCGTCCAGCAGAGGTGGCGTGGCTCTAGAATGACCTCCGTGGTGTGCTCAGTCTCGAAGGCACAGGCTCTTCTGTGTAACTGCAGAGGGAAAGCATTGGACTACAACTGACTGAGATCCTGCCTCTTCCCACTCCAGCTTCCTCTCCTGTTCAACAGTTTCGGGGACCTCAAACATTTATAAAATCTAATTAAGGAAATAAGCTGAGCGTGCATTTTTGTTTGGGTTCAGAAAAACATGTTTACACAGCATGGAGTCATTTCCACGCACGGTTATTGCTGACCATAGACCGGCGGGAGGAGCTTCTAGGAAGAGGCTGACTGTCCTCCTGGCCAACTCTCTTGGCATCATGATAGCAGGTTTCAGGCCAGAAGAATGAGTCTTGTGGAGCAAAATGACAGAGAGGAAATGTTTAAAATAGAGGGAGGCAGAAGCCAGGCTGTGTAGAATCCTTCAGAGCACTCACATGAAAAAGTGGAGGAAATTCAGCGGGAGTAAGTGCACATGGCTGAGGAGGGTGTGCGGGGCTGAGGCACGGGTGACACTGGGGGAGTTTGTTAGCATTTGCAAATCTTCGATGCTACCTCACACTTAATCACGCTTTAAAGAGATTCTCCAAAGTTGCATGCACTTCAGGCTTCCCAAAAAGTTTGATTCATAACAATATGAATGATTAGAAATCCATGTCTTCTTTTCCTTAAAGAATACAAATTACAATGTAGCTGAGCAGCATTTATTTTGCTAAAATTTATGTAATCACTGTTTTCCTAAATTTAATCCCAAGACAAAGGAACGAGGCCAAAATTGGGAATGTGGCTAGCCATTCTTGCTAAATTTAATGACCTCTTAATGGTATAAGAGTTTCCATGAATTTTTCTTCTTAATTTCTTTTTTTTTTTTCATTACTGTTTGGGCAAAACTGGAAAAAATGACTGATAATCACAGCCTTCGTTAAAAAATGAAGATGCCAGAAGTCTACTGAGTGTATTAAAACTGAAACAATTCTGAAAAGCTGCTTGGAAACAATCCAGAAGTCACAAGAGCCTACAGAGTCCACCAAGACTGGATGTGAAGGAAATTCCATCTATCCATCTAGATAGATAGAAAGACAGATAGACAGACAGATGCCTGCCAACCCACAGTGGAAAACCACTGTGGATTCTATTCACTCTTCAACCAGAGAGAAAGGCCAACTTTGTCACCATTGTCACTGATGGTGCCTACCAGGACACCCCTCTGAACACTTGCACTGACATCCACTGAGCTACTTCCAGGCCTTGGCCCTTCATGCTTCACAGGAACCCCTGAAGACATGTGACCTCTCTTCTAAAAATGTCTTCCATTCGATTTAGTTTTGTTTAAGAGGAAGTAAGGAGTTGCTTGCTTAGGAAAGCTGTAGGCTACTCTGGGAGTATCTTTTGTTATAATTCACTGATAGTATGTAAAATATTTATCAGATGTACTTTTTGAGACAAGCACTCTAGGCTAGGCCTCTAAGCACTCTAGGCTAGGCCTCTAAGCACTCTAGGCTAGGCCTCCAACTCAGTGCGCAGCCATAAATGGTATTTAGCTTCTAAATTCTTCTGCCTCCACTACCTGAGCGCCGAGATATTAGATGCGCACCCTCATACTCAGCCTACACAGCTCAGAGGCCAAACCCAGGGCTTCAGGAGGAAGCATCTGAGCCCAGTGTTTCAGAAGGAAGACTACTTGAGAAGAAGCAACAGATACATGCATTGGTAAGAAGACAGAATACAGCCTGATAGAACCTGGAAGAAATTCAGCCTCTGTTGACCCAAACAGAGCAAACAATAAGGGGTATCAGGACTGGCTATTGTGGACACAAAACAGTAACCTTCAAATATTTTCTAATCTGCTAACACTCTGTGCGTGTGTGTGTCTGTGTGTGTGTGTGCATGTGTGTCTTGTGTGTGTCTATCTGTGTGTTTGTGTGTGCGTGTCTGTATGTGTGTGTCTGTGTGTGTATTTGTGTCTGTGTGTCTGTGTGTCTTGTGTGTGTCTATTTGTGTGTGTTTGTGTGTGCGTGTCTGTATGTATGTGTCTGTGTGTGTATTTGTGTCTGTGTGTCTGTGTGTCTTGTGTGTGTCTATTTGTGTGTGTTTGTGTGTGTGTGTGTGTGTGTGTGTGTGTGTGTGTGTGTGTAAGCCAAACCTTGTGAAAGGAAAACACATTATGAAAATAACAACAGAAAAGACAACCTAAGAAAGGTGGACTATACAGCGTTTCACTACTTGAGATTCCTGGAAATGACGCAGGTTAATTTCAGTGTTTCCAGGAACCAGCTGACTTTACTGAAGCCCACAGGGAAGCTGTTGGCAGGATCGGGAGCTTCAGCTCCAGCCTGAGGCAGGTGCAGGAGCAGAAAGCCTGCCTCGGCCAGGGATGAGGCCTGCTACAGCTCAGCTCATCCCCACACGACCACTGAAAAGGAGCACAGGCCACAAAGGTCAGCAGCGTGTTTCACTCTACCGCCTACTCCAAATCTAAATTCCAGTGCGGGAACTCACATTCCTCAGCCGGAATAGGCGGAATTCCAGATGACTGCCGGAAGCAGGAAAACACAGTTTCCCCACAGAGCGCAGACTGGGGTCAATGGCAGAAGGCCAGAAGCCGTCTCAAAGGCAAAATGTCCACCGCAGTAAGCAACGCTCCAGAAGGGGAACCTAGCACGGAGGAGTGAAGCAAACGGGAGGCTGAAGACAGCACATGGCCATGGCTTGCAGGTAGGCAGAAGCACCAGGAAGGATGGATACCCAAACACCCGGGCTGAAGGTCTGCAGCTTGTGCTGCCCACACAGAGAAGTAAACAGAGCTCTGGTTCTTGCTGCAATTAGAGAAACTGCTTAATCTGAGCCGAATCTAAGTGAGGCCAAGCGAAGGAGTCCCTGCCCATTCCTGGGGTGTTCCATGGCCACAGCTAGGGCAAAAAATAACTTTAGCAATAGCTTTCCTGGGTAGGGCCTCTTCCCCATCTGTGACTGGACATGTGCAGGCCGTGTCTCCTGAAGGCCTTCTGCAGGCACCTGTAGCTAAGAGTTCACAGTACCCTGGCAGTGTTTCAGGGCCCTCCTTCCCATTATTTGGCTCTTACTTTCTTCTCATTCCCCTCTTCTGTGATGTTCCCTGAACCTTGGAAGTGGTGATATGAGTGTCCTATTTAATGATAATCATTTGACAGTTATTTGTTCTCAGCACTTAGGCCAGCCACAAAACTACATCAGTTTCAGAGTTAATTAACAGCCACTTTGACAGCATATTCCTCTAGAAAAACAGAAGTGATAGGTTCACCGCTCCTATCTATGAACTCTCCAGCCAGGAGACAGTGACCAGCTCCACAACACCCAGTCTGAATCTCCCTCCTGAAGAGCAGGCCTCCCAGGCAGCCAGAAATCAGGTGATTGCCTTCAAAGCAGTCATGCTGCTGTCATGCCTGTGAGGAATTCTTCCTGTGAGGAATTCTTGTCTGGGAAGACCTAGAGCTATAAAACACCATGATGGCTCCCCTCCCCAGCCTGCTCCTCTCACTGTGCCAGATGCCAGAGGGAAGCAGCTGCCATCTCAGGTCAACTGTCTCTCTTTCCTGCCTTAGTCTCTCGCAGAACCTGAAGCTCTGTGGTTCAGCCTGGCTCACCAGCACACATCAGGGGTCCTCCTGTCCCCCTCCCCAGCACAGAGATCATAAGCACCCAACCCACATGGTGACTTTTTATGGGAATCTTAAACTCAGGTCCCCACGCAAGCCAAGCACACACCAACTAAGCCCTTTCCCACCTCAGCCTGCTCTGAACTCTTTTAGAAGGACGTCAAACAGCCTCTCTAAATTATTGCCTGTCTTTGGAAAGTTTTTTATCCTGAAAAAGTAGAACCCAAAGGCCGCCCACACCTCAAAAGATCCCGCGCTCTGCTTTAGTGGAGACTGAGAACAACTCACCCATGGGTGCAAAGCACAACCTGCTCCACTTTGTTTAAACCAGGAACCAAAATGCAGCAGCAGAGACTGCACACCACGCGTCTGTGTTCTCCTGGCCTTACGATGGCTGGGTATGAAGCTGGGAGTCTGCCCGTCTGAACCCTAAAGATTCGCTTCATGTTCGCAACCACCGAGCGTACACCCACTTGACACTACACGCTGGGCAGTTGCGCTGCTTAGATGTGACGTGTGCAGCGGAGCTGAAGGAACGGCTCAGGAAAAAAACAGGGTAACTCAAAACAGAAAGGCAGAGCCAGGACCGAGGGAAAGCAATGCAGATATTCCTTAAAGTGCTGACCTTTTGACCCTTTGCTATTTATTCTTTTCTCCCTGTGGAATACTATACTACGCTGATTGCTTAATGTTTTTCTATTTCATAGCATCCTCCAGTTGCCCGAAATACTTTTCAGTTATATGATGGTGTTGTGGGGGAAGGGGGGAGGGAGTTAAGCCATGTGTCATCCTGAGGCGCTGGCTATCACTTTGTCCTTATACTTGCAGGTCACAGAGGTGTCAGAGCCTCACAAACACAGGGTGGACTTGGCCACAAGAGAAGGCCAGAAAGAGGGGACACACTGCTCCTGAGCAATGAGACTGGAGTGATACACGAACGCCATGCCTTCTGCACCAGGCCCCTACACCAGGGATCTTTGTAATGCCAGGCAATGGCCTGATGAGGGAAGATACGCTGGAGTCACTGGGGGATAAGAAAACAAAAGCAGAAAAACAACTATTCCCAAAGAAATCACAGACAGCAAAGAAATGTGGATAAAGCTTGCCTCAGACTTTTCAACTATAAATATCCATACTCCTTCAAGTATTATTCAAGTGTAAGGATAGTAGAAATCTAACACACACACACACACACATGCACACACACAAGCAATTCCAAAGGATGGTATATAAAGAATAAAACAAAGCAACTCACGATTAGAAAAACATGTAGCAAAAAAAAAAAAAAAAAAGAAAAAAAAAATGGGGCAAACATAAAATACTTCATGAACAGCAATGCTGGCTGAGGAGATGAGCAGGATACAGCACTTGCCACACACCTGGGGCCAGAGTTTGTGTCCCCAGAAACCACAAGTAAAAGTCAAGTAGGCATGATGGATGACAATCAAAAGGCATCTAAAGGGTCTAAAGCAATCTAAAGGGAGAATCAGTGATTCTCAGCGCAAACTAGACTTGTTAGAACCAAGTGCGCCTGCCTCAACAAATAAAGTGGAGAGCAATCAAAAGAGATACCCAGTGAAGAGGCATCCAATTGTGACACTTCATGATTACATCCCCGCCACACACGAGTATACATGCATGTGCATACATGTGGACCCCACACACATACCAACATACAGAAAAAAGAGTGAACTACTGTAAAAAAAACACAAAAGTGAGTTTTAAGCTTGGCTTATGTGCCATAAAATGCAAAGTTCAACAGTAATTCCTGACATTAAGTGTATGACGTTAAAATACATAATAATCATGTGTTCCCAGAATTCCAGTTTGTCAAAAAAATCTAGAAAAAAAAGGAGAGAAGAATACTCTCCTTCAGCTTGTCCCTTGTGTAAAAGAAATATTTCTTTCATGGTATTGATGAGTAGAGAAAAATGTCTTCAAACATGGTTTTAAATTTAACGACAACAAAAGCAAAAGTAAAATTAAAGGCTATTAAGTTATTTTGAGAGAAAAACTACAAGGAAACAATCTTCATAGTTAAAATCTTGAGCTTAAAATCACTTCTGTCTAGTCTTGTTTAGTGTTCTCGCTTCTGCTGTGATGTTTATGGCTTGTTTCAGTGTACTCCCCATCTTTGTCCTTGCCCACAAAATCTACAAAACAAATAAAGAATATTAAAAGCTTCAAGGGGAAAAGGCCAAGTGACTTATAAAGTCAGACCTATCAGAATTACACTGAGTTCTCAGCAGAGACTCTAAAAGCCAGAAGGGCCTGGACAGATGTCTCGCGGCCTCTAAAAGCCTCTAAAAAATGCCAACCTAGACTACTATATCCAACAAAAACTCTCAATTGCCATTGATGGAGAAAACAAGATATTCCAAGATAAAACCAAATTTCAACAATATCTATCCACAAACCCAGCCATATAGAAAATAGTAAAAGGAAAACTCAACCCAAGGAGGTTAACTATATCCAAGAAAATAGGAAATAACTAATTCTACACCAGAGAAAACAAAAGTAGGGAAGCACACACACACATCAAAATAACAGGAATTAATATCTATCAATATCAATAGACTCAATTCCTCAATAAAAAAAATATAGGCTAACAGAATGAATGCAAAAACAGGATCTATCATTCTGCTACATACAAGAAACACACCTCAGCAACAAAGATAGACATTGCTTCAGATTAAAGAGTTGGAAAATGGTTTCCCAAGCAAATGGACCCAGGAAGCAAGCTGGAGTACCCATTCCAATATCTAGTAAAATAGACAAAACTGATCAAAAGAGATGGGGAAGGACACTCCATACTCATCAAAGGAAAAAAACACCAAGGCGGCATCTCAATTCTGAACATCTATGTCCCAAATGCATGGGTACCCACATTTGTAAAAGAAACATTACTAAAGTTTAAACCATACATCAAACCCCAGACAATAATAGTAGGAGACTTCAACATTCCTCTGTCACCAAAGGACAGGTTATTGAGACGGAAACTAAACAGAGAAATAATGAAACTAACCGATGTTATAAATCAAATGGGCCTAACAGACATCTACAGAACACTCCATCCAAACACAAAAGGATATACCTTCTTCTCAGCACCTCGTGGAACCTTCTCCAAAACTGACCACATGGTTGGTCACAAAGCAAGCCTCAACAGACACAAGAAAATTGTTCCAGAGCACCATAGATTAAAGCTGGGCTTCAACAGTAACAGGAAGAGAGTCTTAACGAGGAACTGTGGGGAAGAGATTGGCTGAAGAGCATCTCAGTGAGGGACTGTCCTGACTGTAGGCCTTCCACTGCAGGCAACACCATTCCCTACAGAGGGGACCCACCACTGCATAAGAGAGAAGCAAGCAAGGCCTGCTTGTATTTACGTCTCTGCTCTTGACTGTGCGTGCTGACTCTGTGCTTTCCCTAGTGATGGGCCGTGACATGGATGATTGTAAGATGAAATGAACTCCATTCTCTACAAAGTCTCTGTTGGAGTATTTTATTATAGCAACAAAAATGAAAAAGAGAACCATGTGCAGTGGCTTCAGGAAAATCTCTGCTTTAGGGAGGCAGAGATAAATGGATCCCTGGAACCCGCTGCTACCCAGCCTACTCTAGTTAGTAAGCTCCAGGTCTTAATGGGAGAGTGTGACTCAAAAAATAAAAATAAGGTGGTTGGCTCCTGAGTACTGACACCCAAGGTTGACCTCTGACCTCCACACACATCCAAGCATGGCATCATGTGTGAAAGCCGGGGCATTTGCACACACATGCGCATACATACCAGGACAGAAAACGGATGTATGAATTCCTTTTCCTCAATAATTAGGTGTCTCGATCTTCCTGGTTTATATATGTTCCCTTTCCTACCCATCACCAAGACTAGGAATTCTAAGTTTTGTTGCTCATTAAAAAGAATTATCATCTATTTCAGTTATTCAGGGTTTTTTTTTTCAACTTGACACAAGCTAGGTCAACTGGGGAGAAGGGACCTCAAAATGAGAAAATGCCCCTTGGGCATGTCGGCAAGCCTGTGGGACGTTTTTCAAATGATTGATGATTGGTGTGGAAGGGCCCAGCTCCCTGCGGGCAGTGTCATCCCTGGACAGGTGGTTTTGAGTGTGTAAGAAAGCAGGCTGAGCAAGTCATGAGGATCAAGCCAGGAGGCAGCATTCCTCCATGGCCTCTGCTTCAGCTCCTGCCTCAGATTTCTGCCCTGAGTCCCTGCCCTGATTCTCTTCAACGACTGTGATCATGTGAAGGTGTGCTTGCACATCTCTTTTCCTCAGGTTGCCCTTGACTGTGGTTCTTCATCACAGTCATAGGCACCAAAGACACTGCTGAATAGCAGCTGATTCCACATTTCTGATTTCTGAAAACTGACTTCTGGGCCTAGTGCCTTGACTCTAGAGCTTTGGGGACCCCTGAGAAGGAGTCTGTTAGCTCTGTTAAGTGACACCTATTAGAAACAGTTCTGAACCCTGAATCAGAACAAGAAATGTTCTGACGGTTTTGGTGTCACTCTCAAGAGAAAAAGTTATTTAAAAGCTGAGAATGTTAACAGTGTAAACATGCTAGGTGAGAAGCATTTCTAAACTTGAGGAAATAGATCTCGATTTAAGAAAATTTAAATGTGCTTTTATTTTTAACAGTAATTGATGTATTTTTAACTGTGTTTGCATACATGTAGGAGTCTGTGTGCATGTTCATGTGTGTGTACATGTATGAGTGTGTGGGGATCACACATAAAAATTTTACTAATGATTTTTAGTTTTTAGGTGAATTCAAATTCAGAAAATAATCCAAAATTAGGTTTAAAAAAATTCTACATCATGACAGATTATGCAAGAAAGGGCTATTTGCGTTTTACTCAAGTCTTGACCCTTATTGGAACCTTTTATTTTATTTCCTTGGTGATAAGAGAACCATAGGACTAAAGCAGTAGGGGCCACAGCAACGTGTGTACAAAGCTCAGCTCCCCTCACACTGGCATTAAGAAGCATCGTCTCTATGCCTCTGGGCAAGAGAGCCGTGATGTAATGCACAGGCTTAGGATTCTGCCCGCCCTGATCTGTCTTCCTGGGTCTTCAGGTCCAGGTACTGAAGCTGGCCAGACTCCGACTTAAGCACAGAAACTGCTCACATCTCTCAGAATTATTAGCACATGTTGCCACAGCAACAGATGCTGCGGGTGCCTGGGAGATAAGAGTAATGGATGCTGAAGAGATCACTTTGCTAGTGCTGTGGGATCTGGCTTGAGTCATGTAGGATTTTGAGAGTGAGGTGATTTGGGCATGGCCCGGAGGAGTATGGAAAGAATGTGTAACTCCTCTCATCAAAAATGCCTTTTGAATACTTGAATTCCTGACTATTAATTAACATGATACATGTCCTGAAAACTCACTCTTCGTTCTGGTGAGACCTTGGCATCATTAGCTACGGGCCCGCAGTCAATGAGTGAGTCTCACAGCCTGACTCGTGGGCATCATTCAGTGTGCCCCGTGTTCTTTCCTCATTGGGCCTATGACTTCCTGGACTTTCCCTTATTCATATTCCTCGGTCATTTTTACTGTTGAGCTAAAGCTGTCCCAAAAGGGAATGTAGGGGCAGGAGAGCTGGTCATGTGTGGCACAAGCATGAGACCCGATCCGATCCGATCCCCAGCACCCACGGAAAGGCTGAGTATGGTGGCACACTGTACCCCAGCGTGGGGTCAGGGCAGAGACAGGCAGGTCTCTGGTGTCCCCAGCCAGCCAACCTAGCCAGATTCGTAAGGTCCAGACTTAATAAAAGGCTCTGCTTACCCCCAGAAAAGGCAGAACCCGAAGTAAGAAGACACCAAACTTCAAACCCCTAGAATGCGTGTGCACAGGAACACACACGTATCACACACAAAAAAGTCAAAAATGAAAAGGAGAGTAGAAAGAACCTCACTTTAGTCTTCAAATGAGCTTATTGTTCACTTATAGCAGCTCAGATGTGAAGAGTCAGGCTAGTATCAGGCAGCCGCCAGAGCAGGGTGGGACAGCTTGGCGCAGCGGCACTGACGTTCCCTGAGAGGTGGAGACCGGAGTCCGCCTCTGTGAGAACTGGGTTCCGGACACTGTGAGTGCAGTTCAAGTTCGGATTCTGCGGAGGTAAGATGTGTCCCTTGGGAGGGGCTGCAGCTAGAGAAACCGTGAGTTGGTACCAACTTTAATCACTATAGATGGACTGCAAGATGCAGTCACATGATGCCCATCAATATGAATGGCTGTCATGGTTTTCAACATATACATTGCATTTTGATTTCTCCAACCCCCTTTTCACGTTTTACTTTGAGACGGTGTCTCACTGAGCTACCAACCTGCCTTTGAAATCATAGCTGTTCTGCTTTGGTCTTCCGATTACTAGCCTGTGCCACTGGCCTAAGGAAAAAGAAAAATAAAATTAAAAAAACCTAACTGTTGTTAAATTTGGCAGACCAAACTATAGAATCTGATACAAGAAAAGCTGGAGCATTAGGAAGCCAGGACAGTGGTCCAGGAAACTAGGCACACTGGATTTTGAACATGAAATTTAATACAGAAATCTAATAGAGTAACCTAGCACAACTGTAAGGTTGGAATAGATAACAACCAAAATAAGTAAATAAATAAATAAAAGTAAATCACACAGACTATAGTGACTTAAGTTTGAGCATCCTGCTTACAACAGTGTCTTTAATGTCAACCTCTGGACTCACTGACAACTGTCCAAGTCAGTTGTGACCTTCAAGCTCAAGTCCCCTGTCATCTTGGAGCTGTGTCCAAGGTTAGTGTCTTAGTTATTTTTTATGAACAAGTCTTTAGTGGGTTTACAATTCCTGAAGGTGAGACCATGGCAGTCATGGCAGGAAGCACGGCAGCAGACAGGCAGGCATGGTGCTGGAGCAGTAGCTAAGAGCTCACATCCTTATCTGCAAGTTGGAGAGAGAGACAGAGACAGAGAGAGAGAGACGAAGGGAGAGAGAGAGACTGGATTAGCAAAGGATTTTAATATAACAAAGACTCCAGAACAAGTCCTGTGCCTAGAGGCTGGAGAGAGAGTTCAGTGAGTAAAATGCTTTCCTTGAAGGCGTGAGGACCATGAGGACCATGAGTTCAATCTCCAGAATCGTGTCAAAAAGCTGGACCTGGTGATGGGGGCTTGTAATCCTGGTGCTGGATGACAAGGGCAGAGTGGAAATGCCTGGTCTAACCTGCACCCTTCAGGCTCAGAGAGAGACAGAGAAACTGTTCTCCTCAAAATGAGGGTGTCCTGATGTCCTCTGGCACATTCTCTGTAGAGAGAGCTGGGGCATTTTTGCCCAATGGCTAGCTTGCCGTTAATGAAGATGTCTCCAAAAGGAGATTTTATAGTGCTAATAATCTTTGATGAGGCAGGCTGGGGCTGTTGCCAGAAGCTTACATGTCTCAAGTCAAAAAGGCCTTAAATTAACAAAAATTCTTTAAATGTTGTATTATTTAGGTCTCAGAAACTTCTGAAGACCATCTATCTGTTTACATAGTGTATTATGACATCACATCTATTTATGTTTACATAGTGTATTGTGACATCATATCTGTTTATGTTTACATAGTGTATTGTCACATCTATCTATCATCTATTTATTCACTTCTGTATTTACACAGCACATTATCACATCATTTCTATCATCTGTCTCTGTCTTTCTATCTACTATCTATCTATCTCTATCTCTATCTCTCTATAGTAAATCTGAATAGACAGATGTTACTTTTCACAGTCCTCCTACCAGAGTAGAAACATATATACATATGTGTATCAAAATACCTTAAATTTGAAGCAACATATAAAATTCCATACCCATGTATTAAAAATAACCTCATTTCTATATTAATATGCAGAATTCTATACCAATGAATTAAAAGATATTTGAGAATGACAGTTTTATAGTTGAAGAGCATAGTCAATAATCTATCCTTTTCTTTCATTATTTCCATATATTTTCTATATGATGTTCCTATATTCCCCTTTTCTCTTTTTATTATATTACTGTTCTTATTTTTTCACTTTACATCCTGATCCCAGACCCTTCCTTCTCTTCTTCCTGTCCCAATCTCCCACCCTCCTCCCCATTTCTCCCTCCCTCGTCCTCCCCACCAACCTACCCTGGCACATCAATTCACCCAGGACCAAACAAATCTTCCTCCACTGAGGCTAAACAAGACATCCCAGCCAGGGGAAAGCAGCCAATAGAGTCCACCGCAGACACAGCCCCTGCTCCATCTGCTAAGGGACCCATGTGAAGACCAAGCTGCCCATCAGTTACATATGTGTCGGGGCCTAGGTCCCTCCCATGCATGCTCTTTGGTTGGTGCTTCATTCTCTGTGAGCCCCCTTGGGCCTGGGTTAGCTACTTCTGTTGGTCTCGTGGAGTCCTTTTTCCCTCTGGGTCCTTCTGTCCTTCCCCCTACTCTTCCGCAAGACTCCTGTAGCTCTACCTAATGTTTGCCTGTGAGTCTCAGCACCTGTTTTGATCTGCTGCTGGGTGGAGCCTCTCAGAGGACAGCTATGCTTGGCTCCTGTCTGGTATTCTCTCATGGCTATCTGCTTTATGTCTTAGCACTCAACTGCCACTTATTCTCAGCACCTTGCAAAACCACGTGTCTCTGCATTCACACAGTGTTTGTTTTTCAGAAGAATGACGTCATATCATTTGCAGGAAAATGGAGGCAACTGGAGACATTATTCAACACATTGAGCCAGCCTCAGAAAGACGAATGTACATGTTTTCTCTCAATTGTGCTTTCTAGATTTTATATAATCAAATGAAATCATACATCTATATGAGATGAAAGTAGACAGATGGCGATGTCCAGGAGAACAAAAGGGGACTGAGGGTGAGGCTAGGCGAAGAGGCAGAGTGACTGTGCTTAACATAAATACATATTCTTAAAACATCTTAGAGGAAATTGCAAGGCCGGGGGACAGTTGTAATAGGCTCCAGAGTTTGGGGGAGGATGAGCGCCTACAGAGCTCATCAAGAGAATGGAGGGACAGAACAGAGGTCTGGCCCTTACTGATTTCACCTTTAAAAGGGTGTGTCTCCGTGTCTATGAGGAGGCTATGAGGAGGCTATGAGGAGGCTATGAGGAGGCCCCATGACCGTAACAGCTCTTATAAAAGAAAGAATTTAATGTGGCCTCACTTTCAGCTTTGGAATTTAGTCTAAGGTCATCGTGGTACGGATGGCAACAGCAGACAAGCAGACACGGTGCTGGGGAAGATGGGAGTTCTACATCTGGATCTGCACGCAGCAGGAAGAGAGAGAGCCTGGGCCTGGCTGGCGCGTTTGGGACCCTGGCACCTACCCCCAGTGACACATATTCTTTAACAAGGCCACACTTCCAACGCCCGGTTAGGCAGCTCCATTCCCTAATGACCAAATGTTTAAATTTATAAGCCTATGGGGCCATTCCCATTGAAGCCACCACAGGTAGCAACTAGATGCTTCATATTTGGGTGTTGTCTGTGTTGTGTATTGTATTTATATTGTGACATTTGAAAAGTCGGGTTCAATTTCCCCCTCGTCCCCATCAGTGACTCCATCTGCCTTTACCTCTCAAACCTCTAGGGAAGAGTTCCAAGGTGGACGGGCGAGGCTTTACATCAAATCCCACACCACACATGTGCTTCACACTTTGACTTTTTACATGTGTGTGTAAAGACAACATGTCAGGAAAGTTAACCTTTTGGTCACCAGAAGAAGCCAAACCTTGCCAGGTTTAGTGACAGACTCTTGTTATCCTAGCTCCAGCATTCATGTGGCTGTGGCAGGATTACACGTTTAAAGCCAGCCTGTGCCGCGCGGTGAGACCCTGACTGACTCACTGTGCAGGGCGAGGGGGTAAAACTTCAGCATCCCAGTATGACAGATACTTTATTTTATGGAGTGGTTCATTTGGTTCCCATGACATCTTGAACTTCATTCTCTATCAATACTGCATGCACACAGACAAAGACACAGACACAGACTGAGTGTCAACTATATAGAGTCATTCCAAATACCCTTGCCATCTCTATCAGTAAAAAATCTGAATCCCAAATAAGACGCCAAACGATGTAAGTGTTCCTCTGTTTTATTTATTCTTCACGCTGTGCTGCTGTGTAACCCAGGCTGGACTTGAACTTCCAACAGTCCTCCTCCCTCAGCTTCCATGATTACAGCTGCTATGCTCAGCTTTCTTTTGATTCGCTAAGACGGGGTTGTGTGGTCTGAGACAGCCTTGACATGGCTGTAAAAGGAGGAAGATGTGCTGCTGGTTTTATGTCAACCTGACACACAAACTAGAGGTTTCCGAAAGGCAGGAGCCTCCATTGAGAAAACGCCTCCACAAAACCTGGACACAAGCCATTATCTGTCTATTTACTACCCCGATTGCATCCCCTCCCTCCTCTCTTTTCAGTCCTACCCTCATTGCCTCTTCCCCTTGCCCCCACTCTCCTACCCCTCAGAAAAGGGGAATCCCCCCATTCATTCCAGCCCATCAAGTCCTATGAGGACTGAGCGCATCCTCTGACACAGTGGCCTGGCAAGGCAGCCTCGCCAGGGGGAAGCGATCAGAAAGTAGGCCACGGAGTCCTTGTCCAGAGATAGCCCCTGCTCCACTTACTAGGGAAGCCCACATGAAGACCAAGCTGTTTACTGGGTACATATGTGTGGGGGACCTGGTTCAGTGAATATATGGTCCCTGGTGTTTCAGTCTCCGCAAGCACTCCTGGGCCCAGATTAGTTGGCTCTGTTGGTCTTCTTGTGGAGGTCCTGCTCCCTCCAGGTCCTTCAGTCCTTCCTCCCACTCTTCCACAAGGCTCCCTGTGCCTTTGTTTGGCTGTGAGTCACAGCCAATGTTTGGCTCTGAGTCTCAGTGTGTGTTTCCACCCCTTGCTGGGTGGGGCCTCTCAGAGGACAACCATGCTGGGCTCCATCTGCAAGCAGAGCAGAGGGGCATTAAGAGAGTCAGGGGTTGGCTCTCTCCCATGGGGTGGCCAGGCGTTGGTTGGACATTCCCTCGATCTCTGCTCTATCTTTATCCCTGAACATCTTGTAGGCAGGATAAATTTTGGGTCAAAATTTTGGTGGGTGCGTTGGTGTCCTCCTCCCTCTTCCAGGAGTCCTGTCTGGTTAGAGGGCGGCTACTTCAAGAATCAAATTTAGGTTGCTTCTATGAAGAGTTGTTACTGCATTGAGAGACCTGAATTCTAACTTATTTTTCGATGTTTGAATATTCCTGCAGGCTGTGACTCTTTGTAAGTATTACTAAATGCAGTGCATTGTATTCCTTAAACAACAATTTTAGCTATTCAAGTAACAGAGTGTGAGGACTGTTAGCAGTGTGTTTAACATATTTATCACTCAGAAAATTCAGAGAATCCCTGGGAATAATGATTTCCTGTCCCTGAATCTTAGAGTAACATGCCAAGGATTTAAAAGAATTCAAAGTTTGTTTTATGTGTTTTTCACTGTCCATTGTCCATTAAAAATACATCGTTGTTGATGAATGACATACTTTGTATTTAAAAAAATTTTTTTAAAGAATTCAATTCAAATCTCACCACTCCAGGGAAATCTTGGCCAATGGTCTTTTGTCAAAGCAATAAGTCCCACTTAGAATTCTGGCAGCCGTGAGTGTGCCCTGCTTGGCATAGGTAGAGAAAAGTGCATCTGACATTTGTACATGTGTTTCCTCCTGCCCTGAAGCAGGAGGATGGCAGGTCCCATCCTTGTGCTCGGTCTGGTAGCTATCCCACAGGCACTATGATTCTACCATATTTGCCACAAACTACCTGTACTGTTTCTCCAAGGATCCTAGACACATGTTATATTCCTTGATACTGTGTCAAAATCCTCACAAAAGCAGCTTAAGGAAGCAAGGGTTAATTTGGCTCACAGCTCTAGAGCTCAGTTCTGCATGGCAGGGAAGTCATGGCAGCAAGAGCACCAGGCAGCTGTTGCATGGAGAGCCAGGAAGGCTTGAATGATGAACGCTGGAGACCGACTGGCTTTGTCCTTTATATTCCAGCCAGAACCCCAGTCCTGGAATGCTGCTGCCCACGTTTAGAATGGCTCTCTCCTCATACTCTAGAAACTCTCTCACAAATATGCCCAGAGGTTTGTTTCCATGGTGACTCCAAATCAAATTAAATTGCCAACCAAGATTTACCATCACACCATAACTTGTGAAAGGATAGGACCCTTGCCTGACCCTCATTGGTAAGAGCCAAAGCCTTCAGGCGTTCTTAACATCTGTGAAAGTGCAGGTCTTGATTGGTTGACAGTCACTTTCGTCTATCTACCAAAGTTTCCTGTTCTAAAGATGTGTTGAGCAGGTTTTGAGCAGATGTGGCCTCTCTTATGTTATTATTTGAAACCTAAAAGTTCTAAGACACTGTGGTGCTTAGTCCTGATGACTGTCCAACAGAGGAATGCCCAGAGGTGTGTCTGTAATACTTTTATTTCTGCTCACACCTAATCAATGAGTAAACCCTAGACTGATAATGATGGTATTATTGGTTCTAGTAGAGGGTGGGCAGCAGGGCCTGGATGGAGGATGGAGGTTGCTGAAATCATGATACCTTCTTCTGGCCCCTTCCTACAGTACTTTGCTATGTCACCTGGTAAAATCTCTCTGCTCTGTCACACCGTTGCTGCCAAGAGAGATTGAAGTCTCTGAATCAGTAAGCCAAACCAAAACCTCCTGCTCTTAAATTATTAGTCAAGTAATTGTCACGACTACACAAAAATAATTAATGTAGATGTGGAAAAAAAATTAAACACCTTGATCTTAAAACCAGTGGGCCACAGTCTGACAGTTCCTGAAGAAATATGAACACCTGAAGGCTTTGCTAGTGACATTCAGACCTTCTCATAGCAAGCAACTGAGGTCTGTGCTTTTTGTACTTCATTTCATAGTCTAGGCCAATGAAGATCCACACATGAGGGCTAGAGGAGATGTCTGAAAGTGTTTGTCACGCAATCACAGGACCTGGGTTCAGTCTTCAGAACCAATGCTAAGAAAACAATCCAGGTATGGTGGCATTTGTGTGTAATCCCAGTGCCCAGGAGGCAGTCGGCTCCCTGAGACTCAGCGGCCTGCCACTACCTAACCTACTGAACAGCACTAGGTCAGTGAGAAACTTTTCTCCTAAGATGGATCACACCCGAGGAATGGCCTGAAGTGCTGTTCTGACTTCCATGTGCATGTGTGTGTCCATGCACGCACGTGTACAAGAACAGACGAAAACCCTAAGTGGACAGCTCAAAGCAGCATTAAGGGGAGAAGAGGAAGAGGCAAATGGCTGAGGAGAGTAACTTCAGTCCTCCGCTGTGGGTGCTGTGAAATCATTCCCCAGCTACATATATAATGGATCACTTTCCTCTCAGTGAGAAGCTAATTAACAAGCCATGCATAGGCAGTCTCACCACTCCCAGAGACAGAGTGTGTGTGTGAGAGAGAGAGAGAGAGAGAGAGAGAGAGAGAGAGAGAGAGTGGTGGCTGTAAGGATACCAGCAGAAGTTTGTTTTCAGAAAGAGCAAATTCCAGCTCCTTCTGTTTCCAGATCAATCACCATAAGCTGGATTTCCACAGAGTAACTGTGCCCTGGACCCACACACCCAAGTAATGTTAAGGATTCCAGAGCCGTGAGCAAGTGAGCACTTGTCTCTGTAGACTTTACAGCATCCTTCCGGGCCATGGCCTCTCAGAGATGTCCTACAGCCGAAGCTGGAGTGGTGCCCTTAGGAGGGAGGAAGTAACCTGACCCAGTGCAAGTCAAAGACCAAACAGGCCCCTCACTTTTGGAAAGAACCTCTAACCAAAGTCCTGTCACCTCTTGGCTACACCTTTAAGTTCCTGACAAAATGCTTGCCTCTGGGCTTCAGTGCTCCTGAGAGGCTCTTACCCCATCCCAGGCCTCACTGCTTCACTCCCAACCTCACCCAGAAGTCACTGCAGCCAACAGTCCTGATTCAGCCAGTGTAAGCTCTGCGCTCTCTCTCTCTCTCTCTCTCTCTCTCTCTCTCTCTCTCTCTCTCTCTCCTGGTCTAGGCTGCAGCATTGCTTGTTATTTTCTTTCTTTCTTAGGGTAAAATTATCCTTTACTTTTTTTGAAATGTAATTCCTTGTGAAATAGAAGAGGTCTGTTCAGTAGCTGGAGAGATGTGCAACAAATAGAGGAAAAGCAAGCTGCGTAACATCGGGACCAGTTTCTTTTTTGTTACTGTTGGGTTTTTTGTATTTTTTTTACAATTTACTCATTGTATATTACAATTGTAGCCCCCTCCCTCAACTCCTCCCAGTCCCACTCTCCCTCCTTCTTCCCTTTATCTCCTTCCCCTCGTCCACTGAAAGGGGGAGTTCTTCTCCTCCACCATCTACCCATAGCTCTCATCAGGATGGCCTGGGTCCTCTTCCTCTGTGGCCTGCAAGACTGCATCGCCAGGAGCAAGTGATCAAAGAGCAGGCAACTGAGTTCATGACAGAGGCAGCCCCTGCTCCCCTTACTAGGCAACCTACATGGAGACTGAGCTGCCTATATGGGCTACATCTGAGCAGGGGGTCTAGGTCCTCTCCATGCATGGTCCTCTGTTGGTACATCAGTCTCTTAAGGTCCCCCTGGGCCCAGATTTTTTAGCTTTGCTGGTCTTCATGTGGGATCCTGTCCCCTCTATCTTCCCCTCTTCTTCCCTAAGACTCCCTGTGCTCTGTCCAAAGTTTGGCTGTGAGTCTCAACATCTGCTTTACCATTCAGCAAGGACATTTGCTCAGCTATGTTCATAGCAGCTTTATTTGTAATAGCCAGAATCTGGAAACAACCTAGATGTCCCTCAATGAAGGAATGGATACAGAAATTGTGGCACATTTATACAATGGAATACTGCTCAGCTATTAAAAACAAGGAAATCATGAAATTTGCAGGCAAATTGATGGAACTAGAAAAGATCATCCTGAGTGAGGTACCACAGAAACATAAAGACACACAAGGTATATACTCACTTACAATATATAAGTGTATATAATATAGGATAAACATATTAAACATATTACATTGCTGTATAATATAGGATAAACATATTAAAATCTATAGACCTAAAGAAGCTAAACAAGAAAGACTCTAAGAAGGAGGCTTAAATGTCATTCAGAATGGCAAAAAGAATAGGCACAGGAAGCAGCGGAAGAGAGGGAACAGGATGGGAGCCTCCTGTAGAGGGTCCCTGAAAGGACAGGGGATCGAAGCTTGTTATTTTCTGAAGTCAAGCTCCTCACCTACAAACTTCCAGCAGGAGGGTGTCATGTGTCACCAGATTCCTTGATTTAAAAAAAAAAAAAATGTAGCCCATCCTTTTCAACAGCCAGGCTCTCCTCTTTCCTTGACAAGTCCGTTTCTAATGAGATCCAGGGAAACTGCAAACGAACATGACATCCATTTTTAGAGTGGTGAACTCTAAAAAATGATTTTATTAATCGAAATAAAAAATTTGCTTTTAAAGGTAAGATTGTTAATTCAGACCCCTGTAAGATTCTGTGCCTGATTCTTGTTTTTGCCAACATTCTCACGTATCTTAGTTAATAACCAAAGTTGGCCATCCTTCCTGCTAAAAGAGAAAGAAAAGGCAATGTTAGAACAGCTCGTTTCCAGCCCGGTGACACACATGCTCACTTGTCCCCAGAGTGTCAGGAAAGCACTCTCCGCGCTCAGTGGCCCCAGCAGCGCTGTTCTCTGCTTCAGGGAGGAAGCGAGTGAGCGAGGGGCCGTGAGCGCTCCTCACGTCTCCAGCAAGTCGCCCTTTCTCCGCCTGTATCCCAACACAGAGGAATGTATCTATGGCCCTTCATCCAAACAATTTTTTTAAACTTTTAAAGTGTAAAAATGCATCCTACTAAGAATACTTTCCCACTGTTTCCATTTTAGCCAACAAGGTGTGGGCTGAAGTAACTGGAAACTAGTTTATAGATTACCTAGCGACAGAAGCAATAAAAACTGAGGAGTTAGGGTTTTAAGTCTACTGATAACACTCCTGTTCTGAATTCACACCTCCAAGTACCCTCCCTTTTTCAGGGACAGAACAATGGCAAATAAAATATAGATGTTCTCTTGCTCCGTTTTCTATTGCTACAACAAGCCCCTGGGGGTCACGGCATAAAGGGAAGGATCCAATAGTTCACAGTTTGGCAGGCTGACGGTCCCAGGTCAGGTGGCTGCACACTGAGATACTAGATGGAGACAGGGAGATCCTGGGGTCAGACTCGCTGCCTTACAACCAGTCACACTCGCGAGACTTAACCAGCGTCCCTCGAGAACCACACTAATTTCCTCCAACGGTCTGACCACCTTCTGCCATGAGCCCCTACCTCAGGAAGCTTTGACTGTACTCAGCACCCCAGCACCTGGCACTGGGACCTTCAACACACACACCACATCCATACCCTATCAGACATTAGAAAGAAAAGACTTCAGAAAGGAGAGTGAAAACCACAGCAAGTGTGGGCCAAGCCACGAGGCTGCTGGTGCTGGCCCAGAGGCTCGCCCATAGGAGTGAGCTCTGTGGCACATGGCTGGCCCATCTTGAGGGCTGAGCTATGCGAGTGCTCTGTGAGGGAGGGGACAGCCCTGAGCTTCCCCTGAACTCGCAGGGAGCTGAGCCAGCCGTGGGCTGGGAAAGCAGGGAAACTGAGCCATGGCTGAGTGGCCAGCTGCACCGCCAAGGAGCTCAGTTGCTGCGTCCTTCTGCGGACTGAGATGAAAACTCCCACGGCAGCATGTACAGCCTGACCTGGACCAGTGCCCAGAAACCCCACAAGAAAACACCAGAGGAGAAATGTACAGAGAGGAGAAAGAACAGGAAAAGAATTGAGGGCGAGGAGAAGAGAAGCCAAAAACTGAACATGAGCTGAAAAAAAAAATCTAAATTAAAAAATGATCTCTAAATACCAAAAATAAAGAAGTTAGCTGCCAGTATTTTTCAGTAGAGAAATGACACACTAAATGTATTTTCCAAATTTTAGATGTTAAAATCCACAATGTGATGGTATTTGCAGATGGGGTCCTTTGAGAATAGTTATAAAGAATCATTCACAAGCCTTGTGGGTAAGCGTAATCAAGAAAATTCCAGGAAGTAAGCACAGGCTGGCCAGATGGGTCAATCAGTGGCTAAGTGCGCTGTGCCCAGCGATGCCAGCCTGCAGACCAGGCTACAGAAGCCAGGGAAAGGTAGAAGAAAAGCCATTTGCACATACTTGTCATCTGACCTCCACAGACTGGTTATCGTACACACACACACACACACACACACCAGTCACACCAGTAGCAAAGACAAATTTAGAAAGAAAGAAAAGTAACTAGATAACAGATACTAATTGAAAGACCTTCAAACCCAGTGCTGAGGAAGGACCTAGGGACCCAGTGAGGAGAAGCGGCAGGAGCTGGGGCACGGGTGCCCTTTGCTGCTGGCTTGAGCACCAAGCAAGCACTTCTTCCCCTGGGCCATGGCCTCAGCTCATCTTCTCACCTTGGGTCATCCTGTTGTATGATTTTAGGAGACATCCCTACCCTGTAGCTTGTCTTTTGACTCACTTTGACCTTTAGAAATGAAACCTTTTTAATTTTAATGCAGCCCTGTTGGGGGTTTTTATGACTTGTATTTTTAGTGCTGGGTTTAAGATTCTCTAACCTGCTGTGGTTACACAGATGTTTCTCCTATGTTCTACTTCAAATTTTTTATAGTTTGATTGTTTTTTACATTTTTACTGTGCGTGTGTGTGTGTGTGTGTGTGTGTGTGTGTGTGTGTTCTAACTCAGGTGTCGTCCACTTTGGTTTTTGAGACAGGGTTTCTCACTTTTACCTCTAACTCACTAAGCACACTCAGCTGGCTGCCTATGAGCCTCAGGGATTTGTTCTTCTGCACTTGCCCAGCACTAAAAGAGAGAGGAGAGAGAGAGGCAGAGGCAGGCTGGCAGACAGATTGTATGTGTGTGGTGGTTGTATGTGTGGTGTTGGTGTTGATGGTGGTGGTTATGTATGTGTGATGGTTGTGTGTATGGTATTTGTGTTGGTGGTGGTGGTGGTGGTGGTGGTGGTTATGTGCGGGAGTTGTGCAGTAGCAGCTGTAGGCTCAGCTGAGGAGGACCTGCTAACAGCCGACTGTGAGTGAACTTTTCCTTGTTTGTCCGACTGTCATTTGTTGAGCTTCTTGGACTGAAGGTTTCCATGTCCATCAAATCAAGACTGTGTTTCTTCAGAGTTTTGGGGTTTCTTTTCGTTTTCCTCTGGACGGTGGCCAGTCTGCTCAGGCTCTCGGTGATGGCCCAAGGACACACAGGGAGTGACGGCTTCTTGTCATCTTTTGTTCTCACTTGATTAGATCCCTTAGTTTTGAATGGCATCTTTTTTAATTTACCAGTGCGTTTTCAGACACAGGTCTTTGTGTGTGCCAGGCTGGCCTCAGACTTGATCTGTGTCAGAAGCCTTGTGCTTCTGGGCCTCCTATCCCCACCTCCACATGTTGAGATTACAAGTGTGTACCACTAAGGCCAGGTAGGCAGCACTGGGGGTGGAGCCAAGTGTGTCCAGATCTGGACAAGCACTGCCAGCTGGGGCAGCTGGTCCCACCCCAACCAAGGCTGTCGCCATGCTGCTCTCTGGGTGTTTATATCGGTTACTGTGTCATTGCTAAAGTCTCCACTTGGTTCTTTTCCAGAACAAACAAACATTCTCAATCTCCATAGGTTCTGATTTGCTCAATCGTTGTTATTATCCTTTCATTTAATTTTTAAATATGTCCTTATTCCATGTACATACTTGTAACAACTGCTGTGAAGGCTTTGTCTACTGAATCCATCATTCAAAAGCAGCTGGTCGCTGTGCAAGCATGAGGACCTGAGCTGGATTCCAGAACTCACATGAAAAGTCCAGGCACGGCAACATGTGCTTGGAACACCAGTACCGGCAGACCCTGTGGCTAATTGGTCAGAAAGCGCAGCCTGTTTGGTGACCAGCTGGCCTTAATCTCACAGATATCCTGCTCCGTCTGCCTCCTGGGTGCTGGGATTAAAGGCATGTGCCAGTCTGGATTACAGGTTCAGAGGTTTAGTCCATTGCCGTCATGGTGGGCAGCATGGTGGCGTGTAGGCAGACACGGTGCTGGAGGAGGAGCTGAGAGTTCTACATACAAATCAACAGGCAGCAAGGAGAGAGAGTGTCACTGGGCCTGGCTTGGGCTTCTGAAGCCTCAAAGCCCATCCCCAGTGATACACTTCCTCCAGCAAAACCACACCTACTTCAACAAGGCCACACCTCCCAATAGGGCTACTCCCTATGAGCCCATGGTGGCCATTTTCATCCCAACTACCACAGCTCCTAAGGAATAATGGCTGAAATTGGCCTCCACCTACACATACATACATACACACATATACACACACTCACACCCACATACACCACACTAAAGCACACACAAGCACACTCAAGCACACATACACAAGAAATACAACAAAAGCAATGACAGATAATACTACCCAAGTTCACCAACAATCAGAACAAGACTGTCCCTGCCATTGTGCACGGAATGCCGAAGGCAAACATCTGCTCCCGGAAGATGTTCATATTCCAAACACACAGTAAACACACACGCAAGATCCAGCACACACACCACATTCCAGCAGAGAAGGAACAGAGAAAAGGGAAATTGAACTAAATTTGCCCATTTCTTTTTTTCCAAAAGAAAGAACTGTGCCAAAATATCACATTCAGGTGAAGCTGCTGGAGTGCCATGGCCAGCAGCCTGCTCAGAGCTGGCGAACTTCAAACACAACAGGCAAACAGCCGGCAATTTCTCATAAGAGATATTTAAAAGTTTAATTTGTATTTATGTATTTTAGTTCTACATGTATGAGTGTTTGGCCTGCATGTATGTGTCTGTACCCCATGCATGCCTGCTGCATGTGGAGGGAAGTCAGAGCGCCTAGAACTGGAGGTGTGGCACAGCTGTGAGCCACCAGGCAGGTGTGCACAGCTGTGAGCCACCAGGCAGGTATGGACAGCTGTGAGCCAGTGTGCAGGTGTGCACAGCTGTGAGCCACCAGGCAGGTGTGCACAGCTGTGAGCCAGTGTGCAGGTGTGCACAGCTGTGAGCCAGTGTGCAGGTGTGCACAGCTGTGAGCCACCAGGCAGGTGTGCACAGCTGTGAGCCACCAGGCAGGTATGGACAGCTGTGAGCCACTGTTCAGGTTTACACAGCTGTAAGTCACCGTGCAGGTGCTGGGAACCAAGCCTCTCCCAGTCCCCTGTCAGAGGGATAAGTGATCTTAACCACTGAGCCACCTCTCCAAACCCAGGAGACATTTTGAAAACACAGAGAAGTCCTAAATCCTTTCAGCTTTATTTCCAGTATGTATTTCTTATAACCCAAAATCGGGCTGGGGAATGCCAGATAGAGTGGTGTGCGCCTATAATCCCGACACTGAGGAGATGAAGACCAGAAGAACAGGGACGCAGGGTTGTTTTAGCCACATACCAAGTTTGAAGCCAGCCTGGTAAACATGAGACTCTATCTCAAAGAAAAAAGTAAAGAGAATGAGGTAGGGAATCTTAATAAAAACTAACAGAATGGAGTTGAACACAGAGATCAAAATAAGCCAAACACTTGCTCGTGGGAGCTACAGCTACAGCTTCTGGAGGAATGTTCTGAGCCACTTCTCCCTCCAAGGGGCTCTCCCAAATGGGACATTTAGGAGGACATTCATGGAGAGCAGAAAATACCCCTTCCTCCTGGCTGGACCACACTGAGCCAAGCCCATGTAACAACTGCAAACAGAATTATTTAATTAAATGCCACTTATACAGTTCATCATTATGAAGAAGCAATTTGTAGAGATCAGGATTTTTTTCATGGGAAGTAATAGAAAACTGACACAAAGTAGCCACAATAAAAATTTTAGTTTATTCTTTTTTTTCAAAGAGAAGTTCAGGAATAAGGAGTCTTCAAATGGACTCAAAAACCAGTCAAATGCTGGGAACAGGGAAGGTTTACTAAGCTCCTTTTTCTATGGCCAATACTGGCTTTAACTGGTTGTAGTTCCCAGCATATCACAAGCAAGAGAAAGTTAGTGAGAAAGAGCCCCTCCCTTGCAGCTCTCTCAGGGAAAGAAAAGCCTTTCTCCAGAGACTCCTCCCAGTTTTGCTTTTTAGGTCTCAGAGCTTCTGTTGATTCACAAGACCTCTTTCAACCTAGAAAAATCAATCCAATTCACTCCTGTTTTCTTGTGGGGCTGATTTTTAGTGATGGACAACCAGACACTCCAGCTAAGACATGACTTCTTGCCAGCATCTCAATGAAGAGGGCTGTAAATTTCACCACAAAACAGTATTCCCGGGTTCTGAGCTCCCCGTGTAGCATGAACCTCCCAGCCAACCAAGCACCCCGCTGGCCCATGATAAAAGCGCCTGCATGTTAAGCTGCTGGATCTGGGAACTGTTTCAACAGCTAATGGTAGCTACATGACAGCATTTTTGAGGAAACTCAGAACTGTTGCGAATCACTGGACTCGTGTTCAGGAACCTGGGTGAGATAAAGTGTATTCCGTGAGGGTGGGGACATGACTGAGTTGATTGCCTGGAATGTGCTGGGTTTGATCTCGACACCACATCAACTCAGTGTGGTGGTGAAGGCCTGAACTAGCACTCGGGAGGTAGAGACATGAGGATCAGAAGTTCAGGATCATTCTTTGTTACGTAACAAGTTCAAGGCCACCAGGTGGTCTACATCAGGCCTTACATCAAAAAACAAAAATAAAAGTCTGTGACAATTATGGTCAGGACACCTGCCTTAATCAGGGCCTTTATTGTTGTGACAAAACAACGTGACCTAAAAGCAATTTGGAAAGAAACTGGTTTATCTGACTTACACTTCCTGATCATGGTTCCTAACTAGAAGAAGTCAGGACAGGAACTCAGGTGGGGCTGGAACCTGGAGGCAGGAGCTGAGGCAGAGGCCACAGAGGGTGCTGCTGACTGGTTGGCTTCGCACACCTTGTTCACCTGCTTTCTTGTGGAGCCCAGGACCACCACCCCAAGGACACACCACCCACAATGGTGGGCCCTCTCCCATTGATCACCACTTGAGAAAATGCCTCACAGCTGGATCTCATGGAGGCACTTCCTCAGCTGAGGCGTCTTCCTCTCTGATGACGAAAACCAGCCAGTGCACCACCCTGAAGGATGACACCTGCCCCTAGTTCTTCTCAGAGAAGAGCTGTGATTGCTCTGTAGGTGTTCAAGGGCAGGTTCTATGTCTCACAGTCTCTTCAGAGAATCTAATTCTTGATCCAAGGACCCTGGTATTTGCTTCTGAGCTATGTGCGTGCGTGTTGATTGCTGGCTTTCTTTTGTGTATGGATTTTTCCTCCCTTCCTCCTCCCTCTCTTTCAGCACTGGGGTTGAAACCCAAGGCCTCATGCCTGCAGGACAAGCACACTACCGCTGAATTACACTCCCAGCATGTGAGTGTGACTTCTGTGAAGTCTTCTCTTTCCCTCAGTACTCTTGCAGAATTCTAGCCATGGGCTCATATTTGCATTGACATCTCTATCAGAGGTCTGCATCGTACAAATGCCTGCATTCCCTTTAGAACCAGATTCTGCCTGTGGAAATCGTAAGGGCAAGGAAGGAGTTGGAGCTGGGGATGGGAACCAGCGGGCAGATGCCTCCTGCTTTGGGTGGAAAACTAGGACTGGGTCTCCAGTTTTTGCAGCAGAACCTGCTTAATAGCATCAAACATTCCCAGCAGAAAGAGTTTGAGGTGGGCATTACTATTCGCACCTGCTGAGCTTTGCTTAGCTTAGGGCTGCAGAAAAAACTGAATCATTTCTTATTTTATAGGAGTACGTAAATTGACAGTGGACTGGGAACATGAGCCAACTGGTTGCTGCTTGCCTAAAATGCTTGAAGCCTTGGGTTCCATCCCCCACATCATCACCCGTGTGTGCGAGTGCAAACTGCAATCCCAGGGCTTGGGAAATGCATCAGGGGCTCAAGGTTTTCCTTCGCTACTTAATGGGCTCAAAGCCAGCCTGGACTGCGTGAGACTCTATCAAAAAGACAAAAATGAATTAAAGGCATAGAATTAGGGTAATTATAAACTTAACCAAGAATCTGTGTGCAAGGTGGGAACGGGGACGGGGGGCTGCAATCAGGATGCAAAGTGAATGAATAAATTTTTAAAATTCAAATTGAAACATCGAATATATTTTCCTCAGTTTTAAAGATTATATTCTGAACACAAATTGGCACCAACATTTTTTCTAAAATGTATTTTAGACCCAACCCTACTCCCAACCAGATCTTTTCCCAGAGTCAGGCCACATATACAGGTGTATGTGCCCCTCTAACCCTCTCTCTCTCTCTCTCTCTCTCTCTCTCTCTCTCTCTCTCTTCTCTCTCTCTCTCTCTCTCTCTTTCTCTCTCTCTCTCTCTCTCTCTCTCTCTCTCTCTCTCACACACACACACACACACACAGGTAAGGTCCCTTGAGCAGATATTGGAAGGAGCACCTTTTCCTGGTTTTGATAACAGGAGAGAGTGACAGCCTGTGTAGCAGCCTTCTAAGGTACCGTCAAAGACCTTCACGGGTGAACTGAAAGCCCCAGGCTGAGGTAAACCATTACGACAAGTGACACACACACAGCAAAGGGGTGAAAGTGACTCAGAAGACCAAAATACTCAGTCTCTTCTCAAGAGATGTTTTTAAAGTCCGTAGGTGTGTGCGGTTATTTCTGGCCCTTCCACTGGATTCCATTGGTCTGCTTGTCTGTCACCACCACTCCGTAGCACAGCTTGAAATCAAGTATGGCGATACCCACAGAAGATCTTTTATTGTTCAGGGCTGTTTCAGCTATCACGGGGTTTTTTGTTTTTCCCTATGAAGTTGAGAATTTTTCTTTCAAGGTCTGTAAAGAATTGGGTTGGCATTTTGATGGGAATGGAATCTGTAATCTGTAGATTGCTTTTGGTAGGATGGCAGTCTTTGCTATGTCAATCCTACTGATCCATGCGCATGGGAGATCTTTCCATCTTCTGATATCTTCTTCAGTTTCTTTCTTCAGAAACTTGAAGTTCTTGTCATACAGGACTTTAACTTGCTTGGTTAGATATTGGTTACACCAAGATATTTTATATTATTTGTGGCTAAAGGGTATTGTTTCCCTGATTTCTTTCTCAGTCTGTTTATCACTTGTATAAAGGAGGGCTACTGATTTTTTTTTTTTTTTTTTAGTTTATTTTGTATCCAGCCACTTTGGTGAAGGAATTTATCATCTGTAGGAGTTTTCTGGTAAAAGTTTGGGGGTCAGTTGTGTATCATATCATCTACTATCACACTATCATATCATCTGCAAATGGCAATACTGTGACATCTTCCTTTCCAATTGTATTCCTATCATTTTGACCATAGATGCCAGCCCAGACTTCTCTACCCTGAAAAATTGTCAATAACCATAGATGGAGAAAAAAATAAATTCCCTGATAAAACCAAAGAAATGCTCAATGTCCTTAGTCATCAGAAAAATGAAAATCAAAAAAACTCTGAGATTCCATCTTACACCCATCAGAATGAGTAAGATCAAAAGTTCAAGTGACAGCACATGCTGGCAAGGATATGGAGCAAACAGAACCCTCCTCCATTGCTGATGGGAGTGCAAACTTGAACCACCACCTTGAAAATCAATCTGGTGCTTTCTCAGAAAACTGAGAATAGCCATAACTGCAGACCCAGCTACACCACTCCTGGGTGTATACCCAAAAGATGCCCCACAATACAACAAGGACCCTTCCTCAACTATGTTCATATCAGCTTTATTCATAATAGCCAGAAGCTGGAAACAAACTAGATGTCCCTCAACTGAAGAATAGATAAATAAACTACATTACATTCACACATGGAATACTACTCGGCTGTTAAGAACAAGCACATCATGAAACTTGCAGGTAAATGGATGGAACTAGAAAAGATCATCCTGAGTGAGGTAACACAGACCCAGAAAGACACACATGTACTCACTTATAAGCAGATATTGATCATACCGTATAGGATAGCCATTTTACAATTCATAGACCTCCCAAGAAGCTAAATAATAAGGAGGCCCCAAGGGAAGATGCTTGAATCTCACTCATAGGGGAAATACAATAGGCAGAATAAATGGAGGAAGAGGGAGCAGGAGAGGGAGTGTGGAGGGAAGTGTGGGTGGGGAACAGAGGTGGAGAGAGTGTGGGCAGAGGTCAGAGGGCTTGGAGAGAGAAGAGAAACTAAGGGCAGGAACATCACTGAGACAAGCTGAAAACCTGTGACAGGGTAGGCTCCTCAGAGGATATGGGGTGACTCTAAGATTCCTAGTAAGGGGGTCATGGAGACTGAGGAGGACACCCTCTAACTAGACAGGACTCCTAGTGGAGGGAGGGGATCACCAACACACCCCCAAAACTTTGACCCAAATTTACCCTGCCTACAAGATGTGCAGGGATAAAGCTAGAGCAGAAACTGAGGGAATGACCAGCCAACGCCTCCCTCAACCTGGAACCAGTCCCATGGGAGAGAGCCAGCCCTTGACACTATTACGGATACTCTGCTATGCTTCCGGAGAGGCTCCACCAAGCACAGGTTCAAACAAACGCTGAGACTCACAGCCAAACATTAGGTGGAGAGCTGGGAGTCTTGTGAAAGAGTGGGGGAAGAACAGAAGGACTTGAAGGGGACAGGAGCTCCACAAGAAGGCAACAGAGTCAACAAACCTAGGCCCAGAGGAGCATACGGAGACCAACAAAGGACCATGCATGGGCTGGACCTAGGCCCCCTACCCATACACCTAGCTGATGGGCCGTTTTGTCTTCATTTGGGTTACTTAGTAAGGGGAGCAGGGGCCATCTCTAACTTGGATTCTGCTGTCTGCTTTTTGATTACTTCACTCTGGTGGGCCTGCCTTGCCAGGCCTCAGGGAAGAGAATATGCTCAGTCTAGACGCAACATGATGTACCAGGGTGGGCTGGTGGAAGGTTGTTGCTCCCCCTCTCAGAGGAATTGGGGAGGGGATACAGGGGGAAGAGAAAGGGGAGTGGAACTAGGAGGAGAGAGGGCAGGGGGAGGGCTCCACGACCAGGATGTAAAGTGAATAAATATAAAATAAAATTTACATTAAAAAAATTAAGAAGCCTTAAAATAAGTGATATATGATCAGCCTTCACGTTAATTTTCTGAGCCATTATGGCAGTAATCTATCCCCCTAAAACAGTGATGATCACAAGACTAGAAAATTTGGTTGACCATGCATGTTTTCGAAGGGGAATTGCCTGTAGTCTAAAGGAATCCTGAGTTTACACAGCCCACACGAAAATACACAATTCCACCTGGTAATATTAAATGGAAAAATAATGTTATTAAGATGGTCAGTTGTTGAGAGACTGCATGTCTTAAATTTTGACTTATCTTGGCATTTCCAACTTATTCTTTCGCTTCAAAGATACAGAAGTTCTATCCAGACTAAGCAGGGAGAAGGGTCTGTGGAGACAGTGAGCGCGGGCAGTGCGAGCAGGAGGTCCTGAAGTTCATCCCTGTCACCCTCATAAAGGCCAGGCAAGGTCCATCTCTGTAACCTGAGCCCCGAGGAGCCAGGCTGCAGGGTCTTGCTGGCCAGACAGTCTAGCTGAGACCGGAAGCGTTGGGTTCCCTGAGAGACCCTGTCTCAGAAATTAAGGTGAGGAAGCCAGGCGTGACAGTGTGAGCTTTTAATGCCAGCACTTCCGAGGAGAGGTAGGTGGATCCGTGGATCTCTGTAAATTCAAGGCCAGCCTGGTCTACATAGCGGGCTCCACGGCAGCCAAGGTCCGTAGCAAGACACGGTCTCAAAAAAAAAAAACTGTGGAGAACAATTAAAGAAGATACCAAATGTTGACCTCTGGCCTAGAAGCGGGTGGGGGAAATGGAGAGGGAGGGCAAAGGGGAGGCAGGGAGAGAGAGAGGGAGAGAGGTATGGGCTGGCCATTGGAACCATTTGGTACCAGCGACACCCACAGAGCGTGCTTGGGTCCCAGCTCCTCAGACGCTTAGTGAGGGAGACCAGTGGAGCAGTCTCGGAGCCGCTGCACACTTGGCTAAAATTCTGCAGCGAGTGCTGTAGAGACCAGTAAGAGACAATACAAGTTCCTCCAGGTGCTAACGTTTTGCAAACTTCATAGGATATTGAAATCAGGGTGCAACCCGCCAACCTCGCTCCAGGGTCGCAGCTTTTATTTGTGCCCACAGGTGAGCCCGTGTGCACAATTCTATCATGCGTGGAAACAACCCGCCAGCCTCACCTGGAGAGCCCAGGCTCGCCTGTATGCACATGCGTGTCTGCTCGTGTGCTGTATGCACATGCGTGTCTGCTCGTGTGCTGTATGCACATGCGTGTCTGCTCGCGTGCACTGTTCACAGTTCTGCCTCTTATGGATCTGCATCGTTCAAGCACTGACGAGCTCCAACCAGAATGCCTGTGGAGTCCCTCTACGCTCATACCATCTCCAACACATTCTGTCACGCACGTGTCGACATGAGGGACCAGAGAACCCCCAGGCCTGGGGTCACCTTCCCTCTGTGCTCTAGAGGGAGGTGGCTTGGGATCAACGGGCTGGGTAACTGAGAAGGCAAAGCTGGGAGCAGAACGCTTCTCCATCCTTTCGTAACCGCTGAACTCAGGAAGTGAACCGTCCCCCAGCTGTGGGGTCTCCAGCTCTCAGGCCTGCAGCTCTGCCCCAGAATCTCTGCGTCTGCATAGCACATGGAAGGTGGTGGCAGAACAAGAGACTACGTCTCCTCCTGGATTTGTTTCTCTGGAGCGGTGGTTCTCAGCCTGTGGCTCTCAAGCCCTTTGGGGCCAAATAACCCTTTCAGAGAGGTTGCCTAAGGCCATCAGAAAACGCAGATATTTACATTCTTATTTACAAGAGCAGAAAAATACAGTTATGAAGTAGCAACAACATACGTTTACGCTTGGGAGTCACCACAGTATGAGGAACTATGTTAAAGGACGCAGCATTAGGAAAGTTGAGAACCATTGCTCCAAAGAATCCTGGATAACAAATATGAGTAAATGAGTGTGTTCTCCCTGACTCCTGGCATCACTGATTTGTTCTCCATTTCTAAAATTTCCATACTGCAAAAACTTTGTGTCAGTGAAACTGCACAGATTTGGGGAATAAGCCGTTTATCACTGAGCATAACTCCCTACTGGGTGACCCGAGTGCAGTGTACGCAAGCAGCCTGTCCTTCTTATCGCTGAGCAGCGTTCTGCTGTGTGGATACAGCGCCGTCCACCTACCCTTTACCTGGTAAAGTGCCCCGGGATCGCCTCTAGCTGCATGGGCTGACAAAGCTCTGTGAACACTGGCATGCATGTGTTATATAAACAGACAAGTGTGTTTTAGAAGCACATCCTCAGATTCCCAAGTTGCCATGATGTTTTCCGGGCTGTGTCGCTGCTTTTGCACTGCCCCCGCCGTGCACCGCAGGGGCAGTGCAAAAGCAGCAGTGACACTCCGCACCGTCACTCCTCACTTTACCCATTCCAGAGGCTCGATTGCTGCTGAGTTCACTGTGTCTGTGACAAACACCCCAGGAAAAAGCAACTTGGAGAGAAAGTGCTCTCTGGCTTACAGTTTCAGGCCACAGTTCCACTGTGGAAAAGTCAAGCAGGAACTCAAGCAGCTACTCACATCACATTCACAGTCGGAGCAGAGAGAGCAAAGAAAGCCTCGCTCGCTGGCTGGCTGGCTGATGGCCTTCTTTCTTATGCAGTGTGGGGCACAGTGCAAGCAGGTACTGCTGGCCTGTGCTGTGCTCAGAAGGCAGGAGCACCATTCCCCTGCATGTAACCGCCCCACGGAGAGAGAGCACAAAGCCCACAGCTTTGGAAAAGAGATCGTTTATTCTGGAGCCATTGTGAACGTCCATGGCCCAAAAACATGGACTTAGGTTGTTCCAAATTCCACATTACAGCAAGGAAGCAATTTAATGGCATTTTATAGTTTTACCAAACAAAGGAAGTTACAAACCAAGGCAAGTTTAAAATACAGTGGTGGATTATAATAATCAGAGAATCAGCTTCAGGAAGATGGAGGAGGCTTTTTTATAGGCTCAAGATGCTGCCTTACGACATTCTTAGTTTGGGGTTTGGTGGAAGTCAGTGGGTCTGCTAAATTAACAGGCTCCAAAAACTCTGTGGTAGACACAGAGGTGGGTACAGAAAGGCTGTTCTGGGTGGCTAGAGTTAGCCCGAGAGAAGTAATTAGCCTCCGGACCTGTGACTCCAACCCTTCCACTGACGGGAGGGTCAATCAGGCTGCAGACATGGCTCCCTGCCCGCCCCAGAAGTCCCTGTTAACAGGAACAATGAGAACAAGCTAGGAAGCACCACAGCAGACACCAAAGGGCGCAGAGGTCCCTGTAATGAGCAGTCCATGACAGCCTCGGTAAACTCCGCTCCCTGGGCTGACCTGCACCTCTGAGCACGCCTCCCAGCCTGGAGGAAGAAAGGAGAGCCTCAGTCCAAGCAGCTCGGCCTTCTGAAAGGGACGTGAAATGGCTCGTGCAGAGGCCGTCCCCAGGCCTACACGCTGCCAGGTGGGAGGAGGCAGGAGGCTGTGAAGTGAGGCCTGTGCTGGGTGGAAGAGGACAGGGAGTGGCCTGTGCAGAGGACAAGGGTTCCTTTTCAAGGAACATCTGTTGTTCTGCCAACTTTCCTTCCTAAGAACACACAAGTTTTTTCATCTCCAGAAAGTCTCTGTTTATTAATTTTACTTAGATGGTTTCAGTTTAATTTATGTTAGTGACGGGAATGGAACCGAAGCACATGTCTTTACACCCTCAGCCTGCAACATTTTTATTGTTGACTTCCTTTAGGTCAAGAGTGTATTTCATTAAAATTGGGCCTGTTGACATTCCATCATGGAATAAGGAGAAACCCAAGAGGCCCAGCCCTTCCCTGGGGACCTTTATGCTGTTAGTGGCTGCTGGGGAAGATATTTTTTTCAGTAGCCACTGGGGAGGTGCCCAGGACCCCGTAAATAAACTGTCACCCGTGCTCAGGTAAGTGGCCCTAATGAAACTCCCTGGGTCACAGAGAAGAAAGGCAGGAAAATGGGAAGGAATTTGCCAAAAACAGAAGAGGCACTGGAGAGAACCAGAGAGATGGGGCAACATGCTGAAAATACATTTCTATGCATATATGAAACGTTACAATGAAACTCATTCTTTACGTATGCTTAGCGTACATTTACTTTTAAAAAATTTTAAAAACCAAAATATTTCTGTTGAAAGAATTCTGAACTCTACAAAAGTGCCAAACATTTAAGGAGCATGACATCCTAGTCAGCCTTGACTGTCAACCTGACCCAGCTGAGAAGTGAGTCAACTGAGAAATTGCCTAGATAGGACTGGCCTGTGAGCGTGTCTGTTGAAAGTCTTGATCGTTAATTGTTACAATGGGACCCTACAAGTGGCACCAGCGCTGGACAGGTGGGCCTGGGCTGTCTAAGAAAAGTGGTTGAGCAAGCCAGGGTGAGCGAGCAAGAAAGCAGCCCCCCACCCCCGTGGTTTCTGACACTTGCCCTGAGTTCCTGCCCTGACTTCTCCATGTGGTGACTGTGAATGTAGGTGTCAGGCAACCACCCCGTTCTCTCTCTGAGTGCCTTTCGTCAGAGTACTTAGAGCAACAGAAGGAAAACTAGGATACATGTCTGCTATGACTCAGACACTGAGATACAGGCGTATTAAAACATCATGATCCCTCATAAAGAGGGCAATTTAATTTGTCATCTAAGAGATAAATAATAAAATGTTTTTTAAAAAGCACCGTGTTTGTTGTTCTTCCTGGTGTTTTTTTAAAGATTTATTTACTATGTATACAGTATTCTGACTGCATGTGTGCTGGCACACCAGAAGAGGGCGCCAGATCTCACTATAGATGGTTGTGAGCCACCATGTGGTTGCTGGGAATTGAACTCAGGACCTCTGGAAGAGCAGCGAGTGTCCTTAACCTCTGAGCCACCTCTCCAGCCCTCCTTCTGGATGTTTTTAATTTTCATTGAACTGTCTTCATTCTATCAGGAGTCATTCTCTTATTGACTGCACGTGGATGAAGGCCATCCCTCGCCTCTTCTACTTCCCTTTATCATGTTTCTTCTTCTGTTCTCTGCAGATTCCTCAGGTGGGCTGCCGGCTCGCTTCCCTTCAGATACATTGTCTGTGCTCACTGCGCTGCTGCCTGGCTTTCTTTAATGGGTACAAGCACTTCAAGTGCTGTTGATGCGCGGCTTACAGGCCTTTTCATGTCACCTCCATTTATAAAGATGGCGTTCGGAGCATTATCGCCCAAACGGGCTGCAAGCTTTCCTCTGGTCAGGTCTCCAGAGACAAAGGAAAAAGACGCTCATCCACCAGGTTTTGCTTACGGCAGGGTGACTGCTTCACTCTCTCTTTTGTCTTCAGCTGTGGCTTAGAAGATGGATGTGGCAGGTTAAACCTGACAAGGCTTGCTCTGGACTGTGGACTTTGGAAATCCAAACTTCGACAGGGATTCCCCTGCAGGAAGACCCCTCCCTACAGCCAGGTCAGGCAAGAACGGCCTACTGCTGCTGGCTCCCAGCATCTACACAAGCTCCCTGGTACCTGAATCGGCATTCAGGTGTGCATGTGCCTAGCAGGGCTTGTCTGTCAGCCAAGAGACTCAGTTCTCTCCAGACTGCTGTCATCGGTTTGCTGTGTTTTTACTGGGTTTGACTTTATTTTTGTTCTAAATCTCATTGGCAGGTATTTGGTTGAAGTTTCTCAAAGCTTTTAGCATGTGGACAAACCACAGACTGAGAAAGAAAAGAAAGAGAGAGAGAAGGAGGGAGGTAGAGAAAGGAGGGACAGAGAGCTATTTTGGCTTGGGATTTCTCTCTTGGCTCTACTCCCACCCTCAGCTCTTGAAAGAGGGGCCTTAAACCCTCTGTGCAGCTGATGATTTGGACTCTGGTCTTCTTGCTCTCACCTCACAGGCATGCACACAGCGCTGACAGTTAACATCAGGCACCCCTGCCTGACGGTCAGCACTTTACCGATGGACCTGCAGGGCCAAGCCTGACTGAGTTATTTTCAAAAGTATTTACAGGAAAGGAAGTGACGTCTGTGTTTCTGTGTTAGCAGTCTACCCAACCGTCCTGTTCTGACGTATTCATACAAACGGCCATCTAGAGCATCACCAAGCATTGCTGTTTCAATTTCAGCCCACAGCTCTCCTCCCTTCATCCCCAAATGATTGTAGTTCCCAGTCCCCATGGCATCAACACACAGGATGTGTGCCCCGGGCGCACCTGCAGGGTGGGTCAGTGTCAGCAGCTACTGTCCGCAGGCGCGGCCTGAGCTGGGCTGTGGGCACTCCAGACTGCAATGTGACACCGTGTCTGGTTCCTACGGAGCAAATGTGGTGTGGTGTTTCCCCTTAATGACAAAACCAGGTTCAGAAGTGGTCCAAAGTAAGCAATTCACCATCCTTAGCCATTTCCCTCATACCACAGAAAAGCATTCACACGGCAGACCTGCAGTCAGGAATCCAGAAACACAGCTCTTTCCACACAAAGTGCAAGCTGCTCTCAGGCTCACTCGGTGCCCTCAGCTCACACTGCGATGTCTTCAGTTATTCGGGAACTGGCTTCCTTCAGCCTCCCCTCCCTGTTAGAACACAGCCAAGCACTGTGTTTCCACTGCAGAGATGAAGCTCAGCAATTAAGCAGGAAGTGGAACCGTCCAGTTCAAGGCAGCCCGAGGCTTCAGGGAGCAGAGCTGGCTGACCCCACACATACGCGTTTGCACCCAGTGAGGTAGAGGCCAAAACTACATGCTCACAGTTATATTCAGGAGGCTTGCTAAGCCCTGGGCTGCTATTCTCTAAACAGCAAACTATTATTAGTGTGTGCCTTCAGGACACCCTCTATGCTATATTCTTAACTAAGGCTGCCTTACACTGATTGTTTTCAGTTATGCAAAGTACACACTGGACTCCAAATATCCCAAATGTCCCAAATCCCATAACAATGTGGAAAAGGCTTTTGCCTGAGATCACTCTCTATTTTCACATCTACAAAGGCGCAAGCTGTGTGACCAGGTGCTAAACTATTCAGGAAGTGCAAGAGAAGTTCACCGAAGGAAGAGGTCCCCAGGGCAGAAAGGCTTTATGAAGAATTCAGGCCCTGCGTGAGACTCTGGAAGATGAGTTGGCTTTTGGAGGGCTGGGGGAAGTCCAGCAGAGGAAGAAAGGATACCTACATAGGATGGCAATTGAGCAACCATACACAATAGGCACAAGGGCCCCGGGCCCCGTGGAACAAGCACTAAAATGTGTCCCTGAGGAGCACGGGCTTCAGTTGGTAAATACACATAAGGTCAGCCAGAAGCAGAACAGCAGTCGGGGAAAACATCAGCAGGTGACAGGAACCAAGGCATGGCTGCAGAGGGGCTGAGGCGGAGACGTTCTCACCGAGAGTGAGAAAGCAGAATGGAAAAGGAAAGGCCAGACTCAAGGCGCCAGGAGTCGCTCAGCTGCAGTGCAGAAGGAATCACAAACCGACGACATTTCCGTGTTCCTGGTGCAGCCCAAGCGGGAAGCAGAGCTGCAAACACACGCGGTTACTTCACTCGTCTCCTCATTGGCCCCACAACCACACTGCAAAGAAGTGGGGACAAATACTAAAATGACTCACAGCTAGAGAAATCAAGGTACTGGACTCAGCAAAGGGGGTGGGGAGAAGGCTCAGCCAGCGAAACGCTTGTCTTGCAAGCATGAGGACCTGGACTCCATAGCCCACATGAAAAAGCCATGTGTGGTGGCGCACTCTAGCCATCCCAGCCCTGAGGAGGCAAACACAGTAAAGCCCAAGGAGCTCGGAGGCCAGGCAGCCCCGTCCACGTGGTGAGCCTTAGGCCAGGGAGAGGTTCTATCTCACTAACACAAGGTAGAGGGCTCCTGGGTAGCATGGCTGACCTCTGGCATCCAGATGTGTATGCACACACAAGTGTGCACACACACACACCCTCACACACATGAACACACCTGAGTTCTGTTGACTTTAAGCCCAACCTTCTTTTCACTCTCTTTACTTCCCTGAGGGCAAATTAGATACACTTAGTGTTTAGCTATCTGACTGGCTCCCATGTATTAATTACTCGGGGCTCCTAAGGCATGTGGCAGTGTACAGAAGAGTGATGCAAGGAGAGGCTGCAGCGAGGGACAAAGAAACCAGTAGAGAGAGGCACCCCCTCAGCAGAGGACGCACAACAGGAGTGCGACCAGTCAGTAAGGGCTCAGCATCTCTGGCTTCACAGGCCTCCGTGGGGGGGGAACAGACACACTGCTCACCTTATTTACTGTGGTATAAATGTGGACATATTAATGCTATATGTAAAAAAGACTTTCATTTTATGTATTTTACAGACATTAAAACATTCTCTTGGGTTGCTGAAATGACCCATGCCTCAGGCACTGTTCTTGCTGTAACCAGTGGCTAAACCATCCCACACAGGATGTTTTAGAGAGACAGGAGAAAGACAAGAACTCCAAATGCAGCAAAACTCCCTGCCAGGAGAACCCACAAGGATGGCAACGCTCCTGAGAGCACGGCAAAAGTGAAGAAGAGTCACCAAGTTGAAGAGGTAGATTAGTCTGACGGACTTCTGAAACTTGGCATACCTTTTAAAAGCTCGGTAAAGAAGGCCAGTACATAACTGTGACGTAGCCCCCAGTTTCAGGCATGTCTGAAAGTCAGTGTTATTCAAACCATGCGAACTGGGTTGCAGTTGAGGGGTGGAACAGTCTTCTAGCACCGGTGCATCCTGGGATCCCATTCTCTGGGATGCCAAGAAAAGAAAAGAGGATTATGCGAGTGAATGACCTTCTGAGAAACCTGAACTCTAGAAAACAGTGCTGCTGCTGGCATCCAGGCGTGGGAGATAGGTCAGGAGGGGAGGCTGTCACAGCCCTCCTGGATGGCAGTCCCCAGTGCTCCTGAGAGGAAGCGCAGATCGCAGGCTCAGACTCTGCCTTTTCAGTGTCTGCAGAGTCTAAAAGACGCACATGCGCTCTCCAGCACTTCCAGCCATAGCATTTGCTGGATGAAGATGCGCAGATTTGGCTGAAGAAAGCATCCAAGCAACTCGGAGCTCGGAGAGAAGCAGACACTCCACACAGCGAAACCATAGGAAGCTACACTTCTGCACCGTGTGAGAGGCTGAGAGCGTGAGGCCACAACGTTACCAAGGTGTCCTCTGGCCTCTGTATACACACTGTTACCTAAACACACAATAATGTAACTTCTAATTTTTTTAATTCATTTTGAATCTTCAGGCAAATGCCTGACTCCAGCATTTACAGCTCAAACAGCCATGACAATGTCACCGTTTTTACTGAGAGATGTATAAAGATGACAATCACAGGTGCAGCTGGTTGTGAAAAGCCTGTTTGCTGTCCTGACATTTCCTGAGAGAAAGTTAGCACTGATGAGGATTGCAGCATGCTCCCTGGGAGCCTGGACATTAGGTGTTTTGATGCAACTGTAGTAATCTCTGTGGAAACAGATGGGCTGTGGATGCGCAGGGAGGTGTCGCCGAAAGCCCGTCATTTGAATTGTGTCCTGAGAGAGGAAGGAGGTCTGGGCTAGTGCTCACATGCCTGGACGCCGAGGTAAGAACAGCTGTGCGCTGCCCTGTTCCCAGCCTCACACATGCACATGTGCCAGAGAAGCTCACAGATCTAAGTGTTGGGAAGAAATCACATCAGGATCGTAGAAAAACAAACCAAAAGAAAACAAAACAATAACAACAACAAAAAAAAAAAAACAACGAATCTCCTAGAAAATTAACTCTGTGCCTCAGATACTCTGAATAAGTGACTCTGCTAGAGAAAGGAGGAGAATGGCCGGCATGAAGTAGCTGCTCTAACAGGGAGCCTAACTAGAGCCGAGCCCAGCATAAGCAGCGCTAGAAGCCAAGTCTAAGCAGGTCAACAGGACAAATAGGATAACTTTCTTCTGAAATTAAGGAGCCATGTTAGAATGAGAAAGACCTTAGAAGCACCCAGTGAGAAAACGTAGAGAAAGCCAGAGGGCAGTCAGACAGCTGTTCTCAGCACAGAACAGAAGGAAGAGCGGACCATCTTTAAACAGAACAGAAGAGTGGACCATCTTTAAACAGAACAGAAGGAAGAGTGGACCATCTTTAAACAGAACAGAAGGAAGAGTGGACCATCTTTAAACAGAACAGAAGGAAGAGTGGACCATCTTTAAACAGAACAGAAGGAAGAGTGGACCATCTTTAAACAGAACAGAAGGAAGAGTGGACCATCTTTAAACAGAACAGAAGGAAGAGTGGACCATCTTTAAACAGAACAGAAGGAAGAGTGGACCATCTTTAAACAGAACAGAAGGAAGAGTGGACCATCTTTAAACAGAACAGAAGGAAGAGTGGACCATCTTTAAACAGAACAGAAGAGCGGACCATCTTTAAACAGAACAGAAGAGTGGACCATCTTTAAACAGAACAGAAGGAAGAATGGACCGTCTTTAAACAGAACAGAAGGAAGAATGGACCATCTTTAAACAGAACAGAAGGAAGAGCGGACCATCTTTAAACAGAACAGAAGAGTGGACCATCTTTAAACAGAACAGAAGGAAGAGTGGACCATCTTTAAACAGAACAGAAGGAAGAGTGGACCATCTTTAAACAGAACAGAAGGAAGAGTGGACCATGTTTAAACAGCAGGACGTTTTCCATCACTCTAGAGATTGCTGTTGAGCAAAGCCCTCCAGAAATAAAATGATAATTAAAACACTCTTAAAGTAGGCACGGAGGTGTCTACAATGGAAAAAGAGTGTGGACACAGCAACCTAATAATAGACAACATTCAAAATATGATGAAACTTAGCAGTTAAGACACAAAATGGTCACAGCATCTTCGATAGGCTCTAATCACAGGGAGCGAACACCTGACACACTCCATGAAATGCTTGAGTTCAGAACATCTCTGATGCCTAGAGCTTTCAAATGCCTTACTGTTTGCATATAATGAGACGTCTTGGGGAATGAGATTCAAATCTAAACATGAAGCTCATATATGTTTCATATTCATCTGCATACACACCCTGAAAGTAATTCCAGTCAGTGTTTTTGGCGTGTCTGCATTTTGACTATGATAGTCCCATGAGATCAGGTGTGGAATTTTCCAGTCATTGTTCCCAAATGGTCAGATACTGAAGCATTTCAGGTAATAGCCTTAAAGGAGAACGACCCATATTACGGAATTAAATTAAATGAAAGGGCACGTCTGTAGAGAGGGTAACTGTGAAGCGGGCAGGGAGGGCAGGGCAATGGTAGGCTTTACGCAGAGGGACGTGTACAGTTTTTTGTCAGCTTGACACAACCTAGATCTATCTAGGAAGAGGGAATTTCACTTAATTGCCTCCATCAAAGGCGTATAGATAAGCTGGGACACAGGGTACTGTAGTCCCTGTGCCTGGTGACATTAAAAAAAAATCAAACTGAGTAAAACCCGGGGAGTAAGCCAGCAAATAGCATTCCTCCTTGGCCTCTGCATCAGCTCCTACCTCCCAGCTTCTGTCCTGGCTTCTTCTCATGATAGACTATATGCTGAAATAAAGCCTTCCCTCTTCAGTTTGCTTCTGGGTATTGTATTTACCAGAGCAATACAAAGCGAATTAATCCGGGAGGGAAGGCGAGGTGGTGCTGTGCTGGAGACGAAGCCTGGGCAGAAGAAGTTCCGGGTTCCACTCGGTGCTCTATGAGCCTAAGCCGAGAGTTCACCTGAACATTGCTTTCTGCAGCAATCCATGGAGATAATGATGGCAGAGATCGGGAGATGGCTCAGGCGGTACAACGCCTTCCATGCAAATGTGAAGACCTGCGTTTGCATCTCCAGCTTCTGTATCCGAGCTGGGCATTGCAACACACCTCTACACACCAGCACTGTGGTGGTGAAGACAGAGGGTCCTTGTGCCTCCCCGACCGGCCAGCCAGCTGAGTCAACGAGCTCCAGGCTGACCAAGAGATGGAGGAAGACAAGCAAAAGCCTCCCCTGGCCTCATGTACATACTATGTGCACGATCACACAAATGTGTGCATGCACACACACTGAGAAAGAGAATCACAGTAATGATCACACCTGTCTTATAGCGTCAGGAGCATCTCTTGAGAAAACACAGGCAAAGCGCTTGGTGCAGGGCTCTGGGCTCTGAGGGACACAAGCTGTACAGTGTGGACATTATGTATGGGGCTATGCGCAGATTTTATCCAGAGAAAGCCCTTAAATTTGAAGAGTCATGTGAATCTCAGAGGGCGGGGGGGGGGTTAAAATAAATACAAGAGCCAGGAAACGGACACCCATGGCTGATCATAAGCGACAAAGCCACACAGATTACATACATGCAACTGGCCTAGACTGGATGGGGCGGGCGGGCTGGCTGGGGACGGCTCCTGCCTCCTTAGCATCTCATTTCCTCTTCAGCCCTTGTCTCTCCAGGATGTCTACCTGGACGTCGATGGCCACCAGGAGAAAACACCTGTGTCTGAAGACAGCTGTGTGTGCATTTGTCTCGTTAAAAATTCTTTCTCGGGGTTTGAATGTTAATGTTGTGTTCCCAGCAATGTCAGGAGAAATCAGGAAAGGAAAATACAGGCTGTGCAGCCAGGAGCCCCCCAGGCACTGAGCTTCTACATCTCAGCAGGATCAGGAGGCTCAGCCTAGCAGGGCAGCTGTGTGCACACACATGTATCCACACAGACATGCATACGCACATACAATGTCTGGTGCACCCACATATCGCACACTCATTACAGGCACAGTTAGAATGCATGCACACACAGCAATGTGGATATGCATGCACAGGGTCATCTCTTAGCAATATAATTATTTAAGGATTATAATTAATAACAAATAAATTGTCTGTCTCTTGCTTTGTTTTCCTTCTATATCCATATTGCCTGCATTACTCTCAAAATTTGAATCATGAAAACAATCCCTATCAGTATTAAACTTGTTTTAGTATTAATTAAATCTGTCCTCAAGGACTGGCATTATTCAAGCAGCATTCTGTGCTTGAATCTGCCCCAAGTAACAAATGTATTTTGGTACCTTGAGAATAGAAGAGTGACTGTAATTTAATAGCTATAAAATTCTCTCTAAATGGACAGTAAAATGTTTTATTACTATGTTATGTTCACAGTCAAATTGTAGCTGTATAATAGAAAACATATTTATGTGTAGACCGTTGACTGTAAACTCTCAAGTCTGAACAGGAAATCTTCAGCACTGGGGGAGCACACCGCAGCATTCCGAGATCCCGCTTGTCTTCATGCCGATGAGCCTGTGTTCTCCGCCTGTTCTAGAATGTTTTCAACGCCGCTACGAGTCTAACACAGGTGAGCATCTCACCCCTTGCCTTTAGCGCAGGCAACAAGGATACCCAAATACTTGGAAGTAATCCCCTTGCTTAAGTCCTGTTTGTGCACATGCGTGTCTCCGCATGACGGGAGGAGCATGCAGGGAGCGTGTGCACTCGAATACTGGACTGTCGTGTAGATACAGGGAATGCTCGTGCATGTTGACGTATGTCTTGCTCTGTGTATGTAGTATTCATGTGTGTATGTGGTGTGTTTGTCGATCTACTGGTCAGTCACGTGTGTGTCAGTGTGCTCATACGTGTGCATGTGGGTGGGTGTGGTGGAAAATAGACCCTCAGTAAAGCAGCTAGCGCAGGAGAGTACACAGTCTTGGCAGCTGGGGTCGGATTTCTACCACAGACTATAATTCTTGCACATGAGGGCACAAATTTGACAAATATATTTATATTTAATTGACAAACTTTATATGTTGCATGAAATAAAAAGTTCAACAAAAGTGGAATGAAGCTCAAAAATTTAACCCCCGTGATCCTATTTTGAAGTTTTACAAAAAAGATCCTTCAAGAAACCGACCCTGATCTGACAGGCTGGGACAGGGAGTTCTCATGTTCCTACCCTAGGCCATGTTCCCTGGAACCTGAGCCTGGAGCAAAGATGAAATTGTTGAGAGATCACGTGAAAGAGCCAAGAAAGTGGCCTTGGTTGCTAAGTGGCTTCGGCTAAAGAGCTACCAAAGGTGTGACACGATTCTGCAAGAGGACTCCAAAGACAAGAGGATGCAGAAAAAGGGAGCTATTTTGAGGAAGCCATCCTTAGGTTGGTGAGAAAATAAACTAAGGTGGCCCAGGAGGCAAACTCTCGCTGAGGACGCCTTCCGGAAGCGCTGTTTGAGCAATGCTGGCGGGCAGTGTCAGGAACGTGGTGGTACCGGCGTGCAAGTGCCGAGGAGACGGTCATCTGTGCACCTCCATCACGGCACAGCGATGAGGGGAGCATCTGTGTGGTGGTGGCAGGGCGCTGGTTAATGGCTTAGGGCAGGAACTTGGTGAGCTGGTGATTGAAAGAGGCTGACTAACTCAGCATAGACAAAGACAGCGTCAGGCTTAGCACCTTTTCTGGAAGGGACCGGTTTGGTGAGGCCACAGAACTGCAGTAATGGGTACAGCATTGGCCCCAGGAGATGAAAGGCCCTAGGGTCCAGAGGCAAAGAGCCCACTTAGCGCCTTCTACTTTCCACTGGATGTGGCAAAATTGTCTCCCCTGTGACTCTTTCTGTATATAATGTGAGGATCCTTGTCCAGTGTGCAGTCTTCAGTTACACTGAGAAAAGGTGCAGAAAACACTTGCTCAGAGCATGGCTGGGTAGCTTGCATGATGGCAACGGTATCTGTGGGGAGTGGTGGACAAAATGGCCGAATGGAACTGAGAGGTTTCCCAGGACTACCCAGCGGGCTCTTTGGACCAACCGTTCATACTCTGAATAAGGATGCAGTGGTGGCATGAAGTAGCCTGTGTTGAGGGTCAGGAGGCCTGGGTTGAAGTTCTGAGCCCATCAAACAGGCAGTGAGAAAGGCACCCCTCTCCCTGGGTATCACATTCCTCCTGTCTGCCGAATTTCTCTCAAGATTATTGCATGGATGAAATGAAAATGCATATTCCAACTTGTGATAGATAATCTTGGCTGTAAACTTGACTGTGTCTGGAGACAACAGAAATATAAGCCGCTGGCCTTCCTGCAAAGTCTTTCTCAGTCCTGCTCTCTGAAGCAGGAGCATGGGCATGCTACTCACGCTAAACGTCCATGGCTTTCCGGTGGCAGTCCAGAGAAGGGGCACGAAAGCAGGAAATTCTTCTTTCTACCTCCTTTGCCCTCACTCTTACTGACAAGGGCATCTACCCTGCACTTCTCCACCAATGCTAGAACCAACTTTTTGGTATTCTAACATAGACTGAGAACCACCAGCTCTCGGTGAATCTGCCAAGTCTTCAGAGCACCCTGCCCTGTGACCCTGCTGGGTTCTTGGTCCCCCCGTTGTGACAGCACCATTGTCAGGTCACTCAAGACACATCATATAAGCCATGTCAGCCAATCCTGGTGCTCTGAAGTTCAAAACATGCCCACCCAATGCAAGGAGGCCTAGCCATGGGCTCCAGCTTACCTGAGAAAGAGGTCTAACGGAAGTAGCTGAATGAGGGCCTTCCTCGGGGTTTCGCAGGGCGTGAAACCATGAGAACTCTGGACCGCCTGCAACCTCTCGTAAGTCGCTGTACATTCTTTAAGGCCCAGCCTAATGTTTTCTTTCTGAATTTGTTCTGGTGCTATTTCAGTCATTCGTTCCAACTTTGTTCCTGCCCTTCACACACGTGACCAGCCAGGCACCAGTGGATGGAAAGCCTACCCTTTCTTCATATGCATCAAGAGTATGACACAGAGGAATGCACAGACGCTCAGACTTGTCCCCAGGCCACATGGAAAATACTCATTTCCTCAATGTCACTTCTTTAGAAGAAACTGTATTGATATAACCACAGGAGAGGAACTTCACAGGTTGTTGAAAGTTTATTATATTTGATAAATAGATTGATTCCCAGAGACTTTCAAAAGCAAACCAATGGACACCATATGGAAACATCCTTGTCACTAATATTTTTCATCTCATTCAATTTTGCTCAAAAATTGTATCACTTGCTGCATTGATGGATTTATCCACTCATGAGGATGGAGAGTGAACCGTCGCGGAATGTTGAAGAGCCTGGCCCAGAACTACTGCAAACATATTCAAAGACAGCAGAGCTGTGTTAAACCCCTAGCTGTCAGAGACTCAGCAACATGGTAGGTAACTCGAACAGAAAAACTGAGTCATCATTGGTTTTGTCCATTTCGCTTATGACATGGAAAAAGCAGAAAGGGGAAAATAAAATCAGATCACTGGAGCTCTTCTGACTCCCACTGCCAGGACCTCCCCTTATTAATGAAGAAAGACCTTTTTTCCTAATGATGTCCGCAGTTGCAGTACAAACTGACAGCGGCTGGGTGATTAGTGGAATATCCCAGGGCCGTTTATCATAACTGGATACAGAGACCAGATGTGTGCTTAGTGTTAGAGTTCAAATGTCAGACACCTGGAGAGGTAATTACTCAGCCTCAGAACCTGTCTGAGTTCACGGCTCTGGCTCAGAGAAAGTCCACTGCCGGTTAGCTTAAAGACGCTGTTCCGGCTGGGAGAAGCAGAGATGCAGAAAGAGGGGAGACAAAGAGGGTTAGCACAGTGACCCCAGGTTCACAGGAAGAAAAACCAAGCGGCTGGCAGGGGAAGGCCCCAAAATTCCCTCTGCGTTCGCAGAATCGGAGGCGGGGCATGCTGACAACGAGAGATGGTTAAATTTGAATAATTTTAAATGTGTTTAAGTTTTAGTACAAGATATTTTGGATGTTAAATATATGGACTCTGAAGTGGAAGCTTCTGGTTTCCTTGAAGACTCAGTTTTGTCATGTTGCTGCAAGCTGGACACACGATGTTTTGTTGGAGGCTGGCTTGTGAGAGGGCATGTGGTGTTTTGCTGTGAGCTCTCTCTCGTGAGGGGCGTGACTTTGCCAGCTGAGAACATCAGTGGACAGACTCTGAGGAGAGGAGATATAGAGGCCCACACACAGTGAGATTTTGGCTTTTTGGATGGACATTGCTGCACTGATCTTCATGCTTCCACACTTGACTTTGCAGAAGGAAACGTTTCAGAGAATTTCTCAGGGCAATCCAACTGAGTCTTGCTGCTTTTGCTGACTTCATGTTGCTGCTTGGTGTTGGCCTTTGGGCTGCACTGCTGGTATCCTGATGATTGAGTTTGGTAATCCCCTAAAGACCCATCGACCCTAACCAGCAGGAAGTAGATAAAAGAGGTGTACGGCCCTTTCCCTGCTAATCTCCTCTCTAAGGCTGGGAGGTTGGAAGGGAGGTAAAGGTGTTTAAGAACCCTAAATGAAGTAGGTGAAAAGTCCGAGCCCGCAACACTCCCTCTGTCACATCTCTGAACTGGTTTGTTTTAGGCAGTCATTCTCCTGCGTTCCAAACGGAGCTCAACATTGTTGTGTAGCCTAAAATGACCTCGGCTGGAGGTATTCCTAGCTCCACCTCTCAAGAGCTGGCTTGCCGAGTGTGCCACTGTGCCTTGCTGTGGATTGAACTTGGGGCTTTGTGCATGCCAGGCAAGTATCCTACCAACGAAGCCAGAGCCCATCCCACTTCCGTGGTGCTGAGAATGGAAGAGCTTGCCACTGAGCTACACGGCAGCCCTAGAAGGTGCCTGTGCCTTACACATATGCAATAAAACAAGAAAGTTCAAGATAAAAGCCATCAGCGGACACACTACACACACACACACACTCAACAATGCACTCCTACACACTTGAAGAAATAAAAGCCTCTGCACGCCTGGGATGACAGGTGCGCACCACTCTGCACACTGGACGTGGGCCTGGGACTGAGCACAGGGCTTCACGCGTGCCAGGCAAGTGCTCTGCCAACGGAGCCCCACCCCACGCAGGGGCTTTAGTGCTGGGGAGCAGCATCTTCGAGCAAACTGCTCAGACACAAAGGACTGCGCATCAACAGCCAGAGCAGGACACTGGCTCATTATCTAGTGTGTTAACGCCCCATTTCTTTCGTCTCTACGCCCAGTCTCCAGGTCCTATCCAGCTACTGTGTGGTTTTGATCAAAGTACGAATGTTTGGAAGTACAACACTTACAACATAAGTCCCGTCAGGTCCGTACTTGAGAAAGGCGAGCACCTGGAGGTGGTGGCTCATGGAGCGAAGACGCCGTCTGCATTGCGCTGTGCGCTCATCCGTCACCTCATGAAGCATTTGGCAGCCCTCACTGCTACGCACACACCCTCTCCCACACAGCGCACCTAGAAACCCAGAACCCCCGTCAGCTCTCACAGCACACCCCACTCTGAAAACAGAGAAGGTTCTTCCTCCCACCAACAACCAAGACAAGATCTCCTCAGTACCCTGCCTATGTCGAGGTACAACTGTAGGAAGGCTGATCCAGCCTGAACTGGTTTCAGATGTGAACCCAAAAAGTACACTGTCCTCTAAGTGAAAACTTCCAGGGAAAATTCCCTATTTACCGTCTTCTGCCTATTTTGTGATTGGGCATGGGTATGATTAAAATCAGATGCATTGTGGTAAAAAGAAAATGTGAAAGAGAAATGAGCATAGCGTTTAATCTGTCAATCAAAATAACCACCTCAACTACACCCCTTACAGCTAAACTCTGCCTACTCATGGTGCTGGAGCCCTCTGCTCATGTGACCTACTGTCAATCTTTATAGTTTATTTCTTTCTAATATACAGGATCGCTTTGCTTTGAATGAAGCTTTTTTTGCTACTTTACCAGTATTTCTTTATTAAATGAGATACAAATAACACTGAAACTAGCAGAGTCCTCACAGCACTCACATGCCTTAATATATTCTCCTCAGCAGGCCAGACTCCACAACGTGCTAAGTCTCAGAAATATGATTTTCTACTCCCATAAACATGTAGAAGAGATACTTACCTGCTAGTACAAAACCTCTCATCAGAAAAACCAGCCCTTAGCTGTCACGCTAACCCAGCCAGAAACTCCCTACCAAATGATGCTGACGCTACATTGTGCTTTAGTGTTCAATAAGCCCCTGTTCTCAGTGGTTATTTCAAGCATGAGCATGGCATGTCAAAAGTTAAACCAGCAACATTACCTAGCTTATTATTCTACCCCACACCTGAAGTCGCTGGATTCTGGTACACTGTATACAAAATGTTCACGGTTCCTATCCCCCCCATATGTGCATGCATGCACACACACACACACACACACACACACACACACACACACGTGCTATTTCGTGAAAACCTGTCTTAGAGTCCAAATCCATCTCAGAACGAACGATAAGCATTTTGCTGATTCAGCAGTCTGATGACCAGCTCATAAAGTGAAATTAGCCACTAGTAAAATCTAAGAAAATCTCCACACGTGTTTTATGACACTACTCAGTGCTGTGTGCCCAGTTATCAGAAAGTGAGGAAGCTGGGCACGAGGCAGAGGCCTATAGCCTCGGAACCACAGCACTCTGGCTCTGGTTGGGTCAGAAAGTCGGGAGCAGGGTGTAGGGGGTGCTGGGTGGAGTTCCGGCCACACAGCCAAGCTGAATCGACTTTGAGGTCAGGCCAACACCTTCAACACCAGGCCAGCAGCCGGTCTCGACGACCACCGTCACGCGCCACAGCAGCTTCCCCAGACAGTGACGCGTCTCCAGAACGTCAGTGTTGGCCGCAATTCTTTCCCATGCTGTAAGCTGGAAAAGCTGTGTTCCTAACGGGGGGTTTCAACGCTCCCAATACAAAACGTTCTTTCCATTGATTCCTCACTGCCGATTTTCCTCGCGGGTTTGGTCATTACACAACACATACGTGTACACAAATGCCATGAGGCACCCTGTAAGTGTTTGCAACTACTATGTAGCACATAATAAAAGTGCATTGCGAATGTCACAAAACCGGAAAGACGCCTACTGAGTGCGTGGAGTGCACACGTTGATGAAGAGTTTAGGAAGCTGTGAACTTGGACTGCGTGTGTATTCGCACAGTGGTTTTGCTGCGAGAGCTAGCAAGCCTCCGAGCCCGCATCCATTTCTCAAAGTCGCTGCTGACAAGAGCTCGGTGCGTCAATGCAACACAGGGACATTTTCCTTCTAGACTCTGCTCTTAGGTTCTTTTTCCAGGGAATGGAAAACAAAAGGGCCGCTCAGAGCCAGAAAACGTCAGCATTTGATTGACGACAGTGGCCTTCTCACCTTAACCAGCCGGCCGATTTGAATGGCTCATCTGCTAATACAGTAAAACACACGTTAGAGATTACAGATCGGCTGACAAACAAGTCCCCCAGCTGTCCTGAAGTTTCCGCAAAGCAGAAGGAAGAGGCAGAGTCCACCCCATCCCCATCCCACTCCACTTCCCGCCCCATCCACACAAAGCCGGAGAGGTCTGAAGCTGGATGGTGAGACGGGACTCTGTCAGAAGATAAAGAGACACAATTGCCTCTGTTAGCACAACAATTAATTTTGTTTGCAGAGTCCCAGCCAGTCTATTTGTTACCAGGAACAAGTGCTAATTATTCTTGCTAATTACATGCAAAACATTCATTATCACCTATAAGTGGAGCCGAACCCCTCAGGTTTCAGTGACAAATTAATTACTGTGTTTTCCTTCTCTGTGTATTTCCAGGCAGTTTCTGGTGTTATCTGAAAAAAAAATAAATTGTTCTTGCAGCTCTCTCTCAGAGTCATTAAAACGGAACTCAGGAACAGAGCTCTGAGCTTCCCTTTCCATCAGGACTCAAAAGGCCCTCCTTGGATTTACAGATCCAACCCCATAACAACTGGATTTCACTCTCTCAGCACGGCGATACTGTGTGTAACAGAAGCCTCGGATGAGAAGGCTGTGCCAGGGCCTGCGAAGAAGTTCTGCACCCAGGATGCACACCGGCTCCTCTCACACCCCTGTCCGTGGCCCCCATTTGCAAATCGGTCAAATAAAAAACAAACAAACAAAAAACCCCAAATTCCCAACTTACTCCCAAGGCCTTCTCCCAACTTACTTCTGCCCTGGAAATTGGCCAAATCGTTTCATTTCCAGTGTGATTACCAACTGAGAGCTTAACAGATGGGAAAGATGAGCCTGTAGGTACTCAGACCTGTTCTGATAGGAGGTGCGTTATGGCCCTCACTCAGTCCCCTGCCCACCCTGTGCCCTCACATCCAGTGAACCGCTGACACAGAGAAGAAGGTAGCTGTGGCACCATCAAACTTGCCACTTCCCCGATCCCAGGAACTCACACTGCAAAATTCCAGCTAGATTCGTGAAAAGTTGGTGTGTCCTTAATCTTTGGGACCCAGGCTGAAGCAGAGCCCAGTCCTGCATGCTCCACTTTAACCATGTTCATGGTCAGCATGACACAGCACTTTCTGCAAAGACCCAGGCTCGGGTGTCCCCCTTGCCGGGACCCCTGCTCTTTCTAGCACTTTCTGCTTCCTGGCCCCTTCATGCTAATTTTGCCTCATTTCTGGGAGTGCATACCTTTGTCTGTCAACATTTGCTCTATATCTATAACAGCTCCTTAGTGCAGATAGAAATTGTAGTCCTTGATCATAAATAAAATAGGAAGGAAGTTTGCAGTGTCATTTAACCCAACTTTCCTGGCACTCCCCATCTAAAACAGTGTTTAGAAGCAGGAAATATGGAAGGGTAAACGTCATGAGCAAGCAGGTAGATACTATAACAAAAGTTATATTTTATTATGCTGAAGGTCGGGCGTCACCCAGGCTCACGCTCTGAGTTCCTGAGGATGGCCCTAAGCCTATCTCCCCAAGGCTGCTCACCTGCTCTACATATCTTAGCGGAGGGTTAGTTCTAGGCTCTAACAGGAATCTCCGATCCAAGGGTCAGGATCCGGGGGAGTCTCTCCAGCTGCACGGAGATCAAGGCGACATCTCTCCAGATGTGCAGAGCGGAGCAATGCTCTTAGTCCCTGGAAGCTGTCCAGTGGGCGCCATGGGGTTTCAGGGCTGTGCCCTGTTATCTTGAGTGAGTGATGTCACCGGGTTCTGGTTATCAGGGGCAGCCTTGGGTGTAGTGGAGATCCTGACTAAGCTTTTTTTTTTACATGTTTAAAAACTCTTTATACTAAGTAACTCTCCAATTCAGGGGCCATAAATTTCACACTGTCTGAATAACCCATTGTAATTTTTTGTTTGTTTGTTTGATTTTGTTTTTTTCCCAGAATTTGCATTCGGGTGCTCACAGCTTTGTGTTTTACAGAGGAGGGGATCTCAGTGTTTCTTTGTTTTCAGTAAATTAAATCATATGCCTTTCTTTGCTCTCCCTGTGTTTGCAACCATCTTGACTGGAACATGTAAACTTAGGAGGCCTTGTGTGCCCTGGTACCGAGAGGCCATGTGTGACTGCAGCAGCCAGGTCCTGGGCGGAGCCCTGCATGACTCTGCTGAGGTTAGGGAAGGGCTCTGTTTGCTGAGGCAGGGGCCGAGCCGGTGTCCTTGCAGGTGGAGTGGACCTGCTTTACCCTGTCTTCGTCCCCATGCTCGCCTCTGGCTTGTACCCAGCCTAGTCTCTAGCTTTGTAGCTACCCCATCCTAATCCTCCTCTCTCACTGCCCTGCTTTTTATTCACTGAGCTGAGTTTGCTTTGCTGAGCACAGAGATAACTTTAATAGCCTATCTGTTGATCCCAAGGCTTTGCTAATATTATCAAATGCTGTTATAAGACTCAAAACAGAGTTTTATTTCAGCCACTTTCCTACTACTTTCAAATTTCCAAGTGATGGCTAGAGATAATTTTTGACCGAAAGTGTTCAGTTTTTCATAGTGGACATGCTAGCAGCATGGCAGCAGGGTGATGGAATTGTTCTGAGAGGCACATCTTTACCCATGTAAAGCTCGTGACCACATGGCCAGCTAGACGAGTAGGCTCCACCCGGTACTCTTTCTTCTTGGGAACTTGAGGTGACAAGTGTCCAGGACTACCGGAGGAACTGTCTGTACTTACCCTGGGTCAAATGTTCATCTATCTAACTGAACCTCCATCTTACGAAATTGCTTTAAAAGAGCAGGTACCTCCTGTGTTCCCACAAGGTGATCACCCATCATGGAGCCCAGAAAGCCAACCTAGAGAACACTCTGGATCTCAAACCAAGGCATCCAGGAGGCCTTGAGCTTCAGCCAAGTTCCGCTACATGACAATCCCATGTGGGGTGGTTTGAATGAGAAACGTACTTCATAATCTCAGGCACTTGAATACTTGGTCCCCAGCTGATGGTGCCATTTTTGGAGTCAGGGGGCGTGGCCTTGCTAGAGAATATTTGCCCCTTGAGGCAGGCATTGAGAGTGCAAAGGCTTGTACCATTTTCAGTTCACTCTTTCTGCTTCCTGCTTATGGTCAAGACGTGAACTCTCAGCCCGCTACTTCAACCAGCACACCTGCTGTTTCTGGGCCGTGATGGACTCTCTCCCTGGAATCATAAGCCAAAATGATCCCTCCCTTCTGTGCTTTGGTCTCAGGGTTTTATCACAGGGTAGAAAAGTAACTAATATGTCTTGCTTTCTACGTAAGTTTAAATATAAGAACATCGGCAGGCTGGGTTGAGGATAAAAGAGAGACTGGCGTTTCATCACTTTCTGGTCTAATCCTCTCAGGGTAAGTAGCATGCTCACTGTTCTTGGGTCGTGCAGACCATGCGTGTATTTTCACTCAACTCTAAAGAAGTGAGAAACAGAACCTGAGTATAAAAACTGGATATCTCTTTTCACATCTCTTTGTCCAAAAATAAATAAATAAATAAATAATATAGTGAGACTGTGGTCTGAACCATGGCACCTTAGTGCAGGCCTTGGATTCACAAACTTTAGAAGGACCAGGCCACAAGTCGCTTGGAGGATAGCAGGGGCAGACGTCGTCCTGCCCATTCCCTAACACCAAAGATAAAGAGACGACTGTGGAGCTGCCCACAGGAGGCACACATGTTCCCCTCAACCTCTGACACTCCAAGACGCACCAGTCTAAACCCGCGCACGTTATCGGCAGCAGACAAGAGGCAGAGTGAGAGGCACGCTGACACATCTCTGACCCTGTGCTTCACTTGTTACTGAGCTTCTGCAAAGCTCAGCCTCTTTATTTTCCTGGAGATATGACCATCGCGTCACTACAGATTCCCCAGATCAGAACCATGAACTGTATCCTACAATGACATGCACCTCCCTGTCACTCCTTGCAGAGGCAGGAACCCCTTCATCCCTCGGCCTTTTTGTCAATAGCCATCTTATACAGGTTTTGGTTTCTGTGTTTCCAGTTGCCAACAATCAACAAAGTCTGAAAATGTCAAATGAAACCTTCCAAAACTAAGTCACCCATAAGTTTTTAACTGTGTATCTGTTGAAGTAGTCTGTGAATCTCAGACTGTGTGCTCCATCCTGTGTGGATAGGAATTGCCTGTTTGTCCACAGTGTCCCCAATGTATGTTCTACTATCCAATAGTGGCTCGGCCTTCTCAGCGACTGGGCATTGTGGGCTTACCTTCAAAAGATACCTTGTTTAATAATAATCACTACATGACAAGTTCAACAGGACTGGCAATTTTATCTCAATACATAGTTTTGATTTGACTGTTATTTTTCTTGTATTTTTCCCTCGCTAGACTTAATTTCTAAATTAAGCTTTACTATAGAGATGCGCTGATAGGAAAGTGCATATTTTAAGGGGGTTGTTACTATCTTTGGTGTAGGTACCACGAAGAGCCTGGCGTAGCCCCCTTGCAGGTAAGGAGGGGTTGGTGACATGTTGACTCTACTCCAACATGAGGAACACTCACCAGAGCTAGCACGAGCTAGCGGTCAAGCGTGAAGACTATGCGCTGCCCCTTTGCCAGCCTCCAGAAGCCTCCACCGTCATGCTGTGCGCCCACACCCTCTCCAGAGCCTGCCAACATACCAGCCACCATGTTGTCCCATGCTTTAGCCTTTTTAATCTTATTGCATCATATTCCATTTTGTGGGTGCATGCATGTGTATGTTTGTGGACACCTAAGTGCCACAGCCATTGTGTGGAGGTCGGAAGACAACTGGCAGGAGTCAGTCCTCTCCTTCTACCACCGAGGTGCTAGGGATCCAACTCCAGTCAGCAGGTTTGACAGCAAACCATCTCACTGGCCCCACAGGACATATTGTCTGTGACATATCTCGTAATTCGTTCCTGTGGCGAAGATCACACTCGTGTTAACTAAGCCACAGTTTTCCTCAGAAGCATTGTCAATGTAGAGCCGCTCCTCTCCCCAGCCTGGATCTCTCAGCAGGAAGATTATAATTCATTCAGTGTCCATTAGGTCGTTCTCCCAGAAAGAGGCAGTAATTGGTGCCACAGCAGACACTTTTCTTTTAGCATCTGCAGATCTGAGTACGTCAGGTTCGCTGCCCTGTCAACAAGGCGGTTGACTCCCTGACGCCCTCTGGACAGTGTTCAACAAGTGTCAGACAGTAATCCCGGGAAAATCAAGTGGACTGGCATCTTTAGGAAGAACCTCTAGAGCAAACCTCCTTTCCCCCCTCCCCTGCAGTAATCAGGAAGCTAACTGAATCCAGGCCGAAAAGTTGTGGTGATAATTGGCTCTTCTGTCTCCTGAATCAAAACACCCAAGAGAAACAACCTAAGGGAAGAGGGATTGATTCTGCTCAGCTGCAAAACTGTTTCTAATCTTACACGTTATGGGCAGAAAGGTGGTCAAACTGGCTGACATCATGCTGATTCGACTAAAAAGGCACCACAAGAAAAGGCCACAGACACACCCACAGGACCTAGCCACCAGTGGACCCCACCTCCTACCTTTCACTTCCTCCCAAGAAGGTTATCATATTGTGATATGATAACATGACATAATAGCAAGAAAGTAAGCTATTCATTAGGTCAGGACCATAATGGTCTGTCTTTGGAAATGACCTCACAGACACCCAGAGGTTTATCTTGAGGCTTGCAATCAAAATTAGACATCCCACAGTAAAGGCGTACTCAGTTAAGTCTGCGCTTAAACCGAGAGAGGTGTCTCGGTAAGAAAGATTACACGCTGCACAAGACTAACGACCTAAGTTCAATCTCTGGAAACCCTGACTCCCCATGGACTTCTTCAACCTCCACACACATCTGGTACTTGAACACCTGTATACATACACTCCTGTGCACACACAAGCATACACACATACATGCACACACACAAACATACATGCACGCTCCCACATGCACATATGTATACAACATATCTCACACACATCACACATTATATCACACAATAATAATAATAAATAAAATATAACTTAAAGATGAAATATAATTAAGCAGATTCTCTCCAGAATGGAATATTGAAACTTTTCATATGAATTAAATGTTATTTAGTGCAAAAGCTATGATAACAAGAGATAAGATTCATTGAGTGTATAAATCTGGAGGGAGGAATCGGCTTTCTCATTACCCTGCAATGAAAGGAAATGTCCCAGACTGTAATTGTCGACTGCCAAGTTCATCAGCCAGCAGCCTGACGTAGACATAATTTATTTGTTCAAGACATGGAGTGGATTTTTATGAAGTAATATTTAAAAAATTGAGAACATTTACCCAAAACCTAAATTTTCCAGAAGCTTGTGGAGAAAGGGTGAGCGAGGAGAGGGAGGGGAGGGGTGGTGGTGAGAGCAATGCAAGGAGCATTATTCTGTATGTTCACTAACGTTTTAGAAAGCTAATTCATTAGACTAGGGGCTCGGACAGTATCAGGCCACTCTCAGAGACATGGCTGTAACTGGCTGGGCTGGGTGTTGGCCGGTCCTTTTAGCACTGCCCTACCCTTCACCTGCTCCCCTGCTCCCATCACCTTCTGTGGTTTTCTATAAGACCCATGTGATTTCTATATCAGCTACTTGGCCCATGTTGGTAGAAGAGTTTCTGACCCAGAGCTGTAAATACGAATCAAATATATTTATTACTAATTTTCTTGCGTTTCTTAAAGATTACTGTTATCCTGAAGAAAACCCTGAGAGAGGAGAAGAAAAAGAAAAAGGAGGACAAATAAGATGAAGATAAAGAAGACAAAGAAGATGAGAAGAAGAGGAAGAGAAGTTTTGTTGCAATCTCTTGAGAAGATAAGAGCTTCAACAGTTTGAAACTTTGTTGAAAACAAAGTCTTGAGAGAAAAGCTGTGATAACAAGAAGAAGGAAATCATAAGGACAGGGTTGGGAGTCAAGGCCAAGCAGGACCAACTTAGCCAAGAGGCACAGGGATGGGCCTCCTGTGTCCTGTGTAGCCAACATATGGCTTTGTAGGGTGAGATCAAACCCCTTTTGAAAAACTCCATGTGTCTGTGGTTTCTGTCATTTTTTCAAGTGGAATAAAACAAGGGAGAAACTTATGTCCTCCGGTTTAACAGTATTGAAGCCAGGTTGCTGACAGGAATGACACACTGTGTCAATTTTGGCTCACAGATTTGGAGGTTTCTCTTCATGAGTGGTTGGTCCCACTGGCTTTGGACAAAGGAAGCCATCAACCTCACAACTGTAAGAAAGACAAGAGGAGAATAAGAGATGGGGACCCTGGCTACTCTACGGACACGCCTGCATAACCCAAGGTCCTCTGCACTGGGCTCACCCTGAAGAAGCGGTACCACGAGCTAGGGAACCAGCCTCCAACACACTGGGAGAACACGGACAATGTAATCTGTAGGGTAAAGTAGGGACACACTCAGGCAAATAATTCACCATCAAAAAGACTAAGGGCACAGGTTAAGGAAATGTCTCGGGGGTAAAGGGTTTGCCTTGCAAGTGTGGGGACTTGAATTCAGATCTCCAGCACTCACATACATGTCTGCCATCCAAACACTGAGGGCAGGACTACGCAGATGCCCAGAGCTCAGTGGAAAGCCTTTTGAGCCTGCTGCGTGAGCCACCCTGTCTCAAACAACAAAGTATAGAGCAACTGAGGGAGACACCTTCACACACAGCACAAGTGTGCAGAACCCCACACACGTGCACACACACACACACACACACACACACGCAAAGACCAACAAGTGTGTAACACACACAAAGACCAGTAAGTGTGCATGCACACACAAAAGGAACAAGTGTGTCGAGCCTCGGCCACTACCACAACCACAGCCAGCCCAAATCAAGACGATCCATGACACCATAAACACACTAAATAACACCTGAAACCATCTCAGTGCAGGTCTGAAAGATCACACCACAGCATAGCTCGGAGGAAGCTTGTAAAAGCACCTGCCTTAAATACCCCCAAGGAAACTGAGGCACAGGCCCCGCCACCTCTCTAGGCAAAGCCGAGCGAAGTTAGTCCACACAGGACTGCGGCCTGGAAACACACACCTTTCCTGCTGGCTACAGAACCAGGCTTCAGGTGTCTGAAAGAGTGCACAGCAAGTCACTCAAGAGAAATCGAGAGATGCTTTTTACTATTCTTTGGAGGAAAAAAAATCTAAACAAGCCGGAAAGTGGAACAGCTAAGTGGTTCTTACTAATTGATGAGGTGAGTCTAGAAGGCGCACAGCACAGAGGCTCTCGCACAGCGCCGAGGCTCTCACGCTTCGCTCTGCTCTTCTCTGGCTCAGGGTGGAAACTGTTTCAAATATTTAACAAATGAAGCTAATTATTTGAATATAGCTGAATCTCTACTATAACGCCTAAGAGAATCCCTTTCCTAAAAATTTTTGTTATAGTTTCCAATGTGAATCCCAAAAGCTAAGACATTAGACAGGTCTGCAGAAAGAAAGAAAAAAGCCCACCTTTGTTTCCAGGCCTGCACTTGACTCAGTAAATAAGTTAATTATTAAACCTGTTCCATTTTTAAAAGCCAACGTAATCATTTCTTCTTCCTTCCAAATATGTGCTTTTCCGAGCAGCGGAGATGTCACTCCATTTGCTTAAGCTTGAAACTACCGCAGGGCGATACATTGTTGATAAACCATTTTCTCATATGGTCACTGTTGCACGTTTGCATGCCACAGACCCGTCACCTTCACCCAGTTTCCTGGGCAAGGGTGCTCCAGTCTGGCTTGCAAAATCGTTCATCTGGGCTCCCTTTGGCATTACCAGTTCCAAGGCAATGTAGCTGGGCTTTCTCACAGCAACGGCACAATTGAGGTTACTTGTAGCTTTAAGGCTTGCAACATTTTAAAATTCGTATGCTTATCTGCATACATTTGCATGTGTTTAAAGCACCTCCATTCAGAAGTAAAAAAGTCCACTCTGTGGTGATGAATTTGGAGTGTGGGACAGCACAATGCTTATTTAAATGTTATTGGTCTCCACAGTCTCTGCTGACAGAAGGGTCAGCTAGGGATCTTTATCTAGAATTCGCCTCAGTAAATCAGTGCTGTGCTTTTCTTCTTTTTATTGTTGGAAGGGGGGTGGTTTTTGGCTTGTCCCTGCTTTCTTGTCGTGTGTGTACCAGGGTTTATTTGCACAGTGGGGTAAAGACCTTGGCCAGCCAGGATGCAAGAAACGTGTGGTGTACTATTGCAGGTCCTTCAGGAATCTCTCAGGAGCGTTTGAATAAATACGTACCACTCCAATTTAAAAAGAAGTGGAGGAAAAACAGGAGAAGGAGGAGAAAAAGGAAGACGAAGAGGGAGGAAAAAAAGAGCTGTTCAGCAAAAAGACGAGCATAGTGTACTGAGCGGATCTAACACGCAGGCACATCCAAACACATTCCTGAAGGCTGAGAAGGCCCGACAATCCCCTTCAGCCTAATGGGTCCCGAGCCCTGGCCTTTGTCTGCTGATTAGCTGCTCTGTTCATTGACCAAGCCACTAATTGCATGTTCCTCATAGTTAGCCTACAGTACTGTAAGAATTAACGAGACACAATTACAGCTCCCAGAACCTCAGACCCAGCCAACTGCTCAGCACTCCCAATGAATTAGAACTCTCAGGGAGAAAAGAGGAGACAGCCCTTCACAGGAAGCAGAATGGTTTATGTTTAATTTTTTTGTACTTGTCTGAAGCTGTTTCATAATTAGGCCCGAGGGTTAAGGTAAGAGAAAAAGAATGGACGGTCCAAGAACTTGTGAACTCAGCCTTCACCCAGAAGCAGTGATGGCTGCAGAAAAATGCGTTCTGCAGATGGACCAGCGACTCTAGAAACAGAATGAACACTGCTGTCAACGCCACAGGAGGCCAAAAGCCAGCTGCCCTTTTCGAGGCCAGGAGTAGTTTCCTGATCATCACTTGGAGATGGGTTCACCCAGCTGAAGTTTAACTCCAGATAACAGACATCTCCTGAGCACAAAGCCTGGTGGACATCAGATGTCAGACAGCCAAAAGGGTGTTGATCTTGGGTGTTCACCGAGGGAAGGGATGGGGTTATTTCTGCACCAGTTTCTTTAGGATGGAAAACTGTTTGCTTCTAAACTTTCAAGTGTAGAAAAACTCTAGGGCAGTGTGTGTGTGTGTGTGTGTCTGTGTGTGTCTGTGTGTGTGTCTGTGTGTGTCTGTGTGTGTGTGTCTGTGTGTGTCTATGTGTGTCTGTGTGTGTCTGTGTGTATGTCTGTGTGTATCTGTGTGTGTGTCTGTGTGTGTGTGTCTGTGTGTCTGTGTGTGTCTGTGTGTGTCTATGTGTGTCTGTGTGTGTCTGTGTGTCTGTGTGTATCTGTGTGTGTGTCTGTGTGTGTGTGTCTGTGTGTCTGTGTGTGTCTGTGTGTGTGTGTCTGTGTGTGTGTGTCTGTGTGTCTGTGTCTGTGTGTGTGTCTGTCTGTGTGTCTATGTGTGTGTGTCTGTGTGTCTGTGTGTTTAGACTAAGTTTCACTCCGTAGCTGAGGCTAGCCTAGAACTCTCTTTGTTGACTAGATGGACCTTGAACTTGGGATCCTTCTACCTTAGCCCCCAGGGATTACAGGCGTGCACTGCTGTGCCTAGTTCTCCAAGACTCCGTAACTTGCAGTTCCTTCAAAGTTCTTCTTCAGATTTGTTAATCTAAAAAACCTCCTCAGAGGATGGGAAAGAGGAGCTGCACGGACATACGTTGGATTTTTTTCATATTTAGCAGCAGGCAGGAGAGAAAGTTTCTATGTCCACAAAGGCATGCTTGAGCCTTTGGTTTAGCATATGTGGAGGCTTGGGCTTCACTGTAACTACAGAAAACAAATTTTTTTTTAAAAAAACATAATAAATATAATAGCATTAAATATTAAACAATGTTGCTATAGAAGCAAAATGGGGGCTCCACTGAGCCCTGGCCTGGCACTTTTGAATGCCATCTGTTAGGCTCCAGGTCCAGAGAATCTCCATATGCCTCCGTTCCCTCTAGACTCAACACAGACTGCATCTCCTTCCTCTATGGAACTCCCTTCCCTCCCTGCTGTCAGCTCTAATCCATGCTTCAAGTCTGGCTTCTTCACATACCTGCTACCCAACCTTCCTCTCATCAAAGGGGATTTTCCTTCCCCTCATGTCTAAGGCACATGCTGCTTGTACCAACTTGTAGCAAACATTCATTCACCACTCACTGCATGGACTTTTCTGTGACTGAATTCCTGGGTTTCAGGAATAGAAATTCCTTGAGGAAAGATAAGCTGATTTTATTTCTTCCCTCCAAAGCCCTCCACCCCACACCCCAGGGCACTAAGTTGTGGGCCTATGAACCCCCATGAGAGCTTTAAAAGGAGCTTAGGGATGAAAGAAGACATGAACAAATGAATCAAAACTGAAAGGGGGGATGGGAATACAAACATAGGTAAGGAAGGCTCGAGCCTTCTGAGTGGCTAGGAGGAGACGCAGTACCCGGGCCCAGGGTTAGGGAGACAGGTTGGGCGTGACCTTTGGAGCCTGATGTCTCCTTTGCTAAAACATGCTCCAATCTAGTGGGGCTCAGAGAGCAGGGAGGCTTCCTCGGGAGCAGCAGGAGATATAGGACCCCTCCAGGGAACTGAATGCCCCTTGCAGGACCAGTCTCTATGCAGTGGAAAAGAGGGGTGACTAAGGAAAACCCTCAGAGCCAACAGTGTCACATGATTACGGAAATGCTGTTGGACAGTGAAGACATCCGAGCTCACTGATGATCCTGGTACGTCAGGTCTGAGTAAATGTAGGGCTACAATTGTAGCTCAGAGGTCCTGGGCTGATCCCCAGCCTTGCGAAATAATGGAGGTGACAACAGAGGCAGAGCTGGGGTGCAGCTCAGTAGGAGGGGCACTCTCTTAGTCAGGCGAGTCCTTGTTCCACCTCAGTCTAAACCAGGCGTGGCAGAGCACCCCTGTACTCCCACCCTGGGGAGGCAGGGAGGATCAAAAGTTCAAGGTTCTATTTTTAGCATATGCAGTGAGCTCCAGGCCAACCCGGGATGCTTGTCTCAGAACCAATGGAGGTGACAGACACGGAGACATGGCACCATCCATCTCCCATCTACTTGTGCAGTTTCTCCAGATTCAACCAGCATAGACTGAAACTTTGGAGGAGAAAGCTGTGTTTTCACTAAGCACAGACAGGGTGTGTTTGTTTGTTTGTTTGTTTGTTTTTCTTTTTCTTTTTTTCCTTGTTTTTTTATTTTATTAATTAATTTATGTAATCACTTTGCAGCCTGATTGCAGACCACTCTCTCCTCTCCTCCCAGCCCCACCCTCACTTCCTCCTCTCCCCACTCCCCGTCCCTTCTTCTCAGAGACAGGTACCCACCCACCTGGCCCATCAAGCCCTAGCAGGACTGAGCACATCCTCTCCACTGAGGCCAGGCAAGGCAGCTCAGCGAGGAGGAAGGGATCCAAAGGCAGCAACAGAGAAGAGACAACCCCACTCCAATTGTTAGAGGACACACATGAAGAGCAAGCTGCACATGTGATAAATATGTATAGGTCCAGGCCATACATGCTCTTTGGTTGGTGGTTCAGACTCTGTGAGCCCCCATGAGCCAAGGTTAGTTGACTCAGTAGGTCTTCTTGTGGTGTCCTTGATCCCTCTGGCTCCCCCAATCCTCTTCTCACTCTTCTACAAGACCCCACAAGCCCTGTTTATTGTTTGGCTGTGGGTCTCTGCATCTGTTTCCATCAGCTGCTTGATGAAGCCTCCCAGAAGACAGTTATGCTAGGCTCCTGTCTGCAAGCACAGCAGGGTTTCATTAATAGTGTCAGAGGTTGGCTCTCTTCCACAAGGTGGGTCTCAGGTTGGGCCAGTCAATGGTTTGCCATTCCCTCAATCGCTGCTCATCTTTATCCCTACATTCCTTGTAGGCAGGATAAATTTTGGGTCAAAGGTTTTATGGGTGCGTTGTTGTCGCCCTAACTCCACTGGAAGTCCCGCCCATCTACAGGAGGTGGTCACTTCAGGTTCCATATCCCCGAGGCTCGGTGTCTCAGCTAAGATCAGCACCATAGACTCCCGAGAGCCTCCACCTTCCCAGAGATGCACCCCCTCGGATTTCCATTCTCTTTCCCAAAATTCTCTTTTCCCACCTCCACTCTCCCCACACTTGATCCCTACTCCAACTCCCCTCCCCACCCCTCCCATCCAGCTCCCTCCCTCTAATCTCTTCAGTTGTCTGGGTGAGATTCAAGCATCCTCCCTTGGACCCTCTTTGTTACTTAGCTTCTTAGGGTCTGAGGATTGCAGCAGGGTTATCTGTAATTTAAAGCTAATATCCACTTACATGTGTGTACATACCATCTTTCTGCTTCTGGAATTACCTCACTCAGGATGATCTTTTCCAATTCCAGCCATTTGCCTGCAAATTTCATGATGTTTTTGTTTTGTTTTGTTTTGTTTTTAATTGCTGAGTGGTATTCCATTGTGTACATGTACCACATTTTCTGTATCTGTTTTTTGGTTGAAGGACACCTAGGTTGTTTCCAGGTTCTGGCTATTAGGAATAAAGTTGCTACGAATATAGTTGAGCAAATGTCCTTGTTGTATAGAGAAGCACCTTTTAAGTACATGCCTAGCAGTGGTATAGCTGGGTCTTGAGGTAGCACTATTCCCAATTTTCTGAGAAAGCACCAGATTGATTTCCAAAGTGGTTGTACAAGTTTACATTCCCACCAGCAATGGAGGAGGGTTCCTCTTTCTCCACATCCTCCCAATGCCCAGGCCTGACTAATTCCCTCCTCGCAGCTCCTGCGTCCACCCTTCTTCCAGCCCTGACCTCACCCTGGGCTGGACCCCGGCAGACATCCTCTTCTGGTTTTATGAGCACTGCACATAGATATACAAACCTACACACAGACACACACACAGATATGAACACAGACACACACAGAGACTCACATGCAAAGACACACAGACATACATACACACTCACAACTAAAAATAGAAACAAATATTTAGAAAAAGAATAGTTTTCCCCCCAAGGGGATAAAATTAAAAGCTTTGTTTGAACTATTATGTTGTCTTATTCCTTATCATGTGTAATGGAAGTACATACACACACAAACACACACTCATTAACAAACAGAAAGCTACACAAAAACGTTCAGAAAAAGTCAAGGGGGGAAGCCTTTGGCCACGATCAGAGAAGCTACCTTTTACTTAGAAAAGTAAAACTTGGTGGAGTCTGTCTAAATAGCACTGAGCGCCGACTTCAGTCAAGGCTCCGTCGCTCACTGTGTGATTCAGGTGACTCAGAGTCGTGCTAAAAGCTTTTCCTCCTGTCAGGGAAGCACACACGTAAACAATGAGTAAGGTCCCTCGCTTGCTTTAATATAAACAAAACAAAAATCGAGAATTCAAGCTTGTTTTACTTTTCCCTAAAAGATAGACCATAATTAAACTTTTCACCTTTCCAAATTACTCAGTCTGCACGCTGCACAGTGGGTGGTTTTCACCCCAGACATTCTGACTAGAACAACGGAGGAAGTGGACGTCTCTCTCTGCGTAGACTTTACAGCTAAATCTAACCAGGCACATTTTAATGAGATTAGCGTGTCTTGTTTTTCAACGCCAAGTACTTTACAGTTAACTGAATTTAGATAGCATATTACTTCATCGGAAGTGGCATTTGAAGCCTTCGTTTTCACGTTTACTGATGTTGCATGTGACGATAAGTCTGAGCAAAAGTGACTGTGTCCACGGTGGCCAGATCTCAAGACTGTGCTGACCTTTCTGAGGGCTCCGGCGGCCGCTGCAGCTTCAGTGCAGGTCAGCAGGGGTTCGGTCGGGGACAGATAAAGGTAGGAATGCCTTCGCACAACTGGGGTAGACCGCCAGCTGGCATCACCGCTTGACGGAACCACAGCAGCTCCTCCTAGAAATGCTGAGAATGAAAAGGTGTTTCAGGGCCCACTGTCTTCCTGGTTACAATAGCCAGATGAAAACCGTCAAAGGAAACAAACCAAAAGCTCTTGTTTTCAAAGGGTTAAATTAGCCAAAAGCTCCTTCAGGGCATCTCAGAGCCAGGTTTGCACTTTGTTTTGATGGCATTGATGTGTGCATGCACTTCCTTCCACCGTGTGAGTTCTGGGATTGATGCTGGTCCGAAACTTTGGTAGCAGGCTCCTTTTCGCAGACAGCCATTTTATCCGGCCCAGAAGCGGTTTTAATAGAGTCTAGAACTCAGAAAGAGACCAGAGGGATAGCACTTTTCCATCATGGAAAGAAGTCGTTCAGTGAGCAGCACATACACATGGGCACTGGTTTCTGAGAACTACCTTAGAGTGAAGAAACTTAGTAAATTGGTCAGTTCCTCCCTGGCTGTGAGTGCAGCCACGGGTTGCTGAAGGGTTGGACACTGCAAAAGCCTGATATGTGGACCTCTCTTTATTGGGCCAACAGTAAGATGACATACAGAACCTTCCTCTCTTTTCTCCAAAGCTGATTAGCAACACACTGCATCTAAATAAACAGGAAAGGAGGGAGCTGAAGAGAGAATATTAGAAGCAGCTGAAAGCTCTCACTCAGAACCAGCTAAGCCAGCAATACAGTGCACAAGTCAATGAAAAGAGTCCAGAGGAGCCAAATCAGTATTTCCTAAAGGCAGGAGTCTACCGTCCCTTCCTATCAATCAAACCATTAGAGGAAACAGCCTTGCAAATGTGGAACCAGAGTCTACCAAAACAAAGAAGAAAACTATCTTTGCTGAATGAAAATCCACACCCATTTAGAATAAGAAACCTCTCAGAAACATGTCACTAATAATTGAAACTTTCAGTGACAGTATGGCCTGAATCATTAAATCATGTTCACTTACTTGAACTTACATGAACTAAAAGCGTAGCTCTGGAGAAAATCCCATTCACTTAAAAAAAATGGTTCTTATTACTAAATGTATATATGTATATATATATATGTTAATCTAGAAAGCATTTTTTTAGAAAGCATTTTTAGAAATTCTGCTTTCTTGACGTTACTTATCAAGAATGTTCTCTCAGAAAAAAAAAAGCGCTTTGTTTCCTGCTGCTGCCACAACCCCAGCCCTGCCTACTCGGACTGAGTCCCATCATCTCCCCCAGGTAGCTTCGCCCACCCCCACGGCCAGACTTGCCCGTGGGGCCCACTGTGCGACCCTGTGGCCTTCCGCAGATTTCTGAGGAGCTTCAGCAAGAACCAGCTCTACAGAAAGTTTACACCTATGGTCAGAAATTGCAACTAACCCTTGCTGAGCTGGGACTGCTTGACACCCCACTCATACATCAGTACTAAGTGGCCCCGAGACGCCCAGATCTATTACAAAAACTCAAACAACTAAGCTAATGTTTCCTCCAAAAGTTAGTGCTCCAAAGGTAATGTTTCCTGAGAAAACTTATATGGCACAAAAGGCGATGATCCAAAATAAAAATTAGAAATATGTTTAAGGAACCAAAAAAGAAATTAATTAATACCAGGGAGAAGACCAAGACCATGAAAAGAGAGACAAACAGGTAAATGGAGTAAGAAAATCAATTCAAAACATGAAAAAGAGAGAATTTTTGATGAAAACCTCAAGCAGAAATAAAACTTGAAACAAAAAAAAAATGAGTAAGTGAAATAAAAAGTTGAGTGGAAAGCCTCACCAATAGAATGGATCAAGTGAAAGAGAAAATACCAGGGCTTGAAGACAAGGTAGAGAAATTGAATCTCACAAAGAAATGACAAATCTAACAAACCTCAGGAATAGAACACTATATAAAAAGACCAAATCTATGACTCATACATATGGAAGAAGGAGAAGAAACATGAGCAAAAATTTTGGGGAAGAAATTTCCCCAAATCTAAGGAACAATGCACCTATCATGGTACAAGACGCATTCAGCACACCAAACAGACAGGACTAAAAAAGAACTTCCCATGTCAAGCAATAGCCAAAACATTAAATGTACAGATCAAAGAAAGAATATTGAAATCTGCAAGAGGAAAAAAAGTCACATATAAGGGCAAGTCCATGAAAATAACAACCGACTTCCAATGGAGACTTTAAAAGCAAGAAGGGTTCTGCTAGGTGTTTCACAAGTCCTGAAAGCCTACAGATCCCAGACCAGACTGCTATAATCAGCAAAACTATCAGTCCTAATTGAAGAAAAAGAAAAGTTTTCCAGGATAAAGAAATTTATGACTGGGGAAGATCCAAGATGGCGGCACAGATCCCACACTGTGTCTGATCATCAGGGCAGCAGTGATGGCACAGCGACCAACAGACAGAACTATGGGTCCCAAAACATCAGCATCTGTGTTCCTCAGATGAGGGAAAACGATTGGGTCCAACCTCAGGGCACCCAGCTAGAGCACAGAAAATATCCTGGGTTCCTACAGGCTCAGGGTCTCCAGCCTCTAGCTACATGCCTATGTGCTGTGCTCACCAGCCACTGATTACCTTCTGGGTACTGGGGCACAGAGCCCCGATTTCAGACCTAAAACCCCTGAGACCCACGGGATCAGCCCCAGACACGGCTCTAAAGCTCAACCTGTCTCCCTAAGGAAACCAACCAAATCTCTGGGCTTGCTGGTTCTCCAAGAGGGCTGTGCCCAGCAAGTATAGTGTCTGGGCAGCTGCAGCTCATTAACCTTAGAACAAGAAAGCCAGTGGTAGGGCAGCTGTCTCAGGGACTTCCCCTGGTGAGAGGAGGGCCCCTGGGCTCCTAAGGAGTCCAGTTAGTCCACAGAACCATAGATCTGAGGGGAGCTTCAGCAATTCCCTGAAAACTACCTGCCAGCTGGAGACCATAATCACCAATTTGAGGAGGGCTCCTTCAGGAACATGCAGCTTCCTGACCAGGGACACCAACCCGCACCCCAGGACATCAGCAGGCACCAGAAACTACCAGCCAATGCCTGAGACAGCCAGATGGGTAATGCCCAGAGTGAAAACACAGTCAACAAAAGCCAAAGCAATGTGGCATCTCCAGAACCAGTTATCCAAGAGCAAGCAGACCTGGATACCCTAACACAAATGACTCGGAAAATGACCTTAAATCTACGCTTATGAAGACAATAATGGAAAAAACAAATAAATTTTATAAAGAAATACAGGAAGATACAGTCAAGCAGATTGTGGCCTTTGGAGAGGAAATAATTAAATCACTGAAAGAAATAGAGGAAAGTTCAAACAAACAGATGAAGAAACTGAATGAAAGGCAGGAAAATACAAACAGTTGAAGGAACAACTGTGACAAAACAGGTCAACATCTGAAGATGGAAACATTAAAGGAAACACAAAGTGAAGAAATCCTGAAGAAGGGAACTCAGGGAAGAAAGCAGGAACTACAGAGGTAAGCATCTCCAACAGAATACAAGAGAGGGAGGAAAGAATTTCAGGTATAGAAGATGATAGAGAAGAAATTTATGCACCAATCAAAGAAAATGTTAAATCTAAAATATTTCTGACACAAACCATCCAAGAAATCAAGGACACCATGAAAAGACAAGACCTAAGAATAACAGGAATAGAGGGAAAAGAAGATTCCTGGCTCCAAGGCTAAGAAAATATTTTCAACAAAATCATAGAAGAAAACTTCCCCAATTTACAGAAAGAGATGCCTAAAAACATACAAGAGGCCTGTAGAACACCTAATGTATTAGACCAGAAAAGAAAATCCTCTAGCCACATAATAAAAACACTAAATATACAGAACAAAGAAACAATAGAAAAGCTACAAGAAAAAAAGGCCAAGTAACATATAATGGCAAACCCATCAGAATCACACCTGACTTCTCTCAACAGAGACTATGGAAGCCAGAAGGGTCTAGTTGGATGTCTTGCAGACACTAAAAGAATACAGATGTCAACCCAGACTACAATACTCAGCAAAACTCTCAATCATCTTAGACAGAAAAAACAAAATATTCCATGACAATAACAAGTTTAAACACTGCTTACCCAAATATCTAGCCCTATAGAAGATACGATAAGGAAAAATACAATGCAAGATGTCTAACTACAGCTAATTACAGATACAATAAAATAAAAATACAATGCAAGATGTCTAACTACAGCTAACTACAGCTAATTACAGATAAACATCTTCAGCAAAATATCTGGATACAAAATTAACTCAAAAAAATCAGGAAACCACAAGAAACTACAGAAAAACTAAAAGTAGACAAACACACTACACAACCAACATCAAAATAAAAGGAACTAGCACTCGCTGGTCATTAATCTCTCTCAACATCAATGTACTCAATTCTCCATAAAAAGACACAGACTAAGAGACTAAGACCCAACATTCTGCTGCATACAAGAAACACACTTCAGCCACAAAGATAGTCATAACCTGAGAGTAAAGGCCTAGAAGATGGTTTTCCAAGTAAATGGACCCAAGGAGAAAGCAGGAGTAGCTATTCTAATATCTAATAAAATAGACTTTCAACTAAGATTAATCAAAAGATATGAGGAAGGTCACTTAATATTCATCAAATAATAATTCCACCAAAAGACATCTCAATTCTGAACACATACACCCCAAAAACAAGGGCACCCACATCTGTAAAAGAAACATTAGTAAAGTTTAAACCACACATTAACAGTGGGAAACTTCAACACCCCACTCTCAACAAAGGACAGGTCAACGAAACAGAAACTAAACAGAGGAACAATGACACTAACAAACTTCATGAATCAGATGGCCCTAACAGACATCTACAGAACTTTTCACACAAACACTAAAGATTTTACCTTCTTCTCAGCACCTCACAGAACCTTCTCCAAAATAGAGCATATAGTCAGGCACAAAGCAAGCCTCAACAGATAAAAGAAGATTGATATAATGCCCTGTATCCTGTCAGACCATGATGCCCTAAAGCTGGACCTCAACAACAACAGAATTAAGAAAAAGCCTACACGCACATGGAAACTGAACTCTCTGCTCAAAGACAGCTGGGTCAGCAAAGAATGAAAGAAATTAAAGACTTTTTAGAATTCAATGAAAATGAAAGCACAACTTACCCAAACTTGTGCGACACACTAAATGCAGCACTAAGAGGAAAGTTCACAGCACTAAAAGCCTTCATAAAGAAATGCAAAACGTCTCATACAAGTAACTTAACAGCTCACCTGAAAGCCCTAGGAAGAAAAGCAGACACACCCAAGCAAAGTAGAAGGCTGAAAATAATCAAACTAAGGGACGAAATCAATGAACTAGAAACAAAGAAAATAAGTCAAAAATCAATGAAACCAAGACCGGTTCTTTGAGAAAATCAACAAGATAGACAAACCCTTAGCCAAACAAACTAAAAGGCAGAAAGAGACTATCCAAATGAACAAAATCAGAAATGAAAAGGGGGACATAAGCACAGACACTGTGGAAATCCAAATAATCATTAGGTCTTACTTCAAAAGCCAATACACCATAAAATTCGAAAATCTAAATGAAATGGACACTTTTCTTGACATATTCTACTTACCAAAGCTGAATCACAATCAGGTAAATAAATTAAATAGTCCTATATTCCCTATCTCCCATCCAAAAAAAAGCCCAGGGCCAGATGGTTTCAGTGCAGAATTCTACCAGACCTTCAAAGAAGAGCTAACATCAATTCTCTTCAAACTATTCCACAAAACAGAAACAGAAGGAACATTACCAAACACATTCTATGATGCCATAGTCACCTTGCTATCTAAACTTCACAAAGACCCAACAAAGAAAAAGAATTTCAAACCAATTTCTCTTATGAACATTGATGCAAAGATACTCAATAAAAACTCGCAAACCAAATCCAAGAACACATCAAAGATATCATCCACCAGGACCAAGTAGGTTTCATCCCAGGCATGCAGAAGTAGTTCAATATAGGGAAATCCATCAATGTAATCTACCATATAAACACACTGAAAGAAAAAAAAAATGATCATCTTCTTGGATACTAAAAAAGCATTTGATAAAACCCAACACCCATTCATGTTTAAAGTCTTGGAGAGATCAGAGATACAAGGCACTTACCTGAACATAGTACAGGTAGTATACAGCAAGCCTATAGCCAACATCAAATGAAATGAAGAGAAACTTAGATAAATTCCACTGAAATCAGGGACAAGGCAAGGCTGCCCACTCTCTCCATATCTCTTCAACATAGTACTTTGAAGGCCTAGTTAGAGCAATAAGACAACAAAAAGAGATCAAGGGGATACAAACCGGAAAGGAAGAAGTCAAAGTATTGCTATTTGCAGATGAATGATAGTATAAATTAGTAACCCCAAAATTTCTACCAAGGAACTCCTAGAGCTGATAAACATCTTCAGCAAAATATCTGGATACAAAATTAACTCAAAAAAATCAGTACCCCCCCATATACAAAAGGGCTGAGAAAGAAATTAGGGAAACAACACCCTTTACAATAGCCACTAATAACATAAAGTACCCTGGTATGAACCTAACCAAGCAAGTGAAAGATCTGTTTGAAAAAACTTCAAGTCTCTGAAGAAAAAAATTGAAGAAAATATCAGAAGATGGAAAGATCTCCTGTACTCATGGATAGGTAGGATTAACATAGTGAAAATGGCCATTCTGTCAAAAGCAATCTATAGATTCAATGCAATTCCCATCAAAATACCAACACAATTCTTTACAGACCTTGAGAGAAGAATTCTCAACTTTATATGGAGGAAACAAAAAACCCAGAATTTCCAAAACAATCCTGTACAACAACAGATCATCTGGAGGTATCTCCATCCCTGACTTCAAGCTGTACTACAAAGCAACAGTAATAAAAACTGCATGGTATTGGCAAAGAAACAGAAAGGAGGATCAACGGAACCAAATAGAAGACCCAGAAATAAACCCACATACCTATGAATACTTAATTTTTGACAAAGATGCCAAAACCCTACAATGGCAAAAAGACAGCATCTTCAACAAATGGTGCTGGTCCAACTGGATGTCTACATGCAGAAAAATGAAAATAGATCCATATTTATCACCCTGCACAAAACTAAATTCCAAGTGGATCAAAGACCTCAACATAAAACCAGACACATTAACTCAGTTAGAAGAAAAAGTAGGGAAGAGCCTAGAACTCATTGGCACAGGAGGCAACTTCCTGAATAGAACACAGTTGATCAACAATCAATAAATGGGACCTCATTAAAATGAAATACTTCTTTAAAACAAAGGATACTGTCTTCAGAACAAAACAACAGCCTACATACTGGGAAAGGATCTTCACCAACGCTATATCTGACAGAGGGCTCATACCCAGAATATATAAAGAACTAAAGAAGTTTAAAAGCAACAAATCAAGCAATCCAATTAAAAAATGGGGTACAGAGCGAAACAGAGAATTCTCAAAGTATAATATCGAATGGCAGAGAAACACTTAAAGAAATGCTCAACATCCTTAGCCATCAGGGAGATGCAAATCAAAAACTCAAGTGACAACACACGCTGGAGAGGTTGCAGAGAAAGGGGAAGCCTCCTCCATTGCTGGTGAGAGTGCAAACTTGTACAGCCACTTTGGAAATCAATCTGGTACTTTCTCAGAAAATTAGAGCTAGTGCTACCTCAAGACCCAGCTATACCTCCTAGGCATATACCCAAAAGATGCTCCATGATTCAACAAGGTCATTTGCTCTACTGTGTTCATAGCAGCTTTATTCGTAATAGCCATCATCTGGAAACAACCCAGATGTCCCTCAACTGAAGAATGGATACAGAAATTGTGGTACATTTACACAGCGGAATACTACTCAGCTATTAAAAAACAAGGAACTCATGAAATTTTCAGGCAAATGGATGGAACTAGGAAAGATCATCCTGAGTTAGGTAATGCAGAAGCAGAAAGACATGCATGGTATATACTCACTTTTAAGTGGATATTAGCCATATAATATAAGATAACCATACTAAAATCTACAGACCTAAAGAAGCTAAACAACAAGGAGGACCCTGGAGAGGATGCTTAATTCTAATTCAGAATTGCAAACAGGATAGAACCAGAAACTGTGGAAGAGAGGGAACAGGATGGGAGCCTACCATAGAGGTCCTCTGAAAAGCTCCACCCAACAAGGGATCGACAAAGATGCAGAGACACACTGCCAAACTTTAGGCAGAGTGCAGGGAATCTGAGGGAGAATGGGGAGGAGGATAGAAAGAACAGGATGGGACAGGAGGAAAGCAACTAGGAGGAAAGGACACTAGGAAAGCAGCAAAGCCAAAACTGATACACCAAAACTGATACACCAAAACCCACACCAAAACTGATACACCAAAACTGATACACCAAAACTGATGATACACCAAAACTCATACACCAAAACTGATGATACACCAAAACTCATACACCAAAACTCATACACCAAAATTCATGCACCAAAACTCATACATCAAAACTCATACATCAAAACTCATACATCAAAACTCATGCACCAAAACTCATACACCAAAATTCATGCACCAAAACTGATGATACACCAAAACTGATGATACACCAAACCTTATACACCAAAACTGATACACCAAAACTCATACACCAAAACTGATACACCTGCAGAGACTGGTGCACCAACCAAGAACCATGTGTGAAAAGGACCTAGACCCCCTGATCAGATGTAACCGACTGGCAGCTCAGTCTCCATGCGGGTTCTCTATCTATTAAGGGGAGCAGGAACTGTCTCTGACATGAAGTGGGATACCTACTCTTTGATCACTTCTCCCTGTGGTGCAGCCTTGCCTGGCCACAGAGGAAGAGGACCCAGGCAGTCCAGATGAGACTTGATAAGCTAGAATCAGATGGCAGGAGAGAACTCCCCTTTCAGTGGATTAGGGGAGGGGTGGTGGAGAGGGAAGGTGGGACCAGGAGGAGTTGTGTTAGGGTGATACAATTGGGATATAAAATGAATAAATTGTAAAAACTAAAATAAATAATAAAAAAGAAATTTATGACCACTAGAGGATCATGGAAGGAATAGATCAGACTAAAGAAAGGGATAAGCATATCCAAGGTGTAACAGTGAACAATAAACAGCAATATTAGAACCGAAGCTAGGAAGACCACAAAAAGAAAAACCATGAAAAATCAACAGAATGACTGGGGCATACCTTTCAATAATAACTTTGTACACCAATTGTCTAACCCACAACCAAAAGTTACAAACTAGCAAAGTGAATTTAAAGGAACATGATTTGTCATTTTATTGCCTCCAAAAAACACCGCCAACTCCAAATATGAGGTGAAAAGGTGAGTACAGGCATTCCAAGACAATGAAAGCAGGAAACAAACAGAAGTTGCTATTCTAACAACACCCCAAAACAGGAGGAGGGGAGAATTAATCATGATCAGAGCAGGAAATGATGAAATAGAAATTTAAAATACAAGGAATCAATGAAACAGAAAATTGGTTCTTTGTAGCAATTAACAAGATTGAAAATTCTTGGAGTAATTAGTGAAAAGAGAAAGAAGACTAAAATCAATAAAATTTGAGATAAAAATCAGAGAGGTTACACCCCACAACTGATGGAACCTGATTCAGAGACTCAGAGCCAATATTAGGCAAAACTTGGGGAACCCTGCAGAAGAGCAGAAGGAAGGATTGAAGTAAGGAGAGGGGTCAAAAACACCACAAGAAAACTTACAGAACCAACTCACCTCGGCCCAGGATAAGGGCTCATAGAGACTGAATGGCCAGCCAGAAAGAGTGAATGAGAAGGCCCTTGGCCTCCGCACACGGTAACAGCTGTGCAGCTGGGTCTTCGTTGGGCCTCCTACAGTGGGAGCAGGGCCTGTCTCTCGCCCTGTTGCTGGCCTTCGGATCCGTTTCCCATTACTGGGCTGCCTGTCTAGCCTCAGTAGAAGTTGTGCTAATATTACTGAAACATGATATGCCAAGGCTGGGTCCATTGGCCATCTTCTCCTCTTCTAAGGATAAGGGGAGGAGAGAAGAGGGGGAAGAAGGTGAGAGGGAAGGATTGGGAGGAAAAGAGGGAGGATAAGCTGAGATTCGATGTAAAGTAAACTAAGTAACTAAGAAGAGAGAGATAAAAAGAAACGATTATGAAATCCAGAGGATGATAATTATGTTCTTCCAAACCCTTATTCTACCACAAGAAATGGGTGAGTTTCTTAATGCATGGCATTCCAAAGTCAAATGAAGAGAAGCAGAAGCAGCAGCAGAAGAAGAGATCCAGTACCATCACAAGCAATGAAATTCAATCAGCCAGACCTTTAAAGATAAGTTAAAACTGATGTGGTATGAAGGAGAAATGAGGAAAAATAGAATAAGAAAGGGGTAAGCGGGGTAGGGCTGGGCGTTCAGGGACGAGGAAGGAGGGTAGGCAGGAATAACCAATAATAAAGACCTTTGAAATAACCACATGGAAACCCAAATGGGAGCTTCCTAAAATACACACATATAAGACTTTAGATGGAGTTACCCTACAACAGGGGGACAGCCCCTTTTCCAGATACCGGATGCCATCAAACAAACCCCTGTGCCAGGCTTGAGGCACCCCTTTTGCTGGTCAGTGGGTTTCAGTAGACCACATTTCAAGGGATAGCCTGCGCTCTTCGTTCCCTCCCAGAATTTGGTGATAAAACCCTACTGTTAACGACATCACATACCTGAGCAACAGAACATGGGGAAATCAAACTGTGCTGGCCTGTAAACTTCACCCCTACTGGCTGGCTGTTACAATGCCGAGAGCGCACTGCGTTACAGGAGTATAAACCTATTAACAGTCTCATCCAGCTAGAACTGTACGAGCTGTAACAAGGAGTGGCCTGGAAAGGCACGCCCACCAGGAAAGCAGTGTGCGAACGGTATGGGAGTGACCAGTCATTTCTTGATGGGTCTTCAAGCCAGCTCAACAAGACAGCACTCATACTCGGCACGTTTAATGGGGCCAGTAAGCCACGGCTGAGTGGCTCGTAGGGCGCAGGGGAGAGGCTGCTACCATTAGTCTGCTAAATGAACATGATATTAAACTACCTCCTAAGTACTTATCTTCATTCCCGGAGAACAGCCCATCTCCCAGCCCTCATCCAAGAAGCTGTTTTGGTTCGTTTGTTAGTTTGTTTTTTACACTATCTGGTGATTAATTCAGCTACCCAATACCCCCAACCAATCGGAGCACGCAGAAGTGGAGTCTGTGGAGTGCGTACTCTTCCCTAAACGGGACATCTGTATTTTATCTTCTTCTCCCAAGGCTCGGGGTCGTCAGGGAGAGGGGTGGAAACATTAAAAGCCTGAGGTGGTGGACGACCACAGGGAAGCGCCGCGGCCCACAGACGCTAGCATGTGGCACGTACGAGGTCACGGTGGCTGTGACTGCTTACACGAGGCCTCTACAAAAAGAGCTGGCCAAAACTCCACCATGGGAAGGAGAGGGGACCGCACAGCCCAACCCTAACTGAGGAGCTACTGGAAATTAACGGCTTCGGTTTTCTTCAGAGCTGTGACCCCGGAGATGCTGCCCACGCCCCTGATGAAAAGCTCTGCATCCACGCTCATGTGAGGAGCACCAAACAGACACCGTGGGGAGGAATTTCAGGAGAGGGAACGGGTGACAGATTTAACCAAAGTATGCTATATACACTGTCTTAGTCAGTGTTCTATTGCTGTGAAAAGACACAGCAACGACCACAGGTGCTGGAGAGGTAGCTGAGAGTTCTACATCCGGGTCAGCAGGCAGCAGGAAGAGAGTGAGGCTAGGCCTGGCTTGAGCTCTTGAAACCCCGAAGCCCACCCTTAGTGAAATACTTTCTCCAACAGGCCACACCCACTCAACCTCCTAATCCCTGTCAGGTTAGCACCACCCACTAATGACCCAGGATTCACACCTGTGAGACCATGGGGGCCATTCCTATTCAAACCACCATATACACACATAAAATTCTCAAACAATAAAAATAAAACGTAGAAAAGGAGAAAACCAAATTTTTAAATCGGCAGTTTGCACATGAAAGAGGATGTTTTTGTGTTTCAAAAGCTTTTACATTAAACTTTACTTTGGCATAGCAATTTGATATTTTTCCCTTTGAAATAGTAGTATAAGAATATACATTATAAAAGCACGCTAGCTTGGCACAGATATTGACCATCAAACAGACAAGATTATCACGTCATCATCAGAGGCATTAAGTGCTTTCTGAAACACATAGCTCTAATCGTCAAAGCCTTTAATGCTCATGTCTGTTTCTGTTTTGATTAGTCAATAATGAAGAACTTCTTGCCTCTCTTCTGTAAATGGCATAGACATAGCAAAGAGATAACTTTGGTATTTTGCCTGCCCTTGCTCCTTTCCCATAAAACCACAAAGTGTTGCTGCAAACAGAAAGATAATAATTAAACTGTCAGTTCCCATATTAGGATTTTTGAAAGATAAAGATTTAAGCTGGAATAAACAGGAAAAAGCAATGATTTTATCTGCATTTGTGTTAACTTAAAATTGCAGCATGAGTGTTTCGCAAAAGGGAGGTTACTGACAAACTCAACCTGTATTGAAGGTGTTTTGTGGAAAGGGTACGACACCATTTGGCATGGAGCTTACAGACAGGACAAGCTGAAGTTCCAGTGGCTGGCCTTTGGGCCTCTCAGTGGCTGGACTAACCACTGTGTTTTTATTAGCAGAAATCCCAGAAGCCTCCCCTTATTTGGATCTACTTTACTGAACTTTGAACACTCTTTCCAGCAGTGCATTTAACTGCAAGTGTGTGTTTCCATGCTCAGACATGATGTGGTCTCCAGTTAGCTAAAGGAAAAGCTGAAACCAGAGCCCGAGGAATGAACCAAGTTCTTCCTTTCCTTTAGTTTGAATTTAAATTTTGTTTAAACACATGACCTGTGAGCACATCTATTTTTGTAAAACTATACCAAAAAAGCTCAAATAGCTTTCCAGTTTGGCAGTCACTCAACACAGGGCCTTCTTTCCTGTTTGTTTTTTATTTTTGTTTTTATGTGAAAGGCTTTCACTGTGTGACATTGACTGCCCTGGTACTTACTGTATAAACCAAGCTGGTCTCAAACTTATGGGTCCACCAGCCTCTGCTTCCTCGATTCTGGGACTAAAGGTGTGCACCACCATGCCCAGCCTGACCCAGCACCTTCCGTGAAGGAACTGCTGACATCCATCAGTGACCATCGCCCTCACATATGACACTGCATGCCCAGAAGCCGTAGGTGTTTATTTAAGTTTTATATGCGTGCCGAGATCTATGGAATGTGCAGAATTCAAACTAGATTTTTTTTCACTTGAAAAAAAACATGTTAAAGTCAAGCTAAAGAGATGGCTTGGCAGTTAAGAGCACATACTGCTCTTCCAGAGGCCTAGAGTTCAAACCCCAGCACCGCATTAAACAGCTTAAAAGTAACTGTAGCCGCAGCTCAGGGGGAATCCAGCACTGACGCATACACATTTGTACGCTCACACCCACACACAGACACAGAACTAAAACTAAAACGTCTCTGTAGGGCCGTACACAGTAATCTGCCCCGTCCTGCTTTGTGTGCTCACAGCACAAATGTTCTGCTGGTGTCCTTACAGCCCTCAGCAACACATGCCAGCGGCCTCCACAGCCCAGAGACACTGACGTAAACCTTGGTGTGAAGCTGCTTTTCACTCTCCTCCTCTTCCTTCTCTTCATTTCTATTTACTTTTGCTTTTTAAGACTTACTCATTTTGTTGTTTTGTATGTGTGAGTGTTTCATTTGCATGTATGTGTGAGCAACACATACATGTCTGATGCACTTGGAGGTCAAAAGAGAGACCCAGATCCCCGGGACTAGAGTTACAGAGAGCTGTGAGCCGCAGTCTGGGTTCCGGAGAGCAAACGTGGGTCTACTGTAGCGAGAGCAACGCAGGCTCCTACCCCCTGAGTTAACCTTTTTTTTTTTTTCCTGGCAGTCTCATTACCGTGACTGGCCTCCAACACGGTAGGTATTTGAGAATGACCTTCAGATCCTCCTACCTTCATCTCCAAAGTGCTTGGATTACAAGTGTGTGCCACCGCACCCGGCTTTGCAGTGCTGGGAACTGGGCCCAGGCTTTGTTCCTGCCAAGCAAATTTTCTGCCAATTAAATACATCGTCAGCCCATCTCTCGTCTGTGTCTAACACACAACAGTCATTCTGCCCACGGAAGGATCCACTAATATAGAATCTGGAATGACTATTTTATGGCATGGTACGTGAGAACACTGGGCACGGAATATTTCCTGTGGCTGTGCATACACCCGTCAGCGTGGCTTTCTAGTTTTCTATCCAGTAAGTCAGTCCTCTGGGCTTAACCTCGCCTGTGAGGCTTGGAGGGGGCACCCAAGAGGGATGGCCCTGTAAGAAAGAAATCCAGGCTTACCTCCTGAAGAATAAGGGCCACCAGAGTGGAGCCCCAAACCTACCAACACCAACAGGTACATGAAAGCACCCTCTACCTCCACACCCAGCCCCGGATGAGCTGGCAGGCCCGCACTGCCCAGCTCGCTCACAATAATTTAAAGAACAGAAACACCTATGTCTTGTCCTGTTTGTAAATGACAGGTTTGGAAGTCGTTTGTGAAGGAGAGAGTCAAGGCGCACTCACCCCATTGTACCACACCAACAGGCTGCGGGGGTCTCGGTACCCTCACATCACATCAGTGAGAAATCCTGACGTAATGCCTTTAACACGAAGGAAACTGCACCCAGAACACATGTGGAACATGTGCAGAAAGGCGTGCTCCCTGTTTTCTACACACTGTCAAACTAGTCTCTCTTAAAACTTTTTTATTCTTCATTAATTTATTTACATCCGAATTGCAACCCCACTCCCTCCTCTCCTCCCAGTCCCATCCTCCCACCCACCTACCCCAACCCCCTCCCTGGGTACCAACCCACCCTGGCACATCAAGTCGAACCAGGACTAAGTACCTCCTCTTCCACTGAGGCAAAGACAAGGCAAAGACAAGGGAAACAGGATCCAGAGGGAGGCAACAGAGCCCAAGCCAGAGACAGCCTGCACTCCAATTGTTAGAGGACCCACTTGAGGACCGAGCAGCCCATCAGCTTCCTCTGTGTGGAGAACCTAGGACAAGTCCATGCGTGTCCTTTGGCTGGTGGGTCAGGCTCTGTGAGCCCCCATGGGCCCAGGTTCGCTGGCTATGTAGGTCTTCTTGTGGTGTCCTTGATGCCTTCAGCTCCCTCAGTCCTTCCTGTAACTCTTCCACACGGCGCCCTGAGCTCCACCTAATGTTTGGTTGTGGGTCTCTGCATCTGTTTCCATTATCTTCTGCACGAAGCCTCTCAGAGGACAGTTATGCTCGGCTCCCGTCTGCAAGGTCAGCAGAGTGTCATTAATAGTGTCACGGATTAGATTGCTCCCATGAGGTGGGTCTCAGGTTGGGCCAGGCTTTGGTTGGCCATTCCCCCGGTCTCTGTTTATCTTTTATTCCTGCACGTGTAGGGAGGACAAATTTAGGGTCGAGGGCTTTGTGGGTGGGTTGGTGTCCCGCTCCCTCCACTGGAAGTCCTTTTTGGTTACAGGATGCGGCCACTTCAGTCTCAGGACCCCCCATTGCTAGGAGTCTCAGCTAGGGTCATCCCCATATCTTCCCTGGAGCCTCTCACATCCCAGGTCCCATGAAATTTACAGGCTAAAACTAGAAAAGATCATCCTGAATGAGATAACCCAGACCCACAAGGACACACATGGTACGTACTCTCCCGTAAGTGGATATTAGCCACGTAGGACAGGATAACCATAATACAACCCACAGACCCAAAGAAGCTAAACAAGGAAAGCCCAAGGGAGGACGCCTAATCCCACCAGAAGGGGAATAAAATAGACATTATAGACCTCAGAAGTGGAGGGGGAGCGGGAACTAGGTGAAGGAAGGCGTGGAGGAGGAGGGGTAATCAGCTGTGGGAGAGCAGGAACTCGGGGTGAGAAGGCTGGAGAAAAGGGAAGTTGGGGCCTCTCTGGGACAGGCTGTCCTCTGCTCTTGGGGACATCTTTTCTTCCCTACCCTTTCTCAAGCTACAAGCCAGTGGCTAGCACGTGTACTCATCACAGCTGCCCTGGGAAGAGAACTTGAGGTCAGCAATGAAGAATAACTTCTGACACCTCAGCTATGCATCTGTGTCAGAACACAAGCTTTTAGAGAAAACTTCTAGCCAGTCTGTCTACTTATGCCAGGCCTGGGATCTCAGAACAGAGCAGCCACTAAACAGGAACTTCAAGGCCTATGCTAGAACGTGGATTTGACAACCGTATTTTACAGGTATCAAGGATTTTGTGGGAAAAGAAGTTGAAAAAAAATCACTAGAGTTTTACTTTTTCATATAGTCCTAACTGTTTTAATATTAATTCAGTCAACTACTTTAAGTATTTATAAGCCACATCATGAAGAGAGAACTGTAGCTTTCTCATGGAGTCCACAGAGAGACGGAACCAGACAATGCTAGAGCATGCATGGAATCTATCCAGCACTTAAAGGGGCGAGATGGAAGTGGAATGCAGACCTAAACTCAGGAAACAGAGAAATCCCCAGCAGCCAGCAGCTGAGGAGAAACAAGAATCCAAAGACGCTAGGAGGCCAGGGTGGCCCATTCCACACGTCAATGGGGAGAGAGACCCTGGAAAGGTTTTCTTTTGTCTGAGTAAACAAGAAATGAAAAACACATACTGAAAAATGAATGCAACTGGTGGTCATTATGTTAAGTGGAAAGGGTGAGGCTCCGGAGGCCAAATATCAGGAATTTTCTCTCCTTTGCAGAATCTAGATTTAAATATATTTTTAAGAAAACCACAACTGGCCAAAATGCAGAGGGAAAACGACTACCATCCAGAAAACAACTCCTGCACCAGGCGCCCAGGAAGCAGGAGAGCGGCCAGAAAGAGTGTGAGAGTCAGAGGAACACTGTTTGATGTGAGAATTTAAACAGCATAGGTGTGTGTGTGTGTGTGTGTGTGTGTGTGTGTGTGTGTGTAAATGTCTCAATGAAGTCCTCTGTTTTGCATGCTAGCAAAAATATTAATTAAACAAATCTCTGGGGCTGAAGATGTAGCTCAGTTAGTAGAGATACCAAGCATGCACAAAGGCCTAGGTTCATCTCTAGCACCACACAAAAGAAGAATGGTTGCACACAGCTATAATTCCAGCATTCAGGAAGCAGACACTAGAAAGTAGAAATTTAAGTCATCACCCAATACCTAATGAGTTAAAACCAGCTTGGGATACATGGCACCTGCCTCAAATAAAACCTAAATAACAAATAAATGTGTTAAACTTGTTGCTAATTTGAACAGAGGACATTGACAATGGCTTATTTTCTAGTTAGTTTTGTTGGTTGATAATTTCACACACGTATGTGATTTATTCTGATTACTCTTCCGTACCTCCTTCCCTGCCCATCAGTTTCCCTCCCTCATCCCTTCTAATCTAGCTCCCAAATTCCTGACTTTTGACTTTGTTCTTTGAGCCATTTCAGTCAACCACGGGCCATCAGTGTGACCATCATTTTGAAACTATTCATGGGATCGTGGTGAGGTCACCAGGGGGTACGCAACTGAACAGTGACCCCTGTCCTTGAACACATCATCAGAAGAGAGGGGAGAGTGGGCGTAGGCCTCCTGAGCCCTCCTCCACACACGCTTTACTGTGTAGGTCTGTTTCCGCGCTGACCCAGTACACACTTGTTTGTTCATTTCTTCTTCTGCAACGTTTCCGGAGCCCTAAAGGAAGATGACGCGAATGTCTTGTTCCGGACATCACTGCTGATTTTTCTCAGTGCCTCCTGAATCCATGTGTCTGCCCTGACTGCCACTCAGGAAAGGGGGCTCTCCGATTAACCCTGGGTACAGCATTTGTCTGTGGGTATAGAAGTAGGTATTCAGAAGACGGCTGGGTGCTGTCAACATAGCTGAACAACGTTATTCAGTTCCTACCTTCTGTGGCTCAGGCCTCAACTGCGGTAAGAGAGTGATTGGTGTCTTAGTTACTTTTCTAACGCTGTGATAAAACACCCTGACCAAGGCAACTTATAAAAGAAAGTGGACAAATGACTTATTTCATTGGGCTTCCAGTTCCAGAGAGTGAGAGTCCATAGCAGCGTAGCAAAGGTGTGGCAATAGGAACAGGTGAGCGTTTACACCACAAACCACAAGCAGGAGGAGAGAATTAGCTCCTGGTGGGGTCACTCTCACCTTGCAGGAGGGAGGAATGGCTCAGGAGTTAAGAGCGCTTGTTGCTCTTGCAGAGGACCTGGGTTTGATTCCCAGCACCTATGTGGTGGTGCACATCAAAGCTTAGCCCAAGTTCGAGGGAGTTTGGTTTCCACTTCTGTCCCCCAAGGACACTGTGCACATGGCGCAACTCCATACAGGCAGCAGAACATCCACACGAAATGATCAGACCCAAGGGAAACAGAGTTTTCAAAATACCTGCTCCCAGGGACACGCCTCTTCCAACAAGCCCCACCCCGCCTCAATCTTCTCAAGCGGTTCCACCAACCAGGGACCACGTAGTCAAACACAGGAGCCTCTGGGGCCATTCTCATTGGAACCACCACAGTGCGTGAACCCCGAAACAATTGCGCCACTGTTGTTCATGTGGGTGCATCTTCTCTGCCAGTCTGGTCTCACAGATCAGAGGCTTCAGAGCTGGGTAAGACAGATTCTTGTTAACTCAGATAGCACCTTCTATCCCTGCCATATCCAGCCAACAGGCGAGTTCATCTGTACTTTAATTTCTCTCCATCCTGCATCCAAGATGTATGGTGCCTTCATAAATACTGTTTAATCTCGTTCTTGCTGGAAGTCAAGAGAAATGGCAAACCCTGTGTTGTTCTGGGCTCCGCTGGGGGCTTTCTAAGCAATGATTCCTAAGGAGGAACCTTGCTCCTGGCACTAGAGTTTTGGTTTCTAAGAGCAGTGTTTTTAAATCCTATAAGCTACTGCCCTTCAAACTCTTTTTTAAAAATATGTTAAATTTTTATTTTTTAATTTATATACTAAATAATAAGTTTCCATGTGTCTTTTTTTATACCTCTTTCATTTTGGTTAGCCCTTCCTTCCATCACTCCACCTCCCTCACCCTTCTCCCTTACACCATTATACTTACTTCATATTACTTATATTCTACTTACATCATTCCCTTAATTCACCACCCCTCATGGCCTCTCTACAGAAATGCCAAGTTGAACATACAAAATTAGAGATTCAAAGTTAGGATGCACATAAAAGGGAAAACATTTGCTTTTCTGGGCTTCAGTTGTTTCACTCAATATAATTGTTCCAGTTCCACCCATTTACCTACAAATGTCATGATTTCATTCATTCTTTACTGAAAAATAAAATTCCATTATGTATAATACCGTCAGATGATGGACACTTAGGCTTATTCCATTCCCTGGCTATTGTGAGAGAACAGCAAAGAACACAAATAACCACGTGTGGTCAGATACAGATTCTTTGGGTATGTGCCCACGGGTGGCATGGATGAATCACATGCCAGTTCCTTGAGTTTTCTGAGCACTTTACCAGCTGATTTCCACAGCTGCTACACTAACAAGAAATAAGGATTTCCTTTTCCCCTTATCCTCGCAATCATTTGATTTCCCGATTACCAGTCTGACTGGGGTTATTGAAATAGAATCTCAGAGCCGTTTTTGCTTTCATTTCCCTCACAGCTTTCATCTTCTTTTGTCTTGTTGCTCTAGGTAAGATTTCTATCACTGTGAAGAATAGAGTGGAAAGAGTGAACGGCTGTTTTGTCCCTGATTCAATGGGATTGCATCAAGCTTTCCTACATTAAGATGATGTTGGGCCTGTCATATATAGCCTTTATTACAACGAAATTCATTCCTATTCTATTCTCTCTAGGACTTTTGCCATGAAAGGATGTTAGATTTTTTTCAAAGTTTTTTTTTTCTGCATCTGTTTAAAATAATTATGTGATTGCTGTTATTTAGTACAATAATGGCTTATTTCTGAAACATATGTCATGGTAGATTTAGACAATTTATCCTTTATACTTGTTGCCAGAAATCATGAAGCCTTCCCTTCCCCTCTTTCCCTAGGCAAGCACTACATATCTGCTTAAACTACTATTTATAAGTGGGAGCGTAAGGAAGACATTTTCTAGCTAAATTATATACCTGGAAAAAAAGAGCCAAACCCAGCAGGAAGAAGTGAGATATGAAGAACAATTTTAAGAAAATATATTGACAGGCATGTGGTTAAATTTGAGCAAATATTGATCATAAAAATTATTATGATGATAATGACCAACTTCTGTGACTTAAAAGAAGCTGCAAAGATAAATCTGAAAACAGAAGCAGAATATAAAAAGGAAGCAATGTCTAATTTAGTTTGGTGAATAATAGAGACACACAAGAAAGTGGTAACTGGCGAAATTAAACACATATGCTCACAACATGAATTCCATGTAAGAACAGAATATACAGCTTCAGTCCAGCAATAGAGACTAAAGAATAATAATAATTGATGTAATAAAAATATAAAAAGATGGGGAAGTGATCCATAATAAGAGGTTTATCAAAGTAAATGAAAGGGGAGCATAAAAATAATTTGGAAGCAGGTTGTCTTCTACACAAGTCTGTCTCCTCAGCACTCCAGGAAGCAGAAGTAGGAGTGTAAAGATCTTATGGCTAGCCTGGGCTACGTGACAGCCTGTCTCAGAAAAGCAAAATGTTCTTTAAAATTAATTAAATACGCTTCCTGTTTTGCGCATAAACAAGACATAAGAGGATTTCATCATTTATGAAAGGCAAGTTTATTCACATGGCAACACCTCTAAAGTCAGAACGCAAGTGTCGGTGGAGGGGTCATGAAAGTGTGCTCTGCGATGGTTATTACATAGATGCCAGCAGCCATTATCTTGAGCACGCAAGGGGGTTGGCCTCTCTGAGGGAAATCTTGAAACAGTAGCAGAGCAGTCTTGTAAGTCATACAGCCACACAGGTGAGAAGGCCTGCAGATTGGGAGGAGCCAGACGTGTTTAACAGTGTTCTGGGAGCCGGAATCAGACGCTGCCAGCTGTGCCAGCCTAGCAGAAAGACCAACCTGGGCAGGCGTTGCCACCAATGACACCAGTCAAAAACTAGCTCACAGCAGGCTCTGAATGGTGGTTTTACAAACTTCATTTATTTCACTAGTCTGTGTGTAGAAAATTAACATCGAAGCTTTAAATTTTGTTTGTTGTGTTTGCTGTTTGCAACAAGGTCTCAGGTAGCCCAGGCTGACCTCCATGCCCTGAATAACCAAGGATGACCTTGAGCTCATTATGTAGCTAAGACAGCCTTGAACTTCTTTTCATTCCAGATAAATTCTGAACGTTCCCCAAATCATCACCAAAGAGGAAAAAAACAAGGGGGAAGAAGATGGCCAAAGAGGAGCAAATAATGTGGGAGGAAGTAGCTCAGGTAGTCAGAGGCACAACAAGTATTTCCAGTGCCTTCGCTACTCAAAAACGGAGACCGGAGAGTTGAAAATGCAGCTCAGTCGGTACCTTGTCTAGAGGGCACAAAGCATGGAACGTACCCTCAGCACCTTATAAACCACACCTGTAAGCCCAGCAGGAAGATCAAGATTTTAAAGTCATCCTTGGCCATGTATCAAATTTGAGGTCAGCCTGGGCTACAGGCTCTGTCTCAAAAAGAAAAAAAAATGGAGAAAGGACATGGAAGTAAAGGAGGGCGAAGGGCAACTTGCAATGGCGAGCTTGTGTTTCAGAGCTGCCAAGAACTGTTGGTCCCTGGGGACTGGGGAGGTCCCTGGGGACTGGGGAGGTTCCCTGGGGACTGGGGAGGCTTAGAAAACCTTGTGATTTGCTTCACCCGCTTTGAAGAGCGGCCTGGCAGCACTTGGTGAGTTTCAGGGTAAAAGCGCACGACACAACAGCCGTTCTTTCTCCAGATATCCACCTTAGGGACACCCTTAGAGCTCAGGATGATGGGATATTCAGGGCTGCCGCCTGACTGTCCTGGGTGGGTGAAGTAACATTCCATCTTTTCCTCAGTTGTGGGGCAAATGATAAAGCAGGGTATACCGTGACAGTGTAAATTTTTTTAGTGTAAATTAATGTTGAGTCTATAAAACTATCTATGAAATGATAGGTAAGTATTTCAAAATCTATTCCATCAGTAGAGCAGAAAGTAGGTCAGTGATAGAGCACTTGCCTAGCCTAGCATGCCTGAGGTTCCATTTCCAATACCACAAAAGAACCAAGAAGCTAGAGCGAGGGCTCAGCAGTTGAGAGAGCTCCCTGCTTTTGCAGAGGACCCAACAGGTTCCTAGCACCCAGGACAGTGGCTCACAACAGCCTGCAACTGCAGCCCTGGGGGATGCAGTGCCCCCTTCTGGGGGCACTTACATGCATGTGCGCACATAGAGACATGTCCGTGCACGGAATTTTTAGTATCACTTTAAAAAGACAAACAGGAAGATAGTTTCCGTCCGCGTGTGTGCCAAACTATCCAAAGTTCCAATTCACACCGCATTGAAGATAGATCGTCCATATGGAGGTGGGTGGCAAGGCTGGAGGGCAGGATTCCGAGATATCGGCCATGCTTGGAAAGTTTTATGTAAAGGAAAATAAATATTAAACAACTATGTCACAATATTTACAGTTTAAATATGGCTTGTATAACTTGTTACACTTTCTGTGTGTCTGAATTTGTTCGGTTTCTGTGTTTTGCACACTATGTACTTGCGTGCTTGCAGGGGCGCTTGTGTAACCAGAGATCAGTCTTGAGTGTGATTCCTCCTTAGATGCCATTTAGTTGTTTTTTTTAGAGACTGCGTCAGAGCAGGGAGACAACGACAAGGAGGAACTTTGTAAAGCCCAGGTTGTAAAACAAGGACGAGGCACCCGGTAGACTTTTTGTTAAAATATAAGGCTTTTGAACCAGTGAAGCTAATGTTAGAAAATGTGGCTTTCATTTGTGGCTGCGCAGCTCCTCGCGCTGTCTGCAGAAGTGGCAGGCCCAGCCCCGGCCGCGGGCACTGCTATGTTTGGCTCTGAGGGAACAGAACTCCCAGAAGGGCAGAGTGGGCCAAGGCACTGCCAATGGCTCCTCCTTAAACCACAGCCTGCCATACCAACAGAGCTGGAAGCTGCCAGGAGCTCATGCCAGTGGAGATGTTTCTTCTAGAAGATGGGTGGGGACACTCCAAAATTCTGTACTCTGTGTTAAACCAAAGCCCTCAGCAGCGGCTTGTGGCAGGAGATTGGCATTTGTGGGAATTCCTCTAAATAAAGCAGCTTGTGCATAGCTGAGAGACTGGTGTCAGGAAACCTACACAGCAAAGACGTCTGACCCAAGGATCAGGCCAGACGCCATGCATGCTGACGTTTTTAATGGTCTATGCCACCAGAACGGCTTCTCTGGGTCTTCTGAGATTCATGTCCTAATTTAAACTTAAACTCTGTTACTTTGTGTGTGTGTGGTCTGAGCTTGAGGATTCTGTTAAAAGATGGAGTCTTTCTGCACACAAGCCCCGTGATGTAAAGCTTCCTAAAGCGTGGGTGGCGCCCTTCGCCGGGTTACAGTACTGAACGGAAGAGGTGCCAAAACTTGGCAACAGTCTAACCTTTCTGACCACACAACCATAAAGTTAATCCAGCGTCTAACACGTAATTAATCTGAGCTGTTTCAGCAGCCCTGGCCCGGGATGTATCTACAGGAGGGACTGCAGCCTTGTTTGTAGAAACAGCCTCCTGCTTCACACTGCCTACATCAACAAATGCCATCTGAAACACTGTTGCCAGGTTTGAGACTCATGTAGCCTATGGATTGCAGGGTATTTACTGTGTGTACAAAGTTTTAGGCTCTTACAGAAACGCTGGCTTAATCAAGAAAAACAGGGCCTTTAACATTATCTTAAAGCACCCCTCAGTACAGAAGTAGCCATCAAAATTCCTTTTGAGGGCATGGTGTTACACAAACCAACAGATCTGTCTCAATAGCATGTTTAATAAAAGAAAAATTAACGTGTGTGTTAATTACTCATACCACAGGCCACAAAGCAGAGGCAGGGAGCACACAGGAGCCGCACAGACTTCTGAAATCTCAAAACCCGCCCTGAGTGACACATCTCCTCCAATCCTTCCCAAACAGTTCCACCAGCTCAGGCCCAAGACTGCAAGCCTCTGAGCCTCTGGGGCCCTCTCATCCAAACCACCACCACATGCACAGAAAAAAAAAAACGAACTTTTAAAGGAGATGAGGGTGGGAGGCTAGGATTGGGAGGGAGAGAGGGAGCGGGATACAGCAGGGATACAAAGTTAACAAACTATAACTAATATTAAAAAAATAAAAATTTAAAAAAATGAAGTTTTAAAATACATTTCTTTGTGTTCGGTTGTATACACTCTTGAGGGCATGAAAATCTCTTCGGCAAAAGGGTTTGCCTGTGAAGAAAGTTCCGGAGCTCTGAATTAGGAGTGTTGGTGCACTGTTGCGCTTGCAAGCCTTTGTACTGTGGGGAGTTCGCGTGTGTGCAGCTGTGCGCAGGCACTGCGTGCATGCGGGCGTGGTGTAGAAGCCAGGGTATAGCCTTGGGTGATGTTCCTCAGGGTGTCAGTTTGGGTTTTTGAAACAGGGTCTCACGCAGGCCCGGGACTCGCCAAGTAAACAAGGCCAGGGCTCCTCCTCCTCCTCTTCCCAGCACTAGGCTCTCAGCTGAGCACCACCGCGCCTGACTTTCTTTAACGCCGGCTCTGGAAGCTGAACTCCCACCCTCACGCTCGTTAGCCGGGCGCTTCACCAAGTGTGCCATCTCCCCACCGGCTTCCATACTAACGTGCGTATGTTCTGTGCGGCTCAGACTGTGTCCGTATGCCAGCTGGAGACGGGCAGAGATGGGTACGGCCCAGCAATGCAATGTCATCTGCCAACTCAAAATGCACCTCATATCCCTTCTTTCTTACTTACTTCAACTCTCTTCCAGTGCTCATCCTTCCCTACCTAGCCTAGCCAAGGCAACTGCAAGACGAGTAATTGGCCACTCCATGAACAGGAGAACCTGCAGGCTTTAATACAGTAGTAACATACTCATTTACACTGGCCGCTTTTACGTCAACTTGCCACAGGCTAGAGCTGTCTGAGAGGAGGGAACCCCAGCTGAGAAGATGCCCCATAAGAACAGACTGTGGGCAGCTCGTAGGGCACACTTTCATTTAGTGATGGGCGTGGAAGGGCACAGCCCGCTTGAGGGTGGTGCGCCCCCTAGCCTGGCAGTCCGGGGTTCTGGGCAAGCCAGGAGGAACTCACTGGCCTCTGAATCACCCGCTGCCTCCGGCTCCTGCCCTGATTGATTCCTGCCCTGACTGCTTTCAATGCTGAGCATGCGCAAGTCAGTGAATCAGTCTTTCCCTCCCGCTGCTTTCGGTCAAGTGTTTTACTGCAGCTATAATAATCCTAAGACACTGTTCCATTTGCTCATGTTTGGATTCAAAACGCAGCAAGTAAAACCTGCTAGAAGACGTCTGGAAAGATGCTCAGAGACACTGCGGTCTCCTTGTAACCCTGAGGTCGTCTCTCTAGACACCTTAGAGAGGGTACTGGCAAAGAAATCCGAAGAATCTTAGTGCTCAGTTCGGAAACTGTGTCCACCGGCCTGGGAGTCTGCCCTCTTTCTGCTCTTCTTGTTGCATAAGGCAGTAATTTCCATCTTCAGAATCTAGTGTGACCTGAGCCTAGCTCTGAAATGATGTTTAAAGGGATCAGGGTGAGGCCCAGAGCCTGGTACCAGATCGGCACGCCATAAACGGAGGTTCATGTCGCTCTCTCCAGCCCTGCCCAGCAGCCCCCTCTCCCGCTGCCCTTCCGTATTAACAACGGAACACAGAGCACAGCATTTCCCTCTGAAAAGTGTCTTTTCCCTACGGGAACGGTTAGTCGAGATCTCAGACGCAGCAAGATGCTCTGCGTGCAGGTTTCGGTGCTAGCGCGGGAATTCAGGGACAAGGCTCCACTCCTCAGTCCCATGAGTCACACGGTAGGACTCACGCTAGCTAATTATTCCTGTGTTTTCCCTCTAATCAAAACTCTGCATGCATGATTTCAATAGATTTCCTCCACACAGAAGCCTCGGATCTTACCGCTCCAAGGTAACCAGACCTTACCGGAATCCTAACAGCGAGGAATCTTGCAGATCTTTCCACGGTGGAAGGGGAGGCCTTCTGTTTCGCGTGTTTTAAAACCGACGAACAAAACCCGAAAAGCTCAGAGCGGAGACCTCGTCACAGTAGGAATGAGCGAGTGTTGGTGGGGGCGCACACGTGCACACATGGAGCTGCCGCAGATCGGCCTTGGTGCCACTCCAGGTGCCACACGCCACGCTCTCTGAGACGGGGCTCCCGCTGACCGGAGAGCCCAATCAGGCCGGGGTGGCTGGTCGGCATGCTCAGCGCATGCTCATGGACCCCCAGGGCTCCGTGTCTCTCCTCCCCCGGCTCAGGAACTGTAGGAGGGAAACACCGTGCCTGGTACCTAACATAAATGTACATATAAACACGTGTGTGTGCGTGTGTGTGTGCGTGCGTGTGTGCGTCCGTGTGTGTGCGTGTGTGTGTGCGTCCATGTGTGTGCGTGTGTGTGCATGCGTGTGTGCGCGTGCGTGTGTGTGCGTGCATGTGTGCTTGCGTGCGTGCGTGCGTGTGTGGGGGGAGAGAGACTCGGGTTCTCCCTCTGCACAGCAAGCACTGTATAGACTGCGCTGTCTCTCCAGCCATGGAAAAGCCACACTTTCTGACAAAGATCGAGAGGTCACAAGGATCCCAATGGGTAACAAAACGACTAATAACCAGCAAGGTGACCAGAAAAGGTGACACTCCAAATCCTTTCTTTTCAGCCTAGGAGCAACAGACTACAAGCCGCCTCTTGAGACAAGCCTTTCCGTGGAAGACAGCCTCTCGCCGGGGCGAACCCTAGGATGGGGCTCAGACCATGTGCGGCTCTTCGGAGCCACACGTTCGGGTCAGCTCACCCTGCAGAACAGGGAGATCTGGAGGAAGAGCCCGTCCTAGCAAGCCCTCAGCACGTTCCTCAAAAAGCTCAGAACAGCGCTTAGCAGCAAGCGGCCTCCAAGCGAGGAACGCAGGACAGAGGTGGCGCCAAGTGCAGGCGGCCTGCGCTAGGCCCCAAACCCTTCTGAGGACCGGGGTGAAGCTACAGTAGGCCGTGGCGGACAGGGAGGCGCCTTGCTTGATAAAGCGCTGGCCGCGCGCTCATGGGACCTGACTGGTATCCTGCACCCGCAGAAAGCCCGGCTGTCCTGGCCTACCCTCTCAGCCCTGGGGAAGCGGATATGCGAGGACCCCCAGAGTCCGCCGGCCAGAGGGCCCCATCTAACCACCGAGCCCCAGGAAGAGACCCCATCTCCCGAGCAAGGGCGGGGCTCCTCCCGGGCAATCCAAGGTTAACTGTGGCCCCATCTAACCACCGAGCCCCAGGAGGAGACCCCATCTCACGAGCAAGGGGGGAGGCTCTTCCCAGACAGTCCAACAATCCAAGGTTAACTGTGGCCCCATCTAACCATGGAGCCCCAGGAAGAGACCCCATCTCACGAGCAAGGGGGGGGCTCCTCCCAGACAGTCCAACAATCCAAGGTTAACTGTGGCCCCATCTAACCATGGAGCCCCAGGAAGAGACCCCATCTCCCGAGCAAGGTGGGGGGGCTCCTCCCGGGCAATCCAAGGTTAACTGTGGCCCCATCTAACCACTGAGCCCCAGGAGGAGACCCCATCTCACGAGCAAGGGGGGAGCTCCTCCCGGGCAATCCAAGGTTAACTGTGGCCCCGTATGCGCACACAGAGAGGGGGGGTGGAGGGGGAGGACAGGCAGAGAGGAAGTGCAGAAAGTGAAACACATTGAAAAGAGGACAGATTAGGACTGACTGCACTTGTCCTTCCCGGGGCAGAGTCCGCGGAACCGCGGGCATGTGAGGCCTTAACTGCAGGGTTGGAGCCCGACACAGCCGGGAACACCCACGTGGTCTCCTTGTCTTGCACCCGCGGGAGATTAGAGGCTGTTTATTCCTCAGCCCCTGAGCTTCTGCAAACACAGGAGTGGGAGCTAGCCCTTCCTCTCCGGAGTCCCGCAGGCCTGAGCTGCTCCCCAGCGAGGGGTGGGATGGCCCGCAGGTCACTTCCCCTCAGGGAGGGCAGGTGAGGCGGGACAGCAGCCAGCGCTGCCCTCCCCCACGGGCCTCCTCAACCCCCGAGAGCAGGGATGTATGTTCACACGGACGCACAAGCTCGGGAGATGAGCAACCAGAACCTCATTCATAGTGAGCACCTGCACACGGCCCGGGAGGGGGCAGATTTCCGTCTGCTGATAATGAACATCTGAGGAACACAAAAGCCCTCAGAGACTTCTGGGCTATGGGGCATCTGGCCCTGGACAAGGAAGTTAGACCCGAGAAGGGGCTGGCCTCTGGAGCGGGTGCAGTTCACTGTGGTCACTACTGAGCCCAGCCCACCACCCTTCTCCCAGCCCACAAAGCTACGCCATTCAGATGACAGCTCCGTGACCGAACCAGAGCTGCAGCTTCTCGCCCATCCTGGCCCATCAGAGATGAGATGACGTCAACCTGACACTTTAAAAGAGGCCAAGGAACAACAAGGGTGTGTCCCTGCCTCTGGACATTGTCATGAGGTAAGGTAAGCCTTGACCGTCAGCCACCATGAACCAAACCCATGGGCAGACAGCAAACACGGAGAAGACGGGTCTCACTAACTCGGAGGCACAGTCACCAGAGGCAACCCAACCGAGGCACAAACTCAGCTGGGCACAAACACAAGGGTTCCGTCCAGGGAAAATCACTGCTACCACAGGTGCACCCTAAAGGCCGGTCCGGCTGCAGGCACTCCCCTGCCCGCCTGAGCCGCTTTCTGCCTCAGTGACGGAGCAGCACCCACGCCATCTTTGAAGCTCTGTTTCAGCCTCTAGGAGCATAGTTCCTAATATCTTCCCCGTGTGGATGACTTTCCAACTGCATTGCAACTTTGTAGTATCCCACGTGAGTTCCACACAAAAGAGAATGCCACGGGAACGTGGGCAGCCACCTGTCAGGGCACACGCCTTAAGAACGTGACTCTCTCCCTGTCCTAGCTATCACCCCAGGTCAGGTCAGGTCTCGACTCCTCCAGCCGAGCTGGCTTGATCTTGTGCACAGAGTCACACACCTCCCTTCCACAAGCAGGAAACAGGATTCAGGGCGGTTCTCTGCCACCTCCGGCTTCACGATCCTTCGGCCCACACTCCGGGGTCGTCCCTGAGCCTCGGACAGGACAGGCATTCAGCAGACGCTCTGTCTGAGATGCGCGCCTGCCAGGCTCGCCCCTCTGCACCCAGAGGCACCATGTTTGCACAAGGCCGCCACTGGCCGGTCATCTGTGTTAAGTATCTCCAAAAGGAAAAGCACGCGGCTAACACACCGTCTGTGACCCTCAGGGAAATATGCTGGACTAGGGCTGCTGAGCAGAGACACTGCTTAAACCTTCATTAGTTTGGGGGATCTGAGGTGTCGTACAGACCTGAGAAAAACTGACTTGGTTAAGGACGAACGCTCAGGCTTCAGTAAGCCCGGGGGGAGGAATTGCACCATTGGCCATTCAAGTCATTCACAGATGTCAGGCTGTGTCAGTGTGTGTGTGTGTGTGTGTGTGTGTGTGTGACCTCAAGCACGCATACATGTGTGCAGGTCAATACTGAGTATTCCTCGGTGTCTCTCCACCGTGTATTTGGAGAGCGGGTCTCCCTCTGAGCCTGGAATTCACCAGGTTGGCTGGGCTGGTTGGCCAGTGAGCCTCGCTCGGGGCTCCACCCACCTCTGCTCTCTGGCTCTGTCAGCTCTTATCTCGGATAGGAACCCAGATACATCCTCGTTTCTTACACTTCCACAGGAGGCACTTTTCCAAATGAGCCATCTCCCCGTTCCTCAACACTCATATTCTGATTGCAGTTTCTGGCGATGAGCTTTCTGTTGCCTTGTCGCCAGGTCCGGACATCACCAGTGCCTGGTCAGGCTCCCCACTTGCAGCCCTCCTGCAGCTTAGAACGGTACTCAGAGCAGGGTACCCTACCGAAGTGGGTCTGTATTCAGAGGAGAGTCCTTCTGAGGAGCTGGGATCTCCCAGGGCAAGAACTGGCTGCGCCCCCACCCTGGCCGCTGTCACTTGAAGTTGGACAATAAGCTGCATGGGAAGCCAACACTCTGGGTGCAGGCCTGACATTTGTGAGTGATCTCAGGTGATTACCCTCAGCCTGGGTTTACTAAAATCTGAGCCACCTTTCTCAGCCAAGTTGCTTTTCCTGAGGCGAGTACAACGCCTCAAACCTCCCAGACTAACGCACGGGGCATCGTCAGCCGTGCCTGGCCCTGAGCGACAGAAAGAACCGTGCAGTGTCCCCTAAGACACACCCTAGAGTGGTCGTAGTTACCCGGTGACAGTGTCACCCCATTTCCAAAACGGTGGGCACACGTGATGTGAGCACCAGGCCTGAAGCTGAGGATGAGCCGCCCAGAAAGTCACACCTTCACAGCCCGTCACAGAAGACACAGTGAGAGGGAGCCCTTCCTCATGCAGGGCTCTCCCTAGAGGTGGAGGAGAGAGGGAGCCCTTCCTCATGCAGGGCTCTCCCTAGAGGTGGAGGAGAGAGGGAGCCCTCCCTCATGCAGGGCTCTCCCTAGAGGTGGAGGAGAGAGGGAGCCCTTCCTCATGCAGGGCTCACTCTAGAGGTGGAGGAGAGAGGGCTAGACGCTCAGGAGAGCTTATGAATATGGAAGATTTTTTTAATGAGCACATCTTTTCTATTGTGCAGCTTCCTGTTGCAGTGATGTGCACTTGAGATCAACCAGCTTTCAAGAGAAAACATTTATTTGACTGCAGAGTCGGAGAGCTTAGCTCTAACTCTCCGGTCCCAGTGTTGGGCAGCATGGACTTAGCGAGTGCTGGGACAGACTGCCTCACTGAGTCACAGGAGACAACGGAGAGGAAGGAGACCCTGGGGTCTCAGGGCCCTCTCAAGACCATGCCCCAGAGGCCTGATTTCCTCTACCAGGGGCAATCTCCTAGTGCTTCCGCTGCCCGTCAGTGGTACTGTTCCAGCGTCCACACGTTTACTGTGCAGGTGTCTGGGCACGTTGTGGACCAAGCAACAGCACGGTGCTAAGGTGACCACGGGTTAAAGTAAGATCAGTTTATCCCAATTCTGCTTCTGCTTATGGACGACTGAAGATGGTGACCTTGGAAAGACCTAATCTAAACATGTTTATATCCTCTAGCAATATAATGCTTGGTCACTTCTCTGAAGGAAAATAAGCTTTCAAAAGAAAGCTTTTTTTAGAACAGTCGGTGCTAATATAACCGGAGGAATTTCATCAGCTATAAAATAGTACATCATACACTCTTTGGAACCTATAATTTTATTGGTGTATTTTAGGTCCTCTCTTACGTCAAGACCTGCTTGTGTTGTGTTTCATTTTTAAGACAGTGAGTGACTCATGGAATCAAGCCTGGCCTCCAACTTGTGATGTTGTCAGGAATGGTGTTGAATTTCTGAGCCCCTGACCCCTCCCCCCACGCTGAGATCACGGAATGAGCATGCCCAGCAGCCTGCAAGGGTGGATACAGAACACGCAAACGCTGAGCATACACCATCCAGTCCCTCGCTCTGTGGCACTGGGGCTTGAACCCAGCCCTTGGGGATGACAGGCAGCTGCTCCACCGTGGAGCGCCATCCTCACAACTGTCCCGGAAAAGCTTGGCTGTCAGTAGGACACTCGGGAATCTCAGGGGTATTCCGTATTTGCCAAGCTTTTCTTCTCCAGATGTAAATGTGTGTCTTTTGGTTTCGCTATTGTTGGCATGCAGAATGCGTCCCGGGCATACTTGAAAGTTTTCAGGTCAGTGGGGACCTGTGGTTAAAGAGAATTGTGGGCTGCCACGCCTTCCCCGCAGTGCTGTGGATTCACGGTTACCGGAGCCAGCTGCACACGGAATTCCACAGAACCACGAGAAGAAAGACCTTTCCTCTGTGGATGGGCTGTCTCCTGCCTCCAGTGTTAGAGACACTGACCCCGAACTTAGGAACTCGCCCGGGCGCACTGCATCGCAGCAGCGTGGGGGCCAGCAACGTCGTTTTGCCGCCCGAGACGCTACCTGCTTCTACCCCTGTCTCCTTACAGGAGCCTCCCTTCACTGTACCCGCGTTGCACGCGTTCGCGGCTCCTCACGCCCTTACTCTGAAACAGAGCAGCCCTTCCAGAGTGCTGTTCTCCTATTTCCTCAATTAAGAGCAAACTTTCATTAACTTTTACATGTGGCTTGATGCCTCAAACCAGTCTTCTCCAAATACCCATGGCTTTGGAAAGGCTCAACTTTGCTTGTTATTTCATGTGAATTTAATATTCTGACCCAAACTTTCCACACGCCATATCCTCCAGCTTCGTTCTGTCTCTAAGAAAAAAATTGAAAGCCAATTAAAAGCCAAAATCAACTATTTTCAGCCTCGGTTTTCAAATGTCAGTTTGTGTTACCTAACTACTCGATTTCTATCCGGTAACTCTAAACTTTCGTATTTGACATTTTTCCCTGCTGAGGAAAAACAGTGAAAGCCTGGCCCTGCGCGCGCTGCGGGGAAGCTGGCTCCTCCCAGCCCGGCTGGCGGCGCAGACGCGCTTGCGCAGTGCAGAGGCGCTGCCTCCGGGGTCGCCGGGGTCGGGCACGGCGGTGGCTGCACCCAGCACTGTGGGGCACGGCCCTGCGGGCACCCGGGCGGTCGGAGGTTGGTGGCTTTCCACGTCCGGACGCCCACGCTGGCGCTGCGGCGGAGCTCTTGGCTCGTCCTCCCGGCCCCCGCCGAGAATCGGCTGCTGGAGCGCGGGGAGGCTTCGGCTCTGCTCCCCTGCGCGGGGTGCTCCGTGGGCGCCGCTCGGAGGGAGAACGGGGGCTGCCCGTTCCCCCGGCCGCGCGGGAGCGCAGAGGCCCGGGCGCCGAGCGGGGCAGGCCACCTCTCCGCACGTCGAGGCTGTTCCTGCCCCGCCGGCAGCCACTCCGCCGCCAGGGCCCGCGTGGCCGGGAGCGAGCCTGCAGCCCGTCTCCGCGCAACTTTTGTTCTCCAGTTCCACTTGTTCCTGGCGTGAAATCTGACAAACAGCAAAATCCTGAAACAAAAAGAAAGAGAGGAAAGGAGGGAGGGGGAGGGGGGAGAAGAGCGAGTGTGTGTGTGTGTGTGTGTGTGTGTGTGTGTGTGTGAGAGAGAGAGAGAGAGAGAGAGAGAGAGCGCTGGAGCGCCTGCCACCCTCCTGGCTATCTGAAACGCTTATTCCCGAGATTACAGTAATTACAGCCGCAGCATGAGCTCCACACAAGCGCTAAATGAAACAGCACATCAATTAAAAACTAAACACTCCACTCGGGGAGAGAGACGCCCCCCGGGACGCCCTCCGAGCGCCGCCAACCCGCCCGGCCCGGCCCCGCGCTCCGCCCTTCTTAAGGTGGGCTGCGCCGCGGGCCGGGGAGGAGGCGCTGGCCAGCTCCCGCTGAGCGCCTAGAGCGCCGCACACTGAAACGCCGTGTCTCGCTGGCGAGCTGTGTTTGTGTTTGAAAGGAAAAACCGGGTCCACGGGCTTCACATACACACACATATTCATACATACACATAAACATACACACACACACATACATATTCATACATACATATAAACACACATATACATACAAAAACACATACATATACACACACATATACACTCATACACACACACACACACATATACACTCATACACACACACACACATATACACTCATACACACACATATACACTCATACACACACACACACACACATATACACTCATACATACACACACACATATACACTCATACACACACACATATACACTCATACACACACACACATATACACTCATACACACACACATATACACTCATACACACACACACACACATATACACTCATACACACACACACACACATATACACTCATACACACACACACATATACACTCATACACACACACACACACACACACACACATATACACTCATACACACACACATATACACTCATACACACACACACACATATACACTCATACACACACACATATACACTCATACACACACACACACACACATATACACTCATACACACACACACACATATACACTCATACACACACACACACATATACACTCATACACACACACACACACATATACACTCATACACACACACACATATACACTCATACATACACACACACACATATACACTCACACACACACACACATATACACTCATACACACACACACATATACACTCATACACACACACACATATACACTCATACATACACACACACACATATACACTCATACACACACATATACACTCATACACACACACACATATACACTCATACACACACACACACACACACACACACACACACGCACGCACGAGGCCGACCTCCCCAGTGACAGCGTTCGGATCCCTCGGGCAGGCTAGGTAGGGAGCTGAGGTGCTGGACTCAGTGATGGACGCCGATGTGCCTCAGCTCGCACCCGGGCTCGCAAGCACCCTGGGCCGTCCTGGGCACCTGGCCGCCATAGGAGTCGCACTGCTAGCCCCGCCTTTCCAGGCCGGCACCGCTCTGAGCATCCCTAGGCCCCAGCCGGGGGTCTGGACCCGCCCCGGGCGCTCGCTGAGCTTCCCACGCCCTCCAGGGCCAGCGTAGGGAGCGCGCGAGGCCGGGCCTGGACTGGGGGCGCACTCACGGCAGAAACACGGTGCCAGACCCAGGGGCGGGCTCGGAAGGGGGGACCCAGACCTCCGATTTGCTGAGCTCTGCGGGGACCGTCCGGCGAACGCTCACTCCGTCGGCGCGGTCGGTCCCAAAGTCACCAAACTCTGCACCCGCCCCAACCCCGCAGAGCAGTCCCGAAACTGCGGACTTCCTTAAGGGAGGCCGAGCCCTGAGAACGCGCTGGCCCCGCCCCGCCGCCCGGCGATTGGCCAGCACGGGAGGGGGCGGATTCCAGGCGCGGGCTATATAAATATTCATGAGCCGGCCCGGAGGCGCTGGCTGGCTGGAGCCGGGAAGTTGGGCGAAGGGCGCAGCTCCCGCGGAGGAGGCGGCGGCGGCGGCGGCGGCGGCGCCGGAGCCGAGCGGCCGCTCAGGTGTCCCTTCCGCCCGCGCTCCGGGTGTGCGCGTGGCCCTAGCGAGAAGCCGCGGCCCCGCGCGCCGGCAGGCTGCGGCCAGGACGCGGCGCGGACTTTCGGCGGCGGCAGACGCGGAGGACCGACCGGCCGGGGGCGACGCGGGAGTGAGGAGGCGGCGGAGGGCCCGGAGCCCCGGCGGCGGCGGCGCGCGGCCTGCGAAGGACGGGGGGCCCTCCCGGGGGCGGGCCGCGCGGTCCGGCCACGCACAGCCATCTTGCCCGAGGCCCGCGCGGAGACCCGCCGCCCGGCGCCGCGCGGTGGCTGCGCGCGCGGGACAACCTCGGCCGCCGCGGGGCGATGAGCCGCCGGGGCTGAGGCCGCCCCGAGGACGCGGGGCGAGCGCCGGGAGAGTGCGGCGCGCCTGCGGCCGCCCCGGGGCCGCGCGGGGGAGCCCCGGACGAGCGCCGCCCCGGCCCCCGGCCCCGCGGGCGCCGCCGGAGGAGCGGCCGGCCGGCCCCCGACCCTCGGGCCCGTCCCGCGCGCGCCGCCCGGAGCGGCGGGGCGCGCGGCCGCGGCGCGCAGCATGGAGTGGGGGTACCTGTTGGAAGTGACCTCGCTGCTGGCCGCCCTGGCGCTGCTACAGCGCTCCAGCGGCGCCGCCGCGGCTTCGGCCAAGGAGCTGGCGTGCCAGGAGATCACGGTGCCGCTGTGCAAGGGCATCGGCTACAACTACACCTACATGCCCAACCAGTTCAACCACGACACGCAGGACGAGGCGGGCCTGGAGGTGCACCAGTTCTGGCCGCTGGTGGAGATCCAGTGCTCGCCCGACCTCAAGTTCTTCCTGTGCAGCATGTACACGCCCATCTGCCTGGAGGACTACAAGAAGCCGCTGCCGCCCTGCCGCGCCGTGTGCGAGCGCGCCAAGGCCGGCTGCGCGCCGCTCATGCGCCAGTACGGCTTCGCCTGGCCCGACCGCATGCGCTGCGACCGGCTGCCGGAGCAGGGCCACCCCGACACACTGTGCATGGACTACAACCGCACCGACCTCACCACGGCCGCGCCCGGCCCGGCGCGCCGCCCGCCGCCGCCGCCGCCGCCGCCGCCCGCCGAGCAGCCGCCCCCCGCCCACGGCCGGCCGCCCGGGGCCCGCACCCCGCAGCGCGCGGCCGGCGGCAGGGCCGGCGGGGACGCGGCGGCGCGCGGCGGCGGCGCGAGGCCCCCTGGCGGCGGCGCGGCGCCCTGCGAGCCGGGCTGCCAGTGCCGCGCGCCCATGGTGAGCGTGGCGAGCGAGCGCCACCCGCTCTACAACCGCGTCAAGACCGGCCAGATCGCCAACTGCGCGCTGCCGTGCCACAACCCGTTCTTCAGCCAGGACGAGCGCGCCTTCACCGTCTTCTGGATCGGCCTGTGGTCCGTGCTGTGCTTCGTCTCCACCTTCGCCACCGTCTCCACCTTCCTCATCGACATGGAGCGCTTCAAGTACCCCGAGCGGCCCATCATCTTCCTGTCCGCCTGCTACCTCTTCGTGTCGGTCGGGTACCTGGTGCGCCTGGTGGCGGGCCACGAGAAGGTGGCGTGCAGCGGCGGCGCGCCGGGCGGCGGCGGGCCCGGGGCGGCGGGCGGCGCGGCGGCGGCGGCGGGGGGCGCGGCGGGCGCGGGGGCGAGCGCGCCAGGCGCGCGCGGCGAGTACGAGGAGCTGGGCGGCGTGGAGCAGCACGTGCGCTACGAGACCACCGGCCCCGCGCTCTGCACCGTGGTCTTCCTCCTCGTCTACTTCTTCGGCATGGCCAGCTCCATCTGGTGGGTGATCCTGTCGCTCACGTGGTTCCTGGCGGCCGGCATGAAGTGGGGCAACGAGGCCATCGCGGGCTATTCGCAGTACTTCCACCTGGCCGCCTGGCTGGTGCCCAGCGTCAAGTCCATCGCCGTGCTGGCGCTCAGCTCGGTGGACGGCGACCCGGTGGCCGGCATCTGCTACGTGGGCAACCAGAGCCTCGACAACCTGCGCGGCTTCGTGCTGGCGCCGCTCGTCATCTATCTCTTCATCGGCACCATGTTCCTGCTGGCCGGCTTCGTGTCGCTCTTCCGGATCCGCTCGGTCATCAAGCAGCAGGGCGGCCCCACCAAGACGCACAAGCTGGAGAAGCTCATGATCCGCCTGGGCCTCTTCACCGTGCTCTACACGGTGCCCGCCGCCGTGGTCGTCGCCTGCCTCTTCTACGAGCAGCACAACCGGCCGCGCTGGGAGGCCACGCACAACTGCCCGTGCCTGCGGGACCTGCAGCCGGACCAGGCGCGCAGGCCCGACTACGCCGTCTTCATGCTCAAGTACTTCATGTGCCTGGTGGTGGGCATCACGTCGGGCGTGTGGGTCTGGTCGGGCAAGACTCTGGAGTCCTGGCGCGCACTGTGCACTCGCTGCTGCTGGGCCAGCAAGGGCGCGGCCCCGGGCGCGGGCGCGGGGGGCGGCGGCCCGGGGGGCGGGGGCGGGGGGCCCGGCGGGGGCTCGCTCTACAGCGACGTCAGCACCGGCCTGACGTGGCGCTCCGGCACGGCCAGCTCCGTGTCCTACCCTAAGCAGATGCCACTGTCCCAGGTCTGAACCCCGAGAGGGCGCCGGGGAGGAGCGGAGGGGGAGGGGGACCCCGAGGGCGCCGGGGGACCCCGCAGCGGCCGGGGTTCCCACCCCAGCACCGTGTTGATTGCTATTAGCATGATAATGAACTCTTAATGGTATCCATTAACCGCGGGACTTAAATGACTCCCTTAGAACAAAGTACCTGGCAGTGAGGCCGCGCGGCCCCTCCCCTCCCCTCCCCTCCCCTCCCCTCCGACGCTCGCGAGCGCCTCCCCGGGGCCGCGGCGTCCGCAGGCTGGAGAGTCCCCCCCAGGGGGGCCCGGGTCGAGCCTTGAGGTCGCGCCTCAGACCTCACTCGAGGGACCGCTTCGCCCGAGACCCGACCTGCATAAGTTCCCTCCTCACACACCCTAGACGGGGACGAGAGCTGCCTGCTGGGACCCACGCTTCGGGCACCCTAAGGACCAGGCAGAGGCCTTAAATAAACAAGAGATGTCTTAATTACACGCCCCACGTAAATACGGGTTTCTTACACTAGAGGATGTATTTATATAATTATTTGTTAAATTGTAAAAACAAAACGTGTAAAATATGTATATATCCAAAGCTATACAGTGTGTACAGTGTTTGTAAAAGCTTAGAGGCCCCTGTAAGAACACATATAAGTATTCTATTTTGTCAATAAAATGACTTTTGATAAGTGACGATTTAAATGCCGCCCTGCCCCCACCTCTTCTGAACTGTTCCCCTTTTGCTTGCTGAGGACAAGTGGGGACACGGACTTTTCTGGTTTGCCGTTCTGTACTGACTTTAGGCCTGGAGACAATTGCCTGTTAACGTCTAGTCCTAAACTATTAGCAAAGTAAAACGTCATTGTTGAATTGAAGTCAAGACCGCGTTCTTTGCGCTTTGCCCAAAGATGGCGTCTGTCCCCCGCGGGTGCCAGCCCTGCTTGTGTGTGGTGAGTGTGTGGCAGCGTTCTGCTCGGTCAAGCCCTGTGTGGGATCTCCTGCGCGCGGCTGTGAACGCCCGGCCTTCCGCAGACCCGGCCTCACTCAGAATCGCGGGGGCTCGCCCCGGGGCCACAGGTCAGCGCTGCCCTGTAAGTCACTTGACAATCTGGTGAGCCGGCAGGGCTGGCTGACAGATTAAACGAAGGGGTTAACTCCCTAACAGCGTTCGCGCTTGTGTATTCCAAGTGTGCTGCTTTTCCTGGAGGAAAAAAAAAGCTATTGTTCCTCTGTCAAGACTAAGCTAATTTATTTGAACAGAAGGCTGTGGAATCAGCGGAAGAATGCACTGGCGATTGTTGAACTTTTTACCTGTCTGCCCAGTGGCTCTGCGCACCATTCCTTTTAGAGGGGCTAAATGAATAGGGTTAATCTGTAGGGAACTTGGTCTTTTGAGTTGGAAAAACTTTGATCTTTTCTCCTCTCCGAATGTGCTGTGTAGTCTGAAGTTTCTCTCCCTGCTGCCTGGCTCCTCTTGGTGCAGACCAATTGGCCACCGCGGAGCCTTAACGCTCCTCCATTAAAGGGATGTGGGACTTTTACTTTAAAAAGGAGAGGCAGAGAGGGAGGAAGACTTGTAACAGTTAGTGAAGACCAGAGGCTGAGCGCACTCCGCCTTTTCAACAGCTTTCCCCGCTTTGTTAGCCAGCCCGCAGGCAGCTAGGCCCGGGCCGCGCAGTATAGAAAAGGCTCTGAATGCCCCACAGGTGGTCTGCGCCAATAATCCCCCAATTTAAAGCGGTTTCCTTTGCTGGACAATTGCATTACAAAACTCCCTTCTTTTTCACTCCTAATTGAACCAATGAACTATTATAAACTACAAGTTTTTTCTTTAAAAAAAAAAATTCTCTGCCTAAATTCTATTGAGTAGCCGGGGGCAGATTTTCCGAAGCGAACCTTTAAACCGCCCACAGGAAGGCTTCTTCAGCAGTTTCAGGTAGCTTTCCTCCTTAGGCTTTTTTAATTTCTGGAAGATTAGCAATAATTTAAAAGTAATTGGTAAGGTTGTATGTGCATGCTGAAAAGATAGCTCCGGGTCCCTTATTAACCTGTCAATCAAGATAAGGAACTGGCAGCTACCCTGCTGCCCACCGGAGCCCAGCTGTGGACGGGTGGCCCACACCCTGCTCATGCGTTTGTTTCTCTTGCTTTGCTTTGCTTTTAGTGACTGCAATTCTGAACTGACAAGATGGAAGCCTCTTCCCTTGCAGCTCCTCACTGAAGGGGCATTTTTAAACTGCCCCTTGCAGAGCCACCATTTGTGTTCAACTCTAAAGTTAGATTTGTGGTGGGAACGCACGCTGCTGCCAGGCCCGGCTCACCTCGAGAAGCGGCTACCTCGTCAGCAGCTTCGTTCCAGTCACTGGCTGGTGACCTAGGTGCCTGCAGGCACTCCCGCCTGACCCGCGCCTGGACACCGTGTGACCATAAACTGGCCGTGTTCAGCAAGGAGGTCAAAGCCGGGGGCCGGCCTTTATCACATGAGCGGAAAAGAAAGGCGCTAAAAGTTGATGTTTCAGGCATTCTTGGTGACAACTTTCAACTCCGATAGCTTAGAGGAGTCGTTTTAATTTGAGCCCTTTATCTCCTTGACATTCCATGTAACCTTGTAAAATGCCGTATCTGATGACTCTTACAAGATGGCCGTGAGTGTGCACAGCTACACACACTTACAGGTCAAGAAAAGCACGGTCCACTCTGAGGACTGAGTGAGAAGGCCGCCTGCTGCTGGCATCAGCAGAGACTCACCGGTTCAGGACCAGCACTGAACCACAGTGCTAGTCCTTGGCTTTAGAAGCAGAAACAGGAATCAAAAGTCGAGACCCAAAGTTGATTGTATGGGTAGGAAGAGGCAAGAAGGACCCACCCAGGCCTGTGGACATGAGACAAATGGCAGGTGGTTGCCCAGATTCCACGATAAGCTATGTAGTGTTCATGGTAGTGTTCAGACGTCACATATCTGAAGGCAGACAACGTGATTGTTGTGTGACCAGACGGCTGAGGGAAAGAAAATCTAATGTGATTAGAACCACCAGGAACCCAGTGCTTGTTGAAGTCACTTGTGGAGGGAACGCTTTCTTTTTTGCTTGGTAATAAAGGCATCCTGGATAGTTCCATAGACAGGAAGTGGGAAAGTTAGTAGAAAACCAGACCTTGTTGCAACTTCATTCCTTAACCTGAGGGGACCTGTAACACTTCAAAGTTTGGGGTGAGGGAATCAGATTGTCTCATTAAAAGGAAATCACACCAAGCCCACTGCAGAACGGGATCAATTTAAAGAGCCCTGCAGACATTTTGCAGAGGCTCACAAGGGCCAGAAACCAGGCATCAGTTTCAAAGGGGCGGTACTATACCGCCATCTTGTGGTAGAGCGAGGAGAGAGCAGTTCCTCTGTTGATTGACTGAAAGAGCATCTTACCCAGGGTCCTCCTCTTTGCTTAGCTTCTTTAGGTGTACAGATTTTAAGATGCTCAATCCTCGGAAAGGCAAACGGGATGGACATCCGAAGAGGGAGAAAACAGGAAACTGGACAGGAGCCTACCACAGAGAGCCTCTGAAAGGCTCTACCCTGCAGGGTATCAAAGCAGATGCTGAGACTCAGCCAAACTTTGGGCAGAGAGCAGGGAATCTTATGAACGAAGGGGGAGATAGAAAGACATGGAGGGGACAGGAGCTCCACAAGGAGAGCAACAGAACCAAAATATCCTGGCCCAGGGTCTTTTCTGAGACTGATACACCAATCAAGGACCATGCATGGAGATAACCTAGAACCCCTGCACAGATGTAGCCCATGGCAGCTCAGTGTCCAAGTGGTTTCCCTAGTAGTGGGAACAGGGGCTGTCTCTGACATGAACTCAGTGGCTGGTTCTTTGATCACCTCCCCCTGAAGGAGGAGCAGCCTTACCTGGCCACAGAGGAAGTCCTGATGAGACCTGATAGGCTAGGGTCAGATGGAAGAGAAGGAGGTCCTCCCCCATCAGTGGACTGGGGAGAGGCATGGGAGGAGAAGACGGAGGAAGAGCAGGGGTGGGGGAAGGTTGGGAAGGGCAAGGGAGGGGGCTACAGCTGAGATATATAAAGTGAATAAATTGTGATAAGTAAAAAAATAAAATTTTTTCAAAGAAAAGAAAGCGTGAGATGGAGCTGCGGAAAGCCGGTGGCTGTCCCAGCGCTTGCACAGCGAGCACACAGCCCTGGGTTCCATCCCCAGCAGCGCATAACGCAGGTAACAGTGACACGTGCCTGTGACCCCATCGCTCAGGAAGTGGGGGCATCAAGAGGCGTTTCAAAGTCATCATCAGCCGCAGATAAAGTTTGGAATCAGCCTTGGGCTGGAGACTCTGAGGAAATAAAATCTCGAGAGTGTTGGCCCTGTGTCCCCGCAGGCCTGCTCAGGTTGGCACTCCTAATTTGACAGCCATCTTCTTAAGCAAAACACCCAGAGTCGCCCCAGGGTCAGGTGCCGCATCCCTGCCAGGCAGCCATGATGTTATCACCCTGGTTGAAATCCAAAGCGTTACCCTCTACGAATGATAGTCTGAATTATTTTCATTTGTGGAATCCAATGTGTCGGGTACAGCATGGCCCATTTTCATGGCAAAAGGATGGCGCTGACTTGCTTCCTGAAAGTGTTGCTTCACACCTTCCTGCCCATGCTCCTCAGAGCCACACAAGGACGCGTTCCTGTCATCCACCCAGGAAGCACGCCAAGGAGAAGACTGGACGCTTGAAGAGGGGGCCAGCCAGGGGTGGGGAGCAACTGCATGGGCTTGTTCCAGCTCTCCAGGAAGGAGGGTGTGCGTGACCAGCCTGTGCAAACTAGATGAGCACTGTCTCGGAGCCCACCTCTGGAGGAGGCTTTCCCCGAGAAGCAGGATAGCTGCTGGGGGTGAGAAGACACGCGGTCCGAGACCACTCCAGAGCCAGGGAATCAGAGTTGAGAGACACCTGGGCTGCTCAGGAGTCATGGTGTGCCAGGAACCTTGACTGCAGTGCCCCACTGGCAGCAGAAGGAGGACAGAGCACTCTGGGTCTGTGCCCCATGTGGTGGTTTAAATAGTTTGGACCCCAGAGATTCATGTGTTTGGATGCGTGTGGCGCTATTAGGAGGTGTGGCCTTGTTGGAGGAGTTGTGGCCTTGTTGGAGGAGTTGTGGCCTTGTTGGAGGAGGTGTGGCCTTGGAGGAGGAGGTGTGGCCTTGGAGGAGGAGGTGTGGCCTTGGAGGAGGAGGTGTGCCTTGTTGGCGTTGCTGTAGCCTTGTTGGAGGAGGTGTGGCCTTGGAGGAGGAGGTGTGGCCTTGGGAGGAGGTGTGGCCTTGGAAAGGAGGTGTGGCCTTGTTGGAGGAGGCATGTCACTGTGTGGGCAGTCTTGAAGGTCCCCTATGCTCAGGCTCTACCCAGTGTGGACTCTAGTCTCCTCCTGGCTGCCTGCAGGAGACAGTCTCCTTGCACTAGGTTTGGATCAAGAACTCTTGGCTCCTCCAGCACCATGTCTACCCATATGTGGCCTTGCTTCCCACCATAAAGGATTAACCCTCTAAAACTGTAAGCCAGCCCCAATTAAGTAAGTGTTTGCCTTTATAAGAGTTGTCTTGGTCATGGTGTCTTTGCACAGCAAAACCAAAACAAAGATTCTAAGATACCCGATACCAAAGAAGCTGCAATGGAAGGGGCCACTCGGGTGTCCCCAGCCCTGTGCACATCAGGGCTGGGGAGGGGTCTTAGCTACTCTTCTGTAACCATGATAAAGCATCAGGACCAAGACAACGTGTAATAGAAAGCGTTTAACCGGGGGCTCGCAGTGCTAGGTTAGCGTTCATGGCCACGGTGGGAGCCAAACAGCAGGCACTGGAGCAGTAGCCGGGAGCTCACGTCGGACCCACAGCTATGAGACACAGAGAGAAAACTGAGAATAGCATAAGCATTCAAAACCTCAAAGCCCAACCCCAGTGACATAAATCCTCCAACCTGGCCACACCTCTAATCCTTCCCAAACAGTTCCACCTCTTGGGGACCAAGCATTCAAACCCACTAGCTTATGGGGCCATTCTCGGTCACTCAGCCACAGAAGGTCTGCCAGGGCCTTGCTATAGGTTGGCATCTGCTGTAGTTCTGTAAGACCCCTCCAACCAGAGCAGAACTGAGCCAAGAATTCACTCGGACTTGCGTGCCCTTCCTATGTCTATGGGCTGTTCCCACTGCCCCACTCTTCTGTCTGAAGCTCGCCTGTACGCAGTTACGTCTAAGGACTCAGCCCTCCTGGCCCCATGTATCTCTTCAGGTCATGCTTTCCTCGCTTTTTATAAGGTCTTCTCTGAAAGGCTTGACTCTGGGGCCCTTGACTGACTGAAGAGACTATCTCAGTCTTCACAACTCATGTTCACAGCCGTCCTGTCTTTCCCAAAGGAGACCTCACTGGGAGAAAGGCCAGATATGGAAAAGTCTTACCCAGACAACAGAGCCTGGGCCCTTCAGGAAGTGCCTCGGTGGACGGAGGCTGAGAGTGAAGAGCAACCACTCCTCTGGCACTGAGGGCTTGGGGAGGTGAGGTGGAAGGGCTCCTGCAGCGCCAGGGACCTGGCCCACAGGAGCCCGCAGGAGCCCCAAGAGCCCAGAGGAGCCCGCAGGAGCCCACAGGAGCCCACAGGAACCCACAGGAGCGTGCAGGAGCCCGCAGGAGCCCCCAGGAGCCCGCAGGAGCCCCCAGGAGCCCTCAGGAGCCCGCAGGAGCCCCCAAGAGCCCACAGGAACCCACAGGAGCGTGCAGGAGCCCCCAGGAGCCCGCAGGAGCCCACAGGAGCCCACAGGAACCCACAGGAGCGTGCAGGAGCGTGCCATGGAAGTGTTCAGGAGGAAGGTGGAGCCTGGAAAGCACAGGCGCTAGCCAGAGAAACATGGAGAGCAAAGAGTGAAGACAAAGGGCCAAGGCTCCGCACAGGTGGGGTGAGTGTGCACTACAGAGCTAACTCGGCTCTGCAGGCCTTGGGGACAGCTGCTCTTCACGTTGCTTCAGCCCTTTGGGGAATGATCCACTAAGTTAGAAAACCAGCATCTGCTGGTTTGCTTCCATAAACCCTGTTCCTAATTACCTCATGCCCCAGTGGTAGCTGCTACTCCTGCTCACTTGTCAGAAGCCCTTGGAGTGTTTGTTTTGTTTTGTTTTTAACCGCTGAAGCCAAAGCCCAGATTGTAAGCACATGCTTATGATCCCAGGAGTTAGAGGAGTGAGTCTGAAGAAGCACAAACTTGAGGATGGTCTAGGACACTCAAAAGACTGAGAACAAGGCTGGGGAGGCAGCTTAGCTTGTAAAGTCTGTGTCTACCATACATGAAGATGGGTTTGACCTCCAAATATGTCTGTAACCCTAGCACTCAGGAGACAGAGTCAGGAGGATCCGTTTTTAAAAGCTGGCTTCTGCCATGTGCCGGTTTCTGCCGCGTTCCGGTTTCTGCGGATGGGCTCGCTGAGAGGCTCCTCTGTATGAAACGAGAACTCCACACTCACGAGTTCAGTCTCCATCGACCACACACCACCAGCCCTCGGCACTTATTTCACGTCCGTATTTACGAATTTGACCTTATGCAAGTGGGACTATTATTTGTCTTTGTGTGACTGGCTTATTCAACTCAGCATAACGCCCTTAAGGTTTGTCTACTCTGTGATCCAAGTCTTGGTCAATTCCATGTGCACACATATGTGCATGCTTGTGGATGTACATGTCTGTGCAGGCACACAAGCTCATGTACATGTGTGAGGACACCAAAGCCCAGCTTCAAGTATCACTCCTCAAGTTGCCCTCCTTGTTTTTGGAGGCAGGATCTCTCACTGGCTGGGACCTTGTGCCCCAGACTTGTCAGGAAGCCCCAGTGAATGGCCTCACTTTGCCTACGAAAAGATTGGGATTACAAGCACACACTCCCTTGTCCAGATTTTCTGTATACGTTTTGGGGATTGGACTAATGGTGCCTCAGCAAACACTTTCAACTTGAGCTGGCTCCCCAGCCATTCCCTTCCTTTTAAAGGCTGAATAATAACATTCTGTTTATACACACCAACCAATACCTTTATCCTGTTGTCTTTGAGAGAGTATTTGGACTTCTCCCAGCTTTGGGCTGTTGTGAATATGGCCAAATCAACACAGCGGTGATTTGCCTTTTATTTGTCAGTGAGCTGGAGATATTGGTGAAGGCAGAAGCAGTGCATCGTTCTGCCGTTGTCTGTCCATCTCTTCATTCTCACATCCACCGCTCCCTAACCCGCTCACTCCTTGCACATCTGTGTTCCTTAATTCCTATTAGAGCAAGTTTTCCTACATCAACAATTCTAACATTTCAGGAAACCTCACATAAAAATCAACATGTGTGCCTGTCCAGAAAGATGCTTCTGTTTGCCCTGGCATGCAAAGATCAAGGTGACAAGGATTTTATCTTACCTGTCCATGGGGAAGGCTGCATCTATGTTTTCACAGTCGTTAACTTTCTGCTTGCAAAGGGTACATCACGTATACTTGTGTCGTTGGCTTAAGCAAGTCCTTTACGACATGATTCCTGAATAATACGGTACATGGTGCTATCAGCAGTCCAGAAAAGGAACACCTGAACACATTCCTGGAACACCCACTCACAAGTGCACTCAAATGTCTCTGTGCCTTCCACTAAGAGGGTGCCGGGAAACAGCACGCGCTGGACTGCGACTGGCCTGTAGAGTGTCACACGCCCTCATCTTCCATGAGCCTGCCAGCCTGAGGAGTGTGCCCACGCCCTCGTCTTCTGAGAGCCCAGATCCCATTCTTTCCTAAACCCTAGTCCCTTAAGAAGATGATACTATCATCGCTGTCCTAGTCTTCGGCAAACGCATCCAGATGCGCTGCCACAGGAGAAGAAGCTACAGACACAGCTTGGCAGGGCTGCGCTTCTGCAGCCTAAAACCCCGGACCCTGACACGAGGCCGTGAGTGGGCAGTAGCCCGGGTACATGCTGAAAAACTATCGAAGGAAAAAAACTCAAAATAGTCCCTTTTGCTGTTGTTGTTGCTGTTGTTATTCTTTCAAAGATTCAAAGAATATCCCTTAGCATTTGGGTTACTTTAGAAACAGACCTCTTTTTGTGCACCTAGTGTGCAGAAGAGAACAAAAACATCCTACCCAGTGCTGCTATGAACTTCAGGACCTTGCAGGATACAGGAGGAATGAGCAGCCCTCCTGGTGGCTGAAACCTTTGCTTCATGTGAAACTAACCTTGGGAGACAAAACAACAAAACCGACAGTGTGAGAATAAAGGAGCAGAAGGGGCAGAGACAATGACCACAGTAAGAAACACTTCAAGTCAGGCCTAGCGGCTCTGTCTCAGCTAACACTGGAGAAAGAACTGAGGACAAGTCAGCACTGAGCTTTATCAACAAGCCCCGGGTTCAGTCCTCAGTGCTACTGGAAAGGAAGACTAAAACATCGTATATAAAGCAAACTTTCTAAAATGTGGAGAGTTACAGCAAAATGCTACAGCCACGCCATGGGCCTGGTACTCATAGTGAAAATGTCTGCCACGCTCATGCCGGATCCCACAGGAAGGGAACGGCTGGGGGAGGCATATTTTAGGTATCTCAGATTAACAGGTCCCTATTCTGTATTGTGGTTTTCTATATTTGCACTTCAAGATTTGCAAAGGGTTTAGCAAGTCTGAGACCAAAGACTGGATTCTTTCAGATTACCCAGAACCTTTTAAGTCTAATTAAAGGATGAGTGCGGCACATTCTGTGAAACCTTCCAACACGATGTCAGGCCAGCTGAAGGAGCTTAGAGCAGGACTAACACAGATGTTTCTGAATTCAGTAAGAACGGGTTGGCCTGAGGCTCATCAGCCGTTCATTAGGGCCGTGGAAAGTCAAGGCAGCAACACATGGTTCCAATCTCACCTGGACTGTCGGCTACTTCCCTCTTACAGTCAAGGCTCTGCCAGAGCCA